>NC_086099.1:204663417-207212167 GCF_963921235.1 Mobula hypostoma | reverse complement strand
TACAGGTTTTTGAGCAGCCCTGCTCAGAGCTTCCACTTCTCTGTCAGCTTGGCCAGTAACATTCGTACTGACTGAAGATTCGGGATTCAAGACCTACTTCATAGCCTTGAGCAAAACAGAAAGTCCTGTGCCCGACTGAAGAATTGGAAGTAATTTTCACAACAGATGTTAGAGCATCAAACTCAGTGTCTCAGAAGCAAAATAACTCATGGCTTCATTTTAAAGAAGATCTCATGGCCCCAGTCAATGTTTATCATCATGAAAACAGATTATTTGGTTTAAAAACAAAAGAATGAAGGTCAGTTAGCATTGCTTTTGGTTAGTGACATCTTTATTTAGTTGTTGTGACAATATTGTTTATGGGAATTTGTTCTGAACAAGAGGGCTGCTGTGTTTCTTGCATTATCTAGGGCAATTCTAAATTGCAGGCATTAGACACAAGGCCACGATCAGATAAAAGACTGAGACTAAATGTGGAGAAGATTTCAGAGTCCACGTGGCATATTCTTGCTTCTTACATTCTTATTATTGCATTATCCAAAATTACAGAATTAACTTTGGGATGAGGAAGGTACCATATAAATGCCAACGTTCCTTTATTTACACTTTGTAAAGTGCAATCAGTAGAGGGGCATCTCATAGGAGAATGGGGCTATGTTGTAGTGGTAGGTGTTGCTGTCGTGCAGCTCCAGGGAATCATGTCCAATCGTGCAGCATCTATAGGAAGAAGTACAGTCGATGTTTCGGGCCGAAACCAAGTCATTAGGTTGATTCATAATTGCTTATTGTAAGAAAGAGCACTGGGATCTTGGTGACCTTGGGTATTCCTATCATAATTTGGACACCCGTCAGCATAACCTTCACAGCATGCATTCCTGTCACATCTAGTCTGGGTGCAAAAAGGTTCTGCTTTCAATAGAATAGAGACAGGACATTGTGTTGTGCATATTCTGAAAAAAAATAAGATCGGGCAACTTCAGTCCATTCCTATGAACAGATAAATCAGTAGCCCAAAATGTAGTTTAGAATAATCATCTCAGCAAAAAATGCAGTGACAGAATTGAGAAGGAACAGTTCAGATATTTGACTTTTGTAAGGAAATGAATATGTAAATATGTTTGATAGCAATCACAGATAATTTTTAAAAAAGGAATAATATACTTGAAAGGGAAAGAAAGCAGGCATAAGGCAAAATACCTGAAGAATATAACCATCTGGGCAGCTCTATCAGGGTGATTGTAGTGGGCTGATAGTGATTCAAATCCCAATTTTCACCTACAAGGGTGGGAAAATGCTGGGATTCATTATGAAGGAAGTGATAACAGGATATTTGGGATAGGCCCAACATAGGGAAATATTATTTGACAAAATTATTACACATTCAGTGATTGGTTGATTAGATATTTGCATTAATGAGGCTGGTGTACCTAATAAAGTGGCCACTGAGTTTATATAGAAAAATGACAGAAACAGACCGCTGATTGGTTCTGGATCTGATAGAGCAAGTAAAAAGCAAGGGGAAGTAACCAGAATGCAAGGGTTGAAAGTTAGTGGCAAAATTCCCACTGAGCAATGAGGTATTTTTTTTAATGCAGTGTCTGGGCGGGTTCGAGAACACACTACCTGTAAAGAAATTGAAACTAATTATTAATTTCCAAAAGGAAATTGGATAAGTCTATGAAAAAGAGAAAACAAAAGGAAACGGGATAGGTTGTCGATAGAATTAATTGAGCTGGTCCTTTAAGACATTGCGCTAAACAGAGTCCTTCTGTGTGATAAAAATCATTGACTGTCTTCTGTCCATTTGAAACATACATGACGAATGGAGAGGTGAGAACACCTATGATGCTCAGCGCTATTCTGCTTGATTCAAATCCTATCCTCTCCCTGAGCATAAATTCCTCCACCCACAGGCACACAGCATCTATAACACACCCTGCAGCTGCCAAGGCAGCACCAACCCAACCAGCGAGCTCAGTCATCAGGGCAGACGAGGGCCGCGGATGCATGGAAACAGCCCCAACCAGCAGATTTCCCTCTAAATCATACACCATCCTGTCTTGGGAATATACATTCAGTGGATACTGTATTAGGTACATCTGCTCATTAATGCGAACATCTAATCAGCCAAACATGTCGCAGCAACTCAGTTCCTAATAGCATGCAGACTTGGTCAAGAGGTTCGGTCCATTGACAGAATGGGGAAGAAATGTAAAGGAAGTGACTTTCACCGTGGAATGATTATTGGTGCCTGACAGGGTGGTTTGAGTATCTCAGAAACTGCTGATCTCCTGGAATTTTCACACACAATCTCTGGAGTGTGAAAAACAAAAAAAAAACATCCAGTGAGGGGCAGTATTGAGGGCAAAAATGCCTTGTTAATGAGAGAGGACAGAGGAGAACGGACAGACTGGTTCAAGCTGTCAGGAAGCCGACAGTCACAACAGTGGTGTGCAGAAGAGCATCTCTAAATGCACACAGTATGTCCAATATTGAAGTGAATGGCTTTCAGCAGCAGAAGACCACAAAGATATACTCAATAGCCACTTTATTAGGTATAGTTCTTTGGTTCTTCATTGTTGCCAAGTCTAAATCCTGTTGGTCCTACCTCAACCATACTATGGGAGGACTTTCATCTTGAAAAAGACAGGCCCCCTCCCCCCACCACCACCACTTTCTTAAGAGCAATTAGGGATGGGCACTAAATGCTAGTTTTGTCATCAATGTCTACATCCCAAAAAGTGAATTTAAAAAATGTATTACTGTCAGACTGAGTATAAAATAAATGTTTATTGGAGATGGACCAACTAACATATTGGTCCATGGTCTCCTCCACTGCCATGATGAGGCCACTCTCTGGTTGGAGGAGCAACACCTCATATTCTGTCTGGGTAGCTTCCAACTTCACGATAACCATAGATATATCCAACTTCCAGTAATTTCTCCTCCATCCCCCTTCTCTCTTTTACATTCCTGATTCTGGCTCCTCTTTTACCCCTTCCCTTCTCTTCACCTGCCCATCACCTTCCTCTGACACCCCTTCTCCTTCCCTTTCTCCCATGGTCCACTCTCCTCTCCTGTTAGATTCCTGCTCTACCAACTCTTTATCTGTTCCACCCGTCACCTCCCAGCTTCTCACTTCCTCCTCCCTCCTCCATCCACCCAGCTTCCCCTTCACCTGGTCTCATCAATCTCCTGCCAGCTTGTACTCCTTCCCCTCCCTCCCACCTTCTTATTCTGGCTTCTTCCCTCTTTCTTTCCAGTCCTGATGAAGGGTCTCAGCCCAAAATGTTGAGTGTTTATTCCCCTCCATAATACTGCCTGACTTCCCGAGTTTCTTCTGCATTTTGTGCATTGCTTTGGATATGCAGCATCTGCAGAATCTCTTGTGTTGCTGAAATCTTTCCTGGATTCGTACCATGACATGAGATACAGGTTTTACTTTTGTGCAGATGCTTAGTGAATATAATCTCCTATTAGACTGAGTTGGGAGGAGAAATTAACTTTGCATTTCATTTCAGGAATCTCACAGTATCTTATATATATATAATCAATTAACACAAACGTAGGCATTAGTGAGGAATGCACAAGCAAACTAATTCAATTGCAGTGCTTTCATTAAATCTATCGTCAAGAATCCCCACCATCTAAAGCATGCCATCTGCTCACAGCTACCACTGGGCAGCAGTTACAGAAGCCTGACGTCCCACACCACCAGGTTCATGAACAGCTACTTCCCTTCAACCAATCAGTTGTTAAACTAACCAGCACAACTCCAATCACTTCCTCAATACGGCAATGTTATGACCATATTGTACGGCAATGGACAGTTCATTTTTGCCCTAATTGTGTTCTGTCTTGTATAATTTTGTGCAACTTACATTGTTCCACCTTAAACATCTGCCTAACATGGCGTTTTGTGAAGCACAGTGATGGCTTGCTGGCAGCAAACGAAACTACTAACGACTTCATGAATCACACATTTTCTTGAAAATGGTCACTGGAGTCAATAGCCAGTAACTTCTCTTTTGGATTGAGCTGTTGAACTGCCTGTACGGCCTGGCATTTTTGTGGTATGAACTGAAGTCTCGAAGGAGCAGGACGGTTGTGGCACAGCGTGTACAGGCCAAATCAAGGTGGCGGGCCTAGGCCTGACAGCAGGGAATGGGCTGATTGCTGAAGCGGGCTTGGAACCGATTTAAAGGGGCAAATCCAAGGCGAGGTAGAGCTGAGGTAGTGGCGCCTGGGTCCAAGAGCGAGTGACAAGCTGATGTTTGACTGACTGAAGCACTGGGCCAGATTGGAAAGGTTGGGTACGGGCTGAATCGAGGTGGCAGTTCCTGGGCCTGAGAACATATGGAGGTATCAGGGCCTGAGTCTGAGAGAGAACAGCGACCCGCTATTGATAAGTTTAAGTGCCTGGCCACACTGAAAAGGTCAGGGTGTTGGGGCTGGAGGTGAGGGACAGGTCGCTGTTCAGCTCGCTGCACGTGAGGGTTACTGAACTGAGGTTGTAGCTTGTAGCTAATGGGCTCCTGGCTCACTGTGACTGGCTTTGTGGCCATGGAATCACTTTCGTGAACTTCAGTTCTGAATGTTATTTGCTCACTTTTATTGTTGACATGATTTGTTTTTCTTTCCTGTGCATTGGGTGTATGACAGTTTTCTTTTTTAGTGGGTTCTGTTGGGTTTCTTTTCTTTGTGACTGCCCGTAAGGAGACGAATCTCAAGGCTGGATATAATACACGTACTTTGAACTTTGTTAATCTATGTTTCTTTGTGCGTACGTTGTGCATCTGATGCTATGTGTCTGTGATGCTGCAGCAGGGAAGTTTTTCCTTGCACTGTGCGTACGATAATAAAATTGACTTGAATTGACAGGAGGTAAGTTTATCCCACCAGTGGTAATACAATCGGAAAGGAGGAGTTGAAAGGTTACCAGTATCATGTGTCCCGTGGAGATGTCCATGTTGGACTGGACTGGCTCCTCACACCAGGAGGAAGTGCTGCTCCGAGTGGAGGGGCTCGGCTGTGGACCATCGCTGAACTGAGAGGAGACGCTGTTGATGCGCGAAGAATGGGCGGTCTCTGGACGCTCTGATGTCTTGATCGCCATCCGCTGGCGGCAAAGCTCCTAAATCAGACGGAGAGAAATATAAAACCAGTTGGAATTTATCCAGGGTTTTTTTTTAAACAGCTGTCATTTGGGATGAAGGTGGGATTCTGCCTGTGCTATCAAGATAGGCTTGATCGAGTGGGAAACTGAAGTGAGACATTGAAAATCAATCTGCAGCTTTCTCCACATCAGCTCCCAGCCACCAAAAAGGATTGGCTGACATCCAGAGAATAAGCACTAACATGTTCATCTAACACTCGAATGCCCAGAAAGTCAATTCCTCTCAGTTCCTGAGCCTTCTTTCTATAAAACATTAAACAGAAATCACCAAAGATGCTCAGCAGCCTATGCAGTGTCTGTGGAGATTGTAACAAGAGTCAGTGCTTCAGGTAAGTGACTCACTGACCTGAAACATTTACTCTGTTTCTTTCCTTACAGGTACCTTTCCATAGTAAATCCATAAAAAAACAGGCAGTTTGTCCCTGAAACAAAACACAATATTCAGCAGGTCAGGCAGCATCTGTGGGGAGAGACGTAAAATCAGTGTTACGGCATGGTGATCAGACATGGGTTTACCTTCCTGCAAGTCAAAACCCATCAGCGCTTCAGGAAATTAGTCAGGTATCCGAAGCAAGCTGTACATTTTATCATACGGAACAAAATGCCAGCAGTTACCCCTCATACAGTGTAACAATGGACTGGCATTGTCACCAGTTACTGCACTGAATAATGCTTGCATGTTTTTTGTGTTGCCAAATAGTCAATTGTCAAAGTATCTAGTTATTTAGAGGTACAACAGAGCAACAGGCCCTTCTGGCCCAATGAGCCCACACCATCTAATTACACCCATGTTCAAAGGTACAATGGTTCATTTATTATCAAAGTATGCATGCAGTATACAACTCTGAGATTCTTCTTCTCCAGATAGCCACAAAACATAGAAAAACCATGGGTCGGTTCACAGAGAAACAGCAAACCTACCAACATGATCATCAAACCTCCACCCCGCCCAAACTCCCCTTTCCCCACACAAAACAACAATTTTTGACCAATTAACCTACTTAACCTGCACACCTTTGGAATGTGGGAGGAAACTGGAGTACCCGGAGGAAACTCACGCAGTCTTGGGACAACGTAAAAACTCCCCACAGACAGTAGGGGGAATCGAACCTGAACTACCGGCACTGTAACACTGTTATGCTAATCGCTATGCCCCTATCTATAAAGGCTCCTACAGCAGAGAGTGGATAGATTTCCATCAAATGGGAAAAGGATTAAAGAGGAGCAGTGTGAAAATTATTTAACTTAATAAGTGGCTGGAAACTGAAACTGTTTCTCTAAGGGAGTGATGAAAGCAGAAATCCTAGCAGCGTTTTAAAACTACCTAGGTGTTCTGCAGCCTAGAGCACTACGGACCAAGGTCTGAGAAGTGGAGTTATCCTAGGGATTATTTTTGGCTGGTGTAGACTGAATGCCCTCCTTTTTGTACTGTAAGTTTCGATGATTCTATAACTGCAGCATTGAAAGAGCATACAACCATAATATGTTTTACTTTAAAAGAAATTTCATTCTGCAATCCTTTCATTCATTGAAAAACACAAATAAAGAATGCATAACTCGTGTTGTAATAGAATCCCATTGATTCTTTTCCATTCACACAACGTGAATATCACTGGCAAATCCAGGATTTACTGCCCGTGAACTGAAAAGGCAGCTAGCAGTTAGCCACGTGGTGCATCTGGAGTCATACATAGGCCAGAATGGGTGGCAGAGTACCTTTTCTAGAGGACATTCATAGGGAAGACAGGTTTTTGTGAAGGAAGGAGAGATTTGCAGGACACAATATTTGGAGACGAATGGATTTGCATGAAGACTTAGGTGTGCAATTCTGTCTTTATGATAAGCCATATTCTATATGTGCTTCTTCATATTCTGCCTAGGTAGTTTCCAACCATCTGACATGAACATCAATCTCTTCAGCTTCTGGTAATTTTTCCCCTACCTCTTCCCCCTTCTTTAATTCCCCTCTCTGGCCGTCCTCTTGTCTCTTCTCTTCCCCTCATTTGCCTATCTCCTTTCCCTGGTGCCCCTCCTCCTTCTCTTTTTCCCATGATCCACTATCCTCTCCTATTAGATTCCTTTTTCTACAGTCCTTTACCTTTTCCACCTATCACCTCCCTGCTTCTTACTTCACCCCCCCCACACACCTTACTTCACCTATCACCTTCTAGCTTGTACTCCTGCCCCTCTCTCCACCTTCTTATTCTGGCTTCTTCCTCCTTCCTTTCCAGTCCTGATGAAGGGTCTTGGTCTGAAATTTTAACTATGTACTAATTTCCATAGACGCTGCCTAACCTGCTGAATTTCTCCAGCAATTTTATGAGAGATGCACAGAATTTCCAGCACCTGTAGAATTTCTTGTGTTTATGATAAGACAGCTGATTCGAATAAATTGAGTTACCAACATAGCAAACTACAATGAACCCAAATCTCAGGGCTCTTCCAATTTTCACATCTTGTTTGCCCAATATTTTTATTGCTCCACTATTGGCAGTCATATTTTAAGCTATCTATACCCCAAACTCGGAGAGTCTCTCTTCGGATTTCACTATCTCTCTATGTTCCTTTAAGATGCTTCTTAAAAACAGACATTGTCCTGATATGACCCTTTGCAGGATTTGTTCATCAACTCACTTGAAATGCAGGTTAGAAATTCATCCACACAACACTGAAAAAATGGACATTGCAAAGACAAAAGTGACACTAACAGCATCAGCAAATTTTGTACATGTTGCTGGGTGTTTAATGAGCGATAATTTTCCTGTTGTGAGAATCTTGTGTCCCTCTGAACTGCACAAATGACATCAACACTTAAGAACACTGTTTCCTCTCAGAAAACATGGGTGCATGGCCATGCAGAAACTTAACGCTCCTGCATGCATAGCCTCTGTTGTCACGCAGCTGAAAAGTTTTTTTATATAATGTTAATATAATTTTGAAATTATGCCAACATAATTTTGAAATCTATGTTAATGTAATTGTGGAATCCCTGCAATTAATTATGTATTAATAAATATAATACATAAATTTTCTAAATAATAAATGTACTACAACCTTTACTTTGAAACATTTTAGAGCTTTGATGATTTACATTGTCAGTCTTTCAAGTTACAAAGTTGTTACAAATTGTAACAATAAACACAGAATGGAAGGTGATAGCTCACTGTTGATAAACTGCTGGCCTGCTGAACGCCAACACCCTCCAGTCAAAACATTTTACTTTTGCCATGGTGCCTGTCAGTTGTTTTGACTGTCTAACATCATTTACTTGTGTCGTGAGTTGTGGTATGTGTTTGTTTGATGTGCATATTATATATAAAAAAACATTTAAATTCCTACGCAGTTTTCAGGCTGCGTAAAAACTTCCTGCTTAGAGCAATGGTTAGAAAATGCAGCTTTAAAAAAATAGAGGGAACATTGCAATAAACACCCAAAATTAATTGGTTGCAAGATTTTTCAAATTCTTTGGTCTGAATGATGAATCAGCAAAAGAATCAGCTTTTAATAGTGCTGAAGGCTCAGACTTAAATGTTCAGATACAGGTCTGCAATAGCCATAGGCAGAGTGCTGTACAATTCTCCACCTAACAAAAAGATCCCAATGTAATGAGATTGGATCTAGGTTAGGGATATATATTCACAATAGGATATGGTGTTAATGTGGGCAAATGAAGTTAAAGATAGATGGACAAGAAGGTCGGCATGGATGTGATGGGCCAAAGGGAACACTTTTTGCTGTACGAATCTATGACTCTATAAAATGCACGTAAGCTGGAGGACATTTTACTCAAGTAAACTGAAGGGCCAAGATCCTTCATCAGGCCTGAAATGTTGACTGTTCATTTCCCTCCTTAGATGCTGCCTAACCTGTTGAGTGTTTCCAGCATGTCGCTCCAGATTTCCAGCATCTTGTGTCTCAGTAAACTGTCCCAAAATTGCAACTGAGTCAGGCACACTTTCAGCAGATTCCCCCTTGAACTTAATTAGCAGAAGTGAAGAAGAATTCCTATAATAACTATGAAAAGGCGAATCACAAAATGAAGGTGTGGAAAAGCTCACGGCATTGAGGGAAGTGTGTTAGCATAGATAAAAGACTGATAACTGCACAGGAGTCAGGGAGTCAGAATTAATGGATCCTCCAGGCTGGAAGGATGTAACTAATTGAACGCCCCAAGCATCAGAATAGGGCCTCAATTATTTACTATCTTAATTAATGACTTGATAGAGAGGCCCAAAGCATCTAAGTTTTGCTGATAATATAGAAAATAGGTGTGAAGGTCAGGCTGCAATGAGAATATCCACCCACTCATTCTGAGTGAGTGAGTGGGTGAAAACATTCTAAATGGAGCTTAATTTTGGGAAGTATAAAAAAATCAAGTAGGAAAAATCAAATGCGGACAATTATTGAAATGAGTGAAGTACAGAGGTGTTCTTGTGCAAATATCATAAAAAAATTAATGATTGTAATGAATAATGCAAGTGATATACTGGCCTTCATTGCAATGGTGTTTGAGTTTAGAAATAGAGAATTATTATTACAATTGTATTAAGTATTGGTGAGGCTATTACTAGTTTACTGTGCAGAATTTTAGTCTCTTAATTAAGAAAAGATAGTTAGTTCAGAAGATATTCACTAGGATAATTCCAGGCATGTCAGGTTTGTACTGTTAGCTGGCTGGTTATTTATTGGCATCGGCACCAGACTTTGAGGTGAGTGGTCCCGAGTTCCAATCTGGCCGGCCCCTTGCTCGCGTTCTATCTGTGTTGGGAGAAGCGTTGAGCTAGCAACTTGGCCTCATAAAAAAAAACAGACGAAGTGCCAAAAGAAATGGCAAGGTTGCCACGGGGTGTGGAGAGGAATAACAATAACAACAGGTTTGTATTATCATCAACGGCGAATCTCGATTACTTGGAGTTTGGAAGAATGAGGTCTGATCTTATGGCAATACTGAATACGTTGAGTGGAGAGTCTTTAACAAGGGATTATAGTTACAAGATGCGGGGTGGATCATTTCAAACTGAGGCACTTAGGGAATGTTTGGAGGGTGGAGGGTGGTGAGTCTCTGGAATTCTTCGACCTGGATATTTGTGGATACTACATCACATAAGTGAAAACTTGGGAACTGAGGGCTATGGAGAACTATCACAGAAGAGAAATAGAGGCCAGTGGCAGTTGAGCCACAATGATAATGCATGGCAGGGCAGGTTTAAGGAGCTAAGTGGTCTATTCCTGCTCCTATTTGCTTGTGCTGTTGTGTTCGAGAATGCAAAGTTAGACTGCAGTGTGTCACGTCTCTAAGCTCAGAAGAGGAAACCTGATGGCTCCTGAGACTCGTTTTCTGACAGAGGACAGTTTTTGTTGGCTGGGATTTATCTAGACTTTTAAGTTGTATGGAACAGCTCAGGGAGCTTATTAACAATATGATAACAATAGAACAGACAGATTATAAGGTTACACTGACTTTCCTAGTTCTGGTGAACAGTCTATGACCTAAAACAATAAAAACATTAAACATTCTATAGATGCTGTCTGACTCACTAAGTGTTTCCATAAGACCATAAGACATAGGAACAGAATTAGGCTATTTAGACCATTGAGTCTGCTCTGCTATTTTATCATGGCTGATCAAAAGGGTGACAATCATACCAGTGCCCAGCAAGAGCAGGGAGAGCTGCCTCAATGACTATCACCCAGTTGCACTCACATCTACTGTGATGAGGTGCTTTGAGAGGTTGGTCATGACTTGAATCAACTCCTGCCTAAGCAAGGACTTGGACCCACTGCAATTTGCGTATTACCACAATAGGTCTTCAGTGGATGCAATCTCACTGGCTCTCCACTCAGCCTTGGAATACCTGGACAATAGTAATACCTAATTCAAGCTGCTGTTTAACAACTACAGTTCAACACTTAACACAATCATACCCTCAGTTCTAATCAACAAGCTCCAAAACCTGGGTCTCTGTACCTCGTTCTGAAACTTGATCCCTGATTTCCTCACCGGGATACCACAGTCTATGCGGATTGGAGATGTCATATCCTCCTCACTGACAATCAACACCCAGTGCACCTCAAGGCTGTGTACTTAGCCCACTGCTCTATTCTTTCTACAGCTATGATTGTGTGACAAGGCACACCTCAAATGCCATCTATAAATTTGCTGATGCCATAATTATCGTTGACAGAATTTCAGATGGGGATGATTAGGAGCAAGATAGATCAGCTGGTTGAGTGGTGTCACAGCAACAACCTTGAACTCAACGTTGGTAAGACTAAAGAATTGACTGTGGACTTCAGGAAGGTGAAGTCGAGGGAACACACACCAGTCCTTATTGTAAGATCAGAAGTGGAAAGGATGAGCAATTTCAAGTTCCCATGAGCCGACATCTCTGAGGATCTATCCTAGGCCCAACATATTGATGCAATTACAAAGAAGGCACGACAGAGGCCATATTTCATTAGGAGTTTGAGGAGAATTGGTATGTCATCAAAGACACTCTCAAATTTTCTACAGATGTCTCGTGGAGAGCATTGTAACTGGCTGCATCACCAACAGGTATAAAGGGGCCACTTTGCGGGATCAGAAAAAGGTGCAGATAGTTGTCAACTCACCCAGCTCCATCATGGTCACTAGCCTCCCAGCATCCAGAACATCTTCAAAAGGTAATGCCTCAAAAAGGAGGCAACCAGCATTAAGGATCTCCATAATCCAGGATATGCAGTCTACTCACTGCTACCATCAGGAAAGAGGTACAGGAGCCTGGAGACACACACTCAATGTTTCAGGAACAGCTACAGGTACATCCCCCCTGAATCCTGAATGGACAATGAATGAATGAATACTTTTCCTCTTTTTTTGCACTACTTATTTAATTTAATTTTATTTACTTCTTATTGTAATTTATAGTTTTTTATTACTATGTGTTGCAATGTATTGTTGCTGCAAAACAACAAATTTCAGGACATTTGCCAATGATATTAATCCTGATTCTGATTTATTTTCCCTATAGGGTTCCTATATCTTCTGTTTATATTTCAGTCCCGTGAGCCGGTTCTACCATTCAATGGGATAATTACTGATCTGTGATCTAACCCCATTAATCATTCATTTCTCCATTTCCCTGAATATATTTGACATAAATATTGTTCGTTCGTTCGTTATGTGCCATGCCGACATAAATACACCAATCTGAAATTGAACAACTAACATAACATGAACTACCATTTGCAACAGCAGGTTATAAATTTTCTCCAGACACTGCCTAAGCAAGATTTTTTCAAAACTGAAGCTAATCTGCTTCAACATTTTTGCCATTTAACAAGTAGTCTGCTCTTTCCTTGAGTTCATGAGACTGAGAGATAACCTTGTTCAAACATCTACAATTCTAAAAGTGAAATTATAGAAGCATAGAAAAGGGCCACTTTGACCCACCTGATCCATATCTACCATCATTCCTATCTGCGTCAATCCCATTTGCCCGCATTAGGCCCATAGCCTTCTTTCTTATCCAATTGCTCTTTCAACATCATTAAAATATCTGCCTCCATTATCTCCTCTGGTAGCTCATACCAAATACTTACTACCTTCTGTGTGGCTTGCCTTCATTAGCCAGGGCATAGGATATAAGTGCAAGGAGATCTTGGTGCAACTTTATAAAACATTGGTTAGTGCACGGCCAGAATTCCCTTTCTGGTGACTAATCCCCCACTCCCACCCCATTTCCCCCACTAACTTTTCACTTCTCCTCACCTGCCTATCACCTCCACAGGTCCCCTCCTCCTTCCCTTTCTCCCATGGTCCACTCTGCTCTCCTATCAGGATCCTTCTTCTCCAGCCCTTGACCTTTCCAATCCACCTGGCTTTACCTATCAGCTTCCAGTTAGCCTCTTTCTCCTCCCTCCACCTCTTTATTCTGGCATCTTCCCCCTTCCTTCTCAGTCCTGAAGAACGGTCTTGGCTCGCCTATTTATTCGTTTTCATAGATGATGCCTGACCTGCTGAGTTCCTCCAGTTTTCTGCGTGTGGTGCCAGGATAATGTCGTTAAATGCAAGTTTATGTATAATATCAGAGCTGGAGGTGACTGAGAGGAATATTCTCAGAGTATGAGGAATATTTTTTTCCTCTCAGAGTATTGTGAAACTCTGGAATCCTCTATTGATGAACTATGAGTGCTGAATCATTAAGTATATCCAGGACTCAGATAACTAAACAGACTTGTGGACTGGAGATCAAGAATTATGGGGAACAGGCAGAAAAAATGGGACTAAAGTCAAATATTAGATCAAACATGATCTTAATGAATCTTGGAACAGGCTCAATGTGCTCCGCTTTAGGTTCTTATAGAATAAGTCCTCATGCTTAGCATATTAGTATGCCTTTTAAAGTTCAAAGTAAATTTATTATCAATGCATGTATGCAGTGTGGAACCCTAAAATTCATTGTCTCCACAGTCAATAAACAAAGAACCATGGAACCAACACATTCAGAGAAAAACATCGAACATCAAACACACCCTCTCCCCAAACACTAAAAAATCACACCAAAAAATGAGCGGAAACACAGAATATAAAAGGAAAAATGGCATATTTCAGTACAGTTCAGCTCAGTGTTCATTATCTGCAGGCCACCCGGATTCAAAAGTCGTCCAAAAAAGAAGTGACCAGAACTAGAACACATCGTTAAAACTGAATTAGAATTGAGGACTGGAATTTTAACTGTTCCATCCACACTGCTCATACTCCAATGAGTGACATAACTGCAGCAGGTATGTTTAGTAGGTCTGCAGCTGACCTGAACGTTGGTGGTGATGTCCGTAGTCAGCCGTGCAATGATATTGATCAGCTGGTTAAGTTGGCCAGTACAATAGTAAATGCAATTTAAACGTGATAAGTGCAAACTCATGTATTTCGGGAATTCTGACAAGGGTAAGGCATATATCACGAAAGGCAGGGTCCAAAGGATTATGGAGAGACTTTGATGTACAAGTGTGAGATCTCTGAAGGTGGCAGCGCAGGCCAGCACAGACAAAATGCTGGAGGAACTCAGCAGGTCAGGCAGCATCTATGGAAATGAATAAACAGTCGAAGTTTCAGGCCGAGGCCCTTCTTCAGGACGGGAAAGGAATGGGGAAGGTGCCAGAATAAAAAAGTGGGAGCAGGGGATGAAGGACTAACTAGAGATGATAGATGAAGCCAGGGGGTGTGAAAGGCTAAAGGGCTCAGTCAGGTCCACTGTTGACTATCAGGTTGATAGCGTGGTGATGAAGGCAGACAGGCTGCTTGCCCTCTTTAGCCAGACCACAGAATATAAGTGCATGGAAGTCCTAGTTCAACTTAGTATACATTGTTGGAATAATACACTCAGTGGCCACTTTATTAGGTACACCTGCTCATTAATGTAAATATATAATCAGCCAATCATGTGGCAGCAACTCAATACATAAAAGCATGCAGACATGGTCAAGAGGTTCAGTTATTGTTCAGACCAAACATCAGAGTGGCAAAGAAATGTGATCTAAGCGACTCGGACCGTGGAATAATTGTTGCTGCCAGAAGAATGGTTTGAATATTGAATTGAATTGACTTTATTACTTACATCCTTCATATTTATGAGGAGTAAAAATCTTCATGATAATCTCCGTCTTAAGTGTGCAATGTGCAATTTATAGCAATTTACAATAAGTAGCCTCAGAAACTGCTGATATCCTGGGATTTTCATGCACAACAGTCTCTAAAGTTTACAGAGAATGGCATGAAAAATAAATAAAAAACATCCAGTAAGCGGCAGTTCTGTGGGCAAAAGCACCTTCTTAATGAGAGAGGTCAGAGGAGAACGGCCAGAGTAGTTCAAGCTGACAGGAAGGTGACATTTACTCAAATAAGCCTGCTTTGCAACAGTGGTGTGCAGAAGAGCATCTCTGAATGCACAACATGTCGAACATTTAAATGGATAGACCATGAACAAGCTCTTAGCCGTCCCTTTATTAGCTACAGGAGGTACCTAATAAAGTGGCTAGTGAGTGTATGTGCTTTTCTGGTCTCTATACCACAGAATGGATGTGATTGCATTGGAGAGGGCACAAAGGGATAGTCATTACGATGTTTTACGTGATGGAATGTTTCAAGAGGAGAGACTTGATAAGGCTGAGCAAGCATCTGATAGAGGTGTACAAAATTATGAGATGTATAAACAGGGTAGATAGTAAGATATTTTTCCTATTACAGGTGTGTCTAACACCAGAGATCATTGAGTGAGGAATAAGACAGTTAAAGAGAATCAAAGGGAGAATTACTTCATCTTCTAAGTGATTGCAATCTGAAACCTGCTTCTGAAAAGGAGGCTGAGGCAGGTACTCCCAGAATATTTAAGAAGTACGTATACGGGTATTTGAGTCTTCAGATTCTATAGATGATGTGCTGGTAAATGAGATTAGTACATGGGTACTTGGTGCCAGGCACAGACATGGTGTACCAAAAGTGCCTGTTTTTATGCTCTATGATTCTATGGATCTTATCTTCCCTGTCATTTTGTTATCAGGAATCTTAGTCATATATAAATATGTTGAATAGCTGTTGCCCCAGCACACTAATCCTTGTTGGACTCCTCCGACAACAACCTGACGATTGGTGTACATGTGCATCTGTACTTCTTCGCTTCTGCTGCTTGGCTGATAACTAGTTTGGCCAATAACTTACCTTTGATTCCTGAACCTCTAACTTTAGGAAACAGTCCTTTATGAATTACTTTATCGAATAGCTTCTGGAATTTCATATAAGTCGCACCCATTGATGCTCCCTTTCCTCTTTGTTCACTGTCTCTTCAATACATCCTCAGGATGGTCATGAGGTTCCCTTTACAAGCCGGAGTTTACAATCTGCCTGTGAGTCAGAAGATTGTGAGTTCAAGACCCACTCCAGTGGCCTGAGTGCATGATCTAGGCTGACGTCTCAGTGCAATACTTGTGGGGTTTTGTATAGATCGAGATACTGTTTGTTATACAGGATATTGAACTGAAGTCTTGTTTAACCTTCCAGTTGGAATTAAAAGCTTTTGTGACATTATATTTGAAGAGGAGTGAAGGAGACCTCTCATATGAACAATAATTTCTATAATTTATCCTGAGCCAAACCTGATAATCTTCTGGTAACTCCTACTCACATTAGCAATACAATTGTTAGAGGAGCATCAAATATGGGTATTTATTTGAACTCCATCAACAAGGAATTCATCGCAAATGACACTTTATAATGCTGTCTGATCACGATTATTTTACATAATTATATGTGAACAAGCTTCACTGTTTTCTTTCTCAGAAACAAAATGTGCAAACACTTTTGATAGTTGTATACAGTACTTAGATCCACCTGTTGATTTGTTTGTGTCCTTGGCTCTGAAGTTGTTACTGGTACAACCTCTGCATGTGTCTCAAGCACCTGACTCTTAATTAGTAGTTGATTCTTCATCAAATGTTTCTTCACTGCTTACAGATACATCGTTTGCTACAAATATATGAGATATGGATACTTCTAATATGATATCCAAAATGGATAAATAAAAAAAAAACACCTTTCTGGATGGCAGATTTGGGCAGTTTCACTAAGTCTCACATTCCAATCTGGATGCATCACATCCTGGTACAGCAGCTGCTCTGCCTAAGACATTGAATGCAGTTCGGTCCAGGACAAACCAATTCTCATTCATTTACTCTATCTGTGTTTCCTGCTGGCTTGAGAAGCAGCCGGCATAATCTAGGACTGCTCCCACCCTGGTCCTTCTGTTATCTCCATCAACCCCACCCCCTCAGCCCATCACTGGGCTGAAGATGTCAAAGGTTGAGAATTTGCACTACCAGACTCAGGAACATATTCTATTCAATTGTTATAAGACCCTTATATGTCAAAGATACATATATTGCATGTCAAATATATCAAAGATGATATGTCAACGATTTCCCAATCTACCCTGTCTTGGTTTTGGACTTCAGCTGCCAGCCTCCACTGTACTTTCTCTGTAACTTTAACACCATGTTCTTCATTTTGATTTTTTAATCGTCTTCTGTACTGAATTCATGTATTTATGTATGAATGGCATGCGAACAAAAAGCATCTTTTCATTGTATTTCGGTAAATGTGGCAATAATTAACCAATTACCAATTGGACTGATGAACCCAGCTTATTTACGTAATTTAAAATGTTACTCATTTGTTTTAATTACTGCCTCTGTACACTCGCCACTAAGTTCGGCTGTACTAGGCCCAATCTCACACCTAGCTGACAATACATTACCGACTCTGCCAGAGTTAAACCACTGATGTGGGCTCACTCAGTATTTAAACAAGATGTTAGTCCATTAATGATTCATCATGAAGGTAGAGTAACTTTAGGACACAAACCAGATAAGCACATGGATGTAAGAAAGAATGGAGGGTATGGCTGAGTAAGAGGGAAGGATTAGATTGACGGTAGAGTAAGTTTATATAGGTTGGGATAATATTGTTGGCCAAAGCGCCCATACTGTGCTGTGCTGTTCTATGTTCCAACTTATTCAAAGCTTCTTTTAATGTAATCTTTCTGTGACCTAATTGGAAGAAGGGTGGCATGGAAGAATGAATAGAAATTTAATATATCAAAAAAGCTCTCAAATAAATGCAAAGAGAAACTTGGTCCACTGTAGGACACTAATTCTGTCAGCATTCAAAGTGTGCAATGGATCCAAAGTTCAACTGTTGTAAAATGACCTATACATTTAGCTTCAACTCATTTTGATAGTGTATTCATAAGCATAATGTAATGATCATAGCCTTTCAGAGAAAAAAAAATCTTGACTTTCTCTCGAAATCTGTTTGAAATCTCGCTTCTAATTTTTTTTGGATGTATTTAAGGCAGAGGTACTTGAAGGATTTAAATCTGTGGGGAGAAGGCAGGAGAGTAGGCTTGGAAAAAGAACAACCATGAATGAATGGCAGAGTAGACTCAAATGGTCTAATACTGCTCTGAAGTATTATGAGTTAATCCCATTTTGCTTCTTGGGAGATGCAAGAACAGGATGCGAACCATTGAATGGAAAAGCTTTTATTGTTTTTTTGGCGGGGTCAGTTGCATAAATTTCTGTGATATACTATTCTCAGTATATTTTTGATTCTATAACTCCATTCAATGTAGTCAACTACCAGGGCTTAAAATTAGATAGTAACACATACAAAATGCTGGAGTAATTCAGCAGGTCACGTAGCATCTACGGAAAGGAATAAACAGTCAATGTTTCAGACCGAGACCTTTCAACAGGACTCCAGCATCTTCAAAATCTCTTGCTTTTGAAATTACATAGAGGTCAGACTGTGTACAGTTGACTTTCTCTCCGATGAAATTAGTGAACCAGCTGGGTTTTTATGACAATTTGGTGGGTTTTTTTGTGGTCATCATCAGTAGGGCTTGTCAAATGAATTAGTTAGTGTGGAGGGATTTGAACTCAGGCCACTGGACTGTTAATCCAGGTAATTTACAAATTCAATCATTTAACCATTATGTCACCACTATACCAAGGGCACTGTTCAGCAATGAATTATCTGTTTCAATGTCTTACTTGCAGATCTGAAGTCAACAATTTGGTAAAAACAAATCATGAGAAATTTAAGCAAAGATGGTAATTGGGTAAATAATAGGAATATGATAGGTGTGTGGTTTGTCATACACATTTAAGATATGTGATAAGGTAGATCACAAGAGGCTTGTTAGAAACTTTCAGGCAAATAGCATAAAGCAAAAAGATGAAACACGGAGCTAGAGTTAAGTTATTAACAGAAATGCTGAAATCACTCAGCAGGCCAGGAAGCACCTTCAAAAAGAGAAACTGAGTCTTTCAGACTGATGTTTCATTAGAAATCAAAGTTCAAAAGTTCAAAGTAAAATTTATTAACGGAGTACATACAGGTCACTACATACAGCCACGAGATTCTTTTTCCTGCGGGCAGACTCTGCAAATCTATAGAACAGTAACTGTAAACAGGATCCATGAAAGAGCATAGAAGGCAACAGACTGCAAATGCAAATATAAATAAATAGCAATAAGTAACGAAAGCGCGACCCAACAAGATAAAGAGTCCTTAAAGTGAGATCATTGGTTGTGGGCACATCTCAATAAATGAGTGTAGTTGCCTCATTTTGTCCAAGAGCCTGATGGTTGAGGGGTAGTAACCGTTCTTGGTTAATTCATGTGATGTTCGGAATGGAATGTTTCAGAAGAATACTCATCTATCTGAAACATTAATTCCAGTTGTCTCTTCAGAGATGCTCTCTGACCTGCTGAGTGTTTCTAGCACTTTATGTTCTTATTTCAGATATCCTGCAACTGGAGGTCTTTGCTTTTCAACAGTCCAGTGATGGCCAGGAAATGACAGACTACAATAGATTTGTGGAGACACGCCTGCTGCGTTCACCAGCAATTTTTATCTGTGTTGAATAGATCTGTGGAGTTTATGTTAGAAACGGGTTATGAATAATATCCCTAGGAAATGTTTGCACTGGTTGGCTCTGGGAAGGTTGGCATACATTGGCAGCATGGGCAAACTTATGCAGTTGGCATGGATTGTGAATAAGCAGAGGAAATGGACATACATATTTAATGGAAAGATGCTAAAGATATGGTGAACAGTGCAAGATAGGGTTTCAGCTATTTAACTTCCTAAAAAGTAAATTCAGATGACTGAAGCCACATAAAAAATGTACAAGAGTACGGGTGTTACAAACAGTGGCATGTAGCAACAGAATAAATGAAATATTCCTTTTAATGATACAGGGGTTAACCACTGTTAAAATACCCGTGCTTCATATAGAAAAGTTATTAGAATCACCCAGTGGATACAATAACCTCACTAAGACTTGAAACTGTAAGAAGAGAATCTGCTTGTCGGTTGAGAAATGCTGTTTCCTCCATTGAAATTTGCTGCACTTGGATAGATGGATAGAAATAGAGAAAATATATTTACGTGCAAGAGCAGCCTGCTGGAGGAAGTCTGTGGGGTGAGTAGCATCTGTGGGGGGAAAAGGATTGTTGACGCTTACTGTCGAGACCCTATAAGGTCTTGACCCGAAAGGTTGATACTTTTCTCCCCACCCCACCCTACAGACCTACTGAGTTCCTCCAGGAGTTAGTTTTCTGCTCCATATTCCAGTGCTTGCACTCTAGTGGGTATCCAAAGGTATTTACATTGTGGGAACCTGGAATCCTTTGCAGTCCATGACCATAACAGGAAATTTTGTGGAAGAAAATTAGATTAAATTTGTGTTTAAGAAAAAAAACCAGGTAGCTCTGGGGTAGATGTGGAGAGAGAGTCTAAGGATGCTGGAAACCTTGAGCAACACCCACAAAATGCTGGGGGGGTGGGGGTTGTGGGTGGGGTGCAAGAAACGGTCAATATTTTGGGCCGAGATCCTTCATGAGGACTGGAAAGGAAGTGGGAAGAAGTTAGAACAAGAAGGTGGAATCAGGGAAGGAATACAAACTCGCATGTGATGGGTGAGAGCAGATATCACAGTGACAGAGGGTCTCACTGAACTCTCATCAACAAGAAGATTTAAAACTCTTCAGGAAAGGCATACCTTGAAGAGATTTGCAGTGGAGCAGCAAATTATAAACACAAAAGATCCTGCAGTTGCTGGAAATCTTGAGCAATATACCAAAGATGCTGTAGGAGCTACAACTGGGCTTTACAAGATTCAGAGAGTGATAGTGAGAGGCGGTTTCCTCAGTCACGAGTATCTAGAACTGGGATTACGGTCAGAATATAAGGGGTCAGTCAACTCGGTGTCATTGAGTCATAAAGTATTGAAACACACAGGGCACTGCAAATCGTTGGAAATCTACACTCAGAATGGGGAAAAGAAGTGATCTAAGTGACTTTGACCGTGGAATGATTGTGGCTTAAGTGTCTCAGAAACTGCTCATCTCCAGGGATTTTTATGTACAATAGTCTCGAGAGTTTACAGAGAATGTGCAAAAAACAAAAGAGAAAACACCCAGTGAGCGACAGTTCTGTGGAGGGAAAGGTCCTGTAAATGAGAGCGGTCAGAGGGGAATGGCTAGACTGGTTCAAGCTGACGGGATGGTGACAGTAACTCAGGTAACCCTGCGTTACAACAGTGATATGCAGAAGAGCGCACAACATGAAATGGTTGGCTACAACAGCAGAAGATCATACCGGGTTCCACTCCTGAATGTAATAAACTGGCCGTTGAGTGTATATGTCACAGGGCAAAGTATTTACAAGAACGAGCTTGACGGATATTTGACAAGGGGTTAGTGGGGATTGGAATCAGAACTGGGACTTAGGCACAGGATCAACCGCATATTTTACTGAATGGCAGAGCTGGCTCAAGAGGTTACTTCCACTGCTATTCCTCACACTACAAAGGATGTTGAATTGCATGGAGCAAAAAAAAACAATGGTGTCTCTCCACATTATGTGAGGATCCAATTTTATGAAAGTGAGAGAAATGGAGTTGAAGTGTAAATAATTTTGAAGGCCAGTTCCAGAAAATCAAAAGCAATACCTTAATGCACAACTATCTGCTTTCTCAATCAGTTATAGATAGCAGATCCTTCAACTTACCTTATTTCATGGTTGACACTCTGAGTACACAACTGTGCTTTCAATTTATTTTTCTGCTCTGTGTTTTTGTGCTTTTTTCAAACCACCTAACCCTGCTTTATTTGTGCCATATTTTCCGGTGGCTACAAAGTCACAGAGCTTTACGGTTCCTTTTCTGTTTTGGTGTCCTCCTATACACTGCCCATTGTGTTTGCTTGAGATGGACAGTGAATGCCGATGCAACCATGGGATGTATGACAGCCGAGCCTGATCCCGTCCCCAAACACAATCTTCCCAGCAGAGGTTGCTGAATAGATATTGAGATCAAGAAACCTGGTTGACCTTTCCCATCACCAGCCTAGGAATGACATGGTCTATTGCTCTCTTGAATATTCATTTTCTTTGTCCAGATTAGGTTCTGCTGCTTGGTTCGTATCAAATTGTGAGACTGAAATCTTCAAAGTCTGAGCAGTGGATTGATTCATTGACTGAATTGTGATCAGAACTCCGTACTGAGACTGGTCACCGCAGATGCTTAGTTTTTTCCCTCATTCTCAATGACTGTGCTCAAACTAAACTGAAATAAATTCCCAGTCCTTTCCTCCTCTGGAATGTATTTACTGTACCTGAAGTGATGACGCAGAGTATCAGACCCATAATACATAGCAGATCCAGCAGCAATCATTAATTTCTTTCTGAAATTATGCTGGGGACGACTATTCTCCTCATTTCAACAATTAACTCTCCCTTTAATGTCAGAAGTTCTCTAAAACATCCAGTCAACAAAGTGATGAAAAGTCAAGAATTAGAAGCATGAGCTACTGCTGAGCATCAGCAGCAAATGTTTTTTTTAAATTTCCGATTTTCAGCACCTGTGACATTTTTGTGTTAATGTGAAGGGTGAAGCAATCTGGCCTTAAATGAACGCAGTACAAAGCATAATACCAACCCATGACGTTGTGCCAGGCCTTTAACCTACTCCAAGGTCAATCTAACCCTTCCCTCCAGCAAAGCCCTCTATTTCTCTTTCATCCACGTGCCTATATAAGAATCTCTTAAATGTCCCTAATGTATCTACCCTGACCACCAACCCTAGCAACGCATTCCACAAAGCCACCACTCTCTGTGTAAAAAATCCTACCTCTGACGTCCCTGTAAACTTTCCTCCCAACTCGTTAAAGTTGTGCCCCCTTGCATTCACCACACAACAAATGGTTTTCGCTCTTATTTCAACTCCTCTTCTCGAGGTGCTGATGCTTAGCAGGTATAGTTCCAGCAGTTTACGCTGCCTTGGATGTGACAACCACGTTATATATTGGCAGTCCAGGCATACCTCAGCAGTCAGGATTAGCCCTTACCCACCTGCGAGGCCATTTATTATGTGTGAACATGGCAGCGAAGACCATTAGGTTGCCTCAGTCACATCAGTTCTGGGCTCATGCACTCTCTACCATTCCAGCAGGTGAAATATATCATTAAGGACCACCAAGGCTTCACTTGCCATTGTTGGAGATACCTATTGTCACTTACACTCAGTGGCCACATTATTAGGTGCACCTGTGCACCTGCTCATTAATGCAAATATCCAATCACCCAATCATGTGGCAGGAACTCAAAGTATAAAAGCATGCAGACATGGTCAAGAGGTTCAGTTGTTGTTCAGACCAAACAACAGAATGGGGAAGAAAAGTGATCTATGTGAATTTGACTGTGGAATAATCACTGGTGGAAGAGGGGGTAGCTTGAGTATCTCAAAAACTGCTGATCTTCTGGGATTTTTACACAGAACAGTCTCTAGAGTTTACAGAGAATCATGCGAGAAACAAAAATAAAACATCCATTGACTGGCAGTTCTGTGGGTGAAAATGCCTTGTTAATGAGAGAGTTCAGAGGAGAATGGCCAGACTGATTCAAGCTGACAGGAATGCAACTATAACTCAAATAACCACGCATTACAACAGTGGTGTGCAGAAGAGCATCTCTGAGTGCACAACACATCGGACAGCAGCAGAAGACCATGAACATGTAATCAGTTACCACTTTAGTAGGCAGAAAAAGTACCTCATAAAGTGACTATTAAATGCATAACATCTTAACCACTACTTCTGAGATCAGCGTAAGTAGACAAAGTTACAGATCAAATTAACAGCATTCTGTTCTGTGTACCTTAAAACTACATGAAGCAGTGCACATCTAACACAAAGCTATTGCTGCAGCCTTGCAATAAAAGTTGGAGAAATAGTTTCAACTTGCATTAGCTTATTAGCTCATCTGCTTAGTAATACATCAGTTTCAAGTTGCTGAGTTATTGTCCAGGGCTACTAAACGTCAACTCTTGGTGTATCACTGCACTGATAATCATGTTCTAACGGGAGCACAGGTAGATGTGATGTTCCATTTACGAGACAGGCATTTTCTCTTCCCTCTGCTAACACTCTTCGAAAGATCTCCCCTTAACACCTCCACATCATAGTCAACCATTTCTGTTCACCTACAGCTGTCATTTACCTATTAAATATAAGGTTTGCTTCCTTATTAACTCAACTTGAGCTCATTATAAAAACAATATAGATTTAACTGTCATAGCCTCTGGAGAAAAGGCATTAAGGTCGCACGCAGAAACTTAAACAATTCCAGCATGGCGAAACAATGTTTAATTATCAATTCAATTAATGAAGGCTGTTACACAATGTAAAATTTCCTCATAATAATCAGAGCCTGTATGTGTAGAATGTGCTTAAATCAGATACCCAAAGCTGGTCTACATTTTAAAATATCTTCATTAAATTCTTTCAGCAACATTGCAAATATACGTTTTAACCCAATCAGTCAAATTTTGCAATGACATTAGTGCCTCAGCCTTTCCTCTCAATGTTTCAGCTAAAGGTAGATTTTTTTAAAAGTGAGTACTCATGCAAATCTTCAGCAACTTGTATTGAAGTTAAATCTGTATATTGATCTGACACAGCAATCTCCATAAACGGCAGTGACTGCACTTACAAATTCGGTCTGTCTTTTAACAAAAGCTGCAGCTGTATTTGCAGTTTGGAGCTTTCTCACACCTGATGTGCAGAATGATTGTCAGTTTATTAATGTGAACTCGTCTTTTTAAAGTCAAATTATCAGAATCGTGAGTGAGAAACAATTGTTGACATACCTAACTATATCTAGCTTTCATTTAGGTGTAAAGCCATGAGACCGTAAGACTTAGGAGCAGTGTTTGGCTATTTGGCCCATCGAGTCTGCTCCACCATGCCATCATGGCTGATTTATTATCCCTTTCAACCCCATCCTAATGTCTTGCCCCTGTAACCTTTGACACCTTGACTAATCAAGAACCTCTCAACCTCCGCCTTAAATATGCCCAATGACTTGGCCTCCACATCTATCTGTTTCAATGAACTCCACAGGTTCATCACCCTCGAGCTAAAGAAATTCATTCTCATCTCTGTTCTAAAGGTACATCCTTCTATTCTGAGGCTGTGCCCTCTGGTCCCAGACTCCAGCGCTAAAGGAAACATCCTATGCACGTCCACTCTATCTAGGCCTTTCAATAGTTGATAGGTTTCAATGAGATCCCCCCTCCCCCTCATTCTTCTAAACTCCAGTGAGTATAGGCCATGAGCTATCAAACAGTCCTCATATGTTAACTCTTTCATTCCCAGGATCATTCCCGTGAACCTCCTCTGGACCCTCTCCAATGCCAGCACATCCTTTCTTTGATAACACTTAGAAGTATTATTAGCATTGTTATTATTGGCTACAACTGAGAAACAAAGGTGATGTATGTGCCCCTGTGTAAGAATAAGAAGCAATATTGCACGTCTGCAGTCAGCAGCCCGTGGTGATTTCCAATATGAATGATAAATTGCTCTACACGAGTTTATAACTACATTCAAATTCCAGGTGATCTGTGGTATTATGGGAAATAAAAAGATTAATGGACATTAAAATATTATCATTTTCATTGAGATGTGAGGTCTTCTGTTTCTTTTGAGCCCCATTCCAAATAACCGGCTCTCTTTCATTGATTTGAATGGGAAGACAAGGGAATTTAAAACACTGAAGATCTTTACCGTTAAATACAGAAAATCTACCAGGGAATCTCAGTGCTGGGAATGGATTGCCTTGATTCTATTACATCTTATAAGGTTTGTTGATAGTTTTTAAGGAGAACTGCTTTGGATTGATTATTTTCAATATACTTGTCCAACTATAATGTTTGTCTTGGGTTTTATTCCACGTAATTATTCCTAATTGATTGGAAGCTGGTAAACCTCTTAGTTCTAACAACAGTAAGCTCCCCACTTATCACCCACGTTTGAATGAAACGGTGAGGAATCAGTTACTTTTTGCTCCAGGTACTGATTTCTCTGCTTTAGTTACTGTGGGCAGGTCCTAGTAATCTGAGGAATCACCAATCGCTGCCTACCATCGTCGTGGAACACACTCAGAAATGCACACACTTGGAAAAGCTGATGAATCAATTGTACATCCAGGGCTACTCTTAAGAAATATGGCAAACTTTCTGTGTTTCCTGTGCCACCACTGGCAACACATAATTTTGACTCTTTCTGACCTGGATGATTCTCAGCACAAATTTCAATATTTTGCACCTACAAGCCTGTGGTGAAGACCTGCCTTATAACATGCTTTGGCCAAGCAACGTTAAAATGCCATCTATTGTAAACCGGGCAAACCAGAGAACTTCTATGTCTCCCCGTCTCTCCCTCGGTCCAGTGTCCTAGCTCTGATCCTTGCACTTAAACGATCAAACAAAAAACTGTCCAAATATATTCTAAGCCTGAGCGTAACTAATGGAAGAATTTCCACAATAACATTGACAATCAGTTTTATTTTTCCACTTTTTTTGGATGTTAATATTTTAGCTAGAGGGATATTTTTCTGTGCAGGGTAGATGCTCAGGTTTACTGTTGGTAGTAGTGAGGCAGTGCAATGTAAGTCTTGTGGATCATTAGGGAATAGCCAGCCCTGCTACCTAACCTCTTGCTTCTCTAACCCATCCTTCAATCCTGAGCTGGTTTGAAAATAATAAGAGCAAGACAAAAGCAGCATGTTAATTATGTTCCAATTACAAGATGATACCCTGACGTACAATGAATAAGGAATAACAGTCATTTCTTCCATTAAAAGATGGGTTAAGCAACAGGAATGGCTCTTCAGGCCCTAAATAAAGACAATAGTTATTACCTGGTAGGCACTGGTGGCATCTGAACTGACTGTGGCATCATGTCCCAGTGCAATCAGCTTCTCCTTCAGTTTGTGGTGAGAGCGGTGCCTAAGGCAGTAAATGATTCCTGACGCAACAAGAACCCCAATGATGCAGACGATGGAGATTATTGTTAAGATAATAAATTTGGTTGACTCCTCTTCATTGGCCCAGTGGGGGGATGCGCGCAGTTTGCTCTTCTGTGGTGGGGTGGGGGGGGGGGGTGGTTGGGATAAGAATGAGAGACAGGTTAAAAATATCATTTCATTTGCAAAACAATCCAGAGATTAGTGGGTGTGATTTTTGTTCCATAAAAGATTGCGTTGGCTCTATTCTGGTTTGTTCCTCTCCACTATGAGACTCTACAGCAATTCATCTTTGTCAGCATTAATCATTAGATATATTAATAACAATTTAAAAATTGAGCAAAACAAAACAAAACAAACATTAAAACATTTTTGCTTGCAATTGCCACAGAAATGAATTTAAACCCATGCACAGTTGTTGCAGGATGGGAAACAATTAGCCCTCTTTCTAGTACCCCATTTTCACTTGGTTACAAATGGATTTTTTAATTTAACTCCTGAAAGCTTAGCCAACCTATTCATTACCTCTACTATCCTGCTAGTAATTTTCTGCTCCCATTCACGCAGCCAACTTCTAATTTATGCTTGTAAGCAATGTATAGAGAGCTGGTTCAAACCCAGTCCATTTCAGTCCCTTTCACCATAAAGGCCACCGAGCAATTATCAGTAGGCTCGACAGTTGGAGCTTGTCCCTAATTAGCCTCTTGCCTTCAGTCCACGGGATTAGCTGCTGCTGCCACTGAGGCACACGTTAATGGGAAGCTCACGCTGAATAAAGGCTCTGAGATCTTCCTGCTTTGACTATGCACCGCAGAGAAGGATAGTGAGGCGTGGTGACCCCCAGGAGGTGAATTGACAGCAGTCCCATGCTAAGCCATGCGAAATTGTTTCTCCCCTTAAATGTATCTGTCCTTGAAATCTTGCTTCCCGGGTATTGTTGCATATAAAATATTCTTTATTCATTTCAAGTCACTCAAGAGCAGGGCTATTCTTTAAACAGCGATCCCAAACATACTTTATCATCTTTATTTCAATGTTTTTTTTAACTTGGAGAAAATATCAGGATAGGAATCTGCCTTACTTTGAGTGCAGATGAGGCCAGCCTAGAATGAAATCTTTAATTCTTTCCCAAATCATTGAAATTAACTATCAGGTGCTGTGTAGGACCCATGCTGCCTGGCTGGCATTGCCACCTGAGAAGAAGTTCTCTCTTGTTAATTCTCTGATACTGATAATTAAAAGAAGAAGAAAAAAGTTTCTGGTTGCAAATGCATGAAAAATTTCAATAGATTTTGTTCCTTTAATAGATTTGCTTGGCTGACTTACATGCATCTGAAACAGCTAAACGTGAGCTATAAAAGCCTGAATTAGCGCTGTCAATCTTTCCCTTTGAGCAGTCTTCACATGACTCTCAATAAGGCTGAATGCTTAAAATGTTAGGGGTTTTGAGTGGTGGGTGGGGAGAAAATCCTTTTTTTTGTGCGGCTGTTTCAAACGATTTTGCATCAAGCAAGCATGGAGTTTAATTAGCTATTCTTACACAGGACATACAAAGGGAAAGAAAATGCCAAATGCTTTAATGTTAAGTGCAATTAGAAGAAGAGAAACAACATAAATATATCTGTGTGATCTGGAATGGGCTGCAATCCCTTTATAAACATCACGCGGAAATTTAAGGAGGATGTTTTCTTAGCTAATAACATGCTTTTCTTTTCTTTTAAACACCTGATACATGAAATATTCCTGAATGGTTAATTGTGTTCTGTGGTTCAAGAATCTTGGTACACTATGTAAGACGTGATGAAAAGAAGTACTTAAGTATCTTATCTGCCGACTCAAATCCATTACTTTATATTTCAGTCTTTTGAAACTGCATGGGCAAACTAATTTAGTCTTTCCAGATCGATAAAATCATGCTAGAAAAAAAGGTATTTCCCCTTCTTTGTTATGTAATAATGCACACACATGTTGATGGTATGAGTTTAAGTATGTTTTATGCATTGTGGACACTATTAAGATCAGTTGAATACTGTAGTATGAATGATGAAATGCACCATATAATACTGTTTACTACCAATCCTGCTCCTGATGGAACATTATGAATAACATAAACTGGACTGAATTTCCAGACAAAATTTTTTTTCATGACTTTGTTTTTGCAATAAAGGCAAAAGAGAAATGCAATATTTTAAAAATGTACGTTTTAGTGCATCCTTTCGAATTCAAATCCAGGTCCTGTTTTCCTCGAATTTCAAAACAACTTGCATGAGAGAATATGAAGGGATATTTAAAATGGGATTTTGCTCACCAGCTTTGTATTTAATGGTAGTCAGGTTTCAGTGGAGATCTACATCCCTGGAGTTGAAAGCTGAATTTTCAATGCAATACGTTTTGAACACTAGTTAAAAGAATTCACAGAACAAATGTACAGATCTAGTAGAAGCACACCACAATGAATTGTTGTCCAATTACATATTTCATTAAAAACACGGTGGAAGTCAGTATTATAGTATTGAAAGAGCCCTAAGGAACTGGATTTAAAAAATAGCACAAAAATTCAATATTTAAATGTTGAAGGGGATTTGATAGGGTAAATGTGAAAAGATCACTTCCCCTGGCGTGAGGGGCCATGAGGGAAAAGGGACAAAAACCCCAAACTGAAGCAAGGCCTGTTAGAAGGGAAATCAGGAAGAACCCTGTTCAACAAAGAGCAGTGGAACTCATGAATCCTCAGACCCAGGGGCTGTGGAAGGTGGGAGAGAGATGGTGGCTTCAGGACTGAGAGCCACAGATCTGTGCTGGGTCAGAATATCAAACGGCATGGGTGGACGATGGACAAATATAGTAGAGGTGCTGTTTAGCAATGGTCTAAATGAGTGGCAGTGCAGACTCAAAGGGCAGAATGGCCTGCTTGTTTTCCAAAAGGTACTCAGCAAGCTTGCTTACTTCAGAAGACTACGGAACCATGTGCAATTCACTCATTACTGTAAGCTTAATATTTTATCAGTTGCTAAAACCTCAAACACACACGCACGCACACAGTCTCAGATTTTTTGACACCAGAAATGTTGCAAAAATAATTTCAGATGTCTTTGTAAGGACGGAAGCAGACAACTTATCACCAGCACGACCAGAGGCCAAGAGTTAAATGGATTAATTCTGCAAGTTTGACTTATTTTATCATCCTAGGGGGAAAATTGTTTCTCCATTTACTCCTGGGCAGATGAGTGATATCTGTTCTGGAGCCTATTCATACACTTTAGCAAAATATGTAGTTCTACCATTTCTTGAATGAAGCTGAGGGTAAATATAAATGTATGCACACAACCATTTTCTCAAAGCTCAATATGCTTTAATAAATTAAGTACTAGGCAGTGCTCTTTTTACATTTCAGGGTGAAGCAAATAATTCAAAGGGAAAGCACCAAAAGCTTTTTTTATATACCAATCATCATCTCCCTCCATCAATATTTAAACTTTTGTGTTTTTTTTAAAAAGAAAAATATATTAAATGCATTCACTCAAGCAGAAATAATTGTGTATTAACACTTGACATTACAAAATCCTTTCAAAAAGATATTACTAAAACATGAGGCATTGTCATTTAAAACTGCAGGGGAAAAAATGCTTTGTGCCCCAGATCACCATTGTCCCACCATATCACTGAAAATTGTACTTGCAAATTTATCATTCATTGTAGCCGAAAGGATGGAGCAGTTAATATTTAAACCATCCTCTTCAATATAAATTTCTCTTTAATTGACAGTTGCCAAGATACTTCCATGGGATTCCAAAATTTGTAAAGTTTATTTTTTTTTACCTTCTTGTGAACACCTTCCATATCTATCCTACCTCTCAATAAAAAAAAACTTTTTGATGTTACCATGGTGCAAAGCAATACCAGAGAGTCCTCTCAGTGTTCTGCTTTTAATTTTGGGTGAGTTTATTCTTTTCTGTCCAGCAAACAATGAGGCATCAATTTATCAATCGGAACGGGGTCGGATTTAATAGTTTTACCTTTTCAGAAAAAAATCTGCCAAGACAAGGGATTTAAAGACATTTATTCTCTTGAGTGAGGGTATAAAGGATTACAGAAATCAGGAAGACAAAGGGGAGAAGGATTTCTGGAGGTCTGGCTTATTGAAATCACTGAGAAAGGTCATAGCAAAAAGCACAGACCTATTCATATGAAGAGACACAGTGATCTTTCAGTGACCTTAACACCACCGCTCACATCATCTGTAAGTGGAAAAATGACACTATTCCTGACGCTTTTCTTTTTTGCTTTATTTTCCAACACTATGAACTTATAAACCTGAACAAAGAAAATATTACGGGAGAAATCTATGATGTGGTGGATGCTAACCCGTTCTTCAACGAACGAAACAAATCCCAATTGTGCCAATGTTTTGAGGCTACTTTTAAGGTTCTTTTGAAATGCAGTCTCGACCTTCGTCCCCCCACCAACACCCCCCCATCAGTGCCAACTGACGGATGTAAAATTAATGGAAGTAAGAGCCCTATTATTACTAAGCACACAAACACAATTCACTCAAACCTTCTGCGGTTCAAAGAAAGTTACTGTTACTGAATTGGCACTTTGTAAAAAGAAAGATCGTGAAAGAGGAATTATTCTTTAAAAAATGTCAAGGTAGTCAGAAATAATCACCAACACAGGATTTTCAGAGATAAATAACTGAACACCGGGCAACCTGATCATAATATGAAACGAATCTCACATACCTGAATTCACTGCTTATAATTTTTCAAATTCAAGGGTTTTCAGCAGCTATCCTTTTAATGCAAAGAACCAGGGAGAAAGATTTGACCCGAATGTTTCATTTCTTTTTGCTTCTTGCACTTCCAGCTTCTGATATTAACCGTCCATCATTCATTTTTCGCAGGGATGAAGCCAGCAGCTGCCTTACTTCATTCAGCTGGAGAGCTTGCAGTGGTTTGAACTTCATAAGGAGGAGGAGGAGGAGATGGAGGAGGAGGGAAAAAAAAGGGAAACGCAAGATTCTCTTCTGTGGCCTCTCAGTCTTAGAACTAGCCTTATGTGAGAGGGTGATGGGTTTTTGACCACAAAGTGGGGGTCTGAGCCCCTCCTTATATTGGCCAGCTCCAAAGCCCCTGTCTACACCACATGTCACATCCACTGGTTGCTATGGTGATGCTTCCACATGTTGCTGACAGTAATTAGATAAGAAGCTTTTCTGTTAATAAACCTTACAGAAGTGTGAATATGAATGGATATCAATTTTGTCACTCATTTGTAAAGCTGCTTGAGACTTCTGTTTGTAGCCTGTTCAATTTTTCTGTGTTGTTAGCTGCAAGCAAGTTCCCCACAGGTTTTTTTTTAAAAAATATATATTTTACCTTGGCACCATTCATGAGTTTAGCTGAGAGTGACAAAATTTGAGCCCCAAGCTGAATTAACCCTCGTGTGGGCAAAGGGGCATGGGTTCGGTCCACAGGCAGAAAAAGCCGATGTCCAGAGAGAAAGGTGAATATGAAGTACAAAGCATATTAATTAGCTTTTGGTTGGGTTAGGCGAGCTTGCATAAGGCAACAGCTGCAGCGAGCAGGAAAGGGAAAGAAAGGAAGGTTGATGGGGGTGGGGAGGGGTGGTAGTTGTGAAGAAGAAACCATGTCAGGCGCATATGACAAATCTTGGGAGGGCTCTTCAATTTATCTTTCTATTCAATTCCCCCTCCCTCTGTGTTTCCCCTATTGTTTCTTCCTGTGACAGCTGGAGATGGCAGTCCCGAAGACCTGACAAAATGAGCTCTTTCACAACGCACCAGTCTTGGTGCTTGCGGGAAGAATAGCGGCCCAGGAAGGTACAATTTAAACTGAGGCGCAAATATGGCCTACAGCTTTAATTCTGCCAAAGCCAAATCAAAATGCCCCTCGGAGAAGCCCGAGGTAATTATTCCGTCCTTAATCCACTGCCAGTATTAGAGCGCGATTGATCTCAAGTGCTTGTGCCTTGGCTGATCTGACCAGAACGAGGTCTGCTTGATTAATGTGATCGGCCGTCAATAGGTTTTTGCAATTGATTGAGATTTTTCCTTTGCAGCCGTCGTCATAATATGTCAGAAACCAGCCGTGGATGGAAAGGGGAGGAGGAATGAATTCCTCATTCTCCCTGACAAGAAGCAAAATTCACCCTGGGTAACCATGGTCCAACTGGGCAGCAATGTGTATATCTCATGGCATTGAATTCTACTTTTAGATAATTACCTTTGATACTAATTCCACACTTGTTCCTCTTACATACATTCATTTTTGCAAATCTGTACACCTTCCAGCACTGATTGTTGGTGCAATTGTTTAACTTTGGTAGCCAGTAAGTCTTCTTTCAAAGTAGAAAGAGAATTCCATTCTGATATGGCTTCAGATATAAATCCATAATGATCAAATGTAAAAATTAACTGGTGCAGATCACAGTTGGTGTTAACAGTAAATGACCATTTAACACATTTGCCTCTCCATTATATTGGCAGAGGTGTTAATGAAGGCATTTAAAAAAACTCATAAATGTTGAACGACACATTAAGCACCAACAGCAAATCTTATCCTTACCCACCTCACCCATCACTGCCCCTAGGGTCTCTTAACACATTTGGAAAAGCAGCGTCTTGTACTTTGAAGAGATTGATGCCCATGAATCAGAACAACATCTTTATCTGCACCAACCGTAGGTGACGCTTGGAATTTGAAGAAGATTTTCGACAGCGTTTCCTGCATCCAAGGCTGAATAGCTTGGCAAATTACCTGATGTTAGATCGCAGATGTGCCTGAACCAATCAAAATTTGGGAGCAGGGCACAACCTAAATACATGCTCCTAACTTGCAAGGCTCAATCACTGCAAGTTCAGAGTAAGAATTATTAGCTTATATATTGCGCTACGGCACAGTATTGAAACAATTACCCGCATCGGCAAAAATACCATCAAATATATTCAAGTAAATCATGATTGATCTTTGCCCTGGAACATTAATTCCGCATCTCCTTCCACAGATACTGCCTGACGTGATGAGTTTCCCCAGCATTTTCTGACTGTTATTTCATGCTCCAGTAAGTGGCAGTCAGTGGCTGCTTTGTGAATGCAAATTGATAATTAAAGCCACCATTTGAGCATTTGAACATCTCTCAACTCCCTAGCTGACCATTTCGTTCACTTCTTTTCAACAGGAAATTTTTGTGGTAGGAATCTTATTTTGGGAAGCATCTGTCGCAAGAATTTTGAATGTATTGTTTAAGCCTGGTATTGAAATGTTACCATACATACAAAATGCTGGAGGAACTTAGCAGGTCAGGCAGCATCTATGGATGGAAATAAACAGTCCTAATGTAATGTCAGCATGAAACGTCCCTACCCGATCTGCTGATTTTCTCCAGTATTTTGCATGTTATGCTCAAGATTTCCAACATCTGCAGAATCTCTTGTGTCTCTGAAATATTATTAGACATCAACTGGCTGTAAAGTAACATGACCAGCTCTCCCTAGTCTCTACCTATGAAGATTGTGTGGGGCACAAATTCGACCGGGCATCAGTGAAAGTCATGGCGCACATGAATACTTAGCATGCAAGAGAATTCCTAGAACTGTGGTTTTCCATGAAGAATTCTGTCAACAAACACATAGACCTTGATCCTATTCATGAGCCGATGCGGGCAAAATTCCAGACCACAACACACGAAGTTCCCTGCGCAACCAATCAGCGATGAGATTTCCTCCCCACATCACCATTGAGTTTCCGAGATGACGACCAAACAGCTGATTGAAAAGTATATAAAGGCCAAGCATTCACAGCACAATCAACAGCTCACTGACGATGTCTACGCACACGGTGATGAAATGCTTGCAAGTAAATTGCCAAGATCGGAGGACAACTTAACCCAACCATTACCAGACTCCTTTGAAGGGTTAAAAAGAAGAAAGCTAATGTATAATGCCTTACTCTCTAAAGCAGTTCAGGATTTACAAGAAAGGCAGGCAACAAGGGGCAAGCACAGTGGCGGAACAAACAGAACTGCTGCTTCACAGTTCCAGTGACTGAAGTTTAATTCTGACATGGTGATTAGCACATTGCCTCTGTGACCGTACAGATTTCCTCCTGGTGCTCTGATTTCTCCCACATCCTAACAATGTGTGGGCCAGTGGGTTAATTGGCCAAAGTACATTGCAAAGAAATGAATTCTGGAGTGTGTGGCTGATAGGAAGATAGGTAATTAACTGGGTTAAATTAGGACAGTATAACAAGGGATACTTCATGAACTGTGTGCTGTGCTGGAAGACTCCATGTAAAAATTTGGCTCTGATTAGATCTGACCAGATTAGTGCCATAATAAATAATCTAAAGCAACATATATAAAACACTAGAGGAACTCAGCAGGTCAGGCAGCGTGTACGAAGAAGAGTAAACAGGTGACATTTCGGGCCGAGAACCATCTTCAGGACCAGGGTGTTATAAAACGCTCTGCAGTGGGACACTTCTTTGAAAAGTAGGCACTGCTACCACAGAGGATAAGAAGCAACTAACCTGCACACAGGACTGTCAGGCAAACATCAGGTGCTGAAGAAACTGAGCAAGTCAGGCAGCACCTATCGATGCTGGCTGTTTATTCCCCTCCATCGGAGCAGCCTGACTGTCGAGTTCCTCCAGCACTTTGAGTAATGCTACACTGCAAACATAAATGCAGGTTAAGCATCATTTCTATTCAGAAGTTCACTAAAGGAAAACATTGCCCAGCTGTTCCAAGCAGTTCTGCTGGATCTTTTAACTTCAGTTCTGAAGGAAAGGGAAGTTCAGTTTAACATCCCTTCAGAAAGATGGTGCAGAGCTCCGTCAGTACTCTGCAGTGAGGATCTATCTTAAATGTATGCTCAAGCCTTTGGAGTGAAATTCTTTGGATGTGACAACTCCAGATGAACAGGGAAGACAGCTGTCCTTGTATCAAACTAGACAAATGAATCACCATCTAAATGTCTTCATGACCATGGAGTGATCTGGTTTAGCTGTAGTACTGTGTTGTGTTGAACAGTCTGCTTCTTGAATAATGATCAAATTGCATTGCTGTCGACATAGAGAAGACATTTGCTTTGTTAGAGCATTTTTGGGGTTAGCACATATAGCAAATAACTTCAGCAACTGACCACCAGTCTTCAGATTCGAATATGAACTGTGGATTAAATCTAAAATGCAACTCTGAACAATGTGTTCCTAAGACAATGAAACACAGTTAGTTGGAAGACCAGACAATGCTGATTTAATTTGTTACTTGGGTGTCTGTCATGTGGGTGCGAAGAGGGAGGTGTGAGGTGCTGTGTAAATATGGAATTGTCCTTTGATCTTTAGCATATAAAACGTCGTGTAGTGTTGGGTCCGGCAGGCCTCTTTCCTCTGAAGGAGGTCTCAATATGAAGCCTGCTGTGTCTTATTTTGTCAAATGTAAAGACTACTTTAGAACTACCAGTACTTCTCTCCAGTGACTTGATTCACGTGACAACAGTTTGACAAAAAATAAATCAAATCAAGTAAACAGGCAAGGACGGGGTGCTGAAAATCTGGGAGTGGGGAGGCGTGGGACACTTTTACCAGAAAAATAATTTGTGCCAATATTCATCATATCCCAATCAACTCTTCCCAATAGGAAAGGGGAGACAAGTTGGCTAATGAGCAAAGTATCCATTTGCCAAAATGCACCATTGGTGCTCGGTCCTCTGTTAGAAAAGCCTGAACGTTATGACCATAAGTGCTGTTAGGAAAATGGTATCAAATGAAGGGAAAGATACTCACCTCATTAGTTCAAGTCGACAGTATATTTAATTTTTTTATATTAACATTTACACTCTTGCCCTATATGATGAGGCTTTCGTTGTTTGACAGGTCATTGCCTTGATTAAGAAAAGACTATGAGCAAACCCTTGGGAACACGTTGTTGAGACCATGATTGCCAACACGTAATGGATTCCTTGCTAAGCCCAGCACTATTGTAGACAAAAACAACAGGAATTCTGCAGATGCTGGAAATTCAAGCAACACACATAAAAGTTGCTGGTGAATGCAGCAGGCCAGGCAGCATCTCTAGGAAGAGGTGCAGTCGACGTTTCAGGCCGAGACCCTTCGTCAGGACTAACTGAAGGAAGAGTGAGTAAGGGATTTGAAAGTTGGAGGGGGAGGGGGAGATCCAAACTGATAGGAGAAGACAGGAGGGGGAGGGATGGAGCCAAGAGCTGGACAGGTGATAGGCAAAAGGGATACGAGAGGATCATGGGACAGGAGGTCCGGGAAGAAAGACAAGGGGGGGGGGACCCAGAGGATGGGCAAGGGGTATATTCAGAGGGACAGAGGGAGGCATGAACATCGACTTCTCTAACTTCCGCTAATGCCCCACCTCACCCTCGTACCCCATCTGTTACTTATTTTTATACACACATTCTTTCTCTCACTCTCCTTTTTCTCCCTCTGTCCCTCTGAATATACCTCTTGCCCATCCTCTGGGTCCCCCCCCCCCCGTCTTTCTTCCCAAACCTCCTGTCCCATGATCCTCTCGTATCCCCTTTTGCCTATCACCTGTCCAGTTCTTGGCTCCATCCCTCCCCCTCCTGTCTTCTCCTATCATTTTGGATCTCCCCCTCCCCCTCCAGCTTTCAAATTCCTTACTCACTCTTCCTTCAGTTAGTCCTGACGAAGGGTCTCGGCCTGAAACGTCGACTGCACCTCTTCCTAGAGATGCTGCCTGGCCTGCTGCGTTCACCAGCAACTTTTATGTGTGTTGCTATTGTAGACAATTTGCTTTTTCATCTCGGACAGTCGTCATCCTCTTTTCACAACCTAATCTATCCTGAGCAAAATGACATGAGTTTCTTTTGACAGACCTTGGGGACAAGAGCTTGTTCACCTGTAACAACCCTTTCTGCTGGCTGAAACACTATTTAATGGAAAACGTATACTGACATTGAAACCGTTTGAACGGCACTATCAAAATTCTGTAATAACATTCAGTAAGAAAGTAAATCTGACCTGGTCTGGAAGACGCTGCCTAAGGAGGTAAAATTGAATCAGCTGCAATTAGTACATTTAAGGTACAAGGGCAGAGAAGGAGACGGTCGTAACTGGGCAAATGGGATTAGTGTAAATGGGCAAATGGGCACTGTGGGTGAGAAGTGTCGAAGGGATCATTTGTGAACTGTACACCTTATGACTGTATGATTCTAATTCTACCCTAGTCTATGATATTTTCCCCACATACTCAACAATTACCGCCGAGATCTTAGGCTCATTTACACACAAGAGACAATTTTCATTTGTCAAATAACTTGTTAACTTGTATATTTTTGGGATGTATGTGGTCATTATATATTCTTAGACCATAAGACCGTAATGCATAGGAGTAGTATCAGACCATGGAGTCTACCCCATCATTCTATCATGGCTGATTTATTATCCCTCTCAACCCCGGTCTCCTGCCTTCTCCCCGTAACCTTTGAAGCCTTTACTAATCAAGGATCTATCGACTTCTGTGGTGCCATCTGGTCCTAGATTCTCCAGCTATAGGATACAACCTCTCCATGTTTATTCTTTCTAGGCTTTTCAATATTTGATAGGTTTCAGCGAGATTCCCCTCACAGGCCCAAAGCCCTGAAACACTCCTCATACATTAACCCTTTCATTTCCGGGATCATTCTCTTGAGCCTCTTCTGGACCTTCTCCAATGCCAGCACACCCTTTCTTAGCACTTAAAGTAAAGGCATCCGTTAGTCTTGCGAGACCATGGATCTGCACCTGGAAAGTCTTCACTCTCCAGGGCGCAGGCCTGGGCAAGGTTGTACGGAAGACCAGCAGTTGCCCATGCTGTATGTCTCCCCTCTCCACGACACCAATGTTGTCCAAGGAAAGGGCATTAGGACCCATACAGTTTGGCACCAGTGTTGTCGCAGAGCGATGTGTGAATGTATGATTAAGTGCCTTGCTCAAGGACACAACACATTGCTTCGGCTGGGGCTCGAACTCACGACCTTCAGGTCGCTAGTCCAATGCCTTAACCACTTGGTCACGTGCCCACTTAAAACTACTCACAATACTCCAAGTATGGTCTGATCAGTGCCTCATAAAACCTCAGTATTACATCTTTCCTTTTATATTCTAGCCCTCTTGAAATTAATGCCAACTTTGCCTTCTGGCCTGTCCCTTGCTATTGTCGCTAGGAAGAATTTTGACCTTCCTGCTTTCAGTTAAAGAAACAATATAGTTAAAAATTCGTTTGATGTCAAAAACAGGTGTCAACACCAGTCGTTTGGCAGACATGATGACTTCACTTGCCTATATCTGTGTGGGAAGGATACAGATGGATTCAACCTGGGCACCCCCGGTACTACTTCCTTATGGCTTTTCTCATGTACTTTTATTTTGCTAATTTAAACATTATTCACAGAGGAAAACAAAGAACCTATTGACTCAATAATTTGGAAGCTCTTAAAAATACTCAACAGATGTAATGGAGACTTTACACCTCTGGTACCAACTTGGAAGATTTACAGAGTGATGGTGCATATTGTTGTTCTCTATCAGAAGATACCTGATCCTTCTTGCGGGGTTGTGGTCTCTTGCTGTTGAGAACATTTGCACAACAAATAAGGAAACATCAGCAGACTCACAGATGAAAGGGACAACAGGTAAGAGTGCCCCTGAGGACAAACATAAGACTACACTGCACAGGTGCAGGGGCAGCATGGTAGCACAATGGTTAACGTGTTCAATTCCCACTGCTGTATATATATATATCAATAATTTTTGAGTAATCTTGTAAATACATTGGTTGATTAAGCATTCTTGTTTGTTTAAATAATTAATTACAGGTTATGTTTATAAATATGTGAATGGCAAATGTCATCATACTGCCACGTGATACATGCGCATCTCGCTTAAAGTAAACACGAAGTTAGTCCTGCATTTCTGACTCCTGCATTTCTTCCTTTGAATTAGTTTAATATTTCAAAGTTACAAAACATAACGTTGGTGATGAGGTAGTTTGAAAATGAACCCAAGACGGCTATCAACTTGGGAAAGCTCAACGAGATATTCGTTTTAATAAATGAGGACTGAAAATAGAAGAACTCACGGGGTCATAAAGAGTGAGTACTGGGTGATAATAATCATGAAAAAAGCAAGAATGGCTGGCTACATCGGAAAGATTGATGAGTTTGATTACACATCGGGTAATTGGCTCATGTATGTTGAGCTATTTGAACAGTATCTTGAAGCAAATGAAATAAGCAATGACAAACAAGCACCAGTTTTGCTGAATTCTGTGGGTTTAAAGGCATACAGTTTGCTTCGAAGTTTAACTGCACTAACCAAACCAGCAGCAATGAGCTTTGCTAATATTAAAGTAATGCAGGAACATTTAGAAGAAAAGCCATTGTTAATTACAGAATGCTTTTGGTTTCCTAAGCAGAATCAAAATCAGGGGATCCTATTTCAGCGCGCATGACTGAATTGAAGAGAGTATCCGAGCATTGTCAGTTCAGTAATGGTCTTAATGATACTTGAATGGACCCCACATACAATAAGATGGACTCTTGCCTCACAGTCTACCTTGCACTTTTTTGTTCACCTGTACTGTTCTTTTTCAGTAGCTTTTACACTTTGTTCTGGTTTTACCTTATTCTACCGCAATGCTCTGTGTAATTATTTCATCTGCATACACAGTAAATAAAACAAGCTTTTTACTGGTATATGTGACAATAATAAACCATAATCAATACCAAACTATGCTCAGCGGCCACTTTAGTAGGTACCTCCTGTACCTAGTAGAGTAGCGACTGAATGTATGTTTGTGGTCTTCTGCTGTTGTAGCCCATCCATTTCCAGGTTTGACGTGTTGTGTGTTCAGAGATGCTCTTCTGCACACCACTATTGTAAGGCATTACTCTTGTCTTCCGGTCAGCTTGAGCCAGTCTGGCCATTCTCCTCTGATCTCGCTCATTACAAGCATTTTTTGCCCTCAGAACTGCCACTCACTGGATTTTTATTTTGTTTTACGCAGCAGTGTCTGTAAACTCTAGAGACAGTTGTGCATAAAAATCCCAGGAGATCAGCAGTTTCTGAGATACTGAAACCACCCTGTCAGGCACCAAAAATCATTTCATAATCAAAGTCACTTAGATCACATTCCTTCCCCATAGGTCTGAACAACTGAACCTCTTGACCATGTCTGCATGATTTCATGCATTGAGTTGCTTCAACGTGATTGGCTGATTAGATATTTGCATTGATGAGCAAGAGTATAGGTGTGCCTAATAAAGTGGCCACTGGATGTATTTACACCCAGTATTTACACTTCGTATTTACACTAGCATTCAGAAGTATTCATAATTACATACCAAAGCAGTTATTCTTCCCTTCCTGCTGTCCAAGGACACAAGGCAACTGTCCACTTGCACTTTTTCCAATCTGGTGCGTTGCATTCAGTGTCCTCCTCCCTACAATGGCAGATTGAGTGACCACTTCAGGGAGCAGCTGTGCTTAGGTGACCCTGGACTTGCGACTGTCTACTATTCTAATTCTTCATATCACCCCTCCTCCTAACTATCCGTATGTGGCATTGTACATTGTTATAACAAAGTTCAATGTCGGCTTGAGGAAAAGCAACAATGTACAGATTAACCTGAAGATTGGCGGGGCCAGCCTGCAAGTGTTGCCATGGATTCTGGCATCAATATAGCATGCTGAGAACGCTCCGCAGAATTACAGCAACAAGACAAGCCCTTTTCCTCCCTCCCATCCTCCCACCCCCCCTCTCTCTCTCTCTCTCTCACACACAGACACACACACAGTCCTCCAACTCTAGGAGAGCTTGGGCCTCTAGCCTCCACAGAATCACAGACATCAGGCCTCCAACTTCCCAGGTGGACTTTCAGATTCAGGGCTTTGGCCTTTGGGCTTCAACACATAGGAAATAAGCACACTGCAGCCTTCCCAAACCAAATCAAATTCAACAATTTCAGGTAGCTTGTTTCCTCTGTCTCTGGACAGTTCCGGTGTAGGTTGTCTATCCAGGATACTGGCTCATGTTTTCTCATTCCAGTAGCGCAGTCTCCTAAGCTGCTGGTCAGTTGCAATAGTTTTTACATTTCATATCTTTTACACTCCATGTTTAGGTTCTACTCTCTGGGTTTGTCTCTGTCTGTCTGTCTCTGTCTCTTTCTCTCTCTTTCATAAATGTTAACTGTTTCTCATTCCACAGATGCGCCATAGCCCCCCTTCCCAATTTTTCTGGTCTTTTCCTGCTTTTAAATCACCATGGAAACCATAGCCTTAGACTATCAGATATATTCTCTTTATTCACCATCTCAGCAATATAAAATTATTTCATTTTCTCACTTCCCCAGTTATGACGAAAGACTTCCATCCTCTTTCTACAACTGCTCCCTGACCTGCTGTATTTTTCTGCAATTTCTGTCATTATTTTAGAGTCTGCTCAAATAGATGTAAAATTTAAACATAAATTGGTCAGCTCATGACCCATAGTGCAATGCTGTAAATTCAACTGCTAAATAAATGAACATCATGTATAGTAAGAATCTTTCCTCTTCAACATAATCATCAGTCTGAAACTGGCAAACACAGATTTTTTTAAACTTTTCTGCCATTATTCTGGTCTCTAGTTAATTGTGCTAATGATACCCCAAGTTTAGGTGTTTTGTTACAATACTATGAGTGCAAAATGTTCTCAGAATTGAAGGACAGCACAAGACCTTTAATCCAGAAAATACTGGAGATGCTAATTGCTAATTTTCAAATTTGTTTTTAAATATCACAATGAAAATGCTGAATTTTGAATGTATTTAGCCAGAGTACAAAATGTAAGTGCAGGGAAGCCCTAGTTCAATTTAACATACATTGTTTGCAAAGGATTTCCAATGTATTCAGTGGCCACTTTACTAGGTAATCCTGTACACCAGTTTGTTAATGCAAATATCTAATCGGCCAATCATGTGGCAGCAACTCGATGCATAAAAGCATGCAGACGAGGTCAAGAGGTTCAGTCCAAATATCAGAATGGGGAAGAAATGTAATCTAAATTCTCTTATCATGGAATGATTGTTGGTGCCAGACGGGGTGGTTTGATTATCTCAGGTACTGCTGATCTCTTGGGATCAGCAGAGGTGTGAGAAGAGCATCCCCAAACACACAAAACATCAAACATAAAGTGGAAGGGATACAGCAACAGAAGACCACCACCATGAACTCAGTAGCCACTTTATTATCTACAGGGGGTACCTAATAAAGTGGCCACTGGGTGCATTTATGAATACATTACTAGTCACTTCTATGTGGATATTTCTCCAAGTAAGCAGATTGTTTTCTGTGTATCTGCGTTTGTACACATGACTGGATGGGAGAGGAGTTTGGGCAACCATGGCTTTTATCTGTACATATCACAGAGGATTCCTTTATACACGTGCATGGGGCATTATTATCCAGCAAGTCATAAGACCATAAGATATAGGAGCAGAAGTAGGCCATTTGGCCCTTTGAGTCTGCTCCGCCATTTAATCATGAGCTGATCCAATTCTTCCAGTCATCCCCACTCCCCTGCCTTCTCTCCATACCCTTTTCCTGGCTAATCAAGAACCTATCTATCTCTGCCTTAAATACACCCAATGACTTGGCCTCCACAGCCACTCGTGGCAACAAATTCCACAGATTTGCCACCGTCTGACTAAAGTAATTTCTCTGCATCTCCATTCTAAATCCTTAGCTAAATTTATCATTATTAAAAATACTGTAATCTACCATGCAGGTAATTTTTTCTGCCTTTTCCATAAGACCATACATATACTGTAGGAGCAGAATTAGGGCACTTCGCCCATCAAGTCTGCACCACCATTTCATCATTGCTGATCAATTTTCCCCTCCCAGCCCCAATCTCCGGCCTTCTCCCTGTTTCCCCTCATGCCCTAACCAATGAAGAATCTATCAAGCTCTGCCTTAAATATCACAAGATCACAAGACAAAGGAGCAGAAGTAGGCCATTCGGCCCATCGAGTCTGCTCCGCCGCTCCACCATGGGCTAAACTATTCTCCCATCTAGTTCCAGTTTCTGACTTTTACCCATATCCCTTGATACACTGACTAATTAGGTACCTATCAATCTCCTCCTTAAACACCCTCAATGATCAGACCTCCACAGCTGTATGTGGCAATGAATTCCATAAATCCACGACCCTCTGGCTAAAAAAATTTCTCCTCATCTCTGTTTTAAATGGGTACCCTCTAATTCTAAGATTTCCCTCTTGTCCTGGACTCACCCACCAAGGGAAACAGCCTTTCCACATCTACTCTGTCCAATCCTTTCAACATTCAAAATGTTTCTATGAGATCCCCTCTCATTCTTCTATACTCTAATAAATACAGACCAAGAGCCGACAAACGCTTCTCATATGTTAGCCCCTGCATTCCAGGAATCATCCTCGTAAATCTTCTCTGAACTCTCTCCAACATCAGTACATCCCTTCTAAGATATGGGGCCAAAAACTGCACACAATATTCGAAATGGGGTCTCACCAGTGCCGCATAGAGCTTCGTCAACACCTCCTTACTCTTATACACTATTCCTCTTGAAATGAATGCCAACATAGCATTCACTTTCCTTACTGCTGATCCAACCTGGTGGTTAACCTTCAGGGTATCTTACACGAGGACCCCCAAGTCCCTTTGCATTTCCGATTTTTGAATTTTCTCCCCATCTAAATAATAATCTGCCCGATTATCTCTTCTTCCAAAATGTACAACCGTACATTTCTCAACATTGTATCTCATCTGCCATTTCTTTGCCCACTCTCCTAAACTGACCAAGTCTCCCTGCAACCTTTTCGTTTCTTCAACACTTCCTGCTCCTCCACCTATCTTGGTGTCATCCGCAGACTTAGCCACAAACCATTTAATCCATAATCTAAATCATCGATATACATTGTAAAAAGAAGCGGCCCCAACACTGACCCCTGCGGAACACCACTAGTAACCGGCAACCAATCAGAATAGGATCCCTTTATTCCCACCCTTTGCTTTCTGTTTATCAGCCAATGCTCCACCCATTTCAATATCTTTCCTATAATTCCATGTGCTCTCATTTTATTAAGCAGCCTCATATGCGGCACCTTATCAAAGGCCTTTTGAAAATCCACAGCCTCTCCCTTGTCAATCTTATTTGAGATTACCTCAAAAAATTCCAATAGGTTGGTGAGGCAGGATCTTCCCTTCATGAAACCATGCTGGCTTGGGCCTATCTTGTCTTGCACTTCGAGGTATTTCATAACCTCGTCCTTGAGGATTGACTCCAATAACTTTCCAACTGCCGATGTCAGACTAATAGGTCTGTAATTTTCTTTTTGCTGCCTCCCTCTTTTCTTAAACAGCGGAACTACATTTGCGACTTTCCAGTACTCTGTAACCATGCCAGAGTCTATTGATTGCTGGAAGATCATCTCCAATGCCTCCACAATCTCCAAAGCCACCTCCTTCAGAACCCATGAGTGCACCTCATCCGGTCTGGGAGACTTATTTATTCTTAGTCCTTTTAGCTTCCCAAGCACTTTCTCTCTAGTAATCTTGACTGTACCTAATTCTATTCCCTGAGACCTCTGGCTATCAGGTATGTTGCTAATGTGAAGACTGATGCAAAGACTTGGCCTCCACGTCTGCCTGTGTCAAAGAATTCCACAGATTCACCACTCTCTAGCTAAAGAAATTCCTCTGCATCTCAATTCTAAAAGGAAGCTGAATAGAGGGGCTGTATTCACTGGTCCTAGACTCTCCCACCATAGGAAACATCCTCTCCACATCCACTCTATCAAAGCCTTTCAACATCCGATAGGTTTCAATTAGGTCATCCCTCATTCTTCTGAATTCTAGTGAATACAAGCCATCAAAAACTCTTCATATGACAAGCCATTCAATCCTGGAATCATTTTCGTGAACCTCTTTTGTACCCTCTCCAGTTTCAGCATATCCTTTCTTAGTACTGTTCACAGTACTCCAAGTGAGGCCTCTCTAGTGCTTTCAGGCCTGTTGCTGTTGGAATTACTCATGCGGATCCTGAGATTCCAGATACTGAACTTCAAACTGTCAAATGTAACATTAGCTCGCATAATATCGCACAATGCTTTACAGTACCAGCGGCCTGGGTTCAATTTCCACTGTTGTCTGTAAGAAGTTTGTACGTTCTCCCCATCACCACGCGGGTTTCCTCCAGAAGTTCTGGCTTCCTGCCACAGTCCAAACACATACCGACTGGTAGGTTAATTGCTCATTATAAATTGTCCGGTGATTAGGCTAGGATTAAATTGGAGGTCACTAGACCACATGGCTCAAAAGGTTGGATATGTTCTGTGCGGTATCTCAATAGATAATAGTGACCAAACCAACTTCGCAGAGTGAGCCTGGGACCCAGTGTCCAGGGACACCAGATACATGCACACACACACACACCTACACATACACTAATACCCTCACCTAGTCTCCTCTCTGAATCTCAATACACCCTGTCCCTTAACTCTTTGCTTTGGATATCTTCCTGACAACCTCTCTCCCGCGCCCCCCCCCCACCCACTGGGGCCTGGGAACTGGAACATGGCCAGAACATGAACATGTCTGGAGATGGATGTAATGCCCTGGTTCATATTTTTTACTGTTATGTTGTATGTATTTCATTTTGTGCTGTTCTGTGACAGCTGCTGGTTTTCCGCTTATGTTTGCGTTACTGTTGAAGATAAGGGATGAAGTGGAATGTATGCCATCCAGCTAGCAGGAGGTTTTTCTTGGTGAGGGACAATAAGGTTGGTCTTAGGCTTTTGTCTGAGAGGAGATGAAGAGAGAAGGCACTGGGGAGAATCGGTCGTAGCATACGATCCAGTGGGAGACCTGTTTGTTCGAGATAGATTGCGAGCGACGTTCGGAAGGTGGTGCGTGCTTTCATGTTGACCGAGGGCCCAGCGCGTGAGTGACAGAGAAGTTCAAGTTGAGCTCCAACTTGTGCACATTTGACTGTTTAATTAGAATGGGCCCCTTTTTTCCTTGTTATTCTTTACCAACCCTTCAGATAAGATTCATCAATATAATTCCTTTAATGGTATGCAGAGTACTGTCTGTTTTTTCATGGCATTAATTTGTAACAGGGTAGCAAATGACACAGCATCCACACAAGCTGAGGTTTGGGATGGGATCCAGTGCGCCTCAATCTCTAAATTTTGGCGGGGCTGGTGGTTGTCTTCCCTAGACTTACACAGCCAAGGAAACTACGGTGTTTCATGGAGATGGGGGCTGAGTGGCCTTAAGAGAACAGTGCTACGGAATCCTCTACAGAAAAGTGTTGTCAACATCAAGCTGGGATGGGACCTCAGACTGGGTTTTACTTTCCCAGTAATAGATTTGTTTCTGAGCTCTTCAGAAAATATGTAATCTGATTCAGATTCAGAATTACTGTATTTATCGCTTGTACATCAAAACATACGGTGAAATGTGACATTTGCGCTGACAACCAACACATCCATGGATGTGCTAGGGGCAGCACGCAAGAGTTGTCACACATTATTGCGCCAAAGACTGCAACAAGAATGCAGACCAGACTAGTCTATAAACATTGCTCCAAGTTTCATCAATAAATACAGCTCTTACGGACAGAGATTTGGCAGAAGTGAGATTGGAACTAGACAAACTCCAATGAGTTGAGAAGAATTCAAATTCAAATTATCAAGTTAGAGCATTTCATGGACAGGATCACATTGGAATATTTTCAATTTTGATAGGTTAGAGTGCAAAATATACTTACTTCTACAAGAAGAATATTCTTAAAGAAAGTGCACGAATGAATATGGTTCATTCAATAGATATGGAAGATTAAAACTAAATTGAAAATAAGAAATGAAGCAACTATAAAATTTGAACTAAAAGTATTACAAAATCTCTCACCAGGATGTGAGATGGAGAGGTGGAAATAGGCTAATAAAGACCAAGAGGAATAGTGGGTGTTTATTCTTCTTTTCTTCTTACAGAAACATCTGCATGATGCTAAGCTAGGGCACATCATCAGCAATGTTACCTGGGGTCGTCAGGTGTTTCGGGTCTTTCAACATCATACACCCTTGCCCAGGCGACCCAACCGGGGTTGATCAGACCCCGGCCTGTGCCCTAGCAGCAACTCACGGATCTGCCCTCTTTATCCAGAGCCATCTTGACGCTTTCTGTGCTGCATCTGTTCAAGCTAAAGGGTTCGGCAGAAAGAGGACAAATAGCAGACGAAGTTTAACTCTGCAATGAGGAGTAAAAGTATGGCTTTACAGTTAGCGTTCTGAATGAAATTCCATCTTCTCCAGAGCAATTCTACACTGCCATCTTAGACAGCATCCTCACATTAGCCTTTACTGTCCGGATTGGCGCAGCATCCCCTCACAATATACAAAAACTACAGTGAACCGTCAGGTCAGCAGAAGAACTCATTGGCTGCAGTCTACCATCACTGCAGGACCTGCATGTGTCCAGGACAAGGAAACAGGCAGGAAAATTATTATGGACACTACACGCCCAACAAATTGACTTTTCTAAAACCTCTCTTCTGGAAAGCACTGGAGGGCTTTTAAAACAAAAAAAAAACTTCATGCCATTTTAAAAGTTTCTTCCTCCAGGTAATGAATCTGATCAATCATTCTAATTGGCACCCCCACCCCCTCTATCTATTATCTCAATTACTGCAGTACACTGTAAACACTTTTTATCGTCAGAGTCTTTTTTCCATGAGGAAATGTTCAATACTAGAGGACATAAGCTGAGAGGGGGAAAGTTTAAAGGAGGTATGTATGGTATGTTTTTTTTCACACATTTCAGTGGTAGGAGCCTGGAACTGGTAGTAGTACAAGCAGTCACAATAGTGCCATTTAAGAAGCATTTAGACGGGCACATGTACAGGCAGGGAACAGAAGGATATGGATCATCTGCAGGCAGATAGGCTTAGTTTAATTTGGCATCATGGTCGGCACAGATATCATGGGCCTAAAGTCCTGTTCCTGTTCCATACTATGTTCTGTTTTCCAAGTACATAATCTGAGTTTTGGTGGAATATTCAGAATTGCTAATGACATAAGATAGCTGGTTATTCAAACATCAAGGTGCTTTGGAAGGACATAGACCATTTATAGCAATGAGGAGACAGGTGGCAGGTGCAATTTAATTTGGAAGTGGTTCATTTTGGAAAACAAAACAGTGGGGAAAAGGCTTAATGGAAAAAAAAATCCAAAGTGCACAAAGGAACAAAAATCCCAAGGGAATATACACGATTCCCAGAAACTCAAAAAAAGGTCAAAAAACTCTTTCGATATTACAATCAGTGATTTCGGAACAAGAGCCGGATGACTGAGTTAAATTTCTGCAAGGGAATGAGAAGTCCACAGTCGTACGTAGTGTAAGACGCCGCCAAGAAGGAATGTTAAAAACATAAAGGGTAGAGATTAAAGCAGATAAAACAAAAGCTTGATTTGTCACATGTACATTGAAACATACAGTGAAGTACATTGCTTGGATCAAATCAAATCTGTTGGGGGCAGCCCGCAAGTGTCACCACACTTCTGGAATTGACGTAGCAAGTCTAAAACTTTCTAACCCTAACCGTAACTGTGTATCTTTGAAACGTGGGAGGACACTGGAGAGCTCAGAGGAAACCCATGTGGCCACGGGGAGAGATTCCAAGCTCCTTACAGTCAGTGGCAGGAATCGAACACTGATTAGTGATCAGTGATGCTGTAAAGTACACTAACCGCTACACTCTGCGCTGCTCATTATAGTAATGATGAGACAGGTGGCAGACTCAATTTCATTTGGAAGTGGTTTATTTTGGAAAACAAAATAGTGGGAAAAAGGCTTAATGCACAAAATATCCAAAGTGCAGGAAGGAACAGGAATCCCAGGGGAACATACACACAATTCCCAGATACTCATCAAAAGGTCAAAAAACACCTCATATTATCGCACTGGTTTAGAAACAAGAACAGGAAGATTGAGATAAATTTCTGCAAGGGAATGGGAAGTCTACCGTTGTATGTAGTTTTAAGCTGCCCCTGAGAAGGAGTGTTAAAGACATTAATGGTAGAGATTAAAGTAGAGAAGTAGAGAATTAAAGGTTAAAGGATAGAGATTATTCAATGGCATATGATATATTGGATGAAACCACCAATAAGAAATTATGCCATATTCATATACAGTGGGACACATCGGGACCAAGACATCTTGGCCCAATTAAATGCCTACCCCAATTAGCCAAACTTTCATGCAAATAGTTAAAAAGGTATAAAAAAGACAAACTGAGTAATAAATTATGTATTTAAATGAAATGCACAACAGATTAAAATACAACAAAGAGTACCACAGTAAAGCTGTATTAGTTCCTAATATTTATCAATGGAGGAATTCATCCAATGGATGTATGCTGCCATGTTCCTTTCATTGACTGTAAATGAACAAAATCAGAGCGGATACCTAATGCAGATAATGGATGTCTTCATACAATGCTATCAACGATTGTATCCTCCAAATCTTCATTTTCATTGTAACATTCAAGATGACTGTCAATTCCTTCAAATTCTTTGTAGTTACTAACTTGCTGCTGTAGCGAAAATGATTCATTATCACTCTTGGTCGTTTCTGGCATTTCCAAGCCAGAATGTTTGAAACGTCAATGAGCAAAACTGTTCCGAATTGACTTACAGCTTATTCCTTGCCAACTACCAGTGACAAAAATCACTGCTTTTGCAAAACAAACACACTTAACAGATGCTACTTAAAAGCTGATCGCTCCAAACGCGGTGCAGCGTCTAACGGCCACACAGGTGTTCGTGACTGACACTAGTCAGAACCTGTTTGGTGACAGTCTCCTACCCCAATTAAATGGTACAGTGTCCCAAATAAACAGAGGGAATCCCGGCAATTTTCTTAATTAGTTTTTGTTCTTTAAGTGGATGTCCAGATTAAACGATGACCCAACTAACTGGATTCCACTGCACTTTTTTTAACTGGAATTTTTTTTGTGCTACATAGTTCGGTATTACTTGGTTATCAGACCTGGAAAATCCACCTCTGGTCAGTTGATTTTTCACTAAGGACAGAGCTCTTATTTGTATCCAACCTATTAAATGTATTTTTTTCCTTCAGATTAATATAGCAAGAAACCCTGCCCTTAAGCAAGGCTCCTAAGAGACCTGTGGTTTGTAATGCCCAAAGTAACAGCCAAGCTCCACAAGGTTAATGTTAAGTTAAAGCTGAATGACAGCTCGGTGGATAACATATATTTCAATTTTGTATCACTACTCTGTCTCCGGATAGGAATACCAACATATTAAACAGTGAGGAGGGTTTAACCTTGAAGCTGCTCTACTGAATCTGACCCAATGTAACACAATGCTGGCTTCTCAACAGTGGCAAAAAATTGGATACAACGGGAAAAGTGTAACAGCCCCTCATTTAATTTACATTATATTCCCTATTAATGGTGATAAACGTGCCAGTAGAGAGGAAAATAAAATGATCCTAATAATTAATTACACAATCTTAAGGGCACAGGCTTAGAATAGAGGGATGGCCCTTAATAGAAGAGATGAGGAAGAATTTCTTTAGCCAGAGACTGGCGAATCTGTGGAATTCATTGCCATGGATGACTTGTGGAGGCCAAGTCATTGGTCTTATTTAAAGCGGAGGCGGATAGTTTCTTAATTAGTCAGGGCATTAAAGGTTTTGGGGAGAAAGCAGGAAAATGTGGTTGAGAGGGATAATAAATCAGCCATGATGGAATGGCGGAGAAGGCTTCTGAATGGCCTGGTTTGCTCCTAAATATAAATGAAAATATTACCAATACCCTGAGTCTGAGTCTTCATTTGCGGAGACACCAATGAAACATCGTCAAATTGATATAACAATAAACATATTAGCTCTGTTACTCTTCCCACCAAAGATGACTAATCTGCTGAGTATTTTCAGCATTTTCTGCGTCTAATTAGGAGTTGCAAGGTTTGCAATTGTTTTGCTGCTTTTGGATTACTTATGCAGGATCTAGACAAAGGCGCTGGGACAGACTAAAGACCTGCAGGTGTTACCTACTACGAGATGGTGCGTATTTGAACAGCAAGCAGGTTTGCTCCCACTGCGGATGGTGGGTGAGCAAAAAAAATGACTATCAATTATTCATTGTGCAGTTATCTCCACAATGTTGAAAAGTGTTGAGTTTTATCTTGATATATAGTTAACATTGCATTAATCATTGCTAGTGTTCAAGTACATAGCAACACACACAAAATGTCTGAACCCCGATAAAAGATCTCGGCCCGCTTATTCCCCTCCATTGATGTTAGCTGATTTGCTGAGTTCCTCCAGCATTTTAGAAATATTGCTCAAGGTTGCCAGGATCTCCAAAAGCTCTTGTGTCTACATAGGTAGCTTGAAAAGTGTTTAAACTTATCCCGTGGTTCCAGTATGTTCACGAAAATGTGAAGTCAAAATGGATAAGAGATGATTGCTTAATTTTTCCACAAGGTTGTAGGCATATAGAAATGATTTATGTTGAGTTAATTTCTCTGGGATAAGAAATGATAAATGTATTGCAAATAAAATTATTTCAGGTTTCAGAGGCAGAAACAGAGAGTACTGTATTCAGTGTAGACACTAAACTGCAGGGCATCTGGAACAATGGGAATTTTGGGCCACAATTTCCTTAAAGCTTGCCAGAATGACGTTACAAATATGATATAATATTAACTTTTAATGCAAAAGATTGAGCAATTCAAGCACTTCATGCTCAAATTTCATTGATCTCGTGCAACCCTCTGTCAAAATTCTCTCCCGTTTATTATCACAAGCCAAGCCCTTCAGATCAGCTGTGGATTTCAGATTCTGTTATTTCACAGTTACATTACACTGAAGGAAAACCTTAAACACAGTCATCAATGTTGTATTTGCCGTTTCCTTTAAAATGTGGTCAAAACAATAAAGTAATTAAAAAGAATCTCCAATCATTTTTCATTAGCTAGTTTTGTTTATCATGCTGCATAATTAGTTTGAATGTCAGTAGGTTTCAGTTCACATTTTCAAACTTTATAAATTTCATGCATCATATAGGGAGCATGGTATAGAATTGTAAAATGGTTACAGCAAAGGAAGAGGCCATTTGGCCTCTGATATCCACAGCTGTGTGGGGTGTCCAGGGAGGGGTAGCACCTCTGGTGAAGGGGCTTGTTGTGTCCCCACTGGATACTCAGCTCTCACCTGTGGCTCCAAGTAGCTGTTTGCATGGAACAACGGCCAGAGCCCAGTACACCGCTTCGACAGGCGGGCTAAACCAGGTGAGGGTAGCCAGCAGCCTCATACCCTGCTGAGATAGGGACACGCCTGTCCCAGCATGTGCAGTCAGCTCCGGTGGACTGGGCAGGTGAGATCTACAGTGAGGATCCAACAGCCAGGAAGGTGGTTCTACAACACTTTGTGGAGAGTGAAGGGCACAACAGGGCAAAGAAGACATCATGGTCATAGACCGCCTAGGTAGTCTCCAGCCTCTTGGTACGAACATTGAATTCTCCAACTTCCAGTAATTCCCTCCCCCTCCCTTCCCCTACCCCAGTTTCACTCTGTCCCCTCCTCCATCTACCTATTACCTCCCTCATGGTTCCACCTCCTTCTCCTACCCATTGTGCTTTCCCCTATTCCTTCTTCACCTTTCCTGCCTATCACCTCCCTGCTTCCCCTCGCCCACCCCTTTATCTTTCCCCTTACGGGTTTTTCACCAGCCTCCTCCTTCCCACCCTCCCCCTACCTTCTTTATAGGGCCTCTGCCCCTTCCCTCTACAGTCCTGACGAAGGGTTCCGGCCTGAAACATTGACTGATCGTCTCCACGGATGCTGCCTGACTTGCTGAGTTCCTCCAGCGTGTTGTGAGCGTTGTCATCATCGTCATCCACTGCCACCAAGGAAAACCTCAGTTCGTGATGCTTGTTCTCACCACAGGACTTGGACTTCTGAGGTCATGAGAGTGGAACTGCACCAGCGCAAAGGCTTTTCCACTTTAAAAACTCTCCTGCATAGGTTTCCTGTCATTGTCGGACGTGACGAACAGTCCTGAAGAAGGGTCTCGGCCCGAAACATCGACTGTTTACTCTTTTCCATTGCTGCTGCCTGACCTGTTGAGGTTCACCAGCATTTTGTGTGTATTGCTTTGGATTTCCAGCATCTGCAGACTTTCTTGTGTTTGTGACCATCCACAACTGTACAATTCACTCAGTTCATCCCCCCATGGCCCTTTTTCTCTCAGCATATATTTATCCACCTTTCTCTTGAAAGGCACAATGGAACCTGTCACCACCACAGTGTCCCTGTTTCTTTAACAAGGTTCATTTGGCACCAGTTCTGCATTCCACTGTTTCCTCTTGAAAGTCCTGGGAAATTCACGTGCAATTTGTTGTTTGAGTTGATTGCAGGTCATTGGCTGTAGAAGGCAGCTGGGGCTGCGAAGCCCAATGAATAGATAGCTTGGACTATTTTGTTTCAGGTTTTAGCTTTATGAACTTACAATGTGTTAATTCTTAAATGGAAATATGTATTTTGAAGCAAGTAGCATACAGTCATCAAAAATCTAAGTGAAAATGTAGCCTATTATTTAACCAAAGAAAAGTTAACTTTTCATATGACATATCTCTTTCTTCTTGATGAATGCCTTAACTATACCATAGCAAATCTAACCTTTGTTGAGGTGTCACTTTAGCCAGGTTTCCTCTCTCGAAGGGGGTTTGTAGGGTGGGGTGAGGTCAAAGGCATACCCAGATAATAGCTTGATTCAGTTAGGCACACTTTTTGTCAATGACAGTAAAAAAAATATGTGGTAAGAGCGGGGAAAATAATACCGGCTTTCTTGAAAGCGAAAGAAAATCATTAACTTATTGTGTTCAAGGTTGTGCTGATGTTTCTTGTGATTATACAGTATGTTAAGCATTGAATGACTAGAATCAGAAATCAGAGTCAGAATCGGGCTTAATATCACTGACATATGGCGTGATATTTGTCATTTTGTGGCAGCAGTACGGTGTAATACATAAAAAATACTATAAATTACAATAAATAATATATATATGTAAATTATTTCCCATGGGTTGGTTCATGAACACTACCTCACAATTTTTGCTCTGTTTCAGCACCAGCAACATGCAAAAGAATCCTTAATTCAAAAGACATGGGTAAAAAAGCAAAAAAGTGTTCCTAGAATGTTTAAAATTGTAAACAGTATATATTAAGAGTAAATTTATTTTATTTATTCATTTTTTATCTGCAGTATGAATCAGCTTTTATTTATTTTAATTAACTGTTGCCTTCTCTTGGATAAAGGAAAGGTTCCCTTTGTCCACACAATGTTGAGACCACTTAGAGCAGCTGTTGAACCAAATTGCCACAAAGCAATCACGCAGACGCTCTCCCACAAATGAATTTACAATGCTCTGTTCACACCTTCAGCTCACCACCCCTGCAAGTCCACATCTATTAGCCTCAGAGAAATTGGAACTGGCTGGTTTCCTGTAAAGTAATAACAAACAGCTCTACGACCGTCCCACAAACATTTCTCTTTCTCCATCTCTCTCTCTCTCTCTCTCTCTCTCTCTCCCTCCCTCCCCTCTCCCTCTCTACAGAAAAAAATTCACTTTTTTTTAGGGTTTATAAATAGTAGGCTATTTATGCAATAACATGTATATTTACAATGCCAAAAAGAAATTCAAAGGAAGGGACATTTACTCATTTGGAAAGTGCTACGTGCACACGAGTTTTGCTGAACACAGGATGCCAGCTAGAGCTGCATTATCCAGTTGCTGTAACTCGGCATTGAACTGAGTCAAACACAGTTGTGAATCTGGAAACATAGGGTTATCAGCGATCCAGATGGGGCTTTATCACACACCACAGGGTGACTCATATTAATGCTACAGCCACAAAAGTTACAACGGGCTCTTTTAGAATAAAAACCATTCACAAAAGACTTTAATCCTCAATGTGTTTAGCTTCAGTGGTTGTTATCTGCCTCCGCTTGCTTATCATGTGGAATGTTCATTTACTCATATTGAGGTGGCCTTGTTATTAGTGTTAATGACTACTTTATTAACAATACCTGCTGTATGAATCGGCTATTATTAGAAAGTCTTTTGGCAGAATATCAGCTACAACCTATGAGTGAGAGTCTGCCGAGCAAGGCCGACCTAATCTCAAGCTGTCTGTGCAGAAACATAAAGATTTCAAACCATTTTGTCAATAACCTCAACATCAGCTCATCAGGAGGTCAACACAGATTCCAATGCTGTAACTGACTGAGCAATAAAAAAGCATTATGACAAATGGAGAAGGAAGGAGTGGAGAAGACACTGCAAATTCTTCACAGCCGGATGCAAAAAGTTCAAAGTTCAAAGCAAAAGCTCCAAGTTGAAAGTAAATATATTATAAAAGTACATATATGTCAGCACATAGGACCATGAGATTCTTTGTCTTGCAGGCACACTCAGTAAATCCAAGAATCAATGAAAGACCACACCCAACCAGATGGACAAACAATGTGCAGAAGATAACAAACTGAGCAAATACAAAAGAAAATAAAGTGTCTTCCAGTAAAGTGGCAGCATATTCAATCATATAGGCTACTACAGGGTGAACCAAAGGCATTATTGTCCTTTTAAAATATATTTTGAAGGTCGCAAGAACCTGCTGGACATTAAGAACTTAAAGTCCTGTAGGACTACCCCATCAGCGAGTTGCTCGTTGGCATAGAATTGAAGGAGCTGGACTTGGTGCAGATCGTGCTGCTGCCTGTGTCAAAGAGGCATTGGAGGAGTTGGTGCGCAAAGACAGCATGCAGCCTAAAGCAAGTGATCGTCTTAGTCGCTTTTCTTGTGATCGCAAGACCCCGTTGGACATTGTTCACGTGGAATGCTACAAGACCAGTGTATCGATTTATTGGCAGATGCTGGGGAAGCTGCATGGCCTCGGCTGTAGCGATGACCAGGCCTCAAGTCGCGGAGTCACCTGTTTACAGCCCCCCAGGAGAGAGGCGTCCGAGTCGGCGAGCTCCACCGTAGTTGGTGTGGTGCGGAGTTGATGGAGTTGATGCTGCCCCTAACATTTGCATGGGAGAAGACAAGGCGTATTGTGTTTGACTACATATTTCTGCAACATTCATGGACTCAGGGTCTTGGGCTATATCTTTTTGTGTGACTGTATTGTACTGATATCTTATACATGCTTTGTGTGACTGTTGGTTCTGTGCTTTGCACCTTGGCCCCATGGTAAAGTTGGTTCATTTGGTTGTATTCATGTGTGGTTGAATGACAATTAAACTTAAACTTGAACCTGTCTGTTACTTCCTATTTATTTTTTAGTCATTGGTCATTCGATAACATTGGTTTGCATCCTATCACAGATATTCCCTGTTTTCTCCATTCTTCCTTCTCTTTGTGACTTAATCCATGCTTGTTTCCTCACTTGTCCTGTTCTGATGAAATTTCTGTCCTGAAATGTTCCTCTTAAAGAACTCTCCCAGCATTTTCTGTTTTTTTTTGTTTCAGATATGCAACGTTTATAGCTTTTTACTCACATACTAAAACTTCATGCTTAAATATTGTGTTTTAACTATTTGTTAGTAAATTTCTAAGCTTTGTCTGTCTGGCTGTGCTCCTTGTTAACAACATTTCCATGAGGGGCTCTTTTGTCATTAGTCCTTTAATTAACGAATGAATGGTGTCTAATGCACACTTTAGCCTGTCACCTTGAAAGCCTGCATCATTCCTGTAAGTGCCATTACAAAGAAGGTATGCAGTGCCTCTACTCTTTAGAAGTCTGCATAGATTCAGCATGCTATCTAAAACTCTGACAAACTTCTATAGATGCACAGTGACAAGTATCCTGATGGGTGTGTAGTTTTTAACATTGATTCTAATGTGTATCTTTGTATCTGCAGCGAATGCCCGCAAGAAGATCCATTTGCGGGTAGTATATGGTGACATATTGTATCCATACTTCGATAACAATTTTATTTTATGCTTTAAATTCTGAACTTTGGTGACACCTTTAGTGCAGGTCTTGTATGAGGATCAGACTCCTGTCTTCTACCATGAGTTCTGTCCTTGTCTTTAGGAAACAAAATGAATGGAAAAGACAAGAAGAAGTGAATGTCTTTCTTTTTTTGTTCTTTGTTGGTGGAAAAGATGAGAGGCTTCTGGCATTTTCAAAGGCTCCTATTGAAAGGATTTTGGTTTACAAAGGTTACTCAGCTAATTACGCACACTGAACTAATAAGGTCCAGCATGCAGTACAAGACCCGTAACATTAACTTGGCACTTTATTACCATGTGCCCAGGATTATTCAGCTGTAATTAGAAAATTATTACACTTTCGTCCCTTTGGTTTTTCTTTAAGTGAGCAACCCTGTTCTGAATACTTTATATGAAATTACGATCATTTATAGTTAGTTGACAGATCAAAAATATCCTAATAGACTTTTATTCAGTCGTCGCAGATCAATATAATTTTCAAGGTTATTTAAATTATGGCTTGTAGATTAAAATACAAATTTCAAGCGAACTGATTAGCTGGCTATTTGCTAAATAATTGAATACAATACTATTTAAATGATGATTGCATTCCTAATTACTTGATTCATTCACCATTCTATATGAGTAATTCTAAATGGCATTGCAACTAAATAATGTAATTTGGACGGAATCAGTTACATTATTCAAGGTGACAGTCCTTTCCTTTCACATGGCAACTCTCGGGGACAGGGAAGGGATTTGATGCAAAGAGCCCATGGTAGAAGGGAGGAGGACACCACACAGAAGACGCTTCAGGGCAAAGCCAGTCCGGATTTAAGCAACATTCAGTATATTGTACCTTTGACATTATAGAGACTGGGTCTACCATTAAACGAAGTAAAACTGACGCGCTTAAAGGGGGAAGGAAAAAAAGATAGATGCCCAAAAGCTGCATCGTCCAGAACTAGTTGTAGCTTGATTTAACCTAGAGAAATTACATTCATACCCTTTAATGGTTCGTATGACATTAACATCTAGAGATTCATTCAAAGAACACAAAATCAGACTTTAAGACTTACTAGGTACATGTAAAATAAAACATAAGACATAAGACAGAGGAGCAGAATTAGACCATTTGGTACATCAAGTCTGCTCCACCATTATATATCATGGCTGAGTTATCATCCCTCTCAACCTCACTCTCCTGCTTTCTCTCCACAAGCCTCACTAATCAATAATCTGTCAACCCCTCCTTTAAATATACCCAATCACTTGGCCTCCACAGCCGACAACAGTAATGAATTCCACAGATTCACCACCCTCTGGCTAAATAAGTTGCTCCTTCTCTCTGTTCTAAAGTACGCGCTTCTATTCTGAGGCTGTGCCCTCTGGTCCTCGACTACCCCGCGAGAGGAAATATTCTCTCCATGTCCACTCTATATCTCGGTATTTCAATATTCAAAGAAAAGGGTAGTGTAAGCTAATCGACATACACAAAATGCTGGAGGAGTTCAGCAGGTTAGGCCACATCCACAGAAATGAACAAACAGGCAACGTTTCGGGCCAAGACCCTTCATCAGGACTGGAAAGGAAGGAGAAAGATGCCAGAATAAAAGCTGGGTCAAGAGAAGGCTATAGACCTGACATGTCAGAAAGAAAATGGGAATTGGAACTAAAATATTGGGTCACTGTTAAGTTCCCGCTTTTGGTGGATGAAGCGGAGGTTCTCGATGAAGCTGTCCTTCAGTTTACGATGCATCTCAGAGGAGGCTGCATCAGAAACATTAGATATAATAGACAACCCCATCGGATTCGCAGGCGGTGAACTGCCTCATCTGGAAGGACTGGTTGGGGCCCTGAATGGAGGTGAGGTAAGGTGAATTGGCAGGTGTAGCACTTCGGACACTTGCAAGGATAAGTGCTGGGAGGGACAAATAGACTGTTATGTACCCCTAGGGATCATATTTTTAATGGAGTATGCCTTTAAAAAGAGAGAGAGTTGTACAACACAAACACCCTGCTATAAAGACAGAGAGAGACGAAGACTGCTTTGAGATGGTGTTATGGTTTCTCTGCAGCATGTTTACACTTTGCAAGGACACTGTCAGCTTCTGTGTTCTTACAGAGAGAGGAGGGAGGAGCTACTTGATGGACGGCTGGTGTTCAGCACGGTGGGATAAATAGAAGGTCAGCTGATAGACTTGCAGACACATGGTTTTGGACACTGGATGAGCTTTGTTGTGCCCACAGAAAAGGTGGGGTTTGGAGGATCGATCAGTGGCTCTCGCAGTGTGGAAAAGGTGTGATCGGTGGGGAGTTATTCGTGTGGCCAACCCTCGCCTGGGTTGATAATTCCACCACAGAAGAACGGTCCCCTTTGTTGTGGTTGCATTCGGTGATGTCTGAAGGATTTTGGAGGACAACGGGAAGAATCGACGGCATCAGCTCACCTGAACCTCTCTCTCTCTCTCCATCACTACTCAACTCAATACCACAAACTGAACTGAACTTTACTCATCTCCATAAGACTGTATCCATTTACCCCTAGGCTTGAAGAAGCTTGGTTTTCCTGTTTCCACACTTACATATATATAATCATTGCTAACCTGTTTGATATATCTGCACTTATATGACTGTATTGCGTAGTTACTAATAAACACCATTAGTTAATAGCAATACTGGACTCCAAAGTGTTTTCCATTTCTGCTGGTTCTTTAACCCATCACGGGGTACATGACAGGACAAAGGAATCATGGAGGGAGCGATCCTGCAGAAAGCGAAAAGTGGGGGGAATGGGGAGGTAAAGATGGGTTTGGTGGGGTGGGATCCCTTTGGAGATGGCATAAGTTGCAGAGAATGATCTGTTGGATGCGGAGGCTCATGGGGTGGTAGGTAAGGACAAGAGGCGGAGGGAAGATGGGCTGAGTGCAGATGTCCTGGACCTGGACCTCTTGTAAAGTTCTCGATCACTGGTCTTGAATTCCACAGATCTAGCCCTCGGTGGATGATGAACCTCCTGGTTCATCTTTGGCTTTTGGTTTGGGTATGTCTGGTATGTTCTTGGAGGCACACACTCATCCACCCAGGTCTTGATGAAGTCAATGACAACTGTGGTGTATTCGTTCTCATCCGAAGATTAATCCCTGAACATCGTCCAGTCTGCCAACTCTAAGCAGTCCTATAAACACTCCTTCGCCTCCCTTGACCGTGCCATCTTGGTTTTCACCACTGGTGCTGCAGTCTTTAGTCTTTGCCTATACACCGGGATAGAAGTACAGCCAGGAGATTGGACTTCCCAAAGTGCGGGCATGGGATGGCATGGTAAAGATTTTTGACGGTGGTTTAGCAGTGGGCAAACGTGTTGGCTCCCCTAGCTCCTTAGGTGATATGCTGGTGGTAGTTGATCAGAGACTTCAAGCTGGCCTGGTTGAAATCGATAATGATGATAAGGAAGGCATCAGGGTGCAGTTTCATGACTGCTATTCCTGCTGCTCAGCTCCTCCAGTGCCGGCCTGAAGTTGGCCCGAGGTGGAATGTACACCATTACCAGAATGATGGCAGAAAACTCCCTCGGCCGTTAAATGGACAACATGGATGGCATAAGAAACCAAAGTTTTCACTCTATCTTGATACATATTACAATAGTAAATCAAAGACCAGTTACCAATACATCCTGCCTTCACCACATCTGCAGGCTATCCAACCACAGGAAGGCAGAAGGTATGGAAAAGATTTACAAGAATGTTGCCTGGATTGGAAAGTTTGAGTTATAAGGAGAGATTGGATAGAGCGGACTATTTTCCTTGGAGAATGGAGATGATGAAGTGACATGACAGAGGTACCTACAATTTGCAGAGGCATAGCTAAGATAATTATCCAATGTTGGTTTCCAATGGTAAGGGTGTCTATACTAAAATGGTTAAAAGATTTAAGATGAGAGGGAAGAGAATCAGAATCAGGTTTATTATCACTGGCATGTGACATGAAATTTGTTAACTTAGCAGCAGCAGTTCAATGCAATACATAATCTAGCAGACAGAGAGAAAAAAAATAAAACATAATAATAAATAGACACGTAACTCAACTACGTATATTGAATAGACTATTAAAAAGTGTGCAAAAACAGAAATACTGTATATTGAAAAGAAGTGAGGTAGTGTCCAAAGTATCAAAGTCCATTCAGGAATCGGATGGCAGAGGGGAAGAAGCTGTTCCTGAATCACTGAGTGTGTGCCTTCAGGCTTCTGTATCTCCTACCTGATGGTAGTAGTGAGAAAAGGGCATGCCCTGGGTGCTGGAGGTCTTTAATAATGGACACTGCCTTTCTGAGACACCGCTCCCTAAAGATATCCTGGTGCCCAAGATGGAGCCGATTAGATTTACAACCTTCTGCAGCTTCTTTCGGTCCTGTGCAGTAGCCCCTCCATACCAGACGGTGATGCAGCCTGTCAGAACGCTCTCTACGGTACAACTATAGAAGTTTTTGAGTGTATTTGTTGACATGCCAAATCGCTTCAAACTCCTAATAAAGTATAGCCACTGTCTTGCCTTCTTTATAACTACATTGATATGTTGGGACCAGGCTAGATCCTCAGAGATCTTGACACCCAGGAACTTGAAGCTGCTCACTCTCTCCACTTCTGATCCCTCTATGAGGATTGGTATGTGTTCCTTTGTTTTATCCTTCCTGAAGTCTACAATCAACTCTTTCATCTTACTGATGTTGAGTGCCAGGTTGTTGCTGCGGCACCACTCCACTAGTTGGCATATCTCACTCCTGTATGCCCTCTCGTTACCACCTGAGATTCTACCAACAATAGTTGTATCGTCAGCAAATTTGTAGATGGTAGTTCTTTCCCATAATGGGTGGTTGGTATCTGGAATGAGCTGGGAGGTGGTGGTTGCAGAAACAGCAAAAACATTGAAGAGGCACCCGGTCAGGGGCTTGAATGAGCAGGGCGTAAAGGGACACGTGGGATTAGTGCAGATAGGCTTTTCGACATGGATCTGCTTGGCCTATTTCTATGTGTACAACTCTACACATCTATGACTCTATGTTTAAAAAATCCTAATGGCACAGTTAATTCTTACCCCCTTTGCTTTACGTTATGGCACTTTGTCCTTGATTTCTCCACTAACAGGAACATCCTCTCACTATTGACTCTGACCACATTTTATACACTTCTATCAGATCTCCCCTCAGCCTCCCTCCTCAAAGAAAATCGTACAAACTTCCCTAACCTAACCCCTCATCCTCGGAATCATTCTCATGAATCTTCTCTAATGCCATCACATCATACCTGTAATATAATGAACTGAAGACAATACTCCAGCTAGAACAGTGTTTTCTACAGATTCAACATGACGTCACCACTTTTATATTTGGCGTCTTACACTGATAAATTCAAGAATAGTGCTTCTCTTATTAATCACTTTCTCAACCAGCTTTGACATCTTTACTGACTTGTACACCCACCTGCTTCAACTCCCCACTCCCCCACTTCAACGCCCCTCAGTGCCTCTGCATCTCTTTTAGAACCACTTCCTTTATACTATTGTATATTGCCTCACTTTTTTTGGCATTAGCACTCTGCCCTCCCATTCTATCAGCCTGTTTCTCTCTTGCTGCAATACAGTATATCACTGTTCTCTGCTCATTTCATTGTAGTGCCAAGTTTTGCATCATATACAAACTTGGAAATGTGGCTTGCACCCCTATGCCAATCTCATTAATACAGATTAAATAAAGGAACGGGCCTAACACTGACCTGGTAACACTGCTATTCATTTTCCTCTGGTACAAGAACCAACCATTCACTATGAACCTCCGTTGTTTGTTATCAAGTCAATTTTGTATCCACAGGAAGAGGTACAGTCGACGTTTCGGGCCGAGACCCCTCGTCAGGACTAACTGAAAGAAGAGCTAGTAAGAGATTTGAAAGTGGGAGGGGGAGGGGGAGATCCAAAGTGATAGAAGAAGACAGGAGGGGGAGGGATGGAGCCAAGAGCTGGACAATTGTCATTTCGGATCTCCTCCTCCCCCTCCCACTTTCAAATCTCTTACTAGCTCTTCTTTCAGTTAGTCCTGACGAGGGGTCTCGGCCCGAAACGTCGACTGTACCTCTTCCTAGAGATGCTGCCTGGCCTGCTGCGTTCACCAGCAACTTTGATGTGTGTTGCTTGAAATTCCAGTATCTGCAGATTTCCTCGTGTTTGTATCCATGTTGTTAATGTCCCTTTGATGCTGCACACTTTATCCTTGCTGATAAGGCTGTTAGCGACACCTTATTAGAAATCCTCTGGAACTCCATGTAAACCATTTCAACTGCGTTACCTATTAACTCGTTAAATCATTTTATCAAATTTGTTAAATAAATTAAGCATCTTTGCAATGTGTTATAGCTGTTGAGGCTTTGGGACCCGTCAGCAAGTTTAAATAGAATAAGAAAAACGGAGCCAATATAAGTCATAGAACACTACAGCACAGAAAAAAGCCATTTGGCCCATCTGCTCTATGCAGAACTGAGGCAAGCAGAAATGGCCAATTCTGCTACATGCAGAAAGGGTGCAAAATTAGAAAATTCGGTAGAGATCAGACAGGTGATTTTTAAAAATTTTCTAGTGCCTTAATGCCTCCAGTTTTTAATACTTATCATGTTTCAACCATCTACTTTGTCATTATAAGAATTTTCTTAATAAGCTAGTGAAGGTAAACTTTAAGTTGGGTGCATATTCAAAACTTCACTGAAAAGAATCAAGTGACGTCGTGAACCAGAGGAAAGAGAACAAGCCATGGTCTCACAGCTGGCTCAAGAACTCCCACCCTCACATGCTTCTATGCATATGACGGAAAACACATACAATTTTTAATTAACTTTGCAAATGTTTTACACACCACTGGCTAAAGGTTGGAACATGCACAAACCATTAAGCTAGAATCTGAAATGGCATGAATAAAACATGCAAAAAGTAACAAAAATAACTATTTTGAAATAAATTATATTTTGAAATATTTATGTGAGGTAAATACCATCCAGGCTTTTAGGGCCAGACAGTTTGCCAAACTGATTGTGAATTAGTATGCCATTAAAAACTTACTTAAACTTCATGCGAGAAACAATATATTTTCAGAATTATTTTATAGTAAGCCTTGTTTGTAAATACCTCTGAAATTTTTGTTCAGTTCAACTAATTTTCCTAGTCTGAAGGGAAGATGTCTGTTCAACATATCAGCCTGTGCAGAGAGCTGAATCACTGAAGACAACCAGGATTTCTGTGCTAAACTATGCGGAGATCTCAGAGGCTTGATTTTCATTGTGCTTTATCAACTGATACTGATAGTTTTACCGAGACTGAAGCTTCAAAATCTGTGGAATTTGTATTTGAAAACTGGTTCCCATCAGAACAACAGATGTTTGGGTAACTGAGAAGAGGGACACAAACCAGCAACCAAGGGGGAAAGGAAGGGATTCCACAGCGGTTGTAGTGTTTTAGAAAATGAGATTTTTGTTTGCATTAGAGGACAGAGGACTGGTGGAGCAGTTGAATCTTTGACACATTGCATCTATTTTTCTTAGTGCATTATTACTTCTTAATTTAGCAGTAGCAGGCAGGAATTATCTATTCCATCATACCCAAGTTTACCCTTCTATTTTTTCATCATTGAAGCTTTTGCTGTCACCCTGAATATGTATTATCATATAAACCCTATCATCCTCTTGCAAGTCACACACACTCTTGAACTTACATCACCATCTCTTCTACATCTTAGATCTCCCCAGCTGATGGTACTGTGGGGTGGGGTGGTAGATAAGGGAGATGTAAGAGAGCAAATAATGCTCTGGTGAAAGGTTATTGTCCTGTAATGTTGACATTATTTTTTCTCATGTCAAGTTCCCACACCACCAGGTTCAGGAACAGTTATTACCCTTCAACCATCAGGCTCCTGAACTGGCTTGAATAAACTTTAGTCCTGACGAAGGGTCTCGGCCCGAAACATCGACTGTACCTATTCCTAGAGATGTTGCCTGGCCTGCTGCATTCACCAGCAACTTTTATGTGTGTTGCTTGAAATTCCAGCATCTGCAGATTTCCTCGTGTTTGCATGAATAAACTTTACTCATCTCAAACCTGAACTTATTCCACAACCTATGGACTCAAGTACTCTACAGCTCATGTTCTCAATATTATTTATTCTTGATGTATTTATTATTATTATTATTTGTTTTTATTGTATTTGTACAGTTTAACTTCTTTTGTACATTGTTTTTCTCGTCTGTCTTTGTGTGCAGGTTTTCACTGATGCTAATATGTTTCTTTAAATCTGTGAATGCTCACAAGAATCTCAGGATAGTACTTGGTAGCATGCAGTATACTGCAAGTACTTTGATAATACATTTACTTTGAACTTCGACATGTCTGCAGGCATCGACTGGTTCATTTTCTAAACAGTTGCAAATAAAAATAAGCATTATGTCGTTAGCAGAACATTCCCACTTCTGATATTATGTTGGAATGAAACATATGAAGATTGTTGGGCCCTGGAACCTGCCCATATGATTTCTTACAGTTGTAGCCTGGGGCTGGGATGATTAAATTCTAGTGACCGTGACCACGGCCTCCACCCTCTGTGTGAGGTACCATTCCAACCACTAGCTTTTCCACTTAAAGACGCATATGTAAGACTCCTTTTCATTGACTACAGCCCTGCCTTTAATACCATCATTCCAAATAAACTGATTCCTAAGCTCTGGAACCTGGGCCTTAGCACTCAGATCTGCAGCTGGATCTTCAGCTTCCTCACAGACAGGACTCAGGCTGTAAAAAATAGGGGACAAGCTCTCCTCTACGATCACTCTGAGCACCGGTGCCCCACAAGGCTGTGTACTCAGTCCCCTGCTGTACTCACTGTACACCCATGATTGTGTAGCCAAGTTTCCATCGAATTCAATATCTAAGTTTGCTGATGACACCACAATTGTAGGCCGTATCTCGGGTAATGATGAGTTTGAGTACAGAGAGGAAATTAAGAACCTGGTGGCATGGTGCGAAGACAATAACCTATCACTCAATGTCAGCAAGACGAAGGAATTGGTTGTTGACTTCAGAAGGAGTAGCGGACCGCACGACCCCAGTTACATCGGTGGTGCACAAGTGGAACAGGTCAAAAGCTTTAAGTTCCTCAGGCTTAACATCACAAATGACCTGACTTGGTCCAACCAAGCAGAGTCCACTGCCAAGAAGGCCCACCAGCGCCTTTACTTCCTGAGAAAGCTAAAGAAATTTGGCCTGTCCCCTAAAACACTCACTAATTTTTATAGATGCACTGTAGAAAGCATTCTTCTAGGGTGCATCACAACCTGGTATGGAAGTTGTCCTGTCCAAGACTGGAAGAAGCTGCAGAAGATCGTGAACACAGCCCAGCACATCACACAAACCAATCTTCCGTCCTTGGACTCACTTTACACGGCACGCTGTCGGAGCAGTGCTGCCAGGATAATCAAGGACACGACCCACCCAGCCAACACACTTTTCGTCCCTCTTCCCTCTGGGAGGAAGGCTCAGGAGCTTGAAGACTCGTACGGCCAGATTTGGGAACAGCTTCTCTCCAACTGTGATAAGACTGCTGAACGGATCCTGACCCGGATCTGGGCCATACCCTCCAAATATCCAGACCTGCCTCTCGGTTTTTTGCACTACCTTACTTTCCGTTTTCTATTTTCTATTTATGATTTATAATTTAAATTTTTAATATCTACTATCGATTTGCACTCCAGGGAGTGCGAAGCGCAGAATCAAATATCGCTGTGATGATTGTATGTTCTAGTATCAATTGTTTGGCGACAATAAAGTATAAAGTATATAAAGTATAAAGCACATTAGCTTCAGTTTTACCAAGGATCCCGAACTGGTGTACAAGACAGGTGCTCCGACCTCACCTTCTAGCATTCAGATCCTATCGTCTGAGGCTGAAATGATGTCAGGTGGAGGACCTGAGGAAATTCAACACTTAATTAGATATACAGGTGTTTCATGAGATTCCACCTCAACCTCCCCAGCTGTCCCACTTCCCCCTCCCAATTACGTTAGGGAAATCTCACATACCTTGGGCCTGTCAGATCGGGCCTGATGTGGAATGATTGAGCACAATGACTTCTATACAAAATGTTAATAGTGCCGACTAGAACAACAATAATAAATGATTGAGAAGAACCCAATGGTCACAGAAGGGGCGTGGGGAAGGAAAACTCAAAGGAACTTGGTTAAAAGAATCACGCTTGCAGAAATCTTGCAATTAAATTTTAAATCAACATTTGCCGGCATTTTGCCCAAACACTGACATCGCTTCAATAATCCATCACTGACATAATCTTCTCATTGCTTTTGGATTTTAAAACTCAAATCTGTAATTTTATGGACAGTTTGATATATAAAATGTAATTACATATAAAACTACCATGTACTTAATTTTTAAAACTTAATCTCTCTTAATATTTTACTGAGTCTTCAATGCTATTTATGACCTTAGCTATTTAAAAACTTTGCGGAAGGCTTTTAATTGGTTCTTGCTGCCTGTCAATAAAATGGGACTATTTTATTGCATATTGATCATACCATAATACCAAAATCTAGACATGGGCAGATTTAGGCCATTTGGCTGATCGATGCTGCTCTGCCTTTCTATCGTGGCTGATCTATTATCCCTCTCAATCCCATTTTCCTGCCTTATATTCCAGAACCTATCAAACTTTACTTTAAATATACCTGATGATTTGACTTCCTCAGCTGTCCTTGGCAATGAATTCCACAGATTCACCACCCTCTGGCTGGTGGGCATTGGGCTTTGCGCTGGTGCATCCAACGATGACTCTGTGACGGTATTTGACTTTCCAGTTTAGCATGTAGTAGCTCGGGCAAGGAGCAGGAGTGGGCTTGAATGGGAGGCCTAAGCTCGCAAGATTCAATACACATCTGGTGAGCTGGTGCTGCCAGTAGGACAGGATATATCCATAGACAGTGACGTTGGTGGATTAAGGAGTGGTGAAGGATGATGGGCAGACAGACCTAAGTAGGGGAGGGGGAGGACTCGAGTTGGGAGACAAGAGGCTGGTGGATGACAGGAAGAAGACAAAAAGGCTCGGGGGAATCATATTGGGGAGGGAAGGGTGAAGGCAGCGATATTTAGGAGGGTGATAATCAGGAAAACAAAATCTACCAATGCTATATAATGGAAACCATTAGGAGAAATGAATGGCAGATGGAACCAGATAAAGAAGGTGCCCATTGGGTAAACGTGTGGGTAGTAGGCCGACAATTCCTTTCCTCCCATAGATGCTGCTTCAATCGTTGAGCTCTTGCAGCAGATTGTCTGTTATTGCAGATGCCAGCCTCTACAGTCTCATTGCCCTCGTTGAACCGCCTACTTAGATCAATATTTGGTGGTTCTTTGAACTTTATTCTCAAGGTATTTGTTGCAATGCCTGAGTACAACCATGTAGTTTACTGAGCTGTTTCAAAGAGCAGTTATATGTCAACATAACTGCTGTGGTCTGGAGCCAAGTTTGGGTCCATCTAGATAGGAATTTCTTGACACCTCTCCCTCAATGTCACAAAAACAAAGGAGCTGGTTGTGGACCACAGGAGGAATGGAGACAAGCTAACCCCTATTGACATCAATGGATCTGGGGTTGAGAGGATAAACAGCTTGCTATAAACATCACCAAGGATCTCACGTGGTTTGTACATACTGGCTGTGTGGTGAAAAAGGCACAACAACACCTCTTTCACCTCAGACGGTTGAAGAAGTTTGGTGTGGGCCCCCAAATTCTAAGAACTTTCTATAGGGGCACAATTGAGAGCATCCTGACTAGCAGCATCACTGCCTGGTATGGGAACTGTACTTCCCTGAATCGCAGGACTCTGCAGAGAGTGGTGCGGACAGCCCAGCGCATCTGTAGTTGTGCACTTCCCACTGTTCAGGACATTTACAAAGACAGGTGTGTAAAAAGGGCCCGAGTCACCCCAACCACAAACTGTTCCAGCTGCTACCATTTGGGAAATGGTACCACAGCATAAAAGCCAGAACCATCAGGCTCCGGGACAGCTTCATCCACTAGGCTGCCAGACTGCTTAATTCATGCTGATGCAACTGTATTTCTATGTTATATTGACTACCCTGTTGTACATAATATTTATTACTGTATAAATTACTGTAATTGCACATTGCACATTTAGACAGAGAAGTAACGTAGAGATTTTTACTCCTCGTATATGAAGAATGTAAGTAATAAAGTCAATTCACTTCAATTCAATTCAATTCAATCTAATCAATTCAATTCAATTTTCTTCCCTTAAGGACATTAGGAGCAATAGATGTATTTTTTTTTATCATTCTAATCCCTATTACCAACAATAGCTTTTTATTTCAGATTGTACTTTATTAACTGGAACAAAGTTCCCCTTTTCCTATGCTAAGACTTAAATCCAAGTATGCAGATCATTAGCCCCGACATTGGAACTATGAATAAACTCATGAAGTTTCACCACATTGAATTAGGCTCCTCAGCCCAATTTGTTTATGCTGACCAAGATGCCTATTTGGAGGAACATAGGCCAATTGCAGCAGGCAAGGACAAGGGCACCAGACACACGGAAATGCAAACCCCTGAAGTTCCCCTCCAAATCACACTGCATCCTGATTTGGAAAGATATCGCTGGGCTAAGTCTTGGCACTTCTTACCCATCATGGGAGTAGTCACACCTTCATTTTAACTCACTGTGACCCTCCTGCCTGGCACTTAATAGCGAGACACTGCACAAAGTAGGCCTCTCAGCCCGCCTAATCTCTGTTTGACACTAAGCCTACCTAATCTATTAAATTCTCTCCACATCCTTGTCAATGTCTCCCAGACCTGAAACAACATGGTGTGATAGGGTAGCAGTAAAACAGAATTTGCAGCAGAAAAATAATGCATTGAAAAAGATTGCAAATACTTTGTGCAAATCTATCTAATTATTGTCCATACATAAGATGCCACAATTACTTTATTTGTTATGAAGGTAATGAAATCACGAGATGCAAGCTAATTTCTAAAACAAAATTTCAGTGATTTCGCACTGGATGAGGGTCTAACATCAAAAAAAAAGTGCTTTGAAATTTGTATTGCTACTTTAAAATATACTAGAATATTGTTCCTTGATCTGCAATAGCCGATGGCTATTCATTTATAATGGCCAGCCATCAAAAGCAAGGAGTAATTAGCTGTATTGGAATTTTCCTTGTTGCTTTATCTGTGCTCTCGTTATTCTATACATGCTCATTACCGGAATAGCAACCTATGAACATAAGAAAAAAGGATTTTTTAGAGAAACTCCGAACCCACAGTTGTGTAACAAATAAACCAGACTCAAATAAAGAAATCCTCTGGCCTTTTGTCAAAATTCAGTTTTGAAAGTGGCATTGTTGGATGTGGATTTGAGTAGCTCGATCTGTACATTATAACCAAAGGTTATTTAGTTTCCTGCAAAGATAGTAAGTTTAGAAGTGCATAGCATATTTCAACAAATCTTATACAAAACAAATTGCATCATCAGTAAAAATAATGCTCTATAAAATTTGAGAAGCCATTTTAGAACATGCTGCAATAACGTTTTTCAAATGTAACACCTATTTATTTGAGATGACCAAGATTAGCTGAATTGGAAATTGCTTAATCTCTTTCATCTGCATGTAACAAGTAATCTTAGATTACGTGCCATACAAATGGTTTTCCTCAGTCATTACTCACACTCAAATGAATCAGAATAAGACTCAAATTTATTATACTGACATATGGCATGAAATTTGCTGTTTTGGACAGCACAAAGAAATAAAAAAAAATCTATAAATTGCAAAAACAAATAAATAGTACAAAACGAAAGGAATAATGTAGTAGTGTTCATAGTTTCATGGGTTGTTCAGAAATCTGATGGTGAAATCTGTTTTGAAATAATTGAGTGCGAGGTGGTTGTTCAAAGTTCAAAGTATATTTTATTATCAAGGTACATAAGTGTCATCATATACTACCCTGAGATTCTTTTCTCTGTGGGCATACTCAGCAAAACTATAGAATCGTAACTACAACAGGATTAAGGAAGATCAACTGGAGTGCAGGAGATATACACACTGTGCAAATGCAAATATAAATGAATAGCAATAAATTACGAGATAACAAGATAAAGTGTCCTTAAAGTGGGATAATGGAATGTGGGAACATGTCAATGGATAGGAAAGTAAGTGTAGTTATTCCCTTTTGATCAAGAGCCTGATGGATGTGGGGTAGTAACGGTTCTTGAACTTGGTGGTACAAGTTCTGAGGCTCTTGTACCTTCTACCTGATGGTAGCAGTGAGGAAAGAGCACAGCCTGGGTGGTGGGGATCTAGGATGATGGATGCTGCTTTCCATTGACAGTGTTTCATGTAGATATGCTCAATGGTTGGGAGGGCTTGACCCGTGATGATGGGTGTGAGATTGCTGTTGCGTCAATAGATGAGCTATCTCACTTTTGTACACTTCTTCAGTGCCATTTGAGATTCTGCCAACAGAAGTGATGTGGTCTGTAAATTTATCCATGGAATTTGAGCTGTGCTTAGCCATACAGTCATGAGTGTGGAGAGAGCAGAGCACTGGACTAGGCACACATCCTTGAGGTGCGCTTATGTTGACAGTCAGTGAGGAGGAGATGTTTTTACCGATCGACGCTGACTGTGGCTTTCTGATAAGGAAGTTAAGGATCCAGTTGCAGAGGACAGGTTTTGAAGCTTGGTTATTAATACTGAGGGGACAACAGTGTTGAACGCTGAGTTGCAGTCATTAAACGGGGCCTGACATACGCCTTGTGGTTGTCTAGGTGCCCAAAGTTGGGAGGAGACCCAGTGACGTTGCAGCTGCTATAGACCTGTTACTGTAGTAGGTCAACTGCACTGGGGGCCAAAGCAAGAGTCAGGAGTCAATGACGTAGCTCACTATGGTAGATGTGAGTACTGCTGGGTGATAGTCATTGAGAGGCAGCTCAGCTTGCTTTTCTTGGGCACCAGAATAAACAACGCTACCTCAAACTGATAAACATGTATGGTAGTACGATATGTTTCAGATAAGAATAATAACTGGTTCGAGTCATGTGGTATGACCCTAATACATTGTTGTTTATTTGACTGACTGCTTTAAATAAAGGATTTATGTCTCTGTGCTTTCCATTTTATGCATGGTGACGCTTGCAAGCTGTCCTCAGCTCATCCTTAGGTCATGTTGGTTATGAGCACAAATGAGACATTTCACTATATGTCTTAATGTACATAGGATAAATAAAATGATTTAGAATCTGAATCAGATTAACCATGTGGTCAAATTCAGATTTGAATTTGACCATATGGTTAAGCATGAAATTAGATTTTGAAGACCAAAACTACAGACCTGGAGAGATGAGTATGAATTCGATCAGAGCAGCTGAAGAATTTAAATTCAAAACTAAAACATATCTTTTTTTTTGTAAAATGGCCAGTGCTAATATGGTGACCATGAAACTACTGGACTGTTATAAAAACTGGTCTGGTTCATTAATATTCTTCATGGAAGAGAATTGACCATCGTTACTCAGTCTAGCTCTAGAGCCTCAGCCCTGCTTTTGCCTTGGCTGAGCCAGTCTCTCAATTTAAGGTCAACATGGAAGGACAATGCGTGCTGGTCATAACAGTGACGCTAATGTCCCACGAGCAAATAATTAAAAGTATCCCATGTCATTACCAAGTTAACAAAATGTTACCTGGCTGCAGGTCTAAAACCTACTGATGTCCCCTAGTTACTTCTAAATATGGTGAGTGGTTGTTGGGTGCAGAATGTGGTGGTGTTGAGAATGAGGGGATAATAAAGCAGTGTAGTATTGGTGTATCTATGGAAAGGACTATACAGTCGATGTCTCAGGATGAGATCCTTCAGCATGACTGATGAAGAGTGTTGGGTCAAAGCATCAACTGTGTATTCCCTTCCATGGTTGCTGCCTGACCTGCCGAGTTCCGCCAGCATTTTGGGTGTTTTACTTTGGATTTTCAGCACCCGCAGATTATCTTGTGTCAATATTAGTGTAAGTGGGTGCAACAGACAATTTCCTGTAATTACTCAGTGGATTAAGCAGCATTTGTCAGAGGAGAGGAATTTTTGGTTGTAAATTTTTTGTTTGATGGTCAGCATAGATTTGATGTGGCAAAACATCCATTTCTGCCCAATGTGATTCTGTTATCTCTGTTAAGTTTTGGCCACTGCAATTTTGAACTGATATGATGCAGAGATGCAGACCTAAGCTCAGTCATAATGAAAAAACAAACAGAGGAAGCTTCAATCCCAATCCAGCACCATAATTTCCTGTTGCATGATATCATCTGAAGGGGGCCAGGGTGATGAACGGGGATGAAAGAACTATCATAGCACTTGGGAGAACCAGGAGCCGGGCTGCACGTGGCAGTCCTATGACTTCAGCTTTCCAAGACCATTGCTCAAGTCACTATTGATGTATGTTTTCCTGTGGTTACTCAGAAATAATGTGTGCCTTTGTCTGTCTCTACCAGCAACAGATTCCCTTCCATCTTAGCACTGATAAATACTGGTAAGTCTTTGCCCGGGGAAGTATTTGCAGGGGTGGGTGGTGATGAGATCATCGGAGGGTGGTACTACTGTTTCAAGCCCACCTTTCTGGCCAAATGGGGAAAATAACAATATGTTAGAGGCAGATACATTTGAAAGATTTAAGAGATCCTTAGATAGGCATATGAATAAAAGAAAAATTGAGGATTGTTTACAATGGAAGTGTTAGATTGATCCAGGAGTGGGTTTAAAAGTCAGTATCACATTGTTGCCCAAAGTTCTTGTACTGTACTGTTCTATTTTCTATGGTCAATGTAGAAAATCTGAATAGATTTCTACACTTCGAGGAAATCTGTTCAAGAGGGAGCTGTGCTACACAAGGATGACCTCTGCTGTGCCACAGAGAACAAGTGGTAGCTACAAAAAGCAGACACTGAAAAACCAAAAGACCCAACCACTAATGACAGCCACAACTTACCAGAATATGTGGATCCCAGATCTGCCTCGATAGCCACTTGAGGTCCCACCAATAGACACTCCTTAGGAGAACACAACTACCATGTTAGAAATAGCTCACTTGGGTGGTGCTTTCATTCTCCTGTTGATGAGTGTTTAGTACAATAGTGGTTAGCTTTCTGCACTAATATCCAGAGGTCTGAACGTTGGATCTGCATACATGATCCCAAATCCCAGCCTGAGAGCTGGGGAATTTAAATTCAAGTAACTAAATAAAGCCTGGAATTAAAAAGGAGATGTCACTAATGGAATTTCCAGATTGTCATAATGAAAACTCAGTTGGCTTAATGCTATCCTTTGGATAGCATCACCAAGATGGAACAAGTTAAGTTAAAGTGGGCTCCAAAATATAACAACAAATAAGGCATGAAGAATGGCAAAGACGCAATTAAATCCTGGGTTACGTTTACACTGGAATATTTCTAAATTACTGAATGAGTTCTCATTGTCCTGGGGAAAGGTGGGGGGGAGTACCTAGTGGATAAGACGTTCAGATAGTCCTGGGTGTAACCATGGAGAAGAGAGATGAAAATTGTTGATGTGGGGCTGAAGGTGGGGAAGGGGGAGGGCAGGAAAGGGGAAAAATTGGGGCAACAAAAGGAGAATAAGAAAGAAAGAGAGAGTGAGAGAGAGAGAGGGGAGAAAAAGAGAGTGAGAGAGAGAGAGGGGGGGAGAAAAAGAAAGAAAGAAAAGAATGGGGAGGGGAAATACACTGGAGGCGAGGGCTACCTGCAAATGAAATATTCAGTGTTCATACTCCAGGGTTGTAGACCAGAGTTCTTTCCCTCTCACTGATGTCGCCTGACCTACTGAGATCCTCGAGCAGATTGCTTCTTACTCCAGTTTTCAGCATCTGCAGTCTCTTGTGTTTCCACTCATTCTCAGTCTCCCAACCACTAACTCTTGGCTCTAGGCTTTAGGCTTCGCTTTGTTACTTGATTCTTTTCCACTGACATTCAGCCCCCTGGCTAATGATTGAATCCCTCCTGTTCACCTTTTACCCCAAGACTCCTGATTGACAGCCCCCACTCCTCCTGACCCTAACCCTCCAAACACTAATTGACTGTGCTCCCAACCCCATTTCCTGCCCCCTGCACTGTGCTCATCGACCAACTGTCTCTCACCCCCCAAACTCCGCCTGTCAACTGTCACCCTATTCCTCCCTCCCCATAACCTGGTATGCAGAGCTGTGAGCAATTAACACTGTCTGGGATTTCCAGTGAATTTCTCAGCAGACACCTGCAAAGGTTGGATTTCTGATTAAAGCGTAGGAATCCCGTGAGCTCTCCCAGTGTGAGGAGAATAGATCATCACATCAGAAGCCAGCATACTGTATATCACATTGGAAGTGATACAATGAGACAGGCTTGTGGTTGGGGATAACAGACTCCCATAAATTAGGCAAAACCTAATTAACTGTACATATGGAAAAGGTCCCTGGAGCCCCAGACTGGGAAATTTATGATGGGATTATCATGTACTTGCCATCCATGGGACTTCTTTAGTGTAAAAGTGCCTCTTCTGTACTGAACCCTATCTTGGGAAAGGCTCGGTGTGTCCTGATTCCTTACAGTGGATAAGTCATTGCAAAGTTGCTCTGCGGGTAATTGATGCTGTATATTGTAAAGGCCTGTGGGGCCAATTATAAGGTCCCGGTGGAGTTTCAGCAGGACGGAGCTGCTTGGCAAGTTTGCCACGATGAACTTGGGGAGATGACCTCCTATGAACAGACAGGCACCTCATTTAATATTAATTCCAGGGTGTGCACATCTTGTGGGCTGCTCTCCGTGGTCCTGAAATGCAGGATGTTAAGTATAAACCATGGATGTGCAATGCTGCAGGGCATTTACAAGGTCATGAGCAAGGTTACAGCAAATGCTAAGGTGGGAGTATTTTCAAGCCCATACTGACCACTGATGCTGAGGGATGAGATTTTAATATGGGGAAGTGCATGGGTTTGGGTGTGGATTCGGGATTAATATCAGTGGGATTGACGGACCAGCTCCCTCCAAACCACCAGTTTCATCACCGGACTCCTGCTGTGCACATGCAGCCCACTGACACGAGGCAGCCATTGCTTACCATACAATGAGCTCATCACAGGCACATCAGGGCAAAAGGCTTCTGCCTCAACACCAGCATGTATGCCAGCATTTAAACAGGTATCAATACACAAAGCACTGGAGAAACTCAATGGGTCAGGGAACATTTGCGGAGGGAAATTGACAAGTGATATTTCAGGTCAAGATCCTTTCTCTCTGGACTGAAACATAGAAGGTATGGGGCTTGTATAAAATGACGGAAGGAAGAGTTCAACAAGGGCTGGCTTCAAAAGGCGATATCTTAAAAAGACGATATCTTAAAAAGATGATATCTTAAAAAGACGACATTCATCATTCAGGACTCCTCCCAGGATGTGTTCTCATCTGATTACTACCATCAGAGAGGAAGTTCAGGAGCCTGAAGAGGCACATGCTTTAGGAACAGCTTCTTCTCCTCAGCCATCAGATTTTTGAATGGACAATGAACCGACCCATGACAACTACCTCACTATTTTTGCTCTCTTTTTTGCCCAACTTATTTAATTTATTTTTGTAAATACTGCATATTTCTTTTTGTAATTTATAGCACTTTTATGTATTGCACTGTGCTGCTGCCGCAAAAGGGCAAACTTCATGACGTGTGTCAGTGATATTAAACTGATCCTGATTCTGATTCCGATTCATGTGACAGGTCGATCCCGATGAGGGGTGTGGGTGGTGGTGGTGGGCAGATGAAGACGCGGAGGAAGTGGGGATGATGTCAGAAGCTGGGATCTGGTAGGAGAAGTGACATTGGGCTGACGAGGTGGGATCTGATGGGAGAGGAAGTGGGGACGGAAAACTAAGAGGTGTGTGAGTGAAGGACAGATGGAGAGGAAAAGAAGATGGGGGACAAGGGAGCCAGGTAGATTAGGAGGAGAGAAAAAGAGGGAAAAGGGACAGAGGGTGAGGAGCTATCGGAAGTTTGAGAATTTGATACTCATGCCACCAAGATGGCGACAACCCAGGAGGAATATGATATGCAATTCTTCTAATTTGCCTTTAGTTTATACCTGGCAGTCGGGGGAGGTGTGGACAAACATATGGGTGTGGGAATGGGAAGTGGAATTGAAATGGCAGTGGTCCTGCCTGATGAATAGAGCAAAAGTGCTCAGTAAAGCAGCTATCCAAACTGTTTCTCCTCTCCCTGAAAGAGTGGAGGGTGCAACTGGAGCAGCAGATGAAATAAATCCAGGTACCGCGTGGAATTCTGGTCCTGGGAGCAGTTCAGTTCTCTTTCCTTTTGGGGTTATTGGTGAAGTCCTACAGGCTTCCAGCTGGCAGACTGGGAAACATGCCCAGTGAAACCAGGTTCATGTAACAGCAGTCCTATTTAAATGAATTGGAGACAGCAGCTGTCGGGAGAACAGTCTTATAATTGTTGTTTATGTTCGTTTCACTGCCATGAAATGACTTTTGAAAGAGCGAGTGCATTTGTACTGTACTAAATGTAAAAAAAATGCTCTTAATTGCATTTTTTATTATTTTAACAGGTTGTAAGCAGTATTGAATGCTTATGAAGGCAAAAGGCATTCACAACTGTTCAATCTCCATTGGGCTCTGTAACTCGACAGCTACCAAAGCCACGATGTGAGAACAGCCAGCTGCCCACCCAGAGACAACTCCTATGCTGCTTTTCACCAGGGAACGAGCTAGGTTCCCATTGCGTGCACGGGAGCCATGTTGGAAGAAAGCAAATGGTTCAGGGGCAGGTGACCAGTCATCTCAGGGCTACAGAAGGTACTCCCAAACATGGAAAGGCTTGGATAGAATGGATGTGGAGAGGGGATTTACATTAGTACAAGAGTCCAGAATCCAAGGGGAGAGTCCAGAGGAGGTTCACGAGGATGATTCCAGGAATGAAGGAAGGAGATAACATATGAGGAGTGTTTGGCAGCTTTGTGGCTGTACTCAATGGAATTTAGATGAATGCGGGGGGGATCTCATTGAAACCCATTGAATATTGAAAGGACTATATAAAGTGGATGTGCAGAGGATATTTCCTATGGTGGGGATGTCCAGAACTAGAAAGCACAGCCTCAAAATTGAGGCCTGGCCCCTTTAGAACAGAGGTATGGAGGAATATTTGTAGCCAGAAAGTAGTGAATCTGTGGCATGCTCTGCCACAGACAGCTGTGGAGCCCAAGACCATGGGTATATTTAAAGTGAAAATTGATAGTTTCCTGATTGGTCAGGATATCCAATGTTATGGTGAGAAGGCAGGTATATAGGGTTGAGTGAGATCCGGGATCAGCCATGATGGAATGGGCCGAATGGCCTAATTCTGCTCCTATGTCTTATGGTCTTATAGTCTAAGGGCCAAGGCTTAGAATAAGGTGATTCCCCTTTAGAAATGGATGAGGAGGAATTTCTTCAGCTGGGGGTGGGATGGGGCTGTGAAGGCCAAATCAACCATGATAGAGCTGGTGGAGCAGACTCAATGGGTACATGGCCTAAATCTGCTCCTATACTCTAACGTCTTATCCCACTTGCTTTGTTAAGCACAGGGGTTTCTCAGCTTCCAGAAATCTGGGAGTGTACAGTGGTAATCAAAGATGTTGAACCAATCTCAGCCACGTGCATAATAAAAAGGAGGAACAGACCTTATAGACAATTCAATCTGTTCCACTATTCAGTATTATGCTCTAACTAATTGTCAGATCCTTATGGGATCACACAGCTCAGAAACAGTCCTTTCAGGCCAGCAGCTCCATGCTGACCACCAAGCACCAATGTATTCATATAACATTCTATTCTCTCCATAGGTCAATCAACATCTCCCAGATCTCATCTATACACAGCCCTTTCTGTAACTGGATCTTGGACTTAAGCCATAAGAACATAGGGCACAGGAGCAGAGTTAGGCCATCTGGCCCATCAAGTCTGCTCTGCCATTTAGTCATGGCTGATCCTTTTTTCTATCTCCTCCTCAACCCTAATTCCCGGCCTTCTCCCTGTAACCTTTGATGCCATGTCCAATCAACAACCTATCAATCTATACCTTAAATACACCCAACGACCTGGCCTCCACAGCTGCATGTGGCAGCAAATTCCACAAATTCAACACCCTTTGGCTAAAGAAATTTCTCCGCATCTCTGTTTTGAAAGGGTGCCCCTCTATCCTGAGGCTGTGCCCTCTTGTCCTAGACTCTCCCACCGTGGGAAACATCCTTTCCACATCTACTCTGTCTAGGCCTTTCAGCATTCGAAAGGTTTCAATGAGATCCTCCCTCATCCTTCTGAATTCCAGCGAGTACAGACCCAGGGCCATCAAACATTCCTCGCATGATAACCTTTTCATTCCTGGAATCATCCTTGTGAATCTTCTCTGGACTCTCTTCAATGCCAGTACATCTTTTCTATGATGTGGTGCCCAAAACTGTTCACAATACTCAAGGAGAAGGCTCACTTATAAAGCCTCAGAATCACATCCCTGCTCTTGTATTGTAGACCTCTGGAAATGAATGCTAACATGGCATTTACCTCCCTCACCACCAGCTCAACCTGCATGTTAACCTTCAGGGTGTTCTGCACTTCTTCAGGGAAAGACCCCATCTTAAGCTCCATCACGCTGAACACTGATACCCCCAGGGTTGTGTGCTCAGCCCACTGTTCTTCACACAGCCAACACACAACCACACTGTCAGATCCAGCTCAAACTGCATCGACAAGCTTGTGGACATACAGAAAGGAGGTAGAGAGTCCTGTCAAACAGTATAAGAACAGCAACCTGAGTCCCACTGTGGGCATGACAAAAGAGATGATTGTGGACTTCAGGAAGGTGCAGATTGACCACTCTCCATTGCACAACAATGGTTCTGCTGTGGAAAGCGTGAAGAGTACAACGTTCCTTCATATCCACATAATGGATGATCTAACCTGGACCCACCACATCTTATTATTCAAGAAGGCACAGCAGCATCTGTACTTTAACAAAGAAAGAGCCCAATATATTGTTGTGGATCCCAACCGGCCATCCCATAATCTCTTTGACCCACTACTGTCAGGAAGGAGGCACAAAACTATCAGGACTAGGACTGCCAGACTGAGCAACAGCTTCTTCCTTCAGGCTGTGAGACTAGAGAACACCCTACAACAACCAAGGCCTTGTCACTAAGACAGCGAGCTGTTTACTGTATTGTTTACTGTCTGCTGTTTACATGTGCGGTGCACTACATTCACTTTTGAATAATATTTTATTAACTCATATATGATAATAATGGAGGAGGCCCCATCTCGCCCTCATACCCCATCCGTTATTTATTTATATACACACTTTCTTTTTCTCTCTCTCCTTTTTCTCCCTCTGTCCCTCTCACTATACCCCTTGCCCATCCTTTGGGCTTCCCCCCTCCGCCTCTTCTTTCTCCCCAGACCTCCTGTCCCATGATCCTCTCATACCCCCTTTGCCTATCACCTGTCCAGCTCTTGGCTCCATCCCTCCCCCTCCTATCTTCTCCTATCATTTTGGATCTCCCCTTCCCCCTCCCACTTTCAAATCTCTTACTAGCTCTTCTTTCAGTTAGTCCTGACGAAGGGTCTTGGCCCGAAACGTCGACTGTACCTCTTCCAAGAGATGCTGCCTGGCCTGCTGCGTTCACCAGCAACTTTGATGTGTGTTGCTTGAAATTCCAGCATCTGCAGAATTCCTCGTGTTTATGATAATACTTTATTTTCTGTGATGTTTGTTTTGTGGGCACACCTTGATATGGAGGAGCATTGCTTCGATTGATTATAGAACATAGAACAATACAGTCAGGAACAGACCATTTGACTCACAATGTTGTGCTGAACCAGCTAAAGAGCAAATCAAAAAGACCCAAACAATAATCCTTCCTACCTACACCATGTCTGTATCCGTCCAAATTCCTTATACCCATGTCCCTATCCAAACGTCTTTTAAAAGCCTAATGCCAGTCTGCGCATACCAGGCATACATGATTCTCTGAGTAAAAACTTACCCCTCACATTCCCCTTGAACCCGCCCCCTCTCACCCTCAATGCATGCCCTCTGGTATTAAACATTTCAACCCTGGGAAACAGATACTCCCTGTTTATTCTAACTATGCTCATAATCTTGTAAACTTCCATCAGGCCTCCCCTCAGTTTCCGACGTACCAGAGAATACAATCTAAGTTTATCCAGCCTCTCATGATAGCACATGCTCTCTAAACCAGGCTACATCTTGGTAAACCTCTTCTGCATCCTCTCCAAAGCCTCAACATTTTTCCTGTAGTAGGGCGACCAGAACTGTATGCAATATAACAATATGGCTCAACCACAGTTTTATAAAGTTGCAACATAACTGCTAGACTTTTGAACTCAGTGCCTGGACTCATTAAAGCAAGCACTCCATAAGCCTTCTTAACCTCCTTACAGATCTGTGTAGTCACTTTCAAGGAGCTATAAACTTGGTTCCCAAGATCTCTCTGCTTAGCAACATTGTTAAGGATTTTGCCCTTACCAGTGAACTGTCTCCTTCCATTTGTGCTACCAAGGTGCAACATCTCACATTTACCTGGGTTAAACTCCATCTGCCATTTCTCAATACATATCTGCACTGATCCATCATTACAGGAAGGATGTGGAAACTATAGAAAGGGTGCAGAGGAGGTTTACAACGAGGCTGCCTGGATTGGAGAGCATGCCTTATGAGAATAAGTTGAGTGAAACTTGTGTTTTCTCCTTGGAGCGATGGAGGATGAGAGGTGACCTGATAGAGGTGTATAAGATGATGAGAGGCATTGATCATGCAGATAGCCAGAGGCTTTTTTTCCAGGGCTGAAATGGCTAACATGATGGGGCATAGTTTTAAGATGCTTGGAAGTAAGTACTGAGGAGACTCAAGGGGTAAGTTTTTCACACAGAGAGTGGTGGGTGCGTGGAATGCTCTGCTGGCAATGGTGGTGGAGGCAGATACAATAGGGTCCTTTAAGAGTCTCTTAGCTAGGTACATGGGGTTAGAAAAATAGACGGATATGTGGTAGGGTAATTGTAGGTTATATGGTTGTCATGACATTGTGGGCCGAAGGGCCTGTAATGTGCTGTAGATTTCTATGTTCTAAGTTCTATGAATTATATTGTGCAGTATTCTTTGCCAGTCTTCTACACTATCCACAACTCCACCAATCATCCACAAATGTACTAACCCACCCATCTACATTTTCAACCAGGTCATTTATATACATCAGCAAAAACAGAGGTCCCAGCACAGATCCCTACAGAACTCCGCTAATTACAGACCTCTAGCTCGAATAAGTCCCTTCAACCACTACCCTCTGTCTTCCATGCGCAAGCCAGTTCTGAGTCCAAACAGCCAATTCACTGTGGACCCCATACGTTTTAATCTTTTAGTCTCTCACGACAGACTTCTTCAAACACATTACTAAAATCCATGTAGACAACGTGCACAGCCTGACCCTCATCAATCTCTCTCATCACCTTGTCAAAAAACTCAATCCATGCCCTGCTGGCTCTCCTTAATTAGGCCATGTGTTCCCAAATGCTCATATATCCTTTCCCTAAGAATTTTCTCCAGCAAATTTCCCTACAACTGATGTGAGACTCACTGGTCAAGAGCTCCCAGGATTTCCCTCGTTCATTTCTTAAATAGAGGTACTCCATTAGCCACTCGCTAGTCCTCCAGGACCTCCACTGTGGCTAGAGAGCACATGAAGGTACTGGTCAAGAGCCCAGTAACCTTGTCTATTGCCTCCTTCAAATTCTGGTGTAAATCTCACCAGGCCTTGGGGACATTCACCTTAATACTTATTAGGAGGACCAACATTCCCTCCTCCTTGACCTCCAAACACCCAGCACTGATCTCCTGGTCCTCCATATCCTTTTTCTTAGTAAATACAGAAGCAAAGTACTCATTAAGTACTTCACTCACATTCTCTGCATCCAAGCAAATGTCCCCCCCTTTATCCTTGAGTGGTCCCACCCTCTCCCTAGTTACTCTCTTGCTCTTGATGTATAGAATGCAATGGGAGTCACCTTAATGCTACTTGCCAAGGGCTTTTCCTGGCCCCTCCTGGCTTTCCTAAGCTCTTCTTTAGCTCTTTCCTAGCTTCTTTATACTCTTCATGTGCTTCATTTGATCCTAACTTCCAAAGCTTTACATATTTTTCCTTTTTCTTCTTGACTAAATTCATCACCTCTCTGGGCAACTAAGGTTCTCTTATCTTTCCAACCTGTCCTTCCTTCTAACAGGAACATACATTTCCTGTGCTCTGTGCAATCGATCTTCAAACACCCTGCACATGTTTGATGTGGATTTGCCAGAAAAAAGGTGTTGCCGATTAACACTTCCTAGTTTCTCTCTAATGCCCTTGTAATTTATCCTTCCACTTTAAAACTCTCACACAAGGACCATAGTATCCTGTCTCCTGAGTAGCATCAGCAAACCTCCCAGCCAGAATGTAGGTTCAGGTACAACCCACTCTTCCTGTGGAGGTCACCCCTTCCCTAGGAAAGGTTCCAGTGAGCCAAGAACTTGAAATCCTGTCCCCTGCACCGTCTCCGTAGTCACACATTCATCCAGGCTATAACTCCATCCCTACCTGCACTAGCCCGCGGCACAAGGAGTAACCCGGAGATTACAGCCTTAAGAGTCCTTCTCTTCGGACTCTTTTCTAACTCTATATACCCACTGTGTAGGATCCCTTCCCCTTTTCTGCCTATGTCATTGGTGTCAATATGCACCACCACATCTGACTGCTCCCCCCCCCCCAAACCCCGCCGCTTTGATAGATCATAGGATCATAGACCCTAGCACCTGGGACACAACACACCATCCTGATGTCTCTCTTGTGGCTACAGAATCTCCTTTCTGTCTCCCTAACTACTGAGTTCCCTATAGCTAATACACTGCTTGACTTTACCCTTCCCTGCTGAGCCTCAGTGCCGGTCACAGTGCCACCAGCCTCTCTGCTGCCATGATCCGATGGGTCATCCCTCCCAGCAGTATCCAAAGAGGTATACTTGTTGCTGAGGGGAATGGACACAGGGGAACCCTGCACTGATGTCTTAATCCCCTTGCCTCTCCTGGTGGTCGCCCATCCACTGTCTGAAGCCTGAACTCTGGGTATGACCACCTCTTCAAAAGGCTTGTCTATAACATCTTCAGCCTCCCCAATGATCCTGAGTACATCGAACTCCAGTTCCAACTCCTTGACCCAGTTCGTCAGGTGCTGAAGTTGAGTGTACTTCCCACAGATGTAGTCATCAGGGAAACAGTCAGGTATCCTGAATTCCCACATTTGCCAGGAGGGCCATTCTATACTAAAAAAGAGACTTGCTTCTTCTTAACTGTGCCTTCACCTGTTCACGCTGAAGCCTGGTATGCCAAAGCCTTCACACTCTATCACTGGCACACTCTGACAATGGCCACTCTGCTTGAGCCTACCCTCCTTTCATTTTCAGCTGAGTTCAGGCCTCTGTTGCTGAAACTTTGCATGCCTGCGTAGCCCAAAAATACCAGCCTTGCCCATAAGACCATAAGACATAGGAGCCGAACTAAGCCATTTGGCCCATCGAGTCTGCTCTCCCATTTCATCATGGCTGATCCATATTTCCTCTCAGCCCAAATCGCTTGCCTTCTCCCTGCATCCCTTCATGTCGTGAACAAGCAAGAACCTATCAACCTCTGCCTTAAATATACATATAGACTTGGCCCCCACAGCTGGCTGTGGCAATGAATTCCACAGATTCACCACTCTCTGGCTCAAGAAATTCCTCCTCATCTCCATTCTAAAAGGATGCCCCTCAATTCTGAGGCTGTGTCCTCTGGTCTTAGAGTATCCCACCATAGGAAACATCTTCTCCACAGCCACTCTATCAAGACCTTTCATCATTTGATAGGTTTCAATGAAGTTACAACTCATTCTTCTGAATTCCAGTGCATACAGACCCACAGTCATCAAATGCTCTTCATATGACAAGCCAGTCAATCCAGGAATCATTTTTGTGCCTATCCTTTGAACCCTCTTCAGTTTCAGTACATCCTTTCCAAGGTAATGGGCTCCAAACTGCTCACAATACTCCAAATGTGGCTTCACCAGTGCTTTATAAAGTCTTAACATTACATCCTTGCTTTTATTGAATTGAATTGAATGATCTTTATTGTCATTATACATAGGTACAATGAAACTCTGTTTGGCTTCCTCTCAGGCAATTAAATAAAGCGGTAGATAAAAACAAGACAGTAATAGAAAAACAGTATTAAATAGATAAGTAACAGAAAATAAGTTGCAGCAGCACCAGGATATCACAATAATGCACGAAGTGCCATTATATTCTAGTTCTCCTGAAACGAATGCTGACATTGCATTTGCCTTCCTCACCACAGACTCAACCTGCAAATTAACTTTCAGTGAATCCTGCAGAAGCACTCCCAAGTTCCTTTGTGCCGCAGTTTTTCATATTTCCTCTCCATTTAGAACGAACAGTCAATTCTTTCATTTCTCCTACCAAAGTGCATGACCGTACACTTCCTGACACTGTATTCCATCTGCCATTTCTTTACCCATTCTCCTAATCTGTCTGTCCTCTGTAGCCTCTCCAATTCCTCAAAACTACCTGCCCCTCCACTTATCTTCGCATCGTCAGCAAACTTTGCAACAAAGCTATTAATTCCATCATCTAAATCACTGACATATAATGTAAAAAGAATTGGCCCCAACACAGACCCCTGTGGAACATCACTAGTCACCAGCAGCCAACCAGTAAAGGATCCCTTTATTCCCAGTCTTTGCCTCCTGCCAGTCAGCTACTGCTTTACCCATGCTAGAATTCCTCCTGAAATAAATACCATGGGCTCGTAACTTGTTAAGCAGCCTCATGTGCGGCACTTGTCAAAGGCCTTCTGATAATCCAAGTACACAACAGCGACCAATTCTCCTTTGTCTACCCTGCTTGTTATTTCTTAAAAGAATTCCAACATATTTATCAGGCAAGATTTTCCCTCGAGGAAACCATCTATTTCTATTATACATTTATTATATGGAATGCACTGCCCCAGAAGGCTGTGGAGGCCAATACTCTGGATGCTTTCAAGAAAAACATGGATAGAGCTCTTAAACATAGCAGAATCAAAGGTTATGGGGATAAGGCAGGAACTGGGTACTGATTGTGGATGATCAGCCATGATCACAGTGAATGGCGGTGCTGGCTCGAAGGGCCAAATGGCCTACTCCTGCACCTACTGTCTATTGTCTATTTCATCATGTCATTCAACCACCCCGAAACCACATCCTTAACAAAAGACTCCAGCATCTTCTCAACCACTAAGGTCAGACTAACTGGCCTATAATTCCCTTTCTTCTGCCACTCCTTTCTTGAAGAGCAGGGTGACTTTTGCCCAAACCTGCTCCTTTTGTCCTCTCTCTCTGGACTTCTGTGGGGTTCTGCCATCAATACTCACACTCCTTGCACCTGAGTCACCAAATGAGTCAGATGACAATCGACCTGGACTGGAACTTCTGGTTCTTGGTTGCCCAATCCTGCTGAGCATCAGGTACCATCTGTAATAATCCCATTTGGCAGCCTTCTGCCCTTTTTTTTATATCCCAGATTGTCAAGCTGAAGAAGCTGGCAATAATCACTGGTGCACGGTGTAATTCTACTGTCCTGAGTTAGGTGTTGCTAAGCCATGACCAGTGGGAGTATGGGTTTGGGAAGGACAGCTTCATCCCCCACGGCATTCAAAGTGTTGCTCCAACATGGTCTGTTGGACCACTGAATTTGGTTATCAGTTTCTTCAATTATCTGATCAAAATGTCAACTCACAGTCCTGTCCCCAGATCTCACAGATTACCTCCATCTACCACAGAAACAGGTCCTTGTTCCCACAGATGCACCATTTCATATTTGAATGTAGTCTCCACCTGACAATTCGACTCTTTGCCTGCACAGATGCTGCCTGACCTGCTGATTTCCTCCAGTAGTTTGTTAGTAGTAGTCTCTTGTGTGTCTGTCTTTCCACTCTGGTCATGGCAGCCATCTTGTGCCTATCTACACACAATGCTGGAGGATCTCAGAAAGTCAGACGGACGTCTTATTCACTCAACCCTGGAACACCTGGACAGCAAAGATGCTCCTCAGGAACCACAGCTTGCCATTCAATACTATTATCCCCTCAAAACTAATCAATAAGCCTCAATACCTCCTTGTGCAACTAGATCCTCAATTTCCTCACTTGTAGACCCCAGTCAGTTTAGATTGGGAACAATATCTCCCACATAATCACCATCAGCACCGGTGCACCACAAGGCTGTGCGCTGAGCTCCCTGCTCTTCTCGCTTTATACTTATGACTGCGAGGCTAAGCACAGCTCCAATTCCGTATTTATGTTTTCTAACAACACCACTATTGATGGCTGAATCAGAGGTGGTGACAAATCACCATTTAGGAAGATTGAAACTCTGATTAAGTGGTGACACAACAGCAACCTCTCACTCAATGTCAACAAGACCAAGCAGCTGATTATTGACTCCAGGAGGAGGAAACCGGAAGTGCATTAGCCAGAGCTCATTGTGGGATAGGAGGAAGAGAGGGTCATCAACTTGAAATTCTTTAGAAGTTTGCCAAACTTTAACATACTTCTGTAGCTGTTTGATGGAAAGTACATTGACTGGTTGTATCATGTCCTGGTATGGAAACACCAATGCCCTTGAGTAGTAAAACCTTTAAAGATTAGCGGATATACCCAGACCATCAAGGGCCTTACCATCACAGGTAAGGCCCTTCCTACTATTAAGCAGATCTACATGGAGCGCTGTCACAGGAAAGCAGTATCCCTCATCAAAGACCCCCACGATCCAAGCCATGCTCTCTTCTTGCTGCTGCCATTAGAAAGGAAGTTCAAGAACCTCAGGACCTGCACCACCAGGCTCAAGAACAGTTTTCCCCCTCATCCATCAGGTTCTTTTGCCAGAGGGGATAACTTCACTCAACTTCATTCACCTTAACACGGAACTGTGCCCACAACCTATAGCAACACACGTAAAAGTTGCTGGTGAACGCAGCAGGCCAGGCAGCATCTATAGGAAGAGGTACAGTTGACATTTCAGGCTGAGACCCTTCGTCAGGACCTCAACCTATAGACCCACTTTCAAGGACTCTTCATCTCATGTTCTTGATATCTATTGCTTATTTATTAATTTATTATTATTATTTTTGTGTGAATGCCTGCAAGAACATGAATATCGGGGGTTTATATGGTGACATATTTGTACTTTGATAATAAATTTATTTTGAACTTTGGAATTCAAACTTCTCTAGAGGTGAATAAACAGATCCTGATGAAGGTCTCGGCCTGAAACATCCTCTGCTTACTCTACTCCATCAATGCTGCCTAACCTGCCGAGTTCCTCCAGCATTTTGTGTGTTTAGCTCAAGATCTCCAGCATCTGCAGAATCTCCTGAGCTTATGTCCCGTTCTGTACTCATCTCATTTTCCAGTTGTTCAATACTTTGGCATTTCAATTGCTCAACTCAATATTTTTATATGTGAGAATACCTGCTTCCACCATCCATTAGAAAGTGTGTTTCGGATTGTAACCTCCCTGAGGAAGAAAAATTCTTTCTCAGAATTCCTGAGAAGGGCATGTACTGTTTTGGAGTGTTCTGTGTTCTGTGATGCTCAGAATTTTGCATATGCACATTATTTCTCTCCTCAGTCTTCTCCACTCCAAGGACAACAAACCCAACCTTTCCAGTCAAGCTTCTCCGAGTGAATTTTCTTCGAAATTAGTTTCCTCAAAGCAGGCCAATTTCCACTCGAATGAATTTCCTCAAGGAGTGAAGATTCCCCGTGCAGTAGGGAGGGTGTTTGAATTTCTTCAACAGCGTGATATATTTTCAACAGAAAATGCACCCACAGAGGGGGAGAAACCTTGCAGAAAATTCCATTATTTTGAAGATAATACTTTTAGCAAATCTAATGTAATAAGATACTCAAGTCCAAAGTGTACATCAGTCAAAAGCAAAGCAACACATAGAATTCTTACGAAATAATTGTCAATATCACTTCTAAGTCTTGAGGGAGTTGCAGTTAACATGTTCTGCTTTCTGTGCACACAATTATTAGAGCAAAATGACACTCAGCACAGACAAGCCATGGAAGCTTAAAAACAATATTGCCCAGAAATTCATCCCTAGTCAGCAGCACACTGAATGTGCAATATAAGAGCATCATTGCATTGTGCTTGGCTGAAATGCATTTAGTAAGGCAAAAGAAGCACAATGCGAGACAGTTATCATTGTTTTGCAGTTTTGTTTGGGGAGGAATTCTGGGTGGAAGACATAGACATTTCAACATAATTACCTACGCTACTATCAGAAAACCTGTGATCCTGGCAGGCGCTGAGAATGCTGGTGCAGAAACCAATGTTCAGAATTCTATACGTGGAAAGTTCATCGTAAAATAAAATCACACATAACATATAACAGACACAGATTTTTGCATTTGAAATCCAGGTGTGAAATCCTTCCCTAGAGAGTGACCACCATGTGCTCAAACACATAACAGGCTAATCATGCTACTCGTTATGCTCTTACAATCAAAAGGTGCTAAACACTGGCACTCTTTTGTAAATATTTACATTGTAACTAGGGAAGATTTAATGAGAAGAAAGTTTCTCTGGTGGTTTGGATGGAACATGTTCTTTGTGAACATATCTATGATTTTGCGACAAATAGAGGACTGAAAATCCCTTACTCCTCCACTTTATTGTGCTTAATCTCACAGTTACAGATTCAGAGAATGCCTAAATTTATTTTCATTGGATTGAAGAATCACCCACATAAAGGACTCCATACAAGTAAGAGAAAGCTGAACGAGATAAACTAGAAATGATACACAATGCACTATATATTCTGGCTGGTGGTCTTAAAATGGAAAAGAAATAATACTTTAATACTTGTTCATTGCAGTCAATATGAACCTTCTCCTTTCTGAATTATTGAGGGCAATTGGACAGCAGATTGATGTTTAAGCTCTAAGTGATGAGGAACTCTGCCCTTCTTAATGCATCATTATTTCCATAACAAAACACAATGAGCAGACACCTCTGAAAATTCTTTAAGCTCCCTATCTCTAAAAACAGGCACTCTCGATGGCACGAGCTTAATGATCGGCCACTGGTCAAGGTTTAAGCTAATCGCGGTTAAGGTACATTTTGTACCATATGCCTTCAAGCCAATGATTTTTTTTTCCAGAAGGAAATCAGTCAAAGAAAATAAACAATAAAAAAGTGTGCCAGTTTTATCTATAACTGTAAAATATCATAATATTTGACAAAGAGTAGCCTCTGTAAAAGTAGAGCACAGCCCATTTCAGCATAGCGTCAGATAGGCCAGAGTGCTTCCGGGTTCGATCACAGTACAGTCGCTAAATGCTTGCATTCCCTAATCTCACTATAACCTACATTTGTGAGAGTACCCCATTTAAAAAAGATGAAATGGACAGTCAATCAACTCTTTGCAGAGTCCCACAAATAACAATCTGACACCATTGAGATAATCTGCTTTAAAGACATTGGTTGAGAGATAAACAGGGAAGAAAATCCCCACAATCCTCTCTGGAAAAGTGCTATAGGACCTGTTACATCTCAGAGGCTTCATTCTGGGCTCAACATATCAACTCAATCATGAAGAAGGCACACCAATGGTTATACTCCATTATGGATTTGCGAAGAGTAGGTATGTCACCAAAGGCTCTTACGTGAGGAGCATTCTGACTGTTTGCGACACTGACTGGTATGGAGGTTCCAGTACACAGAACCGAAAAAAGCTGCAGAGGATTGAAAGCTCAGCCTGCTCCACAAGAGTCTCATCCGTTCCTACCATTCTTCAAAAGGTGGCGCCTCAAGAAGGCATCATCCATCATTAAGGACCCCCATCATCCAGGACACACCCTCTTCTCATTACTACCATCAAGGAGGAGGCACAGGAGCCTGAAAATGCACACTCAACTTTTAATGAGCAGCTTCTTCCCCTCCACTGTCAGATTTCTAAACAGTCCATGAACCTATGAACGTCACTTCAATATTTTGTTCTTTTTGCACTGTTTTATTTATTTTTTGTATTTCTGATATACTGTATGTCAGTGATAATAAACCTAATTTTGATTCTATCACCTGGTTTAATGTAATATTCAAGAGGTGGCACTCCTAGGAGCGGAGTACTCTCTCAATACTCAAAGCTTCTGCCCTGAATTCACCAGTTTCTGAATCGGGGCAAGAGTGAGTCAACAAAGGTGACCCCATTGTCTAAAGCCATGCGAAGGGGAGAATTTTGCATTAGTCCACCAGAACTATAAGAAATTTTATCTTCTGATTTGTGATTTATTTTCCATGTTTCATATCAGAAGTGCAGGTTCAACTAAACAACAAATATGTACAGTATGTTGTTATAGCTTTGAATTTTCAATGGTCCAATGCATCTATACTGACAGGATCCAACTTCATGCATCTGTAAACTTTGCAATTTAGCTCCTAAATTAGTATTCAAACTGAAAAATCAGTACAAACAGTGACCAAATTGCTGCTCTTTGCACTAGTTACCATGCACACTCCAAAATATACTGTACATTGGTTCTTATCAGTAATTTACATAGTGTTCTTAAATATACAATAATATAACTACACTGAAATAACCTTGCTGGAATTACACACTGCCCAATTACTTGGTTAGCCTATGAAAAACAAGATCTTAAAAAAACACTAAAGGTTAGCTGAGTCCCATGATGGCCTGGAAGTTTCGATGTGTTCTGACGGAAGGACATTTTAATGCAAATACCACTTCTCCTTGAAAATTAAAAAAAAACAATCTGCAGACACTGGAAATTTGAAATGAAAACTGAAAATGCTAGAAACATTCAGTAGGTCAGCCAGCTTCATTGGAGTTTGAAGAGATCTGGCATGTCAACAAATACACTCAAAAACTTCTATAGATGTACCATGGAGAACATTCTGACAGGCTGCATTACTGTCTGGTATGGAGGGGTGGGGCTACTGCACAGGACCGAAAGAAGCTGCAGAGGACTGTAAACTTAGTTGGGTCCATTTTGGGTACTAGCCTACAAAGTACCCAGGACATCTTCAGGGAGCGGTGTCTCAGAATGGCAGCGTCCATTATTAAGGACCTCCAGTACCCAGAACATGCCCTTTTCTCACTGTTACCACCGGGTAGGAGGTACAGAAGCCTGAAGGCACACACTCAGTGATTCAGGAACAGCTTCTTCCTCTCTGCCATCCGATTCCTAAATGGGCATTGAACCTATGAACACTACCTCACTTTTTTTTTAATAAATATTATTTCTGTTTATTGCACAATTTTTAATCTATTCAATATACACATACCGTAATTGATTTACTTATTTTATTATTTATTTCTTTTTCTTCTTTTTCTATATTGTGTATTGCATTGAATTGCTGCTGCTAAGTTAACAAATTTCATGACACATGCCAGTGATAATAAACCTGATTCTGATTCTGATCTGTGGAGAGAGAAGCAGAATTAATGCTACTGGCTGCAGGACCAGAGGACACAACCTCAGAATAGAAGGATGTCTATTGAGAACAGAGGTGAGGAGAAATTTCTCTCGCCAGAGGGTGGTAAATGTGTGAATTCATTGCCACAGCTGGCTGACAAGGCCAGGTGATTGTGTATATTCAAAGAAGAGGCTGACAGGCTCTTGATTAGTGTCAAAGGAGAAGGCAGGAGATGTGGTTGGAAGGGATAATAAATCAGCCATGATGGAACGGTGGAGATGACTCAATGGGCTGAATGGACTCATTCTGCTCCTATGTCTGTGGTCTTGTGGCTGAAGCCAATACCAATGGCTATTTACAGACTTTGTTCCTGAAACTCTCCGTGAGGGGATGTGACTTCAACTAAGCCAGCTTCTTTCCTTTTCCTCCTTTTGGGCTATAAGATTGAAGTAGCAAAAGCTGAAGATATATTGTCGATGGTCTTTGACTAAAACATTGACTCTGCTCCCCATTCCACTGATGCTGCCCGAACTGTTGAGTGTTTCTACTTTTACTACCTGTTCCCCTCTCCTGTTACTTTAAAGGGCATCACAAAAATAAGCCAGTGAGCCATGTCATTTGCTAACCTGCCTGCAAGTTTTCCCTCATGTTATCTGGATAACTCTATTGCTAGGAGTGAAATCATGTCATCTGCAGCTTATGATAGCATTCATTTTGCATTTAAATTGGTTTAAAAGCTGTGAAAGCATTTATATCAATGACACGATGCACTTGCATTCCACATCAACCGGGTGCCTCACTGATTTCCCAACATCAAAAAGCTGTACCTCATTCTCAGCGAAATAATCATAGTTCGACAGCTGGATCTTTCAAGAGATGGATGTGTGATTTAGGTAGAAAAATGAGATGCTTTGCCACTTTGATAATGTTTGACATTGCTGCTTCTTAAAGAAGGAATCTTCAGCTGAGAGCAGACTGATTACAGGTAGAGAAAGCAAGCAGTTAAGATTCTTAACCAGCAAAGGAGTTTTCGATACAGTGCATCATCAAAGTGGATGGAGATTGACATGCGGGGTATTAACCCCTCCCACACTGGCAAGATGTGCACCGCTAATGTCTTCTTAAGAATGAGAGGCACATTTAGTGAGACATTTAATGGTTCAGCGTCTACAGTGAGTAATCAGCTAGGCTGATCACAGGTAAGGCCCTCCCCACCGTTGAACACATCTACAAGGAATGGTGTCATTCAGGGCCTCAACATCTGGGCCATGCTCTCTTCTCACTGCTGCCATCAGGAAGGAAGTGCAGCAGTCTCAAGACCCCGCACCACCAGGTTCAGGAGCAGTTATTACCCTGCAACTATCAGGATCTTGAACCAGAGGGGATAACTCATCCCAATGCTGTTTCACAACCTATTCACTCACTTTCCAGGCTCTTCATCTCACGTTCTCTATATTTATTTGCTTATTTATTTATTATTATTATTTTTGAATTTGCAGTTTGTTCTATTTTGCACATGGGTTATTTGTCTGCCTTCTTGTGAGTGTTTTTTCACTGATTCTATGGTGTTTCTTTGTATCAACTGTGATTGCCCACAAGAAAAAGCATCTCAGGGTTGAACATGGTGACATATATGTACTTGATAATAATCTTACTTTGAACTTTGAGGCTGTGGATTTCATTTTGGAAAATTGCTCAAAAATCTATTCACAAATGATGAATCCGGTTCAAAATCTGAATATGAAGACAAGGCCAAGAAGTTGGATTAATTGATGCTGTTTATAGAGTCATAGAGCACTACAACACAAAAACAAGCCCTTTGGCCCATCTTGTCCATGCCGAACTTCTATTCTGCCCCTTCCCATCAACCCACACTTGGACCATTGCCCTCCATATCTCTCCCATCCAAGTACTTATTCAAACTTCTCTTTAATGGTATATCAAACCTGCATCAGTACTATTGAGAATATACGTTATCAGTGAAAGGTGATAGTCATTATTTCTGGGTTTCATTATGTAATGGTGGCTGCCGATGAAGAACCAGCTGAAATGACCAAGCAAGCCAGTATGTTCGGGAGATAATTAGGGATGAGTAATAAGGCTAGCCTTGCCAATGACATCACATACTGTGAATGAACAAATAACAAAAAGACAGGTCAGGCCCAAGCTGTGATGTCTGGAGAAGTGGAATAGTCCAGCAAAACTAATGGCATATGGGTACAGTACAGGGGGAATGTTCAGTCTTATGATGAAGCAAAACACTTGGACTGACACTCACATGAGTGAGCAGCATTCTTCACTGTGCTGTCTTTTGACTGAAATCCCAGCTACGCTCTCAGGTGGAGATGAATAGTCTTCTTACATTTTCTGAAGAAGAGGTGATTACCCAATGCTTAGCAACCAACATTTCTGAGAACATTACGGCAAGCCCCAGGTTACTTAAGAATTCCATTCCTGAGAATTGTACACAAACTAAATTTTATAAAAGACACAAACAAACAAGCATATTGTGAAGTTACTGGCAAAAACAAATTTTTGCAGGGAGCAGACTGGGGAAAGTCATTGTAGGTGATTGGGGTTGTTACCAATAGGTGAACTGTGACAAATATTTGTTTGAATTTAGCCAGGTGGACAGATGGGGAGAGCTGATCTCCTATTGTTCAATAGAAGAAAGCCTGCTAACAATAAGTGCTCAGGGTTCACAATTTTTGAAGGAGATTTTGGAGAAGACATTGTCTTTTTCTGTGGGTGATCTCTGCCCTGCTTCCTGGTGAAGATATTTGAGTTATGAGTGGCAGGGTGGTGATACATCTCTACCAAAGGAGGGGTAAGGTGCTCTTTCACTCTGCTGGTCTGCAGGTCACCTTTGGGGAAGTTGTAGCACCTGCTTAGACTCCCCCCCCCCCCCAAATCAGGTTCACGCAAAGACACAGGAGCAGGTGCTGGATGGTTGTATGAGCAGCTGGTGCATATCTGAAGTCCTGGTTATGCAAACATTGATGCCAGGCAGGCAATCTCTGGAAGAGTATTGGTAATGGCTGGGGTTAACCATCTAGTAAATATACTGTCCAAAAGAAAGCAATGGCAAACCACTTATGTTGGAAAAAACATCTGACAACATGCACATAATGATGATGATGACCTGACAGCAGAAACTGGGAGAATCTGTGAAAAAGGAGATTCCACGAGTCAGGTATTTTGTAACCCAGGGATTCCCCTGATTCATCTGTCAATGTAAATCATTGCTTTTCACTTAAAGAAAAGCTGGCTGAGGTAAGGAGCATGTTTTGACTTGAAACATCGACAATTCCTTTCCTCCCACTGGTGTTGCTGGGCCCGCTGCGGTCCTCTAGAAGATTGTTTGTTGTTCCAGATCCCAGCATCTTTTATTTTTGTGGTCCTGATGCAGGGTTTCAACCTAAAACATTGACAATTACTCCCAGAGATGCTGCTTGACCCTGTGAATTTCCCCTCACAGACTGCCATTTGCTGGAGATTCCAAAACATGCAGTACATTCCAGAACATTCCCTGTAGTCCTGATGCAGGTACCAACAATACATTCCTCTCACAGATGCTGCTCGACTTGCTGAGTTCGTCCAGCACATTCTCTGTTGCTCCAGAATCCAGTAACTGTTGCCCCTCATCTCTCCTAGAAGGAATGTTGTGTGTGCAGAAACCATTTCAAACTCACTTTCAAGAATAAATTGGTTCCTTTTATTTAGAAAATTGTGATCTTTGCCAACATTTTAGTTATTAGCATCCAGGTGCCAAAATCGAAAATGATTTGATTGAATTTTATGCACATTATGTGTGTCAGTGTGAGGTGTTTTTTCCATCAGTAAGTGATTACAAGCAGTTGTGGCACAGACTGTGGCCTCAGCAACACCCTAGTGAGCATCCCTTGCAACCGGCTCTTGCATGGCCCTACAGTTTGACTGAGGCCTTTGACAGTAAAATGCTCTGGGCTCGCACCCAGGAGGAAATGAGCTACTGGGGGCCAAACACACCTCACGCAGAAACGTTTCAGGCAAAGGAAACTCTTGAATCCATCCAAGGTGAAATACGACTTATTAATATAGCATCAAAGTGGAGGTTCGCTATATCAATTCCTCGCTCTTCCCAGGGGAGGGAGGGGAATGGGATGTCGCAGGAGGGAGTGTATTAGTTATAGCTGTGAAGGCTGTGAGACAGTAAAAGAAATGGTAGCCATAGATGTTCTATTTTGGTGAGACGTAGCTGGTTTACAAACTACAGAACAGTTTTTACACAACCTATATTAAAATCCTCGACAAAATCTATAAAAATTAGCAAAAAAAGTGTCACCATTGTTCTTACCCAACTCAGAGCAATGAGTCCAATGTTGTTTAAGAACTTAAATTTGTCAAAATATGAAGGCAATCTAAATTTATATTACTGTATCACATTCCCACTGCCGTCTGTAAGGGGAGTGTACATTTTCCTCCGGGTCCCCCGTTTCTTCTCACAGTCCAAGTGACGAATTAACCTACCGATTGATAAATTAATGGTCATTGTAAATTGTCCCCTGATTAGGATAGGGTTAAATCGGTGAGTTACTGGATGGTGCAGCTCGAAGGGCCGACTCCATGCTGTGTTAAATAAATAAATGAATACATGCTTACATCCGTGTCCTCCATGTCCTCAGTGACACCCCAGATGCCCTCCACCCCACAATCCAAATGAAACCACAGAGGACAAAATGACATTGCCTTTCCACTTAGCTTCCTCCTGCTTAACCGCTGCCAACCAAGGAGAGCACGACCAGGACATTGCTCTGCCCCACATCAGCCTTAAGTCATTACCATCCATTATATTGTCCAACAACTTGCATTCGACCAGCCCCTTTAACTTGGTGAACACTTTGAGGGATTCCACAGAATGGGAAGCGAAATTAATTAAAGGAAATTAAGCATCAAATACACAGGACAATTTTTTTTCAGAAGTGTTGCTTCCTCAGAATTTTTTTTTGTTTATGATAGACTGCTTGAAGATGAACACAAATATAATTTCAGACTACTTGTATCACGTAGGAATTTGGAGAAATTTGGGTCGAGACAACAAAGACTTATGGAGAAGAGGAGTTCGGTGGGTAATAAAATGGACGAGTTCACAGCGCTAGCCAGGCGTCAGAGAACATTTCGGGAGTGCAGTGTAATGTGTTCCACTGGAATGGGTCTGCACGAGGACATACCTGATCAAAACTTCTCCATGGACGGCTTCCAGACCGTTCCGGTTGACCAGAAGTGCACTGAGAGCGGTAATTGTTAAGGAGTTGGGTCCTGACGAAGGGTCTCGGCCTGAAACGTCGACTGCACCTCTTCCTATAGATGCTGCCTGGCCTGCTGCGTTCACCAGCAACTTTGATGTGTGTTACTTGAATTTCCAGCATCTGCAGAATTCCTGTTGTTTGGGTGCTTACTGTTCTGGTTAACAACAGATAGTGCAATCCGGGTCATATTACGATCGAGGAACGTGTTGGTAGAAGGGATATTGAACTTTTTACTGTTGGACTTCGGCCACATTCTAACGAGATACAACACTGGGCAGCACGGGAAGTCATTCTTGCCTGTGGCCATCGAACTTGCAGCTCCTCCTGTGGAGGGTCAGACATCCTGAGCCAATAGGCTGGTCCTGGACCTTTATCTATCTGGCATAGTTTGCATTTTGTTGTTTGATTGTTTGTGGTTTTTGTATTGCTATATTTATGCTCTATTCTTGGTTGGTGCGGCTGTAACGAAACCCAATTTCCCTCAGGATCAATAAAAAATATCTATCTATTTATCTAACCGCACCAAGATTTGCAGGGAAGAAGTCTAAATGGGAATGCAGAAAATGAATCTTTAGTGACATGTTACGTTTCATAGTTTTATATGCTTGAAGCATACTTTCAACCAGCTGCATGTAGTTTGGTGCTCTTTAGATGCTGAGAAGAATTTCAACAACTTCTTTGAATGCCTTCCATGTGATTTTCTCTGGTCCCACTAGAAATTCTTCAAATTGCCTGTCATTGATGACCTGTTTGATTTGTGGACCAACAAAATGCTTTCCTTAATCTTGGCCTCGGTTATTCTGGGAAGCTTCTGTCTCAAATATCAAAATCCTTCATAGAAATTATGGCGCCTGGTGATAGAAAATTCCATCCTTACAGTCCTGAACCCAATAATTATTACTAAAACCTGTCCTGCCATGCAGCAGCCTAAGCATGCCTGGACAAGACAGGAAACTTTCCAGCGTACATTGTAGGCAATATTTTAATTGACTTGAATTATGAATTGAAATAATAAACATAAGTTTATTTTAAAAAAAGCTGCATGATAGGGAAATTTCATGATCAGTAGCCCAAAATTCATAAGGTACACCTGAAGGTATTCAGGAAGCAAAATCTTTGTTGTCCAGCGTTATCTATGCTGAAACAACAAACAACGAGCTGAGGAACTCAGCTGGTTGAGCATCATCTGTGGCAGGAAGGGAATTGTCAACACTTTGAGTCAAAACCCTGCCTCGGGAGTCTCCTTCAAATTCCTGCGACTGCAGTCTCTTGTGTCTCAGTTGTCCAAATGCTGTGAGTATTTAGGAAAAGTGAACTTCTGCTTGGTTATGACGAGCTTTCAAAAACGGATAGGAGAGCCTTCAGGCTTAAGGGAATGCTTGCTGAAGCATCACGCTGTGGAGAGTGAGGCCTCTCCCGCCATTTGATGACTGAAGGGCGGGAGAGAACTGGAAAGTTGGGAGATAATGCTGCACAGATATTCGCGGCTGTGTTCCAAGCAAGTTGGAGTTCATGCAGAGTGGGGTGTGACAAGGAGAGTATAGAAAGATGAGTCCAGCTTAGGGCTTCAGGGCATTGTGGGTAAGGCAGGGCAGAAGGAAACGATGAGGTAGAGACAGCAGGGGGCGACATTGTTGCAGCTGTGAATGTCTGTGAAACATTTGAGCATGCAGGCTTAAGTGCATTCAGATGCTGACACGTCCATGTATGCACATGGGCAAATCTGTGCATCGGCAATTATGCATGTTTGCTTGTGTGTGCACTCATGTGCGCGCCTGCATAGGCAGCACAGCAAGTAGATCATACACAGGAGATTCTGCAGATGCTGGAAATCCAGGGCAACACATTTTGTGGGCGCAATAAGTTGTCTGCTCCAGCAACTCGGGTTCAATCCCAATCTTTTTCTTTGTGATGCTGCAGTGTGCATCCACATCTCAATGATGTGCAAGTTGGTAGGTTAATTTGCCAGCTCAGATTGCCTTTAGTGCGTAGAATTGTGGAGGCTGGGATTATATTGGAATGTGAGTGAAATAGATCACGGAGTGGGGGGGGGGGAATTAATGGAGGTGTGCAGTTGCCCTGTGAGCTGTCATGGGCTTGATGGTTTGAACAGTTTCCTACATAGAATATGGAAATTTGTGCGTGTGTGTGTGTGCAAGTATACTGTATATCTGCATGAATGTGTTTGTGCATTCATGTATACCTTTATGTAGGCATGCGCACATCCACTTTGAAAAGTGCGCAAAGAAACAAGAGACAATGATGGAAGAGGTAAATCTCTGCACAGGCCACCTTAACAAAGAACGTACTGGCATTGGGGACCTTCCAAAAGAAATTCACTGGGCATGGTGGTGTAGTGGTTAGAGTAATGCTACTACAGCATCAGCGACCCAGGCTCAATTCTGCCACTGTCTGTAAGGAGTTTGCATGTTCCCACTATGACCATGTAGGTTTCCTCTGGTTGCTCTGGTTTCCTCCCACATTCCAGAAATGTACAAAGGTTAGTCGGCTAACTGATCATATGACTGTAATTGGAGGCAGAGGCTTGTTGGGCCACAAGGGCTTGTTACTGTTTGTGTCACTAAATTTTTAAAAAATCATGAGATAAAAGAATTTACTTAACATGAACAGCAAAAAAAATTTGGATTGGTGTGTTTTGGAGTTTAGAAGAATGGCGGGGTGTTGTGTGTAGGGTAGAGATCTTATACAAGATCCTTAGGCATCATGGTAGGGTAGATGTTGAGATGCTTCCACTGGTGGCAGAATCTTGAGCAAGATGACATTGTTTATAAGATGTGGGGCAGCTATAGTTGTGCAGGAATCTCTGGAGTTCTCTGTCTTACTGGGTCATCATGGTTAGATCACTGGAGGTATTTAAAATTGTGGTAGAAACCTTTTTTGGAGATCAGGGAACTAGGGGCTATGGGGAACTGGCATAGAAGAGGAGATGAGGCTTTGACAGACCAGCTATGATCATACTGATAGGTTGGAAGGGCTAAATAGCCTATTCCTGCTCCTTAAGCCATTCTATGTATTTGAGAAATGTAAGGGGTAGGAAAACAATTTGTGTTTAAGAAGCAGCATTAAAATAATAAACAACTGAAGGTGCTCACAGGGCAACTGAGAGATTTTAACTTGAAACCCTAGAAGATCATGAGTATAAGTAAGTTTTCATAATCTTAAAGATGGGTAGTGAGGCTCCAGAAGGATGTTCCACTGGCTTGTGTTAGACAGCTGAAGCTGAAGGGAGCTGTGAAGATCAGTAAGAGTGCAGAATTGGAGGGCTGGAGGTCACAGAAAAAGGGGCAGAGGTGATGGTGAAATCTGAAAGCAAGGATGAGGTTTTAAGATCTTGCTTTTTCTGATTTGGAGCCAAGGAAGGTCAGTGTTAGTGGGACTTGGCGGGGATTAGATTGGAGGGTAATTGAGGGCCCATTCACCAGAACAGAAATCTGTCAAAGGCAAACCAAATCAAAATGCTGGAGAGGCAAAAGTCTCCTTTAAATGAATGTGGCCCTTATCTGTCTCCAATGACACTGGGAAGATCACCCACCATGCACTACCCTCGGCAATGTGCCCCTCCCACTGCCAGTCTGTCAGAGGCATAGGCTGCTTTTTTGTCATAATTACAATTTTTGTACCCCATTGATCTGTTGAGAATTGCTGTTGAGCACTGAGGGTTCTCTTCAGTTTGACAATGTCCAGCCAGAACTGAGAGCGACGTAATACTGTGGCTACCGGGAGACAGAAAATGCTGGAGAAGCACACCAGAATAAGACACCTCCTGTGGTGAGATTGTTTCTTCCACTGAAAGTTTCCAGCATCATTTAAGAGCTGTTCAGGCTCTGAAATATCAATATGAAGGTTATTAATCTCTCCTTTACATTATTCTGAGAGCTAATACATTCAATGCCATTGGCACAAAGTCCACTAAATCGTCTCAGTCCAATTATAATGACATATATAGCCTGATTATACCTTAAACACAACACACTGGAAATCCAGAGTAACGCACACAAAATGTGGGAAGAATTCAGCAGGTCAGGCAGCATATGTGGAGAGGAATGTTTGGGCCGAGATGCTTCATCAGGACTGGAAGTAATCATGTGACACCTTTGCCCCTTGGGTCAAAAGTCAGGGGTCTAAGATGCACTCAAGTGACTTGAGCTTAAAGTTTGAGACTGATGTTCTGGTGATGGATGGAGGGAGTACTGCACTATCATAAGTGTCCTCTTTCAGAAAAGACACCAAACCAAGACAGTGCTTGCTCTCAGCTTTGTAGAACAAATTCCATGACACTGTTTTGATAATATCTTCAGAACTACCTCTGGTGCCCTAACCAATATTTACTTCTCGATCCACATCATAAAGTAATAAGGAAAGCAAATGCAATGTTGGCATTCATTTTGAGAAGACTAGAATATTATAGCAAAGATGTAATGCTGAGGCTTTATAAGACATTTGTCAACCCACGTTTGGAATATGGTGAGCAGTTTTCACCTCCACATCGAAGAAAAGGTGTGTTGGCATTGGAATGGTGTCAGAGGAGGTTTACGAGAATGATTCTGGGAATAAAATGGTCAATTTAAGAGGAGTACTTGATGGCTCTAGACTCATACTCGCTGGAGTTTAGAATGAAAGGGGATCTCATTGAAATCTACTGAATACTGAAAGGCCTAGCAGAGTAGATGTGGACAGGATGTTTCCAATGGTGGAAGAGTCAAGGACGAGAGGGCAAGAGCTTCAGAATGGAAGGACGTCCCTTTAGAACGGACAGGAAGAGGAATTTCTTCAGCCAGAGGGTAATGAATCTGTTGAATTTATTGCAACAAAAGGTGGTTGAGGCCAGGTCACTTCAAGTGGAGGTTGCTGGGTTCTTGGTTAATAAGGGTGTCCAAAGTTACAGGGAGAAGGCAAAAGAATGGGGTTGAGAGGGAAAAGAAACCTGCCCTGATCAAATGGGAGAGCAGACTCAGTGGGCCAGCTGGCCTAATGCTGCTCCTATGTCTTATGATCTTACTAATGGCTTTATCATAGTTGTGGGATCTTGCTGTGCATACACTAACTTTCGTGTTTCCCATGTAATTACAATGGCAGCACTTCAAAATTAATTTATTAGCTTCAAAAACATTTGAGACATTAAGAGGGCATGGTGAAATGTAGCTATTTCAGTGCAAGTTTTTTTGAATTCCTGGCAACTGACGTTTCTGTACCTGAAGTGTAGTTGGTCCCTTACAGAAAGACTCACCCCACTATTGAAACTGCCCATGCCAACCAATAGCAGGAGGGAGCCCCTGAAATTAGAACCAAAATCTGTGGCAGTTAAAACAAAAAAAAAGAGGGAATATAGAGCTTAAAGCATCAGCTGGGAAAGAAATGCAAGGTTTAATAATTCTCAGGTTATTATCATGGAGGGTCAGACAGGTCGTGGGGCTCTCAGTTCGAGTTCTGGCCCCTCTCTGACTCTCGCACAAAGAGATTAAGAGACATTTTGACAGGCCTGGCCAAAAGCATCCCAATTAGAGTCTCAGCAGCACAGCGGTAAGCTGGCGGAGGGGAGCACTGTGCTGCCAACGCTCGATATATCTGGGAGGGTTACATTTTCCTATAACACATTTGCGCCATTTATCAACAAACAATTACTGTCGTTCCTCTGTTTCATCATTAGGCTGCTTTTCCTTGCCACGAGTTTTTAAAAAATGCACTGGTGCTTGGCCTAATTTTTCATTATCATCTTCATTAACCGCAGCAAGTGGGAGCAAAAGGGCTTATCCTCTCTCCTGCCATCACTATGGCAACCCTTCCATAGCTTGGCTGCCGACTGTCCACAGGATAGGAAAGATTGTTATGTCCTTATTATTCCGCCTCTCTCCCCATGGCAAAGGTGAACAGCAATGTGCCAAGCCCCTGATTTATCCCCAATGATTTCTCCTGACAGGCTGGTATGGTATCTCAAGTTAAGGCAATCAGTTTGATTTCACAGTTTAATTACTGCTAATCTGAGGGAATGTGGCCAATGCTAATGAGGCAAAAGCAATCAGCGGAATACGCAGGAGTTTGTCACGCCTGATACACCTTTAAAATAACGAAAATATTGCCTGAAGGGCTGTGTTGATCCGAAGCTCATTTGAGGCTATCGCTTTCAAGTACCTGACCAAATACCTCCTTTTGAAATATCTGCCATAAAGGTTCCCAAACAGCCAACATGTTTACCCAGTGAGTAACTGCATCACGCTGACTAAAAAAGTTCTAGCAATACATCCCACGTCATCCTCCTCAGTCTGTGCTGAGTTGAAGACACAGACAGAAATGGTGGAAGAACTCATCCACAGAAGCAGCATCTGTGGAAAGAGAAACAAGTTTATGTTTCTCATTGAAGACTCAAACTCTGCAGTTTAGTTGTTTTCTTCCTGGGCAAAGTTTGCTACTACTGTATAGTGTCAGAACAAGGCTCTCGATGCTCCTAGGTTCAGAATAGAAGAAGCACTTCAAGATGGATATTATTACTGTATTTAACATGCCTTTGCCACGGCAATGTAATAACGGTGCAATAAAATATTATGTATGCTTGCAACATCTTTTAGCAGAACAATAGGACTGAGACCAACTATTTTCAGCAGCACTTTCCTTGTATGTAGATTTCTTTTAACCTGTGCTTCAGCCAAGACTTGCCATTTTTGAAAAGAGTGGTGTTAACTGTGACTGGTTTCTATCTGTTGACTGGAAGGGAAATTCTGTAAAAGTTTGCAGGCTTGAACACCATACTGAGATTTTAGCAGACATTGTCCTCAGACAATGTACCTAGGTACTCTGATGAAGATGCTGCAATCAGCTAGCATTGTTTCTCTGACCCAAGTTTCTTACATAATGGTGCAGCTCAAACCAGTCCGGCCGTTCTCCTCTGACCTCTCTCTCATTAACAAGACGTTTTTGCCCACAGCACTGTCACTCACTGGATGTACTTTTTTTTTGTTTTTTTCTTCATTTTCTGTAAACTCTAGAGAGTGAAAATCCCAGGAAATCAGCAATTTCAGAGATACTCAAACCACTCTGTTTGGCACCAACAATCATTCCACAGTCAAAGTCACTTAGATCACATTTCTTCTCCATTCTGATGTTTGGTCTGAACGACAACTGAACCCCTTAACTGGGGTTTCCCAGCCTGGGGTTTACAGACCCCTCAGTTAATGGTCGGGGTCCACAGCATAAAAAAAGTTGTAAACCGCTGCTTTTGACCATGTCTGCATGCTTTTATGCATTGAGTTGCTGCCACATGATTGGCTGATTAGATATCTGCATTAACAAGCAGGTGTACAGGTGTATCTAATAAAGTGGCTACTGAGTATATACATATAACACGGAGACAGGGACAAAATTGTCCAAATGTCATTCCAATTTCTCCATTTTCAGCTGACCCTTGGGCTGAGGATAAATTGCTTCCCCTCTGGTTCTGCAGGCTCTAAGATGGCTGATAAACATAGAGCATAGAACAGCACAGCACAGTACAGGTCCTTCCACCTGTGATGTTATGCCAACCTATACAAAGCTACTCCACAATCATTTTAATCCTCCCTCTTAAAGGCATCCGTTAGTCTTGCGAGACCATGGATCTGCGCCTGGAAAGTCTTCACTCTCCAGGGCACAGGACTGGGCAAGTTGCTCATGCTGCAAGTCTCCCCTCTCCACGACACCAGTGTTGTCCAAGGGAAGGGCATTAGGACCCATACAGCTTGGCACCAGTGTCATCACAGAGCAATGTGTGATTAAGTGCCTTGCTCAAGGACACAACACGTTCCCTCGGCTGGGGCTCGAACTCACGACCTTCAGGTAGTTAGTCCAATGCATTAACCACCTGGCCACATGCCCACATAAATCTTACAGAGCACATAAATCTCCACTCTGCTTTCATCCATGTGCTTTTCCAAGAGTCTCTTAAATGTCCCCGTTGCGTCTGCCTCTACGCCACCCGGGGCGGTGCTTTCCAAGTACCTGCCACTGTCTGTGTGAAAACCTACCCCTGACGCCTCTCCTGAACTTTCCTCCACTCATCTTAAATGATTGTCCTCTGGCATTGGCCTTTGCTGCCCTGGGAGAAAGGTGCTGTGTGTCCACTCTACATACGCTTCTCATAATCTTAATGCTCTCAAGTTACCACTTGCTCTCCTTTGCTCCAAAGAGAAAAGCCCTAGTTCATTCAGTCTATCATCATAAGGCACGCCCTCTAATTCAGGCATCATCCTGGTAAATCTCCTCTGAACCCTCTCTAAAGCTTTGACATCCTTCCTTTAATAAGGCAACCAAAGTGAAATGCAGTGATAAGGTCACTGATGGGATCTGTATGTGAGCAGGAGGTTCCTAACGGGTTGGGGTGGTGGGTAGTTTGCGAGATGGTGTATTCTTCCCACTGCTTCTGCTGCAAGGATTCTTTACGTTTCTGATGTATAATCCAACTTGCCCCAACATGGCCAGTCATTTTTATGAGATTTTATGAGCTAACAAGAACCGCATTACAAAAGCAATTCACCTGTTAAAGTGCTTTGATGTGCTTTCCAAATTCAAATATTACTCTTTATTGAAGGGAAATGCAGAATAACTTCAGTTACTTTATTTTCCAGGGAAAGTTAATGAGACGTGTGAACAATGGAGAAGGTAAGAAAGAAAATCACACGTTACTGATGTTTTTTTTGAATTCTGAACTCAACTGGTGGAGCACTGAGGAAAATAAAAATGGACACTTGACATTGTGAAGAGGGACTTGTTGCTTTAAGCTACCTTAATGAGCTTGATATTAATGGAGCCTCTCATGGAGAGAAACCAATAGCTAATCCACTCCCTCATTCCCCAACAGCAGCTCTGTAAATGGAGCCAATATCATTGCCACCCACAATGGAGCAAATGCATCAATCTTCATTGATTCGTGCAACAATATAACATGTCAACACTCTGTGATACCGTTACTAAATATAGTAAATAAGATGAAGGGCTCAGTCATTTCCAAACATAGGTTGAATTCTGAAGTGCTGCTGAGAACCCTACGTCATGCATTCCTGTCATTAGCACCAGCTACTATTGTACTGCTGCCTACTCTGTTGGGAGATAGGAAAGCTTTCAGCTACGCCCTGGTATGTACTACTACCCACTTGCTCTTATCCACTTCTCTCACTGTGACTGCTATTTCTGGCTAAATTCCCCATTATGGTATGCTTAATATCTTCACTCTAATGCATCCCTCTCCCCCATTTCTTGGAAACTGAACCAGGCTTCTTATGTTATATTTGACGCTGGGATGAGTCAAGGTCAACCTTATTGTCATGTATGACCATAAGGACTCTAAGACAGAGGAGCAGAATTAGGCCCATTGAGTCTACTCTGCCATTCAATCATGGCTGATTTATCACCCCTCTCAGCCTAATTTTCGTGCCTCCTTTCTGTAATCTTCGATGCACTTACTAATCAAAGGCCTCGATAGAGTGGATGTGGAGAAGATGGTGGGGGAGTCTAAGACCAGGGGACACAGCCTCAGAACAGAGAGGGGTCTTTTTAGAATGGAGATGAGGAGGAATGTCTTTAGCCACAGAGTGGTGAATCTGTGGAATTTCTTGCCACATGCAGCTGTGGAGGCCGTCACTGAGCATATTTAAGGAGGCAGAGGCTGATAGATTCTTGATTAGCCAGGGCATGAAAGGACTTGGGGAGAAGGCAAGAGATCAGGGCTGGGAGGGTAAATGGATCAGCCATGATGAAATGGTGGAGGAAACTCGATGGGCCAAATGGTCTAATTCTCTTCCTACTGCATATCTTATGGTCCAATCAAAAGCCTATCAACCTCCTCTTAAAAATTACCCAGTGACTCGTCTCCACAGCTGTCTGTAGCAATGACTTCCACAGATCCACCACACTCTGGCTAGTACACAGGTGTAATGAACAAATTTATATACAGCAGCAGCAAAGGCGCATTGCATCACATAAGCGGCATTCACAAGAAAACATAAGTTGTACACAATGTGTATATACTTGTGCCACAAAGAGTTTCCAAATACTCCTGCATATCTGCTGTTTAAACTTTCATCCATTCCTTTGCTACCTCCATCATCAAATGTTCCCCTGTCTGGCCTCCCTTATCTTACCTTCCAGAAACCCTTCTGCCAGTGCCTCATCTAACACCAAGTCCCATTCTCCTTCATCCTCATCAACATTCATTTGGGATTAAGTAATATTCTCAACCTTATTTTTACTAATTCAGAGCTACAGCATGGCGACAGGTCCTTCTGGCCCAATTACATTCACGTGACCAATTAATCTACTAACCTGTACAACTTTGGAATGTGGGAGGAAACTGGAGCACCCGAAGGAAATCCATGTGGTTCCAGGAGAAAATATAAACTCCTTACAGACAGTGGCAGGAATTGAACCGGGGTCGTAAACAAAAAATACTCTGCAGGTGCTGGGGTCAAAGCAACACTCACAACACGCTGGAGGAACTCAGCAGGTCGGGCAGCATCAGTGGAAACAATCAGTCAACGTTTCGGGCCGGAACCCTTCATCAGGGCTGAAGAGGGAAGGGGCAGAGGTCCTATAAAGAAGGTGGGGGGAGGGTGGGAAGGAGAAGGCTGGTAGGTTCCAGGTGAAAAACCAGTAAGGGGAAAGATAAAGGGGTGGGAGAGGGGAAGCAGGGAGGTGACAGGCAGGAAAGGTGAAGAAGGAATAGGGGAAAACACAATGGGTAGTAGAAGGAGGCGGAACCATGAGGGAGGTGATAGGCAGCTAGGGGAGGGGGCAGAGTGAAATAGGAATAGGGGAACGGAGGAGGAGAAAATTACCAGAAGTTGGAGAATTCTATGTTCATACCAGGGGGCTGGAGACTACCTAGACGGCATATGAGGTGTTGCTCCTCCAACCTGAGTTTAGCCTCATCATGGTAGTAAAGGAGGCCATGTATGGACATATCCGAATGGGAATGTGAAGCAGAGTTGAAGTGGGTGGCAACCGGAGATCCTGTCTGTTGTGGCGGGCGGAGCGGAGGTGCTCGATGAAGCGGTCCCCCAATCTGCATAGGGTTTCACCGATGTAGAGGAGGCCGCACTGGGAGCACCGGATGCAATAGATGGCCCCAACAGACTCACAAGTGAAGTGTTGCCTCACCTGGAAGGACTGTTTGGGGCCCTGAATGGTGGCAAGAGAGGAGGTGTAGGGGCAGGGGTAGCACTTACGCTTACAGGCCTGGAGTTTGGAGTCCTCCTTCAGGGTTGACACCGAAGATTGAAGGCTGGAGGTCTATCAGAAATTCATAATTCTGCAGAGGCCTGGGCCTGTGAGTCTGTGTGAGTCCAGTGGCGAAGTCAAAACTCAATGTCTGCAAATCCATGAGCCCGCTGGAGGATGAAAATGGCCTTTCCTGGGTTGGAGGACTGTGCACGGGTAGGTGGGTGGAAGGGAGGAACGAGGCTTGCTTGGTAGCTGTTGTTTCGATGCTCGTTGTGCTCTGTTTTAAGGAGTCCTGAAGAAGGGCCTCAGTATGAAACGTCGACTGTTTACTCCTTTCCATAGATGCTGCCTGACCTGCTGAGTTCCTCTAGTGTTTTGTGTGTGTTGCTTGGATTTCCAGCATCAGCAGACTTTCTCATGTCTGTGTTCTGTTTCGTTGTGTTGTCGAACGTTGTGGGTGCTGGAATATGTGGTGTCACTTGCTTCGCTAGATTGTGTTGGCTGTTAATACAGATGATGCATTTCACTGTATGTTTCGATGTACGTGATAAATAAATAAATCTGAATCTGAATAATTCCATGTCTCTCCTTGCAACTGACCCATGTTTACTTTCACAATCAACTGCTTTCTTATGTATACCTAGGAGCTTTGCCAATCAATTTTACTGTCTTGTGCTACTTTAACAACAATGATTGCTATTTGCATAAATTCCAGTTGCTTAGATTGTGAATTAATGCACAGCCACTTTCAATGCCGCACCTACCTTTTAAAATGAGATAAAAACAAGGAAGTTGTGTAAACTGTGAAGATAATTAATTGTGACTCAATTCGTAAGATATGCTTGGTAAGTATCAAGCACATAAATCAACAGGCAGTCAGAGAAAGCCTGTTTTAGAAATAAGGGACTTGCTAATTTCTTGCGTATTTGCCAGTGGGAGAGTCTCAAATAACGGGACAAGATCAAAAAGTCAGTCTTTTAAAATGAGTTCTGATGAAGGGTCTCGACCTGAAACGTTGACTGTTTATACTTCTCCACAGATGCTGCTTGGCCTGCTGAGTTCCTCCAGCATTCTGTGTATGGTGCTCTGGATTTCCAGCATCTGCAGAATCTCTTGTCATTTTAAAGTCATGGTGAGTAGAAACTTCCTTTTGCAGAGGATGGTGAACCTCTGGAATTCTCTGACCAACAGGCCTGATCATCAGTAGGAATCAAGGTGCTGGTAGATACATTATTGAAAGATTGGGGAATTGAGGGCTGTGGGACATTGGCACAGAAGAAGAGCTGAGGCCAGCAGAGATCAGTCATTAATCATATCTGATGTCAGGGCAGGCTTGGTGGCCTATTCCTGCTTCTATTTTCCTGCATCATTGTGACCGTCTCATGACAGTGAAATGTGAATTATTGAGGTTATTAAGGCACTTAGCACTTGCAAAGCTTATATGAGTGCTTCTGAATCGGAAGTGGCATGGTTAAGAGAACATTAGTATAAAAGAAAAACTGAACTGAACAGAAGGAACAAATCATGTCTCATCCAGCTTAGGTGAGTCAACATGGAGCCTGGAATCAGAGTTATTAGAACACTGAGTTCACATGGACTATCAGCCACTCATTTACAGAGCACGTTCATTAGCCCAGAGGTCCCCAGACCCCTTATTAGTTTATGGTAGGGGGTCCATGGCATTAAATAGGTTGGGAACCCATGCAGTTTAGCCAGAGGATGATGAATCTATGGAACTTATCGCCGCAGATGGTCATTGAGTATACTTAAGTCGGTGGTTGAAAGGTTCTTGATTAGTAAGGGCATTAAAGGTTACTGGGAGAAGGCAGGAGTATGGGGTTGAGAGGGAAAATAAGTCAGCCATGATAGAATGGCAGAGCAGACTCAATAGGCCAAATGGCCTAATTCTGCTCCTATATGTAATGGCCTTATGGATAAAGCATTATATTGTAAAGAAGATATATGGTACATAGTTCACACTTCTTCCATTTCTCTGAGTAATTGTGGCATTTTGTGCTATCTTTCCATGAAGAGCAATTTATTTCCTAAGAAGCAATGTATTCCTGTTCACAAAGGGCTTTGAAATCAGACACAATTTTACAGCAGGGGCTAGGGAGGGTCACTTCCTCCACTCTCAATGAAAACAAAGAAAAAAGTACCCTAATGGCTTTGCTGGGTTAGATGGTAAAAACATTCCGAATTGTGCATGAATGCACACACTTCAGTGGCAGATTAGACTTTCTTTTTTTCGTCCTTGTTTCCCAGTTGGTTAGCCTGAAGACTAAAGCTTTTCCTGGAGAAGGTCATAGATTTCAGTAATGAAACGAGGATCCGACCTTTGAACCAAGGGCTACTTGGCATGTCTGCTTTGAGCCGCCCCTGCATGGAAGTTTCTCAGATCTGTGAATTTCAAAACAGGACCATTGAGCTCAGCTGTCTTAATGACAAAGCTGCAACTATTTAGTATAGCCATGTATTCTGATGTGAGGAATGGGAACTGAAATCTCTCTGGGAAAGAAATTCCCACCTCGGACCTCGTTTTCCATCTCAGAAAAAAACATTTTGCATCCTGGCTTTAGGCTCCTTTCCTCATATCCTTTTGCAATTCTCAAAGTCAATTGCAGAGTTCTTAAGCTGATGTAAATTGGTAAATATCGTAGCCACAGTGAAAAACATTTCTTTTCAATCCATTCCCTACAGATCATTTCATTACATCAATACATTGAGGAAGTCCAAAAGAAAATAATAACATGCAGAATAAAATGTTACAGTTGAAGAGTAGATTTTAAAGAACGTTTTTAATACTTCTTAGAGCCACAGAATTAATCTAATTGGACAGGTTATGTGACTACTATGAAGGCAAAAATAAGCAATGTTCACAATCATTACACAGCAACATCAGGAGTAGCTGAAATTTCAGCAGATAAGTTTGATGTGTAACTTCCAAAGTATCTTCAAGGGCTACACTGTCCTCCAGTTTTCTCCACCACCATACTGTAAAATACCCTGAAAATATTACATTTTGCTGCATCAAATTATATGTTTAGACGTGATTTTATGTATGTGGAGTACAATTTTCTCTCATAAATATTTCACAATAAATCTGTCAATCCAACAGTAAAAATTTTTTCTTAAACTTTTATTTATAGTTCTGCTTCTACCTTAAATTTACATATGTATCCCATAAGTCCTCCCAATGTGATCTCTTGCTTTCCTATGCTGGCACAGAGTTGAGGCTAACATAGATGGGCCATAATCATATTGAATGTCAGGACGGGCTAGAAAGGATGAATGGCCTGTTCCTGTTCCTATTTTCTCAAGTTCTTTGTCTTAAATATCACATGAATATGAAATATGAGTTATTGAGGTTATTGGAGTATTAGGTCAACCGGGGAAACTAGCACAAAAAAAAAGAAAGACTCCTCAGTCTACTCTGCGACTGAAGAATGCACACACATGCACATCTTGTAATGTTTTACTGTCTAACTCAGCAGAACCATTCGGCTACTTTCTTCTGTATTCATTGAGAGTGAAGGAATTGCTTCCTACGCTGTTCTGTAGAAGCTCAGTGTAAATTTGAGGAACAACGCCTCACCTTCTCACTAAACACATCACAGTTTCTGGATTAAATACTGAATTCAATAATTTCAAAATATCGGTGATTTCAGACATTTTTTCACATCTTGGGCATTCATGTTTTACTCTCTCTCTCTCTTTCTCTCTCCCACTCTCTCTCTCTTCCTCCCTCCCCTTTCTTCTCTCTCTCTCTTGCTCCCTTCCCCCCTCTCTCCCTCCCCTCCTCCCTCTCCCCTTCCTTCCTCACCTGCCCTTCCCCTCTCTCTCTCTCTCTCTCTCTCTCTCTCTCTCTCTCTCTCTTTCTCCCTCTCACTCCCCCTCTCTCTCCTCTATTACTATCACATGTTTAGCCCACTGCTTTGATTAAGACAACTACGCTGCTCCAAACAGCGCTCTATGATGTCATTCTTACCCTCGGCCATTAGGCTCTATAATGAGTCAACCTATAACGGGGAAGTGATGACCCCCCTCCTGTTTGAGGTAACTTTTTTTTTATTCTTTCTTACTTCTTTTCTAATATTTGTATATTTGTGTACCTATGCACTTGTAATGCTACTGCGATACTGTAATTTCCTTTGGGATCGATAAAGTATCTATCTACTGTATGTGTAAAGATCATTTCGTCACATCAGTGCAGTGAGGTAGTACAGGGGAAAACAATCACAGAATGCATAATGGAGTGTTACAGGTACAATGGAAGTGTAGTGCAAGCAGGTAAGATGAGATAGATTGTGAGGTCAAGAGTCCATCTTATTGTCCAAGAGGTCTGTTCAGTAGCTTTTACCATCCTCTTTATGTTGGCAAAGCCACCACGTCTGTCACTCAATTTCTCCTGCATTTCACTTATTTCCTCCTTTTTATTTGCTCTGCAACCCTAACCGCTCTCCAAATGAAAGATTTAAAGATATTAAAGATCAGCTTTATTTGTCACATGCACATTGACACATCAGAACATACAGTGAAGTGCAGAGTTTGTGTCAAAGACCACCACAATAGCTATGCTTTGTGTTTGGTCTGCTGCTGGGATCAGTTCTTGGCCTGTTGTTGTTTTCACTCCACATTCTTCCATTGGGTCAGATTATTTCAAACTACAAGGTGAATTACCACAGCTCTGCAGATGCCACATCACTATATTTCTCTACTTTGCCAGCTCACCCTGGGGCTCTAACCTCTTCACTCTGGTGCCTTATGAACATTACAGAATGGATGAGTGCGAATTTCCTTAACTAAGTAGGAGGCCGTGCACAATTCTGATTTGAAGGAGACAGACGTGAGAGTATGGAGGAACCTCTGGTGAAACTTCTGAAATGCCCGCTTCGCTGCCGCTGCTACTGTGTGATCCCAAATCTCCGGAGGGGAAGGTCCCGAATTCTCGGCCTTGCCTGTTGCTTGGCGGCCAGGGCCGGGGTCGAAGTGCTCAGCAGAGTCGGTGCTTGGTGTCGGAGGGCTGGTCGGAGGCGCTAAGTTTTCGGACGGACTCAGAGTCAGACTGTGGTCGGGTGCTTCCAGGATGCTGCATCGGCAAGTTTGCGGCACTGGAAGCTCATGGCAGGGAGAGTTTCTTCCTTCTACTGTCTGTGTGAGATGTTCGAGCTATTGGGACTTTGAGACTTTTGTTTACCGTGCCCATGGTCTGCTCTTATCAAATTACGGTATTGCTTTGCACTGTTTTAACTATATGTTATAATTATGTGGTTTTTGTCAGTTTTAGTCTTGGTCTGTCTTGTGTTTCTGTGATATCGTACCGGAGGAACATTGCACCATTTTTTTAATGCATGTATTTCTAAATGACAATAAATGAGGACTGAGTGTCCTCATAATCTAATCTAATCTAATCTAATAAGGAAAAAACAGAATTTTTGATTATTGGTAGCAATAAAAAGAGGCGTGATTCTTAGAAAAAAATGATCATCTGGCCTTACAAATCAAGCCAGAAGCAAATAATTTAGACGATTTTATTGATTATGAGCTAAATTTCAAATTACATATTAACTATATTACTGAGACTGTGTTTTGTCACTTAAGGAACATTGCAAGAGTTCAGTTTCTTATAGCATCTCAAGATGCAGAAAAATTAATACACACTTTTGTTTTTAGCCAATTAGACTACTGTAATGCACTTTGTTCAGGACTGCCTAAGAAAGACAAAAAACAGCTGCAGCATGTTCAAGATGCAGCAGCAAGAATCTTAACCAATAAAAGAAAACCTGAACACATTCCAATGGGTTTGGCATCATTACACTGGCTGCCTGTATCCTTTAGCATCGATTTTAAAATACTCTTTTCTGTGTAATTTGGAATGTCTATCCTCCTACATCCCTAATCATAATCTTAGATCCACAACTACTGGTTTGCTTCGTGTTTCTAGAGCCAAAAATATACGAACTGGTGATGTGGCCTTTTGCTCTTATGCACTAAAAATCTGGAATACTTTACCGGCTGAAATACACCAGGCTAGTACTGTGGAACGTTTCAAAACACTTATAAAAACTTACTTTTTTATAGGATTACTTAATGTCTGTTGTTGTTGATTATATTTATATAATTTGGTATATTTGATTATATTTTATTCGAAATAATGTTTGTCTATACTTATGGTTTTTAATTTTAGATTATGAAGACACATAGTCCTTTTTTATTGTCATTTAGTAATGCATGCATTAAGAAATGATACAGTATTTCCTCCTGTGTGATATCACAAAACACAGGACAGACCAAGACTGAAAAAACTGACAAAACCACATAATCATAACATATAGTTACAACAGTGCAACAATACCATAACTTGATGAAGAAGTCCATGAGCACAGTAAAGTTCAAAGTCTCTCAAATGTCCCGCATCTCACGCAGACGGGAGAAGGAAGAAAAACTCTCCCTGCCATGCTGACCACAATCCGACTCTGAGTCATCCGAAAACTTCGAGCTCTGATCAGCTCTCCGACAGCGAGTACTGAGCGCCATCTCTGTCCGAACAATTCGACCTCCTTCTCGGTCGCCAAAAGCAGGCAAGGCCGGGGATTTTGAGGCCTACCCTCCGAAAGATTCCTGACCACGCAGTAACGACAGCAGCAGACGAGCGTTTCAGAAATTTCTCCAGATGTTCCTATGTGCTTTCACGCCCGATACGATATCATTTTTCACTGCAGGGCTGCGCACTCATTTATTTATGATAATATAGATTTGTCTTAACAATCCCTGTAAAGCACTTTGAGCTTACATCTTAATGTATAGAAGGTGCTATACAAATAAAGTTGTTATTATTATTATTATTGTCATTACCACTGTCTGAAGATGTGCTGGGAGCAGCCCACAAGTGTCGTCGTGCCTCTGGGATCTACATAGCATGCCTATAGCCTACAAACACTAACCCATAGACTTTGGAATGAGGAAGGAAACCGGAGCATGCGTTGAAAATCCATGCTGCGGTGGGAATTGAACCCTAATCTTACAGCTGGTGCTGTGAAGCTTTACATTAACCCCTCGCTACCGTACTGCTCCCAAAACTGGAGGATGCAGAACATTTCCAGTATTTTGATACTCCAGGTTTCCAGCACAGAGTCACAGAGTACTGCAGCACAGAAACAAGACTTTCAGCCCTTGCTGCATCAAATCTGAGTTTTTAGCGAAGACCATCTGGTGCCAAAGGCACTCATTATTTTGGATTAGGTTTGTAATTCTCTCCCTTGCCGATCGGTTTTTGGATTGGTCAATTTGTCGATTTGTTGCTACGCGCAGGTCTGTCGAACGAGTGCTAGAAATTTGTTAGCTCTTTCGCAAATCAACAGAGACACAATGGCTTGTTCTTGAACTTTAACATTCATTTGAGTCACAGAGAGAGAGAGGCAGCATGGAAACAAGTCCCTCAGCACACCAAGTCCCGATGAATGGTCTCGGCCCGAGATGTCGGCTGTTTATTCCCATCCACAGAAGCTGCCTGACCTGCCGAGCTCCTCCAGCACATTGTATGTATTGCTCTAGATTTCCAGCGTCTGCAGTAATCTTGTGGCTAGGATTTACTGCTCCACTGCGAAGTCTCTTCGAGGTATGCCTACTGTGGAGGTTTAACTCTTCTCTTGGACGGGAGTTCAGTGAAACTCTCTCTCATTGCTCCCCCTCTGTGATCACCAATCACCTGGCACTTTCTACTTCTCCCTCCCCTCTCCCGGCCTTTTTATTCTGACTTCCTTTCCAGTGCTGCTGAAGGGTCTCGGTCTGAAATATCTACAGTTCACTCTCATCCACAGATGCTGCCTGACCTGCTGAGCTCCTCCAGCACATTGTGTGTACAGCTCTAGATTTCCAGCGTCTGCAGTACCTCATGCCTTCAGCCCAGTGCTCCATCAGGTGCCCATTTTTACACTACAATCTATTTTGTTGTAGCACATCCCCATCAACTCACCACCCCACCCCCCACCCCCAGATTTTACCACTCATCTACATAGTAGGAGCAATTTACAGAGTTCAATTAACCTATTAGTCCATATATCGTTGGGATGTGGGAGGGAACTGGAGCACATGGAGAAAGCTCATGTAGTCCCATTAACATGCAAATTTCACTGGAAGTTGGAACTGAACCCAAGTAGTTGGAGCTGTGAGGAAGTGATCCTACGAGCTGTGTCACTGGGTCACCTTGGATTCTTATTTGCTTTTATTTCTGCACTTTGTTTTTTCAAGTTTAGTATATCAACAAGATTGAAAGAGTGCAGAGAAAATTTACAAGGATCAGATGGGACTTGAGGACCTGGGTTATAGGGAAAGGTTGAATAGGCTAGGACTTTACTCCCTGGAGTGTATGAGAATGAGTGGAGATTAGGTGGAGATGTACAAATTGATGAGGTATATAGATAGGGTAGTGTGGGCACGTGGCCAAGTGGTTAAGGCATCGAACTAGCAACCTGAAGGTCGTGAGTTCGAGCCCCAGCCAAGTCAGCGTGTTGTGTCCTTGAGCAAGGCACTTAATCACATATTGCTCTGCGACAACACTGGTGCCAAGCTGTATCGGCCTATGCCCTTCCCTTGGACAACATCAGTGTTGTGGAGAGGGGAGACTTGCAGCATGATCAACTGCTGGTCTTCCATACAACCTTGCCCAGGCCTGCGCCCTGGAGAGTGAAGACTTTCCAGGCACAGATCCATGGTCTCGCAAGACCAACGGATGCCTTTAATAGATAGGGTATTATTAGCAAGTAGGGTTTTTCCACTGAGGTTGGGTGAGACATGGTAAGGGTGAAAGGTGAAATGTTTAAGAGGAACATGAGGGGGATCTTCTTTACTCAGAGGGTGGCTGAGAGTGTGGAAGGAGTAGCCAGTGGAAGTGGTGGATGTGGGTTCAATTTCAACATTTGTTAGTGATTTAGTTTAGTATATTGATGGAAGCAGTGCGGAGGGCCATGCAGAATAATAGCTTGGCATGGACTAGATGAGCCAATGGCCTGTTTCTGTGCTGTAGTGGTCTATGACTCTGGTATTCATTCAGAGCCCACATTTTAGGAGCTTAACTCGACTTTATCAATTCCTCCATTCTTGGTGCATTATGAAGGCAATTTACTTCTGTGCACCCTATCTACTGAAGAAACTCAACTCCCAAGTCATTAGAAACAGGAAATAAACTGACATTTCACTTAAAAGCTGAGCAATCTTTTAAAGAGCTCAACGGGCAGTCAGACTCTAAGGCTGTTAAAATTTGGTGTGTGATCATTGGTAACCTTTAAAAGGGTTTATTGAACTGAATTGAATCATTTCCAGACTATAACAAGAGATTAAAAAGCAGAATAAAGAGAATATTCAGCAACAGTGTATGTAATTCTCTCTCAAGATATTTAAAAATATCATATTAATGTTTCATGTAGGTTGCAGGGGATTTGTTAGAATACAATGGTGTATAACTATTGAACCTTCTCCAAAAGTGGACTGTGCTCCTGCGAGGTGTTTGGAAAGACTTTACTGCTGTGTACCACAGGAAGCAGAGGGAGAAAATGGACATGACCCGTTGGCATTTCTGTCCCCTGCAATGTGAACCTTTTTCTCTAAGTGTGTTTGTTTTCAGCTTAGCTCACACTATGGTTAAAAAAAAATGGGGAGATTTGGCGTAGTGGTAATTACCACTGGATCAGTAATCCAGAGACCCAGTTATACTCTGGGGACATGAGTTCAAATCCCACCATGGCATGTGGTTGAATTTGAATTCAATAAAAATACCTGACGACCATGAAACCATGTCGATTGTCGTAAAAAGCCCATCTGGTTCACTGATGTCCTTTAGGGGAGGAATCCTTACCTGATCTGGCCTATACGTCGCTCCAGACCCACATCCATCATGAAGGCCACCCACTATTCAGGACATACACTCTTCTCATTTCCACCATCGGGAAGGTGATACAGAAACCCAAAGTCACACACTCAACGCTTTAGGAACAGCTTCTTTCCCTGTGCCGATAGATTTCTGAACAGCCAAGGAACCCATGAACAGCTCATTCTCTTTTGCACTACTTATATAATATTTTATATAGTTTTCTTATACTATTTTTTAGTTTTTTTATTATTGCACTACACTGCTGTAACAAGACATCAAATTTCACGACATGTGTCCGTGATAATAAACCAAATTCTGTTTCTGATATCCCCAGGAGGGCCTGGTCACTCTAACTACAACCATTCGTCCACCACTCCAGCTGTGCTCCAACTCTCAGCTAGAACGTTGAGAGATCATAACACACAAAATAGATCACTGCTCCTGTGCAGCATTGCCCCGTGCCCACCACAAAGTCAGGGTTACACACACAAAATGCTGGAGGAATTCAGCAGGCTAGGCTGCATCTATGGAAAAGAGGAAGCAGTTGACGTTTCAGGCCGAGACTCTTCATCCGGGCGCAAAAGGAAAGGGAGAGGTCAGCATAAGAAGGTGGGGGGAGGGGAGGAAGAAGTACTAGGTGAAACCAGGAGAGGGGAGGGTGTGAAGTGAAGAGCCGGGTTGAAAGGTGAAAGAGATAAAGGGCTGGAGAAAGGGGGGGTGGTATCTGATAGGAGAGGATAGAAGACCATGCAAGAAAGGGAAGGGGGAGGAAATGGGCAGATAAGAACAGAAGGTGTGAGAGGGAAACAGGAATGGGGAATGGTGAAGGAGAAAGTGGGGGGCAATTACCAGAAGTTCAAGAAATCGATGTTCATGCCATCAGGTTGGAGGATACCCAAATAGAATGCAACACTCACAACACACTGGAGGAACTCAGCAGGTCGGGCAGCATCTGTGGAAAAGATTGGTCGACGTTTCAGGCCGGAACCCTTCGTCAGGACTGTAGGGGGAAGGGGCAGAGGCCCTATAAAGAAAGTGGGGGGAGGGTGGGAAGGAGAAGGCTGGTAGGTGCCAGGTGAAAAACCAGTAAGGGGAAAGATAAAGGGGTGGGAGAGGGGAAGCAGGGAGGTGATAGGCAGGAAAGGTGAAGAAGGAATAGGGGAAAGCACAATGGGTAGTAGAAGGAGGCGGAACCAAGAGGGAGGTGGTAGGCAGCTAGGGGAGGGGGCAGAGTGATGTAGGGAGAGGGGAAAATTCCCTCCCCCTCCCTTCCCCTATGCCAGAATGGGAATGGGAAGTAGAATTGAAATGGGTGACCACCAGGAAATCCCACATTTTTCGGCGGACCGAGTAAAGCTGCTTGACGAAGTGCCTTCAGAGCACAGTCAGAGTTGTTGTTCCTTAGCTGCACTGTTAACTTAGGGCTCAGTCTGACCTCTGCAATGGATGCAAAAGCACATTTTCAAAGAAGCATGCTAAAGCTATCTCTGATGCCCCCAGTCTAATATTCAGTCCAGAGCTAGTTAGAGCTAGTGAGAAACGGCTGGCTGTAATTTTGCCAACAGCCATCAACATAGAGATAGTCCAGTTCAAAGATCAAACTAAATTTATTATCAAAGTAAATAAATATCCCCATAAACAACCCAGAGATTCATTTCCTTGTAGAAAATCACTGTAAATACAAGAAACACAATAGTATCAATGAATATCTAACAGGGCAGACAACAATCAATGTGTAAAAAATCACCAACAAACTGTGAAAATACAAAAAGGTGAAAGAATAAAGAAACAATAATAATAAATCTGAGTTCATTGGAATTGAGCAATATTCACACACCAGACATATTTAGATTAGAGACACCAATGTGCTTTAGTGCATTTTTAAATTTTATTTTAAATAATTCCCATATAAGATTCTAAAACTAAGGTATTTGTTATATTTATTTACAGGATTCACTAATGTTTAGAAATCCTTATTTAAGAGTCACTTACTTTGTATGTTTAACTACAAGATTGGACTGGAGATCCACTGTCCTGCAGCACAAAGGCAGGAAATCAAGCTGATGTGCAGGCATTTACACACCACACACAAATCTTCCCAACTGATTATTCTTCCAGTGAAGCAACACACCTTTCTATTTCTACCCCACTCAAGTGTTTATCCAAACTTCCCTCGAATGCATCATTAACTTCAGCTCATCCTCGTCCATCATTAAGGATCCCTACCACCCAGGACATGCCCTCTTCTCATGGCTACTGTCGGGAAGTGGGGTACAGAAGCCTGAAAGTACACACTCAGCGATTCAGGAACAGCTTCTTCCAGTCTGCCATCCGATTCCTAAATGGACATTGAACCCATGAACACTACCTCACTACTTTCTATTGCTGTTTTACTTATTTTAACAACTATTTGATAGACATATATATACTTACTGTGACTTAGTTTTTCTCTCAATATTTACTTATCATGGATTTCATTGTACTGCTACCGTTAACAAATTTCAGGACATATGCCAATGATATTAACTACCATTCTTTTAAAAATGATAACTGTAAATTAAACTATAAATCATTTATAAGCAGAAATATAATGTAAACAGGATGATAAAAGACATCATGCAAAAAGAGAAAATGCAGGAAATGATCAACAGGCCTGATCTGATTCGGATTTCCACTCTCCAGTTCCTAAGAACATGACGGTCAGGTAATTCTAGCAACACACATCAAAGTTGCTGGTGAACGCAGCAGGCCAAGCAGCATCTATAGGAAGAGGCGCAGTCGACGTTTCAGGCCGAGACCCTTCGTCAGGACTAACTGAAGGAAGAGCTAGTAAGAGATTTGAAAGCTGGAGGGGGAGGGGGAGATCCAAAATGATAGGAGAAGACAGGAGGGGGAGGGATGGAGCCAAGAGCTGGACAGGTGATAGGCAAAAGGGGATACGAGAGGATCATGGGACAGGAGGTCCGGGAAGAAAGACGGGGGGGGGGGGTGACCCAGAGGATGGGCAAGAGGTATATTCAGAGGGACAGAGGGAGAAAAAGGAGAGTGAGAGAAAGAATGTGTGCATAAAAATGAGTAACAGATGGGGTACGAGGGGGAGGTGGGGCCTTAGCGGAAGTTAGAGAAGTCAATGTTCATGCCATCAGGTTGGAGGCTACCCAGACGGAATATAAGGTGTTGTTCCTCCAACCTGAGTGTGGCTTCATCTTTACAGTAGAGGAGGCCGTGGATAGACATGTCAGAATAGGAATGGGATGTGGAATTAAAATGTGTGGCCACTGGGAGATCCTGCTTTCTCTGGCAGACAGAGCGTAGATGTTCAGCAAAGCAGTCTCCCAGTCTGCGTCGGGTCTCACCAATATATAAAAGGCCACATCGGGAGCACCGGACGCAGTATATCACCCCAGTCGACTCACAGGTGAAGTGATGCCTCACCTGGAAGGACTGTTTGGGGCCCTGAATGGTGGTAAGGGAGGAAGTGTAAGGGCACGTGTAGCACTTGTTCCGCTTATACGGATAAGTGCCAGAAGGGAGATCAGTGGGGAGGGATGGGGGGTACGAATGGACAAGGGAGTTGTGTAGGGAGCGATCCCTGCGGAATGCAGAGGGGGGGGGAGGGAAAGATGTGCTTAGTGGTGGGATCCCGTTGGAGGTGGCGGAAGTTACGGAGAATAATATGTTGGACCCGGAGGCTGGTGGGGTGGTAGGTGAGGACCAGGGGAACCCTATTCCTACTGGGGTGGTGGGAGGATGGAGTGAGAGCAGACGTACGTGAAATGGGGGAGATGCGTTTAAGAGCAGAGTTGATAGTGGAGGAAGGGAAGCCCCTTTCTTTAAAAAATGAAGACATCTCCCTCGTCCTAGAATGAAAAGCCTCATCCTGAGAGCAGATGCGGCGGAGACGGAGGAATTGCGAGAAGGGGATGGCGTTTTTGCAAGAGACAGGGTGAGAAGAGGAATAGTCCAGATAGCTGTGAGAGTCAGTAGGCTTATAGTAGACATCAGTGGATAAGCTGTCTCCAGAGACAGAGACAGAAAGATCTAGAAAGGGGAGGGAGGTGTCGGAAATGGACCAGGTAAACTTGAGGGCAGGGTGAAAGTTGGAGGCAAAGTTAATAAAGTCAATGAGTTCTGCATGCGTGCAGGAAGCAGCGCCAATGCAGTCGTCGATGTAGCGAAGGAAAAGTGGGGGACAGATACCAGAATAGGCACGGAACATAGATTGTTCCACAAACCCAACAAAAAGGCAGCCATAGCTAGGACCCATACGGGTGCCCATAGCTACACCTTTAGTTTCAGGTAATTCAGGTCAGGTAATTCTGTTTGTCTGTAATCAAAGATACTGAATGCCGTGGCGCAGAAGGAGCTGGGTGCCTATTTTCTCCGTGAAATACAGAGAAAAAAATAACAGGCAGGTATGGAGATAATTAGGAAGAAAAAGTAACATCAGTAACATCTGCAAGTAGGTAGAGTAGAAAGGTGGAGTAAAAACAAACTGCTGGAGGAACTCAGGGTCGCCAGTACCTGCAGTGGGAAATGGACAGTGTGCGCTTTAGCTGGAGATCCTGCACTGAGAATGAAAGGTAGCAAAGAGATAGTAGAAAGAGGTACGGGGAAGAAATGGTGAACCCCTATGTTCCATTATCTATATACTTTTGTTTTCAATCTCTAACTACTCCTCCCCACTCAGAAAACCTTGTTTCTCCATTGTCACTCCCATTATCGGTGAGATCTTCCTCCCTCGCCCTTCCTCAATGTTACAACCTTCTTCTATCTCCTCTTCACCTAACTCTTGACACAGATACAACCTGACCTGTTGAGTACTTCTGGTATTTTCTCTCTTTAGCTGACATCTTTTATCATCCTGTTTTACATTATATTTCTGTTTATAATTGATGTACATTTTGATGTATTTTTTAAAAGAATTGTCGTTAGTTTTATATATTTTTATTGAAATGCAATTTGTCATCTATGCTTACATACCTGTGATGATGCTGCAAGAAAGTCACTATACTTATGTTTTTGAAAATGACTTGACTTGACCTGGGCTTCTGTACCTCCCTCTGCAATTGGATCCTCAGCTTCCCACCCGGAAGACCACAATCTGTGCGGATTGGTGATAACAAATCCTCCTTGCTGACGATCAGCACTGGTGCACCTCAGGGGTGTGTGCTTAGCCCACTGCTCTGCTCTCTGTATACACATGACAGTGTGGCTAGGCATAGCTCAAATACCATCTATAAATTTGCTGACGATACAACCATTGTTGGTGATGAGAGGGTGTACAGGAGTGAGATACACCAACCAGTGGAAATGTGCCACAGCAACAACCTGGCAGTCAACATCAGTAAGATGAAAGAGCTGATTGTGGACTTCAGGAAAGGTAAGATGAAGGAGCACATACCAATCCTCATAGAGGGATCAGAAGTTGAGAGAGTGAGCAGCTTCAAGTTCCTGGGGGTCAAGATCTCTGAGGATCTGACCTGGTCCCAACGTATCGATGTAGTTATAAAGAAGGCAAGACAGCGGCTATACTTCATTAGGAGTTTGAAGGGATTTGGCATGTCACAAATACACTCAAAAACTTCTATAGTTGTACCGTGGAGAGCATTCTGACAGGCTGCATCACTGTCTGGTATGGAAGGGCTACTGCACAGGACCGAAACAAGCTGCAGAAGGTTGTAAATCTAGTCTACTATCGATACTACTAATATTTACTATCGATACTCCAGGCAGCGGGAAGCGCAGAATCAAATATCACTGTGATGATTGTACGCTCTAGTATCAATTGTTTGGCGACAATAAAGTATAAAGTAAAGTAAAGTAAATCTAGTCAGTTTCATCTTGAGCACTCACCTACAAAGTACCCAGGGCATCTTTAGGGAGCAGTGTCACAGAAAGGCAACGTCCATTATTAAGGACCTCCAGCACCCAGGCCATGACCTTTTCTTACTGTTACCATCAGGTAGGAGGTACAGAAGCCTGAAGGCACACACTCAACAATTCAGGAACAGCTTCTTCCCCTCTGCCATCTGATTCCTAAATGGACGTTGAAGCTTTGGACACTAACTCACTTTTTTTAATATACAGTATTTCTGTTTTTGCACATTTTTAAAAATCTATTCAATATACGTAATTGATTTACTTGTTTATTATTATGTTTTATTTTATTTATTATTATTTTTTTCTCTCTCTCTGCTAGATTATGCATTGCATTGAACTGCTGCTACTAAGTTAACAAATTTCATGTCAAATGGGGGTGATAATAAACCTGATTCTGATTCTGTGTAATTTATCAGTTTCTAAATGTCACTTTACATTCTGATTGGGTTTTGCTGTTGCCAGTTTTAATGTCTTTCTACTCTTAACTAGTAGAAGAGATCCCCACTGCAGAGACAAAGTCCAGTCATCATGGCATGGCCAATCTCCACTGTGATCTGCGCTATTACTAATATACTAACTGGGATAAACTCAGAAGGCAGCGTGAAACTGGGTATCCATGAGGGGCTGTGGACCATCAGCAGTGGCAGAAATATAAATATAAATATATAAATCCCCATGATATGTGAAGTTATTGCTGAGGATATCTTTCATTCCACCATTACTTTCAGCCACAGGGAACAACCATGATTCACTGAGGAGCACGGTATGCTGGGAACTGCACCAGGTATATCTAAAAGTAGTGAGGTGCCAGCTTAGTGTTGCTGTAGCACAGGACGTCTTAGAAAGCCAAACAGTTCCAACACCGTGCAATTTACAGAGCCAAGTGATCTGACAATCAATGAATCAGACTAAAGCTCTGCAGTCCTAAAACCTCTAGTCATAAGTAGTGGTGGATAATTAAACAGCTAATGGGAAGAGATCCCCAGAACAGCTACATCTTTACTTGATAGTGTGGCCTAGTTTAAAAACTAGATGAAGCATAAGCAGCTATTTTTACTCAAAGTCCTAAGTGGATTATCCATCTGCACTTCCTCCTCAAAACACCACCATTACATACCCCTACCAGTTCAACTTATTCCATGTAATGTCAATAAATGGCTGAGACCACTGTATAAGATGAAGGCAACGGGAGCAGACAACATCCCAGGTGTAGTACAGAAGAGCTGAACGTCAGAACCAGCTCCACCTCTGGTCAAGTTACTCCAGAACAGTTACAGCTTTAGCGTTTACCTCAGCAACATGGAAAATTGCCCAGGAATGTCCTATTCACAGAAAGCGGGTCAAATCCAACTCAGTTAATTAAAATTCAGTATGTTCTCAAATATCAGCCAAGGGATGGGACTTTATAACATAGTCAACAATGTTATAAAGTAACACTTACCCACCCACATCAGATTACCAAAACAGATGATCTATTCCAAACCAACACGCACTAAATGCTGGAGGAGCTCAGCAGGTCATGGAAATGAATAAACAGGCTGAGACCCTTTTTCCAAGCTTTGTTATGGGAGAAGGTTACCAGGTGGATAGAGAGAAAGATTTAAGGCTGTGTTAGTGGGGATACTGCTCCCAAAGAGGAGCAGCATTCCCACTAACTGCTGAGAATCTCAGGCCTACAACCATGCAATATGAAGAAGCATTCAGCACAATATTAAGGACATCAAGACCACGCGTCTAGGCAGACAGAAGTTCTGTTTAGTGGCAGAAGGTATGCACTACCTCACAAACTGGGCCTAAATTCTGGAACTCCTTCCCCAAGAGTAAAATGGAAGCCCAATGATTCAAGAAGGCGGCCCATCACCATCTTCTAACACTCAATTAGAGATGGACAATGAACACTGGCAAGGCCAGTCATACCCAATTCCCAAAAAGAAAGAATCCAAAGTAATGTGAAACAAGCCAATTTACAGACCACATCAGTGTACACCATTATCAAGAATTCTATCCAAATTGCTTCATCTTATAAGGTTAGTGAATGGGCCTAATGTACAATAAACATGACCTCTTGATCCCTCAGTCTTCCTCATTATAGAACTTGCACCTTATTTGTCAACCTGTACTGCACTTTCTCTGTAATTGTAACACTATATCCTGTTTCCATTATTTCTTTTCCCTTTGTGCTACCTTGATGTTCTTTTGTTCATAATCATAGTCATACTTTATTGATCCCGGGGGAAATTGGTTTTCGTTACAGTTGCACCATAAATAATTAAATAGTAATATGTAAATTATGCCAGGACATAAGTCCAGGACCAGCCTATTGGCTCAGGGTGTCTGACCCGCCAAGGGAGGAGTTGTAAAGCTTGATGGCCACAGGCAGGAATGACTTCCTATGACGCTCTGTGCTGCATCTCAGTGGAATGAGTCTCTGGCTGAATGTACTCCTGTGCCCACCCAGTACATTATGTAGTGGATGGGAGACATTGACCAAGATGGCATGCAACTTAGACAGCATTCTCTTTTCAGACACCACCGTGAGAGAGTCCAGTTCCATCCCCACAACATCACTGGCCTTACGAATGTGTTTGTTGATTCTGTTGGTGTCTGCTACCCTCAGCCTGCTGCCCCAGCACACAACAGCAAACATGATTGCACTGGCCACCACAGACTCGTAGAACATCCTCAGCACCGTCCGGCAGATGTTAAAGGACCTCAGTCCTCAGTCTCCTCAGGAAATGATTAGTCTGGATGGCATATAGAAGAAAGGTTTCCAGTGTATCTTAGGACATGTGTGAACCAATTACTTCTGTAAAAAAGATCTGATCACTCCTAGGGTTCTGTTCCATCTCACTGACAGGCTACTGATAGGAAGCCTCCACTGCAAAGGATCTGATGCGGCCAGGATAAGTGAATTTTGCCAAGGGATTGTGTGGAGACTGCCTTCAGAGACCTGGGCTGTAGGATAGGTCCCACTGAACCAAAGTCCAATTGTTCTTCCAGCCACCTTTATGGTTCTTTGCTTTCGTGTCCAAGCCAGACCCGAAAATATGGTAAAAGCCTTTCAGTCTCTGACCTGTAGGACCTGTTTGGGGAGCTGTATATTCAGCAACAAAGAAGTGATTGCGTGGCAGTAGATTCATTTCAGGACTCCCAGGTTTCTTCTGGACCTTGAGAATTGAGAGCACCATCTGGAGCCCATCAATCAGATGCCAGTGCAGGGAAATTCTTTAATCAGATTAACGTATCAGCAATTCCTGTCAATTTCTGTAGCTGCTACTTCCTGTGCAATCCTGGCTAAAGTAATTTCACAACAATCAACTGAGAGGCTAGCATGGAATGCAGATGACAGGCATAAGTTACTGCACATTTGTGGGAATAAACTAGAACATAGAATTATAGAACCACAGAACACAACAGCACAGAAACCAACCCTTTGGTTCAACTAGTCCAGGTTTAACTATTAATCTGCTTAGTCTAATCAACCTACTCCACGATAGCACTCCATACATCTCCCATCCAAATTTCTCTTCAATGTTGAAATCAAACCCACGTCCACCACTTTCGCTGGCAGCTCATTCCACAGTCTCACCACCCTCTGAGTGAAGAAGCTCCCCCTCATGATCTCCTTAAGTATTTTGTCTTTCACGTTTAATCCATGACTTCTAGTTCTGGTCTCACCCAACTTCAGTCGAAAAAGCCTGCTTGCATTTGCCCTGTCTATACCCCTCATAATTTTGCATTCCTCTATCAAATCTCCTCTCAACCTACTACACTCTGGAGAATTAAGCCCTTACTTATTCAACCTATCCCTATAACTCGGATCTTCAAGTCCTGGCAACATCCTTGTAAATTTTCTCTGCATTCTTTCAAACATATTGACATCTCTCCTGGAAGTAGGTGCATGTAATACTCTAAATTAGATCTCACCAATGTCTTTTAGAACTTCAACATAACATCCCAACTCCTGTACTCAATATGTAAAAAGGTTTCTTTATGACCCTGTGACACTGTACCACTTTGAAAGAATTATAGATCTGTACTCCCAGACTCCTCTGTTCTACCACACTCCTCAGTGTCCTACTGGCCTCCTTGTAAGTTCTACCATGTTTTCTCCTCCCAAAGTGCAATATCACACACTTGACTGCATTAAATTCCATCTGCCATTTTTCAGCCCATTTTTTCCAGTTGATCCAGACCCAATGCAACCTTTGATAGTGTTCCTTGCGGTCCACTACACCCCCCAATCTTGGTATCACCCGCAAATCTGCTGATCCAATTTACCACATTATCATCCAGATCATTAACTTAGATGACAAACAACAATGGACCCAACTCTGATCCCTGCGGCACACCATTTGTTACACGTCTCCAGTCAATGAGGCGACCATCTACTACTTTAAGGCCTCTCCCGCAAAAGCCAATGTCTAATCCAATTTACTACCCCATCTTGAATGCCAAGCAACTGAATCTTCTTGACCAACCTCCCATGCAAGATCTTGTCAAAGGCCTTGCTAAAGTCCATGTAGGCAACATTCACTGTCTTGCTTTAATCAACTTTCCTGGTAACTTCTTCAAAAAAGCTATAATTTTGGTTAAACATAACCTACCATGCACAAAGCCATGTAGGCTATCCACCCAAATTTGTCTCAAGAAAGATATTGAGCTGCCAGTCCTGCCCCTCCTGCAAGCAAGACTCATGAATGTCCTAATTCCACTGCTGATCCATACGCTAAGCTCATCTGCCTTTCCTACAATAATCTTTGCATTGAAATATATACAAATCAGAACATTAGCCCACCATGCCCTAATCTTTAAATTCCTGACTTTTTATGTAGTTTAACAATACCTTTCCTCACATGCGCTCCATAATCTGCTCTGGCGCCCTGGTTCACATAGATACATTTTTTTAAAATTTACTGGTTGGATTCCTTAATGTGGGGAATCATCTTCAATATTTCCCTATGGTATAACAGTGACAAGACTTCAAAAATGCCTGTGGCCGGACAACACTTGGTGCTTTATGAGATCATCAATGTCTCGATCTAATCTTAAAACTTTTTTGGTTCCTTTGGGAGAGGGCTGCTGAGGAGGACCAAAATTATGATAACTCTTGATGCTTCAATGAACCAAGTTGGGCAAAATAGATGATGATGTAGATTGTACATGGCAGGTAAACTGGGGTGGTTTTTAACAGATAGATTCTTGTATTAATTTTCTTAATTTAATATGTGAAGGGTAGAGCTATCCATGATAAAGCTGTATTTGTGACAATAATAAAGCATTACATACAATTATGCTCTGATTATACATAATCTAGTCCTGTCTCATATTACTTCAACATCTACAGTATAAGTCCTATAGGATGCTGATTATAGAAGTCTGAGTGTCAGTGTAGAATTTGGGATGTTATGTTCTAGTTGTATAAGACATTGGTGATGCTACATTTGGAAATGTGTGTTCAGTTTGGCTATTAAGTTGGAAAATAAGCAGAGAAGATTAATGAAGTTGTTCATGAGTTGAAGAGATTTATGAGTGAGACCTGGCATAGACAGGGGGACTATTTTGTCGAGTACCTTTGCATCGTTCACCACAAAAGGAGAGATTTCCTAGTAGCCACCCATTTCAATTCAACTTCGTATTCGAACATATCTACCGCCATGATGAGGCCATATTCAGATTGCACAAACAACTCATCATATTCCGTCTGAGTAGCCTCCAACCTGGTGGCATGGATATCGATTTCTCCAACTTCTGGTAATTTAACCCCTCTCCCTGTTCTCTCTTTTTTCTTTTCCCCACCCTACTTCTTTTTTCATCCTTTCTCTCTAATGATCTCCCTCTAGTTCCCCTGCTCCCCCCCCCCATGTGTCCATGGTCCACGGTTCTCTCCTATCAAATTCCTTCTTCTTCAGCACTTTACCTCTTCCACCTATCACCTCCCAGCTTCATACTTCAGCCCCTTCCACCACGCAATCAGCTTCCTCTTCACCTGGCTTCACCTATCACCTGCCAGCTTGCACTCCTTCTCCTCCCCGCACCTTCAGATTCTGGCCTCTTTGCCCATTCCTTTCCAGTACTGATGAAAGGTCTCAGTCCCCCTCGACTGATGTTGCCTGACCTGCTCATTTCCTCCATTTGAGACTCCTACATTATAATGTAGGAGGATAAGGGGTAATTTTGCAAAGGTGTATGAAATCATAAGGGGCATGGATAGGACGAATTTGTACAGTTTTTATCTTAGAGCTGGTGAATGAAGGGTTAAAGGACAAGGGCTAAGGTTGAGAAGAGATAAGTCTAATATAAACCTGACCTTTTTACCCAGAGGACGGTCAATATATAGAATGAGGTGCCAGTCAAAGAGGTTGAAAGAGGTACATTAACAAGATTTAAAAATGCTTGAACAGGTACAAGGGTAGGAAAGGTTTAGATGGTATTGGAAAAATGTGGACAAAAGAGATAGGCTTAGAATCTTGGTCACCAAAGAGCAATTAGAAAGGACCTATTTCTGTGTCAGAGTAAAGATATGTCTCTACCAAAGGAGGTGTAAGGCGCTCCTTCCCTCCGCTAGCCTGTAGGTCACTCTAGGGCAGGGTGCAGCACGTGAAGCTATTGGTGCTGATGTTGGATAGTCGTATGAGTAGCTGATACATTTCACAAATCCTGGTTTTGCGACCACTAACGCCAAGCAGACAATTTCTGAAGAGCATTAATAATGGCAGGGGTCATCAGTCTTGTAAAGACACTGCCCAGAGGAAGGCAATGGCAAACCTCTTCTGTAGAAAACTTTGCCAAGGACAATCATGGCCATGGGACCATGATTGCCTATGTCATACGAGACAGCACATTATGATGATGTTAATGACTATTTCTGTTCTGTATAACTCTAGACTCTATAACACCTAACAGTGTGACAGTTACATCGGACAAGTCACTTCAAAAACTGAAAGGGTGGCGAATACCATTGCAGGAAAGAAGTTTCGGATGGCAGAAGCAGAGATACAAACACATTTTGAAATCTGCTTCGTGCTGAGATAACAGTCACCATACAAAACTCCTTTGATACACTAAGGTGAAAAATAAACAGAGAAAACTATCTTTCAGCTCAAGTTGTTCCATATTTTGGAAGAGATCTGATTCTAATAAATCCCATTACTTCTGCATCCACTCATTGGCCCACACCATTCCGCCAACGTATTGACGTTGTTATTACATGCCCATAAGCTAACTCAAATTCAAAACATGAAAAATCTCACAAAATGGTCTCTATTATTGCTGCTATTGGGCAATTTAATTAAAACTTCTAGTGGCACTGCAAATGGGTCAATAAGCCAAATCTGTGCTGACGTGTGGAATGACTGTAAAGAAAACTTGTTGTGCTTGCACTCATTGCTATTCATTGAGAGCACTGCTCCAGCAGAGAGTCTAACCACTTAACCTTGCCATTCAGTTGCATTACATTTGCTGAGACCTTCCTCATCAACATGCTGAGGGGAATCTCCATTGAGTTTAATTATAATTAGTTCATCCACATGAGTAGAACAGATCAGAGGCAGGATGAGCATCCCGCGGTGAGCGACTTATCTCCTGACCACCCTCACCAATGTGCATGTCAGGGGGGTGACAGAGTATTCTTCAACTACAAGAGTGATTGACACCCTCCAGAATAAAGCAATGCATTTGATCTGTACCCCATCCATCACCCTAACCTTTCATTCCACCCCCCCCCAACATCCACACACCATCGTCACATTAGGTAATGTACAGAAAACAGACTGCAGTCACCAAATCCATGACCCCTGCCAGCTTAGAGGACGACAAACAGGCACATGGGAATGCCATTACTGATATGATCCCCCCCACCCCATGTCTCACTATCCCAAAATGTTGATCTTTTTAGTTTTCTTACAGGATGCAAACACCGTTGCAACACCATAATCTTCAATGTAAGCATCAATCCGAGGTTGTCTTCCACACTAATGACAGCAATCTTTTGAAACCTTTTCTGCCTCTTCTAGAACCAAAGTATTATCTACAGCATGATCAAACTCCAGTACACAATATACCTCTTTCTTTCCAGTTCTGATGAATGGTTTCAGCTCGAAAGGTCGGCTGTTCGCCTCCCTGACCTGCTGAGAACCTCCAGCATTTCTGTGTGTCTGTTGCTCCAGTATTCAGTGAACTGTGCTGCAGTTACACACGCAGAGAAGGATCGATAGACAGCTCCACTCCTTCTCCGAAGCATACGACAATTGAGGGTTGAACTTGAATGTCAGTAGAACAAAATGTCTCCAGCAGCTTGTTCCTAATCATTAGAACCAGTAAAGAACTTCCACACTGACAGTGAGGAGATGGGAAATGTAGAATACCCTGACAGCCATCTGTCCCGAAGGATAAATATACATGTTGAGATTCAGCACACAATCCATTGTGCCAGCCTTGCCTTTGGCAGACTATATCACCAGCTGCTCAATAACCATGACATCAAAATACATTTGCTTTCAATTTCTACTTTGCATTCACTTTCCCATGCTTCATGTATTCCTCTTCCCGTTCCCTTTTTGACTTCTCTATCTCCGTTTCAGGAGGAAACATGGTGTCACCTGCTTACGATGACCAGGAGAGAGGCAGTGGAGCCGTTGCGGTCCACAGGGTGGGGGGTGGGGGTGGTGTGGCGTGTGTAGACGTTGGGTCCTACCCGGCGTTTGCTCAGCAGAAGACAAGCTCCTTTGTGGTCAACCGAAGATTTCTGTGGCTTTCCTGGCTCAAATCTGGACTACATAGCATGGCTGTGTCTTACTGATATTATTAGGTTCTTGCTATCTTGTAGATGCTATGTGTACTTTGTGCTGTGTGATTGTTGGTACTGTGTTTTGCACCTTGGCCACAGAGTAACACTGTCTTGTTTGGCTTTATTCATGGGTAGTCATGCATGGTTGAATGACAATTAAACTTAAATTGAATTGAATTGAAACTTGGTAAAACCACAGCCCACTAACTCCATAACATTTTCCACAGTGGTACTTCTGAAATGTCTTTCCTTCTCCTTATTTGTAGCTTCCCTTCTAGGGCTCTCAGCCACATCAGAATCAGAATCACTTTATTGCCAGTCTGTGAAACATATCATAATTGATTGTAATTTGGTGTCAAGTGTAAAACACAGGACAATGTAACAGACAACAGCAACCAACAATGTCTAAGCAGTAGTGCATCTTCTCTTTTTTCCACTGTTCTGCTCCTATTCTCTCTCTCCCCAGGCAGAACAAGATCTGGGCTTCCCTTGTCCTCCATCCACTGTACCTGCCTTCACTGTAAACAAATCATCCTTCAAATTTTCACCACCTTTAATGATATTCTATTACCACACACATCCTCTCCTCGCTTCCTCTAACAGCGTTCCCTCCATAATTCCATGTCTTTCTCTTCCACCTCTATCACTCACTATTATTCTCATAGTACTGTCTAATATAATCCTGGGAGATGCAACAAATTGCTTCACATGACTTCAGTTCCTACCCTTCATCTAAACAGGCCTTCCTATCTGCATTTCTTCCAATCTAATGTATCACACCTGGTGCTCATGATGTGGTCTCCTTCTGCACTGAAGAAACCAAAAACAGATTGTCCAACCACTTTGCAGAGTGCTACTGTTCTATTTCCCTCAGTTTCCAGTTGCCTGGCTCTTGAACTCTCCATTCCACTCACCTTCTGACCTCTGACTCATGGGACTCCCATTTTAACAAAACCCAATGCAAGTTCGAAGAATGGCACCTCATCTTCCAATTAGTCACATTGCAGCCATCCCAATACCGAATTCAAGCAGCCCTCCCTGTTTTTATCTGAACTGGTCAATTCTGATGTAAGACTTCATCTACTTGGTTTTGGTTTTTCTCCATTGGTGCTACGTGGATGCTGAATACTTCTAGCCTTCTCTTCACATTTCAGATTTACAGCACTTGTATCTCAGAGTTCCAGTTACTTTCTTCTTTCTTTGCCTGCCCTCAATTCCCTTCTATTTCAAAAATGATAAAGTGGGACCTGCAAATGTAAACTGGGAGCAGATATTGGTATGGGCTTATTATTGCCACATATACCAAGATGCAGTAAAGAGCTTTTTATTTCCATGTTCTCCAGTCAGATGATGTCATACGTAAATACATCGAGGTAATAAAAAGAAAAACAGAATGCAGGATTTAATGCTGCACCTACAGAGAAGGTACAGTGTAGGCAAATGAATAAAGTGCAAGGGCCACGATGAGGTAGACTGAGAGATCAAGAGTTCATTCTTTAGGATATCAGGTCAGGAGATCCACTGAAGAGTCTTGAAACAGCGGGATTGAAGCTGTCCTTGAGCCTGGTTGTATGCTGTCAAGCTTTGTGTCTCTTCTGCCTGATGGAACGGAGAAGAAAAGCGAATGGTTGGGTTGGGAGGGGTCTTTGAAGATGGTGCCTAATTTTCCTGAGGCAGCAGGAAGTGGAGACATAGTCAAAGGCTGGCAAATCTGCTTCCGTGGAATGGGAGCCACACAAAAGTGAAATAATGGAAATTCAGGACCTAAACATTCCTGTAAGAATGAAGTAGAAGGACAACAAATCCAAGGAAACCTGGATATGAAGGGACATCATGAATTAGCAGGCACAGAGAATTGAAAAGGGGGGGGCGGCCTAACAACAAAAATTGTAGGAGGTCCTTAAAAATGAAATAAGAAAGGTAAAGTGGAAGCATGAAAACGTCATTGGCAGTCACGATTAAGATTAAAGTCTGTCACGAGCCTTGTGGCCCATCAGACCGGTGCTTATGCTCGTTTCCGTGGTGTGAAGCGACGGGTAGGACACCAGTCTATCGTGAGGATAACCCCCAGCATTTTGCTGGTACCCATTCTCAGCTGGGTAGACTGGAGCATTGCGTGGTTAAGTGCCTTGCTCAAGGACACACACGCTGCCTCAGCCGAGGCTCGAACCCACGACCTTTAGATCGTTAGTCCAACACGCCACACATTGGCAGTCAAGATGAAGTAAACTCTCAAAGCAGTTTGTAGGTATATTAGGGTCAAGAATGTACAACCCATTAGGGACAATCTATATGTGGAATCAGAGGATATAGTTGAGGACATAAATAAATATGTTGAATCAGTTTCCACTAAGGTGAAAGAGAGAATCTAGGGAAGGGGATGGTGCAATTTGGGGACAAGTTATTAAAAAGGAGGTAATAGATGTCTTGGGGATATAAAGGTGGATAATTCCCTGAAGCTTGAAGATGACACGTATCCAAGGTGCTATGGAAGGGTAGGAAGGAGATTGCTGGGGCCCTGACATCTTCATCGACCACTGGTAAAGTGCCACATGAGTGGAGGACAACAAATGTGTCATTTGCTTTCCTTCAGTTAATGGTTAGTTTGCCAAAGACTCTTGCTTATGCGAAAATTCAGGCTAAATCACTGTTTCCATGTAGTATATCTCTTACAACTAACCCTGTGCAGCTCTGATTATTCAGGCCCTAACAGCTTCAAGTTGTTTGAACTGGCATTATTTTTGCCCGCTCCTATCATTCTGCACGAAGTGAGGAGTGTATGCACTGTTGTCTTAACTATTTGAGATAGGCCACCTGTGCAGGAGTTCATTTTCTATCCTCTGTTTCCCATAGATTTATATACTGTAGCATCATGACTTCCCAAGCAAAGACATCTCCTCTGTAACCATGTTACATTATGTGATGACTCAATTGGGTTAATCTCACAACCACAGATGTATATTGGGGTTTAAAAATCCCACATAAATATAATGTAAGTACAAAGTCGGAAGAATGTGGGTGTGCACTCTGAGTTCCTTGAAAGCCAAAAGATGTATGATTCACTTGAATTCCTAATGTATAGCTCATTCTGAGCTATCTATTACTCCCTTTATATAAATCACAGCTCTACACTCTTGACAGTTGCATCCATTTGAAGTATTTAAAAAAGTAGCTCATACGTCAGCTCTTATAAAAGCACCAAGCAATAAAAAGGCACTATTTCTGCAACTTCCAAAAGATTGGACTGGAGGTACTCTGCATGACATTATTCCTACCTCTTAAATTCGTCATTCACTAAAATGTTACACGACCATAATTACAGACAATCCACAGGTATCTTCACATCTGCATTGAATAGAAGAGCATGAGTCAAATAAAGCAGAGAGTCATCATGGAACAAAAGGAGGGGCCATTCGGCCCAGCAATTCCATGCTAGGTTATTGTAGAGAAGCTTGACCCCTTCCATTCCAAACCCCCAACCAACCCTGGCCAATGTTTTTCCTTAGAGCCTTGTAAAATGCCTTCCTTCCAACATGCCAGTTTATATTCCTTTTCAAAATCAGAAGAGATTCAGATTCCAGCTGATTTAATGATAGGCATCCACTCTGAGAGGGGTGTCTGTGGGAGCAGAGGGTAGGCAGTGATCAGAGGCCGTGGGTTTGGGGAGCTGCAGGAAATAGGAGCCTCAGGTGGGGTTATTATGAAGTTTTAGAAGGGTTGTAGTTGAAGAAGAAGATGGGTGAGGAAGAGTTCCAGATCAGGGGTTGGGAGCCTCCTACATAGCAATGAGCCAAAGTGATTTACTCTCATCCTTGTTAAACATGGTGTAAGGACAAGCTTCTGGATGCACTGGGCGGCATGGCAACAGAGCAGTTATCACAACATTTTACAGCGCCAGTGATCAGGGCTCAATTCCCGCCACTGGTTGTAGGGAGTTTGTACATTCTCCCCATGACCATGGGGGTTCCCTCTGGGTGCAAACACGAGGAATTCTGCAGATGCTGGAAATTCAAGCAACACACATCAAAGTTGCTGGTGAACGCAGCAGGCCAGGCAGCATCTCTAGGAAGAGGTGCAGTCAACGTTTCGGGCTGAGACCCTTCGTCAGGACTAACTGAAGGGAGAGCTAGTAAGAGATTTGAAAGTGGGAGGGGGAATGAAAGAAAGAATGTGTGTATATAAATTAACAATGGATGGGGTACGAGGGGGAGGTGGGGCATTAGCGGAAGTTAGGTAAGTCAATGTTAATTTATTTATATACACACATTCTTTCTCTCTCTCTCCTTTTTCTCCCTCTGTCCCTCTGAATATACCCCTTGCCCATCCTCTGGGTTTTTCCCCCCTTCCCCTTTTTCCTTCTCCCTGGGCCTCCTGTCCTATGATCCTCTCTTATCCCTTTTGCCAATCACCTGTCCAGCTCTTGGCTCCATCCCTCCCCCTCTTGTCTTCTCCTATCATTTTGGATCTCCTCCTCCCCCTCCCACTTTCAAATCTCTTACTAGCTCTTCCTTCAGTTAGTCCTGACGAAGGGTCTCGGCCCGAAACGTCGACTGTACCTCTTCCTAGAGTTGCTGCCTGGCCTGCTGCGTTCACCAGCAACTTTGATGTGTGTCCCTCTGGGTGCTTTAGTTTCCTCCCACAGTCCAAAAACCTACAGATCAGAGCATAAGACACAGGAGCAGAATTAGGCCATTCAGCCCATCAAGTCTGCTCCGCCATTCCATCTTAGCTGATTTATTATTCCTCTCAACCCCATTCTGCTAGCGTAATCTTTGATTCTCTTACTAATCAAGAAGCTATCAACCTCTGCTTTAAATATACCCAATGATTTGGTCTCCACAGCCGTCTGTTTTAATGAATTCCACATATTCACTACCCTCTGGCTTAAGAAATTCCTCCTCATCTCTGTTCTAAACCAACATCCCTCTATTCTGAGGCTGTGCCCTCAGGTCCTAGACTCCCACTACACGAAACATCCTCTCCACATCCACTCTCTCTATGCCTTTCAATATTTGATAGGCTTCAGTGAGGTCCCCTCTCATTCTCCTGAACTCCAGTGAGTACAGATGCAGAACCATCCAATGCTCCTTAAATATTAACTCTTTCATTCCTCAGATCAGTGTGGTCTGACCATTACTTTTTAAAGCCTCAGCATTACATTCTTGCTTTTATATTTGAGTCCTCTTGAAATAAATGCTAACATTCCATTTGCATTCCTCATCACCAACTCAACGTGCAAGTTAATCTTTAGGGAATCCTGCACAAAGTCCCTTTGTGCCTCTGATTTTTAAATTTTCTCCTCGCTTAGAAAATAGTCGACACATGACCATACACTTCCCTGCACTATATTCCATCTGCCACTTCTTCACTCGTTCTACCAGTACGTGTAAGTCCTTCTGCATACTCCCTGCTTTCTGAACACTATCTGCCCTCCACCTATCTCCGTGTCGTCCACAAACCTGGCCGCAAAGTCAACAAATCTGTCATCCAAGACATTGACATATAACAGGAAAAGAAGTAGAACATCAAAAGTCACTGAGAGTCAACTAGAAAAAGCCCCTTTATTCCCACTCTTTGCCTTGTGCCAGTGAACCAATATTCTATCCATGTTAGTATCTTTACTGTAGTACCATAGGCTTTTATCATGTTAAGCTGTCTCATGTGCAGCACCTTGTCAAAGGCCTTCTGAAGTTCCAAGTAATCAACATCCACTGCCTCTTCTTTATCTACCCTGCCTGTTATTTCCTCAAAGAATTCCAAAAGATTTGTCAGACAAGATATCCCCTTAATGAAATCCTGCTAACTTTGCCCTATTTTGTCATTTTATCCTGTGCTTATAAGTACCCCAAAACCTTATCCTTAATAATGGACTCCAACCACTGAAGTTAGGCTACCTGGCCTATAATTTTCTATCTTCTACCTTCTACCCTTCTTAAAGAGTGGAGTGATATTTGCAATTTTCCAGTTCTCTAGATCCATTCTAGAGTCTAGTGATTCTTAAAAGATCATTACGAATGCCTGCACAATCTCTTCAGCTACCTCTTTCAGAACCCTGGGGTGTAGTCCATCTGATCCAGGTGACTTATCTACCTTCAGACCATTCAGCTTCCTAAACACCTTCTCTTTAATAACAACAACCGCACTCACTTCTGCCCCCTGACACTCTCGAATTTCTGGCATGCTGCTAGCGTCTTCCACAGTGAAGTTCAACGCAAAGTACTTATTAAGTTCAACCACCATTTCTTCAGGTGTAGACATTTCCATTATAATGAATGAAATTGCAAATGAACAGCATTTAAAAACTATTTTAAAAATGGACAAGAAACCATTTCGCTTCCCACAGGTGCTGCCTGACTGACAGCATTTCCAGCAGGTTTTTTTTTTGTGTATTTTAGAGTTCCAGTAGCTTCAGTTTCTTTTTTGATTCACAAATATGGAAGAGAATGGATGGGATCTTTTTAATGTTCTTTTCAAATCGATCTTAAGGCAAAATAGAGAGAAGTCCCTGCGCCATTCTTGTGGAATGGAGAGTTAAAGCATTAATGACTATCTTTATTTGTCGTATGTACAGTGAAATGCGTCATGTGATCAACAACCAACAGGATTGTGCTTGGGGGCAGACTGGAGGAGTCACCGGTCTTCTGGCACAAACATAGTGTGCCCACGACTCACTAACCTTAGCTCTTTGGAATCCGGAGACCCAGAGGAAACCCATACAGAGAGAACGAACAAACTCCTGACAGACATCAGCAAGAATTGATCTCTGATCCCACAGCTGGTGCTGTAATGTCATTCAGTCATTAAGCCCATCACCCCTACTGGGGCATAGGCCGCCGACAGCAGCTCACCAGAGGCCTCTGTCCTGGGCCAATCCTTCAAGCTGCACACCACCCCCCCAGGTGTAGCCCATCCTCTACACCTTCTAAAAGAAGATCTTTCCTCTCCCAAGCATAAGGCCCCTGGAGCCTCTGCTGGTGTTTGAGTAGCTCTGGGTTTTTATGGGATGGGGTTGCTAACCCCATGCCCAACCCTCTTGCTTTTGCAGCTGGTCTTGGGACTGTCCCTGGCAGGGTTCTGGCACTGTAAAGCATTGTGCTAACCGCTACACCACTGTGCTGCCCTTTGTCATGCTGGGGAAGAATCTGGCAAGGCTTGTGCTGTGGGCCAAATGGCCTTTCTCCCACTTCCTGAATTCCCGTGTTCTGTTGATATACTTACCTTCCGATTTTGATATACGGGAGATAAGAAGAAACACGATTGGTAAACCATTGTGCTACGGCCCATTTAATCAGTCATTAGGCAATTCAATCTTCTCCATAAACAGAGAACACTTAAAGCAAAGTGATTTTGCACAGGAGTGATCAGATCAGGCTTCAGAAACATCCTGCATTCTCTGAACAAAATCAAATCAGATCTTTGATTTTCTATATTTATCGTGCTGAGCTCCAAATGGAAAATGAAGGATACCTGAGAACCCCCTCAAGACTCTCATTACATCAAGATCTCCAGCTGCTCATGCAGGGAGCTTGCCAGCAGCTGCTGCATACAGAGTATTGAAATGCTCAAAGGTGCAACTGGCTCTTCATATGGAGTGGACACATGGCCTTCCAAACCTCACAAGTACACTTATCCTGATGCAGGGTCTCGGCCAAAAAGGTCAGACATCCTTTTGCCTCCTCAGATGCTGCTTGATCACAGAGTATCTCCACTAGTTTGCCCTTTGCTCCAGATTCCAGTCTCTTGGGTCTCCTTGCTTTGCTAAGCTTCAGAATTCAGAAATAATCTTTGTCATTATGCGAGGCCATTTTACAAGAGCAGAAATGGAACAGGACACATAACCCTTTGTGCTTGCTCCACCATGTGTCAAGAACATGGATGATCTTCAAGCATAGCTCTGTTTTCCTGCTCATATATTGCAATTCCCTTATCAATAAACAACTTGGTCTCTGCTTTGAATGATTGGCATGAGTGAGCCACCATAGCCCCTCCAAGTAAATAATTCTGATTTTGTTTTCTTCATTTCAGAACTAAGTGGCATTTCTGACTCAATATTCCAGGTGCAGTTTCACCAATGTCCTACACAGCTGTCATAAACTCTCTTTACCCCTGTGCTCAAATCCTCTCATTACGAAAGTCAAATATTTGCCCTCCTACCTGTCTGATGTACCTGCCTTTTGCTTTAAATGATTAATTTACAAGGGCATCCATGTCCTTTTGACTACCTGTCATTATTAATTTAAAAAAAACTAGTTTTCTGGTTTGGGAACCAAAGAGGATATTACTATTTTTTCACATTATATTCAATCTGCCAAATTTTTGCCCACTCAATCAGCCATTCCATAATTTCTGAAGGCTCTTTTTATCCTCCTCACTACTCACAATCCCATCTAGTTCTATCTAATATACCATTTGCTGCCCTCAGCCAAATTATTGATATACAGAGTAACACACACAAAATCTGGAGGAACTCAGCAGGTCAGACAGCATCTACGGAAAGGAATAAGTAAGCAGCCAACATTTCAGACTGAAACCCCTCATCAGAATTCATGAAGAGTGTCTACCCAAAACATCAACTGTTTATTCCTCTCCATAAATGTTGTCTGACCTGCTGAGTTCCTCCAGCATTTTGTATGTTACTCTCGATTCCCAGCAACTGCAAAATTTCTTGTGTTAAATATTATCGATATACAGTACACTGTGAATAGCTGGGTCCCTAGTATGGTCAGAGCCCACTAACCTGGGGCAGACTTATTCATTCTCACCCCAAGCTTTCCCTGCTAGTATATTACATCCAATTCCATATGCTCTAACCTTGTTGACGAACCTCTGGTTGGGATCTTATTGAAAATCTGTTTACCCAACTTCTGCTGGTATCGCTTATTTATTTTACAAGTCATATCTTCAAAGAACTCCAATTGATTAGAAAAAAACATGATTTCCCTTTCATAAGTCCAAGATGACTCTGGTCAATACCTTTAATCTTTTCTCAGTGCTCTGTTATGATATCCTTCATTATACAGTACTGTGCAAAAGTCTGTGGCGTATATATATATATATAGCTAGGGTGCCTAAAACTTTTACACAGTACTGTAGAGATTTTATGTACTGCACTGTACTGCTGCCACACAAAAAAAAAACGAATTTCATGACATATGTGAGAGATGATAAACCTGATTCTGATATGAGTCTCTATTGGAAAAGGGCAGGGAGAGGGGAATCATGATTGGGAAAAGGGGAAGGGAGAGGGGAGGGAGTGGGGAGCACCAGAGACATATTCTGTAATAAGACCATGAGATATAGCTGCAGAGGTAGGCCATTCGGCCTATCAAGTCTGTTCTGCCATTCAGTCTGGGCTGATCCAATTCTTCCAGTCATCCTTACTCCCGTGCCTTCACCCCATACCCTTTGATGCCCTGGCTAATCAAGAACCTATCTATCTCTGCCTTAAAACATCCAATAATACACCCAGTAATGATCAATAAACCAAATGTTTGGAATCAAATGACCCTGCCTGCTGTTCTACGGCTGGGTGTGTTTGCTCCTTTGCCATCCCCTGCCCCGGCACTCCTCGTCTGCCAACTGTCCCATACCCCTCCTGCAGCACTCCAGTCTCACTATTCCCAATATCCTTTACTCTAGCCAGATTTACAAACGTGCTGCATTTTGACAAATACAATACTGCGCAAAATTCTTAGGCACTCCAGCTATATACAAGTGCCTAAGACTTTTGCACAGTACAGCAGATTCCAGCATAGTATTGGATATGGCCCAGGCAATCAAAATAGAAAGCTGAGCACTAATGGCTGATTTTTTTAACACCAGTAACATGATCTCCCCATTCCTTCCAACTCTTTTTCAAATTCCCTCCCTTCTCTCAACAGTTTATGGCTCTTCAAATGCCCATCCAGGTACTTTTTAAAAGTAGAAACATCTTGCTTAAGTTATATGAGGCCTAGTGAAGTTGCATATTGTGAACAGGCTTGGTCTTTACCCGAGTGAAGTGTTTAAAAGCAAGATAGTAAGAGTTCAGAGTTAGCGTGTCACTGTAAGGGTAAGAGGCAGAGGTGGCAAGATATAAGCTACTTTCTTCAATAATTGAAATGAATGTTTCTGTGTATTCCCATCAGTCGGTTGCCTGACTTATTTCCCTGTATGTCCTCTTATATCCTCTTTGTAACATCGTGTAAGTTCAGGGAAGTTTGCAATTAGTTTGTCTCAGCAAAGTATTCGAATATTCAGAGGCGTCTCCCATTGTCGATACGCAATTCAGAATCAGAATCAGATTTATTATCACTGGCATGTGTTGTGAAATTTGTTAACTTAGCAGCAGCAGTTCAATGCAATACATAATATAGAAGAAGGAGAAAAATAATAATAATAATGCTTCAAAAGGAAGCATTGTCAATCCCAAAGTATTGAGGTAAACAATGTCATTGTAACTATTGGAAAAGTAATGAATGACCTTTCAATAAATTGATCGTAAGGATATAAAAATGTTATGTATTTTGAGCTTGGGAGACTCTGCTGAGAGAGTGTCTCCAGAAGAATGCCTTCTTGTCATGATGAATAAAGACTCCTATATCACCAGCTTCTGTGTCTCTCAAATGACTTTGATCACTGTCAGAACAGTACGTTCTCCGCATGACCACGTGGATTTCCTCTGGGTGCTCCAAGTTCCTCCCACGTTCCAAAGACATCTGCTTTAGGGCTCGTAAGTTGTGGGCATGCCATACTGGAGCAGGGAGCGTGGTGACAATGGCTGCCCAGCACAATCCTTGCTGATTTGATTTGATGCAAAACGATGCATTTTACTGTGTGTTCTGACGTACAGTAGATGTGAGAGATAAAGCTTCAGTGCTGTTGTAATGAGGATAAAGCAGAATAGTTATTTCGTATGCAGCAAGGCTCCATAAATGGGAAAATATTAGGAAGGTATTTTGAACGACTGGGAAGGAGAATTCTTGTATTCTTCTCCAAAAGTCCAGTTACGTCATTCAAAGAGCACTGCTGTGGCCCCTGTTTAACACTCCATTCCGAAAAGTTAGCACCTTTGGTTGTGCTGTCCTCCTCAGGTACCGTGCTGGACTGCTAGTCTAAACATAACTCAAAAGTTCTATAGAAACCCTTTCTATTTTCTGGCAAGCAGTTCGTGTCTTCTTTAAGGATGCTACACCCCTGCTGATATGATTGGTCTGACTTTCTCTGCAAAGTATATAAAATCTGCTCCTGGAGCGAATGTAGAGTCCTTTTATAAATGTTACAGAAGTCCATCTTTCTTGTAAACAATCTTAACAATTCATAACATTTGCCCTATAAGAGCATGAGAGTCACTGTGATCAGGGTGGGGACGGGGGCTCTCTCAATTTCAGTTTAGTTTACCATTAGATGTGGCAAAGTGGCTGAGGGGAGGTGGGATGGTGGGATAGAGGACGATTCATGCAATGTTACCAACGGCTGCAAATGTTCCTATATCCCAGAAAAGTGGGATACCTATCAATCGCAGCCCAGAATATACTGAATATCCAAATGCAGTATATTTAAGGCTGTGATCGATAGATTTCCCATTAACATGGTGTCTGAAAAGCCGTCAGGAACACATCCTGGAATTTAGGATCAGGCATGATTCATCTACGTGTCTCCTTGATAGCTTTAATGGCTATGTTTTTATTTTAGCCTCTTAACTACCCTAACTGCTTAAGAAGACAGTGTAGCAAAAGAAGACAGTGTATTCCTTGCAGATACCGGGAAAATGTAATTTGAGGGTGAAAATTTACATTCCAAATGGTGAGAATTCGCAATGAAACTCAGAGTATATCTTACAGTGGTTAGGGATTTACTTTTGCGTAATGAGACTGTTCTGGTATAATGCAAAAAAGTGATGATTTGCCATTATGCCAAATCACAAGAGGAGCATTATGAACTTATTTTCAGTTTCACCACTCTTCTGGTTTAAAACATATGGCACAGGAACTAAACACACAAATCCATGAACATGACCTCACTATTTTTCCTCTCTTTTTGCACTATTTCTTATTCAATTTTTTTAGTATATTCTATGTTTTGCATTGTAATGGTGCCACAAAAAAAACAAATTTCATGACATATATCAAAGATAATAAATCAGATACTGATTCTGAAAGAAACTCAAGCTATTGTCACATGTACATTAACTTAACCAGTTGTTCATATTTTTTGCTAATAGCAAAGAAATGCTGAGGAGTATTCCGAAACCTTAACCCAGAATTTGCAGCAACTTGCAAATTTTTCATTTATTTAATCATCCTAAAAGATAATGTAAACCTATCAAATTATACACAAATTGTTGAGGTATCAAATTTGCTGTGATAAACATTTATTGCAAAAATATATCAAAGCTGACAGCCTATTATAATCTCCTTTCTAAACAGTGAGCATCACACTGTTTGAAGCTATGCTGGAGGCAATTTATTTTTATTCGCCGCTAGACAAAAGGAGTCGATTTTTCTTCTTCACTTATTCAGTTACTGTGGCATGAAAATGGGTGGCAAATTTTACAGCTGGTTAGATTTCACCTGGGTCGTTCAAACTCACGAAAATGTAACACCGGAAGAATTGGCTGGCAAGGCATTTCTAGGCAGCTTTTTCTATCGAGTGTGGCCACAGATGCTGGTAGCAACATCTGATGAGCTGGACACCTCTAGTGTTGTCTCAGCATGATTGTGGCCTGAAGGACTTGGAGTGAAACTAATTTCCATATCAAACCCAATTTAGATGAGATGTTCTTGGTTAAAAAGAAGCCGTCGCTTCAATAGCCCCTTGATTAGATTTCATCTCCAGAGCAGACGATCCAGTCAAATATGAATATTTATTACCAAGAATGCTGATCTTCTCCCTTTCATCACACTGATACCGAATATTTTTCACCACTAATTTTATGAAAATGTAGGCAAAAGAATGTTTGCACACAAACTGACAGTGCTTCAGATAATCCTATTTTTTTTATCATATTGAAATGATAGCTTCCTGTTTATTCATGTGATAACACGACCTCAAACATTGTTTTCCATCTCTAAAACCTAAATCTTAAGATCTTTTGTAAATTAAAGCCGAACATGTACAAAAGACCAACTTTAATAGCTGGAATATATTTGCATTTATTTGACGGCAACATTTTCATTTATTGGCCGGTACTAAAAGGTGGATAATTACCGAATAATAATCGCAGACTGAATGCAAGTTTTCTCCATCCAAAGGTTAGCCTTCCATCAGATCTCCATATAGGAAGGAGCACAGACCTGATCCTCCACGGAGGTGACAGCACATCCTTTGATTGTTCCTGGCATAATTTGTTCTTTCCGCTCAGGGACAGATAGCTTCTCTGTTTAGCGATGCCTTGATGATATTGGCACACTAGCGCAGCTGCTACCTCATAGCGTCAGCGAGTTCGCTCTTGAGTAGCGTTCACATGTTCCTCCTGTGACCAAGTGAGTTTTGCTCGGGTGTTTGGGCTTTGCCACATATCCCAAAGGCGTACAGATTGGCAGGCTAACTGGCCACTGTAAATTGACTCCTAGAGTGTAGGCAAGTGATAAAACATGACTGAAATTTTGGGAGAGTAAACACAGGGATAATACACTCTAAATGAATGCACAACCTTAGTGGGTGGAAGAGCCTAGTTCAGTGATGTATGACTTTGTGGCTAAAACAAATTGCAGTTAACAATGTTAACTACAAATTTATTAGTTCATGTATCAGATAAGTATCAGCTCAAGGGAAAGAACTATCCTTGCAATGGAAGCATTCAATGATAAGATAGCATCTGTATATTATTAAAATGGCTCCAAGCAGAGGTCCACTTGTATAACAATGGAGCAGCTGTAGATTCAGAGTCCTACAGCACTGAAACACAGCCTTTGGCCCAACTGGTCCATACTGACCAGGATATCTACCTCAGACAGTGATTGACTCATATCCTTATCAACCAGTCCATGTCAACTCTTCTGGTGTGGCACGTCTGATGCACTTAGGTTTGGGAAAGGAAACAGCAGACTTCATGCAGCTTGCAGAGTCTCCAATTTATCTTTACATCTTATTTATGACTTATGACGCTTTGAGTTGCTAAGTTATTCAATTTCTGAGCAGGCATTTATCAAAAAATGTGCAAAGAAATAAAAATATGACCTATTAAGCTTTGAAGTGGTCATGAAGAAAACTTCCATCACAGGTTCATCACTTTCTTCCATCCAGTCCATCTTCATGGCCCTTTGCTTCAGGAAGGCTAATAGTATCATCAAGGATGCCTGCCAACCTCGAGATTCTCTGTTCTACCTTTTGGGAGAAGATACGGGAGCCTGAACACGTGGATGGCCAGGCTCAGGAACAGCTCCACCTCATTTGCGATCAGACTTATGGACCAATCACCTGATCCATACTCCCTTTCTGGGTGGTGCTGCCACAATCTCGGATTCTTCATTCTACCTCTCTTGGTTTTTCTGTTATTGAATCTTCTGCATTTCTTTTTACATAAAACACAGGAGGAACTCAGCAGGTCAGCCAGTATCTACCGAGAGGGAAAAGTATACACATTTCAGGCCGAGACCATTCTTTTAACATTGCTCCAGAATACACTACAATCTTCGCACCCATTCTATTGTTTTGCACTCATTGCTGTGTTTACTACGGCCATGTTTACTCTGTGAGCAAGGGATTTCATTGCACCCTGGTGTAAATGACAATACACTAATCTGAATCTGAGTTTCAGGATTGAATAAAAGAGGTAGTAGTAGCATTGGACAGAAAATTGGATATGTAACAAGAAGCTGAGAGTAGTGTAGCAGTGAATGGTTATTTCTCAGAGGGACGCAAACAGCAGAGCAATACAAGGGCTGCTACTTCGATCACTGTTTGATGTTATAAATATTAATGCATCAGACTATATTTACATATAATGCATCCTCGAAACTTTCCTTCCATCTTTTTTATAGCGTCACCTATTCAAAACTCAAAACAAATATTGCACTGAACCCCTCGATGGCCTGTTCTCGGGTGAGTGTGTGGAAATACATTCATTAGTTAATTTCTTAGCATATGTTTAGAAACATAGAAACATAGAAAATAGGTGCAGGAGTAGGCCATTCGGCCCTTCAAGCCTGCACCGCCATTTATCATGATCATGGCTGATCATCCAACTCAGAACCCCGCCCCAGCCTTCCCTCCATACCCCCTGATCCCCGTAGCCACAAGGGCCATATCTAACTCCCTCTTAAATATAGCCAATGAACTGGCCTCAACTGTTTCCTGTGGCAGAGAATTCCACAGATTCACCACTCTCCGTGTGAAGAAGTTTTTCCTAATCTCGGTCCTAAAAGGCTTCCCCTTTATCCTCAAACTGTGGCCCCTCGTTCTGGACTTCCCCAACATCGGGAACAATCTTCCTGCATCTAGCCTGTCCAATCCCTTTAGGATTTTATACGTTTCAATCAGATCCCCCCTCAATCTTCTAAATTCCAACGAGTACAAGCCCAGTTCATCCAGTCTTTCTTCATATGAAAGTCCTGCCATCCCAGGAATCAATCTGGTGAACCTTCTTTGTACTCCCTCTATGGCAAGGATGTCTTTCCTCAGATTAGGGGACCAAAACTGCACACAATACTCCAGGTGTGGTCTCACCAAGGCCTTGTACAACTGCAGTAGTACCTCCCTGCTCCTGTACTCGAATCCTCTCGCTATAAATGCCAGCATACCATTCGCCTTTTTCACCGCCTGCTGTACCTGCATGCCCACTTTCAATGACTGGTGTATAATGACACCCAGGTCTCGTTGCACCTCCCCTTTTCCTAATCGGCCACCATTCAGATAATAATCTGTTTTCCTATTTTTGCCACCAAAGTGGATAACTTCACATTTATCCACATTAAATTGCATCTGCCATGAGTTTGCCCACTCACCCAACCTATCCAAGTCACCCTGCATCCTCTTAGCATCCTCCTCACAGCTAACACTGCCACCTAGCTTCGTGTCATCCGCAAACTTGGAGATGCTGCATTTAATTCCCTCATCCAAGTCATTAATATATATTGTAAACAACTGGGGTCCCAGCACTGAGCCTTGCCGTACCCCACTAGTCACCGCCTGCCATTCTGAAAAGGTCCCGTTTATTCCCACTCTTTGCTTCCTGTCTGCTAACCAATTCTCCATCCACATCAATACCTTACCCCCAATACCGTGTGCTTTAAGTTTGCACACTAATCTCCTGTGTGGGACCTTGTCAAAAGCGTTTTGAAAATCCAAATATACCACATCCACTGGTTCTCCCCTATCCACTCTACTAGTTACATCCTCAAAAAATTCTATGAGATTCGTCAGACATGATTTTCTTTTCACAAATCCGTGCTGACTTTGTCCGATGATTTCACCACTTTCCAAATGTGCTGTTATCACATCCTTGATAACTGACTCCAGCAGTTTCCCCACCACCGACGTTAGGCTAACGGGTCTATAATTCCCCGTTTTCTCTCTCCCTCCTTTTTTAAAAAGTGGGGTTACATTAGCCACCCTCCAATCCTCAGGAACTAGTCCAGCTTGGCTCCAGTAGTACACTGGAATTCCTTAAGGATAGCTGTACACTGACGTCCTTGATTTTGGATTGAGGGATGTATTTACCCTGAGACAGAAGATTTGCAGCCCAGCACTGAATTTATCTAGGCACAGAAAATAAAAAAAGACATTCATAACAACTAGATGTCTCCATAGAACAAGATACTTTTTGAAGCATCATCACTCTTGTGATATGGTAAGGTACATAGCCTCCAGTCCCTTTGAACAGTGCTGTCGTCATTATCCAATAATGAAGTTCAATGACGCTGGTTACGAGAAAAACACTGAGAGAAATCCAAATCTTTTCTTTGAACGAGTATACTTTTTTTTTAAAGCCAACCCATAAAAGGCTCAGTTTAATCACTGATTTTGAAGATGCTTCCTTTGATAGCATGGCACTCTCTCTGTACCACATAAGAAGCATTTTACACAAAACTTCAGGACAAAGACGAAACAACTTCATATATATATGGAGTTACTGTCATATTAAGGTTTACCATGTCAAAACTGAAAGGCTATAATTCTGATACTAATAAACATGAAGTACTTGTGAAATTATGAAGCTACGGTAACTGTTATCATTTTAAGCAACACACACAAAATGTTGGAGGAACTCAGCAGGTCAAGCAGCATCTATGGAAAAAAGTAACAATCTACGTTTTGTGCCGAGAACCTTCATCAGCCTATTATTTTAGCCTTTGGTATACCACAGCCAGTTGACTGTGGCTAAATTGGTTTATTAGTGTCACAGTACCAAGATATAATGAAAAGTTTGTCCTGCATACCATTTATACAGATCATATTCAGATAGAATACTGTTTTAAGGCATCCGTCTCTCTTGCGAGACCATGGATCTGCGCCTGGAAAGTCTTCACTCTCCAGGGCGCAGGCCTGGGCAAGGTTGTATGGAAGACCAGCAGTTGCCCATGCTGCAAGTCTCCCCTCTCCAAAACACCAATGTTGTCCAAGGGAAGGGCATTAGGACCCATACAGCTTGGCACCAGTGTCGTCGCAGAGCAACATGTGATTAAGTGCTTTGCTCAAGGACACAACATGTTCCCTCGGCTGGGGCTCGAACTCACGACCTTCAGGTCACTAGTCCAATGCCTTAACCACTTGGCCACCTGCCCACACTAGAATACTGTAGAACAATAACAATGCAGAATAAAATTTAAAAGCTACTGAAAAAGTGTAGTGCACCTCCAACCCTCTGACTCTCGATACTGGAGCCCCTTAGGGCTGCGTACTGAGTCCCCTCCTTTACGCCACCCACAGCTCTACTCTGCTAATTAAGTTTGCCCCGATACTACCTTATCTCAAACAATAACGAGGTGGCCTACAGGGAAGAAATCATCTCTCTGACACAGTAGTGTCAAGAAAACAACCTCTCCCTCAAGTGTTTTGAACGGCTTGTCAAGCCTCATATCACAGCCAGCCTCCCCTCATCGCTGGATCCTCTACAGTTTGCTTATCGTCCAAATCGCTCTACGGAGGACACAGTATCCACCACACTGCACACAGTTCTCTCTCACTTGGACAACAAAGACACTTATGCCAGAATCCTGTACATTGATTTCAGTTCAGCGTTCAATACCATCATCCCGCAGAGACTAGTGGAGAAACTGTCGCTGCTTGGCCTTAAGACTACCATGTGTTGCTGGATTCTGGATTTCTTGGCAGGGAGACCACAGTCAGTCCGTGTTGGCAGGAACATCTCTGACTCCCTCACACTGAGCACTGGATCCCCACAAGGCTGTGTGCTTAGCCCATTGCTGTTTACACTGCTAACACATGACTGTGCAGCCAGATTCAAGGAGAACCTGATCATTAAATTTGCTGATGATACCACAGTGGTGGGGCTCATCAGCAAAAATGATGAAACTATGTACAGGGAGGAGGTCAAACACCTAGAGAACTGGTGCAGTGATAACAACTTGATGCTTAATGTCATCAAAACCAGGGAGATGACCGCCGATTTCAGACAGTCTCAGCCTGAGCACACACCCCTCAGCATCAGCGGCTCCACAGTGGAGAGAGTGGAAAACATCAAGTTCCTTGGGGTGCAGATCTCGGACAATCTCACCTGGTCCAGGAACACCACTGGGATTGTTAAAACGAGCCCAGCAGAGATTGCACTTTCTGAGAAAGCTTAAACAAGCATCACTCCCCACTAACATCTTAACTACATTCTACAGAGGCGTGGTTGAGAGGGTGCTGTCCTTTTGCATCACAACCTGGTACTCCAGCTGCAGTGCTGTCGACAAAAAAAGCCTTGCAGAGGGTGGTTAGGGGAGCAGAAAAGGTTATTGGGGTCTCCCTACCTTCTGTCCAAGACCTCTTTCAGAGTCGATGCCTCCAGAAGACACGGTACATCATTAAAAACCCCTCACACCCTCTCCATGAACTGTTTGTTCTTCTGCCATCAGGCAAACGTTACAGGAGCATTAAAACTAAAACCACAAGGCTACTAAACAGCTTCCTCCCACAGGCAGTCAGACTGCTAAATAGCTGCTCTACCTGACTCTACTTTGGACACTTTTAATTTGCACTGGACAATTATAACTTGATTTTAACTGACATGTGGCTGTTGTGTTTTACTATTTATTGTTATGTTTATTATTTAGTGTTGCGTTTGTTATGTTATGATTGCACTGCCCCTGAGAAACGCTGTCTCATTCTGCCCTGCAGAGCTGATGTATGGTTAGAATGGCAATAAAGTTTTTTGAATCCTTGGATCTTGAATCTTGAATATCACAAAAACAAAAGAGCGGGTTGTGGATTACAAAAGGAATGGAGATGGGTTAACCCCTATTGACATCAATGGATCTGGGGTTGAGAGGGTAAACTGCTTCAAGTTCCTTGGCATCCACATCACCGAGGACCTCACGTGGTCTATACATACCAGCTGTGTGGTGAAAAAGGCACAACAACGCCTTTTTTACCTCAGACAGTTGAAGAAGTTTGGTATGGGCCCCCAGATCCTAAGAACTTTCTACAGGGGCACAATTGAGAGCATCCTGACTGGCTGCATCACTGCCTGGTATGGGAACTGTACCTCCTTTAATCGCAGGTTTCTGCAGAGAGTGGTGCGGACAGCCCAGCGCATCTGTGGTTGTGAACTTCCCACGGATCAGGACATTTACAAGGACAGGTGTGTAAAAAGGGCCCGTAGGATCATTGGGGACCCAAGTCATCCCAACCACAATCTATTCCAGCTGCTACCATCCGGGAAGTGGTGCCGCAGCATAAAAGCCAGGACCAACAGGCTCCGGGACAGCTTCTTCCACCAGGCCATCAGACTGATGAACTCACGCTGATTTGAGCGTACTCTATATTACATTGACTGTTCTATTTATTATAAATTATTATAAATTACTACGATTGCACATTGCACATTAAGATGGAGATGTAACATAAAGATTTTTGCTCCTCATGTATGTGAAGGATGTAAGAAATAAAGTCAACTCAATTCAAATTCAGTTCAACTCGATAAAGTGCCACATCATAATAAGGTAGATTATGAGGTGAAAGGCCCATCTTGTCATACAAGAGGTCCCTTTAAGAGTCTGATAACAGGACAGAAACTGTCCTTGAGTCTGACTGTATGTGCTTTCAGGCTTTTTGACCTTCCACGTTGGAAGAGGGGAGAAGAAAGAATGTCCATGCAAGGTGGGGTTCTTTAATTATGCTTGCGGCTTTACTGAGGCAATTAGATAGAGTCCATAGAGGGGAGGCTGGTTCCTGTGAGGTGCTGTTTAAACTGGAAAGCTACAGTTCAGATACTAGAGGACATAGACCTACACTTGCAGAAATTCTGAAGCTACTGTGACTGTGATTATTTTAGCCTTTATTTGCAATGATAAACAGTTGACTCTGGCTGAACTGTAACACCCCCCGCCCCAACTTCAACTGCGATTTAAAAGTCCAAAGCTGATTTTATTCTGTGATGGATATTTCCTGGGTGAAGGAACCTCTTCTTTTTGCCAAGCTCAGGTTTCTAAACACACTTGTAAAGTTGTACAGTTGTTGCCACTTATAATGATCAAATTGTTGTAAATTAGATTTCCAACTATATTCTTTGTTAAGCTTCTAGTGATAAAGGGGAGCCAGTATTCAGTTCTACATGTAAATGGTATTCAATAATCAATTTGAAGTTGGAAGGGTAGTTTTGTGAACAGATGCATCATTTATAGAGAGCAGGATTTTGGGTCAGTGTGGTTTGCTTATTGCTCCTCAAAAGGTGCAGTGTAAGACAATGGGTTATTTAATTTGGCTTGTTTTCAAACAGACAACAATGGCTAAGTTGTTTAGCTCAAGGAAACTTGCAGACCAGCTTGGAGACAGCCACTTAGCATATCAATGGCTGATTTATTAATACATTGGAAAGTTTATATACTCAAGGAGGCAGCTTCACAGTATTTGTTGTGGGTACCTGGGATCTGTCTCTTCAAGAAGCTTTTAGACCACTTGTGGTAAAAGGTACCTGAAAGAATATCGTATATGTGTGAAGTCACCCAAATGCCAGAATAAGACAGCAGCTCAGGATTATTAGGAACAGGCTAATGAACATCAAGTAGTATGAAAGCACCACTGGGTGAAGTAGAGTCCATTTTTCTACCTTTGATTTCTGTGATGGGCCGTCTGTTTTGTTGGTATGTCTTTTTAGCTTATAGGAATCTTACCTGTGTTTTGGAAATCATTTGTGCTTTAGAAATAGTTTGTAACTTGAAAATGCTTTAAAGATAGAAAATCCTCTTAAATGTGTTTTAAGACTTTTGCATAGATTCAAACATGTATCACCAAAAATAAATGAATTGTATTTATACTACTTTCTTTGTTAACTGGATGTACGTATCTTCTCCTTTGTGGGGGGGGGGGGGAGCCACCACTCAAATAGTGGGTATAGGCAGCTAAATTTGCTGTAGAGAGTAGCAGTGAAGTGAGCTAGTCTTTGGAGTTTGGGTAGTTACAGTACAACCTCCCTTTAGTGAGAGTAATCTTGGTTATTTATATCTAAAAGGGCTTAAGGTCTTCGTCTGAGTTTAGAACTTCGCGGTCAGCGAACCCAATACCGTCACAATTCTGTGACTAAATTAATAAAGTTGACATGTGCAAATTTGTGTGAAACAAACTCATACTCTTGTTTGTGAGTGGTCATCTCTGGAATCATTTGGGAGGTCCCCTTTTCCCTGAGATAACAAAGTGCCAAACAGTCACTATGGAACAATGAATCAACTCAGTCCAGCCTTGACTGCGTTTCAACTGTTCTCTGTCAAGGCTGGAATTAAAGCAGTACGGGTCAGAAAACTGCATTCGTCACTTTTTTGTGAGTGCAGTGAGAATAAAGCGTAGATGTCGAAAGGCCTACCTGTAGTAAATCCGAAAGGGGAAAAAAAACTGTCCATAATTAACTTCTGAATGGCATCATGTGGCTGAGAGCCAGAACTGGCTGCTTGAGACCTCCAGCCAAGAGACCGTACTCTGATTGCAATGTTTCATGCAAAAGCAGTTACCACTTCCCACCAACTGGAGTGAGGTTCATGGGTGAACAACTGGTAATCTGATTTAAATTATTCACGAGCAACTTGACCTTCACCATAAGTAATAACAGTAATAGGAATAAAAGCAACACGCCCTCTGAAATCCGTCAGTCACAGTGTGCATAATCAACTGTACAGAAATGCCCTCTGACAATGATACACATTTCCATAGAATTCCATTAGTCTCTTTCTACCCTGGTTCTGATCTTCTACTACTTCTCCCAATTTGACCCACAGTGTGTCCTGCACTCGTTCCTGTCTGTGACTGCTCCTTCCTTCATCTTGGATTTTTCCACAAACCTTTAGCACATTGCTGCCTCAGTCCTCCCTTTCACTGGTTTTGGTAATGGTTTTGGTCAGCTCCCCTGATTTCTTTTGCATTTCTGTTCTGCAAATATGATTGCACGAAGTGTCATGTAATGAGTAAAATATAGTTGACTATGAAAAGGGGTAAGCTCTCAAAGACACTCTTATCTGGAACAGAATACTGCCTGTCTTTCTTCCCGGACCTCCTGTCCCATGATCCTCTCGTATCCCCTTTTGCCTATCACCTGTCCAGCTCTCGGCTCCATCCCTCCCCCTCCTGTCTTCTCCTATCATTTTGCATCTCCCCCTCCCCCTCCAGCTTTCAAATCCCTTACTCACTCTTCCTTCAGTTAGTCCTGACGAAGGGTCTCGGCCTGAAACGTCAACTGCACCTCTTCCTATAGATGCTGCTTGGCCTGCTGCGTTCACCAGCAACTTTGATGTGTACTGCCTAATATATACTAAGTTTCAAACACCTTAATTGATAATCACCTTTAGCAGACTCATACAGAAACATCTTGTATAGCTGTAACATGATACTCCAACCCATGAACTCAACAGCCTGACCTATGAAAGTAAGCATACCCAATGCCTTCTTCGTCAAGCTGTCTGCCTGCACTGCCACTGTCAAGGAGCTATGTACCTGCATCCCATGACTTCTCTTTTCCACAACCTGCCTCAGGGCCCTACTGTTCACTGTGAAAGTCCTGCCATAGTTCAGCTCACCAAAGTGCAATAGGATCCACTCATGCCACACACAAGAGACGATTTACAGTGGCCAGCTAAATTATCAACCAACATATCTTCAGGATGCATACATGGTCACAAGGAAAATGTGCAATTTTTTATTGATATACAATGAAAAGTATTCTATCTGGATGCTTGGTATAGCATGTGCTCTGCGTGAGACCACAAGAAATTCTGTTCTGGGCACAGTCCAACACATCACAGGAACCACACTCCCCTCTATAGCCTCCATCTACACTTCTTGCTGCGTCAAAGACCTCACCCGCCCTAAACTTTCTCTCTTCTCCCCTCTATCATTGGACAAAAGATACAAAAGCATGGAAGTACATACTACCAGTTTTGAGAATAGCTTCTGCCCTGCTGTTATAAGACTAGTAAATAGTTCTGTTGTACAAAAAGTTGGACTCTTGACCTCACAATCTATGTTGTTATGATTTGGTACCTTATTGTTCAGCTGCTCTCCACTTTCCCTGCATTCTACTTTATTCTGCATTCTTTTATTGATTTACTTTGTTCTACCTCAAAGTACTGTGTAATAATCTGCTCAGAATGCAAGACAAGCTTTTCACTGTATCTCGATACACATGTCAATAATAAACCAATTTCAATTCCAATTCCAAATTTCACACAGACAGCACGAGAGGTCAGGAATGTACGTGAGGCAGTAATGCTAACCACTATACCACTGAAGAACCCATTCTCAATGCTCTCCACGATACCACTGAACGACTCATTTCCAACACTATCAACTATACCACTGAACGACCCATTCTCAAAGCTAACCACGATACCACTGAACAACCCATTCTCAATGCTATCCACGATACCACTGAACGAACTGTTAGAGTGAGTTTTTGGGTAGATGATTCATTTACACTTAAATGACTCTGGCCACCAGTCTTCTGTTTGACAAAGTACTGTGGATTGAGTTCACAACAATGCATTTCCTAAAAGCTGTGAATATCGGAATACTAGCTAGACACTGCGGATGGAAGTGTGAAGTTTACAGGTAGTTTCGAAGACAGCCTTATCCATACTTTATAAATATTAATTGTCCTCTATGTTAGCACGTAAAATACCAAATAAATGTATTGTGGATTTGACTTGCACTCCTAAAGGCTGTGAGTACCAACCCAGATGTGTTGGCATCTGGAGGAAAGGATGAAGTCAGAAGGTGGGATGTTTTGTATGTAGCTTCAAAAGGAAGCATTGTCTATGCATTGTTTATAACTTTGTAAGTAGCGATTGCTCTTTGTGTTTAGCATATAAACATCCAGCCCACATTGGGCTAGCAGAACTTTCCACCGAAAGCGTCTCCATCCGTATGATGCCTGCTGTACCTTGTTGTGTCGAATAAGGAAGCTGCTTTGTATCTACCAGTGACTCTGTCTCTCCGGCGATTTCATCCACACTGCAACACGGCCCATTCTCAATACTAACCACGATACGACTAATCGACCCATTAATGCTATCCACTATACCACTGAAAGACCTATTCTCAATGCTATCCACGATACATAGAACATAGAATAGTACAGCACATTACAGGCCCTTCGGCCCACAATGTTGTGCCAACCTTCAAACCCTGCCTCCCATATAACCCCCCACCTTAAATTCCTCCATATACCTGTCTAGTAGTCTCTTAAACTTCACTAGTGTATCTGCCTCCACCACTGACTCAGGCAGTGCATTCCACGCACCAACCACTCTCTGAGTAAAAATCCTTCCTCTAATATCCCCCTTGAACTTCCCACCCCTCACCTTAAAGCCATGTCCTCTTGTATTGAGCAGTGGTGCCCTGGGGAAGAGGCGCTGGCTATCCACTCTATCTATTCCTCTTAATATCTTGTACACCTCTATCATATCTCCTCTCATCCTCCTTCTCTCGAAAGAGTAAAGCCCTAGCTCCCTTAATCTCTGATCATAATGCATACTTTCTAAACCAGGCAGCATCCTGGTAAATCTCCTCTGTACCCTTCCTAATGCTTCCACATCCTTCCTATAGTGAGGTGACCAGAACTGGACACAGTACTCCAAGTGTGGCCTAACCAGAGTTTTATAGAGCTGCATCATTACATTGCAACTCTTAAACTCTGTCCCTCGACTTATGAAAGCTAACACTCCATAATCTTTCTTAACTACCCTATCTACCTGTGAGGCAACTTGCAGGGATCTGTGGACATGTACCCCCCAATCACTCTGCTCCTCCACACTACCAAGTATCCTGCCATTTACTTTGTACTCTGCCTTGGAGTTTGTCCTTCCAAAGTGTACCACCTCACACTTCTCCGGGTTGAACTCCATCTGCCACTTCTCAACCCACTTCTGCATCCTATCAATGTCTCTCTGCAATCTTTGACAATCCTCTACACTATCTACAACACCACCAACCTTTGTGTCATCTGCAAACTTGCCAACCCACCCTTCTACCCCCACATCCAGGTCGTTAATAAAAATCATGAAAAGTAGAGGTCCCAGAACAGATCCTTATGGGACACCACTAGTCACAATCCTCCAATCTGAATGTACTCCCTCCACCACCACCCTCTGCCTTCTGCAGGCAAGCCAATTCTGAATCCACCTGGCCAAACTTCCTTGGATCCCATGCCTTCTGACTTTCTGAATAAGCCTACCGTGTGGAACCTTGTCAAATGCCTTACTAAAATCCACATAGATCACATCCACTGCACTACCTTCATGTATATGCCTGGTCACCTCCTCAAAGAACTCTATCAGGCTCGTTAGAGACGATCTGCCCTTCACAAAGCCACGCTGACTGTCCCTGATCAGACCATGATTCTCTAAATGCCCATAGATCCTATCTCTAAGAATCTTTTCCAACAGCTTTCCCACCACAGACATAAGGCTCACTGGTCTATAATTACCCGGACTATCCCTACTACCTTTTTTGAACAAGGGGACAACATTCGCCTCCCTCCAATCCTCCGGTACCATTCCCGTGGACAACGAGGATATAAAGATCCTAGCCAGAGGCTCAGCAATCTCTTCCCTCACCTCGTGGAGCAGCCTGGGGAATATTCCATCAGGCCCCGGGGACTTATCCATCCTAATGTATTTTAACAACTCCAACACCTCCTCTCCCTTAATATCAACATGCTCCAGAATATCAACCTCACTCATATTGTCCTCACCATCATCAAGTTCCCTCTCATAGGTTAATACCGAAGAGAAGTATTCATTGAGGACCTCGCTCACTTCCACAGCCTCCAGGCACATCTTCCCACCTTTATCTCTAATCGGTCCTACCTTCACTCTTGTCATCCTTTTGTTCTTCACATAATTGAAGAATGCCTTGGAGTTTTCCTTTACCCTACTCGCCAAGGCCTTCTCATGCCCCCTTCTTGCTCTTCTCAGCCCCTTCTTAAGCTCCTTTCTTGCTTCCCTATATTCCTCAATAGACCCATCTGATCCTTGCTTCCCAAACCTCATGTATGCTGCCTTCTTCCACCTGACTAGATTTTCCACCTCACTTGTCATGGGTTCCTTCACCCTACCATTCTTTATCTTCCTCACCGGGACAAATTTATCCCTATCATCCTGCAAGAGATCTCTAAACATCGACCACATGTCCATAGTACATTTCCCTGCAAAAACATCATCCCGATTCACACCCGCAAGTTCTAGCCTTATAGCCTCATAATTTGCCCTTCCCCAATTAAAAATTTTCCTGTCCTCTCTAATTCTATCCTTTTCCATGATAATGTTAAAGGCCAGGGAGCGGTGGTCACTGTCCCCCAGATGCTCACCCACTGAGAGATCTGTGACCTGACCCGGTTCATTACCTAGTACTAGAACTGAACGACCCATTCTCAGTGCTATTCACTATACCATTGAATGACCTATTCTCAGTGCTATCCACTATACCACTGAACGCCATTCTCAATGCCCAGTACCACATGTTGCTTATAAAATGCTAAAATAGCCACTTTGGCCTGATTCTACCCATCATTTACAGCAGTCAGAGGACGGGGTGGGATGTGTCAGGGGGAATGAGTACCTGGCTGAGATCATGTCAATGAGAAATGTTAATGGAGTGGTGGGGAGGGGGGTGATTTTGAAGGCATCAATATAAATGGTGAGGGAGGTGGTGGGGTGGAGATGGGACCTCTGTAAAATACCATGACTGATCACTCAGGCAATCAAATGGTTTGTTGGTGGAGGATGGCTATGGTTTCAGGCTATGGTATCAGAGGGTCAGGGGCCGGTTTTCAGGAACATTGAGAGGGGGCTCGAATAATGGGGTGTAATGGGGGTGGGGGCTTCAGCCTGGGAATCAGAGAGCTGGGATCACGAAGAGGTGGTGAGGGGGACACAGTGCTTGATTGCATGACTCTGACTCAAGACAGGTATTGCAATTAAGTGTCAGTCCTATCTGTTCATCGGAAGCCCCTGCCCCATGCTAGCTAGGGGGTTGGCTCATGTAAGGAGCATTGAAGCCCGTCCCTCTAGCTGATGTCATCATGGTGCTGGTAGAGTTTAAACCTAGTGCACGGTAACCGTACGGTCTTTCTTCACTCTCCGGTTGCCATGGTCAAGGTGGCATGGAAATTAAACAGTGAGTGTGTGATGCACTGTAGATGAGGATTTGCCACTGTGTGTATGTTTAATGTCTGTTTTGTCCTGCCAAGTTTATTGAATGCATATTGTCTGTCATGTCCTATAAATAAATCATTAACTTACTTATTGGTAGTGAGTGTCTTCTGTTCCCACCCACTGAACCTGCAAACTTGATTTCACGAAACTCCAGGGATCACAGTATCAAGGTAAGGGGGTTTTCAGGAGAGTGAATTTTCAGGGTTCTCTGAATTATATTTTTGATATTATAGGAATTGGGGATGATGCTGTTAGTGTAGGAATGTGGTTCAAAAGTCACCTGTAATCTCACTGAATGCCAGAATGAATGTGAGGGGCAGAAGGGCCTACTCATGTTTCTCACGTTCTTATGATACAGTAAGTTGCTGGATCTCCAGTACTCACTCCTTAATCTATTCTCTCATTCAGGAGATTCCTGTTGTACCTTGGCCTTCCGATGTCTTGTAGAGATGAAGCTTTATACTTCAGGAATGGTGAAGTTCCAATTCAAGAATTCCCTCTGTTTGCATTTATTTAGACATGGATCTCCTAGTCAGTCTCGTCAAATCACTCCTGGTATTTTCTGATCTAAAAGCCAGGATTCTCTTCACATCTTAATGTGCCTGCCTTAACTACTCTCCCTGCAGCTCATTCCATATCCAGACCTCCCTCTGGGTAATGACACTTGAAAACAAAAGCAGGAGGAAACTAACAGGACAATGATCACAACAGTTTCCACCATCTACCAAGGCAGAGAGTTCCAGAGATTCACCATCCACTGAGAGAAGAATTTACTACATACCTCTTTTATCTAGCTGCTATGTCTCATTGTTCAAGTCTCTTTCACTAGTGAAAGCATTTTGGCATCCACCCTATTCAGATCTTATACATTTCAATAAAGTCACTTCTCATTCTTCTAAACTCCACGGAATATCAACCCAAACTATTTAGACTCTCTTGGTAGGACAACCATCATATCCCAGGAATAAGTCCAGTGAATCTCCTTTGTACTGGCTCCAGCATTACTATAGCTTTATTTCTTGGGTAAGCGGACCAAAGCAGTATGTAGTATTGAAGGTGATGCCTCACCAATACACTGTAACAATTGCAACTAAACCTCTCACATTTAAACTTCAAACCCCTCCTGCAATGATGGTCAAAATTTTATTTGGGCCTTCTTAACTACTTGTTGCACATGCCTGCTTGCTTTGTGCAATTCATACACTAGAATGCCGAGATCCCTCTGTTATGGTTTCTAGTGTTATGATGAACTTCATCTGAGGCTCCAATTGCTCAGAAGTTGCCAGCTTGTCGATGAGGCTTTGTCTGAGGAGAGCTTTCTTTGCAATATCCTTTAGACCATCAATATTGATATCCTTAGAGTCATAGATCACCACAGCACAGAAACAGGACCATCTAGTCCATGTCAGACTATAATTTGCCTAGTCCCATTGGCCTGTACCTGGACCATAATCCTCCATTCCCCTTCCATCTCTGTAGACTATAGACCATAAGACATAGGAGCAGAATTAGGCCATTTGGCCCATCGAGTCTGCTCCACCATTCAATCATGGCTGATCCTTTTTTTTCCCCCTCCTCAGCTCCACACCCCAGTCCTCTCCCCATAATCTTTGATGACGTGGCCAATCAAGAACCTATCAATCTCTGCCTTAAGTACACCCAATGACCTGGCCTCCACAACTGCCTGTGGTAACAACTTCCCCAAATTCACCACCTTCTGCCTAAAGAAATTTCTCTGCACCTGTTTTAAATGGACGCCCCTCTATCCTGAGGCTGTGCCCTCTTGTTCGAGACTCCCCCACCATGGGAAACATCCTTTCCACATCTACTCTGTCTAGGCCTTTCAACATTCGAAAGGTTTCAAAGAGATCCCCCGCCCCCATCCTTCTAAATTCCAGCGAGTACAGATCCACAGCTATCAAACGTTCCTTGTCTGATAACCCTTTCATTCCTGGGATCATCATTTTGAACCTACTTTGAACCCTCTTCAATGCCAGCAACACACATCAAAGTTGCTGGTGAATGCAGCAGGCCAGGCAGCATCTCTAGGAAGAGGTACAGTCGACGTTTCAGGCCGAGACCCTTCATCCTGACCTGCTGCGTTCACCAGCAACTTTGATGTGTGTTGCTTGAATTTCCAGCATCTGCAGAATTCCTGTTGTTTGCGTTTTCAATGTCAGCACATCTTTTCTTAGATAAAAAGCCCAAAACTGTTCACTCAAGGTGAGGCCTCACCTTGTAATGCCTTATAATGCCTCAGCATCACATCCCTGCTCTTTTATTTATAGACCTCTTGAAATGAATGCTAACATTGCATTGCATGTACTTATTCAAACTTCTCTTTAATGTTGAAATCGAACCCGCATCCACAATTTCCACTGGCAGCTCATTCCACACTCTCAAACCCTCATCACCCTCTGAAAGAAGTTGTTCCCCTCATGCTCCCCTTAAACATTTCACCTTTCAACTATAATCCATGGCCTCTAGTTCTAGTCTCACTCAACCTCAGTAGAAAAAGCCTGTTTGTATTTTCCCTCTCTATACCCCTCATTATTGTGTATACTTCTATCAAATCTCCTCTCATTCTCCTACACTTCAGGGAATAAAGCCTGAATTTGCTCAGCATTTCTCTGTAACTCAGGTTCTCAAGACTCGGCAAAACCTTCATAAATTTTCTCTGCACTCTCTGAATCCTATTGATATCTTTCCTGTGCAGCGTTTCTGTTGTCTTAGTGTCAGAGTGATGAAGATAAAGGGGTAGATTAAGTTAAACTACAGTTAAGATAAATGGCCAGGGTGGTGCGAAGCATTTTGATATGTAGCAGCAGATCTTGGAGTGATAATGCAAGAAGCCTCCGGTCCCACTGATCAGGAGCAATATCTGTCAGTGCTGTGAATGTTCAGAGAGATTCTTGAGATACCAGAGGGACTGGGAGCCCATAATCAATATGGATTATCTGAAAATCAGTAATGGATCAAAGTTCAAAGTTCAAAGTAAATTTATTATCAAAGTATGCACATGTCACCATATACTCTCCTGATATTTGTTTTCTTGCAGGCATTTACAGGACAATACAGAAATACCACAAAATTTATGAAAAATTAGTAAATAATATTGAGAACATGAGCTTTTATTGTTCGTGAAGGTGAATCAATAGACTGTGAAAGTGAATAAAAGTACCTGAGGCAAGTGCATGTTGCTTGAGCCTCACACATTAGACGATAATGAGGAGTAGAGAGAAGGAAGGGTCTCTCCTCCCTCTGGAATCACATGTTCTGATTCTGGTTCAGCTCAGTGGAACGGAGGGAAGAGGCAAGCATTCCGGAGTAACAAAGGTGCAGATTAAAATGGACAGACCCCGGGAGGGTTAGAAGCGACACTGTCAGTCAACAGCAGAGGAGAGTGTGATGATAGGAAAGCTATCCAGTCCGGTCATGGTGGAAAGCACTACATGGGTTGGCAAAGTGCAAACTTGAGGAAGCAATAGTCCAAGGGAATGAAATGTCAGTCAATGTGGAACTGATGATGATCAGACATGCAAGTTAAATGAGAATTCTGAGGGAATGGTCCTTGTAGAACAGGAGGCAAGTTGATGATTACCCTTCAATACCACTAAAATCCAAGACAGATGTAGGGGCATCCAGGACAGATGTAGGGAAGATGCAGGTCACTGGAAAATTTCAGAGGATTGAGAAATCTGTAATATTAAAAGCTGACACTGTATGTGCGTTGACAGCAACCTGAACAAGTTCATCACTGACATGTGTGAATTTACCTGTGTGTACTTGTTCTTAGTATAAATATATTTAGCTCTTGCCCCACTTCCTTCTCACCTCCTTGTCCTGGCTATCTCTCCTCATCATTTTAGCCCAGATGAAGATTCTCGACCCAAAACATTGACTGTACATTTCCCTCCACAGGGGCAGACTGACCCACTGAGATTTTCCAGCAGTTTCTTCTATTTTTGCTCCGGATTCCGTATTTGCCAAAGTGGCAACTCTAACTTCACATTTTTCCACATTATACTTCATCTGCTGTGCTCTCAACCTCTCAGTCAGCCTGTCCATATCCACTTGAAGCCTCTTTAGATCCTCCTCAGTGCTCACTGGTTGTATACTCTGGAATTGAGAAGGATAAGGGGAGATCTGATTGAAACATATAAGATTATTAAGGGATTGGACATGCTAGAGGCAGGAAACATGTTCCCGATGTTGGGGGAGTCCAGAACCAGAGACCACAGCTTAAGAATAAGGGGTGGACAATTTAGAATAGAGTTGAGGAAAAACTTTTCCACACAGAGGGTTGTAGTTCTGTGGAATGCTCTGCCTCAGAAGGCAGTGGAGGCCAATTCTCTGGATTCTTTCAAAACAGAGTTAGATAGAGCTCTTAAAGATAGTAGAGTGATGGGATATGGGGAAAAGGCAGGAAAAGGGTACTGATTATGGATGATCAGCCATGATCACAGTGAATGGTGATGCTGGCTCGAAGGGCTGAATGGCCTACTCCTGCATCTATTGTTTATTGTCTCACAATCCTATCTAGTTTAGTAACACCTCAGCAAACTTGGAAATATTGTATTTGGTCCCCTCAGCCAAACGGCTGAAGTGAAATGAGATTAGATGGGGCAAACATCAATCCTTGTGGTACACATCCTGTTAATCTGACAATGATCCGTTTATCTTCACTCTTTGCATTTTGTTCATTAATGGTCAGCAAATCGCCACTGATGCATACCTTCTTCATGAATTCTAATAATGTTTGTCCTTCTAACCCACTTGGATTTATGCACAATATTCACTCTTGCGAGAAATGTGCTGTAAGCTTAATCTTACCTGCACCAAGTTCACTTTCTGCACAGTTTCTGAAAGCATGACTTAGAGGCACGCAATGAAGCCAATCTCTCCTCAAGAAAACATCATTTCTGACCACAGGCTAAAACTCCTGTTGGCTGCCATCATTTTATGAGTAGTCCAAATTAATATTAATCAAGCAGACCAGCAGCTCAAGAGATGTTATTGCTCTAAGCACCACATTACAGAATCAGCTCATGAGATATCCAATGCATCTACCTTACAATAATTTTCTTAAGCAGATTGTGCTAGAGGGGCAAAAAAGAGCTGAATCATTTAAAGAACAATACTTAAAGTGAGAGAGGACAACCATAAAAAAAATTCATAAATGGTGGATTCTTGATTGTTGTTCTGAACACGATGGGCCAAAGGGTCTATTTTTGTAGTATATGACATTATGTGAGAGTTGGTTAAATAAGAGTGCAGCATCATCTGGCCATTAGACCATAAGATATAGGAGCAGAATTAGATCATTTGGCCCGTCGAGTCTGCTCCACCATTTCATCATGGCTGATCCAATTTTCCTCTCAGCCCCAATCTTCTTCTGTCTCCCCATATCCCTTCATACCCTGACCAATCAAGAAACTATCAGCCTCTGCCTTAAATATACATAAAGACTTGGACTCCACAGGTACCCATGGCAAAGAGCTCCACCGATTCACCACCCTGGCTGAAGAAATTCCTCCTCTTCTCCATTCCAGAAAAACGACCCTCTATTCTGAGGCTGTGTCCTCTGGTCTTAGATTCTCCCACCACAGGAAATATCCTCTCCACATCCACTCAATCAAGACCTTTCACCATTCAATAGGTTTCAATTCTTCTGAATTCTAGTGAATGCAGGCCTGAGCCATCAAATGCTCTTTATGTGACAAGGTGTTCAATTCTGGAGTAATTTTCGTGAACCTCCTTTGAACCCTCTCCAGGTTCAGCACATCCTTTCTAAGATAAGGGGCCCAAAACTGCTCACAACACTCCAAGTGAAGCCTCTCCAATGCTTTATAAAGTTTCAACATTACATCTTTGCTTTTATATTCTAGTCCTCTTGAAATGAATGCTAACATCACATTTGCCTTCCTCTCCACAGACTCAACCTGCAAATTATCCTTTAGGGAATCCTGCACAAGGACTTCCAAGTCCCTTTGCGCCTCAAATTTTTGTATTTTCTCTCCATTTAGATAAAAGTCAACCCCTTCATTTCTTCTACCAAAGTGCATGACCATGAACTTTGTGACACTGCATTCCATCTGCCATTTCTTTGTCCATTTTCCTAATCTCCCTAAGTCCTTATGTAGCATTTCTATTTTCTTAAAACTACCTGTCCCTCCACCCTATCTTTATATTGTCTCCAAATTTTGCAACAAAGCCATCAATTCCATTATCCAAATCATTGACATATAACATACAAAAGAATCGGTCCCAACACAGACCCTATGGAACAACCATAGTCACTGATAGTCAACCCAAAAAGGCTCCTTTTATTCCCACTCTTTGCTTCCTGCCAAACAATCACTGCTTTATCCATGCTAGAATCTTGCCTGTAATACAATAGGCTCATAGCTTATTAATCAGCCTCATGTGTGATACCTTGTCAAAGGCCTTCTGAAAATCCAAGTACACAACATCAACTGTTTCTCCTTTGTCCATCCTGCTTGTTATTTCTTCAAAGAATTACAGGAGATTTGTCAGGCAAGATTTTCCCTTAAGAAAACTATGCTGACTATGGCCTGTTTTATCATGTACTTCCAAGTACCCTGAGATCTCATCCTTAATAATTGACTCCAACATCTTCCCAACCACCAAGATCAGACTAACTGGCCTATAGTTTCCTTTCTTCTGCCTCTATCCCTTTTCAGGAGTGGAGTGACACTTTCAATTTTTCAGTCCTCTGGAACCATTCCAGAATCTAGTGATTCTTGAAAGATCATTACTAATGCCTCCACGATCTCTTCAGCCATCTCTTTCAGAACTCTGGGGTGTACACCATCTTGTCCAAGTGACTTATCTACCTCCAGACCCTTCCACTTCCCGAGAACCTTTGCTCTAGCAATGGTAACTTCACACATTTCATGACCTGGAATCTGGAATTTCCACCATACTGCCAGCGTCTTCCACCATGAAGATTGATGCAAAATACTTATTCAGGTCATCCACCATTTTTTTGTCCCCCATTACCACCTCTCCAGCATTGTTTTCCAGTGATCCAATATCCACTTTCACCTCTCTTTTACACTTTATGTATCTGAAGAAACTATTGGTATTCTCTTTAATATTATTGGCTAGTTTACTTTCATATTCCATCTTTACCTTCTTAATGAGTTTTATAGTTGCCTTCTGTTGATTTTTAAAAGCTTCCCAATCCTTTAACTTCTCACTAATCTTTTCTCCATTATATGCCCTCTCTTTGGCTTTTATGTTGGCTTTGATTTCTCTTGTTAGCCATGGTTGTGTCATCTTTCCTTTAGAATACTTCTTTCTCTTTGGGATGTACATATCCTGTGCCTTCCGAATTGCTTCCAGAACTTCCAGCCACTGCTGGTCAGCCATCTTCCCTGCCTGTGCTCTTTTTCAATCATTTCTGCCCAACTCCTCTCTCATGCCTCTGTAATTCCCTTTACTCCACTGTAATACTGATACATCTGACTTTAGCTTCTGCTTCTCAAATTTCAGTGTGAATTTGATCATATTATGATCATTCCCCCTCAGGGTACTTTTGCCCTAAACTCTCTAATCAATTCTGGTTCATTGTGCAACACACAATTCAAAATAGCTGACCCCCTAGTGGGCTCAACCAAGAGCTACCATAAAAAGACATCTCATAGGCTTTCTAAAAATTGCACCTGGGAATCCAGCACTAACCTGATTTTCCCAATCTACCTTCATATTGAAATCCCCTATGACCATTGCAACATTGACCTTTTGGCATACATTTTCTATCTCCTGTTGTAATTTGTAGACCTCATCCTTACGACTGTTTGAGGGTCTGTATACACTTGCAGATTCTTAGCTCTATCTACAGTGATTCAACACTTTCCGGCCCTATGTCACCTCTTCCTAATGATTTGATTTCATTTTTTACCAACACAGCAATGCCGCCCCTCTGCCGTCCTGACTGTCCTTTCAATATAATATGTATCCTTGGACAATAACCTATCAATTATAATTATCTTTCAGCCATGATTCAGTGATGCCTACAACATCATACATGCCAAATCTGCAACAGATCTACAAGTTCGTCTACCTTGTTCCGCATACTGCGGGCATTCAAATATAAAACCTTCAGTCCTGTATTCACCCTTCTCAGTTTTGTCCATTGCAACTCATCCTGTTGACTGCAATTTTGCCTTATCTACAGCCTCTCCTCACTACGCATTGTCTCTGTTGAAAACCAGCTCTCCCATGTTCAACACTATCATCCCCCTTTCCTACGATACTTCTTGTATTGAAATACATGCAGCTTAGGACTCTAGTCACACCATGCTCAACTTTTTGATTCCTAACTTTGTTTGAGGTCTTACCAACATCTGCCTCCATAATCTCCCCCACCATGCAGCATTAACAAATCTTTCCGCTAAGATATCAGTCCCCTTCCAGATCAGCTGCAAACTGTCTTTACAGAGTAGGTCCCACCTTCCCTGGAAGAGAGTCCAACGATCCAAAAATCTTATGCCCTCCCTCTTACACCAACTCCTTAGCCACGTATTAAACTGTATAATCTATCTAGTTTTGGCTCACTAGCACATGCCATGGGTAGCAATCCTGAGATCACAACTCTGGAGGTCCTGTCCTTTAACTTAGCACGCAACTCCCTGAACTCGCTTTGTCACTCGTCCTACCCATGACATTGGTATCTACATGGACTACGATCTCTGGCTGTTCACCCTCCCACTTAAGAATGCTGAGGACTCAATCCAAGGTGTCCCATTCCCATACCATCCGAGAATCTCATTCTCACCCACATAACCTCCTGCCCTTTGCTCTAACTAACGAATTCCTTATCACCACAACATGCCTTTTTCCCCCACCTTCCCTTCTGAGTCACAGAGCCGGACTCAAGCCAGAGACCCGACCGCTGTGACTTTCCTCTGTTAGTTCAACCCCCTCCCCCAACAGTATCCAAAGTGATATACCTGTTGTTGAGGGGGATGGCCACAGGGAATACCCTGCACGAGCTGCTTAACCCCTTTCCTCTTCCTGACTGTCACCCAGTCACACAATTTCCTGTGTCCTACACCTTGGGTGTAACTACTTTTCTATATGTCCTATCTATCACCGCCTCAGCCTTTCAAATAATCAGGTGTTCATCTAGTTCCAGCTCCAATCCCTTGTTAGAAGCTGCAGTTGGATGCACTTCTCACAGCTGTAGTCATCAAGGACACAGGAGGTTTCCTAGTCTTCCCTCATCCCACAAGAGGAGCATTCATTCCACACTCCTGCCTGGCACCTCTACTGTCCTAACTGAGCAGATATAAAAAAAGGGAAGAAGAAAAAAAACTTAATCTAGATCTTTTCTTTCCTTCGTTATCTCTGACTGAAGCCTAGAAGAGCTAAAGCACCAAAAACACCATTCTGACTCTGTCCACTCAGACGATGGCTGCTACGATGGTAGCTGCTACATTTACCCCTTCCTTCCTGCAATTTGCTCTTGCTAATTAATTTCAAACATGCATTGGTAACTGGTCAAAGCTCAATTTACACTGTCACAACCTCTGCTCCCTTTTTCTCTTCGGACAGTTGACCTTTGTGAAACCCCCTACGCTCAAACCTCCGATGTCCAGATTGGTCACTGGTCGAAGCTCTGTTAAGCTGCCACCGCCCACTGTTCTCTTTTTCAACTTGGGTAGTGGACCTGAGTGAAATTTCCTCTTCTCAAACTTCCGATATCCGGACTGGTCGCTGATCAAAGCTCACTGGAAATCAGCTGCTTATCACAGTGATGAATGCACTATTTTTTTGAAAATTAATCTATCAGTACGTCTAAGTGCAAGATGCTCTTTGTTCTGAGATTCTGAAATTATGAGAGAGAAAGATAGATAAGGCTGGAAAAAATCTCCACCTTTCATTGAATTTGGAGGTTTTTTTACTTTATGGGATGTGTCCATTCGGAATCATCTCTGGCTAAGGAGTCACATTAAAGTCAACTCCGTTTGGGATCAGGAATTACATATAAGACATGAAAGGGCGGCAGATTTCCTCCTCTCAAGGACTTTTATAACAATTCAGTAGCTTTAAGGTTGTTGTTTTCCGAGGCTAGGACCTTTCTTCATTTAATTATTTGAACTTAAATTCCCTTTCTGCCATGCTGGGAGTCAAATTCCTGTCTCTGGATCAATGGTCCAGAATGCTGGCTGGTAATAACTTAACCACACTGCCACACCTATTGATGTGAGCCATCCTGTACCACAGCAGTGTGAAAGAGAGTTGGAGGAAAATGGTGCTAGAAGACAAAATAGGCATCTGTTAGTCTCATGAGACCATGGATTTGCGTCTTGGAAAGTTTCCAGGGTGCAGGCCTGGGCAAGGTTGTATGGAAGACCAGCAGTTGCCTATGTTGCAAGTCTCCCCTCTCCACACCACCGATGTTGTCCAAGGGAAGGGCATTAGGACCCATACAGCTTGGCACCGGTGTCGTCGCAGAGCAATGTGTGGTTAAGTGCCTTGCTCAAGGACAGCCACGCTGCCTCAGCCAAGGCTGGAACTAGCGACCTTCAAATCACTAGACGAATGCCTTAACCACTTGGCCATGCGCCAACACTGAAGGTAAAATAAGACATAATTTATGTAATAGACATATTTTGGATGAAGGATATAGTTAGAGCCTTGTGTTAGCAGCACTAGTTGGAACTGAATCATATACAATTTGGCCCATTATACAAGCACCAGCATTGTTGGAAAAGTTAGTCCTGTTTCCATACTTTGTCATTTTTTCTCCTCTCCAAGTACATATCCAATAACAAACAACAAAAAATCAGCTGATGCTGGAAATCCAAGCGACAGGTCCTGCTGAAGGGTCTTGACCTGAAACATCAACTGTTTACACTTTTCCATAGATGCTGCCTGGCCTGCTGAGTTCCTCCAGCATTTTGTGTGTGTTGCTTACATCTCTTATAAGTCCATATTTCCCAGCTGATGACAAGCTATTGCTGATACTTTGCCCAGAGTTGTTTACAGAGCCTCTCCACAAATGGCAACAGCTGTCGATTATGATAGCAATAACACCATGTCCAATATCATCCCTTCACCCAATATTTTTACAAGTAAAGCTGGATTTGTTGGTCTACCAGTGGGTAATGACAAGAAATTGCTATATCCTTGTAATTTCCACAGCAAATGCATTAAATACGTAACTGAACAGAAAGACAGGTCTGTTCCAGGGAAGTCCCTACGTAATTACAGAGACAACCTGAGTGCTAATCTACTATTGCTCATTAAGAACATTGCAACCATGTTTGCGTGATGAATAAAACCAGTGAGGTTAAGTACAAAGTGTCTATTCTTTTTTGAAACTGTTACTGAATATTTTTTGTTCACAAGTTAGAGCTATTTGAGGAAGCAATTTAGTGGGATATAATCTGAGAATGCATCAACCCCTTAACTGTCTGGAGGAATTGACTGCTTTGGTTTTTGTAAGTGCTAATGTGCCTCCAAAATGCTCTACTTGTTTGCAGTTTAATGAGTTCCCATTTCCCCATAATCACTCAATCTGCCATATTTGCCTAATATAGCAAAGCTCCAGTGATTCAAAAAATATCATTGCAACACACAAAAGTGCTGGAGGAACTTGATAGGTCAGGCAACATCTATGAAGGGGCATGATTAGTCAACATCTTGACCCAAAATGTCAACCATGCATTTCTCATCACAATTGCTGTCTGACCCACTGAGTTACTCCAGCATCTGCAGTCTCACATGTCAAACAGTCATTGACCTGAAGCCTTAACTCAAATCAATGACTCTCCATAGCAGGGTTAGGTGTAAGTAGTGCTGGGGGTGTTGCCTTTTTGATAAGGGAAGATGTAAGAGCAGAGGTTAGAGACCACGCTTCAAGGTTCAAAATTCAATATTACTTATCACATGTAGATCAAAACATACAGTGAAATAAGCCATTTGTGTTAACAATCAACACACCCGAGGGTGTGCTGGGGCAGCCCATAAGAGGCCTGGTACAAGGCAATTAACCTCTTCCGAAATGCCAACAAGACTAAGGACATAGTTATCAGCTTCAAGAGAAGTTGCACCACTCACATCCCAATTTACATCAGTGGCACAACAGTGAAACCTGCAAACAGTTTTAAACTCCTGGAAGTGCACTTCAAACACAATTTTTCATGTCCTCAGAACAGATCCTACACAGTCAAGAAAGTTCAACAACAGCCCTACTTTCTAAGGGATCTCAAGAGCGCTGGACTTTACACATCCATACTCATGTCATGCTGAAGATGTGAAGATTGGAGAGCTTCAAAGCAAGCTGCCTCACTGCCCAACACAACACCGGCATTAGCCTACCTACCATCAAGGACATATATAGAGAGAGAAAGGTGCTGGAAAAGTGCCAGCAACATCCTACCCATGACAGTCTGTCCCACTCTCATCAGGGAGGAGGCTACATTCAAAGATTCAAAGTACATTTATGTAACCCTCCGGTTCGGTAGGCAGCGTTTCTCTAGGGAAGAGAGTCTCTGGTCCCGCCAAACGAGTGAAATCTGAGGTTCAAAACCTCTTGCTTGTGTGGATGCTGTGTGATGTGTTACCCTGTTACAACTCAGTACCACGAATTATCAGACAGTACACCATTTGCAATTAAATGATTCAGCTTTATAATTCTTAATTTGACTAGAGGGTTAAGTAAAGAAAGACAAAGAGAAAAGGGCCCATTTGAATGAAACAGTCTAATGTGTACATTGGAGCTGACGGTTTCCCGCCCGTTAGTCCTCCATTGACTTCCCCTGGGCGTTGTTGACTCCTGGCCCCTCACCCCAAGTCCGCTCTGTCTTGTGGTCTACGACCTCTCCTTTCTCACGTCTTCTCTCTTCATCTCTCACCGAACAAAAGACCGAGGACACACAAGAAAAAAACACTCCCTTCACTGGACAGCGCACGTTCCAAAGCCCCTGTTATCTCTAGTCAAACACGGCTGCTACAGAAAAACCATTACATTAGCAGTGAAACCATTTCCAGGGTGTTACATTTATTATCAAAGTATGTATTCATCTTTCTCATAGATAGCAACAAAACAAAGAAAACCATGGAACCCATTCAGAGTAAAACATCACTCCTCCCCAAAGCTTGCGTGCAAAAAAAAAAGAAATTGTGCAAATCGACAACAAAAAAATTGAGCAAAAAACACAGAATTCAAAACACAAAATCAGAAGAATCCAGACACATTCAGGTCAACTCAATGTTCATTATTTGCAGGCTGCCCTGATTCAAAGTCGCCCAAAATAGCAACAAAAAAAGGAGCACCCAGAAACCAGAAATATATCACAAGTTGAACTACAAACTCCAATCCAGAAACTGCATCGATTAAATCTTGCCCATCCTCCAACGTCATTGAGGGAGAGAGAGAGAGACCACTCAAATGCAGGGACCTTCCTTCGGGAACAATGAGCGAGATAGAGCTGAGAGATGGTCACACGCAGACACTTTTGTCCGGCAGCAGCAAGTGACAGGCTGGTAGATGGCTCTGAACACCCGCTAGTCTTCTGCACCCATCTCGGTGGTTGCAGTGTTCTTCGGCACTTTAATCGACAAGATCTGTGAGAAATGGAGTCAATTATGGGCTCACGCCCCTCTTCCAGGCTTCTTGGCCATGAGGCCGTACACTTCACTTGGGAGTTTCATGGAACACCCTCAGGGACAGCAAAGCACGAGATCGCTCAGTCTGCCCGAAAACACATCACCAAAATGTAGATCCAGAGCCTCGACCGTAGCAGAAACACATTTGAAAGAAAAAGAAGACATAACAGAAGTGAAGGTAGTTTTGTGAACCATCTAGAGGTTGGTCGTGTTTTTTTACTGCTGCCATCTTCTGCGTGGATACATAACATCCACACCAGGACCACCGGACTCAAAAACAGTTCTTATTCCCCAACCAGTAAGTCTGATCAACACCTCCACCAGTAACTCCATCGCTACTTTATTTTTTCCTGTCAGTCACCTTCTGTACAGCCCAGCGTCACTTTATTGTCATTCAATCAATCACCATATCCAAGCTATCTGATGTATTTATGTTTATTGTGGGTTTTTTAAATTGTTAATGTGCTCGTTATCTTTTGTGTTTTTTTTGTGCTGCATCAGATCTGGAGTAATAATTCTGTTATTCTCCTTTATTCTTGTGTACAGGAAATGACATTAAGCAATCTTGACTGTTAAGGGCATGGTGGTGTGGAACTTGTGAAGTGTCCAGGAATCTTTCTGAGTCAACATACCGAGGGTTCTGCTTCAGATGGGGCAAAATTGGGCCTCTTCTTTAATAGGGAGGTGGAACAAGTAACTGAAGTGTCTGTCAGAGAGCACTTTGCCTCTAATGACCATGATTCCATGAATTTTAAGATAGCAATGCAAAAGGAGAGGACAGGTCCACAGGTTGGGGTCTGATTACGGAGAGTGGAGTTTAGGATGAGGGCACCTAACCGCGACTCCTTTGCTTGTATCTTCAGAAACAGTTCGATTTCTACCTTTAATACCTTTTTCCCTTTTCAGGGTTCTTTTGTAGACCGTGACCTGGAGTTACACGCTGACATTGGTTCTTTGCGGAAATGGGACCCGCCCTCAGGGCCTCACGACTGGCTGCTTTTTGATATGCCAAGGATGTGGCCTGGAAGACTAGCACTCCTTCAGGGTGCCGGACGTTCCTGGCTCTGGAGGCGGGTGGATTCGAGGCTGGTGCCACCGCCCCCTGATGTGTCGTGGGAGTACACGGAAGATCAAAAGCAGCAAGCTGGCTGCTGACTGTGTGCCCAGAGACTCGCGTTCTTTGGGCACAGATCTCGGAAAAGCGACACAACAGACTTCTAACACCACAAACCAGCAAGTTGTCTTGTTATGTCTGCCCTCTCGTAGTGAAACGGGAACCCCTCTTTTTCCCTTATTAGGGAGGGATCCTGTAGTATGTCAAATTACCGGGTTCACAAGTAGTCTTTGGGGTAGTCTGTTTCTTTATTGATGCTTTGCTGCACACTTGAGTTGTCAGCAGGGGGTGCAAATGCTTTTTTGCTAGTGGGGGCAGGGGGGTTGTTGCCGTTCTGCTGCTTATGCATGGGAGGGGGGAGTTGGGGGGGACTTTGGGTTTCTAACAATTAACTGTCATTCATTCTTTGGGGTACTCCTCTGTTTTTGTGGATGTTTGCGAGGAAAAATAGTTTCAGGATGTATATTGTATACATTTCTCTGACATTAAATATACCTATTGAAATTGGGGGGCATTAGGCAGGATCCAGCAGAGATTGATCAGATGAGCCTGATTGAAGGGAAAGGAATGAATGACAAGTCGGAGGCTTTAAGAGAGTGATAAGAAGAGTTGAATTAGGGTGAAGGATAAACATGGCATGTTTTGGTACCCATGATATCGAGACTGGTCAAGAATCAAGAAGCATACATTTGGGTTTAGGAGGTCAGCGCTGAGCAAAATCCTTGATGACTACAAAAACGTTAAGAATACACTTAAGAGGGAAATCAGAAGGGCAAAGTAAGAGTATGAGATGGACTGGCAGGCAAAGTTAAGGGAAATCCCAAGCTGTTCCACAGCTATATTAAAAGTAAAAGGATGGCCAGCTCACCTTAGAGACAGGCAGGCAACAAGAGATGGGAGGGAATTTTAATGAGTATTTCTCTTTGGTGTTTACTGATGAGAAAATAATGGTTGCTCAAGAGATAAGCAAAACAAGTGGAGATATTTTGGGGAATATTCGTATTACCAGAGAAGAGATATTGAAGCTTTAGAGTACATTAAGGCAGATAAACCCCCAGGTCCTGACCAAGTGCACACTCAGATTTTGTGGGAGGCCAAAGAAGAAATTGTAGAGACCTTTGCTGAGATGTTTTCTTCATTGTTAGTCACTGGTGAAGTTCCGGAAGGTGGCTAATGTCATTCTATTGTTTAAAAAGGGTAGCAAAGATCGGCAAGGGAACTACAACTGGTCAGCCTGACATCAGTGGTAGGGAAGTTACTGGAAGGAATTCCAGGGGAAGGGGTGTACCAGCATTTGAACATAGAACATAGAGTAGTACAGCACATAACAGGCCCTTTGGCCAACAATGTTGTGCCGACCCTCAAACCCTGCCTCCCATATAAACCCCCACCTTAAATTCCTCCATATACCTGTCTAGTAGTCTCTTAAACTTCACAAGTATATCTGCCTCCAGCACTGACTCAGGCAGTGCATTCCATGCACCAACCACTCTCTGAGTAAAAAACCTTCCTCTAATATCCCCCTTGAACTTCCCACCCCTTACCTTAAAGCCATGTCCTCTTGTATTGAGCAGTGGTGCCCTGGGGAAGAGGCGCTGGCTATACATTCCATCTATTCCTCTTAATATCTTGTACACCTCTATCATGTCTCCTCTCATCCTCCTTCTCTCCAAAGAATAACGCCCTAGCTCCCTTAATCTCTGATCATAATCCATTGTCTCTAAACCAGGCAGCATCTTGGTAAATCTCCTCTGTACCCTTTCCAATGCTTCCACATCCTTCCTATAGTGAGGTGACCAGAACTGGACACAGTACTCCAAGTGTGGCCTAACCAGAGTTTTATAGAGCTGCATCATTACCTTGCGACTCTTAAACTCTATCCCTCGACTTATGAAAGCTAACACCCCATAAACTTTCTTAACTACCCTATCTACCTGTGAGGCAACTTTCAGGGATCTGTGGACATGTACGCCCAGATCCCTCTGCTCCTCCACACACTACCAAGTATACTGCCATTTACTTTGTACTCTGCTTTGGAGTTTGTCCTTCCAAAGTGTACCACCTCACACTTCTCCGGGTTGAACTCCATCTGCCACTTCTCAGTCCACTCCTGCATCCTATCAACATCTCTCTGCAATCTTTGAAAATCCTCTACACTATCTACACCACCACCAACCTTTGCGTCGTCTGCAAGCTTGCCAACCCACCCTTCTACCCCCACATCCAGGTTGTTAATAAAAATCACGAAAAGTAGAGGTCCCAGAGCAGATCCTTGCGGGACACCACTAGTCACAATCCTCCAATCCGAATGTACTCCCACCACCACCACCCTCTGCCTTCTGCAGGCAAGCCAATTCTGAATCCACCTGGCCAAACTTCCCTGGATCCCATGCCTTCTGACTTTCTGAATAAGCCTATCGTATGGAACCAAATATATCCAATGCAGACTATATAAAATATAGTCTATATATATAACTATATCCAAACATATCTATTTGGATAGATATAGTCTGCATAGGAGGAGTCACCATGGCTTTGTGAGTGGAAGGGCATGCTTAACAAACATTTTAGAGGTTCCTGAAGAGATAATCAAAAGGGTATATGATGGTAAGGCAGTGAACGTTGTCCATTTGGATCTTAGCATGGCCTTCGACAAAGTGCTATATGGTAAACTGGTCTGGAAGGTAACATCCCACAGAATCGAAGGAAGAGATACATAGGTAGGTTAAAAATTGGTTCAGAGGTAGGAAGCTGAGGGTGCTGGTTGAAGATTGCTTCTCAGAATGGAAGCCAGTGATTAGTGATGTACCACAAAAGTCAATATTGGGATTCTTGTATTCCATTATTTATATAAATGATCTAGATGTGAATGCACAATGCTTGATCAATAAATTTGCAGATTACATGAAATTAGGAAGTGTTGTTGATATTGAAGGTTATAATAGATTCTGGACACACCTTCTTAATTTAAGAACTGCTCTGCAGAACAGACTATGAAGTGTATTTCTCCGTTTAGATTTGAGATGAATAGAATAGGCTTGGATAAGCTCTGAAAATTTAAAAACTTGTTACCAAATTCACAGTTTTCACCCATGGGATTTCTTTCATTTAAGCCCACTCATTTTGAAGTAAACGGAGACTTCAAAGCTTCACAGACAATGCCTTGCTTTTTAATATCTTGCCCTTTGCACTAGGCAGAAGGAATCCCAACTCCATCAGTCAACAAGCAAACAATCTTGTTTCAAGTAAAGGCAATCCAACCATTCAAACAGAAAGCACTGCGGATTGAAGTTCTAACTTGGTGCCTTATCTTGGCCTTAGTGATCGATGGGTGAAACATAAATCTCACCTCATCCAAGCTGGGACAGCCATCAGCCATCAACCATTGCAGGGGTTCTGCTTCAGAATCTGATAACACAATGGTCTTATCATGTGAACTTTCCTGCTTCAAATAGTCATTTTAGAAGAATGCCTGCATCAGTCACTAACTTTCATGCACCTCCCAACCCACTTATATAGAATTTTGTACAAAATCATGGCTCCTTGTTGTTGATGCAATGTTAGTGGAAACAGTCTTTACTTATTTAGAAGTCAATGTAATATTAAGTTGTTAGGCTATCTGTCCCCAGTAGGTCCAGTGAGAAATTGATTACAGCAGGTGAGCATGGCAGGCAAGTAGAGGATTGAGGATTTGATGGGTTTGACTCTGTTCATTTCAGAGGGGAGTTAAGAGTTAACTACTCAAGTGTGAGTCCAGAGTCCATCATGGGGCAGACTGGCTAAGAGATTTCTTTTAAGTGACCCAGATGATTTCATGGCCCACCATTACTCATAGTTTTTTAAATTCTAGCAATTAGTTAATCACTTTTACATTTTCTAGCCACACAGTTGGGATTGGCCTCCCACTTGTGCAGCTTTGAAGAGTGTTAGACCCATAACTTCAGCACAATGTCAATGTGCTTGAACCCTAGAAGAATCACTGCACTTTGTCTGATATTGACCACTTTTAAGTTTACAGCCTGATCCATTAGATGCCATAGATTTCTTGGCAGAAGTTAACAAAAGCAATTTACTGAGGCCTTGCAGGATAAGATGAAAACCACCTGAGCATAGCACAAGTAGTTTCACACAAAGTTTGATTATTGCAATCCTGTAAGGGCTCAATTACCAGCTTGCTCACTGAGCTACTCTCCTGCTTCAGGTATAAGTAACCCTTGTCTGAACGTAGAACATGGAACAGTGCAACCTTTTCAGCCCATGATGTTGTGTCGACCTTTTGATTGACACCAAGATCAACCTAATCCTCCCCTGCCACAGAGCCCTCCATTTTTCTTTTATCTGTGTGCCTACCTCAGAGTCTCTTAAGAGTTCCTAATGTATCTGACTTTACCACCACCCCTGGCAGTGCTGGTATCATTGTAATGTTAAATTGTTGGGCTGTTTATCCATAGGGTGATGAGGTGGAGCTACACCTCTACCAAAGGAGGTGAAGAGCGTTCCTTCTCTCCACTATCCTGCAGGTCACCATTGGGGCAAGGTGTAGCACCTGCTTAGCCCCCCCCCCCGCCTAATCGGGTAATGTGAAGCCATGGGAACAGGTGGTGGATGGTCGTATGAGCAGCCGTTGCACACCACAAGTCCTGGTTATGCGACCATTGACGCCAGGCAGACAATCTCTGAGGAGTTTTGATAATGGCTGGGGATCACCTCTCTTGTAAAGACACTACCCAGAAGAAGGCAATGGCAAATCTCTTCTGTAGAAAACCTTACCAAGAACAATCGTGGTCATGGAAAGACCATGATCGCCTACATCATACTACATGGCACATATCGAACAAACAAGAGAAACTCTGCAGATGCTGGAAATCCAAGCAACACACAAAATGCTGGAGGAACTCAGCAGGTCAGGCAGCATCTATGGAAAAGAACACAGTCGACACTTTGGGCAGGACTAGAGAGAAAAGTTATGTTTATCCCGAGCAGATTCAGTGAGAAATAAATTACAGGAGGTCAGCATCACAAGCACGGTGAGCATTTAATGGTGTTTCCTAATTTTTTTTTATTGAACTAGACTCAGTGGCCACTTTATGTTAAATTCTGTACTCAATAAAATGGCCACTGAGTGTACGTTCATGCTCTTCTGCTGTCGTAGCCCATCCACTTCAAGGTTCGATATGTTGTGCATTCAGAGATGCTCTTCTGCACAGCACTGTTGTAATGCATGATCATTTGAGTTAAGATCAGCTTCCTGTCAGCTTGAACCAGTCTGACCACAAGATCATAAGACCATAAGGCATAGGAGCAGAATTAGGCCATCTGGCCCATCGAGTCTGTTCGGCCATTCAATCATGGCTGATCCTTTTTTCCATCTCCTCCTCAACCCCAGTTCCTGGCCTTCATCCCGTAACCCTTTGATGCCATGTCCAATCAAGAACCTATCAATCTCTGCCTTAAATACACCCAACAATCTGGCTGCATGTGGCAACAAATTCACCACCCTTTGGCTAATTTCTCCGCATCTCTGCTTTGAAAGGGCGCCCTTCGATCCTGAAGCTATACCTTCTTGTCCTAGACTCTCTCATGAGGAGAAACATCCTACTCTGTCTAGGCCTTTCAACATTCGAAAGGTTTCAATGAGATCCCCCCTCATCCTTCTGAATTCCAGCGAGCACAGACCCAGAGCTATCAAACGTTCCTTGTATGATAACCCTTTCATTCCTGGAATCATCCTTGTGAACCTCCTCTGGACCCTCTCCAATGCCAGCACATCTTTTCTTAGATGAGGGGCCCAAAACTGTTCACAATACTCGAGGTGAGGCCTCACCAGTGCCTTATAAAGGCTTAGCATCCATTCTTGATTTTGTATTTTAGACCTCTTGAAATGAATGCCAACATGGCATTTGCCTTCCTCACCACTGACTCAACCTGCAAGTTAACTTTTAGGGTGTTCTGCACAAGGACTCCCAAGTCCCTCTGCATCTCAGATTCCTATATTTCCTTCCTGGTTTAGAAAATAGTCTGCATGTTTATTTCTACTACGAAAGTGCACGACCATGTGTTTTCCAACATTGTATTTCATTTGCCACTTTCTTGCCCATTCTCCTAATCTGTATAACCCCTTCTGTATCCTACTTGTTTCCTCAACACTACCTGTGTCATAGTCCTGATCATTAATCCCCTATCTTGTTTCTAATTTCCTTTGATTATGCCTTGTTTCCAGTCATTAATTTCTCATTTACTGCTAATTTGCTTTGATGACAGCACACCTGGTCTCCATAAGAACCCTGGCATCACAACCCCTAGTTGCCAGTTTGTTGGTCTTTTTTCCTGTGAGATAACTAGGTTCCCTGACCGCTTAGAACTGTTTGTTCTAAGTCTAGCTCCTGTTTCAAGGTTTACCTACCAGACTCAGTTTCTCTGAGTCAAGACTCTGCGTCAAGGCTTTGTGTCAGGGCTCTAAGTCAAGGCTCTGTGTCAAGATTCCTCCTGTTTGCTGTTCGGTGCTTACACTCGTGTAAGCATTCAGACTCAATCTCCGTGCCTGTGTCCTGCACTTGGGTTTGCTTCCTACGCTTTTGTAGCAGGATGAACCGGACAAAAATGGACCCAGCGGACATGAAGACCCTGCAATAAGCCCTCGCCAGCCAGGGCTCCCTACTGGGTCTGCATGACCAACATCTCTGGGATGTCGTGGAGAACCTCCGTTCCCTATCTGCTAACATAACGAAGATCGGAAACGAGGTGGACCATGTATCCACTAATCTTACCCCATCCACTCCTGGAACTCTGTCAAACCAGTCCGGACAGGCTATAGTGGCAACCCCCTACGTGTCAGCAACACCCCCACAAAGACAGCCACATATACCTGAACCAGGACCCTATGCTGGGGATTTGGGGAAGTGCCGGGCCTTCCTTCTGCAATGCTCCTTGGTGTTCAATCAGCAGTCATCCATGTATGCCACGGACAAATCTAAGGAAGCTTGTATCATGGGGTTGTTGCGGGGAAGTGCCTTAGTGTGGGCTACAGCTGTTTGGGATAATCAGCCCGATATCTGCTCTTCATTCCCCACCTTTGTCAAGAGATGAGAAAGAATTTTGAGAACCCGGTCCATGGTAAAGATGCCACTAAGCGCCTTCTCCTTCTCCATCAGGGCTCATGCAGCATTGCCAAATAATCCGTGGAGTTCCGGATGTTAGCGGCCGACTCGGTGGAATGACGAGGCACTCCAAGTGGTATTTCGGGATGGTCTCAGCAACAGGGTGAAAAATGAGCTGGCGGCAAGAGACGACACCAACAGCCTGGATTCCTTAATCTCCCTAGCCATCAGGTTGGACAATCATCTCCGGGAACGCCATCGGGAAAGATCTGGTCATCCACCACCATTGGCCACTCCACGGCACTCCTTTCCGCCTCCTGAAAGAACAAGTCTCTCTGCTCCTGCTCCCAGCCCAGCCATTTCCACTGCCCTGGGAGAGGAACTCATGCAGCTGGGACGGAACCGCCTCTCTCCCGCTGAGCAACTCTGGAGATTGAGAGCGGGTGAGTGTCTATATTGCAGCCAGTCCAGCCACTTCCATGCTACCTGTCCCCTTCAGCCAAAGAAGGAAGGCTCACCAGTAGAAAGGGGGACCTTGGTGAGCCAGACAACATTCCTTTCCATTCCCAGAACCCAGATGCAGATCCTGGCTACTATGTTACAACAAACAATCCCTGCCTCTATCAGCTCTAGTGGAGTCTGGTGCTGAGGGAAACATTCTGGATGAAGACATAGCTTCCCGGGCCGGAATTCCTCAGGAGCCGTTGAGTACCCCTCTGGAAGCCCAGGCACTGGACAGTAGACTGCGGGCCCGAGTCACTCACTGCACACCACCCGTCTCTTATTCTCTCTGGAAACCATCGGGAACAGGTACAATTTAACAATTTCCTCTCCTCAAGCTCCTATCGTTCTTGGGTATCCTGGTTAAGCCACCACAATCCCCACTTTGATTGATCCACTGGGAAGATAACCATCTGGAGCCCATTCTGTCATTCACTTGTCTTCAATCGGCCCTTTCCCCTGTGAAAATCACCACCGCAATCTCGTCTGCCACTGAAACCCCTGACTTATCCAAGGTTCCTGCAGAATACTACGATCTGGGAGAGGTGCTCAGCAAACAACGGGCTCTTTCCCTGCCTCCACACTGCCCTTATGATTGTGCTATTGATCTTCTCCCCAGATCTCCTCTACCTACCAGTCGGCTATATAACTTGTCCTGGCCAGAAGGGTTAGCAATGGAGGCTTACTTAAACAATTTTCTCGTGGCGGGGATTATCTGACCCTCATCCTCCCCTGTTAGCGCAGGTTTCTTCTTTGTGGGGAGGGACAACGGATCACTGCGCCCCTGCATTGATTACTAAGGCCTAAGTAGCACTACCGTAAAGAACAAATATCCACAACCCCTTCACATGGGAACACTGCTGTACTCACCGTGGTGGACCGCTTCTCCAAAGCTGTGCACTTCGTAGCCCTTCCCAAACTCCCTACAGCTCTTGAAACAGCTGACCTTCTCGGCCATCACGTCTTCCACCTTCACGGGATTCCCACTGACACTATTTCTGACCGGGGTCCCCAATTCGCCTCTCATGTCTGGCGATCTTTTTGTCAAGCCCTTGGAGCCTCAGCAAGTCTGTCATCTGGCTTTCATCCACAGACAAACAGTCAAACAGAATGGGCTAACCAGGAGTTGGAAGCAGCACTGCGCTGCATAACCGCCAACAATCCGTCTGCCTGGAGCACCCATCTTGCTTGGGTAGAGTACGCCCACAACTCCCTGGTCAGCACCGCCACCAGAATGTCTCGCTTTGAATGCTCCCTCTGTGACCAGCTCCCTCTGTTACCAACCCCCTCTGTTTCCCGCACATGAAGATGATATCACTGTGCCTTCTGTTCAGGCGCATCTCCACCGGTGCCACAAGATCTGGGAAGACACACACGCAGCCCTGCTCCGCTCAGCCGACCGCAACTGGAGGATTGCCGATTGCCATCGGATTCCTGCACCTGATTATCGGCCTGGGCAGAAGGTTTGGTTCTCTTCTAAAGACATCCCCCTCAAGAACGAGCCCAAGAAACTCGGCCTCGCTTCCTGGGACCATTCGAGATTAAGAGTATTATCAACCCCACAGGGTCCTACTCAACTGCCCAGATCTATGCACATCCATCCTACATACCACGTTTCCCAATTGAAACCGGTATCTGTCAGACCTTTGTGCCCTCCTGCTGAACCCCCTCCACCCGCCTGGATCATTGATGACCACCCAGCATACACCGTCCGGCGATTACTGGATGTGTTCCACCGAGGCAGGAGCCTTCAAAACCTGGTTGATTGGGAAGGATACGGCCCAGAGGAACATTCCTGAATTCCCCACTCCTTCATCTTGGACCCTTCCCTCATCTGTGATTTCCATCAGGACCATCCGGACAAGCCTGGTGGATCGCCTGGAGGCTCCCATTGGGGGGGGGGGGGTACCAGCATGGTCCCGATCATTAATCCCCTATCTTGCTCCTAATTTCCTTTGATTATGCCTTGTTTCTGATCATTAATTTCCCATTTACTGCTAATTTGCTTTGACAGCACAGTTGGTCTCCATCAAGAACTGCAGTATAAGAACCCCGGTGTCACAACCACTAGTCACCAGTTCATTGGTCTTTTTTCCTGTGAGGTAACTACATTCCCCAAATGCTTAGAACTATTTGTTCTAAGTCTAGCTCCTGTTTCAAGGTTTACCTTTGAGACTCCGTTTCTCTGAGTCGAGACTCAGCGTCAAGGTTTTCTGACAGGGCTCTAAGTCAAGGCTCTGTGTCAAGATTCCTCTTGTTGCTGTTTGGTGTTTATGCCCATGTAAGCACCCAAACTCAATCTTCATGCCTGTGTCCTGCACTTGAGTTCACTCCCTATGGTCTTGTAACAACCTGCCCCTCCACCAATCTTCGTATCATTTGCAAATTTGGCAACAAAACCATCCATTATCTCTATCACTTATATACAGCATAAAAAGAAGTGGTCCCAACACTGACCGCTGTGGAACACCACTAGTCACTGGCAGCCAACCAGAAAAGGGTCCTTTTATTCCGACTTGCTGCCTCCTTCTGGTCAGGCAATGCTCTAACCATGTTAGTAACTTTCCTGCAATATCATGGGTTCTTAAATTGGTAAGCAGCCTCATGTGTGGCACCTTTGTCAAAGGCCTTCTGAAAGTCCAAATATACAACATCCACTGCATCCCCTTTATCTATCCTACTTGTAATCTCCTCAAAGAACTCCAACTGGTTCATTATGCAGCATTTTCCTTGAAGGAAACCATGCTGACTTTGTACTATCTTGTCCTGTGCCGCCAAGCACTTCATCACCTCATCCTTAACAACTGACTCCAACATCTTTCCAACCACTGAGGTCAGGCTAACTGGTCTATAATTTCCTTTCTGCTGCCTTCCTCCTTTCTTAAAGAGTGGAGTAACGTTTGCAATTTTCCAGTCCTCTGGCACCATGCCAGTGTCCAATGATTTTTGAAAGATCATTTCTAATGCCACTACAATCTCTAACACTATCTCTTTCAGAACTCTATGATGCAGTTCCTCTGGTCCGGGTGACTTATGTACCTTTGGGTCTTTCAGCTTTTTGAGTATCTTCTCTCTTGTGATCGTAACTGCACCCACTTCTCTTCCTTCACACACTACAACATCAGGCATACTGCTAGTCTCATCCACAGTGAAGACTGATGCAAAATACTCATTTAATTCAGCAGCCATCTCCTTGTCCCCCATTATTATTTCTCCTGCCTCATTTTCTAGCAGTGCCATATCGACTCTCATTTCTCTTTTATTTTTAACATACTTGGGGGGAAAAAAAAACTCTTACTGACCTCTCCCATGAACAACACATTTTCATCCAGTGCTGCTCACCAGATGTTTTTTGCTTTTCGCACCACTCTCTGTAAATTCTAGAGACTGTTGTGCATGAAAAGCCTAGGCTATCAGCAGTTTCTGAGATACTCAAACCACTCCATCTGGCACCAACAATCATCCCACAGTCTAAGTCACTTTGATCACATTTTTTCCTCAGTCTGAATAACAGCTGAATCTCTTGACCGCGTCTGCATGCATTTATGCACTGAGTTACTGCCGCATGATAGGTTGATTATATATTTTTATTAAAAAGCAGGTGTACAGGTGCACCTTATAAGGTGACAACTGAGTCTCTGTGACTCATCGGGCCATTTGCCTGAGTGCTGTTACATAAAGAATGTCTATGTGCACCAACAATTGGTGGAGGCAATGAGAATGAAAAGCTGTTTCAGGGTTCAAGACTAAACTGCCAGAAACTGCAGAGAGTCGTGGACACAGCTCAGCACATCACGGGAACCAGCCTCCATTCAATGGACTCTGATTATACTTCTCATATGTTTTGCTGCCTCATTATAGCAGCCGGCATAAGCCAAGACTTCGCCCACCCTGGACGTTCTCCCTTCTCTCCTCTCCCATGGGGCAGAAGATATAAGCAAGTACCATCAGCCTCAAGGACAGCTTTAACCCTACGGTTATCAGAAACTTGAATGGACCTCTTGTACAAATCTACAACTTCCCCTCCTTGCAATCTTACACTTTATCACTTACCTGCACTGTACTTTTCAGTAACTTTTACATTTTATTTTGCTATTTTATTCTTTTTACCTCATGAACTATGTAAAGATTTGATCTGTATAAACAGTATGCAAGAGAATCTTTTTACTGTGACACTAATAAACCAATACCAAATAAAATGAAATGTTTCTGTTCTCAGAGAGACATACAATACAGAACCAGACCCTCTGGCCCACTGAGCCTACTGTGACCAACGAACACGAATTTACACCAGTCATGCCTTAATCACATTCTATCTTTCTCACATTCTCCAATAACTTCCCACTCACCAATTTATAGTGGCCAATTAACTTACCAATGCACATCTTTGGGATGTGGGAGGAAAGCAGAGCACCTGGAGGGATCTCAGCCAGTCACGGGGAGACTGAGCAAACTCCACACGGGCAGCACCGGAGGTTAGGACTGAACCTGGATTACTGCTGGTGCGAGGCAGTAGCTCTACTTGCTGCACCACTGTGTCATCTGTTCTGTGTTTGGGTCGCGCTCTGGTACGCTCTTGTTCAGCATGCTGACACGCCCATGACGGACTTTGAAGGGGATGTAATACATAGCCGAAAACAATCTCCAGGACATCGCATCAGAAACAACGTATGCAATCTGAGGATTCCCAGAAGGACTCCCAACCTGTTAGTGCTGGGCAATCAATCACCAGATCAATAACTGCTACTGGGCTATGTTAAAATCATACAAGAAAATTATTGCATTTGTCCACCTAACAATGTTGATTAAACAGCACCAAGAAGACCACTTACTATCAATCAAGTGAACGGCTTTTAGACTTGTGGTTTATCAGCTTAGTTTTCTTTTTGGCTCACAGGTAGCTATTATTGCATATTTGTATCCTAAAGGGGATGGAATGCCCCAGAGAACTCTGTTTATAATAGTAGTTTCCCATTTAATTAAGTTGTACAACAGAATAAGTAATGGGGAATACAACCTCACTATTTTTGCTCTCTTTTTGCACTACTTATTGAATTAAATTTTGATATTTGTTTCTGATTGCAATTTATAGTATTTTTATGTATCGCACTGTGCTGCAGTGTGGTAGTGTAGGTGGTTAACACAATGTTTTACAGTGCCAGCAACCCAGATTCAATTCCCACCGCTGCCTGTAAGGAGTTTGTATGTTCTCCCCGTTACCGCGTGGGTTTCCTCCGGGTGCTCCAGTTTCCTCCCAGAATCCAAAGATGTAGCGGTTGGTAGGTTAATTGGTCGTTGTAGGCTAGGATTAAATCAGCGGCGGGGGGAGGGATTGCTGGATAGCACAGGTTAAAGGGACAGAAGGGCTGCATGTCAATAAATAAATATATTAATTTAAAATAACATATGTCAGTGATAATAAACCTGGTTCTGAAGATGGATAGGACAGGAGGAGGCTGGCATGGAAAGCAAATTGTGGGACATTCAGTTTGAACAAATGACCTCCTTGTGTGCTGTATTGATCAGTAGCTTTGTTTGCCATTTTGGTGGCTGGACTGTCCAGTTTGCAAAGGTAAAATCAAATTTCATCAGCATTACTTGAGTATATAAGTGGATGATGAATAACACATACATTGAATTTCACCTTAGTGCTGAACCTGCAATATAGTGACACTTGGCCAGTCTGCTTCACAGATGTTGATCCCACCGTTATTTATAGGCAAGGTGCAATATGGAGATACAACAACAACACGTGTCTGGTGCTACTCATCTACCGATCAATTGCTTCCTTCCAGATTTTTTTTCCAGAAGTGTATGTACAAATTCTCTTGTGCCATTATTTAAAACCAGGAAATAACTTGTTCTTGTAGATGTCCAACAGTATCATAAATAGGTAGTAATTCAGGTTAGAGAACGAGAATACCTGGCTGCTGCAGCTTACCTCACCCACGCCTGTTTGTAAGATTTTCAATCCTGTTTTCTTTTCCAGTTTTTCCTTGTTGGCCACTGAAAAGAAACAAAAGTGGAACAGCTTAAAATGGGGCCAAATGTGCCGAGAACTGCAAACCAAAACTGTGAAGCAACACACTGGCAAGGAAGATGCTGGCAGCCTCAGAGCCTTTGGGCATGTCAACCTGCCTGCCCCTCAGACAGGGCTTACTTTCAGTGAGGAGACAATGTGCTTAGCCTAATTTTTAAGAGCAAGATATGATTTGGTACACCTGGGTCCTGAAAAGGGGGCTGCGGGTGATTCTCTTTTGGAAATTCTATTAAGTCTTGCTTTTGGAAATCCACTGGTTTTCAAAGTTCATGCACATAGAAACTTGATGGATTCCTGCAAGGGCTTTTTTGCTGGCAGAAATGTACTTGCCTGAGTTGGGAAAGTTAGACAATTGTGAGGCAGCATGGAAAAGAAGGTTAATGCAGAGCTGACTGCGGACAAATGAAGAAGAGAATTCACAGCAGCAGGGATCATTTGGGCTGAACTTCATTTTGTGTAATTCAGTGTGAGAACAGCACACAAAGAAATGAAGTCTCAACACACTCTATGCTCACATGAATTTCAGCAGCCAAAACTTTGGCCCACTAATACAATAACAGGTTGTGTATTTACTATAAAATAGTAAATAGTAATAGTAAAATAGTAAATGTGAGAGTCACGGAATCATGCAACACAGAAACAGGGACTTCGACCACACTGGTCCGTGCCAGCCAAGATTCCCATCTAAGCTAGCCGTATTTGCCTGCAAATATCCCTCTATACCTTTCTTATCCATAAATCTGTCTAAGTGCCTTTTAAAAGTTGTTAACATATGTGCCTCAACCACTTCCTCTAGCAGCTCATTTCTTATATGGGCCACCCTCTGGGCGAAATAGATTCCCCTCACGTTCCTATGGTGTCTATCCCTTCTCACCCTAGACCCTGTAGTTCTTGATTCCCCAGACCTGAGGAAAAGACTGTGCACCTACCTATACCCCTCATAATTTTGTATAGCTTGGAGCTTAGTTGAATACGATAAAACAATAATCCAACATCCTCTGGAGTGTTTGTGGTGCCAAATCCCAGATTTCTCAAACCACAGAATATTGTTCCTACTGGTACATTAACATACTTCTAAGTTTTCATCATTATAGTTGTATAATCGGAATTGGTTTAACATTGTCAACATGTACTAAAGCTAGTCTTGCATACTGTTCCCACAATCAATTCATTACGCGCTGTTTTGAAGTAAAACTCAGTAACGGCTAAAAGCAAAAGCTCTGAGTTAGGTCTTTTTGTTTACCTTTATCATGGCAATTTATTTTAAAGGAGCAAAGACAGAGACTGAGGCAATTTGCCTCAACTATTTGTATATTTCACAAGAGAGAAGACGGGAATTTTATGGGCACACTGAGAGGAAAGTTGAAGTACATGAGGGAAAAGAGATATTGAGCAGGCAGTATTTGGGAGGAGCGGAAGAGGAAGTCTGTGGATGAAATGAATTAATACAGTGAGAAGGACACCATAGAGAAAATGGAAGAAGAATACTGTATATGCATTGTCAAAGCCACAATTGATTCAGTCTCCAGCAGTAACCCACTTCAAGCAAGCAAGGAAGCAAGAAGTGATGAGACAACAGAAAATGCTAGAAGCATTCAGCAGGTCAGGGAGTATTATTAGGAAGGGAAACAGAGTTAACTTCCTACATTGGAGATCTTTATCAGAGGGGTTAGATCTGACAAAGAGTCTTTGCCCTAAAACTTTAACCCTGTTTATCTTCTCTTTGACGTTGCCGGACATGCTAAGTGCTCCCAGCATTTTCTGTTCTTGTTTTAGATTTCCAGAATCTGCTTTTTTATTTATTTTTAAAAGGTAATGGGGCACATCTTCCATCTGCACCTGTGCCAGGACTGGGCCCTCTCCTCGGGGGATGTCTTAAACATGAAAGCAACTGCAGACTTCCGTGGGTACTTTGGCTCTGCACTGCACTGGTAGATTCTCAAGGATGCATTACAGGAACATTCGGCCTGGAAAGCTGCCCACAACCTGAGCCAGTTTAGGCCTGGCACAAGTTGTCAGCACAGGCTTTGTGGGCCGAAGGGCCCCTTCCTGTGATCTCCTATTTTATATTTGTTCTAAATAAGATACTTCCTTTTTAATCAATGAGAAAAATAACTGCGGACGAGAAGTTCTCAGAGACTAATTAATTTATTTCAATTAGCAATGCCTTTTAACTTTGCATATTTTTAAGTTACTGATCTTAAGGATTTTTATTTCTTCTTTAACGCCTCCTGCATGTTTTTAATCTTTAATTTCAGTGACAGCTGGTGATCCTGGGGACTTGCTGGCTGCTGAAGCCATCCAGGGGGTGCAGCTATCCTCTTATGCAGGCCCTGTACAGCCTGGGTCTTGTTCGTGAATTGGGCCCTGGCCTCTCAGTGGATGCCTGCATCCAGCAGTCTACTGGAACTAGCAGTGGGGTCCAAAGACATCAGTTCCCACATCAGAGCAGCAGCCAGTTCCTCCTACGCCCACCCCAGTCCCACATTACTGCTTATTTCCCTATTTCCACCCGATCTGTCTGCCCATCACCTGCACACTCCTTCTGTTTCCCTCTACTGGTCCCATCTCTTCACCACACCTCCTTTATTTGGTTCTCTGCTGTACTTTCTTCTCCTGTCAGATTCCATCATCTGCAGTCCTTTTTTTGTCCCCTCTATCACCTTCCAGCCACTATGTCCACTGTTCCCTCCTTCATCTACTACTACCCCTCCTAACCTGGATCTGCCTTTCACCTGCCAGCACTTGTTCCACCCCTTCTCCTCACCTTGTCATACTGGCTCTCTGCGCTCTGATTTTTGTCCAGGAGAAGTGGGGGGGGGGGGGGGACCGGCGACTCAGACCATGAGAGGTCTGTGTTGGGCATTTTCATGCCTTACAAGGCGCAGATTGGAAGTCTATGTGGGGCGCCACTCCTCGCACAGACTAGAGCAATGTGTGGTTAAGTGCCTTGCTCAAGGGCACAAACACGCCACCACAGCTGAAGCTCGAACTAGCGACCTTGAAATAACTAGACGAACGTCTTAACCACTTGGCCATGTGCCCAACAAAAAGGAACTTGACCTACAAGGATTCTTTACAACCCATGTTCTCAGTATTATTGTATTTACATTTGCAAATTGTATTCTTTTGCACATTGATTATTTGTCAGTCTTTGTGTGCGTTATTTTTGTAAAATTCTATCGTATTTCTATTTTTCTAGGAAATGAATCACAAGGTAGTACATGGTAACATACACGTACTTTGAACTTCAGAAACATTGACTATCCATTTCCCTGCAGAGATGCTGCCTGACCTGTTCCACCAGCAGATGGGGGTGCCATGGTGGCGTAGTGATTAGCACAGTGTTTTACAGTACTAGCAACCCGGCCGCTGTCTGAAAGGAATTTGCTTGTTCTCCCCGTGACCGCATGAGTTTCCTCTGGGTGCTCCGGTTTCCTCCCACAATCCAAAAATGTACTGGTTGGTAGGCTAATTGGTCATTGTAAATTGTCCCGCGATTAGGTTAAGGTTATACCGGGGGTTGCTCAGGGGTGCGGCTCAAAGGGCTGGAAGGACCCATTCCACGGTGTAGCTCGATAAATAAAAAAATAAATCATTTGCTGTTCCAGATTCCAGTATCTGCAGACTCGTGTCTCCACACACCTGCATGACTTTGCTATCGGTGTGAACACTGACATTTTTTTTTCACCTACCAGATACAGAATGGAACAAACTTCTTTCTTTTAGGATTTAGGCATTGCTCACTTACTGCTCAACTCTAATTGCCGTGAGTTGGACTTGCTGCACCATTTCACAGTCAAACACGTGGGTCTTGAGTCACGTTTTGGCCAGGCTAGGAAGGGCTGCAGATTTGTTAAGAGCAATCCAGTAATGTAATAGTATGGTTGGGGTATATGAGGTGTCCGAGAGTGAAGGGGCTTGTCGTGTCCATTCCCAGGCAGCTCACTCATTTTTGGTCCTTATTGGACACTCAGCTGTCATCAGTGGCTCCAAGTTGCTCTTTGCACGCAACAGCAGTCATTCCCTGATACACCACTCTGACAGGTGGGCTAAACTAGATGAAGCAACCTCCGGCCTCATACTCCTGTGAGATAGGGACATGGCTGTCCTAACACATGAATTCAGCTCCAGCAGACTGGACGAATAAGATCTACAGTGAGATTCAAAGGGCAGAAAGACGGTACTGCAAAGCTCCATTGAGACCAAGGAGCATGACAAGGCATAGAAGACATCATGATCATCCACTGTAACCAAGAAAGACCGCAGTTTGTGACGCTTGTTCACACCACTGGACCTGGACTTCTGAGATTGAGAGAGTGGAAATGCCCCAGTGCAACAGCTTTTCCACTTTAAAACTCTCCTGCCCAGGGTTCCTGTCATCATCAGACATAGTCATAGTCATAATCATACTTTATTGATCCCGGGGGAAATTGGTTTTCGTTACAGTTGCACCATAAATAATAAATAGTAATAGAACCATAAATAGTTAAATAGTAATATGTAAATTATGCCAGTAAATTATGAAATAAGTCCAGGACCAGCCTATTGGCTCAGGGTGTCTGACCCTCCAAGGGAGGAGTTGTAAAGTTTGATGGCCACAGGCAGGAATGACTTCCTATGACACTCTGTGCTGCATCTCGGTGGAATGAGTCTCTGGCTGAATGTACTCCTGTGCCCACCCAGTACATTATATAGTGGATGGGAGACATTGACCAAGATGGCATGCAACTTAGACAGCATCCTCTTTTCAGACACCACCGTCAGAGAGTCCAGTTCCATCCCCACAACATCACTGGCCTTACGAATGAGTTTGTTGATTCTGTTGGTGTCTGCCACCCTCAGCCTGCTGCCCCAGCACACAACAGCAAACATGATAGCACTGGCCACCACAGACTCGTAGAACATCTTCAGCATCGTCTGGCAGATGTTAAAGGACCTCAGTCTCCTCAGGAAATAGAGACGGCTCTGACCCTTCTTGTAGACAGCCTCAGTGTTCTTTGATCAGTCCAGTTTATTGTCAATTCGTATCCCCAGGTATTTGTAATCCTCCACCATGTCCACACTGACCCCCTGGATGGAAACAGGGGTCACCGGTACCTTAGCTCTCCTCAGGTCTACCACCAGCTCCTTAGTCTTTTTCACATTAAGCTGCAGATAATTCTGCTCACACCATGTGACAAAGTTTCCTACCGTAGCCCGGTACTCAGCCTCATCTCCCTTGCTGCTGCATCCAACTATGGCAGAGTCATCCGAAGACTTCTGAAGATGACAAGACTCTGTGCAGTAGTTGAAGTCCGAGGTGTAAATGGTGAAGAGGAAGGGAGACAAGACAGTCCCCTGTGAAGCCCCAGTGCTGCTGATCACTCTGTTGGACACACAGTGTTGCAAGCACACGTACTGTGGTCTGCCAGTCAGGTAATCAAGAATCCATGATACCAGGGAAGCATCCACCTGTATTGCTGTCAGCTTCTCCCCCAGCAGAGCAGGGCGGATGGTGTTGAACACACAGGAGAAGTCAAAAAACATGACCCTCACGGTGCTCACATGATGACAACCACCAATATTACGGTCATCTTACTAATGACTAGCTAAATTCTAAATCCCAGTCTGTCACGGGTAATGCTCTCTCAACCATTGAATACATCTATATGAAACACTTTTGCAGGAAAGCAGCATCCCTCATCAGATATGCCCACCATCCTGATGCCATCAGGGAGAAGGTTCAGGAGCCTCAGGACTCACACCATCACAGTTATTACCCCTCAACCATCAGGCTTGTGAACCATAGGGGATAACTTCATTCAAGTTCACTTGCAACATCATTGAAACGTTCCCACAATCAATGAATTCACTTTTAAGGACTCTTCATCTCATGTTCATACAATTACTTTATGCTATTTCATTTCATAATTCATTCTTTTTTGATACATGATTGATTTGGAATGTGGGATACTGTGATCATATTACTATGATTTAAATGTAATGTAATTCATATTATTTACTTGTATCCTTATGAATTTTGTATCTGTATTCATGTAATTTATATAATATCAATAAAATATTGAAAAAGAAAGAAAGATTCTGTTATGGTTATTATTCTATAGTTTTTTTGAGTATGCCCACAAGAAAATAAATCTAAAGCTTGTATTTGGTGACGTATATGTACGTTAACAATAAAATTTACTTTGTACTTTGAATTGTAGACACAGCCACCATAATGAGCTTTGAACTCATGTCCATAGATGGCTAGTTGAGATTAATCTCTGAACCAGCACCTTACCCACAGTCACTGGTGATAATGCAATTCACACCACTGAGGGGTTAGCTCTCCAGCTGGCCAGGTATACTGATAGGTAATGGAAGGAGAGACATGGAGTGAGAATTCTTCTTCGTCTGCTATACTCTTTTTAGGTTTATGAAACAAAGCCACATCAAATGCAGAGGAATGCAATGATTAATGAATGGAGTGGACCAATGTTAAATTTTCTGCATGAAGACTGAATGAATGATATGCTGTAAGGATAAAAACCTAAGGAGATTAAAGGGTCTTCTTCATTCAAAACTATTGTGTGATCTATCCATGGAAACTGTAGAACAATAGGATATCGGAATTCTTATGCCATTGTAACAGTTGCTAATGTCCTGGGTAAGGATCTTTAGGGCCGGCTGGTGGTGTAGTGGCATCAGCACTGGACTTTAAGGCAGATGGTCCTGAGTTCAAACCCAGCCGGGTCCCAAACTGGGCAGCAGCAGTACCCGTGCGGAAAAAAAGGCCTGGCAATCTCCCTCCATGTCTTGTCATGAGAACCCTGTGGCCCACGAAGAGTCAGGCTCGACTTAATGACTGAACAAAAGCAAGGATGTTTAATACAAGTACATAAATGTTTGAGAAACATATCAAACCACGACAACAGGGAGAGTCTATTTTAGCTCTCTTCATTCCCATTTCCCTGCTCTTTCCCTCTAGTTCTGCAAATCGTTTTCCCTCAAAATCTCCATCCAGTTCTCTTATGAGCACCCCAGTGTCTCTGTTTCCACCTCCTTCACAGGCGGTGAGTTCCGAGTCCTCACCATGCTCTATATACGAAAAAACCCTCACAATGCCTCTGACTATTTTTTTCTCTCTTTGAACATCTGCCTGTCTGGTCATTGAAATACTCACTGGTCAGAAACAGCTCCTCTCTAATTACCCTGTCTAAACCTGTCATGGTCTTGTACACCTCTATCAAATTGAACAGGGCAGTTTCAATCCTCTTTAGGGTATTAGAATTTTAAAGAAGTTTCCCCCTTTAAATTTCACAACCCAACTCCGCACTAAGTTCTGAACATACCAGTGTTTTTAAAATAGGCAACACCAACATGCACTCAGGACAGGAGAGATTTAAATTAAATATTGCTTCTTTTAATGCCTAGAATTATGCTAACACACCATAAATGAGACGGAGAGTTTCTAAACTTAATGCATTTTGCTGCATGTAATTAAAATGGAGGTGATTGTCTGATACATATTAGACCTGGTCTGCTAATTAATCACACAGTCCTTTCAAAACAAGACAATTAGAGAAGCAAGGAATAGGGGGAGATGAAGGCTAGTAAGTAGAAACAGCGCGTTACTAGAGCTTCAACCAAATTATTGTCTGCAAATCTTTCATGAATGATGCCCATGAACAAAAAAAGGGCCTTTTAAAAAAAAATAAAACTCCCCAGATGAAGGATATGCAAATAAGCTGGAAGAGCTGAACCCTATAATGTTCTCAAAATTCTGCAAAGGCCTATTTAATTAGTATTTTAATTTATCAAAATTATTCTTTGCACTTGACAATTTATGCAGTATTCTATGTAATTAAGCATGCAGCTTCAGAGGAATAATCTTGCCAATGCTGCTAATAGCAGTTATTCTACTCTGAAAGGAACTGTGTATGTCTCAACTCTGATCTAGATTACAATAAGGAGAAATTAATGGCTTTTTTTTTCCCCTTTACCAAGCTGCATGCTGGGAGTTCCATAGAATATACCGTTCCACAGCAGAGCAATGGTAATCAGCCAAGCAGGGTAAGCATTTTCAGTCCTGTGTATATGCCTATTAGCAGCTTGTCAATATTAGTTCTCAGCTTAAAGGAAAACACATTGCTTGTTTCTAAACGCTTGATCTGAATGTGTGGTTTGCAGTAGAACTGATGACAGCTTGGTAAATGTTGGTGTCAAGACCAATTTTAAAACCATTTTTCAAATTATTTTAATTAGATACTTTTCTCATTCGCACTTGCATTAATTTAACTTGTGGTTCAACGTTTTAGTTTTCAATCTAGTTGCATGAATTTCCTAGACGTTCAATATGATCTGAAGTCATTTAGCCAGACATACGCAGGCACTAGTCAGAGAATGGGGCAATGCGAACTTTGTGAGGGTAGGACACTCTATGGTCAATCCTGTGGCTCTGACGTCCAATTCAGCCATTTTGTTTTCATGAGACAAATCTTCTTTTATAAAGAAGCAAGTTGCCTCCCTGGCAGCTTTTCTCAGCATGGATGGCGGAGGTTTTTAAATTAATTGCCATAAGACTCACTCTTTAAATTGCTCCCACAGATCACTGTAAACAGCTTTCCAGCCAGAGCAGTTGATGCGAGACAATTGATAGTTAAAATCATTAAAAGTAGCAGTGAGATTTAGTGTTAGCAAACCCAAAAAGATGGAGTTGAAAACAAAAGAAAATGCTGGAAAAAACAAGCAGGTCAGTCAGCATCTGTGGAAAGAGAGTAGAGGTGACACTTCAGGTTGAAGTCTCTACAGAAGAGAGAAAACAAGTCAACTTTAAGTTGTGGGAAGGGTGGGACAGGGATGGATAGAGCAAAAAATCTCTGTGGTGATGAGGCTGGGATTTCTATAAGGATTGAAGCTGCACTCTATCAACTCAATGACATCGTCTGTAGCTTATCCCCTTGGTAAACTTAATCTCACCTTCTCAGCAATATTCCCTTTGTCCAGTCCATGCTTCCCACATCTTTCCTGCAATTTAAATTAAACTACTTTTTTGTCTTCTCTAGTTCTGTAGAAGGAAATTTGACCTAAATTGTTAACTCACTCTTTCTGCAGATGCTACCTGTTCCACTCAAAGCTTCCAACAGTTTCTGCTTTTATTTCAGATTACAAGCATCTGCAGTATTTTTTTTAAATCTTTGATTTAAAGGATGGATCTCATCTCAAATGTCTTCTGTAGATTAATACATACATATTAGGCACAGGATAAAGATAAAGATTATGTTTATTTGTCACATCTACAGTGAAATGCATCACTTATGTCAGCAATCAACACAGAACAAAGATGTACTGGGGCAGCCCACAATTGTTGCCGAGCATCTGGCATCAGCAGAGCACCCCAATAATTTACTAATCCTAAACTGTATGTCTGCGGAATGTGGGAGGAAACCAGAGCACCCAGAGGAAATCTGCTCAAGGAGAAAATATACAAATTCCTTACAGACAATGGTGGAATTAAACCGAGGTTGCTGGCGCTGTAGTAGCATTATGCCAACTGCTGTGCTGCAATGCCACACCATACCAGGAGAAGAACACTCAGCCCTTCCAACCTGATCAGCAATACAATCAAGGCTGATTTATTGTACCATCGCGTCTAAATTAACATCTGCTACTTGTGGACACCATTCACCCAATTGCATGCCAAGAATCTATAGGGAGTCTATTTCATGATAAAAATAAAGGAGACAAAAAGTGGTTGCACGAAAGATGCAAAAGGATGAAAGCAAAAGGAAGAAATTATGGGAGTGATTGAATGCTCTGGGTTTGTTCTCCAGAGAATGGACAACTGAAAGTTGAGCTCAGTCTTTAAGATTAATAAGAGTTTTGAAAGAAGAGCAATGGTAAAATCCAAAGCAAGTGCAAGTTCATGTAAGGTTGATATTAGTTAAGAATTCCTGTTCAGAGGTGTGTTACAAGAATCAGTGGCTACCAAGAGGAGTGTGGCAAATGGTTTGCGTGCACTTAATGGAAGGTGATGTGAAGGGGGCAGGTCCTGTGCTGTGACTCCTCCACGTCCATTCTATCCAAGCCTTTCAATATTCAAGCGGCAAGGTGTGACAGATACGCTGTTTGTCACCTTTCCAACAAAGTTGACACGGCGCTCTTTACACAGAGGTAAGAAAATTTTTAAATATGTTCTGAAAGCACTTACGAGGTCAATTATTCCAAAAGCACCAGAAACTTCAAAATAATACTTTTTCCTCCTCTTCTGAATGACAATGAACTTGTGGTAGGATGCACTTTATCTTCAGACTGTGAATAAAGGCTTTTTTTTCTCCCCCAAAAGGCTTTTTCTCCCTTCTTTTCCAGTCCTGATGACGGGTCTCGGCCTGTTTACTCCCCTCCATTGATGCTGCCTGACCTGCTGAGTTCTTCCAACATTTTGCTTGTGTTTCCACTCAAAGTCTTTTTCAAAAGTTAAGCAGTTATGTTCGAGTATGGATGTGATGGGAAAATGCACGACTTATACACATGAAACTCTGAACTTTTTCTCCAGTAATCCTCACACACTGACATTTTCATGTACAAATGAAATCCTATTCTAAAATGCTTTCAGAGCACATCAACTGACCTCGAACCAAACGAGAACATACAGACGTTTGAGTCAGGACCAGGAGTACACCACCAACTTTCTAATTACTTTTTGTGCTTGCACACCAGCCTTTGTGAGTCATGCACTAGAACACCCAGTTCCCTCTGTGTCTCAGGGCTCTGTAATCTCTCACCATTTAATTAACATGTTTCATGTTGACTTTTCCCATCGAAATGAATAACTTGGCACTTTAGTACATTTACCAGACCTTTTCCCACTCACCTAACCTCTCAATATTTCTTTTGTAGCCTCCTAATGTCCTCTTCTACCTGAGGGGAGATCTCATTGAAACTCATCGAATACAAAGGTCTGGACAGAGCATGTTGGTCTTCTTCTGGCTTCAACAGCCACCAAGGAATCCACAGTCTGGGAGTGATTACAAGCCATCCTCAATCCTTGCAGAGTGTCTAAGAAGAAGTCAAACCCTCAGTTTGAAAATTCACCAAATATATATAACTCTTAATGTGCAAACATATTTGAGATGGAAATGTGAAAGAGTCACTAGAGAATTAACCGCAAAACCGAGCCTGAATTTATGCAAGTACACACAAGGGTATGGAAGAGCACAGCTAATGCTACTTGAGTTGCAATCTCAAGATCATTGGTTCAAATAAGAGTGTGGATTTGCACTTAAACATCTGAATGTAGGAAGCTTGAACAGTATTGAGAGCAGTCTTTATAAAGATGTTGGCTTCCCATAAATGTCTGCTAATTCATTATTCGGCAATGCTGCATTTCTCCTATCTGAGTACATTTGACAATGTGGCTGACTTCTAACTGGCTCTAAAGAGCCCCATCGTCCCCATGGTAACCACTGCTGGCCAATAAATGATAGGGCCACTATATATATTGAGCACAGAGAAAAATGTAAGGAAGTGGAACGGCCACTGGAGAAAATTCACAGCTGCAGTTTCAATATCCAGACAAGAGAAAACTCTCTGCAATCAAACGGTGAGTACTTTAGACCACATAAATAATGGGAAAGTTGTACCCCTCTAATAGAACATAGAACGGTGCAGCACAAGAACAAGATCTCCATTCCACAATGTTGTGCTGAACTAACTGAGCTAACAACATATCAACCTTTCTGCCTGTGCATACTGTATATCCTTCCATACGCTGAATATTCATGTATCTAAGAGACGCTTTAGCCCCTCTATTCCATTTGTCTCCACGACCACCCTGGCAGTGCATGATAGTCACCCACCAGTCTCTATGATAAAAAACCAACTGCCCTGCACATCTCTTTTGAAATTTCTCCTCCCAGTTTGTATTAGAAATAAGATACTAGTAAAAGGACTGAATACCTATTTCTTAGGCCTATTCTGTCCTTTTTCATGCCTTGTGGAACATTGGATCGCATTTTGGCCATTTCTGTAGCATTTGTTTGTTTTTCATGAGGCCAAGTTGTTAACTCAATGCTCAACCTAGCACAGATGGAAAGCGTACAAGGAGCCAGCCGGATTTGAACTCAGGATCATTCAGCTCGTAGTCCGGTGCAGATGCCACTACACCACCGGCTGGCTATTTCTGTCTATGCCTCTCATAATTTTATAAACTCCTGTCAGGTTCCCCCCCCCCCCCACCTGCAGGGGAATATTAAATTGATTTGTGGATAATGGATTATTAGCTATCAACTTTTGATAGATAGTTCAAGATTGGGGGAAGATAAATTAAAAATTCTGGACAAAAGAATCTAGAGCAGGGGTTCCCAACCTGGGGTCCATGGACTCCTTGCGTAATGGTATTGGACCATAACACAAAAAAGGTTGGGAACCCCTGATCTAGAGGGACACAGAGGATAGATATGATCTACGAAACTAATTGAGGCATCTTCTCGCAGCGACCATTGGACAGAAGGTACAGAAGCCTGAAGTCTCACAGTGCCAGGTCCAAGAAGAGCTACTTCCCTTCAACCATTCAGTTCATGAACCACCTGGCAAAATGCTAAGCATTACAGTTCAGCAATATTATAACTACTTTGATCACTTGGAATTAAAATGGATTTTCTGTTCTTTTATGTTCTGATTGTGTTCTTCCTTGAAAAACATTTTATTTCTCTTTTCTGCTTATATAATTCTATGTACCTGTGATGCTGCTGCAAGTAAGTTTTTCTTTCAAATGCGCATGCATCTAGTTTTGCATCTGGCGATAAATTGGACTTTCAATCTGGCCTGGAACTCGCATAGTGGAAAAAGGGAGTTGGATGGGCAAGCGAGTGAAAATAATTTGGAAGGAAAAGCAAGGGGTATTACCTGGATGGGGATTCTATTGAAATCATTCAGCATTTATACTCAATAGCCACTTTATTAGGTGTACCTGTGCACTTGCTCATTAAAGCAAATATCCAATCAAATACCACATGGCAGCAACTCAATGCATAAAGGCATGCAGACATGGTCAAGAGGTTCGTTCAGTTGTTGTTCAGACCAAACATCAGAATGGGGAAGAAATGCGATGTAAATGACTTTGATGGTGGAAGGATTGTTGGTGCCAGATGGGGTGATTTGAGTATCTTAGAAATTGCTGATCTCCTGGGGTTTTCATGCACAATAGAAAATGGAGCTTACAGAAAATGGTGCAATAAACAAGAAACATCCAGTGAACAGCAGTTCTGTGGGCAAAAACACCTTGTTAATAAGAGAGGACAAAGGAGAATGGCTGACAGGAAGGCAACAGTAACTTAAGTAACCATGTGCAGAAGAGCACCTCTGAACAAACAACATGTCGGACCTTGAAATGGATGGTACAGCAGCAAGAGACCACACCTGGTTTCTCTCCTGTCTCTAATAAAGAGGCCCACTGAGTGTATTTACTAGAGTGGTCCAAGGAATCAATCGTTCGATATGTGCTATGTCTTATGATGTAGGCGATCATGGTCTTTTCATGACGATGATAGTTCCTGGCAAATTTTTCTACAGAAGTGGTTTGCCATTGCCTTCTTCTGGGCAGTGTCTTTACAAGATGGGTGACCCAACCATTAACAATGCTCTTCAGAGATTGTCTCCGTGGCATCAGTGGTTGCATAACCAGGACTTGTGATATGCACCAGCTGCTCATACAACCATCCACCACCCGCTCCCCCGGCTTCATGTGACCCTGATCGGGAGGCTAAGGAGGTGCTACACCTTGCCCAAGGGTGACCTGCAGTCTAGCAGAGAGAAGGAGCACCTTACCCCTCCTTTGGTAGAGATGTATCTCCACCCACCACACATGGAATAGGAGTTTTAAAAGCATGCAATATATTTATTAAAGGAGGAAAGTTCAAAGTCATTCCAATGAAAGTGTTCTAATTTTCCAAAATAATACTTAACCAAGTATTAATGTAACATATAATTTACAATTACTTTCTTGGGTTAAAGAGAGAATCACTGAAGAATGGTTGTATAATCCTGGAAATGATAACCATATAACCATACAACAATTACAGCATTGAAACAGGCCATCTCGGCCCTTCTAGTCCATGCCGAACTCTTACTCTCACCTAGTCCCACCGACCTGCACTCAGCTCATAACCCTCCATTCCTTTCCTGTCCATATGGCTGTGCAATTTAACTTTAAACAACAACATCGAACCTGCCTCAACCATTTCTGCTGGAAGCTCGTTCCACACAGCCACCACTCTCTGAGTAAAGAAGTTCCCCATCGTGTTACCCCTAACCTTGTATCTTTTCATTTTAAAGAGTGATCAGAGTAAGACGTACATTAAGCACAACTGGCTGTCAAAACTCAGGTATTCACAACACCTAAGAGGAATTTAGATAAATACTTGAAAAGGAAAACTATTTAAGAATAGAGTGATACAGCAGGAAAGTGGGAAGGATTACGCATCAAGATTTCTTAGCTGCAGAACTGACTTCAGGTAGGGGCCAGTTCCTATACACTCTATCGCCCATCAAGAAGGCCTTAAAGCTCTCCACCGCTTTCTCAACAAAAGACTACAGCAGTGCCCCTCTACCACCACCCCCCTCCATTTCTCAGAACACCTCATTTTAACCATTGATGTCCAATCCCTATACACGTCAGACCTTAAAGCTCTCTGCTTTTTTCTCAACAAAAGACCCATCCAGTCCCCCTCCACTATCACCTTCCTCCATTTGACAGAACTGATCCTCTCCCTCCATAATTTATCTTTAGCTCCTCCCACCTTTTCCAAACCCAAGGGGTAGCCATGAACACTCGCACGGGCCCCAACTATAACTGTCTTTTCACTGGCTGCTTAGAGCAGTCCATTTTCCAAGCCTTCCCTGGTAAAGCTCCCCAACTGTTCCTGCGCTACATTGTTGCTGCTTCATGCGCCCATGCTGAACTCGTCAATTCCATCTACTTTGTCTTCAACTTCCATCCTGCCCTTGATTTCTCTGTGCCTATCTCTGGAGACAAATTGTCTATCAACATCTTTTATAAACCTATCAATTTTCAAGGCTATCTTGACCAGATCTCTTCCCACCCTGTCTCCTTTAAGAATGCTATTCCCTTTTCTCAGTTCTTTTGTCTCCACCACGTCTGTTCCTTGGGAAAGGTTTTCCTTTCCAGAACATCAGTTATGTCCTCATTTTCACAGAATGGGGGTTCCCTTCCTCCACCACTGATGTTGCCCTCACCTGCATCTCCTCCATTTCCCGAACATCCGTGCTCTCCCCATCCTCCAACTGCATTAAGAGGGATAAAGTTCCACTTGTCCTCACCTACTACCCCATGAGTCTCTGCATCCAACACATCATTCTGACAACATCCATCATGTTCATCAAGATCTTACTAACAAACACATCTTTACCTCCCTCCCCATCATGCTCTGCTTTCCACAAGGATAACTCCATGTTTCCCTTGTCTATTCTGTTATGTTTTGTAGCTTCAAAACAGTAAACTAACTCAAAGGGAGACACGAGTCCAAAATGTGAGTCTAACTTTGTGTTTACTTTAAGTGAGGTGCGCATGTATCATGCGGTCGGGTGATGACATAGGCAATTCACGTATTTATGCATATAACCCGTACTGAATTATTTAAATAAATGAGAATGCTTAATCAAACGATATATATACAAGATTATATAAATATTACTGAAATAGTAAACACACAGAACACCTGTCCCACCCCATTAATCCCTCCTAGCACATACACCTACAAGTGAAAGAAATACTGCAACTGCCCATTCACCTCCTCCCTTACCTCTATTCAGGGCCCCAAACAGTCTTTCCAGGTGAGGGAACACTTCACCTGCAAAACTGTTGGGGCCGTCTATCGTTTCCAGTGCTCCCAGTCCACCTCCTCTACTTTGGTGAGATCCAGTAGGAATTGGGGACAGCTTTGTCGAGCACCTCTGCTCCATCCACCCAAAGTGGTATTTCCCAGTGGCTAACCATTTTAATTAATATCCCCATTTGCAATCCAACATGTCAGATAGTGGCCTCCTCTTTTACCACAATGAGGCCACTCTCCAGGTGGAGGGGCAATACCTCACATTCCATCTAGGTAGCTTCTAATCTGATGCATGAATATTGATTTCACCTTCTGGTAATTTTTTTTCTTTCTTCTTCCCTCTTCTTCTATTCCCTACTCTAGACTCTTTCCTCTTCTCCTCACCTGCCTACCACCTCCCCCTTGTTTCCCCTCTTTCTTCCCTTTCTCCCATGGTCCACTCTCCTCTCCTATCAGATTCTTTCCTCTCCTGCCCTTTACCTGGCTTCACCTATCACCTCGCTATTCCTTCTTCTCCTTCCCCCAGCTTTTTATCCCAGTATCTCCCATATCCTTCCCAGTCCTGAAGGAGGATAGCAGTCCAAAACATTGACTGTTTATTCACTTCCATAGATATTGCCACTAGCTTCAAAAAGGTAACAATTATACCAGTGCCTAAGAAAAATAATGTGGGCTGCCTTAACTACTATCACCCAGTAGCACTCACATCGACAGTGATGAAATGCTTTGAGAGGTTGGTCATGACTAGACTGAACTCCTGCCTCAGCAAGGACCTGGACCCATTGCAATTTACCTATTGCCACAATAGGTCACCAACAGATGCAATCTCAATGGCTCTCCACAAGGCTTCAGACCACCTAGACAACACAAACAGCTATGTCAGGATGCTGTTCATCGACTATAGCTCAGCATTTAATACCACCATTCCCACAATCCTGATTGAGAAGTTGCAGAACCTGGGCCTCTGTACCTCCCTCTGTAATTGGATCCTTGACTTCCTAACCGGAAGACCACAGTCTGTGTGGATTGGTGATAACATCTCCTCTTCACTGACGATCAACACTGGTGCACCTCAGGGGTGTGTGCTTAGCCCACTGCTCTACTCTCTATATACACATGACTGTGTGGCTAGGCATCGCTCAAATACCATCTATAAATTTGCTGACGATACAACCATTGTTGGTAGAATCTCAGATGGTGACAAGAGGGCGTACAGGAATGAGATATGCCAACTGGTGGAATGGTGCTGCAGTAACAACCTGCACTCAACGTCAGTAAGATGAAAGAGCTGATTGTGGACTTCAGGAAGGGTAAGACGAAGGAACACGTACCAATCCTCATAGAGGGATCAGAAGTTGAGAGAGTGAGCAGTTTCAGGTTCCTGGGTGTCAAGACCTCTGAGGACCTAACCTGGTCCCAACATATTAATGCAGTTATAAAGAAGACAAGAGAGCGGCTGCACTTTATTAGGAGTTTGAAAGATTTGATATGTCAACAAATACACTCAAAAACTTCTATAGATGTACCGTGGAGAGCATTCTGACAGTCTTCATCACTGTCTGGGGGGGGGGGGGGAGGTTGCTACTGCACAGGACCGAAAGAAGCTGCAGAGGGTTGTAAATTTAGTTGGTTCCATCTCAGGTATTAGCCTACAAAGTACCCAGGACATCTTTAGAGAGCGGTGACTCAGAAAGGCAGTTCCCATTATTAAGGACCTCCGGCACCCAGGGCATGCCCTTTTCTCACTGTCACCATCAGGTAGGAGGTACAGAAGCCTGAAGGCACACACTCAGCGATTCAGGAACAGACTTTTCTCCTCTGCCATCCAATTCCTAAATGGACTTTGAAGCTTTGGACAGTACCCCACTTTTTTTAATATACAGTATTTCTGTTTTTGCACATTTTTAATAATCTTTTTCAATATACGTAATTGATTTACTTGTTTATTTATTATGTTTTATTTAATTTATCTTTTTTTCTCTCTGCTAGATTATGTATTGCATTGAACTGCTGCTGCTAAGTTAACAAATTTCACGTCACATGCCGGTGATAATAAACCTGATTCTGATTCTGAGTGCTCCAGCGTTTTGTGTGTGAGACAGTTGTGAGTTGGGTGGTTGAGTTTGAGGTGGCTGTTGACTATCGATTTGAATGTGCTCAAATGAAAATAGAAAATGCCAGTGACAATCAACGGGCAGCATCTATAGAGGGAGAGATGGAAATAGCATTTCATTGGAAATGGGGGAAGGTCACTGGTTCTTAGATGCTGAGAGGAGGAGTAAGAAAGGGCCGGAGAGAGCTAAAAGACCCGTGACAGTGGAAGGCGGGAGCAATTAAATGACATAAAGCATGGTGAAAGGGTTTTGGAACGATGAACAGGACAGGATTGAATGCGATGCCCAAATGTTCAAGGCTACATTGACCCCTATGATCCAATAATTTCAGTAGCTTGAGGAAATCTGACTGTAGTCACTGGACAGAGAAGTAATCCAGTCTCCAAAGGTTTAGTATTATCTTTCATCATCACAAGACTCTTCGTCTTCTTTTTCATCAGTCCCTCAGGGTTGAGGATGACTCACTTTTACTCCAAGTAGAAGTGGGTTTCCAAGAAGCAAATCCTTTCATGGTGAACACTGGTGTTTTAAAACTGAAGCAATTTATACCTAGCTCACAGGTAGAATGCTTGCTGACTGCTAAGCTAACAACCGCACATCCCTGCCGAATATGATTTTTTTTGGGTCGGAAATGAAATAAAAATGTTGCACAAGCTTTTGGGAATAGACAGTTCTGCCATTGCTCAGCTCTAGTTCATGGTTACAATGCATGGGGTCACGAGCCATACTACTTGAAGGAAATTTCCAACTAAAGGAGTACAAGCATCAACAATAATGATGAGGAAGTCAGCCTAAGATTGAAGGTAATTGGGGATGTTAAAGATGTGCTTTCATAGTGGGCAAAAATTCATCCTCAGAAGCTAGTGTTAAACATACAGCATTGCCACAGGCTGTACTTCACCCCCTTCTTCTGAAAATCTCCAAGTTGAGACAAAATTTTGGAAGCAGAGTGCAGACGCCACCATGTTCCATTTGTAGTCGCAAATTTCACCTCTTCTCTAACCAAAGGCTTTATTGGAGTCTCAGTGCCATGGGTGGAATTTAATAACAGGGAGGAGAACTGAAGAGGCCATATAAGAATATGGCTGACAATAGAGTGAAATAACTTAATTAGCTGCTTGATTGACTGTGCAAATCCCCAGATGAATAAACTGAACAAATATTTGGGTGACATAGTCTTGTCTAAGCTTGGCAGGCACCACAGTCGAGCTTCAGGTGAAGTAACTGTATCTATAAATATTAAATAATTCAACTAATAAACAGATCTAGCCAGCTGACAAGACTCATCTCTGGTGACTTTGCTCAAACACACTGATGTATACCCGTCAAATGGAATTTGGCAAAAATCCCTGGCTTCACTGACTGTAATCCACAAATGCTGATTAGCACTTGAAAAGCTGACAGGTGACTTCCAGTTTATTTATTGCCAGCCTACTTGTCATTTTCTGCAGCAATCAATTCTAACAGGAATGCTTATGTTGCACTTTCCATCATGGCAATGCTAATACAGAAGGGTGCCTGAAACAAAGGACTAACAATGAGAAGGCATGGATGAAAATGAATCAGAAGAAAGTATTGAAGAAATAAATGCTTAGCATTAATTTGGTCATCTCTTATATTATTATAACTAGAGGTCATAGATGAAAGGTGAACCTGAGGTGGTGTGAGTGTGGAATGAGCTGCCAGTGGAAGTGGCGGACGTGGGTTCGACTGCAACATTTAAGAGAAGTTTTGATACTGTAAGTACGTGGATGGGAGTGATATAAATGGCTATGTCTAGGCGTGGGTTCGATAGGACTAGACAGAACAACAGCTCGGCAAAGATTAGATGGGCCGAAGGCCTGTTTCTATGCTGTAGTGCTCTATGACTCTATATTCTACTTATAAACAAACTAGGAAAATATGACATGAGTATCAGCTTCCTTTAATTGATCCTATTGACTATCGAAATCATTTTATTCTGAATATTTCAACTCTTCAAACACATTCATCACCTATGGTCTTACATGAAAAACTGCTCTCCCAAACGTCAGATGAACAAACATTGCACTGAGAACTAGTATAAACTTCATAGGTCTAATACCCTCCTTCAGTTATGCAATAATCTTATGATTCAGTATATTGGTTGACTAGTTCAGATGCCACGTTGAGAAATACATTGAAGTAGCTCTCTCAATTGACCTTAAGGGCTATTTTGAAGTTCTATTGTACTCATGGCATTATCATTAAGAGAAACAATGCAAGAGTAAGAAATGCCTGTTCACAATGTGGAGCCATTAAGCAGATCCTGACTCAGCAGGGTAGACTTGGGTTGATTGTGAATAGAGGCCAAAGCATACTGACTCTGGCCAAGGCTGACAGTTGGTGTACATAAAGAGAAATGGCTGTAAAGGAACTTAAAGGTTTGAGAGGGTGTGAGATCAGCATGCTACATGGATTGACCATATTTATGGTCATGGTTGGACTGTACAGATTCCTAACTGTCGTTGAAAGCTTTTACTTCAGATTCGATTATACATGTGGACAGACTTCGATTATCCTACATGGAACATAGAACAGTATGGCACAAGAACAGGCCCTTCAGCCCATGATGTGCCAACTATGAAGTCAATCCAAACTAATCCCATCTGCCTGCACATGGTCTGTATCTCTGCATTCCTTGTCTGTTTACATGTCTGCCTAAATGACTGCTAAGCATCGCTACCATATCTGCATCTCCCACTTCTTGTAGAACCTCCTTGAAGGCAACAGCTGTGTAAAAAAAGTCACATAATCTTCCCTAAGCTTTCCTCCCCTCACATGATGCCCTCCAGTATTTAGCTTCTCCACCCTGAAAAAAAACACTTTGGCTATCTTCCCTACTGAAAGAGTACAGAGAAAATTTACAAGGATGTTGTCGGGATATGAAGACCTGAGATATAGGGACATTTGAATAGGTTGGAACTTTATTCCCTGGAGTTTAAGAGAATAAGGGGATTTTTACAGAGGTACTGTATACAAAATTATGAGCGGTTTTGACAGGGCAAATGCAAGCAAGCCTTTTCCATTGCTGTTTGGTGAGACTACAACTAGAGGTTATTTTAAGGTTGAAAGCTGAAATATAACGGAGAACTTCTTTACTCAGAGGGTGGTGAGAATGTGGAATGAGCTGACAGCAGAAGTGGTGGATGCAGGTTTGATTTCAACATTTAAGAGATGTTTAGATAAGTATAAGGATGGGAGGGTATGGAAGCCTATGGTCCAGGTGCAGGTTGATGGGCATAGGCAGAATAATAGTCTGGCAAGGGCTAAATGGGCTGAAGGGCCTTAAACTGCTGGAGAACAGTGCGGAAAGAACAGGCGGTGTTTTCTCCTGGTAGGGATTAGTTTTTAGTTCCAAGTGCTCCTGCCACGTTTCATCACCCTGCAACACTATCCTTCAATCCCTTTGAATTATGGAGGTCAGTCAGTCAGTCAGTCAGTGGGTGCCGTCCCGAATCCGGGGTTGGCGGCTATGCACCTCCATCTTCATCGATCTTGCGCTCTTTTTCTGGCCTCAGCATAACTCAACCCAGTCCATTGCCTCACGTTATCATACCAAGTGGTTCGCTGCCTTCCTCTTTCCCTCTTTCCTTCTAACATTCCTTCCAATAACAATTTCTGCAGCCCACCACTTCGTAACAAGTGCCCGTCATATTCCAGCTTCCTTTTCTGCACATTCTTCAGCAACTCCTTTTCTCTCCTCACTCTCTTCAACACTTTCATATTACTGACCTTCATCACCCATCTAATTTTCTGCATTCTCCTTAAGCACCACATTTCAAATATCTCCAGTCGTCATTGCACTTCCTTGCATAAGGTCCACGATTCGACTCCATACAACAGACTGCTCCAGACGTAGCATTTCCAAATTCTACAATGCAGCCCAAAGCCCAACCTCTTGCCACACAACACGTCACTCAGGCTCCAGAACGTTGATCTTGCAATCTCAATTCTTCGTCTAATTTCTGTATCACATTTCCCATCCTCTGTGACCATCTGTCCCAGGTACACAAACTTCTTGACTTGCTCTATGCCTATGCCATTAATTTTGATACTGATTTTGGGGACTTCTTTCTTCCGTGATACTACCACTACCTATGGAGGACAGCATGTGTATAAATGTCTCTCTCCAGCAGACTTCATCATAATCAACGTGACTCCAGTATTTCTACAATTTTTTAATGGTTTCTTTCTTTCTTTTTAAATCTTTTTATTAATTTTCAAAATTATAAACAAAATAACAATGTTGATACAAAGAGATTGGAATAATCTTATTATTAATAAACATATACAAAAAAGATTTCAAATAACACAGGTATAATAGACTTCCAAACTCATGATGAAATTAATCATAAAGAAGAAAAAGAAATAAAAAGAAAAAAAATATGCAAAGAAACCCCCCCCCCAATAAAAGGGGAAAAAAAGAACTAAATACTAAACCCAAAAAAAGCAAACGGAACAAAGCAGGGCTAGACCAATATCTTAAATCGAACACGTTCAGTAATGTCATCAACTCTGCTCCTCTATTCATATATTTTAAGTTAATAAAGAAGATTCGGAAAGGTCAAATTACATCATATGAAAATGTTGCATAAAAGGTTTCCAAGTTTCTTCAAATTTAACCGAAGGATCAAAAATATCACTTCTAATATCACTACTGATATCGCTGATAAAATTTTAGATTTAAATCCTCTCCAGGAGGGAATAATAGCATTAATCTATGATATAATTATGAAATTACAGCCAGATATATCTGATAAAATTAAAAATGAATGGGAAAGGGAACTTCAACTTTGTCTACTTATAGAGAAATGGGATAAAATTTTTCAATTAGTCAGTACTTCCTCTATATGTGCTAAACATACATTAATACAATTTAAAGTAGTGCACTGAGCCCATATGTCTAAAGATAAATTAGCCTGTTTTTATTCCCATATAAACCCTATTTGTGACAGATGTCACTCTGAGGTGGCGTCTTTAACTCATATGTTTTGGTCCTGTCCTCTCTTGGAAAAACATTGGAAAGATATTTTTGATATTATGTCAACAGTTCTGTGTTTTGATTTACAACCCCATCCTATTACGGCAATTTTTGGATTGCCAATGGTAGAACATAGATCTTTGTCTTCTTTAGCCTGTCGGATGATAGCATTTGTTACTTTAATGGCCAGAAGATCTACTTTATTGAACTGGAAGGAGACCAATCCTCCTACTACATTCCAATGGTTTTCCCAAACTATATTACGTTTAAATTTAGAAAAAATTGTAAGTGATAATGTTTCTTAATTGTACATATGATTTTTTTATGTGCTCTATCGCTGAGCAGCAGTGAACCATCTGATTGGCCTATCAGAGTTCTCTTTGGGAACTAGTTGAGTTGATCAGCATTTCTGAGCTGGCTATTGTTCACGATTGCACTTAATTAAAAAAAAAGGGCCTTTTTCTGTGCTGTTGTTCTCTATGACTCTATTCCTGCCTCTCATAGCTTTATAGACTTCTATCTGCTTGCTTCTCAGCCACTTATGCTCCGAAGAAAACCATCCAAGTTTGTTCATCCTCTCTTTATAGCTAATGTCCTCTGATCCAGGCAACATCTTAGCAAACCTCAAAAGCTTACACATCCTTCCTGTAATGTGGCAAACAGAATTGTGCACAAAACGTCAGATGGGGTCAACATGACTTCCTGATTTATATATTCAACAACTGACTGATGAAGGCAGGCGAGTGCAGTGCTTTCTGTACCACCATCTTGCTGCAAGGATTCAGATTCAGATTCATAATAATTTATCACATGCACATCAAAACATACAGTGAAACGCATCATTTGTGCTTACAACCAAAACACATATGGATGTGCGAGGTAGCCCGCAGGTTTTGTTATGTTCACCTGACATCAGAAATTATGAAACCCATGAATGGAAAATGCAACCAAATCATGCCGTGTGTTGACAGTGTCTAAAGACATGGACAGTCCATCATTAACACGTAGCCTATGGCATCAACAAAGTGTGGTTTCAAACCACTCCATCACTAACACAGAAAACTAGCAAGACGGTAAATTAGTGCAGTATCATGGAAGTGCCACAGTATCAAATGTATTATTTTGTAGAGAAAGTATTAAATCAAGATCTTGTCTCCAAACAAGAAAAAAATCTGCAGATGCTGGAAATCTGAGTAACACACACAAAATGCTGAAGGAGCTCAGCAGGCCAGGCAGCATCTATGGAAAAGAGTACAGTCAGCATTTTGGGCCAAGCCCCTTTGGCAGGACTGGGGAGAAAAAGATGAAGAGTAGATTTAAAAGGTGAGGGAGGGGAGAGAGAAACACAAGGTGATAGGTGAAACCGGAAGGGGGAGGGATGAAGTAAAGAGCAGGGAAGTTGATTAGTGAAAGAGATACAGAGCTGGCGAAGGAGGAGTCCGATAGGAGAGAACAGAAGGCCATGAAAGAAAGAAAACGGGAGAGGAGCACCAGAGGGAGGTGATCTCCAACGGGATCCCACCATCAAGCACATCTTTTCCTCCTCCTCACTTTCTGCTTTCCGCACGGATCACTCCCTATGTGACTCATTTGTCCATTCATCCCACTCCACTGATCTCCCTCTAGACACTTATCCTTGCAGGCTACACCTGGCGTACATCTCCTCCCTCACTACCATTCAGGCTCCTAAACAGTCCTTCCCAGTGAGGTGACACTTCGCCTGTGAAGACTGATGCAAAATACTCATTTAGTTCCTCTGTCATCTCTTTGTCACCCATTATAATTTCTCCAGCAACATTTTCAATCGGTCCTATATCTACCCCGTCACTCTTTTACTCTTCATATATTTTAAAAAACTCTTAGTATCCTTTTTTATGTTAATTGCCAACTTCCTTTCATAATTCATCTTTTCTTTCCTAATGACTTTCTTAGATTCCTTCTGTAAGTTTTTAAAAGTCGTCCAGTTCTCCGTTTTCCCACTAATTTTTGCTTCCTTGTACGCCATCTCTTTTGCTTTTATTTTTGCCTTAACCTCTCTCGTTAGCCATATTTGTGCCATTTTTCCATTCATGTTTTTCTCTTTTCTTGGAATATATTTTTCCTGCACTTTCCTTATTTCTTGTAGGAATTTCATTCAATTCTGCTCTACCATCCTTCCATCTAGCTTACTTTTCCAATCCACTTGGGCCAGTTCATCTCTCATACCACCGTAATTTCCTTTGTTCCACTGAAATATCGATACACCTCATACCAGCTTCTCCTTTTCAAATTTGAAACCGAACTCAATCATGTTATGATCACTACTTCCAAGGGGTTCCATTACCTCCAGCTCCCTAATTGCCTCAGGTTCGTTACACAGCACCCAGTCCAAAACAGCCGGTCCCCTGGTGGGCTTATGGACAAGCTGCTCCAAAAAGCTATCCCATAGGCATTCTACAAACTCCCTCTCCTGAGATCCAGTACCTTCCCGAATTTCCCAATCCACTTTCATATTAAAATCCTCATAATTATCTTGACATTTTCCTTCTGACACGCTTTTTCTATTTCCAGCTGTAACTTGCAGTCCACATCCTGGCTGCTGTTTGGAGGCCTGTATATAACTGCTGTTAGTGCCTTTTTACCCTTGTCATTTCTTAACTCGACCCATGAGGATTCTACCTCTTCTGATCCTATTTCCCTTATTTTTAGTGATTTGATATCATTGCCTACCATCAGGGCCACACCACCGCCTTTACCTACCTTCCTATCTTTCCTATACACTGTGTATCCTGGGATATTCAGCTCCCAATCACATCCATCATTTAGCCATGACTCGGTGATGGCCACAATGTCATATCTTTTAACCTGTAGCTGTACAACAAGGTCATCGCTTTATTTCTACTGCTGCGTGCATTTAAGTACAGTACATTTAGATCAGTATCTGTTACCGATTTTGCTATATTTCTATCACATAGTAAATTATCCTGTCTATTCACCTGCCTGTCCTTCTTGCCATCTTTGCTGCACAGTAACTTTGACATTTCTATTTTCCTCTTCCTCGACCCTAACACCCTGGTTTCCTTCCCCCTGCCAACTTAGTTTAAACACTCCCTAACAGCTATATTAGGGGTGTTGTGATAGAAGTGATCACTACTTTTTTTTAAGCACCTGAGACTTGGATTATCTCCAGTAGGCACAGACAAATGGGGACAGAAGGGAGAAAAGATACTACCAACTCCACCTCTGAAAATTTTTTCAAATTCACTGGAATGCTAGCTCAATTGATGTTGGTGATTATAATGAGGTACAATAGATTGTGAGGCCATCTTATTGTATAAGAGTAGGGTAACAGTGGGATAGGAACTGTACTTGACTGGTATTATGTGCTTTTTATATCTTCTGGCTGTCATATGGACAAAGTCCACAGAGGAGAGGCTGTTTGCTGCGATGTACTGAGTTGTACAAGTGACTCTCCGCAGTTTCTTGCAGTCAAGTGCAGAACAGTTGCCTTGTTATGTATCTAGACAGAATGCTTTCAGTGTACATTGATAAAAACTGGTTCAGATTGATGGGAACACGCTAAATTTCTTTAATCTCCTGAGGAAGTAGCGGTACTGGTGAGCTTTCTTGGTCATGACATCAATTTGGTTAGACTAGCATATGCTATCAGTGATGTTTACACACAGGAAACTGAAGCTCTCAACTATTGATGTGAACAGGAACATATGTACCACCTTCATTCCTGAAGTCCATGACCAGCTTGTTTTGTGTTTAATATTTCAGCAATATGTGAGTAAAATTGTAAATATATCATTTGAGTAACCATTCTTGTTTATTTAAATAATTCATTCAGGGTTATATGTATAAATATGTGAATTGCATACATCATCACGCTACCACGTGATAAGTGGCACCTCGCTTAAAAGTAAAACTCAAAGTTCAACCTGCACTTCGGACTCCCGTGTCTTCCTTTGAATTAGTGTAATATTTTGAAGTTACAATGCATAACATTGGTGATGAAGTATTTTTAAGGTGAACACATGATGGCTATCGACCAGCTGAAGAGCAGTGAGACGTTTGAACTAAAGAAAATGCACCCCAGCACGTACAGAGATCGTAAATTAAAAAAAGCAGGACAGCACATGTTCTTTGGAAGAGAAGACACTAACAAGCTTTTTAGAAAACGGAAGAATTCAGGGGTTCATAAACAATATTCATTAAATAATATTCATTAAAAAAAGCAGAAATGGCTGGCTACATTCGAAAGATTGACACATTTGATTCCACAACAGACAACTGGAATATGTATACTGAGCTAATTTAAACAATATTCTGAGGCAAATGAAATAGCCAATGAGAAACAAGTACCAATGTTGCTAAGTACATTGGGTTTATAGGCATATAGTTTGCTTCGAAGTTTAACTGCTCCTACCAAATTGGCAGCAATGAGCTTTGCTGATATTGTCAAAGTAATGCAGGAACCTTTAGAACCAAAGCCATTGCTGATTGCAGAATGCTTTAGGTTTCATAAGCAGAATCATAAAGAAGCGGAGTGCATTTCAGCGTATGTGACTGAATTGAAGAGATTGTCTGAGAACTGTCAGTTTGGTAATGGGCTTACAGATACATAATGAGATTGTCTAGTTAGTTTGTGGAATCTTAAAATAAAGCATTCAAATATGGCTCCTAACTGAAGTACAACTTACATTTAAAAGACCAGTTGAAATTACTGTTTCAATGGAAAAAGCAGACTAAAATGCAATTGAGTTGCAGTGAGTAATGAAAATGAGCGTGATCAGAAACCTGTCTGGCCGCGCAAATTGTGTTACCATTGTGGCAGGGGCTTACATAGAGTTACGCAATCAACAGAGGGATTGCCTGAACTCGAGGGGGTCCAATAACCTTGTGGGCAGGTTTGCTAGAGTTACGCAAAAGGGGTTAAACTCATTTGGCAGGGGGACGGGAACTAGACTGATAGTGCTGGAGATGAGGTAGGTGGTTTACAAACAGGAGCAGCAAGACTCCTAGCAAGGTGAGAATGATAATAGGGCAAAGTTGCAGCCAACAGGATGAGTTGTAATGCAAAAGGTGGACAAAATTGAAAATTGAAAAGGACTGAAGGTGAGGGAACATTTGAATGCGGGCAGTATGCGGAATAAGTTAGATGAACTTGTATCACTGTTACAGATTGGTATGTATGATGTTCTATGCATTACAGAATCATAGCTGAAAGAAGACTATAGCTGGGAGCTTAATGTCCCAGGATACACATTGTATCAGGAGGACAGGCACAGGGGATGCCATCATTCTGTTTTTAAAAATTAAATCATCAGGAAGAGGTGACATAGGGTCAGAAGGTGTTGAATTACTGTGTGTAGAGCTAAGGAACAGCAAGGGTAAAAAGACCCTGATGGGTGTTGTATTGTATACAGACCCCCCCAAACAGTAGTAAGGATGTGGTCTACAAATTACAACAGGAGATAGAAAATGCAAGCCAAAAAGGCAATGTCACAATAGTCTTGGGGGATTCCAATATGCTGGTAGGTTGGGAAAATCAGGTAGGTGCTGGATTCCAAGAGGGGGAGTTTCTAGAATCCCTACAAGATGGCTGTTTAGGACCAGCTCTTGGTTGAGCCCACTGGGGGATCAGTTGTTCTGGACTGAGTGTTGAGCAATGAACTGGAATTGATTAGAGAGCTTAAGATAAAAGAACCCTCAGGGAAAAGTGATCACAATTCGGTCAAATTCACACTGAAATTTGAGAAGCTAAAGTCAGATGTACAGTGTATAGTGGAGTAAGGGGAATTACAGAGGCATGAGAGAGGAGTTGGCCAAAGTTAATTGGAAAAGAACACTGGCAGGGATGACAGTTGAGCAGCAATAGCTGGACTTTCTGGTAGCAATTCGGAAGACACAGGATGTGTATATCCCAAAGCGGATAAAGTATTCCAAAGGGAAGATGCCACAACGTGGCTAACAAGAGAAGTCAATGCTAACATAAAAGCCAAACAGAAGGCATATAATAGAACAAAAATTAGTGGGAAGTTAGAGGATTGGGAAGCTTTCAAAAACCAACAGAAGACAACGAGAAAAAGTCATGAAGAAGGAAAAGTTGGAATAGTAAAATAAGCCAGCCAATAATATTAAAGTGGACACCAAAAGTTTCTTCAGGTACATAATGTATGAAAGAGAAGCGAGAGTGGATATTTGACCACTGGAAAATGATGCTGGAGAAGTAGTAATGATGTCAATGAAATGATAGATGAACTGAATAAGTATTGTGCATTTGTTTTCACTGTGGAAGACAGTAGCAGTATGCTGGAAGTTCTAAAGTGTCAGCAGTCTGAAGAGTATGAAGCTGCCACTACCAGGGAGAAGGTTCTTGGGGAAACTGAAAGGACCAAAGGTAGATAAGTCACATGGACCAGATGGTGTGCACCCCAGGGTTCTGAAAGGGGCGGTTAAAGGGATTGTGGAGGCATTAGTAATGATCTTCAAGAAACACTAGGTTCTGGAATAGTTCCAGAAGATTGGAAAATTGCAAATGTCACTCCACTCTTCCAGAAGGAAGAGAGGCAGAAGAAAGGAAATTATAAACCAGTTAGTCTGGTGGTTGCAAAGATGTTGGAGTTTATTGTTTCAGGGTACTTATGGGAACATGATTAAAATAATCCATAGTCAGCATGGTTTCCTCAAGGGAAAATCTTGCCTGATAAATCTGTTGGAATTCTTTTGAAGAAATAACAAACAGAATAGACAAAAGAGAATCAGTTGATGTTGTGTATTTGGATTTTCAGAAGGCCATTGACAAGGAGCCACACATCAGGTTGCTTAACGAATTAACAGCCCATGGTATTACAAGAAAGGTACTAGCATGGATAAAGCAGTGGCTGATTGGCAAGAAGCAGTGGAATATAGGGAGCCTGTTCTGGTTGGCTGGCTGGTGACTAGTGGAGTTCCAAAGGGGTCTGTGTTGGGACCAATTAGTTTTACATTATATGTTAATGATGTGGATAATGGACTTGATGGCTTTGTTGCAAGGTTTGTGGATGATACAAAGATAGGTGGAGAGGCAAGCAACACACATCAAAGCTGCTGGTGAACGCAGCAGGCCAGGCAGCATCTCTAGGAAGAGGTGCAGTCGACGTTTCAGGCCGAGACCCTTCGTCAGGACGAAGGTGGAGAGGCAGGTAGTTTTGAGGAAGTAGAGAAGCTACAGAAGGACTTAGACAGATTAGGGGAATGGGCAAAGAAGTGGCAGATGGAATACAATGTCTGGAAGTGTATAGTTATGCACTTTGATAGATGAAATAAAAGACAGACTATGAGGCACAAAGGTACTTGGGAGTCCTTGTGCAGGATTCTCTAAAGGTTAATTTGCAGGTTGAGTCTGTGGTGAGGAAGGCAAATGCAATGTTAGCATTCATTTCAAGGGGACTAGAATAAAAAAACAATGATGTAATGTTTGAGCTTTATAAAGTACTGGTGAGGCGTCACTTGGAGTATTGTGAGCAGTTTTGGGCCCTTTATCTTAGAAAGGATGTGCTGACACTGGAAATGGTTCAAAGGAGGTTCACAAAAATTACTCCAGGATTGAATGGCTTGTCATATGAAGAGCATTTGATGGCTCTGGGCCTGTATTCATTGGAATTCAGAAGAATGAGGGGTGACGTCAATGAAACCTATTGAATGGTGAAAAGCCTGGAAAGAGTGGATGTGGAACAGATGTTTCCTCTGCTGGAGAGTCTAAGACTAGAGGACATCCTTTTAGAACAGAGATGAGGGGAAATTTCTTTAGCCAGAGAGCGGTGTATCTGTTGAATTCATTGCCACAGGCACTTGTGGAGGCCAGGTGCTTATACATATTTAAGGCAGAGGTCGATAGATTCTTGATTACTCATTGCATGAAGGGATATGGGGAGAAGGCAAGAGGTTGGGGTTGAGAGGAAAAATGGATCAGCCATGATGAGATAGCAGCTCAGACAACAAAGGCCAAATGGCCCAATTCAGCTCCTGTATCTTATTGTCTTACAGTCTTATACACCAAAGAAATATAGTTTTAAAGGCAAAACCTGCAGAAAATGCAACAAAATAGGACACATACCAAGAGCATGTCAGGCAGACAAAAATAAACGGACTGCACATAGAAAATATAAAAAGCTCATTAATCTGCATGCTGTTCATGAAAGATCTGATAGTGATAAGAGTGACACAGGACTGTGCAGCCTTAAGGCTTACAATGTGAAAACTTACAATAAACAAGTAATATGACTTACATCAGAAGTGAGCAGCAGATTAATTAAAATGGAATTGGACATTGGTTTGGCTGTTTCAGTCATTTCACAAAATGAGTTTGAACATTTCAAAGATACTGAACCGAAGCCTGCAGATATCCATCTAAGGACTTATATTGGAGAAAAGGTAATTCCGGTTGGAATGACATCTGTAAAAGTAAAATACAATAACTAACAAGCCACATTGAGCTTCTATGTGGTAAAAATAGGAGGACCAGCATTGTGGGGATATGATTGGCTGAGACTACTACAACCTGATTGGAGATCCATGTACTACTGGCACGCCCCATACTCTACAATAAAGTCAACTGGAAGCGAATGAAGAAAGGTCGTAGATGATACCACAACTGTCTCCATGCTCTCCACTATGAACAGTTTCCCAACAGATGACAAACAGGTGTTAGTGCCACCCTCTGTGCCTCTTCTTAGAAAGTATATTGGACCAAAGAAGGACAAGTGTGAGGTATTGCACTTTGGAAGGACAAACCAGGGTAGAACATACAAGGTAAATGGTAGGGCACTGAGGAGTGCACTAGAACAGAGGTACCTGGGAATACAGATACAAAATTCCTTAAAAGTGGTGTCACAGATAGGGTTATAAAGAGAGCTTTTGGTACATTGGCCTTTATAAATCAAAGTATTAAGTATAAGACGTGGAATGTTATGATGAGGTTGTATAAGGCATTGGTGAGGCCGAATTTGGAGTATTGTGTGCAGTTTTGGTCACCAAATTACAGGAAGGATATTAATAAGGTTGAAAGAGTGCGGAGAAGGCTTACAAGGATATTGCCGGGACTTGAGAAACTGAGTTACAGAGAAAGGTTCAATAGGTTAAGACTTTATTCCCTGGAGCTTAGAAGAATGAGGGGAGATTTGATAGAGGTATATAAAATATATATAAAATTATATATAAAGCTATATATAAAATTATCCACATCATTAGATGTGGAAGAGTCAACTTCTACAACCACCATGGAGGAGGCCCAAAACTTGTGATTGTTTCATAGCCACAAGTCTCACTGACGAGCAGAGCGACCCCTCCTTGTCAGGGAAGACATTATCACACAACAGTAAGAAATCCTCCACACCAATGAAAACTTTAGGCCTGAGTTGGACAATTTAAAATTTACTGTGCTGTGGATGTCTGTATAGTATAGTAGTTGTATTATATCATACAGTGTGTATATAGTTGAGGTGCATTCTATATTGAGTTGGAGCTTATAGTTATGCAGAGAGAAGTTTTTATATTTAATATTTCAGTAATATTTGAGTAATTTTCATACTTCATCGCACTACCACATGCGCTTTGCTTAATGTAAAACACGAAGTTAGACCTGCATTTTGGACTCCCATGTCTTCCTTTGAATTAGTATAATATTTCGAAGTTACAAAATATAACACAGCTCTTCTGTAATGTTGATATTGAGAGAAAGATTGTTGTGATGACACCATGCCACTTAACTCTGTATCTCACTCCTGTACATTGGCTCATTAGAGATATGATCCGTGACAGAGGTATCACCTACAAACTTGGAGATGAGTTAGAGCAGAATATGAATTCACAGGGCGTGTACAATGTAATCCTATATTACAATAGTGACCATACTTCATCACTATTCAATTAGCTGTAGAGTGGCAGGTGACATACAGTATTTAGATTTTAAAAGATGCTGTATAAATGTAAGTCTTCTCTTTCGCAGAACGGAGCAAAGAAAACCTGCAGTTTAATGAGGCTATTACACTTTGAGACAACTTCTTGGGAACTATCTGTAAGTTGCTCCATGAACAACCTCATTTACAGTCTTTCAGCAAAGAACTGGTCGCATGTACCGCTGGGAAAATTTAGAATGTTTATCTGTTCTGTGCTCGACTTAAGCCTTTGAATTCCTGGCAGGGTGAGCAGAGATGCAGACCTCTCTGTTTTTCCCTGGTGTTTCAGCTCTCAACCTGAAGCCTTTATTCCTTAATGGACTTAAAATCTTGTAATACTAAATCGCAGACTAGAGAAAAAAGAAACCCCCTCCCTCCACCCCCATGACAATTTCTGGCTTTGGTAGGCTATTAGGTGATAATATTTTCCCAGAATGAATCATACTGAAAACTGACTTCCAAATTAAAACAAAAGGACTTGACTTTAATGAAAATCAGCAGTGAAGCAATATCTTCGACTTGCTGAAAGACAATGAAGCAGTAGACTGCACAATGGTTTCAGTAGCTGGGGAGAAGGAAGGCAAAGGCCTGAATTTCAAATCACTTCAACTTTCATTTATAAAGATAACAAGGTGGATCTCTTCCTACCTTGGGAAATGAGGAGTTTTTGAAACTGTAACAGTTTCCTGATGTTATTTGAATAATGATGGGTGTGATGCATGTCTATACATAATCCTGGTCTCCTTTCTTACTCAGTTTCAAATCTAATTCCTCCATCAATAGCCATGGTCCTTCAGTTGACAAAGCTCCTGGTTCCAGAATTAACTACCCAGTCCTCTGCCTGCATACCTCTTTGAGATGCTTATTTCAAAGTTCAGAGTAAATTTATTTTTAATTATTATTATTATTTCTCCACCAGCTCAGGCGGGAGAAGTGTAAGTGTTGGTGTCAGAGCCCAACAGGAGCTGGGAGAGAGAGGATAAAAGGTAAAGATTCGGGCAAGGCTGGTCTTCTTGTGTTGCACAGGTGCAGAAAGTGTCAGCGTCAGAGGCTTATCAAAGTTTAAAGTGCGAATATAAATAGAGCAGACTCTGGTAAAGCCGGTCTTTTCTCAACGGCTCAGGCATGACGAGTGAGAGTGTTGATGTCAGAGTCCTACGGAAGTCGGGAGAAAGAGGATAAAAGGAGAGGGTTTGGGCAAGGCCGGTGTTTTTGGGCTGTGCAGGTGTGGAAAGTGTTGGCATCAGAAGCCCAAACTCAGCTGCAAATATAAGGATGATAGGCGGAGCGGTCACTGTCAGAGTGTACCAGTGATAGACTGTGAAGGCTTTGGCTTAACAGGATTCGGCGTGAACAGGCGAAGGCACTGTTAAGAAGAGGAAAGCCTTTTTTTTTAGTATAGAGTAGAGCTTTCAGAGGGATTTGGACCAGCTGAAAAAATGGGCTGAAAAATGGCAGATGACCCTTCTTGTTTTTTTTTTACTGTTTTTAATGGAGGTCGGGTTTGAGGGCGTGATTTTAAGTTCTTTAACTCTACTTGGTTCCAAGTTAGCCCATTGCTTTGCTTTGCTTTTAGTTTAGTTGCACGGTGGGTTTTTTTGGGGGTTTTTTTTTTCTTTTTCTCTACTGATATATATATAAAAATTAGTATACTATTATGTTACCTTAGTATGTTATGTTTAAATTACATTGTTTGTATCATTTTTTTTCTGTATTAATATCTCCTGTAATTTTATTATATTCTAACAGTGTATTAGTGCCTATATGGCTTACCTTTTTGTATACTTATTCAATAAAAAGATTTAAAAAGAAAGAAAAATGGCAGATGGAGTTTAATACAGGCAAGAGTGAGGTATTGCACTTTGGAAGGACAAACAAAGATAGAACATACAAGGTAAATGGTAGGGCAATGAGGAGTGCAGTAGAACAGAGGGATCTAGGAATACAGATACAAAATTCCCTAAGAGTGGCATCACAGGTAGATAGGGTCATAAAGAGAGCTTTTGGTACATTAGCCTTTATAAATCGAAGTATTGAGTATAACAGTTGAAATGTTATGGTGAGGTTGTATAAGGCATTGGTGAGGCCGAATTTGGAGTATTGTGTGCGGTTTTGGTCACCAAATTACAGGAAGGATATTAATAAGGTTGAAAGAGTGCAGAGAAGGTTTACAAGGATGTTGCCGGGACTTGAGAAACTGTGTTACAGAGAAAGGTTGAATAGGTTAGGACTTTATTCCCTGCAGTGTAGAAGAATGAGGGGAGATTTGATAGAGGTATATAAAATTATGATGGGTATAGATAGAGTGAATGCAAGCAGGCTTTTTCCACTGAGGCTAGGGAAGAAAAAAACCAGAGGACATGGGATAAGGGTGAAAGGGGAAAAGTTTAAAAGGAATATTGGGGGGGGGCTTCTTCACAAAGAGAGTGGTGGGAGTGTGCAATGAGCTGCCAGATGAAGTGGTCAATGCGGGCTCACTTTTAACATCTAAGAAAAACTTGGACAGGAACATGGATGAGAGGTGTATGGAAGGATATGGTGCAGGTGCAGGTGCAGGTCAGTGGGACTAGGCAGAGAAATGGTTTGGCACAGCCAGGAAGGGCCAGAAGGCCTGTTTGTGTGCTGTAATGTTCTATGATGGAATGCTCCTCCTGTCAGATATAGGAATTTAAGATACCCGACGGTTTCCCTGACAACCACATCAGCGGGAAATGTACCCAGCTTCAGCGCCGGACTGACTGGGTTGAGTTGGAGCTGGCGATGGATGTATTCAGGATCATTCGGGAGGCTGAAGATATTACAGACGAGACTTTTGAGGAGGTGGTCACACCCAGACAGCAAATGGCTGACCACCAGGAGAGGCAAGGGGATTAAGAAGTCAGTGCAGGGCTGTGGCCATTCCCATCAGCAATAAGTATACCTCTTTGGGTACTGCTGTGGGGGATGACCCATCAGATCACGGCAGCAGCAGCCGGGCTGGTGGCACTGTGTTCGACTCTTTGGCTCAACAAGGAAGGGTGAAGTCAGGCAGTGCGGTAGTGATAGGAGACTCCATAGTTAGGGGGACAGAAAGGAGATTCTGTGGCCGTAGAAGAGACGTCAAGATGGTGTGTTGCTTCCTGGGTGCTAGGTTCCATGATATACCGAAGCAGTTGTAGGATATTCTCAAGGGGGAGGGAGAGCAGCCAGAGGTTGTGATGCATATTGACACCAATGACATAAGCAGAAAAGGGGAAAAGAACCTAGGTAGTGAGTATAAAGAGTTAGGCAAGAGGCCGAAGAGAAGAACAATTAAGGCTGTAACCTCCGAATTACTCCCTGCGCTACAGGCTAGTGCAGGTAGGAATGGGGTGATAGCACCGATGAATAAGTGGCTGTGGAGATGGTGCAGGGGATACGGTTTGAAGTTCCTGGATCATTGAATCCTCTTCTGGGGAAGGGTGACCTGTACAAGAGGGACAGGTTGCAGCTGAACTGGAGGAGAACCAATATCCTGGCCAGGAGGTTGGCTGATGCTGCTTAAGTGAGATTAAACTAGTTTTGCCGAGGGCTGGGTACCAGAGACCCAGGTCAGTAAAGGAGGCATCAGACCAGAAGGTAGATGTCAGAAAAAGTACTGAAATGCAAAATCAAAATAACAGGTATGATGGGTTGGATAGTTTGAAGTCTGTATACTTTAATGCTAGGAGTATTATGCGTAAGGGTGATGAACTTAGAGCATGGATCAGTACATGGAACTACGATGTGGTAGCCATTACTGAAACTTGGGTGAGCGAGGGGCAGGAATGGGTGATTAATGTACCAGGTTTTTGAAGTTTTAGAAAAGATAGAGGAGGCGGTAAAAGAGGGGTGGGGAGTTGCACTACTGACTAGGGACAATATCGCAACTGCACTCAGGGCAAACATAATGGAGGGGTCAGACACTGAGTCCACTTGGGTAGAACTCAGGAATAGGAAGGGTGCAATCACACTGATGGGATTGTACCCCAGACCCCCAAATAGACACATGGGCATTGAGCAACCAGTGTGTAATCAGATTAAGGAAATGTGTAAAAATAACAGGGTTGATGTCATGGGGGATTTCAACTTTTCTAATATAAAATGGGATCTTCTTCGTAGTTGTTTATATGGGCCAGAATCTGTTATGTGTATCCAGAAAGGTTTCTTAACTCAAAGTGTGGATGGTCCGGAGAGGAGGGCCTGTACTGGACTTGGTGCCGGCTAATAAGGCTGGCTAGGTGACAGAACTTTCAGTGGGTGAACAGTTAGGGAACAGTGACCACAACTCCTTAACTTTCAGGATAGGTAAAGATAAGGATAGCTATTGTCAAACAGCCACTAAATCTTTTGGCAGCAACTGACCTATAGTATTTTGAAGAAATAATGGCGAAGTGTCTAAATGAGGCTGCTGCTTTATATTTCACAGGTAAACTCTTTTGGTTGGGTGTGTTTTCAATGCAACAGAGATAAAACTGGGAGCATGACTTATTAAAAAGCATGTCCTGTCTCAGAGGCCCAGACAGGATATCCCTCTCCTAGAAGAGAAGTGAACAGGAGGAGGAGAAGATGGCGGCGCAACGCAGCGTGCGTGGCCACTTCGGTGATGATGTCTGTTATTTGTCAAGTAGTGGACCGTGCACAATTCTGATTTGATGGAGACAGACGTAAGAGTACGGAGGAACATCTGGAGAAACTTCTGAAATGCCCGCTTCGCTGCCGCTGTTACTGTGTCGTCTGGAATCTCCAGAGGAGAAGGCCCCAAATCCTCGGCTTTGAGTGTTTCGGCGGCTGGGACGAGGTCAAAGGTGCTCGGCAGAGTATGGCGTTTGGGGGGCTGTATCAGAGGGGCTGGTCGGAGGCTCGAAGTTTTCGGACGGAGGGACTCAGTGTCTGCTGTGGTCGGGTGCTTCCAACGATTCAGCAGTTGTCGGTGCTTGGAGGTTTATGGCAGGGAGTTTTTCCCTTTTGCCACCTGCTATCGGGGACTCGGGAGTCGATCGACTCGGGACTTTGAGACTTTTTAACCGTGCCTATGGTCTGTTTTTTTATCAAATTATGGTATTGCTTTGTACTGCTGTAACTATATGTTATAATTATGTGGTTCTGTCAGTGTTAGTCTTTGGTTTGTCCTGTTTTTCTGTGATATCACTCTGGAGGAACATTGTATCATTTCTTAATGCATGCATGCATTTCTAAATGACAATAAACAAGGACTGAATGTTCTCATAATCTGAAAAAAACCTCTGTGTTTGTGTGGGTAGAAGTGGAGTTAATGGATGTTGATTTAAGTTAATTGGTATAAAATGCAGAGTTCAGTTGGTAAACAATTATTTCACTCAAGAGTGTTGAAAATCTGGAATTCAATGCCTGTAAAGGTAGTAGAGGCAGAAAACCTCAGCTCAATTATTAAGTACTTGGATTAGCATGTAGGATCATACAACAGGCTCACCATATCCATGCCAAGCATCAAACATTCATCTGTACAAATCCCACTTAGCAGCTCTTGGTCTTTAGCCTTCTATTCTTTGGCAGTTCCTGTGGTCATATTGACATTTCTTTAGTGTGGGAGTATCTGCTTCCACCAGCCTCTCAGACAATGTGCTTCAGATTGCAACCTTTCTTGGGAGTGAGGGCACTCTTCCTCAGATCCCATATCCCCATCAGTTCCCTTACATCTAGTTTCAAATACCTCTGTCATGGGAACGGATCCTACTACCCAACTTATTTGTCACGATTCTGTCTACCTCTGTCAGGTCCCTGCTTAGTCTTCTCCACTCCAAGCGAAACAAACCCAGCCTATTCACTCGCGCGAAAATCTGCAGATGCTGGAAATCCGAGGCAAAACACACAAGATGCTGGAGGAACTCAGCAGGTCACATACAACATGCAAGAGGAACTGACCTGCTGAGTACCTCCAGCATTTTGTGTGTTTTGCCCAGCCTAACCAGTCTCCTCTTAACTGAAATGCCTGGTGAATCTCCTCTTGAAGAGCTGTGCACAGCAGAACTCTGGAAAAACAAGGACATGCACAGGCTGAATGTCCTCTTTCTATGTCCTTAATGACTATGAACATCAAGTTTTTGCAACATAAGGGTAATGTGAATATTATCCCTGAGTCTCAAGGTTTTGATCACATTGTCTTTTCAGGCAGCATCATTTGAAATGTATTCATTTCCCAATCTCCCCATTAGGAATTACATTTCTTTTTGCACTGTGGATTGCCTTGCACTTTGATGGCGATGAGATTGTCCCACAATCACTTTCACTCGCTTGTCGAGCAAGTTAAGGACCCTTCTACCGGTGATTGCCCCACTCAAATAAACACTGAATGACATGTTTATAATTAGATTGCGAAATATTACACTTTTCAGTTAGTGGAATACAAAAAATGTGAGCCTGTCAGGAATTCCTGAGTAGTCCGCTAAGCAGCTCTGATTTTCAGAGTTGATTAAGGGATTGTTGCTACTGTGACACCCATGACATCAACAGACTACTTTCATTAGGGAGCAGCGATTGCAGGCAGCGAGCACGGTCGAAAGAGAATGAGGAAAGTCAAATTATTTGCAGCCACGATGGCGAGGAACATGTACCAAAGGTGTTGAAATTACAGAATGAGAAAACGTAAACACTTAAGAGTCATAGAGTCATAGAACATAGAACATTGAGCACAGGAAACAGTCCCTTCAGCCCACAATGTTGTGCCAAATCAAATAAATTAGTAATCAGATGGCCAACTCTTGCCTACACAATATCTATATACATCTATTTTCTCACAGTCATGTGCCGATCCAAATGTCTCTTAAAAGTCCCAAATGTATCTGACTCCACCACCACCCCAGGCAGAGCACAGCGGCGCAGACACAAGACATTCAGCTTAATTAGTCCGTGCTGAAATACTCTGCCTAGTCCAATCAACCTGCGTCCATACCCCTCCCATCCATTTACCTATACAAATTTCTCTTAAATGTTGGAAACAGACCCGCGTCTACCACACTCACCACCCTTTGAGTGAAGAAGATCCCCGTCATGTTCCCCTTAAACATATCACCTTTCACTCTAAAACCATGACTTCTAGTTTTAGTCTTGCCTAACCTCACTGGAAAAAGCTTGCTTGTATTTATCCCATTTACAGTATACCTTTCAAAATTTATATACCTCTAACAAATCTCCCTTCATTCTCCTAAGCTCTACGAAATAAAGTCCTAACCTCTTTAATCTTTCCCTATAACTCAGGTCCTCAAGTCCCGGAAAGATCCTGGTAAATTTTCTCTTTCAATCTTATTGGTATCTTTCCTGCATGTAGGTGACCAGAACTGCACACAATTCTCCATTTTATGCCTCACTAGTATCTTATACAAATTCAACATAAAGTCCCAACTCCTGTACTCAATACTTCGATTTATGAAGGTCATCCAAAAACAAATCAGCAACCTGATGAATTGGATCTCATTACCAAAGTGTTTACCAAGGACTAGGTATACTGAGCTACATGGTCCTCCTTGTGCTTGATCAGTAAGGGGCAGGGAAATTACATATCAAGATCTCCACAGGTACAATTCTCACAGAACAAGGAGTGGCTAATCAATTTATCCAGCCTTAGAGTAGAAACCTGTAGCTGTTCTGAGGCCCTATCTGATAGTGAGAGGTTCTGATTTATTCTGTGATATCACTCTTAACGCCATGTTAACTGCTTGATTCAATTTTCATTTTACAAACAATTTAAGAGAGAAAATTCATGCAGAAATATTAACTTGAGCTGTAATGAATTGTTTAGTCTTAGAAGTTCCACTGTTGATTCTGCTGTGATCTGCGGCTGATAACTGTCTGCATGAAATTTGCAACTGGAGCAATCAGACAGAAGCCCCGGGGCAACTCTCCCCCAAGGACGCTGGGCAAACTGCAAAATGCTTATTAGAATGCTACAAGTAGAGTACAGGTAACAACTTTTAAGAGATTAAATATTAAGCTTATCTTTATTTGTCACATGTATGTACATCAAAAAATAGTGAAATACGTCATCTGCATCAACAGCCAACGCAGTCAGGATGTTCTGTGGGCAGCCCACAGGTGCCACCTTGTTTCTGATGCCCACAACTTACTAACTCTAACAGTACATCTTTGCAAAGTGGGAAGAAACCTGAGCACCCGGAGAAAACACACTGGTGATGGGGAGCATCTATAAACTCCTTACAGCCAACGGTGGTGATCCCACGTCAATCTTCCTTAGTAATTGTAACCGCTACTATTCCATGCGGTTGGAGAGGACAATCCAAGTAAGATGGAATAATTAGACTGGTAGTGATTTAAAGGAAGTGGTAAAGGAGAAAGAATAATATAAGCTATTTAAGGAGGACATGCTATTCATGTACACGGGTAGCAAAGATTTAAAAAGATCTGGCCAAATGTAACTAGAATGGAGGCCTGTTTCTTTGCTGTATGACTACTTGAAAGGTTCATTCTACACAGATTAATAACTGAATCTAAACACTTTTCTGTATGGAGTATTATTATCAGCAAACACAGAGCCTGTGTTGGTTGATCATGTATTTAGCTGAATTAATTTTTATGACCGCATTATCACAGTAAAGTTTAAATAAACCTTAAAATTATATGCTTTTAGTTAAGTTGGTTGAGAAGTTCAATGTCTCTGTGTGGTACAAAATGCATCTGCCACTTCTCAGGCCATTTTTGCATCCTATCAGTGTCCCGCTGTAACCTCTGACAGCTCTCCACACTATCCACAATCCCGCCCCCCCCCAACCTTTGTGTCATCAGCAAGTTTTCTATAACTTCTGATGAAAGACGATCAATCTGAAATATTAACTCTGTTCCTCTCTTCACAGACGTCACCTAAAGACCTTGCTGCTTCCAGCAGTTTCTACTTTGCTTCAAACTTGCAGATATCACTGGGCATTTTTGTACACAAAGCCTGAAGTGATCCCAACATAACGGGGAGTCAATGAACACGATTGAGATCTTGTGCAACAGCCAAATAAAGGTGAGAACATCATGCATAAAATGCTGGAATAACTCAGCAAGGCAGGCAGCATCTATGGAGAGGAAGAAACTCTCAGCATTTCAGGCCGAGCCCCTTCTTCAGGACTGAGAAGGAAGAAAGAAAAAAGTAGGGGGAGAGCAAGGAGCATAAGCTGGCAGGTGAAATGTGAAACCAAGTGAGGGGGAAGGGAGGTGTGTGGCAACGAGGAGGTGAAGTAAGAAGCTGGGACGTGATAACTGGAAAAGGTAAAGGGCTGAAGAAGGAGAGAGGACAATGGAGCATGGGAGAACAGGAAGAAAAAGTGGCACCATAGGGAGGTGATGGGCAGGTGAGGAAAAAAGAGATAAGAGCTGAGCCAGAGTGGGGTATGAAAAGGGAAGGGGGTGAAACTACTGGAAATTCAAGAAATGCCTTCAAGTTGGAGGATACCTATATGGAACATGAGATGTAGCTCCTCCAACCTATGTGTGACCTCTAGTATTCACTACCCAACCTGATGATGAGGACATCAAGTGATGTTACAAAGAATGAAAAGAAAATCTGACTGTCAGAATTCACATTGACATATAATAAATATAAGGAACATGAATAGTTCCATCAGGATAGACAATGGAGCATCGGTTGATGTTGTGTACTTCGATTTTCAGAAGGCCTTTAATAAAGTGCCACACACGAGGCTGCTTAACAAGCTATGAGCTCATGGCATTACAGGAAAGATTCTAGCATGGGTAAAGTGGTGGCTGATTGGCAGGAAGCAAACAATGGGAATAAAGGGAGCCTTTTCTGACTGGCTGCCGGTGACTAGTGGTGTTCCACAGGAGTCTGTGAAGGGACCAATTCTTTTTACGTTATGTGCCAAAGGTTTGGATGATGGAATTGATGGCTTTGTCGCAAAGTTTGCAGGTGATATAAAGACAGGTAGAGGGGCAGGTAGTTTTGAGGAAGTAGAGAGGCTACAGAAGGACTTAGACAGATTAGAAGAATGGGCAAAGAAATGCCAGATGGAATACGGGGTCAGGAAGTGTATGGTCATGCACTTTGGTTGAAGAAATGAAAGGGTTGTCTATTTTCTAAATGGAGAGAAAATATAAAAAACTGAGGTGCAAAGGGACTTGAGAGTCCTTGTGCAGGATTCCCTAAAGGTCAGTTTGCAGGTTGAGTCTGCAGTGAGGAAGACAAATGTAATGTTAGCATTCATTTTAAGAAAACTAGAATCTGAAAACAAAGCACTGGTGAGGCCTCATTTGCAGTGTTGTGAGCAGGTTTGGGCCATTTATCTCAGAAAGGATGTGCGGAAACTGGAGAGGGTACAAAGGAGATTCACGAAAATGATCCCAGGATTGAATGGCTTGTCTTATGAAGAGTATTTGATGGCTCAGGGGCTGTATTCACTAGAATTCGGAAGAATGAAGAGTGGCCACATTGAAATCTATCAAATGGTGAAAGTCCTTGATAAAGTGGATGTGGAGAGGATGCTCCCTATTGGGGGAGAGTCTTAGACCAGAGAACACACCTCAGAATAGAGGGGCAGCCATTTGGGATGGAGATGAGGAAGAATTTCTTCAGCCAGAGAGTGATGAATCTGTGGAATTCTTTGCCACAGGCAGCGATGGAAGCTAAGTATTTATGTATATTTAAGGCAAAGGTTGATAAATTCCTGATTGGTCAGGGTATGAACGGATATAGGGAGAAGGCAGGGGATTGGGGCTGAGAGGAAAATTGGATCAGTCATGATGAAATGGTGGAGCAGATTCAAAGGGCCAAATGGGCTAACTGTGCTCCTATATCTTATGGTCTTATGATAATAGAGGACATAGTGGCTCAGCAGGAGATTGTTGCCACCTCACAGTTCCAACAACCAGGGTTTGATCCTGACTTACAGTGCAGTCTGTGCGCAGTTTAAATGTTCTTCTTGTGACTGTGTGTCTTTCCATGGGTACTCCAATATCCAAACCTTATTCTGAGGACACACTGTTTGGTAGGTTACTGTAAATTATCCCAAGTGAAGGTGCATTGTTGGAGAATCAGGGTAAGTAAATGTTTATATGAAAGTGATTACACTCAGTGGCCACTTTATTAGGAATGGAGTACAACCCGATGTGGTCTTCTGCTGATGTAGCCTGCCACTTCAAGGTTTGATGTGTTGTGCATACAGAGAAGCTCTTTTGCACACTACTGTTGTAACATGTGGTTATCTGAGTTACATAGAACATAGAATAGTACTGCACATTACAGGCCCTTCGGCCCACAATGTTGTGCCAACCCTCAAACCCTGCATTCCCATATAACCCCCCCCCCACCTTAAATTCCTCCATATACCTGTATAGTAGTCTCTTAAACTTCACTAGTGTATCTGCCTCCACCACTGACTCAGGCAGTGCATTCCACGCACCAATCACTCTGAGTAAAAAAACTTCCTCTAATATCCCCCTTGAACTTCCCACCCCTTACCTTAAAGCCATGTCCTCAATAAAAAGATTTAAAAAGAAAGAAAGCCATGTCCTCTTGTATTGAGCAGTGGTACCCTGGGGAAGAGGCACTGGCTATCCACTCTATCTATTCCTCTTATTAGCTTGTACACCTCTATCATGTCTCCTCTCATCCTCCTTCTCTCCAAAGAGTAAAGCCCTAGCTCCCTTAATCTCTGATCATAATCCATACTCTCTAAACCAGGCAGCATCCTGGTAAATCTCCTCTGTACCCCTTCCAATGCTTCCACATCCTTCCTATAGTGAGGTGACCAGAACTGGACACAGTACGCCAATTGTGGCCTAACCAGAGTTTTATAGAGCTGCATCATTACATCTCGTCTCTTAAACTCTATCCCTCGACTTATGAAAGCTAACACCCCATAAGTTTTCTTAACTACCCTATCCACCTGTGAGGCAACTTTCAGGGATCTGTGGACATGTACCCCGAGATCCCTCTGCTCCTCCACACTTCCAAGTATCCTGTCATTTACTTTGTACTCTGCCTTGGAGTTTGTCCTTCCAAAGTGTACCACCTCACACTTCTCCGGGTTGAACTCCATCTGCCACTTCTCAGCCCACTTACTGTTGCTTTCCTGTCAGCTTGAACCAGTCTGGCTATTCTCTTCTGACCCCTTTCATTAACAAGATATTTTCAAGCCCATAACTGCCACTCACCGGATTTTTTTTTCTTCTTCACACCATTCTCTGTAAATTCTAGAGATTGTTGTGTGTGAAAATTCCAGGAGATCAGCAGTTTCTGAGATACTCAAACCACCCCGTCAGGCACCATCAATCATTCTACAGTCATAGTCACTCAGGTCACATTTCTTCCCCATTCTGATGCTTGTTCTGAACAACAGCAGAACCTCTTGACCATGTCAGCATGCTTTTATGCATTGAGTTACTGCCACATGATTGGCTGGTTAAATATTTGCACTAACAAGCAGGTGTACAGATATATCTAACAAATTATCCACTGAGTGTTTATTACAGGAATGTGTAGGGAAATGGGATTGATGGTATTGCTCTGAAATCAGACTTTAAGGCCTCCTTCTACAGTATGTCATGAGAAATATGGATTGCCATTGACCTGTTTGTTCCTCTCAGATGCTGACTGGCCAACTGAGTAATTCCAGCATCTTTTTTTTTCACTTCTTGTATGTCTACATCAATCACTATCTTGGGTCATATCAATGTGGTCTGTAGCCAATTAAATCTGGTTGCTGTTACAATGCTGAAGATGTGTCCTGACGTCACACTGCACTTGAAGATCCTCAGGAACATTTTGTGTGGGTGAGAAAAGGAAGACAGATTTATCAATGGGGAAGTGAAAACACGATATGCTGCAGACCCTGTCATCTAAAAGTGATTCATTTGATGGATTGGATTGTTCTCATGGCTAGTCATTGAATCCAAAGAAATCTGGCAGGTCAGCTGCAGAGCAGAAGGTCAGACTACAGGCATATCTGACCTCACACCATTGAGGCCAATGAGCTCTGCAATGACCTGCACTAAGCAGCCACACAAACTGGCCACGGACAGTAGCTTGATGCTAGTCATGACGGCCTACTTAGTCCACTCTCATTCATTTGAATCGGGGCCACCAAACGTTCAGTAAAAAAGGTACCTTTTACTGACATTAATTAGTATTGATGTTTTAATTAATTTACATCAGATAATTGTGCTTGTAAGTGAATAAAATATTTTCGTTTTTGGTTAATGCCCATAATGGTTTCAAGACTATTTAAATGTTATTTAATTAGGCGGGAGGAGAAGATGGCGACGCGGCACGCGCAGCCGTTCCGAAATGATATTGTATGTGTTAACTAGGGGGTCGTGCACAATTCTGATTTGATGGAGACAGCCCTGAGAAGCACGGAGGAACATCTGGAGAAACTTCTGAAATCCCCGCTTCGCTGTCGCTGCTACTGTGTGGTCGAGAATCTCCGGAGGGGAAGGCCCCAGATCCTCGGCTTTGCCTATTGCCTGTTGCCAGGGCCGGGGTCAAAGCGCTCGGCAGAGATGGTGCTCAGTGTCAGAGAGCTGGTGGGAGTCTCGGAGTTTTTGGACAAACTCGGAGTCGGCCTGTGGTCGGGTGCTTCCAGGATGCTGCATCGGCAAGTTTGCAGCGCTGGAGGTTCACCATCTGCGTGAGATGATGGGACTTTTGAGAGACTTTGAGACTTTTTACTGTGCCCATGGTCTGTTCTTTATCAAATTACGGTATTGCTTTGCATTGTTGTAACTATATGTTATAATTATGTGGTTTTTGTCAGTTTTTCAGTCGGTTTGTCTTGTGTTTCTGTGATATCATTCCGGAGAAACATTGTATCATTTCTTAATGCATGCATTACTAAATGACAATAAAAGAGGACTGCGTGTTCTCATAATCTAAAAAAAACGAGCTGGTGAATAAGAGGCAGAGGGATCAACAACATCCACTTGTTGCGTTATGATTTACAATTCACTATAGTCAGTGGACACTAGGGCTAACTCATAATCACCACATTGTGCACCATCTTGAAGTAAGAGTTCACAGTTCTGAGCACTGGAACTAGGAAGCTTGTCTCAATAACAACATTCACACAAGAGATCTCAAATGCAAGACATAAGAAGATGCAGGCTTAATACGACAAACATGATTAGTGTAGAGGGGCAAAACAGCCAAAGAAGATACAGAGGCCAGTGTGATGAATGAAAAAAAATTTCATTTGAAAATGTCTTTGTTTATTGTGAACCATCAGCATTGTCCAATTGCTTTCCATTTAGGTGCATCAATATTTTGCGATGAATATTGTACTCCCAAGTATTTTGCCAGGAAAGAAAGAAGCAGAACATTTATTCAGTATAATTTTCCATTGATTCATTTTTGACAGCAGTTGGGTCAAGGCAATCAGAAGCAAGTTATTTTTATTGAATTTTATTGTGCTGTGTGTGAATGGTCAGAGGGAATTCAGATAGACAGCAACTGGGCACCTGTGAGTGAGTCTGCTTTCCTGTCACCTCAATGAATGGCGAAGGTACACAACAGCTTCTGCGGGCCATTGATATTTTCTCAGCAGATTGTTATCCATCCGCCAAGCCTGAAGGTGAAATCGACTGCGTCCTGTGCCAAATCTGACTCAAGCCAAGCAGACACAGAGGGAGAAGGAGAGAGAGAGGGGGAGAGAGAGAGGGGGGATAGGGAAACGGAAAAAGAAAGTGACTGAGCAAGTGAATGAATGAATGAGGGAGGAAAGGTGCAAATGTGAGGGAGAAAGAGCATGTGTGAAAAGTAGAAAGTGAATGTGTGAGAAAGAAATATAAAGAGAGAAAAGGAGAAAGATATAAATAAGAGGCGATTGAAGAGCAACCATGTAGATACTTACAAAATCACGAGGACCATGGGTGGAAAAGGTGATCACATTCTTTTTCGAAAGGCAGTTCTACAACTGGGGGGAACAGGTTCGAGGAGACGGGAGTGATTGAAAGGGGATCTGAGGAGCAGGTTTTCACATAGAGGGTGATAGGTATATGGAATAAGCAGGTGACAGAGGCAGGTATAATTAACATGGTTAAGTAATGTTTGAACAGGTACAGGGATAGGAATGATTTCTGAAACTCTGAAAGGAGGCACATGTGAGTAACTTCAAAAGGCATCCTTCTCAGCTGGGTTGAATGGCCAGCTTCTGTGCTGCAAAATTCTATAAATCTCTATGAATGTATACTGTATGTATGAAGCAGAAACGCTGAAACCAGGTGGAGTTCCTATGGACCTTGCCATATCCCTAGTGTAAGTCAATGTGCGTCATAACCCTGAGATATTGGCTCAGTTGGAGCCTCTCTCCGGAATGCTCTCAATGACTACCTGCAGGCATTGATAATGCAAGCTTCAGTCAGCTTCAATATACTTGGAGATTGCCTCTGCGGGACCAAGGCACGGGCTCCAGTAAACTCAAGGCAGTGTTCCAGAATAGCAGAAGACACTGCAAGGGTTCTGATTCAAGTACATGAATAAATAAAGCAACAATATAAATAACAAAGAGACGCCTGAAGCAGTTTGACAGGGACAAGAGACACAAACATGTCACATATTCAAACATAACTACGTTATCCGGGGAAGAAAGGTAGCTGGGAAAGATTCTCAAACCAAACCATAATATATGTGAGCTAGCAACAAATTCAGGAAGTCTCAGGAATGACCTTTTCCAGTAGCATGTAATCTAGTAGACATTACAGTAACACCGAACAGTATTAGTTCATAGAGGTCAACAGCAACTATGGCAAAAACAATCTGCTTTTATGTTGAAAAATTTCCCAAGACACTTCAGTTCAGTCACCAAGCAAATTTGACATGGGCTTCCTACAAAAGCATTTATGTGACTGCAACTCTGATCAAAGAAGTGAAACGTAAGATGAAGTGCACTGAAGGAGGAACGCTGATTAGTGAGGCAGCATGATTTGGAAAAGGAATTCTGGACCTCAACGGCTGAAGGTAATGGTAGAGTGATGAGGCTCAGGTCCGATCAAGATCCCAGAACCGGACAGGTGTAGATACCTTGGTGCTGGGTACAGCCACAAGAGATTGCAGAGATACAGCAGCACAAGGCCTTGTAGGGATGAGAAAATGAGGAAGAAATTAATCAAGGCATTGATTGGTAAGGAACCAATGTGGACTGGCAAGCACAGGATAATATGTGATAGAAACATAGAAAATAGGTGCAGGAGTAGGCCATTCGGCCCTTCGAGCCTGCACCGCCATTTATTATGATCATGGCTGATCATTCAACTCAGAACCCCGCCCCAGCCTTCCCTCCATACCCCCTGACCCCCGTAGCCACAAGGGCCATATCTAACTCCCTCTTAAATATAGCCAATGAACTGGCCTCAACAGTTTCCTGTGGCAGAGAATTCCACAGATTCACCACTCTCTGTGTGAAGAAGTTTTTCCTAATCTCAGTCCTAAAAGGTTTCTCCTTTATCCTCAAACTGTGACCCCTCGTTCTGGACTTCCCCAATATCGGGAACAATCTTCCTGCATCTAGCCTGTCCAATCCCTTTAGGATTTTATACGTTTCAATCAGAGCCCCCCTCAATCTTCTAAATTCCAACGAGTACAAGCCCAGTTCATCCAGTCTTTCTTCATATGAAAGTCCTGCCATCCCAGGAATCAATCTGGTGAACCTTCTTTGTACTCCCTCTATGGCAAGGATGTCTTTCCTCAGATTAGGGGACCAAAACTGCACACAATACTCCAGCTGTGGTCTCACCAAGGCCTTGTACAACTGCAGTAGTACCTCCCTGCTCCTGTACTCGAATCCTCTCGCTATAAATGCCAGCATACCATTCGCCTTTTTCACCGATCTGGATTGCGTGAGGGCAAAGAGTCCATCTTCATTATTTATTTGTTTGTTTGTTTATTTATTTAGCAATACAGCACAGATTAGGCCCTTCCAGTCCTTTGAGTCCCAGCAATTCCACCACCTCAACCTAACAACAGGACAATTTATAATAGCCAGTTAACCTAGCCAATATGTCTCTGGACTGTGGGAGGAAACCGAAGTACATACAGAACAGTGCTGGAGTTGAACTCTGAACTCCAGAATGCCTCGAGCCGTAATAGTATCACGCTAAATGCTACACTCCAATGGCACCCAATTATCTGCTACGCTTTCCACGTACTGAGTAGGCTGAAGGATGCCTTGCTTCAAAATTGTTGCTTCTTGCCAGTTTCTTGTCTCTCTTCTAAAGCTGTACATTCTCACAATGTAGCATCCAACTCATCCGCCCATGAGACATTCCATTCTGCCAGCTCTTCTATGGCATGCTGTAGATTTATGAGGCAAGGAAGGGTTTCCAGCAGCATTAGATATTTCTCCATGGGAAGTTAGATGTCTTGCACAATATCAGCGATGGGTGGACTTATTTTCCATAGTATTTTCTGAATTCAAAAACTTGGACTCCAAGGATTGAGTCCCAGCCAGTCCATGAATAACTGCAGCTCACTACTAGTCCTGAAATCACTAACAGAGGAAATTCCAGGACTCTGTGATCAATAGTGAGCTCTTGATTCCCTGAAATTTGCCTTGGAGAAATCTTCCAAGAGGGCAGAAGTAGAAAGTGCCAGAACTCGTCCCAATAGGTCAAAGCCGGTTCTATGCACAGAAAGACCCACTCATAACACATTCACCCTCTCCTTCTTAGGCAGTTCCTCAGCACTTAGGAGATATTCAGAGTCATGGAGTAATACAGCACAGAAACAGGCCCTTCAGTCCAACCGGTCTTTGCCGACCACAGCATCATTTCTGTTAGTTCCAGTGGCCCACATTCAGCCCATAACCTTGCAAGTCTTTCCCATCTGTGTACCTATCCAAAAGCATCTTTAATGTTGCAATTGTACATGACTTGACCACTTCCAGTTTGTGATGTGGTGCACCCACTCCATCTGCACGATTCTGATGCATGGCCTCAAAGTTCTCAGAACCATTGTGAAACTTTGAGTACACCCCTGAGTTGCCTCTATCACTGTCACTCTGGTTATCACCTCCAATGACAGAGTGATAGTTTTGGAAGTCCACTTTAAGGCCTGCAAATGAAGTAGCTGACTGAACATGACTTGGGCTTCTGTGCTGGGGATGTTGAGTAGACAAGGACACTGATTTGGTACACGTTTCCTGCCAGTGAATTTGAGGACTTTATAGATGCAGCAGTAGAGTTGGTAAATTTCTTGTGTCTTAAAATCCAGATGATCCAGTTAAGAGAAGGATATGGGAGGCAAAAGATGATGGCCTGGCACATAATCCCAGGAGAGCAGTGATCTCTTCCTTCAGTATGCTTCTGAGACCTGGGCTACCATCACATTGTACTTATGACGAACAACAAGCTCTGTCTGCAACCACATGTGATTACAAAAACATGCTGTATATTTATCCCGCCCTATACGGAGCGCCCCAACCGCAGTATAACTACTCACAGTAATCACAAACCACAAATAGCTCTGCCCACATCATGGCCCATTCACAACTCATCTATCACCATAATCCCAACCTACAAAGAGCTCGGCCCACAATAGGTTCCACACGTACCTGCGTCCATTCTAATTCACAAATCATCCTACCCGCAACAAAACCATCTCACAGCATGCCTACCTATAGTAACCGCAAGCTCTGTGCAAGATAAACTCCACCCAATTTGCTAACATATCTATCCTAACAAGCCCATCCAAAACACGTACATCCTGACCCACAAGACCCAACCAATATCATCTCTGTTCAAAAGTCCCTAATTTTCTAAGTGCAATTTTGGGCTGCACGTATGCTTATCTCTATGTTGTTCTTTTTGTGGGATTTAAACTACGAACTCCTATTTATAAACCTGAACTAGCTCTTTTAGTCAAGAGAGTCTTGACCAGTTCTAGTTGAGTAGGCAGTGGCTGGTTGCTTTTACATCTAAAAAAAGTAGGCAAAATTCACTTAGACCATTGTGTCTGCCGCTCTGCCGTTCAATCACAACTGACTTTTTCCTTCCATATATTAGCAAGACCCGACGCAGACTGGGAGATCATTTTGCTGAACACCTACACTCTGTCCGCCAGAGAAAGCAGGATCTTGCAGTGGCCACACATTTTAATTCCACATCCCATTCCCATTCTGATATGTCTATTCACGGCCTCCTCTACTGTAAAGATGAAGCCACACTCAGGGTGGAGGAACGACACCTTATATTCCATCTGGGTAGCCTCCAACTTGATGGCATGAACATTGACTTCTCTAACTTCTGCTAATGCCCCACCTCCCCCTCGTACCCCATCCGTTATTTATTTATATACACACATTCTTTCTCTCTCTCTCCTCTTTCCCTCTCACTATACCACTTGCCCATCCTCTAGGTTTCCCTCTCTCCCACTTTTCTTTCTCCCTGGGCCTCCTGCCCCATGATCCTCTCATATCCCTTTTGCCAATCACCTGTCCAGCTCTTGGCTCCATCCCTCCCCCGCCTGTCTTCTCCTAAATTCCACAGTTTCATCACCCCCCCGCCCCGTCTGAAGAAATTCCTCAGTTTTGAAGGGATTCCAAGGGATCCTCGGCTCTCCTACTAATGAGAACATCCTCTCCATGCCCAGTCTATCCAAGGCTTTCAACATCCTATGGGTTTTAATTAGATCCCCTCTTATCCTTCTGAACTACAGGCCCAGAGATATCAAACACTCCTCATAAACCTGCTCCAGTTGGATTGGAGCAGAACTGGTGAAGGAGAAGTAAGATCTGCTCACGGGAACGATAACAAGAATTTACAATGGCTCAGCTTTAACACTACACGCCTAAGGCAGAACATTCTAAGTTCAAGCCCAAGAGTGGTACAGTGCTCAGAGGAGCTGCCGTGATAAGGCGATGCTGTTTTGGACAGGATAAACTTACACAGATCCAACTGTTCAGGAGGCCACACAAGATTAAATGGCACAGTTTGAGCCGAGCATTTCAGTCTCTCAATGGCTCAGACAATGCTCCTCTTCTCTCAGCCCCCGACTCCCGAAACAGGGTCATTACTCACCGTAAGACAAAGGTGTGAGCAATCTGACTACTGCACAAAAGTGACTGCACTTCAAAAGTAATCATTTCAAAGTGCTTTGGGATAGCAGGAGCTCACGATTAGATGTGATATAAATGCAGGCTCAGTCCTTGCCTCATAAGAGAGCTGCATTTGGGTGAGAGTGCTTAAAACTCAGCTGAAGTAATATGAATAAGACCTCACTGATGAGCTGCCTGGAGTCTGCGGAAAGAGACATCTCAAGTGAAGGACCCACTCGTATCACTTTAATAAACTGGGTTCTAACTGAGCAGCTTCAGAAGAAAAGTATGTGTGTCAGGCAAACAACTCAGTTCTGCTCGGACACGGTTTGTGGGGAAGTTGGATAATACATGATATCCCAAAGCACTTTGCAATGATTACTTCTGAAGTGCTCCTGACACCAAGTGAAAAGAGCTGAATGTCAGTCCTGAACAACACAGAAACCAAATGAACCCTGTTTGACCCCTCCCCTCTATGACCCAACCCCCCCTCCCCTCCCCATCACATGACCTATGTCTCCTTCTGCTGCTTCAATATTGGGCCAACCCTCATGGTTGTAGCTCCCCCCACTGCCACCCCTGACCACCACACTCCCCCCCCCACCACCACCTACTGCAATAAATGAACGACAGCAGAAGAAAAGTCTGGGAACTCCTTTGTTGCTCCATATCCCAATCGAGCAGGACAAGACTTTGTGCTTTTCACACAAGGAACAATTCCCCAGCACAGCGGTCGGCCTGCAGAATGGACCGGGTGGGTAGTTAAGTGCCACAGCAACTGATTCTGTTCTGAAAGGATGCATATTCCCATCGCATCCGAAAGCTAAACATGAGACGGAATCTACAGAATCCCCTGGAATACAAGAAGTAATTCACCCCGCCGCAAACACAAAGCAGGAAAGATTCAGTGTTGACTGGGAAAAAACAGACCAGAAAGAGATTATGCATTAAGTTGAAAGATGGTGACAGGCTCATTGAGCCGCCCTTGTTGACAATCCTCCTTACCCGTTTATAGAAAATAGGCAATATATGAGGAATCGGATGGCCTCCTCTCATTGTTATGGTTTACGGGGGAATTGAAGGCACAAAGTTGACAGATGTAAGAGTATGAATGAGAGGCTTCACTGTGGAACCAGTACACAGGAAGCACAATCCGACCACTGCCAGCAGGATTTCCTTTTCTGCCCCATGGATCTCTGGCTGGGGACTAGAGGCACAGCCTGCCTAGTATATAATTTATTTATTTATTTAGGGGACACAACGTGAAACAGGTCCTTCTGGCCTTTCGAACCACGCCACCCTTATTTAATACTAATTTAATTGTGGGACAATTTAGAATGACCAATTAACCGTACGCCTTTGGACTATGGGAGGAAGCCCGAGCACCCAGAAGAAACCCACGTGGTCACAGGGAGAACGTACAAACTCCTTACTAGCAGCAATGGGAACTGAGCCCAGTTGCCTGTACTATAAAGCATTGTGCTAACCACTACGCCACCATGCTGTATGACAGAAATCATTGCTTCACATCATCACACCACAGCATCCTTTCCTCCAATTTTCATTGGATGCTAAAGAGAATGTGAAGGCTTCAAACAAGTTTTTCTTGAAGTAGAACAAAATAAGAGAAAAAGTGGCTTTTTGCAGCCTTCCATTCCGTCGAATTCCTCTGACATCTGAACTTCCTTGTGTTTATTCTTAAAGAATGGAAAGAGAAGTGACATTCTCCGACATACAGACAGACTGATGACATTTGCCCTTAACTGACAAATACTTCATTAATATTCTCTACAATATATTATATAGAACATAGAACAGTACAGCACAGGCACAGGCCCTTTGGCCTATGATGGCGGCACTGAGCATGATGCTGAATAAAACCAGATTTCTTATGCCTGCATTTGATCCAGATCCTTATATTCCCTGTATATGCAGGTATCCATCTGGTAGCCTCATAAACAAATCTGCCTGTCTAACCATCTCCTAAGTTCCACTCTTGTTTCTGCCTTCACCACTACCCTGCCTGTTCCTGGTACCTACCAGTCCCACTGTAAATAATTGCCTCGCACATCTCTTTTAAATCTTCCCCCTTTCACCTTAAATACATGTCCTCTAGTACTTGATATTTCTGCTCTGCGGGGGGAGAAAAGATTCTGTCTATCTTAGACATGCCTCTCACAAGTTTACAAGCTTCTATAAGGTCTCCCCTCTGTTCCAGAGAAAACAATCTAATTTGGGGTATGGGCTGACTTAGAGAGTGAGAGAGAGACAGACAGAGACAGAGAGAGATGGAGAAAAAGAGAGAAAGAGAAAGAAAGAGAGACTGAAGGTTGTATGCTCGTATTTTTCTCTTCACATAGTTGTGCAAGTCAGAACTTCAGAACTTTCTTGATCCTTCAGCCTGGCACGTCTTACTGAATACCAAACGAGGGCAATTTAGGTGCTTGTTAATGCTTGGGGCAATGGAGCCAATTTTCAGATGCTGAGCACAGCACAGCTGAGGAAATATTATATTGCAAGTCTGGCACATACAACTGAGAGAAAGCTTCCACTCTATTCATTTAATCTGTCTATGATCAAAGAATCTATTTTAAGTGAAAAATAGGACATATTTCTAAATTTTAAACCATGGTAATGCAATATTTTATAAATGTGTCCAAATAATAAAAGAAGGGAAGATCAAAGATGATGAAATCTATTTTGTTGCAATTGCAATTGGTTGAAATAGATCTCCCAGAAGGTTTATTCAGTTGTCAATACCTAAGAATTCTTGTACAGGTATCCATATGATTGCAAACATTACTAATGAGTGGTAAGTGATTGCTACCCAGTTATCAGCAAGATTTACAGTTTCATTTGCAGTAGGTTAATAGATTCAGCTTCAGACTTATTTATCACTCGTACATTGAAACATACAGTGAAATCTATGGTGAATGCATGGATAGAAAGGAAAAATGGAAAGTATTTTGAAACCTGTTTTCTTTTCTTGTATAACCAAAGTAATGATCATATAAATGTTAACACAGAGGAAGAAACCAATTTTTCACAAGTTTACTTATTGAGATACAATGTTGAATCGGCCCTTCTGGCCCTTCGAGCTGCACCAACCAGCAATCCTCCAATTTAATCCGAGCCTAATCACAGGACAAATTTCAATGACCAATTAACCTACCAACAGCTACGTCTTTGAACTGTGGAAGGAAACCTGGAGGAAACCCAGAGGAAACCCACGCGGTCATGGGAAGAATGTATAAACTCCTTACAGAAAGTGGCAAGAATTGAACTCGGCTCGCCGGTACGCTCATAGAGGTGTTGTATACTTTGAAATGACCTTTGAGCAAGAGGATCAGAGGGATCTTGGGGTCCGAGTCCATAGCACACTCAAAGCTGCTAACGCAGGTTGACTCTGTGGTTAAGAAAGCATACGGTGCATTGGCCTTCATCAATCGTGGGATTGAGTTTAGGAGCCAAGAGGTAGTGTTACAGCTATATAGGACCCTGGTCAGACCCCACTTGGAGTACTATGCTCAGTTCTGGTTGCCTCACTATAGGAAGGACGTGGAAACCATAGAAAGGATGCAGAGAAGATTTACAAGGATGTTGCCTGGATTGTGGAGCATGCCTTATGAGAATAGGTTGAGTGAATGCGGCCTTTTCTCCTTGGAGCGACGGAGGATGAGAGGTGACTTGATAGAGGTGTACAAAATAATGAGAGGCATTGATCGTGTGGATAGTCAGAGGCTTTTCCCCAGGGCTGAAATGGTTAGCATGAGAGGGCATAGTTTTAAGGTGCTTAGAAGCAGGTACAGAGGAGATGTCAGGGGTAAGTTTTTTACGCAGAGAGTGGTGAGTGAGTGGAATGGGCTGCCGGCAGTGGTGGTGGAGGCGGAAATGATAGGGTCTTTTAAGAGACTCCTGGATGGCTACATGCTTAGAAGAATAGAGGACTATGGGGAAGCCTAGGTAGTTCTAAGCTAAGGACATGTTCGGCACAGCTTTGTAGGCCGAAAGGCCTGTATTGTGCTGTAGGTTTTCTATGTTTCTATGTTTCAAGAACATGATGCAAAAAATTGCTTAAATACTACTAAATTTTAATATGTGGTACTGCCATGTTTTATAAATATATTACACTATTTAATAAAGGGGAGGTTAAAGATCAAAAGATCCACTTTGCTGCAGCAACAATGCTCCCCAAAACCACTATCTGTAGAGAGTGCACTCTATGTCTTCCTTGTCCACTTTGCCCCCACCCCCCCCCACAATTCTCCCTCTTGGCACCTATCCCTGCAAGCATAACAAGTGCTACATCATCCCCTATACTCCTCTCTCACCACCATTCAGGACCCCAAACAGTCTTTCTAAGTCTGTCAGGGTCATCTATAATACGCAGTGCTCCCTCTGCACTGGAGAGGCCCGATGCAGACTGGAAGACCACTTTGTTGAGCACCCCCACAGGGTCTCCCGGTGGCTACCCATTTCGATTAAACTTCCAATTCCCATTCTGATGTGTCTGTCCAAGACCTCCTCTACAGCCATGACGAGGCTAAACACAGGTTGGAGGAGTAACATCTCATATTCCACGTGGGGCAACCTCCAGCCCGATCGAGTGAACATTGATTTATCTACCTTCCGGTAATTTTCTCCCCCTTCCCCACTTCTCTCTTTTCCATTCCTCATTCTAGTTACCCTCTCTCCCGCCCACCACCACCCTCTTGTTGCCCCCCTCCTTTCTATTCTTCCATGGTCTACTGTCCTCCCCTATTAAGATTCCTTTTTTCTTCTGCCTTTTACCCCTTCCATGTATTCCCTCCCAGTTTCTTACCTCATTCTCCCCAACCCCACCCACCTATCTTGTACTCCTTCCCCTCCCCCCACTTTCTTATTCTGGCTTCTGCCCCATTCCTTTCCAGTCCTGAAGGTCTCAGCCCAAACTATCAACAATTTATTCCCCTCCATAGAGGCTGTCTGATGTGCTGACTTCATCCTGAATTTTCTGTGTGTTCCTCAACTAATTCAATCTATTTGGATCCTCCTGGATATCAAAGATGTGCTTGGAAGGTTAACAGCCTCAGTAAATTACCCTGTAGTGTAGGTTAGTGGTACAGAGAACCAAAGGGGAATTGCTTGACATGTGAGAGAGAAGATACGTTCCAGGCAGTGTTGCAGAAAAAATAAGGAGAAGGGGAAGGAGGACCAATAATTAACCACCATTGAGCACATCTACATGAAATGCTGTCGCAAGAAAGCAGCGTCCACCATCAGAGATCCCCACCATCCAGGCCCTGCTATCTCCTCACTGCGGCCATCAGGAAAGAAGTACTGGAGCAAGGGGACCAAGATCACTACGTGCAAGAACAGTTGTTACCCCTCAACCATCAAGCTCTTGAACCAGAGGGTATAACTTCACTCACCTTCATTCACCCCAACACTAAACTGTTCCCACAACCAATGAACTCACTTTCAAGGACTTTTCATCTCATGTTGTCGATATTTATTGCTTATTTATTTATCACTACTTTGTTTTTATTGTTTTGTTTGTACTTACAAAACCTCAGGGTTGTATATGTTTATATATATGTACTTTGATAATAAATTTTCTTTGAACATTGAACTTTGAAATGATCAATAGATTTGGGGCCTCAGTGCTTCCGCCCTGACTTCTGGTATTGTCTACACTGAGTATGCGGATTCTCCATATGACCTCCGAGAGTTCTGGTTGCCTACCCCTGTGGTAGGTGATGGGGTGAAGGGGTAGGTAAATAGGGGTACAGACTAAGAACAATGGTCAATCACCTTGGGTGCGCCTTAGCTTACTCTTTTGGACAGTCAAAAAGGAGCTTTACCCAACAACCGGTGACGTACTAGTCATTGTTCTCTAAAGACAGGCAAAGGCTCAAATAAGGAACTATCTGACCTGGCAGAAGCAGCTCAAGGTATAGCTAAATATGGGAAGTATAGTGTAGGGGCTAGAATGTTTTGAAAAGAGGAAGAAAAGAGGAAGGGTCCGAATGAGGAACTGATGGGCTAGCTTTGGCTTAAAATAATTATAACTAACTGACCAATGATTATTTTACATCTAATTGTATCTTAGCATGTGATTGAAATGATTCTAATATTACCTAAACTCGTAATCGTAAGATTTCCTGCTACCTAATCAATGTTATAAATTGTGGAGAACTGTGTAATTCGGGGGCAGTGTCTGGACTGGCTCTTTTGGGAGATTAGTCTGTAACTTCCCCTATAGCATGCTATGAGTAAAGAATAAAGGTTTGAAAAAGAATTACGTGTGTTAGTGTTTTTGTGGTACTTTTGTCTTTGCATCGGTCAGTCCAGTACAACAGTAGGTAGGGGGGATTGTGGGTAGGATAAGTTATGTGGAAAATTATTGGGGAAATAAGATTGTTCTGTGGCCAGGAATGGGCTTGATAGGCTGAATGGCATCCTTCTATGTTGTGAGAAAATATAGAACATGGAAGCATATAGCATTGATTCCTTCAGAGCTAGCACAGACCTGATGCACTGAATGGCCTTCTACTGTGTCATTATAAATATGAAATGAAACATGAGGTTAGAAGCCCAGGAGAGATTCACATCAGGCACCAATGTAATAAGCAGTCTAGTTCAATTTGAGGGCAGAATAGATTTAATCGCAGAAGTATGGAGGCAATGACTAGTCTGTCTAATATTTAAAAAAAGACTTGCAATTATAGAGTGCTTATTGCAACCTCAGAGTGTCTCAAAAGGCTTCACAGCTATTGAAGATCTTGATGAAGTGTAATTGCTTTTTTTTAATGCGGGAAATATGACGGACAACCTGCACAAAAAAGAGACCAGGCAAATCAACATGTTAATGACTGAGTAATCAGGTTTTAGATGTTGGTTAAGGGACAGAATTTCTACCAGGACACCAAGGAGAACTCTAATGCTTTACTGTGCCAACGATTAGGGTTCAATTTCTGCCGCTGTCTGTAAGATGTTTGTTCAATACGTTTAATTTAATGTCAGGAGAAATGTATACAATATACATCCTGAAATTCATTTTCTTCGCAAACAGAGGAGTGCCCCAAAGAATGAATGACAGTTAAATGTTAGCATCCCAAAGCCCCCCTCAAGCTCTCCCCTCCCACGCTCAAGCAGCAGCAAAGCGACAACCCCCTCACCAGCAAAAAAGCATGCTTTGTATGTTCTCCCATGACCTTGTGGGTTTTCTCTAGGTGCCTCACCTACAGATTAGGGTTAGAAGTTGTGAGCATGCAATTTTGGTGCCGGAAGTATGGGGACATTTGAGGCTTGCAGCCAGCACGATCCACGGACTGTGTTGGTCATTGATGCAATCGATGCATTTCACTGCATGTTTCGATGCAGAGGTGACAAATAAAGCTAATCTTAATCTGTGACCTCACCTGAGTGATGACAGCTGCAGTGACCCAGGTTCACTTCTGACCTCTGGTGCTGTCTGTGTGGAATCTGGACGAGTGATACCACAGGGCCCTCTCAGGACTGCACTGAATTTCAGTTCAAGTTTTGCATTACAACCCCACCACGAACTTACCCCAAAGTGACAGCCCTACCACCAAGTCAAAGCTAATTTCGATGAAGCAATATGCAGCCAGGCTAACATGGATTTACTCTGAATAGTTACAATGGCAGTGGAGTGGGAAGGGAGAAGTAGGAGAGGGAGACCAGTGAATCAGGAGATTATGAGTTCAAATCCCATCCCAGGGGCTTCAATATAAAAAAAAACTACACTTACAGCACTATGCAAAAATCTTAGGCACGTATATATGGCTAGGAAGCCTAAGACTTTTGCACAGTACTATACTTGTCAATGTGGAGTGGAGAGCGAGTTTGTAAATCAGGTGGAAGCAAAGCATGTTGGGAATGGTGAGGTGGAGCGCCATGGGAGGGGTGTGGGCGGGTGGCAGAGAAGGAGTCCCGGGGCAGGGGTTAGTGCGGGTGCAGGCACACGCAGCCCTGAGACACCAGGCAAGGCCTGTTGATTCCAAACAGAATGTCTCTCTCGTGCTTGCCGCTGCCTTCCCCTCTCCCCTGCCCCCTCCCACTCCACAATGGAGACCCATATCAAAATCAAATTTATCATCACTCACCTATGTTATGAAATTTGTTTTTTCTGTGGCAGCTGTATAGTGTAATATATAAAATTAATACAGTAGTACTGTGCAAAAATCTTAGGCACCCTAGCTATATATACTGTATGTGCCTGAGACTTTTGCACAGTACTGTTATGTTTGGGTGTCATACTGAAAAAAAGCCTCATTGTTAGATTATGATGTTAAATAAGGCTGCTTGTGCCTCCTCAGATGAAGATTAAGAAGAAAGAGGGGAGTTATGCCTGGCATCCTGGCCAATAGTTTTAAATTATCATTATTAAAACTGTTTGCCTGGATATTACCACTTTGCTGTTCACATAAGCTTTGCATGGGCGAATTTGCTACTGCATTTCCTGTCTATGATGTACGATAAAGAAACAGCAGAAGGTTATTTTATAAATCATGGATAATCTTTCCGTTAAGCAACTTTCCTTCACCAACGTTAGATCATTTGATTCTTTTAACATCTCAAAAAAGTTACCTCCATTGCTAGAGGGACTACAGTTCAAGGGCTGCAAAATGCTTTGGAACATTGTGAAAGGTGAGACTTAAAACAGTTTCAGAGTTCAAAGTTCAAAGCAAATTTTTATATCAAAGTACATATATGTCACCATATGCAACCCTGAGATTCATTTTCTTGCCATTATTTTGTTGGAAACGTTTTCATAAGGGTAGTGTGCTGAAAGGAAAGCGGAAAGCAGGCCAGGGATGTGAGGACTCCATAGATAATGGTGTTGAGGGGGGAGAAAAGCCATTGCTGGGGATATGAAAAGCAAAGACAGTCCCTCCCAGCTGACTACAAAGAAACACAAGGACAGAGTGGCTATGTTCAAAGCTGCAGAGAGACAACGAAGGCAGAAAATGCACTGTGGTCACAATCATAGCGGTTGTCTTTAGCGATCCTCACCAAGTGAGCAGAGTCAGTTGAGGAAATTCATACATGGAGTCATGGAAAAGAAGGGGGTGGATTTAAAGAGGTACTCATGATGTAAGCAGAGGAGCAACAGTAGAGAAAGCCAAGTAATCTCATTACCAAAGGATCAAACTGAAACTGCCAAACTGAATCATCAGTGGTGGTGGATGGTTAAGCAGCAAATGGGTACAGGATGTTCTTCATTCCCCAACGATGCCCAGTTGATGGGGTTTCTCATTGAAACCTATCGAATTTTGAAAGACCGAGATAGGGTAGACATGGAGAAGATGTTTCCTATAGTGGAGAAGTCTAGGACCAGAGGCCACAGCATCAGAATACATGGAGGTCCCTTTGGAACAGAGATGAGGAAAAATTTCTTTAGCCAGAGGTGATTCTGTGGATGGCTGTGGAGGCCACGTCATTGGTATATTTAAAGTGCAGGTTGATAGGTTCTTGATTAGTAAGGGCATCAAAGTTTACAGGGAGAAGGCAGGAGAATGGGGCTGAGAGGATTAATAAATCAGCCATGATGGAATAGCAGAGCAGGCTTGATGGGCCAAGTGGCCTAATTCTGCTCCTATGTCTTATGGTCAGTAGGTGAATATTGACAGGGCTGAAACATTCCTAACCATATTCAATCAAAAGTGCCGAATACATGAACTGTCTCGGCTTTCTCCTGAGATCCTTGCTGTGACAGAGGCCAGTCTCTAGCCAATTGGATTCACTCCATGTGATAGCAGAAAATAGCCAAGAGCACCAGATACAGCAAAGATGATGTGACCAGACTGTATCCCAGCCATAGCGATGAAAACTTGCAATTTGGAATCAGCTACATCTCAGGGAAGCCTGGTCACCTGTCATAGACATTCGATGGCATTACCATAACCTAGCCCAACAGCATCGACTTTAGGTTAACTACCATTAACCAGAAACTCGACAGAACTCTCCAGTTAAATGCCACCTCCAACGGGATCCCACCACTAAGCACATCTTTCCCTCCTCCCCCCCCCCACTTTCCGCAAGGATCGCTCCCTACGCGACTCCCTTGTCCATTCGTACCCCCCATCCCTCCCCACCGATCTCCCTCCTAGCACTTATCCTTGTAAGCGGAACAAGTGCTACAGATGCCCTTACACTTCCTCCCTTACCACCATTCAGGGCCCCAGACAGTCCTTCCTGGTGAGGCGACACTTCACCTGTGAGTCGGCTGGGGTGATATACTGCGTCCAGTGCTCCCAATATGGCCTTCTATATATTGGCGAGACCCAACGCAGACTGGGAGATCGTTTCGCTGAACACCTACGCTCTGTCCGCCAGAGAAAGCAAGATCTCCCAGTGGCCACACATTTTATTTCCACATCCCATTCCCATTCTGATATGTCTATCCACGGCCTCCTCTACTGTAAAGATGAAGCCACACTCAGGTTGGAGGAACAACAACTTATAATCCGTCTGAGTAGCCTCCAACCTGATGGCAGGAACATTGACTTCTCAAACTTCTGCTAATGCCCCACCTCCCCCTCGTACCCCATCCGTTATTTATTTATATACACACATTCTTTCTCTCTCTCTCCTCTTTCCCTCTCACTATACCACTTGCCCATCCTCTAGGTTTCCCTCTCTCCCACTTTTCTTTCTCCCTGGGCCTCCTGCCCCATGATCCTCTCATATCCCTTTTGCCAATCACCTGTCCAGCTCTTGGCTCCATCCCTCCCCCTCCTGTCTTCTCCTATCATTTTGGATCTCCTCCTCCCCTTCCCACTTTCAAATCTCTTACTAGCTCTTCCTTCAGTTAGTCCTGACGAAGGGTCTCGGCCCGAAACGTCGACTGTACTTCTTCCTAGAGATGCTGCCTGGCCTGCTGCGTTCACCAGCAACTTTGATGTGTGTTGTCTCCAGTTAAATACTTTGTCTACAACAGCGGGTCAGTGGCTGGATTTCCTGAAGCAACCGGCTCTCCTCTAGGACATTTTCACCATCTATAAGGCATAACTCAGGAGTATGATGGCATTCCATCCACTTGCCTGGATCAGCAAATCTCAAAACTATCCAGGATAAAGCATATGCTTGATTTACACCCATCCACCACTCTAAATTGTCTTTCCCCCCAACTAACAGTACGTAGTAGCTGCACTGTATATAATTTATAACATGTACCGCAGTTATTTATCCAGGCTAATGTGACAGCAGCTCCTGTCACGTCACCTCTCCCACTTCCATTATAAATGTATTTATTTACTTATTTATTTATTATTATTATTCATTTTTTCTCAGCTCAAGCTGGTAAAACCTGAAGTACAGGAGTAGCCAAGCACACTCATTTCTCAATTGCCTGGAACTTTCAGACTGTTTTAGTGGTGTTTAATATTGTGGTATTCTGAAGATTTACATAGATATTGCTATGTAGCCTTAATTGTTTAATGCTATTGTGTACTGACTTTGGGATGATTCCAGTTGTAGATATTTCTATTGGGACAATGTATACCCTGTCCATGTTCCATAGTCTTTCAATTTCCTCTTTTAATTCTGCATATTTATGGTGTTTTTCCCTTATTGATTTCTGTACATTATGTATGTTTGGAATGGCTGTGTCAATTAAGTACGTTGTAATTGCTTGTTTATCCCGTAATATTATACCTAGGCGGTTATCTGTAATAATATATTGGTCATCATATAATTTGTGGGATTCTAAAACTAGATCAGGCTTGCATTTATAGTAAGGTATTGTGTCTTTTATGAGTTTGTATTTTAAAGCAAGATTTTGGTGAATGATGTTTGCTGTTTGATTGTGCCTGTGTAATTAATCAGATTAAGTTAAACTGCTGCAGGATCCTGGAAAGTGTTGGATTGCTTCTGGCTTCTCCAGGCATTTTCTACATTTATCATCATGAATTTGTTGGTCTTTCATTATATATTTTGATAATAATAATAATTATTAGCATTACTGCAAGTTGTCTTCTTTTGCACATTGATTTTGTTAGTCTTTGTGGATACTTTTTCATTGATTCCATAGTATTTCTTTGTTTCGCTGTCAATGTCTGCAAGGAAGTGAATTTCAGGATAGCATTTGGTGACATATATGCACTTCAATAATAAATTTACTTTGAACTTTGAACTTCGAACCAACAAAGACAAGGATAGCAGAAGTATTAAAATACCATCGCCTGCAAGTTCCTCTCCTAGTCACATACATCCTAATACTGAGTTCCTCCTGCATTTTGTGTATAATAATAAAGGCATCCGTTAGTCTTGCGAGACCATGGATCTGCGCCTGGAAAGTCTTCACTCTCCAGGGCGCAGGCCTGGGCAAGGTTGTATGGAAGTTCAGTGGTTGCCCATGCTGCAAGTCTCCCCTCTCCACGACACCAAGGGAAGGGCATTAGGACCCATACAGCTTGGGACCAGTGTCGTCGCAGAGCAATGTGTGATTAAGTGCCTTGCTCAAGGACACAACACGTTGCCTCGGCTGGGGCTCGAACTCACAACCTTCAGGTAGCTAGTCCAATGCCTTAACCACTTGACCACGTGCCCACCTATATTACTTTGTATAAAGTGTATATTACTTTGATTTCCAGCATCTGCAGATTTTCTCTTCTTCAATAGTCACTGAGGCAGCTCACCCTGCTCTTCTTGGGCACTGGTATGATTGTCGTCCTTTTGGAGCAAAGTTCAAAGTAATTTATCAAAGTACGTATATGTCACCATATACCACCCTGAGACTGATTTTCATGTGGGCATTCATAGTAAATACAAGGAACACGATAGAAAGACTGCACCCAACAGGATGGACAAACAACCAATGAACAAACAGCAACAAAAGTGTAATTTAATTCTCCCTTTCAAAGCATGCATCAACGGCATTGATCTCATCTGGGTTCAAAGAAAATTTTATTATCGAGGAATATATATGTCAACATATATAACCCTGAGATGCATTTTCCTGCAGGCGTACTCACCAAATCTATAGAATAGTAACCATATCAGGATTGATGAAACATCAAGTAGAGTGCAGAACACAACAAACTGTGCAAGTTCAAATATAAATAGTAATAAATAAGAAGGACATGAGATAACAAGATACGGAGAGTCCTTAAAGTGAGACTATTGGTTATGGGAACATCTCAATGAATGGGAAAGTGAGTGTAGTTATCCCACTTTGTTCAAGAGCCTGATGGGAGTGGAGCATCACAGCTATTCATAATGTTGTGTTTTGCCTTGTAGGAAGTAATAGCCTGCAAACCCTGTCATTCTACCTCTAACTTTTGGGTACTGAATGTCTAGTATGTTCTCGAAGGCACATACCCATTCACACAGTTCTTGATGAAGTCGATGGCAACTGTGGTGTATTCACTCAGATTTGAAGATGCGTCCCTGAATACCGTCCAATCCACTGACTCAAAGCAGTCCTGTAAGCACTCCTCCTCTGCTCTTGGCCATACCTATTGGTCTTCACCACTGTTGCTGCAGTCCTTAGTCTCTGCTTATACACCAAGAGTAAAAGTACAGCCAGGAAATTGGACTTTCCCAAGTGTGGGCATGGGATAGCATGGTAAGCATTCTTGTTGAAGGCATAATAGTGGTCAAGTGTGCTACACCTGCTCATTCACCCCTCCTTCACTATCATTCAGGGCCCCAAACAGTCCTTCCAGCTGCATGCCTGCTGGGGTCATCTACTGTATACGATATTCCCCGTGTAGCCTCATCTACATCAGATGATATAGAAGGGGAACTGCTTTGACAAGCACATTCACTCTGTCCATATCAGGCAGGATTTCCCGGTAGCCAACCATTTTAATTCCAGTCTCCATTCCCATTATGACATGTTGGTTGATGGCTTCCTCTTCTGCCACAATGAGGCCACTCTCAGATTGGAGGAGCAACACCTCATATTCCATCTGGATCGCCTCTAAACTGATGGCATGAACACTGATTTCTCTAACTTCCAGTAATTTCTCCCCCAGCCTCACCTTCTCTCATTTTTTATTTGCCATTTTGGCTCCCCTCTTACCCCTTCTTTTTTCCTCGCCTGTCTGCCACCTTCCTCTAATGTCCCTCTTCCTTCTCTTTCTCCCATGGTCCACTCTCCTCTCCTATGAGATTCCTTTGTCTTCAGCCCTTTGCCTTTTCCACCTATCAGCTTTCAGCTTCTTACTTCATCTCTCCTCCTGCACCCATCTACCTTCCACTTACTTGGCTCCACCTATCACCTGCTATCCTGTACTTCTTCTCCTCACTCCACCTTCTTATTCTGGCATCCTCCCCCTTCCTTTCTAATCCTGATGAAGAGTCTCAGCCTGAGACATTGAGTGTTTATTTCTCTCTACAGATGCTGCCAGACCTGTTGAGTTCCTCCAGCATTTTCTATCTGTTGCTGGAGCTAGGTTTTCACTAAGATTCATAAGTCATTAGGTTTGGGAAAATAAGCCAAACTCTTACGAGCACACTGTACTCGTATAAAAGCACTACAGTTCTTTCTGCAGATAAAAAGATGTAGTCTAAACAATTATTGAATCAATTCTAAACGCAATATGGGGTAGAACAAAACAACAAAGCTAAGAACTGATTTGGCAACATCAAAGGAAATAAAAGATGCACTGAATTCCAGCCAAGCACAAGAAATAATCAGAACCTTCCCTCCATCTTCAGGTTGTAGTTTATATTCTAGTCAGCAATGTCTGGAAAATGAGTTTGCAAACAGTAGGCACTTCAGTCTAAGAGGCCAGGCTGAGCACAGACTGCACAGCTGTCTTGCAAGCATATCAATCAATGGATATTTTTTTTCAAATTGTCAGTGGAATCTTTTCAAGAGATGATGTAACTGTGAACCTGCATTAGTGAATTTGCTGATAATATTCACCAGGTTTAATACAACGATCATGAAATTGCATACCGTGTCTGACAAGAGTGTTGAATGGCCGTACTACAGATTTTCTGTTGCATGTCAGTATTTAAAGATTAAGATTAAGATTAGCTTTATTTGTCAAATGTACGTCGAAACGTCGAAAAACAGTGAAGTGTATCATTTCTGTCAATGACCAATCCATTCTGAAGATGTGCTGGGCTCGGCCTGCAAGTGTTACCATGCTTCTGGCGCTAACATAGCACGCCCACAACTTAGTAACCCTAACACATATATCCTTCGAATGGGGGAGGAAACTCACGTAGTCACGGGGAGAATGTATGAACCACTTACAGGCAGTAGCAGGAATTGAACCCTGATCATTGGTGCTCTAAAGTGTTATGTCAACCACTATACTAGTGTGTGTGTGTGTGTGTGTGTGTGTGTGTGTGCGCGCGCGCACGCAGATGCATTCCTTTGTTAATCACAAGTGTATGCACTCATATATGTGAATGAATGCATTCATGTGCAGCCATGGTATACAGCAGTGCACAGAAGTGTGCATGTGCAAGAGTGCCTGTTTACATGCACATGTGTAGCTCTGCATGCAGGCAGCTGGTGTGGATATAATAGAGTGAATACTTAGTGTGCTTGTGAGTGCAGCCTCTTTGTGTACCTGCACGTGTGTCTCTGTGCATGCTTCTGGATGTATGTCTGTGACTATGGCTTTGTGAGTACCTGTGTGTGTGCCACATGCCTATGTGTGAATACTTTGTGTGCTTCTGAGTGCAGTGTCTATGTGTAACTGCATGACTTTGTGCGTGTTTGTGTGTGCGTGCGCACGCACGCATAATCAAAGTTCTTTGAAGCATCTGAAAAGGGTTCTTTTTAAGATGAGACATTTGTGGAGCTGCTGTAGGATTGGCTGTGCTTGAAAAGGGCTGCTTTGGAAAGCGTTATTCTATGCAAGTGAAATTGGGCTTTGAAGTTTAGAGAGCCATCAGATGTACATGAAAAGGGACAGACCAGGTGAATCACATCAAAGAAACAGCCCAAACAGCTGAAAGCAGCACTATAAAAAGCAAATATCACCTGCACTTAATTATACGTCAGGGCAATGATACCTTTGCCTGCCCTCCCCAGGGGGCTTTCATGTCTCCCACAGCAAAACAAACTAACCGAGCAGAATGCTTAATGCTCTTTTTAAAGAGAATAGCTGAAGGTGGTCACCAGTGTTAACTTTACCCATATTTAGATATCTGTGGCATTTTATAAAGCTCCTTTTCAAAAAGGAATGGCACAAAGCAATGGTCAACGGGCAAGGAATATTAAATAGTGAGAACCTACCATTTGAGCTTTTTCTTTCACGAAAAAAACAGCGATTAATCAGGAAGATTTTAGCACAAAATTGCTATGTTCTGAATCTTGTTGAGTATATACCTTTGTGGGTTCTTAGTGAAGCAACATGCAGTATGACAACACAAGCAATTCTGCAGATGTTGGTAATCCAAAAAATGAACACACACAAACTGCTCCAAAGGTCAGGCAGCATCCATGGAATTGAACATTTCGGGCCGAGACTCTTCTTCAGGACTGGAAAGGAAGGGGGAAGACGCCAGAATAAAGAGTAAGGGGAGAGGAAGGAGGATAGCTGGAAGGTGATAGATGAAGCCAGGTAGAGTGGGAAAGGTAAAGGGCTGGAGAGGAAGGAATCTAATACGTCGTGAAACAAATTTCATGACATACGCCGATAATATTAAACCTGATTCTGATACTGAAGAGAGGAGATTGTACCATAGGAGAAATGGAAGGAGGAGGTCCACAGGGGGAGGTGATAAGCAGGTGAGGTGAGGTATGAAGCCAAAGTGGGGAACAGAAGAAGAGGGGAGGGAGAGGGACCATTTTTTTTAACAGAAGGGAAAATTGATGTACATGCCGTCAGGTTGGAGGCAACCCTGACAGAATATAAGATACTGCTCCTCCACCCTCTGGATGGTCTTATCATGACACAAGAGGAGGCTATGGACCAACATATCATAATGGGAATTGGAATTAAAATACTTGGCCATTGGGAAGTTCCACTTTACGCAGATGAAATGGAGGTGCTCAACAAAGCAGTCCCCCAATTTACATCTGGTCTCACCAATGTAGAGGAGGCCAAATCAGTAGCTCCGGACACAATAAATGTCCCCGGCAGATTCACAGGTGAAGTGTTGCCTCATCTGAAAGGACTATTTGAGCCCTGAATGAGGTTGGAGGTGAATGGGCAGGTGTAGCCCTTTGCCTGCTTGCAGAATCAAGTGTTAGGTGGGAGAATAGTGGGGAGGGACGAATGGACAAGGGGATCACTGAGGAAATGATCTCTACAGAAAGCAGAGCGTTGGGGGGAGATAAAGGTGTGTTTGGTGGTAGGATCCCTTTGGAGATGACAGAAGTTGCAGAGGATGATGTGCTGGATGCAAAGCGTGATGGGGAGGTAGGCAAGGACAAGAGGAATTCTGTCACTGTTAAGGTGGCAGGAAACTGGGGTGAGCATGGATGTCTGGGAAATGGAGGAGATGGAAGTGAGGGCAGCAGAAATGGTGGAGGAAGGAAAACCCCACTCTGTGAAGAAGGAAGACATCTCTGATGTCCTGGTAAGGAAAGCCTCATCCTGTGTGGTGGAGACAAAGGAACTGAGAAAAAGGCATAGCATTTTTATGGGAGACGGGGAGGGAAGAGGTATAGTACAGATAGTCGTGGGAGTCGGTAGGTTTATAAAAGATGTCAGTCGACAGTTTGTCTCCAGAGATGGAGACAGAGAGATCGAGAATAGGGAGGGAGGTGTCAGAAATAGACCAAGTGAATTTAAGGGCAGGATGAAAGTTGGAGGTAAAGTTGATGAAATTGGAAAGCTCCACATGAGTGCACAGAGCAGCACCTATGCGGTCATCAGTACAGCAGAGGAAGAATTGGGGAGCATCACCAGGGATGTATGCTGTTTGTACCCTTATGGGTTCTTCACATCAGTTTCCAAAGGACACACGAGAAATGTGAAGAAGTTTTAAAGTTGTGTCTAGTTTAGTTTGGGACCTCAGCCTGTGCAAATATACACAACAGTACGTGCACAAACAGATACACCGTAATTAATGTCACTAACAGAGTTAGAGAGTGGTATAGCACTGAAACAGGCTCATCTGCCACCGTATCTACGCCACTTTCTACACCTGTCTACACAAATCCCATTTATCCACATGAAGTCAGTAGCCTTCAATGCCTTGATGATTCAAGTGCTTGCTTAGATGCTTTGTAATGTCATGATAATATCTGCCTCTAGACCTCATCAAGCTGTGAATTCTCCAAAGTGCATCTATGTGGAAAAAAAAGTCTCCTCTCAGATCCTCTCTGCACTTTGCACCCCTGTCCCAGACAGCCACACAGTGGAAAAGGTTTTGTTACTATCTCCTGTTTGTATCCCCCCTCATAATTTGATATACTTCTGTCAGTTTATCCCCAGTCTCCTTTATCTAAGCAAACGCAGCAGATACATCTTTCCATTTAGTTCAAACAACATACAGGTGGATCTCTGCATCCTCACGTGTTGGGCATGTGGCCAAGTGGTTAAGGCGTTTGTCTAGTTACCTCAAGGTCGCTAGTTCAAGCCTCAGCTGTGGCAGCGTGTTTTTGTCCTTGAGCAAGGCACTTAATCACACATTGCTCTAGTCTGTGCGAGGAGTGGCGCCCCACACAGACTTCCAATCTGCGCCTTGTAAGGCATGAAAATGCCCGACGCAGGCCTCTCATGGTCTGAGTCGACGTTCCCCTCCTCTGCATTCTCACGATGCAATAACATCCTTCTTATGGTGTGGTGACCAGAAATGCACACTGCACTCCAGGTACAATGTTACAAAAAGTTGTGACATGACTTTTCTTTTTTCACATTGGCCATGGCCAACGAAGGCAAGGAACTCATGTACCTTCCTCATCCGGGTGCTGCTACTTTCAGGGATCAATGGGCAAACCCCAAGGACATGGGTTTAAGCTGTAAGGGGAAATTTTTATTTTACACAGAGGGTGGTACAATAGGAATGAGTTGCCAGGGGAAGTGGTTGAGTCAGGCAGCTGAACAGGTCCATGGATAGGAAAGGTTAAAAAGAGTATTTGCCAAAAGCGGGCAAATGAGAGTAGCTTGGATGGGCATCTTGGTTGGCATGGATCAATTGGCCCAAAGGACATCCTTCCATAATCTACTGCATGACTCAATGATTCCAGTGCACATGACGTTTATTTCAGTTAGGTCAAAAAAAAGTTTTGTCTTCACACCGGGCATGAGGAACCATATATAACTCAGCCCTTGACTGGAAGACATGAAAGAAACAAAGGGAGCATGTGCTTGCATTCCTACTCGTTACAATGGATGGAACATTTTTCTATCACCCTAATGGAGTAGACTCTAAGCAGAGGTCCACTGATTATCCAAAAAGATCTGTGGGAGTACCTTCACCAGAGAGAATTCATTAGCACAAAAGGTGGGTCTCCATGGCTTTCTCAAGGAAAATTGGCCAGGAGCAGAAGTCAGACCCCCCCAAAAATGTAAATAAATATGATAAAAATGAGTCCATTTAGAAATACCTAATTAAACCTGTACTGAAGTTCATAAAGCTTTTAACATAGATAAATACTTGACTGAAAAATTGCCATATTATCTATACAAGTCAACAAGACAAAATTAGGTAATGTGAATTTTAATGTGTAGGCACAATCCTCAGCTGAGCAAATTAAGTGCATGAAAATGATTGATAAGGTTCAAGTAAAAACACAATTCTTTTAAGGTTCATGTTATCAAAATTTCTACTGCAATTATTTATCTATCTTTTGTCAAAAGATCCCATAGGATCTTTCAGATCCTCCTGCTCTGCTGAATGGAAGTTTAGTTCAACAATGTCTCTACGAGATCATTAGTAAAGATGAATCTTGAAGTCTGCTGAACATTTGGAACTCCATAAGTATTGACAGCACAGTCTGAACTTACAAACTCTGGCCATAAAATAAGACTTAAATTCACTGTTTCCCTCACTCACAAAAAATTGTGTTCTCGATGATTAGATGGAGTGCCAATGTAGCCTACTCCTGTAACCTCCAACCTTGTTTCTAAGCATAAGTTTCACCAATTCCATTTTGAGACTATCAATAGACATAATCCTGGTAGTGATTGTGAGAAATCTGTATCTTGTAGCAATCTCTTTTTCTGTTTATTTGAGTCATTGATGAAATTCTGGAGCTATAATGATTTTTGGAGTATGAGGGAATCAAAGGCTATGGAGATCACACTAGGAAGTGGAGTTTAAGCCAATATCTGATCAGTCATCCTACTGGGAGCTATATGGCAGACTGCTGCACCTACCTCTCATGTCTTAAAATACTGAACACCTTGCCAATCAATTCTTTGCTGCTATTCCAAGTTAGGTAGCTTGGAGAACTGTGGTTGTCATACTATGGAGAAAGTACAGAGGAGATTCACCACGATGGTGCCTGGATTGGATGACTTTTAATATGGAGAGGGACTGGATAGATTGGGCTTCCTTCCCTTGGAGCAAAGGCGGCTGAGAGGTTACCTAGCTGGCGTTCCGCAAGTGAATGGGCAAAGGAATGGCAGATGGAATTTAACACAGGCATGTGAATGAAGGCATTCTGGGAAGTTAAACATGGTCAGGGCATAGTGCTGTGGAACACAGAGACCTAGGGGTACAAGTATATACTTCTCTGAATGTGCCAACACAGGTTGATAAGGTCATGAAGATGATGCACTGCATACTTGCCTTCATCAAACAGGGCAACGAGTACAAGAGTTGGGCTGCCATATTATGGTTGTATAGGACATTGGTGAGACCACACCAAGGACATTGTCTGCAGTTGTGATTGTTAAGCTATAGAAAGGATGGGATTAAGCTAAAGAGGGTGCAGAGAAGGATGTTGTCAGGACTGGAAGGCTGGATAGGCTGAGACTGTTTTCCTGGAGAAAAGGAGGCTAAGGGGTGACCTTATAGAAGTTTATATAAAATCATGAGGGGCATAAATAAGATGAATGTTCACAGTCTTCTTCTTAGGGTAGGAAAGTCTAAAACTTGAGGGCATAGGTTTAAGGAAAGAGGTGAGAAGTTTAAAAGGGATTTGAGAGGCAAGTTTTTTTCCCCCACAGAAAGGCTGGTAGATGAATGGAATGAGCAGACAGAGGAAGTAGTGAAGGTGAGTACAACATTTCAACAACATTTGGACAACTTCGTGGATAGGAGAAGTTTAGAGGGATATAGGACAAACACAGGCACAAGATACCTTGGATGAATTGGGCTGAAGGAGCTGCCTCTGTCCTGAATATGACTCTATTATGATGGGACAGGTGAGGGAGGTAACCAAAATCTTTTTCCTGGGGTAGGATATTCTACCAGGAGGACAGTTTTAAGGTGATAGATTGGAGATTAAAGGGGAATTTTTTTTTTTTATATATATACACAGAGTTGTTAATGTTTGGAAGTCACTACCAGGTGCGGTGGTGGTTAAAATTAGGATAAAATATGTTTAAGAGACAATTATACACACGTTAAAAGGTAAGGTATAATAGGATAAAGACTAAATATGGGCAAATTGAATTAACATAGATACATAAGAGGTTGGCATGGAGATGGTGGGAGGAAGGCCCTGCTTCTCTGCTATATGCCTATGACTCTGGTTGGCTGCCTGCGGCTAGTGGCGTTCCTCAGGGGTTAGTATTGGGACGACTACTTTTCACATTGTTTGTCAACGATTTAGATAGTGGAATTGATGACTTTGCGGTAAAGTTTGCAGATGATACAAAGATAGGAGGAGGGGTAGGTAGTGCTGAGGAAGCAATGCTTAGACTGCAATACAGCAGGACTTAAAAAGAATGGCCAAAAAAGCGGCAGATGGAATGTAGCGTTGGGAAGCGTATGACCATGCATTTCGCTAAAAGGACCAATAGTGCGGACTATTATCTAAATGGGGAGAAAATTCAAACATCAGAGGTGAAGAGAGACTTAAGACTCCTCCTGCAAGACTCCCAGAAGGTTCATTTTACAAGTTGAGTCTATGGTAAAGAAGGCAAATGCAATGTTGGCATTTATTTCAAGGGGATAGAATATATAAGCAAGGAGATAATGCTGAGGTTTTATAAGACACTAGTCAGGCCACACTTGGGCCCCATATCTCAAAAAGGATTGTGTTGTCATTGGAGAGAGTCCAGAGGAGATTCACGAGGATAATTCTGGGAATGAAGGGGTTAACATATAAGAAGTGTTTGGCAGTTTTGGGCCTGTACTCACTGGAATTTTGAAGAATGTGTGGGGATCTCATTGAAATCTACCGAACATTGAAAGGACTAGATAAGGAGGATGTGGAGAAGATGTTTCCCCTGGTGGGGATGGGGGATTTCTAGAACTAGAGGGCACAGCCTCAAATTTGAGAGGCAACCTTTTAGAACGGAGGTAAGGAGAAATATTTTTAGCCAGAGAATAGTGAATCTGTGGATTTCTCTGCCACAGACTGTGTTGGAAGCCAAGTCTGTGGGTATATTTAAAGCAGAAGTTGATAGTTTCCTCTTTGGTCAGGGCATCAAAGGACATGGCAAGAAGGTAGTGTATGGGATCAGCCATGATGGAATGACAGAGCAGACTCGATGGGCTGAATGGCCTAATTCTGCTCCTATGTCTTATGGACTCCATGATTACAATTGAGTTTGCTTTGATTAGAACAACTTCATTTGTAACCAGCTATTTGATGAGCATTGCCATCTAAAGCCATTTTGGTCAATCATCGTAAACCATATCCAAGTGCTATTTTTGCACACTGGCTGAAAACCCAAATTGGTATAACCTTTCAATGATTCTGATATGGTTATTACTCAATTTTGGGTTTATTGAGTATGCCCACAAGAAAGTAAATATCAGGGTTGCATATGGTGACATATATGTACTTTGCTAATAAATTCACTTTGAACTGAACTTCTGCAACTTTTCTCACTGGAGAGCCGTGGTCTGGTACCGCATTTGATGCCTGTTCGATGGAAGAGGCAGGCCGATAATCAACCTGCTTTATCTCAGTCCATTTGGATTGTGTTGAAAGTGAGCCATAAAAATATATCTGGCTCCAGCATATCACACACACTCTATCAGAGAAATTTGCCTCTAGGTGTCCGTGTGCCAATGATACATCTTTGGAGAAATTTGATCAATCCCATGTGGTGAGTTTCCAGCCACAGAATGACTATGGACATGGCATGAAGCCAAAGAGAAGCTGAGGACCAAAGAACCTACCACCAACTACAGAGCAGGTTACACAGCTACAGCAGCTGGTTGCAGAGTGATAGACTGTGCCCAACACAAACAATGCAATGAAGATTATTACAAGAAAGTGATGAGCAAGACATTCACACAAGGGGCCAGGCCTCCGCAAATGAGAAGCCAGGTATCTACGCACAAAGATGAATCACCACAAATAAACACTAGGACTCTAGAGCCAGGGGTCAGCTACAAGGTGCCTAGTCTCCATACATTGGGCCTGGTCTCCATAAATGAGAGGACAGATGTCCACCAACAAGAAGTCAATATCCACCAACAAGAGATCCGGCATCCATTTGCAAGGGTCAGTTTCCATAAACAAGGAACCAAAGTTTCACACACACTAGACCAAGTCTCTACACACAAAGAACCAGGTCGCCACATACACACACAGGGGGCATATCTCTGTAAATAAGAGGACAAATATCCACATGTGAGAGGCTGTATCCACACTATTGAAACCAGACAAAGAAGACTGTCATTCACAAATAAGAGGCCAGGTATTCACATGAAGTGACAAGTTTCCACATAATGAGGGCTAACATCAATCTCCCTTAATGCCCTTCGGAAGTCAACAGTGAGCTATATTCTTCCAGCCTTGTAGTCCTCCTGGTGAAGGTGTTCTGAGATGAACTGGGAAGATACAACAACAATGAGGCAAAGTTATTACAGCAATGGCTTGACTCGTAGGGGAACCTGCAGATGCTAGTATTTCCATGTGACTGCTGGCCTTCTCCTTTATTGGTAGATGTGCAGGCTCAGGAGCTGTTAAGAGTAACCGGGCAGTGTAATTTGCATTTTTGTAGATGGTACACATGGCAGTCACAACTAGTGGCAGAAGAAAATGAAGATTAAGGGTATGGATGGGGTGCCAGTCTTTCGGCTGCTTTGTCTTAGATGTTGTGAAGCTTCTTAAGCACTATTGGAATTGCATTCACCCAAGCCAATGAACAGTATTCCACCATACTCAATACTTGGGCTTTGCAGATAGTGGAAAAGCTTTGAATATCAGGAAACAAGCCACTCACCACGTAATGCCCAGCCAAGGTGCGATATGGCTGAACCAGCTGAGCTCCAGGTCATTCGTGACCTCCTTAATGTTGATTGTGCAGAGTCAGTGAAGACAATGGTTTGGTTCTACTTTGTTTATGATGGTCAATTCTGGCACTTTTGAGGAAGGAACGTCCACCATTAACTGTGCTTGAATGTTATTGCAGTACTGCAAATGCAAATGAACTTAGTGCAATCATCAGCGAACATTCCCACTCTTGATCTTATGGTGGACATTGATGAGGCAAATGAAGATGAAAGGTTTTTAAGGAGTGAGATTAGCTTTATTTTTGATATACATCATAGTGTCACCTCAAATCAGTGAGGATTGTGCTGGGCAGTCCAGCAAGTGTTGCCATGCCTCCAGTGCCAACATAGCATGCCTGCAACTTACTAACCCGAACCTGTATACCGTTGGAGTGTGGGAGGAAACCGGAGCACCTGGAGGAAACCCGTGCAGTCAAGGGAAGAAAACACAAGCTCCTTAAAGACAGCAGGGGGAGCTGAACCCTGGTCAGTGATCGCTGGCACTGAAAAGTGATGTGCTAACCGATTCACCACTGTGGCATAGATGGAAGATGGTTTTACCTTGACACTGCCCTATGGAAATTCTGAAGTCCCATTCTGGGACTGGGATTATTAACCTCAACAGCCATAGGACATAGTTCGGAAAGACTAATGGGACTAGCTTAGATGGGAATCTTGGTTGGCATAGATCAGTTGGACCAGAGGGCCTGTTTCCATGTTGCATGATTCCATGATTCTATAGCTCTGCTTGAACATACCTGCCTCCACTACCTTCTCACTGTGTTCCGTATGACTTCCGCATCACCCTAACAACCTTTGGGGATTTTTAGACACGCACCAATATCCCTTTGTTTCACTATTCGTGGGATATGTCCTATCCTTATTAGACATCCCAGAATATGTACCTAGGCACTTATCAGCTAATCCAATTTATCAACTGGTCAATATCATATGCAGACTAAGGTTACTCTCCAAGTCCTGTATTGCAAGATAACTAGATTGCTACCTCATGGACAGATTGATACTTGGGGGCAGCACGTCCTCTGCACTCCTCATGGTTGATCCCTGGCTTGCAATGGTAGAGTGAGAAATACGCTGGCCCATAAGCTTACTGATTGTGAGTACGAACATTTCTGCTGCTGCTGAGAGTCCTCAGTGCCTCATGCACATATCCCATACAGCATAATTAGTGTTACACAACACATTGCAGGGGGACTTTGGTGTGAAGGCAGGACTTCATTTCCACACAGGTCACTCCACAAAATTCACTTCTACCAGAGTTACCCCCCCAACTTCAAAAAGGTAGAGTGATGAAGATAAGGTCATGCTGGGTTGTTGCTTGTATTGGTTCACTCACCACCTGAGTCTGGAATAATGTCCTTCAGGGCCTGGCTACTCTTGGTGACAGACAATGAAGTCCCCCAAGCACAGTATGTTCAGTGCCCTACTACTTCTCTTTGTAGCTGAGGAGGTTGAGGGAGGACGTGATAGAGATATGCACATTTATGAAAGGCATGGAAAGGGTAGACACTTTTCCCTAGAGGTATTAGGTTTAAGAAGAAAAGAAAGAAGGTTTAGGAGGGATTTGAGGAAGATTCTTTTCACCTAGAGGGTAGATGAATTTGGGTCACACTGCCTGAGGGGCATGTGGGGACTCTCAACATTTAAAAGGTCATTAAATAATATAGCACAGAAATAGATACTTCAATCCACCATGCCCATGCCACTTTCAATTAACATTTAATTGATTAGCATTTGATAGAGTAAGGCAGAGTAAATGATGGCAAAGTGCCAGAAAATGGGATTGAACTAGATGGCTGCTTGATGATCGGCAGGTATACAAGGGGCTAAATATCCGCTGGTCAGAAGATGGGCATTTATACAAGGAGCCAGGTATCTACATGAGAAGTGAGATACCTATTTTTTTCCAATTAAATGCAAGATCAGAAACTTATCGGTGCCCTGCAGAAAATGTGTCTGATGTGTATTAACAGGAATTAATGGAAACAATTATCACTGAAACACAGTTCCAAACCAATATGAACCGTGCTATGACAGCCTTTCATCGCATTGCCCTTCAGAAATGAACAGGCACAGACACTATCACTTGTGCATCACAGTTGTTTTTCTTGGGTTATTCCTATTCTCAGAAACCTGTCGAAAACAACAAACTTACTGTCTGACCAAGGCACTCACTGCCTTTTGTCATGCTTTCCGCCTATTGGACTGTGCGACTGACCACTGGACAAAGGACATCATTGCATTCAAAATGATGAAAAAATTGGTTAAGTAGAGAACCTTGGCAAAGAGAAATAGAAATAAGTCCATTTTTTGGTAAAAACGAGGACACACTTAATTATGTTTTGCACTCATCACAATTTAATAATTATTAAGAGTTGCTTAAAAAGTTCAAATTTCAAAGTTTAAAGTAAAGTTATTATCAAGGTATTCATTTTCTTTCAGGCATTCACAGTAAGGACAAGGAAACATAATAGAACCAATGAAAAACCACACACAACAAAAACAGTCAAGCAAGCAATCTACATAACAAATACAAAAAGAAAAAAAAAACAACAAAATAATAATAGGAAATAAATAAGCTATACATATTGAGAACAAGAGATGTTGAGAGTCCATAGGCTGTGGATTTCCTACTGCTTCAGTAAACCCTTTCTGAGAAACAGATTTTGATATTCAGACAAACTTTGCTTACAAAGAGTCGGCTGATGCTTTGATGAGGGAGCAGAAGGGGTTAATAGTATGCTGCCTGGATTGGAGAGAACTAGCTCTAAGGAGAGGTTGGACAAATTTTGGTTGCTTTCTCTGGAGCACAGGAGGCTAAGGGATGACCTGATAACAATATATAGCATTATGAGAGACATTGATAGGGTAGTTCAAGTATCTTTCGCAGGATGGAAGTGTTAAGTACTAGAGGGTATAGTTTTAAAGATGAGAAGGGAAATGTCTAGGCAAGTTTTCATTCACATGGAGTGGGAGGTGTCTGAACGTAGTGATAGAAAAAGATACAATAGCAATATTTAAGAGGCATTTAGACATGGACATGTAGAGAATGGTGGCACACAGACCCTTTTCAGGTAGATCGAACTATTTTAGATGAATGTCATCATTGGTGCAATATTGCAAGCTGTTCCTGTGCTCTACTCTTAGATGCACTATGTTTGGACCAGAGTGTTAAGCTTAAAGTGCGATTTGGAGATTTTCCTCTTTAGTGAAGGCCTAAAATTCAGCAAAGTCCCTGATCTGCCAGAGGGACTATGGCAAACATTGAGAGACCATTATCATTGCAACCACTGAAAACACAAAATGTCACACTGGTGCTAATTTTTTCTTGAGTCCACACATTATCATGGGCCTCTGTACCTCCCTCTGTGCAACTGGATCCTGATCCTTGATTTCCTCATCCGAAGGCCAGTCAGTGCTGGTTGGAAGTAACATTTTCTCCTCACTGACAATCAACACTGGTGCACTTCAAAGATGTCAGCTTAGCCAATACTCTACTCTCTCTGCACCCAAAAATGTGTGGCTAGGCACAGTCAAACACCATCTATAAATTTGCCGACGTTGCAAATATTGTTGGCAGAAGTTCAAATGGTGATTTTGAGGCATGAAGGAGCGAGAAAGATCAGCGGGTTGAGTGATGTCACAGCAACAACCTTGCACCCAACGTCAGCAACATAAAGGAATTGATTGTGGGCTTCAGGAAGGGGAGGTCAAGGGAACAAACGCCAATCCTCATCAAGTGATTAGAAATGGGAAGAGTGAACAGTTTCGAGTCCCTGGGTGTCAGCATCTCTGAGGATCTATCCTGGGACCCAGCATATTGGTGCAATTACAAAGAAGCTATGACAGTGGCTGTATTTCATTAGGAGTTTCAGGAGAATTGGTATGTCACCAAAGCCACTTGCAGATATACTGTGGGTTATTGGTTGCATCGTCACCTGGCGTGGAGGGACCACTGTACAGAATGGCAAAAAGCTGCAGGAAGTTGTAAACTCTGCCAGCTCCATCATGGGCACCAGGATCGAGGTAACTTTCGAAAGCCAATGCTTCAGAAAGGTGAGATCCATCATTTTGCACCCCCATCACCCAGAACATGCCCTCTTCTCATTGCTACCATCAAGTAGGAGCATAATTTTGCACAGTTCTTTTAATTTGGGAATAATTCCTTGAGAATGGAACATAGTGCATGTCACTCCATTAGTTAAGAAGGTTGAAGGAATATTGTGAACATGCGGACATGTCAGTGTAACTTCTGCTGCTGCCAAAGTATTAGTGCACAACTATGGATGGATGGAAATATCAACTTTAAAAATTACCTGACTTGAATTTTGAAGACTTGATGAAATGATTGACATAGAGGAAAACATTTCTACTAATATAGTGCTCACAAGCCTACTATATATCTACTAATCTATTTTCCTCCTCTCTCCTTTATGTTTGTTTTCACTTCCTCCCTCAGATTACTATTTTTGGTATGATTCTCTTTAGCTACTCACCTAGCACGTGCCACATAACTCCCTCATCTATTTCATCATCTTCTCTATCTCCGTTCTCCCCTAAGCAATGGTGACTCTGATTTCCCCCTTATGGCAATGTAACTAGCCCGTAGCCAACACATAAGGCCATAGGACATAGGAGGAGGATTAGGCCATTTGGCTCATCGAGTTGGTTCTGCTATTTCATCATGATCCATTTTTCCTCTCAGCCCCAATTTCTTGTTTTCTCCCCATATCCCTTCATGCCCTGACCAGTCAAGAATCTATCAACCTCTGCCTTAAATATACATAAAGACTTGACCTCCACAGCTGCCTGTGGCAAAGAATTCCACAGATTCACCACTCTCTGGCTAAAGAAATTCTTCCTAATCTCTGCTCTAAAAGGACACCACTCTATTCGGAGTCTGTGCCCTCTGGTCTTGGAGTCTCCCACCACATCCACTCCTCTCCACATCCACTCTATCAAGGCCTTTCACCATTCAAAAGGTTTCAATGAGGTCACCCTTCATTCTTCTGAATTCCAGTGAATACAGGCCCAGAGCTCTTCAAATGCGCTTCGTATGACAAGGCGTTCAAACCTGGAATCATTTTCATGAACCTCCTTTGAACCCTCTTGAAGCACCTCCAATTACTCCAAAAGACTGAGGTTTGGTAAAATACTGAAAGGCTTTTATTCGCTGTACAATACGACCTCCACAGTGAGTGTCTGCCCCCGGACTGAGAGGGAGGGGCAAGGCGAACACCTTTATACAGGACTCTGTGGGAGGAGCCACAGGGGCAGTCAACAGAGGGGTGTGTCCAGACAGGTAACCGAGTTACAACATATATACATGGTTTACCACACCTTTCCAGTTTCAGCACATCTTCTCTAAGATAAGGGACCCAAAACTGCTCACAATACTCCAAGTGAGGCCTCACCAGTGCTCTATGAAGTCTCAACATTACATCCTTTCTTTTATATTCTGGTCCTCTTGAAATGAATGCCAACAGCACATTCTGTGCCTTCTTCACCACAGATTTAACCTCTGTTCCTCTCCACCACTATATTGTATTTCTCCCACTCCCCTACCGTAATATCATTTTCTATCTCCAGCTCTGCAACATCCTCCCCTCTCACCAACATCATTACGTTTTTCTTTCTCCAGCAGTAACATCCTCTCTAATCTTCAGTAATGTAAAAGCCTCCTCACTCTGCATACTGTTTTATATATATATTCCTCTCTTTCCTAACCCAGTAATACTTTACTCTTTCTCTAGACTGCTTATATTTTCCTCTCTATTTAGCACAATCATTTCTTCCTCTCTTCTTTACTTTATAATATTTTTTCTCTCTCCACTGCCATATTTTCACCTCATGATACAATTTTTTTCTCATTCTCCAACACTGAAATATTTCCTCTCTCTGTGTGATGTAATATGTCCTCTCTCCTTAATGTCACAATATTCTCCTTTGTCTGTATTAATACTACTTCCCTTCATTTCTTTCCCTATCTTCTCAGAACACTCTACATCCAGGAATATTAATTGTCTTTCAGTTCTCACAAGTACATCTCATTCCCTCTTCACCAACCTGATTCACCAGATTTCGTGCACTTATACACACAGATTTTCAAACATCTTCCGTGAAATCACCTTTAATTTGCTAACAGAATCATTTTTACACGGTTTTATCCCCCCTTGTTCAATCCCTTCCGACCTATGTTCGTGACACTTCTCACGCTCTTAAACTTTTCGATGATTTTAAGTTCCCTGGCCCCCACCGCTTTATTTTCACCATGGATGTCCAGTCCCTATATACTTCCACCCCCATCAGGAAGGTCTCAAAGCTCTACGCTTCTTTTTGGATTCCAGACCTAATCAGTTCCCCTCTACCACCACTCTGCTCCATCTAGCGGAATTAGTCCTTACTCTTAATAATTTCTCCTTTGGCTCCTCCCACTTCCTCCAAACTAAAGGAGTAGCTATCGGCACCCGTATGGGTCCTAGCTATGCCTGCCTTTTTGTTGGCTTTGTGGAACAATCTATGTTCCGTGCCTATTCTGGTATCTGTCCCCCACTTTTCCTTTGCTACATCGACCACTGCATTGGCGCTGCTTCCTGCACGCATGCTGAGCTCGTTGACTTTATTAACTTTGCCTCCAACTTTCACCCTGCCCTCAAGTTTACCTGGTCCATTTCCAACACCTCCCTCCCCTTTCTAGATCTTTCTGTCTCTGTCTCTGGAGACAGCTTATCCACTGATGTCTACTATAAGCCTACTGACTCTCACAGCTATCTGGACTATTCCTCTTCTCACCCTGTCTCTTGCAAAAACGCCATCCCCTTCTCGCATTCCTCCGTCTCCGCCGCATCTACCCTCAGGATGAGGCTTTTCATTCTAGGACGAGGGAGATGTCTTCCTTTTTTAAAGAAAGGGGCTTCCCTTCCTCCACTATCCTTAAACGCATCTCCCCCATTTCACGTACATCTGCTCTCACTCCATCCTCCCACCAACCCACTAGGAATAGGGTTCCCCTGGTCCTCACCTACCACCCCACCAGCCTCCGGGTCCAACATATTATTCTCCGTAACTTCCGCCACCTCCAACGGGATCCCACCACTAAGCACATCTTTCCCTCCCCCACTCTCTCTGCATTCTGCAGGGATCGCTCCCTACGCAACTCCCTTGTCCATTCGTCCCCCCCATCCCTCCCCACTGATCTCCCTCCTGGCACTTATCCGTGTAAGCTGAACAAGTGCTACACATGCCCTTACACTTCCTCCCTTACCACCATTCAGGGCCCCAGACAGTCCTTCCAGGTGAGGCAACACTTCACCTGTGAGTCGGCTGGGGTGATATACTGCGTCCGGTGCTCCCGATGTGGCCTTTTATATATTGGCGAGACCCGACGCAGACTGGGAGACCGCTTTGCTGAACATCTACGCTCTGTCCGCCAGAGAAAGCAGGATCTCCCAGTGCCCACACATTTTAATTCCACATCCCATTCCCATTCTGACATGTCTATCCACGGCCTCCTCTACTGTAAAGATGAAGCCACACTCAGGTTGGAGGAACAACACCTTATATTCCGTCTGGGTAGCCTCCAACCTGATGGCATGAACATCGACTTCTCTAACTTCTGCTAATGCCCCACCTCCCCCTCGTACCCCATCTGTTACTTATTTTTATACACACATTCTTTCTCTCACTCTCCTTTTTCTCCCTCTGTCCCTCTGAATATACCCCTTGCCCATCCTCTGGGTCCCCCCCCCGTCTTTCTTCCCCTACCTCCTGTCCCATGATCCTCTCTTATCCCTTTTGCCTATCACCTGTCCAGCTCTTGGCTCCATTCCTCCCCCTCCTGTCTTCTCCTGTCATTTTGGATCTCCCCCCTCTCCCTCCTACTTTCAAATCCCTTACTCACTCTTCCTTCAGTTAGTCCTGACGAAGGGTCTCGGCCTGAAACGTCGACTGCACCTCTTCCTATAGATGCTGCCTGGCCTGCTGCCTTCACCAGCAACTTTTATGTATGTTGCATTTTTACTCCAGTGCTATTTAAGACTCCCCCTCCTTTGCATATATTATTTCACTTTTCAACTATTTACTATCAGTAACCAAACCCTAATATTAAACCCTCTGCACACATGACATAAGTCTCACACCAGTTGAAGTGTAACCTGTTGCTCTAGAACTAGTCCCAATGTCCAAAGTATATTAGGAGTTTTCTATCATATCATCAGCCATGAACGAATCTACCTTATCTTTCTATTTCCGCTTCTGCTTCTTACGTTTAACACTGCTAAAACAATGAAAGTGTACTGCAAAACACCCTAATATCTGTAGGATTAAAACCTTTGGTCCCAAATTCAAGAGCTATAATGGAGCAAAAAACAAAAATATTGCTGGAGGAACTCAAATCGGTCAGGGAGCATTTATGGAAGGAAGTGAACAGTCAAAATTTTGGATTCAGGCCAAATGAAGAACCTTGATCCAAAATGTTGACTGCTCATTATTTGTTCAAGCATCTGCAGGCTCTTGAGGCTCCACGAAGCTATAATGATTGCTTGTAAGGATAAACAAATTTGACATCAGTAACACTGGCCGGGATTTTCAAGGGAAAATGTGGGCAAAGTCACTTACGTTTTCCAGCATGACCATCACCAACTTTGGTATTTTTACTTGTGTGCATTCATGTCTCCATGTTAAGATGTACAGTTCATAATTACTATGCTAATTTGCACCCAAATGCAAGACTTTTAATGGAATTTAGTGCAGGAACAGAAAAATGCAAAGAATTCACACCAAATCTCAAATCACATGGACCTATTAATTTATATCTTGAGCTTCAAGGAGTTTTATGATACATTTATTTTTAATTTTTGATTTTACTTCAGATTTTAAAAAAGTGTAAATAGATTTTGCTTATCTTTTGCTGTCCTTTATCAGTGTCCTTAGGAGGGGCCATGAATAGAGGAGGCTTTCAATGCCAACCCCTTCTGCTTTTAATCAGTGCAAATGTGTGTTATCACTCATAAAGGAGGAAATCTGCAATTGCTGAAAATCCAAGCAACACACATAAGATGCTGGAGAAACTCAGCAGGTCAGGCAGCATCTATGTAGAAGAGAAAACAGTCGGCATTTCAGGCTGAGACCCTTCGTTAGGTCCTGAAATGTCGACTGTTTACTCTTTTCTTTAGTTACTGCCTGGCCAGCTGAGTTCCTCCAGCATTTTGTGTGTGTTGCTGTCATCACTCATTGTCCAGATTCACATATGAAGACTGTACTTCTGAGGGATTGGTGTTTGAGAGAAGTCAAGAGATATTGGAACAATAACAACAAATGTAAATTTCCTGAGCTGATGTCCAGGGTAGCCAGGAGGAAACTCCCTTGAAGAGAAGGTCACTTTCTCTCACAGGCACACAAGTCCTAGCAATAGACTAACTGATTAATATGCGGGATCTCATGACCCATTTGAGCCAACTTACAAATTAATATTGGTTAATATTAACCAACTCTCAATAACAATTGCAAGCCTGTTGTGTGAGATCTGGTACAAATATTTTCCCTTGAGTAACGGGATGAAATATAAAAGTTTAGAAAGCTTTTTACTACAGAGAATTCAGAGTGAAATACTGCTTTGGTTTCATAATAATTCATAAAGAAAACAGTGGTTAGAAGGCAATAGCAGTCCAAGGTGACTTTATTAGTGGAATTTGTTCTAGTTGTCATTACACATAAAATGTAATGTCACTCAAAAATACAGGAAATAACAGAACGCTGACAGATTGCACTTTGATTAAATGTAGAGAATCTCTTCTTGCTTAAGTGTCGGTTGCTATACTACCCATAACTAATTTCAATGCACAGCAAGATGTATGGTTACAGGCAAATGTCTGAAGGTGTCAATATATAGAATTTTGCCATTGCTTCTTGATTTCTTTGAAACAAGAAAACTCTTTAAAAACCTGAAAGCAAAGTATGTTGGATGTTCTCCCTAGTGGGAAATAAATGAATCCAGTGCATAATTCATTATGCCTGGGAAAAAAAAAATGATACGTTATTTATTGCCATTACTCCTCGCCTGTGGATGGAAGCTGTGAGGAATGACTTGCTGAACTATGAATACACTTAAATAATAAAAGCTGCTCTTCTGTGCAAACATTTGGCACCTGACGATGGGCCTACAGACCCTTCCTCTCCATTTCTTCCTGTCTAAAACCATGGCAACCAACAGTGAAAACAAAGAAGCAGAGAGGGACCGGCGAGGTTATGCAAACCTTCTGAACAGCAGCAGATGTTGTTAAATTATTGCAGGAACGAATTGGGATCTACATTGTGAGAGGTATAAACATGCTATTTGTACTTTCTGTTCAACATCACTCAGAAAATGTATACTGCATTTCTTGACGGCGAATGAACTGTATTCTGAAAGTAAACACAGGGCAAGCCACAGATTTAGGATTCAAAATGCTGTTTTAAAAAAGCTCTATTTTAAAGTCCTAATGAATGCCTTATGAAAAGCAAACATAAAGTTGGAAAGGGAAGAGGGAAGAGTGTAAGTTTGACAAAGTAACATGGACCTGATGCCTACTTAGTCCTTCATCTGCCCAAAGTTTCTTGCTCTTTTCTTCATAATCTGCTACCTGTACTCGCTCACACTCCTGGTTTAATGAAATTTGCTTTTATTTTCTAATTGTCACAACAAATTCTGAAAGAAATACCACCACTGAAATAGAACAAAACTGCCCATAAAATAAAAGTGATGGACTCCTGGTTATTTATTTACTGAGATACAGCCCAGAACAGGCCCTTCTGGCCCTTCGAGCTGTGCCACAAAGCAAACCCCAATTTAACCCTAGCCTAATCATGGGACAATTTACAAACACCAATTAGCCTTCCAACCAGTACGTCTTTGGACTGTGAGAGCTCTGCATTTAATACCATCATTCCCACAATCCTGATTGAGAAGTTGCAGAACCTGGGCCTCTGTAAATCCCTCTGCAATTGGATCCTCGACTTCCTAACCGGAAGACCACAATCTGTGCAGATTGGTGATAACATGTCCTCCTCGCTGATAATCAACACTAGCACACCTCAGGGGTGTGTGCTTAGCCCACTGCTCTATTCTCTATATACACATGACTGTGTGGCTAGGCATAGCTCAAATACCATCAATAAATTTGCTGATGATACAGCCATGGTTGGTAGAATCTCAGGTGATGAGGAGAGGATATACAGGAGTGAGATATGCCAACTAGTGGAGTGGTGCCACAGCAACAACCTGGCACTCAACATCAGTAAGATGAAAGAGCTGATTGTGGACTTCAGGAAAGGTAAGACGAAGGAACACATACCAATCCTCATAGAGGGATCAGAAGTGGAAAAAGTGAGCAGTTTCAAGTTCCTGGGTGTCAAAGCAACACTCACAACACACTGGAGGAACTCAGCAGGTTGGGCAGCATCCGTGGAAACGATCAGTCAACGTTTCGGGCCGGAACCCTTCGTCAGGACACCCTGGGTGTCAAGACCTCTAAGGATCTAACCTAGTCCCAACATATCGATGTAGTTACAAAGAAGGCAAGACAGCAGCTATACTTCATTAGGAGTTTGAAGAGATTTGGCATGTCAGCAAATACACTCGAAAACTTCTATAGATGTACCATGGAGAGCATTCTGACAGGCTGCATCACTGTCTGGTATGGGTGGGGGGGGGGGTGTTACTGCACAGGACCAAAAGAAGCTGCAGAGGGTTGAAAATCTAATCAGCTCCTTCTTGAGTACTTCCTGAGTCAAAGTACCTAGAACATCTTCAGGAACGGTATCTCAGAAAGACAGCGTCCATTATTAAGGACTTCCAGCACCCAGAGCATGCCCTTTTCTCACTGTTACCATCACGTAGGAGGTACAGAATCCTCAAGGCACACACTGAGCGATTCAGAAACAGCTTCTTCTGCCATCTGATTCCTAAATGGACATTGAACCCTTGGATACTACCTCACTTTTTAAAAATATACAGTATTTTTGTTTTTTGCACGTTTTTCAAAATCTATTCAATATACGTACACTGTTATTGATTTACTTGTTTATTTATTATGCTTTGCAAAGTGCCAGCTGAAGATTGGTGCTTGATTCCCACTGCTGTCTAAAAGGAGTTTGTACATTTTCTTCAAGAACACGTGGGTTTCCTCTGTGTGCCCCGGTTTCTTTCATATTTCAAAGACGTTAGGGTTCCACAAACATGAAAAAATCCATAGATGCAAGAAATCTAAAGCAACACACACAAACTGCTGGAGAAACACAGCAGGCCAGGCAGCATATACGGAAAAGAGTAAACAGTTGATGTTTCGGGCCGAGACCCTTTGTGAGTCCTGCTCTGGTTAGGGTTAGTGAGTTACGGACATGTAATCTTAGTGATGGAAGTATGGCAACGCTTGTGGGCTGCTCAGCATAAAGCTTGCTGATTTGATTTGATGCAAACAACATATTTCACTGTATGTTTCAATGTAAATGTGACAAATAAAGCTAATCTTTAATCTTTAAACAAACAGAAGTACAGAAATACAAAAGAGACTGCAAATGATGCAAATCTGGAACAACAAAATGCAGGAGAAAATCAGCAGGTCAGGCAGCATCTGTGGAGTGAGATGTGCAGTCAATCTTTCAGACTAAGACCCTTCATCAGGACTCAGTGATGAAGGGCCTTGGCCCAAAACAATGACTGTTCGTTTTCCTTCATAGATGTTGCCTGACCTGCTGAGTTCCTCCAGCATTCTGTGTGTGTTGTCAACAAAATGGAACATTTACAGAGGAAATGTACAGAGCAGTGGTTGCAAAAATATCCCCACTGTAAATAATACCAGTTTATGACATCCACAACCAAAGATTTTAAACATTCTCCAAATCTAAAAAGCACCAAACTAAGACAGGTTTGCCCTGACATTGCAAAAAGAGAAACAATGGAAATTTTAAACCAGTTTATACAGCTATAGGAAGAAAGCATATTTATAATGCACACTTCGACATGTATCCCAAAACACCAAAAAGAGGCCAAGTGGTGTCACACACACACAAATTGCTGAAGGAACTCAGCAGGTCAGGCAGTATCTATGGAAAAAAGTACAATCGACGTTTCGGGCTGACACCCTTCGGCACGACTGGTGAAATAAAGATGAAGAGTAGATTTAAAAGGTGGGGTGGTGGTGGCGAGGGTGGGGGGCGGAGAAACACAAGGTGATAGGTGAAAACAGGAGTGGGAGGGATGAAGTAATCACAGGGTGATAGGTGAAACCAGGAGGGGGAGGGATGAAGTAAAGAACTGGGAAGTTGATTGGTGAAAGAGATACAGGGCTGGAGAAGGGAGAGTCTGAGAGAAGAGAACAAAAGACCATGGAAAAAAGAAAATGGGGAAGGATCACCAGAGGGAGGTGATGGGCGGGTAAGGAGATAAGGTAAGAGAGCCCCCCACTTAACTATTCCCCATCCCCCATTCCCTCTCTCACCTTATCTCCTTGCCTGATCTTCTCTTGCTTGTTTCTTCCAAGTGGTATCACTATGGGAAACCCTAGGAGGTGCAGACACTGGGTGCTGTTCTTTAGTCTCTGTACTTCCTAATCTCTTTGTAAGATTAGTGAAGTTTAGTGCTGGGTGCTCAATCAATGTTTCATTTCCTAAACCCAATTCAACCAAATCCAATTCTATTCACAATCCTTGCTAGAAGTGTTTGAAGGTTTGACATATGGACAAGAAGGGGCACGGACCAAAATAAAGCAAGAGTTTCTGCAGGAAATGGAGGTCTTGAGCAATACATACAAAATGCTGGAGGAACTCAGCAAGACAGGCAGCATTTGCAGGGGGAAATAAGCAATAAGTCTGAAGCCCTTCATCAGGCCTGGAAAGGAAGGAGGCACGACTCAAATAAGGGGAATGTTGGGGAGGGAAAGGAGTCAATGTTTCAGTCTGAGGCCCTTCATCAGGCCTGGAAAGGAAGGAGGCACCACTCAAATAAGGAGGTAGGGGGAGGGGAAGGATTACGAGTTGGCAAGCAATAGGCGAGACCAAGTGAGGGCGAAGGTGAGTGGGTGGGGAAGGAGGGATAAAGAAAGAAATTGCGAAGGGGTAGATGGGAAAGGTAAGGGGCTGAAGAATAAGGAATCTAATACGAGAGGACAGTAACCATGGAAGAAAGAGAAGGAGGAACGGAACCAGAGATGGTCGGGTGAGGAGAGGAGCAAGAGGGTAACCAGAATGGGGAATGGAAAAAAGGAGGAGGGTTGGGAAAAAAATTACTAGAAGCTAGAGAAATTTATATTCATTACCTCAGGTTGGAAGCAGCCCAGATGGAACAAAGACAACATAAGCTCAGCCAGAGCACACTCAGTGCTCTAACCATTATTACTGTCACGGATCCAATGCCAGGTAGCCTTCAACTGTGAGGAAAATGGTTGGAGAGCTCCTAACTCTGTAGGATGAAGATTATGCAGTGGATTGTCCAGAGAGGCTCTGGGGGCCAAATGTATTAGAACAATCATGATTAACAACTAAGTACTTAGTGAAAATAGTTATGATATATAGGAGGATGAAATATGTCACTGTCCGGGTATTGTCCAACAGGACTAGTGATTCTTTGTTTACATGCGACCTAGATTTTATATCTCATCCCTGAAAACCAGCAGCTCTAGCAAAGCACTTCCTCACCACGGCTCAGCCATGCCAACCTGGAGTTAGCGCCTACTTCTCTGTAACTCAACGTGCATGATCCAGAGGTTGCATCAGTGATCTAAGTCTCTGTCTTTGAATGATCCAGAGATTGCATCAGTGATCTAAGTCTCTGTCTTTGAGATAATAAAATTCTCAGTCTGAAATTCAACAACAAATAAAACTGCTTTCATTTAGTAATAAATCGTTTTTCTTTTACATGAAATCATTCATTCTGGCAATCAATGGTAAATTATCGCAAGCAAATTTCAGCAACAGTGTCAGTAACAATGTTAAAGATGGAATTGGAAGCATGTCAGCTCTGGCAGGGTTTGCAGCCTATTACTTTCTACAAAGTGAAATCTAATATCATGAATAGCTGTGGTGTTTCATTTCCATATGAGTTCAATGCCTTTTAAGCACACTTTGAAAAAAAGAATAAAACTACAGCTGTGCCAATCTTTGCAGCATCTGTTGACCCTGTAATCTCAATCTTGGAGTCCGAAGTCAAAACATCTTTCACAAGAGTGAACCTCGCAAGACGTCAGGCATTGATTTTCGCCTGGTAGTGCACTGAAAACTTTTTCCAACCAACTGCAGTGGGAGCTACTCACCAATTTCACAACAGCAACAATCACACTAGTGCCCAAGAAGAGCAGGGTGAGCTGCATTAATGACGATCGCCAAGTGGCACTCACATCTACCGCGATGAAGTGCTTTGAGAGATTGGTCACGACTAGAATCAATTGCTACCTAAGTGAGGACCTGGACCCACTGCGATTTGCCTATCACTGCAATAAGTCAACATCGGATGCAATCACACTGGTTCTCCACTCAGCATCGGATCACCTGGACCTATGTCAGGCTGCTGTTTATTGATTACAGATCAGTGTTCAACCCTCAGTATTAATCAACAAGTTCCAAAACCTGAGCCTTCGTATTTTCCTTTGCAACTGGATTTTTGACTTAGTTATTGACTTGTTTAGTAATACAGCGCAGAGTAGGCCCTACCAGACCTTTGAGCCACATCGATCCAGCAGCCCCACAACCCCGATTAACCCCAACTTAATCACAGGACAATTCACAATGACCAATTAACCTATCCCATACGTGGACAGAGGGAGGAAACCGGGGGGGGGGGGCGGGGGGGGACCCAGAGGAAAGCCACACATTCCATGGGAAGGGCTTACAGAGGCTCCGTACAGATTGGCACCAAAATTGAACTCTGAACTCTGGAACGCCTCAAGCTGTAATAGCATCCCGCCAACCACTACATTACAGTAGTGCCCCTCATCTGGAGATCAGTCAGTGCAGATCTGAAATAACGTCTCTTCCTTACTGACAATCAACACTGGCACACCTCACGGATGTGCACTTAGCCCACTGCTCTACCCTCTCTACACCTACGACCATGTGGCTAAGGACAGCCCAAACACCATCTAGAAATCTCAGATGGCAACGAGTAAGCATACAGGAGTGAGACAGTTCAGCTGATCGAGTGGTATTGCAACAACAACCTTGCACTCAACATCAATAAGACCAAGAAACTGACTGTGGACTTCAGGAAGGAGAAGTTGGGGGAGGACATGTCAGTCCTTATTGAGGGATTAGCAGAGGAAAGGGTGAGCAGTTTCAAGTTCCTGGGTGTCAACATCTCTGAAGATCTATGCAGGGCCAAGCATACTGGTGCAATTACAAAGAAGGCATGACAGTGATTATATTTCATTAACAGTTTGAGGGGACTAGGTATGTGATCAACAACTTTCGCAATTTCTAAAGGTGGAAAAGTGGACAGCGTTCTAACTGGTTGCATCACCGTCTGGTATGGAAGAGCCACTGCAGAGAATTGGCAAACGCCGCAGAAAGTTGCAAACTCATCCTCCAGCTCCATCTTGGGAATTAGCCTCTGCAGCATCAAAGATATCTTCAAAAGGCAGGTTTTTTGGAGCTGTTGGTGAGGGTTTAAACTAACTTGAAAGGGGGATGGGAACAAGAGTGGAAGGGCTGAGGATGGAGCAGTTGATATAGAAATAGATGCAGTGTATAGTGAGACTATGAGGAAGGACAGGCAGATAATAGGGCAAAATTGCAGTCATCCGAATGAATTGAAGTGCAACATGGGGGAAAAAGTGAAGCATGTGTATGAACACAGAACTGATGTTGTATCTTTCCTGTACCTTCCGAATTTTCCCCAGAAATACCAGCCATTGCTGTGCTGCTGTCATCCATGCTAGTGTCCCCTTCCAATCAACTTTGGTCATTTTCTCTCTTGTGCCTTTGTGATTCCATTTACTCCACTGTAATACTGATACATCCAATTTTAGCTTCTTTTCAAACTGCAGGGTGAATTCTATCATATTATAATCACTGTCTCCTAAGAGTTCCTTTACGTCAAGCTTCCCACTCAAATCTGGGTCATTGTCATGCTCCTAGTGGGCTGAACAAGAATCTTCTCACAAATGCCATTTTGTAGGCATTCTACAAATTCCCTCTCTTGGGACCCAATACCAAACTGATTTTACCTATCTACCTGCATATTGAAATCCTTCATGATTATCATAATATTGCCCTCTTTACATATCTTTTTTATCTCCCATTGTAACTTGTAGCCCACATCCTTGCTACTGTTCAGATGCCTGTATATAACTCCTATTAGGGTGCTGTTACCCCTGCAGTTTCTTAACTCTACCTACAAGGATTCTACATCTTCTGATCTTATGTCACCTCTTTCTATGGATTTGATTTAATTTTTTTTTCCATTAGAGCCACCCCACCCAATTTGCCTACCTGCCTGTCCTTTCGATACGATGTGTATCCTTGGATAGAAACATAGAAAATCTACAGCACAATACAGGCCCTTCGGCCCACAAAGTTGTGCCGAACATGTCCCTACCTTAGAAATTACTAGGCTTACCCATAGCCCTCTATTTTTCTAAGCTCCATGTACCTATCCAAAAGTCTCTTAAAAGACCCTATCATATGTTAAGCTCTCAACTATGATCTTCATTCAGCCGCGACTTGGAGATGCCCACGACATCATACCTGCCGATCTCTAACAGCGCTGCAAGATCATCTACCTTATTTTGTATACTGCAAGTATTCAAATATAACACCTTCAATCCTGTATTCATCAGTTTTTTTCCCCGTTACACTTTAACTCATCCCATTAACTGCAATTTTGCCCTATCATCTGCCTGTCCTTCCTCACAGTCTCACTACACACTACATCTAGATGTATACCAACTACCCCATCCTCAGCCTATCACTCTGGTTCCCAACTCCCTGCCAAGTTAGCATAAACCCTCCCCAACAGTTCTAGAAAACCTGCCCACAAGGATATTGGTTCCCCTCAGGTTCAGGCGTAACCCGTCCTTTTTGTACAGGTCATACCTTCCCCAGACAAGATCCCAAAGATCCAAAAATCCAAAACCCTGCTCCCTAAACCAATTCCTCAACCGCTCATACATCCACCAAATTATTCAATCTTTAACCTCAATAACATGTGATACAGGCAGCGATCAAGAGATTACTACCCTGGATGTCTTGCTTTTCAGCTTTCATCCTAACTCCCTATATTTTCCCTTCGGGACCTCCTCCCTTTTCCTACCTTTGTCATTGGTACCAATTTGAACCGCGATTCCTAGCTATTCACCCCCCTCCCCCTTTAGAATCCCATGGATCCGATCTGAGACATCCCTGGCCCTGGCACCTGGGAGACAACATACCATCTGGGTGTCTCCTTCACTTCCACAGAATCTGCTTTCAGCTCCTCTAATTGTGGAATCTCCTATCATTACTACACTCCTCTTCTCCCTCCTTCCCTTCTGAGCCACAGAGCCAGACACAGTACCAGAGGCTCGATTACTTCGGCTTCCCCCTCATAGATCATTGTCCACTTTCGACAGCATCCAGCGAGGTATACTTATTATTGAAGGGAATTGCAATAGGGGTACTCTGCACTGACTGCCTATTCCCTTCCACTCTCCCGACAGTGACCCAGGGACCTGCTTCCTACAACTTAGGAGTGACTACCTCCCTGTAGCTCCTATCTATCACCTCAATTTGACTCATTCTCCCACATGAGCCAAAGGTCATCGAGCTGCAGCTCCAGTTATTTGGTAGATTTTAGTGAGATCTCTTTGCCACCCCCCTTAATTTTCTCATAAGTTAAACCTTTCATTCCTGGGATCATCTTACAAAACTTCCTCTGGACCCTCTCCAATGCCAGCACACCTTTCCCTAGATATGGGGACCAAACTAAATTGAAATATGCCTCCTGATTTTGTGTTTTACATCCATTTATTTCCTTTATTCACTTACGGGATGTGGGCATCACCAGCTAAGCCAGCATTTATTGCCCATCTCTTGTTGCCCTTGAGGAGGTGGCGATGCGCTTCCTGCTTCCACCGCTACAGTCCCTGAGGTGTAGGTACACCCACAGTGCTGTTAAGGAGGGAATTCCATGATTTTGACCCAGCGACAATGAAGGAAAGGTGATATATTTCTAAGTCAGGATGGTGAGTGACTTTGGGGGGGGGGGGGCGGTTTCCAAGTGGTGGTGTTCCCAGGTATCTGCTGTTCTCTTCCTTCTAGATGGTAGTGGTTGTGGTTGTGGGTCTGGATGGAGCTGCCTTAGGAACATTGGTGTGTTGTTGCAGTGCATCTTGTAGATAGTACACACTGCTGCAACTGTTTGTTGATGGTGGAGGGATTGGATGCTTGTGGAAGGGGTACCAATCAAGTGGCTGCCTTGTACTGGATGGTGTCAAACTTCTTGAGTGTTGATGGAACTGCACTCATCCAGGTGATCGGCGAATATTCCATTTATATTCTGTGTTCTTACTTGTTTTTTTTGTTGCCGTTTTCACAAATTTGTTTTGCACGTGGCGGGGGAGGAAGGGTTTGATGTTTGATGATTTCCTCTGAACAGGGTGGTTCCATGGTTTATCTTTGTTTCATGACTGCCCGCGGGGAAGACAACTTTCAGGGTTGGATACTGCATACATACTTTGCTAATAAGTGTACTTCGAACTTTGAAAGGCCTTTGCGGATGATACCTTGGATACGACTGGAAAGTTAAGGATGAATTCACATGAATCTGCACAACAAGGCATTTTACACATATATTAAGACCAAGGCGTTAGCTAGGGGAAGAGTAAGACCACTCCAGGACAAAGGAGGACAGGAGGAAACAGGTGAGGTACTAAATTAGTTATTTGCATCAGTATTCACTATGGAAAAGGACACAGATGACAGAGAAATCAAGAAGAAGTATGCTGATATTCTATGGCATATTGTAATTAAGGAGGAGAAGGTGTTCTGTCTCTTGGAGAACATTGTGATAAGTAACCAGGGCCAGATGGGATCTATCCCAGCATACTGAAGAATGCAATCCAGGAAAGAGATTACTGGAGTCTTTGCCAAGATCTTTGCATCCTTTCTGGCCACAGGTGAATTCCAGAACACTGGGGAATAGTGAATTTTGTTCTTTTGTTAATTCAATTTACTTATTCGGAGATATAGCATAGTAACAGGCACCCAATTAAGTTTCTGTGGCCAATTAACTAACCGACCTGTACATTTTGGAATGTGGGGGGAACCTGGAGCACCAGGAGGAAACCTATGCCGTCATGGGGAGAACTTACAAACTACTTACAGACTAGGGCGGTAATTGAATCCCGATTTGTGGCATGTTACGCTGACTGCTACGTTACTGTGCCACCACTCAATCACACGCCTGGTTGCTATGATGCAAAATGTACTGCTTACAAACATGATAGAAGCAGCCCCAATGGGAATTTTGAAGGGGATCTTCAGAAAAGAAGACTAAAGGAAGATTTAATAAAGGTCTTCAAATCTATGAAGATTTTGCTGGGGTGAGTCCACTTGTGGAGAAAAGCAACACTGGAGCACCTCAATGTAAGACAGCCAACAAGAAATCCAACAGGAAATTCAGAAGAATCTTTTTTACCTAAAGAAAGAATGTCTGTGGGACTTAACATAGGAAGTGGTTGAAATTAGTAGTGTGGGCACATTTAAGGGGAGAATAGACAAGAGAACAGAGAAGGGAACACCAGATTATTGAGTTAAACCTAGCTGGCAAAAGATGGGGAGGTTTGAAGGGAATATAAGGACTAGCATGAACAGTATGGGCCAAATGGCCTATTTCTCAGTTATATAGCTGTGTTGATTTTGAGTTCTGGAAGAGGACGCTGTGATGAACTGCGGAGAGAGGGAAGTCAAGAACATATTAAATGCCAAGTTAGCCTTTGTGCTGTATGACCTTATGACTCTCTGACAGCCAGTGCAGATTTCTATTCAGTCATGCATTGCCTTGTCTGGTTTCACCTATAGGTGACTGCAGATCCATGATAATGCAGCTCACTCTGTTCTCTGCACTGGTCCAGCAAACCATTCTGTTCATAGGCCAATGAAGGATAGTCATAAAATTTTGACCTGAGCAGTGACAGTCACATCCCCCAAGTGAATAAGTAAACCAGCCCCATAGATATTACTTTGGAACATGTCTCTTAAAAAATCAATTTCCTCCAGTGGTTCCTGTTGAGATAAGGCGAAACTCAACAGAGAGCAGCAGAAGTTAAAGAAAAATAGCTTAAATGAGAAAAACGTCAAAAAGGCATGACTATTTGATGTCCTTTCATGACTGTTTTTACATTCAGTAAACGCGGAGATCCCTGCACACTGCTGCAGGCAGTGCAGCCCAGGGATGGTTGGTTTTGCAGTAGGAAACCAGCACGGCAGCACTTCCTAACTTACTGGCAGCAGGCAGCTGCCACAAAGAGACTAGGCCTCGTGGCTCCGCAAGGGAGCAGGGGAACGTGACTTGCTACCGTCAGGAATATTAGGGGCTAAAAGAGACCCGTAGCCACAGTGCACTGGGCATGAAAAGAAAAAGCAAAGGAACCTTGCTAGCTTGAGGGCAAGACTGCCTCCAGCCTGCTTGTGATTGAACTGCTCCCTGGTTGCAAGAAGGGCAAGTGGGAGGTAAGTTTCGGATTACTATTTGAGCCGGAGAAGAACTGAAGGAGTGGGAGAATGGAGAGGTGCGAGTAAGAGGGGGCTGTGACTACATGGTTCTCATTCGGCCTATGACCAGGTGATCTGGTGGTTTTGTACTGAGTGAACTGCAATAGCTGGAAGGATAACTCTCGTCTCCTTGTAGCCACACTTTGGATTAGTGTCCTGGGCTCGACCATCTTCAGCAATGACCCTCCTCCCATCAGGGATGTTTGCTGGTGGTTACATTGTGCTGAAATCCATGTGCAACGCCGTAGTTAAGTGATGCAGTCCACACCAGCGTGTTGCAAGACCAAGGCAACATTCAGTCATGGATTGATAAGTGCACAAGAAATATCTGTACCTGATGCACTATCAATTACTCCAAAACACTGGAAGTAGAGTAAACACTGAAAGGCTTTTATTAACAGTAAAATGGATCCACGTCCATGCTGTATGTCTGTCCTGGACTGAGGGAGGAGCAGTGACACAATCACCTTTATTCAGGGGTCTGTGGGAGGAGCCACAGGAGCAGTCAGCAGAGGGGCGTGTCCAGACAGGTAACCCAGTTACAACATATATACATGGTTTACCACAGTACCACACCAATGACAGAAAAAGGGAGTCTGACTACCTCGCCCTGACTCTGAAAGGCATCACCACCACCAACAGTCCCCTCCACCATCATCCTATAGGACTTTATCGACCAGAAAGTCCACTGCATCAGCCGCAAATATACCGTGGTTACCAGGGCCAGCTAATGGCTGTGATGAGTAACTCACCTCCTAACAATTGAATGCCTTCTCACCATCTTTTTAGTTATTTTAATTCTTATTGAGATACAGCATCATATAGGCTCTTCCAGTACCCGGAGGAAACCCATGGGTCACGGGGAGAACGTTCAAACTCCTTACAGGCAGTGGCAGGAATTGAACCCGGGTTGCCTGTACCGTAAAGTGTGCTAGCCACTACACTACCATGCAAGTCAGGAGTGCAAGTGAGCACCTCCTGCTGGATCAGTGCAGCTTCAATTCTTCTCACAATCTAGGGGAAATAAGCCTGTTAGACTGGTACCCTACCACAGTCCTAAACACTGATTCTCTCCCCCACCAGCATGTATACTATCGTCAAATTGTGCTGCAAGACCACTCCAATAGTGGATTGCACGCCCACAAACTCTATGCCCAAGAAAAACGAAGACAGGAGGTATACGTTACCACCACAAAATGACAGCATATCCTAGCCTGGAGGTGTATCACCATTCCTTCATTACCTCTAGGTCTAAATCCCGGATCTCTCCAGAATCATGCATTGCGGGAGCACCTTCACAAAAAAGACAGCAGCAATTCAAAGTTCAAAGTAAATTTATCATAATGTTATCGTATTCTACCCTGAGATTCATGTTCTTGCAGGCACTTACAGGATAAAGGAAATGCAGTACAATAGAATTTTACAAAAGACCTACACATTACAAAGACTGACAGACAACCAATGTGCAAAAGGAAAAGACACACTGTGCAAATAAGAATTAAAATTAGAGCATGGCTTGTAAAGAGAGTCCTTGAAAGTCAATATGTAGGTCAGAGTATTGGTGATTGAAGTTATCCATGCCCAGTTCAGGAGTCTCATAATTCAATTTCAAGGTGAAAGCTCACTGACAACCCCCCCGCCACCCCTGCAAACTTTCTCAAGGTCAATTAGGAATGAGCAATAAATGCTGGTCTTTGCAACAATCCTTCTAATGGTGTGAGTATAGTCAGCATCACCCAAACTGCGTGCAACCTGGCACACGTCCATGCTGGCTGCCACTCTCTGCCCAGGCAGAAGCAGATGGTTCCTCTCTTCAGGGGTATGTAGTGCCTCTAACCTCACTAGGCCAAGGGCGTGGAATGCAGGCTCAAAAGGTAATGGCCTGGGTCATCCAGTGTTTCACTGGGGGGTGGGGAAGGGGTCAAAGAAGGGATCATGGGAATTGGGAGTGGAGGATGACAGCAGAGAGGGAGAGGGAAGTAGAACTGAATGAGGCCAAGGGGAGGGGAAAGTTGAAGGCCCATCTTTACCTTCATCCTCATTTTTCTTTTTCTCCCTCAATCACCCTCTCCCCTCTCTCTCGACCTGCAGCTCATTCACAAAATAAGTGGGTGGTCGTGGTAATCAGATCCCTGTCTGCCAGTTTCCTTGTTGCTGATACATTGGACAGTTGTCTTCCAAACAATAATCATCAATTTAGACAGAGCACAAAAGAATGTATAGAGACTGGGTCTGCTACTGGAAAACCTCCACAAGTTCCAAACACCAGTAAACTCTGGGAAAAAACCTTCAGTGGTGCCGTCCCTGTTAAGTAATCATTGTCTGATGGCCTATGAGTGACGCACCTTTCATCCAATGGCAGACTGAAGTCCCACTCTTCGACTGTTCAGATATGCTGAACAACTTCTTTGATGACAAAGCCTCTCAAGCTCCATTTATTGCCAAAGATGAATAACTTCAAAGTTCTGTTATTCTTTCATTGGAGGCGATCTGACAACCTTGATTCTCCGGGGAGTTAATGAGCTGATCATCTATTTTCTTTCTCTCTATAAAATGTCTTGTGAGCTCAATATTATCTAGCATTGATGTCTTACATTGAAGTCACAGGAGACGGCAGACGATGGATTCTGGAGAAACACATGCGATGCTGGTGGGTGGAGGGAAATGGACAGTCGACATTTTGGGTCGAGGTCCATCACCTGGATTGAAGGATAGAGGGGAGATGGCCAGCGTAAAGAGGTGGAAGGAAGGGGTGGAGCATGACTGAGCTAGAGATAGACAGAAGGCAGAGTGCTAATAGTGACGGAAGCTGGGAGGTGATAGGAGGAGGCTACAAAGGGCTGATAATGTCTAAATTTCTTATGATGAACAGTGAAGTTGCAGTGATGCATTGAATGTTGTTGCACTGATAAAGCAAAGAAACTAGAAAGGCTTATTTGTTTAATGCGAACATACAAACATATGAGTACATATGACGCAGGAGTTGAGCACTTGGCCTTTCAAAACTGCTCTGCCATTCAACAAGATCGTGGCTGACCATGGCACTCCATAGTATGTAAAATAAAGATGGCAGCAGTGAACGACGCAATCAACGGCCACATCCTTTAGACTGTTCATGAAACTACTTCATCTAGTTCTTCCTCTTTCAAATATGATTTGACTACTAAGCTGTGTGCAGTTGGAACCTGTGATTTACACTTTGATGGTGTGCTTTTGGGCCACGTGAGCGACCTGGCATTTTGCTGTCTCCGAGGGAATTCGGTGAGGTTTGGAGCAGAGCATGAAATCTGAAGGCCAAGAAGACTGGAGATGGGGCGCAAGCACCATGATCGACTCCATTTCGCGCCAATCTCGCCAATTAATGCAATGAGGACGAGAGCGAAAGGCAAGCGGGTGCTCAGCGCCATCTGCCTGCGTTTGACTGGTCTCCTCTTCCCTTTGCTCACTGCTGCAGGAGGAAGCTGCTGGAGTCTTGGGTCTTGGGCAATGTTAGATCGGTGCAGTTCGTGGATTGGACTTGTTTTACGAGGATTCTGTAGTTCCTGTTGTATGTGTTTCTGGTTACTCCTTTTCCATTGCTATTTTGTGCAAGTTTGATCAGGGTGGACTGGCTCTGCTACATGCAGTCAACGAACGACACAGCCAGACTGAATGGAACTGTACCAAACTGAACATTCCGAGACTGTTTCAAGGACTCTGTGGTTTGATGTTGCAATTGTTTTTTGCTACTTGCGCAATTTGTTCTTTTTTTTGCATGTTGGGTGTTTGATGTTTTCTTTGAACCGGTTCCTTGGTGTTCCTTTATTTTGTGGCTGTCTGCAGGAAGATGAATCTCAGGGATGTATACTGCATACATAGGTTGATAAGAAATGTACTTTTAATCTTTAACAAACAAATGGAAAATCTGCGCAGAATTTCTATAATATATTTAAGTTTGCAAAAGTGTTTTTAATGCTCTGGACTCTACCAAGAAAATCTGCTTGCTACTGAACCTGTGGGCTCTCTGGTTTTCTACTGAAGCTTGATTTAATTTGAGTTTGGTCCATTGTTTACTCTGTTCCCAAGTAATACCTATCCACTGGAACTCAATTCTGAAAGGAACAAAGTCCAGCTTCATAACAATGATCTGCTAAAGCAAGTTTAATGGTTATCAAACGTTAGCAGAAACATTTCCTGATTGAGATTATCTAACTTATCTTTGCTGCAGACATTCTGGGCAATTGTATTCAAAACAGGAATCTTTAGTTCATTCATTTTGGGGAATGTGGACACAGCCAGAAAGGTTAGCACTTCCTGCTCTAAATGGTCGTGACAGGATGGCAGTAAGGTACCCACCTCTTCACAGATCTCTCACTTATTTCTCTCCCAATCCTTCCCCATATTTTCTACACCATAAGATTTGCCTTATCCTTAACTTCTCATAATTCTGATGAAATGTCCTTGATATGAAAAAAACTCTGCTTTTTTCTCCTCAGATGCTGCCTAACTTGTTTTTTTTGTTATTTCACATTTCCAGCAGAGTGAAGAGCTAATGAGATTGTGTCTCTTTTAGATTTGTTGTGGCAATAGCTGATTCTGATTTCAGAATCAGAACCTGGTTGATTTTCACTGACGCACATCATGAAATTTGTTGTTTTGTGCCAGCAATACAAGAAATTATTATAAACATTACTATAAAATTACGACGTTAAAATAAGAAATACAAAAGAGAGCAAACTTGTGAGGTAGTGTTCATGGATCAATAGACCATTCAGAAATCTGATAGCGGATGGGAAGAAGCCGCTTCTGAAACATTGAATGTGTGTCTTTAGGCTCCTGTAACTCCTCCCTGGTGGTAAAAACGTGAAAACAGCATGTCTTGGGTGGTGAGAGTTCTTAATGATGGAAGCAGCCTTCTTGAGGCATCGCCTTTCGAAGATGTCCTTGTTGGAGATGATGGATGTGGCCTTCTCCAGGCATCACCTTTTGAAGATGTGATGCAACCCGTCAGAGGGTTCTCAATGGTACGAATGTAGAAATTTAGATCTTACGATGATGAAGGAACAATGGTATATATCTATATTAGGATAGGGCTCATCTATATCCAGAGGTGGTGGTGTTCCCATGATCTCCTCCCTTTGTCCTTCTTTACGACAGAGGTTATTGGTGTGAAAGTTTGTTGTTGGAAATGGTACACATTGCGCCAGGAGTGGAGTAAATAAATCTTTCATGTAGTGACAGGGTGTCAATCAAAAGGTACCCAATCATTTCTGAAACATGATGTAGTTTCACGGCTTCCAACGTATCCTTTTTTTAATCATTAATAAAATAATGAAGAGAGATAGTGTTTCACTGATGGGCTCTGCTTGTCTCTAGGCGTCTTTAACCGGTGTCCTGTGATACACTAGTAAGAATCTGGAAATGCTGCTATAACTTGATAAGAACAAAATGACACAGAAACTAGAATAAATCCTGGCTTAGATTGAATCAAGGTAACTTCAGCTCAGGTCTGCTGGAAAACTAATCTCAACGGCAGAGAATTTAGCTCTTATAGAATTAGCCTCCATCAATTTCTTCCTGGGAGGCGTCAGAAGAAATATGAGGCCTCAAATCATCAAGTAACCATGCTAGGAATGTGTACATAAATAAAAATAAATATGATATGGAGCTCATCTATTTTTTTTATTCCACCTAGTTGATGGAAATTAGTTTTGACAATGACCGACTCCAGTGCCAACATCCTGTTCTCTGTCGCACAGAAGTATTGAACAAGTCCATTCTAGCCATGTAAGCAAACCCTTAGGAATGCTTCCCTTAGTATCCACTTATAAATTTCACAGTCAGAAGCGGCAATCCAGCTGAGACTGGAGTTTGAAGGTCATTAGAGATATGTACCAATAAAAGTACACACATCAACACAATCAAGCAGCATGCACTGAAACACACACTTGCAATCAAAAGGAACTACTGTAATGAAGTGCCTCGAGAGTTTAGTTATGGTTAGACGTAACTCCTGCAAGGAAATGGACCCGCTACAAATCGCCAACTGCCACAACAGTTTTATGGCAGATGCAATCCCACTGGCTCTCCACTCTGCATTGGAGCACCAAGAAACCATAAGACATCCATCAGACTGTTGTTTATTGATCTCAGCTTACCATTTAACTTCATACAGTACTGATCACAGTGTTTCAAAACTAGGCCTCTGCAAACAGATCCTCAAGTTCCTTATCAAGAGACCATGGTCAGTGCAGATCAGTAATAACATCTCCTCCTCAAAAAGGCAGCATCCACACCAAGAATCTTCACCATCTGGGACATGCCCCCTTCTCGTTATTACCACTGTGAGGCAGGTACAGGAGTTTGAAGATCCACAAATGACTTAGAAACAGCTTTTTTGCTCTTCTGTTAGATTTTTGAATGGTCTAGCAACACCACCTCATTACTCATGACAACTACATTGCTCCATCCCAGCTACTGCCATTTGTCAGCAGTCGGCTCATAACTTTCTAATCATTTCCAATCCAGGCATCAGCCCGATTGACTTTTAAATGTTCCTACTGTTCCTGCCTCTACCTGAATAAGAATATAAAGCACCTAGTCATAGAGTCAAACAGCATGGAAACAAACCCTTTGACCCAACTGGTCCATGGCAATCAAGATTCTCACATAAGCTAGTCCCATTTGTCCACAGTTAGTCTATAACTCTCCAAACCTTCCTGCGTGATGTACCTGTCCAACTATCTTCTAAAAGTTGTTATTGTACCTGCCTTAACCAGTTCCTCTGGCAGCTCATTCCACATAGATTTGAGCCTCTGTGTAAAAATGTTGCTCCTCAGGTTCCTATTAATCTTTCACCTCTCGCCTTAAACCAGCGTTTAGTTTTTGATTGCCAAACTGTGAGTGCATTCACTTGATCAATGCCCCCATGATTTTATACACCCCTATCAGATCACCTCAGTCTCCAAGGAATAAGATCCTAGTCTGTCCAATCTCTCCCTATAACTCAGTCCCTCAGGTCTTGGCAACAGCTTTGTAAATCTTTTCTGTACTCATTCCATTTTAATAACATTCATCCAACAGCAGGGCAAGCTAAACTGAACACAGAAGTATTTCTATGCTGTATTGCTGACTCAAAACTGATTAAATATCACATAAGTCAGTGATGATAAATTTGATTCTGATTCTGAAAACACATTCACACACAATTCAAACACATACTCTAGGTACCAGACATAATCCACGTACCCACATCACAATCGCATGGACACATACACAACACACACATTCGTACACAAACATAACACAACCCATAGAAAATCACAAATGCTGATAAACACATACAGGAACATCACGTTCGTCCATCGTTGACGTCGATGAGGACCTCAACACCATTATGATGGTGTTGAGACTAGCGTGTGATTTGGATTTAAGTGAGGGAGGGTTGCACAGCATCTGCCTCACTCTCTCTTCCCAATTCCCATCTGGATCCAGTGGCAAGACATGAACATACAGTACAGACAAAAATGCATACTTCAAAACACTGTCATAGGTGTACACAATTTCATTCATGGACATGCGCCTACAGAGTGATGAACTGAGAGCTTGGATACATACATGGAATTATGATGTAGTGGCCATTACAGAGACTTGGCTGGCACCAGGGCAGGAATGGATTCTCAATATTCCTGGATTTCAGTGCTTTAAAAGGGATAGAGACGGCGGAAAAAGGGGAGGAGGGGTGGCATTACTGGTCAGGGATACTATTACAGCTACAGAAAGGGTGGGTAATGTAGCAGGATCCTCTTTTGAGTCAATATGGGTTGAAGTCAGGAACAGGAAGGGAGCAGTTACTCTATTGGGGATATTCTATAGGCCCCCTGGTAGCAGCAGAGATACAGAGGAGCAGACTGGGAGGCAGATTTTGGAAAGGTGCAAAAATAAAAGGGTGGTTATCATGGGTGACTCTAACTTCCCTAATATTGATTGGCACCTGATTAGTTCCAAGGGTTTAGATGGGGCAGAGTTTGTTAAGTGTGTCCAGGACGGATTCCTGTCACAGTATGTGGACAGGCCGACCAGGGGGAATGCCATACTAGATCTAGTACTAGGTAATGAATGGGGTCAGGTCACAGATCTCCAAGTGGGTGAGCATCTGGGGGACAGTGACCACCGCTCCCTGGCCTTTAGCATTATCATGGAAAAGGATAGAATCAGAGAGGACAGGAAAATTTTTAATTAGGGAAAGGCAAATTATGAAGCTATAAGGCTAGAACTTGCGGGTGTGAATTGGGATGATGTTTTTGCAGGGAAATGTACTATGGACATGTGGTCGATGTTTAGAGATCTCTTGCGGGATGTAAGGGATAAATTTGTCCCGGTGAGGAAGATAAAGAATGGTAGGGTGAAGGAACCATGGGTGACAAGTGAGGTGGAAAATCTAGTCAGGTGGAAGAAGGCAGCATACTTGAGGTTTAGGAAGCAAGGATCAGATGGGTCTATTGAGGAATATAGGGAAGCAAGAAAGGAGCTTAAGAAGGGGCTGAGAAGAGCAAGAAGGGGGCATAAGAAGGCCTTGGCGAGTAGGGTAAAGGAAAACCCCAAGGCATTCTTCAATTATGTGAAGAACAAAAGGATGACAGGAGTGAAGGTAGGACCGATTAGAGATAAAGGTGGGAAGATGTGCCTGGAGGCTGTGGAAGTGAGCGAGGTCCTCAATGAATACTTCTCTTCGGTATTCACTAATGAGAGGGAACTTGATGATGGTGAGGACAATATGAGTGAGGTTGATGTTCTGGAGCATGTTGATATTAAGGGAGAGGAGGTGTTGGAGTTGTTAAAATACATTAGGACAGATATGTCTCCGGGGCCTGACGGAATATTCCCCAGGCTGCTCCAGGAAGCGAGAGAAGAGATTGCTGAGCCTCTGGCTAGGATCTTCATGTCCTCGTTGTCCACAGGAATGGTCCCAGAGGATTGGAGGGAGGCGAATGTTATCCCCTTGTTCAAAAAAGGTAGTAGGGATAGTCCGGGTAATTATAGACCAGTGAGCCTTACGTCTGTGGTGGGAAAGCTGTTGGAAAAGATTCTTAGAGATAGGATCTATAGGCATTTAGAGAATCATAGTCTGATTAGGGACAGTCAGCATGGCTTTGTGAAGAGCAGATCGTGCCTAACAAACCTGATAGAGTTCTTTGAGGAGGTGACCAGGCATATAGATGAGGGTAGTGCAGTGGATGTGATCTATGCGGATTTTAGTAAGGCATTTGACAAGGTTCCACATGGTAGGCTTATTCAGAAAGTTAGAAGGCATGGGATCCAGGGAAGTTTGGCCAGGTGGATTCAGAATTGGCTTGCCTGCAGAAGGCAGAGGGTGGTGGTGGAGGGAGTACATTCAGATTGGAGGATTGTGACTGGTGGTGTCCCACAAGGATCTGTTCTGGGACCTCTACTTTTCGTGATTTTTATTAAAGACCTGGATGTGGGGGTAGAAGGGTGGGTTGGCAAGTTTGCAGATGACACAAAGGTTCGTGGTGTTGTAGATAGTGTAGAGGATTGTCAAAGATTGCAGAGAGACATTGATAGGATGCAGAAGTGGGCTGAGAAGTGGCAGATGGAGTTCAACCCGGAGAAGTGTGAGGTGGTACACTTTGGAAGGACAAACTCCAAGGCAGAGTACAAAGTAAATGGCAGGATACTTGGAAGTGCGGAGGAGCAGAGGGCTCTCGGGGTACATGTCCACAAATTCCTGAAATTTGCCTCACAGGTGGATAAGGTAGTTAAGAAAGCTTTCATAAGTCGAGGGATAGAGTTTAAGAGTTGCAATGTAATGATGCAGCTCTATAAAACTCTGGTTAGGCCACACTTGGAGAACTGTGTCTCGTTCTGGTCACCTCACTATAGGAAGGATGTGGAAGCATTGGAAAGGGTACAAAGGAGATTTACCAGGATGCTGCCTGGTTTAGAAAGTATGCATTATGATCAGAGATTAAGGGAGCTAGGGCTTTACTCTTTGGAGAGAAGGAGGACGACAGGAGACATGATAGAGGTGTACAAGATAATAAGAGGAATAGATAGAGTGGATAGCCAGCACCTCTTCCCCAGGGCACCGCTGCTCAATACAAGAGGACATGGCTTTAAGGTAAGGGGTGGGAAGTCCAAGGGGGATATTAGAGGAAGGTTTTTAACTCAGAGAGTGGTTGGCGCGTGGAATGCACTGCCTGAGTCAGTGGTGGAGGCAGATACACTCGTGAAGTTTAAGAGACTACTAGACAGGTATATGAAGGAATTTAAGGAAGGGGCTTATATGGGAGGCAGGGTTTGAGGGTCGGCACAACATTGTGGGCTGAAGGGCCTGTACTGTGCTGTACTATTCTATGTTCTATGTTCTTAGAATCAAATATATATAAAGCCTAGAACAGCACAGAATCAGGCCCTTCTGTCCACAGTGCCGTGCCAAACCAATTAAACGCCCAGCTAAACTAATCCCTTTGGTCTACACAATGTCCATATCCCTCCATTCTCTGCGCAATCATGTTCCTATCTAAGAACTCCTTAAATGGTTCTATCATATTTGCCTCTACAATGATTTCCAGGCACACTGGAGTTAAAAATTACTCACACGTATTTTTTTGAATTTAACCTCCCTCAAATTAGATGCATGTCCTCTTGTATTCGACATATCAACCTTGGGAAAAAGATGCTGTCTGTCTGCTCTAACTATGCCTCTCATATTCTTATACACCTCCACCAAATCTCCCCTTAGTCTCCGCTATTCCAGAGGAAACAACCCAGGTTTGTCCAAACTCTCCTTACAGGAGAGACCGTCTAATTCAGGAAGCAACCTGGTAAACCAACTCTGCACCCTCTCCCAAGCCTCCACATCCTTCCTATACTGGGGCCATCAGAACTGTATGCAGTCCCACAGGGTGGATTAACTCAAGTTTTATAAAGCAGCAAAACAGAATTTCCCGACTCTAGAACTCAGTGCCTTGACTAAAAAAGGGAAGCATGCCATACACTTCCTTTACCATTGTACCAACCTGTGCAGCCATTTTCTGGGAGTCATAGGCTTGAAATTCGAGATTCCTCTGCACATCAGCACTGTTAAGGATCTTGCTCTTTATTAACAGTATACAGTCCCATTGTTTTAGATTGCCCAAAGTACAACACTTCACATTTCACTGGATTAAATTCCACACTTTTGGATTTCCTTTAATCCTATGCACACACAAACTCTTTCATACAGTGCCCATATATGAACACACACACACAAATAACCTGCACGTCTCTCTCTCTCTTGCGCGTACACGCACACACACACACAACTTTCAATTTGATTAAAATTGAAGACAAAAATGTAGCCACTGGGATAATTGGGGCATGCATGCTCACTGATTTTGAGCATTTCATTTAAACTCTTATAAGAGTTGCTTGTATATAAGGTGAGTGGCTGGAAGAGGCTTTGAAACTTCCAGCATTTGCTGTAAATTCAGCCAATAAATATGAGGAAAGTTGATGCAGTTACCCAAGTGTCTAGCAAAACAATGCTTAGTAATTAAGCATTGTGATGTAAACGCTGCATACTGTGCATTAAGACACAGAGAGATCAGTGTGCTGCATATCAAAAATTTAATTGCTTCTGCAACAGTTGAGAAGAAGGTGAAACTAATCATATTTAAGGACAGAGCTTTGCCTCTTGGTGTGCTGTGCTACACCAGCCGTGAATAAAGAATGCTGTTGTATTCTGTTTGGAACACTGTTGTTTAACACAAGAGCTGAATTACATCCCCTTAAATGGCAGAACGGTTTGCTCTTCCTCTCATCCCCAGGTGGTAAGTCCCAGCACAGATTAGGACATAGGACATAGGGCAGTTCAGCGCAGGGCCCTTTCGCCTGCAATGTCTGTACCAAGCACGATGCCAGATTAATCCCTTCTGCCCTCACATGATCTATCTCCTACATATTCATGTGCCTATCTATAAATCCAAGAGCCTTATGGGGTGGCCTTTGCAGGACATCTATCGGAGAAAGCTAACAGCACTGAGAAGGCATTCAGACCTTCAGTTCTCTGATGGCTCTCTGCAACACCAACACGGCCTTTTCCATGCAACTCTGCACTTTTCTTTCAGACACAACTGAATTCCTTCTTGAGAAACATTCAACCTGCTGAGCTCAAATAAGAAATATCAATTCTAAAAAAAAACATGAGCATTTAGATTTCCTTATGAAATTTTCATTTTTTCCCCCTGGCAATGAAGTCCAAGAGGGATGAGAGACATCTTCTCTGATAAGGGAGGCATGATGGAAACGGACTGAATGATAAATTTCAAAAGAGAAATAGACACACACTTGGAAAGAGGGCATTTGAAGGTCTGTGTGTATAGGGGAATGGAATGGGAACTAATTAGAAATGCTTAAGAAGAATATAAAAGCACATGAACAGGTACGGAATGACAGGAACTACACTAAATGCAACCAGTTCCTTAAAGTTGTTATAGCCAGGAGTGGTAATGGGGACAAGCTCCAATTACCTGTTAAATGCTCCCAATGATGTGCACCTCGAATTGCCTCTGACAACCAAGTCCAGCCCCTGACCTTCACACGAGGCTTAGCTACTAAGCCTGGTGGAACTGTTTCTACCGACTAAAGGGCAAAGGCGGGTTACTGATGCCTTAAAACCAGTCGCTTCAGGCAGATGGGGCTCATTAGCCGTGGTTGGCAACTCATCTAGGAGAAGGAAAACTCTGATCTCAAACTTTTGCTGCCCTGGGGCTATAGCCACTCATGGGGAAGGCTTCGGAGTAAACCCCGAGGGAAAAATCCAGAGGTAGACTCCTTAAGGCAGTCCTACATTGAGTTCAATGCTGACTGCCAACTCCTGCTGCTGGTACCAAAGTGTATCGGTCTTTGCCATTCCTTTGGGTTCATCAGGTGCATGGAGAGGGGAAGCTTGCTACATGGTAACAGCTTGCTCTCTATATTGTACTGCCCTGGCTAGACAGTTAAGATGCAATGTCCATGGTCAACTGTGACCAATTCCTCCTCGCTCACACCCTGTGCAGGTGATGGGGTTAGTTTGGACTGGCATCATGGTCAGCACAGACAGGATGGGCCAAAGGACCTGTTTCTGTGCTGTACTTCATCCCGATGAAGGGTCTCAGCCCGAAATGTCGACTGTTTATTCACCTGCATAAATGCTATCTGACCTGCTGAGTTCCTCCAGCATATTGTTAATCTGGATTTCCAGCATCTGCAGAACCTCTTGTGCCTATTATTACCTTTGCTGTATGTTTCTACCTTCTAATCCAACAGCTCCTTCAAAGATTTGTAGAGACACAATGGTCTGAATGCCCTGCATGATTCTATAAACTAGGGACTTTAATTCTGCCAGCAGTAACCGTGGTCAAGATAGTATCTGACAGAAAAGAAAGGAATGTGTCAATAGAAAACTTATTAAAATGAAACTTGCTAGTTTCAGTGTAAATTTACATCTTGTTCTCTGCAGTAAAGCCAGAAAGTATTGAACAGAAGGGCAGTCAAGTGTCCCTCAGAGATGAAGGCCTTTGGTCCGGTGAAACCAACCACTGAAAACAATGGTGCCTTTTGGTGTCTCGTAACAGAAGTTAGTGACTACTATAAGAATGAGCAGATCTTGCAAAGCAAGTACAGGAAGGAAAAGTAGCAATGGGTAGTTTTGAACCAAACCATCTCTCGGCAGAACACGTAAATGAGTCCTACTGTTGTAAATTTTCCAATGGCTGGTCCAGCACTATCCACAGAATGCAAAGGATAAAATACTGCTGTAAAAAACTTTGGTCAGTCCACACTTGGAGGATGGGGACACAAGAGACAGATGCTTGAATCTCGAGCGACAAATGATCTGCTCAAAGAACTCAGCTGCTCAAGCAGCATCTGTGAGAGGAAAGGAAATGTCAACGTTTCAGGTCAAACCTCTGAGTAGCGGCAAAGCTAATCCAAGATCAAAACAAAACAATTGCCTATGACCATACGGACTGTTATACTTGTGTGACGTGATTGCTCCAAAAGTCAAACTCTTTATTCAAGTAACACATACAAACCGCTGGAGGAACCAGCAGGCCAGGCAGCATCTATGGAAAAGAGTACAGTCGACATTTCGGGCTGAGACCCTTGACAGGGCCCTTTATTCAATCGTTTATTAGCAATTAGCAAACATGCAATTAAGTATTATTCAGTGGTCACTGAAGATACGACCTCCGTCAGTCCCAAGCTACAAACTGCCATGAAATAAGCAGGAATGCGTGACATATTTCCTTTTCTTTTTACCACATAGACATAATAAACGCACAACATGCAATACAATGCAGATAGAGAACCGACACATGGCTCCTACACCCTGCTTCAAGATCTTGAAGTATTGTGTGCAGTTCTGGTTCACCATTACAGGAAGGACATGGAGGTATTGGAGATGGTAACAGAAAAGGTACACCAGAATGCTGCCTAGACCCATTTGATTTTTGGATTTTGGATTAGCTTTGCTGCTACTCAGAGGTTTGACCCGAAATGTAAGGTGAGGTTGGACAGACGGGGATTGTACTCTCTGGAGTGTCAGAGTAACGGGCTGATCTGATCGAAGGATAAAAAATGATAAGAGGCATAGACAGGATAGACAGTCAAAGTCTTTTTCTCAAGAAATGTCAAATAATAGAGGGCATAGATTCAAGGTGAGAGGGGGAAAGTTTCAAGGAGATTTACAGAGAGTTGTAGGCCCTGGACCATAATGTCAGAAGAGGTGGTAGGACTATAAATGACAAGAGCATTTAGAGATATATAGATAAGATCATGAATAGGCAGGGAATTGAGAGGTATGGACCATATGCAGGTCAACAAGCAGCTTAAATTGCCAGCATCATAGGCCTGTTCCTTGCTGTACTGTTCTGTATTCCACACATAGAAAATGGCAGACAATGAGGTCTCTGAACCTAGGTTTTTGCCTTGCTCCCTTTCAACCTTTAATTCAACCAACATTTAGTTTGCAACATTACTGACATTGAGTGACATCCTAAGCTGATGCATGCCAACTTAAAAGTAAACAGTGGAAGGAGATATTTGGAATGGGATGGGAAGGTGGGGTGGGGGGTTGAGGGGGAGGAGAGTGAGAAAATGCTGGATTCAGAACTTAGTGTTAAACCAGCTGCTAAAAATAAATGATGAGTTAAAACTTTGTAATTGATGCGGTGTTGGTACTTGCCTGAAACAACGTGGCTTATGGACGTTTATTTGACAAATTGATTCACTCTTGGGGAACAACTTGAAACATTAAGAACAGTAGGCAATGTTTCAGTCTATACTAAAGAATACTGTGGAAACAGGAACTGTAAAAAAAATCTTTCATTGATTATATTATGGTTATTGGATTTATCGCGTACACCCACAAGAAAATGAATCGTAGGGTTGTATATGGCGACATTAATGCACTTAGATAATAAATTTACTTTGAACTTTGAGCTTTTGGAAATTTGAATACAAGCATAAAGATGGGGATTTTCAACTGAAGAGATTTTGGGAGAGAAGGCTCCGAAAAAGGAGAAGATAATTTGTCTTTTGAAGAGGGTAGAGAAAGTAGGAGCTGGTGAGGGGCGCATTTCCAAATGACCAAGCATTCCAGCAGCAGATGAACTGGAACTGGTTTCTATTGTCACATTTACTGAGGTACAGAGAAAAGCTTGTTTCGCCTACTGTTCAACATTGCTAGTACATGGTTAAACAATAACAGAATGCAGAATAAAAAAACATCAGCTACAGAGAACTTCAGTGCAGAGTGACAACAAATGCAAGGTCATAATGAGGTAAAATGTGAGATCAGAATTCCATCTTATCACACTGGGGTGCCATTCAATAGTCTTAAAAACGGTGGGGTAAGAACTGTCCTTGAGCATGGTGGTATGTGAAGCAAATGCAAGGAGACAGTTACTGAGATAGACATATCAATTCTCATACTGGAGAGAATAAGGTACACCTATGCAATAGCCTAATTACTGGACTAGCAATTCTGAGATTTGGTCTAATTGTACAAAGGATATAAGTTCAAAGCCCAATTGTGAAATTCTTAACTTGAGTTAAAGATAATCTTGATATTATAGATTCATAATTGTAGAGGTGACAATGAAACTGTTAGATTCTAATAGAAATTAAATTGGCTCGAAACACACAAGATATTCCGCTGATGCTGTAAGTCCGAGCAATGCACACAAAATGCTGAAGGAACTCAGAAGGTCAGGCTGCATCTCTGCAGGAGAATGAACAGTTTTAGTTTTGGGGTGAAACACTTCATCAGCAACTCGCACAATACGCTGGAGGAACTCAGCGGGTCGGGCAGCATCCATGGAAACGAACAGTCAATGTTTCGGGCCGAGACCCTTCGTCAGGACTGAAGAGGGAGGGGCAGATGCCCCAGGTCCTGATGAAGGTCAGGGTCCAAAACATTGACTGTTTATTCCCCTCAACAGATGTTGCCTGACTTGCTGAGTTCCAGCAGCATTTTGTTTGTAAATTGGCTCAAAACGTTCATTAGAGAATTCCCATGCAGGGAGTCAAAAAGGCATGGTTAAGGTAATCTTAACATTTTACGACCCTACAAAGTCATTAATACCTTTGTGGTTGACCATCAAATACCCTCCAAAATGAGCTGGCAATCCACCCAGTTCCCAGGGGATGTATTTTTTCCAGAGCAACACACACAAAATGCTGGAGGTACTCAGCAGGTCAGGCGGCATCTATGGAGAAGAATAAATGGTTGCCGTTTCAGACTGAGACCCTGAGGCTATAAAGGAAGGGGTAAAAAGCCAGAATAAGAAGGTAGGGAGAAGGAAAGGAGTACAAGCTGGCAGATGATAGGTGAAGCCAGGTGAGAGGGAAGATAGGTGTGTGGCAGAGGGGTGATGGAGTGATTAGCTGGGAAGTGATAGGTGGAAGAGGTAAAGAAGAAGGAAGCTGAAGAAGGAATTACCAGTCTTGATACTGAGATCCAGTTAATGAATGATTTCAAAGAATGCTCAGATCAAGACCAATCACAGAATTAAGGAATCATACGGCATAGAAACAAGAATTGCTCATCCTGCCCAATCTGACGTTTGGGCACCCTTCAGTATTAACCCCATTGTTCAGTGCTTGGTCCATAACCCTCTGTGCTAAACCAATTCAAGTGCTCATCTAGACACTTAAATGCTGTTAGCGACTGAGCTTCAAACACTGTCTCCAGCAGTACTTTCCAGACTTCACCACTTTGTGCTTGCCCCTCCCACGTATTCTCTGAATCTTTATTCTCCATTATTCTAAACCTATGTCCTCTAGATTTATCTACTCCTGATATGGAAGAAAATCAAATTCATTGTCTAAGAACAGCTGGCTATGATTTTATGGATGAACGAAATTAAGCCAGGTCAGCCCCATCAAACTAGGCAATGAAAGAGAAGTTAGGTATGGAGAAACTAAAGACAGGGGGTGGAATCAAGAACAAGCAGACATCTTAATACTGAGTAACACACACAAAGTGCTGGAGGAAGTTAACAGCTCAGGCAGCATCTATGGAGAGGAATGAGCAGTCAAGATTTCCGTCCAAGACTCTACATCGGGACTGGAAAAGAATGGAGAAGATGCTAGAATAAGAAGGTGGGGTGAGGGAGTGGAGGAGGGTAAACTAGCAGGCGATAGTGAAACCAGATGAGAGGGAAGGTGAGTGAGTGGGTGAGGCTGGATGAAGTGAGAAGCTGGGAGGTAAGTAGTGGAAAAGGTAAAGGGCTGAAGAAGAAGGAGTCTGACTGGAGAGAAGCGTGAACCATGGGAGAAAGGGAAGGAGGATGGGCAGCAGGAGGAGGTGATAAGCAGGTGAGAAGGAGAGAAGGGGTAAGAGCAGAGGCAAAATGGGAATGGAAAAAGAGATAAGAGGAGGGGAACAGAGAAATTATGGAAGTTAGAGAAATTGACATTCAGGCCTTCAGTTTGAAGGCTACTAAGTACACAGGTATTTCCAACGAGTAGACAGTCGCAAGGCCGCGGGACCGGATGGCATCCGGGGCAGGAACTCAGGATGTGTGTGGCACAAGCAGCGGGTGTGTTTACAGACATTTTTAATCTCTCCCTCTCCCAGTGTAGAGTGCCCTCCTGCTTCAAAACACCCACCATTGTCCCCGTACCTAAAAAGACCAAAGCAACATGTCTGAGCAACTGACGTCCTGTTGCACTCACCTCAATAATAAGCAAATGCTTTGAGAGGCTGGTCAAGGATTACATCTGCAGCTTGCTGTCACCCACACTGGATCCCTTACAATTCACCTACCGACACAACCCATTGACACAGCTCTACACACCATCCTTACCCGTCTGGAGAAGAAGGATGCTTATGTGAGAATGCTGTTCTTGGACTACAGTTCAGCATTCAACACCATAGTTCTATCCAGGCTCGACAAGAAGCTCAGAGACCTCGGCCTTCGCCCTGCCTTGTGTAGCTGTATCTTGGACTTCCTGTCAGATTGCTGGCAGGTGGTAAGAGTGGGCTCCCTCACCTCTGCCCCTCTGACCCTCAACACAGGCGCCCCTCAGGACTGTGTACTAAACCCCCTCCTTTATTCTCTGTATACCCGTGACTGAGTTGCCACCCACAGCTCCAATCTGCTAGTTAAAGTTGCTGACAATACTACATTGATTGGCCTAATCTCAAATAATAACGAGGCAGCCTACAGAGAAGTCATCACCCTGACACAGTGGTGTCAAGAAAACAACCTCTCCCTCAATGTCGCAAAAACAAAGGTTGTGGACCACAGGAGGAATGGAGACAGGCTAATCCCTATTGACATCAATGGATCTGGGGTTGAGAGGGTGAACAGCTTTAAGTTCCTCGGCACACACATCACCAAGGATCTCACGTGGTCTGCACACAATGGCTGTGTGGTGAAAAAAGCACAACAGCACCTCTTTCACCTCAGACAGTCGAAGAAGTTTGGTATGAGTCCCCAAATCCTAAGGACTTTCTACAGGGGCACAATTGAGAGCATCCTGACTGGCTGCATCACTGCCTGGTATGGGAACTGTACCTCCCTCAATCACAGGACTCTGCACAGAGTGGTGCGGACAGCCCAGCGCATCTGTAGATGTGAAGTTCCCACTATTCGGGACATCTACAAAGACAGGTGTGTAAAAAGGGCCTGAAGGAGCACTGGGGACCCAAGTCACCCCAACCACAAACTGTTGCAGCCGCAACCCTTCGGGAAACGGTACCATGTATGTGAAGGGTGTAAGTAATAAAGTCAATTCAATTCAAATCTTAGTACTCGAGTTTACATTTCAGGCTATCTGTCTGAAACAGTAAACATGAGGAAATCTGCAGATGCTGGAAATTTAAGCAACACACGCAAAAGTTGCTGGTGAACGCAGCAGGCCAGGCAGCATCTCTAGGAAGAGGTACAGTCGACGTTTCGGGATGTTTCTGATATGTCTATCCACGGCCTCCTCTACTGTAAAGATGAAGCCACGCTCAGGTTGGAGGAACAACACCTTATATTCCGTCTGAGTAGCCTCCAACCTGATGGCAGGAACATTGACTTCTCAAACTTCCACAGATGCCCCGCCTCCCCCTCATACCCCATCCGTTATTTATTTATATGCACACATTCTTTCTCTCTCTCTCCTTTTTCTCCCTCTGTCTCTCTCACTATACCCCTTGCCCATCCTCTGTTTTTCCCCCTCCCCCTTTTCTTTCTCCCTAGGCCTCCTGTCCTATGATCCTCTCATATCCCTTTTGCCAATCAACCATCCAGCTCTTGGCTCCATCCCTCCCCCTCCTGTCTTCTCCTATCATTTCGGATCTCCCACTCCCTCTCCCACTTTCAAATCTCTTACTAGCTCTTCTTTCAGTTAGTCCTGACGAAGGGTCTCGGCCCGAAATGTCGACTGTACCTCTTCCTAGAGATGCTGCCTGGCCTGCTGCGTTCACCAGCGACTTTTATGTCTGTTGTCTGAAACAGTAATTTTCTTTCTCTCTCCAGATGCTTGCTGACCTGCTGAGTGTGGACATTGGGTATCCACAGTACTTTGATCTCGACTCCTGAACGAGGGTTATTCAGGAATGAACGAGCGTTGCGGTCTTCCACTGTTTATTCTCAAGAGCGAAGTAGAGGATAAACGCTGGAAGTCGGCAACTTTCTCAGTCAGAAGCCCGCAGATGCTGGCACAATTAACATTTTCAAGACTGAGATTAATAGGTTTATGCTCACTGAAAGTATCAAAGGACATGAATCAAAGACAGTTACACAGAACTGAGGTGCAGATCAGCCACAATCTAATTAAATGACATAATAGGCTTGATGGGTTTATGATTCTATATTTGTAAAACACTTCGCTGTTAGCTTTGATATCTTTTGTATTTTTTATGCTTCATTTTGTAGTTTTATTACTTTCTTTGCATCACTGTGATGTTCTTATCGTTCCCCCATTCCACTGGATTTCCAGAACCCCTGGCTTCAGGGGATTTCTTTCGTCAGCACTGTCTGTGGGCCAGCAGTGCTTCCCTGTGTCTTCCACATCAAAGCTCCCATAATCTGCAGTAACACGTACAAAATGCTGGAGGAACTCAGCAGTTCAGGCAGCATCTACAGAAAGGAATAGAGTGTCGATGTTTTGGGCCGAGACCTTTCATCAGAACTGGAAAGGAAGGGGGAAGAAGCCAGAATAGGGTGGTGGTGGTGGGGGGGGGGGGGGAGAACAGAAAGAGGACAAGCTGGAAGATGGTTGGGTGAAGCCCGGTGAGGGGAAGGTAGGTGGGTGGGGGAGGGGGGGTGGTGTGAGAAGCGGGGAAATGACAGTTCAAAAGGCAAAGGGCTGAAAAAGAAGGGATCTGACAGGAGAGGAGATTGGACCATAGGAGAAAGGGAAGGAAGAGAGGCACCAGAGGGAGGTGGTAGGTAGTTGAGCAGAGGTAAGAGGGGAGCCCTCCATGAAACCCAGCAACCTCTCTAATCCCCCCCCCCACCATCACTACCCCATGTCATCAGGGTCTTCACTTCACCACCTGCAACCAGGTAAGTTGCCCTGCTCCTGACCCATCGCACCTCCCTTCCCTAATTCTGATGACTCATGAATTATTACTTCACTCCTGCCACCTCAACCACCCACTCCCAACCCCTCGCACAACCCATCCTGACCTGGCCACCTCAGTTCTCCATCGCACCCACCCCCAACCCCCGCCAAGATCCGATGACTCTGTAAACTCCCCCACCTTCAGCATCCTCCTCAAATGCATCTAGCTAGCTCTCCCAGCCATCAATCTTAAGTATGCTTCCCCCCACCCCCAAATACCCGGTCATCTGAAGTTTCAGCTAATCCTTATCCACACTTCCATTCAATTCCTGATGTCTTGCTTAAAAGCTAATTTGTCCAAATCATATTTGCCCTAATTCCACCTCCACCCCCCGCCCCCACTCTGGGATCATTTCTTTCCATGTCTACAATCCAGTGCCCCTATGGTGACCTCCTCCATCTCTTCTCTGACCCCAGCTGTAACCTTAGAGATAAGGATGTCCCTTATGGCAGCCTGTGTCTCTGATGTTAAGCCTTTAAATTCAGAACATCCCTACCATTCTCACAGCTAGTGTTTCATGAGGCAGACAGTCATTGTGACACATATTAGGGCCATTGTTTGAGAAAATGTTCCCAATATTCTGCACTTGTTGCATTAGCGGTGTATTCCAGACAAGTGATAGTCAAGTTCTCCTTAAATAATTGATTTCTTTTCATTGTTTTTCATATTTATGCATCCCTCATTAAATTATCACGACAAATTCCTTCAGTTATGCTCCTCTAGTCTACTAAGGACACAGTATATTTGCAGCCAGGTCATATTGAAATTGTGCTTCTTTTTATCAATATCACTACAAACATCCTTTCCCAATTTCCCAGAAATTGCATGAATTTGTACCCCTATATATTCAGATGCCAATCATGCCCAGCTTATAAAATCACCCTCATTGTTGTTTTTAATGCAGCTTTGTGAGTATCTAACTCATTTCAAGTTCTGGACAATTGATCATCCCCAAATTCCCATGGCCAGAGAGTCCTGAAGTCGATAGCAACAGTCAAAGCCCCTGTCATGCCCAGAAAATGGAGACCAGATGTTTGCGAGTCTTGTCCAGGGTGGGTGGCCTCTCCTGGCATTGTAGACCTGGCTGTGGGTGCGAGTGGGAGGGAGAAAAAGGGCTTGTTTGCAATTGTTCTTGTGTTTTGTTGCTCTGCTACACACGGTGGCCACACTGTGATGGTGATAGAGTGTATGGCAACGCTTGTGAACTACACCCTACAGATCCTTAGGTTGTAGAAACATAGAAAACCTACAGCACAGTACAGGCCCTCCAGCTCACAAAGTTGTGCCGAACATGTCCTTACCTTAGAACTACCTAGGCTTACCCATAGCCCTCTATTTTTTCAAAGCTCCATGTACCTATCCAGGAATCTCTTAAAAGATCCTATCGTTTCCGCCTCCACCACCGCCGCCGGCAGCCCATTCCATGCACCCACAACTCTCTGCTTAAAAGAACCTACCCCTGACATCTCCTCTGTACCTACTTCCAAGCACCTTAAGACTATGCCCTCTCGTGCTAGCCATTTCAGCCCTGGAAAGAAGCCTCTGACTACCCACACAATCAATGCTTCTCATTATCTTGTACACCTCTATCAGGTCACCTCTCATCCTCCGTCGCTCCAAGGAGAAAAGGCCAAGTTCACTCAACCTATTCTCATAAGGGATGCTCCCCTATCCAGGCAACATCTTTGTAAATCTCCTCTGCACCCTTTCTATAGTTTCCATATCCTTCCTGTAGTGAGACGACCAGAACTGAGCACAGTACTCCAAGTGGGGTCTGATCAGGGTCCTATACAGCTGCAACATTACCTCTCGGCTCTTAAACTCAATCCCACGATTGATGAAGGCCAATGCACCATATGCCTTCTTAACCACAGAGTCAATCTGTGTAGCAGCTTTGAGTGTCCTATGGACTTGGATCCCAAGATCCCTCTGATCCTCCGCACTGCCAAGAGTCTTACCATTAATGCTGTATTCTGCCATCATATTTGACCTACCGAAATGAACCACCTCACACTTATCTGGGTTGAACTCTATCCGCCACTTCTCAGCCCAGTTTTGCATCCTATCAATATCCCGCTATAACCTCTGACAGCCCTCCACGCTATCCACAATACCCCCAACCTTTGTGTCATCAGCAAATTTACTAACCCATCCCTCCACTTCCTCATCCAGGTCATTTATAAAAATCACAGAGAGTAGGGGTCCCAGAACAGATCCCTGAGGCACACCATTTGTCAGCGACCTCCATGCAGAATATAACCTGTCTGCAACCATTCTTTGCCTTCTGTGACAAGCCAGTTCTGGATCCACAAAGCAATGTCTCCTTGGACCCCATGCCTCCTTACTTTCTCAATAAGCCTTGCATGAGGTACCTTATCAAAGGCCTTGCTGAAATCCATATACACTACAGCTATGGATCTACCTCCATCAGTGTGTTTAGTCACATCCTCAAAAAGTTCAATCAGGCACATAAGGCACGAACTGCCTTTGACAAAGTCATGCTGACTATTACTGATCATATTATGTTTCTCCAAATGTTCATAAATCCTGTCTCCCAGGATCTTCTCCGTCAACTTATCAACCACTGAAGTAAGACTCACTGGTCCAAAATTTCATGTGCTACCTCTAATCCCTTTCTTGAATAATGGAAGAACATCTGCAACTCTCCAATCCTCTGGAACCTCTCCCATCCTCGTTGATTATGAGTGATTGATGATTATGATTGATTCCTCATTTGATCATTGCCAGAGACTCAGCAATCTCCTCCCTCGCTTCCCACAGTAGCCTGGGGTACATCCCATCCGGTCCAGGTGACTTATCTAATTTGATGCTTTCCAAAAGCTCCAGCACATCCACTTCCTTAATATCTACATGCTCAAGCTTTTCAATCCGCTGCAAGTCATCCCTACAATCACCAAGATCCTTTTCCGTAGTCAATACTGAAGCCAAGTATTCCGTAAGTACCTCTGCTATCTCCTCTGGTTCCATACACACTTTTGTGTTGGTAGTTAACACAATCAACACATTTCCCTGCGTGTTTCAAACCACATGTATAAGTAAATGAATCTGAATCTAAAACTGAATATGAATCCCATTCTGGCTTGTTTCTAGATTTGCCAGTGAAACCCAAAGGCTACACTCAAAACCAATGCCGATGGATTGTGAAAATGACTTGGATAAACCTGGTAAATCTGGGAACAAGCATCAGGATAAAAAAGACTATAGAGACTCATCAACATCATCAGGTAAAGCATCTCTCCACCCTTACTCCCTCTGGTAGAAATATGCCTACACAGTTCTTTTAGGGCTTAGTGCTCCAGAAAGCCACAATCATGTCAGAGAATCACTGGGCAAGAACTAAATCTAACAGTGTCAACATCATAAGACCATAAGACTATAAGACAAAGGAGCAGAATTAAGCCATTTGGCCCATCAATTCTGCTTCGCCATTCCATTATGGCTGATTTATTATCCCTCTCAACCCCATTCTCCTGCCTTCTCCCAATAGCTTTTGACATCGTTACTAATCAAGAATCTGTCATCCTCTACTTTAAATATACCCAATGACTTGACGTCTGCAGTGTCTGCGACAATAGATTTCACAGATTCACCACCCTCTGGCTAAAGATATTCCTCATCTCTGTTCTAAATGGATGTTCTTCCATTCTGAGTTTGTGCTCTCTGGTACTAAACTGTAAGGGATATTTGCTACATGTCTATTTTAGCCAGGCCTTTCAATATCCATTAGGTTTCAATGAGATCCTTCCCCCATTCTTCTAAACTCCAGCGGGTACAGGTCCAGAGCCATCAAACATTCCTCCTTTCACTCTGAGATCATTTTTTCCCTTCAGCCAGACGTTGGTGAATCTGTGGAATTCATTGCCTCATTGCCAAAGATGGCTGTGGAGGCCAAGTCATTGGGTATATTTAAAGCAGAGTTGATAGCTTCTTGATTGGTAAGGGTGTCAAAGGTTACAGGGAGAAGGCAAGAGAATGGGGTTGAGAGAGAAAATAAATCAGCCACAGTGAAATAGTGGAAAAGACTTGATGGGCTGAATGGCCTAATTCTGCTCCTATGTCTCATGGCCTTATTATTCTTAAGAACCTCCTCTGCACTCTCTCCAATGCCAGCACATCTTTTCTTAGATGAGGGGCCCAAACTTGCACCATCATCTGCGTCCCGAGGAGATTCATTAATGATAAAAATGAGTTAGTCATAAAAGGCAAATCGCATGTGAATCACAAAGTTATTTTGGACTCAATAGAGAAAAACAAATATATGCCTATTTTATGCTCTAAAAATATCAAGCATTTTGTATACCTTTGTAAAGCAGTTATCTAAATTGCTCTGTTACGCCATCCAAAAACTTCTTCACTTCAAGGAGATTTTCCTAACATTGGAAAGTAACATGAAGAGTACTGAACGAATTTTTGCATGTTTAGTGGGGTAGTATCTTTTGGTAAATAATTAAAATGGTAACAGTCTTATTCCCTGTAAGGCAGAGGTAGAGTTTTAGGCTTTGTTGAGGTTTGTCTGGCTGATGTGGTTTCAATCTGTGAGACCTGTGCTGTGCACTGACTCATCATCGTACAGCAGGGATATTGATTTGGATTGTAACCAGAGGCCAGGTGAATAACAGAAGCTGGAATATACTTCATGATACTTTTGCATTATTCATGATTATTTATTTGTGTCCATGTGCACATATAACTGGAAGAATTTCAGTGTCAGATTTCTTAATATCCCAACATACAGCCAATACATGAAGACTCGTCTGTACTAACTGAATGTTATTGCATCCTTTGCATCCATTTTAAGTGGAAATCCTTCAAGATCTACCTAAAATCAGTTACAAAAATAAATGTTACAATATTACAATTCCAATTATATCGCACATTGCCGTAAATCAAGATTTCAAAACCAGTTACACAGCAGATAATGAGATAACACTACCAGCTCAAACACAGATATCAGGATATAATCAAAGTTCAAAGTAAATGCATTATCAAACAATGTATATGTCACCATATACTACCCTGAGATTCAGTCTCTGCAGGCATTCATATTAGAACAAAGAAATACAATAGAATCAATGAAAAACTACACACAAGGATAAACAACCAATGTGCAAAAGAAGACAATTTGTGCAAATAAAAACTAATACATAAATATATATAAATAAATGCTAGATAAATAAATAATACTGAGAACACAGGTTGTAGAGTCCTTGAAAGTGATTCCATAAATTGCGTTCAGTGTTCAGCCCAGTGTTAAGGTGAGTGAAGTTTCCTATGCTTGTTCTGAGCCTGGTTACAGAAAGTTAATAACTGTTCCTGGACAGCTCATATAATAACGTAATGCTAACTGGCCTAAAAGTCTCAGCCATGGTATAGATAGCACTGGTCTAGTTACACTGGGTGACAGTCCCAGCCTTGACTGAAGGTACCAAGATATACTGTCTACGCAAATATCAGGCTATACTAGTACTCAGCTGATGGTCTCTTTTATATTAACAATACCAGAGTTTAGTAAGGCCTTGCAAGAAGGTCTAGTTATACAACAGGTACGAAACCATCCTTGATAGTGATGGATGGCTATCGATAGAATATCGATAAGAAGATAGATACTACGTTTGTAGGTTTTTAGTAACAATGAAATAACGGACCCAGCTGTATCAGAGATGGTAGGACACGCCAGAACGTGGCACCAGTAAAAACGTGAGCACTTATTGTCCAGAAGCCACCTAAAGTGCCAGGCTCATTGGCTTGGCCAGTAGGTCAATTTGCAGCATTTGTCTCGCTTCGTTTGAGGGATGTAACAGCTGAGTTGGACATGTGTCCAAAATCTGCAGTTCATCTTCAAGTTTGCAGAAGATCATGTGCTTATTTTGGGAAAATCAGAAATGTAGGATTCAGATATGAGAATTAAAATAATGTCCTGGGCTATGTTTGTAACCCAAGCAAAATTCCACTGTAAATCCAGAGCTGTAAAGACTTCCTAACTAAGATGCTAAAGAAACCCATTTAAGAAATGTGCAGGTGTCTGTGACTGATGCATTTTCCCGATGATCCAATTTTATACTAACAGCAATGACATGATGTTTTTTGACATCTAAATGATTGAATCTCTGCTCTCACTGCATGCTTTGCCAGGTTACACAATGTGATATCGTTATGGGTTACCTCCTTATTACTGATCTCATTAGACACTGAGATTGATCGTCAGCAGGGCAGATTTCATGTTTACCATTTAGCTCTTCCTTTACACAACAATGTCTTTTCAGAGAAAAAAAAAATCAACTAAGTTTGTCACTGATGCTTATTTGGTGATTTTTCTTATTGCCGTGTACTGGAGATACGAGCAGTGTGGTGGTTGGGTGTGCTGCCCTGAGATTGCTTGGCATTATTGAACATAGAACAATACAACATAGGAACAGGCACTTCAGCCCACCATGTCTGTGCCAACCATGAACCTATCTAATCTCATCAACCTGTAATTGATCCGTTCATGTGTCTAAGTTCTCTTAAGCATTGTAGTGGTATCTGCTTCTACCACCTTCCGGCAGCAGATTCCAGACATCTACCACTCTCTGTGTAAAAAAAAACTTCCTTCACAAATCTCCTTTAAACTTCCCCACTCTCACCCTTATACTATACCCTCTAGTATGTGACATTTTCATTCGAGAAGAAAGACTCTGACTATCTAACTGTTATGCATTGCTTTATCAAGTTAAGGTGGGTTAGCATTAATAATAAAATAATGTATCTATTTATTATACCTTAAACACCTCAAAACACCTTACAGATTTAGACACCATGCTCAGCCTAAATCCTGACCCCCAATTCTTCCTCTATTCTGCCCCAAATCTTGCCTCTATTTTGCTCCAACATTGCACCAGCCCCAAGCTTAGAGTTCTCAGCATTATTTCCACCACTGGTCTGTGTAATTGGAATTGACAGCAGCTCCTATGTTATATGTTCTGAAAGTAAAGGTTGTTTAAAGCTGTGTCAACCAAAACATTGTATGAGGCAGCCATTCCATATTAGGTCATTGGAACCAAATACTTTCACCCCATCAGCTGGCCTGGATCTAAAGCAGCTTACCTGAGAAAGTGCTGCTGGCCAAACAGTGACTCACTTTTAAATTGTTGACTCACTTCCTCATCGACATTTGTACTGGCATTATAGTGAAGGGTAATGATTGGGTAATCTCTTTTTGGTGTTGTTTGTGAGATAAGTATTGAGCACGGCACCGAAGGAATTATAAACTATTAAACTTACTTCACTTTGAGCAGTTTTTCTACCCAGATGCATATATTAACAGAGTTTAAGGTATCATCTTACAGGAGAGATATTATAGTCATTGAATTGTATAGAATGCAAAACGCCATTTGGCACAATTGACCAATAGGGACTTTTCCAAAATTAATCCCACCCCTTCGCACTTGGTCCATTACTTTCTCTGCCTTGGCAATTCCAGTACTCATTCAATGCTTCAAAAGCTGTCAGTGATCCAGCTTCAACTACTCTCTCAGGAAGTGTATTCCAGGTTTTTACAACTGTCTGGGTGAAGAAGATCCTCCTCACATCCCCACTAAACATCGCCACCCCTAGATGCCCCTCAGATTTGTATGGGAAAGTACTTCCTGTAATCTACCCCGCCTATACCTTTCGTAGTTTTATACCTCCCAATCAAGTCCTCTCTTAAATGCCTTCTCTCCAGGGAGAACAGACCATTTCATAACTCTGCAACCCGAGAACGGCTTTCACACTATCAACAACTCTGCCAATCTGCATGTCATCTGTGAACCTACTGATTATGCCTCCTGCGTTTGTATTATTTATGTATATTATAAACAGCAAAGATGGCACCTGTGACATACGGCGACGCTTTGCAGACAGCTAACTAAACTACTAACTATTCTAGGCCTTTTCTGGGCTATGATCACTGCAACCTGCAGGCTGTAATTTCCCATTGGAAGTTGTGCTTTTGCACCATCGGTACCATCTGGCGTTTTTACGGTATCCTGAGGATTTATCTGGAGAACGCAGGTACGGCCACGTCAGCCATTGCTGGAGTGGACTTCAGGCCGGATTGAAGCTTTGGGCTAGAATGAGGTGGTGGAGCACAGGCACGAGAGCAGCAAATAAACTGATGTTCACCCGATTTAAGCACCAAGCCAGATCATAAAGATTAACGCACTGAGGCCGAGGACAGAGGATGAACCGGTGTTCAGCTCACTACTCCATGTGAGCCAGGACCCCCTCCCAGCAAAGCTCATCCTGTCTGCCTGCATCTGACCTACCTTCCTCTCTTTTTGCTACTACCATCGGGTGCAATGACGTAGGAGCTGTGACCAGCTGCACTCACCTGGGTGCTGAACTGGCTTCATGGCTGTGGAATCACTCTCGGGGACTCTGCAGTTAATGTTTTGAGTATTTTTTGTTTTTTTTTAAATTGTTTTCATGATTTGTTCTTTTTTTTTGCACATAGGATGCTCAGCGGTCTTTGTTGACTGGAGTTTTTCATGGATTGTATTGTGTTTCTTTTTTAGTGGCTGCCTGCAAGAAGATGAATCTCAAGGTTGTATATGGTATACATACTTTGATAATAAATGTACTTTCAACTTTGGTCCTCACACCAATTCCGGGTGGTACATCATTTGTCAAGGTATTAAAAAACAAGTACCATCAATTGCCAAGCCAGTTCTGGATCCAGTTTGCCAACTTGATCTGGATCCCATGAGCCCTAACCCTTTGAACCTGTCTCTCATGCGGGGGCTTGTCGAAGGTCTTACTAAAGTCCATGTAAACCACATCTACTACCCTGCCCTCGTTGATACACCTTGTTAACTCAAACTGCTGATTGAGGAAATGGGCTTGCACACTGAAAGGATTTTCACAGTATCTTTGGTTAAAAGGTTTCAAAAGATGGTTTCCAACAGATGCAAGCTGAGGTGATACCCACATTCCATTAAAGACGGTACACTATATTAACTGAGAGAGTTAAGGAGCATGGAAGAGATGCTACAGATACACTCAGACAAAAAATGATTGAGCTTCAAAGGGATCCTATCTACACCGTTGCACAGACAATGCACTGTAAAGGTACAGCAGGAAGATCAACGATAGTAAATTAATACACAGATGGCATACTGCAGATCTTCATTGACAAATCCAATCTCTGTCAATTAACATTTGATTTAGTAATGGGCTAAGTTAATATAGGCGACTTAATATAGGCTCTCTAGCTCTCAAAACAGGCCCTCTAAAGTTGGTACATGAGGGCAAGATTAGAGGAAAGTGGCCGAATGAAATGGGTTCAGCTCTGGGTAGTATCATATAAATCATTTTGCTGCTCCTCTCTCTCTCTTCCTTCTAATGACAAAAACATTCAGATGCAGTATTCTGGCTTCATCCCCTTTCCTTTCCGTTCTTGGCCTCTTCAATGGAAAACTCTGCTGCTTCCCGGCCTCTTATATACTCAGCTTGCCTGGCTGACTGGATCATCTGCTTGTTCTTGGTTAGATTATACATTTTAATAATTACGGTAACAGTTCTTTAATTATGAGCAAATAAACTGCAGTATTTTACAGCCCTGTCTCTATAACCTGTACTGCGATAGAATCAAAATCTTACATAATTAATTCCATAAATAATCCATGATCTACATTGCTTCTGGGAAGAAAAAAGTCCTGCTTCATCTCAGCAAGTCAATCAGAGCGACCTTAAGCTGATTTTTAAATCAGGTAAATCTCTGCTGATACTGTCTGAGGAGCTCATTGTGTGGCCCAACCAATGTTCATTTCCCAACCAAGATTTTGGTTAATCAATCCAATTCTGCATTGAGACAAGGTACCTACTGCAGAATGTAGGACAGATAGGAGTGAAAACATGTCTCATTGTTGTTCCCACCTTCATAGGACAGCACCCTTGAATCTCTAGAATTAAGTAGTGCCCTGCTCAGGGATCTGACCACCACTTAATCTATTAGTTACTCTTTCTGCAAAGGCAATAATCCCAGATTTGACATCAGATGGTTTCTGATGTGTCTAGTACTGATGAACTCAAAGTCGATCTCAAGATTAACCTTACTTTTCAATTCCACACAGCAGCTCACAGAATCTCAGTAAAGGTTACACTCTATCTTCTTCCTTTGAAAATCAAACTGATGAAAGTATCACCTCCCAGCCTCTGTTACTGTCTTTCCCTCCCACTAACTGAGTCCATCTGTCAATCAACCCTCCTCACCTATGACTTGCAAGCTCTTGTCCCATCCTTCCCCCTTAACCCTATATAGCAGTGACCCTGAACTAAAAAATGTCAATTGTCCATACTGCTTGACCTATCAGGTTGCTTCAGCAGCTTGTTCTCAGGATTCCTGCATCTACAATCTCTTATGTCTCATCCTAACGTTGCCTCTCCGACCACCAATTCTGATCAGTATTTCTAGTTTTTTGCATTTTTATTTCAGATCCCTGCAATATTTTGCATTTGGATTATAAACCTGTCTTTAACCTTGCTTCATTACAGATGGATTCATAGTCCTTTCCTTCATTATTCAAGATTCCTTGATACCTGCCCTCTGTTATCAGTAAGGTGTCCATCGTGTAGGCAGCCACTACATTGTAAAACTTCGGTGTGAAGACTGTAACTTTCTTCCTCCACAGTTGTCAGTTAACTTGTTGGGAGTTTCCAACATTTCCAGCATCTGCAGAATTTTATTTTGTGATCTATTTGTCTTAAATTGGGCATGGTCAATGACAACTGAGGCCATTTGTCTCTGGTCTAAGATATATCAAATAATTTACTTAGAAGTTATTGAAAGATCATTAAAACTGCAGCCACTGGACGTCTAGAGCAAAAAGAGAAAATATTGGAACTACTTAGCAGGTCTGTATGGAACAGAAACAAGAGTCAACTTCTGGTCGGGACCTTGCATTCGGAGTAAACAGGAGACAAATTGAGCTTGGAGAGAAGAAGCAGAGGGGAGTGCCTCTGATCAGCTAAAACCAGAGTGACCATGAGGATAAGCAGTAAACAATATTAGCTCAGCTTGTTTTTATTTCCCTTCTCTCTCTGCGGGTGAAGGATGTGCTCCCTGACCTGCTGGGTAGTTGCTGCAGATCTACATCTTGCAACTTACACATGCTTTTGTCTATGTTGTCATCTTCCAGCTGCTCCCGTTGGCCAGAGCACCTTGTTTACCCCTGTTTTACCCCAACAGAAACCCCCCCTCACCTACCTTCCCCGTAGCTCTCCAAGCTTTGCTTGCTTCCTTGTTAGCTGTCTCTGTTTCCTCTTTCCTCCTTTGGATAAGATAAACATCCAGGGATAGAATTATAGAAACATACAGCATAGAAACAGGTCCTTCTGGCCCACCTCATCTCTGCTGACCATGATACTTATCTATGTTAATTCCATTGGACAGCTTTACACACTTATTCCTCCATGTAACAAAGTACCTGTCCAAATGCCTTTTAAATACTGTATAGTTTCTGTTTCCACTAACTCTGCCAGTAGCTTATTCCTGATATTCACCACCTTCATCATGTGAAAAATTTGCCCTCACATTTCTCTTAATTCTCCCCCTCACAAACCTATCACCTCTAGTTCTAGACACCCTTGCTCAGAGAAAGAAAGACTCAGTGTATTCTCAAAGTTCAAAATAGATTTATCATAGAAGTACGTATATGTCACCACAAACTACCCTGAGATTCACTTTCTTGCAAGCATTCACAGTAGAACAAAGAAATACAATAGAATCAATGAAAAGCTACACACGAAGACTGAGAAACAACCAATGTGCAAAAGAAGATAAACAAATGCAGTTACAAAAAAAAAGACAATTAATTAACAGACAGACAAACAGATAGATAGATAGATAGATAAATAAATAACTGAGTAATATCCAAGAACATGAGTTCAGTTCAGTGTTGAAGTGAGTGAAATCATCCACACTGCTTCAGGAGCCTGATGGTTGAAGGGTAATAACTGGTCCTGATCTGGGGGGGGGGGGGGGGGTTGGGACTTAAGGCTCCAGTACCTCCTTCCCAAGGGCAGCAGGAAGAAGGAGAGCATGGCATGAATGATGGATGCCGCTTTCTTGTGGCAGTACTCCTTGTAGATGTGCTCAATGGTGGGGAGGGCTTTTCACCCGATGGGACTCCACCACTTTTTGTCTCTGTTCCTCATATCATTATAAATCTCTCAAAGTTCATCCTCTCACCTTCCTATGTTCCACTGAGAATAAATCAAACCAATCCAATTTCTCCTTACAACGACTACCTTCCATTCCAGGTATCATGCTGGCGAACCTCTTCTGCCCTCTCTCTATGTCTACCGCATCCATCCCACGGGGTGGTGACCAGAACAGTACACATACTTGGACTCCAGAGTGTAGCCACTGCCACACATCCACTTCTCTGCCTTTGATCACATTGAACACAGGAGCAGATGTTCTCTTGCTAAACCTTGCAGAATTTCGCACTTATAGTATTCCTTTTGGTGAATGGTTTCAAGATTCTTAAGTTTTGTTTATTCTTAAGTGAAGTCCTGATGAATGGTCTTGGCCCGAAATGTTACCTTTTATTCCTCTCCATCGATGCTGCCTGACCTGCCGAATTCCTCCAACATCTCGCTCAAAGTTCAGAGTTCAAAGTACTTTTATTATCAAAGTATGTATATTATATTCAACCTTGAGATTCATCTCCTTACAGGCAGCCACAAAACCAAAACCAAGAAGGCCATTAAAAAAGGAGATTGCCAAACACCCAATATTCAGAAAAAAAGACAAATCACGCAAACAATAAAAATAAGCATATAACATTCAGATCTGAAGTACACAAAAGTGAGTCCACAGCCACAAAGCCAGTGATCACTGCAGCCAAACCAGGAGCCCGTTAGTTGCAGGCCACAGACTCAGTTCAGAGCAGAGTCGAGTAAACCTTGTGGAGTAGTGAGCTGGATCCTGGCCCACCCCTTTCCTCCAGCCCTGGTACCCTGAGCTTTTCATTCTGGCCCGGTGCTTAAATCAACCAAACCTTACATTGTTTCTCGATCTTGGACCTGGACCCTGCCACTTTGAAACACATTCGGGCCTGGTTCTCAACTCAGCTCAGCTCTCCTCAGTACTATCAATTCAAATCAACTCCGTCTGCTCCAGTAAAGGCCAAGCATTGGCTCTTTCCGCACCCTTGGGTCCGGACCCCACTGCTTCAATTCTGCCTGGATCCACCATGCCACAGCCATTCAGCACCTTCAAGACCTCAGTTCATACCGCAAAAATGCAAGGTTGTACAGGTGGTTCAAACTCAGCTCTGAAAGGGAAGTTTCAAGTTGTAGTTTTTTTTCCAAGAAAACATGTGGTTACTAAAGTAGTTAGCAGCTTTGTTTGCTGCCAGCAAGTCGTCACTGTGATTCACCAGCGCCATCTTAAACTGGAGGTGTTGCTGTGGATTTCCATCATCTGAAGAGTCACTGGTGCCTAGGTTTCTTGGCTTCATTGGAATGTAGCTAGCTATTAGACATTTTTTCAAAAAAGATCTTGTAAATAAACTACAAATAAAATATTTTTTAAACAAATCTTTGGAGCATGCTACTCACAATCAGAATCAGGTTTATTATCACTAGCATGTGACATGAAATTTGTTAACTTAGCAGCAGCAGTTCAATGCAATACATAATCTAGCAGAGAGAGAAAAAAATAGTAAATAAAATAAAACATAATAAATAAACAAGTAAATTACGTATATTGAATAGATTATTAAAAAATGTGCAAAAACAGAAATACTGTATATTTAAAAAAAAGTGAGGTAGTGTCCACAGCTTCAAAGTCCATTTAGGAATCGGATGGCAGAGGGGAAGAAGCTGTTCCTGAATCACTGAGTGTGTGCCTTCAGGCTTCTGTATCTCCTACCTTATGGTAACAGTGAGAAAAGGGCATGCCCTGGGTGCTGGAGGCCCTTAATAATGGAAGCTGCCTTTCTGAGACACCGTTCCCTAAAGATGTCCTGGGTACTTTGAAGGCTAGTACCCAAGATGGAGTTGACTAGATTTACAACCTTCTGTAGCTTCTTTCAGTCCTGTGCAGTAGCCCCTCCATATCAGACAGTGATGCAGCCTGTCAGAATGCTCTGCACGGTACTACTATAGAAGTTTTTCCTAACTTTCCTCAACCTTTCCGAACAACAGTAATCAATCTCAACTTTTAAGTGTTCTATTGATAGTCTGGACAGCCTTTCAGATGACAATGTCCCAATTCTAAAAGCCAGCTCTTATTTTAAGGTGATTTCCCTTAGTTTTTAACTCCCTACCAAAGGAAATCCTTCCTCTTAGCATCTTAAGCTTAAACACTTAATTGGGAAGCTCAATGTAAGCTCGAGGAATCATTCTTGCTTTTTTTTTACTTTTCAAGTTCTGATATAGAGCCCTCGACCAGAAACATTAAACATTATCCCTGCTTCTCTCCTGTGGAATATTCCCAGCTTTTTTTTTGCTCTCATGTCATATTTTCAGAATTTTCAATTTTATTGCTTTTTAACATCAGCAGATTCATCACTTAATCTTCACACCTGGATGAAAATAAACTCCAATAAGCAGATAACATTGGAAGCTCCCAACTGAACAGGCAACTTGTGTGGAGAGAGGAAAACAGAGCAAAAGGCGCAGGCCAGTGCCTTTTAGAATCACCTGATTACAGATTGTCATTATGTGTTGGATATGTATTTGAGGTGAGAGAGGGAACATTTGAAGGAATTGTGAAGGGCAAGTTTTAAAGATTGATGATTAGTTTTATTCGTCCTATGTAAATCAAAAGATTGAAACACGCAGTGAATTACATTATTTGCATAAAAGCTGGTCAGCAACAATTGTGCTGGGGTAAGCCCACAAGTGTCACGATGCTTCTGGCACTAACAGAGCATGCCTACAACTTACAAACCCTAACCTGTACCTTTTTGGAATGTGGGAGGAAACTAGAGCACCTGGGTGAAACCCACACGGTTACAGAGAGAACGTAAAAACACTTTACAGACAGCGACAGGAATCAAACCCCAGTCGCTGATCCTTGGTGCTATAAAGCGATTGCACTAATTGCTACACTGCTGTGCCACCAAGTTTTTTGACATGGACTTGCCTGGAATGGGTTGCCTGGGGTAGTGGTGGAAACATATGGTAGTGGTGTTTAGGAGGCTGTTAGACAGATACATGCATATAACAGGGAACCGAGGAATATGGATCATGTACAGACAAAAGAGCATTGTGCTCAGCACAGACCCAGTGAGCTGAAGGACTTGTTCTATGTTCTGTGTTCATAGTCCATATCTGTGAGCTTTATGTTACTCTGAGAACTTCATGCTACTCTAAGAAATTCATGCATGCAAGAAATTTTATTGCACCCTGATCTACACTCAGTGGCCACTTTATGAGGTAAACCAGTCCATTAATGCAAATAGCTAATATCTATCCAATCACGTGGCAACAACTCAATGCATAAAAGCATGCAGACATGGTCAGGAGGTTCAGGAGTAATTCAAACCAAGCATCAGAATGGGGAGGAAATGTGATCTAAGTGACTTCGAGCATGGAATGATTGTTGTTGCCAGATGGGGTGGTTTAGGTATCTCAAAAACTGCTGACCTGCTGGGATTTTCATGTGTAACAGTCTCGAGAGTTTACACAGAGTGGTGTGAAAGACCCAGTAAGCGGCAGTTCTGTGGGTGAAAATGCCTTCTGCATGAGAAAGGTCAAAGCAGCATGGCCAGACTGATTCAAGCTGACAGGAAGACGACAGTAACTCAAATAACCATGTGTTACAACAGTGGTGCGCAGAATAGCATCTCTGAATTCACAACGTGTCAAAGGGGATGGGCTACAGCAGCAGAAGACCACAAACATTCACTTAGTGGCCACTTTATTAGATACACAAGGTACTTTATTAGGTTAAAAGAGGGCACTGAGTGTATACGACAATATATTAATCTGAATATTGTTTTCAGAAAACAATCTATCCAAGTTGAGGTGGGAAAAGTTTCTTTCCCTCCAAGCTTCTTGCATAAACCTAGATGGAATCATTATTTCACTGTGCCATAGATACCCCAACCATCACCCACCTGCCTTTCCAAAGATGACTATTGCAGCTCGTGCAAGGCAGAAACCAACGCCTGCGTTCTACTCATAAAGTGCTATTCTCTCAATCCACACATATTATGATTGCAAAAAATTGTTCTTTTTCTTCTCGCAGCTGTCAGGAAATAGCCGATGATGCTCCTCTCCCACTTTGCTAGATTATGAGAGTAATTACTAGAACATACGATCTATTGTTTTCTTGAAAATAACATAATCAGAAATGACACCCACGCAAAAAGTATGGGAAATATTTCAGCGTTGTTTGCCCCATCATTTGCTTCCCACTTTTATTTGTTATCCCTTTTCTTTTTTTGTAAAAGTTCTCGGTTTGTTGTAAGTGCCTGAATATTACTATCAGATAAATAGCAGGAACTGTTTGCTTCTGGTAAATAGCCAGTTTTATGTTGCATTCATTATAATAACAAGTACCGATTGCTTATTGCAGCTTTCTCGTCAACAAAACAACGCATTTTTGCAACCCGACTCGCACTGTTCCATAATGAAACAGATGGTTCTGATGTGCACACTTCTTTTCCATGAATAAATATTTTGTTGGAAGCCACTTCCCCATTTCCAATTTAATTTATTCAATTAATTAAGTATACCTTACCAGCATTACATAAAGGACTCCATCTCAGTATTCACAAAAAAAATCTAATCTGTGTTAATAACACTGCATTCAGAAAATACTGGAAACAGACTTTCTGTTCTCTTCATACCTGAATGAAGGAACTGTTTGTTATTTTCGAGAATTTGTAGTTGTCCTTTAGTAATTGGATTTTCAGCTTTAAATAATACCAGGAAACTTTCTGAGCACAGATGTTTACCCATTTTGATAACACTCTGCATTGTATTGTTAACTCTAAGTCTTAATCAAGACAGTGTAGAGTTCAGCTAAAAGAATGAAATGTAAGCATACGGAGATATAAAAAAAATTCATATAGCTATATATCGACACACAGTGAATGCGAGTTCCTGTAATGTGTGGATTCAGACTGTGGATGCAAGCTGAAAGCACTGAGAGAAAGAAACCATGCTCACATTATCAGCATCTGAAAAGGGAATGGGCAGACTTTTCATTTAGGTAAATGTCGAAGGATTCCTGCTGGAAATTCTTCTTTACACAAGTTGAGACAGTTGCTTTGTATTTCTTGTCAGATTTCCATCATTTGAAGCCTCATACATTTTTTAAAATCTCAAACTGCTGGGGGAGTCAGTTCCGTAGGGCTGGGGCTATCGGGTGGAAAATATACATCCTTGCCACTCTGAATCTGTTTCACTGAACCCCAAGCAGAAGTTCATTAGAATGACTTTAAACTAGATGTGAAACCATATATGCCACAGCAACAAACTGCTTCAGGAGTGCAGTAGGCCAAGCAGCATCTGCTGCGGGGGGGGGGGGGGGGAGAAGAATTGTCAATGTACAGGACAGAACCTTGCATTATTTGTTGCTCCACATTCCAGTGTCTGCAGTCTCTTGTATCTCCATATATGCCAGAACCTGGTCTTGCAAAGTTCCCCTTGTGACCATTTGACAGCAGACAACAGCCAGTGGCAAGCATTCATTATGGGTGGGGTGGCAAACTGGTGAGGATCACTATGTGTGAGGTATTTCTTTGCACTCAGCCTGCAGTGCTAACTCAGGCTCATTATCCCTGCCCATTGGCTTTGTACAGACCACTTGAAATAGGACCAAGACCAATTTTATGATTTCCCACAGGAACAGTAATGTTTAGTAACACACACAAAATGCTAGAGGAGTTCAGCAGGCAGCATCTATGGAGAGAAATAAACAGTTGACATTTCAGGACCCAAAGCATCAGCTGTTTATTCCTCTCCATAGATGCTGCCTGACAGGCTGAGTTCTTCCACCACTTTCTGTGTATTACTCTGAACTTCCTGCATTTGCAGAATCTGTTGTTATTGAAATGTTTAAATGAAATGCTCTTGTATGCAGATTATTAGACAGCCCTCAATCACAGTTCTATCACTCATGCCATGGAGCCTGAAGGCCGCGGGTTCAAACCTGACTTCCACATTTAAGGAGATGCTGATTCTGAAGAGATTTTAAGGTGAATTCTAATTGTTGACAGTGTCATCTTTTGAATAAGATTCCCGAAAGAAAATCTACCTATTCAGGTATATTAAAAAAAATTTATGCCACCATTGGAAGGAAGTTGTCTCAGTGTCCTGGCTGATATCTACCTATCCATACTACCATCACCGGGAAGATGTACAGAAGATGGGATATTCTATTGAAATTGTATTGAGACATTGGTGAGGCCAAATTTAGAGTATTGTTTGCAGTTCTAGTCCCCTACCTACAGGAAAAATATTGATAAGCTTGAAAGAGCGCAGAGAAAATTTACATGGATGCTGCCAGGATTTAAGGACCTGAGGTACAGGAAAAGATTGAATAGTTTTGGGCTTTATTGCCTTGAGCGCAGGAGAATGAGGGCAGATTTGATAGATTTGATGTGGGGTATAGATAACATCAATGCATCCAGGCTCCCCCCCCCCTGCCCTCAGGTTGGGCAAACTAGAACTAGAATTTATCGATTTAGAGCGAAAGGTGAAATATTTAAGGGGAAGTTGAGGTGGAATTTCTTTACTCAGAGGGCAGCGTGTGTGTGGAATGAGCTGCCAGCAGAAGTGCTAGATACAGACTGAATTTTAAACATTTAAGAGAAGTTTGGATAGATAGAGTACATGGACGAGAGAGGTAAAGTGTAGGTAGATGGGACTTGGCAGAAAACCTGGCCAGCATGGACTAGATGGGTCGAAGGCCTGTTTTGGTGCTGTAGTGCTCCATCACTCTATGTTGTGTTGAGCTACACAGACTGGCTCTGGATTGGATTTGGGATGTTGGGGCCTCCCCAGCTGAACAGCCTGCTTCCTTCACAAACAAGAGAAAATCTGCAGATGCTGGAAACCCAAGCAACACACACAAAATGCTGGAGGAACTCAGCAGGCCAGGCAGCATCTATGGAAAAGAGTATTGTTGACCTTTCGGGCCGAGTCCCTTCATCAGGACCTGATGCCCTTAACTAATCAAAAACCTATCAACCTCCTCTTTAAATATACCCAATGATTTGCTGTCCACAGCCATTTGCAACAATGACTTTAGGAGGGACTGAAAAGTAGGAACAGGGCACTTTGCTGTTGAGCAAGGAATGAGTGGAAGTGAACTCAGAAAGGAAAAGGAAGTGATAACTTTGGAGTAATAAGGGAACGTTTAATACCAGGTGTTATGGATTACTGCTGGCAAATCCAAAGCCTGGAAAATCTGCACTAGCACTGCACAAACAACCACTTATATAAATTTGCTGCCACACCAACAGTGGCAGAGGACTACACAGTCTATCCTCTCAGCTGCAGCTGGTAAGTTGCCTGGGGAACAAACAGAAAGATTCATGTGAGACACGGTAGGAACACATGTTGCTGTCAGCCCTGAAGGCACCAGAGACACTGGCCTGCCCTCAATGCTTTATTCTTTGCAAAAGGAGGTTAAAAACTCCTATTTCAATTTATCTAAAGTGTATAATTATTTAGAACAACAGGACTATAGGAGCGCTGGGAACATGAAGCTAAAGCCAAAGGTTTATGCAGAAATCAAGAACAAGAAAGGATTTCATGTCAAGCCCATGAAGAAACAGGTGCATTGCATGAAACGTATTCTTCACATGCTGGAAAAAAGGAAACAAAATTCCATCAGGATAACCCTTTTTCCACATCTTTCAGTGTATTTGGAGGAAAGAAATATTTTGTTGGTTGCAGACGCTCAAAACAAGAACAGTACTTCAACAAAGCAAAATACTGCAGAGGCTGGAAATCTGAATTGAAGTGCAGAAGATGCTCAGGCACCGTTGGTGGAAAAGCAAACTTCATGTTTCAGCTTAATGACCTTTTGTCTTAAATACAGCTACTGAGCAAAGACAGCAAGAACTTTGGCAGAAAAGGGTAATTCTATTTTAGTTGAACGCAGCCCAAGTTGGAATGGTGCCAAATTAAACATCACTGCAGTTCAGAATTAAAAGAAAATAATAGGACTGTCACAGCCAAGCTAAACGTAATCTTGACACAGCTGGTAAAATGCCCACCGCAATTTCAGAATATTGATGGTTCTAATCCCATTTCAGGATATGAGCATGTAATCTAGGTTGGCACGGCAGTACGGCACTGAGGGACTGTTGTACCACTGGAGTTGACACCCATCAGATCAACTGTTAGCCTCTGCCAAGATCTACTATTCTTGGTGATGCACTTCATGTTACATATTCCCATTAGCCATTGTGTTTGCCGGTAGTCACTCTAATGCCACAGCGAGTCACTGCATGCTCTTAGATTGCTTTTGAGAGACACGAGAATCCATGAAAGCATTTGTGTCTCTCTCTGCTTCATAGTTATCTTCACTAGTTACCGTACCCAGTTATGATGGAATTTGGGCCAGCACCATAAAGGTGGCCACCGTATCACTCTGTAGATAAAGATCGACAAGTACATGTTCCAGCACAGCAGGCCAGTATAATCTAACTTGCAGGCTACATCTCACTGCCCTGCTATTTGCAACACATAACACAGAACAAAGTGTACACATCATACCGAGGCTATGAGCACATGGCTAATGGACACCTCTACATAGAACTGAGCTCCCATAATTCCATTAAATTCAAAACTCCAGCATAAATATGTTCATTCTTCCAAACTATTTTCTCTCTCTACTTTTAGAAATTGTTCTTTCTTATCAGTTTTACGTGCTCAGGAGGCTAAAGAAATTTGGCATGTCCCCGTCGACCTCTGCCCATTAGTAATGATGCATCATAGAAAGCATTCTGTCTGGATACATAATGGGTTCATACGGCAACTGCTCTGCACGTGACCGCAGGAAACTGCAGGGAGATGTGGACACAGCTCAGCACGTCACAGACACCAGATTTCCTCTATGGGCTCTCTCTGTATTTCCCACTGCCTCAGTAAAGCAGCCAGCATCATCACAAATGCAAGAAAGTCTACAGCGGGCAGCACGCGCGGCCTCTCCGGTGATGATATCTGTTATCTGTCAAGTAGGGGACCCGTGCACAATTCTGATTTGATGGCGACGGACTTGAGAGTACGGAGGAACATCTGGAAAACTTCTGAAATGTCCGCTTCGCTGCCGCTGCTACTGTGTGGTAACCAGAATCTCTGGAGCAGAAGGCCCTGAAATCCTCAGCTTTGCGTGTTTCAGCGGTCGGGGCAAGGTCGAAGGCGCTCGACAGAGGATGGCACTCGAGAGGCTGTATCGGAGAGGCTGGTCAGAAGTTCTAAGTTTTTGGCCGAATGGACTCAGGGTTGGCTGTGGTCGGCTGCTTCCAAGGCATCGGCAAGTTGACGGTGCCTGGAGGTTTATGGCAGGGAGTTTCTCCCTTTTGCCGCCTGCTATCGGGGACTCGGGAGTCAATTGACTCGGGGACTTCTGAGATTTTATTTACCGTGCCCATGGTTTATTCTTCATCAAATTATGGTGTTGCTTTGCACTGCTGTAACTATATATTATAATTATACGGTTCTGTCAGTGTTAGTCTTTGGTTTTTCCTGTTTTCTGTGATATCACTCCGGAGAAACATTGTATCATTTCTTAATGCATGTATGCATTTCTAAATGACAAAAAAAGAGGACTGAGTGTTCTCATAATCTAAAATCTAAAAGATGCTGGAAATCCAAGACAACACACACAAAATGCAGGAGGAGCTCAGCAGGCCAGGCAACATCTATGGAAACGAGTAAACAGTTGATGTTTTGGGCCGAGACTCTTCATCAGGACTGAACTGAGAAGGAAGGGGGAAGACGCCAGAATAAAAAAAAGTGGGGGAGGGGCAAGGAGGCTAGCTGCAAGGTGATAGGTGAAGCCAGGTGGGTGGGAAAGGTCAAGGGCTGGAGAAGAAAGAACTTGATAGGAGAAGAAAGAATTTGATAAGAGAAGAAAGAATTTGATAGGAGAGGAGAGTGGACCACAAGAGAAAGGGAAGGAGGAGACAACCCAGAGGAAAGTGCTAGGCAGGTGAGAAGAGATAAAAGTTCAGTAAAATCAAAGACCCCCCCCCACCCCAGACATTCTCTCTTCTCCCCTCTCCCATTAGGGTTTCTATCCCACTGTTAATAGACTACTCAATGGACCTCTTGTAAGAGAAGGTGCCTCACAATTTACCTTGTTAGGATCTTGCACTTTATTTACCTTTACTGCACTTCTTGGTAGCCGTTACACTTTATTCTGCATCGTTATTGTTTTACCTTGTCCTAGTTCAATGCACCGTGTAACGATTTGATCTGTATGAACAGTAAGCATTACAAACGTTTCACTGTATCTTGGCACATGTGACAATAATAAATCATTACCAATATTGATGCCAGTCATTACATCACTCTGGAGGGGTGGATGCTACATTGAGTGACTTTTGTGTATTTTCTGACTTGCAGACAAAACCAACTTATGAATACAAACTAAAATGAAAACTACAATTTACACAGGGACAGCCAATAATGTGCTTCACCACATTAACTCCACTGGCCTCACCCTATCAGTGATATTCCTGATGTTCTACCCATCCTTCCCCTATCTGTTTCATGACTGAAAACTAACCTGTTTTCTCTGGGTAGCTCTGATCAAAGCTATCAGACCATTTCTTTTTCAACACTGCTGCCTGACCAGAAGAGGTTTTCTAGTGTTTCCTGTTTTTACCACACCACCACTCCATATGACCCACCTATAAAGAACAGCATTCCAAAGTTTTTTTTAAAGTAATTGTATTTGTTGGAAATACCAAACAAAAAAGGGTCTTTAACCAGTGATGTTAACTCTCTCTCTTTCCAAGGATGCTGCCTGATTTGCTGCAAGTTACGAGCGTTATATTCTCACATTCACCACTTGTAGCTTTCAAATGAAAAGTAAAAGAGCTTATTCTGCTTTCTTTCATTTCGCCTTCTTACAGTGTGAAACAGGTGACCAAGGTATCAGAAGAAAAACAACACTTCCCAACAACTTTTTAATCACTCTAGCTACAGTTATTCACTCATTCCAGCATCACTGCCCCTGACTGCCCTTGGGAATGTAATGGTGAGCCAACTTCCTGAATCATTGCAGTCCATGTGTGAAGGCCCACCCAGAGTGTTGCTTGGTTGATCCTGGGAATTGATTTGGCATATTTCCAAATCAGGATGAGTTGCAAATTGGAAGGAAGGTGTTGTTCCCATGTACCTACTGCTCTCATCCTTCTTAGAAAGCAATGGGCTAGGGAGAGGTTGCTGAGTTAGGGCACAGTGCTGTTGCAGAGTTCTGACAGAGCATAAGACCATAAGACATAGCAGCAGAATTAGGCCATTGAATCTGCTCCATCATTTCATCATGGCTGACGCATTTTCCCTCAGCTCCAATCTCCTGCCCTCTCCCCGTATCCCTTCATGCCCTTACTAATCAAGAACCTACCAACCTCTGCTGTAAATATACCCATTGACTCGACCTACACAGCCACCTGTGGCAATGAGTTCCACAGATTCACCACCCTCTACTAAAGAAATTCCTCCTCATCTCCGTTCCAAAATGACATCCTTCTTTTCTGAGTCTGTATCCTCTGGTCTTAGACTCCCCGCACCCCCATCCCACCATAGGAAACATCCTCTCCACATTCACTCTATCCAGGCCTTTCAACATTTGAACGAGGTCACCCCTCTTTCTTCCAGTGAGTAGCGGCCCAGAGCCATCAAACCCTCCTCATATGATAAGCCTTTCAATCCCGGAATCATTTTTTGGAACCTCCTTTGAACCCTCTCCAGTATCAGCAGATGCTTTCTTAGATAAAGAGTCCAAAACTCCTCGCAATACTCCATGTGATACAGGAGTATGAGAGCTCAGATGACTGGACTTAAGAACTGGCTTCTTCCCAATTGCTATCAAACTTGTGAACCAGTCATTTATTTTACATCCACTTCCCAGTGGTGTTGTGACATTTTCAAACCCTTAGTTCAACCTCTTGTATCACTGTCACTTTGGCATTTCTTCTTGCACCATCTCAGTTTGCACCATTGTTTTGCTCTCATCACTATGACGTACCTATGCTTGTACTTATTGTTACCGTGTTTAGTCTGTAAGCTTTATGCAAGCAAAGGAATTCGTTGGAGCCTGGTGCATGCCACAATAAACTAAGATAACTAAGAGGAATTTGGATAGATACATGGATGGGGGTCACTGGCTGGTGGTGTAGTGGCGTTAGCACCGGACTTCGAGGTGAACTTTCCATCCGTACAGGGTTGAGCACTGAGCTGGCAACTCGGTTCCATAAAGAAAAATCAAACGCTACAGAAATGGCACCTGAGGCACTACAAGGCGCGAAAAGGAACAACAAACAAGCAACACGGAAGGGAGGGGTACGGAGGGCTTTAGTTCCCGTGCAGGTCAATGGAACTAGGACTAGTTCAGCATGGTCTAGATGGGCAAAAGGGCCTGTTTTGGTGCTGTAGTGTTCCATGACTCTCTAACATTCTGTGCCCCCACCCCTACATTTAATACTTATGTAAAGTGATGACTCGGTTTGAATTTTGTGGCAAGGCTAAACGCAGGCCCCCAATTTCATTTCCAGCATCCCCCTTGCACCACGAATACTAAACTGCCTGCCAAGGACAGAAGTAGTGGAAGGCTACAGAAAAAAAAAGCATACAAAATGATAAAGTCCAATTCAATTAGCCGCTAAATCTGTGTGGAGCATCTGTTCCTGACATAATCCATTTCAAAGACACTGAATCTTTCAAGAGTGTTTTTACTATGATCTGCTTTTGCCGTATATCTTGTAATTGTGAAACTGGTAGCATACTAGTGCCATATTACACAAAAAATTTATTCTTCATTACAGAGTGAAGGCTTCCTTGTTAAAATTTTCATCCACACGAATGAGTTTCCTTTCATCTTGTCCCCAGTACTTCCTCTACCTAATTTTAAATTACGTGTTCATGGCTGGATTTCCGACCATTATTTCACTGACAGGCACAGCTATTGCCTACCACCCTTGGAAGTGTTTTACTGTGGACTCTCTGATAGCTCGAAAGGTCAATGCTATGTATTACTAAGTCACACAGCCCAGACGCATCAGTTAGCCAGTCCTGGGAACATTGCTGATGTGAAAATTAACCTCAGTACTTCAAGGTGAAGGAAGCACAAGGTCAGTAATCAGGACCCAGATCTCTGACTGCTGACTCCACCTCCACCAGGGTAATATTTTCCAGGTGGGGGGGGAGAAAAATCCTGCAGTAACCGGGCAGAAAAGTGACAGAACCAGTGACACAGTATTGTTTTGAAATTAGCAGGAAAAAAAACCCAGCCACCAATATCAGTGAATAATTAGACCTAAAGGGCATAAAACACCGTGATTAATATTTGAGTATGTGGCTAATTCCTGTTATCTATCTTGCAGTCATCGGTATATCAATGGTGATGAGGTCAAGAGGGTTGATAGCTTCATGTTTCTAGAAGAAGACTGTCCTGGTCCAAGCATGCAGATGCCATTGATAAGAAAGCATATATATAGATAGATAGATAGATAGATAGATAGATATACTTTATTAATCCCGAGGGAAATTTGGTTTTGTTACAGCCGCACCAACCAAGAATAGAGCATAAATATAGCAATACAAAAAACCCCAACAATCAAACACCAAAATGCAAACTGTGCCAGATGGAAAATAAGTCCAGGACCAGTCTATTGGCTCAGGGTGTCTGACCCTCTACGGGAGGAGCTGCACGTTCGATGGCCACAGGCAGGAACGACCTCCCGTGCCGCCAAGTGTTGTATCACAGTGGAATGTGGCTGAAGTCCAACAGTAAAAAGTTCTGCAAACACGTTCCTCGATCGTAATATGCCCCGGATTGCACCATCTGTTGTTAACCAGATCAGTAAGCACCCAACTCCTTTACGCTTACCGCTGTCAGTGCACTACCGGTCAGCCGGAACGGTATTACCCACCGAACTCCTCTTCTCCAAAAGTCTCTGTTGTCTTGACCCGGTCCTCTTTCCTCGGCTTTGTGATCCCCCCCAATGTGTTTTCCTCCGGATTTCAGCAGGGGTGTCCACCGCTCTGTTCGCTAAGCCGGCCGGAATTTGCTGGTCCGTGAAATACACAATGCGACCTTGCTTCTGTCCCACATGTCGGGATGTAACCATTTCCAGCGCTAAAGAAAACCCAAATAAAACTCTCTCTACCAGCATGTTAGAGTGGGTGCAGCTTCGACGTGTTACCGTGAGAAAAAAAATACAAAAAAATAATGTAAATTAAAAAGTAAGTAGAAGAAAGTAAGAATAGATCGGAACGGCTGTACCAGGCTGCATGCACGACCGGCACATACGCACTAAGTCAGTGCCCTCTTACCCCAGGGGGCCAAAGAATGTGGGGAAGGGGGGCATTAGAGCGATGCTTTAGAGTGCCAGCGACCAGTGATTGGGTTCAATTCCCACTCCTGTTGCAGCGGCATCACAAGCACTTGGACACGAGCAGCACATAAGCATAATTTGTTTAAAATTTTTGAACTACATCCCCAATCCCATGATTCAAAGCTACAGCTTTAACAAGCATTTAGATCAAATATATTCACAGACCATTTTACTGATTCGGTGGAGACAATGAAAGACTGAAGGAGATATTATAGAATTTTACAGAGTCATGGGTAAAGCCCTCCCAACCGTTGAGCACATCTGCATGGAATGCTGTCGCAGGAAAGCAGCACCCGTCATCAGGGACCCCCACCACCCTGGACATGCCCTCTCCTCGCTGCTGCCATCAGGAAGAAGGTACAGGAGCCTCAGGACTCACATCACCAGGTTCAGGAATAGTTATTACCCCTCAGCCATCCAGCTCCAGAATCAGAAGAGATAGCTTCACTCAACCTCACTTGCCCCATCATTTTCAAGGACTCACTTTCAAGGACTCTTCATCTCATGTTCTCAATATTCATTGATTATTTATTTATAATTATTTTCTTCTTTTTGTATTTACACAGGTTGTTGCTTTTTGCACTCTGGTTGGACGCCCTAGTTGGGTGGTCTTTCATTGATTCTGCTACGGTTATTATTCTTATAGACTTATTGAGTATGCCTGCAAGAAAATGAATCTCAGGGTTGTATATGGTGACATATATGTAGCTTAGTGGGCACGTGGCCAAGTGGTTAAGGCATTGGACTAGCAACCTGAAGGTCGTGAGTTCGAGCCCCAGCCGAGGCAGCGTGTTGTGTCCTTGAGGAAGGCACTTAATCACACATTGCTCTGTGACGACACTGGTGCCAAGCTGTATGGGTCCTAATGCCCTTCCCTTGGATAACATTGGTGTCCTGGAGAGGGGAGAATAGCAGCATGGGCAACTGCCGGTCTTCCATACAACCTTGCCCAGGCCTGCGCCCTGGAGAGTGAAGCCTTTCCAGGCACAGATCTGTGGTCTCGCAAGACTAACGGATGCCTTTATTTATTTGTATGTAGTTTGGTAATAAATTTACTTTGAACTTTGAATTTTAGCTGTACATAGTCAAAGGGGTTTTTCAAAGAGTTATATAAGAAATGGATCTTTTGGCCCACCATATCTGTGCTAGCCATTAAGCACCCAAATGATGATCCCATTTTGTTCTCTTCACATTCTGGTCAACTCCCTCTACATTCTATCATTCAGCTTCTCACAAGGAGTAAATTAGAGTGCCCAATTTTCCCAGTAATCCCCACATCTTCAGGATGTGAGAGGAAACATACTCACAGGGAGAAGGTGCGAAGTTCACAGCATGCAGCGTTTCACGGATCGGGATTGAACTGAGATTGCCAGAGCTGTGAGAGAGTAGCTCCACATGAAGCACCACTGTGCCGGCCAGAATCTGAGTGGAGATGCTGGTAGAATTTCAGCATCACCCAAGGAAAGCTCGCTGCTAACAAGCTGAAATCTAGGGCTATGAAGCAGAAAGGCAGATGTTATCATTGTGACTGCACACAATATCAGACTAATGAGCCTGTCAAAACTGTGATGTCAAGGGATATTTGTCAATAGCTTGCTTATAAACAAAGCAAGGCCATGGACTGAACTGTGGCATAGTCAGTAAAGCTGTCACCTTACATCTCCAGCCACCTGGGTCTGATCGCGTTTTGCACATCCTCCCTGTGACGGTATGGGCTTTCGCCTGGCTACTCTGCTTTCTTTCCACTTTCCAATGATGTGCTGGCTTTCAGATTTAACTGGCCACTGTAAATAGTCACTTGGGTGTGGTATTGATAGGATCAGCAAAAGGTTGACAAGAAAGATGGAAAAATCCAGCGGCTTCAGTGCAGGATTAGATGTTGCTTGAATGTCAGGAAACACTCGATGGGTGAAAGGAACTCTTTCCCACATATGACTTCACGGGAAGTTAGAAATAAAGGCATCCGTTAGTCTTGCGAGACCATGGATCTGCGCCTGGAAAGTCTTCACTCTCCAGGGCACAGGCCTGGGCAAGGTTGTATGGAAGACCAGCATTTGCCCATGCTGCAAGTCTCCCCTCTCCACGATACCAATATTGTCCAAGGGAAGGGTATTAGGACCCATACAGCTTGGCACCAGTGTCGTCGCAGAGCACTGTGTGATTAAGTGCCTTGCTCAATGACACAACACGTTGCCTCGGCTGGGGCTCGAACTCACGACCTTCAGGTTGCTAGTCCAATGCCTTAACCAATTGGCCACGTGCCCACACGAAGTTAGAAAGACTAGCTTTATTTGTCACATGTACCATAGTTCGTGGCAAGAACCAGCACAGTCCAAGGAAGTGCTGGGCACAAACCATAAGTGTAGTCACATCAACATAGCATACCCACACTTTACTAATCCTAACACATACAGCTTTGGAATGTGAGAGGAAGGTCATGGGAAGAACATAGAAACTACTTACAGACCGTGACGGGAATTGAATCCTGATCGCTGCCACTGTAACGCGTTTCGCTAACTGCTACACTACCATGCCATCCAAAATTCCAAAGCTCAAGCAAATGAAGTATAAAATCTATTTAACACAACAGTAACATATAACATATATGTTTTCGCTGAAGACGTTTATGACTTTTAATGGTATTTCAGGCTAGGTCAAAGGAAAATCAACCTTCCCATATGTCCATAAATATGGAAGGAAAGAGAATGCCAATCAGTATTGACAGTCGTGACGCAGTATCTCAGATTCAGTGTCAGATTTATTTATCACATGTACATTGAAACATATGGTGAAAAGCATCACTTACTTTAACCCTCAACACACCCAAGGATGCGTTCACTTCAGCCCATAAGTGTCACCACACTTTCCGGCGCCAACATAGCAAGCCCACAATGTTCAATTGAACACAAAATGCAACAAAGCAACACCAGCGTTAACAAGCCCTGTTTCTCCTTCCCTTTCACCCACTCACAAACACAGTCCTCTAACTCCAGGGCAAGCCTCTTCCGCCTCCAGTGGACTTGTGGCTTTGCAGACACTGGGACCCAACCTCCCTCGCAGCCTCGCAGACTCAGACTCCAGCAACTGGGCGTCGACTTCTGAACTTCTGATCAAACTTCGGGCTTCAATCTGTACCTCCGATTGGCCTTTGGGCTTCAATCTGTACCTTTGATTAGCCTTTGGGCTTTGATCCAGGAATCCGATCCAGATCAAAGTATCTAGTATCAGTTATGTATGAGCAAGGAGTTAAGCACCAATGGCCAAAGAGTACACGTAAGTTCAAGGAGTTATTGACTTACTTTATACCTATGCTGGGGAAATAGTCAAGGTAAAAAGGGATGTGTGAAGTTATATTGAAAAGTGGTGAAACAGAAGCAAAGCTGTCTCTTCTGATTGTCTCTGAGAAAGAAGCTAATTTGGTTGGCCAAAATTCACTTTCAGAAGTTAGGTGAAATTGGGTGATCTCGAGACAGAAACTGCCTGCATCGATAGCACTTGACAAGTAACTTGAGGTGTTTCATGTTGAACTCTCCAGCATTCAAGACATGAAAGACAGGATTCACACAAAGGACAATGCTGCATTTAAAGTTTTTAAGAGCATGACCTGAACCTTCTCAGTCAGAAATAAAAGGTTTGGGGAAAGTTGAAGAAACTAGAGAAATCCGATTCAGCTTTCTGCCTGGACGGTTCGTATAGCAGAGACAGACAATATCATTGGAGGCAATGGAGTAGCAAATGATATCTGTCACTCAGCTAGTAGGGGAAAAAAACTCCAACAACTCTTTACGTGTCAATCTGAAGCATAAAGGGGATGGGCTAAAGGCCTGTTTCTATACTGCATAACATTAGAACCAGAATCAGGTTTAATATCAGTGACATATGTCGTGAGCTGTCTTGTTTTGTGACGGCTGAAGAGTCAATATATAAAAAATTCTACAAATTACAATAAGAATTATTGGGACAGCATGGTAGCATAGTCGTTAGCACAACACATTCCAGTACCAGCAATGCGGGTTCAATTCCCACCACTGCCTGTAAGGAGTTTGTACATTTTTCCCGTCCAAACCGTGTGGGTTTCCGCAGGATACTCTGGCTTCCTCTCACAAACATACCAGTTGGGAGGCTAATTGGTCACTGTAAATTGTCCCGCGATTAAACTGGGATTACATTGGGGATTGCTGGGCAGCATGGCTCAAAGAGCCTATTCCTCACTGCACCTCAATCAATAAGTAAATAAGTAAAAGTAAAACTAAATTAAATTAGTAGTGCAAAAATAGTAAGGTAGTGTTCATGGGTTAGTGCATTGTCTGTTCAGAAATCTGATGGCATATGGGACTCTATGGCATGCTTAGCAGATTGGTTCAAAGGAGAACAGCAATGTGTGCTTTCTTTGGATTGTTCCACTACGATAGACTTCCACTTGGAACAGCCTCAGTTCAGGGAATTTGCTCCTAGGACTGCCTGATGTTTTAAGTTACTAAGGTGACTTTTTGGCGTCTGGAAAGGTAGAGCAGGAAGCTGGGAATTTAGAGGGTGCAAAATTCAGGAAGGTGGAGAGAAAAGTGTGTTTTTGCTGTCCTGGTCAAAGCAGTACTGGATACATCTAAATGACCCAATGTGACTTGTGCTGCAAGTACTGTGGGTATTTATCGCCAGCTTTAAGCAAAGAATTTGGACCTTCACTTAAGATGCTGAATCATAAGACAACATAGAAGTTCAAACTCAAGCTTATTGGCATTCATCCATACGCTGTACATGTGTACGGCCAAACAAAACAACATTCCTCTGACCGGAATGCACAATACAGTACCTATAACTCACACACAATACATTAAGTAACGTAACAATAAATAAGTTAACAAAATAATGTGCATTTACAACACAAGGTAAATGCAAAGAGTACAACTGATGCCTCCAACGTGATGAGACCTGGGTAGCTGCAAGGAGTTCCGCAGTCTTACTGCCAGGGGGAAGAAGTTGTTTGCCGAACAGTCCCTGGCCTAATACTATGGTACCTCCTGCCTGATGGTGGGGCTGGGGAGGATGTCAAAGGGATTGAGGGACGGATGGGAGAGTTCCTGATAAATATTTCAGATGGGTGGAAGGGAAACCCGTCAAGTTGACAAAGAAATTCAAAGCTGAATAATAACAATTAAAGCAGTTACTGCTGAGTTCACAGTTCCTGTTCATTATTGTCTAGCAAAGCCTTGAACATGAGAACATAAGAAATAGGAGCAGGAGTCGGCCATCTGGCTCGTCGAGCCTGCTCCGCCATTCAATAAGATCATGGCTGATCTGGCCATGGACTCATCTCCACCTACCTGCCTTTTCCCCATCACCCTTAATCGTTGGCGTTAGTTTGTTACAGAGAGAGGAGAAAGGAGGTGGTTTTCCATCAAGGTCTCCTTCCAATGCAGTAAAAAATGTTAGTCCCAATGAGAGAGAGATAGTTTAACTATTTTTTATGAAACAAGTAAGTTCAACAAATAATTGACTTTCAAACCACAAGACCCTGGAGGAAATTTTTGATGAATCCAATAGATGCCACAGATGGTTGCGGCTGCAGTTTAGAAATTATTGTTAACAATGTCTGTGTACACTGAAAGTAGACATTATAGTCAGAATATTGCTGTGCTGAGTGAACTGCCAGCTGGTGTAATTTACTGCGATACGCCAATACTGGGTCATGCTTCACAGCCTGGTGGCAACTGCTCTACCCAAGACTGTCAGAAGTTAACGCAAGGCAGTTCATCACGAAAACCTGCCTCCCCTCTACTGACTCAGTCCGCACTTCCTACTGTCTCAAGAAAGTGTTCAACATAAAGATGCCCCTCACTCCAGACATTCTCTCTTCTCCCTGCTTCCATCAGGCAGAAAATACAAAAGCTTGAAAACACATTCATTACTGTCAGAGGTCGTGGTACATATTGGTAGCAACAACATAGGCAGGAAAAGGGAGGATTATTGAAAGCGCACTACAGGGAGTTAGGAAGGAAGTTGAGAAGCAGGACCACAAAGGTAGTCATCCCGGGATTACGGCCTGTGCCACGTGACAGTGAGTGTAGGAATACAGTGAGGTGGAGGATAAATGCGTGGCTGAGGGATTGGAGCAGAGGGCAGGGATTCAAATTTCTGGATCATTGGGACTTCTTTTGGGGCAGGAGTGACCTGTACAAAAAGGACGGGTTGCACTTGAATCCCAGGGGGACCAATTCCTGGCGGGGAGGTTTGCTAAGGCTACTGGGGAGAGTTTAAACTAGAATTGCTGGGGGGTGGGAACCAAACTGAAGAGACTGAGGAAAAGGCAGTTGGCTCACAAATAAGAGAAACTTAGTGCAAGAGGGAGGATAGGCGTGTGATAGAGAAGGGATGCGCTCAGACCGAAATGTGTCTATTTTAATGTAAGGAGTATTATGAACAAAGTCGATGAGCTTAGAGCGTGGATAAGTACCTGGAGCTATGATGTTGCGACCATTACAGAGACTTGGATGGCTCAGGGGCGGGAATGGTTACTTTGAGTGCCAGGCTTTAGATGTTTCAGAAAGGACAGGGAGGGAGGCAAAGGAGGTGGGAGCATGGCACTGTTGATCAGAGAGAGTGTCACAGCTGCAGAAAAGGAGGAAGACATGGATGGATTGTCTACAGAGTCTCTGTCGGTGAAAGTTAGGAACAGGAAGGGGTCAATAACTCTACTGAGTGTTTTTTAAAGACCACACAATAGTAACAGGGACATCGAGGAGCAGATAGGGAGACAAATTCTGGAAAGGAGTAATAATAACAGGGTTGTTGTGATGGGAGACTTGAATTTCCAAAAGATTGATTGGCATGTCCCTATTGTGAGGGGTTTAGATGGGGTGAAGTTTGTTAGGTGTGTTCAAGAAGGTTTCTTGACACAATATATAGATAAGCCTACAAGAGGAGAGGCCGTACTTGATCTGGTATTGGGAAATGAACCTGGTCAGGTGTCAAATCTATCAGTGGGAGAGCATTTTGGAGATAGTGATCACAATTCTATCTCCTTTACCATAGCATTGGAGAGGGAAAGGAACAGACAAGTTAGGAAAGCGCTTAATTGGAGTAAGGGGAAATACGAGGCTATCAGGCAAGAACTTGGAAGCATAAATTGGGAACAGACATTCTCAGGGAAATGTATGGTAGAAATGTGGCAAATATTCAGGGGATATTTGTGTGGTGGTCTGCATAGGTACGTTCCAATGAGACAGAGAAAGGATGGTAGGGTACCGGAACCATGGTGTACAAAGGCTGTTGAAAATATAGTCAAGAGGAAAAGAAGAGCTTACAAAAGGTTCAAAAAGCTAGGTAATTATAGAGATCTAGAAGATTATAAGGCTAGCAGGAAAGGGCTTAAGAAAGAAATTAGGAGAGCCGGAAGGGGCCATGAGAAGGCCTTGGTGGACAGGATTAAGGAAAACCCCAAGGCATTCTCCAAGTATGTGAAGAGCAAGAGGATAAGACGAGAGAATAGGACCAATCAAGTGCGACAATGGAAAACTGTGTATGGAACCGGAGGAGAGAGCAGAGGTACTTAATAAGTACTTTGCTTCAGTATTCACTACGGAAAAGGATCTTGGCGATTGTAGGGATGACTTACAGTGAACTGAGAAGCTTGAGCATGTCGATATTAAGAAAGAGGATGTGCTGGAGCTTTTGGAAAGCATCAAGTAGGATGTCACTGGGACCGGACAAGATGTACCCTAGGCTACTGTGGGAGGCGATGGATGAGATTGCTGAGCCTCTGGCCATGATCTTTGAATCATCAATGGGGACAGGAGAGCTTCCAGAGGATTGGAGAATTGCGGATGTTGTTCCTTTATTCAAGAAAGGCAGTAGAGATAGCCCAGGAAATTATAGACCAGTGAGTCTTGCTTCAGTGGTTGGTAACTTGATGGAGAAGATCCTGAGAGATAGAATTTTTGAACATTTGGAGAGGCATAATATGATTAGGAATAGTCAGCATGGCTTTGTCAAGGGTAGGTTGTTCCTTATGAGCCTGATTGAATTTTTTGAGGACATGATTAAACACATTAATGAAGGTAGAGCAGTGGATGTACTGTTTATGGACTTCAGCAAGGCATTTGACAAGCTACCCCATGCAAGGCTTATTGAGAAAGTAGGGAGGCATGGGATTCAAGGGGATATTGCTTTGTGGATCCAGAACTGGCTTGCCCACAGAAGGCAAAGAGTAGTTGTAGATGGGTCATATTCTGCATGGAGGGCGGTCACAAGTGGTGTGCCTCAGGGATCTGTTCTGGGACCCCTGCTGTTCGTGATTTTTACAAATGACCTGGATGAAGAAGTGGAGGGATGGGTTAGTAAATTTTCTAATGACACAAAGGTTGGAGGTGTTGTGGATAGTGTGGAGCGCTGTCAGAGGTTACAGCGGGACATTGATAAGATGCAAAGCTGGGCTGAGAAGTGGCAGATGGAGTTCAACCCAGATAAATGTGAAGTGGTTCATTTTGGTAGGTCAAATACGATGGCAGAACACAGTATTAATGGTGGGACTCTTGGCAGTGTGCAGGATCAAAGGGATCTTGGGGTCCAAGTCCATAGGACGCTCAAAGCAGCTGCACAGGTTGACTCTGTGGTTAAGAAGGCATACAGTGTATTGGCCTTCATCAATCGTGGAATTGAATTTAGGAGCCGAGAGGTAATGTTGCAGTTATATAGGACCCCGGTCAGACCCCACTTGGAGTACTGTGCTCAGTTCTGGTCGCCTCACTGCAGGAAGGATGTGGAAAACATAAAAAGGGTGCACAGGAGGTTTACAGGGATGTTGCCTGGATTGGGGAGCATGTCTTACGGGAACAGGCTGAGTGAACTCGGCCTTCTTTCCTTGGAGCGACGGAGGATGAGAGGTGACCTGATAGAGGTGTATAAGATGATGAGAGGCATTGATCGTGTGGATAATCAGAGGCTTTTTCCCAGGGCTGAAATGGCTAGCATAAGAGGGCATAGTTTTAAGATGCTTGGAAGGTACAGAGGAGATGTCGGGGTAAGATTTTTATGCAGAGAGTGGTGAGTGCGTGGAAGGGGTTGCCAGTGATGGTGGTGGAGGCGGATATGATAGAGTCTGTTAAGAGACTCCTGGACAGATACATGGAGCTCCAAAAAAATAGAGAGCTATGGGTAATTTCTAAGGTAAGGACATGTTCGGCACAGTTTTGTGGGCTGAAGGGCCCATATTATGCACTAGGTTTTCTATGTTTCTATGTTCTAACATCTTATAACGCTGTTATAAGGCTTTTGAACAGAGCTTTTGCACAATAAAGGTGAATTGTTGATATCTCAATCCACCTGATCTCTACCTTCACAAAATGCTGGAGGAATTCAGCAGGCCAGGCAGCATCTATGAGAAAAAGTACAGTTGATGTTTCGGGCTGAAACCCTTCAGCAGGACTGGAGAAAAAAAAGCTGAGGAGCACACTCTCCCCACTTCACCGTTTCCCAACCCCTTGTCCTTCTCTCAAGAATACCACCACACCTCCTTCACCATTTTCCATCTCATTGTCCCTCTCTCATGAATACCTCCACGAACCCCTTTCACCATTTCCCATCCCCTCCTCCCTCTCTCATGTTATCTCCTTGCCTATCCATCACCTCCCTCTGGTGCTCCTCCCCCACCTTTCTTCTTTCTTCCATGGCCTTCTATCTCTTTCATCAATCAACTTCCCAGCTCTTTGCTTCATCCTTCCCCCTCCAAGTTTCGCCTATTGTCTGGTCTTTCTCTCTCCTCTGCCCCCCAACCTCGCCACCTTTCAAATCTACTCCTCAGCTTTTTCTCTCCAGTCCTGTGGAAGGGTTTCGGCCTGAAGCATTGACTGTGCTTTTTTCCATCGATGCTTCATGGCCTGCTGAGTTCCTCCAGCACTTTGTGTGATAACTTCCAGCATCTGCAGACTTTCTAATTTGTGATCTCTATCTGCTCTGTGTTTTCATTAAAATGATAACCGTACACCATATTCCACATTGTGTTATCACTATTCCCTTTGTACTATCTCAATGTACTTGTTATTGAATGATCTGTATGGATAATATACAAAACATGCCAATAATGACACGTTAACATACGAGGAATGGCTGATGGCTCTGGGCCTGTACTTGCTGGAGTTTAGAAGAATGGGGGTGGGGGGAGTTCATTGAAACCCATTGAGTATTGGAAGGGTTAGATTGAGTGTGCGTGGAGAGGATATTTCCTATAGCGGGGCAGCCTAGGACCAGAGGGCATAGCCTTAGAATGAACAGATGTCCCTTTAGAACAGAGATGAGGAGGATTTTTCTTCTAGCCGGAGCTTGGGTGAATCTGTGGAATTCATTGCCACAGACGGCTGCAGAGGTATATTTAAAGCAGAGTTTGATAGGTTCTTGATTAGTTAGGGTGTCTAAGGTTATGGAGAGCAGGCAGGATAATGGGGTTGAGAGGGATAATAAATCAGCCATGATGGAATGGTGGCGCAGATCTGACGGGTCAAATGGCCTAATTCTACTCCTATGTTTTATGGTTTTATAATAAACCAATTACCACTGATTCATTGCTTGAATACACCAGTCACAACCAAACCACTTGCTCCTGAAACAAGGGATGACTCCATTCTCTCGCAGTGTACCACCACCTCCAGCATTGGTCCTTTGTAGATCCAAAATTCCTTTTTTTTAAAAAACTCAAGAAAGAGTACTTTGCCTGAGAAGTTTCATGGACACACACAGGAATATCTCATATTAAGCAAGTTTCCAGACATTGTGTCTGCTGGCCTGACATCGGCAAGCATTTGGAGGAGACAACTTAAAAAAATTAAGATGTCAGGGGTAAGTTTTTTATGCAGAGGTGAGCGCGTGGAATGGGCTGCCAGCGATGGTGGTGGAGGCAGATACGATAGGTTCTCTGAAGAGACTGTGGGCACGTGGCCAAGTGGTTAAGGCATTGGACTAGTTACCTGAAGGTCGTGAGTTCGAGCCCCAGCCGAGGGAACGTGTTGTGTCCTTGAGCAAGGCACTTAATCACACACTGCTCTGCGACGACACTGGTGCCAAGCTGTATCGGTCCTAATGCCCTTCCCTTGGACAATATTGGTATCGTGGAGAGGGGAGACTTGCAGCATGGGCAACTGCTGGTCTTCCATACAACCTTGCCCAGGCCTGCGCCCTGGAGAGTGAACACTTTCCAGGTGCAGATCCATGGTCTCACAAGACTAACGGATGCCTTTCTTCTGAAGAGACTCCTGGACAGGTACATGGAGCTCAGAAAAATAGAGGGCTATGGGTAACCCTAGGTAATTTCTAAGGTAAGGACATGTTCTGCACAGCTTTGTGGGACAAAAGACCTGTATTGTGCTGTAGGTTTTCTATGTTTCTATGTTGCTAAATTGTTACTATCAACGGTGAAGTGTCAGCACAAAGAGAGCTGCAACATTCACAATCAGCTAGGAAACCACCAGACAGAGTAAATTTGTACTGACAGAATTATTTTGACCGATAGTTAATGCGTGCTTGCATCTAACTTAAAGTGGGGTGGGGGGGGGGTGGTAGATGTTATATCCAATGAACAATTAATTGTTATCAACTTCTCCAAGGATGGTCTCCTTGTCGTGGTGGAAAGATTTAAGTTCCTGAGATCTTGAGAGGGATGCCATCTGAAGCTGAGCTCCTGGTAGGATCATCCATGCTGGTCAGGTCAAGGGGGAGGTTACAGAGTAAGAGTGACCCAAGTAAAACCTCAATAATGGAGCTGGGTGAAGATGAGCTCCAGCAGTCCCCAGTTGCCAACAACCAGCTGCCAAGATGGTTGAAAGCTTCAAGTTGCTCGGCATCCGTATCAGCTGCAACCTCATGTGGTTCTCCCACCCTGTTGCCATGATCAAGAAAACACATTGGCGTACGTACATATTTTCAGTGCCTGAGGAGGTTTGATGCCCACGAGTGTTCTACAAATGCACTATAGAAAGCAAATTGACATGTACCTCAGCCTTTACTGGACTGATGGGACCTGCAGAGAATGGAAAACTCTGCCCAGCCCGTCACTTTCTTCCACCCCGTCTGGCTTCACAGTGTGTTGCATCAATGGATTTGCTCATTGTTATATTATCATTGTGTGTGTTGGTTGTTAATGCAAACAATCACTTCACTGTACGGTTTGATGTACATCTGATAAATAGATCTGAACCTGAATCTCAATTGCCATGTGAGCTTCACGTAAGCAAATAATGTCATTGTACCCTGGTGTATATGACAAAAAAACTAAACTACCACACCTCGAGCCTCCGCATCCAGCACTTAATTCTCCTTAGCTTCCATCATCTCTAATGGGATCCGACCACCAAGCACATCTTTCCCTCCCCCAAACTTTATGCATTTCCACAGGGATTGCTCCTACCCGACTCTCTAGTCCATTCATCCCTCTCTACTGATCTCTCTCCTGGCACTTATCCTTGTAAGAAGAACAATTGCTACACCTCCTCGCTCTCTCTCTACTATTCAGTACCCCAAACAGTCCTTCCAGGTGAGGCAACACTTCACTTGTAAGTCTGTTGGGGTCATATACTGTGTCCGGTGCTCCCCGTGTGGCCTCCTGTATATAGGTAAGACCCATCGTAGATTGGGAGACCGCTACGCCAAGCACCTACGCTCTGTCTGCCATAAAAAGCAGGATCTTCCAGTGGTCACCCATTTTAATTCCACTTCCCAGTCCCATTCTGATATGTCAATCCATGGCCTCCTCTACTGTCACGATGATGTCACACTCAGGTTAGAGGAGCAACATCTTATATTCTGTCTGGGTAGCATCCAACCTGATGGCAGGAATACCAATTTCTTGAACTTTTAGTAATGCCCCCTTTCTCTATTCCCTATCCCCTTTTCCCTCTCTCAGCTTATCTCCTTTCCTGCCCATCGCCTCCCTCTGGTGCTCCTTCCCCTTTTTCTTTCTCCCATGGCCTTCTGTCCTCTCCTATTAGATTCCGCCTTCTCCAGCCCTACATCTCTTTCACCAAACAACTTCCCAGCTCTTTACTTCAACCCTGCCCCTCCAGGTTTCTCCTGTCACCTTGTGTTTCTCCCTCCCATCCCCCTACCTTCTGACTCTAACTCCTCATCTTTTTTTCTCCAGTCCGGATGAAGGGTCTCGGCCTGCAGTGTCGACTGTACTCTTTTCTATAGATGCTGCCTTGTCTGCTGAGTTCCTCCAGCATTTTGTCTGTATTGCTTAGTTAAACTAACTACCTCACAATGGAAAAGGAAAAGAACAAAACTGAACATTTGACATTTTTTTAAGATCTCCTGAAAAATATCAAAATGGTGATGTCACTCAAATTAGATTCCTCTCTCATAATAGCTAATTTTTAGTGGTATACAGGGTGACTGGCAGTCATTAACATTTATGACAGCACTCGAAGGGTACTTACACTTGAAAAAAAGACAAATTTAGGCCAGCTGGTGGCGCAATGACATCGGTGCCGGACCCGGGAGCAGAGGTTCCCGGGTTCGAAACCAGTCGGGTCTGCTCCCGAGTACGCTTTCCATCCGCGCCGGATTGAGTGTCGAGATCGCAACTCGACCTCGTAAAATAAAAGGGAAAAATACTGTGAAAATGTCTGTGTGAAGAGTGGCGTGTCACACAGTCTCTCTCTCGCTCTGCGCCTTGTAAAAGCCATGAAAAAGACATCATCACGGATGCACACACGCGTAGACACAAACACACAGACTCGCACACACACAGGCACACGCCAAAAAAAAAGACAAATTTTGATAGCGAGTTTAATAAGAAAATTTAGCAAGTTCCCATTGAAAAGAGAGTTTAAGGGAAAGATATTAAGGCTAAAAAACTGACAAATGGACAGTTTATCTAAAGGTTATGATGTATGCATATGTAGATTTAACCATTTTCTCCCTTTTGCCTGATGTTGATACTCCATGAATAACATTGAGCTCATTAGTCTTCATATTAGTTTGACAATAAAGTCTGGTCCTTTAGTACTCTTCGACGGGAATATTATAAAGAATTTAGAAAGCCAAACAGAAAATTAATTCAACTTGAAATTTTGTGCTTCTATAGGAACGGAGGAGGGGGAAGTGAACTTATTACTAAACTTCCCAGGTTCATTTCCAGCCACAGTCTGCAAGGAGTTCGAATAATCTTCCTCTGACCTGTGGGTTTCCTCCAGGTGCTCTGGTTTCCCTCCACAGTCCAGTACCAGTTGGTAGGGTCATTGGTCATTGTAAATTGTCCTGTGATTAGGCTAGGGTTAGATCAGGAGTTGCTGGGTGACGGTGGCCCAAAGGACCAGAGGGGCCTATTCTGTGCTATATCGCAATAAATAAACCTAAAAAAAACAAATTTCTGCTAATCTGCTCAAATTGGGGAAATGTACATTACCATATGCAAATGAGGAAGCAGTAAAACAGAAAGAGTTAACATCTCAAGTAAAGTCTTGAAACAAAAGGGTCAGAAATCCTAAAGCAGTACCATAGTTTGGGTTTCTGTTAATCTACAAATGGAATATTTAATTAAATATTGAATTTGAGCACCCAGTTAATACAGAGCCGCAAGGGATTAAAGTGAAGATTAATCCAATTAAATGTTGCTATTGAAGAACACTTCTTAATGTAAAACTTAAACTTATTAAAAATGGTAAGCTCCACAGAATGATATTCCACAGATGGCGAGCTGACCTGATTCAAAGCGCTCTCGACAGAGAGGTAGAGTCAGTACATGCAATTGTAAACAGCACTGAAAGTTAATTCTGTACACTCAAAGGAATACCAGAATACAAATAAATTTAAATGGGTAATAGGAAAGGATGTCAGAAATTATGTCACCGCAAGTTATTTGGATAGTCTTCCTAGAAGAGGCAAAACTTAAAAGAGTTTGATGGAATGTGACTCACTTGTTGCCGTTCATATGAGCACACCCAGAACATAAACACGAGGAATTCTGCAGATGCTAGAAATTCAAGCAACACCCTCAAAGTTGCTGGTCTATCCACGGCCTCCTCTACTGTAAAGATGAAGCCACACTCAGGTTGGAGGAACAACAACTGATATTCCGTCTGGTTAGATGGCATGAACATTGACTTCTCAAACTTCCGCTAATGCCCCACCTCCCCCTCGTACCCCATCTGTTATTTATTTATATACACACATTCTTTTTCTCTCTCTGTCCCTCTCACTGTATCCCTTGCCCATCCTCTGGGTTCCCCCCGCCTTTTCCTTCTCCCTGGGCCTCCTGTCCCATGATCCTCTCATATCCCTTTTGCCAATCACCTGTCCAGCTCTTGGCTCCATCCCTCCCCCTCCTGTCTTCTCCTATCATTTTGGATCTCCCCCTCCCCCTCCCACTTTCAAATCTCTTACTAGCTCTTCCTTCAGTTAGTCCTGACGAAGGGTCTCGGCCCGAAACGTCCACTGTACCTCTTCCTAGAGATGTTGCCTGGCCTGCTGTGTTCACCAGCAACTTTGAGGTGTGTTACACCCAGAACATGTCCTCTTCTCATTGCTACCATCAGGGAGGAGGTATAGGAGCCTGATGGCACACACTCAACATTTTAGGAACAGCTTCTTCCCCACCACCATCAGATTTCTGAACGATCCACAAACTCTATTTCATTATTTTGCTCTTTTTTTTATATTTCTTATTGTAACTTATAGCATTGTTTTATGTATCACACTGTACTGATGCCATAAAGCAACACATTTCATGACGTACAGCACTGTGCAAGAGTTTTACTCACATATATAGCTAGGTTGCCTAAGACTTTTCCAAGGTACTGTCTTAGTCAACATGAAGTGGAAAGCGAGTTTGTAAATATGGTGGGACCAAAGGATGTTGGGAATGGCGAAGGTGGAGCACTGGCCAGAGGGTGTGGGACAGGGGGCAGGCAGTGAAGGAATGCCAGGGGTGGGGGTTGGTGAGGTTGCTGATACACCCAGCCCTGAGACACCATTTGTTTCCAAACAATTGATTCTATACAATTGACTTATTGATCATTACAGGATATCTCTCTGCTGCTTCCTGCTCGCTTCCCCTTTTCCCTCCAATCATGATTCTCCTCTCCCTGCCCCCTTCCCAATCTCAGTCCACAATAGAGACCCATATCAGAATTAAGTTTATCATCACTCACATATGTCATGAAATTTGTTTTTTTTTGTGACAGTACAGTGCAATACATAAAATTACTACAGTACAGTGCAAAAGTCTTAGGCACCCTTGCTAAATATACCAGCCTAGGACTTTTGCACAGTACTGTTATGTCAGTGATAATAAACCTGTTTCTGATGGACCTAGTATTGTCCAAATTAGGAATATAACGGTTGATTTTTTGAATTTGCATTACCAACAGAGAGCTTTAGGCACATTATAATAAATCTAGAGGGTTTTTTTTACCCCTTCCTTCACCAGGAAATGCCCCTATTAATCCAGGTCTACAAGCAACACAGTAAAAGCTTGTGATATTGGGTTTGCTGACCGCAAAGACCTTAAACCCTATCTGATATAAATAGCCACAAGTACACTTACTGAAGGGAGGTTATTCTGTAACTAACCAATCTTTGAAGACTAGTTCACTCCCCTGTTTATGCTCCATGGCTAGTTTAACTGCCGATACCCACTATTTGAGCAATAGGTTCCCTCTCCCTACCAGAAGATACTTCCAGTTACAAAGTCCTTTAAACACAGTTCATTTATTTTCATTGAAACATGTTCAAATCTAAACAACGTTCTTAAAACACATTTAAAACTCACAGAGGATTTCTATCTTATGAAAGACTTCCAAATTATAAACCATTTCTAAAACACCAAGGATCTCCTAAACAGTTAACAATTCCTATAAACTAAAATGATACACCACCAATGCAGACGAACCGGTCCTCTGTCGTAGAAATTGAAGGCAGAGAAATGGACTCTGGTTTGCCCTGTGTTTCTTGTATGCTTCTTGATGTTCCTTACCCCATTCCTATAAAAGACTAAACTATTCCCTACATTTATACAGTTTCTTTGCCACCTGAGTGACTTCATACACATATGATATTTTTTCCAGGTACCTTTTAACACAAATTATCTAAAAGTTTCTAGTAGACACAGATCCCGGTTATCCACAGTTAATGCTGTGAAACTAACTTCTCTGAGAACATAAATATTCCAGCTTATTAATAGGTCAGTTATTAATAGGATCCATCTGGTCTGTAAACTTCCTTGAATTAAAACAACTTAGCCAACACTGTCTAGTTTGAAACAAGCCAAATTAAATAACCATTGTCTTATACTGCACCTCCTTAGCAATAAGACAGGATGCTATGAGCCAGCAGTTTGTTCTACAGACAGTACTTGTTTGCAAAGATACGTTTTTAAACTTCAAACTGATGACTGCTTTCCATTTACGTTTTTTTAAAAAAACTGAAGACTGCCTCCTGTTTATCAGCTGAAGCTATGCAATGAATATATTAGTTGGAAGTCTATCTTACAACTGTTTGGTCTTTACAAGTGGCAACTGCTGTCTTTAGAATGCCATGCTTGGCAAAAACAGCAGGCCTCCTGGTCCGGGAAGCAAATATCCATTACAAATCTTGCATCATATATTCTGCTATTCCTTTCTCAAGAACCTCAAGTAGACTTAGTTAAAAAATCAAATGGCTATCAAAATGAAGACATCTGATTACACGAACACCAATGCCCCAGAATGGAAACGTCTACAAAAAGAGGTAGACACATCTCAGTCCATCACAGATACAACCCTCTCCATCATTAAACACATCTACAAGCACACTAAGCAGCCTCCATCATCAAGGACTCCCACCATCCAAACCATGTTCTCTTCTCACTGCTGCCATCTGGGAGGAGGTACAGGAACATTAGGGCCCATATCACCAGGTTCAGGAACAGTTATTACACCTCAACTGAACCAGCATCGATAACTTCACTCATGTCAGTTCCACAACCCGCAGACTAACTTTCAAATACTCTACAACTCATGTTCTCAGTATGCATGTATGTACGGATTTAATAATTATTTTTGTATTTGCACATTTTGTCTTGTTTTGCATATTAATTGCTTGTCAGTCTTTGCGCGTAGTTTTTCATTGCTTCTATTGTATTTCTCTGTTCTACTATGAATGGCTGCAAGGAAATAAATCTCAGGGTAGTATACAGTGACATATACGTACTTTGATAATAAATTTACTTTGAACTTTCAATCGACTGATCAATTTCCAAAGAATAAAATTGATCTCCACTCCTCAGTCCTCTCCCCTTTCCCAATCCCTCCATTACAACTGTTTGCGGGCAACTTCCATCTCAGAATTTCTACAATTTCAGCTTTGACAACCAAACCCGTTCTAATTGTCGGGAGCTTATATTTACCGTCTGCGGTTCTTTCTAGTTCATTCTAATTATGATTGCATTTCAACATTACCCTGATAGCCATAGCTTGCTTTGAAGTTGTGAAAGGCACAATTTAAACATATGTCCTTTCCACATAACATTTGATTTATGAGGGAATAATACATTTTTACTTTTTGAAGAAGCAGCATTTATGGAGATAAAGGAACAGTCGTCCATTGGAACGGAGTTGAAAACAACTTACCAAAGCACAGAACCACAATATTCCTGTGGCTGACTGTTCCACTGCCTACACAGATGCTGCTTAGTGGAATGAAATCAAATCCTTAGAAAGAGGTGACATAGAGTCGCAAGATGTAGCTGCCTTGTGAGTAGTTAAGAAACTTCAAGGGTAAAGTCATAGTCATACTTTATTGATCCCAGGGGAAATTGGTTTTCATTATAGTTGCACCATAAATAATAAATAGTAATAAAACCATAAATAGTTAAATAGTAATATGTAAATTAAGCCAGGAAATAAGTCCAGGATCAGCCTATTGGCTCAGGGTGTCTGACCCTCCAAGGGAGGAGTTGTAAAGTTTGATGGCCACAGGCAGGAATGACTTCCTATGATGCTCTGTGTTGCATCTCAGTAAAACCCCCCAGATAGGAGTTATATACAGGCCTCTAAACAGTAGCCAGGAAGTGGATTATAAATTACAAAAGGAGATAGAAAAGACATATTTTAAAAAATCAATGTTACGATAGTCTTGAGGGATTTCAAAATGCAGGTAGACTGTGAAAATCAGGTTGGTGCTGGATCCCAAGAAAGGGAATTTGTAGAATGCCTATAAAATGGCTTGTTTGAGCGGCTTGTGGTTGATCCCAAAAGGAAAAAGGCTATTCTGGATTGGGTGACGTGTAATGAACCAGATTTGATTAGGGAGCTTAAGGTAAAGCAACCCTTAGGAGGCAGTAATGATAACATGATAGAAGTTATGAGAGGGAGAAGCGAAAGTCAGATTTATCAGTATTATAGTGGAGTAAAGGGTATTACAGAGGCATGAGAGAGGAGCGAGCCAAAGTTGATTGGAAGGGGACATTGACAGAGACAACAGTTGAACAGCAATGGCTGGAGTTCTGGGAGCAATTCGGAAGGTGTAGGATAGATACATCCTGAAGATTAAGAAGCATTCTAAAGGATGAATGACACATGTGGCTGAAAAGGGAAGTCAAAGGCATCAAAAAAGGAAAAGAGAGGGCATATAGTATAGCAAAAATTAGAGGAAATTTAGAGGATTGACAAGTTTTTAAAACCAACAGAAGGCAACCAAAAAAGTTATAAGGAGAGAAAAGTTGAAATATGAAGGTAAGCTAGCTAATAATATAAAAGATGACACTAAAAGTCTTTTTTCCAGATATATAAAAAGCAAAAGAGAGGCGAGAATGGCTTTCTGACCACTGGAAAATGATACTGGAGAGGTAGTAATGGGAGACAGAAATGGCAGATGAACTTAATAAATATTCTGCATCAGATTTCACTGCGGAAGAGACCGACATTATGATAGAAATTCAAAGGTTTCAGGGGGCAGAAGTGAGTGTAGTTGCTATTGCTAAGGAGCAGGTGCTTGGGAAGCTGAAAGAGCTGAAGGTAGATAAGCCAACCCAGACCACATGCACTACAACCCAGTGTTCTGAAAGATCAGTGGAAGAGGTTGTGGAGGCACGAGTAGTAATCTTTGAAGAATCACTAGATTCTGGAATGCTCCAGAAGACTGAAAAATTACAAATGTCACTCCACTATTTAAGAAGGAAGGGAGGCAGAGGAAATGAAATTATAGTGCAGTTAGCCTGACCAGTGATTATTAAGGATGAGGTTTTGGGGTACTTGGAGGCACATGATAAAATAGGCCAAAGTCATTATGGTTTCCTCAAGGGAAATCTTGCCTGACTATTCTGTTGGAATTCTTCGAGGAAATAACAGGCCGGATAGACAAAGGAGATTCTGTAGATGTTGTTTACTTGGATTTTTAGAAGGCCTTTTTCAAGGCGCCACACATGACATTGCTAAACAAGATAAGAACTCCTGGTGTTACAGGAGAGGTACTAGCATGGATAGAAGACGGGCTGACTGGCAGGAGGCAAAGAGTGGGAATAAAGGGGGCCTTTTCTGGTTGGCTGCCAGTGACTAGTAGAGTTACTTAGGGGTTGGTATTAGAATGCTTCTTTTATCATTATATGTCAATGATTTGGATGATGGAATCAAAGACTTTGTGGGCAAGTTTGCAAATAATACGAAGATGGATGGAGTGGCAGTTAGCGTAGAGGAAGCAGAGAGTCTGCAAAAGGACTGGGACAAATTGCAAAATGGACAAAGAAGGCATTGGACAGATTGCATTTGGAGTGTTGTGAGCAGTTTTGCGCCCCTTATCTAAGAAAAACGTGCTGACATTGGAGAGGGTCCAGTGGAGGTTTACGAGAATGATTCCAAGAATGAAAGGGCTAACGTATGAAGAGCATTTAATGTCTCTGGAACTGTACTCGCTTGAGTTTAGAAAAAGGACAGGGGATCTCATTTAACCCTAATGAAGATTGAAAAACCCATATAGAGTGGATGTGGAGAGGACTTTTCCTATAATGAAGAGTCTAGGATCGGAGGGCACAGCCTCAGAATAGAGGGGCATCATTTAAAACAGAGGTGAGGAGAAATTTCTTTAGACAGAGGGTGATGAATCTGTGGAATTCACTGCCACAGAGCTGTGGAGGCGAAGTCATGAGTATATTTTTAAAGGGGAGGTTGATAAGTTTTCTTGGTTAGTCAAGGTGTCAGAAGTTGCAAGGAGAAGGGAGGAGAAAGGGGATTGGTGGAATAATAAATCAGCCATGATGGAATGGCAGAGCAGACTTCATGGGCCAAATGGCCTAATTCTGCTGCTATGTTTTACAGTCTTCTGTTTTTTTTAAAATTTTATTTAGAGATACAGCACAGTAACAGGCCCTTCCAGGACAATGAGCCCACTCTGCCCAATTATACCCGTGTGACTAATTAACCTACTACATGCAAGACTTTGGAATGTGGGAGGAAACTGGAACACCTGGAGGAAATGCATGCATACCCGGGGAAAATCTGTAAACTCCTTACAGGCAGTAGCTGAATTGAACCAGGTCTCTGGCACAGTAATAGCATTACATTTAACCAATTTCCCCCTGGGATCAATAAAGTATGACTATGACTATGTTAACCACTATGCTAACTCTGCCATAGATGGTCCTAAGGTCAGTTGCAAAAGGAGGAGGACTGGGCACGGGGCTAGCAACTCTATCCTGTTAAAACCCAGAGACAGAAACAGCTACAGAAGCTTCAAAGACCTCATGCCTGGGACAACTTGACAGGCCCAGGACAGTGGACTCTGGCCAGGGTTGCCGGCTGTCCCGTATTTGCCAGGACATCCCGTATATTGGGCTAAATTGGTTTGTCCTATGCGGGACCACCCTTGTCCCGTATTTTCCCCGCTAAGGTAGAGCATTCCTATGAAACCGTTCGTAAGCCGAAATGGCGTAAAGCGAAGAAGCAATTAGACCATAAGACAAAGGGGCAGAAGTCGGCCATTCGGCCCATCGAGTCTGCTCCGCCATTTTATCATGAGCTGATCCATTCTCCCATTTAGTCCCACTACCCTGCCTTCTCAGAGATGCCCTGGCTACTCAGATACCTATCAATCTCTGCCTTAAATACACCCAATGACTTGGCCTCCACTGCTGCCCGTAGCAACAAATTCCATAGATTCACCACCCTCTGACTAAAAAAATTTCTTCGCATTTCTGTTCTGAATGGGCGCCCTTCAATCCTTAAGTCATGCCCTCTCGTACTAGACTCCCCCATCATGGGAAACAACTTTGCCACATCCACTCTGTCCATGCCTTTCAACATTCGAAATGCTTCTGTGAGGTCTCCCCTCATTCTTCTAAACTCCAAGGAATACAGTCCAAGAGCGGACAAACGTTCCTCATATGTTAACCCTCTCATTCCCAGAATCATTCTAGTGAATCTTCTCTGTACCCTCTCCAACGTCAGCACAACCTTTCTTAAATAAGGAGACCAAAACTGCCCACAGAACTCCAAGTGAGGTCTCACCAGTGCCTTATAGAGCCTCAACATCACATCCCTGCTCCTATACTCTATTCCTCTAGAAATGAATGCCAACATTGCATTCGCCTTCTTCACTACTGACTCAGCCTGGAGGTTAACTTTAAGGGTATCCTGTACGACGACTCCCAAGTCCCGTTATATCTCAGAACTTTGAATTCTTTCCCCATTTAAATAATAGTCTGCCCTTTTATATAGTCTGCCTCTCCTTTCCTGGTGTAGTGATCGCCGCGTGGTCACTGTCTGGCCTGCTAGGCAGGAGGCCACTGCAAATGGCCTGTCCTACATTACTGTGTTTGTAGCAACACCTTCTCTTCGTTTCCCCCCCCCCCCCCCCGTTTCCACCGAGCTTGCTATGTCATGGCGTGACTGAGTGTCCGGCGTTATAACTGGATGGGTAGGCTGGGCTCGTTAGCCTTGGTTGGCAGCCAGCCTAAGAGAAGGGCAACTCTGACTCCAAACCCGGGCAGGTGGGGCTCGTTAGCCTCGTCAGGCCATCCACCGAGGAGAAGGACACTCCGACGTAACTCCTACAACCCGAGGACCTCGCCGTCACCGTCCCAGCTTGCTAGGCTATGGCAGATGAGCCCCGGGTGTAAAAGGTGGGGCCAATACCGCGCACACTGCACTCCACCTAAAATACCACTGCACAGGCTGAAGAACACACCTACGTTAGCTGCTGTGGCTGGACCTGCCTGTCCAGTATTGGCCTCGTCAGCCACCAGTGAGCCTGCAGCAGACATGGGCAGCCCCCTTCCTAAATCTTCGTTTGGGAAGCCAAGCCATGATGATGATACCCCAGTAGCTATGATGGTAAGTAACTAAGTAACCACTAAGCTATTGTGCTTGCTGCAGTAAATTCCTTCAGCTTTCTGTATTTTCCAGGAACAGAAGAGATTCTGCAATTGCTGGATATACAGACTGACACACACAAAATGCTGGAGCAACTCACCAGGTCAGGTAGCATCTCTGGAGAGGAAGAAGCCGTGGACAGTTTGGGCTGAGACCATTTTGGGTTGAACACACAGCACCTAACAGTTCAACAATTCATAATTCAAAACTAATTGGCTTAGTAAAGCAATGAAGACACGAGAGACTGCTGATACTAGAATCTAGAGCAATTACAATTTACAGGCGGTACTCAATAGGCCAAGCAGCATCTGTCAGATAAAAGGGATTGTCGAAGTGTTAGATCCAGATGCAGGGTTTTTGACCCAAGGAAACTGACAATTCCTCTAACCCTCACTGATACAGCCTGAACTGCTGAGTTCCTCCAGCAAATGCTTGTGGTCCTGAGCAGGCCCTGCGTCCCGTGGAGGGAACAGAAAGATAAGGGAGACAGAGCAGAGTTATTCATCTGCAAAATGAATATTATATGAAGTTATTCATCTCTCTACATGGGAGATTTCAAAACTGGGATCAGCAGAGAAAACAATTGGAAATCTACAGCAGTTGAAAAAGGTTAAGATTCAACATTGCGAATGTGCAGGACTGACCTGGCATCTCCAGGACTGAAGAGTGATCTGTAGGATTCTATTGCAAGCAATCATGCAGGAAAATTATAGAAGCACTGGAAGTGTTGCTATGTTATGTTACCACATTGACTTTGAGAACACTGTGTAATTCCCTTTTAAGAACACGGTGTGCAAATTGCGAGTATATACTGCGCTAGCACATGGAGTTACAGAAATAGCCACAAATCCATTTCATTAAATAACAGTGTTTGTGCTGTGACTAATACAGGAGTTAAATCACAGTTCCACTAATTTAAAATAATTATGCTTTTTTCTATTATAATTTGATGATTTCTGTTTATTAGCAATGAAAATTTTCAAAGTAGGAAGAATTACAGAATGGTTACAACACAGAGGGAGCCATTTGACCAATTGAATCTACACCAGTTCTACATCAGAGCAAGACATCTAGAATTACAACCTTACCTTTCTCCATAGTCCTGCAAGTCTTCAGATACTCACTGAGGTACAAATGAATCTGCCTCTACCACTGCCCCTAGCAGTGAATTACAAGTACTAACAACTCGGGTGGCATGGTAGTGTGGTGGTTAGTGCCAGTGATTACTGATCGGGGTTCGATTCCTGCCGCTACCTGTAAGGAATTTGTACGTCCTCCCGGTGACCGTGTGGGTTTTCTCTGGGGGCTCCAGCCTCCTCTCGCATTCCAAAAAGACACACGGTTAGGATTAAGGTCAGTAAGTTATGGGCATGCTACGTACAGTAGGTGTTGTCGTATGAACAGTCTCCAGAGAGGCGCAGCTGGTAGATATGAAGTAGTCTCTTCATTCGATAAAATAAGACACAGATCATATTGAGAACCTTTCTAAGGAAGGGGTCCGCTTGACCAAATATTACATGACATTTTCATGCAAACAACAGGAATTCTGCAGATGCTGGAAATTCAAGCAACATACATCAAAGTTGCTGGTGAACGCAGCAGGCCAGGCAGCATCTATAGGAAGAGGCGCAGTCGACGTTTCAGGCCGAGACCCTTCGTCAGGACTAACTGAAGGAAGAGTGAGTAAGGGATTTGAAAGCTGGAGGGGGAGGGGGAGATGTAAAATGATAGGAGAAGACAGGAGGGGGAGGGATGGAGCCGAGAGCTGGACAGGTGATAGGCAGAAGGGGATACGAGAGGATCATGGGACAGGAGGTCCGGGAAGAAAGACGGGGGGGGTGACCCAGAGGATGGGCAAGAGGTATATTCAGAGGGACAGAGGGAGAAAAAGGAGAGTGAGAGAAAGAATGTGTGCATTAAAAAGAGTAACAGATGGGGTACGAGGGGGAGGTGGGGCCTAGCGGGAGTTAGAGAAGTCAATGTTCATGCCATCAGGTTGGAGGCTACCCAGACGGAATATAAGGTGTTGTTCCTCCAACCTGAGTGTGGCTTCATCTTTACAGTAGAGGAGGCCGTGGATAGACATGTCAGAATGGGAATGGGATGTGGAATTAAAATGTGTGGCCACTGGGAGATCCTGCTTTCTCTGGCGGACAGAGCGTAGATGTTCAGCAAAGCGGTCTCCCAGTCTGCGTCGGGTCTCACCAATATATAAAAGGCCACATCGGGAGCACCGGACGCAGTATATCACCCCAGTCGACTCACAGGTGAAGTGATGCCTCACCTGGAAGGACTTTTTGGGGCCCTGAATGGTGGTAAGGGAGGAAGTGTAAGGGCATGTGTAGCACTTGTTCCGCTTACACGGATAAGTGCCAGGAGGGAGATCAGTGGGGAGGGATGGGGGGGACGAATGGACAAGGGAGTTGTGTAGGGAGCGATCCCTGCGGAATGCAGAGAGAGGCGGGGAGGGAAAGATATGCTTAGTGGTGGGATCCCGTTGGAGGTGGCGGAAGTTACGGAGAATAATATGTTGGACCCGGAGGCTGGTGGGGTGGTAGGTGAGGACCAGGGGAACCCTATTCCTAGTGGGGTGGTGGGAGGATGGAGTGAGAGCAGATGTACGTGAAATGGGGGAGATGCGTTTAAGAGCAGAGTTGATAGTGGAGGAAGGGAAGCCCCTTTCTTTAAAAAATGAAGACATCTCCCTCGTCCTAGAATGAAAAGCCTCATCCTGAGAGCAGATGCGGCGGAGACGGAGGAATTGCGAGAAGGGGATGGCGTTTTTGCAAGAGACAGGGTGAGAAGAGGAATAGTCCAGATAGTTGTGAGAGTCAGTAGGCTTATAGTAGACATCAGTGGATAAGCTGTCTCCAGAGACAGAGACAGAAAGATCTAGAAAGGGGAGGGAGGTGTCAGAAATGGACCAGGTAAACTTGAGGGCAGGGTGAAAATTGGAGGCAAAGTTAATAAAGTTAACGAGTTCTGCATGCGTGCAGGAAGCAGCGCCAATGCAGTTGTCGATGTAGCGAAGGAAAAGTGGGGGACAGATACCAGAATAGGCACGGAACATAGATTGTTCCACAAACCCAACAAAAAGGCAGGCATAGCTAGGACCCATACGGGTGCCCATAGCTACACCTTTAGTTTGGAGGAAATGGGAGGAGCAAAAGGAGAAATTATTAAGAGTAAGGACTAATTCTGCTAGACGGAGCAGAGTGGTGGTAGAGGGGAACTGATTAGGTCTGGAATCCAAAAAGAAGCGTAGAGCTTTGAGACCTTCCTGATGGGGGATGGAAGTATATAGGGACTGGACATCCAAGGTGAAAATAAAGCGGTGGGGGCCAGGTACCTGGTCCATTTCTGACACCTCCATCCCCTTTCTAGATCTTTCTGTCTCTGTCTCTGGAGACAGCTTATCCACTGATGTCTACTATAAGCCTACTGACTCTCACAACTATCTGGACTATTCCTCTTCTCACCCTGTCTCTTGCAAAAACGCCATCCCCTTCTCGCAATTCCTCCGTCTCCGCCGCATCTGCTCTCAGGATGAGGCTTTTCATTCTAGGACGAGGGAGATGTCTTCATTTTTTAAAGAAAGGGGCTTCCCTTCCTCCACTATCAACTCTGCTCTTAAACGCATCTCCCCCATTTCACGTACATCTGCTCTCACTCCATCCTCCCACCACCCCACTAGGAATAGGGTTCCCCTGGTCCTCACCTACCACCCCACCAGCCTCCGGGTCCAACATATTATTCTCCGTAACTTCCGCCACCTCCAACGGGATCCCACCACTAAGCATATCTTTCCCTCCCCGCCTCTCTCTGCATTCCGCAGGGATCGCTCCCTACACAACTCCCTTGTCCATTCGTCCCCCCCATCCCTCCCCACTGATCTCCCTCCTGGCACTTATCCGTGTAAGCGGAACAAGTGCTACACATGCCCTTACACTTCCTCCCTTACCACCATTCAGGGCCCCAAAAAGTCCTTCCAGGTGAGGCATCACTTCACCTGTGAGTCGACTGGGGTGATATACTGCGTCCGGTGCTCCCGATGTGGCCTTTTATATATTGGTGAGACCCGACGCAGACTGGGAGACCGCTTTGCTGAACATCTACGCTCTGTCCGCCAGAGAAAGCAGGATCTCCCAGTGGCCACACATTTTAATTCCACATCCCATTCCCATTCTGACATGTCTATCCACGGCCTCCTCTACTGTAAAGATGAAGCCACACTCAGGTTGGAGGAACAACACCTTATATTCCGTCTGGGTAGCCTCCAACCTGATGGCATGAACATTGACTTCTCTAACTTCCGCTAGGCCCCACCTCCCCCTCGTACCCCATCTGTTACTCTTTTTAATGCACACATTCTTTCTCTCACTCTCCTTTTTCTCCCTCTATCCCTCTGAATATACCTCTTGCCCATCCTCTGGGTCACCCCCCCCGTCTTTCTTCCCGGACCTCCTGTCCCATGATCCTCTCGTATCCCCTTCTGCCTATCACCTGTCCAGCTCTCGGCTCCATCCCTCCCCCTCCTGTCTTCTCCTATCATTTTGCATCTCCCCCTCCCCCTCCAGCTTTCAAATCCCTTACTCACTCTTCCTTCAGTTAGTCCTGACGAAGGGTCTCGGCCTGAAACGTCGACTGCGCCTCTTCCTATAGATGCTGCCTGGCCTGCTGCGTTCACCAGCAACTTTGATGTATGTTGCATGACATTTTCATATTCCTTTGAATTACGTACAACTTTCACACCTCCTTTGCACCCACCCTGTAGACATCCAAATGAATGTCAAATCAGTATCGTCTGGTTTCTCAATTAACAGCAGTTCACAGCTCTTAGGAACCCACTGTCCAGAACTGCATTTTAAATTTAATCTGCAGTCCATATTCAGATCTGAAGATTGGTGGCTGAAGCTATTTACTGAAGTTAATGTTTTGCTATACACCCTAAATCCAGAATATATTTTATCAGTTGGCACCGGAAGCATGGTGTCACTAGTGGGCTGCACCCAGCCCAATCTTCACTTAGTCTGAGTCCCGACGAAGGTCTTGGCCCGAAACGTCGACTGTACTTCTTCCTATAGATGCTGCCTGGCCTGTTGCGTTCCACCAGCATTTTGTGCGTGTTGCTTGAATTTCCAGCATCTGCAGATTTCCTCGCACTTATAATCTTCACAGAGTTGTTTTGACGCTGAAGACATATTTCACTCTATATTTTGCTGTATTGATGTGCAGTGGCAAATAAAGTTTACCTTTAAAAGAGATCTAATCTTTAAGGTCCTGAAAGTACAGCAGGCAATCTTTTAAAAATAGTTGTGGAGTCCTATGGTATAAACTATCCTTTCCTTAGGTAAATTTTAGTTTGCTTTCCACATCTCCTAGTGTTTGACCATCAGAAGTTTCAAGATTGTTTAATGTCATTTTCAGTGCAAAAATGTAAAGGAGAACGAAATATTTGTTGCTCCAGATCCGATGCAACACAAAAACACAATAATAATAAAAAACACAATAAATATAAATAAATAAAATAGTTTACATACATAGATTGATTGTATGTCCATACATTGATGCTGTCTCTACGTAAAGTGACTGACAGGAAATGATAAAGTTGTGGTGTTTGGGGGAAGGGGTGGGTTAGTGGGTGTTGGCCAGCCTTACTGCTTATGGAAAGTACCTGTTTTTGAGTCTGAAGATCCTGGCGTGGATGCTACGTAACCTCCTCCCTGATGGGAGTGAGACAAACAGTCCATGAGCAGGTGGACTTCATGATGTTACTGGCCTTCTTCCAGCACATTTCTGTATAGATATCCTTGTTGGTGGGTAGGTTTGTGCTGATGATGCACTGGGCAGTTTTGACGACGCATCGTAGAGCCTTCCTGTCTGTCGAACTGTAGTTTCCATACCATGCAGTGATGGAGTTGTTAGGGTGCTCTCTACTAAGTGTCTGTAGAATGACATAAATATTGACGTGCGCAGTCCAGCTCTCTTCAGCCCCTACAAAAAGCAGAGGTGTTGGTGAACTTTCTTGATTGTGTAGAATGTGTTCTGGGACCACCAGAGGTTGTGTGTGATGTGCACTCCCAGGAGTTAAAAAACCGCTCGCAGTTTCTACTGCCGTTGTGCCGATGTGAAGAGGGCTGTGAGTTCTCCTGAAGTTGATAACCATCTCCTTTGTCTTGCTGACATTGATGAAGAGGTTGTTTGCCTGGCACCAGGCCTCGAGCTCTTCCACCTCCTCTCTGTAGGCCATCTCATCCTTGTTGGCGATGAGCCCCACCACTGTCGTGTCATCAGTGAATTTGACAACGTGATTACTCAGGTGTTCCTCTCTCTACTTCACAGTTCCCCTCTAACTAATTTATCTATATCCTTCATGATTTTTAATATCTCTCAGATCTCTCCTTGTGAACTCCTCTGTTCCAAGTAAAACATCCCCAGCTTCTCCAGATTTATCCATGTAAAGTCCCCCATAATGTTCACAGAAGCTTCCTTGTTCTTACAGTCATTGTCCTACGTTCTTTCTCCAACAATTTCAGATGACTTGCTCTTACTGCTTGTTTTAAACCTGTACTCATTTTTTCTCTCTCCACATTTACTGCTTAACTGCTGGGTTTATTGCCATACGAACAAGTACAAAATAAACAAAGCCTATAGTAATGTAAAATGGCCATAGTGTTGCTATACTGAAGCAGTGATTAGCGTTGAGCAGGTTGGTCAAGACTGAATAGTTGAAGGAAATTATCTGTTCTTGAAGCTGTTGGTGTGGTCCTTCAGGCTTTTGTACCTCATTCTGAAGTGCCCGCTTCGCTGCCGCTGCTACTGTGCGATCGAGAATCTCCGGAGGGGAAGGCCCCAAATCCTCGGCTTTGCCTATTGCCTGTTGCCGGGGCTGGGGTCGAAGCGCTCGGCAGAGATGGTGCTCGGTGTCGGAGGGCTGGTCGGAGGCTCGAAGTTTTCAGACGGACTCAAGAGTCGGACTGTGGTTGGGTGCTTCCAGGGTGCTGCATCGGCAAGTTGGCGGCGCCGGAAGCTCATGGCAGGAAGAGAGTTTCTCTTCCTTCTACCGTCTGCGTGAGATGATGGGACTTTCGAGAGACTTTGAGACTTTTTTTACTGTGCCCATGGTCTGTTCTTTATCAATTACGGTACTGCTGTGCACTGTTGTAACTATATGTTATAATTATGTGGTTTTTGTCAGTTTTCTTAGTTTGGTTTGTCTTGTGTTTCTGTGATATCATTCTGGAGGAACATTGTATCATTTCTTAATGCATGCATTACTAAATGACAATAAAAGAGGATCTGCGTGTCCTCCTAATCTTATCTAATCTAATGTCCTATGATAGGTGTGAGAAGATGGCCTGGTCCAGATGGTGGGGATCGTTGGTGATCCTTGCATTTCTCCATACCTTCTTTCCTACATAGATTTTCTTTTTGTCCTTTCCTTTTACCTGCACCTCCACCCTGATAGATTGGCTGCTATGAACAAGCCATCACCATTCTCTCTGTGACACCAACCTACCGAAGATATTTATCTCTGCCTGTAATGAGCTCTCTGGGCCTGGGTGGGATTCCAAGGCTTTTAGAACATATTTGTCTTGTTAAGTTTATTTTGATAGGCTCGGGGATTCCGTGCTACTGGTATTATTTAAGTGGATGTCCAATCAGCGCTAATCGCAGGGCCCTATTTTTGAGATTGTTGCTTCTTGCAGTGTCACTCGGCCAAGCCTCCGATGTTCTTTAGAAGTCATTATGAATAAATTCTCGCTGCCGTCTCTGCATCAGAATCTGTCTTTCCTCTGCACTTGGGTTCCGATATTGCCCCCCCAGCGCACATCGTGACACTGCCCCCTTCCCTCCACTATGATCGTCAGCAGCAAAAATCTTTGGAGTCCCTTTGGTATGTAGAGGCAATGCAGTGTGATGATGGATCTCACTCTGGGTACCCGATGAAATTCACAGGGACAGTGGGAGGGTGGTGGGGGACCAGGAGAACACATGGAAGCAAAAGAATTCCAGGGATGCATTCCTTCAGAAGTACGTAACTTCCTTTGGGACAAAGGCAATTGATATTATAAGCAGATCAGTGATGACATGGGATAGGATGGTACTGTCAAATCCTCCGTGTATTTTTTGATCATCTTAGCAAATAAAGTGATGAAATGATACAAAAGAAATATTTGTGCTCCTAACAAAAGCCATAAATATCTGGATGGTCCTGCCATCTTCACTTCCTAGCCTTGTCTATGTATATAATCTAATCTTAATTTTTATATTTATTGTGTTTTTTATTGTCTTTATTACGCTGATTGTTTTTTTATTCTGCATTCAATCTGGAGTGACAATCATGTCACACTGCTTACACTTATGAACTGAAGAATAACAATAAACAATCTTGAAACTTGACTTCACTTTGGATGTTCACTGTGCACTGTTACTACATTTTGACTTCACTTCCCAATGCCAACGTTTCAATATTTTTAATTGAAATTCATTATCAGGTCGAAGTCGGATTTCTCAAAGATAAATAATTGAAAATTCAGTGCTCACCTGGTTATATCTTCTAGTTTTCTGAACCAAATTCTGCTTTGTACTGAACTGATGAATTACTACACAGACAGATTTGCATACGGAGATATGACTGTCAGACAGAACCAAAAAACTGATGAAATGTTGAACCACGTGTGATTTTCTTAAATGGCCAATTTCAAATGGGAGCCTTAAAACAATTATTTTAGAAGTCAAAACTTTATCCAAAACGAATCAGAACTTTTCTCTCTGATCCATTTATTGTAGGATAATTATTTGTTACAGATACATATTCTCTTGCAGGCAGCTCTACTTCTAATTGAAAAGGTCTTTTCATGCATCTGTGGCTAAATTTCTATTAATCTGAGGTACTAATGCAACACGACAGCCTTATATGCAGATGGAGTTCTCATGTCCATACATCTGATAAACGAAAACATGTGTCTATATTCATTCCATCACTTCCTGCATGAACAAACCCTTAGACTCCCAATCCACCATCCAGATGCTACTCAAAATACAGGCTAAATTCAAAAATTGGCTTTGCAGTTCAGCAATTTAATTTACCTGTATTTTTACAGACAATGAAGTCACTGAGGCAAGATAACAACCCGTTTAATCTATTACCTCTTTGGCAATATGAAGCATATTTCATATTTTAAACATTTATATCAGCTAAATTTTGCTTATCATTAACATAATTTGAAATGGAATATTATGTATTATGGCTAGAAGCTCTCTAGTACCTTTAAGGTGTGGTTAGCATTCCTATTGTAACCTTCCTTCCAATATATAATGGAACAAATTTAAAGTGTAGATGCTATGCACTGACCATTGACATTTCAGATTCTCTACTGGGGACAAATTTTAGCCAATTTTCCTTTAGACGAGAAACTAGTTCCTACATAAAGGTGATGACTCAAATTATAAAAGCAGTGCCCTATAAGCCTCATCTCCATTATTGGAAAGAAACAAGAATGGATCATTGTAAATGATTATTGCTCATTTATATCCTACATTAAACACAAATTAATACATACATTTATATATTACATATTAATGCATAACTGTAGTGAAACATGCCCTTTGTGCTTTATATTCTGGCTTTCACTTTTTTTGTTGCTTGCTCGATTTTTTTGCACGCAGAGGGGAAGGGGTGTTTGATATTTGATTTTTTTTTGATCGGGTTGGTTCCGTGATTATTCTGTGACTGCCTGTGGGGAAGACAAAGTTCAGGATAGTATGCTGCATACGTACTTTGATAATAGTGTACTTTGAACTTTGACATTTTATTCTCCCTACATGCTTCCTCCTCTCAGATTCTATCACTCATTGACACAGTAGAGGCAATTTACACTGCCCCACTAACCTGCCAACCCACAGATGTAGGAGATAACTCACATGGTCACAAAGGCAGCCACTGTGTTACAGGGAGAACAGGCAAAGTCCACACAGATGCCACTAGAGGTCAGCATAGAGCCTGTGTCTCAGGTGTGTTGAGCAGTAGTCCTACTAGCTGTGCCACAATGTCTCCCTTTGCAGACCGTCACCATTTACTTCACAGGTGTCTTTATCATTAATAACTATCTGTTTTGTATCTGATAAATAGCCGAGGATCAATGCATCTGGATCTACTCTATTTAAGAATGGCAATGGATTGGACTAGACTTTTCTAGAACCTTTTGCAAGGTGAATGTTGACTGCATGCTTCCAATGGATTGATCTCTCATTGGGACAGCGATCACATCAAATAAAAAAATAAGTAATTAATGGTAACCGTTAGAGGCCGTGCTCCCCTGAACCAATTTCAATTCCCTGAGAGGTTTTAGAGAAAACATTTTCCATTTTCGTAGAGGGTGGGAAAGAGTATTTTGTTCAGATGGTCCAGTCACCGTAGTGTGAGTGGGTTTGATGGGTCTGCCTGTCATTTTCAATCATTAATGAATGTTGAAGAGATTCAGTGAGCGAAGTAGTAAACAGGTATCTCTGTAATGGTTCCAGGCATTGCCTTACAAATCTTGTACATTTTAGAATACAACAGATTAAAAGTTGAACATAACAAAAGTCTAGTTAATCATGGAGAGCTTGAGACTGAAGTAACTGATGGCTAGTCTCTCAGTGTAAAATCCACATTGTATATCTCCCAAAGGGACAATTAGTTGAAAACAACTGGGTAATAAGGCTGAAGTATTAGGCAAATATGCAGAGGAGTAAGCTCTTTTCAAAAATATCTGGTCTGACGTATTTCCATATCTATCAAAACTTTTGCATTTAAAATTCTGCAACTGATCTAGATTACAATTTTCCATTTAAGGCGGAATCAGCCATGTATTCATGTGTTTCCTAAACCTTCTCTTGGAAGGTCTGTACCGATCTGTATACAATGCCTCCTCCAACCCATGAAGATAGTTTTCTCTCCACTTACCCCAATCAGGAACCCTTTAATATCCTGGAAATTCCAATCAAACCACACGCTGACCTTCAGGGAAAGGTCTCGGGTTCAATTTCCATTGGGTGACGAGGCAGTGTTCCTGGCCACAGTTACTCAGAGAGAAAGAAAGTCGGGTGGGTTACCATTCTCCGGAAACTCTTCTGTAATATGCACTTGGAAACATAGGAAGAGAAAAAAACCTCTAGGCTATCGTTAATAGTGTATCATCCACTGTTCAAATTTTCATTTGAAGAACAAGTGAGGGACAAAGGGCAATCTATATATACAGCAATGTAGTAAGGAGGAAAGAAGGCCATGGTCTGTGTTGATAGACTCAGTATAAAACCTTCATTCACAGTGAATGAAGATATTTCTTAGTACTGTTAAGTCTAGTTAATCATGGAGAACTTGGGATAAAGGGCCCATTTCTGTGTGGTATGCCTCTATAATGTCACTAATAACCTAATCTGCCTCTTTCACTGTGTGGGAAAAAAAAGCTATGTAATGAAATACAGGGTCAGTGGTTTTGAATGGACGTAGATAATCAGCTATGTTCCCTCAAACAAGATTCTGGAAATTCATAATTTCAGTGTGGCTCAACCAGTGAAATTTGGTTGGATATTATTACAAAACTGGATACAACTTGAAAATAACACTGAACTGATCACAACCTATGGACTCATTTCCAAGGACACTACAACTCATATTCTCAGTATTATTTATTTATTATTATTGTTCATGTTTTTTATGTATTTGCACAATTTGTCTTTTGCACATTGGTTATTTGTCAGTCTTCATGTGTAGATTTTTCATTGATTTTACTGCATTCACTTGTACTGCTGTGAATGCCTGTAAGAAAATGAATCTCGGGGTAGTATATGGTGAGATATATGTACTTTGATAATGACTTTACTGGGAACTTTGACACTAACAGTGAGCTGAGGTACTGTTTGAGGTTTGAATGTTGCCTGACCATCTCCATATGCAACAGCATACAGCTAGGGGAATGAGAGAAAAATGAGAAGTGGTTAGAAGTCAGAACATAACAAAAAAGATACAAGGATGGGAATGGTCAGCAGACGGTTGCAGAAGAAAATGCAGTAAGGCAATGCATATCAGAATGAAAGCCCAAGAAACAAAAGATTAATAAACCAGAATTAAATGATAAATGACAAAGGATAATCAGAAACTTGAGAACAAATGGAAAAGGATAAACACCATGCGGGGGGGGGGGAGCAAGAAAGAATGAATAGGTTATTTACAAACATCGATAACATTGACTACACACAAAATAATCTGCAGATGCTGGAGTCAAAGCAACACTCACAACACGCTGGAGGAACTCAGCAGGGCGGGCAGCAACCGTGGAAAAGATCAGTCGATGTTTTAGAAACATAGAAACATAGAAAATAGGTGCAGGAGTAATCTTTTCCACAGATGCTGCCCGACCTGCTGAGTTCCTCCAGCGTGTTGTGACATTGACTAACTGGTCCAATCCAGCATCAGGACATGCAATCTAAAATATGGATTATTTTGCTGCAGCAGTCATTTTTTTAAATCCATAAGACCATAAGACATAGAAGTAGAATTAGGACATTGGCCCATTGAATCTACTCTGCCATTCAATCACAGCTGATCCTTTTCTCCCCTCCTCAGCTGCTTTCCTGTCCTTCTCCCTGTTATTTTTGATGTCACGTCCAATCAAGAATCTATCAAGTCTGCCTTAAATACACCCAATGAGCTGACCTCCACAGAAGCCATCTCACTATAACTTAGCTCCTGATATATGTGGAGCATAATAGATGCGAAATATTGGTTGGAGGATGGGAATTCTTTTCTCTAATAATTTTGCCTAAAGGATTAACATGGGAACAATGTCAGAAATTTTTTTGGAACAGCTTCTACCCCTCTGTCGTCAGATTTGTGAACAAACCCATGAACACTGCCTCACTATACTTGCCCTCTCTTGCACTACTTTTTAAAATATATTTCTGAATGTAATTTATAATGTTTTTTATGTATTGAACTGTGATGCTGTTGCGGAACAACAAATTTCATAACCATATAACGATTACCGCACGGAAACAGGTCATCTCGGCCCTTCTAGTCATTAAACATTAAACCTGATTCTGAAAGAACGAATCTTGGTCAAAATTTTCCCATTTCTACCAAAGAGAGAACTTTACAGCAGCTTCTGATAAAGAGCCTCACACTTGAAATGTTAACTTTACTTTTCCTTCCACAGTTGTTTCCTGGCCTGCTGAGTGTTTCCAGTACTTTCTGATTTTATTTCAGTTTTCTAGCATCTGCAGTTTTTTTTTTAAACTTCAACTTTTCAATGGGAAGGGGGATTGTGGAGATTGGGCATTAGAGTGAATTGGGTTGACAGAAAAGGAGGCACCTGGCTTTTTAATGCAACCAGGCGTCTAGCGTTTAACACGACATGCTGTTGCATTCTTGCTTTAATGGAAAAGATATTTCTCTTGTTACATTTCAAATGGAAAATCATAACCCTGTACCCTGCCAAAGGGTGCATTTTGATAGCTGGAAAAATCACTGGTTGAAAGAACAGCAGAAAGTGGTAATCGAGCTTTTCAAAAAATTGAATTGGATGGGTATTTAAGGGAAAGGGCACACAGAAAGAGCTAAAGGATAGGTGTGTAAGAACACAAGGAAGTATGAGCAAGACTACCACAGCTTTTCTGTTCCTACTCCCTTGAACACTCAATAACTCAAACTTTCAAAAATACCTCTACTTCCTCCTTAAATTCTTATTATGTTCCAACCAAATGAAGACTGCTATGCAGAAAGATAGATCAGTAACATGAAAAGTTGTGGATTCTATTCAATGTTGACATGATCCCCATGGGTCATCTTCGGCAGAGCAGATCTGAGCCAGGACTATCCAGTGGCTCAAAACTGCAAAGGCTTAAGATCAGAAATTAAAACACTGCCAAAAAAAAAGATGAATCACAGTCCTTCTCTCTAAACAACCAGGTAATTACATCTGGCGTTTTGACAAGTGTTCACTACAGTGAAGGTCGAAGTCTTCAGCATTCACAATCTATGCTAATCAGCTCAGCTGGTGAGCATCCCGTCAGCCAAGGTTTTTTGTAATTAGAAGATCTGTGAGTGGGTTTTCACTGTCGCTTTGCACACCATGTAAATGAAGTAGTAATGTGAGCTAATTTCGTTTGTCATGTGTTTCTACCCTCTAGTTAATGAATACCACACTGGCACCACTGTATGCCTTACAGCTGATCATGTGACTTTGTTAACAACTAAAATGCAGTGCGTTTAAGGAGGATTCACACTTGGTCCCTCTGCTCCCCCCACTTCCCAATTCCACAGCATATCCCTACCCCCCAGAACACACACCAACCCTCATTGTGGGCAGCAGTGGAAAGGCTGAGCAGTTTCAAGTTCCTGGGTGTCAACGTCTCTAAGAATCTATCCTGGGCTCAACATATTGATGCAGTTACAAAGAAGGCATGCCAGTGGCTATATTTTCATTAGGAGTTTGAGGAGATTTGATCTGTCACCAAAGTCTCCAGCCAATTTCTACAGACGCACCACGGGGAGCATTCTACCTGGTTGCGTCACCATCTGGAATAGAGGGGTCACTGCTCAGGATTGGGAAAAGGCTGCAAACTCAGCCAGCTCCATCATGGGCCTCAGCACTGAAGAAATCCTCAAAAGACACTGCCTCAGAAAGACGGCATCTATCATTAAGGACTCCTGTCACCCAGGGCATGCTCTCTTTGTATTGCTACCATCAGGAAGGAGGTGCAGGAGCCTGAAGGCACACACTCAACATTTCAGGCACATCCTCTACCCCTCCATCTTCAGAATTCTGAAAGGATAATGATCATTTACTCACTATTTTATTTAATTAAATTTTATATATATACATAGTGGATTCCAGTTAACAAGGCCATAGGTTAACCAGGGCAGCCATTTATTTGGGACGACTCTTAAAGAATGAAAACAAATTGAGAAAATAGCCGGGATTCCATTCATTTAATTGAGACACTAAGCTACTTTACTGGGTCAGGAGATGGTCAGTCACATGAACTTCTATGGCCGTTGGACACTACTCTGTGTGTAGAGAGAACAGTTGATGTACTTTTGTTATGCTATCCATTTGGGCCAACAGATGACAATTCAAAAAGCAATAATTATTGATAATTGTTTTTTTTTATTTGACTTAAAAAAATTGAAACCCTTTCCATGAGAAGATTTGACACTAGCCAAAAATATTACCCTTCCTCACCAAATTAAAAGCAATCTGCTTAACACCACTCATCGCCAGCTGGCAGAGATAACTGAAATGCCAAAATCTACTATTGCAATTGCAGGCTTAGTCATACTTTATGGATCCCGGGGGAAATTGGTTTTCATTACAGTTGCTCCATAAATAATAACTAGTAATAGAACCATAAATAGTTAAATAGTAATATGTAAATTATGCCAGTAAATTATGAAATAAGTCCACGACCAGCCTGATATATCAGCAAGATAAATTGTGAGAAGAATGGGAATTACGTGAGGGACAAAAGGGAACATCCAAAAACAAAAGCACAAAGTTAAGGATCCAGATCTTGAAGAGTCCCTCAGTCAACGGTTTTCCATTGTAACTGGACAAGGTGTGTGTGTGTCAGTAGACCAATGTCACTGGACAACAAATTTTTTCAAAATTGTTGCTTCCTCAGAATTTTTTTTTGTTTATGATTGACTGCTTGAAGATGAACACAAATATAATTTCAGACTACTTGTATCATGTAGGAATTTGGAGAAACAACAAATTAACTTTTATTGAATATAATGTGCGTAATTGCATAATGGTGCTGATGCTTTGCAATAGTTCAACTAAGTTAAAAATATTTTGTTAATGATTTTCATTTGTACTCGGTGCCTGAGCCTTCTCGCTTAAGTGTCCAACAATAATTCCCCAGCATTGATGGGTTCCAGTTGCCCTGTTATCTTTTCTCCATGACCACAATGTCCTGGTGAAACCTTTCACCATGCTCGTCACTAACAGCACCAAGATTTGCAGGGAAGAAGTCTAAATGGGAATGCAGAAAATGAATCTTTAGCGACACGTTGCATTTCATGGTTTTATATGCTTGACGCATGCTTTCAACCATCTGCATGTAGTTTGGTGCTCTGTAGATGCCGAGAAAAATTTCAACAACTTCCTTGAATGCCTTCCATGTGATTTTCTCCGGTCCCACTAGAAATTCTTCAAATTGCCTGTCATTGATGACCTGTTTGAGTTGTGGACCAACAAAAATGCTTTCCTTAATCTTGGCATCAGTTATTCTGGGAAGCATCTGTCTCAAATATCAAAATCCTTCATAGAAATTTTTGTGCCAAATTCCATCCTTACAGTCCTGAACCCAATAATTATTACTAAAACCTGTCCTGCCATGCAGCAGCCAGATAGGAAACATTCCAGCTTACATTGTAGGCAATATTTTAATTGACTTGAATAAATATAAGTGATTTCAAAAAATGGTGCGTGATAGGAAAATTTCATGGTGATTTTCATGATCAGTAGCCCAAAATACATAAGATACACCTAAAGGTATTCAGGAAGCAAAATCTTCAGGAAGTTTAAAACAAGTCAGAGGAGTTGGCTAAGAAGCTGACTCATGAAGATTTTAGAGCAACAGGTGGAAATGAGGGCACCAGATTAAATTGGAGAAAGCACACGGTGAAAGGTAATGCTTTAAGTGCAGAAATATGGAAATCTACAAAACACCCCGACTTGCTTCCAAACTTTGTGTAGATGATACCTACAATGGCAATAAAACAAGCCTTGTTTTTTTTAAATCATGCCATGCTGCAAGGTTCTTTTGGCTACAAGCACACAATACTATCAGGTCCAAAGAAAGCAATGGATCGCATAACTGTGCTGTGTTGTTCAAATATGTCAGGAACAGATAAAAAAAAACCTGTTGGTTATTGGAAAAGCATCAAACCTCGATGCTTTAAGAGGCTAAGAAAGGATAGTTTACCAATCGAGTACTATGCCAGCGTGCACTCAATAAATTCCTTTGTCGGTAACCATTGCACAGAGTTATAGCACAGTAGTACTACTGGTAGTGTTCGAATTTGTTCTGTATTTCATTTAAATGCTCCTCAGTTATGCAGCCATATTTTAAAAATACCCTTTTACCTATTTCCATGAAACTTCAGAAAGCTGGGAAGCCGCTTAACTGGGCCAAAACGTACTGGTTCCGATGTGTCCCAATTAACCGGAATCTATCGTATTTCTTATCGTCATTTATGGGGGTTTTTTTGTGTATTGAACTGTACTGCTGCTGCAAAACACAAATTTAAAGACACATGCCAGTGATATTAAAACTGATTCAGATTCTGATTTTTTTTACCCTCTCACCAGTTCCTTCTCTTTCTCTCCACCCATCCTCCCTCAACTCTGGCCATCCTCTCACACAGCAACAATGCCGAATTCTTCTTACTCATCAACTCTGACTCTTTCCTTTCCCTGATCCTAGTCTGTTTTCCTTTTCCTCTCATCAGTGTTGGCAAAATCCACCTCACCCAGACAATGGCTGTTTCTCTGTCCACCTCTTGACCCAAACAAGTACAGTAGTTTCAAAAGTAGTAGTAGTAGTAGTAGTCATACTTTATTGATCCCGGGGGAAATTGGTTTTCGTTATAGTTGCACCATAAATAATAAATAGTAATAAAACCATAAATAGTTAAATAGTAATATGTAAATTATGCCAGTAAATTATGAAATAAGTCCAGGACCAGCCTATCGGCTCAGGGTGTCTGACCCTCCAAGGGAGGAGTTGTAAAGTTTGATGGCCACAGGCAGGAATGACTTCCTATGACGCTCAGTGCTGCATCTCGGTGGAATGAGTCTCTGGCTGAATGTACTCCTGTGCCCACCCAGTACATTATGTAGTGGATGGGAGACATTGACCAAGATGGCATGCAACTTAGACAGCATCCCCTTTTCGGACACCACCGTGAGAGAGTCCAGTTCCGTCCCTACAACATCACTGGCCTTACGAATGAGTTTGTTGATTCTGTTGGTGTCTGCTACCCTCAGCCTGCTGCCCTAGCACACAACAGCAAACGTGATAGCACTGGCCACCACGGACTCGTAGAACATCCTCAGCATCGTCCGGTAGATGTTAAAGGACCTCAGTCTCCTCAGGAAATAGAGACGGCTCTGACCACCTCTGTAGACAGCTTCAGTGTTCTTTGATCAGTCCAGTTTATTGTCAATTCGTATCCCCAGGTATTTGAAATCCTCCACCATGTCCACACGGACCATACCACTATCTCTGAAGGAACAGACGCGCAAGTCAGTATATACTGATTGTCCTTCAATAGGACTCATGATACCTGGATTCTCCTCATGATCAATTCAAAGTCATATTTGAGTTTATTGCCATCTGTACAAGTGTACTGTAAAACCTACTTGCAGCAGAATCACAGGCAATAGACCATAAGACAAAGGAGCAGAATTAGGCCGCTTGGCCCATTGAATCTGCTATGCCTATCCTTCATGGCTGATTTATTATTCCTTTCAACCCCATTCTCCTGAATTCTCCTCCACAGCCATCTGTGGCAATGAATTCTCCAGATGCTAAAGAAATTCCTCCTCATCTCTGGTCTAAAGAGATGTCCCTGTATTCTGCGGCTCCGCCCTCTGGTCCTAGACTCCCCACTACAGGAAACGTCCTCTTCATACCCACTCTATCTAGGCCTTTCAATATTCAATAGGTTTCAATGAGATCTCCTCTCATTCTTCTAAATTCAGCAATTGCACTCAATACATCACACTCACAAAAAAAAGTAGCCATAAATTACGCAAAATTATACAAGAGAGAATACATGATGGAATGCTGGAGCAGACTCCATGGGCCAAATGGCCTAATTCTTCTCCTATATCTTGTGGTCTTATATCTCCAAGATGGCATGGCTCAGCAAGTGAGGATGGTTGATGATGGATGTTCCTTCTTGAGGCAGAGCCTCATGGAGACACTGCTGATGGTGGGGAGGGAGTAAAGTGATGGAGTGGTGAAGTGGTGCTGACGCCAGCTCTGCTTCCTGCTCCATAGCTCTGCCAAGGGAGGCCCAGCTGGCCAGCAGACAAGCAGCAGTCAGCCGTTTTGGTCCTTTCGTGTGAATACATTATAAACTCTTGGCAAATTACATTTATGGCGAAACAAAGCTCTTAACTTGTAAGTGGCACCAAATGAGATTCGAAATACAACATCTGGATTGTGGCCACACAGACTAATGACTTTTTAAATGCCCATTACTGAAATGGGCCATTTTTCACTGCAGCCCGATGCTTGGATTTATGTACACACCACCTTGCTTTTATTAAAACAATAAGACCGTTCTCCAAAGGACCTATATTACAATCCACAGAAGGAAAATAATAAATCATTGGGCTTGACACTCCTATTTGTAATAAGTGAGGAAAAGTATTGCTATGTAGGGAGTTCTCCAGCTGCTTAAGAAGGGAGGCTAATTACTGTTGCAAACTAATATACCTTTGCCCTCAGCATATTACTGGCACCGATAAGCACCCAAAACAGTCAGAGAAATAGTATGGATTACAAATATAGAACATAGAACATAGAAATCCACAGCACATTACAAGCCCTTCAGCCCACAATGTTCTACCAACCATGTAACCTACACTAGAAACTGCCTAGAATTTCCCTACTGCATAGCCCTCTATTTTTCTAAGCTCCATGTACCTATCTAAGAGGCTCTTAAAACACCCTATTGTATCTGCCTCCACCACCATCGCTGGCAGTACATTTCGCACACCCACCATTCTCTGTGTGAAAAACTTACCCCTGACATCCCCTCTGTACCTACTTCCAAGCACCTTAAAATCTATGCCCCCTCGTGTTAGCCATTTCAGCCCTGGGAAAAAGCCTCTGGCTATCCACATGATCAATGCCTCTCAAAATCTTATACACAAGGTGAAAAGTGGCATCAAGTAATCTTGCCTGGCTCATGACATCATAGGAATGAGTGTTCGGACCTTCCACTCTGTAGATTGCAATACAGCATTTCACTGTCACTCATAATTTGAACAGATTAGTTAAAGCTAATAATTTTAAAAGTGTACCTATTTTTCTGACATATCTCTTGACATAAAGCTTCTAAGATCAAAAATCCAGGTTATTTACTTAGCGAAAATGAGGAAATATTAGTCACATGAACTTCTTTTCTCATAAAGTGTTGTGATCAATTTGGCTTGTTCACTATTCCTATTTATATATTTGCTCAGTGTGAAATTATCATCAATTCTTTTGAAGCACCATTAATAGATGTGAGTATTGACTAAGCAAATGTAAGTACTTAAAATGAATTTGAATAAAGTGAGAAAGCCTTTAGGGTCTGTTCTATCACTTTCAGTCAGCTTCAGCAGAGTTCTATAACAATAGAGCTCTTGATATCGTTAAGGAAACAACAAAATGTTCACTCAGTAGATTACCAGTTTGAATGCATCTCACTGCAACAAGTGACTTTGAAATTCCAAAGCACTCAATTGCCATTGGCAAACTGGGGTGTCGCAGTATTCAGCTGCACAACAGCCCTCGGGAAGAAGCTGTTTTTCATTCTTACTGTCTTGGCTAAGATGTTTCTGCATCTCCTACCAGATGGCAGGAGATTGAACAGACAGTGTTGGGATGGGATGGGTCTTTAATGATGTTATGAGCACGCTGTAGGCATCGAGAGTGTGTACAGGTCCGGTAGCTGAGACTCAGTGGTGTGCTGAGCCGTCCTAATCTCCCGTTGGAGTGCTTTGTGATCTGTCTTGCTGCAGCTGGAGTACCAGACTGTCACTCCATATGTCAGTATGCTCTCTATTGCATGCTGATAAAAGTTGGCCAGCAACTTTTGAGGTAGATTAGCTCTCCTTAAGCACCTCTGGTAGTGTAGTCGCTGTTGTGCGTTTCCTGCTATCGGGGTTATGTTGACGGACCAAGAGAGCTCCTTGGTGATGTCCATCCCTAAAAGCTTGAAACTGGAGACCCTTTCCACCACATCACCATTTATGAATAGTGAGGCTGTTTTGGGAACTCTTGCCTTCCTGAAGTCAATTATCATTTCTTTTGTCTTGATGTTAAGTGATAGGCTGTAGTTGCTGCACCAGTCAAACAGTTTCAGCACCTCCTCCCTACATGCAGATTCATTATTGTTTGTGATTAGGCCAATCACTGTTGTGTCATCTGCATGCTCTCTTTGTGTTAATAATCTAGGAGCTATCCTCAATAATGGCGACCACAAAAAACAGCAATTGTCATAAAAACCCATTGATTCATTAACGTCCTCCTGCTGCCTTTTGTCAGACCAGCATACATGTGATTCCAGTCCTACAACAATTATGTTGGCTTCAAATTGTTTTCTGAACTGGACCACCAACCGATTTACTTGTACCATTATTTCCTCTGTTTCTGTTCCCTTTCAAATAATGAACTAAACAATAACTTCTCCAGTCTTTTCTCAGCAAAGTTTATCAGCATTATACTGAATTCCCTTTTGTTCATAGACCAATCACTTCAACCATATAAGCACTCCTTCCGGGATAAAGAGGTTTCTTCTTAATTCCCTATCGGTTCTGTTGATGAACTCCAGCTTTGTTCTTCTCCACAAGTGGAAGCATTTTTATGACTTTACCTATATCATTCATCATTTTAAAGTTATGTGTTTGATTATTATCCGTCTTAACTTTTCAAGAGCAAAGAGATGCAGTCTGTCATCTTCGCTGTTCTTACATCTTCCTTGGATTTTTTTTGTACGTAAGTTCTCATCAGTGCCTTCGTATCCTTTTAATAATTCAGAACAGTGCATGATAGTTAGTATAAGCCCTATGCAAGTTTGCTATAACTTATTTTCAACTCTGTCCTTCTGGAAATAAACCTCAGCTGGTGCTTGCCTTGCTTTTATCATGGTATCATTACCCTTCCTTTTGCCAGTCAGTGGATTGCTAATCCCAGAACACTTTGCTCTTATACTCAATTTAGTTTCTTATCATTGGAACATGTGTTCTTATTTTTCTTACAAAAATGCAACATTCACAATACACTGAAATCTATTTGGCAATTCTGCAAGCTTACAAAGGCTTCTTATAATTTATTGTGACCCCTTCCCACTCTTCAAAATGGTAAGCATCCATAAACAAATATTATCTTTTTAAATTCAAAGTCGAAACTGTTGGATAAATTGTGAACAACAGGTGTCTTTGTTAGACCCCACTTTGAAACTCCAGCAACCATCAATCGCTTATCTCAACTCTTCTTCCTTTGTCCTGCAGCCAGCTGGATAACCACTCTCCAATTCATTCCCTCTGTCCACATGGTTAAATTTTATTATAGTCTCTTACATACAATACTGTGCAAAAGCCTTACACACATATATACAGCTAGGGTGCCTAAGACATTTGCACAGTACTGTAGCGATTTTATATATTGCACTGTACTGTAGTGATTTTATATATTGCACTGTACTGTAGTGATTTTATATATTGCACTGTACTGCTGATGACAGCGCGCATGGCCTCTCCGGTGATGAATATCTGTTATCTGTCAAGTAGGGGACCGTGCACAATCCTGATTTGATGGAGACAGACGTGAGTGCCCAGCGGAACATCTGGAAGACTTCTGAAATGCCTGCTTTGCTGCCGCTGCTACTGTGTCGTAACCGGAATCTCTGGAGCTGAAGGCCTCGAAATCCTTGGCTTTGCGTGTTTCAGTGGCCGGGGAGAGGTCGAAGGCGCTCGGCAGAGGATGGTGCTCAGGAGGCTGTATCGGAGAGGCTGCTTGGAAGCTCGAAGTTTTCGGACGGATGGACTCAGGGTCAGCTGTGGTCGGCTGCTTCCAAGGTATCGGCAAGTTGACGGTGCCTGGAGGTTTATGGCAGGGAGTTTCTCCCTTTTGCCGCCGCTATCGGGGACTTGGGAGTCGATCAACTCGGGACTTCGAGACTTCTTTTTTACTGTGCCTATGGACTGTTCTTCATCAAATTATGGTATTGCTTTGCACTGCTGTAACTATATGTTATAATTATGTGGTTTTGTCCGTGTTAGTCTTTGGTCTGTTTTGTTTTCTGTGATATCATGCCGGAGACACGTTGTATCATTTCCTAATGCATATATGCATTTCTAAATGACAATAAAAGAGGACTGAGTGTTCTCATAATCTAATCTAATCTAAAAAAGATCATGACATATTTGAGTGATGATAAACCTGATTGTGATATGGGTCTCTACTGTGGACTGAGATTGGGAAGGGGTCAGGGAGGAAGAAAGCATGGTTGGGGAAGGAGAAAGATAGAGGGGAGGGAGCAGGAAGCACCAGAGGGACATTCTATAATGATCAATAAACCAGTTTGTTTGGAATCAAATAACCTTGCCTGGCGCCTCAGGGCTGGGTGTGTCTGCACCCGCCCATGCCACGCACCCTGCCCGTGGCACTCCTTCCCTGCCACCTGTCCCAGACCCATCTCCCGGCACCCCACCTCACCATTCCAAACATCCTTTGCCCCTGCCAGCTTGCAAGCTTGCTCTCCGCTCCATGTTGACAAATACAAAACTGTGCCTGAATTAAAAGTTTGGGGGAGGGAAAAGAAGTGAGCTGGAAAGTGGTAGGTGAAGCCAGATGGGTCGGAAAGGTCAAGGGCTGGAGAAGAAAGAAGCTATTATGAGAGGAGAGAGTGGGCAATAGGAGAAAGGGAAGGATGAGGGGACCCAGGGGGTAAGTAATAGGCAGGTGGGAAGTAAAAGGTCAGAATGAGTAATAGAGGATGGGGTGGGGAAATTTTGTTCACTGGAAGAAAAAAAAATCGATATACCATCAGGTTGGAGGGCATCCAAAATGAATACAAGATGTCGCTCCTCGACCCTGAGGGTGCCCTTGGTTTGGAACAAGATGAGGGTATGAGTCGACATGTCAGAATGGGAATAGGAATCAGAATTAAAATGACTGGCCACTGGGAAGTCCTGCTTGTGGTGGATGGCACGGAGGTGCTCGACAAAGTGGTCCCCCAATTTATGATGGGTCTCACCAGTGTAGAGGAGGTTGTATTGGGAGCAGTGGACAAAAATTTGCATGGCTTCTTTAAGGGGAAATCTTGCCTGACGAACTTGAGAAAATAACAAACAAGAGGAAATCTGCAGATGCTGGAAATCCAAGCAACACACACACACACACACAGAGGAGAGTCAGTAGATGCTGCTTATTTGGATTTTCAGAAGGCCTTTGACAAGGTGAAGCACATGAGGCTGCTTAAGAAGATGAGAGCCCTTGGTATTACAGAAAAAATACTAGCATAGATAGAAGGTTGGCTGACTGGTAGGAGGCAAAGAGTCGAAATAAGGGAGCCTTTCTGGTTAGCTGCTGGTGAATAGTGGTGTTCCACAGGGGTTGGTATAGGGAATGGATCTTTTCATGTTATACGTCAATTATTTACATGATAGAATTCATGGCTTTCGGTCAGGTTCGTGGATAATATGCAGATAGGTGGAGGGGCAAGTCATATTGAAGAAGTAAAGAGTCTGCAGAAGGACTTAGGCAGATTGGGAGAATGAGGAAAGAAGTGGCAGATGGAAGTGCAGGGCAGTGTATGGTCATGCATTTTGGTATAAGGTCTAGATTATTTTCTAAATCGGGAGAAATTTGAAAATCAGAGGTTGAAGTCAGAGTACATTTGTTATCAAAGTATGCATATTTTATACAACTTTGAGATTCGTCTCCTTACAGGCAGCCACAACACAAAGAAACCCAATGGAACCCATTAAAACCAAAGAAGATCGTCAAATGCACAACATGCCGAGAAAAAAAGAAAAAAAATGTGCTAACAATGGAAGTAAGCAAATAGCATTTGGAACTTGATGCACCATCAATAACTCCAAATGACTGGAAGTAGAGTAAATACTGAAAGGCTTTTATTAGCAGTAAAATGTGACCTCCAGCATGCTGAGTGTCTGCCCCTGGACTGAGAGAAGGAGCAATGGCGCAATCGCCTTTATTCAGGAGTCTGTGGGAGGAGCCACAGGAGCAGTCAGCAGAGGGGCGTGTCCAGACAGGTAACCCAGTTACAACATATATGTATGGTTTACCACCGAACTGAAATTGATTAATGTGACAGTTGCAGACCACGGCCACAGATCGGTGAAGAGATGAGTAAACCTCACGGCCCGTGCCTCGCCTTCGGCTCTGACACCCTGTCCTTTTCAATCTGGCCCTGCTTTTAAATCATCCAGACCTTGCTCACGGACCGGACCCTGCCACTTTGATATGCTCCTGAGGTGCACTGCCACCTCACTTCAGCCCGCACCCAACCTTTCCAATTCAGCTCGGCACTTAAATCGATCAAGCTTCGGGTCTTTCCTCACTCTCAGCTCACCTTGCCTCAGTTCTGGCAAGTTAAATTGCCTCCTGGATCCTGTTACCTTGATTCAGCATGCACACATCTAGCCGCAGCTGTCCTGCACCTTCAAGACTTCAGTTCCCACTGCAAAAATGTCAGGTCATATAGGCGGTTGGAAAGTTCATCTCCGACAGGGAAGTTACAGTCTATTGTTTACAGTGATTCCTTAGCAGGAGTGTAATTAATGAAATACTTAGCTGTTTTCTTTGTTTTATTTATCACCAGCAAGCAGTCCCTGAGCTTTATCAGTTGCATTTTAAACCAGAAAGGCTAAGGGACTTGAGAGTCTTTGTGCAGGATTCCCTAAAAGTCAACGTGCAGGTTGAGTCTGTGGTGAGGAAGGCAAATGCAATGTTAGCATTCACTTTAAGAAGGCTAGAATATAAAAGTAAGCATGTAATGCTGAGGCTTCATAGGGCATTGGTCAGACTGGACTTGGAGTATTGTGAGCAGTATTGGACCCCTTATCTAAGTAAAAATGTGCTGGCCTTGGAGAGGATCCAGAGGAGGTTCACAGGAACGATTCCTGGAATCAAAGGGTTACTGTACGAGGAGCACTTGAGTGGTCCCCGCTTGTACTCATTGGAAAAGAATGGGGGTGGGGGGTAATCTCACTGAAACCTACTGAGTATTGAAAGGCCTGATAGATTGCATGTGGAGAGGATGTTTCCTTTAATGGGCGAGTCCAGAACTAGAGGGCACAGCCTCAGAACAGAGGAATATCCATTTAGAATATAGGTGAGGAAGTATTTCTTTAGCCACAGGGCTAAAGAATCTGTGGAATTCTTTGCTATAGATGGTTGTGAAGACCAAGTTAATGGATATATTTTAAAGCAGAGTTTGATAGGTTCTTTATTAGTCAGGGCATCAAAAGTTACAGAGAAAAGCAGGGAAAAGGGTTTGAGAGGGATAATAAATCAGACGCGATGGAATGGCAAAGCAGAGTTGATGGATTGGATGCCCTAATCTGTTCCTATGTCTTATCTCCAGAGCAACTTTTCTCCAGTGTATCTCCTGGAACCTTGATATCTACCTTAACAATTGTTTTGCGCCACAATATAGTAAGATCTGTATGGGTGGAGATGTTCCCCCAGTGTTCTCCATTCTTGTTCTTTTCCTATTCCAAAATACAGCAGCACTTCACTTGTTTGGCTCTTACAATATTTTGTTGGAGAGGAATCCTCTTCTCACTGTAGGATCCCATGAACATTATTATTATTATTAGGCTTTCATTAACATTTTCCCTAATACATTACAGTACCTTTACTTCCCTTAAACTATTGGTGGTCTGCAGACTATTCCTATTGCAATTTACTCTTGGCAAAAGGATACAGGATCAGCTTCCGTCTTACTGATACTGGTGTTATATTTTACTTCTTACTGCTTTCAAGCACAAACTCCTTCTTAGTTCCCCTCTATTACTTCAATAGAATCAATTCTAGATCTGACTGTTCCATCACCGTTCTTCAGAAGTCCCAACCATGTATGGAATGATATGGTATTCTAGGATATTTTCCAATGCTAATTCCAAATTTGGGGCTAATTCCAAAACTCTATCCATCTGAAAAGGACATTGCATTGTTATACATTTAAGCAAGTGCAATTTAAGATTTTACCACTGATATGAAAGAGATGGAAAGCTGTAATTTGGTATACATGTTATGCCAGTTGCAGATACCTCTACTTAACAGCAACAATGGGATTTACCAGCACCAGAATTGCTCCTGCAATGTGGCACAACAGGGGTAGAGTTCTGGTGTTTGACAGCACTGGACTATGTACCCAGGGATAAAGTGGATTTCCAATGCATTCATCTTTCAAAGAGCCACCCTGACTTTTCACTGACTATGCGGTGTTTGTTTCTTCCAGTATGGGATATTCCCTCATTTTCCAGGACAAGTTTCCATTTCCCACCCCTTAAAACTATACCTCAGTTTTTTCTAACGCTCTGATTCCTTGCCACAGGCTCTAGGCTTGATAACAACCTGATTATAAATCTCCCATTCTAAACTCCAAAACCTAAATGGTCTGAGCCTTCCTGATGTCTCAGAATCAGGTTTAATATTACTGGCATAAGTCAGGAAATCTGCTGTTTTTGCAGCAGCAGTACAGTGCAATACATAATAAATTTTAAAAAAAACTATAAATTACAATATACAAAAAAATTAAGTTAAATACGTAGTGCAAATAGACAGGAAAAATCATGAGGTAGTACTCAAGGGTTCATTACCCATTCTGAAATCTGATAGTAGATGCGAAGAAGCCATTCCTGAAACACTGAGTGTGGGTTTTCAAGGTCCTCTATCTCCTCCTTGAAGGCAGCAATGAGAAGAGGGATGATGGATGCCACAGTTTTGAGGTATTGCCTTTTGAGGGTATTCTCAATGTTGGGTAATCGAGTTCCCATGGTGGAGCTGGCAGAGTTTGCAATGATCTGCAGCTTCTCCCCGATCCTGGGCAGTAGCCCCTCCATACCAGATGGTGATGCAACCAGTTAGAATGCTCTCCATGGTACATGCATAGAAACTTGTGACTTTAGTGACATCCCAAGTCTCTTCAAATTCCTAATGAAATATAGCCACTGCCATGCCTTCTTTGTAATTGTATCAATATAAAACTGAAGGTGTGGTTATGTTGGGCCCAGGATAGATTTTTAGGGATCTTTAGGGATTGGTTCTCCCTTTCCACTGCTGACTCCTCAGTGACGACTGGTGTGCGTTCCCCTGGCTTCCCCTTCTTGAAGTCCACAATCACTTTGGTCTTACTGATGTTGAGTGTAAGGTTGTTGTTGCAACACCACCCAACCAGCTGATCTATCTTGCTCCTGTATGGCTCCTCGTCACCACCTGAAATTCTGCCAACAATAGTTGTGTCATTGGGGTGTAGAGAGAGGAGAGCAGTGGGTAGGCACACATCCTTAAGGTGTGCCAGTGTTGATTGTCAGCAAGGAGGAGATAATATTTCTTACCCGCACAGACTGTGGTCTCCCGGTGAGGCAGTCAAAGATCCAGTTACAGGGGCCTAGGTTTTGGAGCTTGTTGATTAAAACTGGAGGTATGATTGTGTTTGGCTCTGAGCTGTAATCAATAAACCACAGCCTGATGTAGGTGTTACTGTTATCCAGGTTATCCAATGCCGACTGGAGAGCCAGTGAGATTGCATCCGCTGTAGACCTATTGTGGCAACAGGCAAATTGCAGCACATCCAGGTCCTTGCTTAGGCAGGAGCTGATTCGATCCATGATCGACCTCTCAACGCATTTCATTGCAGTAGATGTGAGTGCCATTGGGCAACAGTCAATGAGGCAGCTCACACTGCTCTTCTTGGACACTGGTATGATGGTGTCCTTTGGAAGCAGGTGGGAACCTTTGACTGTATCAGTGAGAGACTGAAGATGACCGTAAGCACTCCCACCAGTTGGCTGGCACAGGTTTTCAGGGCCCTACCATGCAACCATCAGGGCCTGAAACCTTGTGAGGGCCCACTCTCTTGAAAGATATTCTGACGTTGGCCTCTGAGACAGATATCACAGGGTCACTAGATGCTGCAGGGATTCACACAGATGCAAATTCACTCCCAACTGAGCTCAATTCCTTTTATGCACACTTTGAAAAGGAGAATCAAGTATCACAACGATTCATGATATTAGGTTTTGCTTTGTAGGAAGTATTAGCCTACAGACTCTGCCAGAGCTGACGTGCAAACAATTCCATCTCTAACTTCAATTGGAATTGTCATTTCGCTCTGAAATATAGTTTTTCGTAGGTTATACCTGGATTGCATGTATACTGTATTGAATGCCGAATATCTAGCCTTGAGCAGACTACAACTCTCCTGGTTCATCCACAGCTTTGGTTTGGGTATGTCTGATATGCGCTCAAAGGCACACACTCATCTCCACAGGAAGTCGGTGACAACTCCCTGAATATTGTCTATAACCTTTCCCAGCACCTCAGACCCCAAGATCTCTACACTGCTCTAGTTAAAGTATCTTGGCTTTAACTTGAAATAAGCCTCTCCATTTCACATCCTTTGAAATCTAGTTTATTGACCAAATCCCTTAAAGGATGTGGTGTCCAATTTGGCTTAAAGATGCTCCTCTGAAGCTCGATATTGTCGAATGTGCTCCTTTCTGACTTACTGGCAGATCCTTGGCATTTGCCAACACGAAGTGGAGTGGAAGGGAACGGACTAGAATCAGAGGTTTACGGGCACTGGCTTGCAATCTTCTAAGAGACAAAAAATGAATGCAGTGTTTTGTGAGGGCTTCCTTGAGTCTTTAGCTACATGACTCTACCCAGCTGTCACCAATTAAAATGTTTATGTTTTCTAGTTATCAAAAAAAAAACAGTGAATGGTAATGACAGCGCTGCTTTTGCTTGAGAGGTTTTCAAAATTTCAATGAATTCGAATTACGTTGTAGACACACACACAAACGCACATACAGAGACACACAACGTGCACTGCTTGATGTACTTTCTGAAGTAAAGACATACATAATTGCACTAGATAAACTTCAACATAAATTGCCAGGATTAGCGCACCTTGCAGCAAATGGCTTCAGCGGATGTTTCTCAGTTTGCACTACACTTGCAACTGAGACGAACTGGAAATGCAAATTGATATTGGCATCAGACACCATGATGGCACTCATGCCCACTTCTCGATTCTAACCCAAGCAAAGAAGAGGCAGAAAGAACTAGGGAAAATGACAGGTAAGGAAACATGGCGAATTTGAGAGAGAGACAGAATTTAGCTTTTGGAACAGATAAGGAAGGGACAACATAAAGAAAACAAAATTATATATATACACACACACAGATCAAGCAGAAGTGGCCAACATTGCATCCCAGCTGTGTTTGGGTCTTTATTAAGTTGTAAACAGATAGAATCGAGTGTGTGAAATGTCCAGTCTTGAGCCATGGAATATGAGATAGTTTAATCATCTTGCTTGGGAACAGCAGAACAGATTTCTGGAAACAAAGAAGCTGAAATCCCCCCAGTGATGGATGCCAAGAAGATAATAGAGCAACCAATCCCTATCCCTAATAGTCAATGAGCAAAAACCCAACATCAGGAATCAGACGATCCAAAGACTCCTGGGGTGGAGGGGGCATGTTCTGTCACAATTTACTTCTGCCCACTGCATCAATGCCAATCTACATGCCTATCTGCACCAATTCCAAATGCCTGCATTAATTCCATATCCATTTATACCCTGCACATTCATATCATCTAGATACTTCTTAATAATATTCTGCTCCTCCTCTGGCAGTTCATTTCACAGACTCTGTGAAAAATGTACCCTTCAGAATCCCTTTAAACCTCCATCCTCTCACCTTAATCCTATACCGTCCAGATTTAGAAATCGGTTTCTTGGGAAATAGACTCAGGGTATTGTGTTATTACGTGTGCATAATAAAGAACTTCAGTTCCCAGTGGGCAAAGCAGGCTGTTCACCTGAAACCGGAAGCTCCAATGATGACTTGGTCGCACATGCTCAGTGTTGAGCTGGAGTGTTATAAATTAAATGTAGTAATGTTTTGCCCATGCCAAGTTTGCCTTTATTAAGAACAAACATAGCAGCTATTTGCCGTCCTTCGCTCTAGTGAAAACAGACCCAGCCCATCCAATCAGTTTTGATAACTCATGATGTTATTTCCCAAAATAAATTGATCTTATTTGCATTCCTAAATGACAAGGCAGGATTTTTGCCTGCTGACACAAACAAAAGTGGCAGAAGTACAATCAGATACAGTGTTCTAGACTTTTCAGACAAGTTGTAGGGAAAGACTCCGTCACTTCACTTTTCTCTTTCTGGCCGCCATGTTGCGTTGTACAATAGGACCATGAACCACTTCAATAAAAGGCACCCTTCCGGCCTAACTTCTCACCTTATATGGGAGTGGTGAGATTAGTTTGCCTTCCTGGAAGAAATTTGGCAATTTTGTGACATGATGTGTCTGAACAGAAGTCAATGATACTCAGTGAAATAGATTTAGTTTAGTTTGGCCTAAGAGTGAAGTGATCAGCAAAGAATCAAGGAACTCAGATCATCCCTGCACACCAGAAATCACCGGGTTTTTTCAGATTTTAAGTGCTGTGCCTTAAGTTTTCTATTACATTTTCACAGGAACACTCTGTTCACCGTGTTGACTTTCAGACTTTCACACAAACTCCACCATTTTACAGAAGTGGCCAGATTTTTGCCACCAGCAACATAATTTAAACAACCCAAAGCAGAAAAATGACACTGTTGTTTATGCAATATCATCTCCCCTTCTAAACGCAGATGCTTCAATAAATGTCAACTGAGCGCAATTTCTAAAATCCATCATCTTGCTTCTTTTCAAATAAATTTGAATAACCACAGCACAACACTGGGATGAAATCATTTGCATTGATGAAAACCGACTAAGGCCCACCCAAACCGTTTAAAGAACTGGTCAGTGCTTCAGTAGACTGAGTGACAGCTCTTGGCAAAAGTATCACAGCGAAATCCAGCAGGGAATAATTAGTGTACACAGTGAACAACTTAATATTTACACATAATTAATTTGTAGTGTACATTTGTAAACACCTTTTACATGTTCCACTTCTGCATTTCCAAAACTTGAAACCTCAAACACTGAAAGAAACAGCTTTGGAGCAAAACAAAAGGCTCGATTGATTTGATCTGTTCACGTTCTTTCAGTGTGGGTTTCCCAAATAATTTTTCACAAGTGGTTGTTTACAGATGTCATCACTGAGTTTCTCATTGGTTATCTGCACACCATTTCCCCTGATTGTAATTTCTATAACCTCCATCACTTCAAATGCAATTATTTTGAATCAAATATCAAATATCTTGTAGGGTGCTGAAAGTAAATGAAGGATTACTCTGTGACAGGAAGGGTTAGATTGCCATGTTCTGTATTATCAGCCTAACTTGCTCCAACAGTCTTCATTCAAGTAAAGATTAAAAGATTAAAGATTAGATGTGTTTGTCACACATACATCAGAACATACAGTGAAATGCGTCATTTGCATCAACGACCAACGCAGGCTGAGTATGTGCTGGGGGCAGTCCGCAAGAGTTAGCATGCTTCTGGTGCCAGTAGAGTTTGCCCATAATTTCCTATCCTTAACCTGCACGTCTTTGGAAGGTGGGAGGAAACTGGAGCACATGGAAGAAACCCACGTGGTCACGGGGAGAATGTACAAACTCCTTTCAGACAGTGTTGGCAATTGAATCCCGATCGCTGGCACTGCAGTGGTGTTACACTCACTGCCAAGCTAATGTGCCACATGGGCAGCATTCAAGAACAGCTACTTCTTTGAAGCATTTGCTGCTTCAACCAATCTGCACAACCCTAATCGCTGCCTTAGCATATGACACTATGACTACTTTGATCATTTTGCACTACAATGGACTATTTTTTTTCTAATTATATTCTTTCTTGTAAAATTAGTGTATAATTGATGTATTTTTCTCAAGCATGCTGCTTACCTGATGTCATGTACCTGCAATGCTGCCGCAAGCAGGTTTCCATTACACCTGTGCATACATGCACTTGTGTAACGGGGAAGAAAAGTTGTAATGCATTTACAACTTTATCCCACCCAGCCAACACACTTTTTGTCCCTCTTCCCTCCGGGAGAAGGCTCAGGAGCTTGATTTGGGAACAGCTTCTTTCCAACTGTGATAAGACTGCTGAACGGATCCTGACCCGGATCTGGGCCGTACCCTCCAAATATCCGGACCTGCCTCTCGGTTTTTTTTGCACTACCTTACTTTCCATTTTTCTATTTTCTATTTATGATTTATAATTTAAATTTTTAATATTTACTATCGATTTGTAATCCAGGGAGCGGGAAGCACAGAATCAAATATCGCTATGATGATTGTACGCTCTAGTATCAATTGTTTGGCAACAATAAAGTGTAAAGTATAAGTAAATATTAAACTAGACTTTCAACTTTTAACTCAACGTTTGAGTTTCTTATTACAACTGTGTGACAAAAAACTCATTAATCTCAGTTTTTACAACGTCCTCCTAAACCCTGACTCCACAATATTGGGTGAAAGGACCTCCAGATGTCCACACTACTTTGGATGGTGAAGTGCTTGCTGACTGTCCCTGGACAGACCACCTCAATATTTCTCTACCCGATAATACAGTTGCAACCTGCACTACTGGTTCCTTTGATCGTCTCAAATGCCTTTGATCTTCTATATACTAGGACATAATAAACACGTCTTTGGAACCTGTCCTTAAGATGCTGACGCATTTGAGACAAAAATTAAAGGCAGACGATACACAAAGGAAGTGCTGCCTTGGGACACAAGAAGATGAATGGGGCACTTACACCTTTGAACTTGTTCTGCCATTTAATGAGATCGCAGCTGATCTGTGACCCCGGCCCTGGACTCTTAACCCACCCATTCCTCTATTTAGAAAATGGATGAATTCCTGGAAAATGCTTCTTCAAGTGAAATTTTTTAAGTCAGGAAAGCTGAATGAAGTGCATTGTAAGTATTTTTGTGCAGTTAACTGTATGGACAGAGACTCATGCATGCTGCATTTTAGTGAGAAATAAGACTTGAGAATCAAAGACGTGTACCCCAAACCATCAACATAGTGAAAACTGATAGATTGAACAATCTTAAAATGATGAATTTGGTATATCTAATGAACAAAATGCTACCAATCTCAGATTTAAAAGTAACATCAACTAAAGTTTGCATATAAAATGGCTTCATGCAAATATCAATTTTTTAAAAATAATTTATTGAGATACAGCACAGAATAGGCCCTTCCAACTATGCCTCTCAGCATTCTCCCGATTTAATCCTAGCTTTATCACGGGATAATTTACAATGACCAATTAACCCACCAACCGGTATGCCAGTGGTCCCCAACCTCCGGGCCACGGACCGATACATTGCCACGAAGAATGCAGCGGTGCAGCAGTGGCCAGAATGCACCCAGCACATCTTTAAGGAAAAAGCCAAAATAAACAAGCCAATTAATTACGTGCCAGGCGGCACCTAATTAATTAGCTTGTTTATTTCGGCTTTTTTCTTAAAGATGTGCTGGGTGCGTTCCGGCCACCGCTGCACCCCTGTATGCTTCGTGGCAATGTATCGGTCTGCAGCCCAGAGGTTGGGGACCACTGCAGTATGCCTTTGGATTGTGGGAGGAAACCAGGCCACCTGGAGGAAACCATGCGGTCACTGAGAGAACAAACAAACTCCCTGCAGGCAGCGGTGGGAATTGAACCCCAGGCCGCCTGCACTGTAAATTGTTGTGCTAATTATGTCAGTGGGGAGGAATGCTGGGCTGGTCTGTGACAGGAAATAACTCAAGCCTTGCCCTTGATTTTCCTCATACTGAGAGTTGAAGAAAACCTTATGCCATCAACATGTTAAGGGAGTGACATAGACAATATTATAGGTGTTATATTCTAAGAGTAGTCTTTGACCATATTGGGTTCAGAGGTCAGAAGATGATTGGAACAGAAAATACAGACAACATACATCAAAGTTGCTGGTGAACGCAGCAGGCCAAGCAGCATCTATAGGAAGAGGCGCAGTCGACGTTTCAGGCCGAGACCCTTCGTCAGGACTAATCCTGACGAAGGGTCTCGGCCTGAAACGTCGACTGCGCCTCTTCCTATAGATGCTGCTTGGCCTGCTGCGTTCACCAGCAACTTTGATGTATGTTGCTTGAACTTCCAGCATCTGCAGAATTCCTGTTGTTTAAGAAAATACAGACATAAGGTAGACTTGTTAATCTGAAAAGGTTAAGATAAAGGTAACATTTGGTGTAAAAGTTAAATTAATATATGTATTCTCAGATTTGAAGTTTAATCTGCAGCATTTTTAAAGTGCCCACATTCCCTCCCACTCTTTCAATAAGTGACCTCCCAGGTTACTGTTTGTTCATAAAGCTGCCACATTCTCTGTTTGCTGGGAATTTAAAAAGTGATTTCCATGAACCTACATTCCCAGCAGGGACCTGCAATGAAAGCCAGGTGTGGGCCAGGGACAAAGCTGCGGGACTGTTGGATCGATTCTTTGACTCATGTTGCATTCAGAGTCGGGGTCACTGCATCGCCCCTTAAATCTAAACTCTGATTCACTAAAGGGTTGCTGACCATACTGCTGGCTACCATGGTAACCAGCTGGCAACCTACTTCAACAGCAGACAAACTGAGAATAGAAGAGTGTCTCAGTCATTTAAAAATACCTTTATGGAATATAGACTATAGAACAGTACAGCACAGTACTGGACCTTCTGACCACAATTTTGTACTGACCTTTTAAACTACTCTAAGATCAATTTCACCCATCCCTCTCACAAAGCTCTCCATTTTAATTTCATCAATGTACCCATCTAAGAGTCTCCTAAATGTCCTTATTGCATCTGGCTCTACCACCAACCCTGGCAGCTCGTTCCATGCACCCACCACTCTGTGTAAAAAAAACTTACCTCTGACATCCCTCAAACAACAGGAATTCTGCAGATGCTGGAAATTCAAGCAACACACATAAAAGTTGCTGGTGAATGCAGCAGGCCAGGCAGCATCTCTAGGAAGAGATGCAGCCTGGCCTGCTGCGTTCACCAGCAACTTTTATCTGACATCTCTCTATGTTTTCATCCAATCACCTTAAAATCATGCTCCCTCGTAGTAGCCAGGAAGCCACACCTTCTGTCAGACTTACGGAGTCAAACAGCATGGGAGCATACCTCTTAACCCACCCATCAGGTCTGCTCTGACCATCAGGAACCAGTTTCCACTAATCACACACCAATCCCATTTTATTCTACCACCATTCTCAATAACTGCACCTGAGCTCCACTGCTCACATCTATCAGGAGAAACGAGTGGTAAATTCACCTACCAACTGGCAATTTTGGGACTGGGAGGAAACCCAAGCAGCCACAGGAAGAATGCATAAACCCACACAGAGACACAAGACAGTCAGCAGATGCTAGAAACCTTGAACAACACACACACACACACACAATGCCGGAGGAACTCAGCAGGTCATGCACCATCAATGGTTTTACATACTGCTTCTCTGATATTCTTAGAGTCATAGAAAGGTACAGCACAGATATAACAGAAATTGGAAACCATCAGTTGAAATTTTGGACTTGCACTCTTCATCCGGACCAGAAAGGAAGAAAGCAGAAGCCAGAATAAGAAGGTTGGGGGAGGGGAAGCAGTACATTCTGGCAGGTAGTGGGGAAGGTAGGAGGGTGGGATAGGGGGGAGTGATGTAAGGGGCTAGGAGGGGATAGGCGGAAGATGTAAAGGGCTGGAGAAGATGGAATCTGATGGGAAAGGACAGTGGACATTGGAATAAATGGATGGAAGGGGGGAACCAGAGAGTGGTGACTGGCAGGGGGAAAAGGACGAGGTGTTTGAGGGCCACCAGAATGGGGAGGAAAGTAAAAGGGAGGAGGGAGGGCAAACAGAGGACAGTGGTTATCAGAAGTTAGAGAAATCGATGTTCATGCCATAAGATTGAATATGAGCTGTTGTTCTTCCAACTTCTGTTTGCTCTCATTGTGGTGGTAGACGAGGCCATGGTGGTGTGAGAATGGGAAGTGGAAATGAAATGGGCAGCTATCTTGGCTACCGGGCTGGACTGAGTTAGCGATGGGGTACTCAACAATATCAGTGCTTAGGGCTGAACCCAGGTCTCTGGAGTTGGAAGGCAGCAGCACTACCAGCAGTGTCGCTGTGTTGTCATGTTCAGTCTCCAACCTAGTCACTGCCTTAGTGTAAACCTCCACCTCTGTTTCCTCTACTCTCCATGAACCTCTCATGTTATGTGCATCTTCTTGATTTGACATCACACTATTGTCTCTCCTGTTGAATCCTTGCCAAACATATTCTCCTGCCACATTCGTCTGGGATTGATTCTCAGCAGTCGTTGTCTCAGGGCTTTAGCTGTCCTTGGGGCTCGTTGGAAGCATAACCTGCTCCCTGGATCAGCAATGCCACTCCGCTCTGCCCCACACAAGCCGTAACCTTTTCATCAAGAATACTCAGCCCTGGTCCTTTCACAAGGCACAATACTCCGTGAGCAGCAACTGGACTTGGGTAGTTCCCGTCAGCACCCTGATAGCTCATTCAAGCCTTTTGATTGTCTATAAATGTCTTTCACAGTCGGATGAAAAAAATCAGTAAAAATCTTGACAATGAAAAAAAGAATAAATCAACTTAAAGATCCAATTAGCTGATGTAAATTAATTGGAGGATTAATATTAATTCAAACAAAATGTGGTAAACAAACCACTAGTCTTCGTGTTTTCAGTGGTGGTTAGCAGCTCTATGGAAGTGAAGGGGGCGGTGCTCAATATACTGGTTGTGACTGGCATCACGTTGAGGAAGCAGACGCACAGCATATCTGCCCACTGAGTTCACCTCATTACAGAGCTCTTCTCTACCCAATGGTGAGTCTAGGGACAGAGACATAATTCAAAACAAATGTATTTCAGTGATAATAAACCTGATTGTGATTCCAACTCCGAGGAAAGTGAGATTATGCCCACTGTGTCTAAATCAGGAAGGATTATGGGACCAGCCAGGAGTACAGATGATTTTCGAACTGTGGTAGGGATAGGGTAGCCTACTGCATTCCAGGTCCCTGATCAATTTTTCTCCAATTTGTCGTTGTAATCTCATGAAATTGGAGGCACAAAAGATTGCAGATGCTGAAATCTCGAGTGGAAAAAAACAAACTGCCCAGAGAAACCGAGTAGGTATGCATCAGCTGTGAAGGGGCAGGAATGGCCAATGTTTCAGATTGAGATTCTGCATCGAGACTGAGTATAGAGCGAGGATAGCCAGAATAATGGATAGAAGAGAGTGAGGCATGAGGCCGAGGCCAAGAGGTGGACCCTCATGGAATGAGTGGAGAGAGTGAGGTGGAATTGGAAGAGAGGGGCTGGGGTGGTTTGACAAGGAGCAAGGTAGGGCATGTGACTGTAATGGTGATTCTTGGTGGGAACATGGTTAAAGTCTTGTTGAGAATGTGGTCAAAGAGCAGTGGAAGCCACAGATTGGGTGCAGTGAGAGGGGGATTCCAAGAGAGGCATGTGTGAAGGTTTGCACTAAATCAGCACCAGCATTCTGATTCTCCTGGGAGCGCTGCCTGCATACTTAAGAGCTGTAGAAGAGCCAGTCAGTATTTCTCGCCCGTTTGTGAAGACTGACTGAAATATCAGAAGCTGAAGCTGTTCCGAGCTAATTGATATCATTTCTGGGGTGGCAATCTTTGAATCTAGTACAGATTGGATCACCATAAGGAGTAATGGTGAAATAGGTGGAGAAACAAGTACTCTGTTCACTGGTGAGCTACTTGAGAACTCAAGAAAGTAGGAGCAGGGGTAGGTCACCAAAACCCTCAAACCTTCCCCATCATTTAATCAATCTCTGGCTGGTCTATGCTGGTCTCTTCTACACCAATTCCCCATAACCGTAAGGTCTTCAATCTTATAAGAAGTTATAAAATGTTACTTCTGTCCAGCTTATATAAATCTATTGCCTCCATCACCCTCTTTAGCTGAGACTTCCAGAGATTCACCACTCTCTGAAAGAGAAAATTTGATACACCTCCATTTTACAGTCCCTGTTCTTGCAAGCACGTCCCTTGCTTGTGACTCTTCCACTCATGAAAACATCCCAACATGACCCAAATCAAGCCTCCTTACAATCTTCAGTGTAGGGATGGGCCAAAATTGTAGTCTCTTCCATGACCAGGGCTAAGGATGCTCTGCTAGGAAGAGATGGTCAGGGAAGTCATAGTCAGGAAGATCAATGATGGAGAGGATTAACCTTCCTGACCTGACGTCATTGCAGAAAGTCCATATAGGTTGTGACAACTGAATACAGGTTATAGTCAGTGAACACTTTTGCAAAGTCAACACCATTTCAGCAATCACTGGGGCCACATAATAAAACCTCTTTCTCCCTAATTAAAACCTTTGGCATTGTTGTGTGTGCATAACATTTATGGTGGCTTTTTAACAGCAGTAAAATATAAGTGCCTGTGTAAGCCTTTGCTGGTTGCAATTCATATCTTGCTGCACAGAATGAGAACGTTCAGCATATATAGCATATGGTGCTTCATTGAAAGATACTAGAATACTACAGCACAGTACAGGCCCTTCGGCCCTCAATGTTGTGCCGACCCATATATTCCTTTAAAAAAACGTACTAAGGCCACACTACCCCGTAGCCCTCTATTTTTCTTTCATCCATGTGCCTGTCCAAGAGGCTCTTAAATACCCCTAATGTTTTAGCCTCCATCACCATCCCTGGCAAGTCATTCCAGGCACCCACAACCCTCTGTGTAAAAAAACTTACCCCTGATGTCTCCCCTAAACTTCCCTCCCTTCACTCGTACATATGCTCTCTGGTGTTTGCTATTCATGCTCTGGGAAACAGGTACTGGCTATCCACCCTATCTATGCCTCTCATAATCTTGTAGACCTCTATCAAGTCCCCTTTCATCCTTTTACGCTCCAAAGAGAAAAGTCCCAGCTCTGCTAACCTTGCTCATAAGACTTGTTTTCCAATCCAGGCAACATCCTGGTAAATCTCCTCTGCACCCTCTCCATAGCTTCCACATCCTTCCTATAAAGAGGTGACCAGAACAGAACACAATACTCCAAGTGTGGTCTCACCAGAGATTTGTAGAGTTGCAACATGACTCTCTACTCTTGAACTCAATCCCCCTATTAATGAAGCCTATCAACTCATAGGCTTTCTTAACTATCCTATCAACCTGTGCAGCAACCTTCAGGGATGTATGGATTTGAACCCCAAGGTCCCTCTGTTCATCCACATTGGGACAGGTCTCGGCCCGGAACGTTGACTGTACCTCTTCCTATAGATGCTGCCTGGCCTGCTGCGTTCACCAGCATCTTTTATGTGTGTTGCTTGAATTTCCAGCATCTGCAGATTTCCTCGTGTTTGCGCGAGGATATTGGTCCCTTTCCAGTTCAGGTGCAGCCCGTCCTTTCTGTACAGGTCAGACCTTCCCCAGAAGAGATCCCAATGATCCAGAAATCTGAACCCCTGCCCCCTGCACCAACTCTTCAGCCAGTCCTGCTTTTTAACTTCTTTCCTAACTCCGTATATTCCTTCTTCAGGACCTCATCCTTACTCCTATCTATGTCATTGACCCACACGTGGACCACGACATCTGGCTGCTCACCCTCTCTCCTGAGAATACCGAGAACTTCATCCGAGATATCACGGACCCTGGCACCAGGGAGGCAACAGACCATCTGGGATTCTTGATCTCTCCCACAGAACCTCTAATCTGTCCCCCTAACTATCAAATCCCCTATCACTACTGCTCTCTCTTTTCCGTCCTCACTTTCTGAGCTGAGGGTCCAGTCTCGGTGCCAGAGACGCCGAGAACTCAGAAAGATCTGCTCCTTTGATCTCTTTTCCTTATCTTTGCCTTAGAGCACTGCAGTTTTCACCCTGTCATCGAATTTCCATTTGAAAATGGTATTTGAATCTTCCAGGCAAAGCCTTTTTTTGATCCTAATAACTCACTGCATAAAGAAAAACGATGTGATCTTACTTCTGGAACTTTTGTCAGTGATTTTAAATCCGTGTCCAGATCCAAACAGAAAATGAAATGTTCCATCATATCAAACATGAGTTTCACCTCCACGGAGAAAAGACTAAGTGCTTTCTGCAGTAATTACTGAATATGTGGTCAAAAAGTCAAAAATAAGTACCTTTCAATAATATACCAGGATTTGTCCAAAGGTTCTTTATGAAAGAGTAGCGCTGGGTTATTATAGGAGCAGTTTACTCCTGGAGGGTAATACCATTATTACAAGATGTCTCTATTCATTCACTCACATTGTGAAACAACATCAGGTGCTACACCAGAACATCTCAGGAAACTACAGCTGATGCTACTTATGTAGAATATTAAGACCCATTTCTAAGGCATTAAGTGCAGGGCACTTTTTTCTCCAAAATCTTGGAATTTTAGCATCTCACTGTTGAAACTACTTCATCATTTCCACTCATCTTTGAGCTGGAGTGATGACACACGTTTTCCTTCAATAGATACAGTCCAGGTAATGAGAGTGTCCCCACAACATTGTATAGCCCTGAATTTTCAACCAAGAAAGGGAAGTTAAATTGGAGGTGATGGAATTTCCATGTTTCTGCTGTCTTTACCTTACAAGACAAGGGATGTTGTAGACAACAGAGGCATTTCCAAGCAAAGCTTGATACGGTGGTTTTTAGCACCTTGATTTCAGGAGTCTTAGACACAGTTAGCTATTGAAAGCAAAGGAGGACATTTAGAATCAGAATTAGAATTAGGTTTATTTTTACTGCTATACTGTATGTCATGAAATGTGTTGTTTTATGGCAGTAGTATAGTGTAATAAAAATGGTCATTAGTCACAAAAATATTTTTAAAATGTATGCTATAAAACTCTAACTAGGCTGCATTTGGAGTATTCTGTACAGTTCTGGTCGTCCCATTATAGCAAGGATGTGAAGGCTTTGGAGAGAGCACAAGATGCTGGAGGAAATCAGCAGGCCAGGCAGGCTGTATGGAAAAGAGTAAACAGTCGATGTTTCGGGCCGAGACCCTTCATCAGGACTGGCAAGGAAGGGAAGAAGTCAGAAAAGGAAAGTGGGGGGAGGGGATGAAGTAGTACAAGGTGGTGGGTGACAGGAGTGATCCTTCATCCCTTCCCCCCACCACCTTATTCTGACTTCTCCCCTTCCTTTCCAGTCCTGATGAAGGGTCTTTGCCCAAAATGTTCACTGTTTATTATTTTCCATAGATGCTACCTGGCCTGCTGAGTGTGTTGCTTTGGATTTCCAGCATCATCTGTAGATTTTGTTGTGTTCGTGTTTACCAGGATGCTGCCTGGATTAGAGGGTATAATGAGACATACTTGGGTTGTTTTCTCATCGGAGGCTGAGGGAAGATTTGATAGGGGTTTATAAGATTATGAGAGGCATAGATGGAGCAGGCAGGCTCTTTTTCCCAGGGTTGAAATGTCTAATACCAGAAAACACGCACTTAAGGTAAGAGGGGTAACTTTGAAGGAGATACGAGGATCAAGTTTTTTTATATACACAGAAAGTGAGGGGTGCCTGGAATGTGCAGCTTGGGGAGGTGGTAGAGGCAGATACTTTAGAGACTTCCATGGGACATTTAGATAGTCACATGAATGTAAGGAAAATGAAAGGATATGGACGTGGTATAGACAAAAGGGATGAGTTTAGCTGGTCACTTGTTTAGTAATTTAGTTGTTTGGCACTACATTGTGGGGTGAAGGACCTGTTCCTGCACTTCCCTGTTCTATGTTCTGTGTTGTAAGTAATGCAAAAGACACTAAAAGAATGAGATAGACCATTCCGAGTTCTGATGGCAGAGTGGAAGAAGCTGCTCCTGAAACATTGAGTGTGTCTTTGGGCTCCTGGATCTCCTCTCTGGTGGTAGTAATGAGAACAGTGGATGTCCTGGGTGGTGTTGGGGTCCTTAATGATGGACATTGTCTTTTTGAGGGATCGCCTTTTGACTCATACACACAGAAAAGAAACAGAATTAATGTTGAGGATGCGTACAATATTTTACCTCTGCACCACTATCTTGCACTGACCCCACCTTCCTTGATAGCCTTGTTATCTATTCCCTACTGATCTCTGTAAAAGGGACACAGAGATGCAGAGCACAGAGATAGATCCTTTGACCTATCATCTGTGATGATCACCAGGTAGTTATCTATACTAATCTCATTTATCAGCACTTGGTCTATAGCCTAATATGCTCTAGGAAAGCATAAGAATTAATTTTCCTTCTTAAATGTACTCACTGTCCATGACTTCACAGTCACCTTGAGTAGAAAATTCCGCAGATTCATTACTATGTGGATATCCAAATTTCTCTGTCTATCCTGAATTGTTAACCCCTTAATCCTTCTCCCCTGGTTTTAAGCAATCTAGCCAGAGGAAACATCAGCTCTGCACCCATTCCACCGACTACTTTGTACAGTCCATTGAAATTATTTTACATTCTTCTGAATTCAAGAGAGTGTGGGTTTAGTCTGTTTAATCTCAGCTCACGTGACAAACTAGTCATTCCTATTGATTGCTACTAATTAGCAATGAGCTCAATACAAAGGTGAGAACCAATCCTGGCTTGACCAAACAGATCTTCCTCCAGGTAAAAGATCAAAACTAGAGAAGTACCACAGGGATTGGTTCTTGGGCTCCAGTTATTCACAATCCATAGCAACAATTTGTCTGAATGGGCCCAATATTGTATTTCTAGATTTGCTGGTGATATTGGAAGGAGAATGTAAAGAGGCTTCAAGGGATACACATACTGTAAGCTGAGTGAGTGGACAAGAGCATGATAACACATTATAATGTGGAAGATGTGACATCATCTACTTTGGTACATATTATTTCCTTTCTTCAGAACACAATACTCTTTCTTCAGTGTTTCTGGAGCCCCATATAAGACCATAAGACCATAAGACAAAGGAGCAGAAGTCGGCCATTCGGCCCATCGAGTCTACTCCTCCATTTTATCACGAGCTGATCCATTCTCCCATTTAGTCCCACTCCCCCGCCTTCTCACCATAACCTTTGATGCCCTGGCTACTCAGACACCTATCAATCTCTGTCTTAAATACCCCCAATGACTTGGCCTCCACTGCCGCCCGTGGCAACAAATTCCACAGACTCACCACCCTCTGGCTAAAAAAATTTCTTCGCATCTCTGTTCTGAATGGACACCCTTCAATCCTTAAGTCATGCCCTCTCGTACTAGACTCCCCCATCATGGGAAACAACTTTGCCACATCCACTCTATCCATGCCTTTCAACATTCGAAATGTTTCTATGAGGTCCCCCACTCATTCTTCTAAACTCCAAGGAGTACAGTCCAAGAGCGGCCAAACATTCCTCATATGTTAACCCTCTCATTCCTGGAATCCTTCTAGTGAATCTTCTCTGAACCCTCTCCAATGTCAGCACATCCTTTCTTAAATAGGGAGCCCAAAACTGCACACAGTACTCCAAGTGAGGTCTCACCAGCACCTTATACAGCCTCAACATCACATCCCTTTTCCTATACTCTATTCCTCTAGAAATGAATGCCAACATTGCATTCGTCTTCTTCACCACCGACTCAACTTGGAGGTTAACCTTAAGGGTATCCTGCACGAGGACTCCCAAGTCCCGTTGCATCTCAGAACTTTGAATTCGCTCCCCATTTAAATAATAATCTGCCTATTTATTTCTTCTGCCAAAGTGCATAACCGTACACTTTCCAACATTGTATTTCATTTGCCACTTCTTTGCCCATTCTCCCAATCTATCCAAGTATCTCTGCAGACTCTCTGCTTCCTCAGCACCACTGGCTCCTCCACCTATCTTTGTATCATCAGCAAACTTAGCCACAAAGCCATCTATTCCATAATCCAAATCGTTGATGTACAATGTAAAAAGAAGCAGCCCCAACACGGACCCCTGTGGAACACCACTGGTAACTGGCAGCCAACCAGAATGGGATCCCTTTATTCCCACTCTCTGTTTCCTGCCAATCAGCCAACGCTCTATCCACGTATGTAACTTTCCCATAATTCCATGGGCTCCTATCTTGTTAAGCAGCCTCATGTGCCACACCTTGTCAAAGGCCTTCTGAAAATCCAAATACACAACATCCACTGCATCGCTCTTGTCCAGCCTACTTGTAATTTCTTCAAAAAATTGCAATAGGTTTGTCAGGCAGGATTTTTCTTTAAGGAAACCATACTGAGCTCTGCCTATCTTGTCATATGCCACCAGGTACTCCGTAACCTCATCCTTGACGATCGACTCCAACAACTTCCCAACCACCGATGTCAAGCTAACAGGTCTATAATTTCCTTTTTGCTTCCTTGCCCCCTTCTTAAATAGTGGAGTGACACTTGCAATCTTCCAGTCCTCCGGAACCATGCCAGAATCTATTGACATTTGAAAGATCATTGCTAATGCCTTTGCAATCTCCACAGCTACTTCCTTTAGAACACAAGGATGCATTCCATCTGGTCTGGGAGATTTATCTACCCTTAGTCTATTCAGCTTCCGGAGTACTTTCTCTGTTGTAACTGTGACCGTGCACACTTCTCTTCCCTGACACCGTTGAGAGTTGGGTATACTGCTGATGTCTTCCTCAATGAAGACTGATGCAAAATACTCATTCAGTTCTTCCGCCATCTCCTTACGTGTGTTGCTTGAATTTCCAGCATCTGCAGAATTCCTCGTGTTTACAATTTCTCCAGCATCATTTTCCATCAGTCCTATATCTACTCTCACCTGTCTTTTACTCTTCATATACTTGAAAAAGCTTTTAGTATCCTCTTTGATATTATTTGCTAGCTTCCTTTCATAGTTCATCTTTTCCCTCTTAACGACCTTCTTAGTTTCCTTTTGTAAGCTTTCAAAAACTTCCCAATCCTCTGTCTTCGCACTAATTTTTGCTTCCTTGTATGCCCTCTCCTTTGCTTTAATTTTGGCTTTGACTTCTCTTGACAGCCACGGTTGCATCCTTTTTCCATTTGAAAATTTCTTCTTTTTTGGAATATATCTGTCTTGCACCTTCCTCACTTCTCGCATAAACTCCAGCCACTGCTGCTCTGCCATCCTTCCTGCTAGTGTCCCTTTCCAGTCAACTTTGGCCAGATCCTCTCTCATGCCACTGTAATTTCCTTTACTCCACTGAAATACCGACACATCGGATTTCGGCTTCTCTTTCTTAAATTTCACAGTGAACTCAATCATGTTATGATCACTGCCTCCTAAGGGTTCCTTCACCTCAATCTCTCTAATCACCTCCGGTTCATTACACAATACCCAATCCAGTACAGCCGATCCCCTAGTGGGCCCAACAACAAGCTGTTCTAAAAAGCCATCTTGCAGACATTCTACAAATTCTCCTCTTGAGATTCGGTGACGACCTGATTTTCCCAATCCATTCGCATTTTAAAATCCCCCACAATTATCATAACACTGCCCTTCTGACAAGCCTTTTCTATTTCCTGTTGCAATTTGTAGTCCACATCACTGCAGCTGTCAGGAGGCCTGTATATAACTGCCATCAGGGTCCTTTTAGCCCTGCGATTTCTTAGCTCAACCCATAAAGATACTGCACCTTCCGATCCTATGTCACCTCCTTCTAATCATTTAATATCATTTCTTACCAATAAAGCAACGCCACCCCCTGCCTACCTGCCTATCCTTCTGATACACCGTGTATCCTTGGATGTTCAGCTCCCAGAGACATGCATCCTTTAGCCACATCTCAGTGATGGCCACAATATCATACCTGCCAATCTGTAGCTGTACGACAAGACCATCCACCTTATTCCTTATGCTGTGTGCATTCAAGTATAACACCTTAAGTCCAGTATTTGGTACTTTTTGCTTTGATTGCACTGCAACTCATCCCAATGACTGCAAATCTGCCCCATCACTTGCTCGTCCCTCCTGACATCTTTACTGCTCACTATCTTAGATTTATTTCTGTTTTCGCCCTCCTCCGCTCTATCATTCCGGTTCCCATCCCCCTACCAAATTAGTTTAAATCCTCCCTAACAGCTCTATTAAACCTTCCCGCCAGGATATTGGTCCCCTTCGGGTTCAGGTGTAACCCGTCCTTTTTGAACAGGTCATACTTCCCCCAGAAGAGATCCCAATGATCCCAGAATCTGAAGACCAGCCCCCTGCACCAGTTTCTCAGCCACACATTCATCTGCCTGGTCCAACTATTCTTGCCCTCGCTAGCATGTTGCACAGGTAGCCATCCTGAGATTACTACCCTGGAGGTTCTGCTTCTCAGCTTCCTTCCTAACTCCTGGAAATCGCTCTTCAGGACCTCCTCCCTTTTCCTATCTATGTCATTGGTACCAACATGTACCAAGACGGCTGGCTGCTCGCCCTCTCCCTTCAGAATATTATGTACCCAATCCGAGACATCCCGTACCCTGGCACCTGGGAGGCAACACACTATGCGGGTATCTCTATCAGGCTCACAGAATCTCCTGTCCGTTCCCCTGACTATGGAATCCCCTATGACTACCGCATTCCTCTTCTCCCTTCTTCCCCCCTGCACAACCGCGCCAGGCTCAGTGCTAGAGACCCGGTCACCGTGGGCGTCCCCTGTCAGGTCATCCCCCTCAACAGCATCCGAAACGAGATACTTTTTGCTGAGGGGGACAGCTACAGGTGTGCTCTCCACTATCTGGGCATTTTCCCTCCCTCTCCTGACAGTCACCCAGTTTTCTGACCTCTGTAGCCCAGGGATGACTACCTCTCTGTAGCTCCTGTCTATCACCTCTTCACTTCCCCTGATAAGCAGTAGGTCATCAAGGTGCAGCTCCAGATCCCTAACACGGTCTCTGAGGAGCTGCATCTCAGTGCACCTGGCACAGATGTGGCCATCAGGGAGGCTGGAGGTCTCCCAGGATTCCCACATCTGACACCCTGAACAAAGCACTAACCCTGCAGACAGGCTACATAATTCTACAGGAATGAAACAGGAAAAATAAGTCTACTCATCCACTTACCTCGCCAAACACACAAACGTTTTAAACCGTTAGCTCGTACTGTTAGCTATGTGAGCCCTGCTGTTCCTGTCTGTCCGGGTCGATTCGCCAAGGGGAGGAAAAAAAAAGAGTTGGCGCCTCGCTCTTGCCTCTTCCCGTTACCGTCTAAGCCTGTTGAGCCAAAGCCCTACACTCTGCTGCCACTCACTCCGCTGTCCGCTGTATAGGGTGGTCTCCTTTTTAAACTCTCCGCACTGTCCTGTCTATAATTGTTGCAAGGCATCCCTGAGCTTGTGTAAAAATCCTCTAACAATATGATGATTGACTTTCTAATTGCTTAATGTACCTATATGTTTGCTTGGAATTGTAAGATTGAAGGTGGAGCTATAGTCAATAAACAACAGTCCCATGTCGGTGTCCTTACTGTCTGTATGCTCCATAGGTGAATGTAGGGCCAGGGAGATGGTGCATGTTGTAAACCTGTTTCTGCTGTAGGCTAATTCCAGTAGGTCAAACTTGTCAGTTGTTACTTTGTTTTTTTTTAGTTTCCAGGAAAATAGTAGTTTTCATAAAGCCGATGAGGACCTCAAATTCAAGGGCAAGTTTAAAAATGTCTGCAATTACTCCCCCCACCCACCCAGCTGATCTTGTGCAGGATATAAGAACGTTGGCCAGGGACACCATCTGGGCCAGATGCTTTCCAAGGGTTCACTCTCTGGAAGACTGATCTTACATCTGAAACAGTGACTGGAGGGAGTCGGTGCTGACATTCCAATCCCCTTCAGTTCAAAACGTGAATAGAATGCGTTACGTTCATCAGGAAGGGATGCACTGTTGTCAGTGATGCTGGCCGACATCATTTTGTAGTCCAGTAAGCAGGCTGCAATGGCCTGTATGTTATCAAGCTTCTTGAATGCTGTTTAACCTGCATTCAGCCAGGCAACTGGATGAGCATAGCATGCCCATCAATTAACAGGTCCACCCTCCACTCAGTTACCAGCAGCATTTTTTCTTCACCTGGCTGAATGAGTCACCATCGTCTAAAGCCATCAATTGAATAATGCCAAGAGCCATCAGCCACAGAGCCTGTGCGGTAATGATTTTATCTTGACACACACAACAGCATTCTACAAATCCTGATCGATGCTTTATTATTGCATCTTTTCTTGGGGTGGGTTTCGGCTCTCTTGTTCTCTTTAGCCTATTCTGTTTTGCAAATTGGGAATTGAATGCTGAAGCTGGAGGAGGATAATGATCGGATATCACCTTCCTTCTGGCAAGGATGTTCAGCATGACTCTGCATTCCAGCTCACTGATACACGGAGGAAAGGCTGCACTTTCACCTCCTTTCTCCTCTACCTGCAGTGCATGACAATCTACCTGAAACTCCTCGGATGGATAAGGCAAAAGAAACAACCCCCACCCGGGACTTCCATTCTCTCTCCTTGCCATGATTAGTTTGCTAGGTTAAGAAACTGCCATCAGGGAAAAGATACAGGAGCCTGAAGACCCACATTCACATCATTCGTCGATGATTTGGATAATGGAATTGATGGCTTTATGGCAAAGTTTGCAGATGATACAAAGATAGGTGGAGGGGTAGGTAGTGCGGAAGCAGCAATGCGATTGCAGCAAGACTTAGACAAATTAGAAGAATGGGCAAAAAAAGTGGCAGATGGAATACAGTGTTGGGAAATGTATGATAATGCATTTTGGGAAAAGGAACAATAGTGTAGACTATTATCTAAATGGGGAGAAGCTTCAAACATCAGAGGTACAGAGGGACTTAGGATTCCTCGTGTGAGACTCTCAGAAGGTTAATTTACAGGTTGAGTCTGTGGTAAAGAAGGCAAATGCAATGTTGGCATTTATTTCAAGGAGAATAGAATATCAAAGCAAGGAGATAATGCTGAGCTTTTATAAGACACTAGTCACACCGCACTTGGAATATTGTCAACCGTTTTGGACCCCATATCTCAGAAAACATAGGCACTCCTCTGTTCTCATGCATGTTTGCAAAGAAAAAGAATTTCAGGGTGTATATTGCATACGTTTCTCTGACATTAAATATACCTTTGAAAGGATGTGTTGTCATTGGAGAGAGTCCAGGGAAGGTTCACAAGGATGATTCCAGGAATGCAGGGGTTAACATATAAGGAGCATTTGGCAGCTTTGGGCTTATACTCACTGGAATTTAGAAGAATGCGTGGGGATCTCAGTGAAACCTACTGCATGTTGAAAGGATTAGAAAAGGTGGATGTGGAGAGGATGTTTCCTATAGTAGGGGTACCCAGAACTGGAGGGCACAGCCTCAAAATTGAGGGGCGTACTTTTAGAACAGAGATAAGGAGGAATTTTTTTTTAGCCAGGGAGCAGTACATCTGTGGAATGCTCTGTCACAGACTGCGGTGGGTATATTTAAGGCTCAAGTTGATAGTTTCCTGATTGGTCAGGTCAGGGCATCAAAGGAAATGGTGAGAAGGCAGGTGTGTGGGGTTGAGTGAAATCCAGGATCAGTCATGATGGAATGGTGGACTAGACTCGATGGGCTGAATGGCCTAATTCTACTTCTATGTCTTATGGTCTTATTCAATATTTTAGGGACAGCTTCTCGCCTTCCCCCACCATCAGATTTCTAAACAGGCCATGAGCACTACCTCACTTTTCCGCCATTTACTTATTTATTTGTAAAGATTGGCTTGATTTGTCACATGTATATCAAAACATGCAGTGAAATGCGTCGTTTGCATCAAATCCAATCGGCAAGGATTATGCTGGGGGCTGCCACGTACTTCCAGCAGCAACACAGCATGCCCACAACTCACTAACCCTAACCTTAACAGTATGACTTTAGAATATGGGAAGGAATATGTTGGATATCCACTTGATCACGGGGAGAACGCACAAATTCCTTTTAGGCAGTGACATGTATTGAATTCTGACTGGTACTCACTGCTGTTTCGAGCAATCGTACTAACCACTATGCAGCCACTGTGCTGAGCACTATACTGGGCAGTCATTTCTGATGTCTTGCCGCACTTTGTGAACAACTTTCAGGACAAATGCCAGTGAATAATAAATCTGATTTTGAAATAAATAATTATTAGCAAACCACGCACACACACACGTCTACTCTACACGTGTGATGAGAGGCTCAGGATTTTGTGGATTTAAAATTTAGCGAGTTACATTTGAGAGGGGAAAAAAAAAGAGTTGGTCACGTTGGAATATTAATGTAGAAGCTGTCTGCCTTCTTGCTCCCATTAAGCAATAAAGGTGTTCCCTGTGGCAAAAAGAGCATGTATAACAAAGGGAAGATAGTTCCAGTCTGACATTTGTCAAGGTATAGGTGCCTTTGAGACTGCCTTGATTTTACCACCTGATAATACAATCTGGAAGAGTAAATTATTATCAAGCACCAAAGGGAATAGCACCACGGCAAAAGATCATCCATCAACAGATTAAAATACATTGGTGTTGCCACTGAGGGTAAACATTAGTTTAAAATTCTTTTCAAGCAATGCAGCTGAGGGAGTGGGATGAGCAAAGGTCTACGTGCCAAGTCTTCAAAAAACAAGAACAGGAGATCCCACGTATATCTTTTATTATGCACGTGGAATATATTGACGTGCATGCTTTTATTCAAAATAGTGTTCATGGGATCAGGGTGAAGATGAGAAAATAGGAAATACAAGATATAACACCAAAATTAGGCCATTCAGCCCGTCAAGTCTGCTTGTCCATTCAATCATGGCTGATATTTTTTTCAACCCCATTCTTCCACCTTCTCTCAGTAATCCTCAACTTCCTTTCCAATCTCTGCCTTAAATACACCCAATGACTTGGCTTCCACCATCCTCTGTGGCCAAGAATTGCACAGATTCATCATCCTCTGCCTGAAGAAATTCCTCCTTATCTCAATTTTAAATGGATGTCCCTTCATCCTGAGGCTGTTCCCTCAGATCCATGTCTCTCCTACTAATGGAAACATCCTCACTACATCCACTCTATCCATCCAATATCCAGTAGATCTTGCCCATGGAATTTGTTGTTAATTTGCAGTTGCTCAGAGCAAGTGCCTATGAATCATCTTCAAATCATTTCTCTTGGGCAGTACTCCACGGCTGTGGTCTAGGATGACCTGTGCTCAGTTTCATCTTGTATTTCACAAGGATTTTTAGATCAACAGTTTCATTCACCTTGTAAACTCCAGGTTTACTCTTTTAAATCAATAGCCTTTCATCAGTACCAAGAAAATTTAGAACTGAAATAAGTTTTAAGATGGAAAAATTGGGAGACTGGAAAAAGAATAAAAAGGAAGGACCAAAACTGGGAGCATGAAATGGCAGAAAGGATAACAATACAGAGATATCACTAATAACAAGGAAGTGCATATCCTTCCACACCAAAATTATCTTGAAGGTCTTTGTCATTCTCCTTGAACAGAGGTACAACTAGTTCCTGTCTATAACGTGGTAATTGGTCTGGCTGTGTTTCTATAATTACACTCATCTTCTCCAGATTGAACGTGTAGCTTTGCATACTCATTTGGGCTAAAGCTATGCCTGTCTTTTTGTGGAATTTGTGGTAGTTTTTGTTTCAGTCCTATTTGGGCCAACTCCTTCAACTCCTTCTCAGTACATTATATGTTGGTGTTGCTTCCCTCACACTTACAGAACTCAGAAATTTCATTGACATTGTTGCCAATTTCCACTCAGTCCTCAACTTCTTCTGACTCTTTCAATCCCTTTCTGGATCTCTCTGTCTCCATCACGCCTGAAAGGCTAGCAAAAAAAGAAAATAACATCCAGCACAAGCCTGCAGACTTGCACAACTATGGAACATGGAACACTACTGCACAGTATGGGCCCTGAGGCCCACAGTACTGTCTCAGTCTTTGAACCTACTCCACGATCAATCTGACCCAGTGTTTCTCAACCTTTTTTATCCCAACATCCCCCCCCACCCCCAAAGCACCTTCATACTTGCCAATGACCCTCTTAGGCACAATATATTTTCCTGCACCTCCATAGTGCAAATACATGTCTACCATATGCTAACATGTGAAAAATGATTCTGCTTTAATTTTTTTATTTGTCTTTAAAGCTAGCTTACATAGTACCTGTGCATTGTACAGCAGATTCGATATCAATGTGATCCTTGAGCTTGATGGTTTTTAGCAAGGTAGGAGGATGTAAATGCAATGAGGAGCAGTTTGGCTCTTCTCCATAGATCAGGAAAATTCGTATGACAGTGTAGCCACATCCCACATAAGCCGGCATTTTTAAAAAGCATTTTCACTTCTTCATCATTCTGAATTTCAGTAATTTCCTCTTGCAAACCCTCTTCATGTTCTTCCACCTTGCAAAGAAATAGGTTAATTACCCCGTCCAGAATTTCCAGATCGTTCAAATCCTTGAATCGATTCTGAAAATCCTTCTTCAGGTATAAATAGTACTCTTGCAAATCGCCGTCTGTAAAAGAGAGTGCCATATTTTCCATGCAGGGAAACTGTGACAACATTTTTCTTCCAATGTTTTGCTTATATATTTCCAATTTTCTGATAAAAGTGGACACAACACTTTTTGCCCGGATCAAATTGAAATTCTCACCCTGCAGTTTCATATTTAGAGTGTTCATTTTGTCATACAGATCAGCTAGGTATGCCACATTTCCACTTAGAAGTTCAATCTTGTTTCCCAAGCTCGTCGACTTTGAGCAAAAATTCAACCAGTGTCAAAAAGATCAAAGAAACATTTTAAGTAGCAGCCTTTTGATAGCCAGAAGAAGCAAGTGTTCTAACTCTTCATCGCTATCTTAGCATAAATGGTGCATTATTCTGCTTTTTAATGGACAAGCTTCAATTTTCTTGATAGCAGATATTACATGAGTCATACTTGAAAAAAGTCACTGGCTGAGGTTTTTGGCTATGAGATGTTGACCATGAGTTACACAATGGATTGCAAAGGGATTTGGAATTTCTTTTTTCAAAAATGCCACTAAACCAGCATGGTGACCAGTCATATATGGTGCTCCATCTGTTGTACAAGAAATCATGTTCCTAATCAGAATACTTTTTGAATTTTGAGCTCATTGTAGATAGATTCTCTGTTGATATTTGTAACTTTTTATAAGAGAATCTTTTCATAAACTTTTCCATTTTTGATCACCCATACATATGCCATTAGCAATGCCTCACACAGTTGGTTCATCCAGTTGTATCCCAAATCTATTTTTTGTAGCTCTGAGCATAGTTGATTCTCAATGTCTTCACTCATTTCGTCAATAGGATGAGCTACAGAGTTATTACCCGGAGAAATTGATTTTGAAATACTGGTATCCATTTTGAGAAAGTGGTGAGCATTTCTGATAAAGCAGGCATTATTAATCTTTTACCAATTGTATGAGATTTTCCACACTTTGCTATCATTTTGGAAATGTTATAAGAAGCAATGAGACCACTATCAAGGTCGTTTTTAGCTTTCTTGGCAAATGACTTGAGTGTGCAATGCTTTTCGAATGCTTCTTTCATCTTCTGGAACTGAGTAATACCATAAGTAGCCTTTTCAGGGTGTCTTTTATGGAAGTGTTTCTGCAATCTTGATGGTTTCATGAGTTCACTAGACAGTACAGTATTACAAATAAGACACATGGAGCATTACTGATCTGACAGGAATGGAATAAAACCATCCTCCAGGTATGCAACATTGTATCCACACACTTTCTGAAGTTCCTGTCAGCAGGATTAGAATTCAAGGCTTCGCCATCTTCAGAGTCAGAGATCGCGCCACATGTATTTATCCATTATTAACGGGGGTAAATTAAAATAAAAAAATTAACACAAACTGGGAATGCCTATTGGATCAGGCTCATGCCTCTAGTTCAGGTGCCGCTTATTGCGTTCCCCCCTCTTCAATAACCATGAACACCTTGATGACTTCTATTTCCACTTACACCTCCTTAGGACACGTAACTGCCCCCATTGGGAATCACTGATCTAACCCTTTCCTCCTGCATACCTTCCAGTTTTCTTACATCCATGTGTCTCTCTAAGAGTCTTTTAAATGTGTCTATTGTATCAGTCTCTATCACTAACCACAGCAGTGAGTTATACGGACCCACCACTCTTGGTGTAAAAAAAAATACCTCAAACATCTCCCCTAAACTATCCTTCACTCACACGAAGCTGACATCCCCTGGTATTGGTCATTGCTGCCTTGGGAAATAGAGTGCTGGCTGTCCATTCTATCAAATGCTGACCAATCTTATTCACCTTCATCGAGTCACTTCTGGTCCTCTGTCAGTCCTGAGAGAGAAGACCTAGCTCATGCAACCTTTTCTCATAAGACGTGTTCTCTAACCCAGGCATTATAATTCCTTCCACCTCTCGTCATGACGTCAGAGAGTCACAGGGCAATGCAGGGGAGAAGCATGCCCTTCACCCTACCATGTCAATACCAACCATCCCTGTTAACCCCATGCACTCGCACTTGGTCTGGAGCCTATTGTGCCTTGGTGATCCAACTGCTCATTCAGGTGCGTCTTAAATACTGTGATAGTACCTGCTCCTTCTACCTCCTCAGGCAGTTTGGCTCTGTAATGACCCCACTCCTTCTTCCTGCATGCTCAGTTTTTTCTGCATTTACTCTATTGAGATTTTATACACACAGCAGCTGCCACTGAGATGTACTTTCCGTCCTCCTTCTCTGTCATAATGGATCGAGCTCCTGAGTATGTCTCAGAAATGTCTTCAGTCTGTAGAGTTCTCTACCACAGAAGGTCAAGTTCTGGTGGGATTCTTTAGGACTGCACAGTATTGAAATAGATCTTCAGAAATCATCATTTTGAATGCAGAACAGACTTGAGAGCCCGGTGGCCTACTCCTGCTCCTAGTGTATGTTCCTAAATACGTGAAATTTAGGGACATTAGGGAAAGAAAAGAAACAAGACAGAAATTCCAGCGATACACAAACTGGAGGAACTCAGCAGGTCAGGCAGGTCACACCCATGGATGAAAATGGATATTTTGGGTCAAGACCCTTCATCTGGCCTGAAAGATAGGGGAAAGATAGCCAGTATATTCAACAAAGGAGGGGAAGGGGTGGAGCAAGAGCTGACAGGTTGAATCAATTGATGGGGGAGGCAGGGAAAAATCAGATAGGGGAGGGAAGGGGAGGGAAGAGTAGGAAAGGCACTGGAAGCTGGGAGGTGGTAGGCAGAAGTGACAGAGGGCTGGAGCATTTTGTGTGTTGATCCAGATTCCAGCATCCACAGTCTCTTGGGTCGCCAGCAATCTGTTCCGCAGGATCTCTGGCCAAATTGTCTGGCAGCCATTTCGTGGAATTAAATGGACTGTTGAGAGCTTGAGCTGGAGTACAATTCCTCCCAATTCCAACGTACCTAGCTTATTAGTTATTAATGATTGATTTAATAAATAATAACCTTATTATTTATTAGATCAAAGTGAATCCAGAATAGGTATCAGATCCAAAGAATTTTGAGCACTGATCCTAAAATCCACTTGTTTGTAGCAAAGAACTTAATACAATTTAGTGTGCGCAACTTGGTTTCTATGTCCCAAAGGAGTCCCAAGGAAAACTTATAAATTCATCGCAGACTGTTGGGAGAGCATTGTTGAAAGAAGCACTGAACTTTTTGAGTACGTAGAAGTGGTGGAGCAGAAACAAGCTGTTGCCATAGAATAATCAATATGTTTCACCATCCTCGAGCGAGGACAAAAAACATTGTTCATTCATGACACCCAAGCATGGGAAACTAAACCTGGATTTGGGCCAAAGACAAATATACAAACTCACACTGTCAGCTGCACTTGGAGGTGGTGGGAGATACAATGGACCCCACCTCCATCAAGAGAACATTTTTAGATGTGAAAGTTTACAGGGCGTCAGATACCCAGTATGCGGGAATTAGCATCACCAGATGGCTGGTTCACAAGAAAAGGTATAAGGCAATAATATCACAAGAAAGGCAGTATACAGGGATATACAACTTTGAATCCATATTTAAAAAGGTTGGGTGGCAGAGTGGAGATATGTCTCTACCAAAGGAAGTGTAAGGCACTCATTTCCTCCACTAGCCGGCAGGTCACCCTTGGGTAAGGTGTAGCACCTGCTTAGCCTCCGATCAGGGCCGCGTGCAGCCATGACAGCTGGTGTTGGATGGTCATATGAGCAGCTGATGCATATCACAAGTCCTGTTTATGAGACTGCTAATGCCAGGCAAACAGTCTTTGAAGAGTATTGATAATGGTTGGGGTCAGCTGTCTTGTAAAAGACACTGATCAGAAGAAGGCAATGGCAAATCACTTCTGTAGAAAAATTTGCCAAGAACAATCATGGACATGGAAGGACCCTGATCACCCACATCATATGAGTCAGCACATAACGAATGGATGAATTTTATAAGGCTGAAGCAGCTTCCTGTTGGTCTACCTAATCTGAGTGTACTGGTCAAGGAAGTAAATATCTACTGTACGTGTCACATCACAGACACATTACTAAAGTCTAACAGCGACTTTATCAGCTGTTCAAACACAAAGGTAACATTTTAACCAGAGCACAGAGAGGCAAAAACCATTTCAATTTATAGACAGATTCTCTCCTTACTGTCTGTAAACAAGAGTGGTTCCCCAAATCATCTATAAGCCTGTTCCTCCAGCTGACAGACTTTCAGTTCAGAAGGAAATGATTGCCAGTGTGTTTCTATAAAGAGTGGTTAAGGTTGAAAATCTACACCAGAACATCAGCACATGACACCCAAGCTATGTGAGCAGACAGGAGTATTCGTTTGGTATAAAGCTGACTGAGAATAATGATGAATATACTCTAGATTTGATGCTTTTCAACATGGAGCATGTTTTTCCCGAGGCAACCTGCAGTGCACCTGACATGGTAGCTCTTTCTTCATGACTGAACAGAAGAAAGTTACAGTAGTCGGCGTCTCTGACACTGAGCCTGCCTCTGTGACTCTGACGGAAAGGGGATGAAGAAGCACTCTGTGGTAATAGGGGAGTCAAAGTAAAGAGGAACAGACAGGGGGTTCTGTGGGCAACGATGAGATCCCCAGATGGTATGTTGCCTCCCGGGTGCCAGGGTCCAGGATATCTCAGATCAAGTCCTGAAGTGGGAAGGTGAACAACCAGATGTCGTGGTCCATGTAGGTAACAATGACATGGTTAGGATGAGTGATGAGGTTCTGCACAGGAAGTTCAAGGAGTTGGGTGCTAACTTAAAGGGCAGGACCTCCAGGGTTGCGATCTCAGGACTGCTACCCGTACCACATGCTAGTGAGGCTAAACTAGGAAGATTATTCAGTTTAATTCATGGCAAAGGATTTGGTGTAGGAGGGAGAGCATAAGATTTTTGGATCATTGGTCTCTCTTCCAGGAAAGGCAGGACCTGTACAGAAGTGATGGTTTGCTCCTGAACTGGAGGGGAACTAATATCCAAGCAGGAAGGTTTGTTAATGCTGCATGGTGAGGTACAAACTAGAGTTGCAGGGGGTTGGGAAACAGAATGCCAGAACAGTTAGTCAAAAGGTTGTGGAGGTAGATGTTCGTAAGACCTCAAAGTTAGGAATCAAAAGGTTGAGCATGGTGCGACAACGTTGAAAAGAGTGAATACACTGAAGGTGTTGTATCTGAATGCCTACAGTGTATGGAATAAGGTGGATGAATTTGCAGCACAGCTGCAGATCGGCAGGTATGATGTTGTAGGCATCACGGAATCATGGCTGAAAGATTGTAGCTGGGAGCTTAATGTCCAAGCATACACATTGTGTCGAAAGGATAGGCAGGAAGGCAGAGGGGCGGTGTGGCTCAGTTGGTAAAAAAAAATGAAATCAGATCATTAGAAAGATGTGACGTAGGGTTGGAAGGTGTTGAGTCAACGTGGAAGGTAGAAAGACCCTGATAGAAGTTGTATACAAAATCCCAAACAGTAGTAAGGGTGTTACCTATAAATTACAACAGGAGATAGAAAATGCATGCTAAAAGGGCAATGTTATGTAGTCACGGGGAATTTCAATATGCAGGTAGATTGGGGAAATCAGGTTGGTGCTGGATTATAGAAGGGGGAATTTATAGACTGCTTATGAGATGGCTTTTAAGAGCAGCTCGTGGTTGAGCTCACGAGAGGATCAGCTATTCTAGATTGGGTGTTGTGCAATGAAACAAAATTGATTAGAGAGGTTAAGGTAAAAAAAAGGGAAAAGTGACCATACTATGCTCAAATCCACCCTGAAATCTGAGAAGGAGAAGCTAAAGTCAGTTGTATCAGTATAATAGTGGAGTAAAGGAAAAGAGGATGAGCATGGAGTTGGCCAGAATTCATTGGAAAAGAACACGGGCAGGGATGACAGCAGAGCAGCAGTGGCTGGAATTTCTGGAAGCAATCTGGAAGGCACAGGATATATACATCCCAAAGAGGAAGAAGTATTCACAAGGTATGTTAAAACCAACACAAAAGCCAAAGAGAGGACATACAATAGAGCAAACATTGGAGGATTGGGAAGTTTTAAAAAACCGACAGAAAGCAACTAAAAAGGTCAATAAGAAGGTAAAGATGGAATACGAAAGTAAGCTCACCAATAATATAAAAGAGGATAACATAAGTCTCTTCAGATCCATAAAGCTTAAAAGAGAGGCTAGAGTGGATATTGGACTGCTGGAAAATGATACTGGAGGGGTAGTAATGGGGACAATAAAATAGCAGAAGAAAATGAACAAGGATTTTCAATCAGTCTTCACTGTGGAAGACACTAGCAGTATGGTGGAAGTTCCAGGTGTCAGGGGGCACGAAGTGTGTGAAGTTACCATAACTGGAGTGAAGTTTCTTGGGAAACTGAAAGGTCTGAAGATAGATGAGACACCTGGACCAGATGGTGTACACGCCAGGGTTCTGAAAGAGGTGGCTGAAGAGATTGTGGAGGCATCAATAATGATCTTTCAAGAATCACTAGATTCTGGAATGGTTCTGGAAGACTGGAAAATTGAAAATGTCACTCCACTCTTGAAGAAGGGAGACAGGCAGAAGAAAGGAAACTATATGCCAGGTAGTCTGCCATCAGTGGAAGATTCGGAGTTAATTATTAAGGATGAGGTCTCAGGGTAATTGGAGGCATATGATAATATAAGTTGTAGTCAGCATGGTTTCCTTAAGGGAAATTCTTGCCTGACAAATCTGTTGGAATTCTTTGAAGAAATAACAAGCAGGATAGACAAAAGAGAATCAGTTGATGCTGTGTATTTGGATTTTCAGAAGGCCTTTGACAAGATGCCACACATGAGGCTGCTTAACAAGTTCCTGGTATTACAGGAAGGATTCGAGCATGGATAAAACAGTGGTTGATTGGCAGGAGGCAAAGATTGGGAATAAAGGAGCCTTTTCTTACTGGCAGCCGATCACTAGTGGTATTCCACAGGTGTCTGTGATGGGACTGGTTCTTTTTACGTTATATGTCAATGATTTGAATAATGGAATTAATGGCTTTGTGGCAAAGTTTGCAGATGATATGAAGATAGCTGGTGGAGCAGGTAGTTTTGAGGAAGTAAAGAGGCTACAGAAGTACTTAGTCAGATTAGGAGAATGGGCAAAAAATGGAATATGGAATACAGTGTCAGGAAGTGTACGGTCATGCACTTCGGGAGAAGAAATGAAAGGGGTGACCATTTCCTAAATGGAGAGAAAATACAAAAAACTGAGATGCAAAGGGAATTGGAAGTTCTTGTGCAGGATTCTCTAAAGATTAATTTATAGGTTGAGTCTGTGGTGAGGAAGGCAAATGCAATACTAGCATTCATTTCAAGAGGACTAGAATATAAAGTAAGGGTGTAATGTTGAAACTTTATAAAATACTGCTGAGGCCTCACTTGGAGTATTGTGAGCTGGTTTGGGCCCCTTATCTTAGAAAGGATGTGCTGAAACTGGAGAGGCTTCTAATGCGGTTCACAAAAATGATTCTAGGATTGAATGGCTTGTCATATGAAGAGCGTTTGATGGCTCTGGGCCTGTATTCACTTGCACTCAGAAGAATGAGGGATGACCTCTTTGAAACTTATTGAATGGTGAAAGGCCTTGATAGAGTGATTGTGGAGAGGATGTTTCCATTGCTGGGAGAGTCTAAGACCAGAGGACCCAAACTCAGAAAAGAGGGGTGTCCTTTTAGAATGGAGATGAAGAGGAATTTCTTTAGCTAGAGGGTGGTGAATCTGTGGAATTCTTTGCCACAGGCTGCTGTGCAGGCAAAGTCTTTATGATATTTACAGCAGAGGTCGATAGATTCTCGTTTGGTCAGGGCAAGAAGGGATATGGGGAGAAGGCAGGAGACTGAGGCTGAGAGGAAAAATGGATCAGCCATGATGAAATGGCAGAGCAGACCTGATGGGCCAAATGGCCTAATTCTGCTCCTATATCTTAGGTCTTACAAATGTTAAAAATTAAATGAAGCTGGAGATAACATGCACCAGAAAGATGACATGATAAAAGAAAGATGTTGAATGGGAAAGGGGGTGTGGACTTAATCATTAAAGATGAAATCGCTTCGATAAAGAGAGGACATAATAGAGATTAGCAGATAACATATTATAAAAAAAAATGAGGAATAGGAAAGTCTGTTCAGGATAGTCTTCCAAAGTTAAAGTCAAATTTATTGTCAAATAGGGTTGCCGGGACATCCTGTATATAGGGCTAAATTGGTTTGTCCCATACGGGACCGCCCTTGTCCCGTATTTCCCCCACTAACGTACAGCATTCCTATGAAACCTTTTGTGCCGAAATGGCGTAAAGTGAAGAAGCAATTACCATTAAATTATACGGGAAAAATTTTTAAGCGTTCCCAGACCCAAAAAATAACCTACCAAATTATACCAAATAACACACAAAACCTAAAATAACACTAACATATAGTAAAAGCAGGAATGATATGATAAATACACAGCCTATATAAAGTAGAAATAATGTATGTACAATGTAGTCGGGAAGATTAAGCTGAAACCGATTTGTGGAAAAAAAATCGGCACGTACGCATGCGCACGTCACATAATGCGCAGTTCATGCATGCGCACACAGGTGCCTGCGCAAGGCTTCATGGTCATGGTAGTCTTTCTCGGGGTAAACACAAGTGTCCCGTATTTGACTGCTACTATTGTCCCTTATTTGGGAGTGAGAAAGTTAGCAACCCTATTGTCAAAGTATGTACGTATATTTTACCATATGCTATATTGAGATTCATTCTCTTGCAGGCGTTTATAGGCAAATAAAAATACAACAGAATGTATGAAAAATTATACATTACCAACATATAGTTGAGAAATAACCAATATGCAAAAGAAGACAAACTGTGCAAATAAAAAATAAATAATGCTGAGAACAGGAGAAGTAAACACAAGCGTTGTAGATTCACTGAACGTAGGCAAGTCCTTCTAGGTTGTGGGATCAGTTCAGAGTTGTAGTGAGTAAGAGTATCCATAGCAACCTGGTCTACTATGAACAAGGTGGCAGGTAGAATCAGACTTAATAATTGGTGAAACATAGAACAGTACTGCACAGTACAGGCCGTTCAGCACATGATGTTGTGCCCACTGATACAAGCCTCCACCACAATTAATCTAACCCTTCCCTCCGACATAATCTGTAACCTTCCATTTTCCTTACATCCATGTACCTCAGTAAGAGCTGTCAGCTATAAACAATGGTTTAACATAGGTGTTTTTACTGTTCTTATGCCCCAGAGATGAGTGTGGGCCAGGGAAATGGTGTCCTCCAGAGATCAGTTTCAGCAGAAGCCAGACTGCAGTGGGTCAAGTTTGTCTGAGAGGCTGGTCACGTGCTATGACAAGCAACTCAAAGCAATTCATGTTGGCGGATGCCTGAGCTACCGGGCAGTCACCTTTTCAATGTCCCCTATTGCATCAGCCTCGAGATAAAAGTCTAGTTAAAAGCCTAAAGTGTTTGAATATTCATTTGATAGCAATCATAAAATTATTGACCTGAGCAAAGTGCTCAAAAGGTAGAAGTGTAAAAGAGCTAAGATCTAGACACCATTAAAAACTTGTTATTTTACCATGTGCGGTGAGACAGACACTGCCCTGCAGTAAATTAGACCAATCTGCAAATGGGTGAAATCACAGTAGATCCGTGGGAGGCACGATATAATGCAGGAACAGTTTACACTCAGAATGATCAGATGTACTCCCTGCCAAGTGAAAACAGCAAGGAAACCGGTGAAGTAAGGCACGGCATAAAACTAAGAGAAAAAAAACGGAAGAAAAGCAAACAGTAGACAGATCCTAGGAACTGGCATAGATACACAGAGCAGCACATGATGATTAAACAGATGGTAGGTGCTACAAAAAGGGAGACTGCAAAGGAAGTAATGGGCATAAAAACCAACATGAAAATTGCTTACATTTATACTCACTGGCTGCTTTATCAGTACCTCCTTTACCTAACATGCTTTGAGTTGCTGCCACATGATCGGCTAATTAGATATTTGCATCAATGTGCAGGTGTACAGGTGTACCTAATAAAGTGGCCACAGAGTGCATATTAGGAAAAAGAGAATGGTGCTCAGGAACAATGTGACACTCTCAAAATGTAACTAAGTCAAACAGGAACAGCCAGCCTTTATATCAGGGAAAAGTTCGGAAACCGACTGTTTCAAGGAAGCTAATATAAATTCAGATTTTGCTAAAATTAACTAAATAGCTCAACCGCAGTGAAGAAAATAATGCAACCAAAGGGCAGTAAATTCTCAGAAGTGATACGTTAAATCCTAGGATTTTAGAGGAACTATGGTTTTCTTAAATTCTTGAAATTTGAAAAACAGTCCTTTAGATTAGTTTCTTGAGAAAGGGAAGGTGGTACAATGAGTTAAACATCTGTTGAAGGCAGCTTTCTACAGCTCACAATTACAAATGGAGTGACCTTGAAAATCCTCCGTCACACACAAAGGCAGCGTGAATTTGTGAAGATTTCTGACAAACACAATTACATTTTTTGAGGAAATTACTAAGGAAGTGCACAGAGCAAACTTTACTTTGATAAAAATACTCTAATGAAGCTTGTTAACAAAGGCAGAACTTTACAGAGCTAAAGATGATTCACTGATCTAGTTTGGAAACTGGCTGTGTAGCAAGAGGTAGAAAGTAAACAGAATGGTCGGGGGGGGTGGGGGGGGGAACGCAGATTCAACTCAAACTATAAGACCATAAGACATGGGAGCAGAATCAGGCCATGTGGCACATTGCATCTACTCCGCCATTCAATCATGGCTGATCCTTTTTTCTTCTCCTCCTCAACCCCAGTTCCCAGCCTTCTCCCCGTAACCTTTGATACCATGCCCAATCAAGAACCTATCAATCTCTGCCTTAAATACACCCAGCGACCTGGCCTCCACAGCTACCTGTGGCAACAAATTCACCACCCTATGGCTAAAGACTACCGAAACAAATACAGAATCTTAGATCAGCAGAGCCTGAGACACTGACGAAGGTTCTTTCTCCACAGATGCTGCCTGACCTGCTGAGTGTTTCTCATATTTACTGTTTATATATTAGGCTTCCTTTGTTGGCATGTTTTACTTTTGGAATGAGGTTATGATTGTCCTGTAAGCATCTGTATTGGGGCTACAACTCTGAACATGACTTGCAAATGATTTAGTTGATGAGCTAGAAAGCAAGTTTTCTCACGTTCTCAATGTCACTAGGGTATTGTAAAGAGTACAAACAGAAAGATGTAGTATTAGATTAAGTGAACTAGCAAAACTCTAGCAAATGGTTATGCTGGAGATTTGTAGTTCTTCTGTTTACAGGATGGAAAATGAAGAGGAAATTTGATAGAGATGAAGAGATCATGAATGATGTTGTGAGAAAGCAAAGCTTTCTCTTTATAATTGGATTGGAATTAGTGTATTATTGTCGCATGTGTCAAGACACATGCCTTGCAAACTGTTCATACAGATCTTTGAGAAGCAGGGTACAGATTTAAGATTCTGGACAAAAGATAGCAATACTGTAACCCAGGAGACCAAACCTTCTCTACACAGTGGGTGCAATGCCTATTACTAATATCTTTGGGGTTATTTACTATTTCTCTATCAATGCCACACATACCAAGGTACAGTGAAAATGTTTATTTTGCATTCAGCCCATATATATCATTTAATCACATTGGTGCATTGAGAGAGTATAAGTGAGGCAATAAGAAAATGCAGAATAAAGAGTTGCAGCTACCAAGGAAGTGCGGACAAAAAGGCATAAGGCCAGAACAAAGTAAATTATGAGGTCAAGAGTCCATCTCATCACACTAGGGGACATTCAATAATGTGATAATGCCAGGACAGAAGCTGCTGTGATGAAGGTAGAATCAAACAAATCTCAGGAAGGAATTGAGGGTTAGTCATCTTGCGGGGCTAAGGGAAAGGGATAACAGAATGGGTGCTGCCACAGACTGGATGAGATAATAGGCCTCCTTCTGTACTATTACAATTCAATATTTCTGTTTCAAAATAATTGAATCATTCAAAATCATCCAATTCCGATGAAAAATAGCTGAGATTACCTACTTTTTGAATTGATGAAAAGCTTCAAGCAGGTGTGAGCATTAGAAAATAAAGGCCAAAATTGAAGATGGAACTCTACAGACGTAAGACACTGAATAGTTTAGGGAAGGAGAAGTAAAGTTGTATTAGCTCCAACAATAGACAAGAAACAGGAAAGGCTATGGACTTTATTTTCAACCAGACCTTACAGACTTTATGAGAAATGATAAAAGGAAGCGCTGGCCAGATTCTGAGAACGTCCCAGCAGCCATTAATGTCTCCAACCCCAGATGGGTTCAGATGGATCAGTAATATTACTGCTTCTTCATTTTTCAAAATGTTTGCGATCTCCCAATGCTGACAACCCACATCCAACAAAGCCGTGACAGCTCTCCAATATAAACCACAAAAGAAAAATTATTCCTACTTTCAGAGGATCCATTTGCAACACACATTTTATATTTATGGTTCAGCATTCATGAATAAAATCACAGCTAGTTCAACACCTCCATCCCAGGCAACTTGTCACTCCCAGCAACTTCACAGGGACTGTCTCCAGGAAAGCATTGCTCCCTGATCATCAGATTTCAGTTTGAGGTAGGTGTTGTTCATTCAGATACCACAATCAGCAATCTAGTTACCAGAGATGAACTACATGACCTTATTGTCTGCTTACAATCATCTTCAAGTTCTGTTTTTAATTTTGCTCTGAGCACAACACATGCAGAGATTTCGCTATTCTGTGCCACATCTACTCTCTTAATTCAAATCCATCTCTTCTGCAAACAATGAAGTCACTGCTGTATTAATTGACTCAGCAATGCTACACTTCAATTTCCCATCTGTGGCACCAGCCTCTCGACTGTCTATTCCATTAAATGTCAATTTACCTGCGTGTGTTTAACTCTTGGTAATGGGGTTGGGTGGGTGGCTCTTTACATAGATTGTATACACAGACTAAAAGCAATATTCCTACCTGCGATGTCCACTACATCAGCCGTTGACAGGTTTCGACCATTGACATCAACTTGGAAGGTCACAGCTGGTCCAACCATACTGGAAGATAATTAAAATTGATGACAGGCTTTAGAGTGAATTCCGTACATGTTTGACAGGCAGATTCATTTCTCTATAGATTTTATAAAGTAGCAAGATAACCATTTTAAACAACTCAGAGCTGATCATGTTAAATCCAAGCCTTGCATTAATTCTGAAGAAACAGTAACATATTATCATTTTAGTATTATTTCAATTGCAAATATTTTATTGTAACTTGTTCAGCCATGTATATGTTACCAGGAGATGGTTACATTAGCGTTTGTGGGGGCATTCGTGTAGAAATTAGCTGCTAACATTTCCTGCTGTACTGCAGCAGAGGAGAGCGAAAAGCTTTTGAACTGTAAAGTCATTTGGAACTTCCTGTGGCCATCAAAGTAGCTACAAAAATACAGTTCTATAAAAGCATAATATCTAGGAGCAACTGATGAATTCTTGACTATTGATGGATCCCTCAACCTTGAATCAGCATGGATAACCTCACTCACCTCAATAATGGACTGAATCCACAACCTATGGATTCACTTTCAAGTGAGTCACTTCGAACTCATGGTCTCAGTATTATTTACTTATTTATTATTACCTGTCCACTACAAGGCTCAGGTCAGGAGTGTAATGGAATATTAGCCGATCATCTGGATGAGTGCAGCTCCATCAACACTCAAGAAGTTTGACACCATCCAGAACAAGGCAGCCAACTTGATTGGTACCCATTCCACAAGCATCCAATCCCTCCACCATCAACGAACAGTTGCAGCAGTGTGTACTATCTACAAGGTGCACCGCAACAACAGACCAAAATTCCTAAGGCAGCTCCTTCCAGACCCACAACCACTACCATCTAGAAGGACGAGAACAGCCTGACTTGGGAAACATATTGCCGTTCCTTCATTGTCACTGGGTAAAAATCATGGAATTCCCTCCCTAACAGCACTGTGGGTGTACCTACACCTCAGGGACTGTAGCGGTTCCAGAAGGCAGCTCATCACCACCTTCTCCAGGGCAACGAGTGATGGGCAATAAATGCTGGCTTAGCTGGTGATGCCTACATCCCATAAATGAATAAGTTAAAAACAATTATATTTGCACACTTTGTCTTCTTTTGCACATTAGTTGCTTATCAGTCTTTGTTTTTGTTTGTTTTTCTATTGATTCTATTTTATTTCTTTGTCCTATCGTGAATGCCTGCAAGAAAAGAAATCTAAAGATAGTATATAGTGATATATATGTACTTTGATAATAACTTTAATTTGATTTTGACTTCAAACCTCATAACAAGCCCCACTGCCCCTATCCAGAGTAACCTGAAGTCCCATATGACATGGTTGACTTGGAGCGAGAGAGTGCATGCTTTGTTACAGAGTTGTGGAGTCAGAGTAAATCATCACAGGAGCAGATGGTTCTGCCCAACTCGTCCATGCTGACCTAGGGGTCTTCCTGAGTTAGTTCCATTTTCCTGCATTTGTCCCATATCCCTCTAAACCAACCCCATACTTGAACCTGTTCAAATGTCCTTTTAACTTTAGAATTGTATCCATCTCTACCACTTCCCTCTACCAGCTCAATACATATACCCATACATACTGCATAGAAAAACTTGACCCTTATGTTTCCTTTAAATCTCACCTTGAACCTATGTCTTATAAGTTTTAAACTCCCTTACTCTCTTATCATGAATTGTGACAATTCATCCGATCACAATTTTATTAGCCTTACTTCCTTCACTCCAGAGAAAATAGTGCCAGTTCATCCAGTCTTTTCTCATAAATCAAAACTTCCAGTCCCAGCAACATCCTTTTCTGCATTCTCTCTAGCTTAATCACATCTTTCCCAGAGCATGGAGTCAGATCTACAAGTAATATTCCACATGTGATCTCACCAATGTATTGTACAACTGTAGCAAGAGGTCCAAGCTCTTGTACTTAACCCTCTATCTAATTAAGTCAAACATGACAAATGCCCTCCTCGCCACCTTATCCACCTGTGTCACCACTTTCAGGAAAGTATGCACTTCTATGCTGGGTCTCTGTCCTACAACACCCTCCAGAACCCTGTTACTTACTGTGCAAGTCATTCTTTTGTTTAAATTCCCAAAATGCATCACTTTGCATTTGCCTTAGTTATATTACATCTGCCATCCCTTTGCCCAACTTCGCAGACAGAGTCAAAGCCACAGCACAGAAGTAGGCCTTTTGGCCCATCTAGTCTGTGCTGAACTATTACTCTACTCTGCCCCATCGACCTGCACCTGGACCATAGCCCTCTATGCTCCCCCCATCTACGTTGCTATCCAAACCTCTCTTAAATGTTGAAATTGGACCCACATCCTCCACTACTTCTGGCAGCCCATTCCACAATCTCATCATCCTCTGTGTGAAAAGCTCCCCTTCATAGTCCCTTAAATATTCACCTTTCACCCTTAACCCATGACCTCTAGTTCTAGTCTCACCTAACCTCAGTTGACAAAGCCTGCTTACATTGACCCTATGTATACCCCTCATAATTTTGTGTACCTTTATGAAATCTTCCTATGCTCCTAGTCCTAAACTATTTAACTTTCCCTAAAATTCAGGTCCTACAGTGATAATCCAGATCGTGTTATAATCTGAGACTATTTTCTTCACTGTCCACCACATCACCAATTTTGCTATCATCCGCAAGCTTGATGCTGCCTAGATTCTCAACAAAATTGTTAATACTTATGAAAAACAACCCAAGCGAAACATAACTGACCTCTTGTTAGTAACTCAAAAGAGGAACTTACTAAACTCAATGCAGCAGATGTTTGAAAGTGGTGCTTTTTTCACATTCACTGAGACAGATCCAGGAAGCATTTGTAGCCAAAGTCCTCAGGCCACTAAGGGATGTCCAATTAATAAAATTCAGGTATTCAGATCCCAAGAACAAATGAAAAGGAAAGGCTGATTAAAGTCATCGAGATCTGCCAATTTCACCTGCCAATATATGGAGTTAGTGTTTGCAAATTTCTGCAAAAGCCCTGCAGTTCACTGGTGCAGAGAAGCCAGCTGCAAAGCCTGGGCACAGCTCCACAAGTTACTAATTTATTTCTTTAAGCACTGAGAACAGGGCTATACAAACTGCTAGCCCTGCACAAGAGTAAACGTAGGACCGAAGACAAACAAAAACTAGGCTTCACATGCGGGAAACCGCAGGTAGGTCCAGCCAAGGACACAGAAGGCTCCAATGTTTTTATTAAATTTTATTTAGATATATAGCACAGTTACAGACCCTTCTGGCCTAGTGAGGATGCACCACCCAGTTACACCTACGCGACTAACCTGTACATCTCATGGGATGTGGGAGGAAACTGGAGCACCCAGAGGAAACCCACGCAGTCACGGGGAGAACGTAAAACTCCTTACAAACAGCGGCAGAATTGAACCTATTTCCTTGGCATTGTGTTATGCTAACCACTATGCTACCTTACTTTCCACAAAATTTACCCACCATATTTGCCCACTTCCCATTTACTCCTGTAGACATTGTGTTCCTTTTTATCACCCTTCCTTTCTCCACCTTCATCCTTTCCTCTCCTGACCTAGCCACATTTGCCCTTCTTTTGTCTGCCTCTGTCTCTGAACCACACCCGTCCCCCTCACCTACCTGTACCTTCTTCCCATCATCCTTCACACCCTTCCTCAGTCCACCAATCACCAACTGGCCCCTGCTTCACCATTGCCATTTCACTCTTTACATTGGCTATTTCCTCTCCTCCAATCTCAGCCCTGATACAGGGATTTTGATCCAAAACATTCACAGATGATTCCCCCTTCACAAATGCTGCTCGACCTGCTGAGTTCCTGCAGCAGATTGCCTGTTGCTCCAGATCCCAGCATCGGCAGCCTTATATCTACTATAGATAGATAGATAGATAGATATACTTTATTGATCCCGAGGGAAATTGGGTTTCGTTACAGTTGCACCAACCAAGAATAGAGTATAAATATAGCAATATAAAACCATAAATAATTAAATATGTAAATTATACCAGATGGATTAAATAGTAATATGTAAATTATGCCAGATGGATGACCGGCTACATTTTGCTGGCACGTGGTTTATTTTTTCCCCACAGTTTATTATTGCCACATGTACCAAAATGCAGTGAAAAGTTAGTCTTGCATGCTGTGTCCAAATCAAATCATTACACAATAGAATAAGGTAAAACAATAACAATAACAAAGCTACCAAAAAATGAAGCGAAGGTAAATGATAAAATGCAAGATCGTAATGTGGTAGATTGTGAGGTCAGGAGTCTATCTTATCATACAAGAGGTCATTCAAGAATCTGAAAACAGTGGGATAGAAGGTGTCTTTGTGCCTGGTGGTACGTGTTTTTAGGCTTTTGAATCTTCTATCTGGTGAGAGAGGGAAGAAGAGAGAATGTCCTGGGAGGGTGGGGTCTTTGATTATACCGAATGCTTTACTGCAGTATAGCAAGCAGTACAGACAGAGTCCATAGAGGGGAGGCTGCTTTCTGTGACATACTCTGTGTCCCCAACTCAGGGCTCTGCGGTAACACAATGCAAGAAGGAGGAAGGCACAACAATTAATTTCAATGAGTATGGCATGAGGAGTGCCTGACACACAGAGTGGTTACACTAGCGAAAGAGGCCATTCAGTGTTACAGGCTCACAGAGCTGCTGCCTTACAGCTCCAACAACCACTGTTCAATCCTGACCATGGGTACGGTCGGCGTCGAGTATGCACGTCCTCCCTGTGAATGCGTGGGTTTCCTGGGTGCACTGCATTTGCCCCTCTCAAACCAAAGCCATATGGGTTAGTAGGTTAATTGGCCAATGCCTGTTACCCCTTATGTGCAGGTACGTGGTAGAATCTGGGGCACTTACCCTTTGTGTGCTGGTACATGGTAAAATCTGGGGTAGTTACCCCTTGTGTGCAGGTACGTGGTAGAATCTGGGGTCAGTTGATGAGAATTTGAGAGAATTAAAAAAGTATTAATGAAGGGTTAGTGTAAGTACCATAAGACAAACTACAGGAGCAGAACTAGGCCATTCGGCCCATCGAGTCTACTCCACCAATCCATTACGGCCAATTTATTTTCCCTCACAACCTCATTCTCCTGCCTTCTCACTGTAACCTTTGACACCCAGACTAATCATGAATCTATCAACCTCTGCTTTAAATATACCCAATGAACTGGCCTCCACAGCTGCTGTGGCAGTATGTTCCGGCCTCTAGCTAAAGAAAGTCCCCTGCAATTGAGTGAATGATTGTCTGCCTGAATTCGGTGTTCTACAACTCTGACTCCAGGCTGTGAGCCCATGAGCTCTATGTAGATTACCAGTTTGGACTGTTACCCTGTCGCTACTTCCAAGGGAAGAGGAGACTCTAACGACATCCCCATCATCAACAATAATGGAGACCAATTCATAATACTATGTAATAAAAGGAGTAAAGTCAGACCATTCAGCCCATCAAGTCTGTTCCACCATTCAGTCATGATTATTTTTATTAACCCCACTCTCCTACCTTCTCCCTGTAATCATTAACCCCACGAGTGCATGCTGACAATGTCCCAGGTGCAAGTTTGCTCCACAACAGGCCACACCTCTAGCCATCCCTCAGTACAGTAACTATCCAAAAGACTGTATGGGAAAAAAAATCCCAGATATACTTTGCCCATATATAAAGCAATTAATGCAATCCAGTTATCCAAAACTGATCCATTTGGCACATACCAACTAAACAATAGTGCCCTCTGGAGAGTTGATGAAGGCAGACGGGTAAACGTCCACATGGTGAAAAAAGCAAATGGGATGCTGCCCTTCATTGGCCATGGTATAGAATATAAACTCAGTGGCCACTTTATTAGGTACACCTGTTTATTAATACAAATATCTAATCAGCCAATTATGTGGCAGCAACTCAACGTATAAAAGCATGCAGACATGGTCAAGAGGTTCAGTTGCTGCTCAGACCAAACATCAGAATGGGGAAGAAATGTGATCTAAGTGACCTGGACTGTGGAACGATTGCTGGTGCCAGATGGGGTGCTTTGAGTATCTCAAAAATTGCTGATCTCCTGGGATTCTCATGCACAATAGTTTATAGAGTCTACAGAGAAAAACAAAAAATGTATATAGTGAGCAGTTCTGTAGGTTAAAATACCTCATTAATGATAGAGGTCAGAGGAGAATAGCCAGACTGATTCATTCTGACAGGAAGGCAACAATAACTCAAACAACCACGTGTTACACCAATGACATGCAGAAGAGCATCTCTGAACACACAACATATCGAGCCTTGAAATGGATGGGCTGTTGCAGCAGAGGACCATAAATATACAATCAGGTACAGGATATACCTAATCAAATGGCCACAAAGAGTATAAGCTGGAATGTTACATCGCAAATTTTAAAAACACTGATTTGGTTAAATACTAAGTTCTGTGTGCAGTTCTGGTTGCTGTACTCTAGGAAAGATAGAGAGCATGTAGAGGAAATTCACTATGACATTACCTGGAGTAACAGGAGCAGTTTGGATAGGCTGGGTTTAACCTCCTTGGAGTGAAGGAAGCTATGCAATGGCTGATACAAGTACACAGAATTACAAAGGGGGATGTGTAGGATAGATAGAAACAGAATTTTTTTTTCCCATGGTGGAGATGTCTAAGTGGGAACAGATTTAAGATGGGAGATAGTTGGCTTATAAGGGATCTGAAGGAGAATTTTCTTACACAGAGGATCCTTTGAGCCTGAAGAAATATGGAGGCAGTAGGTCTCACAACATCTGAGAAGCACCCAGACAAGCATAAGGCGTAGAAGGCTACAGACTTAATGTGGGTACATGGAAGAAACATAGGTAGGTACAATGACTGGTAAGGACTTGGTGAGATGAATGGCCTTTTTCCGTTATATGATTTTATGAAAAAAATTAAAGTAAGTTAAGACCATAAGACCATAAGACATAGAAGCAGAATTAGGTCACCTGACCCATCGAGGCTGCTTCGCCATTCCATCATGACTGATTTATTATCCCTCTCAACCCCATTCTCCTGCTTTGAAGCAGGACTAATCAAGAACCTATCAGAGGCATAACAAGCCAAGGTAATATGATATCAGAATCAGGTTTAATATCACTGGAATATGCTGTGAAATTTATTGTTGTATGGCAGTACATTGCAGTACATAAAACATAAAAATAAAAACTAAGTTACATTGAATACATATATATATTTAATAAAGTTAAACTAAATAAGTAGTGCAAAAAGACAAAAAAAAGGAAAAAGTAATGAGACAGTCGAATAAACTCTTCTTGGGCTTCCAGCCGGGTACAGGTATCTATTATAACAGTTGCTTCGATGACAAACTCTGCCATCTTCATCAGGGATGATGCTTGGGCATGTCTAGTCCAGCTTTATTTATGCCCCCCCCCCCCACTGTAGTTTGTCCCTCCTGATTGGTTAGTCCTCATCCAATCAGGTTTCTGTTCCCCCACCTTACTTACAATCAAATTCCAGTTCTTACTTAGAGCAAGACCTTCATCTTTGTTAAAATATTACTCCTCGAGTTTTATTCCTTTACCCGGCGGTCCCAAAAGCTGTTGGTGCGGCACAGTAGTTTTCTGCCATTGGAGTCAATCCTATGGCCATTGCAAATTCAGTGTTCTGCTACTGCTGATTTAAGGTCCTGCTTTTCCCTAACTCCCTATACTAACTGTGCAGGACCTCTCCTCCTTCCTATCTATGTCATTGGTGCCAATGTGCACCACAACTTCTGGCTGTTCACTCTCCCTCTTGAGAATCTCCTGCAGCCGCTCTGAGACATCCTGGACCATAGCAGCTGGGACAAGCACAACATCTTGGCTTCTCTTTCATGGTCACAGAATCTGCTGTTGGTCCCCCGATCAAGCTTCCTATCACTACCACTCTGCCAGACTTTACCCTTTCTTGTTGTTGCTGAAAAATCTGCCTATAGCAGGACTTAGGGCAAAGCATTTCAGATCACAACAATTTACCAATTAATATAATTTTCCCAGTTTTTCTACTACCTTTTTGGCAAATCATCTCAAATTTGCATCCCATAAATACTGACCTGTTATTTAGTAGAAACAGTTCCTTCTCAGTCAGTCTTTTGAAAAGCTTAGAAATTTAGGGGCCTCCATTAAAACTCCTATTAAGCTTCACTGCTGTCGGAATAACCCTTCCATCACCTAGGGTCATGTGAAAATTTGCATCTGTCATTTGGATCAAAGAAAAAATGATATAGGGACAGACACTGTCTCAATCAACTAATAGACAAAGGACAGACAAGCAAAAAACACAAAGGTTGAAATTCTTAGAAAATTATAACAGGCTGAGGATAAGCAGCCTCCAAGTAACAATGGGGCTCAATCTGAATTAAACGAGCATAACTTCTCTTCAGACATTGATAATCTTACTGAGTATCAGTAGGGTTTACTGAAAGAAAAGGTTTAACTAACAGTAATGCTGCTTATCTTTGTGTGAGCTCATCCTCTTGGGTGTATCACTGCTCAGACCACAATGATCAAGGAAATTTAAGTAGCACGTATTGAAGGTGTTTGTCCTGATATAGTTGCAAACTATTTTTGCAGGCAACAGGTGATATATTAATATCCTTTGAAATGGCTCCTGAGATTTGCTGGAATGATGAGAAGCCTTGATGAAACCATTTTCTCCATTATGTAACCTGCCTTTGCAGAAAATTCACATTTTTCTTATGCTATTCGGCAGCATTAAAGGCTTGGGATGTACATCAAGAATTTAAATTTGCATTGCATCATTATAATGAGATAAAACCTCAAGTGCTCCATGTATCTTCATGAATGTATTTGTCATCTTGCACAGTGCGAGCAGGGGACCATTTGTAATGGATCACTCATTTAACTCTTCATATCTTTTCATATCCAATTTATCACCCAAGCCATAAGCACAAAATCTTAGTGTAAAAAGGCTTTTCTCCCGTATAGTACGACTGGCATTCATTTATTTTCTTTTTTGTTACAAAAACTGTGATGAGTTCTTGAACTTCACTATAATTACAATAATCCACCACAACATCCTGGAATTGAGCTAAGAGTGACTACCTTTGACGTCAAGGCAACATTTAATCGTTGTGCAACATCAAGGAAACTTGGCAACAATTTAAACAAAGAAAACTGTAGATGACCTGCTGAGTGCTAGTGGCATTTTCCATTTTTACTTCTGGTAGAAGTGAATCCGTATTAAAGGAATAGCATCAACACTGCCAACATGCTTGAAGGAAGTATTTGGTTATGGCCTTGCTGATGATTGCACAATACAGTGGACTTAATTGGGCCATCGATTAATTGCCGGGGGGGGGCGGGGGCGCTGTTTATTTGGGACAACTTTTAAAAAACAAAAACTAAATTGAGAAAATAGCTGGGATTCCCTTCCGTTGTTTGGGACACGATGCCACAAGGTGTTCTTGTACATCAGTCACTGAAAGCAAGCATGCAAGTACAGCAGGCAGTGAAGAAAGCTAATGGCAAGCTGGCCTTCATAACAAGGGGAATTGAGTATAGGAGCAAAGAGGTCCTTCTGCAGCTGTACAGGGCCCTGGTGAGACCACACCTGGAGTACTGTGTGCAGTTTTGGTCTCCAAATTTGAGGAAGGACATTCTTGCTATTGAGGGAGTGCAGCGTAGATTCACAAGGTTAATTCCCAGGATGGCGGGACTGTCATATGTCGAAAGATTGGAGCGACTGGACTTGTATACTCTGGAACTTAGAAGGCTGAGAGGGGATCTTATTGAAACATATAAGATTATTAAAGGGAATGGACACGCTGGAGGCAGGAAGCATGTTCCCGCTGATGGGTGAGTTCAGAACCAGAGGCCACAGTTTAAGAATAAGGGGTAGGCCATTTAGAACGGAGTTGAGGAAAAACTTTTTCACCCAGAGAGTGGTGGATATATGGAATGCTCTGCCCCAGAAGGCAGTGGAGGCCAAGTCTCTGGATGCTTTGAAGAAAGAGATGGATAGAGCTCTTAAAGATAGCGGAATCAAAGGTTATGGGGATAAGGCAGGAACTGGATACTGATTGTGGATGATCAGCCATGATCACAGTGAATGGCGGTACTGGCTCAAAGGGCCGAATGGCCTACTCCTGCACCTATTGTCTATTGTCTAATTAGAGCAGGAGACTGCTGCTGAACAGTTTCTAACTAGTGTCAGTTGCGTGCACTTGTGCAGCTGTTAAACACCACACTGTTTAGAGTAAACTGCTCTTAAATAGCATCAGTTGTGTGCTTTTCTGTTCAAAAAGCAGTGATTTTTGTTACTGATGGCTAGAAAGGAATAAGTAGTAAAACAATTCTGCATCACTGTCTGGTATGGGGAAGCTACTGCACAGGACCGAAAGAAGCTGCAGAGGGTTGTAAATTTAGTCGGCTCCACCTTAAGTACTAGCGTACAAAGTACCCAGGACACCTTCAAGGAGCAGTGTCTCAGTAAGGCAGTGTCCATTATTAAGGACCTCCAGCACCCAACACATGCCCTTTTCTCACTGTTACCATCAGGTAGGAGGTACAGAAGCCTGAAGGCACACACTCAGCGATTCAGGAACAGCTTCTTCCCCTCTGCCATCCGATTCCTAAATGGACATTGAACCCTTGGACACTACCTCACTTTTTAAATATATATTGTTTTTGCTTTTTGCATGATTTTAATCCATTCAATATACATATACTGTAATTGATTTATGTATTATTATTTTGTGTTTTTTTCCTTCTATATTATGTATTGCATCGAACCGCTGCTGCTAACTTAACAAATTTCACGACACATGCCCCTGATAATAAACCTGATTCTGATTCTGAATTCAGCACTGTTTTGTTCACTGTGGATTCAAGCATTGAGCCCTGGAATGGCCGGAAGTGAAAATGAAATGATTTCACTAATTCAACAAGTTAGGAAACACAAAGGTATTGACATTCATCTTGACTGTTACAATGAAAATGAATATTTGGAAGATGCAGTCTTCTAAAGAAATCAGTATGAAGTAAGTCCATTATCTGCACTAGGTGCCTGTACTAATTTTGTTCAAAGAAAACAGCAGATGAATTCGTCCATCAATACGGAACTAATACGGCTTTATAATACTGTAGAGGTATTGGCACTGCTATAACTTGTTCTGTATTTCATTTAAATACATAAATTGTTACTCAGTTAAACAATAGTTTATCTTTTTTATACCTTTTAACTATTTTCATTGAACTTCAGCTAATTGGGCCAAAATGTACTGGTCCTGAAGTGTCCCAATTAACAGGAATCCACTGTACTTAATTCCATTTGCAACACCTCAACCGAACAAGTATAGTGCAAGATCCAGATAACATTCAAAGTCAAAGTAAGTTTATTACAGAAATATATATTTAAATTCACTGTCATTGGCCAAATCAAAGGTGGTGACGAATCAGCATGAGGGAGGGAGTTTGAAATCCTGGTTGAGTGATGCTACAACAACATCTCACTCAATGTCAGCAAGACCAAGGAGCTGATTCTTGACTTTAAAAGGAGGGAACCAGGTGTATGAGCCAGTCCTTATCAGGTGATCAGAAGTGGAGAGGGTCAGCAACTTTAAATTCCTCACTGTTATCATTTCAGAGGATCTGTCCCGGATCCAGCACACAGGTGCCATTACAAAGAAAGCACGGTACAGCCACTACTTCCTTAGAAATTTGGGAAGATTTGGCATGTCATCGAAAACTTTGAGAAACTTCTATAGATGTGTGGTGGAGAGTATTTTGAATGGTTGCATCAGGGCCTGGTATAGAAACACCAATGTTCTTGAATGGAAAAGCCTATAGAATGTAGTGGATGCTACCCATTCCGCCACTGATAAAGCCCTTCCCATCACTGAGCACATCTGCATGGAGTACTGTCACATGAAAGCAGCACCCATCATCAAGGTCCACAACCATCCAGGCCATGCTTTCTTCTCACTGCTGCCATCAGGAAGAAGGTACAGAAGCCTCAGGGCCCACAGCACCAGGTTCAGGAACAGTTATTAACCCTCAGCCATCAGGCTGTTGAACCAGAGGGGATAATATCACTCTACTTCACTCGACCCTTCAATGAACTGTTCCCACAACCTATGAACTCGCTTTCAATGACTCTTCATCTGATGTTCACAACATTTATTGCTTATTTATTTATTATTATGTGTTCATTTTCTTCTTTTTGTATTTGCACAGGTTGCTGTCTTTTGCACACTGATTGTTTGTCCGTCCTGTTAGGGGTAGTCTTTCGTTGATTCTATGGTGTTTCTTGTATTTACTGTGAACGCCCAAAAGAAAATAAACCTTAAGTTTTCACATGGTGACATATACTGTATGTACTTTGATAATAAATTTACTTTGAACTTCCAACTTTGAACATGTATATCACCATATACTACCTTAAGATTTATTTTCCTACAGGCATTTACAGGTAAATAAAGAAATACAATAGAATTTATGAAAAACCATGCATAAACGAAGACTGGCAAATAACCAATGTGCAAAAGAAGACAAACTGTGCAAATAAAAAAAGTAAGAATATGAGTGATATTGTGCTTGAAAGTGAGTCAGTAGTTTGTGGAATCTAAGTGAAGTAAGTTATCCACGCTGACTCAGGAGCCCAATGGCTGTAGGGTAATAACTGTTCTTGAAACTGGGAGTGTGAGACCTAAGGCTCCTGTAGCTCCTGCCCAACGATGGTAGTGGGGAAAAAAGTCATGGCCAGAATGGTGGGGGTCCTTGATGATGGATGCAGCTTTCTCGTGGCAACACTCAGTGTAAATTTCATGGTCTGATAAGCAGCAGGTAATATTTACGTCATAAAATTGCCAAGCCATTACCAACTCCAACTGATTCATCTTGGCTAAAGTGAACAACTGCAATGCAGTTTCTCAGAATCCTTACTTAGAAATGCTTTGCCGTTGCTGAATCCTGGAACTGCATTGTGGCAATACCTTCATGAAAGGACCGCAGAAGTTCAGGAAGACGGATCACCACCAACTTGAAAATGGAAATTAGGGACAATGAGTGCTGCCCTTACAGGCAGCTTCCAGATCCCAAGAATGGATATTAAATATCTTAATGGTCTATGAATTAGTCGTGGTTTGCTTAGTCAGTAAGTTGGCAAAATGCTCTATTATGGTCACACATACCAAGCGAGGTATAGTGAAGAAGTTTGGTTTGCATGCAATCCATACAGATCATTTGATTTCTGTGCAATGATGTGGTACGAGGGGGTGGGGAGTAATCAAATGCAGAATAAAGCATTAGGGTTACAGAGAAAGTGCAGTGCAGACAGACAATAAGGTGCAAAGCCATAACAAGCTAGATTTTTGGATCACGTGTCCATTCGATCAAACGAGAAGACCCTTCGATAATCTTACAACAGGAGGATAAAATCTGTCCTTGAGCCTGATGACAGGTGCTTTCAGGCTTTTGTATCTTCTGCCCAATGGGGGAGGAAGGAGAAGAAGAATGTGTAGGTGGGAGGTGGGTGGGATTTTTGAAAACGCCGGTCGCTTTACTGCAGCAGTGAAAAATGTCGACCGAATCCATGGAGGGGAAGGTGGTTTCCATGATGTGCTGAACTGTGTCCACAACACTCTTAAAGTCATGAGTAGAGCAACTGACATACCGAGAAGACATTCTGCATCTGGATAGGATCATGTAAGCACTTGTACAAAATGTTGGTAAAATCTGTTCTTAGAGCACGATTCTGTCCATTGCACTGCAGACAGAGGAGATGGAATCCCTCCCTGGTCACATTCTTAGATCCTGCACAGAACAGCTGGATGTAGACTCAGTGGTAGCAATGGAAAGAGTGTGGCATAGATTCACCGTGATACTGCTTGGAATGGAGGGCAATGGTTATAAGGAAAGATTGTGTTAGAGTGAATTTTTTGGGTAGATGATTTGTTTACACTTAAATGACTTTGGCCAACAGACTTCTATTTTAACTGTTTGACGATGCGCTTCCTAAAAGGGTGTGAATACCAGATGCTTCTGGTAGTTTGACCTAATGTTGTAGTTTCGAAGACAGTATTATCTATACATTATAAATATTAATTGTCTTCTATGTTAGCACGGGAAATGCCAAATAAATGTATTGTGGATTGAACTAAAGGCTGTGGATACCAATCCAGACATGTTGGCGTCAGAGGAAAGTATGAAATCCGAAGGTGTGATGTTTGTATCTAGCTTCAAAAGGAAGCATTGTCTGTAACTTTTTAAGTAGCGATTGCCTTTGTGTTTAGCATATAAATATCGAGCCCACATTGACCTAGCAGACCTTTCTGTAGAAAGCGTCTCCGTCTGTAAGATGCCTGCTGTACCTTGTTGTGTCGAATAAAGAAGCTGCTTTGTATCTACCAGTGACTCTGTCTCTCCGGTGATTTCAACCATGCTACAACAAATTGGATGGGCTGGATTTATTCTCACTGAAATGTAGGAGACTGAGATAGGAGTGTGTAGAGGTTTGCAAAATCATAGATAAGGTAGACAATCAAAATCTTTTTGGTAGCGCAGGGGAGTTTAGAACATATTTACAGCACATTACAGGCCCTTCAGCCCATGATGTTGTGCCGATCATGTAACCTACTTTAGAGACTGTCTAGAACTTCCCCAGCACATAGCCTGTATTTTTCTAAGCTCCATGTACCTATCTAAGAGGCTCCCAAAGGACCCTATTGTATCCAAAACTAGAGGGCATTGGTTTAAGAGGAGGGGAGAAATAGAAAGCCAATCTGAGAGTTAAATGTTACCTTTACAGAGGTGCGGTGAATATATGGACAACTTGCGAGAGGGGCTGGTGGAGGCTGATACTGTTACAGCACTTCAAAGGCATTCGGACAAATAGTTAAATAGGAAGGGAGTAGAGGGATATGGGTACATTGAATTAGTGTAGACAGACATCATGGTAGAAGTGGGCTGCAGGGGCGCTGTACTGTGCTGCAGATCTTTCTGATTCTATGAAACTAATAACTGTGTACCTTAAGGAAGAGCTGCACTAGGACAGTGGAGTGCAAATACAAAACTCTTCAGTGCTCTAATACAAGTCACCAATCTGGCAATTTACTGAAAGCAATAGAGTTGAATACTTTGCAATTTCTACTTATTTTCTATACTGGAACAGTAATTACATCGTTGCTGTAAAGAACTGTGAGAGCGCAAAGGCCGTTATGTAAGAAGAACTCTTCCATTATAACAGCAGATGTTATGCAATGCAGCATCCAGCTACAAGGAAACAAGGTAACGCTATTTTTGCATGAAATGCAACTTATATTTTTTCACCGTGTTGTTCTTCTGTTTTGAGAAATGGAAACCAGTCACCTGTCACATCTAAACCGAGCTCTTCTAATAGAATGCGAAGGCACCAGTCACATCTGTGCACAGACTTGTCAGCACTGTGTCCCCAAGCTTCCGCACATTTCCAGTGTAACCATTCCCCCTAGTGGAAGGTGACAGTTCAGCATCATGTCACCTTGGCAAGTGTCTTAGTAATTGATCCTAAATCCACTCCTTTTTCTGACCCTCACTACAAAGAAAAGCATTTTGCTTAAGTGTATAGGCCATATGTTCCAAAGTATTCCAAATCTCCTACAATTCCACGCAGATTTACAGTGAGAAGTGACTGTAAGTGCAGGGAATGGAGGAAGATGGATGATGTAAATCAGAAGAGACAGTTTAATTCAGTATTGTGTTCAGCGTAGACATTGTGGGCCAAAGCACCTGTTCTTGTGTTGCACAATTCTAGCTCAGTGATCTAATTTAACTCGATTTAATATCAGTAAGTATTATTGGTTGGTATTAATTGAACACATGGGTGGGCCGGCCAGTGGTGTTGTGGTATCAGCACTGGACTTCAAGGTGGATGGTACTGAGTTCACATCTGGCCAGGTCCCAACCAGCATCTGCGCGGACAAAAGGCCTGGTAATCTGCTTCCATATCTTGCCACGAAAACCCCATGGACAACGACAATATCCGTAGGGGCGTCAACAGCACTCAACAACAACAACTCATTTCTAGGAACATCATCTAACATTTCCTCAATTTCAGGGCATGAAGGGATATGGGGAGAAGGCAGGAGATTGGGGCTGAGAAGAAAATTGGGATCAGCCATGATGAAATGGCGGAGTAAACTCGATGGGCCAAATGGCCTAATTCTGCTCCTTTATCTTATGGTCTTATACGTGTCATTCTACACTGCCATCATAGTGAGCATCCTCATATCAACCACATCATGTTTGGGTTGGTGCAGCGTTCTCTCACAATATAACAAAACTACAGCAAACGATCAGGACAGCAGAAAAAAGTAATTGGCTGAAGTTGACTAACACTGCAGGACTTGTGTGTGTCCAGCACAATGAAGCGGGTAGGAAAAAAATCTGTGCGGACACTACCCACCCAGCAAACTGCCTTTTCCAAAAGCTCCATTCTAGAAAGTGCTAGGGCTATTAAAATAAAAGCATCATACCATCTGAAGTATTTCTCCCCCCAGGGAATTAATCTGATCAACCATTCTAGTTAGCCCCCCGCCCCCACCTCACTCCCTTATCTATTACCTCAGTCATGGTACTGCGCTGTAAACTCTTTAAACCACAATTTATAGTGTTGTTTACATTGTAAATATATGCTTGTATTTATGTACAATATCTATACACATTCATTCTATTACCGTACTTCTAACATTATTTCATATAATTCATTATTCTTAAAATTGTTAAATTTTGCATCTCGCATTCAACACACCATAGCAAATTCCTAATACATGTAAATGTGCCTGGCGAGCAAGGCTGATCTTTTAACCTGGAGTCAACTTAGTAGTGTGTGTGTGTGTGTGTGTGTGTCTATATATATATATATATATCTATCTATCTATCTATCTATCTATCTATCTATCTATCTCAGGTGACATGATGAACTATTTTTACAAAGGCAACAGGAGGATAAATTCAAAATTCAACAGAGAAGTGATGTTGCAGGGGATAAAATAACTGAGCAGTTGCAGTGCTGAAGGGAGTCAGAGAGGTTGCTGAGAACACGAGAGGGAAAGTTACAGAGAAATGGGGCTGATGGGATTGCTCCGAGAACTGGCAGAGACTTAATGAGCTGAATAGCTTCTTGCTGTGGCCATGGGAATATGGCAATATGCAGTATATTCAATCGGTTTAGGGGAGGCAACTAGTATACAGTTGCAACGTAAGAGGGGTCGAAGTGTGCTGAATGTAAGGAAGCAGTAGGCATTTTATAGAAGTGCAATAATGGAGTTGATTGTGTAGCGTGAGCTTTTAAGAACATGCCACTGCAGTTCAGCAAAAGCACTGATGATCAGAAGTTATAAAAAATTACAATTGTCTTTCTTTTATGTCTGTAGATTGTGGGCAAGTGTGGGGAAAGAAAAACAAGAGATGGGATGTGCACTCACCAATACCTGCCAGATTTGGACAGTTGGGATAAGAGGATCTGAGGGACAACTTCTTCTACTCAAAGGGGGCTGGGTACTGTATATGGAATGAGCTGCCAGAGGAAGTGGTAGAGGTAGGTATAATTACAATGTTTAAAAGATGCTCAGACACATACATGGATAGAAAAAGGTTTAGATCAGGAGTTCCCAGTGTTCTTTATGCCATGAATCCTTACCATTGACTGAGGGGTTCGTGGACTCCCGGTTGGGAACTGCTGGTTTAGAGGGATAAGGATCGAACGTATGGGACTAGCTCAAGAAGACAAATTGGCTGGCTAGCACATACGAGGTGGGCAGCAGGACCTGCTTCCACGCTGTATAGCGCTATGTGATCACAGCGACCAATACCATCCAGTATTGTAGATTTACTTAGTGATAACATATCTAAATAGAGGTTAAAAACTCAGAGCTTCAAATGCACTGTTGTGTTCTTTGTTGCTTTTGCTGCAACATTAAGACAACAGATTTACAAATCTGTAATCTACATAGAGAAACTGCACAAAACATAAAACAATTCTATAAATCCTCCCAGAAATGCAGATTAACGTGTGCTTTTACTTGTATTCATTACGTTCACAAATTAAGTAGTTATATTTTCATAAAGTTCAAGGTATCCAAGAACTGACGATCAGAAGTCATTATATGAGGAAAGGCTGAGCAAACTAGGGCTTTTCTCTTTGGCGTGAAGGAGGATGAGAAGAAACTTGAGAGAGGTGAACAAGATGAAAAGAGGTATTGATAGAGTGAGGGTGGAAATGGCCGAGAATATCTATTCAAGCTGTGTCAAGGAAAGTTCTGGAACACCCTACTTAGGGGTAGAGACTAATACATTAGAGACATTATTGAAGCTCCTCGATAGGCACAAGGATGAAAGAAAATTGAAGACTATGGACTGTGTAGATGGGGAGGGTTAGATTGATTATGGATTGGTTAAAAGGTAGGCACAACATTGTGGGCTGAAGGTCTGTACTGTGTTGTGCTGTTCTGTTTTCTATCAGGAGTTCCCACTGGTGCCGCGTAGGAAATGTGACCATAAACAGCCATGGAATGACAATACATTCATTATTAAAGTTGACGTTGATTGAGGAATAAATATTGATCAAGGTAAAAAAAAAGCTTTGGTTTCTTGGAAACAAAGTATCTGTCAACTTAAGTATCTATCTTTTTAAATCTTTTTATTATTATTATTCAAAAATAACACGAGTACATCGAAGTAAGTAACACTTACAATGTCTCAAGGGAAAAAAAACATTATTTTAAAGATTGAAAAATTTGTGATAATAAAAAACCCTACTAAGCAGAAAAGTGTGTGTGTGTGTGTGTGTGTGTGTGTGTGTGTGTGTGTGTGTGGGTGGGGGAGAACCCATTATGTGTACAATCCCGGAGCCATGCGTCATAAAAAAAAGCTTCTAAAGATAAACATCAAACCGCCAGCAAGAAAAAAAATACCAGAAATTTACAATTAGATTGGGGAGAAAATCTATCAATTAATTCAAATTATAATAACGAGCAAATGGACCCCATCTTTTCTCAAAATCAAATAAAGGTTCAAAGGTTCGACTTCTAATTTTCTCCAAACTAAGACATAGCATCACTTGAGAGAACCATTGTGACAAAGTGGGAGCTGATGTATCCTTCCACTTCAACAAAATGGCCCTCCTAGCTATCAATGTAACAAATGCAATAACATGTTGGTCAGGCGCAGAGATACCACGGATATTTTGAGGAATTATTCCAAAAAGCACAGTTAATTTGTTAGGCTGTAAATTAATTTTAAGTGCTTTAGAAATTGTCGAAAAAATTGACTTCCAGAACTGTTCCAGTATAGAACAAGACCAAAACATGTGTGTCAGTGAAGCTGTCTCAGTTTTACATCTATTACAATAACTATCAACATTAGTAAATATTCTAGACAGTCTCTCCTTCATCAGATGGTAACAATGTACAATTTTAAATTGAATCAGTGAATGACTAGCACAGATCGAAGAAGAGTTAACTAGCTTCAGAATCCGCATCCAATTCTCCGTCATAAAAGTCAAATTGAGTTCCTTTTCCCAAACTTGTTTAGTCTTAAATAAAGGACACTTATCCCATTGTAATAAATTATAAATTCTTCCAATAGAACCCTTCATCGAAGGATTCATACTTATAATGATATCTAACAGGTCAGCCTCCAATATATAAGGAAAATTACTTAAATATTTTTGTAAGGAATATCTAACTTGAAGGTATTGTAAAAAGTGTGAGTATGAAAGAGAATATTTATCAACTAATTGTTCAAAAGACATCAATCTTCTTTAAATAAATCCAAAAAAAGAGTTAATACCTTTATTTTTCCAAAGTAAAAAAATTGGTTAACTCAAAGAAGGCTTAAAAAAGTAATTACAATAAATTAAACTACAAAGTTTAAATTTTTTAAGATTAAAAAAATTGCGAACTGGAGCCAAATTTGTAAAGAATGCTTAATCACAGGGTATAGGTTTAAATTAGCAACTTTAGCTAATTGTATAGGTAAAGCAACTCCCAATAACGAGGTTAAGTAAAATTGTTTCACAGCTTTCAATTCCAGGTCTACCCAAATTGGCCAATCGTTCTTATCAACCCAATACAACCAAATGGACATGTATCACACATTAACAGCCCAGTAATACATTCTTAAATCAGGCAAAGCAAGACCTCCATCCTTTTTCAACTTTTGTAAGTGACATTTACTAATTCTTGGTCTATTATTATTCCAAATAAAAGATAAAACCATAGAATCAATCCGATCAAAAAACTTCTTAGTCAACAAACCAGGGATATTCTGAAATAAATATAAAAATTTTGGTAAAATCATCATTTTAACTACACGGATACGACTGACAAGTGAAAATGTAAGTGGACTCCATCTACTAAATAAATACTTCATAGAGTCCACCAAGGGAACGAAATTGGCTTTATAAAGATCCTTATATTTTTTAGTAATTATAACACCTAAATATCTAAAAGAATCCATGACTTTAAAAGGAGTATTATCATATATAGACACAGATTCATTTAAAGGAAACAATTCACTTCTACTAAATTTTATTTTATATCCTGAAAAATCTCCAAATTCATTGAATAATTTTAGCAAGGCAGGAATAGATTCTTCGGGATTAGATATATAAACCAATAAATCGTCAGCGTGAAGAGAAATCTTATGAATGGTCTCATTTACAAAAATCCTATGAATATTTTTAGCTTCACAAAGAGCAATAGCAAGGGGTTCTAATATTAAATTAAATAACAAAGGACTTAATGGACAACCTTGTCTTGTCCCCCATGAAAGCTGAAAAAAAAGACCTGCAGTTGTTAGTAACAACAGTAGCAATAGGAGTTTTATATATCATTCTAATCCAATTATTAAAATTAACACCAAAGCCAAATTTCTCTAAAACATTAAATAAATATTTCTATTCAACTCAGTCGAACACTTTTTCAGCATCCAAAGAAACGACGCATTGTGCAGTTTTAAAAGAGGACGAATATATAACGTTAAATAGTTTCCAAACATTTGAAAAAGAATAACGACCCTTTATAAAGCCTGTTTGATCTTCAAAAATAATCTTACCCAGAATATTCTCCGATTGGCCATTATCTTTGACAGAATCTTAGCATCAAAATTCAATAATGAAATAGGTCTATATGAGGCACAGTAAGTACGATCTTTATCCTTTTTAAGAGTTAAAGAAATAGAAGCCTCATAGAAAGTAGAGGGTAAATCACCTTTCACAAAAAGAATCCTTAAACATTTCCAACATATATGAAGAAAGCAATTTTCAGTATTTTTAATAAAATTCTACAGGATAGCCATCAGGTCCAGGGGCCTTACCAGACTGCATTGAAAAAATAGCTTTATGAATTTCGGCTTCAGTAATTTGGGCATCAAGCGTTTTTTGATCAACACACATAAAAGTTGCTAGTGAACGCAGCAGGCCAGGCAGCATCTCTAGGAAGAGGTGCAGTCGACGTTTCAGGCCAAGACCCTTCGTCAGGACTAACTGAAGGAAGAGTGAGTAAGGGATTTGAAAGTTGGAGGGGGAGGGGGAGATCCAAAATGATAGGAGAAGACAGGAGGGGGAGGGATGGAGCCAAGAGCTGGACAGGTGATAGGCAAAAGGAATACGAGAGGATCATGGGACAGGAGGTCCGGGAAGAAAGACAAGGAGGCGCGGGGGGAGGGGGACCCAGAGGATGGGCAAGGGGTATATTCAGAGGGACAGAGGGAGAAAAAGGAGAGTGAGAGAAAGAATGTGTGTATAAAAATAAGTAACAGGTGGGGTACAAGGGGGAGGTGGGACATTAGCGGAAGTTAGAGAAGTCGATGTTCATGCCATCAGGTTGGAGGCTACCCAGACGGAATATAAGGTGTTGTTCCTCCAACCTGAGTGTGGCTTCATCTTTACAGTAGAGGAGGCCGTGGATAGACATGTCAGAATGGGAATGGGATGTGGAATTAAAATGTGTGGCCACTGGGAGATCCTGCTTTCTCTGGCGGACAGAGCGTAGCTGTTCAGCAAAGCGGTCTCCCAGTCTGCGTCGGGTCTCGCCAATATATAAAAGGCCACATCAGGAGCACCGGACGCAGTATATCACCCCAGCCGACTCACAGGTGAAGTGTTGCCTCACCAGGAAGGACTGTCTGGGGCCCTGAATGGTGGTAAGGGAGGAAGTGTAAGGGCATGTGTAGCACTTGTTCAGCTTACACGGGTAAGTGCCAGGAGGGAGATCAGTGGGGAGGGATGGGGGGAATGAATGGACAAGGGAGTTGCGTAGGGAGCGATCCCTGCAGAATGCAGAGAGAGTGGGGGAGGGAAAGATGTGCTTAGTGGTGGGATCCCGTTGGAGGTGGCGGAAGTTACGGAGAATAAATTGGACCCGGAGGCTGGTGGGGTGGTAGGTGAGGACCAGGGGAACCCTATTCCTAGTGGGGTGGTGGGAGGATGGAGTGAGAGCAGATGTACGTGAAATGGGGGAGATGCGTTTAAGAGCAGAGTTGATAGTGGAGGAAGGGAAGCCCCTTTCTTTAAAAAAGGAAGACAGGATCCCTTTTGAAAAAGGAAAAAGGATCGCTCCCTACGCAACTCCCTTGTCCATTCGTCCCCCCCATCCCTCCCCACTGATCTCCCTCCTGGCACTTATCCGTGTAAGCGGAACAAGTGCTACACATGCCCTTACACTTCCTCCCTTACCACCATTCAGGGCCCCAAACAGTCCTTCCAGGTGAGGCAACACTTCACCTGTGAGTCTGCTGGGATGATATACTGCGTCCGGTGCTCCCGATGTGGCCTTTTATATATTGGCGAGACCCGACGCAGACTGGGAGACCGCTTTGCTGAACATCTACGCTCTGTCTGCCAGAGAAAGCAGGATCTCCCAGTGGCCACACATTTTAATTCCACATCCCATTCCCATTCTGACATGTCTATCCACGGCCTCCTCTACTGTAAAGATGAAGCCACACTCAGGTTGGAGGAACACCTTATATTCCGTCTGGGTAGCCTCCAACCTGATGGCATGAACATCGACTTTTCTAACTTCCGCTAATGCCCCACCTCCCCCTCGTATCCCATCTGTTACTTATTTTTATACACACATTCTTTCTCTCACTCTCCTTTTTTCCCTCTGTCCCTCTGAATATACCCCTTGCCCATCCTCTGGGTCCCCCTCCCCCCGCGCCTCCTTGTCTTTCTTCCCGGACCTCCTGTCCCATGATCCTCTCGTATCCCCCTTTTGCCTATCACCTGTCCAGCTCTTGGCTCCATCCCTCCCCCTCCTGTCTTCTCCTATCATTTTGGATCTCCCCCTCCCCCTCCAACTTTCAAATCCCTTACTCACTCTTCCTTCAGTTAGTCCTGACGAAGGGTCTCGGCCTGAAACGTCGACTGCGCCTCTTCCTAGAGATGCTGCCTGGCCTGCTGCGTTCACCAGCAACTTTTATGTGTGTTGCTTGAATTTCCAGCATCTGCAGAATTCCTGTTGTAAGCGTTTTTTGATCTTCAACAGAAATTTTAGGAAAAGCAATCTTTTGTAAGAAAGCATTCATTTCAGAAGAATCTACTGGACATTGAGAGTTATAGAGTTCAGTATAAAAATCTTTAAAAATATTATTAATTTCTTCATATTACCAAGCCAAAGTACCATCTTTCCTACGAATTATCAAAATTTGCCTTTTGGCTCTAGCCATTTTTAATTGAGATGCGAGCAGTTTGTTATTTTTATCTCCAAACATATAAAATTGACTCTTTAACTTAAGCAAATAGCCTTCAATGGGATGAGTTAGTAATAGGTTATATTGTGATTGAAGTTCCACCCTTTGTTTGAATAAATCAATATTAGGGGAAATTGCATAAATATTATCTAAGTCTTTAATTTGTTTTGAAATCTTATCTACTTCTGCTTTAGTCTGTTTTTTAAGCTTAGCTGAAAAAGGAATGACCTGACCATGTAAAAATGCTTTAAATGTATCCCATGTAATTAATTTGGACGTGCCCCCTATATCATTAAAAAGAAAAAAATAATTTTATCTGAGTTTCAATGAAACTGACAAAGACAGAATTTTGCAATAATGTCTGAGACGTGCGCCATGGTGGGTGGGCAAGAATGACATCATCAAATTCAAAAGACAAACTCAAAGGCGCATGATCAGATAGAGCAATAGCGTCATATTCCCAATATTTAACACAAGGCAAGAAGCGGGGATCGATTATAATATAATCAATCCTCGAATATTTTTTATAAACATGTGAAAAGAAAGAACATTCTCTGCTATCGGGGGTGCAGATACCTCCATAATTCGATCAATCCAAAATCAATCAAAAAGGAGCTAATAAGTGATGCGGAGCGACTTGGAAGTCGCTGATTGTTCGAGCTCTTGTCAGTCATAGGATTTAAACAACAGTTAAAATCCCCACCCATTATCAACATAAGTATCTGCAGTGATAATGGTGTTGAGGCAAAGGGAGAGAGGGGATTGGGGGACATTGTGGTATGGAGGAAGGCTTCATTGCATCCAGATTAGATAGTCCATGCCAGCATTAAGTTTGGTCCCCTAGAGCTGAATTTTCAATCGTGTTTGACAGCTTGTTCCTCAAGCTAAACATTTTCTTTTCCTATTATTTTAGTTAAAATGATCAAGCAGAGATGTTCTGGCTCAAAGCAATAACACAGTGACAGATCACTGGGAATGTAAACCATCAATATTCAACTGGGGATAATAGAGACGGTTGATGTAGATATTCAATTGGGGTTCCTTGAACTCAAAGGATCGTAAGGGGTTTACAGATCTCCCATCACCAGCTCTGAACAATCTAGAGCAATACAGCATGGATACAGGCCTGTTGCCCCAACCAGTGAATGCTGACCATGGAGCCCATCCAGGTAATCCCAATTTCCTACGTTCAGCCCATACCGTCCAAGCCCCAGGTCTCCATTCACCTATTGTAACTTCCTTTACCACCTCTTGTTCAATATACTCACCACCCTCTGTATGAAAATCTTGCCCTCAGGACCCTTTTAAATTTTATGTGCAGCTGTTTTATTGTTTGCTGTACTCATAACATCTTTTGCAATGGCTACACCCTGTTGCTATCAGTGCTGCCCAAAACCCAAGATCTGGATTCCCTAACCAAACCACTTCAAGTCTGCACATCCATCACGTCCCACAATAAACTCTTAAACCCACAATGTCCTAATCTAGCCTAGCATCAAATTTTTACCAATGACCCCTCTACCCATTAAATAGTGATACGTTATCCTTGTACAATAGTGTCCTGAGAGTGTGGTAAACTTAATATAAAAGCCTCTCAAGTACACAGAGAAAAAAATTGTGTAAAGCAGCCAGAACTGTTCAGAAAACACAGGAGATGTTTTCTAAAATCACAGATCTAGTGCAGAGTCACAAATCTTCCCCTGTAACAGCCCACATAGATTAACCAGGCAGTAACTGTCCAGACATACTTTACAGCTGAGATCTATCTTTCTGCAGTTTTGCCTCCAGCCAGCGGTACTGTGTCCTCATTCTTGAAGGACACAATACTGACACTGTTAACAACAGAAGACAATCAAACCATCAAATCAAGGAGTTGGATGTGTTGAATTTACAACTAGAAAACCCTGTAACAAGGTATTGTTGGATGTGGGAGAGGAGTAAGTATGATTGTAATGGCCAGTTGTAAATTGGAATTTACAGCTAAGGTGTGATAAATCTGGAAAGCTGAAGCCTCGTTGCTTTTTGTTCTGCTATCTGTTTTACACAGTCGACTAGAATACGTACAAATGTGAATGAAAGTCAAAAGTACTATAGAAGTTCAAAATCTAAATTAAAGCAGAAAATACAGGAAAAACTCAGCAGGTCAGACAGTATCTCAATCCTACTCCACCAGCTCATTCAAAGACACAAGAGGTTTAGTTTCCACTGCCTTCCCTGAAACAAAGATCCTATACTACTCATCGCTCAGCCAGGTCCAATTCTTTGGAGACTCTGCCCCAAGTGTCCCAGCTTTTCTTTCATTCATCGTTCAAAAACCTGAAGTCATGGTGCCCTACTTTGTCTCGTCTTCTTACCTCGTCTGATTATCTCCAATCGTATCAAAGTTAAAATTCCCTGTTGAATCCACCCTGCTTTTACCACAACAGCACACAAAGAACTGGAGAAACTTAGCAGGTCAAGAGCAGATATGGAGGGAAATAAACAGTTGACATTCAGGCCGAGATACTTCATCGTGATTGGGAATGAAGAGGAATGAAGCTTTTTTTTTAAAGGGGACTTCAAAGCCAAGAGATCGTTTTCAGTGTAGGATCAACTAAACTTGGGGATGTAGAAAGACTTACAGCACATCTGTCTGATTCTTGCACTAATGTAATATAACAATTGCCGAAAAAAATAAACCTGCAAACACGAAGAAATCTGCAGATGCTGGAATTTCAAAAGGGTCTCGGCCCGAAACGTTGACTGTACGTCTTCCTAGAGATGCTGCCTGGACTGCTGCGTTCACCAGAAAAGTAAACTGCTCCCTTTTGTTAGGTGAACTTTTAGGGACAATCAGGACAGAGATAACAGAACTAGATGGGTTAAGACTCCATCACCACAATACAAACTCCAACAATAGTTCTAAATTTACAGATGACTCCTTACCCCTCGATATATCTTCTCTTATATTGACCTATTCCAATTTTAAATACTACAGACCTTGTAAACTGGCATAATTACTTCCCAGGTTTGACTACCTTGCAGCTGTATCTCACTAATAGCAGCTATGTCAGACCCTATAAATTAAATTTACACCTGCAATTCATCCAATTTATTCTTTAAGTTGTTCGTCTGATGCAGCGTGAGATTTAAAAAGAGTTCGAGGTCTTTTAGTTCTTTTCGCCAGGTTTCAATCATAACAATCGACTGGGCACTTGACAAAGGCCAATAAAAAGGAGTTAGGCTTAAGCAGAGTGGCCAGTGTGGGAGTGGGTTAGTATGAAGATTGGCCAGTGTCAGTGTTCAGCCTTTGGCTTACATAGCATAGACACGAAGAGATGAAGGATGAAGTATGTTTCTGGTAAGTTTCTTTCTTTCTTTGGCTATTAGTGCATAGCTAGTGCAGTGAGAATGGATCCAGGGTTAGTGATATGTTCTTTGTGTGAGATGACGAACTCTGGGATACCACCAGTATCTGCGAAAACTACATCAGCACAAGGTTTATACAGGTACAACTCCTTACAAACTGTCTTAGGGAACGGGAGCTGCAGCTGGATGGCCTTTGGCTCTTATGAGAGAACAGGGAGGTGATAGGTAGTCACCTCTAAATTTCAGGAGCTGGGTGACGGTCAGGAGAGGGAAGGGAATAGGCTGTCAGCTCAGAGTACCCCTGTGGCCATTCTCTTCAGTAATAAGTAAACCGCATGTGTTACTGTTCCTGGGCAGGGTGATGCGTGCGACCTACCGAGGGTTAAACTACAGCAAACGGGGCTCTGGCACTGAATCTGTCTTTGTGGCTCAGAAGGGAAGGGGTGGGAGTAGAGTGCAGAAGTGATAGGGGATTCCATTAGAGAAGAAGAAAGAAGATTCTGTGGATGTGAAGGAGACACCCTGACGGTATGTTGTCTCCCAGGTGGTAGGGTCAGGGATGTCCTGGATGGAGTCCAGGGCATTCTAAAGGGGCAGGGTGAACAGCCAGAAGTCATGGTACATATTAGTACCAACACCATAGGGAGGAAAAGGGATGAGGTCCTGATAAAGAGAATATAGAGAGTTAGATAGAAAGCTGAAAAACAGAACCTCTAGGGTAGTAATCTCTGGATCGCTGCCTGTGCCACGTGCCAGTGAGGATGACCTGGCAGGTAAATGCGTGGCTGAGAAATTGGTGCAGGGGGCAGGGTTTCAGACTTCTGGGTAATTGGGATGTCTTTCTGGGAAGGCATGACTTGTACAAAAGGACAGCTTACACCTAAATTCGAGGGGGACCAATATCCTTGCAGGCAGGTTTGTTAGAAAGGTTGAGGAGAATTTAAGATTCGGCTGAGGGATGGGAACAGGAGTGATAGGAGAGAGGATATACAAGCAGATGCAACATGAAGTGAGACCGTGAGGAAGAATAGGTGGATGATAGGGCAAACTTACAGTCAGTGAGATGGGTTGAAGTGTGTCTTTAAATTAAATAGGTTCAAATATTCAAGAATTTGGAAAAGTGAGGATGAAGCAAAAGGAAAAGGGAGTGCAAGAGAGATTGCGGAAGTATTCAGAACAAATAAAGAGACAAACAGGGATCAGAATTTAACTTCTGGTAACATGGTGGCAAAATTGAAAAGGATAATGAATACAAGACTAAAGGTTTACATTTGAATGCACACAGTAGACAAATAAGTCAGATGATCTTGTACTGCAGTCAGAAATTGGCAGGTATGACATTATTGGCACCACTGAGTTGTGACTGAAAGAAGATCACAATTGGGAGCTTAACATTCATGGATACACATTGTTTCAAAATGACAAGCAGATAGGCAGAAGGGGTGGGGTGTTCCTGTTGGTAAAAAATGAAATAAAATCCTTAGCAAGAGGTAACATAGGATCAGAAAATGTAGAATCCTTGTGGGTAGTGTTAAGAAACTGCAAGGGTAAAAATACCCTGATGGGAGTATGAACAGTAGCCAGGATGTGGGCTACAAATTACAATGGGATATATAAATAGCGTGTAAAAAGGGCAATGTAACAATAGTCATGGGCAATTTGAATATACAGGTAGATTGGGAACATCAGGCTAATGCTGGATCCCAAAGAGAGAGAATTTGTAAAATGCTTATGAGATGACTTTTTAGAGCAGCTTGTGGTTGCGCTTACTTGAGAAAAGGCAATTGGATTATGTGTTGTGTAATGAACCAGATTTGATTAGGGAGCTTAAGGTAAAGGAAACCTTAGGAGACAGTGATCATAATACGATAGAATTCACCCTGCAATTTGTGAGGGAGAAGATAAAGCCAGATGTATTATTACTGCTGTGGAATAAAGGGAATTACTGAGGCATGAGAAGGAAGCTGGTCAAAGTTGATTGGAAGGGAACACTAGCAGGGATGATGGCAGAAAAGCAGTGGCTAGAGGTTCTAGGATCAATTCAGAAAGCATAGATCCTAAAGACAGGATGAGGCAACCATGGCTGATAAGTGAAGTTAAAGACAACATTAAAATAAAGGTGAGGGCTTATAATATACAATAGCAAAAAATAGTGGGAAGTGAGAGGATTGAGAAAGCTTTAAAGAACAATTGAAAGCAATTTTAAAAAGCAACAAGTAGAGAAAGGATAAAATATGAAAGTAAAATAGCCAATAACATAAAAGAGGTTTTATCAGATATATAAAGAGTAAAAGAGAGGCGAGAGTGGGTTTCGGACAGATTGGAAATGATGCTGGAGAGGTAGTAATGGAAGAGAAAGAAATGGTGTATGAATTTATTAAGTATTTTGCATCAGCCTTCACTGTGGAAGTCACTCAGAAATTTAAGAGTGTCAGTGGGCAGAAGTGAGTACAGTCACTGTTACTATGGACAACATGTTTGGGAAGCTGAATGGTGCGAAGTTAGATAAGTCACCTGGACCTGTTGGACTAAATATCAGGGTCTGAAAGAGGTAGCCTAAGAGATTGTGGAGGTAGTAATAGTGATCTTCCAAAAATCACTGGATTCTGGAATGGTTCCAGATGATTGGAAAATTGCAAATGTCATTCTACTCTTTAAGAAGGGAGAAAGGCAGAAGAAACAAAATTATAGGCTAATTAGTCTGACCTTCGTAGTTGATAAGATGTTGGAGTTGAATATTAAAGATGAGGTCTCAGGGTATTTGGAGGCACATGAGAAAATAGGCCAAACTCTGCATGATTGCCTTAAGGGGAAACCTTGCCTGAGAAATCTATTGAAATTCTTTGAGGAAATAACAAGCAGGATAGACAAAGGAGAGTCAGTGGATGTTGTTCACTTGGGTTTTCAGTTGGCCGTTTGATGAGGTGCTACACATGAGGCTGCTTAACGAGATAACAACCCATAGTATTACAGGAAAGATACTAGCACGGATAGAAGATTGGCTGACTGGCATGAAGCAACAAGTCGGTAAAAAGGGGCCTATTTTGGTTGGCTGCCAGTGACTAGTAGTGGTCTGCAGGGGCCGATGTTGGGAAGGCTTATTTTCACTTTACATGCCAATGGTCTGGATGACAGAATGGATGGCTTTGTGGTCAAGTCTGCACAAGATATGAAGACAGTTGGAGGGGCAGGTAATGTTGAGGAAGCAGAGAGACTGGGGAGGGCTTAGACAGATGGGGAGAATGGGCAAAAGTGTGGCAGATGGAATAGTGTAGAGAAGTGTGTGATCATGCACTTTGGTAGGATGAATAAAGGCATAGCCTTTTTTCTGAACAGGAAGAAAATTCAGAAATCAGAGGTGCAAGGGGACTTGGAAGTTCTCATGTAGGATTCTCTAGAGGTTAATTTGCAGGTTGAGTTGGTGGTGAGGAAGGCAAATGCAATGTGAGCATTCATTGAGAGAACTAGCATATGAAAGCAAGGATATAATGCTGAAACTTCACAAGGGACTGGTCAGACCACATTTGAAGTTTTGGTCTCCTTCATCTGTGAAAAGAATTGCTGGTATTGGAGAGTGTCCAGGGAGCTTCATGACAATGACTCTGGGAATGACAGGGTTAACATATGAGGAGCTTTGATGGCTCTGGGCCTATATTTGCTGGAGTTCAGAAGAATGAAGGGGGATCTCATTGTAAAACCTATCAAATATTGAAAGGCCTAGATAGAGGCAATGTGAAGAGGATGTTTCCAGTAGAACATGTTTAGGACCAGAGGGCATAATCTCAGAATAGAAGGCCATCCCTTTAGAACAGAGACAAGGGAATTTCTTTAGCTAGAGGGTGGTGGAATCTGTGCAATTCATTGCCACAGACGGCTATGGTGCTCAAATTATTGGGTAAATTTAAAGCAAAGGTTGATAGGTTCTTAATTAGTATGGGTGTCAAAGGTTACAGGGTGAAGGCAGGGTAATGGGATTGAGCAGGATAATAAATCAGTCTTGATAGAATAGCAAAGCAGACTCGATGGGTTGAATGCCCTAATTCTGCTCCAATGTCTACTGGTCTTATTATCGTATTAAATTGTGTGTTTATGGAAAAACTGGTTTGGACCACCCACTGTCACCTATTATTTTAATCACATTCTTTATTTTGCCAGATTGCAGAGTCATAGTTGTTCCTCTGCCCCTACCACTTCCTCAAAGTTCAAAGTAAATTTACTATCAAAGTACAAATCTGTCTCCATGTACAACCCTGAGATCCATTTTCTTGTGGGCATACCTAATAAATCCAATGAGAGACTGTACGAACTGGGTGTACAACCAGTGTGCAAAAGACAACTATGCAAACGCAAAAAGAAAGAAATAATAATAATAATAAATAAATAAACAACAAATATTGAGAACATGAGATGAAGAGTCATTGAAAGTGAGCCGTAAGTTTTGGGGACATTTCAGTAATGGGTCAAGTGGGGATGGAGCTTAGGAGGATAATGGCGCCTAACAGTGACTCCCCTGCTTGCATCTTCGGAAACAGCTCTATTTCCATCTTTGATATCTCTTTTTTCCCCTTTCAAGGTCCTTTTGAAGACCCTGACCTGGAGTTACTCACTGACTTCAGTTCTTTGTGGAAATGGGACCTGTTCTCAAGGCCTCGTGACCGGCCGCTTTTTGATACACCAAGGATGTGGCCTGGAAGACTAATACGCCTTCAGGGTGCCGGATTTCTGTGGCTCTGGACACGGGCTGATTCGAGACCGATGCTGCTGCCTGATGTGTCATGGGAATACACAGAAGATCAAAACCAGCGAGCTGGCTGTTGGCTGTGTGCCCAGGGACACAGGGAGCTCAGAAAAGCGATGCTACAGACTTTTAACACCATAAATCAGTGAGTTGTTTTGTTATGTCTCCCCTCTCGCAGTGAAATGGGAACACCTCTTTTTCCCTTATTAGGGAGAGAGATCCTGTGGTATGTCGAATACCAGGTGAACGAGTAGTCTTTGGGGTACTGCAAGTCTGTGTCTTAATTAATGCTTTGCTGCACGCTTGAGTGCTCGGTGGGGGGTGCTGATGCTTTATTAATGCTTTGCTGCTACTTATGCGTGGGAGGGGGAGTTGTGGGTGGGGGCCTTTGGGGTTCTAACATTTAACTGTCACTCATTCTTTGAGGCCCTCCCTCCTCTGTTTACGTGGATGTTTGCAAAGAAAAAGAATTTCAGGATGTATATTGCCTGACATTAAATGCACCTATTGAAGTGAAATTCAGTGAAGTTATCCCCTTTGCTTTAAGAGTCTCTGGAAGCTTATTCCATGTACCCACCACCTTCTGCATGAGGTGTTGTCCTTTGCATCCCTTTTAAATCATTCCCCTCTTACTTTAAACCCATGTCCTCTAGATTTGCACTCCCCTACCCTGGGGAAGACATTCTGGCTATTCACCATATCAATACCCTTGATCTGAGTGGATACTCCTATCTGTGAAAAGCAAATTGGTTGAGGTTGTTCCCCTGATAACTTTCTCACCTCAGGCGGTTTGGTCACTCATTATACCAACATTATTGTTCTTTTTGTGAGCAGTGAAGTTGCTGGGCTGACTGAATTTTCTGCCCAAGTGGTGTACAACCGTGAGGCGACTTCATGGGGTCTGGAGTCAACATTCGGAGTCTGGCCCCCATGAAGTTATTTCCCCCAATCAGCCATCATCCTCTAACCCTCCCCAGTCTGTCTGTCCATTCCACTGACCACGAAGGTGCTGGGAATTTGGGTGATGGATATGTATGACAGAACACTGCTGCACCCGTCTCAGAAATGTGATACAGGCTTCCATCTGCTGGTGCGATCTTTGGAGGGTCATCTGGGCTGGGTGTAGCTTCCTCCAGACCATGACTGACGCTGGAATTGTAGTTGTGTGGTCTGATCACTTTCACTCCTCGGCTGTCTAAGCGGCTGCTCTTCACGTACGTCCCACTGCCTTGTTTTGGTAGGTCAAATTAAATCACTTCAAGGTTAAACTCTAAGTGGAAACCCTGTAGTGTACACTGCCTTTCATGTTAATAACACAGAGTCTGGTGAGAACAGTGTTATTTTGCATTCATTCAGGTTAGTTTTGCTGGAGGAGGGTGATATGGTGCTTCACTGGCGTGTGGAAACCTTGAGTGGGTGAATGCAGCTCTATGACCTGAAGTTCAGTACCATTGTATAATGCAGTTTGACCTGAAATCCCTTTTTACTATATCTTGCAGCAGGACAGAGCAAATGAAAATAGTAATGAAAGATCTGGGGTGGAAGTCATGCTCAAACCACATTTCAGAGCGGCATCTATTACTGCACCACATGCACAGCGGTGCACTCCCATCTCCTACACTCCCACAGCTAACTCTTCATTTTCTTTCACAGGTGCTAACTCACTGATCCGCCAAGGTTATATGAGCATTACAGCTAATTTAGTGAACTAACACCCAGAGCCTCGCACCAGTGGAGACACAAGGGATGACTGGAATCTGGAACAGCAAACAACGTGCTGGAGAGTCTCGGGCTCATGCAGCATTGGTGGCAGGAAGGAAATTGTCGACGATTTGGATTGAAACATTGACAATTTCTTTCCTCCCTCAGATGCTGCATGGCCTGTTAAGTTCTTCCATCACATTGTGTGTTGGCCCACACCAATATCTGGAGCCAAGTGTCTGACGCTCAACATCCAGGGCAGCTGGGGATGTTAAATTCATCTAATTAAATAACTCTGCAATTAAAAAAAATACTGCAATCATTAATGGTGACCATGAAACCCCCACTGATTCATTATGGCCCTTTATCTGATCTGGCCCATGTGGAACTTCGGGCTCTAAATTTTGGCTCTAAATTTGCCCTCCAACATGATAAAAATCTGTTTTGCTCTGAAGAATTAGGGAGAAGTAATAAACCAGTCTCACTGATTACATCCATGTCTGATCAACAAATAGAAAAAAAAGTTCATTTATTAGCATTTCAACTTCACATTTTTTCAATATGCAATTTTCCTTTTCTTTTCAATTATATAACATTTGAAATATTGCTCACACATCCCACACACAAAGTCCATCATTAATTAGTAAAATTAATTAATACATTTTGGTTTGCCTTGTTATGTTCTGTCAAAGCAAAATAAAATGAAAATCTCTGGATGGAATTTATTTGTTTCGTATCTTTAAATTAAACTTGAAGCCTATAATGCGATAGGGAACAAGAGAGTATCTGCAGATGCTGGAAATCCGAGCAACACACACAAAATGCTGGAGGAACTCAGCAAGCCGGGCAGCATCTATGGAAAAAAGTATAGTCAACGTTTCTCGGCCCAAAACGTCAGCTGTACTTTTTTTCCATAGACACTGCCAGTCTAATGTGATAGGGAAGCCCTTTAGCAACTATAAGAAAAAACTGTAGACCCACAGATATGGGCCCCGAGCCCAACTCATCCATCCGATCATGGTGCTTTCATGACTGCATTTAGCCCATAACATTCTAAATTCTTCCTACGCATTACTGGTCCAAATGTCTTTTAAACATCCTAACTGTATCCACCTCTGTACATTCTTTTGAAAGCTCATTCCTTATACCACTACCCTTTGTGTGGAAAAAAGTTATCCCTCAGGCTTCCTCGAAATCTTTCCACTCTCACTTTAAACACATGCCCTGCAGTTTTAGTCTCCCCTTCCCTGGGAAAATAGACCATGACCATCCATCTTATCTGTGCCCTGATGACCTTTAAAGTCACTCATCAGCCTCCTTTGCTCCAAGGTAAACAGTCTATTCGATCGTTCCTCGGAACTCAGGCCTTCCAGTCCTGGCAACATCTATGTGAATCTTTTCTGTACCCCCTATAGCTTAATCTCATCCTTCCTCTAGTATAGTGACCAGAAATTCATACAATATCTCAGGTGTAATCTCACCAACAGCTTGTACAGCTGTAACATGATGTCCCAACTCACATACTCCGTGTCCCACCTGATGAAGGCAAGTCAACCGCATCGGATCGATTGCGAGAGTGTAGCAAGTGTGCATACAGCCGATCGATCGTGGGTTGAATTGATTGGCCCTCCTACCTGCAGAGGGTTCTTGCTTTTCACATGGGCTTTCGAGCAAGCATGTTTTTGTCTCAGTGGGCCGAGTTCACAGCTTCCCCACTGTAGGTTGCCCAGCATGTACAGTGGCTAACAAGATTTAGTAAAAATATTTAATCCTACTGCTCTGTCATTCTTGCCCTGTGCACACGTAATAGCAAGCCAGAGGTCTTCTTCACCCCTTTGTTTACCTGCATAGTTATAGCCGTTGCCTTCTTGTCTCAGCACTCCATGGTAACTTTTGCAATGTTAAAGTTTAAACCTCTATTGGATTTTGGAGGAAATACATGCCCTCAGGGTACCAATGACTGCATGCTCAGTAAATCAATCAAATGAAAGCCAATAAATCAGAGTTTTTTAAGATGAAAAAGCTCAGTCATTCACAATGAATGTTAATCCACGGTATTGCTTCCCAATCACACCGCCCCACCCCTTCACTGCTGGGCATTTTTGTGCAGCTCCGAAATATGCCAACATATTTGCTCCACTAATATTGGGCTTGTGTTTCAAACATAATAGCATTTTCATTTCTGAGACACAGATAACAGATTGCTGATCCATACTGAGCAGATATGGAAACAAAAAAAGAGGATTGATGCAGGATGGTGCTGGAGCGTGGCGACTCATTGCAAGCTGCTCTCTGCAGATCCATTCTATATCTACTTTTATTAAAATCGTCCTACTATCCAAGACACTGTGTAATGATTTGATCTGCATAAACAGTTTGCAAGTCAAATTTTGCACTGTTTCTTGGTAGATGTGACAATAACAAAACTCCAATTGCAAGGTATTTCTCAATTCATACTTCTTCTGTCATTAAATGTTACAATAGTCCATCAAGGCCAAGGATAACGTCTGAGCGTTCTGAGGAGATTCACAAGGCCCATGTGGGATCCACCTGCCCCGCCACAGGTCGGACAGGAGTCAGGGGCTCCTTTCACAGTTTTCACTTGCTCTTTGCTTGCTTCCAAAGAAGAGAGGGTGACACGAAAGCACAACGTTTAACATAACACTTTTACAGTGCCAGCAATCCGGGTTCAATTCTGCTGCAAAACGAGATTGCACACTCTCTGCATGACCAAGTTGTTCTCCTCCAGCTGGTCTGGTTTCCTCCCACATTCCAAAGACATACGGATCAGTAAGTTAATTGGTTGCATGGTGTAACAGGGTGGCATAGGCTCCCTGGGCAGAAAGGGCCTGCATCTTGAAATAAAAATAAAAGAATAAGAGTCTCAAGATTCCCAGTGTCTTCCAGGTTGTCCCTTCTCCATCTTGATCATTCACAGGACAGGAATTTCCATGAGTTGACGATGCTGTTACACTCCCCCCCCCACCCCCCACCCACCAAGGAGGCCTTTGAAACTTCCTTGAATTGCTACTCCTGTTCCCCGGTAATCTCCTGTCATGAAGTTAGGAGTGGGCAGCTTGCCTTGAGCGAATGGTCTTGAGCAGGAGAACTATGCAGCCAACTGAGTAATTAGAACCTCAACAGTTGTTGAGGATGCTGAGGTGGGAGAGTGCACCGACTTCGATCACGTATCCGCTCACTGGACATTACAACAGTGCACCGAGGTAGTACAAGGGAAAACAATAACAAAATGCAGACTGAAGTAGTATCATTACAGAGAAAATGTAATGCAGGCAGATAGTAAATTGCAAAGCTATAATGAGGTAGATGGTGAGGTCAAGAGTCTGTCTTATTGAGAAATGTTGTAGTGTTATAACAGCAGGATAGGTGCTTTCTTCAAGCCTGCTGGTGCTTATTGTCAGGCTTTTGCACCTTCTGCCCAATCGGGGGAGGGGGGTGGGTGGGTGAAGAGAAGAGACACTGTCTGTGGTGAGTGGGGTCCTTGCCTACACTTCTCACCGCCTCCGTAAAAGAGTTCGTGTCCACAGCTCTCTGCAGTTTCTTGCAGTCATGGGCAGAGCAGTCGTCATACCAAGCTGTGATGCGTCAGTGATGCACCAATAAAATTAGGTGAGGATCGAAGGGAACATGCCAGATCTCTTGCTGGTCCTGAGAACAATGAAAAGAAAATTACACCTGCCATTGTTACCAGCAAGTTGTTTCACTCTTGTAACACACATCAAAGTTGCTGGTGAACGCAGCAGGCCAGGCAGCATCTCTAGGAAGAGGTACAGTCGACTGTACCTCTTCCTAGAGATGATGCCTGGCCTGCTGCGTCCACCAGCAACTTTGATGTGTGTTGCTTGAATTTCCAGCATCTGCAGAATTCTTGTTGTTTGTGTTTCACTCTTGTGTTCTTTCTACCCACCATGTGTCCTTTTGCAATTCGGCCTTCAAATAATGGTAGGGACATTTCCAATCCCTACCATTAATGGAAGAGGAGAAGATGGCGGTGCAACGGCAGCACGCGCGGCCTCTCCGGTGAATGAATGATATCTGTAATCTGTCAAGTAGGGGACCGTGCACAATTCTGATTTGATGGAGACAGATGTGAGAGTACGGAGGAACATCTGGAAAATTTCTGAAATGCCCGCTTTGCTGCCACTGCTACTGTGTGGTAACCGGAATCTCCGGAGCAGAAGGCCCCGAAATCCTCGGCTTTGCGTGTTTCAGCGGCCGGGCCAAGGTCGAAGACGCTCGGCAGAGGATGGCGCTCGGGAGGCTGTATCGGAGTGGCTGGTCGGAGGCTCGAAGTTTTCGGACGGATGGACTCAGTGTCAGCTGTGGTCGGCTGCTTCCAAGGCATCGGCAAGTTGACGGTGCCTGGAGATTTATGGCAGGGAGTTTCTCCCTTTTGCCGCCTGCTATCGGGGACTCGGTAGTCGCTTGACTCAGGGACTTTGAGACTATTTTTACTGTGCCCATGGTTTGTTCTTCATCAAATTATGGTATTGTTTTGCACAGCTGTAACTATATGTTATAATTATGTGGTTCTGTCAGTGTTAGTCTTTGGTTTGTCTTGTTTTCTGTGATATCACTCCGGAGAAACATTGTATCATTTCTTAATGCATGTATGCATTTCTAAATGACAATAAAAGAGGACTGAGTGTTCTCATAATCTAATCCAGCAACCTCTAGCTGCTGGTTGTTCTCCTCAAACTAGTCCTCCGAACAGGCCAGACACAGAGGAGACTCCACAGTTCCTATGGGTGAGGTTTGTCAGGCTGCCTTTGATGCACTTAAGACCATTGGCATTGATTTACTGGCTGCAGCATTTTTGCTGTTGCCATTGTTTTCAGGGGACATGACACTGACCCATTGACTGAATTTTTTAGTTCCAATTTTAGAGTAATCTGCTGATGCAACTCCACAAGCAACATTTTTTAAACCAAAATGTCATAATTCTCTTTTAATTACGCTTGCACAAGGTCAAAGGTGCAAAGCACTGGAAATGTCACTGGCACCAGTAAGGGGATAAAAGGAACAGTACTGGAGGGATGGGCTTCAGTTCAAACAGAGGCCAGTCAGCTAGCAGCAAGAGTAAAGCTCTCGCTAGGGCTTCAAGATTAAACAGGAGGAGGATCAGGTGAAAGTGATGAAAACCTGAAGACATCCTTGAGATGAGAGGAAAGATCAGACCCAAACCAAATCAAGGGTGACGTTATTATTATTCAGGGAACAAACAGAGTTGAAAAGTAGAGTCTGAAAGAACTGTTTAAGACAAAAGAGGATAGCCCAGGAAAGAGATATTTAACTCCCCACCCAAGAAAATAGGCAGGAACATTCTGCAGTGAGGAACCAGGATCTATAGGAGTAATTGAAACATGGCCTTACAAAAAAAAAACAGGCTTGACTGCATAATTTTGTAGATTATAGCAGAAAGGGAAGAAATACAAGAAAAAACAAGTAAGGAAGAAATGCTGCATTTTGTAATGTGAAATGAGTGAGATCAGATCCAACCTTTAAGTGTAAAGGAGCATCTGGACAATAATAATCACAACATAAGATAAACACTGAGGGGAAAGAAAAAACAAGATAAAGCGAAGGACCAAGTAAATATTTTTAGTTTATATTTCAGAGTGTGAGGATTACTAGCAAGGTCAGATGTTATCACATCTGACAACATCTCAGATGTTACCACATCTTAATTTTCCCTAAGCAGAGTGCCTTGCTTGGCCACTCTGTCCAGGCAACTCTCTGCGAGTTTGAGGCACATATAGGCCAGGATTTCCTTCTTGAAAGACATGTCCTCCTCTCAAGGATATTGCCAGAATATAGAAACAAACTGATTTTAAGTGAACGCTGAAGAGAATGGAACTTGTGTAGGTAAACAGGAAGATAAAGAAAAAGAGCAGGAATAGGAAACAAGTGGTGCTCAATCGAGTCTACGATATAGATACCCTGTAAGTGATAGATATCCCAGTAAAATGATAACACAGTGAATGAAGAGAAGGGTACCCTGAAACTAAAGGGTGACCACCGCTCCCTGGCCTTTAGCATTATCATGGAAAAGGATAGAATCAGAGAGGACAGGAAAATTTTTAATTGGGGAAGGGCAAATTATGAGGCTATAAGGCTAGAACTTGCGGGTGTGAAGTGGGATGATGTTTTTGCAGGGAAATGTACTATGGACATGTGGTCGATGTTTAGAGATCTCTTGCAGGATGTTAGGGATAAATTTGTCCCGGTGAGGAAGATAAAGAATGGTAGGGTGAAGGAACCATGGGTGACAAGTGAGGTGGAAAATCTAGTCAGGAGGAAGAAGGCAGCATACATGAGGTTTAGGAAGCAAGGATCAGATGGGTCTATTGAGGAATATAGGAAAGCAAGAAAGGAGCTTAAGAAAGGGCTGAGAAGAGCAAGAAGGGGGCATGAGAAGGCCTTGGCGAGTAGGGTAAAGGAAAACTCCAAGGCATTCTTCAATATGTGAAGAAAAAAAGGATGACAGGAGTGAAGGTAGGACCGATTAGATATAAAGGTGGGAAGGTGTGCCTGGAGGCTGTGGAAGTGAGCGAGGTCCTCAATGAATACTTCTCTTTGGTATTCACCAATGAGAGGGAATTTGATGATGGTGAGGACAATATGAGTGAGGTTGATGTTCTGGAGCATGTTGATATTAAGGGAGAGGAGGTGTTGGAGTTGTTAAAATACATTAGGATGGATAAGTCCCCGGGGCCTGATGGAATATTCCCCAGGCTGTTCCACGAGGCGAGGGAAGAGATTGCTGACCCTCTGGCTAGGATCTTTATGTCCTCGTTGTCCACGGGAATGGGACCGGAGGATTGGAGGGAGGCAAGTGTTGTCCCCTTGTTCAAAAAAGGTAGTAGGGATAGTCCGGGTAATTATAGACCAGTGAGCCTTACGTCTGTGGTGGGAAAGTCGTTGGAAAAGATTCTTAGAGATAGGTTCTATGGGCATTTAGAGAATCATGGTCTGATCAGGGACAGTCAGCATGGCTTTGTGAAGGGCAGATTATATCTAACAAGCCTGATGGAGTTCTTTGAGCAGGTGACCAGGCATGTAGATGAGGGTAGTGCAGTGGATGTGATCTATACAGATTTTAGTAAGGCATTTGACAAGGTTCCACACGGTAGGCTTATTCAGAAAGTCAGAAGGCATGGGATCCAGGGAAGTTTGGCCAGGTGGATTCAGAATTGGCTTGCCTGCAGAAAGCAGAGGGTTGTGGTGGAGGGAGTACATTCAGATTGGAGGGTTGTGACTAGTGGTGTCCCACAAGGATCTGTTCTGGGACCTCTACTTTTCGTGATTTTTATTAATGACCTGGATGTGGGGTAGAAGGCTGCGTTGGCAGGTTTGCAGACGACAAAGGTTGGTGGTGTTGTAGATAGTGTGGAGGATTGTCAAAGATTGCAGAGAGACATTGATAGGATGCAGAAGTGGGCTGAGAAGTGACAGATGGAGTTCAACCTGGAGAAGTGTGAGGTGGTACACTTTGGAAGGACAAACTCCAAGGCAGAGTACAAAGTAAATGGCAGGATACTTGGTAGTGTGGAGGAGCAGAGGGATCTCGGGGTACATGTCCACAGATCCCTGAAAGTTGCCTCACAGGTGGATAGGGTAGTTAAGAAAGTTTATGGGGTGTTAGCTTTCATAAGTCGAGGGATAGAGTTTAAGAGTCGCGATGTAATGATGCAGCTCTATAAAACTCTGGTTAGGCCACACTTGGAGTACTGTGTCCAGTTCTGGTCGCCTCACTACAGGCAGGATGTGGAAGCATTGGAAAGGGTAAAGAGGAGATTTACCAGGATGCTGCCTGGTTTAGGGAGTATGGATTATGATCAGAGATTAAGGGAGCTAGGGCTTTACTCTTTGGAGAGAAGGAGGAGGAGAGGAGACATGATAGAGGTGTACAAGATAATAAGAGGAATAGATAGAGTGGATAGCCAGCGCCTCTTCCCCAGGGCACCATTGCTCAATACAAGAGGACATGGCTTTAAGGTAAGGGGTGGGAAGTTCAAGGGGGATATTAGAGGAAGGTTTTTTTACTCAGAGAGTGGTTGGTGCATGGAATGCACTGCCTGAGTCAGTGGTGGAGGCAGATACACTAGTGAAGTTTAAAAGATTACTAGACAGGTATATGGAGGAATTTAAGGTGGTGGGTTATATGGGAGGCAGGGTTTGAGGGTCGGCACAACATTGTGGCCCAAAGGGCCTGTTCTATGCTGTACTAAATAATAATAATAAAGAGAGACATCCATCAAGGACACAGATGAAAAAGGGAAGCAAGACAAATCGGAGGATGAAAAGGACAGGAATCAGGAAGCAATGGACAAAATGCAAAATGTAACTACCCAGGAATGGGATAAGGACATTTTCTATGCTATGCATAAGCTGAGGGGCAGGACCACTGGCAAATACACACAAGTCAAAGGACGGAACAGTGAAAGCGTTGATATTAAAGAATGATGGGCATGACATTAGAGGACAATAAAAAGTATACTTTCGCCCCCCTTCACTAACGTCCCTCCTGGCACTTATCCCTGCAATCAGAAGTATTGCATCTGCCCTTTCACCTCCTCCCTCAGCTCCATGCAGGGCCCCAAGCAAAGACAACACCTCACTTGCGAATCTGTTCCGTGTCACTGTATTCGGTGTTCCCTATGCCGTCTCCTCTATAATGGTGAAACCCTCTACATTGGTGATTCGGGAACCGCTTTTTCGAGCACCTTCTCTCTACCTGCAAATAGCAGGCTTTCCCAGTGGTGAACTATTTTAGTTCCAATTCCCATTCTGACATGGCGGTCGATGGCCTCCTCTACTGCCATGATGAGACCACTCTCGGGCTGGAGGAGCAGCACCTCATATTCTGTGTGGGTAGCCTCCAGCCTAATGATATGAACATCAATTTCTCTAACTTCTGGTAATTTTCCCCTCCTCCTTCCATCTTCTTTCATTCCCCACTTTGCCCCCCCCCCAACTCTTCTCCTCACCTATCACCTTCCTCTGGTGACCCTCTTCCTTTCGTTTCTCCCATGGTCCATTCTCCTCTCCCATCAGATACCTTCTCCAGCCCTTTACCTTTTCCACCTATCACCTCCTAACTTCTTACTTCGTCCTCCCCCTCCCCTACTTGCTTGGCTTCACCTATCAGCTTATAACTTATACCTCTTCCCCTCCCCCCACAAGCTCTTATTCTGGCTTCTTCCCAGTCCTGATGAAGGGCCTTGACCCGAAACATCAATTGTTTCCATTTCCATAAATTCTGCTTGACCTGCTGAGTTCCTCCAGCATTTTCTGTGTGTTACTCTGGATATCCAGCATCTACACAATCTCCAGTGTTTAATAGTATTTCATGAATGACAACTGACAAACTAACTAAATATCAAGCAGACAGAATCCCTGCTCCAGATCAATCGGATCTGAATGTAATGAAGAAAAAAACTTTAGGGAAGAGGAGAAAACACAAACATTGTTGTATTTATATACTAAAAAAGAGATAATTTATAACACCATAAGACAATAGGAGCAGAATTAGGCCATTTGGCCCATCGAGTATGCTCCGCCATTCAGTCATGGCTGATCCTTTTTTTCCCTCCTCAGCGCCACTCTCCAGCCTTCTCCCATAACCTTTGATGCAAAGGCCAATAAGGAACCTATCAATTTCTGCCTTAAATACAACAATGACCTGGCCTCCACAGCTGCCTGTGGTAACAAATTCACCACCCTCTGGCTAAAGAAATTTCTCCACATCTCTGTTTTAAATGGATGTCCCTCTATCCTAAGGCTGTGCCCTCTTGTCCTAGATTCCCACATGGGAAACTTCCTTTCCACATCAACATTCGAAAGGTTTCAATGAGATCTCCCTTCATCCTTCTGAATTCCAGCGAGCACAGGCCCGGAGCCATCAAACATTCTTCATATGATAACCCTTTCATTCCTGGAATCATCCTTGTGAACCTCCTCTGCACCCTCTCCAATGACAGCACATCCTTTCTTAGATAGGGAGCGTAAAACTGTTACGGAACAGCCTGACTGATGGATCATGAATAGTCTGACTAATTGTCAAGGGTTCAATTACCTAATAGAAAAGCATTTAGAAATTGAAAAATATAACAAGATTAGCACAAATTCCAAAAGGAAGCTTTTTTGCAGCCTGACATCATCTTTACTGGGACCAGCTGAACTCCCATTTTCCGGTGTTGGCGTAGGCCCAAAACAGCAGTATCTTCTTTCAACCACTGTCACCAATGACCACTCTCTTGTGGATACCTGGGACAGATCACATGTCCATAGGCTACAGCCTACACTGGGTTAAACCTGATGCATGCACATGAGGCTGAATCATAAGGAAGAGAAAAATTCAGCTGCTGGAAGTCTGAGTTCATTATTTATTTGGTAAGCTTAATGCTTTTCATTGTTTTTTTTAAGTGGGTCTGATTTAGTGCCTTAATTGTTTAAAACAGTCGCATTTAAAATGTTCCTAATTTGTTCTTAAACAGATTCACACAGTTATTGAATGTGCATGAGAAACATTCAATTGTTACAACAATATTGTGGCTTTTGAGCCTGGGGCAAGGCCTCAGCAGCTGTTCAAGCCATCTTGTAAGCATCGCCAGCTGCTCGCACTGACATAGCGGCCATTTGGCAGCCGGCCATACCAGAGTGTTGGCGACTGGGTCGCCTGCAAGAGACTGAACTGGGAATTGCATTGGAGGAGTGAGAAGCTAAGACTTCGGAAGATCTGCCCTTTTATATCTGACTGACCATGCAGAATTCTTAAAAGTAATATCAAAGTCAAAATTGAGTTGACTTATGCAGAAACACGTGCATGTGCCCACAGGTGCAATAACAACTTACTTGCAGCAGTACCACAGATTCTTAGCACGGGCAGCATGGTGGGGTAGCAGTTAGCCTAACACTTTACAGTACTCGCTGTGAGATCGGGGTTTGATTCCTGCTGCTGTCCGTAAGAAGTCTGTACCATTTCCTCATGGCCACGTGGGTCTCCTCCGCATGCTCTGGTTTCCTCCCACATTTCAAAAGATGTACGAGTTAGAAGGTTGCAGGCATGCTGGGTTGGCACTGGAAGCCTGGCGATACTTGGGGACTGCCCCCAGCGCATATTCGGACTCGGCTGTTGACGCCAAGCATCACATTTCACTGTATGCTTTATCATACACATGACAAATAAAGATAATCTTTACCCTCACAAAGAGTAGATAAGCGAAATATAAGAGATACAATTTGATTCTATAATGAATAAATTCTTCTCAGGCTTCCATCCGTGCACAGTGATCGATTTTAATCAACATTTTGATGACAAACTCTGCCATCTTCGTTAGTTATGATGCCTGGGCATGTCTAGTCTGGTGGTATTTATACCCCGTCGTTTGTCCCCCCGATTGGTTAGTCCTCATCCAATCAGGTTTTCGCTGTCCTACCTTGTTTACAATCAAATTCCAGTTCTTACTTAGAGCGAGTCCTTCGTCTTTGTTAAAACTCTTTTCCTCTAGTTTTATTTCAATGGCTTCCTTTACTAGGCAGTCCCAAAAGCCACTGGCGTGGCACAATAGTTTTGTCATATACGCTGGGAAAACACTAAACCTTTTGTTACAATTTGACTTTGATTATAATATTTGGATTTTCATAAAGACTTTGTAAATGAACCACATGGCAGACTCATGCTTAAGGCCAGGATCAGATCTGGAGTAAATTCATATTGTTCGCCTTTACACTTGTGTACTGACAAATAACAACAATCAGTCTTCAATATGTGAGATTGAGGAGCAAAGTGACTTTAAAAAGTGAGCAGGGTTTAGAGTCAAAAATATGCAGCACAGAAACTGGTTGTTCAGCCCACTGAGTCCACATTTACCATTAACCATCCACTTGCACTAAATCTACATTGATCCCAAATTCTCAGCAATTCTACCATTCACACTATTGATAGTCATCAGCTAACCTACCAACCCACAAGTCTTGAAGTTGGTGGAGGAAGCTGAAGAACCTAGAGGAAATCCACACAGGCACAGGGAGAACATGCAAACTCCACACAGAAAGCATGCTCGTGTCTGACTGTGTGTGGTATCATCTCTGCTATCTGTGCCACATGTAGCAGTCGACATTGAGAGGATGTGTCAAATGGTGGGATGGATTAGGATCAGAGGGCACAGCCTCAGAATACAAGGATGTCCCTTTAGAAACCGAGGTGGGGAGGAATTTCTTTAGCCAGAGGGTGATAAATTTGCAGAATTCGTTTCCATAGACGGTTTGGAAGGCCAAGTCATTGAGTATATTTAAAGTGGAGGTTAATAAGTTCTTGATTAGTAAGTGTGTCAAAGGTTATGGGGAAAAGGCAGGAAAATTGGTTTGAGAGGGAAGTTATATCAACCATGATGGAATGGTGTAGCAGACTGAATGCCCGAACTCTACTCTGATGTCTTATGGTCTTGTGAGTCCCAGTTACTGATAACATTAGGAAAACATTAACAAAAGGATATAGGGTTTTATAGAGGGCACAAAAACAAAAATCTCCAGAATTATATCACAAATTGGAGGTTACGAGCATTGTGACAGATTGAATGGGGGTGTTATCTCTAGAAACAAAATAGTGACCAGATAGAGGTCTTGAAATTAATGCAGGGTTGAGGCCAGTGGTAAGAAAATGGCAAGGTATTTTCATGTGCCGACACCAGAAGCCGGTATGGTGTGTTGTGTTATGGAGGCTCCGATGCACAGAATCGCAACCGACTGCAATAGGTTGTACACGCAGCCAGTTCCACCACGGGCACAAGCCTCCTCACCATCAAGGTTACGTTCAAGAGGCGATACCTCAAGAAGGTGGAATCCATCATTAAGGACCCTCACTGTCTGGCACAAGCCCTCTTTACTACAGTCAGGAAGGGGGTACAAGAGCCCGAGGACCCACACTCAATTCAGGACCAGCTTCTTCCCCTCCACCATCAGATTTCTGAACAATCCGTGAACACTACCTTATTATTCTAATTTTTTGTCCTGTTTATTTTATAATTTGTAGCAATTTTATGTATTTGTGCTGTACTGCCACCAAACAACAAATTTCACATCATATTTTAGTGATAATAAACTTGTTTGTCAAAGTTCAAAGTAAATTTATTATCAAATACATGCATATCAACATATAGTACCTTGAGGTTCATTTTCTTGCAGACATTCACAATAAATACAAAGAAATACAATAGAGTCGATGAAAAACTGCAAAGACAGACAAACAACCAACGTGCAAAAGAAAACAAATTGTGCAATTACAAAAAGAAAAACAATGAAATAATCAGTATAAACAATCCTGAGAACATGAGATGAAGAGTCCTTGAAAGTAAGTCCATAGGTTGTGGAATAGTTCAGTGTTGGGGTGAGTGAAGTTATCCCCTCTGGTTCAGGAACCTTATGGTTGAGGGTAATAACTGTTCCTGAATCTGGTGTTGTGGGACCTGAGGCTCTTGTACCTCCTTCCTGATGGCAGTGGCAAGAAGAGAGAATGGCCAAGATGGTGGGGGGGTCCTTGATAATGGATGGAGCAGTGCTCCTTGTAGATGCGCTCAGTGGTGGGGAGGACTTTTCCTGTGATGGACTGGGCTGTACCCACTAAATTTTGTAGGCTTTTCTATTAAAAAGCATTGGTGTTTCCATACCAGTCAGTATACTCTCCACTGTGCACCTATAGATGTTGTGAAAGCGTTAGATGCCATGCTGAATCTTTGCAAACTTCTAAGAAAGTAGAGGCACTGCCATGTTTTCTTTGTAAGGGTGCTTACATGCTAGACCCAGGAAAGATCCTTGAAAATGATAACACTGATGAATTAAAGTTACTGATCCACTTCACCTCTGATCTCCTCATGAGGACTTGCTCATGGACTTCTGGTTTCCTCCTTCTGTAGTCAATAATCAGCACTATGGTTTCGCTGATGAGAAGTTCCTACCTGCATCCGTGACACTTCACATGCTCTGGATCTTTTCAATGATTTCAAGTTCCCTGGCCCCCATCATCTTATTTTTACTATGGATGTCCAGTCTCTATACACCTCCATTCCCACCAGGCCTCAAAGCTCTCAGTTTCTTCTGGACACCAGAGCCAACCAGTTCCCCTCCACCGCCACTCTCCTCTGTCTAGTGAAATTTGTCCTCACTCTGAATGATTTCTCCTTTGACTACTACTACTTCCTTCAAACAAAGGTGTAGCCATGGGAACTCACATGGATTCCAGCTATGCCCGCCTTTTTGTCAGCCACGTGGAACAGTCTATGTCCCAAGCCTATACTGGTTGCCGTCCCCCACTCTTCCTATGCTACATCAATGAATGCATTGGTGCTGCCTCCTGAACCCATTTGGAACTCGTCCACTACATCCACTTTGCCTTCAACTTCCATCCTGCCTTCAATTTTACCTGGTCCCTTTCCAACACCTCCTTCCCCTTTCTCGATCTCTCTGTCTCTCTGGAGACAGCTTACCTACTGAAGTCTATTATAAACCCACAGACTCTCACAGCTACCTGGACTATACCTCTTCCCACACTGTTCCTTGAAAAAAATGCCATCCCCTTCTCTCAATTCCTCCATCTCCACCACATCTGCTCTCAGGGTGAGGCTTTTCATTCCAGAATGAAGGAGACGTCCTCCTTCTTCAAAGAGGGGCTTCCCTTCCTCCACCATCAACGCTGCCCTCAACTGAATCTCTTCTATTTCACGCACATCTGCTCTCATTTCATCCTCCTGTCATCCAACCAGGGATAAGATTCCTCGTCCTCACCTACCACGCCACCAGCCTCCATGCCCAGCACATAATTCTCTGCACTTTCCGCCATCTCCAACAGGATTCCACCACCAAGCACAACTTTCTCTCACCCCTTCTTTCTGCAGAGATCGTCCCTCCCTACTGATCTCCCTCCTGGCATTAATCTTTGCAAGCAGAACAAATACTACACCTGCCCCTAACACCTCCCTCTCTACCATCCAGGGCCCTGAGCAGTCCATCCATGTGAGGCAACACTTCACCTGTGAGTCTGCTGGGGTCATATACTGTGTCTGGTATTCCCAGTGTGGCCTCCTGTATACCGGTGAGACCCGACGTAGATTGGGAGACCGTTTCGTCGAGCACCTATGCTCCATCCGCCAGAAAAAGCAGCATTTCCCAGTGGCCATCCATTTTAATTCCACTTCCCATTCTCATTCTGATATGTCTATCCATGGTCTCCTCTACTGTTGTGATGAGGCCACACTCAGGTTGGAGGAAAAACACCTTAGATTATGTCTGGGTAGCCTCCAACCTGATAGCATGAACATTGATTTCTCTAACTTCCGGTAATGCCCCCTACTTCACCATTCTGCATCCCCTTTTCCCTCTTTCACCTCATCTCCTTGCCCACCCACCACCTCCCTCTGCTGCTCCTCCTGCCTTTTCTTTCTTCCATGGCCTTCTGTCCTCTATCAGACCCCACCCCTGCTTCTCCAGCTTTGAATCTCTTTCACCAATCAACTTCCCAGCTCTTTACTTCATCCCTCCTCCTCCAGGTTTCACCCGTCACCTTGTGTTTCTCTCTCCCCTCCCCCACCTTTTAAATCAACTCCTCATCTTTTTCTCTCCAGTCCTGCCGAAGGGTCTTGGCCCGAAGCGTTGACTGTACTCTTCTCCATAGATGGTGCCTGGCGCTCTGAGTTCCTTCAGCATTTTGCATGTGTTGCTTGGATTTCCAGCATCTGCAGATTTTCTCTTGTCTGTCCTTGCTCAATAGTATTTGTCCATGGCATTAAAAAAATGGTTGGGAATCCATGCTTTAGAGTTTGAACTCATTTGAAGAGATAATCAAAATAAGGATAAGGCAGTGGATGTTGTCAATGTGGACTATAGCAAGGCTTCCACACGGTCCCACACATTAGGCTGGACTGGATGATTTGTTTCCTTGTTATCCAAAGAGAGTTAGGTGGATTCAAAATCGGCTTAGAGGAAGGAAACGGAGTGGTGACTGAAGGTTGTTTTTTGGAATGGAGGCCGGTGACCAGTGGTGTGCAGCAGGGACCAATGTTGAGACCCAGGTTATTTGCTATTTATATAAACTACGTGCAAGAGCACAGAGTTTGATCGGTAAGTTTGCAGATGACAGGAAATTAGGAGGTGTTGACAGTGAAGAAACTTTTCAAAGATTACAGGCAGATCTTATCAGTTAGGAAAGTGGGCCAAGGACTGGCAAATAGATTTCATACAGACAAGTGTAGAGTGATGCATTTTGGAAAGTCAAACCAGTGTAGGGCTTATATTATGAATGGCAGGCACGAGACACTGTAATGAAAAAGAGGGGCTGAGGAGTACAAGTGTATAGTGTATTGGAAATAGTATCACAGGTATTCAGGGTGGTGAAAAACACGTTTAGCACAATAGCCTTCATCAACCAGGACACTGGTACAGGAGCTGGGAGATGCTGCATAATACGATGGTGAGGTCACACTTGGAGTATTGTGAACAACTTTGGTTACCCTGTCATAAAAAGGATGTGATTAAACTGGAAGGAGGGCAGAGTAGATTTAGGGGGGTCTTTGCCAGGACTAGGGGACCTGAGTTATAGCGAGGGGCTGGCCTGTCTGTTTTTATTCCTTAGAATGAATGAGAGGCAATCATGAATGAGAACCAGTCCAGCCCTCAGCTCAGGTCCCAACACCGTACCTTTTCAATCTATCCGGCTCAGCGTTTAAATCGGCAAAACATTGGGTTGTTCCTCACTCGGGGACCTGGGCCCTGATGCATCAATATACTCTGGGACTGGACCCTGTCGCCATGTTTTGGTCCGGCACTTATGTCGACTAAACCTCGCTCTCGGAGTTTAGATTCTGCCATGCCTTCACTCCAACTTTTCTTCACATCGTTTGCCCCAACTTCATTTTGAACATGCCTCTACCTCGCTCTGACTTCGCCTTGCACCCACACGCTTCGCCATTCAACTCAGCCTCCTCTTTGCTCAACTCTTCATTTTTTGTGCTGATCATTTACCATCAATTTTTTGTTTACAGAACTAAATAAAGTATTTATTTAGTATTTATAAAGTATTTAGTTGCATTTCTTGTCTTAAGCCTGATTTACGATGGGTGATAAGTTCATGGCCTAAGGTAGAAGGAGTCAATTTTAGAAAACCTCGCACATTTATTTTTCAACATAGTCCCCTCCTACATTTACGCACTTAGTCCAGCAATCGTGGATCTTAGACATCCAGAAGTCCACAGCAGGGGTGATTGATAAGTTCATGACCTAACGGAGAAGGAGATGAGTTATACAGCTCTCATTACATGCACATGCAGTTCAATTATTTGAGTGATTATGCAGAAAGTTTGAAGTTAATAACTCATCTCCTTCTACCTTAGGCCACGAACTTATCAATTACCCCTAATGAGTTATTAACTTCAAACTTACTGCATAATCACGCAAAGAGTTGAACTGCATGTGCATGTAACGAGAGCTGTATAACTCATCTCCTTCTACCTTAGGCCACGAACTTATGAATCACCCCAGCTGTGGACACTTTCTGGAGGTCCAAAATCCGTATGCTCCATGACCACTGGACTAAGTGTGGAAACGTAGGAGGGGACTATGTTGAAAAATAAATGTGCTGGGTTTTCTGAAATTGACTCCTTCTACACTAGGCCACAAACTTATCAATCACCCCTCGTAGACTTCTTCATCAAATGTACGCCAAAGGTGCCATGTACCCTACACCGTAGAGTGATGTGCACCTCCCCAAAAAAGTAACTCACGCGTTGCGGCGACGCAGACCACAACAACTGTGATTGGTCCACTTGGTAGCATCGCATTTCCTCCTACGCATTTCTGTTGCTTTTCTCCGCCGTGTCTGTACACTGATACGAAACAAATGGTTGGAGACAATGAACCAAATCTGCTGACATCCTAAGTATTTGAAATGCATTTCCTCCTCCATGTATCTCACGAAGAAACTCAACACAATGGCATGGAAACCCCACTGTCAACTAGCATTTTGGCGGTGAATTGCAGAGCGACGCAGACACAACTACGCATGCTCGCTATGGCGTAGGGCTACGCAAAAGTATAATTCATGCTTACGGCATAGCCTGTATGCACAAGTATAAACCAGGCTTTAGGAACCACCAGGAAGTTGTCGCTTGCCCTCAGCAGTGCCGTCTTAAACAGACAAGACCTTTGCAAAATGGCTCAAACTGTGCCAGGTTAGTTGGAGAGAGGCAGTGAACAGCAATCTTGAGGGCTTGCCAGAGATGATCAATCGGTTTAAGGTCAGGAGTCTGACTGGGCCACTCAAGGACATCAATTTCCTTCATCTGAAGCCACTCCATGGTTGTTCTTGCTGTGTGTTTTGGGTTGTTGTCCTGCTGAAAAACATAGTTCCTCCCCAGTTTAAGATTTCCGGCAGAGGCTAGCTGGTATTTATCCAGGATCTCTCTGCTGAAAGGCATCCCCATAGCATGATGCTACCTCCACCATAATTTACAGTAGTGTTACCTGGCTGATGTACAGTTTTAGATTTGCACCACATGTACCACTTAGTGTTGAGGCCAAAAAGTTTCACTTCAGTCTCATCCGACCATTTCCATATCTTTACAGTATCTTCTACATGATACTTTGCAAAGTCTATACGGGCAAGGATATGCATTTTTTTTTGGTGATGCATTTCTCAAGGCACTGTATCTGAAAAAAAATCTTTGTTTCCTCTTTTATATTATTGGCTACCTTCATATCTCATTTTTTTTCTATTCTTATTGCATTTTTGTTGCCTTCTGTTGGTTTTTAAAAGCTTGTACTGTGCAGAGCATTCTGACAGGCTGTATCACTGTCTGGTATGGAGGAGCTACTGCACAGGACTGAAAGAAGCTGCAGAAGGTTGTAAATCTAGTCAGCTCCATCTTGGGTACTAGCCTACGAAGTACCCAGGACATCTCTAGGGAGCGGTGTCTCAGAAAGGCAGCGGTCATTATTAAAGACCTCCAGCACCCAGAGCATGCCCTTTTCTCACTGTTACCATCAGGTAGGAGGTACAGAAGCCTGAAGGCACACACTCAGCGATTCAGGAACAGTTTCTTCCTCTCTGCCATCCGATTCCTAAATGGACTTTGAATCTTTGGACACTACCTCACTTTAAAATATTTTTAAAAATAATTATTCAATACACGTAATTGATTTACATATTTATTATTATGCTTTATTTTATTTATTATTACTTTTTTTCTCTCTCTGCTAGATTATGTATTGTATTGAACTGTTGCTGTTAAATTAACAAATTTCACGTCACATGTTGGTGATAATAAACCTGATTCTGATTCTCTAACCACACTTTTTTTTATTGTATGCCTTCTCTTTTCCTTTTATGCTGTCTGACTTCCCCTTGCAGCCACAGTTGCCTCATCCTCCATTTGGAATACTGCTGCTCCTTTTGAATGAACAGATCCTGCATCTTCCAAATTACTCCCAGCAACTCCAGCCATTACTACTCTACCATCCAATCATCTTCAGCCAGCTCCTTTCCCATGCTTTTATAGTCCCCTTTACTGTTAAACTGATACATCTGACTTTAGCTTCTCCTTCTCAAGTTGTAGGGTGAATTCTGTCATATTATGATCACTGTCTCCTGAGGGTTCCTTTACCTTAAACTCCCTGATCAAATCCGGTTCATTACACAACACCCAATTCAGAATTGCCTTTTCCCTAGTGGGCTCAACCACAAGCTGCTCTAAAAAAAACATTTATTTCTATTTCAAACTACTTCAGTATTTTTAACAAAACATGCAAAGCTGACCTGGGTACATTAACTCAAAAATTATCCAGATAGCAAATTTTGCAGCCAATTACCATGCAGATGAGAGCCAATATGACTCAAGAGCTCATTCAACACTTGTTACCTTCTACTTTTACTAAATCAACAGCAGTTCACACCCATACCAATAAGCCATTAATCACAACACTTAAATACGTCCAGCTATTGGATGGAAAAGAACAGATGAACTAGGGGTCATAAAATACTATAACACAGACACAGGCCATTGGCCCATCCAATTAATGTCAAATTATGAATGCTTATTCGTTTTACATTTTCCTGTTAAACTGTAGCAGGAAATGTTGGTGAGTAGGACATCAATGTAAATTTATTGGTATTTTAAATTTACTGCCATTTTAATCAAATGTCAACTATTTAAAACTACAGCTCAATTTCAAACATTTGCCTGGTCAATTGTCTATGAAATTATCCGCTGTCAAGGTGATCATTCTGGAGCAACATTAACGTCCATCGCTGATCGTCCCAAGGTATGACAGGTCACCTCCAGAGCACTGAAATCCCTCCTTGCTGGTTCTTTACCAAGAGCACTCGTACACATTAGGCTGTTAGTCCAGTGACAATGAAGAGAAAACATGGCTGAAGGGCCTGTTTTTGTGCTGTACTTTTCTGACTTTTATGGCTTGAGGGAAAGATCTCACGATGTTGCAGATCTGACATTTCTTGACTAGGTTGTCTCATCATGTTACAAACCAGTTCTACAGGGTGGGAAACAGTGATCCCATCAATTGGGCACCACCATCGACCAAAAATGCTGATACAGTAGTCCGTCACTGTTCTAATCATCTGTGATCTCCAGAAATGATCAAGAGTTCAAAAATCAAACAGCTGAGGAATGTAAATTCAGGTTAACCATTATTTGTTCTGGTGATCATGAAACTCCTAATATGACATCAGTATCAGACTGGTTCACTGATATCCTAGACTGTAGGAAATTCGTTGTTATCTGGTGCAGTCTAGAATGATTCCAAACACACAGTTTTGGTATTAACTGCTCCAGGAAACCGCCATGTATCATTGTGTACTATCTGTAGCTGTAGTTACATGTAGATAGTCATCAAGACTTTTCCCAAACCCATGACTCTATGCTGAAGAACATTCATTTGTTATGTGCCATGTCACATGACATGGGCGATCATGGTCTTTCCATGACCATGACTGCTCTTGGCAAATTTTTCTGCAAAAGTGGTTTGCCATTGCCTTCTTCTGGACAGCGTTTTTACAAGATGGGTGACTCCAACAATTCTCAACACTTTAGAGAGTGACTGCCTGACACTAGTGGCTGCATAATCATGATTTATGACAAGCACCAGCTGCTCGTATGGCTTTTCACTCCCATAGCTTCACGTGACCCTGATCAGGGGGTCTAAGCAGGTGCTACATTTTTCCCAAGGGTGACCTGCAGGCTAGCAGAGGGATGGAGCACCTTACACCTCCTTTGGTAGAAATGCATCTCCACCTTGCCACCCAATTTGAAGATAGGTCTGGAAGTTCTATCTCACTCAGATCTGTGGGCATATGCAAACTGTAGCCCATGACAAACTGCTACTTTGGTCATAGATTTTATAGTACAGTACAAACTTCAATCAGAAGTGTATGACACCTTTATCATTTGAAATCATGTCATCTGTGAAGATGGTCAGGTTAGTTCTACTTCCCTCCAACATACTTTATCATAATACAGTGGAATCAGTGGATTCCAGACTTCACACATCATGAAGACCCTGGAGATGCCGGTCCTGGCTCACCTCTGACCCCTGGTCAGATCAGCCCTCGATCCCCTGCAGTTTGCCGAGCAGGAGCACACTGGAGTCGACGATGCCGTCATCTACCTGCTGAACAGAGCCTACTCCGATTTGATCACCAGGGCAGCACTGTGAGGATCAAACAACAGGAATTCTGCAGATGCTGGAAATTCAAGCAACACACATCAAAGTTGCTGGTGAACGCAGCAGGCCAAGCAGCATCTGTAGGAAGAGGTGCAGTCGACGTTTCAGGCCGAGACCCTTTGTCAGGACGCAGGACGCAGGGTCCTGACGAAGGGACTCGGCCTGAAACGTCGACTGCACCTCTTCCTACAGATGCTGCCTGGCCTGCTGCGTTCACCAGCAACTTTGATGTGTGTTACTGTGAGGATCATGTTTTTTTGATTTATCAAGTGCCTTCAAGACCACACAGCCCTCACTGCTGACAGGAAAGCTCCATTCAGTGCAGGCTGGCACTTCCATCGTATCCTGGAAAATGGACTACTTGATTGGCAGACCACTGCTTGTGTGGCTTCAGAGCTGTGTGTCAGACATGGCTATAAGCAGCAACGGGGCCTCAGGAGACTGCATTGGCTCCCTTCCTGTTTACCCTGTATACTTATGATTTCAAATACAACAGAGTCATGTCATCTGCTGAAGTTCTCTGATGACTCAGCAATAGTTGGAGTGTAAAGGGGGACGAATACAGAGCCCTGGTGGAGGATTTTGTCAAATGGTGCAAGCTGACTCATTAACATCAGTGAGACAAAGGAGATTGTAAGGGACTTTAGGAAGACTAAGCCTGCACTGCTCCTTGTTACTATTGATTGAGAGGACATGGATATAGTGAGGAGCTGTGAACAAGAAGGGTCAGAGTCACCTCTGCTTCCTGAGGAGACTGAGGTCCTTTGGAGTATGCAGGCCTCTCCTTCACATGTTCAACCAGTTTGTTGTCGCCAGTACAATCTTCAGTGCAGTGGTGTGCCAGGGCAATGGTATCAACATGGATCAGCAGACTGCTTAGAAAGGCTGGCTCTGTTATAGGAGTCAAACTGGACACACTGGAGGGGGTGGTAGAACAAAGGGCCCTACAGAAAATACTGGCAATTCTGGACAATGTTTCTCACCCTCTGTGTACCGCCTAGGCTGAAAAGAGGAGCACTTTTAGTAACAGAATAAGACAACTGCTCTGCTTCAAAGAGTGCTATATGAGGTCATTCTTACCCTCGACCATTAGGCTCTATGATGAGTCAACCTATAGCTGGGGAAGGGATGATCCCCTCCTGTTAGACTGTTTGAGGTAACTTATTTTTCATTCTTTCTTCTCTTCTAATATTTGTATATCTGTGCACTTGTAATGCTACTGTGAGACTGTAATTTCCTTTGGGATCAATAGAGTATCTATCTATCTACCTATCTTACCTGGGACATATCAGAACCAGTACATCTTGGCCCAATTAAGCAGCTGTCCCAATTAGAATACAGGAAGTAGTTAAAAAGGTATAAAAAAGATAACCTTCAATGCAGTGGAGCTCTAGGGCAACGGTATCAACATGGGTCAATAAACTGATTAGAAAGAAAAAAATAATAAATTATATATGTATTTAAATGAAATAAAGAACAAATTTAGACACTACCAATAATACTGGTGATTGCCTGTCATATCTGATGATAACAGAAAACCTGTGTGAGAGAGATTTGAAGCGGAAAAGTCTTAGCCTGGGTCTTTTCCATTCTCTCGATCTCGGAAGTCTAGTTCCAATGGTACGAGTAGATGTCACAACCGTGGTCTTGCCTGGTTGAAGTGTATGACCATGGACGGCGTCTGTGCCTCACTATGCCCTTCGCTCTCCAAGTAGCATTGCAGAACCACCGTTGGATCTCACTCGCCCAGTCACCAGAGCTTACTTTGCATGCTAAGACATACGAGATGCACCAGCCACCCTCACCTGGTTTAGCCCACCTGTCAAAGCCAGGTACCAGGGTGTGGCCACTGTCGCACGCAAGCAGCTACTTAGAGCCACAGGTTAGAACTGAGTGTCCAGTGGGGACCAAAGGAAACATTCAAGATGATTGTCAGTACCTTCAAATTCTTCATAGTTCCTAACTTGAACTAGTGAAATTGTTTCATTTTTACTCCCAGCCGTTTCTAGCACTTCAAAGTCTGAAAGCTTGAAACGACATTGAGCAAAACAGTTCCAAATTGTTTTTCTGCTTATTTTTTGCCAACTATCAGTGACAGAAATCACCGTTTTCTGAACACCAATATACACACACCCCCGATGCTTTTCAAAAACTGTTCACTCCAAGTACGGTGTAGTGTCACGGGTGCATGTGGCTAATGCTAGTTAGAAACTGTTCAACAACAATCCCCTATCCCAATTAAGTGGCATAGTGTCCCAAATAAATGAAGGGAATCCCAGCTATTTTCTTGATTAGATTTTGTTCTTCAAGAGTTATCCCAAATAAGTAGCTGCCCTGATTAACCGATGGCCCAATTAACCAGAATCCACTGTACATACAGTGAATGCAATTGGGTCAGGTCTTTCCTCTATGATCACTGTACCATCCATTCAGAATCAGAATCAGGTTTATTATCACCAGCATGTGACATGAAATTTGTTAACTTAGCAGCAGCAGTTCAATGCAATACATAATATAGAAAAAAAAATAATAAACATAAGTAAATCAATTACAATATACATATATTGAATAGATTAAAAACGTGCAAAAACAGATATAGTGTATATTAAAAAAAGTGAGGTAGTGTCCAAAGCTTCAACATCCATTTAGGAATCAGATGGCAGAGGGGAAGAAGCTGTTCCTGAATCGCTGAGTGTGTGCCTTCAGGTTTCTGTACCTCCTACCTGCTGGTAACAATGAGAAAAGGGCATGCTCTGGGTGCTGGAGGTCCTTAATAATGGACGCTGCCTTTCTGAGACACCGCTCCCTAAAGATGTCCTGGGTACTTTGTAGACTAGTACCCAAGATGGAGCTGACTAGATTTACAACCTTCTGCAGCTTCTTTCGGTCCTGTGCAGTAGCCCCTCCATACCAGACAGTAATGCAGCCTGTCAGAATGCTCTCTACGGTTCAACTATAGAAGTTTTTGAGTGTATTTGTTGACATTCCAAATCTCTTCAAACTCCTAATGAAGTATAGCCACTGTCTTGCCTTCTTTATAACCACATCAATATGTTGGGGCCAGGTTAGCTCCACAGAGACCTTGACACGCAGGAACTTGAAGCTGCGCACTCTCTCCACTTCTGATCCCTCTATGAGGATTGGTATGTGTTCCTTCGTCTTACCTTTCCTGAAGTCCACAATCAGCTCTTTCGTCTTACTGACCCTGAGTGCCAGGTTGTTGCTGTGGCACTACTCCACAAGTTGGCATACTTCACTCCTGTATGCCCTCTTGTCACCACCTGAGATTCTACCAACAATGGTTGTATCATCAGCAAATTTATAAATGGTATTTGAGCTATACCTAGCCACACAGTCATGGGTATATAGAGAGTAGAGCAGTGGGCTAAGCGCACACCCCTGGGGTGTGCCAGTGCTGATCGTCAGCGAGGAGGTGATATTATCATCAATCCACATAGATTATGGTCTTCAGATTGGGAAGTTGAGGATCCAATTGCAGAGGGAGGTACAGAGGCCCAGGCTCTGCAACTTCTCAATCAGGATTGTGGGAATGAAGGTATTAAATGCTGAGCTATAGTCGATGAACAGCATCCTGACATAGATGTTTGTGTTGTGCAGGTGGTCTGAAGCTGTGTGGAGAGCTATTGAGATTGCATCTGCCATAACATTTTCTCTTAAAATGATTCAACATCCCTCATGTTTTCTCTTTAAGCAATGCACCTACAAAGTGTTTGAGAGGGTGTGCACAGCTTCCAGCTCCCCAGTGTCCCAGAACCTTCCCCACAGACCCTTTACAATTGGTGAACCGAGTTTCAGAGCAGGTTACTGGCTGAGTATCCACCAAGTCAGGTTCCTTGATGAAATCAGTCACACTGAACTGGTGAAAGTGCAGCTTTCAGATGGAACAAACGAGAATCCCCAGGAGTGGTGTAGCACTACACTGCTTGTGACTGCACCCTCGGTGTCCAAACACAAGAAACAACCCAAAACAAATGTGTAAAATATCCTGAATGATGTTCTCGGCCCAAAGCATCAACTGTTTATTCATTTCCATATTATACTTTATGATCTGCTGAGTTCTTCCAATCCAGCATTTTGTGTGCATTGCTTAATTGCTTAAGATTTCCAGCATCTGCAAAATCTCTTATGTTTATAAGCAGTGATGTCATAAACACAAAGATATCAAAAATAGAAAACAAGAGGAGATCTGCAGATGCTGGAAATCCAAGCAGCACACACAAAATGCTGGAGGAACTCAGCATGCCGGGCAGCGTCCATGGAGGAGAGCACAGGCGACATTTCGTGCCAAATCCTGCTGAAGTGTTTCGTCCAGAAAAGCCGACTGTACTCTTTTCCATGGATGCTTCCTGGCCTGCTGAGTTCCTCCAGCATTTTGTGTGTGATATCAAAAATAGATTCACATAAGAAGTCATAAATTATGACCAAGACATATCTTATGTTTGTTGTTTTGGATTTCCAGCATATGCACAATCTCTTGTGATCATGTTTTTCAATTACATTTGATGCTTCATTGAAACCGTGCCACACAAAAAAACTTGTTCTGCAATCCAATTTCTAGGCACATTTTCTTATGAATTACTGGATTATTCAAAAATCCATACACCATGCCCAAAGGCATCTGTTATAGCACAGTGGAAATGATTCAGCGACATGGACTGCTGAATTCTTAGGCTTCCATGCGTCAGATAAATGCATGTGCATAGCTGAACAAGAGCCAATTGCAAGACTTGCTGCAGCTAAAAACAGCAGCTGGCACATAATCACTCCAATGTGTCAGAAACCCTCTGATAGACAAAGAGGATCAAATGTAATTTCCTATAAACACAAGCCTCTGCTCTCTGGAAATACCCACACTTGCCCTGACCCAGCAGCAGTACCCCATATAAAAAGAAATGGTCGCGTTGTAGGAGGCAACATTCAGCCTGAGGAAACAATGCAGAATAAATTTTGGTTGGAGGGGAAAAGCTGTTACGCTTATGAATGCAATGCGAACAACATGATCATTGAAATCTTGCTTTGAAACTTTGACATTCAGTCAAAGTTTATTTAAAATAGGAGCTTCACAAATGCAATCCCTTTTCCTGTAAATAAATTCCTCTTCATAAATAATTCAATGCCCTAAATTCTCATTTGCAGTCACCCAGCAGTGTGCCATTTGTTCTGGCCTGGTGTTACATTGAACAATTTCACTGCATTACATGTAAAACGTTTTTGGCTCCAGAATTTCCCTCGGGAGGAAAATGTAAAAGAGGGAGAGGGAAGGGGGAAAAAAAACAAAGCTGCAATGACGAGTTACAGGAATGTAGCGGCTGTGAAAGGAATTAATTCAGAAACTTCAACAGTTTGTCCAGTCAATAATCTCCACCCTCATTAATGGCTTTTAATATTGTGCGGTGTCTCTCTGTTTGTCAGAAAGGAGAGCATGGTGGGCTACGGTGTGGATCAGTTATGACTTAATTTTCCCAAAGTCTGTGCTTCCCACTGCGTACTTCATTAGCAAAAAAAAATGTAACTCAATTAATTTTGAAAATGCTTTGGTTTGTTTCCAATTGATAATTTGACAAGGCTGCAATACCTTAATTAGTCTGGCAAAATGAGTCTGCTGTTAATATTGATTTTGAAAATAAATTGGATTCAAAAGGGTAAATGGAAATCTCTTCCTTTTTTTAAATAGAAGAAAGCAAGGGTGAAGAAGAGGTTTACCAAGGTGCTGCCTGGATTGGAGGGTTTGTGCTTGGAGGTTGAACAACTCTGGGTTGCTTTCCCTGGAACAGTAGACTTTAGGAGAGGGAAAACAGAGGTTCATGAGCCAGTAATCATCGGAGGATCAGAGGTGGAGAAAGTCAGTAATTTTAAATTCCTAGGCGCCACCATCTCAGAGGACCTGTCCTGAATGTATATTATTGCAAAGAAAGCATGACAGCACCTCTACTTCCTCAGGAGTCTGTGGAGATTCAGCATGTCATCACAAACCTTGGCAAACGTCTATGGATGTGTGGTGGAAAGTGTACTGACTGGCTGCCTTGCGGCCTGGTACGGGAACACCAATGCCTTTGAGTGGAAACCCTTCAAAAGGTAGTGGATTCAGCCCCAGTAAATCATGGGTAAAACTCTCCCAACGATTGAGTACATCAACATGAAATGTTGCCATAGAAAGGAAGCGTCTGTCAAAGATCCTCACCACCCACAGCATGCTCTTTTCTCACTGCTGCCATCAGGCAGAAGGTACAGGTGCCTCAGGACTCACACCACCAGGTTCACGAACAGTTACTACTTCTCAGCCATCAGGCTCTTGAACAAAAGGGAATAACTACACTCATTTAAGGACTCTTATCTTATTTCATGCTCGTTATTCATTGCTATGTATTTACTATCTGCGTTTGCACCTTTTGTTTACAGTTCCTGCTGTTTACAGATCCTGTTTATAGTTACTGTTCTATAGATTTGCTTAGTATACTCGCAGACAATGAATCTCAGGGTTGTATGTGGTGACGTGTATGTACTCTGATAATAAATTTACTTTGAACTCTAATGGACCAAGGATTCCAAAGCATCAAGCTTATGGGAGCTTGACTGCTTAGGTCACCATTGCAACTGGATGACACTCCCACTATCCACTTTATTAACCTGGGGAGCATCAAGTTCATATAACCACGAGTTATATGGTCAGAGAAACCCGATTATTGTTCAGTCTCTGACGGACATTTGCTTAATGTCCACCCCCAAACCATTCAAATCAGCCCCAGAAGGATTCTTCACGGAGTGCTTTTATTAATTGTGCAACTCGCAATGAAGGAAAACAAGCCAACCATCCATTATCTTTGGTAAATATTAAATCAGTTGCCATCCTCGGTATCTTTGAAGTCTGAGCTCCAAATGATTGGAAACCATGGCACCGTGTGAAGGGACAATGATTTTGTACTGAGTTTAATATATTGTGGAGCTTTCAAAGCCTTTTTATTGATTCTAGTAAAGCAATCTTCTATCCCACTACCTGTTTACCACCTTCATCCTGAACTGTTACCATGGTGATGAATGGCTTGTGGACAGTTTCAATACAATGTTATGCAAAACAAAAAAAAAACACTGAGCTATGAGTTATTTTAAGTGCATTATTTCAGATGAGAGACCCGGACTTCATAGAATAGAATTTAGCCTCACAGGAGGCCACCAATCTTCCCATCACGCTATGCTATCTGTCTGAAAGAGCTGTTTTATTAATCCCACTCTTCAGCCCTGCATATTGTTCCTCAGAAAGCACAAAAACAATTTAATCTTCCAGCTGCTATTGTTTTCAAACACCCTTTCAAGCAGAGGTTGAATGTAGGTGTTATTGTGGTCCACCTTCATTAATGGAGAATCAAACCCTGCTCTCTCCACTTCGGCCAGGATGAAAGGGATGGATGACGGAAACAGTGGGTGCTTGTAGACATTACAGTCCGGATACAGGTCATTTGACCCCTGGCTACTGCACAGATGTACAGGGTTCACACCATCCTCCCCTCACCCTTCTCCGTCACACATCATCAACACACCACTCTGTACTCCTTCCATGCACTCCCATTGCAGACTTTAAAGATGTTTTGTGTTTTTTTTCCTCCCTAGAAGTGTTCCTTGACCATTTTGTTTTGCAACAGGATTGGAATTCCCATGAATGAAGGTTTGCTTTTACACGTTTTCAAGGAAGCTTTAAGAACATCTTTGAAACGTGTTGTCCGTCCTCCTGATAATCCCTTGCTGTGACAGAGCTGGACAAAGCCTGCATGTTTGGGCATCCGGTACTGGGTGTGCAGATAAAATAGCCCAGGAGGTGCCTGATCTGAAGGGTGTTTTTCTGGGGAAAATGATGCCGGTTTGCCTATCCTTCCAATGTATTTGGTGGATTGGCAGAGAGAAAATCCTCTGGCAATTAAAAAAAAACGTGCTCACAAATATGTTTTCCTTTCAAAAATCATGCCTCTGAAAAACAGCAGCTCCCACTGATCCACTTTAATGTACCCATCTTCAAATACCTAATTTTGTTTTTATCTTAAATGTATTATTAAAGTATCTCTAGGGGATAAATGTATATTCCACATCTCCTGTTAACAACCCAAAGGCTATGATGTGATAACAATATATTCTCTCAGATGTCTTCCATTATGAAAAAATCATGATCCCCTCTGAGGGAATGAGTTAATCTTGAGAGATTTCACAAAGGGTTCATTTGTTTCTAAACATCTCCCTGCTTCTTAAAATTATCCTGATAATCAGCATATTGCACTTGTACCTGAGCCTGTGGCACATACACGTATTGTTTTCTAAATATACGTACACACACAAAATGCTGGAGGAACTCTGCTGTTCGCGCAGCATCTACGGAAAAGGAATAAAGAGTTGCGACCCTTCCTCAGTACTTATGTTTATCTTAATATATCCACTTTTACATGTTACTTGGCATGTGAATGCCAACATGCAAATTCCAAATGATTCCCCTCAATAAGCTTGCTTACAGGAGAGTAGGGAACACTGAGAATACATGGGATGAAAAGCTGATATTGTACAGTAGGTATAGAATATCTTGATAATTTCTCAAAGTGTCCCCAATTTATTTTGTTTAAAATTTTGTGTAAAGAGATAAATAGTAGGAATGATATTCAACAACTGTCTTTAAAATATTGTTATAGTTCTTATAATGAAAAGGCAATGAATTTTTCTTCTTTAACTACTGAATGAGCTGGCACAAATTCAGACATCTAGTTCAGTAGCAATGTAGACGCTCAGTGAAAGACTTAAAGTCAATAAAAATGAATAATCATTGGCTTAGGCCACCTTAAAGGAATTTAAATGTCTTGTGCAGTCACTGAGGACCAGCACACAAACCTGCTTTGTGCAGGGATAACAGTGTGGAGGTGGTTTCGTTTACGCAATGTTCTATAGATTCAGGACATCCTCAGCTGCAGATTACAATGATGCATCTCTGGGCTTCATGCACCACTTATAGTGGGAGCTAATCATGACTAACAGTACCTTCTCACTTTCACAACTACTTTCTCATCCTTGACCAGGAGGGCCCTCTCCATTCATTTCTTAAGCATCCTTCTCTTAATTACAGGACTCTGAAGACCAACACAGAAGTTCAACAACAGCTTTAGCCCTATCGCCATTAAGTTCTTGAAATACCTGAAAAACCTTAACTCTGAGCCAGACTATTAGGGTAGCGCGATATAGTGCAGCATTTAGTGCAATCACTCTACAGTGCCAGCTGTAAGATCGGGATTCAATTCCGACCGCAGAATACAAGGAGTTGGTATGCATTCCCAGTGACCATGTAGGTTTCTTACAGGTGCTCTGGTTTTGTCCTACATTCAAGGGGAATATGAGTTGTGGGCATGCTATGTTGGAGTTGGAAGCATGATGACACTTGTGGGATGTGTCTAACATGTCTCGCTGATTTGATTTTGTGCAAAAATGCCACAGTTCACTATGCTAGGGCTTTACTCTTTGGAGAGAAGGAGGATGAGAGCAGAGATGATAGAGGTGTACAAGATAATAAGAGGAATAGATAGAGTGGATAGCCAGCACCTCTTCCCCAGGGCACCACTGCTCAATACAAGAGGACATGGCTTTAAGGTAAGGGGTGAAAAGTTCAAGGGGGATATTAGAGGAAGGTTTTTTATTCAGCGGGTGGTTAATGCGTGGAATACACTGCCTGAGTCAATGGTGGAGGCAGATACACTCGTGAAGTTTAAGAGACTACTAGACAGGTATATGGAGGAATTTGAGGTAGGGGGTTATATGGGAGGCAGGGATTGAGGGTCAGCACAACATTGTGGGCCAAAGGGCCTGTAATGTGCTGTGTTCTATGTAAATGTGACACATAAAACTAAGCTCTTTAAATCTCAGAAGTAGGCAACCATGAAGTGCTGTGCACCATACGGAGCAGCAAATATGAACCCCCAACCCCGCCCCCCCACAATCTGTAAACTCATGGCCCTCCATATCTCTCTGCTATTATTCCCAAGCCTGGGTCATTGAGGAGTGCAGGAGTGTGGTCCCAACTATATTTCTGCTACAACAAAACTACGTTCATTTTAATCAGCAAAAGCATGTTGGTATTTGCATACCAGGTATTATGCAAAAGTCAATACAGTTAGATAAAGTTATACAATATAGGTATGTGCACACAGGCTCAGGTCTATGTGCTGATGAGCAGGATAATTTTAAGAAGGAGACGTTTAGAAATAAATTTACCTCAACCAACAGATGAGAGCAAAACTTTACAGTCCTGCAGTGCTCGATATGAATCATTATGGACAGCTAAACAGCTAATGAGTGGAGGTGGCCCCAAGAAGACTCCATCCTCAGCATCCTTGACCATCTCAAGGGAGAACTGAATTATCTACCCTTGGAACGTCTTGGACATACCTAATAAATTGTTTACTGAGCACATTAGAAGAAGATGCAGTTTTAAGTTATTATTCTGTTTAACATCAGCTGTCACAAAATGTCGACTTTCCATTCCCGTTTGGTTTTAATAGAGTTAATACAAAATCATGTAGCTCTAACCCATTAAAATTAATTTCCTCCACTTTGTAAGATCTGTGGAACCCCCCCCCCCCCCCCCGCCCCGCAGTGACCTGCTGTATCCTCGATGCTTGTTATTCCTTCTTACTCTGGCAAATTATTCCCTTTGGTTGCTGGTGAATTGCCAATGTCAGACTTCTGTTCACCTGCACCTGTTTCATTAGCATTGTATCTTCCCCAAAATATTCAAACTAGACATGATCATCATCAGCCCAGTAACAATTCGCAAAAGAAAAAAAAAATCAATTTGATTTTGGGAGCACAAATCAATTAACAGCTGAAGTTTGTATTGATTTAGCAGAGTGTAAAATTGCAAAAAATAATTCTGCACAGAGTGCGTGCAATTTCAAGACTAGCAATTAATGAGTCATTGAACAAAAGAAAAGGATTTAAAAATCAGCTAGTATGCTAACTAGATCTGCTGAAAGGTTACTGGCTAAGTGACGCAATTTTTTTTCAGCAGATGATTCATCTGATTAGGGCACTGTAGGAAGCAAAGTGCGTGTGGATGTCACTGCTAGGACTGGATTTTATTGCCCGTCCCCAACAGTCTCTAAATGTCCAAGGCAAGTAGGACGCAGCAGTAGGAGGGTCAGAAAGGGGAAAGGTCATAGGTGAGAGGTTACATAGAAACATAGAAACATAGAAAATAGGTGCAGGAGTAGGCCATTCGGCCCTTCGAGCCTGCACCGCCATTTATTATGATCATGGCTGATCATCCAACTCAGAACCCAGCCTTCCCTCCATACCCCCTGACCCCTGTAGCCACAAGGGCCATATCTAACTTCCTTTTAAACATAGCTAATGAACTGGCCTCAACAGTTTGCTGTGGCAGAGAATTCCACAGATTCACCACTCTCTGTGTGAAGATGTTTTAAAGAGTATACAAGGGCAGGGATAAGTTCACTTTTTTTAAAATGGTGCGTGATATCTGGAATATGTTGCCATAAGGGATGGTAGAATCAGATACAATTACTACATCTAACAAGTATTTAAGGAGATACTTAAAATGGCAAGCAATTGGGTTTAGTGTAGATAGACAGAAAGCATGGCATCAAAATGGTGACCAAAGGCCCATTTCCAAATAACCATATAACAATTACAGCATGGAAACAGGCCATTTTGGCCCTTCTAGTCCATGCCAAACTCTTACTGTCACCTAGTCTCACCAACCTGCACTCAGCCCATAACCCTCCATTCCTTTCCTGTCCATATATCTATCTAATTTAACTTTAAATGACAACATCGAACCTGCCTCAACCACTTCTGCTGGAAGAAGTTTGCAATACTTTCTGTGCAATACTACTCCATTACAACTACATAGTTGTATTATAGTCAATGAAATCGGCTGCTCAGTCTTAACTGGCTTCTGGTATGGAAAAGAAGTCTATTTTTCTGACCTTAATATCCATGGACTCCTGCTTTGTTCCAATGAGAGTCAAAGTCAGCCTGATGAACAGCAGCTTGTCCTCCATCTGGGCACATTGCAATCTTTGGGATTCAACATCGAATGCAAAAGTTTGAGGTACCTCACTTTCACTCAATTGGAATAGGCAAGTTCTGCTGCAAGGTTATGCATTTGCTATATTAATCTGATTTGTTCTCTCTCCATAGCCACAGCCTGAGCTGGTGGGCATTTTCATCAGTCTCTCAGAGACAGCAATAGTCTGCATTTCACAACATTCTTTACATGTCCCAGAGGTGTAAGAATTGACAAGCACCATGACCAAAATGATTCCATTCCTATTCTAAATTTGTATTTTCTCTCCCACAATGAAGAAGATTCATCTAGCACACTGATATCAAACAGTAGTAAATCAAGGCAACTGGACTTGCTGTGTTGTCTAGAAACCATTTCACCATTCATTCAAGAGAATTCTTCCATTCTAATCCATGGTGGGTAGTTTTCCAGTTTATAAACTCTGTGAGTTGTTTAAAGGTATAGCAATCACATGAGGGTTGTTAAGAGTCGTAGAGGTAATGAGAGGGTCATTAGTCTTATCTTTGCATGAACAGAGGTGTGAACTGTTGTGGAGACACCGGGGTAGAGATGTTCGAACTGCATTGTAAGTAGCTGATAGGTGGTGTCGTACCCACCCCCGCTGTTCAGGGATGGGTTTTACAGTTTGACGAAGATGGCTTCTTTAATCACTTTTTCAAACCACCTGTCCTTCCTGTCCAAAATGTACACATTGTTGTCATCAAAGGAACATAGGACACAGAACTAGAATAGTACAGCACATTACAGGCCCTTCGGCCCACGATGTTGTGCCGACCCTCAAACCCTGCCTCCCATATAACCCCCCCCCACTTTAAATTCCTCTATATACCTGTCTAGTAGTCTCTTAAACTTCACTAGTGTATCTGCCTCCACCACTGACTCAGGCAGTACATTCCATGCACCAACCATTCTCTGAGTAAAAAACCTTCCTCTAATATCCCCCTTGAACTTCCCACCCTTTACCTTAAAGCCATGTCCTCTTGTATTGAGCAGTGGTGCCCTGGGGAAGAGGCACCGGCTATCCTCTTATTATCTTGTACACCTCTATCACGTCTCCTCTCATCCTCCTTCTCTTCGAAGAGTAAAGCCCGAGCTCCCTTAATCTCTGATCATAATCCATACTCTCTAAACCAGGCAGCATCCTGGTAAATCTCCTCTTTAACCTTTCCAATGCTTCCACATCCTTCCTATAGTGAGGTGACCAGAACTGGACACAGTACTCCAAATGTGGCCTAACCAGAGTTTTATAGAGCTGCATCATTACATCGCGACTCTTAAACGTTACACCTCGACTTATGAAAGCCAACACCCCATAAGCTTTCTTAACTACCCTATCCACCTGTGAGGCAACTTTCAGGGATCTGTGGACATGTACCCCGAGATCCCTCTGCTCCTCCACACTACCAAGTATCCTGCCATTTACTTTGTACTCTGCCTTGGAGTTTGTCCTTACAAAGTGTACCACCTCACACTTCTCCGGGTTGAACTCCATCTGCCACTTCTCAGCCCACTTCTGCAATTTTTGTCTCTCTGCAATCTTCGACAATCCTTTACACTATCTACAACACCACCAACCTTTGTGTCGTCTGTAAACTTGCCAACCCACCCTTCTACCCCCACATCCAGGTCATTACCAAAAATCATGAAAAGAAGAGGTCCCAGAACCAATCCTTGTGGGACACCACTAGTCACAACCCTCCAATCCAAATGTACTCCCTCCACCATGACCTTCTGCAGGCAAGCCAATTCTGAATCCACCTGGCCAAACTTCCCTGGATCCCATGCCTTCTGACTTTCTGAATAAACCTACCATGTGGAACCTTGTCAAATGCCTTACTAAAATCCATATAGATCACGTCCACTGCACTACCCTCATCTATATGCCTGGTCACCTCCTCAAAGAACTCTATCAGGCTTGTTAGAAACGATCTGCCCTTCACAAAACCATGCTGACTGTCCTGATCAGACCATGATTCTCTAAATGCCCATAGATCCTATCTCTAAGAATCTTTTCCAACAGCTTTCCCACCACTAGACGTAAGGCTCACTGGTCTATAATTACCCAGACTATCCCTACTACCTTTTTGAACAAGGGGACAACACTCACCTCCCTCTAATCCTCCGGTACCATTCCCATAGACAACGAGGACATAAAGATCCTAGCCAGAGGCTCAGCAATCTCTTCCCTCACCTCGTGGAGCAACCTGGGGAATATTTAGTCAGGCTCCGGGGACATATCTGTCCTAATGTATTTTAACGACTCCAACACCTCCTCTCCCTTAATATCAGCATGCTCCAGAACATCAACCTCACTCATATTGTCCTCACCGTCATCAAGTTCCTTCTCATTGGTGAATACCGAAGAGAAGCATTCATTGAGGACCTCACTCACTTCCACAGCCTCCAGGCACATCTTCCCACCTTTATCTCTAATCGGTCCTACCTTCACTCCTGTCATCGTTTTGTTCTTCACATAATTGAAGAATGCCCTGGGGTTTACCTTTACCCTACTCACCAAGCCCTTCTCATGCCCCCTTCTTCCTCTCCTCAGCCCCTTCTTAAGCTCCTTTCTTGCTACCCTATATTCCTCAATAGACCCATCTGATCCTTGCTTCCTAAACCTCATGTATGCTGCCTTCTTCCACCTGACTAGGTTTTCCACCTCACTTGTCACCCATGGTTCCTTCACCCTACCATCCTTTATCTTCCTTACCAGGACAAATTTATCCCTAACATCCTGCAAGAGATCCCTAAACATCGACCACATGTCCATAGTACATTTCCCTGCAAAAACATCATCCCCATTCACACCTGCAAGTTCTAGCCTTATAGCCTCATAATTTGCCCTTCCCCAATTAAAAATTTTCCTGACCTCTCTGATTCTATCCTTTTCCATGATAATGCTAAAGGCCAGAGAGCAGTGGTCACTGTCCCCCAGATACTCACCCACTGAGAGATCCATGACCTGACCCGGTTCGTTACCTAATACTAGATCTGGTATGGCATTCCCCCTAGTCAGCCTGTCAACATACTGTGACAGGAATCTGTCCTGGAAACACTTAACAAACTCTGCCCCATCTAAACCCTTGGAACTAATCAGGTGCCAATCAATATTAGGGAAGTTAAAGTCACCCATGGTAACAACCCTGTTATTTTTGCACCTTTCCAAAATCTTCCTCCCACTCTGCTCCTCGGTATCTCTGCTGCTACCAGGGGGCTTACAGAATACCCCCAATAGAGTAACTGCTCCCTTCCTGTTCCTGACTTCCACCCATACTGACTCAAAAGAGGATCCTGCTACATTACCTACCCTTTCTGTAGCTGTAATAGTATCCCTGACCAGTAATGCCACCCCTCCTCCCCTTTTCCCCCCTCTCTATCCCTTTTAAAGAACTGAAATCCAGGAATATTGAGAATCCATTCCTGCCCTGGTGCCAGCCAAGTCTCTGTAATAGCCACTACGTCATCATTCCATGTATGTATCCAAGCTCTCAGTTCATCACCTTTGTTCCTGATGCTTCTTGCATTGAAGTACACACACTTTAGCCCTTCTACCTTACTACCTTTACACCCTTTATTCTGCTTCTCTTTCCTCAAGGCCTCTCTGTATGTTAGATCTGGCTTTACTCCATGCATTTCTTTCACTGCTCTATCGCTCTGGGTCCCATCCCCCTGGCAAATTAGTTTAAACCCTCCCGAACCATGCTAGCAAACCTACCTGCAAGGATATTGCTCCCCCTCAAGTTCAGGTGCAACCCATCCAATCTGTACAGGTCCCACATTCCCCAGAAGAGATCCCAATGATCCAAAAATCTAAAACCCTGCCCCCCTGCACCAACTCCTCAGCCACGCATTCAACTGCTATCTCCTCCAATTCTTATCATCACTGTCACGGTAAGATGGTAATAGGCCAACTTTGTAATTGTCTTAATGTGGCAGTTAAAATTTAAGTCGGAGTCCATTATGACACCAAGGTTTCTGGCTTGGTTTCTGGTTTGTTACGACTGGGATTCTAAGTAAGCACTGAGTTTTAATCATAAGATGTATGGGTTAGGGGTAGTAAGTTGTGGGCATGCTATAATGGTGCCAGAATCATGGCAACTTGCAGGCTGCCCCCAGTACATCCTCAGACTGTGTTGGTTGTTGACGCAAACGGGGCATTTCACTGTATGTTTCAATGCACGTGACAAATTAAGCTAGTCCTTAACCAATTCTGCTAATTGTGAAATTTATAGAAGGCAGCAGAATTTCAAGTAAGTATAAATAAATAACCAAAATGTAACAATGAATATGAACACAATGAGTTATTCCATCGTGGGTAGTGATACTGTAGGAAATTCAGTTATTTACAGATGAAGCATTAAAATTAATGTCATTGACAATACACTGTTTTAAAAGGCCAATTTAAATTGACAATAACCATGGTTATTAGACAGAACAAATATCATTACTGGGCATGGATAGGCTAAGAGAACTGGCAATCAATTGGAACAATGTGTTTACCGTTCATGTGTGTACTGAAATCATATTAGAAACGCTATTAGCTCAAGTAGAAATCTGCACAAAGCACACATACAGCATCTACCAATGCCAAACCACTGCATGGTAAACCTTGGATCAGCCATATTTCATCAATGTTAGGTTTAAGACAAGCTGGAGAGAAATAGATTTTAAGTGAAATTGAGTCAAAATGACTGGATAGCGCCACTCATGATTTTTACCCAAGACTGACAAGATGATTAGACTAAAGTAGCAACAATAAAGTGTTGCCCAAGAAGGCATGTAATAATAATAAAAAAACACCTATTGAAACATGAAAACATCTTGTGGCACTGACAATGTTGCTGGAGCCAAGTTCATCACATTAGTCTTCTTGCATGCCTACTGAATTACAAGGAGACAAGAAGATCTACATGGCGGCTATAGGACAGCCATTCTTACAGTGAACAGATAAAATGCCCAAAATGTTGACTGTTTACTCTTTTCCATAGATTCCGCCCGGCCTGCTAAGTTCCTCCAGCATTTTATGTGCGCTGCTTGGATTTCCAGCATCTGCAAATTTTGCATTTGAGATAAAACACCAAATCAGCTGAGAGGTGAGGGAAGAGGTGCAGTGAAGCAGCAAGTCATAAACACAAGAGATTCTGCAGACACACCTACTCCCTCATCTCCATTCAGGGCCCCAAACAATCCTTCCAGGTGAGGCAACACTTCACCAGAGAATATGCTGGCGTTGTCTGTTGTATTCAGTGCTCCCAATGCGGTCTTCACAACATTGGTGAGACCCTACATAGATTGGGGGACCACCTTGTCAAGCACTTCCACCCCATCTGCAAAATGTGGGATTCCCTGATGGCCAACCATCTTAATTCCTATCCCCATTCTCGTTGGTCTATGACCTCCTGTTTTGCCACAATGAGACCACTCTCAGATTGGAAGAGCAACACCTCATATTCCATCTAGGTAGCTTCTAACCCAATTTTATGAACATCAAATTCTCCAAATTCCTGTACTTTCACCCCCCCTCACCCTCTTCATTTCCCCACTCTGGCTTCTTACCTCTTCACCTCACCTGCCTATCAACCTTGTGCCCCTTCTCCCTCCCCGTCTCCCATGAACCACTCTTCTCTCATATCAGATTCCGTCATCTCCAGCCCTTTCCCTTTTCAAGTCAAGTCAAATCACTTTTTATTGTCATTTCGACCATAACTGCTGGTACAGTACACAGTAAAAATGAGACAATGTTTTTCAGGACCATGGTGCTACATGAACAATACAAAAACTACACTGAACTACATAAAAAACAACACAAAACTACACTAGACCTCAGACCTACCCAGGACTGCACAAAGTGCACGAAGCAGTGCAGGCTTTACAATAAATAATAAACAAGACAATATGCACAGTAGAGGGCAGTACGTTGGTGTCAGTCCAGGCTCTGGGTATTGAGGACTCTGATGGCTTGGGGGAAGAAACTGTTACATAGTCTGGTCGTGAGAGCCCGAATACTTCGGTGCCTTTTTCCAGATGGCAGGAGGGAGAAGATTTTGTATGAGGGGTGTGTGGGGTCCTTCATAACGCTGTTTGCTTTGCGCATGCAGCGTGTGGTGTAAGTGTCTGTAATTGGCAGGAAGAGAGACCCCGATGATCTTCTCAGCTGACTATCCGCTGCAGGGTCTTGCGATCGGAGACGGTGCAATTTCCAAACTAGGCAGTGATGCAGCAGTTCAGGATGCTCTCAATACAACCTCTGTAGAATGTGGTGAGGATGGGGGGTGGGAGATGGACTTTTCTCAGCCTTCGCAGAAAGTAGAGATGCTGCTGGGCTTTCTTTGTTATGGAGCTGGTGTTGAGGGACCAGGTCAGGATCTCCGCCTGGTGAACACCAAGAAATTTGGTGTTCCCAACAATCTCTACAGAGGAGTCGTCGATGTCCAGCGGAGAGTGGTTTCTCCGTGTCCTCCTGAAGTCAACAACTGTCTTATTTGTTTTGTTCACATTCAGAGACAGGTTGTTGACTCTGCACCAGTCTGTTAGCTGCTGCACCTCCTCTCTGTATGCTGACTCATCATTCTTGCTGATGAGACCCACCACAGTCGTGTCATCGGCGAACTTGATGATGTGGTTCGGGCTGTGTATTGGAGCACAGTCGTGGGTCAGCAGGGTGAACAGCAGTGGGCTGAGCACACAGCCCTGGGGGGCCCCCGTGCTCAGTGTGATGGTGTTGAAGATGCTGCTTCTAATCCAGACTGACTGAGGTCTCCCAGTCAGGAAGTCTAGGATCCAGTTGCAGAGGGAGGTGTTCAGGCCCAGTAGGTTCAGCTTTTCAATCAGTTTCTGAGGAATGATTGTGTTGAATGCTGAACTGAAGTCAATGAACAGCACTGACTTCATAGGTAGATTGACAGGTAGATAGGATCTACCTATCTCCTCCCAGCTTCCTACTTCATCTCCCCTTACCACACACCTGGCTTTACCTATCATTTTCTTGCTTGTCCTCCTTCCCCTCCCTCCCTCTACCTTCTTACAGCTGTGCAAGAAAGTTTGCGAACCCTGTAGAATTTTCTCTATTTCTGCATAAATATGACCCAAAATGTCATCAAATCTCCAGGTGTCCTAAAACTAGATAAGGAGAACCCAATTAAATAAATAACACAAAAAACATTATACTTGTTCAATTATTTATTGAGAGGAGTGTTCCAATATTAAAGTATTTGTTGGAAAAAGTATGCAAACATCTGGGGTAATGCCTTCTACAAAAGCTATTTGGAGTCAGGTACTCGAATCAATGAGATGAGATTGGAGGAGAGGGTTATAGAGGTGTCCTGCCCTTTTAAAAAGACACACAAAGTCAGGTTACTGACAGAGCCTGCTCTTCTCAAGAAAGATCCCTTTATGTGCACCATGTCTCAATCAAAACAACTTTCAGAGAACCTTAGAATTGTAGAGATGCATCAAGCTGGAAAAGGCTACAAAAGCATTTCTAAAGATCTGAATGTTCATCAGTCCACAGTAAGAGAAATTGTCTACAAATGGAGGAAACACAGTATATTGCTACTCTCCCTAGGGGTGAGCATCCTGCAAAGATCACACCAAGAGCACAACCTGTAATGCTGAAGGGGGTGAAAAAGAACCCAAGGGTAACAGCAAAAGAGCTGCAGAAATCTCTAGGACTTGCTAAAGTCTCTGTTCATATGTCTTTAAGATAAACACTGAACCAGAATGGTGTTCGTGGAAAGACATCACGGAGGAAACCACTGCTCTCCAAAAAAAAACATTGCTGCATATCTCAAGTTTGCAAAGACCACCTGAATGTTCCACAGCACTTCTGAGACTATGTTCTGTGGACAGGTGAGACAAGAGTTGAACTTTAGAAATGCACATTGCTATATTTGGAGGAAAAGGGGCATTGCACACCAACACCAAAACCTCATTCCAACTGTGAAGTATGGTGGAAGGAGTATCATGGTTTGGAGCTGCCTTGCTGCCTCAGGGCCTGGACAGCCTATAATCTTTGAGGGAACAATGAATTCAAAATTGTATCAAGACATTTTAAAGGAGAATGTCAGGGTAGCAGTCAGTCACATAGTCATAATCATAGTCATAGTCATACTTTATTGATCCCGGGGGAAATTGGTTTTCGTTACAATTGCACCATAAATAATTAAATAGTAATAAAACCATAAATAATTAAATAGTAATATGTAAATAATGCCAGGAAATAAGTCCAGGACCAGCCTATTGGCTCAGGGTGTCTGACCCTCCAAGGGAGGAGTTGTAAAGTTTGATGGCCACAGGCAGGAATGACTTCCTATGACGCTCTGTGTTGCATCTCGATGGCATGAGATGCTGAAGCTTAAAAGAAGTTGAATAATGCAGCAAGACAATGATCTGAAAGACAAGAGTAAATCAACAACAGAATAGTTTAAAAAGAAGAAGATTTGTGTTTTGGAATGGCCAAGTCAAAGTCCTATTGTGATATTGTGATATTTCTAGTCTATTGTGATATTTCTATCACAATAGAAATATTGTGATAGGACCTGAAGCAAGCAGTTCATGCAAGGAAGCCCACCAACACCCCAAAGTTGAAGCAGTTTTGTAAGGAGGAATGGCCTAAAATTCCTCCAAGCCAATGTGTGCAGGACTGATCAATAGTTACCAGAAACATTTAGTTGATGTTATTGCTGTACAGGAGGTCACACCAGTTACTGTAAGCAAAGATTCACATTCTTTTTTCAACATATACATGTAACATTGGATAATTTTTTTCAATAAGTAAACGAACAAGTACAGTATAATGTTTCTGCGTTATTTATTTAATTGGGTTCTCTTTATCTAGTTCTAGGACTTGTGTGAAGATCTGATCATATTTTAGGCTATATTTAAGCAGAATTAGAGAAAATTCTATTTTCTAGCTCCACTGCATTTCAGTTGCTCATGAATGGATAACTTCCTTATCCCAGGAATTAACCTAGACTATCGCTTTTCCACAGCTTCCCATGCGCCGGTCGTGCATGCAGCCTGTTACAGCCGTTCCGACTAGTATTCTTACTTTTTTAACTTACGTTATTTGTTTTTTTTTCACGGTAACACGTCGAAGCTGCACCCTCTCTAACAAGCTGGTAGAGAGAGTTTTATTTGGGTTTTTAGCGCTGGAAATAGTTACATTCCGACACGTCTCATTAGCGGGGCAGCAGTATGGTCGCATTGTTTATTCCAGGGACCAGCTGCTTGCACTTATGCCGGCTGGTTTAGTGAGCAGAGTGGTGGACACCCCTGCTGAAATCTGGAGGAAAATACACAGAGGATGCAGAGGGGGATCACAAAGGTGAGGAAAGAGGACCAGGTCAAGACATCAGGGACTTTTGGAGAAGAGGAGTTCAGTGGGTAATAAAATGGACGAGTTGACGGTGCTAGCCAGGCGTCAGAGAACATTTCGGGAGTGCAGTGTTATGTGTTTTACTGGGGCTGCACGAGGACATACCCGACCAAAACTTTTCCATGGATGGCTTCCAGACAGTTCGGGCTGACCGGAAGTGCACTGAGAGCGGTAAGCGCAAAGGAGTTGGGGGCTTGCTGTTCTGGTTAACAACGGATGGTGCAATCCTGGTCATATTACGATTGAGGAACGTGTTTGTAGACTGGATATTGAACTTTTTGCTGTTGGACTCCGGCCATATTCCACCAAGACACAACACTGGGCATCACAGGAGGTTGTTTCTGCCTGTGGCCATCGAACTTGCAGCTCCTCCCGTGGAGGGTCAGACACCCTGAGCCAATAGGCTGGCCTGGACTTATTTCCATCTGGCATAGTTTGCATATTGTTGTTTGATTGTTTGTGGGTTTTGTATTGCTATATTTATGCTCTATTCTTGGTTGGTGCGGCTGTAACAAAACCCAATTTCCCTCAGGATCAATAAAGTATATCTATCTATCTATCTAGTATACCTTTCCTTTAAAAAGAGAAGGACACCAGTGCCAGTGCATTATTACATGGTGACATTGAAGATCAAGTGTGACCATCAAATAAGTGGGCACTTATCAGTTATACCACGGATAATGCCAAGGAATCAAATTGTATTTCCATTTAGCATTTTAAATGAAAATTAACAGAATTATACACATTTGTAAAAGGAACATAATTTTTGGAGTGAAGACTATTATGTACTGCAAAGATATTTCATATTTATACAGTTTAGACTTCTAGATCTCCTGATTGTTAGAATTCCTGGTATTTTATTGTTATAGATAACATGGTATTGGGTTTGCTGACCGCAAAGTCCTAAACTCACACAATGATCTTAAACCCTATCTGATGTAAGTAGCTAGGGGTGCCGTCACTAAAGGGAGGTTATATTGTAGCTAGTTACTCTTCAAAGACAAGTTTACTTCCATGATGGGTTTAGCTGCTAATACCCACTATTTGAGTGGTGGGCCTCCCTCCCTACAAAGCAGCTTAAACAGTTCATTTAGTCTTAGTGATACATATTGAAATTTAGATAAAGATCTTAAAACATATTTAAAACTCCAGGATTTCTATTTTTAAAAAGATTCTGATATATAAATGTTTTGTAAAACACAAAGAATTTCTAAAACACAGGTACAATTCCTATAAGCTAAAAGACATACTAAAGAGTTGTGGATGAACAAATGGTCCAATGCAGAAATCAAAAGTAATGGAAAGGATTCTAGTTCAACCCATTTTACTTCTTGATGTTCCTTGTCCATTCCGAACAAGCCTGACTGCTCTCTTACATTTATACTGGTATTTTTGCCATACTCACTGACTTCACATACGTGATTTTTTTCAGATACCTTTTCACAAAGATTATCTAAAAACTTCTGAGAATGGAGTTCCCAGATACAAACAATTATTGCTGTGTTTGCTGGCTATCTAAGTACACATGTCTTCCAACTATTGATAAACAAGCTATTTGATGTGCAACGTGATAGTATCAATCTGGTCTGCAAACTTCCTTGCTAAAGTTGCATTACCTCATTTGATGCAAGCCAATTAACATACCCCATATAGTGCATCTCTTGAGAAATCAGTCCAGGTGCTAAGTGCTAACAGCCTGTGCTCTATAGTCTCTGCTGTTTGTCCCCAAAGCTGTCCTTTGAACAAGAGTCATTATTGCTTGCCATTTACATTAAGAACCAAAGATTGGCTCCCATTTATGTCAAGAAGCTGAACAAAGAATATAGGTTGGATGATTAATTTACTCAAAAACTCGTTAATTGTTAATCCTGTCCAAGACCAAAAGAAGCTGCAGAAGATCGTGAACACGATGCAGCACATCACTCAAACCAATCTTCCGTCCTTGGACTCACTTTATACACCGCACGCTGTCGGAGCAGTGCTGCCAGGATAATGAAGGACACGACCCATCCAGCCAATGCACTTTTCATCCCTCTTCCCTCCGGGAGAAGGCTCAGGAGCTTGAAGACTCGTACAGCCAGATCTGGGAACAGCTTCTTTCCAACTGTGATAAGACTGCTGAACGGATCCTGACCCGGATGTGGGCTGTACCCTCCAAATATCCGGACCTGCCTTTTGGATTTTGCACTACCTTAGTTTCCATTTTTCTATTTTCTATTTATGATTTATAATTTAAATTTTTAATATTTACTAAGTTTTACTATTTTTAATCTTTAATATTTGTAATCCAGGGAGCGGAAAGCGCAGAATCAAATATCGCTGTGATGATTGTACGTTCTAGTATCAATTGTTTGGCGACAATAAAGTATGAAGTAAAAAGTATAATCTCTAAAAGTGCTATCTGCTACCGTACATTGAAAGTTGAGTTTTGCAAAACAAAAATGCCCCCTGGCCCTGGTCAGTGATTATCTATCACACCACCAATACTACAACACCAGCTCTTCAGTCATCTCTAAATACACACCATCCACATCTCCAAGCAATCAAACATGCTCAGAAATGAAGAGTCTTCTGCACTTCTCCTTGCTTACCATGCAAGCTACACCAAGGACACCACCACCAGTAGCTTTGTCCAAGGCAGTATTCTGCAATGAATTATCTTTTTAAACAGCACAGGGGTTAGGGATTGGGGTTTTGGGAGATAGTTGCTGGTCCTTCCTGCTGCTAAACTCTAGCAAATTCGTGAGATTAAATACAGCTCGTGCCTTGTGTTCAATCCCATGCTGGTCCAGGTTGACACTATTAACATCAAATGAACACCAGCCGTTTGAGCTATTTGTCTACCCTCCATAATTCTAGCATAAAAGCACACCTCACATTATCATGCTTCCCAACATCGCAAACAGGATAAATTGTACTACAGAAGTGTGTCGAAGGCTATGGAACCAGTTCAACACCCACAGTTCACACTGCATTCTGCATAGATGGTTACTAAAGAAACCCCACGGTGAAGCTGAGAAGTTGAGCTTCTGATATTTGGCTATCTGAAAACTCAATTAGCTGCAAATGCCCTACTTGTTTGGGATAAGCTAAGCAATGAACCGTAGCAGCTGAATTCACTGTCCGCACATTTTATAAGAATCAAATTAAATATGAAGGAAATGCTTTCAGCTCAAGTTAAAAGAAAACCTTCCATTATAATAACATCCTATAGTTCGCTCCTGCAATAAGTTTATACATTTGGGATACATGAAAAACATTCTTTAAAGTAATAACTTGTGAGAGATGGTGTTTCATATAGATCATGAGGCACCTATGCCTCGAATACATCTGAAGAGGCTGTGAATCTATTGTAAGGTGAATGGAGATACCTCAACATGCTAAATCACAGTATAAGTCAGTTAATACTCCCATCAGTCTTTTTCAATTTGAAAAGGCTAAAGAATGCAAATGATACCTCACGTTGAGGGCACTTGTGAATATCCTAATAGCTATCCGGATCATAGCAACAAAGAAATGGAACAGGCAAGAACTCTAAGCATAAGCTGGGCATGAATCATCTATTACCCAACCATTTCAAAAATCCTCCTGAGAGAAAGATGCAATTTAAATAGGCTTTTAAGATGCAGACAAGATCTAAGTGAATGATGTGCTGACACATGACAGGTCCACATTCACATGCAAATTTATGTTAGGGAAAGGGAAGTGAAATGGGATGGAGTGGCCCAATGCCACAGAGCGTGGTGCTGGGTCATCCCTGTGAACAATGGCTCCTTCAGTGAAAGGTAGGCGCTGAAAGGCACATTTACTGAAAAGCAATAATGTTTATAGTTGCGGGATTTGAGATTGACGATTACACAGTGAATGACAAAATTTGCACATCTGAACACTGATCAATAGAAACAGGACACCAACAAAAGATTAGGCCCAACATGTTTCCCTGTGTTAGTTTACAGTGACAACGGCCCAAGATCACATCAACTTCAATCCTGCATTGCTTAAGCAAAGGTTATACACACACTGTGACTGCATGCATTTCCTCCAGGTGCTTCAGTTCTTCACACATCAAGGTGGTTGGTAGGTTAATAGGCAACTGAAAATTCCCCTTAGTATGAAGGTAACTGATAAAGATCTGGGGGAAGTTGACAGGGGAGTTGGGAATAAAATGAGATCCGTGTAAATGAGTGCTTAATGACCAGGAAAAAAATTGATGGGCCAAAGGGATTTATTCTCATTGGAGTTTAGAAAATCAGAAGTGATCTCGTTTAAAAGGCATTTGGATATGAAAGCCTTCAAGGGATAGATGCATGCAAATAAAAGGGCCAAATGTAGGCAACTGGGACTAGTTTAGGTGAGCACCTTGGCTGACATGAATAAGTTGGGCTGAAGGGCCTGTTTTTAGGCTATGTGGCTTCAATATTAAAATTCAAGAGATTGTGAGAGAACCTAAAACAACAAAAGCTGAAAGGATATTTCTCTTGGATTGGAATATATCTACAACCAGGTATGGTTCGTGAAGAAATGATTGCCCTCTTAAGATAGAAATGAGGAGGAATTTCTTGACTTAATAGGTCATAGTTATAAAAGAGAGCTTTGAAAGAATGATGGGGTATGGAGTTAGTGCAGAAAGGCCATGCTGAGGTAAGAGACAAGGACATGATGTGAATGAATGGCCACTAGTGACCAAATGGCTCATTGTGGCTTTTGATATTTGCACTTTGGTCTTTAGAAGATCCTTTGGTAATAGGTACATGAAAACAGAGCTGAGGTTGAGATTAAATCAGTCACAAATATACTGAGGAGTAGAGCAGGCTTGAAGGGCTACATAATTTCCTATTCCTTGTGTTTTTATAATTTTACCTCTACTGCTGAGGGATGACTACTTGGAATATGCTTTGACTTCCTTCTATTGCTGCCAACAGTCAACATTTCTACACCAAGAAGAAACTGGATGGATTGAATTCCTGACAGACATCTCCTCCTAGGCAAACCAGACTGCACCTGCCCAACCCATAATCTCAACCAGCAGCAAGCCCATGGACAATAGTTTACTGCATCTACAGCCACTGCACACTTCCCCTCCACCTTCCACTCCAACCTGACTCAGAAATATATCACTACCCCTTCCTCTTTGCTGGTCTAAATCTAAAACTCCCTGCCCCACTATACGGTGGTAGTTCCATCAGAGTAATTACATTATTTCAAGAAGGTAACTTACCAAAGGTTTTGAGAGCAATTAGAAAAAGGATATTAAATATAATATAGACTGACATCAAGTGTGCTGGCTAGCTGCAGCTAATGAGTTAACATTTCTCCTATAAAGGGCTTAATAAACAGTCAATAAATTTATTTGAATGAACTATGCTGTAGGAAAACATGTTCATTAATCTGCAACACTACAAATTCCTGCAAACTGGATGACATGAATAGTCGACAAATCTTATTTTTGTGCAATTGACCATGTTGGCTAGTACCTTGTTCCTCAAAATATGCCAGGGAATTTGCACTGCTCACATGCTAGGTACCAGAGTTAGTTTTAACATTTCCTGGAGATCACAGTCAATGCAATACTCCCCCAGTTTTGCACTGAAGCCTCCACCTGCATCATGCACTTCAGACCTGGACTTGAGCCCAAGCGAAGCAACTTCTGACTTTAGTGAAAAAAAACGTTTCCAATGCAACCTAGCCGAAAATTACCAAGAACAAGACACAAGCAAACAGTGTGTAATAGAGAGTTAAGTATACAAAAATCAGGATATGTTTGGGACAAAACAAATCATCGGGGATTACAGGACTGGTAACTACAGAGTTAAGTAAAAGCTTAAAGGAGCAAGGGCAAGACAAAAATAATTTTCATATTGGGGAACTTCTTCACTCAGAGGGTGTTAAGAGTGTGGAACGAGCTGCCTATGGAAGTGGTGGATGTGAGTTCCATTTCAACGTTGAAGAAAAATTTGGATAAGTACATGGATGGGAGGTGTATGGCAAGCTATAATCTGGGTGCAGGTCAATGAGACTAGGCAGAATAATATTTCAACACAGACTAGATGGGCCAAAGGGCCTATTTCGGTGCTGAGGTGTTCTATGTGTGTTGGTGCGTGGCCAAGTGGTTAAGGCATCAGTCTAGTGATCTGAAGGTCGCTAGTTTGAGTCTCAGCTGAGGCAGCGTGTTGTGTCCTTGAGCAAGGCACTTAATCACACATTGCTCTGCGATGACACCAGTGCCAAGCTGTATCAGCCCTAGTGCCCTTCCCTTGGACAACATCGGTGGCGTGGAGAGGGGAGACTTGCAGCATGGGCAACTGCCGGTCTTCCACACAACCTTGCCCAGGCCTGCGCCTTGGAAACCCTCCAAGGCAGAAATCCATGGTCTCACAAGACTAACGGATGCCTATTTAGTGTTCTATGACTATATTATGTGACTCTATTGAGTAGGCTGATAAGCACATTGCCCCAAAGGACAGTGAAATAGTAACAGTAGAAAGAGAAAGTGGAGAAACAGCAGGAGGGATAGTATTGGCAATGTTATGGAGATAACACTCTCAAGAACCGCATAGTCTTATTAGAAACAAAAGATTCCCAATGCTGGAATCAGGAGCAAAAGAACTAACTGCTGGAAGAAATTAACAGATCACACTCCATTTCTGGAGGCCAAGGGATGGTTAATGTAATCAGGTCAAGATTCTGCATGAGGGCTGACAATGTAGGGTGAAGATAGCCAAAACAAAGATGAAAGGAAGGGACGAGGTGGTTGCTGATAGGTGATGGATGGAATTAGGTGAGGTGGGAGATGATGGGCAGATGGAGCAAGAGGAAGGGGCTTGCTAACCTTCTGCATTTCTGAACAGTTCTATGATGCTATTGGCTGGAAGCCCATCTCCAGAGCTGCTGGCTAGGTGCACTTTGCAGTTCAGCATTACTATGTGGAATATACATTGCCTCTGTGCAGATACAAGGAATGTGCTGGAAGTCACATGCAGTGCTATATATGTCCTCCTGGACGGTCCCAACTTGTGCTCTTCTAGACATTTGCACCCATAAACTCACCTCCACAACAACATCCCTGCTCTGCCGATGGACTTGTATTTAGACTCAAGGCCTAGCTCCTTTTTGCTCTGCTTGGCTGGCAGCTGCAGCCACGTGGTCTGGAGGTCGGACAGAATCGCAGGACACCAAAAGGCACGTACAGCCAGCGTAACTGCGAGTATGGATGGGCGTGAAAGGGCAATAATAAGGCAAGACTCGGATTGGACGCCATTCAGCTCATGCTGCTGTTCTCCCAGAAGTCAGGTTAAATGTAAAAGTGAAAAGCAAACACGCAATAATACATTTACTGGAACTAACAATAAGCAATTTCAAAGAAAGGGGCCAATTGTTGCAGATTCACTCAGTGGCCACTTTATGAGGTACAGGAGTGGAAGCTCTCTGCTGCTGTAGCATATCCACTTCAGGTTTCGACGTGTTGTACATTTTGAGATGCTTTTCTACATACCACTGTTGTAACATGTGGTCATTTGAATTATTGTAACCTTCCTGTTAGCTTGAACCAGTCTGTCCGCTCTCCTTTGGCCTCTCTCATTAAGAAGCCATTTTGGCCCACAGAACTGACATTCACTGGATGCCGTTTTGTGTTTTTGCCCCATTGTAAACCCTAGCAACTGTTGTGTATGAAAAATCCCAGAAAATCAGCAGTTTCTAAGGTACTCAAACCACCCCATCTGGCAGCATCATACCAGGGTCAGTCACTTAGGTCACATTTCTTCCCCATTTTGGATGTTTGGGCTGAACCCCTTGAACATGTCAGCATGCTTTTTTTTTGGCATTGAGTTGCTGTCACATGATTTAAAGATTAGATATTTGCATTAGCGAGCAGTTGTACCTAATAAAGTGGACAGTGAGTGTCTATTACATGTTCTTCCTCAAAAATATTCTGGTAAACAAACCACAAATTCATTAAAAAACTAATAACTATTAATAAAAAATTAATAGCGTATTTAGGGACCTCTTTTGAATTCATGAATTATACAAAAAGTGCACGTATTACAAAATGGTATTGGTTCGAGGTTATTATTATATAGAGCCCAAACAACGTAGGCTGATTAAGTTCTAAAGAGAGGACGTGTCTCCTGTAGCAGGGAATTGATGAGAGGCAAGGCCTTTATTCAGTTGCCTTCCTCTCTTCACTGCTGGATTTCTACATACAGTCCATTTACTGCACTTCAATCGCAAGCTGTTGTTGCTATTTCCATTCAAAACTCCAGAAGCTGGGAGCCCAGGAGGCTGTTCCTGGGGCCACTGTGCCATTTGTTCAGCAGACCAGGAGGCACAGGTCCGATTGGCAACAGGAAATATATTTAACCTGTCAAAATGGATTTAAAACCATTGACGGTGGGAGCCGGATTACAGGCTCAGAATGTAAAGGATGAACTGACCAGGAAAATGAAAAGGGCATTGAAGGGTTAGAATTGTGTAACACAAACAGGTCTTTCAGATAATTGGGTCAGCACTGACCATCACACATCCATTTACACAAACCCTATTTTATTCTCCCAAGATGTGAGATGTGGAAGCTTTAGGTGCAGGGGAGATTTACCAAGATGCTGCCTGGATTAGAGAACGTGCTTTATGAAGAACTGTTGAGCGAGTTTGGGCATTTCTATTAGGAGCGAAGGATAAGAAGAGGCAATCTGATGGAGGTGTACAGGATGATAAAAGGTACAGAGTGGACAGCTAGTGCCTTTTCCCCAGGTCAACAATGGTTAATACAAGACGACATACTTTTGAGGTGATTGAAGAACAAAAATAGGGAGTTTTAGACATAGAGATTGGTGGATATGGATGGGATGGGATGGTGCTACAGGCAGATACATTGGGGGGGGCATTTAAATGATTCTGAGCTGAGCACATGCATGAAAGAAAATGGAGGGCTATGTGGGAGGGAATAATTAGATTGAGCTTAGAGTTGGATAAAAGGACAGCACATCATCACGGGGTGAAAGGCCTGTACTGGTCTATGTTTTATGTTCTATTAAGATACCACTCACCTACATACTGACAAATCTTTTCAAATTCTTTGAGGAAATAACAGGCAGGATAGACAAAGGAGAGTCAGTTGGATGTTGTTTACGTAGATTTTCAGAAGGCCTTTGGCAAGGGGCTACACATGAGGCTACTTAATAAGATAGGAGTCCATGGTGTTCAGAAAAGATATTAGCATGGATAGTAGATTGGCTGACTGGCAGGAAGCAAAGAGTGGGAGTAAATATGGCTTTTTCCAGTTGCCTGCCAGTGACTAGTAGTGATCTGTAGGGGTTAATATTGGGACCTCTTCTTTTCATATGATGTGTCAATGATCTTGGATTTTGTAATTGTTGGCTTTGTTGCCCAGTTTGCAGACAATACAAAGATAGGTGAAGAGGCAGGTAGTGTTCAGGAAGCAGAGGGATTTAGACAGATTAGGGCAAGGGGCAAGTAAGTGGCAGATGGAATGTAGTGCAGGGTAATGTATGGTCATGCACTTTGATAGAAGGAATAAAGGATTAGGCGATTTTCTAAATGAGGAGAAAATTCAAAAATCAGAGGTGAAAGACACTTGGCAGTCCACAGCAAGTGCCTTTTTTTTTGCATTTATTTCAAGAGGGCAAGAATACAAGAGCAAGGATGAAATGCTGAGGCTTTATAAGGCATTGGTCCCATACAGTTGTGGGATTGTTGTACTCCACAGCTCTGGGGTACCCAATGTGAAGCGATTTACATACTATGTATTGGAGCTGGGAATGGCACTGATGGATTATTCTGAAGTAACAACAACTGAAGTGGGCCAGATGATCACCTCCTATACTGCAATAATTCTGTGGCTCAGACAATTTCCAAAGGACAGTTTCTACCACCATCTGATCACTGTGTATTGCTGCCAGAGAGCAACAAATTTCACACCATGCAAGTCAGTGATGAAAAATCTGATTGATTCTTAGCAACGCTGTGGCCCCTTGTTAATTCTCTCAATTCTGCTCAGACGCACATTTGAGTTCTCAGCTGCCAGTCCAGCTTAGAACTGACAGCCACTTATAGGAGACAACAGATTTCTAAAGTAACACCTTTTGATTTGATGCTGATCTAGTTGTTTGGAAACATACGAGACTGCAGACACTAGAACCTGGAGCGGAAACTAAACCAGCAGAAGAACTCAACGCATCAAGCAGCTTTTGTGCTAGTTGTTGCCGCAAGTTCACAGTTCAAAGTAAATTTATTATCATAGTACAAATACGTCACCATATACTACTCTGAGATTTATTTTCTTGCAGGCATTCACAGTAGAACAAAGAAATATGACAGAATAAATGAAAAAAACTACACACGAACACTGACAACAGCCAATATGCAATCAAACAATCGATGCAGATCCTGCCGAGACCTTGAATCAAAACCAGGGCAGCAGATTATTGTATGAACTGCTTCAGCTAACTTGCCACCATTTTAGCGGCTAGATGATTATATTAACATTGAAATTTTACGAGCAATCCTCCAAGCGGACCACACCCTTGTCGTAGGGTTTGGAGGTTTGTGTTCCTCAATGACCCAGAGAGCTGCATTGGCTGGAGTCAGGGTCTAGTGCTTTGGCTCTTGGTAGGGTCACCCCTGCCAAACAGGTCAAAGGGTAGAGGCCAGACTAACAGTGAGTGGTCCACCCATCCACCAGGTTCAGGGGTTCAGTTCAGAGCTAACAACCCTGACTAGTCAAAAAATTCGTTAGAGAAACAGCAATGAGGAATCCATTTATATGTTTGTGGCTGAGGACCCTGAACAACACCTGAGGCACCACAGAGAAGATGGCCGAGGACAGATGGAGATAGAGGAACTTCACCGCTGCCCTAAATCCCAGCGGTGCAATGGGCAGCAAGTAAGTATTACAGCAATACTAAATAAAAATATAGTTATATGGTGCCTTTTGCAATTTCTTGATTCCTTAAAGCACCTCACGGCTAACTGGAACGTTTGAAAGCATTGTCACGGTTGTAAAATACAAACCCTGACAATCAATGCCATGCAGAAGCAAGTCCAATAAACAGGCAGTGACATTAAAAATCATTTTCTTTTTCCATGAGAAAAATAATCACGAAGCCAAGGATTAGGATGCCATGCTCTCTTCTCGCTGCTGCCAACAGGAACTACAGGAGCCTCAGGACCCAACCACAAGGTTCAAGAGCAATTATTACGCCTCAGACAACAGGCTCTTGGACCAGAGGGGATAACTTCACTTGCTCCATCAGTGAACTGCCCCCACAACCTAGGGATCCAATTTCAGGGACTCTTCATCTCATGTTCTCAATATTTATTGCTTGCTTGTTTGTTTGTTTGTTTATTTATTTATTTATTCATTCATTCATTCTTTCGTATTTGCGCAGTTTGTTGTCTTTTGCACACTGCTTGTTTGATTGTCCTGTTGGGTGCAGTCTTTCATCAATTCAATTGTGTTTCTAGGATTCACTATGTATGCTCGCAAAAAATGAATCTCAGGGTTGTGTATGGCAACATATATAGACTTTGATAATAAGTTTATTTTGAACTTTTAACGGTCCCATGGCATTGTAAATGTCCTCCTGAGAGGGCAGACAGAGCTTCATTTTATATCTCATCTTAAACAGTGCTTCAAACAGTATGTCCTCCATATTGCAGTGGAATGTTTTTCATCACGTCTTTGGACTGGGACGTGGACTTAGAATTTTGACTCAGAGGCAAAGTGGTTGCAACTGAGCCTCTGCTGGTCGATGAGGCTTAACCTGGATCAGTCAGTTTCCATTTAACGTCCCATCAAACAAACCTTGCTGCTGGAAATGAACAACATACCTGTTACAGTGAAAGGTCAAGTGCAAAATCTCAATGTTGTGCAACACATGATTGATCTGCAAGGAGAAGTAATGGAGGAAATATCAATAGGGACTTGTCCTTCTGGTTGAAATGCACTTAATTAAGTGTCCTTTGCTAGGACAAGTCTATTAGCAGTGACAGTTTTACTACACAGCTTCTCAGTTCATTTCTCTGCTCAGTCTCTGCAAAATGTCATTTGGCACCATGTTACCTTTAAATGATGTCTTACTGACCTCAGCAGATGTTTGGGAAATGGATGGTGGAGAATTGCGTAGAATCACAGAATTCAAGGAAAACGTACAAGGCTCAAGGAGACTATTCAGCTCATTGTAGCCACTCTGGTCAACAAACAAACTACCTACAATCCCGGGGCAGTTTCTCTGTAGGTCTTTGCTCTGCAAGTATACATCGGAAGTGGAACTGGATATAGTTGGCTTATTATTGTCTCATGTACCGAGATATGGTCAAAAGCTTTTGTTTGTCTGCCCTGTAGACAGATCATACCACACGCTGAGGTAGGAAAAAGAAAACCGAATGCAGGATATAGTGTTACTGAGGAAATGTGCTGCAAGGCCCATGACAAGGTAGACTGGGGGATCTAGAGTTCAACTTTTAGAGGACAAGAGGTTGATTCACGAGTCTGATAACAGCAGGTAAGAAGCTGACCTTGACCCTGGTGGTATGTGTTCAAGCTTTTGTATCTTTTGCCCCCCCACCATTTACTGTTTAAATGTTTTGAGGGTTTCTGCCTCTACTGCTCTTTCAGTCTGTAATGTCTAGCCCTGTACCACTCCCTGCACTGAAAATATTCCCCTCTCCCTCTTTGTCATTCTACTGATTGGTTTAAATCTGTGCTCCTTGCTTCTTGACTTCTCTGCCAAGGGAAATGTCATATTTCCTCCATTTTGGTGCCTCAATTTTTTCTTTAATTTATTATATCATGAAGTCCCTCCTTAGACTCCATAGCAAAGAAAACAACAGCAGTCCTTCTGGTACTTCCACATGGCTAGAATTCTCCAGTCCTGGCAACATCTTTCCAAATTCTCGGCTCACCTTCTCCAGTGCAATTACAGTTTTACAGGTTGTTCAGAGCTGCACCAGCTGTGGTCTAACCAATGTTCTGTGTGCATACTCACCCCCACAATGTCACCACTCTGCCCCCTGTAGTGTTCAGAAATCCAGCTCCACACTGCCATCACCGCTCCCATATTACATAATTCAGCTAATAAAGGAAATCATCTTACAGGCTCTTAACTCCATTGAGCTGCCCTTCTTTAAGGATCTGTGGACACACATTCAAAGATCCTTCTGTTCCTTCACACTACACAATACCCTCCTATTTGTTGCATGTTCCAAAATGCATTACCTCATACTTATCAGGATTCAAACTTCTTCCTCATGTCCTCTACACCTGTCTGAACCATCACTCGAAGTGGAAGTCCAAGTATAGAACCCTCCGTTTCCCGAATGTCAATAAAGAAAACTCCATTAATCTTAGCTTCCTGCCAGTATTGGATCATTCCCCCTTGGATCACAGAACCTTCCACCTTTTTGAGTATCTGGCCATGTGACACTTTGGGGGAAGAGCCCTTGCTAAAATCCCTGAAGTTGGATCAAATTCACTATTCTCATTAACCCCTTTAGTTGCCTCTTCAAACAACTATTTAAACCTCATTTGGCCTTGCATGCTGAGGTAGTCAGTTATATAAAGATTTATTTAAGATTCTAAGGGGGCTTATCAAAGAGGAAGATGTAAGGCTATTCCCCCCAGGTAAGAGAGTCTATTACTGTAGGAGGCAGTCGCAGAATAAAAGGTCAACCATTTAAGATTGAGAAGAGGAATAATACCTTCCCTCTGATGGATAACTGTCTGAGATTCTTTGTTCCAGGCAGCAGTGGATGCCAAGACTTTAAGTGTATTCAAGACTAAGAAAAAGATTTTCGTGTAATAGGGGATTCAAGGGCTATAAGCTTTAATGAAAAGTCATAACATCAATTCTGTATTTCATTCCACAGCTGTTGCCTAACCAGTTAGTTACTACTGCTATTTTCAAATTTTATACAAGATTTATGGGAACCGGTCAGGAAAACAGAGTGGAAGCCAAAGATTAGATCAGTCATAAATGCTGGAGTAGCCTCCAAGGGCTTTTATCTTATATTCTGCTGAATGCCACTTTTCAGGTTTAAATCAATGTACACTCAGGCAGTGCACACACATTATCAGAAAGATAAAATGCTGGGAAGAACCTTTCCAAGTTCAGTATTATGCTAAATTAAATTAAAAACATGAGAAAGTTTTCAAAAGTTGGAAATGCAAAGCAACACACACAAAACGCTGGAGGAACTCAAAAGGTCAGACAGTATCTATGGAAATGAATAAACAGTCAACATTTCGGGCCAAGACTGGATAGAAAGGGGGAATATACCAGAATAAGGAAGGGAAGGAAGATAATAGAAGGTGATAGGTGAGGCCAGGTGGGTAGGAAATATAAAGGGCTGCAGAGGAAGGAATATGATAGCAGAGGTGAGTGGGCCATAGGAGAAAGGGAGGGGTGATTCAGGGGGAGGTGATAGGCAAGCGGCCAGAGTGGGAAATAGAAGAAGAGGGGAGGGGGAGGGGGATGGAACTTTTTTTTAGCAGAAGGAGAAATTGTTATTCATGCCATTAGATTGCAGGCTACTCAGAGAGAATACAAGGTGCTACTCTCCCACCCTGCAGGGTGACTTCACCTTGGCACAAGAGGAGGCCATGGACCAATGGGTCAGAACAGGAATGGAAATCAGAATTAAAATGTTTGGCCACTGGGTAGTTCCACTTTTGGCAGATGGAGCGGAGGTGTTCAATGAGGCGGTCCCTGAATTTACGATGAGTCTCATCAATGTAGAGGAGGCCACATCAGGAGCACCGGACACAACAGGCCACTCCAGCATATCCGCAGGTGAAGTGTTGCCTCATCTGGAAGGACTGTTTGGGTCCCTGAAAGGAGGTGAGTGAGGAGGTGAATGGGCAGGTGTAGAAGCACTTTGGCTTCTTGCAAGGTTAGGGAGATTAGTGTAGAGGGACGAATGAACAAGGGAATGACAAAGCCAACGATCCTTGTAGAAAACATAGAGAGGGCAGGGGGGAGTTAAAGATATGTTTGGTGGTAGGATCCGTTTGGAGATGGCGCAAGTTGCGGAATACGATGTGCTGGATGTGGAGTCTCATGGGGTGGTAGTTAAGGACTAAAGGAACTCTATCATTGCTAATGCAATGGGAAGATGGGGTAATGCAGGAAATGGAGGAGACGCAGGTGCAGGCAGCATCAATGGTGGAGGAAGAGAAACCATGTTCTTTGAAGAAGGACATCTCTGATGTCCTGGAAAGGAAAGTCGCATCCTAGGAACAGATGTGGTGCAAACGAAGGAACCAAGAAAAGGCAATAGTATTTTTACATGAAACGGGGTGAGAATCGGTAGGTCTGTAAAACATGTTGGCCGACAGTTTGTCTCCAGAGATGGAGAGAGAGAGAGATCAAGAAAGGGGAGGGGGGGTGCCAGAAATGGACCAAGTGAAATTAACGACAGGGTGGAAATTGGAGGCAAAGTTGATGAAATAACAAGCTCGGCATGGGTGCAGGAAGCAGCACCAATGCATTCTTCAATATAGTGGAGGGAGCATTTGGGAGCATTACCAGGGAAGGCTTGGAACATGGAATATTCTACATAGCCAACGAAGCTGGGGCCCATGCGGCTACCCATGCTTTACTCTTTGAGTCTGGAGAAAGTGGGAGGGGCCAAGTGAAAAATTGTTGAGGGTGAAGACCAGATCTGCCAGGCAGAGGAGGGTGGAGGTGGGCAGGAACTGGTTGGTTCTTTTATTGAGAAAGAAATGGAGAGCTTTAAGGCCTTCTTGATGCGAGGTAGAAGTGTATAGGGTCCGGACATCCATAGTGAATATGAGGGTTCAGGGCCAGGGAATTGAAAGTTACTGCGGAGATCGCCAGCATGAGAAGTGTCACAGACATAGGTGGTAAGGGATTGAAACAAGGGGTACGGGATGAAATTGAGGTATGAGGACACACCTTCAGTGGGGCAGGAGCAGGCAGAGACAATGGGCCTACCCAGACAGTCAGGTTTGTGAACATTGCGTAGGAGGTAGAAGCGAGCAGTCTGGAGTAACGGAACTATGAGTTTTGTGACAGTGGATGGGAGTTCTCTGGAGTTGATAGGGCCAGTGATAGCATTGGAGACAGTTTTCTACAGTTCCAGAGGGGGTTCTTCTTCAACAGTAGGTATGAGGGGGTGTCTGAAAGGTGCCGCCTGGCCTCAGCAAAGCGGAGGTCAGAGTGCCACACTATAACAGCACCACTTTTGTCTGCGGGTTTGATGGTGAGGTTGGGATTGGTGCAGAGAGAGTGGAGGGCAGTGCGTTCAGAGGGGTTAAAGTTCGAGGAGGAGAGAGGAGGGCTGAAGTCGAGACAGCTAACGTCCCATTGGCAATTCAAGATGAAATGATCCAGAGCAGGCAGGGAACCAGAGCAGGGTGTCCAAGAAGAGGAGGGGGGTTGGAAATGGGAGAAGGGGACATCAGCGAGGGGTGTGGAATTCTTGCTAAAAAAGTGGGCTCAGCGAGGAGACGACAGAAGAAGAGTTTGACCAGTGACGGGTACGAAACTGACTGAGGTGCAGGCAAAGGGGAACAAATATAAGGCACTAGCTGAGGACAGAACATTCTACCTCGGAGAGGGGAAGGTTGGTGGGAATGGTGAAGACACGGCAGCGATTAGAGGGAGGAAGAGAGCTGGTAGTGCCATAAGAGAGAGGAGAGTTGAGGTGTTCAGCGAAGGTGGGGTAGGAGGAAGGTGGAGGATCCGAGGACTCAAAGGATGATTGTGGAGCCTGAGGGATGCAGGGTTGAGAGTGGTGGTAGGGGAAGGGGAGGCTGGAGGCCCAGTGGCAGTGAGAAGCGCCTCAGCCTGGATGTGCTGCCAGTCGAGGTCGTCTCGAGCTGGAGCTGGAGGCCAGACATTTTCTGAAGGCATCTGGCATTGGCAGCGGTGGAATCCGGGGTCTGGGTCTGCTCAGAGGCATTGGAACCAGGGTTGGCTAGAATTGTATCGCCAATCCAGAGTGTCCAGGGGCGTCAGAGCCAGGGTTGGAGTTGGTGAGATCCATGGTCTGGGGGTGTCCAATAGAATCGAGGTCCAAGTGGGATTTAAATTGGACCCAATTTTACTAAACCTGCTCTATCAATCAGATTGAAGTTATTAATGAGAAATTAATGTTGCGTAGTAAACTTTGCCTCTTCATAATGCTAGTAACCTGGGTTCAGTCCCAACTTCAGGTCCTATCTAGAGTTTGTATACTCTCCTTGTAATTGTGAGGCTTTCTTCCCAGGCACTGTTTCCTTCCAAGAACATGCAGGTCAGTAAGTTAAGTGGCTAAATAAAAATTTGTTTAGACCGCACTGGGAGTATTGTGTGCAGTTTTGGTCACCCCCATTATGGGAAGGATACGGAGACTGTGGTGAGGGCGCAGAGGGGTTCACCAGGAAACTGCCTGGATTAGATAGTATGAGTGATAATGAATAGTTAGACAAATTTAGATTGTTCTCCCTAAAATGGAGGTTTTAAAACGATGAGAAAGGTAGAACAAGTTAGATGGTCAGAATCTTTGCCTCAGGTCAAACAGCAAGAAGAGATGCTTTTAAGGTTAGAGAGGGGAAGTTTAAGGGTGACATGAGGCCAATTTTTTTTTAATATATAACTCAAGAGTGGTAGGTGCTGGAATAGGCTTCCAGGGGTAGTAGTGGAATCAGGCAGTCTGGTGGAGGTTAAGATTTTTAGGTAAACACATGAATCCTGCCATTAACCTAGTACTTTACCTTCACGTTCAATCATCCAAAGTGTATTAACTAACACTTTTCCAGGTTGAACTCCATCTGCCACTTCTTTGCCCAGCTCAGCATCCTGTTTACAGTATATCCCATTGTAACTTACAGCAACCTTCTACACTATCTTCAATATCTCCAACCTTCATGCCTCTGCAAATTAACTAATATATATGGCAAAGAGCAAATGACCCAGATAGATCCCTGTGGAACGCCACGAGTCACCGGCTTCCAGGCAGCATATGTTCCATCTGCTTCTGTGTTCATTCCAAAGGTGAAGCAATCTCTTCCTTAGATGAGTCCATATCACTTCTCATAGTAGCCTTCGTGTATCCAGCCATCCTTTCATTGAGGAAGAGCTAAAAATTGCTTTGCTGCTAAAGCCCTGGTCAGAAATATGGGGGAAAAAATTGTAGGCCAACCTGACTTTAATTTCCCAAACATTACCTTTGGTCTGTGTAGTTTGCCAGCAAATCACATGTTGTGAGTCCAAGCTCCACTACAGAAACCCACAAACTGTAACTCTATCATGCTCGATTAGACAGTGTATTTGTCAGTTTCTGTACAGTTTAACAATTTATGCCTGCTTGTTTTCAATATAACTACCTATATATATGTAACTGTTCAGTATGTTTCCTAGTGGTCACAGAATGTATATGCAATTGCTCAGTGTGTCCTCTGGTGGTTACACTTCATTTGTATTATTTTGGAAGCTTCTCTGGTATTGCATTATTTGAATAGGCGCTATCTGATTGGTTAACTCTTATCTACAGATTTCAATGGAACGTCTCTTATCTATGGTATAAGAAGGGCTTAACACTTCGGCCTACCACTGTTACTACTTTCCTTTCCCTGCTAGACCCCTGCTTTTCTATGTTTCCAATCTCTTTGTTGTATTAGCGCATCATAAAACAATCATGAAGCAACAAGTTTTATGCCTCTTTCTTGACTTCAGAAAGAACTTTGTATCAAAAACATCAGAATCTAACAAGTACTACACTCAGGAAGGAGCTGTCTTTCAATCTGGGTTGCCCCGCTCTTTCAGGTGAACGCAAGTGATTTGTAGAGAAAGGGAATGATTTCCTATATCAAATTACTACTTACTCCTGAACCAATATTATCAGAAAGGATTCTCCAGTCAGTTGTATTTTTTCTATTTGTGGGACTTCCATCGGGAAGGAGGCACAGAGGCCTGAAGGCACACACTCAGTGATTCAGGAACAGCTTCTTCCCCTCTGTCATCTGATTTCTAAATGGACATTGAACCCATGAACATTACCTCACTACTTTTTTATTTCTGTTATTTTGCACTACCTATTTTAACTGAACTATTTAATGGACATATACATACTCAGTTTTTTTCTCTCTTATTTATTTATCATGTATTTCACTGTACTGCTGCTGTAAACTTAACAAATTTCATGGCATATGCCGGTGATATTAAATCTGATTCACTAATTCCAAGGCTGAAATACATTTCCTACAATACAATAGCAACTATTACTCAAAAGTATGGCACTTGCTGTAAAGCATTCAGGTTGAGAGATGTGCGATGGAATTCATAGAAAACATAGAAAACCTACAGCACAATACAGGTCCTTTGGCCCACAAAGCTGTGTCGAACATGTCCTTACCTAGGAAATTACCTAGGGTTACCCATAGCCCTCTATTTTTCTGAGCTCCATGTACCTGTCCAGGAGTCTCTTAAAAGACCCCATCGTATCTGCCTCCATCACTGTCGCTGGCAGCCCATTCGATGAACTCACCACTCTGTGTAAAAAACTTACCCCTGACATCTCCTCTGTACCTACTTCCAAGCACCTTAAAACTGTGCCCTCTCGTGTTAGCCATTTCAGCCCTGGGAAAAAGCCTCTGCCTATCCACACAATCAATGCCTCTCATCATCTTATACACCTCTATCAGGTCACCTCTCATCCTCTGTCACTCCAAGGAAAAAAGGCCAAGTTCACTCAACCTATTCTCACAAGGCATGCTCTCTAATCTAGGCAAAATCCCTGTAAATCTCCTCTGCAGCCTTTCTATGGTTTCCACATCCTTCCTATAGTGAGGTGACCAGAACTGAGCACAGTACTCCATGTGGGGTCTGAGCAGGGTCCTATATAGCTGCAATATTACCTCTCAACTCCTAAACTCAATCCCACGATTGATGAAGGCCAATGCACCATATGCTTTCTTAACCACAGAGTTAACCTGCATAGCAGCTTTGAGTATCTTATGGACTTGGACCCCCAAGATCCCTTTGATCTTCCACACTGCCAAGAGTCTTACCATTAATACTATATTCTGCCATCATATTTGACCTACCAAAATGAACCATCTCACATTTATCTGGGTTGAACTCCATCTGCCACTTCTCAGCCCAGTTTTGCATCCTATGTAACGCTGTAACCTCTAACAGCCCTCCACATTATCCAGAACACCTCCATCAGCAAATTTACTAACCCATCCCTCCACTGCCTCATCTAGGTCATTTATAAAAATCACAAAGAGAAGGGGTCCCAGAACAGATCCCCGAGGCACACCACTGGTGACTGACCTCCATGCAGAATATGACCCATCTACAACCACTCTTTGCTTTCTGTGGGCAAGCCAGTTGTGGATCCACAAAGCAATGTTCCCTTGGATCCCATGCCTCCTTACTTTTTCAATAAGCCTTGCATGGGGTACCTTGTCAAATGCCTTGCTGAAATCCATATACACTACATTACCTTCATCAATGAGTTTAGTCACCTCCTCAAAAAAGTTCGATCAGGCTCGTAAGGCACAACCTGCCCTTGACAAAGCCATGCTGCCTATTCCTAATCATATTATGCCTCTCCAAATGTTCATAAATCCTGCCTCTCAGGATCTTCTCCAACAACTTACCAACCACTGAAGTAAGACTCATTGGTCTATAATTTCCTGGGCTATCTCTACTCCCTTTCTTGAATAATGGAACAACACCCGCAACCTTCCTATCCTCCAGAACCTCTCCCGTCCCCATTGATGATGCAAAGATTATCGCCAGAGGCTCAGCAAACTCCTCCCTCGCCTCCCACAGTAGCCTGGGGTACATCTCGTCCGGTCCTGGTGACTTATCCAACTTGATGCTTTCCAAAAGCTCCAGCACATCCCCTTTCTTAATATCTACATGCTCAAGCATTTCAGTCCACTGTAAGTCATCTTTTTTATAAATCACCAAGATCCTCTTCCGTAGTGAAAAATGAAGCAAAGTACTCATTCCACCTGTAGAAGCTGGTAGTGATTTAGATCTTCCACACACAAATAAATTAACCTTCTGATTTAGTTCTGCTAATTTGCAGTTCTGTCAATAATTCAAAGAAATCTTGCTAAACACCACACGCCAACATTTCTTATTCTCCTTGGTACCCATGACTATATCAGGCACCAATAACTAGAGACTGATTAGAAAAGGTGTTTACAAAACATTTAATCAAGAATGTTTCAGGCCAGTTACAATATGTCATCCACCTTTCACTGTAACACACTAAAACCAGCTCATAACTAATCAATAGTTAAATCCAAATAAAACACACTCCTCAATATTACTATCAACCTGCGGATGACATCAGTACAACTGAATACTACAATTTTAAAGAAGCTTCATTTGCCACATCCACATCAAAACACACATCGTCTGTTTGAGCCAATCAGCAAGGACTTTGCTGGGCAGCCCACAAGTGTCACCTAGCAACAACACAGCATGCCCACAACTCATTAACCCTAACCGTACATCTTTGGGATGTGGGAGGAAATCAAAGAGCACCTGGAGGAAACCCACATACATGGTCATGGGGAGAATATACAAACTCCTTACAGACAGTTGTTGCAATTAACTCTGATCTTGCAGCTAGAGCTGTAAAAAGTTGCACTAGCCACTGTGCTACCAGGTCACATCTCACTCAATCGTTTTACCCTGGTGCTTATCCACATCCTGGACTTTGGTCATTTACTAAAGCACTACAGTTAAAGTTTTAAAGAAGCCTCTTTTCCATGCATCTGATCAATTCTTTTTCACTGACATTAAAAACAAACCTTTAAACATTTATGTGTTTAGAAGTTCTACCACACAAAGATACAAAAACACCTGACTGTAATAACATTTCAAACTGAAGCACTCACAAAATCACATTTTCTGACAACTGTGCAATCATTAGAAGTGTTAGGGTGATACAAGGAGAGTTGTAACTCTGTGCTGTTCCTGGTAACAATGTTCAGGAACTTGGAGAGATTGACTGTTGAAAGCAATGAATGTGGAACAGGTAAATTTCATTTTAATCCAGCAGAGACTCAGTAATGGAAATGCTTTGCTGACTGGTTTAACCTTAGCAGAAATCTAAACATAACAAAGAGTGTGATGTATGTAGAAAGCAAAGTTTGGGATTACCTATGAATGAGCTGACTGAAGTACAACTGATAAGCAGAACTTTGAAAATTCAGCAATGGCACAACTTGCTTTAAAAACCACCTGTTTCCCTTTCCCATTGGAAGTCACAGGAGGCAACAAGTGATGATAGAACCTGATGGTATTAAGGCAGGGAGTGGGTTGAGGTGGGGGAGATTGTGAGAGAAGCAAGCAAATGGATGTCATTCCCGCTGCCGCAGGACTACTGCTGGGACAGATACCTGGTAGATTAGGTGCACATTTTTCTAAATGTGTGGGAGCCATTAGCAAAACTGGTATCTATACAGATCTATATAAACCTATTGTATATAGTGAAGTTAGATATGAACCATTCGATAGGATTTGGTCTGTTAGGATATTGATGCCACTTTGGGATGAACTGCAAGGTGGTGTGAGATTATTAATGTTCCCAAGAAGCTGGGAAACATGCAGAAGATTAAGGTGCATGAGGCAGTAAGTTCGTGTTCTCAGAGAATTATTAAACAAAAAAAAAAACAAGATAGCCCATGACAAAGCGAACACAGTCTCTGTGAATAATTTCAAAAGAACCTCAACCAGATTTCTAATTGGCAAAGACAGAAACCAAAAGGAAATATTATATATCCCTGTTTTCCAATCCATTGGTTGGAAGAAGTCTTGCAGATTGAATGAGCATTTTCTCAGGTTGACTGATGATTTACTATCTTAATTACTGCCACTATATACCTTGTATCTTTCCAACATCCTAAAGCATCATTATTTGTACATAAACCCTCTTCAACAATGTAAGGAAAAAAATATACATACTTCACATCACTGAAGACGTTCATCTGCAGCTTCAAGAGGTGCGCCAGACCTTCCATCAATTCGACCCCTTTCTCTACACTCAGGGGGCTGTTGGGAGAAAGGAGTGGGGGAGGGAAATACAATATCAATAATAAGAGTTCATTCATAACTGTTGAGCCAAAGGCCAATGATCTATCACCTTTGACCATTCTAGAATGCAAGCGGCAACACATTATATTCTTGTCAAACTGCAATGTTAATGGCAAGGGAATTGGGATCAGGTGCTGCTTAAGACATGATGAATAACCCAAATTCTCCACCAATCGTAAAATCAATTAGCCACAAATGGAATAGATATAAAAGACATAATTCATTAGTAGTCAGTCCTTGTGCATGAACAAACAAAAAATAATTAAACTTACCATAAAGTTTTAATTTCATGTGCAGAAAATAGCCCAATTAAAACATTAATTTCATAAGTAAAGCTTTGGATAAAGGATATTGCTCTATCTTATTCAAGTGTTTAATTTTTCCATTTAGCTCCTCTTACAAGTACCTTAGGTCAACTAAAAATGATCATGAGCAAATTAAATGAGATTTTATGGGGTGTGCATTATTTAGGATGTTGTTAAAGCTAAATTATTCTGTTAGGGATTGTAGGTTTTCTGAGTGACATTTTTGTCATCTAACTGTTCCAAATCACTTGTTGGGTCTGGGTAACGTGGAGTTCCAGGAACGTTGAGTGTAGATGATCTGCAATGGAGTGAAATGTAGGTTCTTTCCTAATTAGTGCAAAGAAATCTTCCACTTCATATCATAAAAGCATTTTTAGGCATCAAATTTCCCACTGAGGCAAAAAACATTTAAGTTTATGTAAGATTCAGGATATGAACATGTGATCCACATGATTTAAAATGCTGCATCAATATATTCAACTAGAGTTTGAAATAGCCAATCACTGAATGCTCCTGTGAACCAACCAACTTACTGTCTATACAACCAATTTACAATCCACACTATGTGTGTAAAACAGTTTTATTGGCAAACTGTAAAAATAATACATTTGGACTGTGTGACTTCAATGCAAAACATGATGCTGTTTCAAATGGGTCTTGTGCTGCAGTTCCCCTTCACTGTATATAATGTTACCAAATTTCAGAAGTCCCTAGTGCAAAACAATGAAGATGTTGGAAACACCAAGCAGGTCAGGCAGCATCAATGAAGGCAGTGCTAAAGGTTCAGCTTTCTTTGTCACAAATTTGGAATACTGCTAAGCTGGAGAGAGTGCAGAGGAGATTTACGAGGATGTTGGGACTCGAGTGACTGAGTTATGGAGAGAGGTTGAAGCAGATTGGGACTTTTCTCAGTAGAGAATGAGAGGTGATCTTAAAGAAGCGTATAAAATTATGGTTGGCACACATAGGGTGAATGTGCGCAGTCTTTTTCCCCAGGGTTAGAGAATCAAGGACTAGAGGTGAGAGGGGAAATATTTCATAGGAATTTGAGGGGCAAGCATTCCACCCAGAGAGTGGTCAAGAGATAGAATAACCTGTCACTCAGAGGGAGTGGTTGAGGTATGTACATATGTTACAATATTAAAAAATTACATGACTAGGAAGGGCTTAGAGGAATATGGGTCTATAGCAGGCAGTGGGACTAGCTTTAATGGTTGGCATGGACTCGTTGGGCCAAGGGACCAGATTCCAAGCTGTATGACTCTAAAACTAAATGAAGAAGAGTTTGGTGAAAGATCATTGGCCTGGAGCACTAACACTTATTCTCCATGCTCTGATAATTATTGTTAGCAGTCCCTTACCACTTTAATGTTGATTGTCTCTTCACCACCAACGCCCCCCCCAGGCAAATCTCAAGAAGATCAAAGTAGCTGACCCTTTCATCCAAGCTGTAATGGGACTAGACTCCTCCTTGGAATGTGCTGGGATAATTCGGATATGTATTTGTGTGTTGCCAATTCCTCAATTCTGGCCTCTTCTTAGTTGCCACATTTAATGACTCCACCATGGTCAGTAATGCCTTCAGAATGTAAGTTCTATAAATCCCTCCAAGTAAATGTCCAGCTCTTTTCCCAGGATGTTGTTTCTTAATTCTCATTGCTATGATCCATTTTTAGTACCCTGGGCTAATGTCATTACATGTATATTCTGCTTGTCACTATATTCTACATAATGCCAAATCTTGACTGATAATGTGGCAACAAATATATGTGGAAGTCTGTTCGATGCTATTTTTGCTACCTGTGAAAGTATATTGTTATCTTAGGGTTTTGGAAGTATTCCTGTAAAAAAGAGTGGGGAGAAATTTTAAAGAAGCTTGGTCATGATGGATTTTACTCAAAATGAATCTTCATGACCAATTATTCATACATCTCATCAGCATGGATGATAAGACAAAGAAATAAATGTAATTTTAAGCTTTGAAAATTATTGAAGCAGCAGGTGGTAGAACACAATGGACAATTTCTTCTTCACCAGCTGTCATTTTTGCACTGAACATTTTCTGAAGAAGCATGAGAATAAGATTTCATCTGTATGCAGTTCCGGTCAACATGCTATAGAAAGAATGTGATGGCACTGGAGAGGAGATTCACCAGGATGTTGCTGGGATAGAGCAGGTCAGTCATGAAGTGAAATTGGAACTAGTGCGTCAGCTTATTTCTACTGAGGAAAAGTTTGGATGCAAGGTCATCAACCTGAAGCATTAACACTTCATCTCCGTGCCCTAATAAATATTTCAAGCGTTTTCTTGCATTTTTAGTATTGAGTGTTTTTCACCTCCACACACTCAGTCAAGAAGACCCAAGAACCTGACCCTTTTATCCAAGTTGTAGGAAGCAGAGGGGGTTAAGACGGAGCAAGATTTAGGTAAATACAATTATGATGGGTAGGTATTGGGTAGACTGCTGGAAATTATTCATAGTCACAGAGAAGTACAGCACAGAAACAGGCCCTTCAGCCCATCTAGTCCATGCCAAAACCATTTATACTGCCTATTCCCAACAACCTGCACGGGGACTATAGCCCTTCATATCCCTACTATTCATGTACCTATCCAACCTTCTCTTAAAAGTTGAAATCAAGCTTGCATGGACCACTTGTGCTGACAGCTCATTCCACACTCTCACAACCCTCTGAATGAAGAAGTTTCCTTTGAACATCTCACCTTTCACCCTTAATCCATGATCTCTAGTTGTAGTCCCACCCAACCTCAATGGAATAAGCCTGCTTTCATTTACCCTATCTATAACCCTCATAATTTTGTATACCTCTATCAAATCTCCTATCAATCTTCTATGTTCTAAGAAATACAGTCCTAACTTATTCAATCTTTCCTTATAACTCAGGTCTTCCAGGCCCAGCAACATCCTTGTATTCCTTATATCAGAGGTAAATAAAGCTACAACACAGAGGTTGAGGGTAAAGGGGAAGAGAGTTGGAGGAGATACAGTATGAGTGAGATCTTTTCCACCCACAGAGTAAAGAGTACTTGGAATGCACTGCCTGAGAGATGGGTTGAAGCTGAGACATTTACAAAGTGTCCAGATGAACATTCAGGCATAGAGAGCCATGGTCCAGGTGCTGGGTGATGGGGTGATGGAGTTAATGGAGAAAGGCGCGCACTGAACGACATGGAGACATCAGACTGAGTGATTCAATGATTCCATGATTCTAAGAAAAGAAAAGATATGCAAAGCCATTGAGAAAGAGCAGACATTTGGGACTATTTGTTCTAGCAAAAAGATAGCTCTTTAAATACAAATGTACTATAAAATGTTGTCTAGATTCAAATAAAGAAAACACTTCATCCAAAGAAGTCCCTCAAATTAGCAAATCACCAGTGTGACTTATCGCTGAGTCTTCAGAGACAGAGATTCAGGACAGAGTAATTAACAATAATTTACTTTGCCTTATTATTATATCCACTGGTTATCACTTTTGTGAATCCCCTTCACATTTCTTCTAAGATCTATATATCCTCTTTATAGACTGTAATTGTGCAGAGTACTCCAATTGTGGGAGAGGGATTATCAGCTACTTATGAAAAGCATGGACCTGAAATGTTTATCCGAGTTAGCTCTCCATGGACGTAGCCCGACCTGCTGTGTATTTCTAGCACATTCTCTTGACGGTCATTTCTAATCGGTCTACAGCAAAGCCAGTCTAGGAGAACTGCCAATGTAATTCACTGTTTTGTTGAAAACATGATAGTGCAGATACTTACTTTTGCGACGTCACAATATATCCACACAGATCATTTTTTGATGATTCTGCTTCCAGGTTCAAGTCTCCAAGTTGGGAATTTTTCTTCTGAGTTTCTCTATACAAAGGATTCCCATCAGTTTCCTGACTGGCAAAATCTGACTCATCTAAGCCAAGGATGTCACTTTCGGACTTCCTGACGTTGGACACCTCTCTGGTGATAGTGTTGCTTTTCACATTTTCCATCCCAACTGTTCCACTGGATGAGAAGCCAAACCTTTTGATTTGGTTTCCCTGCGGGTTGATGTACAGGGGGTCAAGACCCAGTAGTTCAGTAAGAATTTGCTTCTCTTCACTGCTCACCTCCTCTGTGTTGGGAATCTTCCGCTGTGACAAGGATTAATTAGGATTAGTTAATATTAAACTATAATGATAAGTGCTACATGGAAGTAAAACGTCCTCTTTGTTATCACCTGCTCAACGCATTCAGTTCATTATGTGCCTCTTCAGCGTTGTTGCATTTAAGGTTTGACATGGGGGTACAGCAAGTGGTGCTCCTGTAACCTAGTTTGATCCCGACACCCCTGGTATTCTTTCCAGTCTGCACACTCTCACTGTAACTGCAAAGGCTCAGCCTTCTTCCCACATCCAGAAGATACCCTTGTTGATCAGTTAATTGTCAATGCAAATTGGTTCTAGTATTGTTGGCTATTATTCCCCTCCATGCTGAGCGCCTCCAGTATTTTGTATATTGGAAGGAGAATTAGGGCGGAGACGGTCTGTATATGAAAGAGAATAGGTTGCAGTGGGGAATAAGTAGGGGAAGGGTAATAATGAGACTTCTCTGAGACCTGGCCTCTGAAACCCAATGGCCGCCACCTCATTTGTAACGAAATATGAAATTCACATCTTTGTGTGCATGTCTAACAAGCTAATTTCTGTGCAAAATACTGTTACTAAATAACTTCACTTAACACTTAGAAACCACACTATAAAACCTTAATCAGTTCATTAACATGATGGAAAGCTTATTTAAAAGAGAAAAGTACTCTGTCTCATTTTAATAGTGATATAGTACAGTAATAAAGGGAGCATCTATGTTAAAAAAAAATCCCATGTAGTGATAGATCTCTCATTCTCAGAGTAATTACCGCTTCTTTTTAAAGTGGTGATATTAACCATGTCTACAAATTCCAGAAAAGGAAATGGTCCCACTTCACACCCAGCTATATGCTGGACTGTGAACCAATCTCAATAGCAAAACATAATGCTGAATATTGTATATAGTATGATTCAGAGGAAGCCTGGCAGGGCAGATATTGTAAGGATGCTTTCTATGGTGGGGAGAGATCCGGGGAGTATGGTCTCAGGATGAGCAGATGATCAAGATTAAGAAGTACAACATTTTCCAAATGGTTGTGAATCAGTGCTGTAGAAGATGAGTCGTTAAGTCATAGTCACAAAGCATGGAAACCAATCTTTCAGCCCATATTGTCCATGCCAACCAAGGTGTTCATCTTAACTAGACCTTGGATTTAGACCATACCCTCGAAATTTTTCCCATCTAAAAGCACAGTGACGACGGAGATAAATTTCACTACATAGGAGGTAAGGGTAATGGGCACGCTTCCCTCTAAGCTGCACGGGTGCATGGCCGCGCGGTAACTGAAATACTCCCGTGCACATAGCCTTTGTTGCCGCACAGCTGGAATTTTCTTTTATATAATATTTTATTAAAGTGCTGTGCGGTTTTCAGGCTGTGTAAAAATTTCCTGCTCAGAGCAATGGTTGGTCCATGCAGCTGTAAAAAAAAAAGAGGTAATGGGAGTCCTGAAACATGAACTCTTTCTCTCTTCGGTGATGTAACTAAGTATCTCCAGCACTTTTTGTTTTATTTCGCATATCCAACATCTGCAGTTCATAATTAAACAGGGGTTGTTTAGCAATACAAACTGTCCATATTTTAGCACAATTGCAATGGAAGAGGGTAATGGATGGAAGAAAGGAAATTTCACTGAAAGGGTGAAATAATCTAGCTGTTAAGTGACAATTAAAACTTCTTTATCTCTGCAAAGTGTGGGTAATGTTGTAAAATAGTGAATTATTACATGGAGAGTCCTACAGGGACTTTCATCTATCTAAGAGTCCCTTAGATATCTCTAATATATCTGCCTCTATCACTATTCCTGGCAGTGTGCTCCATGTACTTCCCACTCTCTGTGAAAAAACCTGCCTCTGGCATCCACCAATCATTTTAAAAATATGCCCTCTTATATTAGCCATTTCTGCTCTAGGAAAAAAGCACTCTGTCTATGTCTCTTATCATCTTTAACACCTCTGTTAAGTCACTTCATATTCTCCTTTGCTCCAAAGAGAAAAGTCCTAGCTTGCTCAGCTTTTTCTCGTAAGATATGCTCATTAGTCTGGGCAGCATCCTGGTAAATCTCCTCTGCACCCTCTCTAAAACTTCCACAGCCTTCCTATAATGAGGTGACCAGACCTGAACACAATCCTCTAAGTGTGGTCTAACCAGAGTTCTACAAAGCTACGACGTTACCTGTGGCGTTTGAGTTCAAACCCCTGACTGATAAAGGCCAACACATCATATGCCTCCTTAAGCACCCTATCAACTTGTGCGGCAACTTTGAGGGATGTTGACCCCAATACCCCTGCTTCAGGACTGAGAGTAGAAAGGGAAGATGGCTAGTTAAAGAGGGGAATGACTGAGATGGGCTGCTAGGGGATAGGTAGACCAAGGAGGGGCAGGTGTAGAGGGGTAGAGATAGAGTTGGGAGATAGAGACAGGTGGGCACTAGGAAGAAAAAGGCAATGGGAGGAAAGGCAGATGGAGTCAAGTGGGGGGAAGAAAGGATGAAAGTAGAGACAAAGGCCGAAGAACAAAGGTGGAGGCCAAGTCCATGGGTACAATTAAGGCAGAAGTTGATAGTTTCCTGATCGGTCACGGCATCAAAGGATATGTGAGAAGGCAAGTGTCTGGGGTTGAGTGGGATCTGGGATCAGCCATGATGGAATGGTGGAGCAGACTCGATGGGCTGAATGGCCTAATTCTGCTCTTATGTCTTATGAACTTGTGCTGTAATCAGACAATGTAATCTGATAAGTAAAAGTATAAATGCTGTGATCTGATAAGTAAAGTGATCTAATAATAGGAATCATTAAGGTGAGATGAAGGGTAGATGGAACCAATCTTCATCTCTTTACCCCTACAGATTCTGTTTGATCTGCTGAGTTCCTCCTGCAGTTTGTTTTTGACTTCTATCATCCCATCGTCTCAGTCAAAATCAATCAGCCTATTTACTTTCAGGGTGATATAACATGTAAATACAGGAAATAATGTAGACACAAGAGAGACTACCGATGCTGGAAATCTGGAGCAACACAAAAAGCTGGAGAAACTTAGCAAATCAGGCAGCATCTATGGAGGTAAGTGAACAATTCTGGACTAAGACCTGAAGGGTTTCATCTTCACAGATGCTGCTTGAACCTGCAGAGTTCCTCCAGCATTTTGTGTGTGTTACTCCAGAAAATAATGTAGATTGGAACTTCCATTCATGTCCCTATCAATAGTTTTTGGTTCAATGGCAATTTAGTGTTAAGCATTTTTTTATTTTTAAAAATCTTACACTGGACATTTCATTGTAATTTGTAGCAATGTGCAGCTGTTGTCAAAAGTTAATTGCTTAACAATGCAATAATCAGTAATCAACAACAGCTGTAAACTTACAATTAAGCAATGAGATCAAGTGGCTAGAAATCAAGAAGCAAACCAAATCAGGAGGGACATAACGCATCTCTTAAATGTTCACAACTCACATTTCAAAATGTATCTGTTCTCTAAAATAGATCACTGCTCAAAAATATAATATTCTACAAACCTGTATAGAAATCCTTTCATTTATGTCATCAGCCTGTTTTCCTATAAATATAAAAGATAGCATTCGTATTAAAATGTTTTACTGGTAAACCAGAAAAAAAAATAGATAAAAGGATATTCAAATATTGTAGGCTCTGTGCTTTACCCTCCACACTCCCTCCAACTTTCACCCACTGCTATAGGCCATTGAATAAACTGCACAAAACCTCATGTGGTAGTAAGCCAAACACAGTGCTGGTATTCCCCACATTTCATACCAAATCCATTGTCTGTTGTGGATCTACTCGAGTCTAGTTCAAGTCAGAAGTCATCAGATCATTAGACATTTGATAGAGATGTGGAAGATGGTAAGAGGCATTGAAAGTCTGGACAACCTGACACTTATTCCCAGGGCGGAAATAGCTAATATGAGTGGCTGTAACTTTACGGTGTTTGGAGGACTGTATAGGGGAATGTTAGAGGAAGGTTTTTTTTTAAATTTTACACAGAAAGTGGTAGGTGCATGCCAGTGGTGGTGGCAGAAGCAGATATGTCAGAGACATTTAGATATGCACGTGGATGACAGAAAAATGGAGCTTCATGTGAGAGGGGAGAGTTACAATGATCTTACAGTTGGTTAAAGGTTTGGCACAAGATTGTAGGCTGAAGGGCCTGCACTGTGCTGTACTGTATTGTTTTATGTCAGGGAATCAAAAAAATGGGCTTTGAGTAGAAAAAATTGTGTTGAGGTTGTAGTTTATAGTGGAGAGTATTTGTTTTTGTCTGATGGACCATTTCAGAACCCTGAAAGGTATATGAATGAACACAGGATTCCCTTTTTCATTGTGGTAAATGTGCTGCATAGCAGAGTGCAACAACATATAGATGAGGGTAGTGCAGTGGATGTGATCTACATGGATTTTAGTAAGGCATTTGACAAGGTTCCACACGGTAGGCTTATTCAGAAAGTCAGAAGGCATGGGATCCAGAGAAGTTTGGCCAGGTGGATTCGTTCTGGGACCTCTACTTTTTGTGATTTTTATTAATGACCTGGATGTGGGGGTAGAAGGGTGGGTTGGCAAGTTTGCAGACGACAGAAATGTTGGTGGTGTTGTAGATAGTGTAGAGGATTGTCAAAGATTGCAGAGAGACATTGATAGGATGCAGAAGTGGGCTGAGAAGTGGCAGATGGAGTTCAACCCGGAGAAGTGTGAGGTGGTACACTTTGGAAGGACAAACTCCATTTGGAGTACTGTGTCCAGTTCTGGTTGCCTCACTATAGGAAGGATGTGGAAGCATTGGAAAGGGTACAGAGGAGATTTACCAGGATGCTGCCTGGTTTAGAGAGTATGCATTATGATCAGAGATTAAGGGAGCTAGGGTTTACTCTTTGGAGAGAAGGAGGATGAGAGGAGGCATGATAGAGGTATACAAGATATTAAGAGGAAAAGATAGAGTGGACAGCTAGCACCTCTTCCCCAGGGCACCACTGCTCAATACAAGAGGACATGGCTTTAAGGTAAGGGGTGGGAAGTTCAAGGGCGATATTAGAGGAAGGTTTTTAACTCAGTGGTTGGTGTGCAGAATGCACTGCCTGAGTCAGTGGTGGAGGCAGATACACTAGTGAAATTTAAGAGACTACTAGACAGGTATATGGAGGAATTTAAGGTGGGGGCTTATATGGGAGGCAGGGTTTGAGGGTCAGCACAACATTGTGGGCTGAAGGGCCTGAACTGTGCTGTACTATTCTATTTTCTATGTTCTATATTTGTACAAAACTGCTAATATATTGCATGTGACTGATGTGATACTTTTGGAGAACCTATTTAGTTGTTCTTATTAATCTTTGCATGTTTTCCGTAAACCTTAGGGTTATAATTTTGGATTTATCTTTAAAGCAAGGCAAGCATTTCCCCCAGTCCAAGCCTCCATACCTACAACGTTCTAACAGACCTAGCTTCCAATGAAACAGAACAAGTCCAAATAAAAGAGCACGGTCTGGATTTTAGAGCTCCAAGGTCACATTTGGCCAATGAGCTGCAGACGCAACACCAGTAGCTCCGGACAGCTGTGATTAGGATAATGACAAACTACAAAGATTGTCCATTCCCTAAAGCCCAGAGTGTTCAGGCTGCCAGCCCACATTGCACTGAAGAAGCCTGTGGATATGATTCTGATTCTCAATGAGCCAGCAGTCCTGCATTAATGTTCCTATTGTTTTATAGCACAATGGTACAGAGCTGACGCTTCCTTTTGGGATTCTCTCAATCAGATCTGCACCACATTACATTGCCTTTCACGTTTGTCCTCATAAACAGCTGCTGGCTGCATTATGTCAGGCACCAAAAACTTGGTAAAAGCATGATTGCTGTTAAAATGAGGATGAAATGAAACACTCTGTTCAATTCTGTTCTGCACTATTTTACCTGGGAGAGCCCGACTCCATCAGTTCAATGTCCCAGTTCAGTGCACATTCTCACTCAACACTAGGGCTCTCATAATGGTGTCATTAATATTCTCTTGATTTAACATTCCACATCATTTCGGCTGCTAATACCCATCGTACAAGTTGCAGAAGTGACCAGTCTGTCTGCACTGATACATTGTACAAAGGTCACCTTGATTGTAACAGAAGCTAACTGAAAAACATGGAGGATTACCAAATCTGCTTCTGTTTCACAGTGACTGTCTTAAGACAACTGTTGTCAACTGTAGTCTGCTACCATCCTCAGGAGACATAATAGGATAAATATTGAGATGGCTCCACAAGTGGGAGAGTCAGGAATAAGACCTTAAGATATAGGAACAGAATTAGGCCATTTGGCCCATCGAGTCTGCTCCGCCATTTCATCATGGCTGATCCAATTTTCCTCTCAGCCTCAATCTTCAGTCTTCTCCCCGTATCCCTTCATGGCCCTGGCCAATCAAAAATCTATCAACCTCTGCCTTAAATATACATGAAGACTTGGCCTCCACAGCTGCCTGTGGCAAAGAATTCAACACAGATTCACCCTCTGGCTGAAGAAATTCCTCTTCATCTCCAATCTAATAAGGAGACATAGCTATATTTTTAAAAAGCCAGTCATTTGAAGCTAAGGTACCAGACATCCCACATCTTCCGTAAGTTCTGGGAGTCTCCTGCATATTGATAGTGGCTCCCTGACGCCTGCAAATTACATACAATATCCCGGAAATCGATTTTTTTGAGAGCGAGCGAGCCGGGGGGGGGGGGTGCGGGGAGAGAGAGAGAGAGAGAGAATGAGAATGAAAGATGTAGCGAGAGAATGACAGAGAGAGCATCCTGATGGGTCTCTCTTTGTGCTAAGTAGACCTATCAGTTTTCTCTGTGGGCAGGCTTTATAGTCGGCCTCTCTCTCTCTTTCATTGTCCATCAATTCAGTTTAATGTCCTGAAGCGCCATGGCAGAGTGTTCCACAAAAGAAAATATAAAACGTACATCACACCAGACTACACTGGTGTACCCCTGCCTAATAGGGGTCAAAAATAATGACAGTGTTGCTCGCTGCACTGTTTGCAACAGTGACTTTTCTATTGCCCATGGTGGGTTAAATGACTGTAAAAGACATGTTGAGGTGAGTTTAACAGGTGTCGTTCATTCATTAGCATATCTAATACTAGTACTTTGAGAAAAGTTCCAAACGAAGAGAAGACCTAAAATAGTTTCAAGAGTTCTGCAATGTTGCCCAGCAGAGAGTACAAAAGTATTGTCCTACACGCTGGCTTTCTTTAGGAAAAGGTTTGGATCATCTGCTCCACCAATGGCCAGCCTTTATTTCATATTTTGAGTCAAAGAGTGAGAACCAGAAGTCATCTCATATTTACTTGTGAATCTGATGTCTTGCAAAATTAACAAATTCATTGACACAGACTGCTATGAGGTTGAAACTTCCAGTTGAGACCTCCCTAAAATGAGGTTGAGACCTCCCTGAAATGAGTTTTTGCAGGGTGGATGTCTGAGGTACACAGATATTTCTTCTCTCACAAGATGGTGAGTCTCTAGAATTCTCTTCCTGAGGGTGGTAGATGCCATATTTTCACACATATTTAGCGTGCAGTTAGATAAATATTTAAAAAAATGAGGATTTGAGGGTTATGAGGAACTTGAGGACAGCATATATTAGACAGTTCCATGGGAAGATAGCTTGGAAGAGGCCTTTGAAAGGAAGATCTCCAAGTACGCAGGACTGGTCAGCAACTGTCAGCAGGCTGGATGGAGAGCGATGTGTCTCCCAGTGGAGGTTGGTTGTAGGGGATTCGCAGCCTGTTCCTTAGTTAGAGCCTTCAGCATTTTGGGCATCGAGGGAGAGAGGAAGAGGAGAGCCATCCGCAGTACCACCTATGCGGCAGAGAGGGCCTCAAGATGGCTGCGGCTCAAAAGAGGGGAGCCATGGAGTCATAAGTAGCTAGCCATCTGGACACAAGCTGGGGTCTGATCAGCCCCGGGTGGGTCACCTGGAGGAGGTTGTATGATGTTGAAAGACCCAAAACACCCAAAGATTCCAAGAACATCACTGAAGATGTGTCCGGAAGCATCAGTAGATGTATATACACATGTATGTACGCAGGCATGATAATATTGAATGGTAGAGCAGGCTTGAGAGGCCGAGTGGCCTATTCCTGCTCCTAATTTTTTATGCTCTTGCTAGCAATTGCTCACAGTTTAGTTATATCTTCAACGTCGGTTGTTTGGTTCAGTATTCTAGACTAGGCCTCTCTGGCCTGCTGGAGCCCATCTTCAAACCTTTCGGACGGAGCGCTACCAGTGGTATCAACAAAGTCCAGAACGAATGATTGTCTCTGTGCACTGCCTCCTCTGATGAGCTGCAAACTAACTAGGCCTGTTGGAGACATATGCAATCATTGCCTGTAGCAGATGCTATTCTCAAATGATTCAAAAACTTTTCCACTTTTTAAAAGAAATTTCCAGTTTACTTTCACATTATTGAGAAAATAATTTTGCTGCATTTTTACCAGGTGAGCAGATGCATGATCAACAATAGAAAGGGCAGAGAGACTCGGCTGTCAGATTGACTAGCGACAACTATCGAGCTCCAGTTCCTTCAGAAGTCCTAATTATTAATTTCCCCAATGACAAAAGGCAGGCAACGTGGCAAATAGTGCTGAAGTATTAAAAAAGAGACAAATTTATGAGGCAAAGCTTACAAATGTCTGCTAGTCAGAGAATTTGTGCACAAGGACTGGAGGCTTGGATGTGGCCTGTCCTGGGGTTGGAGGCCGGCCTGGATATGGCAAGTGAGTGGCTGGGAGGCTGAGTGGGATGGGAAAGGCACTTGTTGTGCTGTTTTGTTGTTGTTGCTATTTGTGTTGTTCTGTGGAACAATGTGAGCATGCTGTGTTGGCGCTAGGATGTGTGGCAACACTTGTGGGCTGACACAGCATAGATTTGGTTGTTAACGCAAATGACACATTTCCCTGTATGTTTCGATATGTATGTGATAAATAAATCTGAATCTGAAATAAATTTTTATCAGAATCCTTCAACAGTTAAATTACATTGGCATTGTTCTTATTTTCTAGATGGTTAAATTGTCCCTTTACCATATAATCAAAAGTTGTTTCTCTTCAATGTTGTTCTCTCATAATTCATTTAACAATCGAGAACCTACTAATTTCTTCCTTAAATACACCATACTAAGAGCAATGGAGGCCAAGTCATTGGTGTATTTAAGGCCAAGATTGATAGGTTCGGGATTGGTAAAGGAGTTAAGAGCTATGGAGAAGGCAGGTTGAAAAAAGGTCAGCCATGATTGACCCAATGAGCCATATAGCCTAAATCTGGTCCTATATCTTATGATTTGGTTCCTTAAGGTTCTCACCACCAGGGAAGGAAGTGGGGATAAGCTCCCACCACCTATTAAATGCTCCCAATATTGTGCGTCTCAAATAGTCCCTGACAACCATGTCTGGATCCCGGCCTTCATGTGTGGATTAGCTACTAAGCTTGGCAGAACTGTTTCTACTGACAGGAGAAGGGGCAAAGGCAGGTTACTGGTGCCTTAAAACCAGTCGCTTCGGGCAGATGGGGCTGGCCAGCTGTGGTTGACAGTTCATCTAAGGAATACTCTGACCTCAAACCACAGCTGCTTGCGGCCATACCCACTCATGGGGAAGGCTTCAGGAGTAAACCCTGAGGAAAAATCCGGAGCTGGAGTCCCTAAGGCAGTCCTACGTTGAGTTCAATGCTGACTGGCAACTCGTGCTGGTGCCAAACTGTATCAGTCTCTGTCATTCCTTTGGATTTATCAGCTGTGTGGAGAGGGGGAGCCTGCTGAATGGGCCACAGCTTGCTCTCCATATCATACTGCTCTAGCTTGCATACCAGCTTGCGTATCACATAGACAGCTAGGATGCAATATCCATGGTCTACCCTGACTATTTGAGGGCCTCATCTTATGATCTTATAAATTGTATGTGGACTAGATAGCACAGAAGCCTTTTAGGAATCAAAATCAAGAAGTTGAGCATCGGGGTTTGGTCTTTCTGGTGGCAAACACAACAAAGCCTAGCAAAACATGTCCGAACAATTTAGATTGATAAATATTACCCAAAGAGGAATTTTGGTGTGCGTAGATAGGTGGAGTTCAGCCATTGCTTGCTAATTGTGGAGTAAATGCCCCAAACCTATTCATGAAGTTTTCCCCAACTTGTCTAGGATCAGGTCATACCTCCTACTATCCATAGCCATTGGTACTGCAAAATCCTCGAAGTAGTAAAGCATAGTGCTATGTGAGAGTGAGTTCTTCCTACCCTGGATGATTTCATCCCTGTTAAAGGTTTCCTCTTCTTCCTTCTGCTGGGCTTCTTGGCTGCCTTTGGCCCCTCCACTGTTCCTGTCATCGTCCACCACCTGGAGAGCATCGGCTATGACACTGGACAGTGCATCCAGCTGGTTGGAATTCATGCTGTCCAGATCCATGTGCTCTGCCCCCAGCTGCTGGACCACTGACTGAATGAAACTCTCTGTTCGGAAACGGAATGGAAATAAAGACAGATCTAGTAATGAAGAACACAAGTGGGTCGTTGTCACATTTGGTCAGAGTGCCTCAGGCAATACTGGAAAACATGATGGCCGGATTGTGGTAAATAGGTTGGGTTTCATGATAGACTGAGCAGTGTCCACAACTGTTCTGCTTAAGACATGCAGAGAGTTGTGGACAGAGCTTAGCCCACAATGAAAACCAGCCTTCCCTCCATGGACTCCCTCTACGCTTCTCACTGCCTTGGAAAAGCACTTAGTGTAATCAAAAACCACTCCCACCCCGGACTTCCTCTCTTCTCCCACCCTTCTCTCAGGCAGAAGATACAAAGGGTTAATAATATATACTTCCAGGCTCAAGGACAGCTTCTATTCTTCTGTTATTAATGGTCCCCTCATTTGTTGAACAGTAACTCTTGACTCCACCTTATTTCTTCCTGCACTGTACGTACTCAATAAAAGGGAACCATAACATTATATTCCGCATCTGGTTGTTGCTTTTCCCTGTACTATCTCAATGTAGTTATGTATTGAATTGATGTTATTTCTTATATCCTTCACATACGTGAGGAGGAACAATCTTTATGTTACAACTCTGTCTGAATGTGCAATGTGCAAGTAATAGCAATTTGTAATACGTAGCATGTACAGTAAGATATACTACTGAGCAATCAACACGGTCAATGTATGTATGGAATAGTCTATATGCATGGCTTGCAAAACTAAATTTTTCACTTATCTCAGTACGTGTGACAATAATAAACCAATAACTTCAGTGGAAGAATAACCCAAGTCTCTTAACATCAGCATCACAGGATACACAATAAAGCACAATAGATCAGCCAACCTACAGTAATTTAGGATGCAAAGGGAGGACCTTTGGCCTATCATGTCTGTGCTAGTTCATGGCCATTTCGAATTCCCATTTCTCAAGTCCCGCCCGTTAGCTTACAACACATAGTGTGCTCATTGAAATAAGAGGAACAAATACTGAGCATACCCTTTGACATAGAAGCAAGCTTTTAATATATGGTTTAAGAATGTGCTTTATTCAATGTGGAGCACGTGTAGGAACCCACACTGGGAAATCACTCAAAGCACTAATCATACAACTGAGTCCCAGTAAATGCATAATGAAATACCTTACAGACTAAATTCCCTCTAAGCTGCGCTCGTGTGCGCGTGCACACACGTTTTTCAACCAGTGCACAAAGGAAATTAATGTGCGCACAAAAGGTTAGTTACCTAAAATAATGTAGTAATTAATAATTATACTTATTGAAAATAGTCTTTTAGCTAAATGTTTCTGTTAACTAGTGACTTAAATATGTATGTTATTTTGTTGCTATTCTGTGTAGTTTTATATCAAATATTTTGTAAGCCTACATAAACTGTGCCATGTGTACATTCAGTGCGCACGTACTTTCATCACAGGAAAAAAATTTGCACAACATAAGATTTTTGTGCACACTGACTACTAAAAATTAGAGGGAACATTGCTTACAGATGCAAGTTTCCTTCAAAACTGAATTGTTGACATTGGAAACAGAACTCTCCAACAAACAGAATGGTCTAATTCTCTCTTTGATTGGCTCCAAAAGACCTTATAGGGGTTCACTGTTTTGCAGTTTACCTGCCAACATGTTGTCAGGCAGAGGCAGAGTGAAATATCATAACCAGAACTGAATAAACACACGAGGAAGAAAATAAAATGTAAGTGCATTGAGGAGAGAGAGAGGGACTAAACAGATGGTTCAGTCAGAGACACATCTGTTGGACCAAATGGCTCCCGTGTTTTAATATTCCATGGCTCTATGATAAATATCCTTAATAGATTCCAAATCTCTAAAGTTAAATACAATCATTTACTTATTTGTTCATACCATCCAGGTGACTCAATGGGTCTTTTCCTCTGATCCTACTGGGGCTCAATGGCATTTTCTCTTCTTTCACTCCGAGATGCTGGCCATCCATTTCCCAATCAAGTAGCCTGCTTCTGGCCTTGCTTGGCCCTTCCTCCTGTTCCTTCCTCGGGGGAGTCAAAGCCTCATGAACCAGAACACCTTTCTTGACTGACAAACGGCTTCCCCTCTCAGCCGACTTCACAGCCAGCTTCCGTGCCATGTAATCCTCCAGCAGAGCGGCCAGTTGTGCCTTGTCGAGGGCCTCACCCCCAAGGGGTTCCTGCTGCTGTGATGGGCTGAAGATACGAAGCTGCTGGTGCTTCTTGCCAGTGAACGGATGAAGGGACGCGTGGAAATGGTCTGATGGTCCTCGCCCTCGGACTCTAGGCGGGAGCACTTCTAAAGAGGAGTCCGACTGAATGTCCTCACTCTGTTACAAAACAGAAAAGAAGGCAAGGTGGGTTTCAGGTCATTGCGTACTCCATATTTTCTCTGACTTAATCTCGGTTAATAAAACACAGAGCATTATTATTTAATTTTAATCATTCACAGGCAAGCTGGCCCATGCTGTAATTTTCCATGACGCTCTAATATTTATCAACACGGATGAAGGCCTTTGAGAAAAAGATGTTATGTTCCTTACTGACTGAGTCATTTAAAACGGAATCAGGACCTTCAGCCCTTTGTGCTCAAGCTGCCCCCTGTGCACTGTTCTGCAGTGATCCCATTTTCCAGCACTTGGCCTGTGGCCTTCACTACTCTGGTGTCACAAGTGCTCATCTAGTACTTCATAAATTTTGATATGCAGAGGGTATCTGAAATCTAGAACACTGCTTCCATCAAGGCTATCCCAAATTTCAAACATCCAATATATGAATAATATTCTTCAAGTCTTCTCCAAACCTTCTATTGCTTACCTTAATCCAGGGGCTCCCAACCTGGGATCCACGGACCCCTTGCTTAATGGTATTGGTCATTGGAATAAAAAAGGTTGGGAATCCCTGCCTTAGGTCAATAGTTACAGAAGCTGAGGCCATAAGGCCATAAGACATAGGAGCAGAATTAGGCCATTCAGCCCATTGAGTCTGCTCCACCATTCCATCATGGCCGATCCTGGATCCCACTCAACCCCACACACCTACTTTCTCACCATATCCTTTGATGGCCCGACTGATCAGAAAACTACCAACTTCCACCTTAAACATACCACGGACTTGGCCTCCACCGTAGTCTTTGGAAGAGCATTCCACATACTCACTACTCTCTGGCTAAAAAAAAATTCCTCCTTACCTCTGTTCTAAAAGGTCACGCCTCAATTTTGAGGCTGTGCCTTCTAGTTCTGGATACATCCACCGTAGAAAACATCCTATCCACATCCACCTTTTCTAGTCCTTTCAACATTTGGTAGGCTTCATTGAGATTTCTACGCATTCTTCTAAATTGCAGTGAGTACAGGTCCAAAGCTGACAAATGCTCATCATATGTTAACCCCTTCATTCCCAGAATCATCCTCATGAACCTCCTCTGGATTCTCCAATGACAACATATCCTTTCTGAGATATAGGGCCCAAAACTGTTGATAATACTCCAAGTGCATTTTCTACAGTGTCTCCAAGTATCAGAAACATATGAGCTTTGGTAGTTTTACCTTGAAGATAAAGCAAATGAAATAAAGTATAAACCAGGCTCATTCTGTGTTTGTTCTAATGATTATTCTTCTTTCAGTCTTAACTGCAATGCCATTGCAACAGATTCCCCCACAGGAACTGCATGCCATGATCCCAATGATTGGCATGCGTGTCAGGGGAACTTCTATTTGGGCATGTGAATAGAAAGAATGAGACACTGAAGAGCAAGAGCAGGAAGAAGGCTTTCAACTGTGGATAGTTAGAGCAAGTTGAGAGATGTAAGAGAGAATCACTCGGCGGGCAATAGAGGAAATATTAGACTGATGAGAATGTCGGCATGAATACGAGCAGCCTTTGTGTCATAAGAAAATACGTCTATGAATGGCCTGTCCTCCATTAACGGTACAGTGGACTCAGATCTCCTTGTTTCCATGGAAATATATTACTACACTTTGTAGGTAGAGGTTGAAATTCTACTTGTGATCTTCACAGTTTTGTGTGCTTGCCTTTAGGCTTCTGACATTTTGACCTGTATTGTCAAGTTTGTGCATCAATTCTTCCTTGCTGGTTAGATCTCTGGGGTTGAATGTACCTTACCTCCTGTAAAGTCATCTAGCAGGACAGTTTATTCACACACCTTGGAACCTGCACAATTTCCCTCCTATTAAAAGTCAGCCGGGTCTCACAAGGATGGACAATCAAACTGACTGAGGGTGAATCCACTAGTTTGTGCTTAATTCTTCTCTGATTGATTCTTTTTGCAACCATCTCCATTATAATTCATCAAAACAGTTAGGCAAAACTTTTCTCTAGTTTTAATTTTCTCTGCTAACACAAAACATTCCCAACCAACACAATACGGTAGGAAACAATTACAATTCCCAGTGATACAGTCTGTTGATATTACCCATCCATGAACATGCTGAGAATAAGCTTTTGATAAAATAACTCAACTGAAAGATTGTGTGTTCAAATCCCACACCAGGACCTCCATCTATTTCTGTGCTACCAGATCTCTGAACAGACAATTCACCAACCCGTGAACACTACCTAATTTTTTTTGAGCTCCTTTTGCACTACTTAGCTTATATATAAAGGAACATAGAAAACCTACAGCACAATACAGGCCCTTCGGTTGTACCAAACATGTCCCTACCTTAGAAATTACTAGGCTTACCTATAGCCCTCTATTTTTCTAAGCTCCATGTACCTATCCAAAAGCCTCTTAAAAGACCCTACCGTATCCACCCCCACCACCATTGCTGGCAGCCTATTCCACGCACTCACCACTCTCTGGGTAAAAAACGTACCCCGACATCTCCTCTGTACCTACTCCCAAGCACCTTAAACCTGTGCCCTCTTGTGGCAGCCATTTCAGCCCTGGGAAAACGCCTCTGACTATCCACACTATATGAATACATATGTAAAATATATGTGCGGGCACATGGCCAAGTGGTTAAGGCATTGGACTAGCAACCTGAAGGTCGTGAGTTCGAGCCCCAGCCGAGGGAACGTGTTGTGTCCTTGAGCAAGGCACTTAATCACACATTGCTCTGCGACGACACTGGTGCCAAGCTGTATGGGTCCTAATGCCCTTCCCTTGGACAACATTGATGTCGTGGAGAGGGGAGACTTGCAGCATGGGCAACTGCTGGTCTTCCATACAACCTTGCCCAGGCCTGCGCCCTGGAGAGTGAAGACTTTCCAGGTGCAGATCCATGGTCTCGCAAGACTAACGGATGCCTTTTTTATATAAAATATGTGCTGGTTAATTGGGACCCATAGGAACCAGTACATTATGCAGCTGTCCCCATTAGCCGAAGTTTCATGGAAATAGTTAAAAGGCATAACAAAGGCAAATTACCTTCTGAGTAACTAATTAAGCATTTAAATTAAATACAGAATAAATTAGAACACTACCCATACTACAGTAATATAGGATTTTGTATTAGTTATTAATAGTTATTGACAGAAGAATTCATTGCTGCCGTGTTGTTTTGATTGACTGTAAATTAATAAAATGAGCGCAGATGCCTATTGCAGATAATGGACTGCCTTCATTGCCTTCCTGCATATAGTCAAAATAAAAAATAAAGTGATCAAAACTCACTGCTTTTTGAATTGGCATCATCCGCTCAAATGGAAAAGATAACACAAGCATATGCAACTGATGCTATTTAAACCCGTTTGTGCCGTAATGTCTAATGGCCGTTTCTGCTGTGTCCAAGACTGAATGCTTGAAACCATAGTGAGCAAAACAGTTTTGAATCGTCTTACTGCTATTTTCTCACCAACCGTCTGTGACAAAAATCACTGCTTTTTGAACACAAACACACGCAACCAATGCTATTTCAAAACTGTTCACTCTGAGCATAGTGTAGAGTCTAATGGCCACTCAAATGCATGTGAGTGATTCTAGTTGGAAACTGTTCGGCCACAGTCTTCTGTCCCAATTAAGTGGTGTATTGTCCAAAATTTAAAAAAGGGAATCCTGGCTGTTTTCTCGATTTGTTTTTGTTCTTTAAGAGTTGTCCCAACTAAATGGCTGCACAGTTAACCAATGGTCCAATTGACTGGAATCCACTGTACTGCTGCATCAAAACAACAAATTTCACCAGTGATATTAAACCTGACTCTGCTTCTAATTCTATTTTGTAGAAGTGGTGTATTGGAACCTTTAAATATACTTTTTCCAGAAGAAGTAGAGCTTGCTGGCAAGTTTGGTGTATCAATTGTTCGGTCCTGATTACTCTCTGAGCAGACTGGCAGAAAAAGCCAACAAGTCTGGAGTGACCAATCGACCAGACAGGATAAGGGTGACAGATTCCTGTTTCCCTTCCCTGAAGGACATTACTAAGCCAGTTGAATTTTGGAAACAATTAGTGGTTTAATTGTAACTGAAAACAGAACTCCATTCCAGATTTAATTAATTAATTAATTATTCCAGCTGAAGCGATGGGATTTGAAGCCAAGTATCCAGCACATTAGTCTGAAGCTCTAAGTATGAGTTCTGGTAACCTTTACACCAAAGGAACATGATTGGAGGAGATGTCTAATGCCTAGCAAAGCTGGTGAAGCAGTTAAACATCCTACGACACCGATTTAGGAAATGGAATTGCACTAACTGCGAGCAACAAATTAATGAGCCATCTACTGAAAAGCAAATAATAAACCAAAGATACTGAAAATATGTATTAAAAATAGAAAATTCTAGATATACTCAGAAGATCAAGTAGTATATATCTGTTGTGAGAGAAACTTATCGTTCCAAATTAACGAACTTCCCATGAAACTTGAAACATTAACCGTGCTTCTACTTATCCAACAACTTTGCTTCTGTCTGTAGGATCAGCCTGCATTCAAATCATTGCAACTGAACACGAGAAATTCTGAAGATGCTAGAAATCCAAAACAACACACACAAAATGCTGGAGGAACTCAGCAGGTCAGGCAGCATCTATTGAAAAGAGTGAACAGTTGACGTTTTGGTCTGACGCTTTCTTAGCTGGTTGGGTCTTTCCTAAGAGTTATTTTCAATAGATTACATGTTATACTCTTTATAATACCATTGTTGTAAATATGAAGGATGCTTACAGTAAGGGAGAAAACAGACAATCAATTCAGGTCAATATTGTGGAGATGGTATTAAAAGTCACTCAAAGAAACAAAGAAACACTGAAAAGTACTGGGTGACACACATATTTTTGGATAAAGGGAAGATAGGTAAATGAGAGACAAAAGCTTCCAGAAACCTTTCAAGGTCTCCAAGTTCAACAAGCACAGATCACAACAGTAAGTAAATATAAAAATACTGGAAACACTCAGTGGGTCAGGCAGCATCTGCAGAGAAAAATAAAAATGGACAATACTGGATATACTGTGCTCATCAAGTCAAGCCGCATCTGTGGAAAAGACACAGCATCTACATTTCAGGCTGGTCTGATCTCCAATGTGATTGCTTTCTGTCTGTTTTGCCTTGTTCACAGGCCACAATGTCTCATTTCCTCCTTGTCTTTGAGAAGTTATTGACCACAAATCTTTAGGGTGTCCAGTCTGATTCTGTTCATCATTACACAGATGCTGCTTTACCTGCTGATTATTTCCAGCATTTTCTACTTTTGCCTTAAATTTCCAGCTTCTCTTTTTTTTCTGATTGTGACTTTGTGAAAATGGAGAAATACTGGGGAAATGTTTCAGGTCGGAGAAGTTTCATCCAAATAATTTCTGACTGAAGGACATAAATCTAAGATGTTAATTATGCTTTTCCAAAGTTGTTGTCCAACTTGCTTGAGTATTTCTAACACTTTGTATTTTATCTCAGATTTCTAATTTCACAGTATTTTGCTTCTGAAGATAGACAGGATTGCGGGGTTACCACATGTACTTCAGACCCAAAGTGGAGAAAGTTGCAGAAAAAAACACATAAGGATTTTACATTCAGATCACTCCAATAAAGTGAAGAAAGGAAGAACACAAAGATAAAGCACTTGGTCACAGAGACAGACAGCACAAAAACAGACCTTTTAGTCTAATTGGTCCATGCTGATCAAGATTCAAAGTAAATTTCAAAGTTTAAAGTCAGTTTATTATCGAAGTACATATATGTCACCATATACAACCCTGAGATTCATTTTCTTCTGGGCACACTCAATAAATCTGTAGAATAATAACCATAACACATGGACTCTGGTTTTCTTTTCCTGAAGTCAATAATCAGCTCCTTGGTCTTGCTGACATTGAGTAAGATGTTGTTGTTATGTTACCATTCAGCCAGATTTTCGATCTCCCTCCAGTATGCTGATTCATCACCATCTTTGATCTGGCCTACGACAATGGTGTCATCATCAAACTTGAATAAGGCTTTGGATCTGTGCTTAGCCACATGTTCATAAGCGTAAAGTGAGTAAAGCAGGGGGCTAAGCACACAGACTTGTGGTGCTGATGGAAATCAGATGTTGTTGCCCATCCACATTGACTAAGGTCTGCAAGTGAGGAAATTGAAGATCCAATTGCACAAAGTGGTCTTGAGGCCAAGGTCTTGGGGCTTATTGGTTAGTTTTGAGGAGGTGATGGTATTGAATGCTGAGCTGTAGTCGATAAAGGACATCCTGATGTTTGCACCTTTGCTGTCCAGATGTTCCAGGGTTGAGTAAAGGGCCAACGAGATGGCATCTGCTGTGGACCTGTTGCTCCGATAGGCAAATTGGGGTGGATCCAAGTTACTTCACAGGCAGGAGTTGATATACTTCATCACCAGCCTCTTAAAAACACTTCATCATTGTGGATGTAAGTGTTACTGGGGAAAGTGAATGAGGTAGGTCACCATGCTCTTCCTGGGCACCGGTATAGGTGAAACCTGCTTGAAGCAGGTGGGTACCTCAGACTGCTGAAGCGATAGGTTAAAGTTCTCAGTGAACACTGCAGCCAGTTCATGAGCACAGATTGTTAGTACTTGGCCAAGTACCCCATCTGGGCTGAATGTGTGTTCACCCTCCTGAAGGCTGCTCGCATGTTGGCCTCAAAGACTGAAATCATAGGATCATTGAGGGATGTGGGAGATTCTGATGGTTCTTCCATGTTTTGACTGTCACAGAAGGCATTGAGCACATCTGGAAGTGAAGCCCTGCTGTTGCCTATGTCACTTGATTTAAATTTATAAGAGCTGGTAGTATTCAAGACTCTCAACTCTGCTAGACCTATTTGTCTGCAATTATTCTATATCCCGCTGTATCTTTCCTAGTAATGCACCTGTCCAATTATCTCTTAAAAGTTGTTATTATACCTGCCTCTACCACTTCCTGTTTGTGTACAAAAAGTTGCTGCTCAATTTTTCCCTTCTCACTTTACACCTGTGCCGTTTAGTTCTACGAGTCTATGGTGGCCAGTGCGATCATGTTTGCTGTTGTGTGCTGGGGCAGCAGGCTGAGGGTAGCAGACACCAACAGAATCAACAAACTCATTTGTAAGGCCGGTGATGTTGTGGGGATGGAACTGGACTCTCTCACGGTGGTGTCTGAAAAGAGGATGCTGTCTAAGTTGCATGCCATCTTGGACAACGTCTCCCATCCACTACATAATGTACTGGGTGGGCAAAGGAGTACATTCAGCCAGAGACTCATTCCACTGAGATGCAACACAGAGCGTTATAGGAAGTCATTCCTGCCTGTGGCCATCAAACTTTACAACTCCTCCCTTGGAGGGTCAGACACCCTGAGCCAATAGGCTGGTCATGGATCTATTTCATAATTTACTGGCATAACTTACATATTACTATTTAACTATTTATGGTTTTATTACTATTTATTATTTATGGTGCAACTGTAACGAAAACCAATTTCCCCGGGGATCAATAAAGTATGACTATGACTATTCTCCAATCCTGGGAAAAGGGCTGAGTGCATTCAGTCTCTCCATGCCCCTCATGATTTTATACACCTGCCCTTCCACTTGTATCTTTTCATCTTTTGTTTCCCTAGTTTCACCATCAGGATAGAAGTTCTCAGATCTGTTGAAAGATATTTGGCCTGAAATGTGGGCATTCTCTCTACCTATTTGTTGCCCGACTTGTTTAATATTTCCTGCATCCTCTGGTTTTATTTCAGAAAGCCAACATCTGTGTGCCATTTTGTACCATTTCGTACCGTTACGAATGTTGTCTTTTAATCTCTGCTGGCGTCTGCCCACAGCCTCAGAATGTAAGGTCATGCCTTTAGAACTGAGATGAAGAGGAATTTCTCTAGCCAGAGGGCAGTGAATCCATGGAATTCATTGCCAAGGATGGCTGTGGAGGCCAGGTCATTGGGTATATTTAAAGCAGAGGTTGATTAGTAAGGGTGTCAAAGATTACAGGGAGAAGACAGGAGAATGGAGTTAAAGATGGATAATAAATCAGCCATGATGAAAAGCTGCAGCAGACTCAATGGACTGAATGGCCTAATTCTGCTCCGAAGTCTTATGGTCCTATGAACATTCCTTCTGGTTTCCTTCTCTGACTGAACTTTCTGGAAATCTGATACATCTCTGACTTCTTCCAGCTCAGAGGAACGTTTGTCAACCTGAAATGTGAACTCTTTCTCTCTCTGAAGGTGTAATCAGACCTGCTGAAATTTGATTTTCTGATGCTCTGCCCTCTTCCCAAGACAACAGTAAGGTGTACAATTCCTTCCATTAAAAAGAATCATTGCCGCTATATATTGTAACTTGCTTTAGTTTTCTGTGGAAGTAACTGTCAAGGGCATTTATATATTACTGACCATTTTAAAATGGAATAAGGAAAATCAATACTAACCTTGTCAGTTCTGGTCTTATGAGATGGCATGGGATTATTAGGCTGGGATAAAGCGCTGAGCAACTGAAGATATTGATGTAGGGACTTGAATCTTTGCAGGTCACCATCTTCTGCCCCTTCATAATTTTCCTCGCTTGCCATCTGTTGCTTTGTAGCCCTAAACAATTAAGAATTAGCAGTCACGAGAGTTAAAATGCAAGTGACGTTCAAGCAATGAGTTGCAACAGTTCAGCATTATTCGACTGAGAAGGTCACGGCATATCGTAAAACACAACAGACTGGCTCAGTTAGCAAATAATGAGTCATGGGTCTGATACTGCCTCATTCCAAAGCATTTTATTCACCAGGAAGGAGTTTTTTTAACCTTTAGTCTTGCCTTAGAGGATGCATAATAACTACCAGTTTGGGAGGTGGATAAGGTTATTGATATTGTTGGATGAAGAATAGTAGAGCAATGGGATCAAATGAAAAATGGTGGAAATGAGCTTATATAGAGTATTTTCATCAGATCTGTTATGCGATTCTCTGCTCCAAATACCAAAGTAGATTTGAGGGCTAGTAAAGAAGGCAAATGCAATATCAGCATTCATTTCAAGAGGACTAGAATCAAGTATCTAATGCTGAGGCTTTATAAGGTATTAGTCAGACCACACTTGGAGTGTTGTGAGTACTTTTGGGCCTCTCATCTAAGAAAAGATGTGCTGGCATTGGACAGTCCAGAGGAGGTTCACGAGAATGATCCTGGAAACGAAAGGGTTAACATACGAGGAGTGTTTCATGGCTCTGGGCCTTTACTCGCTGCAATTTAGAAGAAGGAGTAGGAAACCTATTGAGTATTGAAAGGCCTAGACAGAGGAGATGTGGAGAGGACATTTCCTATAGTTGTGGAATCTAGGACCAGAAGACACAGTCTCAGAACAGAAGGATGGCCCTTTATGACAGAGATGAGGAGGAATTTCTACAGCAACTGGATGGTGAATCTGTGGAATTTTTTTTGATCACAGGCAGCTCTGGAGGCCAAGCCATTGGGTATTTTTAAAGCAGAGGTTGATAGGTCCTTGATTAGTCAGGGTATCAAAGATTATAGGGAGAAGGCAGGAGAATAGGGTTGAGTGGGATAACAAATCAAGCAATGATGAAATGACAGAACAGAGCCGATGGGCCGAATGGTCTAATTTTGTAATTATGCCTTATGGGTGAATATCCTGTTCCTGTTTCTTCAAAAAAGATATATGACCCATTAATAAATCATCAACAAGATCAAGTGATTAAAATAAGCTCTATTTTGTATAATTGTTCCTTCATCAATGATGTTATGCCCAAAATAATGTCAGAGATGGAGAAGGTTGCTGACAATGACACAATCATCAATTCCACTTCCAATTCATTAAAAATTAAACCAGGAGATGCCTGCAACAGAATGAAAATGTTGGAAGAGCCCAATATGGGGGATGAGAAAGGATCCGAACTGTAAGCTCTGTGGTCAAAAGGGGACACTGGCTCATATACTGTCCGGGAGTAAAACAGCTCTAACTCAAGGACGGTATAGATGGCGCCATGATAAGGTGCTTCTGGCTCTTGCTGACACACTAGAGTGAGAGAGATGCAAGAAGAGGACGGCTGGCACAGATTTGAGGAAGGCTGTCATCTTCATCAAAGAGGGAGCCAGGCCTTTCATTGCCAAACAACCAAAGCCCAATTTGTTGCTAACGGCCAGGTCCTGGGAGATGAGGGTCAATGTGGGAAGGAGGCTGCACTATGCCCGGACATTGTACTGTGGTCAACTGAAGACAGGAAAATAATTCTGGTTGAGCTGACTGTGCCGTGGGAGGAGGGATGGGAAGAGGCCCACAAAAGAAAGGCCTTGAAGTACCAACCCTTAGTGCAGGAGTGTAAAGACAAGGGATGGCATGCATGGTTGTTCCCTGTGGAGATCGGCTGCAGAGGTTTCCCAGCCAAATCAGCATGGCAGTTGTTGTCAGCTCTGGGCCTGGACGAAAGGAGCGAAAAAACAAGCAGCTCGTAGGATGGGGGAAGAGGCAGAACGAGCCTGTTGTTGGATTTGGAGTAGGTGAGAGGAGGGAAGCTGGAAGCCAGGAGCAGATGGGCAGTGATTTGGCCACCACTGTTGGCCCACCAACTGGAGAGTGTCATGGTTAAGGGTTGAAACACTTTGTGAAGGTTGGCAATCACCTGATGACATCTGCTCCTGGCTAAAGGCTACAGTTACCTTATAAGGTATCTGAAGAATGCACCCTAACAGGTGTACGTAACAAGTCAGGTAGCATCTTTGGAGGCAAAGGGTTTTGTTGACATTTCAGATGTAGGGTCTTGGTCTGAAAGGTCGACCATGCCTTTGCTTTTACAGATGCTGCCCCCTACCCTCTGGGATCTTGCAGCAGTTTAACTTTTTACTCCAGATTCCAGCATCTTCAGTCTTCTGTGTCTTCATAACACATGCCTGCATTGCTCAACAAAAATGCCAAGTAATGCCAAAGAGAGACTCTAACCACTAACCATATTCAATGTCATTTTTGAGCCTCTTACCACTCAAATCATAGAGTCATAAGGCATAGGAACACGCCCTTCAGCCTAACTCTGTTAGGTCATTATTTTAGATTTAGGACATATAGCAAACTATTAACTTCAGCAACCAATCTTTAGAACTGAACATGGATTGGAGATTAAATTTAAACTGCAGCCCTGGACGATAGTTTCCTCGAGCTGTGGACACGAGTTAATAGAAAACCATACAATGCTGATTAACATTCATTTTGGGTGTCTGAAGGGTGGGTGGGAGGAAGGAGGTGTGAAAATTATATGTAATTTAAGGGAAGCATTGTAGATACATTGTAACTATTGAATTGTCCTTGGATTTTTAGCATACAAAATGCCATGTAATATTGGGTTGAACAGTCTTCTTCCTCCGAAAGGGTCTTAATATGATGCCTGCTGCTCGTTTTTCTTGAATGAAACATTTTTATAATCCACTAGCTTCAGTGTTTCTATTGTGACTTTGTTCGTTTCACAACAAACTCATCCACGTCAGCCGTGTTTCCCAGACAGCTAGTGCTGCCCATGTTTGGCCCATAGCCTTCGAAACCTCTCCTATCCATGTACCATGTGCAGTCAGAGAGCACCTTCCAAACCTACTACTACTGCAAATAAGAGTAACAACAGCAGGAAGCACTGAGCAATACAACTAACTATGTACTCTCCTCCAAGAAACATACTGTCCTGACTTAGAAATATATTCTAGATTGTCACTGGGTCTAAATCCTGGAACTCCCTACCCAACAGTACAATGGGAGTTCAAGAAGACATAAGGGTCTTTTAAGAGACTCTTGGATAGGTACATGAGGCTTAGGAAAATAGAGGGCTATGGGTAATTTCTAAAGTAAGTGCATGTTCGGCACAGCTTTGTAGGCCGAAGGACCTGTATTGTGCTGTTTCTAAGACAATTCTCTATCACGTTTACAGAGGCAATTAGGGATGTCTGGCAAAGAATACAGATCAAGAATTCATAAAATTAAAAAAATTGAGTACTAAAACTGTGTGGCATATGAATAGTGAACAGATATCGCTCATTTAAAAAGAACCTGAGGGGGAACTTCTTCACTCAGGGTGTGGTGCAAATGAGGAAGGAGCTGGCAACGGAAGTGGTGGTTGCAGATTTGTTTAAGTTGAAGTTGAAGTTAAATTGTCAATTCAACCATACATGAACATAGCGAATCGAAACAGTGTTCCTCTATGGTCAAGGTGCAAAACATATTACCAGCTGAACATACCACAAATAGCACATGTGGTTATGATTTCAGAAAAAAGCATTCAGTTACAAAGAAGAAAAAGTAGTATAGCCCAAGTCCTGGGTGGCATGACTGTAGATTGATGGTAAGTTGGCCTGGAGTAATTTGTTCTTCCACCAAGCAAATACTGGAGAGCAGCACTGACTCAAAGGGTCAGCCTCCAATCCAGTATGGATTCCAGTGCGCCCCACAGAGTCTCTGCTACACCTAGATCTGTAAAATCCTATGCATTACCTATTCAAAAGCCTGTCCAAATGTCATTGAAACATAATGACTGCCTTTGATTCCACCACTTCTTTTGACAGAGTTCCAGATGTCAACTGCGTTAAAAAGCTGTTCTCTGAAATCCTCTTCACAGCCAATATAACGTTATCAAGTCTTCCTTGTTTCTTTATGCTCTAACCCCCGTGACTCTATGAATATCCTCCAGGTGTTCAGGTTTCCTCTCACATCCCATGCGTGTGTAGGTAGGTGGGTTACATGGCTGCCACGCAATGCCCCACGTGTGTAAGTGAAACGAAGAAGCATACTGATCAGAAAATGGGGAGAATAAAAATATAGGAGAAATATAGGATGAATGCAAATGGGTGATCAATAGTCAATGTGGACTTGGTGACTTGAAGGGCCAATATCTCTTTATGACTCTTTGACACTCATAACAAGCTCATCTCCGCATCCCATTAACAACATAGATGTAAAATTCTTATCGGGTTTCAAAAGGTAAAGGCTGTTTACCCTGGCTGGAGATTGTAGAATAAATGGTCCTGCTATCAAGAAAGGACTGAGTCGTACAGGACTGAGATGTGAAGAACCTTCTTAATTGAGAAGGCATTGAGTCTCTTGAATTGCCCTTTCCCGGGAGCAGTGAGAATATAGGAGCAGGATGTGGACAGCAGGTATTCAGGAACACCGCAGCATCACTTCAAACTCCTTATAGGTTTGTTAAGGATTGGGAGCAGGTGAGGGTGGATGGAGGGAAGCAGATACAAGCGTCTCAGGCACATATATATATATAGCTAGGGTGCCTAATGCTTTTGTACAATACTGTAGTAATGTACTACAAGTTGCTTCCATCCTGATTCGGAAATATTTTGCCAGATCTCCGTTGTCACTGAGACGAGCTCCTGGAACTCATTTCCCAGTGGCACTGCAGTGTGCCTTCACCAGAAGCGCTCAGTGCTTTAAGGTAAGAAGTCCTTGATTTGATTGTAACCTCATCTCTGCATTCCCACCGGCCCATGATAATATTCTATCCCCTTGCTTCTCAGGTTTTGATCCATCTCTGCCTTTACTTGAATGTTCAAGCTTGAGTTCAGGTTTATTATTGTTGAAAGTAATTGAATGAGGGAGTTTAGTGATAAAATTAGTCTTCAGAATCAAGGATTGTTCTCCTAGCACTAATGAAGGTTCAGATCAGCACACGCAAAATGGTGGATGAAGCCTACTGAAACTTGAAAGGCCTAGGTAGGGAGGATATTTCCAGTAGTGGGAAAGTGTAGAGCCAGAGAGCAAAGCCTCAGAATAGAATGACATCCCTTTAGAACAGAGATAAAGAGGAATTTATTTAGCCAGATGGTGGTGAATCTGTGGAATTCATTGTCACAGACGTCTCTGATGGCCAAGTTATTGGGTATATTTGCAGTGGAGATTGATGGATTCTTGAATGGTCACGTCATCAAAGGTTACGTGGAAAAGGCAGGAGAATGGGGTTGAGAGGGATAATAGATCAGCCATGATGGAATGGCAGAGCAGAGTTGATTGGCCAGATGGTGTAGTTCTGCCCCTATATCTTATGGTCTTCTGATCTAACTCAAGAGATGAAGCAGCAACTACAGCGGTAAATAAACGATCGACGTTCCATTGATGCTGTCTGATCTGCTGAGTTCCTCCAGCATTGTGTGTGTGTTGTTCAAGATTTCCAATATCTGCAGAATCTCTTGTGTCTATGAAAGTCAAGGGATTTGGCAGAGCTGAACCCAATCATGCTGGGCTTAGCCAGGGCTGATAGTGAGATGCCGTTCCCAGTTGCGAATGGTTCAAGATTTGAAATTTTTGACAAAGGATGCAGAGAGGAAATGAGGAAAAATTTTATTTTCATTGACAGCAGTAATGATCTGAATTCAGTGTCAGCAAGGGTACAGGAAGAGAGGGGTAGAGAGCGAATGCGGCTGATGCAATGACTCTGCAGAGTACTAGCATAGAACACAAAGCCAAATGGATCCTTTCTGTGCAGTTACAAGGGTATGACTATAATTTCTGGACAAATCAAGGTGAGAGATTGTAGATTTGATTGAATGGCCGGGAGAAGGCTCAAGGAGCCATTTGGACTAGTACTGTGTCTATTTCTTAATGTTTCAAGCAGCTCTTGTCTTCGCTAGAGGCAGGATTGTGGTGAGATAGAATCAAGACATCCATCTAGTCTCTTGACAGTCAGCTAATAGGGCTTGGTGGGTGGAAGATGCAACAGAAGAGATGTACAGTGTCACATGTTAGTACCTTCACCAAGTTTGATCATCTTATATAAAAGTAGCAAAATGTTTAGTCTACAACACACACAAAAAATGCTGGTGAACGCAGCAGGCCAGGCAGCATCTATAGGAAGAGGTACGAAGGGACTGAAACGTCGACTGTATCTCTTCCTGTAGATGCTGCCTGGCCTGCTGCATTCACCAGCATTTTTGTGTGCGTTGCTTGAATTTCCAGCCTTCCTTGTGTTTGTGGTTTTAAAATGTTTAGTCTGTCTCCTTACAGACACACAATGAATTTTTTCCCATAACTTGACAAGGAAAACCACTCAACAATTATTGTGATTATATTGTGACAATATTTGCTCACATTTTTCAGGGCGCGTGCGCGCACACAAACACACACACACACACACACACACACACACACACACACACACACAGTCTTAAGCACACACTCACACACGTATATATAGCTAGAGTACCTAATACTGTTGTACAGTACTATAGTAATTATATGTGTCACACTGTATTGCTGCCACAAAAAAATCGTTATATATGTAAGTGATGATAAACCTGATTCTGAGAAGATTCTCTATGTGGACTGAGAGTGGAAGGAGTCAGGGACAGGGGAAACATGGTTGGGAAAAGGGAAAGGAAGAAGGGATGGAGCGGGAAGTTGTAAAGATCAATAAACCAATTCTTTGCAATTAAATGACCTGCCTGGTGGCTCAAGGCTGGGTGTGTCCACACCTGCACCACACCCCCCAGCCCCTGGCATTCCTTCTCTAGCACCTGTCCCACACACCTCCTGTGGTATTCTGCCCTCACCATTCCCAACTCTGGTTCTGCCAGGTTTAGAAACTTACTCTCCACTCTACATTGACAAATAGAGTACTGTACAAAAGTTATTAGCCTTGCTTTATGTATATACAGTATGTGAATAAGACTTTTGCACAGTACCATAGAACTGTTATTATGATACATAAAATAGATATTCATTCATTCGACATCCATCATTAAGAATCCCCATCATCCGAGATGTGCCCTCTTTGCATTGCAACCATCAGAGAGGAGATACAGGAGCCTGAAGACTCACTCACAAGCTTTTAGAAGCAGCTACTTCTCATCCACGGTCAGATTTCTGAATGGATAATTAACTAACCCATGAACACAACCTCAATATTTTTTGCTCTCTTTTTGCACTACTTACTTAATTTATTTTTTTCTTATATGTATTTTATATTTCTAATTGTAATTTATAGTATTTTGTACTGCTACCAGAAAACACCAAATTTCTGAGATTCTAAGTACATTTGATTCCTTAAGGTGATTACAGCCAGGGGTGGTATTGGGGACAGGCTCTCACTACCTATTCAATGCTCCCAATGATGTGCACCTCAAATAACCTCCGATAAGCAAGTCCAGCTCCTGGCCTTTATGTATGGCTTAGCCTGGCAGAACCATTTCTACTGGCAGGAGAAGGGGCACAGGCGGGTTACTGGCACAATAAAACCAGTCACTTCAGACAGATGAGGCTCGTCAGCCATGGTTGGCAGGAGAAGGAAAACTCTGATCGAACACAGAGCATAGAAAACCTACAGCACAATACAGGCCTTTCGGCCCACAAAGTTGTGCCGAACATGTCCCTACCTAAGAAATTACTAGGCTTACCCATAGCCCTCTATTTTACTTAAGCTCCATGTACCTTTCTAAATGTCTCTTAAAAGACCCTATCGTATCCTCCTCCACCACCATTGCCGGCAGCCCATTCCACGCACTCACCAATCTCTGTGTAAAAAACTTACCCCTGACATCTCCTCTGTACCTACTCCCCAGCACCTTAACCCTGTGTCCTCTTGTGGCAGCCATTTCAGCCCTGGGATAAAGCCTCTGACTATCCACACGATTAATGCCTCTCATCATCTTACATCTCTATCAGGTCACCTCTGATCATCTGTTGCTCCAAGGAGAAAAGGCCGAGTTCACGCAACACATTCTCATAAGGCATGCTCCCCAATCCAGGCAACATCCTTGTAAATCTCCTCTGCACCCTTTCTATGGTTTCCACATCCTTCCTGCAGTGAGGTGACCAGAACTGAGCACAGTACTCCAAGTGTGGTCTGACCAGGGTCCTATATAGCTGCAACATTACCTCTCGGTTCCCAAATTCAATTCCACGATTGATGAAGGCGAATACACCATACGCCTTCTTAACCACAGAGTCAACCTGTGCAGCAGCTTTGAGTGTCCAATGGACTCGGACCCCAAGATCCCTCTGATCCTCTACACTGCCAAGAGTCTTACCATTAATACTATATTCTGCCATCATATTTGACCTACCAAAATGAACCACTTCACACTTATCTGGGTTGAACTCCATCTGCCACTTCTCAGCCCAATTTTGCATCCTATCACTGTTCCGCTGTAACCTCTGACAGCCCTCCACACTATCCAGAGCACCTCCAATCTTTGTGTCATCAGCAAACTTACTAACCCATCCCTCCACTTCCTCATCCAGGTCATTTATAAAAATCACGAAGAGTAAGGGTCCAAGAACAGATCCCTGAGGCACCCCACTGGTGACTGACCTCCATGCAGAATATGACCCGTCTACAACCACTCTTTGCCTTCTGTGGGCAAGCCAGTTCTGGATCCACAAAGCAATGCCCCCTTGGATCTCATGCCTCTTTACTTTCTCAATAAGCCTTGTATGGGGTACCTTATCAAATGCCTTACTGAAATCCATATACACTACATCTACTGCTCTTCCTTCATCAATGTGTTTAGTCACATCCTCAAAAACTTCAATCAGGCTTGTAAGGCACGACCTGCCCCTGACAAAGCCATGCTGACTACTAATCATATTATACCTCTCCAAATGTTCATAAATCCTGCTTCTCAGGATCTTCTCCATCAACTTACCAACCACTGAGTTAAGACTCACTAGTCTATAATTTCCTGGGCTATCTCTACTCCCTTTCTTGAATAGAGGAACAACATTCGCAACCCTCCAATCCTCCAGAACCTCTCCCGTCCCCATCAATGATGTAAAGATCATCGCCAGAGGCTCAGTAATCTCTTCCCTCGCCTCCCACAGTAGGCTGGGATACATCTCATTCGATCCCAGCGACTTATCGAACTTGATTCTTTCCAAAAGCTACAGCACATATTTGCCACATTTCTTCCCTACTTTTCCCTGAGAACATCTGTTTCCAATTTAAGCCTCCAATTTCCTACCTGATAGCCTCATAATTCCCCTTACTCTAATTAAATGCTTTTCTAACTTGTCTGTTCCTATCTCTCTCCAATGCTATTGTAAAGGAGACAGAATTATGATCACCATCTCCAAAATGCTCTCCCACTGAGAGATTTGACACCTGACCAGGTTCATTTCCCAATACCAAATCAACTACAGCCTCTCCTCTTGTAGGCTTATCTACATATTGTGTCAAGAAACCTTCCTGAACACACCTAATAAACTCCACCCCATCTAAACCCCTCACTCTAGGGAGATGCCAATCTGTATTTGGGAAACTAAAATCTCCCACATGACAACTCTGTTATTATTACACCTTTCTAGGATCTGTTTCTCTATCTGCTCCTCGATATCCCTGTTACTACTGGGCGGCCTATAAAAAACACCCAGTAAAGTTATTGACCGCCTTCCTAACCACCCACAGAGACTCCGTAGACTATCCCTCCATGGCATTCACCTTTTCTGCAGCCGTGACACTATCTCTGATTAACAGTGCCACGTCCCCACCTCTTTTGCCTCCCTCCCTGTCCTTTCTGCAACATCTAAAACCCGGCACTTAAAGTAACCATTTCTGTCACCGAGCCATCCAGGTCTCTGTAATGGCCACCACATCATAGCTCCAAGTACTGATCCGCCACATCATATCTCCAAGTACTGATCCGCCACATCATATCTCCAAGTACTGATCTCAAACCTTCGCTGCCTTAGAGCTAAACACACTCATGGGGAAGGCTTCAGGGGTAAAACCCAAGGGTAAATGGACACTTGATCATGGACAAGTATAGATCTGGTCCTAGGGTTGAGGTTCTGACCTGGAAGAAGGCCAAATTTGAAGAAATGAGAAAGGATCTAAAAAGCGTGGATTGGGACAGGTTGTTCTCTGGCAAAGATATGATTGGTAGGTGGGAAGCCTTCAAAGGAGAAATTTTGAGAGTGCAGAGTTTGTATGTTCCTGTCAGGATTAAAGGCAAAGTGAATAGGAATAAGGAACCTTGGTTCTCAAGGGATATTGCAACTCTGATAAAGAAGAAGAGGGAGTTGTATGACATGTATCGGAAACAGGGAGTAAATAAGGTGCTTGAGAAGTATAAGAAGTGGAAGAAAATACTTAAGAAAGAAATCAGGAGGGCTAAAAGAAGTCATGAGGTTGCCTTGGCAGTCAAAGTTAAGGATAATCCAAAGAGCTTTTACAGGTATATTAAGAGCAAAAGGATTGGAAGGGATAAAATTGGTCCTCTTGAAGATCAGAGTGGTCGGCTATGTGCGGAACCAAAGGAAATGGGGGAGATCTTAAATAGGTTTTTTGCATCTGTATTTACTAAGGAAACTGGCATGAAGTCTGTGGAGTTAAGGGAAACAAGTAGTGAGATCATGGAAACCATACAGATCGAAAAGGAGGAGGTGCTTGCTGTCTTGAGGAAAATTAAAGTGGATAAATCCCCGGGACCTGACAGGGTGTTCCCTCGAACCTTGAAGGAGACTAGTGTTGAAATTGCAGGGGCCCTGGCAGAAATATTTAAAATGTCGCTGTCTACAGGTGAGGTGCCGGAGGATTGGAGAGTGGCTCATGTTGTTCCGTTGTTTAAAAAAGGATCGAAAAGTAACCAGGGAAATTATAGGCTGGTAAGTTTAACGTCGGTAGTAGGTAAGTTATTGGAGGGAGTACTAAGAGACAGAATCTACAAGCATTTGGGTAGACAGGGACTTATTAGGGAGAGTCAACATGGCTTTGTGCGTGGTAGGTCATGTTTGACCAATCTATTGGAGTTTTTCGACGAGGTTACCGGGAAAGTGGATGAAGGGAAGGCAGTGGATATTGTCTACATGGACTTCAGTAAGGCCTTTGACAAGGTCCCGCATGGGAGGTTAGTTAGGAAAATTCAGTCGCTCGGTATACATGGAGAGGTGGTAAATTGGATTAGACATTGGCTCGATGGTAGAAACCAAAGAGTGGTAGTAGAGAATTACTTCTCCGAGTGGAGGCCTGTGACTAGTGGTGTGCCATAGGGATCAGTGCTGGGTCCATTGTTATTTGTCATCTATATCAATGATCTGGATGATAATGTGGTAAGTTGGATCAGCAAATTTGCTGATGATACAAAGATTGGAGGTGTAGTAGACAGTGAGGAAGGTTTTCAGAGCCTGCAGAGGGACTTGGACCAGCTGGAAAAATGGGCTGAAAAGTGGCAGATGAAGGTTAATACTGACAAGTGTGAGTTATTGCACGTTGGAAGGGCAAACCAATGTAGAACATACAGGGTTAATGGTGAGGCACTGAGGAGCGCAGTAGAACAGAGGGATCTGGGAATACAGATACAAAATTCCCTAAAAGTGGCGTCACAGGTAGATAGGGTCGTAAAGAGAGCTTTTGGCACATTGACCTTTATTAATCAAAGTATTGAGTATAACAGCTGGAATGTTATGATGAGGTTGTATAGGGCATTGGTGAGGCCGAATCTGGAGTATTGTGTTCAGTTTTGGTCACCAAATTACAGGAAGGATATTAATAAGGTTGAAAGAGTGCAGAGAAGGTTTACAAGGATGTTGCCAAGACTTGAGAAACTCAGTTACAGAGAATGGTTGAATAGGTTAGGACTTTATTCCCTGGAGCGTAGAAGAATGAGGGGAGATTTGATAGAGGTTTATAAAATTACGATGGGTATAGATAGAGTGAATGCAAGCAGGCTTTTTCAACTGAGGCAAGGGGAGAAAAAAACCAGAGGACATGGGTTAAGGGTGAGGGGGGAAAAGATTAAAGGGAACATTAGGGGTGGCTTCTTCACACAGAGAGTGGTGGGAGTATGGAATGAGCTGCCAGACGAGGTGGTAAATGCGGGTTCTTTTTTAACATTTAAGAATAAATTGGACAGATACATGGATGGGAGGTGTATGGAGGGATATGGTCCGGGTGCAGGTCAGTGGGACGAGGCAGAAAATGGTTCGGCACAGCCAAGAAGGGCCAAAAGGCCTGTTTCTGTGCTATAGTTTCTATGGTTCTATGGTTCTAAAATCTGGAGCTAGAATCCCTAAGGCAGCCCTACATTGAGTTCAATGCTGACTGGCAACTCTTGCAACGCTGCTGGTACCAAACTGTCTCGGTCTCTGCCGTTCCTTTGGGTCCATCAAATGCGTAGAAAGGGGAGCTTGCTGCATGGGCAACAGTTTGCTCTCCATATCGTACTGCCCAAGCTTGCGTATCCAGACAGCTAGGGCACAACATCCACGGTCAACCGTAACCAATGGAGGCCTCAACAACAAGTACATTTATTATCAAAGTATGTATACAGTATACAACCCTGAGAGTCTTCTTTCTACCGGTGGCCAAGAAACAAAGAATCACCATGGAATCCATTCAAAGAAAAACATCAAACACCCAACGCACGAGGAAAAGGACAAATCGCGTAATTAGACAGTCTCGGCATGTTCAGTATGGTCAAGTTCAGATCAATTTAGTGCTGTGTCGTTCATTAACTGCACGCTGCAGAGACAGTCCGTGTCGAAGTGCCCTGATCAAAATCACATAAAATAGCAATAAAAATGTTTTAACCAGAAACACAAATAACGTGAACTGCCGAGTTCTCTAAAAACAAGCCCAATCCACAAACCACGCTGATCAAACCTTGCCCAAGACCCAAGAGTCTTGCAGCTTCCTCTGACAACCGTGACTGAGAGAAAGGAGACCACTCAAACACAGGCAGGTGGCGTTGAACACCTGCTTGCCCACTGCTCTCATCCTTGTTGATTTCAGTCTTGCTTGATGCTTTAATCGGCAAGCGTTAGAGCCGATCATTTATTCATGCTCCACCACTAGGCCACATACTCTGTTCTCACTCTAGCTCTCAACCACGCCAAATTCCCTCAAATGCAGCAAAAGCACCAGATCACTCAGTCAGCCCAAAGACACATTATCAAAATGTAGACGACAGGCTCCAATCGCACACAGCAGTAAAAGTACTTTTTAAAAAAGAAGTAGTTTTGTGAACTGTCTGCAGGACTTTGCTGTCGGTCAACTGCACCATCGTGACCCAATAATATTAAACCTGATTCTGATTCTGATATTAAGCAAACTGAATTACTGCAGACTCAAAGGGCATTAATATTCAAAATCTGAACTCCCCCCCCCCCACCCCCGCCCCTTTCCCAGAGTCCTGTAATTTATTTTCTTTCAGTTCACTTTTGAGGGTACTGACTGATACTGGCTGTAAAGAACGAAGAACGAGCCAGTGACCACATTCAGTTACATGACGTGCAGACTAGGAACTGGAGTAGAGCTATACAGCCTCTCGGCCACTGAGCAAGATCATGGTTGCTCTGTAGCTCTGCACTCCCACCACCTACCTCAACAATCTTACACCCCTTTCTTAGTATAGGACCAGATGGATAAGACCATAAGACATAGGAGAAGAATTAGGCCATCTGGCCCATCAAGTCTGCTCCGCCATTCAATCATGGCTGATCCTTTTTTTCTCCTCCTCAACCCCAGTTCCCAGTCTTCTCTCCGTAACTTTTGATGCCATGTCCAATCAAAAACCTATCAATCTCTGCCTTAAATACACCCAATGACCTGCTCCACAGCTGCCTGTGGCAACAAATTCCACAAATTCACCACCCTTTGGCTAAAGAAATTTCTCCTGCACTTCTGTTTTGAAAGGGGGCCCCTCTATCCTGAGGCTATGCCCTCTTGTCCTAGACTCCCCCACCATGGGAAACATCCTTTCCACATCTATTCTGTCTTCGCCATTCAACATTCAAAAGATTTCAATGAGATCCCCCCTCATCCTCTGGAATTCCAGCAAACTGTTCACAATACTCAAGATGAGGCCTCACCAGTGCCTTATAAAGCCTCAGCATCACTTCCTTGCTCTTGTATTCTAGACCTCTTGAAATGAATGCTAACATGGCATTTGCATTCCTCATCACTCACTCAAGCAGCAAATTAACCTACAGGGCATTCTGCACAAGAACTCCCAAGTCCCTCTCCATCTCAGATTTCTGGATTTTCTCCCCGTTTAGAAAATAGTCCGCACATTTATTTCTACTACCAAAGTGCACGACCATGCATTTTCCAACATTGTATTTTATTTGCCACTTTCTTGCTCATACTCCTAATCTGTCTAATCCTCCTGCATCCTACCTGTTTCCTTAACACTACCTGCCACTCCACCAATCTTTGTATCATCTGAAAACTTGCCAACAAAGCCATCTACTCCATTATCAAAATCATTTACTTACAGCATAAAAAGAAGTGGTCCCAACACCGACCCCTGCAGAACTCCACTAGTTACTGGCAGCCAACCAGAAAAGGATCCTTTTATTGCCACTCGCTGCCTCCTACCAATCAGCCAATGCTCTAACCATGTTAGTAACTTTCCTGTAATACCATGGGCTCTTAAGCAGCCTCATGTGTGGCACCTTGACAAAGGCCTTCTGAAAGTCCAAATACACAACATCTACTGAATCTCCTTTATCTGTCCTGCTTGTAATCTCCTCAAAGAATTGCAATAGGTTCATCAGGCAGGATTTTCCCTGAAAGAAACCATGCTGACTTTGTACTATCTTGTCCTGTGTCACCAAGAATTCCATCACCTCATCCTTAACATCTTTCCAACCACTGAGGTCAGGCTAACTGGTCTATAATTTCCTTTCTGCTGCCTTCCTCCTTTCTTAAAGAGTGAAGTAATGTCTGCAATTTTCCAGTCCTCTGGCACCATGCCAGAGTCCAGTGATTTTTGAAAGACCATTTCTAATGCCACCAAAATCTCTAACGCTACCTCTTTCAGATCCCTAGTGTGCAGTTCATCTAGTCCGGGTGACATATGTACCTTTAGACCTTTCAGCTTTTTGAGCACCTTCTCTCTTGTAATAGTAACTGCACCCACTTCTCTTCCTCCACACACTGCAACATCAGACATACTGCGAGTGTCTTCCACAGTGAAGACTGATGCAAGATGCTCCTTCAGTTCATCAGTCATCTCCTTGTCCCCCGTTATTATTTCTCCTGCCTCATTTTCTGGCGGTCCTATATCCACTCTCATTTCTCTTTTATTTTTGACATACTTGAAAAAGCTTTTACTATCCACTTTGATATTATTTGCTAGCTTGCTTTCATATTTCACCTTTTCCCTCCTAGTGATTATTTTAATTGCTCTCTGTAGGTTTGTAAAAACTTCCCAATCCTCTATCTTCCAACTAATTTTTGCTTTGTTGTGTACTCTTTCTTTTGCTTTAACAATAGTTTTGACTTCCTTCATCAGCCATGGTTGTACTATTTTACCGTTTGAGTATTTCTTCATTTTTTGGAACACGTATGTTCTGCACCTTCCTCATTTTTCCCAGAAACGCACGCCATTGCTGCTCTGCTGACATTCCTGTCAGCAGCTCCTTCCAATTTACTTTGGCCAACTCCTCTCTCATACCACTGTAATTTCCCTTACTCCACTGAAATACTGCTACATCAGACTTTACTTTCTCCCTATCAGATTTCAAGTTGAACACAATCATAGAAACATAGAAAATAGGTGCAGGAGTAGGCCATTCGGCCCTTCGAGCCTGCACCACCATTCAGTATGATCACGGCTGATCATCCAACTCAGAACCCTGTACCAGCCTTCCCTCCATACCCCCGATCCCTTTAGCCACAAGGGCCATATCTAACTCCCTCTTAAATATAGCCAATGAACTGGCCTCAACTGTTTCCTGTGGCAGAGAATTCCACAGATTCACCACTCTCTGTGTGAAGAAGTTTTTCCTAATCTCGGTCCTAAAAGGCTTCCCCTTTATCCTCAAACTGTGACCCCTCGTTCTGGACTTCCCCAACATCGGGAACAATCTTCCTGCATCTAGCCTGTCCAATCCCTTTAGGATTATATACATATCATATTATATATCATATTGTGATCACTGGTTCCTAAGGGGTTTTTTTTTACCTTAAGCTCCCTAATTGCCTCCGGTTCATTACATAACACCCAATCCAGTTTAGCTGATTCCCTAGTAGGCTCAACGACAAACCGCTCTAAAAAGTCATCTCTAACGTATTCAACAAACTCACTCTCTTGAGATCCATTACCAACCTGATTTTCCCAATCGACCTGCATGTTAAAATCTCCCATGACTATCCATTGCCCTTTTGACTTGCCTTTTCTATTTCCTGTTGTAACCTGTGGTCCACCTCCCAGCCACTGTTGGGAGGCTTGTATTTAACTGCCATCAAGGTGCTTTTACCCTTGCAGTTTCTTAACTCAACTCACAAGGATTCAACATTTTCCAATCCGATGTCACATCTTTCTACTGATTTGATGCCATTCTTTACCAGTAGCCACACCCTCTGCCTACCTTCCTATCCCTTTGATATAACATGTAAAGTAAAGTAAAGTAAAGGCATCCGTTAGTCTTGCAAGACCATGGACCTGTGCCTGGAAAGTCTTCACTCTCCAGGGCGCAGGCCTGGGCAAGGTTGTATGGAAGACCAGCAGTTGCCCATGCAAAAGTCTCCCTTCTCCAAGACACCAATGTTGTCCAAGGGAAGGGCATTAGGACCCATACAGCTTGGCGCCAGTGTCGTCGCAGAGCAATGTGTGATTAAGTGCCTTGCTCAAGGACACAACACGTTCCCTCGGCTGGGGCTCGAAGTCACGACCTTCAGGTCGCGAGTCCAATGCCTTAACCACTTGGCCACGTGCCCACACATGTAACTTTAGACATTCAGTTCCCCATTACAACCATCCTTCAGCCACGATTCTGTAATAGTGCAACAAGATCATCCACTTTATTTCTTATACTACGTGCATTTAGATACAACACGTTGAGTACTGTATTTGCTGTCCTTTCTGATTCTGCATCCCTAATGTTTTGATACTCAGCCTGTTGGCTGCAACAAAGTTCAATCACCCGCCTGCCCTTCCTGACAGTCTGACTGCAGGCTATCTTTATTTTTTTTACCATCCGTACTATTGTGAGTCCCTTCACTCCAGTTCCCACCCCCCTGCCAAATTAGTTTAAACCCTCCCCAACAGCTCTAACAAACCTGCCCGCGAGAATATTGGTCCCCCTCGGGTTCAGGTGCAACCCGTCACTTTTGAACAGGTCATACCGCCCCCAGAAGAGACCCTAGTAATCCAAGAACCTGAAGACCTGCCCCCTGCGCCAGCTTCTCAGTCACGCATTTATCTCCCCAGTCATCCTGTTTCTACCCTCACTGGCGTGTGGCACAGGCAGCAATCTGGAAATTACTGCCTGGGAGGTACTGCTTCTCAGCTTTCTGCCTAGCTCTCTAAATTCTCTTTTTAGGAGCTCTTTGCTTTTCCTTCCTATGTCATTGGTACCAATATGTACCAAGACATCTGGCTGCTTCCCCTCCCTCTCCAAAATGAGATAGGAGCAGAATTAGTCAAATTGTTCCTTCGAATATGCTGCCCCATTCCATCATGGCTAATTTATTTTCCCACTCAACTCCATTCTCCTCTCTTATCTCCATAACCTAAGACACCCCTACTAATCAAGAACCTATCAAACTCCACTTTAAATATACCCACAGCACAGCAGTCTGCGGCAAGTTTCCACAGATTCACTGCCCCCTGGCTAAAGAAATTTCTCCTCATCTCTGTTCTAAAGGGTTGTTCTTGTATTCTGAGGCAGTACCCTCTGGTTGTAGGCTTCTCCACTATAGGAAGCTTCCTCTCCACTTTATCTAGGCCTTTCAATGCCCAGAGCCTTCAATGATATTTCCCCTCATCCTTCTAAACTCCAGTGAGTAACAGGTCCAAGGCCATCAAACGCTCCTCGTATGTTAACCCTTTCATTCCCGGGATCATCCTTGTGAACCTCCTCTGGACCTTTGCCAATACTAGCACATCCTTTCTTAGATAAGGGGCCCAAAATGTTCACCACAATTCTAATATATTATCATCTATCTCTGCATTTCTGGTTAAAAAAATATTCGAAGCCTGCTTCCACTGCCCTTTGAGTTTCAAATACTCTTGAACCTCTCAGTGGAAAAGAAAATCACAGCTTAGAATTATTATTTAAACAAATTTATTGGCTCAAGAAGAAACATCACTCCTGGAAACAGAAAAGAAACTGCAATTGCTGAAAAATACTTTTGTGTCTCAGCCTTCAGAAAGATGATAAATGAGAAGTAGCTGACAAGAAATAGGTAGGGACAAGAAATAGGAGGTCTCACATAGAATGGCATAGCTGAATCCAACAGGGGCAGACATGCTTAAATCAGAACCAAAGATGAAATGGCTTCTGATGATTATCTGTCAAACGTGAATGCGAATGGATGAAATTATAATGGAACTAGTTTATATTCCCTCCTTGTTTCCAAAGAAACTTAACATCAAGATTGATTAAGTTCCCCATTTGGGACTTAACTGTTCTTCAATATTTAATGGTATAATTTCTTTCATGTTTATGCCAAACAGCTTTTTGTTTGCAAATCAGAATTTGTTCAAAGCTTTGTACAGAATTTAACTATTTGAGGAACAGTGGAGGTAATGATTGGGAATTACTGCAGAGGTACATGGAATATAGAATAGTACAGAACAGGGACAGACCCTTCAGCCCATAATATCTGTTCTGACAACGATGTCAATTCCTACAAAGCCCATTTGCCTGCACACCGCTCTATACTCATCCACTAACTGCAAATGCCCCTTAAATGTCTCTATTGTATCTGCTTCCAGCACGTCTCCAGGCACCATATACCAGTCATTTGCTATTCAGTATAACAATCTTGCTATGCACATCTCCTGTAAACCTACCCCCTCTCACCTTAAACCTATTCCCTGTAGTATTTGACATTTCCACCCTGAGAAAACAGCCCAAGCTTTCAACCTGGCTTTGCCTTTGATCATTTTACCAACTGCTATCAGGTCTCCCATCAGCCACAGACACTCAGGAGGAAACAACCCAAGTTTGACCAAACTCTCCTTATCGCTAAACAGGAATATTTTGTGGTGTGCCTCTGAAATACTCTCGAGTTTATTATCTTAAAGTGTGTTTGCATTTTACTAGCAAACATTTTGAATTTATAGAATATTTCTAAATTACATTTATTGAACTGGAGAAATGCTTTGACCTAGAGTCATTAAGCACTACAGCACAGAAACAGGCCCTTCAGCCCATCTAGTTTTTTGCTGAACTACTGCTCTTAGTCCCATTGACCTGCACCTAGATCATAGCTCTCCATACCTCTCCTATCCAAACTTCTCTTAAATTTGAACCCAAATCCACCACTTCAAATGGCAGTTCACCCCACACTCTCACCACCCTCTGTGAAGAAGCTCCCCCTATTTCCCCTTCAACATTTCACCTTTTACCCTTAACCCATGACCTCTAGTTCTGTTTACACCCAACCTTAGGGGATAAAACCTACTTCCATTTACCCTATCTATACCATTCATAATTTTAGATAACTCTGTCAAATCTCCCTTTATTCCCCTACAGTGCAGAAAATAAAGTTCTAACCTATTCAACCTATCCCTATAACTCAGGTCCTCAAGAAATTGACATCCTTATCAATTTCCTCTGCACTCTTTCAATCTTATTGTTATCTTTCCTGTAGGTAGGTGACCAGAACTGTACACAACACTTGAAATTAGGCCTCACTAACAACATACTGTATGCAACCTCAACATAACTTCCCAACTCCTGTACTCAATATTTTTCTTTATGAAGGTTAAAGGACCAAACGTTCTCTTTGTGACCCTATCTACCTGTGATGCCACTTTCAAGGAATTATGGACCTGTGTTCCCAAATCCTTCTGTTCTACAGCACTCTTCAGTGCCCAACCATTCCTTGTGTAAAACCTACCCTGGTTGGTCCTCCCAAAGTACAACAGCTCACACATATCTGCATTAAATTCCATTTGCCATTTTCAGCCCATTTTTTCTAGATAGTCCAAATCCAATTGCAGGCTCTTGATGGACTTCCTCGCTGCCTGCTATGCCCCCATTCTTGGTGTCATCTGCAAATTTGGTGCTGCAGTTTACCCAGCCCATCCTATGAGTGTGCAATCCTATAACTATCAATAATTGTTTGTACAGATCTAGTGTGCTTAAGAATGGAAATAGGCCCCTTGTTTACATATTCCTGTCTGCCTTGCAGTATCATTCCCATTTTTTCAACAATAAAAACCTTCTTTATTTTTCCCTCTGCATCCACAGACGCTGCTTGACCCATTGAGATCCTTCAGCAATTTGTTCTCTCCTCCAGCTACCAGCATCTGCAGTCTCTGTGCCTTTATCTGTGCAGTGGGTACTAGAATGGTATCCAGCATTGAAGACAACAAGCAACACACACAAAATGCTGGAGGAACTCAGCAGGCCAGACAGCATCTATGGAAAAGAATTTTGGGCTGAGACCCTTCATCAGGACTGGAGAAAAAAAGATGAGGGGCCAGAGTTAGAAGGTGGGGGGAGGGGAGGAAAAAACACAAGGTGACAGGTGAAACCGGTGGTGGGGGGGTTGAAGTAAAGAGCTGGGAAGTTGATTGGTGAAAGAGATACAATGCTAGAAAAGGGGGAATCTGATAGGAGAGGACACAAGGCCATGGAAGAAAATAAAGGGGGAACCTTAAGACCATTAGACATAGGAGCAGAATTAGGCCATTCAGCCCATTGAGTCTGCTCCGCCATTTCATGATGGCTGATCCCAGATCCCACTCAACCCCATACACCTGCTTTCTCACCACATCCTTTGATGCCCTGACTGATCAGAAAACGATCAACTTCCACCTTAAATATACCCACTGACTTGGCTTCCACTGCAGTCTGTGGCATAGCATCCCACAAAATTACTCCTCTCTGGGCAAAAAAAAATCTCCTTACCTCTGTTTCAAACGGTCACCCCTCAATTTTGAGGCTGTGCCCTCTAGTCCTGGATACCCCCACCATAGGAAATATTCTCTCCACATCCACCCCATCTAGTCCTTTCAACATTCGGTAGGTCTCAATGAGATCCCGCCATCCCAAATTCTTCTAAATTCCAGTGAGTACAGGCCCAAAGCTGCCAAATGCTCCTCATATGTTGACCCCTTCATTCCCTGGAACATCCTTGTGAACCTCCTCTGGACTCTCTCCAATGACAACACATCCTTTCTGAGATATGGGGCCCAAAACTGTTGATGATACATCAAGTGCAGCCTGACCAGTGTCTTATAAAGCCTCAACATCACCTTTTATATTCTATTCCCCTTGAAAGAAATGCCTTCTTTACCACAGATTCAACCTGTAAATTAACCTTCTGGAAGTCTTGACTCCCAAGTCCCTCTGCACCTCTGATGTTTGAACCTTCTCCCCATTTAGATAATGGTCCACACTATTGTTCCTTTTATCAAAATGCATTATTGTACATTTTCCAACACTGTATTCCATCTGCCATTTTTTTTGCCCATTCTTCCAGTTTGTCTAAGTCCTACTGCAATCGCATTGCTTCCTCAGCAAAACCTACCCCTCCACCTATCTTCGTATCATCCGCAAACTTTGCCACAAAGCCATCAATTCCATTATCTAAATCATTTACCAAAAATGTGAAAAGCAGCGGTCCCAATACTGACTCCTGAGGAATACCACTAGTCACCTGCAGCTAACTAGAAAAGGCTGCTTTTATTCCCACTCACAGCCTCCTGCCTGTCAGCCATTCCGCTATCCATACCAGTATCTTTCCTGTAACAGCATAGGATTTTATCTTATTAAACAGCCTCATGTGAAGCAGCTTTATCAAATGCCTTCTGAAAATCCAAGTAAATGACATCCACTGCCTCTCCTTTGTCCACCTGCTTGTTACCTCCTCAAAGAAGTCTAACAGGTTTGTCAGGCAAGAATTCCCTTTACAGAAACCATGCTGACTTTGATTTATTTTATCATTAATCTCCAAGTACCTCAAAATCTCATCCTTAATAATAGACTCCAACACTTTCCCAACCACTGAGGTTAGGCTAACTGGCCTATAATTTCCTTTCCTTTGCCTTCCTCCCTTCTTAAAGAGTGGAGTGACATTCATAATCTTCCAGTCCTCTGGGACCATGCCAGAATCAAGCGATTCTTGAACGATCATGACCAATGCATTTGTTATGTCTTCAGCAACCTCTCTCAGGACTCTGGGATGTAGTCCATTTGGCCCAGGTATCCACCTTAAGACTTTTGAGTTTACCTAGCACTTTTTCCTTTGAAATAGCAATGGCACTCATTTCTGCTCCCTGATATTTATGGACCTCTGGCACACAGCTAGTGTCATCCACAGTGAGGACAGATGCAAAATACCCATTAAGTTCCTCTGCCATTGGTCCACCATTACTACCTCACCAGCATCATTTACCAGTGGTTCAATATCAACTCCCACCCTCCTTTTACTCTTTATATAACTGAAAAAACTATTGGTATGCTGCTTTATTTTATTGGCTAGTCTGCCCTCAAATTTCATTTTTCCCTTCGCATAGCTCTTTTAGTTGCCTTTTATTGGATGTTAAAAGCTTCCCAATCATCCAACCCCACTCATCTTTCCTACCTTGTATGCCCTTTCCTTGGCTTTTATGCAGTCCTTTGTCAGCCACGGTTGCCTACCCCTGCCATTTGAGAACTTCTTCTTCAGTGGGACATATCTATCCTGTGCCTTGCGAACTATTCCTGGAAACCTCAGCCATCTCTGCTCTGCCGTCATCCCCACCAGTATCCTCCTCCAATCCACCTGGGCAAGCTCCTCTCTCATGCCTCTGTAATTCCCTTTATTCCATTGTGATTCAGATACATGTTAGTTATGCTTCCCTCTCTCAAATTGCAGAATGAATTCAATCATATTATGATCACTGCCTCCTAAGTGTTCCTTTATGTTACGCTGCTTAATAAGATCTGGATTATTACACAACATCCAATCTAAGATAAGTTTTCCCCGAGTAGGCTCAAGCACACTGTGCTCTAAAAAGCCATCTCGTAGGCATTCAACAAATTCCCTCTCTTGCAATCTGACACCAACCTGATTTTCCCAATCCCCTTGCATATTGAAGTCCCCCATTATAATTGTGTCATTACACTTATAACATACCCTTTCCAGCTCCCTTTGCAACCTCAGCGCCACATCTTAGTTACTATTTGGAGGCCTACATATGATTCCCATTATGGTTTTTTTTTACACTTGCAATTTTTTAACTCCCCCCCACAAAGATTCAACATTCCTTAACCCCATATCACCTCTTTTTAAAGATGTAATTCCATTTTATATGCCTTTACCTTGGCTTTTATGCAGTCCTTAACTTCCTTTGTCAGACAGGGTTGTCTACCCCTGCCATTTGAGAACTTCTTCCTCTGTGGGACATAGCTCTGTGGGAGGAGCACCAGAGGGAGGTGATGGGCAGGCAAGGAGATAAGGAGAGAGAGAGAAATGGGAATGGGGAATGGTGAAGGAGTGGGGGGGTGGGGGGCATTACCGGAAGTTCGAGAAATTAATGTTCATGCCATCAGGTTGAAGGCTACCCATAGGGAATATAAGGTGTTGCTCCTCCAATCTGATTGTGGCCTCATTGCAACAGTAGAGGAGGCAATGGACTGCCATCTTGGAACGGGAATGGGAAGTGGAATTAAAATGGGTGGCCACTGGGAGACCCCACTTTCTCTAATGGACTCAGCGTTGTCGCTTGGCAAAGCGGTCTCTCAATCTCTGTCGGGTCTGACTGATGAACGAGACCACATCGGGAGCACTGGATACAGTAGATGACCCACTTCCATTCCCAATTCTGATGAACGATCACCTACTGTTGCTCTCTCCACAGACGCTGCCCGATGTGCCGAGTATTTCCAGCATTTTCTGTTTTAATTCCAGCCTGAGGGACCTTTACCCAAACTCAATGCTTCTCTATTTCTGCATGCACCATAAGTTTATCCAGCGATTCTTTAACATGACACCGCTTTGAACGCCATCTGTAAACCCATACAATCATCGAATCATTCATGCATCTCAGAACCAGAATCGAGTTTATTGTCACTGACGTGTTGTGCAATTTGCTGTTTTGTGGCAGTAGTACTGTCCAATACATAAAAAAAACACTACAAGTTTGCAATAAGATTAATAAACACATAAGGAAGTGGTGCAAAATAGTGAGATAGTCTTCATGAGTTCATTCACCATTCAGAGATCTGATGGCGGAAGAGAAGAAGCTGTTCCCAAAACATCCGAAAATGCTTTATCTGTTCCCCACCTTTTCAATCCATCACCACCTCCAAAAAGTATGATTACATTTCTTAAACTTAACTTGCCTTTACACAGATTTGCGGAAAATATTTTATCTCATGTTCAGTGTAGGCAGGCTAGTTGCACTGTTAATGCAATCAAACATATTCAGAATGTGTAGGCAGAAGGTTCAGCGAGAAAGGAGTAATGAGGGAGGGAATAGAATTAATATCCACTTGGTGAATTTCAGCGTTAATGAAGAAATGTATATGCTTTCATTCTTGGAACTCTTTCTCTATCAATATCTACACTCAGTGGCCACTTTATTAGGTACCCCCACCTGTACCTAATAATGTGGCCACTTAAGTATGTTCATGGTCTTCTGCTGCTGCAGCCCCTCACTTCAAGGTTTGCCATGTTGTGCATTTACAGATGTTCTTCTGCACAGCCCTGTTGCAACACATAGTTATTTGAGTTACTGTCAACTTCCTGTCAGCTTGAACCAGTCTGGCAATTCTTCTCTGACCTCCCTCTTTAAAAAGGCATTTTCCCCACAGAACTGCCACTCACTGGATTTTTTTTTGTTTCTCGCACCATCCTCTGTAAATTCCAGAGAACGTTGTGCGTGAAAATCCCAGGAGATCAGCAGTTTCTGAGATACTCAAACCAGTCCATCTGCAACAACAATCATTCCACAGTCAAAGTCACTCAACATAGAAACATAGAAAATAGGTGCAGGAGTAGGCCATTCGGCCCTTCGAGCCTGCACCGCTATTCGGTACGATCATGGCTGATCATCCAACTCAGAACCCTGTGCCAGCCTTCCCTCCATACCCCCTGATCCCTTTAGCCACAAGGGCCATATCTAACTCCCTCTTAAATATAGCCAATGAACTGGCCTCAACTGTTTCCTGTGGCAGAGAATTCCACAGATTCACCACTCTCCGTGTGAAGAAGTTTTTCCTAATCTCGGTCCTAAAAGGTTTCCCCTTTATCCTCAAACTGTGACCCCTCGTTCTGGACTTCCCCAACATCGGGAACAATCTTCCTGCATCTGGCCTGTCCAATCCCTTTAGGATTTTATACGTTTCAATAAGATCCCCCCTCAATCTTCTAAATTCCAACGAGTATAAGCCTAGTCGATCCAGTCTTTCTTCATATGAAAGTCCTGCCATCCCAGGAATCAATCTGGTGAACCTTCTTTGTACTCCCTCTATGGCAAGGATGTCTTTCCTCAGATTAGGGGACCAAAACTGCACACAATACTCCAGGTGTGGTCTCACCAAGGCCTTGTACAACTGCAGTAGTACCTCCCTGCTCCTGTACTCGAATCCTCTCGCTATAAATGCCAGCATACCATTCGCCTTTTTCACCGCCTGCTGTACCTGCATGCCCACTTTCAATGACTGGTGTATAATGACACCCAGGTCTCGTTGCACCTCCCCTTTTCCTAATCGGCCACCATTCAGATAATAATCTGTTTTCCTGTTTTTGCCACCAAAGTGGATAACCTCACATTTATCCACATTAAATTGCATCTGCCATGAATTTGCCCACTCACCTAATCTATCCAAGTCACCCTGCTTCCTCTTAGCATCCTCCTCACAGCTAACAGTGCCGTCCAGCTTCATGTCATCTGCAAACTTGGAGATGCTGCATTTAATTCCCTCATCTAAGTCATTAATATATATTGTAAACAACTGGGGTCCCAGCACTGAGCCTTGCGGTACCCCACTAGTCACTGCCTGCCATTCTGAAAAGGTCCCGTTTATTCCCACTCTTTGCTTCCTGTCTGCCAACCAATTCTCTATCCACATCAATACTTTACCCCCAATACCATGTGCTTTAAGTTTGCACACTAATCTCCTGTGTGGGACCTTGTCAAATCCAAATATACCACATCCACTGGTTCTCCCCTGTCCACTCTACTAGTTACATCCTCAAAAAATTCTATGAGATTCATCAGACATGATTTTCCTTTCACAAATCCATGCTGACTTTGTCCGATGATTTCACCACTTTCCAAATGTGCTGTTATCACATCTTTGATAACTGACTCTAGCATTTTCCCCACCACCGTAACCGGTCTATAATTTCCCGGTTTCTCTCTCCCTCCTTTTTTAAAAAGTGGGGTTACATTAGCCACCCTCCAATCCTCAGGAACTAGTCCAGAATCTAAAGAGTTTTGAAAAATTATCACCGATGCATCCAATATTTCTTGGGCTACTTCCTTAAGCACTCTGGGATGTAGACTATCTGGCCCTGGGAATTTATCTGCCTTTAATCCCTTCAATTTACCTAACACCACCTCCCTACTAACATGTATTTCCCTCAGTTCCTCCATCACGCTGGACCCTCTGTCCCCTACTATTTCCGGAAGATTATTTATGTCCTCCTTAGTGAAGACAGAACCAGAGTAGTTATTCAATTGGTCTGCCATGTCCTTGCTCCCCATAATCAATTCACCTGTTTCTGTCTGTAGGGGACCTACATTTGTCTTAACCAATCTTTTTTCTTTTCACATATCTATAAAAGCTTTTACAGTCAGTTTTAATGTTCCCTGCCAGTTTTCTCTCATTATCTTTTTTCCCCTTCCTAATTAAGCCCTTTGTCCTCCTCTGCTGGACTTTGAATTTCTCCCAGTCCTCAGGTGAGCCACTTTTTCTGGCTAATTTGTATGCTTCTACTTTGGAATTGATACTATCCCTAATTTCCCTTGTCAGTCACGGGTGCACTACCTTCCTTGATTTATTCTTTTGCCAAACTGGAATGAACAATTGTTGTTCATTCACTTGGATCGCATTTCTTGCCCATTCTGATATTTGGTCTGTACAACTGAACCTCTTGACCATGTCTGCATGCTTTTATGCACTGAGTTGCTGCCACGTGATTGGCTGATTAGATATTTGCATTAATGAGCAGGTGAACCTAATAAATGAGTGTATATGGTACCCCCCTCCGCCCAAATTGGTTGCACCTTCCCAGAAATGTCCCTGCTTGTGCTGACTGGTCTAAATGAAACTCCGCACTCAGATTGTTATAGTTATTTACTACCAACTGGTTTGGAACTCATGGGAGGCCCTGCAGCGGACAGGCTTTCAGCAATACCACAGCAATCCAGCACTTCAAATCTCACCTCAAGCTATCTGGAGAACCAGCTTCGGGATGCAGCTGACGGGTCGGGTGGAGATTGGAAAGTTCTTTAGCAATTACCTGCTGTGTAGCTTCATCATGCCACATTAGACCTGTCAGGAATAAAGAGCAGAAATGAATTGAAAATATAATCAGCCTGCCCCTTTTCTACCAGCGTTGAACATTACTCTCCTAATTTTAGGTTTGTTTCTGAAAATTAGGCTGAGCTTTTTTAAGTTTTAATGAAATGATTAGCTTTATTTACCACGTAAACATTGAAATATACAGAGAAATAAGGTCGTTTTGCATCAACGGCCAACAAAATCCAAGGGTGGTGCTGGGGGCAGCCCGTAAGTGTCACTACGCTTCTGGCGCTAACGCAGAATGTCCGTAACACCCTAACCTTAACCATACCTCTTTGGAATGTGGGAGGAAACCAGAGCACCTGGAGGAAACCCACATGCCACAGGGAGAAAGTACCTCCTCTTTACAGATAGTGGCCAGAATCGAACTCCAATTGGTGATCGCTCACATTGTAAAGTGATTGCGCTAACCACTATGCTGCCTTGCCAGCCACCAGAATTTTGACTGTGTCCCTCTCAGCCTCGTCTATCCATGTACCTGCCTACTAAATATTTTGAGCATAACATTAACACAGGCTTGCAGGAATACACACAAAACACTGGAGGAACTCAGTAGGTCGGGCAGCATCTATAGAGGGAATAAACAGTCGATGTTTTGACCTGAAACCCTTTGTCACCTAGGTCCTGATGAAAGATATCAGGCTGAAATGTCAACTATTAATTTTCTGCCTAGAAACTGCCTGATCTGCTGAGTTCTTCCAGCATTTTATGTGTGTTGCTAAAGATTTCTAGCATCTGCTGAATATCTTGTTCCTAGGCTGAAAGGGATATGTGCCAAACACAGTTTATATGGGGAGTCTGTTCAATATGGACAAGTTGGGTCGAAAGGCCTGTTCTCTGGTGTAGAGCTATGATTCTATCCAATATATAGTTTATTTAACTACTTAAATACTATTCAACTACATTTAAACATCTGACCATCGGACAGGAACATGGGCAAGGTCTTTGGCCACCTAAGCTAACCAAAGGCCCTCTAGATGGTCTCGGGCAGCAACTTCAATTCTGTTAGTCACTGTGCCTCGAAAGGCCCACAGCAGCTACCCTACCAAGACTTCTGCAGGCGGCTTGGCCACCACTGTTAAGTGTCATAACAAGGCGAGTGGCAGCAATGAAGAGGAAGGATGAACACAAGGTGTGAAAATGAGGTGTGAATGGAGGCATGGACATGAGACACAAGCTGGGTTCAGCAGCAGCGGGCCCATTGACTGTGTGAAGGGGGAGATCTGCTTACCAGACGGCGGGGGGGGGGGGATGTCAGGTGTCGCTGAGGCAGACCTGTGCCATCATAGGAACTGACACATAGCTTATTCTATCCTAACTGTGAGGAAGATCCCTCCCTATCCTTGAGGATGTTGCAGTCTGTGACGGCAAACATCACTCACTGGTGGTTATCAGTTCACTCTGATTCTCACCCCAATGACCAAGATTCTGGCAGGATGCAGCTACCTGGTTATTAACATCAGGGGACTTGACCCAATGGTTCACTGTAACCATCTTGTATAATAAGATCAACACTGAAGGGCAATGTGCCCTATTTCTGCTCTTGATTGTCATGATTTTATAGATTCATAGTTTATGGAATTATAGATTCACAGCATGGAAACATGCCTTCAGCCCAACATTACAGGCCGAAGAAGACACTTTTTCTATTCTAATCCTATTTGCCTGCCTGTGGCCCAACTCCCTCTAAAATTTTGCTATCCATCAACCAGTCCAGATGTCTTTTAAATGTGTTCTATACCAGCAACATCAGCACCGGACTCTGGAGCGAAGGTTCCCGAGTTCGAATCCAATCGGGCCGCTCTCGGGCACGCTTTCCGTCCGCGCCGGTTGAGTGTCGAGCTCGCAACTCGGCCTCGTAAAAAAAAAACTGTGCTGTGAGAAGGACGTGGGGGACCACCCGCAGAATCTTTCCTCCAAGACAGCCACTTGAAGAAAAAGTGGTCGCCGAGGCGCTGAGGTGAGGCGAGAAAAAACCTACTATAGGTACTGTATACTGGGCTCAGGGTGGAGGTGAGTGGGGGTGTGAGAGAACTGCTCTACCCAGGCGGCACGGTAGTGTAGTGGTTAGCACAATGCTTTACAGTACCGGTGACCTAGGTTCAATTCCTGCCACTGTCTACGAGGAGTTTGCACGTTCTCCCCCTGACCAAGTGGGTTTCCTCCAGGTTCTCTAGTTTCCTTCCACAGTCTAAGGACATTCCAACTGGTAAGTTAATTGGTCATCGTAAATTGTCCCGTGATTAAGCTAGGGTTAAATTGGAGTTGCTGGCAACACAGTTTGAAGGTCCAGAAGGGCCTATTCAATGCTGTATTGCAATAAGTAAATAAAGTGACAAATATTTCATAGTCATGGTCATAGTCATACTTTATTGATCCTGAGGGAAATTGGGTTTCGTTACAGTTGCACCAACCAAGAATAGAGTATAAATATAGCAATATAAAACCATAAACAATTAAATAATAATATGTAAATTATACCAGGAAATAAGTCCAGGACCAGCCTATTGGCTCAGGGTGTCTGACCCTCCAAGGGAGGAGTTGTAAAGCTTGATGGCCACAGGCAGGAATGACTTCCTATGACGCTCTGTGTTGCATCTCGGTGGAATGAGTCTCGGGCTGAATGTACTCCTGTGCCCACCCAGTACATTATGTAGTGGATGGGAGACATTGTCCAAGATGGCATGCAACTTGGACAGCATCCTCTTTTCAGACACCACCGTGAGAGAGTCCAGTTCCATCCCCACAACATCACTGGCCTTACGAATGAGTTTGTTGATTCTGTTGGTGTCTGCTACCCTCAGCCTGCTGCCCCAGCACACAACAGCAAACATGATAGCACTGGCTACCACAGACTCGTAGAACATCCTCAGCATCGTCCGGCAGATGTTAAAGGACCTCAGTCTCCTCAGGAAATAGAGACGGCTCTGACCTGGCTCTGATCTGATTTGGAATAATTAGTAAAAGATCATAAAAATCTGGACTTTCAGATACTTCGCTGAATAGATGTCAGGGTATCTATTAAGATGATGGATGAGCTTTCATTTTGTTTCCCAGTATTTCTCAACAGATTTATTAAGGTAACCTATTTTTTACAGTAACAGTGAAATTGCCTGCATTCGTGGCGCATACACTGTACGGCTTCCGAACCACACAGAATTAACCTGAAAACTGGCCATGACTCCAGCATGCTGTACTGATTTGCAGCCCTTTCCCAGTGTACTCTCCAGGATCAGTGCATCAGGAAAAACTTTTTACTGGGCACTGATCAGTAGGTCTCACAGCAAAATATGTTGTGAAAGTTTGAGTTAAATTTCTGAGTTTCAAAGTTCAATGGATCTTAAAAGTACAAAATATTCTTCTGTGGTACATTTTTGACAACTTTCTTAATTATGTTATGTTCCAAACCTTAACTTTGTGTGAATACTTCAACTATATTTGAGTTTTTACAGAATTTTAAATATTGGTTACATTTTTAACTTCATTTTCTGGTCTTTCCAAACTCTTCAACATGTTTGGCTGCTCAGCTTACCAGAAGCCATCCCTGTCACAGGACACTAGAGACCTCTTTGGACCGACAGGATGCCATGTAGGGTTGCTAAATGTCCCGTATTTGCCGGGACATCCCATATATTGGGCTAAATTGGCTTGTCGCATACGGGACCACCCTTGCCCCGTATTTCCCCCGCTAAGGTAGAGCGTTCCTATGAAACCGTTCATAAGCCAAAATGGCGTAAAGCGAAGAAGCAATTACCATTAATTTATGTGGGAAAAAGTTTTGAGCGCTTCCAGACCCAAAAAATAACCTACCAAATCATACCAAATAACACATAAAACCTAAAATAACACTAACATATAGTAAAAGCAGGCATGCTACGATAAATACACAGCTTATATAAGGTAGAAATAATGTATGTACAGTGTATCAGAATCGGGAAGATTAAGCCAAAACCGATTTGTAGATAAAAATCGGCACGTACACGCATGTGCACGTCACGTATGCGCACACAGGTGCCCGCGCAAGGCTTCATGGTCATGGTAGTCTTTCTTGGGGTAAACACAAGTGTCCTGTATTTGACTGCTACTTAAGTCCCTTATTTGGCAGTGAGAAAGTTGGCAACCCTAATGAAATGTCCAGAGGAAGTTTACTAGAATGATCCCAGGAATGAAAGGGTTAACATACCAGGAGCGTTTGATGGCTCTGGGCCTTTCCTCCCTGGAATTTAGAAGAACAAGGGGTGATCTTTTTGAAACCTACCAAATATTGAAAGGCGTAGATAGAGTGGACGTGGAGAGGATGCTTCTAATCGTGGGAGAGTGTCGGACCAGAGGGCCAGACTCTGAGTAGAAGGTTGCCGCTTAGAGGAGGAATTTCTTTAGCCAGGGGATGGTGAATCTGTGGAATTCATTGCTACAGACAGTTGTAGAAGTCAAGTCATTGGGTATTTTTAAAGCATAAGTTAACCCTTTAATTAGTGTGTCAAAGGATATGGGGAGAAGGCAGGAGAATGGGGTTGAGAGGGAAATTAAATCAGCCATGATCAAATGATCGATGAGCTGAGTAGACTAATTCTGCTCCTGTCTTTTATAGTCTTATGTCATGCTCCTAACCTTAGTTTTATGTGTATGCTTCAACTATATTTGCACTTTTGCAAAATTTTGAAACATTAGTTAAAAATTCAACTTCATTTTCTGGTCTTTCTGAACTCTTCAGTGTGATTGGCTGCTCAGCTTGTTTAAACCATCGCTGTTAAAGGACAAAGGCGCCTCTCTGGATCAACAGCAGGCCACGTTGAAGGAGGGAATCCAACTCTAGAGACCTTAGAGCTCAGCTGAATCTCCATTGACGACAAAAACAAGGCCAATCTATGCACTTTGTGTTTTCATGTTAAAATCTCATAAGTCTTGTCAAGACCCACATTTTTTTAAGCAAAGACACTCTTCAGGCTTACAACTTAACAAGCACAGACAAATTTGGTTAAAATTTTAAATTATAAGAAAATCTGTGGTACACAACGCTGCCTCCCAGCGTTGTATTTTAGAAATCCCAGATCGGAAAGTAATTTCCAAGTATTCACTGAGTACAAAAGACCTGTGACGCCATGGGGGTTCAGATAAAGACCACTGGCAATGAAATATAGGAAATACTCCCACTGCTGGCTGTGCCACTGCAGTCGAGCATGCAAGGAAGGATCATTGCTCAAATTGACAGAGTCCCTTCAAGATATGAGCGCAGGAAATTATGATGGTTTTGGATACCTCTTTGCCATTTTGTATGTCATCTTATACCGGGAATAAAGAGGAGAATGGGATTGATGTGATTGCCAGTCGAAACTCACTGGGACGAATGGATGCTTTCTATGTCATAAAGAGATATAAGAATTAGACACATGAGATTCTGCAGCATTGGAAATCCAGAGGAAAACTCACAAGTTGCTGGAGGAAGTCAGCAGTTTGGGCAACATCAATGGAGAGGAATAAATAGTTGACGTTTCAGGCTGAGCCCCTTCATCAGGACGAGAAAAGAAGGGGAAAGAAGCCAGAATAAGAAAAGGAAGGAGAAGGGGATATTTTGGCTTCCTTTCCAGTCCAGATGAGGGGTCTTGGTTCAAAAGATCAACTCCTTATTTCCCTCCGTAGATGTGTGGGTTCCATAAGAAATATAAATAACATGAGAAGACACAGGATCAATATGGAAACTGAGTCACTGTATTACCCTCTCTTTCCAATGAATTACATCAGAGAAGGCTATTCTACCTCTCAAAGCAATCGCATCAATTCCACTCCTCACCCATTTATTTCAATTACCTGTTCTCTCTCCATCAACTCCACCCCGAACATCTGAGTACACACCTAGACCAGGAGCAAATCTCAGGCAATTAATCTACCATACAGCAGTGCTTTGCCATGTGGGAGGACGAACAGGAAGAACGTAGAAGCGTGTCAGCATTGAAGGTCAGGATCAAACCTACGTCGCCGGAACAGTGAGGCAGTAATGTTAACTATGGCGCCAATGCTCTGTTCCATTCACTGTTTGAAAAAAAAACGATGTGGTATTATTTTATTTACTGAGATACAGTGTGGAATAGGCCCTTCTAGCTGTGCCGTCCTGCAACTCCCAATTTAACCTCAGTTTAATAGAACATAGAACATAGAATAGTACAGCACATTACAGGCCCTTTGGCCCACAATGTTGTGCCGATCCTCAAACCCTGCCTCCCATATAACCCCCCACCTTAAATTCCTCCATATACCTGTCCCATAGTCTCTTAAATTTCACTAGTGTATCTGCCTCCACCACTGACTCAGGCAGTGCATTCCACGCACCAACCACTCTCTGAGTAAAAAACCTTCCTCTAATATCCCTCTTGAACTTCCCACCCCTTACCTTAAAGCCATGTCCTCTTGTATTGAGCAGTGGTGCCCTGGGGAAGAGGCACTGGCTATCCACTCTATCTATTCCTCTTATTATCTTGTACACCTCTATCATGTCTGCTCTCATCCTCCTTCTCTCCAAAGAGTAAAGCCCTAGCTCCCTTAATCTCTGATCTTAACTCTCTAAACCAGGCAGCATCCTGGTAAATCTCCTCTGTACCCTTTCCAATGCTTCCACATCCTTCCTATAGTGAGGCAACCAGAACTGGACACAGTACTCCAAGTGTGGCCTAACCAAAGTTTTATAGAGCTGCATCATTACCTCGCGACTCTTAAACTCTATCCCTCGACTTATGAAAGCTAACACCCCATAAGCTTTCTTAACTGCCCTATCTACCTGTGAGGCAACTTTCAGTATCTGTCCTGTATCTCTAAATTAATCAAAGGACAATTTACAATAATCAATTAACCTACCAAATGGTATGTCTTCAGACTATGGAAGGAAACCACACGGTCACGGCCTTACAGGCAGCGGTGGGAATTGAGTCTTATATAGGTACATGGAGCTTGGAAAAATAGAGGGCTATGCAGTAGGGAAATTCTAGGCAGAGTAGGTTCCTTGGTTGGCACAACATTGTCACAGGGATAAGGGACTCCATTAGAAGGACATTAATTGCTAGTTTAATTAGTTCATCGCAACACTGTGGGCTTGTCCCTGTGCTGTACAGTTTTAGTTCTATGTATTTCAGTAGTGAGTGAAATTATGGAAGTAAATGCTGGTTTTGCATTTCCTTGGCAGGTAGCAAACGAAGAACCAATTCACAGTAGTGCAGCTGTGAGCATGTTGTTTTACAGCGCCAGCAACGGTGGTTTGATTCCCGCCACTATCTGTAAGGAATTGGTACGTTCTTCCCTTGACCACTTGCGTTTTCTCTGGATGCCAAAGTTCCTTCCCACGTTCCAAAGACTTATGGGTTAGTAGGTTAATTGGTCACATGGGATGCAATTGGGCAGCGTGGCCTCATTGGGCTGGAAGGGCCTGTACTGTGCTGTATCTCTAAATTAATGTTTTAGAAACTCGTGCCGAACCTGATGGTGTCCTGAACTCTAAAGGGGGGGGGAGAAGAAGATGGCGACGCAACGCAGTGCGCGCAGCTGCTCCGAAATGATATCATATTTGTTAAATAGGTACCGCGCAGAATCCTGATTTGATGGAGATGGACATGAGAAGCACAGAGGAACATCTGGAGAAACTTCTGAAATGCCCGCTTCGCTGCCGCTGCTACTGTACGATCCAGAATCTCTGGAGGGGAAGGCCCCAAATCTTCGGCTTTGCCTTTGCCTGTTGCCAGGGCCGGGGTCGAAGCTCTCGGCAGAGATGTTGCTCGGTGCTCGGTGTTGGAGGGCTGGTTGGAGGCTCGGAGTTTTCGGACGGACTCAAGAGTCGGCTGTGGTCGGGTGCTTCCAGGGTGCTGCATCGGCAAGTTTACGGCGCTGGAAGATCATGGCAGGAAGAGAGTTTCCCATCCTTCTACCGTCTGCGTGAGATGATGGGACTTTCAAGAGACTTTCAAACATTTTTTTAACGTGCCCATGGTCTGTTCTTCATCAGATTATGGTATTGCTTTGCACTGTTGTGACTATATGTTTATAATTATGTGGTTTTTGTCAGTTTTTTTAGTCTTGGTCTGTCTTGTATTTCTGTGATATCTTTCTTAAGGAACATTGTATCATTTCTTAATGCATGCATTATTAAATGACAATAAAAGAGGACTGCGTGTCCTCATAATCTAATTTAATCTAAACTAACCACAGGCAGGGAAACTAGAAAACTTCAACACTCAGAGGTGAAATGGCAACTGAATCCACACTGCCCCCTTGTGGATAGACTCATCCCTGACTAGGCAGCTGGCAACAGTCAAATCCCATTTGTCTACTAAATGCTTATTTTTTAATTGTAAATTTTATTGTTATTTTTATTGTATTGAATATATCCTCCCTGGGCATGCTTGTAAGCAAATGCACACTCCAAGCAAGCATCCTGAAGAAATCGCTAATCCACTCAAAGCAGTTACTTCCTGCAAATATTAACTCTGTCCCAGTGACACTCGGTAAAGATTAACCCAGACTACAACAATGGTCGAAAATATCTGTGCACGTCCCACAGAACCATCTGCAATTGTTAACATGTTTCAGAAGAATATAATCCTGGGACCCCCTGCAAACTTCTGCACATTGCCAGGGATCCTCGGCAAAGCCAAGGAAATCAGTCATTTTTCCGTTGACAATTTTTATTATTGCATCAGAGAAGACATTCCACTCAGATGCTTGGTTTGACAACTGCTCTGTTTGAGAGCAGAAGAAATTGCAAAGAATTGTGGACACAGCTCAGTCCAGCACAAAAACCAGCCTCCTCTCCGTAGACTCTGTCTACACTTCTTGCTGACTCAGGAAAGTAGCCAACATAATCAAACGCTCCTTGATTACCCTGGACTTCCTCTTTTCTCTTCCTTCCTTTGAACAGAAGACACAAAAGCATGAAAACACATACCACCATGCTCAAGGACAACCTCTATCCAGCTGTTATACAGTAGCACCCTTGTACATTGAAGATAAACTCATGACCTCAGAAACTATCTCATCAAGACCCTTGCGCCTTATTTCCCACCTGCAGTTTCTCTGTAAGTGTAACACGATGTGCTGCATTCTGTTGTTGCTATCTCAGCATGTATATAGTTTGAGATGATCTGTACATGGATAGCAGACAAAACTGGTACAATATTAAACCGACATCAATACCAATATTCCCACTGGTCAGAGATCTATATTTCTAGCTGTCCAGTGATGATGTTATATATTGCACAGCAGCAGAAAATATGCTTGGTAGCATGAAGAACCACTCGCCACAGATGTGAACAGGTACAAGAAAATCAGCATTTTTCATGGTTCACTTAGTTGGCCTTAAATCCACAGGCCAATTGTTCGACAGTGGGATTGAACTATTGCTACTTTGCCTCTACCTGCCCTGAGAACGTAAGAATATAATAGCAGCAGGAGTGGGCCAATCAGCCCCTTCCCCAGCCAATTGGACCAGTGTTGATCCAATCTTGGCTTCACCAACCTTTTAGTCCAAATGTCTGTCAGCATATCCATATGCCTCCGATCTTGGTATATCCGAAGAGTCAGGAAATTTCTCCTCATCTCATAGCGTCATAGTCATCGAGGACTACGACACAGAAAGAGGACCTTCGGCCCATCTAGTCTGTGCCGAACCATTAATTCACCAAGTCTCATTGACCTGCACCCGGACCGTAGCCCTCCATATCCCTCCCATCCATACTTCTCGTAAATGTTGAAATCGATCTTGCATCCACCATTTGCGCTGGCAGCTCGTTCCACACTCTTACCGTCCTCTGAGAGAAGAAGCTCCCCCTCATGTTCTCCTAAACATTTCACCTTTTGCCCTTAACTCATGAGCTCTAGTTGTAGTCTCATCTGACCTTAAAGGGAAAAAATCTGAAACAAAAGGTAATCTGCAGATGCTGGAAATCCTGCCTAAGAGTCTTGGCCTGAAATGTCAACTCCATAGATGCTTCCTGGCCGACTGAGTTCCTTCAGCATTTTGTGGGTGTTGCTGGGAAAAAAATCTGCTTGCATTTGCTCTATCTATACCTCTCATAATTTTGTATACCTTTATCAAATCTCCTCTCAACCTTCTCTATTTTATGGAATAAGGTTATCTATTTAAATTTTCCCTATAACTCAGGTCCTTAAGTCCTGGCAACATCCTTGCAAACTTTCTCTGCACTCTTTCAACCTTACTTACACAGATCCAGGGATGTGAGTCCTAGTTTCTTTTATAATTTTACTGAGAAACGCACTTATAATGTGGTAATGTAATGACGTATGCCATTCATGTACTTTTACAAGTAACCTGTAGTGAATATTTAAACAAAGAAAGCCTAATCAAGCAATATATTTACAATATTACTCAAATATTACTGAAATATTAAATACACAACACTCCACCCTGCTTAGCTATAAACTGTAACTTGCATCATACACTGGGGTGCTCTCTTCAGTTACCTGAAGAGGTAACCGTAGCCTTTGGCCAGAGGCAGATGTCGTCAGGAGCTGCCCCACTTCATAGTGTGTTTCAACCCTTAACCACTACACTGCCCAGTGGTGGGTCAGCAGTGGTGGCCAAGTCACTGCTCACCTGTTTCGACTTCCAGCTCAACCCCTCTCGCCTGCTCCATATCCAGCAAGAGGCTCTTTCTGCTTCCTCCCCCATCCTGCCAGCAGCTTGGTTCTTGCTCTTTTCATCAAGGCCCCGTGCAGACAGCAACCTCCATGCTGACCTTGCTGGGAACCCTCTACAGCCGATTTCCACAAGGAATAGCCATGTCTGCCATCCTTTGTTGCTGCTCTCCTGGACTAAGGACTGGTACTTCAGGGCCTTCCTCTCGTGAGCCTCCTCGCATCCTTCCTCAGTGGTACTGAGCTCCACCAGGATGATTTTCTTGTTTTTGGCGTACCGCAGTACGATGTCCGGTCCATGTACTGTAGGCACCACCTCCAGAAACCGCAGCTTCCTCCCCACATAGACCTTCATCTCCCACGATTTGGCAGTTTGCAACAGATTAGATTTAGGCCTCGTTGATATGACTGGCATGGCCCCCTCCTTGATGAAAATGACTGCCCTGTTTGCCTCTCTGCCAGCTGGTCTCCCTTTACACCTCTCCCACTCCAATGTGTCAGCAAGGGACATCTCCGCATTCGTGCTGCTGCTGTTAGTAAACACCCTTCCGTGGATTAAAAATGTTCACTAGTGGTTGATGATCAGTAACAAGGGTAAACTCTCCCCTATACAAGTACTGGTTGAAACATTTTACACCCCACACCAGTCTCAAGGCCTCTCTGTCAACCTGTGCATAATTTTTCCTCTGCAGCAGCAAGGAAACGTCATGCAAAGGCTATGGGTGTTCACAGCCATCTCTCAAACATGTGGCATGCATGACTGCACCTATATCATAAGGCGAGGTGTCACAGGCAAGCTTCACTGGAGGATGTGGACCATAATGTGTGAGTACAATTCCTGCCCTCACCATTTCCAATGTCTTTTGGAAAACCACCTCACACTGCTTTGTCCATTGCCATTTCTTCCCGATCTGCAGTAATGAGTTCAAGGGGTGGAGCACAGTGGCCAAGTTTGGCAGGGACCTGTTATATTCATTGACAAATCCTAAAATGGGCCACAACTGTGACCCATCCTTCGACCTTGGGGCATGCACCTGTACTTGAATTTTCTCAGCACATGAGTGTGCTGCTCGTGCATCAGTTGTGTGCCCACAGTAAGTGATGCTTGTGTCTGTGAAACAATCTCAGCTTCTGGGGCCTCCTCTGTGGTGGCTGCAGGAGCTGACTTTGAGACTGCAGGAAGTGGTTCTGACCACCTTTCTTCTGCGCGCATTGCCATTTGAAGAATTCACACCTGTTGCGTCGTGCTCTGAACTCATAATCTTCTAATATTTTTAACACTGCCTTTTGATTTTGGAGATGTTCCGTGTCAACCTTACCAACAACAATGATGTCATCCAGGTAACACTCAGTGCCTGGGCACCCTCGCACCACCTTGTCCATAGCTTCCTGCCAGAGTGCAGATGCTACTCCAGGAAATAAACCTATTATAACGATAAAGCCCTTTGTGAGTACTTATGGTGAGAAACGCCTCCCACCTCCATCTGTAGGTAGGCCTCAGGAAGTCGAGTTTGCTGAAGTGCTCCCCTCCAGAAAGGTTCGCAAAGGTCCTGACGAAGGGTCTCGGCCCGAAACGTTGACTGTACCTCTTCCTAGGGATGCTGGCTGGCCTGCTGCATTCACCAGCAATTTTTATGTGGGTTGCTTGAAATTCCAGCATCTGCAGATTTCCTCGTGTTAAAGTTATTCTCCATATGGGCCAGAGGGTATTGATCTAATTTCAGTATTGGGCTGATGGTGACCTTAAAATCATCACAGGGCCTGACAGATCCATTCATCTTAGCTGCTGGGACCACTGGCATTGCCCATGGGTCCACTCAACCTCGGGAAGAATTCCTTCACCTTCCATGTGATCTAGCTCACTGGCTGCTTTATCACGGATGGTATAAGGAACCAGCCGGCCTTGAAACCTTAAGTGTGGTATCTTCATTCAACAGCATTTTACCCTTCACAAACAAGAGAAAATCTACAGATGCTGGAATCCGAGCAACACACACAAATGCTGGAGGAACTCAGCAGGCCAGGCAGCATCTATGGAAAACTAGGACAGGGGGAGGGGTGAAGTAAAGAGCTGGGAAGTTGATAGGTGAAAGAGATACAGGGCTGGAGAAGGGGAAATCTGATAGGAGAGGACAGTAGGCCATGGAAGAAAGAAAAGCCGGGGGTGGGGTGGGGGGGATGTTCACCAGAGGGAGGTGATGGGCAGGCAAGGTGATAAGGTGAGAGAGGGAAAAAGGGGATGGGGAATGGTGAAGGGGGTGGGGGCATTACTAGAAATTTGAGGTTAATATTCATGCCTTCAGGTTGGAGGCTACCCAGATGGATAGAATGTGTTGTTCCTCCAGCCTGAGTGTGGCCTCATCATGACAGTAGAGGAGACCATGGATTAGAATGCAAATGGAAGTGGAATTAAAATGGGTGGCCACTGGGAGATCCCGCTGTTTCTGGCGGGTGGAGTGCAAGTGCTTGGTGAAGAAGTCTCCCACTCTACATCGGGTCTCACCGATATACAGGAGGCCACACCAGGAGCACCAGACACAGTATATGACCTCAACAGACTCACAGGTCAAGAGTCACCTGACCTGGAAGGACTGTCTGGGGCCCTGAGTGGTAGTGAGGGAGGTGTCCATGATGAACACAAGAACTCTCAAACCTACCTGGACTATACCTCTTCCCACTTATAAAAATGCCATCGCCTTCTCTCAATTCCCTACGCGACTTTCTTATCCATTCGTCCATCCCCACTGATCTCCCTCCTGGCACTTATCCTTGCAAGTGGAACAAGCGCGACACCTGCCCCTACACCTCCTCCCTCACTACCATTCAGGACCCAAACAGTCCTTCCAGGTGAGGTGACACTTCACCTGTGAGTATATTGAAGTCATATACTGTGCTCGGTGCTCCCGGCGTGGATTCCTATATATATTCAAGACGTAGATTAGAAGACCATTTCTCCAAGCACCTACTCTCCGTCCGCCAGAAAATGCAGGATCTCCCACTGGCCACCCATTTTAATTTCCATTTCCCATTCCCATTCTGAAATGTCTATCCACGGCCTTCTCTACTGTCATGGTGCTCCTCCCCCCGCTTTTTCTTTCTTCCTCGGCCTTCTGCGCTCTCCTATTAGATTCCCCCTTCTCCAGCCCTGTATCTCTTTCACTAATCAACTTTGAGTTGACTCTATTGCAGGAGATATGGCATGCAAATGGTGGATGGATCTCCAATCAAGTTGTAGTTGTCTCAGCCACTCAAACCCCTACAGTACTGGCCCTCTTATTTTTACCACATACAGGCCCAATTTGACCTGTTGGCTGTTGTACTTCACTGTTACAAATGTCATTCCCACAGCTTGCTTGGTTCATTTTTTCTAGTAATGATGATTAGTTTAAGTTCTTCCCTACCCCAACTCCACTTTATCCATTGGTTTATCTGTTACCATTCTAATGTTTTTAAGTGTCTCTTGCCACTAAAATGAACTAAAAACTTATCTACAACTAGTGCCCATTAATTATTCCCCAACTAAGGATCCAACCTTTGCTTCAACCACCTTATTTTTATATTCCCTACAGAAGCTCTAGCTGCTTTTAAATTATTTTCTTCCTCAGTATTATAATCTAGTTTCTTCCTCTTTAAAATATTGCTAAATCTTAAAAAAAAATTCCAATCTACTACTCTTTGCATCATTACACCTCTTTTCTTCCAGTTGCATGCCATCCCCAATTTCTTAAGTTAGCCATGAATGGTGCATCTACCTTGTAGAAGTCTTTTTTTTCCATATCTGGAAAAGGCCGGCTGAGAGTGATAGAACATCCCTTTAAAAGACCGTCATTGCTGGCCTATTCCACTTCGCCAGACATCACTGTGCCTTTCCAGTTCTGGGCTCGTCTGCATCCCAGTTGGTGAGGCTATTTGATGAAGGGAAGGGAGTTGGGTGGTAGTGAAAGCTTGGGAGATTCCATGTTCCAGCAATGCCGGCTCAAAATCGATCAGGTTACTCTGGAAATACAACACCACATCGCACAACGAGGGAGAATGAAATAATGCAATATTGGAGCTGACTGGAAGAATAGGGGAAGAGGCAGTAGATGTGGCTGTCTGAGTCCGTGACACAGTTTATATGTTATTCTGTGCAATAATTAGTTGGTCAGTGTTTTGCCTTCTTCTGTTATACTCTATAAGATCACTAGATGGCGGTAGGTACACGCCAGCAAATTTTCACACAGCGACCTTGAATATCCTGGAACAGAACAGCTTGCATTTAAAAAAAATTAACTTTGAAGTTGTGTTTGCTCAGCCTATATTAAAAAAAGTGACATTTGGTAGGGTTGAATTGAGAAAATTGTGGAAAGTGCTACACCTCAGAAAGCAGCAGAACACCACGTTACCAACAGTGAGCTCGGAGCACTCACTGACATGTTACAGCTAAGCCTGGGTCACAGATACTGTTTCCAAGGATGCTGGAATATAAATTGGGACTGCTTTTCCAGTTTAGATCAGCATCTAGAAAGCCAGCGGTATTATACAGCACTACAGCACAGAAACAGACAATTAGGCCCATCCAGACTGTGCTGGCCTGGTTTTCCGTCTAGTCCCATTTACTTGCACCCGAGCTTCTCTCTCATCCATGAACCCAAACAAACTTCTGTAAAATGCTACAGTTGAACCCGCATCTACCACCTTTTCAGGGCAGTTCGTTCCTCACTCATACCACCCTCTGAATGAAGTAGATCCATCCTCCTTGTGTTCCCCTTAAGCATTTCACCTTCCACCCAAGGGCCTCTAGTTCTAATCTCACCCAACCTGAAGAGAGAAAAAATTGGACATGGAGAAGTTTGCCACCAAACCAGCAATACAAAGGCACGGCTGGGTTACTGTACCAGGCAAAAGAAAACGAAAGCATCATGAAGATTAGGCGCAAAGCTAGAGAGAGAATAAACAGGGGAGAGCAAAACAGGGAGAATGATCAAGAGGAAGTGGGAGCAGGGGAGAGTGAACACAGGAAAATGGGACCGGGGAGAGTGAACACAGGAAAATGGGAGCAGGGGAGAATGAACACAGGAAAATGGGACCAGGGAGAGTGAACACAGGAAAATGTGACCCGGGGAGAGTGAACACAGGAAAATGGGACCGGGCAGAGTGAACACAGGAAAATGGGACCAGGGGAGAGTGAACACAGGAAAATGGGAGCAGGGGAGAGTGAACACAGGAAAATGGGACCAGGGGAGAGTGAATACAGGAAAATGAGAGTAGAGGAGAGTGAACACAAGAAAATGGGACCAGGGGAGAATGAACACAGGAAAATGGGACCAGGGGAGAGTGAACTCAGGAAAATGGGACCAGGGGACAGTGAACACAGGAAAATGGGACCAGGGGAGAGTGAACACAGGGGAGAGTGAACTCAGGAAAATGGGAGCAGGGGAGAATGAACACAGGAAAATGGGAGCAGGGGAGAGTGAACTCAGGAAAATGGGACCAGGGGACAGTGAACACAGGAAAATGGGATCCGGGGAGAGTGAACACAGGAGAGAGGGATTAGCAGAGTGTCTAAAGGGGAAAGTAAATCAGAACAAGGTTTGTAATTGATGACGTGTTGTGAAATTGGTCATTTTGTGGCAGCAATACAGTGCAAGATATGAAATTTTCTATAATATACAAAATAAATAAATAATGAATCACAACGTGGACCATTTGGAACTCTAAGGGCGGCGGGGAAGTGGTCGTTCATAAAGCATTGAGTGTGGGGCTTCAGGCTCCTGTACCTGCTCCCCGATGGTGGTAACGCGACAAGAACATGTCCTGAATGGTGAGGGTCATTACTGAGGAATGCAAAGGAGAATGAACAAGAGGGGGAGGGGAGAGAGAGGACCAGAGCGAGTGAATGAAGGAGAAAGGAAAAGTGGGGAATGACCAGGGGAGACTGTGACTGCAGTTGGGGCATGGACTTCAGGGTCCCATCATCGGCAAGTCCTGGGGTTAATACCAAAGATGGGAACCCTAAGGTCGATAAGCAGTCTGGAAGTCTGCAAGCCCTTTGGGGAAGTTGGGGACCTATTTTACGTGAGTCTGCATGTCCGGTCCTGAGGCTGGAGGTCAATCTGCCTGTGTGAGTGGGTGGGTAGGTGGGAGAGAGCAAAGGGGCTTGTTTTGCTGTTGCTGTTGTTCTGCTAAACATTGTGGGTATGCTATATTGTCACTTGCGGGCTACCACCCAGCATGTCCTCGGGTTGTGTTGGACATTAATGCAAATGACTCATTTCACTGTATGCTTCCATGTAGATGTGCTAAATAAATGAACCTGGATCTGAATGAACAAGAGGGAGTGGCAGCAGGGGAGAGTGAATAGGGAACTTTGTACAGAGGACCATAAACAGGGTGGGTTCAGGGGAGAGGAAAAAATTATGTTTTGTAACTCCACAAACTAATCAAAAGAAAGACACAGGATCTGGGGAAAACATATCTACCACGTTTTTACTTTAGCATGTCTGCATATATGGTGTGGTGGTGTAAGGACGTGCTGTATGCCATGCACGTACTATGTACATATAGCCCATAATGAATTATGTAAAGAACAAAGAATGCTGAATCAATGTATTTACAATATTACACAAACATTACTGAAATATTAAATACACAACACTCATCTGTTTAGCTATAAACTCCAACTTAATATAGAATACATCTCATCTCAAATATGTAACATTGCTCTCGAGTCAACGTATCTTACAGACAATAACTACTAATATAGACATCTACAGCATAGTAAATTTTAAATTGTTCGATTCAGACCTGAAGATTTAATCGTGTGGAGGATTTCTTATTCTTGTGGGTTAACGCCTTTCCTGACAATCCATCTGCTTGGCAGATGAGATTTGGGCCTGCGAAATAATCTCGGGTTCTGGGGCCTCCTTCATGGTGATTGCAGGAGCTGACACTGGGACCGCAGGAAGTCGTTCTGACAGCTCTGAACACCTCTCTTCTGGACGTGTTACCTTCCCCAACAGTGCACGGCAAACCTCTCGATCTGCTGATCTGGCCTTGGCCACCAGACAAAGCTTCGCATAAAACGCTTTCATTTTGACCACGTCCACGTGACCAGCACATACCTCCGCGAACATTTTAGTTCTCAGCTTGGATGGTACAACAATTTTCAATCCCCACAGAAGGCCAGTTCATCCAAGCGCTGGTAAGAAACAGCCCATCTCTGCATTCATGCTGCTGCAGTTAGTGGAACAACCTTCAGTGGATTGAAAAGGGACACTAGTGGTTGATGATCAGTAATGAGGATAACCTCCCTCCCATACAATTAGTGCTTGAAATGTTTTACACCCCAAAACCACACTCATGGCCTGGCAATCTGTGCGTAATTTTTCTCTGCTGCAGTATGAGAACATGATGCAAAGGCTATGGGGCATTCACTTCCTTCACTCAACAAGTGACATGATTTCACCTGTACCATGAGGCGAGGCATCACAGGAATGCTTCACTGATCAATATGGATCATAATGTGTGAGCACAGTGTCTGACGTCACCACTTTCTTTGCCTTTTAGAAAGCGCCTCACACTGCTTCATTCTTTGTGATTTCTTCCCGATCTGTAGTAATGAGTCCAAAGGGCGGAACGCAGTAGCCAGGTTTGGCAAAAACCTGTTATAGTAATTGTCGAATCCTAAAAAGGATCACATGATACGTCCTTCGGTCTCGGGCATACACCACTGCTTTAATTTTCTCAGCACATTTGAGTAATTCTTATGCATTAATGGTGTGATCACAGTAATTGATGCTTGGTTTAAGAACTTCGCACTTGTCAAGTCATGCTCTCAGCTCATAATCCTCTCATCTTTTTAACACTGTTTTAAGATTTCAGAGGTGTTCCTTGTCATCCTTACCCGTAACAATGCTGTCATCCAGGTAACACAGAGTGCCTGGCAGTCTTGTCCAAGCTTTCTGCCAAAATGCAGGTGCAGATTCTACTCCAAAAATAAAACTATTATAGTGAGTGTTTATGGTGAGAAATACTTCGGACTCTTCTTCCATTTCCATCTGTAGGTCGGCCTCAGCTAGGTTCAGTTTGCTGAAATGTTTCCCTCCAGAAAGGTTTGCAAAGATATCCTCTATCCTGGGCAGAAGATATGGATCTACTTTCAGTACTGGGTTGATCAGTCAGTCAGTCAGTGGGTGCTGTCCCAAATCCGGAGTTGGCAGCTATGCACCTCCATCTTCTTCGATCTTGCGCTCTTTTTCTGGCCTCAGTATAACTCAACCCAGTCCATTGCCTCACATTATCGTACCAAGTGGTTCGCTGCCTTCCTCTTTTCCTCTATCATCCTTTCCAATAACAATTTCTGCAATCCACCACCTCTTAACAAGTGCCCGGCATATTCCAGCTTCCTTTTCTGCACATTCTTCAGCAACTCCTTTTCTCTCCTCACTCTCTTCACCACTTCCATATTACTGACCTTCATCACCCATCTAATTTTCTGCATTCTCCTTAAACACCACATTTCAAATGCCTCCAGTCGTCATTGCACTTCCTTGCATAAGGTCCACGATTCGACTCCATACAACAGACTGCTCCAGACGTAGCATTTCCAAGTTCTACAACGCAGCCCAAAGTCCAACCTCTTGCCACACAGCACGTCACTCAGGCTCCAGAACGTTGATCTTGCAATCTCAATTCTTCCGTCTAATTTATGTATCACATTTCCCATCCTCGGTGACCATCTGTCCCAAGTACACAAACTTCTTGACTTGCTCTATGCCTACGGCGTTAATTTTGATACTGATTTTGGGGACTTCTTTCTTCCGTGATACTACCATCATCTTCGTCTTTATAGCATTTATTTTCATTCCAAATCGTTCTCCTTCAACATTTATCTTATCTACTATTCTGAGTAACTCGTCCTCAGTTTCGGCTAACAACACTGAATCATCTGCATACCTCAAGTTGTTTTCCGTCACTCCACCAATTTGGACACCAGCTTCTTCGTTCAACACCCTGAAGATTACCTCTGAATAAATGTTAAATAATAAAAAGGAGATATTGGGTTGATAGTGACCTTAAAATCATCTCAGATACTGACAGACCTATTCTTCTTGGCTACTGGGACCACCAGTGTTGCCCAAGGACTCCACTCATTCCTGGAAAGAATTCCTTCAGCCTCCATGTGACCTATCTCACTGGCTACTTTATCATGGGTGGTACTGTATAAGGAACCATACGGGCTCTGTAAAACATGGGCGTGGCAATTTCATTTAACACTATTTTACCTCGATATGTTTGAGTTTTCCACTGCCATCATTGAACACTACTGAGTCTTCATCCAGTACCTTTTAAAATTTGTTTTCAGTGACTCTACTTCAGGGAATGCGGCATGCAAATGGTGGGTGGATCTCCAGTCAAGGTGTAGTTGTCTCAACAAATCAAGCCCCACAATGCTGGCCCTCCTGTTTTTACCACATACAGAACAAACCCAATGTGGCTTGTTGGATGTTGTATTTCACTGTTACAATTGCCATTCCCACATTCTATTGTAATTAATTTGCTGTTCACTTCTGATGCAAACCATATTGCTTACAGGCTTGTTATTTGTGATCACAATGATCACAATGCCATTAGTTTCAATATAATTATGAAAAGGATAGGACTGGACCCAGGGTTGAGATTTTTGATTGGAGAAAGGCTACCTTTGAGTAGATGTGAAAGGATTTAGAAGGAGTGGATTGGGACAAATTGTTTTATGGGAAGGATGTAATAGAGAAATGGAGGTCATTTAAAGGTGAAATTTTGAGGGTACAGAATCTTCATGTTCCTGTTAGGTTGAAAGGAAAGGTTAAAAGTTTGAGAGAGCCATGGTTTTCAAGGGATATTGAAAACTTGATTCGGAAAAAGAGAAAGGTCTACAATAAATATAGGCAGCTTGGAGTAAATGAGGTGCTCGAGGAATATAAAGAATGTAAAAAGAATCTTAAGAAATAAATTAGAAAAGCTAAAGGAAGATATGAGGTTGCTTTGGCAAGTAAGGTAAAAATAAATTCAAAGGGTTGCTACAGTTATATTAATAGCAAAGGATAGTGAGGGATAAAATTGGTCCCTTAGAGAATCAGAGATGGGGGAGATTTTGAACAATTTCTTTTCTTCAGTATTCACTAAGGAGAAGGATATTGAATTGTGTAAGGTAAGGGAAACAAGTAGGGTAGTTATGGAAACTATGATGATTAAAGCAGAGGAAGTACTGGCGCTTTTAAGCAATATAAAAGTGGATAAGTCTCCGGGTCCTGACAGGACATTCCCTAGGACCTTGAGGGAAGTTAGTGTGGAAATAGCAGGGGCTCCGACAGAAATATTTCAAATGTCATTAGAAACAGGGATGGTGCCGGAGGATTGGCGTATTACTCATGTTGATCCATTGTTTAAAAAGGGTTCTAAGAGTAAACCTAGCAATTATCAACCTGTGAGTTTGACATCAGTGGTGGGTAAATTGATGGAAAGTATTCTTAGAGATGGTATATATAATTATCTGGATAGACAGGGTCTGATTAGGGACAGTCAACATGGATTTGTGCGTGGAAGGTCATCTTTGACAAATCTTATTGAATTTTTTGAAGAGGTTACTAGGAAAGTTGATGAGGGTAAAGCAGTGGATGTTGTCTATATGGACTTCAGTAAGGCCTTTGACAAGGTTCCACGCGGAAGGTTAGTTAGGAAGGTTCAATCATTAGGTATTAATATTGAAGTAGTAAAATGGATTCAGCAGTGGCTAGATGGGAGACGCCAGAGAGTAGTGGTGGATAACTGTTTGTCAGATTGGAGGCCGGTGACTAGTGGTGTGCCTCAGGGATCTGTACTGGGTCCAATGTTGTTTGTCATATATATTAATGATCTGGATGATGGGGTGTTAAATTGGATTAGTCAGTATGCAGATGATACTAAGATAGGTGGAGTTGTGGATAATGAAGTAGGTTTTCAAAGCTTGCAGAGAGATTTAGGCCAGTTAGAAGAGTGGGCTGAAAGATGGCAGATAGAGTTTAATGCTGATAAATGTTTGGAGCTACATTTTCATAGGACTAATCAAAATAGGACATACATGGTAAGTGGTAGGGCATTGAAGAAAGCAGTAGAACAGAGGGATCTAGGAATAATGGTGCATAGTTCCTTGAAGGTGGAATCTCATGTGGATAGGGTGGTGAAAAAACCTTTTGGTATTCTGGCCTTTATAAATTAGAATATTGAGTATAGGAGTTGGGATGTAATGTTGAAATTGTACAAGGCTTTGGTAAGGCCAAATCTGGAGTATTGTGTATAGTTCTGATCACCAAATTATAGGAAAGATGTCAACAAAATTGAGAGGGTACAGAGAAGATTTACTAGAATGTTACCTGGGTTTCATCTCCTAAGTTGCAGAGAAAGGTTGAACAAGTTGGGTCTTTATTCTTTGGAGTGTAGAACGTTGAGGGGGGACTTGATAGAGGTATTTAAAATTATGACAGAGTTGGCGTGAATAGGCTTTTTCCATTGAGAGTGGGGGAGATTCAAACAAGAGGACATGAGTTGAGAGTCAAAGGGCAAAAGTTTAGGGGTAACATGAGGGGGAACTTCTTTACTCAGAGAGTGGTAGCTGTGTGGAACGAGCTTCCAGCAGAAGTGGTTGAGGCAGGTTTGATGTTGTCGTTTAAAGTTAAATTGGATAGCTATATGGACAGGAAAGGAATGGAGGGTTATGGGCTGTGCAGGTCAGTGGGACTAGGTGAGAGTAGGAGTTCGGCATGGACTAGAAGGGCCGAGATGGCCTGTTTCCGTGCTGTAATTGTTATATGGTTATTTTCACAATGTAATTCCCAGTGCTACGCAGTCCTGTGTCACTGTCACCGTTATCAGATTTTTCATCAACACCATGAGACCTTTTTGAAACTGCAACTTCACATTTTATCTTTTTCTCTTCCCTGTACATTCCATTTATTTTTTTGTCTGCCCAACATGTATTTGTAGGTGTCCTACTTTGTTGCATTTCCTGCAAATTTTGCCTGTGAACCTGCATCGGTCTATTGTATGTGAGGCCCTGCCATAACGATAACACAATTTTTTTGTCCAAGCCGGCTGCAGACTAGATGTTGCCATTTTGTTCACACTCACTTTCATTTCTGACTGCAACTCAATTGTGTCTCTGGCTGCTGTTTCCATTCATAGTTAGGAGCCGTTTTTGAATGTTTTCTTGTAAGATTTTACAAACCAAAAAATCTCTCAGTGCATCATTAAGCCCATCACTGAAAGGGCAATGATCAACTAATTTCAATTCAGCCATGTGAAATGAAATCAATTCCCTTGCCTTTTGATTCCAGTTATGAAACCTAAAGCATTCTGCAATCAACAATGGTTTTACTTCTAAATGTTCCTGCATAACCTACACAATGTCGGCAAAGCTCATTTCAGCTGGTTTGGTTAGAGCCAAACCTCAAAACAAACCATGTGCTCTGCCACCAATTGTACTGAGCAAAACTGACATTCATTTCTCATCGACCATTCCATTTCCTTTAAAATACTACTCAATTCGTTCAGTATACACCATCCAGTTATCAGTTGTGCAGTCCAATGTGTCTATCTTTCCAATGTATCCATCCATTTCCTGCTTTTTTAATATTTATTATTATCACCCAGTACTCATTGTTTATGAATCGATGAATTTCATCCATTTCTGTCTTTTTTTTTTAACTCAACCACCTTTCTTCTGTCTCCTGGGTATGAGGATAAACTACATTCAGCTGTGGAGCATTTGCTTTGGGTAATGAGGTTACCATTAACCACAGCTACCTCAAGGTCACCCTTAGGCGAGGTGCAGCACCTGTGAGCCTCCCTACTTGGGTTACAGTGAAGCCACGGAATGCAGGTGATGGATGAAGCAGAAGGCAAGTTGTGAGTAACACAATCGATGGTTCCTGCTTCTCAGACGCTGAGCAGTAGGTCCTTTTAATAGGACAATGGTCAGGGTCACCCGTCTTGTAAAGACACTGCATCGGAAGCAAGCAAGGGGAAGCTACTTCTTGTATTTTATCCCTACTACAACCATGGTAAATACATACACAAATGGAAAAGACAACAGCGTAAATGGCAGCCCAGTTCCAAATAGTGCGGACACCTCGCTCGGTACGGGATATCATGTAAACAGACAGGTAAGCCCAGATCGTCATACCACTACTGTCTACAAGAACAAGAGACTGCGAATTGCCACTTGGAATGTTTGAACCCTGCACCAAGCTGGTAAGCTAGAAAACATAAAATTAGAAATGAAGAGGCTAGAAGTCAGCATCCTAGGCCTAACTGAAATAAGATGGAAAGGCACTGGAGTATTCCAATCAGTTGACTACAGGATGAGATACTCTGGTGGAGATAAACATGAAAAGGGTTTAGCAATCATCTTAGACAAAGAAACATCCAAGAGCCTGCTAGGATACTGGCAAATCTCAGACAGAATGATGCTAATCAAACTAAAAGAACAACAAAACAACATCTCTATCATCCAAGTATATGCCCCCACAACGGCAAGCTCAAAGGAAGAAATTGGTGCCTTCTACCACTCCCTAGACAAAGGACTAGAAGAATGCAAATCACAAGAAGCCATCGTAGTCATGGGCGACTTCAATGCAAAAGTTGGTGAGGGAAGAGAAGACCATATTGTTGGAGACCAGGGATTGGGAGAAAGAAATGAAAGGGGAGAAAAGCTTATATCATGGTGTAAAACAAACAATCAGATAATCACCAAACACTTGGTTTAAACAACATCAAAGAAGGAAATGGACATGGGAGAAGTCCGGATGGGAACAACAGAATTCAAATTGACTACATAACAATCAATAACAGATTCAAAAACTCGATAACTCAATCTAAAAGCTACCCTGGAGCAGACTGTGGAAGCGACCACATACCAGTCATTTGCAAAATGAAAATAAAGATGAGAAAATTAAAGAAACCAAAAAGATCAGAACCACTGGATTATCAACTACTACAAAACAACCCTCATCTGAAAACAGAATGCACAATCAAGGTGAAAAACCATTTTCAATTGCTGCAGGATGAAGGAGGCAAATCTTCCTGGGACATACTGAAGGAATCCATGGTTATAGCTGCAAAAGAAACCATCCCATGAAAAGAATGGAAAAGTAAGAAGAAATGGATCACTGAAGATATAATACAATTGATGCAACAAAAACAGACCATCAAGCTAAGAGACAGTGAAGAATACAAACAACTTGATAAGACAATAAAAAGAAAATGCAGAGAAGCTAAAGACAGATGGCTAAATGAGAAATGCTCAGAGACAGAAATTCTACAAACCCATAACCCTGGAACAAAGTTGATGCACAATAAGATTAAAGAACTAACGGGGAAATTACCTTGCTCAGCAAGGGGATGCATTAAGGCAAAAGATGGCAGCTTAATTATGAACAAAGAGGAAATCCTAAACAGATGGACAGAATATATAAAAGAACTTTTTGAAGACCAAAGAGGAGAAAAACCGAACATAAAGAAGAATCTTGAAGGACCTAGCATTCTAAAATCAGAAATTCAAGCAGCCGTAAATAAAACAAAACATAACAGAGCAACTGGTCCAGACAACATCGCTGTTGAAATGATACTGGCCTTAGAAGATTTTGGAATAGAGAAAACAACAGAAATAGCAAATGAAATCTATGATCATGGGGAGATACCTGATGATTTAAGTAAATCAGTGTTCATCACACTTCCAAAGAAAGAGGGAGCAACAGAATGTGAGTTACATCGTACAATAAGCCTGATGAGCCACATGGCAAAGATTATTCTCAGAGTAATCATGATGAGAGCAAGACGCTGTATAAAACCAGAAATCAGTAAAGAACAATGCGGCTTTGTGGAAAACACTGGAACCAGAAATGCAATTTTCATGCTACGGATGATCTGTGATCGAGCCATCCAGGTGCAAAAAGACATCTACCTATGTTTCATTGACTATACAAAAGCTTTTGACACTGTCAGACAGCAAGATCTTCTGGAAATGCTTCAAGATCTTGACATAGATGGGAAAGATATACGTTTCTTAAGAAACTTATACTGGGACCAGACAGCATCCATTAGAATAGAAGTGAGTGACTATGTGAATATCATGAGAAGAGTCAGGCAAAGTTGTGTCTTTTCGCCAGATTTATTCAACCTGTATAGTGAAAATGTCTTGAGAAGTATCAAAGATATCAAAGGATTCACAATTGGAGGCTATAATATAAATAACATCAGATATGCTGATGACATCATACTAATAGCTGACTCAGAAACAAAACTTCAAGAACTACTCACTATAGTGGCAGCAGAAAGTAATCGCAGAGGCCTCTCAATCAACACCAGGAAGACAGAAAGCATTGTCATCTCCAGAAAGTCAAACATCCCACAATATGTGATCAAAAGCGGAAATACAAACATCAAACAAGTCAACAAATTCAAATATCTTGGCAGCCTAATAATAAGTAATGGCAGGTGCGACACAGATATCAAATACAGAATAGCAATGGAGAAAGAAGCTTTCCAAAAAATGAAGAGTATATTAACAGACAGAAAGATGAGCACGTACACTAAAAATAGAATACTGCAGTGCTACATTTATTCTATCCTGACTTATGGAAGTCAACGCTGGACTATTTCTCCAGCAATGGAAAAGAGACTAGAAGCAGCTGAATTATGGTTCTACAGGAGAATGTTAAAAATATCATGGACCACACACACATCAAATGAAGAAGTTCTCAGAAGAGCCCAAGCAGTTCGATCACTCATACCAACAATAAGAGAGAGACAACTCAGATTCCTAGGACACATCATGTGGAAAGATGAACTAGAAAAACTCATACTGTCTGGAAAGATTGAGGGGAGTAAACCTAGAGGAAGACCCCTCAATGTCTCCCATCCACTACATAATGTACTGGGTGGGCACAGGAGTACATCCAGCCAGAGACTCATTCCACCGAGATGCAACATAGAGCATCATAGGAAGTCATTCCTGCCTGTGGCCATCAAACTTTACAACTCCTCCCTTGGAGGGTCAGACACCCTGAGCCAATAGGCTGGTCCTGGACTTATTTCCTGGCATCATTTACATATTACTATTTAACTATTTATGGTTTTATTACTATTTAATTATTTATGGTGCAACTGTAACAAAAACCCATTTCCCCCGGGATCGATAAACTATGACTATGACTTATGTGCATCAAAGCCTAGCCAGGTGGCTACACATCGAGGAAATGGAAGTCATCCAAAAAACGAAGGATAGATCTATATGGAAAACCATGGTCACCAAAGTCTGCATCGGATATGATACCTAGACAGGCAGACCGAACTTTCTTCCGTTGCAAAAAAAACATGGGCTACACTTTTTTGTTTACCTCAAACATTTGTTTCTCCCCTTGCAAAGAAAAAGAAACTTGCTGTGTTTCAATAGGGAGGTAATCATCTCAGCTTCATATTAAAACTTAGTCATCACCTGTTATACTCTGTAACTCCAAAAACTAACTGAAAGAAAAACACGGGAGCCCAAGAAAATGTGTCCATTGCTTTTTTACTTCAGTGAGACATGCACATATGACATGGTGGTATAATGACATATGCCATTCACATACTGCTACATAAAATCCCAAGTGAGCTATGTAAACAACAAAGTATGCTTAATCGCACAATTTATTTACAATATTACTCAAATATTACTGAAATATTAAACATCACATCTGGGAAAATCAACAGGAAGATACCCGGAAGAGTGAGAGGGGACAATGAACAACAGAGAGTGACAGGAAGTCAGAGTTAGATTTATTATCGCTGACATGCGAAATTTGTTGTTTTGCAGCAGCAGGACAGTGCAATACATAAAAATACTGTAAGTTACAATTTGAAATATAAACAAAATAAATACAGAACTGTACAAAAGTCTTAGGTACATATATATAGTTAAGGTGCCTAAGATTTTTTCCACAGGTAGTACTGTATATTATGTCTATGCAGTTACCAAATAACACTTAATACTACTGATCTAATACAAAGCTAAGTACTCTTATTTATGTTTCCCAACCACCTTCTGATTTTAATCAATATACAGTACTGTGCAGAAGTTTTCAGCATCCTATCTGTAAGACTTTTGCACAGTACTGTAAGTAATGCAAAAAAAAATCAAAAAGTAAGGTAGTGTTCATTGTCCATTCAGAAATCTGATGGTGGTGGGGAAGAAGTTGCTCATAAATCATTCACTGTGCTCACATCTTCAGGCTCTTGTATCTCCTTCCTGAGGATATCAAAGAGAAGAGGGGATGTTTTGAAAGCTGAGGGTCTTTAATGGTGGATGCTGTCTTCTTGAGCCTTTGCCATTTGAACATATTCTTGATGCTGGCAAGGCCCCTGACCCTGATGGAGTTGGCTGAGTTTACAAATCTCTGCGGGGTGAGTAGGAAGTGCGGACAGAGGAGGTATACTGGGGTGAGTGAACCAAATGGAGTTGAATAGCATTGGGTGAGATTGGATGTGGAGAGAGACTTTTGGAGTGAACAAGAAGAGCGGAAATGGGGTAAGCTTGGGAAACGGATCCTAGATTCAGTGGAGTGCTGCAGAGACAAACTTACTAAAGTATAACAAACAGAAACCATTCGTGCTGGGAAAGTGGAAGAGTTTGGCTCTCTCCTAAGCCAACAAAGGCATATCTTGTAAAGAGGGAACATTGCAATGAACTACGACGAAGGATGAATAAACTGTCTTCAGGACATAGTTCTATTATTTGATTGCTGTGATTTGTCAAAAACACCATTAATGCTGCTTTGAGACTTGCAGAAACCAAAGACCTTGATCATTTTTGTCTCACCATTCCTAAGCTCCTTCAAGTGAAATGCAGCATTAAATCTTTAATTACATTGCTCCTTAATGTTACCATGGCAACATGGACACAAAACTCTGCTTTGATGCTTAGAAACAAGTAACTGTGCATAGAAAACACAGATCACAGCTTTTATTGCTGTTTAATTCCAGACGTTATCAAATCCACTTTATATGACTGCAGCTTCTAGTATAATGCAAGAGGCAGCTGTAGAGAGTAATAAAGGTGGGCTGTAATATACTGGCTATTGAGCAAAAATATGAGAAACTTATCAACTAAAATTTGATAATTCAGCTCACAAATCATGAACTAGGTCATTATGAAATTTCTGATATTTAGTGAGCTCTTCCAGGACAGATTTTTAATAACATTTATCCCACGGAGCTGTGAATGCTTGGATTATGATGGTGGGTGCGGCTAGACTAACATCTAGCTGCTGAAACAATAGGAAACAGTAATTGAAATGGGGACCTTGGGCTTTTTCAATGAAGCCATGAATTTGGTAAAATCGTTTCATGTGCCCTGAAACCTCAACGTGCGGAGTGAGTAACTGTTCTGTCTTTGAAACCAGAAGACAGCTGGAACTTTGAAATAAACCTTGGAAATGCTGAGTATTTCCACCTTCTTGTAGTCATTCTGCTCTACCCTAAGGCCCTGGTAAAAATCTATGAAACGCAGTCAAATACACTCAGTGGCCATTTTGTTAGGTTCACCCATACACCTGCTCATTAATGCAAATATCTGATCAGCCAATCATGTGGCTGCAACTCAATGCATAAAAGCATGCAGACATGGTCAAGAGGTTCCGTTATTCTCAGACCGAGCATCAGAATGGGTAAGAAATGTGATCTAAGTGACTTTCACCATGGAATGATTGTTGGTGAGAGACGGGGTGGTTTGAGTATCTCAAAAACTGCTGATCTCCTGGGATTTTCACACATAATAGTCGCTAGTGTTTGCAGGAAATAGTGCATAAAAGAGAAAAATCATCCGGCAAGTAGCAGTTCAGTGGGTGAAAATGCCCTGTTAATGACAGAAGTCAGAGTAGAATGGCCAGATTGATTCAAGCTGACAAGAAGGTGACCGTAACTCAAATAACCACGTGTTACAACAGTGGTGTGTTGAAGAGCATCTCTGGATGCACAAAACATCGAACCTTTAAGTAAATGGGCGGCAGTAGCAGCAGATCTCACATGGTTCCACTCCTGTACCTAATAAAGTCGCCATTGAGTGTATCTCCAGGCAGATTCTTGAGAATCAGAAATATTTGGAATATAAATAAATTTAGATTATAGATCCATGGAATTTCTGTGTACCCAATGAAATATTCAAGTGTTATTTGTTTATTGTGATCTCTTTTACACATTGAAAAGTACCATAAAACTCAATGAAATTTATATAAATAATTTATTTGTTTTATTCATTACATTTCTTTTGAATATTTCTAGATTATAGATGTACAAGATCAAGCAAAATTAGAACAGAAAGTATTGGAATAGCCCACAGGGTCTGTGGAGAGAGAGGAATGGAGATGATGTTGTCCTACAGCTGATGCTGCACTTTATCTTCCACTTGGACTCACTTATCACTTGCCAGCTCTTGATCCACCCCTCCCTTCACTTTTGTACATTGGCTATTGCCCCTTTATCTTTCAGTCCAAAAGAAGGATTTCAACCCGAAAATGTCAACTGTTCATTTCTCTCTATAAACATTGCTTGACGCACTGTGTTCTTGTCCCTTGCTCCAATTCTTACCCTGTCAAGCACCCTCAGGAGTTCACATACTTGGATAAGGTCAACCTTGATCTTTTTTCGTAAGGTCATCCCTCTATTCCCATTACAATGTTGTAACACTTAAGCAAAGCTCCAACACTGACACAAATTGACAACAGCAAAGATCTGCACAGGTCTTCAGGGCAGTCTACACTATCTGTATCTTCAAAAGAGCAAGCTGCTTTCCTTCATTTGGCCTATTTCTCATCCCTTTTCTGGCTTGAATTCCAGCTCCCCACGCCACCATCCCAGAGCAGCCTTGCATGAAGATCTCTTGACAAGTGTTTTCAGAGTCCAGCTGTAAAGCAGTGAAGTCTGGCACAGTTCACCGCATACGTCATGGGTGAGTTGCCAGACATTTACAACCTTCCTTAGTGCTGCCCTGCTGAACTGATCAGGAATGGCTGTTTCTGAAATGGGACTTTCAGACATTTCAAGCTGCCACAATGTTCAACTTTGCACCAAACATCTAAGGGCCGGAAACACCAAGAGTCACAGTGAGCAGCACGGCACAGAATTAGACCATTTAACCACCAAGTGCACATCAACCCATCAATTTTACACTAATCCTATTATAGTGTCATAGAGGAACACATCAGAGAAACAGGCCCTTCAGCCCAACTCATCCATACCGACCAGGATGCCCACCCTGAGATGCTGCAATGCTGATTTCCTATTTGTTCCCACCACTCTCCCTATCCTCACCCATTTTAGTTTCCTCATGTTCCCAGCAGTTTTCCTTTAGATTCTACCACTCACTAACAGATACTACATTTGAACTTTGAATGTTGAACTGGGCCAATAAAACTACTACATTTTAATCAGACAGCACAGAGAGTCAGCACTGAATCAGGGCTGCTGTTGCTGTGAGACAGTAGTTCCTCCAGCTGCACCACTGTGTCACCCTGCCCAGTCTCACGGTATCTGCAGTCGGGCTGCTTCTCCCAGTGACTTGATTAGCCTTTTCAAAGATGACTGTGCATGGCCCTGATTACAGGCACCTCAGAAGTCTCAGCTTCCTGAAGAAAATATTCAGTCCATTCAACTTTTTTCTGTCTAATCCTGCAGCCTCTTCCAGCCATCTGAATCTTCTCTGACTTTTTAGATCATAAGACCATAATTCATAGGAGCAGAATTAGGCCATTCAGCCCATCAAATCCACTCTGCCATTCCATCATGGCTGATTTATTATCCCTCTCAAAACCCACTCTCCTGCTTTTTCCCTGAAACCTTTGACACCCTAACTAATCAAGAACCTATCAACCTCTACTTTAAATATATTCAATGACTGGGCCTCCACAGCTGCCTGTGGCAATGAATTCCACAGATCAGATTCATTACCCTTCTTTTCCCGCTATCCTCCCTGTCCTTTTTGTGCTTCCACCTAACTTAAACAGACCTAATTTTACCTCATACTGCCACATCTAATCACTGTTGATTGAAAGGTTGCTCCAGTCTCCTCTGGTTTCTTGTAAAATTATTGTGATATACAAGTGGGCTATTCTGTCTACCCAGCCTAATCAAAAGAAACACGCAACAAGGCTTTTCTCCACTGATTTGAAGTGGGTGAATGATTACAAGGGAGTTGAGTAAAATCTCTTTCACTTGGAACATGCTGGGGATCTGGAACTCACTGCCTGAAAGGGTGGTGGAGGGTGAAACCAACACTGACTTATTAAATACTTGGGTGACGTTCCATAACTTACTAACAGGCAATACAGTAGCATAGTGGTTAGCGCAACTGTATTACAGCACCAATGACCCAGTTTTAATTCCAAAATTGTCTGGGAGGAGCTTGTAAGTTCTCCCTGTGACCATGTGGATTTCCTCTGGGTGCTCTGGTTTCCTTTGATATTCCAAAGGCGTACAGATGGCAGGTAACTTCGTCACATGTGTGTAACTGGTAACTGGGGGGCGCAGTAATTGTAATTGTAAGTATAATTGTTACCATGCTATATCTTTAAATAAAATAAATATAAAAATACAAGGCTATAAACCAAGAGCTGGACATAAAATTATCTTAAATGGTGGAAGCCTAAAACTGAGAAAAGAAGTTTTGGAAATATTCAGCAGGTCAGGCTGCATCTGTGCCATATGTATACGGTCCAAGATCCTTCATCGGAAATAGTTAAACTAGTTATGTCTTGTCTAGTAAGTACGATATTCTGGTCCAGTCATCTTCATTAAATGTCTTTAGAAATATCTAAGCTGCACCTAGATTTTGACAGATATATGTTAACCTTTTGAATAGTTTCCTTGGAAGAACCCAAAGCGGTCTCCAGATTTTGAGGCCTGTCGTGTTTCCTTCAAGGAAGCTTATTCTCTGAGGTGCCTGTAATCAGGGTCCTGTACAGTCATTTTTGAAAAGGCTAATCAATCAACTCACTGGGAAAAGCTGCACGACTGCAGATAACGTGACGGAGCACTGATGCAGCTGCAAGAACCGCTGCCTTACAGCAACAGCAGCCTAGGTTCTGACATCCTGATCTCAGGGCCACAGAGCTAAAGAGAATAAACAAATTTATTAATGCTCTGAAATGATAACCCCAAGGAATTTATAGTTGCTGACTCTCACCACCTCTGATTCGCCCTATGGGGACTGCTCCAGTCCTTCATTTTCCTCCTCCTGAAGTTAATGGTCAGCTCCTTGGACTTGTTGACATTGTTGTTGTGACACCACTCAGCCAGATTTTCAATCTTCTTCCTATGTGCTGGCTCACCACCACTTTTGATTTGGCCTATTGCCGTGGTGTCATCAACAAACTCAAATATGGCTTTGGGGCTGTGCTTATCCTCACAGTCATAAGTAAATAAAATGAAATAATATATGGTGCATAAGAAAAACAGTGAGAAAGTGTGAATGAAGTGTTCAGAAATCTGATGGTAGAGGGGAAGAAGTTGTTCCTAAAATACTGAATTTGACATTGAGAAAAACTTAGCTGCAGCAGCATCGCAGGCACAAAGCATCATGTAAGTTGCATTCACAAAAAAAAATGTAAGTTTAGTGCAAGGTGATCAAAGTTGCATAGTTTTGGTAAACTCTAGTGATTAGAGTTGTGTTGTTTGGTCCAAGGACAGGATGGTTGAGGGGATGTAGCTGTTCTTAAACTTCTTGACCAGGAACATCGAATGGCGATGTTCACTCCTAGGAATTGGAAGTCTGGCCCTTTGAGTGGAGAAATTTTCCACCTCATTCCTAGATGATTTTCAGACTGAGGCCCCCTAGTTCTAGATTCCTTCATCAGGAAAAACAGTCTCTTAGCCTCAGATGTTAAACCACTTAACAATTTTATGAGCTAACCTTCCATCCTTCTAATGTATGGAATATATCTGGTCCTCTCAGCTCATCCCCTCTTCCGAGGAACTAGGTTAATGAAGCTTTATTGGTCTACTTTTGGTCTATGTGTCTCTCCCTTAAGTACAATAAATGTAGCTATGGTGCCTAAGACTTTTGTATTTGTCAACGTGGAGCAGACAGCGAGCTTGTAAATCTGGCAGGGGTTAAGGATGTTGGGAATGGCGAGGATGGAATGCCGTGGGAGGGCTGTGGGACAGCTGACAGAGAAGGAGTGCCAGGTCTGGGGGGAATGGCATGGATGCAGACACACCCAGTCCTGAGACAGCCGGCAAGGTCGTTTGTGTCCAAACAATTGGTTTATTGATCATGACAGGATGCTTCTCTGATGCTTCTTCTTGCTTCCTCCCCTCTCCTTCCCCTTTTCCCAACCATGATTCCCCTCTCCTTGTCCCCTTCTCACTCTTAGTCCACAATAGAGACCCATATCAGAATCAGGTTTGTCATCACTCACATATGTCATGAAATTTGTTTCTTTTTTTTTAGCAGTGCAATAGTCTTAGGCACCCTAGCTTTAGGTATATATGAGCCTAAGACCTTTACACAATACTGTATATGCCAGGCCCCTACATAATAACACTGAGACCTCTTTATGTCCACTCCTTTGTAATAAAAGTCAACCATTAGCTTGGTACATCTATCTTTTAAGTAGCTGTGACTCATGTACAAGGTCATAGAGATCTCTCTAATTACTTTATTTCTCACCACTTGAACAAGTACAAATTTGACACATCAAAATAATTTAAAATGAGATGAGACCCAAAAGCCAATGGTTACGCCTATAACTTTCTCTCACTGACACCTGAAGCCTGTTAAGCTCTCACCTTTTTCAGGGCTGCGTCATTAGATCACAAATGCTCTCTGTCTCACAAGCCCACGTACGAAATAAGTTTAGTTAAAAAAATGTATGTGGCACATGACAGCAAGTGTTCAGGTTGTTTAAGATTGAAACTTATTAATGAGGATGTAGGAACAGTGAATAGAACATGGAACAGTACTGCACAGTACAGGTCACTTGGTAGTGAAGTGCCAACCTTTTAACCTACTCCAAGTTCAATCTAACACTCCCCTCCCACATAGCCCTCTATTTTTCTTCACATGTGCTTATCTAACAGCTGTTTTGATGTCCCCAGTGCACCTGTCTCCACCACCATCCCTGGCAGTGCAATCCTAACACACCACTCTCTGTAAAAAACCTAGCTCTGACATCCCAACACCGTCTTCCAATCACTTTAAAATGATGACCTCTAGTATTATCCATTTCAGCCCTGGGATAAAGGTGTTGGCTGTCCACTCTATCTAGGAGATAGCACAGTCTTTACTCAAAGGGTATTTGAAAATCCTGATCTCAAAGTCCTGGTCTATGCTGTTTTTTTCTCTCCTCTGTGCTTTGAGACCAGGACCACCAACAGAAGATGGCACAAAGCACTGAGAGAAAAACACCACTCCTGTCTCTGCGGAATCCTCCTGATCCGTTAGCAAGGTAAGCAAACCAATCTCCTCCTCTTCGCCCACATCCATGGCTTTGAGGCCCTAATTGCAATGTTGGCTCAGATGGGCAGGCCATGTTGCTTGCCTGCCCAAAACTAGGCTCCCTAAACAATCAACCTATTTTGGTCTGTCACGGCAAGCAATTACTGGGTTGGCAGAGGTAATGACTCCAAGATGTTTTTAAAGTAGAAAGTGTAATACCAACTTATCTCTGAGTTGCTGTAAAATATGCTATTACCAATTACCAGCCTCTCAGTCAGTTAACCATAGAGTGCTATAGCACAGAAATAGGCCCTTCAGCCCATCTAGTCCATGGCAACTAGAATTTATACCTAGTCCCATATACCCAGGTCCGAACCATAGCCTGCCATACTCCTCTCATCCATGTAGATATCAAGTCTTCTCTTATATGTTACAACTGATCTGCATCTACCTCTTCTGCAGCCAGTCCTGCACTTGCATCCCCTCTGAGTGAAGAAGTTCCCCTTTAGGTTCTCCTTCAATATTTCACCTTTAACCTATGACCTCTAGTTCTCATCTCACTCAACTTTAGGAGATAAAGCCTGAATGCATTCATGCTATCTGCACCCCTCATAATTTTGCATGCCTCTATAAGATCTCCCCGCATTCTCTTGCGTGGCAGGGAATAAAATCCAACCCTATTCAACTTTTTCCTATAACTCAGCTCCTCAAGCCCCCCCAGCATTTTATAAATTGTCTCAGCATTCTTTCAAGTTTATTAATCTCCTTGTGTTGGCGCGTGGCCAAGTGGTTAAGGCGCTCATCTAGTGATCTGAAGGTCGCTAGTTCTAGCCTTGGCTGAGGCAACGTGTTGTGTCCTTGAGCAAGGCACTTAACCACACATTGCTCTGTGACAACACTGGTGCCAAGCTGTATGGGTCCTAATGCCCTTCCCTTGGAGAACATCAATGGCGTGGGGGGGGGGGTGGGGGGGGGGAGACTTGTAGCATGGGCAACTGCCGGTCTTCCATACAACCTTGCCCAGGCCTACGCCCTGGAAACCTTCCAAGGCACAAATCCATGGTCTCACGAGACTAATGGATGCCTATAAAAAAAATCTCCTTCCTGTAGGTAGGTGACCAGAACTGCACACAACACTCTAAGTTTGGCCCCACTGTCTTCTACAACTTCGACATAGCATCAATGCCCTGATTTATGAAAGCCAATGTGCTTCTCTTTACAACCTTATCTACCTGTGATGCCTCTTTCTCTAGAAAGGTCACAGGAATGAAGGGATTCGGCTTTTGAGGATCATAAGGTATAGGAGAAGTGGGTCATTCGGCCCATCTAGTTTGCCCCCCCATTCAATTTTAGCGGGTTTTTTCCTGAGCCAAGTTCTCCCATCTTTCCCCATAGCGGGTGAACAAGGAGTCTTTGGGGTAACTGCAAGTCTGTGTCTTTGCTGTTGCTTTGCTCACGCTTCAGTGCTCGGTGGTGGGTGCTGATGCTTTTTTTTTGGTGGTGGGGGGGGATGATTGCTTGCTTCCACTTATGCGTGGCAGGGAGGGGAGCTGGTGGGGGGTACTTTGGGATTCTAACATCTAATTGTGATTTATTCTTTGGGGGCACTCCTCTGTTTTTCGTGAATGGCTGTAAAGAAAAAGCATTTCAGGATGTATATTGTATACATTTCTCTGACAGTAAATGTACCTTTGAAACCTTGAAACCTTTGAACCCCTAAGCCCTTTTCCAATCAAGAATTTAACAATCTCCGCCTTAAAGACACCCATCAACTTGGCCAGCAGAGCCCTCTGTGACGATGCACTTACTACCCTCTGGCTGAAGAAATTCCTCCTTTCAAACCTCCTAAATTGTCTCTTTATTCTGAGGGTGTGTCCTCAAATTCCAGACTCTACTGCTAATTAAAATATTATTATAAAGTGAGAGAATGAGGCTGAGAAAAACAGCCACCATTGAATGACATAGAGAAGAGAAAACGTCACGTACGCTGCATGTAGACTGGTTTAGACAGGGTAGTCTGGGAACCAAGTGACACAGATGCAAGGAGGAGTGAGGGTGAAAACATTTTTACTGAGAGTATGGCTATGATCTGGAATTCATTTCCTCTAGGTGTAGTGGAAACACCATCAGTTGGTTCTTTCAAAAAAAGAACAGATCACATCTGAGAAAGAACAACTTGATGGACTAAGGTGAGTAGGCTGGGGGTGGGTGTGGAAGAGATGGTATTGTTGGAAATGGGAAATTCCTCTGGTAATATAGAGCAGAAACATAAGACCTCCTTTTGCCTCCCTTCCTGTCCTAATGATTCCATTGCAAGTAAATGGGTCCTAGGTTTTACCCAAGCCATAAAATGGGAAAATTCAGAAGGCTGGACACAGCCCAAAGCCTTGACTCCTCTCAGAAGGAGTCCTTAACCTCTGCCAGCAGAAAGGAGCAGCACATTGTCTACATGGAGGGAAGGTAAAATGAAAGATAAGTGAGCCATGGAGATCCATGGACATGTTACCAATTGATTCAAAAGGAACTCTTGGAGGAACTGTGGAAAAATGTTCATCCCCCGCCCCAGTCAGGAAGGACTGAATGAAAAGAGAAAATAGAAGATAGTTGAAAAAAAGATTGAGCACATTTGTTGTCCACATTTTTTTGTTACTGGATCATAAGACAGACTAATAGACGGATGGGCCTGGAAGTATAATCAGAGGGTCTTTGCTCTCAGGTTATATGACTGATAAAAGACAACTAAATTTCAACCAGAGCAGTGCACAGCTATTGATTCAGCAAATTTGAAGACTTGCGCTAAGTGGTGATGGAGGAAGAACTCAACTGAAGACAAGAAAAAACATAGTATTTTGTTGACATGCCTGGCAGCAAGATCAGTTCCAGCCAGCGTAAGCCTATGCAAACAATATGGACATTTCATTCTGACAACATCTCCTCAAACTGTCAGGCCTGCACAGGCAGGCAGCTTCCAATCTCCACTCAGCTCACCTGCCACTCATTCCAACTCATCACCTGCAGCAGAATTAAACCCAGCTCTCATCCACAGTCTTTTCTTTACACATCAAAGCAGCCAGCCTCAAGCAGATGCTCCTAGCCTTCATGTTAAGTATCTGTTCTCTCTTGTTTTGTGGCCGCTTGCAGCCGGTTATTTTGCAGTTTATTAAGAACGTGATCACTCACTGCTAAATCATCTCCGCCTCTCTCGGTTTAGGTCAGCTTCCTCCACACTTCCTGACACAAAGCCATCGACATATTAGAGAAAGATTTATAGATTCATAAACTTGTCCATGCTGACCAAGCAACATACATCAAAGTTGCTCGTGAACGCAGCAGGGCTGGCAGCATCTCTAGGAAGAGGTACAGACAACGTTTTGGGCCGAGACCCTTCGTCAGGACTAACTGAAAGAAGAGCTAGTAAGAGATTTGAAAGTGGGAGGGGGAGGGGGAGATCCAAAATGATAGAAGACAGGAGGGGGAGGGATGGGGCCAAGAGCTGGACAGGTGGTTGGCAAAAGGGATATGAGAGGATCATGGGACAGGAGACCCAGGGAGAAAGAAAAGGAGGAGGGGGGGAAACCAGAGGATGAGCAAGGGGTATAGTGAGAGGGACAGAGGGAGAAAAAGGAGAGAGAGAGAGAGAGAGAGAGAAAGAATGTGTGTATATAAATAAATAACGGATAGGGTACGAGGGGGAGGTAGGACATTAACAGAAGTTAGAGAAGTCAATGTTCATGCCATCAGATTGGAGGCTACCCAGACGGAATATAGGGTGTTGTTCCTCCATGCTGACCAAGATAGCTATCTACACTCATTCCAGTTTCCTGTGTTTGGCCAGTATCCCTCTAAATAGTTCCAATCCATGTGCCCAGATACACAGGAGACTGCAGGCGCTGGAATATGGAGCTACAAAAAAGGAGCTAGAGGAGCTCAACATTTCAAGTCGATGTTTCAGGTGGAGACCCTTTATCTGGACAGTCTGGATAGTCTAGACAAAGAGCTCGTCCTGAAATATTCACTGCCCATTTCCCTCCACAAATGCTGCTTGACTGGTTAGGTTCATCCAGCGTCTTTTGAGTCCAAATGTCTTTTAAGTGTTGGTATTGTATCTGCTTCTACCACCTCCTTTAGCAGGTTCTTCTATATACCCACAATCCTCTGTGTGAAAAAGGCTGATCCTCAAGTCTCCTTGTCTTTGCCTTCTCACCTTAACTCTGTACATTCTAGTTTTAAACTCTCCTGTCCTGAGAAACAATCTGTGACCATCTACCCATTCATGCCTTGATAAGATCACCTCCTTCACTTCAATGAGAACAATCCCAGCCTAACTAATCACATCTTCACTAACTAATCACTGAAGTCCTCCAGTCCCGGCAACAGTCTTGTGAATCTTTCTTCGTCCTCTGAAGGTTAATCACATCCTTCCCAAAGAAGGATACCGGTAGTTGAATTCTTATAGCATCTTTCAAATCACAGAGGCATCCCAACAGCCAATAAAGTATTTCTCAAGTGTTGTGATATAGGAAAACTGGAATGACAGCTAACTTGAAGCATTAATTTCACACAAAAAACAATTATCTATATTTACAATGTTGATGAAGGAGTAAAAATGGCTAACAAGAGAATTCAAAGCCAACATAAAAGAGAGGGTGTACAATAGAGCAAAGATTAGTGGGAAGTTCGAGGATTGGGAAGCTTTTAAATACCAACAGAAGACAACTAAAAAGTCATTAAGAAGATGGAGGTGGAATGCGAAAGTAAGCTAGACGATAATATTAAAGAGGATACCAAAAGTTTCTTCAGATACATAAAGTGTAAAAGAGAGGCAAGAGTGGATTTTGGACTGCTATAAAACAACACTGGAGAGGTAGTAATGGGGAACAATGAAACGGTGGAAGAACTGAATAAGTATTTTGCATCAGTCTTCACCATGGAAGACACTAGCAATATGGTGGAAGTTCCAGGTGTCAGGGTTCATGAACTGTGTTACGTTACCATTACTAGGGAGAAGGTTCTTGGGAAACTGAAAGGACTGAAGGTAGATAAATCACCTGGACTAGATGGTGTACATCTTGGAATTCTGAAAGAGGTGGCTGAGGAGATTGTAGATGCATTAGCAATGATCTTTCAAGAATCACTAGATGTTGGAATGGTACCAGAGACTCGAATATTGCAAACGTCACTCAACTCCTCGAGAACGGAGAGAGACAGATGAAAGGAAATTATAGGCCAGTTAGACTGACTTCAGTGGTTGGAGTTGATTATTAAGGATGTGGTTTCGGGGTACTTGGAGGCACATGATAAAATAGGCCGTAGGCCATAGTCAGAATGGTTTCCTCAAGGCAAAACCTTGCCTGACAAACCTGTTGGATTTATTTGAAGAAATAACAAGCAAGATTTGGATGATGGAATTCATGATTTTGCTGCAAGTTTTGCACAATATAAAGAAAGGTGGATTGGCAGGTAGTTTTGAACAAGTCGAGAGGCTGCAGAGGACTTAGATCAGGAGAATGGGCAAAGAAATGGCAGATGGAATACAGTGTCAGAAAGTGCATGGTCATGCACTTTGGTAGAAGAAGTGAGAGATAAAATGCAAAAAGACTAAGGTGCAAAGGGACTTGGAAGTCCTTATTGAGGATTCCCTAAAGTTTAGTTTGTAGGCTGAGTCTGTGGTAAGGAAGGCAAATGCAATATAGCGTTCATTTTAAGAGGACTAGAATATAAAAGGCAAGATGTAATTCTGAGACTTTGTAAAACACAAGTGAGGCCTCACTTGGAGTATTGAGAGTAGGTTTGGGCCCCCATCTTACAAAGGATGAACTGAACTGCAGCGAGTTCAAAGGAGGTTCACGAAAATGATTCCAGGATTGAATGGCTTGTCGTATGAAGAAGATTTCATGGCTCTTGGCCTGTGTTCACTAGAATTCAGAAGAATGAGGGATGACCTCATTGAAACCTATCGAATGGGTGGAGAGGATGTTTCCTATGCTGGGAGAGTCTAAGACACAGGCTCAGAATAGAGGGATGTCCTTTCAGAGCGGAAATGAGGAGTAATTTCTTTAATCAGACAGTGGTAAATCTGTGAAATTCTTTGCCACACGCAGCTGCGGAGGCCAAATCTTTATGTGTATTTAAGGCAGAGTTTGTTAGATTCTTGATTGATCAGGGCATGAAGGGATATGGGGGGGGGGGGGGAGGCAGGAGATAGGGGCTGAGAGGAAAAATGCATCAGACATGATGAAATGCAGAGCGGACTTGATGGGCCAAATGGCTTAATTTTGCTCCTATATCTTATGGTCTTAAAATGGCCTGCACAACAGAAAAACCTTCCATCCTCCCTATCTATGCTAATAGTATCAAGTCAATGCAAATAAAATCTCCAGATGAGATGGTCCAACTGTTACATGCTGAGACTTTGCTCTACCACCAGGTTGATGGACACTGTTATCAGACTCTTGTATGATAAGATGGACTTTTGACCTCATAATCTACCTTGTTATGATCTTACACTTTATGATTTAGATGCATTGCCCTTTTGTAGCTTTTACCCTTTAAACTGCATTCTTATTATTTTACCCTATTCTAGCTCAACGTACTATCATTTGAACAGTGTGCAAGACGAGCTTTTCACTGTATCTTACAACATGTGACCATAACAGCACAATGCTAATAATACTGTGTTTTTCTCCATTCCTTTCCCCTTTCAGAATCACCTAACTTTCCCTTGAAGTGTATCCATACTATTCATCTGAATCATTCTTCACGGTAGTGAATTCCACATACTTGTCACTTCCTGTGAGAAGTGTTTACCTCCAAATTCTGTAGATGCCAAAATCTCTCTCATTGTGCAACTTCAGGTCACAGACTGTAATTGACCAACTGTTTCATAATATCTCAAGACCCCACCCTGGTTTCCAGCTACGTCTTAATTGTATACAAATTCAAGTCTATTATTACCTGTCTATTGATTCATTGTTAATATTTGTACTACTTTAGCTCTTCCCAAATTTTGGTTTGTCTTCAGTGCGTTGAGATTCTCAAACGATGTAAGATGCAACAGTTCTGAAGGATTGTGTGTGTGTTTAGTCACTGTTTATGTAGACACAGTCCACCTTAACAATGAAGCATTAAGGAACTACTTCCTCAAGCTGTCTCTTGACATAGGAGTGATTCGGCCCAACAATCCCCAGCCACAGGACTTTCCTATCAAACGCATTCCTCTGTAACTTATTCTCTCCTGCATGCCAATCAAATTCCCCTCATCATGCTAACATCCTGCGCCTAGCTGGTGAAAATTTACAGTGGCCAATTATGCTACTGATGCACTATCAATTACTCCAAAAGACTGGAAGTAGAGTAAATACTGAAAGGCTTTTGTTAGCAGTAAAATGTGACCTCCACCATGCTGAGTGTCTGCCCTGGACTGAGGGGGAGGAGCAATGGCGCAATCGCCTTTATTCAGGGGTCTGTGGGAGGAGCCAAAGGAGCAGTCAGCAGAGGGGCGTGTCCAGACAGGTAGCCCAGTTACAACATATATATATGGTTTACCACAGCTACCAACAGGTCTTTGAAAAGAAACTGAAGCATCCAGGGAAGCCCCACACAGTCACAGGAAGGACAATGCAAACTCCACACAGAAAGCACTGTAAGACAGGGTCAATCTCAAGTCATTGGAGCTGAGAGGCAGCACAGTATCTGTGGCACCTTTCTGCTCAAAAATGCCACAGTACTGACATTGAGGACCTCAATATCTGCGAGTGTGCAGTCGATCATAATTTATAATTGGTGACTTTTCAATGGAGACTCTGGTGAAAGATTACATACTACCTAACAAACGTGTCCTCCTTGTGTATCAGCAGACTGCACTGGGCACATAACTCAAGTTGTGCTGGATTACTCCAGCTCTCACAAGTTCAATCATAGCCACTGGCAGAATTGTTAAACATTCACAGCTTGAGGGAAGTCTGAACCAAAGGAAAAGAAGAACTTCCTGGCTACTTCACAGAACATAGAATAGTACAGCACATTACAGGCCCTTCAGCCCACAATGTTGTGCCGACCCTCAAACCCTGCCTCCCATATAAGCCCCCAACTTAAATTCCTCCATATACCTGTCTAGTAGTCTCTTAAACTTCACTAGTGTACCTGCCTCCACCATTGACTCAGGCAGTGCATTCCACGCACCAACCACTCTCTGAGTAAAAAACCTTCCTCTAATATCCCCCTTGAACTTCCCACCCCTTACCTTAAAGCCATGTCCTCTTCTATTGAGCAGTGGTGCTCTGGGGAAGAGGCGCTGGCTATCCACTCTATCTATTCCTCTTATTATCTTGTATACCTGTATCATGTCTCCTCTCATCCTCCTTCTCTCCAAAAAGTAAAGCCCTAGCTCCCTTAATCTCTGATCATAATGCATACTCTCTAAACCAGGCAGCATTCTGGTAAATCTCCTCTGTACCCTTACCAATGCTTCCACATCCTTCCTATAGTGAGGCGACCAGAACTGGACACAATACTCCAAGTGTGGCCTAACCAGAGTTTTATAGAACTGCATCATTACATCGCAACTCTTAAACTCTATCCCTCGACTTATGAAAGCTAACACCCCATAAGCTTTCTTAACTACCCTATCCACCTGTGAGGCAACTTTCAGGGATCTGTGGACATGTACCCCCAGATCCCTCTGCTCCTCCACACTACCAAGTATCCTGCCATTTACTTTGTACTCTGCCTTGGAGTTTGTCCTTCCAAAGTGTACCACCTCACACTTCTCCGGGTTGAACTCCATCTGCCACTTCTCAGCCCACTTCTGCATCCTATCAATGTCCCTCTGCAATCTTTGACAATCCTCTACACTATCTACAACAACACCAACCTTTGTGTCATCTGCAAACTTGCAAACCCACCCTTCTACCCCCACATCCAGGTCGTTAATAAAAATCACGAAAAGTAGAGGTCCCAGAACAGATCCTTGTGGGACACCACTAGTCACAATCCTCCAATATGAATGTACTCCCTCCACCATGACCCTCTGCCTTCTGCAGGCAAGCCAATTCTGAATCCACCTGGGCAAACTTCCCTGGATCCCATGCCTTCTGACTTTCTGAATAAGCTTACCATGTGGAACCTTGTCAAATGCCTTACTAAAATCCATATAGATCACATCCACTACACTACCCTCATCTATGTGCCTGGTCACCCTCTCAAAGAACTCTATCAGGCTTGTTAGACATGATCTGCCCTTCACAAAGCCATGCTGACTGTCCCTGATCAGACCATGATTCTCTAAATGCCCATAGATCCTATCTCTGAGAATCTTTTCCAACAGCTTTCCCACCACAGACGTAAGGCTCACTGGTCTATAATTACCCGGACTATCCCTACGACTTTTTTTGAACAAGGGGACAACATTCGCCTCCCTCCAATCCTCCGGTACCATTGCTGTGGACAACGAGGACATAAAGATCCTAGCCAGAGGCTCAGCAATCTCTTCCCTCGCCTCGTGGAGCAGCCTGGGAAATATTCTGTCAGGCCCCAGGGACTTATCCATCCTAATGTATTTTAACAACTCCAACACCTCCTCTGCCTTAATATCAACATGCTCCAGAACATCAACCTCACTCATATTGTCCTCACCCATATTGTCCTCACCATCATCAAGTTCCCTCTCATTGGTGAATACCGAAGAGAAGTATTCATTGAGGACCTCGCTCACTTCCACAGCCTCCAGATACATCTTCCCACCTTCATCTCTAATCGGTCCTACCTTCACTCCTGCCATCCTTTTTTTCTTCACATGCCCCCTTCTTACTCTTCTCAGCCCCTTCTTAAGCTCCTTTCTTGCTTCCCTATATTCCTCAATAGACCCATCTGATCCTTGATTCCTAAACCTCATGTATGCTGCCTTCTTCCACCTGACTAGATATTCCACCTCACTTGTCACCCATGGTTCCTTCACCCTACCATTCTTTATCTTCCTCATCGGGACAAATTTATCCCTAACATCCTGCAAGAGATCACTAAACATCGACCACATGTCCATAGTACATTTCCCTGCAAAAACATCATCCCAATTCACACCCGCAAGTTCTAGCCTTATAGCCTCATAATTTGCCCTTCCCCAATTAAAAATTTTCCTGTCCTCTCTGACTCTATCCTTTTCCATGATAATGCTAAAGGCCAGGGAGCTGTGGTCACTGTCCCCCAGATGCTCACCCACTAAGAGATCTGTGACCTGACCCGGTTCATTACCAAGTACTAGATATAGTATGGCATTCCCCCTGGTCAGCCTGTCCACATACTGTGACAGGAATCCGTCCTGGACACACTTAACAAACTCTGCCCCCATCTAAACCCTTGGAACTAATCAGGTGCCAATCGATATTACGGAAGTTAAAGTCACCCATGATAACAACCCTGTTATTTTTGCACCTTTCCAAAATCTGCCTCCCAATCTGCTCATCTGTATCTCTGCTGCTACCAGGGAGCCTATAGAATACCCCCAGTAAAGTAACGGCTCCCTTCCTGTTCCTGCTTCCACCCATATTGACTCAAAAGAGGATCCTGCTACATTACCCACCCTTTCTGTAGCTATAATAGTATCCCTGGCCAGTAATGCTACCCCTCCTCCCCCTTTTTCCACCCTCTCTATCCCTTTTAAAGCACTGAAATCCAGGAATATTGAGAATCCATTCCTGCCCTGGTGCCAGCCAAGCCTCTGTAATGGCCACTACATCATAATTCCATGTATGTATCCAAGCTCTCAGTTCATCACCTTTGCTCCTGATGCTTCTTGCATTGAGGTACACACATTTCAGTCCTTCTACCTTACTATCTTTACACCGTTTATTCTGCTTCTCTTTCCTCAAAGCCTCTCTATATGTTAGATCTGGCTTTACTCCATGCACTTCTTTCACTACTGCTCTATCGCTCTGGGTCCCATCCCCCTTGCAAATTAGTTCACAACAGCCAATGGAGACAGACTCTCAAGACAAAGGTGAACAGTTCTGTCTTGGTCAAAAGACACAGTTACTTTAATAGGTCCTTTCATCTCCAAATCTAATCACAGAATAAAGAACTTCAAATAATAAAGCAATTCAAAATTTATGGATTTTGGATACTGCATTTTAAACAGCAGCCATTAAAAGTCATATTTTAAAAATAATGAGTCAAAATAAAACATAATGCAATGGGCAATGTAACAAGCAGCAATATATCAATATCAACATACAATTCTGATGCTAATAGTGATATTCTTTTTAACGATTCAATTTTTCAGATTGGCCAAATGGCATCTTCCCTATTGTTCACTGCCCTGAATTCGATATAATACTCAAATTCATTTCGAACAATTGACTTACAAAAGGTTGGGCAGAATGTTGCAAATGGTGGGGTTGTTTATAAACTTAAGTATCTTGTGCAAGCTTTCAACGACTTTATCAACCATGCATTGCTCCTTCAAAGATTTATGTATTTGACCGCTAGAGCTCAGTGTCCTTCATGACCTTGCAATACTCTGTAATGTATGTGTACAGTCCACTTGTACCACTTTATCAATCTGTACTGTACATTAAACTCATAGCATGTATAAGATACAGTGCATAAATTGCAGCTGGATATAATTCACTACTAACTTTTAGGGGCATCAAATTTAGGAACAATTCTTGGCATCTTTTCACAAACCACTCTGTCCACATGGCTGAGAACCACTAAGGTTGCAGACATCCCACCTCTCCTGGAAGTTCCGGGAGTCTCCCGCATATTGATGGCAGCTCCCTGACACCCGCAAATTATATACAAAATATCCCAGAAATTGCTTTTTTTTGAGAGGGAGAGCGAGAGCAGGAGCGAGAGTGGGAGCGGGAGCAAGAGCGAGAGTGGGAGCGGGAGCAAGAGCGAGAGCGAGCATCCTGATTGGTCTCTCTTTGTGCTAAGTAGACCTATCAGTTTTCTCTGTGGGCGGGCTTTACAGTCGACAACCGTCTCTCCATCAGTTCAGTTTAGTGTCCTGCACCGCCATGGCAGAGTGTTTCAAACAAAGAAAATATAAAACACACTTCACCCCAGACTACACTAAAGTGTACCCCTGCCTAATAGGGGTCAAAAATAATGACAGTGCTGCTCGTTGCACTGTTTGCAACAGTGACTTTTCTATTGCCCAAGTGACTGTACAAGACATGTTGAGGTGAGTTTTACAGGTGTCATTCGTTCATTAGCATAGCTAACATTATTTAAACTAGCTGGCTAGCTGCTAAGGATCTACTCTATTGATGTCCTACCTGATGAGGCCAAACTCCCTGTAGATGTGCTTAAAGTTATAATAGAATAAAAAATGACTCCATGATAATATAAGTACATATTTTAATGTCACATTTTCTACATACACCCAACTTGGTTTACAGATTAGACAAAATCACTAAACAAAGTATTACATAAGACAACATAATAAGGATACACCTTATGCTTTTATTTCTTTTAGGGACCACAACATATTAGGGAGATTAATCGCAGGGAAGGCTGCTCAAGTATTTCACAGTTCTTTTCAGCAGAAAACCCAAGTCTGACAGAGAAGGTCACTAGAGCTGAGGTGTACTTTACATCTTTCATCGTTGAGCATAACCTGCCATTCCAGGTGTGTAAGCACACAGGCAAGCTATTCAGGAAAATGTTTCCTGATTCAGAAATAGCAAAGAACTATATCTGCTCATCAACCAAGACAGCAGCAATTGTGAACACGGCACTGAAACTTGAATGTTCAGAGGATCTGTACAAGTTCATCTGGACAGAAAAAAGGCCATACAGTATTTTGGTTGATAAAAGCAACGATATCATGTGTGAGAAGGAATGTGCCATTTTAGCCAGGTACTATAACGAAACACAGGATAAGGTAACAGTTGGATTTGTAGACATGCCAGTGTGCAATGATGCCAAAGCTGAAAACATATTCAACTGCATTGCATCATCCATGCATGACAAAGACCTTGAATGGTCTAATTGTGTAGGACTTAGCAGTGACAACTACAATGTGATGATTGGCAAAAACAACTCTGTCTTATTAGGAGTGAAAGCACAGGGCCCTAACATTTACAGCGTTGGCTGTCCAAGTCACCTGGTCAACATTTGTGCCAAAACTGCTGCTAAGGAGCTCTCAATGTCACCTGAAGAACTGCTCGTTGACATCTACTACTACTTTGAGAAAAGTTCCAAACAAAGAGAAGACCTAAAACAGTAGTGTTCTGCAATGTTGCCCAGCAGAGAGTGCAAAAGCATTGTCCTACACACTGGCTTTCTTTAGGAAAAGGGTTTGGACCATCCGCTCCACCAATGGTCAGCCTTTGTTTCATATTTTGAGTCAAAGAGTGAGAATCAGAAGTCATCTCATATTCAGAAGAGGCTGAAAGACCCCCAAATGAAAATATACACATGCTTTCTCCATAATGTCACACAATGTTTTGACAAATTTAATTTGATTTTTCAAAACAAGGTACCTATCCTCTTCAAGTTGGATCAGAGTGTAGAAGAGCTCCTGCATGACATAGCAAGCAGATTTATTGAGCCAAAGGTATTGAGAGAACAGAACACTCAGGAGATAGATGTGAGCAACCCTCAAATTCACCGTCCAGATGAAGAGCTTTTTACTGGGTACCTGGCAAGGAGGCAGTTGCCAAGCGAGGAAGCACAAGAGATCCCCTCCTTACAAGACAAAGCAGTTTATCAAAGATGCCAGAGCATTCTATGTCAGGTGCTTTCAAAAAGTCTTGGAGAAGTTCCCAATGAGAGACCAAATCTTGAAAAATCTGTCAGTGGTCAATATAGAGAGCCAAGATGCGGTGAATCCAGAGCAGATTTTGATTTTGGCAGAGAGATTTTCAAATGTGATCAAGGCAGATGCAAGAGAACATCTCCACTTGGAAGTCCTGGATTATGTCTCAACTAAACTTGAAGGACTGGTGCCAAACTACAAAAGTTTGCCAGTTGATGAGTTCTGGGGGAACCAGTCCAAAGTAAAATCTGTGAGTACAGGGCAGTTGAGATTCAAAGAGCTCTGCCAGTTGATGAAGCTGCTTTTGGCGCTGCCAAATTCTAATTGTGATGTAGAAAGGGCATTCAGCATGGTGCATCACATTAAGACAGAATTCAGAAGTCAGCTGTCTCACAAAACACTTGTGAATCTGACGTCTTGCAAAATTAGCAAATTCATTGACACGGACTGCACCCTTGGAGGTCGACCGGGGCGGGGCAGGGGAGCATGGGGTTGCGGGAGGTGGGAGTGCTATCTCCCTGAAATGAGTTTTTGCAGGGTGGGACGTCTGAGGTTGCAAACTGTACAAGAAAAAACAAGAAGTTAGGAACAGGCCAGCAGGCCCCCCAAATCTGTCCTGCCGTTCAATAAGATCACGGCTGATCAATGCTGGCCTCAACTAATCTTCTGTGCCACTTCCACATAGCTCTCAATTCCTCAGTCTTTCTAAAAATTGCCTCCATATTCTCTCAATATCTCCAATGATCTAGCTTCTTCCCTCCACAACCCTCTGAGGTAATGAATTTCGGAGATTCACCACCATCAGGGAAAAGAAATGTTCATTACTTCTATTTTAAATAACTATCCTTTACTTAGTAATTATGCCATTTCATCTGAGGCTCCCCTGAGTAAAATCATCTCAACATCTGTCATTCTCCATCAGGATTCCATATTCTCAATAAATTGATATCTCCTTTTCTACAATCTCAATGTTCAAAGCTCAAACTCCAACTTTATAATCAAAGCTCGTATGTGTCACCATATACCATAGGACCATAAGACATAGGAGCAGAATTAGGCCATTTGGCCCATCAAATCTACCCCACCATTCAATCATGGCAGATCCTCTGTTCCCCTACTCAGCCACAAACCCCGGCCTTCTCCCCGTAATCTTTGTTGCCACGTCCAATTAAGAACCTTTCGAGCTGTGCCTTAGATACCCCCAATGACCTGGCCTCCACAGCTGCCTGTGGTAATAAATTTTTAAAAATTTACCACCCTCCGGCTAAAGAAATTCCTCTGCATCTCTGTTTTAAATGGATGCCCCACTATCCTGAGGCTGTGCCCTCTTGCCCAAGATTCCACCACCATGTGAAATATCCTTTCTACATCTACTCTGTCTAGGCCTTTCAACATTTGAAAGGTTTCAATGAGATCCCCCTCATCCTTCTAATTTCCAGCAAGTACAGACCCAGAGCTATCAAATGTTCCTCGTATGATAACCCTTTCACTCCTGGAATCATCCTTGTGAACCTCCTTTGAACCTTCTTCAATACCAGCACACCTTTTCTTAGATGAGGAGCCCAAAACTGTTCACAATACTCAAGGTGAGGCCTCACTAGTGCCTTATAAAGCCTCAGCATCACATCCTTGCTCTTGTATTCTAGACCTCTTGAAATGAATGCTAACATTGCATTTGCCTTCCTCACCATCAACTCAACCTGCAAGTTAATCTTTAGGATGTTCTGCAAAAGGACTCTCAAGTCCCTTTGCATCTCAGATTTCTGGACTTTCTCTCTGCGTAGAAAACAGTCTACACATTTATTTCTACCAAAGTGCATTACCATGCATTTTCCAACATTGAATTTCATTTTCCACTTTCTTGCCCATTCTTCTAATCGGTCTAAGTCCTTCCGCAGCCCAACTATTTCCTCAACACTACCTGCCCCTCCACCAATCTTCATATCATCTGTAAACTTGACACAAAAGCTATCTATTTCATCATCTAAATCATTGATATACAGCATAAAAAGAGACTGTCCCAACAATGACCTCTGCTGAACACCACTTGTCACGAGCAGCCAACCAGAAAAGAATCCTTTTATTCCCTCTTGCTGCCTCCTACCAATCAGCCAATTCTCTAACCATGTTAGTAACTTTCCTATAATACCATGAGCTCTTAACTTGGTAAACAGCCTCACGTGTGGCACCTTGTCAAAGGCCTTCTGAAAGTCCAAATATACAACATTCACTGTATCCCCTTTATCTATCCTACTTGTAATCTCCTCAAATAATTCCAACAAGTTCGTCAGGCAAGATTTTCCCTTAAGAAAACCATGCTGATGCTGTCCTATCTTGTCCTGTGTAAGCAAGTACTTCATAACCGCATCCTTAATAATTGACTCCAACATCTTCCCAATCACTGAGGTCAAAATAACTGGCCTATAATTTCCTTTTTGCTGCCTTCTTCCTTTCTTAAAGAGTGGAGTGACATTTGCAATTTTCCAGTCCTCTGGCACCAATGATTTTTGAAAGATTAATGATGCCTCCACAATCTCTACCGCTACCTCTTTCAGAACCCTAGGGTGCAGTTCATCTGGTCCAGGTGACTTAAGTACCCTTACGCCTTTCACCTTTTTGAGCACCTTCTTCCTTGTAATAATAACTGCACTCATTCTCTTCCCTCACACATTTCAACATCTGACACACTGCTAGTGTCTTCCACAGTGAAGACTGATGCAGAATACTCATTTCATTCATCAGCCATCTCCTTGTCCCTCGTTATTATTTCTCCTGCCTCATATTCTAGCGGTCCTATATCCACTCTCATTTCTCTTTTATTTTAATATACTTGAAAAAAAACTTATACTATCCACTTTGATATTGTTTCGTAGCTTACTTTCATATTTCTTTTCCCTCCTAATGATTCTTTTAGTTGCTCTCTGTAGGTTTTCAAAAGTTTCCCTATCTTTTATCTTACCGCTAATTTTTGCTGTGTTGTATGCCCTCTCTTTTGCTTTTACATTGGCTTTGACTTCCTTTGTCAGATACGGTTGTACTACTTTGCCATTTGAGTATTTCTTTCTTTTTGGAATACAATTATCCTGCATCATCCTCATTTTTCCCAGAAACTTATGCCATTGCTGCTCTGCTGTCATCCCTGCCAGCATCTCCTTCCTATTTACTTTGGCCAACTCCTCTCTCATACCACTGTAATATCTTTTAATCGAATGAAATACTGCGACATCAGATATTACTTTCTCCCTATCAAATTTCAAGTTGAACTCAATCATATTGCGGTACTGCCTCCTAAGGGTTCTTTTACCTTAAGCTCCCTAATCACCTCCGGTTCATTACATAACACCCACTCCAGTATAGCTGATCCCCTAGTGACAAACTGCTCTAAAAAGCCATGTTGTAGGCATTCAACAAACTTACTCTCTTGAGATCCATTACCAGCCTGATTTTCCCAATTGACCTACATGTTGAAATATCCCATGACTATCATAACGTTGTTCTTTTGATACGCCTTTTCTATCTCCTGTTGTAATCTGTGGTCCACATCCCAGCTACTGTTGGGAGGCCTGTGTATAACTGCCATCAGAGTCCTTTTACCCTTGCAGTTTCTTAACTCAACCCACAAGGATTCAACACCTTCTGATCCTACGTCTCATCTTTCTACTGATTTGAATCAGTAGAGCCACACCACCCCTTCTGCCTACCTTCCTATCCCTCCGACACAACGTGTAGTCTTGGACATTCGGCTCCCAACTACAACCATCCTTCAGCCACGATTCAGTGATGGCCACAGCATCGTACCTGACATTCTGTAATTGTGCAACAAGATCATCCACCTTATTTCGTATACTCCATGCACTGAGATATAACACTTTGAGTACTGTATTTGTTACCCTTTTTGATTCTGCATACAGTCAATTCCAGTCCATAGTCGATGAACAGCATCCTGACATAGGTTTTTGTTTTGTCCAAGTGGTCTAACGCTGTGTGGAGAGACATTGAGATTGCGTCTGCCATTGTCCTGTTGTGGCGATGGGCAAATTGCAATGGGTCCAGGTCCTTGCTGAGGCAGGAGCTTGGTCTTGTCATGACCAGCCTCTCAAAGCATTTCATCACTATGGATGTGAGTGTTACCAGGCAATAGTCATTAAGGCAGCTCAAATTATTCTTCTTAGGCACTAGTATAATTGTTGCCTTTTTGAAGCAAATGGGAACTTTCGCCTGTAGCAGTGAGAGTTTGAAAATGCCCTTGAATACCCGCCAGTTGGTTGGCATAGGTTTTCAGAGCCTTACCAGGTACTCCATCTGGACCTTCCACCTTGCGAGGGTTCACTCTCTTTAAAGACAGCCTAACATCAGCCTCTGAGACAGAGATCACAGGGTCATCAGGTGCAGCAGGGATCTTCACAGCTGTAGTTGTGTTCTTCCTTTCAAAGCGGGCATAGAAGGCGTTGAGTTCATTTAGTAGTGAAGCATCACTGCCATTCATGCTATGGGGTTTCGCCTTGTAGGAGGTAATGTCTTGCAGTCCCTGCCAGAGTTGCTGTGATCCATTGTCACCTCCAACCTCGTCTGAAATTGTCTCTTTGCCCTTGAAATAGCCCTTCGCAGATCATACCTGGTTTTCTGGTAAAGTCCTGGGTCGCCAGACTTGAATACCACAGATCTAGCCTTCAGTAGACGATGTACCTCCTGGTTCATCCACGGCTTTTGGTTTGGGAATGTACAGTAAGTTTTTGTAGGCACATACTCATCCACACAGGTTTTAATGACGTCAGTAACAACTGCAGCATACTCATCCAGCTTCGAAGATGAATCCCTGAATACAGTCCAGTCCACCGATTCAAAGCAGTCCTGTAGGCTTTCCTGTGCTTCCCTTGTCCATACCTTCTTGGTCCTCACTACTGGTGCTGCAGTCTTCAGTCTCTGCCTTTACTCAGGGAGTAGAAGTACAGCCAGGTGATCAGCCTCCCCGAAGTGAGGGCGTGCAAAAGCACAGTAGGCATTCTTGATGGTGGTGTAGCAATGGTCCAGTGTGTGGTTTCCTCTGGTATTGCAAGTGATCTGTTGACGGGAATTGTTTAGTGATTTTTTTTCAGACTGGCCTGGTTAAAATCTCCCAAAATAATGGTGAAGGTGTTAGGATGCGCTGTTTTGTGTGTATTATTTACCAGAGATTGCACGTTTGCCAGCAAGATAGTTGGTACAGGGAGTTTAAAACCCCATTTCCTTAAATGCACTTGTAACCACGCTCTGCACCCGCCCTTCCTCCGTGGTATCCGACGTGGGTGCTTCCAACCACAATTGGTGTTGTTTCCATCAGTTTTAAGCAATGAAAGTTTGCTTAAATGCACTAAGACATCTCTGTTCACTGTACTGACCTTGGAAGCAGTTGTGCTTTTTAGATGTATCAGGCTGAAAAAGGAATATTTAATCATACCCATTGAGAGTACTGCTGATAATCGAGTCGCGCCTAGGCACCCCAGAAGTACAATATTTTTAATGAGTGTATCCTCCAAATCTTAATTTTCATTGTAATATTCAAGATGATTGTCAATATCACCAAATTCTTTGTAGTTCATTACCTGTTGAAGTAGTGAAATTGTTTCATTTTAACTCCCAGCTATTCTTGGTACCTCTAAGCCTCAATGCTTGAAACCGCAGTGAGCAAAAACAGTTCTGAATTGTCTTATTGCTTATTTCTCACCAACTATCAGTGAACAGGAACACACGCAACTGATGCTATTTAAAAACTGTGCACTTAAGGATAGGATGTGATGCTCTTCAGCATTAGGTGGGAGTTGTTTGTTCGAAATCCCAATCAACTGTAATTTCTTTGACTAGAAAGCTTCTAATTGAGGCACAGCCAAAACCTATTTCATTCCTTCTCCACAAGTTACTATTGAGTCCAAGATGGAATTCAAGAGAAACTTCTTTAGCCTGAGGGTGGTCAGAACGTGGAACAAATGGATGAGACTAACACCATGGTATTTAAGACAAAGCTTAATATAGTAGGAGGAAGGAAGGGGGTGGAAGTTATATTCATAGAATCGTGAAGAAACACGGCATAAAAATAGGCAGTCCTGATGAAGGGTCTCACCCTGAACCATCGAATCATTTTATTTCCATAGATGCCGCCTGACCTGCTGAGTTCCTCTCACATTTTGTGTGTGTTGTTCTGAATTTCCAGCATCTGTAGAACCTCTTGTGCTTCCAAAAATAGATTATTAGGCTCACTAAGTACACGCTAATCATCAAGGACCCATTTTGCACTAATCCTACGCCTAGCCCTTGAGTACCATTCGCCCACACTAAGGCATGACAAGGCACGGAAGACGTCACGGTCGTCCTCTCAGACCCCAGTTTGTGATGCTTGTTCGTACCACTGAACCCCCACTTCTGAAGTTCAGAGAGTGGGAGCGCCCCACTGCAATGGTTTTCCCTCTTTAGAAACTTTCCCTCACAGGTCTTCTGTCATCGTTGGACATGATGGCCAACCACCACCATCACCATGGGAGGAGGTTTGGGTGAATCCAAAATGCTGCCATTGGCCAGTTAAAATGAATCAGCTCTTTTCATTCAACGGACTTAATCTATCTTGACTTAATAGAAGCAGTTTAGGTGCAGGCAAGGTAGTGGTCCCAAACACAAATTGCTTCATTGTTTCATGCATTTGGATGATATGGTAAGGCAGTAGATATTTTTACACTTGCACTACAAGATGCTTTACATCCTACGACCAACTTGCTACTACCATTGGGCAGGACATACAGAGCCTTAAGACTCACATCACCAGGTTCAGGAAGTTAATACCCGTCAACCATTAGGCTCCTGAACCATTGTGGAAACTTCACACACCTCAATGCTCAACTGAATTCACAACCTATGGACTCAGTTTCAAGGATGCGACAACTCATGTTCTCAGTATTATTTATTTATTATTTGCACGTTTTGTATTCTTTTACACATTGGTTGTCTGGCAGACTTTGTCATTTACAGTTTTTCATAAATTATATTGTATTCCTTTATATTCCTGTAAGTGCTAGCAAGAAATTTAATCTCAAGGGAGAACATGGTGATATATAGGCAGTTTGATAATAAATTTCCTTTGACATTGACTAAAGGAGTACGCAGGGCTGATAAGTTTTCTTGCTTTATAGTTATATCACATTGTAGTATTAGTGGTTCCACTTAAATTTCAAGTGTATGGGACAGGTAATTACATTCTTCATAAATTTACCAACACATGATGAGGAACACACAAATCAACAATGGCTAAAAGACATCAACACCTTCTAATTTCTCTTATTAGACCTTCTGTTCAAACAAACTTTGATGAGCACGTTTACAAATCTCTCATATAGCTCTGCTGCCTCCAATGCAGATGAAAGCCATCAAAGATACAGACTATTTACAATCTGATCCACTTACAATAGCAACATGCAGTCAGCAGGGATGATATTGTATCGGCCACATTAACTGTTACAATTTACAGTATACTGGGAAATAGTTTACCACCTGTATTCCAAAGGATTAATTACTATGGACTTAATTACTAAATGTACTTGAATCATAAAGTGTATGTTTTTTTTCATTGTTACTGTTCATTTTCTGGATGTGGGAGCAGCTGGCAAGGAAGACATTTATCTCTTGTACACGGTTGCCTCTGGTAAGTGACGGTGGGCTTCCTCCTTAAACCACTGCAGTCCATGAGTTGAAGGTATAGTCTAGTCAAGAGTTGGAGGCTACAATGCAGCAGCAATAAAGGAACCAGCAGAGATTAGCAACTGGGCTTTTATGTGACCTAGAAATGATGCCACTCCTGTGAACCTATGTGCTTATTCTAAGTGCTGGAATTCAAAGGTTGGAAAGATTATCCAGAAAAAGTGAGTTATTGCTGTACCCTTCCTCTAGATGGCCTCCTCTATTCTCATGATGAGGCCACTTTCAAGTTGGCGGAGCATCACCTCATGTACCATCATGCCTCCAAACTGATGGCATGTAGATCGATTTCTCTAACTTCCAATAATTTCTCCCCAGGTTCCCCAGTCTCTCTTTTTCCATTCCCTATTCTGGCTTCCCTCTTACCCTTTCTCTTCTCCACATCTGTTCATCACCTCCTTCTGGTTCCCTGCCTCCTTCCTTTTCTCCCATGGTCCACTGTCTTCTCCTATCAGATTCTGTCTTCTTCAGCTCTTTACCCCTTCCACCTATCACCTCCCAGCTTCTCACTTCATCCCTCCTCCCCCACCCAATACCTTCCCCCTCACATGGTTTCACGTATCCCCTGCCAGTTTATACTCCAACCCCTCCCTGACCTTCTTGTTTGGGCTTGTGTCCCCTTCTTTTCCATCCTGATGCAGGGTCTGGGCCAAGACTTCAACTTTTTATTCCCCTCCATAGATGCTGCCTGACCTCCTGATTTCCTCCAGCATTTTGTGTGAGTTGCTCTGAATTTCCAGCATCTGCAGAAACACTTGTGTTCGTGATTTGCTCTCACACACTTGCCTTTTGCCTATTTTTTTTTCTTTGAAGATAAACTTTTGAAAGTCAAAAGGCAAGGTCTTGCCACAGATTACACAGCCTCTTATGTGCCTGGTCCAACTGAGGTTCCGGCTCTGAATTGCCAAGTAAGTCAAGAGTGGGGACTAAAGTAAAGGGAGATGGAATTTGCCGTTTTGTGGCACCGTTCCTAAAATGCAGCTGCCTTCACTACTGCAGGATTTGTCCAGTTTTCACTGGCTAGGTCTATCAAAATTATCTAAATCTATTTAAATTGCCAGAAAAATAAAAGGGAGTCATAGAATCAAAGAAAAGTACAACAGAAGTGGGCCATTGGGCCCATCTAGTCCACGCTAAACTTTTAATCTGTCTATTCTCATCAACCTGCACGCGGACCATAGCTCTCCATACTCCTACTGTCCATGTACCCATCCAAACTTCTCTTAAATGTTGAAATCGAGCTTGCATGCACCACATGTGCTGGCAGCTCATTCCACACTCTCACAACCCTCTGAATGAAGAAGTTTCCCCTCATATTCCCCTTAAACTTTTCACCTTTCACCCTTAACCCATGATCTCGCCTAATCTTCTTGGAAAAAGCCTGCCTGCATTTACTGTATCTATACCCCTCATAGTTTTGTCTACCTCTATCAAATCTCCTCTCCATCTTCTATGTTCCAAGGAATAAAGTCATAACTTTCCCTTATAACTCAGGTCCTTTGTCATAGCAACATCCTTGTAAATTTTCTCTGTGCTCTTTCAACCTTATTTTCACCTTTCCTGTAGGTAGGTGACCAAAACTGCACACGATACTCCAAATTAGGCCTCACCAATGCCTTAAACAAATTCAACATAATATCCCATCTCCTGTACTCAATACATTGATCTTTGAAGGCCAATGTGCCAAAAGCTTGCTTTACAACCCCATCAGGCTCACCGGCCTATAATTTTTACTGGCCTGTAAATAAATTCCTGGCCTGGTTTATTTTTAGAGCCTTTCTTAAACAACAGAATAACATTAGCTATGCTCCAATTCTCCAGTACCTCACCTGTTGCTAAGAATGATTTAAGTACCTCTGCTAGGGTTCCTGCAATTTCTGCACTTGCCTCCCACCGGGTCCGAGGGAACACTTTGTCAGGCCCTGGTGATCTATCCACCTTAATTTATCTCAAGACTGCAAGCACCTCCTCCTCCTGTACAGGGTCCATGAACTTGCTGCAGCTTTGCCTCACTTCTATACACACTGTTTCCATCTCCCGAGTAAATACAGATGTAAAAAATCAATTTTAAGATCTCCTCCATCTCTTTGGGCTCTAAGCACAGATCACCAATTTGATCTACCAGAAGACCAATTTTGTCCCTTGCAATCCTTTTGCTCTTAACATATTTGTAGAAGGTATTAAGATTCTCCTTCACCTTGTCTGCTAGAGCAACTTCATGCCTTCTTTCAGATCTGGACGTTAGCTGTACCACGCCCAACCTTTTGATTCCTGACTTTGATGGAGGTTTTTAACATCGTCTGTCTCCACAACCTCTCCACTATCTGTTCTGGCACTTTGGTTCCTATCGCCATACAACTCTAGTTTAAAACCCCCTGTGCAGCACCAGCAAACCTTCCTGCTAGGATATTAACCACCATCCAGTGCAGGTGCAAACCATTTCTTCTGTATAAGTCCCACCTTCTCTGGAAAAGAGCCCAATGATCCAAAAATATGAAGCCATCCCCCCCTACACCAACTCTTTAACCACGTGTTAAACTGTGTGATTTTCCTATTTCTGTCCTCACTGGCATGTAGTACAGGTAGCAATCCTGAGATCACAATCCTGGAGGTCCTGCCCTTTTAACTTAGCACCTAACTTCCTGAACACACTTTGCAGAACCTCATCACTCTTCCTACCCATGTCATTGGTACCTACATGGACCTCTGACTGCTCACCCTCCCATTTATGAATGCTGAGGACTTGATCTGAGATGTCCTGCACCCTGGCACCAGGAGCAACATACCATCTGGGAATCTCGTTCTTGTCCACAGAACCTTTCTGTTCCCCTAACTACCAATTCCCCATCACCAAAGTTCACTTCTTCTCCCCACTTCCCATAAGAAGATGGGGGTGAGGGGTCACTCCCTCCAACAAGCAATCAAGTCCTTGTCAAATGCAGCAGAAGAAAGCAGCAATTGGATTTGGATTAAAAGGAAAGGCAACAACTGGGCTGCAAGATGAAGACAGGAGGGTATGGAACTGAGTGGGATGTATCTGGGATGCCAGGTAGCAACATTGGGCCTCTGGAGACGTTGTAGGCTTATCAACGATATGTCAAAGAAGGAGGGTGCCCACCTGATGACCCCGATGACGTACCTACCCTCCCTCCTTGTCACCACTCCAAACCCACTGCCAACATCGAGAGTGCCAACTTACCATAGGGATTGAAACATCAAGTCCTAGTAGCTCTACTACTGAGCCACAGAGCCATTCTCAGCACCAGAGAATTGACCACTGTGACCCCCCCGTGCTAGGTCATCCCCCCCCCGCAACATTATCCAAAGTGGTGTACCAAGCAAAAAAAAAAGACATGCAAAAAAACACGTATGTATCTCAAGACCCGGAGTGACATGTCCCACAATCCGCAACTTTTTGCTGTAGTTCCCAGAAGTGCGCAGTCAAACAGACAAATGCAGTACAGCCTGTCATTCCAACGATTAAACACTGGAGGGCAGCACCAACAAGAGAGGCCAGGCCCCAACCGGCATCTCCACTCCTGGATTGCAACAGCAGGCAAGCCCACAGTTTGAGGCCTAGTCCTCACTACAACCATGGCTGTGCGACTCCCCCACCACCTGCCACACCACCAAACAAGGGAAACAGGCCTGCGGCCTGTCACATTATCAATGACCACCAAGGTCTTGCGACTGCAAGAAAAATGTCCAAGACAATCACCCACTGTTACAACGCACTCCGCCTTCGCGCACCGACTCCGATGCCTTTGAGAAGCAGGCAGCAACACGGTCTGCATACAAGCCAGCTCCTCCGACACCTTGACCGGCTCTTCTGACCCTACAGCTGGCTCTGCCTATACCCAATTGAGCCACTCTGATCAACAAGCAGCTCACTGATTGGGTAGACATGCAGTACTCAAAGTTCTGTCTTGCAACCATAGAAAACACATTTAACAAAGGAAAATAAACATGCTGTCATCTTACCATTTCTAACTGCAAATATAAAGAAGAAAAACAATAAAGAAAGTGGTGGGAAAAGATCCATCGGCAGGTCTTTGCCTTCCCACGCTGAAGCAATTAGTTCAGTGATCATGCATGCATTTGGACTTCGGAAGGCTCTTGATGAAATCTCCCAAACTGTTGATTGGTCAACAATGTGTTACACACAAATTCAGGAGTAGCATACTGACATGGACTGAAAACCAATTTGGGATAGGTTTCAAACAGTGTGATAAATAACAGTCGTATTTCTGATTAGCAAATGGTGACTACAATTGTACTGCAGGGATCAGTGCTTGGGACCCAGATAGTCACCATACAGTATTTGTCAAAGACTTTGCATGAGAATCTCCTGACCTATTTTAAAATTTGCTGGTTGAAATATAACATTAAGTGGGATTTTCACTAGGAGAGGGATACAAGAAGCTTGAAGAGAATATGGAGAAACTGCGAATAGTTGATAGTCACGTAACAGAGAATGGGTGAATGGGTTACAGGGAAATTTATTTATCATTTATTATTATTGAGATACAGTACAAAATAGGCCCCTCCAGCCCTTCAAGCCACGCTGCCCAGCAATTCCCTGACTTAATCCTAGCCTAATCACGGGACAATTTACAATGACCAATTAACCTACCAACCGGTACGTCTTTGGACTGTGGGAGGAAACCAGAGCACCCGGAGGAAACACACGTGGTCAGGGGGAGAACGTATAAGATCCTTACAGGCAGCGGTGAGAATTGGACCCAGTTCACCTGTACCGTGAAGCGTTGTGTGAGCCACGACACTACCGTTGGAGAAAAGGGACTGATAGGAATGTTCTTAGAGGCAACAAGGGCTAAATAATCTGAATGGTCTCTTCAAACAAGGGAAAAAATGAACATCCTACTTACAACCAGAGCATTTCAAAAACAGGGGCTAGGATTTAGGACAGTGTCACGGTGCATTTTGCACCCCACTTCCCAATACCAAAAGGTCTCATTCTCAATTTTTGATTTTTAATACCTACAGCATTATCCTAATACTCTATTTGCAGTGACTGAAATTTGAAAGATGATAAATCCTTTGAACCTCTCCAGATTTGAGCACTGTTTGCTTTTCAGCACATTAGTTCTGTCTGTACTAATAATGTTTGCATAGACGCAAACTGCCATTGTCATAGCAACGCACTGACATGGTACAGAATCGGATGTCACTGAAAATATTGCTCAGCAAATAGATGTTTGTCTCCACAATATGACCATCAATCTTAACTGTTATCTTCACCTAATGATGAGGCAAGCTACAGTAATTTTGGAGTCGCCTCTTTTATCATTTTTCATGAAGAACTGTGAGATCATTTCAGGAAAACAGCACATCAGTGCCAGAAAAAAAGTGTGAAGTACAAAATATCACACCACGGGGTAGATTGTATTTGACCTCATGCTTTGCAGGTCTCCCGTCTCACATTCTCCATGTATCAGGCTACTCTATCCTACTGCATGCAGGAGTGCATATTTATAGAGCTGCATTAAATAGCAATGAAGTTGCCGTTTTTCAGATCCAACACCAGGAGCACAGTAAAATAAAGACAGAAAGTGCTGAAAGTACTCAAATGCTGCGTCTGAGGGAAGAGCTTTAGGTTGAAGGCCCTCCATCAGAACAGCAGAGGCGAAAATCGACCAATACTGTGAACATCTCCAAGTGAGATCCTGCAACATCTAGCACGCTGCATGCACCACGCAGAGCATTCGGACTGGGTGCATCATCACCTGGTATGGGGGCTCCCATGCACAGGATCAAAAGAGGTTGCAGACGGTTGTAGTCTCAGGCAGCTCCATCACGGGCACTAACCCAGACTCCACGGAGGACATGTTGAAAACACGGTACCACAGGAAGGTGACATCCATGACTAAGGGCCCTTGCCATCAGGGAGGAGGTGCAAGAGCCTGAAGACCCACACTCAATGCTTTAGGAACAGTTTCTTCCACTCCACCATCAGATCTCTGAACAGTCCATGAACTATTCCTTCTTTGCAATATTCATTTATTCCTTTGTAACTGATTTTTTTTATGTCCTGCAATGCACTGCTGCCACAAAACAACAAATTTCATGACATATGAATACACCTGATTCTGATTCTCATCCAAATTCCACTTTCAGGATAGCTTCTCCTTCCATCTGTCTATGTGATCTGTTGACTGTTTCTGCTTTCAGAACTCCAGCACAGATTTCAAGATAGGTTCTGACCCCTTTTGATTCAAAATAGTTTGTTAATTCCAACAAACAGAGAGCTCCTTGCTTGTACCAACCATGTTGGCTGTACTCCACTGAAACCTTGATTCAGTCACAGCAATGGGCATTGGGATGTTGACTAATCCCCTGACTGGCTTCTGTCCAGAGAGATGCTTCTGACCATTGTCAGTTCACGTGAATTTAAAGTTTGGCACCTGCCTTTATCTTTAGCTTCCTCTCACACTTTTAGAGTACATTGGTCTGACTGGATGATATCTCATGCTGTTCCCAGAATTCAAGGATCAACTTTATTCGCTATATACTGTATCTATATGTATGTATGAGGAATATGCTGTGATGTGTTAGCATGACATGCAACAAAAAATAACAACACTCAACAATTATTAAGAATAAATAATTATATAAAAGTAAGTTTAGAATTTAAAGTATGGATATTAAATAAATTGTGAATAAATAATTATGTAATTAACTAGATTACTACAATGCCCTTTTTTACTGGCCTTCCAAAGCAATCTATTGACAAACTTCAATTCATTCAGAACGCTGTCGCTAGACTTTTAACCAAAACCGGTATGAGGGAACGTATCACCCCTGTCCTAGCTACCCTGCATTGGCTTCCTGTATCTTTTAGAATTGTTCTAAAAGTTCTCTTGCTTGTTTTTAAAGCTCTTAATGATCCGGGACTGGAATACATCACAGGTTGTTTATGTTTCATAGCCCTGCTCGCTCGCTCGCTCAGGTTTTCTTTCGTTTGTCTCTTAAATTGAAACAATCATCCTCAAAAGATAATTGGCAGGTCAGCTTTTCTGAACTACACTCCTGAACTGTGGAACTCAATACTTGACTAGAAGGGATACAGACTCAGTCGACACGCTTAATCACCAGCTCAAAACCTACATATTTAATCTTGCTTTTAACTAACAACTTAGTCTTTTGCTTTCATATTTATTTTTATTTTATTTTCATGTTTGCACTTTATCTCATTGTAAGTCACTATAAACTACATCGTCTGTATGAAAAGTGCTTTATAAATAAGTTTTTAATATCGTTATTAAATTCATAAATACCAGCATGTATTTTCAATGTAAACAGTATTGTAATTTGGTTTAAAGAGTTTACAGTGCAAGGCAGTGACTGAGTTAATAGATCAGAGGGAGCAGGGTTGGGGGCTAACTAGAATAGTTGATCAAATTAACCGACTGGAGGAAGAAACTTTCCATATCTACAACACAAGAAAATCTGCAGATGCTGGAAATCCAAGCAAAACACACAGCTCAGCAGGCCAGGTGGCATCTATGGAAAAGAGTAAACAGTTGATGTTTTGGGCTGTGACCCTTTATCAGGTCTCGTATATCTCAAATCCTTTCTAACTTTTCTTTATTGCCTTCTAGAGAAATAAATGCCATCTTACAGAGGGCAATCTGTCTTACATGAGGTGCTGTCAGATTTACCAGATGTAAACAACACAGGACCAAGATGTCCATGGACTCTTGTCTTGCAATATGATATTTGTGCTGTGCAGAGATATTCTTGATGCAGTTCATCTTGATAGTTGGTTTTTGCCTGAAATTTATTTCTTCAGAGGGGAAACATCCAGACAAACTTTCCCTCTGTCCAATTGGAATTGGTTTATTATTGCTACATGTATGGAGATACAGTAAAAAGATTTACTTTCTGTGCTATCCAGAAAGTCTATTCCATACAAAAGTACATTAAGGTAGTCTAATAGACAAGATGCAGAGTCTTGTGTTGCAGGTGTAATGCCCTGGGAAAGGTTTCATTGCTAATGTAATGGTTTCTCTGCAGCAGCAGTGTTTGAGTTATGATTAGAGATAACAGGCGTTTTGGAACGTGCACCATCCAATGAGGGGAGTGCTGTTTCTTCGTTGTGTGTCTGACAGGATGTGTTCTCAGTCTTTTGTCGGCGAGAGATGAAGAGAGAAGACGCGAGTGGAGAGAGTTGGTAGACCGCAGGACAGAGTGGACTTGAAGTGAGGGTCTGGGAGTCGACGAAGCTTGGAGGAGATCGATGGGGAACGAATGGATGGAAAACCTTGAGTTCCAATGTGCACATTAGACTCTTTCATTAAAATGGGCCCTTTGTCTTTTGTTTTCTTTACTAACTTTACAGTCAAATTAACAATTATAAAGCTCAATCGTTTAATTGCATATGGTGTCCTGTCTGATATTTTGTGGTACGGATTGCTAACAGGGCAACACATTATGCAGCACCTAGACAAACGAGATTTCACGAGTTTGGCCCCCCGGCCAGAGGCTGTCTCCCCTAGACCAATGCCACCAGCTGAACCTGAGGGTTACAATTGTGGGGGATCGTCCGGGATGATTTTGTTGAATCTGTGTGATTGCCCTGAGCATTGAACCAGTGAGTTGGGTGTTTAAGTCTGTGCTGGTATGGATGCTGCCAGGGTGGAGTGGTGGTGTGCCTCCACAGGGTTACCGGTAACTAATGCGTGTGTGTTGAGTGGGGTAGATATTAGTACATCGGATGAATTGCTAATTCGTCTGTTAAGTACTGTTAAAATTGTCGGCAAAGACCCCCAAATTTCCCTGAATGCCTGAGGGCGAGGCCCTCTTAGCGGACGCTCTGGTAGACCATGAGGGGGAGTCGGGATTTCCTGCTGGGGTACTGGGGAGGCCTGAACTGCAGAAGCCCATGATTGTACAGGCGAGCAGGTTGGCAGTGATTGTCAGGAACATTATGAAGAGGGAGGTCACTTTCAAACAGAGGATGCCCCTGGCACATCTGTTCCCGGTGACGGTAATGTCTAGCGTCCCGGTAAGACAAGCCAGGAAAAACCCTCTGCAAAGGGGAGCAAGTTGACCACTGAGTCATTCATCTTCGGGGACTCCCCAGTTCCTGCGGGTTAGAAGAGGAAGTTCATAGAGAAGATATTGATGTGAGAGGGTGTCTTTTCCATTGACGAGTTTGATGTGGGTCATTCCAAGAGTACTCATCACACCACCTGGGTGACCGAGGATACCCTGTTCAGAGAGAGGTTGCGGCGACTGACCCCTGCAGAGGGGGAGGACGTGCAGCAGCATTTGTGTAAGTTGAAGGAAGCTGGGATCATCACTGAGTCCCAAAGCCCCTATGTGTCTCCAATAGTAGTGGCCAGGAAGAATGTGTGTGGACTATAGGACTCTGAGCAGGCGTACTGTCCCTGACCAGTATATGGTCCCAAGGATTGAAGATCTGCTGGCTTGTCTGAGTGGTGCAAAGTGGTTCACTGTGCAGGACTTGAGGAGTGGATATTACCAGGTCCCTATGAGTGAGACTGACAAAGAGAAGACGGCATTTATATATCTACTGGGATTCTTCCAGTTGAAAGGGATGCCCCAGAAAATATCGGGAGCCCCTGCAACCTTCCAGCGGGTCATAGAGAAAATGGTGAGGGATATGAACTGGCTTGGGATATTGGTGTATCTGGATGACCTCATAGTGTTTGGGTCCACCTTGGAAGAACATGAAGTGAAGCTACTGAAGGTGCTGGGCTGCCTGAAAGCTGAAGGGTTAAAACTTTCCCTGGACAAGTGCCAGTTCTGCAAGACGTCTGTTAACTATGTTGGGCACATAGTCTCACAGAATTGGAGTAGCTACAAGTCCATCTAAGATAGAGGTGGTGACCACCTGGCCAAGGCCCCAGACTGTCAGCACTTCGCACTCGTTCCACAGGTTTTATGGTTACTATCGGAGGTTTGTGAAGGGCTATGCAAACGTGAGTCACCTGCTGAATCAGCTTCTGTGTGGTTACCCTCCCTTGGGGAGGAAAGGAGATGGGGCTAAAGAGTATCTTGGCCCTTCGGAGCCTCTTGGACCAAGGTGGAATGCAGAATGTGAAGAGCCCTTTCAGTTGCTGAAGGAGATGGTGACCCACGTGCCTGTGCTGGCTTTTGCCGTATGTACTGCATAATAATGCTAGCAGAGAGGGCTTAGGGGGTGTCCTGTATCAGGATCAGGGCACCAGGTTGAGACTGTTGTGTTTGTCAGCCAGAGTCTGTCGCCCTCTGAGAAAAACTATCCCACGCACAAGTTCGAGTTTCTGGCGTTGAAATGGACTATAAGACAAAGGAGCAGAAGTCGGCCATTCGGCCCATCAAGTCTGCTTCGCCATTTTACCATGAGCTGATCCATTCTCCCACTTAGTCCCACTCCCCTGCCTTCTCACCATAACCTTTGATGCCCTGGCTACTCAGATACCTATCAATCTCTGCCTTAAATACACCCAATGACTTGGCCTCCACTACCGCTCATGGCAACAAATTCCATAGATTCACCACCCCCGGCTACAAAAATTTCTTCGCATCTCTGTTCTGAATGGGCGCCCTTCAATCCTTAAGTCATGCCCTCTCATACTAGATTCCCCCATCACGGGAAACAACTTTGCCACATCCATCCTGTCCATGCCTTTCAACATTCGAAATTTTTCTATGAGGTCCCCCCTCATTCTTCTAAACTCCAAGGAATGCTGTCCAAGAGTGGACAAACGTTCCTCATATGTTAACCCTCTCATTCCCGGAATCATTCTAGTGAATCTTCTCTGTACCCTCTCCAATGTCAGCACATCATTTCTTAAATAAGGAGACCAAAACTGTCCACAATACTCCAAGTGAGGTCTTACCAGCGCCTTATAGAGCCTCAACATCACATCCCTGCTCCTATACTCTATTCCTCTAGAAATGAATGCCAACATTGCATTCGCCTTCTTCACCACCGACTCAACTTGGAGGTTAAACTTAATGGTATCCTCCATGAGGACTCCCAAGTCCCGTTGCACCTCAAAACTTTGAATTCTCTCCCCATTTAAATAATAGTCTGCCCATTTATTTCTTCTGCCAAAGTGCGTAACCATACACTTTCCGACATTGTATTTCATTTGCCACTTCTTTGCCCATTCTTCCAATCTATCCAAGTCTTTCTGCAGACTCTATGTTTCCTCAGCACTACCAGCCCCTCCACATATCTTTGTATCATCAGCAAACTTAGCCACAAAGCCATCTATTCTATAATCCAAATCGTTGATGTACAACGTAAAAAGAGGTGGCCCCAACACGGACCCCTGTGGAACACCACTGGTAACCGGCAGCCAACCAGAATAGGATACCTTAATTCCCACTCTCTGTTTCCTGCCAATCAGCCAACGCTCTATCCACGTATGTAACTTTCCTGTAATTCCATGGGCTCTTATCTTGTTAAGTAGCCTCATGTGTGGCACCTTGTCAAAGGCCTTCTGAAAATCCAAATACACAACATCCACTGCATCTCCCTTGTCTAGCCTACTTGTAATTTCCTCAAAAAATTGTAGTAGGTTTGTCAGGCAGGATTTTCCTTTAAGGAAACCATGCTGAGTTCTGCCTATCTTGTCATATGCCTCCAGGTACTCCGTAACTTCATCCTTGACAATCAACTCCAACAACTTCCCAACCACTGATGTCAAGCTAACAGATCTATAATTTCCTTTTTGCTTCCTTGCCCCCTTTTTAAATAGTGTAGTGTCATTTGCAATCTTCTAGTCCTCCAGAACCATGCCAGAATCTAACAACTTTTGAAAGATCATTGCTAATGCCTCCGCAATCTCCACAGCTACTTCCTTCAGAGCACAGGGGTGCATTCCATCTGGTCCAGGAGATTTATCTACCCTTAGGCTATTCAGCTTCCGGAGTACTTTCTCTGTCGTAATTGTGACTGCGCACACTTCTCTTCCTTGCCACCCTTGAGTGTCCGGTTTACTGCTGAAGTCTTCCTCAGTGAAGACTAATGCAAAATATTTGTTCAGTTCCTCTGCTATCTCCTTATCTCCCATTACAATCTCCCCAGCATCATTTTCTATTGGTCCTATATCTACTCTCACCTGTCTTTTACTCTCTATATACTTGAAAAAGCTTTTAGTATCCCCTTTGATATTATTTGCTAGCTTCCTTTCCTAGTTAATCTTTTCCCTCTTAATGACCTTCTTAATTTCCTTTTAGAAGCTTTTAAAAACTTCCCAATCCTCTGTCTTCCCACTATTTTTTGCTTCCTTGTATGCCCTCTCCTTTGCTTTAACTTTGGCTTTGACTTCTCTTGTCAGCCACGGTTGCATCTTTTTTCTATTCGAAAATTTTTTCTTTTTTGGAATATATCTGTCTTGCACCTTCCTCACTTCTCGCATAAACTCCAGCCACTGCTGCTCTGCCGCCGTGAGTGACTGCTTCTATGCTGCCAAGTTTGAGGTGAGGACGGACAATAATCCCCCAACATATATCCTGACCTTGGCAAAACTGGACACCACAGGCCATCGGTGGTTGGCGGCGTTGTCTGCCGATGATTTCAGCCTGAAGTACCGGCCGAGAAGCAGGAACGTTGATGCTGATGCTTTGCCCCGACGGGCGCACGAAGGGCTGGTCAGGGACGAAGAGTGGGAAAGCATTCCTGTCCCGGGGGTGAAGGCCATGTGCCAGTTTGCCATCACGGTGAAGGCGGACGGAAGGCAAGGGCAGGTTCAAGCACTGGATCAACTGGGAGCTCCTGATGGTGGCATTCCACAAGTTTACTGTACCCTGACTGCTATGAAGACAAACCAGTTCCCGGAATTGAGTCCTGGGGAAGTGGAAGCTGCTCAGCGAGGTGACCTGGGCATCGGTACCATTTGGTCAGCAGTCAAAAAGGGAGACCAGAAGTATCCCCAATAGTGTTGGAACATGAAGAGGTGGATAAGGGGGAACAGAGGTCTCAGAGAACTAGGAGACCACCGGACAGGCTGACCTATGCAGCACTGGGGGAACAGAGTGTGGCCCTTACCGTTGTGGGGAGCTTTGTCACTGCCTTTTACACCTGGGTTGGACTTTGTGGGCAAATTATCTCAAAGTCATGAGGGCAATGACTAAACTTGGTAGGGGGAAGAGTGTAACGCCCTGGGAAATGTTTCACTGCTAACATAATGGTTTCTCAGCAGCAGCAGTGTTAAGGTTATGATTAGAGATAACGGGGGCTTTGGAACGTGCACCATCCAATGAGGGGAGTGCTGTTTCTTCGTTGTATGTCTGAGAGGACATGTTCTCAGTCTTTTGTCGGTGAGAGATGAAGAGAGAAGATGCGTAACAGGGTAACACATCACACAGCGTCCACACAAACGAGATTTCACAAGTTTGGTGGGGCCGGAGGCTGTCTTCCCCTCGACCAACGCCGTCGGCCCAACCCGAGGGTTACACAGATAGACAAGTAAAGTGAAACAGTGTAGGTTGGGAGATAAAATCTGCTTCTTTGGCCTGTGAGGGGGGTTCACTCAAGACTCTGAAAACTCTGGTATACACGTTGTCCTCGAGTCCGGTGGTACGTGCTCTCAAGCTTTCGTATCTTCTGCCAAATGGGAGGAGGCAGAAGGGAGAATGACCCAGGGCGGAGGGTCCTTGATTCTGTTGTCAGTTTGTCTAAAGCAGGCTGAAGTGTAGTGTAGATGAAGCCATTGAAGGGGAGGATGGTTCCTTGATAGACGGGATTGTACTGTCTTATAGAGTCTTATTTTGTTCCGTTTATTTAGGCATATAGTATGAGAACAGGCTTACCAGACCCATCGAGCCTGTGCCATCCGATTACACCCGTGACCAATTAACCTACTAACCTGTACACTTTTGGAATGTGGTAGGTAATGAGAGCACCCAGAGGAAACACGCGGTCACAGGGAGAAGCCCCAAACTTGTTACGGACAGTGACAGGAATTAAAACCAGATCCTTGGGCAGAGCATTTGCCAGTCCAAGCTGTGATGCATCCATACAGGGCACTTCTTTATGGTGTATCTGTAAATACTTCTTGAGGAAATGAAGGTTCAAAGTGAAGAATGTGTATCCCATGAGATTGGCTGCAGTGCCTGGCACCCTTAGAATGCATTGTCGAGGGGTCAGAAAGTAGTGGCGACGACTCCAAGTGGAGACACGAGAGGCGGCCGATGGTGAGATCTGGAGCTTGATGCAAACTGCTGGAATAACTCAGCACCTGCGCATGGAATACAGCAGTCGATGTTTGGGTCTTCATCTGGATTCTGATTCTTTAGTCCAGATGAAGGGCCTCAACCCAAAATGTCCACTTCCCACTGCAGATACTGCCTGACCCACTGTGAACAAAGACTTAAAGTGGTAAAATATTTCACTGGGATAGCAAGAGGGGCCAAGGACAAGAAGGTCAGAGAAGGAATGGAAACGAGAATTAAAGTGACTGTAAGCTCAGCCTAAGGACAGAACGAATCTCTTCTGCAATGTGGTCACACAATGTGCGTTGTCTTTGAAGGAAACCACAACACAAGAAATCAATACATCATTTGAAATAATGGAGACATAACAGACTGTAGATGCTGGAATCTGCAGTATCAAACCTCCTGATGCAGAGTTTGAACCTAAAGAATTAATTCAAATTTAGATTCAATGATTCATCACGTGTAGATCGAATCATACAGTGAAATGTGTCTTTAGTGTTAATAGCAACACAAGCTAAAGACCCGCTACCACAGCCACGTACCCTTCCTGGAAACTTGTCTTTGCTGCCATCTTGTGCCACATGATCCATTTTCAAGCTTCTCGATTCGGACCCACTGAGGACCCCAGGTACTCACATTCAATTGACTGCTTGTCCTGCCACATTCTACGCCCCACACTTTCCACCATGCAGAGGTACCTGGTGTCCCTGTCCTCGTTGCTGCCACTGTTCCGGGCTTCTCTCTCATCCATTAGACGATACGGCATAGGAGCAGATTAGGCCATCTGGCCCATCAAGTCTTCTCTGCCACTGAATCATGGCAGATCCTTTATTTTCCCCTCAGTCCCATTTTGGCCAGAAACGTCGACAGCCTGGCCTGCTGAGTTTTGTATGTGCTGCTTTGCATTTCCAGCATCTGAAGATTTGCTCGTGTTTGTCATGCTAAGGATGTGTCGGGGGCAGCCTGGAAGTGTTGCCGGATGTTCTGACACCAACATAGTGTGCCTACCATGTTGACAGAACATTGTCAGTTCCTTTACTCCACAGATGCTGCTTGGCCCACCGCGTTCCTCCAGCAGGCTGTTGATACTCACTCGAAAGTTGTGCAAGCCCAGCTTTGCTGCATCTGGAAGCTGTCTTAATTGGGGGAAAAAGGGCATTTGCTGCACTTCTTGTGCTTTGGGACAAAGGTGCTTTGCGAAGGGACATTGGGGTGATTAAGCAGTGGATTTTCATAGATGAGGCGGAGTTACAATGGTGCTCAATAGCGACACCTTTGAGTTCACCAATGAGAACAGCTTAATTTCTATCTTTGATGTCTTTGTTTTTCCTTTGCAGGGGGGATGGTGTTCTGTTGAAGACCCTGATCTGGAGTTGCACTCAAACTTCGGCTCTTTGCACTGGTGGGACTCACTCCCAGGGGCTCATGACCAGCCAGTTTTCAAAATCCGAAGGATGCGGCCTAGAAGGCAAGCAGGCCTTCAGGTTTCCGAGGTTTCGTGGCCCTGTGGTGGGGCCAATTCTAAGCCAGTGTCACCAAATGAAGAGTCGCAGGAGAGAACGGAATATTGGGAACAGCGGATTGGCTGTTGGAGGCTCCGTACTTGGTAAATCGCGTGCTCTCGCTCTCTCTCTCTCTCTTTCTTTCATTGGTGGGTGAGAGTTTGTTGCCGATTCTCTGGTTGGAGAACTAGAAAAAAAAGCTGCGTGACAGACTTTTTACACCGTAAATCAGCAAGTTGTTTTGTTATGTCTCACCCTTTGCTGTGAAAGGGGACACTTCTTTTTCCCTTTATCCCTTTATTAGGGGGGGAGAGAGAGAGAGAAAGAGAGAGAGAGCCTGTGATGTGTCAAATTGTCGAGTGAACGATTAGTTTTTGTTGTATTGCAGAAGATGGTATTTCTTGGGGGCTTCGCTATTGTTTGCTTGGCGGGCGAAGGGTGCTGATGCTTCTTTGCAGAAGTGGGTGAGGGTCGTTGCTTTGCTGCTGTCTGTGAATGGGAGGGTGAGTGGGGGGGCTTTGGGGTTCTAACGTTTTTACTGTCACTCATTCTTTGGGACACTCCTGTTTTCGTGGGTGTCTGTGAAGAACAAGAATTTCACAATGTATATTGCATACATTTCTCTGACACTAAATGGATCTATTGAATCAGGGATTCACAAAGGAATATTAAAAGCAGATGTGGCCAAGTTCCACAAGCTGGGGGAAAGATATATACAGGCATCCGTTAGTCTTGTGAGATGATGGATTTGCGCCTTGGAAGGTTTCCAGGGTGCAGGCCTGGGCAAGGATGTATGGAAGACCAGCAGTTGCCCATGCTGCAAGTCTTCCCTCTCCACACCACTGATGTTGTCCAAGGGAAGGGCACTAGGGCCGATACAGCTTGGCACCAGTGTCGTCGCAGAGCAATGTGTGGTTAAGTGCCTTGCTCAAGGACACAACACGCTGCCTCAGCTGAGGCTCGAACTAGCGACCTTCAGATCACTAGACCGACGCCTTAACCACTCGGCCACACGCCAACACGTGGTCAATCTGGGGGAAATAGAGAACTGACAACAGTAAAACATGGTGTGGTGGGAGATGAGGACAAAGGGATCTATTGTAGTTCTGGGAGAATGTGAACTGAAATAGGGGAAGAGAGTTGGAGAACTCCAGAACAGAGGAGAATCCTTGGGTGAGTGAAAAGGAAGATAACTCAGGAGAACTGGTATAAAAGGCAACCCTGGCAGAACAATTGTACTGGAGATATTACAGGAAGGGGGACAGAGGTGGCACCGGCGCACCTACTGTCTCACAGTCCCAGTGACCCACGATCAACCCTGACCTCCAGTGCTGTCCGTGGTCTCCCTGTGACCATGCCAGTTTTCCCATGGTTTCTCTGGTTTCTTCGCATATCCCAAACGCACATGTACTGATTGGTTTGTAGGAAAGCATTAGAATCAACAGGATAGAATGGATTAATGGGATTGTGAGGAGAATAAATTAGGATTAGTGTAATGGGTGGCTGATGGCCTCAGTGGTCCAAAGGATGTATGTAAAATGGCACTGTCTTCTTACAGGAACCAGGGTGGAAGCGACTAACAGTCTTGGGATGAAAACTTCCAATTACAGAGGAAATGTATCCATGTTGGTTGTGGAGTCAGTGAATTTGTACCAGATGCTGGTCATTAGCTGCCTTTCCATTACTGTTTGTGATCACCAGATTTTTATTCATGGGCTTAGCACAGAGAGCCATGCTTGATTTTGAGAGAAGTTATTGCATAGGGCTTGATTAATGGTCTACATGCTAGGCAGTTAGTTGAAAGCCAAGAGTTCAAATTCTCAAACTGTTTATTACTAAAATGCCATTGCTAATTTTGACTAGTTTTAATTTGGCTATTCATTGCTTACATCCATGGATTGCCTGACCTGCCTCATCCTGGAACTGGTGGGTTCCCGCAGCTGAGCAGCCTTTGTTCAGACATAGTGAAGTGTCATTCACTCAGCTGGTAATCAGCTTGTTTTCACCTGTCAAGCAGTATTTAAATCCAATGATGATTAAGTCAATTATTTCGTGCAGCAGCATGAATGCACGAGCCACATAGATGCTGATCAGATACTGTAACTGTTTCAAATTTCATTTCTCTGTAACACATAATGAAGATTTTAAACTTATATTGCAATTTCCAAACTACTCAGACCATTCCAGAGTGCTTTACAACCAATCAAGTGATTTAGAAAAGTTATTAGACTTGTTAGGATATATGTGACTTTTGCCAAATATATCAACAACCCAACAGAGGGTGACACATAACTGGAGTCATATTAAAAGCTGCTGTTTAAAAAGACAAACATCCTACTTAATGAGTACCTTTAAGGGACAGTTCCTGTAGGATATCACGGAGGCGCTGAAGATCGTTTGGCAAAACTTCGTATTTGAATACGTCTATCGCCGTGACCAGCTCACACCTCCCAAATATTCCATCTGCAAAAAACAACAGGAAGCTTACCGAGTCATTGTTTGAAGTTCTATATGCCTCTTATAACATTGTCTACATGAAGAAAGGGGAATAAAACACATCGTCACATATTCATCATCACACAAAATGAAGGACCTTTCAGTTTAAGTTGACGTATAGGAACTCAATCTCCATAAATAGCGATGCAGAACTTAATGCATGGAGAGGGGTTAAGTGTGTCAAAGTGACACGCATATACAAGCTTGAAAGCAAGCACTGTCACCTAACATTAATGATTTTAGTTTGAATTAGTCATTGAAAACTCAGAAAGGAGCACTGGGAGATGATCAATATACTAGTCACAAAGCTAATTACAGCATATTCACAACATTCCTGCTTGAGCTGTCAGCTATGGTCAAGTGTGGAATATAAATTGCACTTTATTATTTATCCTCTCCCCACACAAGACGACTGCAAGAATCTTGACTCGCTGGGCTTATTACAACATTGATGTCACTGCAGCTCACAATCTGCCTGCATGAATAAAATTAATTTAATCAATGTGGCAAGAGGAGAAATATTTTAGATTGGAATATAAATGCACAGTGCCGCCGAACACTGTAAAAGACAACCATTTGTAGAATAGTCTGATAACTATAAAGACCCGTAAGTGTTTCAAAGTTGAGTTTAACTCAAGTTTATTACCACATGCACAAGTATACACTCAGTGGCCACTTTATTAGGTACACCTGCTCGTTAATGCAAATATCTGATCAGCCAGTGACGTGGCAGCAACTCAAAGCATAAAAGCAAGCAGATGTGGTCACGAGGTTCAATAGTTGTTCAGAACAAACATCAAAATGGGGAAGAAATGTGACCTAACGGTTTCTGATTGTGGAATGATTGTTAGTGCCACATGGGGTGATTTGAGTACCTCTGAGACTGCTGACCTCCTGGGAGTTTCAAGCACAACAGTCTCTAGAGTTTACAAGAGAGTGGTGCGATAAACAGAAAAAACATATAGTGAGCACCATTTCTGTGAGCCCTGATGAAGGGTCTTGTCTCAAAATGTCGACTGTTTACTCTGTTCCACAGATGCTGCCTGGCCTGCTGAGTTCCTCCAGCATTATGTGTGTGTTGCTTGGATTTCCAGTATCTGCAGACTTTCTCGTCTTTGTAATGATAAACGTACAAGGAGAATGGCCGGACTGGTTCAAGCTGGTTCAAGGAATAACCACACATTACAACCGTGGTGTGCAGAAGAGCATCTCAGAATGTACAACACATTAAACCTTGAAGTGGATGGGCAAAATACCATGAACATACACTTAGTGGCCACTTTATTAGGTACAGGAGATACCTCACAAAATGGCTACTGAGTACTTACACAGAGGTGCAATGAAACAGGAAAAGGGGCAATAAATCTACTGGGTGTTTTTATAGACCCCCCCCCCCAATAGTAAAAGGGATATCGAGGAGCAGATAGGGAGGCAGATTCTGGAATGGTGCAATAATAATAGGGTTGTTGTGATAGGAGATTTTAACTTTCCTAGTATTGTTTGGCATCTCCTTAGTGCAAGGGGTTTAGATGGGGTAGAGTTTGTTACGTGTGTTCAGGAAGGTTTCCTGACGCACTATGTAGATAAGCCAACTAGAGGAGAGGCTGTACTTGGTCTGGTATTAGGAAATGAACCTGGTCAGGTGTCAGATCTCTTGGTGGGAGAGCATTTTGGAGGTAGTGACCACAACTCTATCTCCTTCACCAAAGTATTGGACAGGGATAGGAGCAGACAATTTGGGAAAACATTTAATTGGGGTAGGGGGAAATATGATACGGTACCATTAGGCAGAAACTTGGAAGCATAAATTGGAAACAGATGATCTCAGGGAAATGCATGGCAGAGATGTGGCATATGTTCAGGGAACATTTGCATGGAGTTCTGCATAGGTATGTATCATTGAGGCATGGAAAGCACGGTAGAATTAAAGAACCATGGTGTACAAGGTATGTAGAAAATCCAGTTAAGAAGAAAAGAAAAGCTTACGAAAGGTCAAGAAACTGGGTACTGTAGAGCACTAGAAAATTACAAGGTTGCTAGGAAGGAGCTTAAAATGGAATTAGGAGAGCCAGAAGGGGCCATGAGAAGGCCTTGGTGAGCAGGATTAAAGAAAACCCCAAGGCATTCAACAAGTTTGTGAACAGTAAGAGGAACAGCCTTGTGAGAATAGGACCCAATCAGTTGCAATAGTGGAAAAGTATGCATGGAGTCGGAGGAGGTAGCGGAGGTACTTAATGAATACTTTGCTTCAGTATTCACCAGGGAAAAGACCTTGGCAATTGCAAGGATGACTTACAGTGGACTGAAGAGCTTGCGCATATAGACATTGAGAAAGAAGATGTGCTGGGGCTTTCCCCATCATGGGCGCAACCCAACCTACCATCTAGGACATCTTCAAGAGGTAGCACCTCAAGAAGGCTGCATCCATCACCATCCAAGTCATTCCCTTTTCTCATTATTACCATCGGGGAGGAGGTAAAATAGTCTGAAGACCCAGACTCAATGTTTCAAGAACAGCTTCTTCCCCTCTGCCATCAGATTTCTGAATGGTCCCAGTCGGAACCCATAAACACTACGTCATTATTCACACTAATTATTTTGTAATGAACAGTAATTTAATGTCTACGCACTGAATACTGCTGCAAAACAACAAATTTCACACCATATCACATGTAATGAACCTGATTCTGCTATTGATCTTGCTTTATCTACAGCCAACTGCCAACAAATTCTGTTTATATTTATGTAATGTTGACTCTATTTAAGTTGATTTGAATGCTGAATGTTTTGATGCCACACATTTGGATACATTGCGACCATAAATGTTATCAAGAGGTATGGGAAGAAAGTGGAAATCTGATACTGAGACAGTCTATGAGCAATGATTGCATTGAGTGTCAGAAGAGGCTCAAAGAAACATAGAAAACCTACAGCACAATACTGGCCCTTCGGCCCACAAAGCTGTGCTGAACATGTCCCTACCTTAGAACTACCTTGGTTTACCCACTGTCCTCTACTTTTCTAAGCTCCATGTATCCATCCAGAAGTCTCTTAAAAGACGCTATCGTTTCCTCCTCCACCACCACTGCCAGCAGCCCATTCCACGCACTCACCACTCTCTGTATAAAATACTTATCCCTGACATCTCCTCTGTACCTGCCTCCAAGCACCATAAAACTATGCCCTCCCATGCTAGCCATTTCAGCCCTGGGAAAAAGCCTCTGACTATCCACATGATCAAAGCCTCTCACTATCTTGTACACCTCTATCAGGTCACCTCTCATCCTCCGTCGCTCCAAGGATAAAAGGCCGAGTTCACTCAACCTATTCTCATAAGGCATGCTCCCCAATCCAGGCAACATCCTTGTAAATCTCCTCTGCACCCTTTCTATGGTTTCCACATCCTTCCTATAGTGAGGCGACCAGGACTGAGCACAGTACTCCAAGTGGGGTCTGACCAGGGTCCTATATAGTTGCAACATTACCTCTCGGCTCTTAAACTCAACCCCACGACTGATGAAGGCTAATGCTCCATATGCTTTCTTAACCACAGAGTCAACCTGCATAGCAACTTTGAGTGTCCTATGGACTCGGACCCCAAGATCCCTCTGATCCTCCACACTGCCAAGAGTCTTACCATTAGTACTATATTCTGCCAATAGGCCAAATAGCCTACTCCAGCTTCCATTTTGTATGCTTCAGTGGACAGGACAAGCAGCAGGTAAGTCAGTTCCACTCGAAGCTTCTTGTTTTAGAACCAAATTGACGGGACAAGGATATCCAGTGAATTCAGAAAAGAGATGAAAGGAAAGCTTGCAACTATGTCACAATTATTCTGGCTTGTAATTAGGAATAAAACACATAGAGGTTTCTTTTCAGTGAGTTCTGATGGTGAATATATTTTAAAAGATTGCTGTTAAGTGTTATGACTATGAGAGGATCAGTACAGTATTGTATTTTATCGTTAATAATGGGACTGTCTGGATTGGATCCCAGTGATTTGAGTTCAATGCAACATCACACCACAACACCTAGTTTCTGATTACTTCTCTCTGCAATATATTGGCCCTTTCTACAATGCAACAATTTAAATATTAACCAAAATGTAGGAAATATTTAGGACCCTGTAATCATTTGGATGTGCCTGAGACAGTAGGTATGGCCTCAGCTTTGACATCTGGGAAAGCCCAGGCTTTTTCATCTTCCTTAATCTCCTGCAGTGATGTCCTGGAACTAGGCTGATTGACCTCTGAGCACCACAACAATCTTCCTTTGTGTGAGGTAAAACTCCATTCTCTGGCATGTTTTTGCTTTGGAGTTCAGGTTTACCAGGACATCTTGAAGCTGCATTCAGATAAAATGCTACCTCAACGTCAAGGGCAGTCACTCACACCTCAACTCTGAAATTCTGCTCTTTGATCCATGGAGGAACCAAGGCTGTGATGAGATCTGAAAACCAAAATACTGGTATCTATCCAAGAATTTCATCTGATTTCAAAGTAAGAAAATAAAATGTCATCCTCTAATAAAATGCATAATAAAATTCCCAGACTTAGAACCCTAGAGAACTTGGCAGTGATCTGGTGCGTGTCGGGCTTTAACTCTGTGTCAGAGCAGATGCATTCATATTCCATTGACTTGAAGAGATAGTGCAATGAAGAATCTGAATTTCAGATGAGACTTTGAACCAAGTGCTGATTTTTTTTTCCTGAGTACACATTAAAGGTCACATGGTGTTATTCTGAAGGATAATGACATAGCTATGTGTTTTTTTGTTGCCTACACCTGAAAATTACCATATTGACTGTGGTGTACCTTGACACATGATGTGACTGTGATAGGTGCCATAAAAATGAAAGTCCTTCACTCCCTAGAAAATTCATGATGAAAGGACATGTAGTCAATGTGTTACTGGGCTTGGGATACGTGTTTGGATAGCACATTGAACGGGAAACGAAATGAGGGAAGAAAGTATAGAGGGATTTGTCAGGAAGTTCAGGTGAGGAGGAGTGAGAGGTGGTGCAAGGAGGTCAAGACTGGTAATAAAGACACATTAAACATAATTGTTCATTGCTGTGATGTTAATTTTATGAAATCCATGGATGAGACCACAGATACTGAATCACGAACAAAACCCTGGAAAATCTTCACAGATGAAATGGCATGGAGCCAAAATCTGTAAATTGGCACCTCAGGTTGGGGCCTTGCACCAGGACTGAGAGGGAAAAGGAACGATTACCTATAGCAGTATACAGGGTTGGAGGGGTGGTTAATGGGGCAAGAAGCTGGACACAGGCTGGTAGATGGTAGGTGGCATCAGGTGGGGAATGGTGATGGGCAGACGGGACCTGATGGGGAGATGTTGGGCTGGGTGGTTGGGGGGCAGGGAGAATGGGAGGGAAGGGAGATGTATGGGGAAACAGGAGGAAAGAACAAAGCAGAAAGAAAACTGGGTGGCAGGTGAGTGAGTGGGGAAAGGGAATGACAGGGATGAGATGCCAGACCTAACTCTGGAAATGCAATATTCACACCATTGGGGTGTAAACTGCCCAAGCCGAATATGAGATATTCTTCCAATTTGAGTTTGGGCTCTCCACAGCAATGATGAAGACTTAGGATAAGCAAGTTAGTTTTGAAGCGGGAAGTAAAGTGAAAATGACATGCCACTGGAACCCTGAAATGTCCATTGTGGACAGAGCGTAGGTTCTCTGCAGATGGTTGCCTAGTCAATGTTTGGTTTCATAAGGTGAGCACTGAGGGGAGTAGACCAGGTTGGAGGAGGTGCTGGTGAACTTTGGTCTCATCTGGAAGGGCTATTTAGGTCCCTGGATGGTGATAGAGGGGAGGTGGTATTTGTAGTGGAAAATACCAGTGGACAGGGATGGGTGGGTAGGTAAGAATGAGTTCATGAGGAAATCCCAAAGATAGTGGTCCCTGCGGAAAGCAAAAAGGAAGAGAAGATGTGTCTGCTGGTGGGATTGAAATGGAGCAGAAAAGAATGGCAGAGGATGATGTGTTAGGAGCAGGGACTGATAGAGTGTTGATATTGCTGTTCTGCCTGGGGAGAGAGGGTTAGAGAAGTCATAAGGGAAAAGGGGGGAAATATGTGTGAAGTCTCCATCAACTCTGACAGACCGGAAACCACATTTCTGGATGGAGGAGGACATTTCAGAAACCCTAAAGAGCAAGCCTTATCTTGAGAACAGATGTGGATGGCATAGACAGATTATTTGAGAAAAAGGGAATGTATCATTACAGTAAGAACGGTGGGAGGAGATACACCAACGTTCTTCCTATCATCCTCCAGCCTCCATCTCATTCCCGATGTACTGCAATATAGAACAATAAAATACAGGGACACCTCCTGACCCTTTGGTGCATGATGCCTGTGCTGAACACAATGTGGAATTACATTAAACCTCTTTTGTCTATATAAGATCCGTATCTGACCATTCACTGTACTTCTGTGTGTCTATCTAACAGTCTCCACCATATCAGGTACCACCATTAATTACCCAGGTGGTACTGCTGCTGCTGTTCAGGTTGGGACCCAGCCAGATTCGAACTCAGGACCATCCGCCTCAAAGTCCAGTGGTGATGCCACTGCACCACCGGCCGGCTGGGTCCACTGCACCACCGGCCGGCTGGGTCCACTGCACCACCGACCGGCTGGGTCCACTGCACCACCGACCGGCTGGGTCCACTACACCACCTCACTCTTCTAAACTCCAGCAAGTATAGACCCAGAATTATCCAATACTCCTCATACGTTAACCCTTTCATTTCCGGGATCACTCTCAAGAACTTCCAGTGGACCTTCTCCAATGCTAGCACATCCTCTCCTAGGTAAGGGGCCCAAAACCACTCACAATACTCCATGTGCAGTCTGACAAATATCTTATAAAGCCTCAGCATTACATCCTTGCTTTTAGGAGATCAGAAGACACAAGACATAGGAGCAGAATTTAACCTCTCGTCCCATTGAGTCTGCTCCACAATTCCATCATGATTGGTTTATTATTCCTCTTTAAGACGATAAGACATCGGAGCAGAATTAGGTGATCTGGCCCTTAGAGTGTTCTCCAAAAAATATTCCGGTCCTCTTGAAATGAATACCAACATTGCAATTGCCTTTCTTACCCTTTGACTCAACCTAGAAGTTAACCTTCAAGGAATCCTGCACTAGGATGCCCAAGTTCCCTTGCACCTATGATTACTGAATTAACTCCCTGTTTAGAAAGCAGTCTACATCTTTATTCCTTCTACCAGAATGCATGTCCATACACTGATTTCTGTCTACCATTTCTTTACCCATTCTCCGAATATGTCAAAGTCGTGCAGACTCTCTACTTCCTCAACATTACCTGCTCTTTCCACCTAGCTTTGTATCGTCCACAAATAATAAAGTGTCATGGCTTGAAACTTTAAGATACAATTATTACCTCAACAGTTGCTATTTGACCTGATGATTTCCCCCAGCATTCTGTTTTTTTCACCCTCCAACGTTCCCTCCTGAAAATCAGACAAGCTGCAGAAGGAAGATTTCCCAAATTGTTGCCAGTTTTCACACCCACACAATCACTTCAGGCTGAGTGTTGTCTTATTCATTAATGTTGATTTGTAATTATGGTCCTGAAATCTTGTTTGGGGAATGTGTGAGTTGCAAACTGTTCACACACAACGAGAGTTATCAATTAGCGGTACTCGACTTGATTATTTGGCAAAGTATCCCAAGTTTACCTAAATGTTGCTGAAGCCAGTGCATTCTTCTCCCCTTAATGGAAGCCAAATAGCTCATTTATAAGGTGTGCGGTGGTGCATTAAATTTTGTAAAATATTAGATGAAAGTCTGAACAATTCCAAGTGACACTTTAACTCTTTGTGAGTTCACAGCATGAAGGTGCCTGTACAAGTTAAACAGTGGAGATCTGTTAAATGTTTGCTGATAGCAACTGGATTCTTTCTGGCCTCAGACAGCAGTACCAACAGGACGTCTGTTGATAAACTCATGAATTGCTTGAATAAAAGAAATCATGCTGCGTTAGTGGCACAAAAACAAAAGATCAAAATGTTTGTCTATCCCTGTGTATCTCGTTATGCTTGTGGATTTAACCCTTATTTGCTGAGGCACCTTTCCCTCAGTTCTTGGGACTTCACCTAGACTGGAGGAATTGCGATCGGTGCCTAGGACCCGGACCCCGGGTGGTTTCACGATCTGGAGATCCCCCAACAACAGCGACAATCAAGGGGAGACTACGAATCATGAGCCTTGAAATCTTTGTGGAAATCTTTGTAACTTACTATGTAGCATTTAGTGTAGTTTATTTGTGCCTTCTGTTTGATGATAATAAATTTGGCTTAAGTTACTCTGTTGTGCTTGTACGCTTACCACTACATCTCCTTGACACTCAAAATGTTCAGGTCATTTGTATCGGATCAACACACACCACTACATAAGGACAAGGTTTTTTAGATGGCAAAGTTAATCAACTGAAAGAAGCTTCTTTCACCCTTCATTCTTAATCCAGTCCCTCTCTTGGAAACCAAATATGTATTAAACCCATTTGTATCTAAGATGGCTTTGTCTACAGTTCTAATGCTTCAGATTAGGTTGTCACCTGATTTCCTCCTAATTAATTTCAATATCAAATTCATTTTTATCATATTACCAGGAGGAACTCAGCAGGTCAGACAGCATCTATGGAGGGGATAAACTGTAAATGTTTTGGGCCAGGACCCTTCGTCAGGACTGGTAAGGAAGGAGCCCAAAGCTGGAACAAGATGGTGGAGGAGAGGAAGGAGTATAAGCTGACAGGTGATAGGTGAAACCAGGTGGGTGGGGAGGCTAAGGAGAATGAAATAATAAACTAGGTGATAGGTAGAAGAGATAAAGAACTAAAGAAGAAGAAATAATCTGTTGGGAGAGAACAGACCTTTGCCACTTCTACCTATCCCCTCTTGGCTCTTACTTCATACCCACGCACCCACTTTCATCCTCATCTGCCCGTTTGTAGTCCTTCTACTTCCGCACCTTCTTATTCTGGCTTCTGGCCCCTTCCTTCCAGGCCGAAACATCAACTGTGTGTTCCCCTCTATAGATGCTGCTGGCCTGCTGAGTTCCTTCTGAACCTTGTTTGTGCTTCTTAAGATTTCCAGCAGCTACACAATCTCTTGTGTTTATCATATTACCAGTTCAATTCCTCTTCACATTCTAAATATTATCAGGAAGTTCATTTTAAAGGCTCAAGTGTTGGAAAGAAATAACTGAGGCAAACTCAGTTCGACACCATACTTATGGTGTCTATTTCAACTCGTACACAAAGCGAGAAAGAATGAACAGTAAGTTAAAATTAACTGGACATTATGTAACATCAGCACTGAGGCATGACATTTAAACTGCTCTTCCTCTGATGCTGGAGGATAAACAACAAACATCTCTCATCTTTATACACAGAAAATGCTAAAAACACGAGATTAGGCAGCAGCTGTCGAAAGAGAAACAGATTTAAAATGTCAGAATCAGGATTAATATCACCAGCATATGTCGTGAAATTTGTTAGCTTTGCAGCAACAGTACAATGCAATACATAATAACAGAAAAAACTGAATTACATTATGTATATATACAGTATATATGTTAAATTAAGTAAGTAGTGCCAAAAATAGAAATAAAAAAAGTAGCGAGGTAGTGTTCATGGGTTCAATGTCCATTCAGAAATTGGATGGCAAAGGGAAAGAAGCTGTTCCTGAATTGTTGAGTGTGTGCCTTCAGGCTTCTGTATCTCCTTCCTAATGGTAGCGATGAGAAGAGGGCCTATCCTGAGTGATGGGGGTCATTAATGATGGATGTCACCTTTGTGAGGCATTGTTCCTTGAAGATGTCCTGGATAGTATGGAGGCTAGTGCCCATGACTAAGTTTACAACTTTTTGCAGTTTACTTCGAACCTGTGCAGTAGCAACCCCAGCCCTGCTCCCACACCCATACCGGACTGTGATGCAGCCAGTGTGAATGGTCTCCATCATACACGTGTAGAAATTTGTGAGTGTCTTTGGTGACGTATCAAATCTCCTCAAGCTCCTAATGAAATATAGCCACTGTCGTGCTAACCTTCATCAGATGTCTCTCACCTGAAATGTTAATTCTGATTCTCACTCCACAGACACAATGTTTCCAGCATTTTCTGATTTTATATGTGGCACATGTCACCAGATTCAATTACTTTTTGTAAACTGCCATCTCAGAGTTAGTCAGTAGCTGATTAATCTGGGGTTGGAGATAATGATCCCTAGTCCTTTTGTCCCTCTCTAATAATCTGCCTCCTGGCACTTAACCCTGCAAGTGGCCAAAGTGCTACACCTGCCCGTTCACCTCCATTCAGGGCCCCAAAAAGCTCTCCCAGGTGAGGCAACACTAGGTTTTATTACTAAATATTTTTGATAATATTTTGTGTTAATATTACCATAATGCACCCCTCTGGGTCATGATGAAGGGTCTCATCCCGAAAAGTCCACTGTTTACTCTTTTCCATAGATGCTGCCTGCTCCGCTGAGCTCCTCCAGCATTTTGTGTGTGTTGCTTACATAACCTTAGTTCTTTCGTTTTTTTCTAATCCTCATACATATTAATTAGATAAAGAGGGGAATTGTGTTGTCACAGGAAAGCAGCATCCATCGAAAGACCCCCATGTCATGCATCGAAAGACCCCCATGTCATGCTCTCTTCTCACTGTTGCCATCAGGAAGAAGGTACAGGAGCCTCAGGACTCACACCACTCGGTTCAGGAATAGTTATTACCCCTCAGCCATCAGGCTCTTGAACCAAAGGGGATAACTTCACTCACCCATGATTGAAATGTTCCCATAACCTATGGACTCAATTTCAAGGACTCTTCATCTATGTGCTCACCATTTGTTGCTCATTTATTTATTATTTTTATGATTTCTATTTTTTTTATTTTTGTATTTGCACAGTTTTTTTGTCTTTTGCACACTGGTTGTCCACTCTATTGGTGTGGTCTTTTATTGATTCTATTACGATTATTGTGATTTATTGAATATGCCCCACAGGAAAATGAATCTCAGGGTTGTATATAGTGACATATATGTACTTTCAACTTGAACACTTGGATTTATTATAACATTGTCCAGGAGAAATTGCAGATAATACAGACTGGTGGTGTTGTGGGTCAGCACTGAAGCTTGCCTATGGATACAGCACAATATACCAAAGTTGCTGGTGAACGCAGCAGGCCAAGCAGCATCTATAGGAAGAGGCGCAGTCGACGTTTCAGGCCGAGACCCTTCGTCAGTCTTGACGAAGGGTCTCGGCCTGAAACATCGACTGCGCCTCTTCCTATAGATGCTGCTTGGCCTGCTGCGTTCACCAGCAACTTTGATGTATGTTGCTTGAATTTCCAGCATCTGCAGAATTCCTGTTGTTTACAGCACAATATAGATCAGTTGCAGACATGGATGGAGAAATGGCAGATGGAACCTAAACAACAGGAATTCTGCAGATGCTGGAAATTCAAGCAACACACATCAAAGTTGCTGGTGAACGCAGCAGGCCAGGCAGCATCTCTAGGAAGAGGTACAGTCGACGTTTCAGGCCGAGACCCTTCGTCAGCACTAACTGAAGGAGGAGCTAGTAAGAGATTTGAAAGCGGAAGGGGGAGATCCAAAACGATAGGAGAAGACAGGAGGGGGAGGGATGGAGCCAAGAGCTGGACAGGTGATTGGCAAAGGAGATACGAGAGGATCATGGGACAGGAGGTCCGGGGAGAAAGACAAGGGGGGGGGAACCCAGAGGATGGGCAAGGGGTGTAGTCAGAGGGCCAGAGGGAGAAAAAGGAGAGTGAGAGAAAGAACGTGTGTATAAAAATAAATAACAGATGGGGTATGAGGGGGAGGTGGGGCATTAGCGGAAGTTAAAGAAGTCAATGTTCATGCCATCAGGTTGGAGGTTACCCAGACGGAATATAAGGTGTTGTTCCTCCAACCTGAGTGTGGCTTCATCTTTACAGTAGAGGAGGCCGTGGATAGACATGTCAGAATGGGAATGGGATGTGGAATTAAAATGTGTGGCCACTGGGAGATCCTGCTTTCTCTGGTGGACAGAGCGTAGGTGTTCAGCAAAGCGGTCTCCCAGTCTGTGTCGGGTCTCGCCAATATATAGAAGGCCACATCGGGAGCACCGGACGCAGTATATCACCCCAGCCGACTCACAGGTGAAGTGTCGCCTCACCTGGAAGGGCTGTCTGGGGCCCTGAATGGTGGTAACTGAGGAAGTGTAAGGGCATGTGTAGCACTTGTTCCGCTTACAAGGATAAGTGCCAGGAGGGAGATCAGTGGGAAGGGATGGGGCGGGGGGTACGAATGGACAAGGGAGTCGCGTAGGGAGTGATCCCTGCGGAAAGCAGAGGGGGGGAGGGAAAGATATGCTTAGTGGTGGGATCCCGTTGGAGGTGGCGGAAGTTACGGAGAATAATATGTTGGACCCGGAGGCTGGTGGGGTGGTAGTTGAGGACCAGGGGAACCCTATTCCTAGTGGGGTGGCGGGAGGATGGAGTGAGAGCAGATGTACGTGAAATGGGGGAGATGCGTTTGAGAGCAGAGTTGATAGTGGAGGAAGGGAAGCCCTTTTCTTTAAAAAAGGAGGACATCTCCCTCGTCCTGGAATGAAAAGCCTCATCCTGAGAGCAGATGTGGCAGAGACAGAGGAATTGCGAGAAGGGGATGGCATTTTTGCAAGAGACAGGGTGAGAAGAGGAATAGTCCAGATAGCTGTGAGAATCAGTAGGCTTATAGTAGACATCAGTGGATAAGCTGTCTCCAGAGATAAGACAGAAAGATCTAGAAAGGGGAGGGAGGTGTCGGAAATGGACCAGGTAAACTTGAGGGCAGAGTGAAAGTTGGAGGCAAAGTTAATAAAGTCAACGAGCTCAGCATGCGTGCAGGAAGCAGCGCCAATGCAGTCATCGATGTAGCGAAGGAAAAGTGGGGGACAGATACCAGAATAGGCACAGAACATAGATTGTTCCACAAAGCCAACAAAATGGCAGGCATAGCTAGGACCCATACGGGTGCCCATAGCTACATCTTTAGTTTGGAGGAAGTGGGAGGAGTCAAAGGAGAAATTATTAAGAGTAAGGACTAATTCCGCTAGACGGAGCAGAGTGGTGGTAGAGGGGAACTGATTAGGGCTGGAATCCAAAAAGAAGCGGAGAGCTTTGAGACCTTCCTGATGGGGATGGAAGTATATAGGGACTGGACATCCATGGTGAAAATAAAGCGTTGGGGGCCAGGGAACTTAAAATCATCGAAAAGTTTAAGAGCGTGAGAAGTGTCACGAACATAGGTAGGAAGGGATTGAACAAGGGGGGATAAAACCGTGTCGAGGTATGCAGAAACGAGTTCAGTGGGGCAGGAGCAAGCTGAGACAATATGTCTGCCAGGACAGGCAGGTTTGCGGATCTTGGGTAGGAGGTAGAAACGGGAAGTGCGAGGTGTGGGAACTATAAGGTTGGTAGCAGTGGATGGGAGATCTCCCCCTCCCCCTCCCACTTTCAAATCTCTTACTAACTCTTCCTTCAGTTAGTCCTGACGAAGAGTCTTGGCCTGAAACGTCGACTGTACCTCTTCCTAGAGATGCTGCCTGGCCTGCTGTGTTCACCAGCAACTTTGATGTGTGTTAGATGGAACCTAATCCGGCCAAGGGTGAGGTGTTGCAGTTTGTGAGGTCAAATGTAAAAGGACAGTACCCTGTTAGTGGCAGGGTCCTTAACAATGGTGAACATAGGGATCTTAGGGTCAGGAGATAGCTCCCTGAAAATGATTGATAGGATGGTTGATAAAGCGTGCATTTAGTAGAATTTAGTTCAAGAGTCAGGAAGTTATGTTGTAGCTTTATAAAACTGTAGATGGGGGCCACATCCAGATGTGTGGATGGAAGAGTTTGCATGGTCTGTTTATACAGTTCTCCAGTGCACAAAGTACCAGGCCGAGCTCCTTCATCAAGACATCAGGGTTATCAGTAGTAATTGGTAGTAGTGCTACTGAGCACTCAGTCAGAGTTGCCAAGTTTTCTTATCCAATTGGCATAACTGGTCAGAAATGTTCTGTTGGACAAGCATTTTATTAATGAGATACTGTATATTGATTAGCAATAAATGTTATCAATATATAGAGCCATAGAACATTACAGCACAGAAACAGGCCTTTTGGTCCTTCTTGGCTGTGCCGAACCATTTTTCTGCCTAATCCCACTGACCTGCACCTGGACCATATCCCTCCATACACCTCTCATCCATGTACCTGTCCAAGTTTTTCTTAAATGTTAAAAGTGAGCCCGCATTTACCACTTCATCTGGCAGCTCATTCCACACTCCCACCACTCTCTGTGTGAAGAAGCCTCCGCTAATGTTCCCTTTAATCTTTTCCCCCTTCACCCTTATCCCATGTCCTCTGGTTTTTTTCTCCCCTTGCCTCAGTGGAAAAAGCCTGCTTGCATTCACTCTATCTATACCCATCATAATTCTATATACCTCTATCAAATCTCCCCTCATTCTTCTACGCTCCAGGGAATGAAGTCCTAACCTATTCAACCTTTCTCTGTAACTCAGTTTCTCAAGTCCCGGCAACATCCTTGTAAACCTTCTCTGCACTCCTTCAACCTTATTAATATCTTTCCTGTAATTTGGTGACCAAAACTACACACAATACTCCAAATTCAGCCTCACCAATGCTTTATACAACCTCACCATAACATTCCAACTCTTATACTCAATATTTTGATTAATAAAGGCCAATGTACCAAAAGCTCTCTTTACGACCCTATCTAGCTGTGATGCCACTTTTAGGGAATTTTGTATCTGTATTCCCAGATCCCTCTATTCTACTGCACTCCTCAGTGCCCTACCATTTACCTTGTATGTTCTACCTTGGTTTGTCCTTCCAAAGTGCAATACCTCACACTTGTCTGTATTAAACTCCATCTGCCATTTTTCAGCCCATTTTTCCAGCTGGTCCAAATCCCTCTACAGGCTTTGAAAACCTTCCTCACTGTCCACTTCACCTCCAGTCTTCGTATCATCAGCAAATTTGCTGATCCAATTTACCACATTATCATCCAGGTCATTGATATAGATGACAAATAACAATGGACCCAGCACTGATCCCTGTGGCACACCACTAGTCACAGGCCTCCAATCAGAGAAGCAATCCTCCACTACCACTCTGGCTTCTTCCATTGAGCCAATGTCTAATCCAATTTACTACCTCTCCATGTATACCTGGCGACTGAATTTTCCTAACTAACCTCCCATGCGGGACCTTGTCAAAGGCCTTACTGAAGTCCATGTAGACAACATCCACTGCCTTCCCTTCATCCACTTTCCTGGTAACCTCCTTGAAAAACTCTAATAGATTGGTTAAATATGACCTACCACGCACAAAGCCATGTTGACTTTCCCTAATAAGTCCTTGTCTATCCAAATACTTGTAGATCCTATCTCTTAGTACTCCTTCCAATAATTTACCTACAACCGATGTCAAACTTACCAGCTTATAATTTCCCAGATTACTTTTAGAGTCTTTTTTAAACAACGGAACAACATGAGCTACCCTCCAATCCTCCGGCACCTCACCCGTAGATACCGACATTTTAAATATATCTGCCAGGGCCCCTGAAATTTCAACACTAGTCTCCTTCAAGGTCCGAGGGAATACCCTGTCAGGTACTGGGGATTTATCTACTCTGATTTGCCTCAAGATAGCAAGTACCTCCTCCTCTTCAATCTGTAAAGGTTCCATGACCTCACTACTTGTTCGCCTTATTTCCATAGACTCCATACCAGTTTCCTTAGTAAATACAGACGCAAAATAAACACTTAAGATCCTCCCCATTTCTTTTGGTTTCATACATAGCCGACCACTCTGATCTTCAAGAGGACCAATTTTATCCCTTACTATCCTTTTGCTCTTAGTATACCTGTAGAAGCTCTTTAGATTATCCTTCAGCTTGACTGCCAAAGCAACCTCATGTCTTCTTTTAGCCCTTCTGATTTCTTTTTTAAGTATTTTTTTGCACTTTTTATACTCCTCAAGCACCTTATCTGCTCCCTGTTTCCTATACATGTCATACATCTCTCTCTTCTTCATTATCAGAGTTCCAACATCCCTTGAGAACCAAGGTTCCTTATTCTTATTCACTTTGCCTTTAATACTGACAGGAACATACAAACTCTGTACTCTCAAAATTTCTCCTTTGAAGGCTTACCACTTACCAATCACGTCCTTGCCAGAGAACAACCTGTCCCAATCCATACTTTTTAGATCCTTTCGCATTTCTTCAAATTTGGCCTTTTTCCAGTTTAGAACTTCAACCCGAGGACTAGATCTATCTTTATCCATGATCAAGTTGAAACTAATGGTGTTATGATCACTGGAACCAAAGTGTTCCCCTACACACACTTCCGTCACCTGTCCTAACTCGTTTCCTAATAGGAGATCTAATATTGCATCCTCTCTAGTTGGTACTCTATATATTGATTTAGAAAACTTTCCTGAACACATTTTACAAACTCTAACCCATCTAGACCTTTAATAGTATGGGAGTCCCAATCAGTATATGGAAAATTAAAAATCCCCTACTATCACAATGCAGATTTGCTCCTCCAATTCTCGCTGACTATTGGGTGGTCTATAATACAACCCCATTAATGTGGTCATACCTTTCCTGTTTCTCCACTCCACCCATATGGCCTAGGTAGACAAGCCCTCTAATATGTCCTGCCTGAGAACTGCTGTAACATTTTCCCTGAGTAGCAATGCCACCCCACCCCCCACCCTTCATACCTCTGCCTCTCTCACGTCTGAAATATCGGAACCCTGGAACATTAAGCTGCCAATCCTGTTCCTCCTGTAGTGAAGTTTCACTAATGGCTATAATGTCGTAATTCCATGTGTCAATCCATGCCCTCAGCTCGTCTGCCTTCCCCCTGATATTTCTTGCATTGAAATAGACACACCTCAGAATATTATTACCACCACACACAACCCTTCTATTTGTAAGTTTGCATGAACTTTTAACATCGTTTATTTTCACCCCCGCTCCACTATCTGCTCTGGCACTCTGGCTTCCATCCCCCTGCAAATCTAGTTTAAACCCTCCCCAGTAGCACTAACAAACCTCCCTGCAAGGATATTGGCCCTGTAGTTCAGGTATAACTCGTCTCTCTTGTACAGGTCCCACCTTACATTTTATTATGTAAGAGAGTGCCATGTTTCTTTTTCACATTTTGATTGTTCTAATGAAAGGTAGTCAAACTTAAACTGTTCGTTTCCACAAACATGGTTATGGAGAAGGATTAGACGAGTCCCCGTGTTAAAGACCAACATTGTGGTCAGGCCAATTTTGAGGGCATTAGATAAGAAATTTCAAATGTTAATTGGGAGAGGCTGTTTGCAGGTAAAGGTATGCCTGGTGGGGGGGAGGCCATTAAAAGTGAAATGGCATGAGTTCAAGGCCAACATGTCCATGGTAAAATGAAGGGCAAGGCTGGCAAGGGTGAGGAATACAGGGTGACAAGAAATATCGAGGTCCTAGTTAAGAAATAGGAGGTATATGTCAGGTATAGGGAGCTGGGATCAAGTAAACCTATTCAGGATTACAGGCAGTGTAGGAGTCTGTTTAAGGGGGAAAACAACAAGGCAAAAAGGGGACATGAGGTAGTTTGGCAGATAAGGTCAAGCTGAATCCAAAGAGATTCTATGGGCATGATAATGGCAAGAGCAACCAAGGAGAGAACAGGGTCCCTTAACTATCAATAAGATCATCCATGTGTGGAGACATAGGAAAAGAGCAATGTTCCCATGAATTTGTAATGACCAGTGTGCACAAAAATCTTGCACTGTGCAATTTTTTGCCCGGTGACAACATATGCGCACTGAATTTTATATATAGAGGTATTCATTTTAAAAGCTAACAAAACACTGTCAATAAGGACTTTGATCTCCTCTGGGTTTGATCGTTTTTGCTCTCATTCATCTGCCCTCACAAAACATACGTAGCCGGCTTGTAGCGGATAATGAAGGATTTTCTTGCCATTGCTTTCGCTTACCGTCCATACATGATTTGTTTGAAAAATGATGGTTTAAAAAGTCAAGTTTACAAATATCAGTCCACTTCTTCCCACTTGCAAATTCTCCAGCAACTTTTGTATCACAACAAATCACATAGGTAACACCAGTTTCTCTATTGTACATAAATACTTCTTGTAGCTGCACGTTCCTGACCGCATCAGCTTTCGGTGTAGCAGTTTCTACTGGATCAATAAGCTAAACTGCTGTAAGTTAACTAGCAGTTCTATTTCGCTTAATGCCCTTTGCTTCTTTGTAATTTAGCACAGTGAATCAATAATTTCTTCAATAAAAACTGTATAAAGAAGCCAGTTCTAAAATCTGCAGACAAATCATCGCAAACTCCATGTTGTCAAGACCATCCGTGGAAAAGGAAACATGGATCGTGAAATATACTTAACACGCCATTGAGCTGGAGGCTAACAACCTTTTATGTATAGTTTAAATATCTTTTTGCGCTAGTAGCAAAAGATGTGTGCACACACAGGCGCACAATGTAGAGGGAACATTGGGGACGGGTGAGGCTTTCGAACAAATGTTTCTGTATTTCTGTAAATATACTTCTTTCAGTGGAGAAAGACATGGATGCTAGGGAGCTCTGGAAAGTTAATGATGATGTCACTGAGAGAGTCCACTTTACAGAAGAGGAGCTGCTAGACATCTTAAAATGTATCTTCTCACGGCTACCATCTGGCTGGAAGTGGAGAGGCCTGACGTCCCACATCCCAGGTTCAAGAACAGCTACACATACATATAATGAGTACTTAAGACTTTTGCATTGTACTGTATTTGGCACCATGGAGCAGAGAGCGAGTTTGTACATGTGGTGGCAGCAAAAGATGTAGGGAATGGTGAGGCTGGCGCACAGTGGGAGGAGTGGGGGTTAGGTGGCAGAGAAGGAGTGCCAGGGGCTGGGGGGGCGGGGAATAGGGGTTGCACGGGTGTGACACACTCAGCCATGAGACACCAGGCAAGGTCATTTGATTCCAAACATTTGGTTTATCGCTGTGATGATTGTATGCTCGAGTATCAATTATTTGGCGACAATAAAGTATAAAGTATTGATTATTACAGAATGGTCTCTCTGGTGCTTCCTGCTCTGTCCCCTCTCCCTTCTCCTTTTTCCAACTATGATTCCCCTCTCCATGCCCCCTTCCCACTCTCAGTCCACAACAGAGACCCATGTCAGAATCAGGTTTATCATCACTCACTTATGTAATGAAATTGGCTTTTTTTCATGGCAGCAGTACAGTGCAATACATAAAACTACTACAGTATAGTACAAAAGTCTTAGGGCACCCTAGCGTAATATACGTGCCGAAGACTTTTGCACAATACTATACTTCCCTTCAACCATTAGGTTCTTGAATATATCAGTACAACCCTAGTCACTACTGTTTAGTAACACCATGATCATTTTGATCAACTTGTAATAAAATTAACTTTGCTTTTTTTTTTGCTCTAATTGAGTTCAGTCTTGTAAAACATATAGAATTTATGTTTAATTTACAGTACATTCTTTTTGTGAATGCTTCTTATATGATGCAACATGCCTGTGATGCTGCTACTGTATAAATGCGTTTCACTGCACCTGTACAGTATTCACACTTTGAGACAACCCCATTTTAGATGTTTCCTGCATCTTTCTGGGAGACGGAGTAATGTTTGATTCTGATTTTTGTTACACAGAAAAATCCAAGATGAAAGCACTCCTCATTTTCCCCGAGAAGTCTGAACAATTCTGACGTGAGACCAGCTGCAGCACTGTACTGTGTACCAGCAATTGGTCCCAGTTGCCATGGTGACACAGGATCTGTGGGATCATTTTCTGTAATTTTCTATCGGTCCTTTAGCCATCAAACAGGACCACAGATGATGATTGAAGTGGCCCTTTAGTAGATCTACATTTTTCTCTACTGTTATAAGAACAAAAACCAAGCCCGATAATACAGCATAAAACGAGCAAAGAAGATAACTTCCCCTTGATTAAAATCACAAATCTATCCCTTTCTAATAACATCAGACAACTGTTCACTGGATATGCTGAACTAATTCACAAAGATAACACATTCCAAAAATTAAACAACATTGCAGTAGAGACTTGAAGGGCTGAATGACTTCTGACTATGCTGTGATCATTATAGGCTCTTTGTAAGTTGTTTAAATCCACTTGATTCTATTTTTATGTGTCTACACATCTTATTTATACCTCGGATTGCGCCGAACTGGAACTTACCTTCTCTGTAGGGTCGACTGAACTGGAAGTATGGAGGATGCAAATATCCTGTGAAATGGCACCATCTGCGCAGCGATTCCGAAGCCCGACCAAAGACCACCCTGGCGGCCTTTTAAACTGCTTTCCTATGCCTCTGATATCGGGATATTTAAAGACACTTCAACTAGTCTGGACTAATTGCATAATGTCAAAAGTGTACAAAATATGTAAAACAGAAACATTTTTAATGGGATAAAACCATAATTAAATATGTACCTAAGTTGAGTAAATAAACAAATCTCATCCATACACATTGTACTGAAGTTCAGCTGTCCTGTGAAGAGGTATAAGGGCAAGTTCGTTATGCCAGCAATCCTCACTGTGAAGGAGTCCAATGCTAAGGGCATTCAGCCCAATTTGTTTTAGGCATGCTATTTCTGTGCCGGAGGCCTGGCGACACTTGTGTGTTACCCCAGCACACACTGTTCTGGTTATTGATGCAGATGAGAGGGCGCACAGGAGCCAGATATACCAACTAGTGGGAGGGGGAGGAGAAGATGGCGGCGCGACGCAGTGCGCGCGGCAGCTCCGAATGGATATTGTATTTGTGAAGTAGGATGCCGTGCACAATCCTGATTTGATGGAGACAGCCGTGAGAAGCACGGAGGAACATCTGGAGAAACTTCTGAAATGCCCGCTTCGCTGCTGCTGCTACTGTGCGGTCGAGAATCTCCGGAGGGGAAGGCCCCAAATCCTCGGCTTTCCCTATTGCCGGTTGCCAGGGCCAGGGTCGAAGCGCTCGGCAGAGTTGGTGCTCGGTGTCGGAGAGCTGGTTGGAGGCTCGAAGTTTTCGGACAGACTCGGTGTCGGACTGTGGTTGGGTGCTTCCAGGATGCTGCATCGGCAAGTTTGCGGTGCTGGAAGCTCATGGCAGGAAGAGCTTTCTTCCTTCAACCATCTGTGTGAGATGATGGGACTTTCAAGAGACTTTGAGATTTTTTTTACCGTGCCCATGGTCTGTTTGTATCATCTCTTAATGCATGCATTACTAAATGACAACAAAAGAGGGCTGCGTGTCCTCATAACCTAATCTAATCTAGTGGAGTGGTGTCGCAGCAACAATCTGGCACTCAATGTCAGTGAGATGAAAGAGCTGATTATGGATTTCAGGAAGGGTAAGACAAAAGAACACATACCAACCCTCAGAGGGATCAGAAGTAGAGAGAGTGAGCAGTTTCCAGTTCCTGGGTGTCAAGATGGATGTCCTATACTTGGATTTCCAGAAGGCGTTCGATAAGGTGCCGCACAAGAGACTTATAAATAAGATACGGAGGCATGGAGTTGGAGGAAGTACATTGGCATGGAGAGTGGATTGGTTAACCAATAGAAGGCAGAGAGTTGGTATAAATGGGTGTTTCTCCGGTTGGCAGTCAGTGGTGATTGGGGTGCTGCAGGGGTCAGTGCTGGGCCCGCAGCTGTTTACCATTTACATTGATGATTTGGAAGAGGGGACTGAGTGTAGCATAGCAAAACTTGCTGATGAGACTAAACTGAGTGGAAAAGCAAATTGTACAGAGGATGTGGAGAGTCTGCAGAGGGATATAGATAGGTTAAGTGAGTGGGCCAAGGTCTGGCAGATGGATTACAACATTGGTAAATGCAAGATCATCCACTTTGGAAGGAATAATAGAAGAGCAGATTATTATTTAAATGGTGACAGATTGCAGCATGCTATTGTGCAGAGGGACTTGGGAGTGCTTGTTCAAGAATCGCAATAAGTTGGCTTACAGGTACAACAGGTTATTAAGAAGGCAAACGGAATGTTGGCCTTCATTGCTAGAAGGATTGAATTCAAGAGCAGGGAGGTCATGCTGCAACTATACAGGGTACTGGTGAGGCCGCACCTGGAGTACTGTGTGCAGTTCTGGTCTCCATACTTGAGGAAGGATATGCTGGCTTTGGAGGCAGTGCAAAAGAGGTTCACCAGGTTGATTCCAGAGATGAAGGGGTTAACCTATGAGGAGAGATTGAGTCGCCTGGGACTATACTCTCTGGAATTCAGAAGAATGAGAGGGGATCGTATAGAAACATACAAAATTTTGAAAGGGATAGATAAGATAGAAGTAGGAAAGTTGTTTCCATTGGTAGATGAGACTAGAACTAGGGGACATTGCCTCAAGATTCAGGGGAGAAGATTTAGGATGGAGATGAGGAGAAACTGTATTTCTCAGAGAGTGGTGAATCTGTGGAATTCTCTGCTCAGGGAGGCACTTGAGGCTTCTTCACTAAATATATTTAAGAAACAGTTGGATAGATTTTTACATAGTAGGGGAATTAAGGGTTATGGGGAAAAGGCAGGTAGATGGAGCTGAGTTTACAGACAGATCAGCCATGATCTTATTGAATGGCGGGGCAGGCTAGATGGGCCAGATGGCCTACTCCTGCTCCTATTTCTTAGGTTCTTTTATGTTCTAAGATCTCTGAGGACCTAAACTGGTCCCTACATATCGATGCAGCTATAAAGAAGGTAGGACAACGGGAATACTTCATTAGGAGTTTGAAGAGATTTGGTATGTCAACAAAAACATTCAAAAACTTCTATAGATGTACCGTGGAGAGCTTTCTGACAGGCTGCATCATTGTCTGGTGTGGGGGTGGGGCACTGCACAGGACCGAAAGAAGCTGCAGGGAGTTGTAAATTTAATCTGCTCCATCTTGGGTACTAGCCTACAAAGTACCCAGGACATCTTCAAGGAGCGGTGTCTCAGAAAGGCAGTGTCCATTATTAAGGACCCCCGGCACCCAGAGCATGCCCTTTTCTCACTGTTACCATCAGGTTGGAGGTACAGAAGCCTGCAAGCACACACTCAGTGAGTCAGGAACAGATTCTTCCCCTCTGCAATCAGATTCCTAAATGGATATTGAACCAGTGAACACTACCTCACTTTTTTAATATATATTGTTTCTGTTTTTGCACAATTTTTAATTTATTCAATATACATATACCGTAATGTATTTATTGATTCCTCTATATTATGTACTTCATTGAACTGCTGCTATGTTAATGAATTTCATGACACATGCCGATGATAATAATTAGGTTGCACATCCTTCCTACAGCCCCCACTCTCATCCACACAGGAAGCAAGAATCTCAGGCCCACTGGACAAGCTCAAGGGCTGAGGCTCCTCCAGCTCTGTCTCCTGGACCCCACTACCCACCTCACTCGCAGTTACACCTTCTCGCAGACCACAGACTGACCTTGAGGCAGCTAATCTAATGGATGTGACTACCTCCTGAAACAAGAGAATCCAGGTAACTCTCCCCCTCCCTGATGTGCCGCAGTGTTTGAAGCTCAGATTCCAGGTCATCAACTTTGAGCCTGGGTTCCTCGAAGAGACAACACTTGCTGCAGATGTGGTCACCAGGAACCACAATGGGGTCCACCAACTCCCACATTATGCAGCCACAGCACATCACCTGATCCTTTTTAATTTAATCAGCTGCAATTTATTGACTTTTTATTCAACCACTACAAAATCCTTACCTGCTACCTACCTGTGCCTCCTCGCCAAAGCCCCAAGTTCCCACTCACTGGTCCACTCACACAATGGACGCTCTGCTTTGACCCTGCTTTACTTTTATTTGCTCCTGCTAATGAATCGCGAATCGATTAATCTGCCGCTAAAGCGCCGATCCCTGCGAAACACTCCTTTTTAAAGCTCTTCTCCCCGACCTGTGCGTAGCTATCACTCTCTTTGAATTGACTGGTCCGTCGCTAATGTGCCAAGCCCCACGAAACGCTCCTTTATTAAACTCTTCATCCCGACCTGCACGAAGCTCTCTCTCTCTTCAAATCGATTGGTCCAGCAACCATTATACCTAACATTACTTCCATTCTCCACACATTTATTTCGCGGCTCCATAAAACACTCTTTAAAAAAAAAATATGTTCCTAAACTGTGGAACTCAAAACCTAAATCTACAAGGGGTACAGACTCAGTTGAGACTTTTGAACACTAGTTCAAAACTATTTATAAACCTTGCTTTTAATTAACATCATTTTGTCTTTTATTTTGGTTGCTGGACCAATCGATTTGAAGAGAGAGAGAGCTTCGTGCAGGTCGGGATGAAGAGTTTAATAAAGGAGCGTTTCGTGGGGCTTGGCACATTAGCGACGGACCAGTCAATTCAAAGAGAGTGATAGCTACGCACAGGTCGGGGAGAAGAGCTTTAAAAAGGAGTGTTTCGCAGGGATCGGCGCTTTAGCGGCAGATTAATCGATTCGCGATTTATTTATGTTTGTACTTTATCCCATTGTAAAGTACTTTGAACTACAAACCAGCAACTTTGATGTGTGTCATTTGTATGAACAGTGCTTTATACTGTAAATAAATTATTATTACTACTACACATAGAATATAGAACAATATGGTGAGGAAATTCACTTTGCAGCCTACGATGTTGTACCAAACTAGTTTGAATTACTAATTAGGCACCACCTCAATTAATCCCTTCTGCCTGCACAATGTCCATACCCTCCATTTCCTGCACATTCATGTTGTACTCTATAACAGTGGTCCCCAACCACCGGGCCGCGGACCGGTACCGGGCCACAAAGCATGTGCGAGGAAACGATATGATTTGGCGATATGAGTCAGCTGCACCTTTCCTCATTCCCTGTCACGCACTGTTGAGCTTGAACGCACGCACGGTCATTACCCGCACGTCATCCATGTCAGCGCGGGAAGAAGATCAACTCCTCAAGATTGCAAATGACGGCGGGCTGAAAAGTGTGTTTGACATAACATCTCTGCCGGAATTCTGGATCAAAGTCAAGGCTGAATATCCTGAGATAGCCACAAAAGCACTGAAAACGTTGCTTCCATTTCCAACATTTTTCTACGAAGCGGAGTTTTCTGCAATGAATGCAACGAAAACTAAACTGCAGAATAGACTAGACATAAGGAACCCCCTTCGAGTATCACTGTCTCCCATCACCCCTCGATAGGACCGTCTTGTTGCAGGAAAACATACCCAGGGCTCCCACTGATTCAGCGATATTGGTGTGTTGCAATGATTTTATATGTTCATACGGGGGAAAATATGTGTTGTGTGTTTAATATCCAAACGTTACTTTAAATGTTACGATGCTATTGACTTATAAGTGACTTATGTAACCATATAACAATTACCGCACGGAAACAGGCCATCTCTGCCCTTCTAGTCCGTGCCGAATACTACTCTCACCTAGTCCCACCGACCTGCACTCAACCCATAACCCTCCATTCCTTTCCTGTCCATATACCTATTAAATTTTTTTAAATGATAATATCGAACCTGCTTCTGCCACTTCTACTGGAAGTTCATTCAACACTTAATTCAAGCTCCCCTGTCCTCCCCTGATAATTGACTTAGCACTATATTCATGTGAGGAAAATATGCGCTGTGTGTTTAATATTAAATTGAAAGAAAAATGGAAAGGTTAGGTTGAAGAAAGTTAACAGGTCGGCATAACACTGTGAGCCAAAGGGCCTGTAATTCATTATACTGTTCTATATTCACTTATAAGAGCCTCTTAAATACCACTATCATATGTGCTTCCTCTATCAACCCTAGCAGCACATTCCAGCCACCTACCACTCTTTGTAAAAACCCTTCCCCACAAATCTCCTTTGAAATTACTTCCTCTCACCTTAAATACATAGATTCTAGTATCAGACATTTTACAGCTGCCTCTCGTCTCTTCTCGGTCTCTGCCGCCACCCCAGAGAAAACAGCCCAAGTTTGACCAACCTCTCCCTAGAGTGTATGCCTTCTAATCCAGGCAGTGTCCCAGTTAACTTCTTCTGGATCCTCTCCAAAGCCTCCATGCCCTTCCTATAATGAGGCAAGTGGCATTGAATGCAATACTCCAGATGTGCCCTGACCAGAGTTTTATCAAACTGCGTATAGAATAAATGCAGGTGAAATTAGTATATAGGTCTCGCTAACATAGTAATTGAGATTAGTACATTGGTGAGGCATCTATACTAATCTCATTGCCTGGTATGGGGGGAAGGGCCACTCCACAGGACTGAAGTAAACTGCCAGAGAGTTGTAAAATTCGTCATCTCCATCATGGGTACCAGCCTCCACAGTATTCAAGACATCTTCAAGGACGGTGCCTCAAAAAGGCAACATCCATCATTAAGGAACCCCATTACCGCAGCATGCCTTGTTCTCATTGCTACCATCAGGAGGGAGGTACAGAAGCCTGAAGGCACACACTCAGAGATTCAGGAACAGCTTCTTCCCCTCCCACATCCAATTTCCGAATGGACTTTGAACCCACGAACACTACCTCACTACTTTTTTATTTCTTTTCATTTTGCACTCCTTATTTAATTTACTATTTAATATATATACTTACCATAATTCACGGTTTTTTCTCCCTCTATTATTATATATTGCATTGTATTGCTACCGCAAAGTTAACAAATTTCATGACATATGCCGGTGATATTAAACCCAATTCTGATTCTAACTTACCTACATTAGTTCTATATCCCTCTGTGTCAGCGATTCCCAGCCTGGGGTTCACAGACACCTTCCTTAATGATATTGGTCCATGGCAGGAACAAGTTTAGAAAGCCTTGCTCTATGCCCAGCTCATTCAAGTACCTGTCCAGGTAAATCTTAAACGTTGGTGCTATTCACCATCTTCACTGGAAACTCATTACAGATTCCAACTACTCTTTGTATGAAAACAACCCCCCAGATCTCCTGTAAACCTCCTCCCTCTGTCCTATGTCCTTTAATTTCTGGCATCCCTACCATGGAAAACACACTTTCTATCTACCATATCTATGGCTCTTATAATCTTACAGTATATACATTTATCATGTCCTTCTCTCCAGGGAAAACACACCTCGTTTACCCAATCCCTCCTGATTACACCTGCTCTCCAATTCAATTAAGTTTCCGGTAAGATGGCAGCATGCTTGGATGCAGCAGCCTCGTTGGGTGTGATTATTGATTGTTCATCCTTTACGTCTTTTGTTGCCATGGCACCACAGTAGCGTAGAGTTAGCGCAATGCTATTGCAGCTCGGAGTGTTCCAGAATCCGGAGCATAATTCCGGCGCTGTTCTGTAAAGAGTCTCTTCATCCTCTCCGTGGAATGTATGAGTTTTCCCTTGGTCCTCCACTTTCCTCCCACAGTACCGGGGAGGTCAATTGATCGTTGTAAATTGTCCCGTGATTAGGGTTAATCGGGTTTGTTGGGGGGTTGGCACAGGTTGAAAGGCCGGCAGAGCCAACTTCGTAGTGAATCACTAAATAAATACAATTTTCACGGTCACAAGACTCTGCTCAATGTTAAGAACACCAGGTACTGCAGGTTTACCCCAGTTGCGGGGTGCTGGATAGCGGAGGAGCTGGACTTGTTCCGCACCATGTCTGCTTCAGCCACCCAAGGGAGAAGGTGCAGGATGTTTTTGTTGTGATCGCAAGACCCTGTTGGACATTGGTAATGTAGAGTACTGCGAGTCCGATTCACTGGTTCCTTGGTGAGACCGACAGCAGGGGAGCTGCATGGCCTCGGTTGTGATGCAGACTAGGCCTTCACTCGTGCCTGTTGCGGCAGCCCAGGAAGGTGACGCTGGGGCTGGTTGTGTGCCGCTGGGTTGGAGCTTGGCCCCCTCCAGTCAGTGCTGTCCTCCAGTACTCACTCGGTGGGAGACAAGCCGGATTGCCTTCGGTGTGGCTGCACCGTGCAGGATAAGGAACTGCCATGGGCTGATCTTGCAGAACCATAGCTCCAGGACAACATCCATGTACCATCAGTCCCTGGCCATGACATCCAGGGATTTGGGTTATATTACTAATTATTAAAAAAAAAATTTTTGTAACTATTTTTCTGCTATCATAATTATATGTGCTGTGTCCTGTTTATGACTGTGTTTTGCATCTTGGCCCCAGAGGAACACTGTTTCATCTGGCTGTAATGTTGAATGACAATTAAACTTGAGCTTGAATTTAAACTGAGAACTTGAATATCCTTGGGAAGCCCTTTCCAGCTTAAGCACACTCCTTGCGGTAACCAGATCTGCAGAGTATTCCTGACACAGCCCAACCAAAATCGGTGGTGCATCTTTTGTGGGGTGGGGGGGGGGTTGGATCTATAACAGTAATCTTTATGCTTTTTATGCCAATCTATGTAAATACTTTCTCTACAGCAGTGTCATGGGAAAAGTGGTAGAGCTACTGCCTTATCGGGGTTCAATGCTTACCTCCTGTGCTGATGGTGTAGTTTCCCCAGTGTCTCTGTGCGCAGATATCCACAGAAGTTCCAGTTTCCTCCCACGTGCTAATTGGCCATTGTAAGTTGCCCTCGACTATGTGGGAAGTAGAACTGATGGGAATGTGGGTTGTCAGCTCAGTTAGGCAACTTGGTCCGCTTGGATAAGCTGTGCCGAAAAATCCGTCTTCATGTTGCCTGTGACTCCTTGACTCTTAATATGTAACAGGGGAAATCATTGGAACTGAGTCGTTCTGTCAGATGGTGTACACCCCATGGGTTTATGGTGTCCTCCACATTGTAAGGAGCCACAGGTGAGATCTGAGCGTCCAGTGGGGACCACCGTTGAAGGAGCTGCTCTCACCTGTGGCTCCAAGTAGCCGTTTGCATGCAACAGCGGCCACACCCCAGTACTCTGCTTTGACAGGCGGGCTAAGCCAGGTGTGGGTAACAGCAGGCTCATACCACAGTGAGATAGGGACAAGTCTGTCCTAGCATGTGGTCCGCTCCAGCGGACAGGGCAGATGAGACCTACAGTGAGACCCAACAGCTGGGAAGGCGGTACTGCCACGCTTCATGGTGGGCAAAGGGCATGACGAGACCTAGAAGATGCCATGCTCATCCATTGCAACCAAGGAAGACCCCAGTTTGTGACCACTGGACCCGGACTTCTGATGTTAAGAGAGTGGAACTGCTCCAATGCAACAGCTTTCCACTTTAAAAACTCTCCCACACAAGCTTCCTGTCATCCTCAAACACAATGGACAACCACCACATAGGGAAACATGGTAAAATATACACCACATGAGGTATTGCACTGTCTGTCAGAGCTTAAGGTGTATATTGGACTGAACACCATTCTTTACATGACATGTATGAAACACTTATTTTGTTCTTTCCTAACACCCTTGCCATGAAATATCCAGATGAATTAGTTCTGTCCTTTGCTTTCCAACATTATTTTCTAATCACCCAGTTGACAATTAAAGAGAGAGTAAAGGCTGCACTGGAATCACCTCACTTTTGAACGTGAGCCAAGTAATAATTAGAATAGCTCTGGGTTACATTATATAAAACTTTAAGCAACATTAAGATAGCAGCCGTCGATCTGAAAAAAAATTGCAACATGGTCTTAGGCTAAGTACAAGCCCAAAACGATGTGATACAAGTCTCTTTAGATTGCTGGATAATGGCTCCTAATGAAGTCAATTTTGCCTGCTTGAACATGTCCCAGTGGATAAGAGCCTGCGAACATTCTAAGCATAGGGCATTAAAACTCTACCTTAAGGTTTCAACTGTCTGTGGTTTAATTACAGCGTGAGCTCATCTGGATGAACAAAATAATCCAGCAGCTGGTGCATTTTAATTCAAATAAGAAAGAAATCTGAAATAAACATCTGATATCAGTAATGGTGACCATGCAACTACGAGATGGTTGTTAAAAAAAACCCTCTGATTCACCAAGGTCCTGCAAGGACAAAAGTCCGACATTCTTAGCTGTCCAACCTTATGTGAACCAGACCCATATTAGTGGATGACTCTTAACTGTTCTTTGATTGCTGTCAAATATAGTGTAGAGAACCACGTGAGGCAGGCAATGAAAGCATGGTTGTCTACAACCTGCTGAGAAAGAAATGGAAGTGCAAGTTGGGATGTCTGTGTCTAATCAGCTGATAGACCTAATCCAAGTTTCAAGTTCCTTTCTCCTGGGAGGACAAATGAACTGCACATTCAACCACGAAAAACTATAAAAATCCAACAAACGAACAAGTCAGATGAGGAACAAGGATTAATAAAGATGATACCTCAAAAAGGAGGCATCCATCATTAGGGACCCCATCACCTAGAACATGCCCTCTTCTCATTACTACCGTCAGGGAGGAGGTACAAGAGCTGGAAGACACACACTCAATGTTTTTGGAATAGCTTCTTCTCCCTTGCCATCAGATTTCTGAACGGACAGTGAATCCACACATGAACACTACCTGTTTTTTAATCTCTTTTGCACTATATAATATGTGGATATTGATCCACATACAGTGGACTCGTGTGTGTGTGTGTGTGTGTGTGTGTGTGTGTGTGTGTGTAGATAGATATATATATATATATATATATATACACGCACACACACATATACACACACATGTAAGTAATACATATGTATACAGTGGATTACAGTTAATTGGGCAATCAGTTAATTGGGGCAGCTATTTATTTTGGATAACTCTCAAAGAACAAAAACTAATTGAGAAAATGGACAGATTCAAGTGGTTTTTGTCATTGATAGCTGGTGAGAAATAAGCAGCAACACAATAAAATTTGTTTTGCTCACCGCAGTTTCAAACATTCAAGCTTGGAGACGCCAGAAATGGTCGGGAATGTCATAAGGGGCGGCTGGGAATGGACCCAAGTGCAAGACACAGATACTGAAGTACTAGGGACAGGACTAGGACATGGACACGAAAACCAGGAATCCGGAACAGGACTGGACAAGAGAGCTAGGAGCCAGGGCTTGGACTCCGAGCCAGAGACTGGACAAGGACCCAGGACCTGGCTCTTGCCTCTCGCTCGGACCCCAGAACTAGGCAAGGACGTGACTTGGCTGGCAAGCAGGACGAGGCTGGAGTCTTCAGGCTTGAGACTTGAGGCGAGGCCGGAGACCAGAGACTCGAGGCGGGGCTGGAGACCTGAGACTTGAGACTAGAGACTTGAGGCGAGGCTTGAGGCTTGGGGTCTTGAAGCTTGGCTTGGGGCGAGGCTCAGCTGGAGACTTGAGGCGAGGCGAGGCGAGGCGAGGCTAGAGACTTGAGGCGGGGCTTGGCTAGAGGCTTGGGGTCTTGAAGCTCCTCCTGGGCAGGGTGCGGATCTCCACCTGACAGAGGCAAGGGACAGGAAAGGACAGGACCCACCGCAGGGTAACAGCAAGACGGCCTGACTTACTCGGAGGAGGCAAGGGACAGGAAAGGAGCTAGGTACAGGATGGCTCCAGGACAAGACTTCAGACGAGATGAGGTGAGAGTTACCAGCAAGACAAGGCAAGACTTCAGGTGATGCAAGGCGAGACAAGGACTTCAGGCGAGGCGTGAGTTATCGGCAAGACAAGGCAAGGCTTCAGGCAAGGAAACAGAAGGCAGAGGAAGGGATACAAGGAGTAAGGACAAGGACAATCCAGCAGCCACGCCCTGGTCTCTGGAGGTATTTATGCAGCCAGCCCCAATGAGAATCAGCTGCCTCAATTAGTGCTCAACAGGAACAGAAACAGGGTAGACAGGAAAACCAGGAGCAAGGGTCAATGGACCAGACCGTGAACCGGAATGCGGACTTCACGGACCGGACCATGACAGGGAATTAAAATGAAATTGTTTCACTACTTCAACAAGTTGCAACAACGAAGAATTTAAAGTATCATCAATCATCTTCAACATTACAATGAGAATGAACATCTGGAAGATAGAATTGTTGACAGCATTGCATGAAGGTAGTCCATTATCTACATTCAGTATCTGCACTGATTTTGTTCAGTTACAGTCAAAAGAGCGTGATGTGGATGAATTCCTCCACTGATACGTATTAGGAACTTATACACAGTTTTATACTACTGTTGTAATATTGGTAGTGTTCTAATGTGTTCTGCTTTTAATTAAATACATAACTTGTTACTTAGTTTGTCTTTTTTTATAGCTTTTTAACTATTTCCTTGAAATTTTGGCTAATTGGGACAGTTGCTTAATAGGGTCAAAATGTACTGGGCTTGATGTGTCCCAATTAACCAGAATCCACTGTGTCATCATCATCATCAGGTGCCATGCCCAGTTTGAGCTTTGACTGCCATGGCCCACACACTCCTGTTTCGGGTCAAGTGGATCAATTCATTGGTATTCATTTCCAGTTCTCTGGCTGCTATCTCCATGATCATTTGTCTTTGTCTTCCTCTTGCTTTCTTCCCTTCAATCTTTTCCATAATTACCGTACATTCTAACTCCTCTTTCCTAATCACATGTCCAATGAAGTTACGTTGCCTTTTCATGATCTCATACATTACTTCTCTTTTTGTGCTTGCTCTGTTCATGACATCCTCATTAGATACAGTATTTGTTTCGTCCATGATATTCTTTGCATCCTCCTCAAAAACCACATCTCTGCTGTTTCAATTCGTTTCCCCATATTACTAGATATTGTCCAACATTCTGATCCATTTAACATAAATGGATAAACGTAACATTTCAGTACTCTGAGGCAGGTTGTCATGCCTAGTTTATACTCTTTATTCTCATAAAGGTGTCTTTTGCCATCCCTATTCTTCTTTTGATGTCCATGTCGCACCTGCCATCTGATGTCACCCAGCTTCCTAAGTAGCAAAAGTTCTGTACTTGTTTTATGTCTTCCCCATTTATTTTCAGCCTGCAGATAGAATTCTCCTTCTTTTTGGATACCACCATACACTATGTATGTCTATCATAGTTACTGTGTATATGTTTGAAATGTATAGTTATTTTATGTACTGAACTGTACTGCTACCAAAAATTCAACAAAATTTCACCACATTCACAACACAGTGATATTAAACCTGATTCAGATTCTGAACAAAAACACCATACTAAACTTACTCAGGCATTAAACAGTTATAAGGAGACTGATAAAACTAGCTTTCCCAACACTGAAACTGTTATTTGTTTCGACCTCAAGTAACAAACTTTATAAATCAGCAGATATGAGCTGTAATTACTGAGGAAAATGGGTTGTCCAGATTGGTATTGATCAGTAATCTATTAAACATTAGCACAGAATCCTCTTGCAGGGTCTCTGAACAGCAAACCAAACAATATGTGCTTTATCGAGTTGGAACTAGTTTACACAAAAAAAGAACAAATGAAAGAAACAGCTACTCTCATGAACCTGTTTGCTTTAGGGTGCATGTGACTGTAGATACTGTAGATTACCAAGGGAGCCTCTGGATCTCAAATACAGTTATTGAAATTAGCTTTGTCTCCCAAGAATAAGTGTCAAAACAGTCTCCTAATAAGAATGCAAATGACAAGTGAAATATGCTCAGCACTAGGTGCTAAATCCAAGCACGAGGGTAAAGGGTTGAAACATCTTTGGTTGAACTTGAAGTTGGATTCTGATGGAAGAGCTCATCTTCATCTGCTTTTATGCTATGGTTCCCATGACTGTATGACTTGGAGCTACACCTTGCAGACTAATCAACCTAATTCCGGTTTATGGTTTCTTCCTACTCCTTAAAACTTTTCCATTCCCAAACTGGGAATTTACCTCTCTGTGGTTCAAAATGATGATGATTACTTCCTCCTGGGTACTCTCCCCCTCCAGATAAGAAAAGATCTTTTGGTTTCCTTATTGACAGGCATGAGCACATCCTTTCCAAAATTTTAATTGTCCTTAAAGCAGTTCTTTGCTTTACACGGATTCACTGAGAACTTCAGATCTGTCAAACACCATTACAGCAATTATGATATTTTTATGAAGCACAGTTATTAATGAAACGTAGGAATTTTAACTTCAATTTATATGCACTGACAGTTCCAATAAAAAATTCATGTGCCTCTGGTCAGTTAATTTGTTCATGGAGTGCCAGTTGAGGGAAACATTGGCCAAAACACTTGAAGAGAAAGTCACTGCTCGAGGCAATTTCTTTAAACAATTGCGGCAAATGAGTACAACCAACAACCTAGAGCAAATGTCAAACTTGGCTTCTGCCAGCATGATGTTTGTACATTCATTCCTAAAGCTAGTCCGCTTTCCTCCCAATCTCAAACAAATGCTAGCTGGTATTATCTAACCACTGTAAGCTATTTGTAGCATAGCAGCTCATAAGAGAATCATTAGGGGAGTCAATGGTCAAGTGTGGCAGAACAGGTTACAGGGGAAAAAATGGGTGGAAATGGGACCGACATAAATGCTCTGAGAGTTAGCAATGGCCATCAGTAGTAAATCTCTTCAATCCTCAAAGTCGTAGAGGCCAGATCTTTATCGAGTATTGAGTCCTGCAGCACAAAACAGGCCTTTCATCCCAGCTAATCCATGCCAGTCTGTTTTTCTGCCTAGACCCATCTACATGCACCTGGACCATAGCCCTCCATACCTCTCTCATCCATGCATCAGTCTAAACTTCTCTTAAGTGGTACAGTTGAGCTCACATCTCTCATTCCACACTCACACCACCCTCTCAGTGGAGAAGTTCTCTTCAGATTCCTCTTAAATATTTCACCTTTTACCCTTAACCTATGACTTCTAGTTCTAGTCTCACTCAACATGAAAGGAAAAAGCCTGAAAGCATTCACCCCATCTATACCCCTCATAAATTTTGCATACCTCTATAAGATCTCCTCTTATTCTCCTACACTCTAGTGAATAAAGTTCCAAGCTATTCAACCTTTCCCTATAAATGAGATCCTCAACTCCTGATGACATTCTTGTAAAATTTCTCTGCACTCTTTCAAACTTATTGATACCTTTCCTGTAGGGAGGTGACTAGAACTGCACACAATACTCCAAATTTAGCTTTTGAGGGTATTTAAAAAAGTAGATACATTTTGAAAGATCAGTTAATAGAGGGCTTTAGGAAATTGGCACAGATGAGGAGATAAAGTCTGGGGCAGATGAGCCATGATCACATTGAATAGCAGGGTAGGCTTGAACCTATGTTCCTATTTTCTTATGTTTGTAAGTTATAAGAAGGTCCAAAAGAGGTTTCCAAGAATGATCCCGGGAATGAAAGGTTAATGTATCAGGAGCGTTTGATGGCTCTGGACCTGTACTCACTGGAGTTTAGAAGAGGAGGGCTGTCATTGAAACCAAAAGGATATTGAAAGGCCTAGATAGAGTGGACATGGAGAGGATGTTTCTCTGTAGTTGTGGGGAGCATAGGAGCAAGGGCACAGCCTCAGAATAGAAGGACATTCCTTGAGAACATAGATGAGGAGAAATTTCTTTAGCCAGAGGGTGGTGAACCTGTTGAAATCATTGTCTTAGACGCTCGTGGAGGCCAAGACATTGGGTATTTCTAAAATGGAGGTTGATAGGTTTTTGATTAGTAAGGGTGTCAAAGGTTACAGGGAGAAGGCAGGAGAATGGATTTGAGAGGGAAAATAAATCAGCCATGATGGATGGTGGAGAAGACGGTGAGCGGAATAGCCTAATTCTGCTCCCATCTTGTATGTTCCTATTGTCTATGTTGCTTCTTCCAAGTTAAACTCCTGTAATGAGGGGAAAAAATGGTTCTTGTGGGATGTGCTGAGAGACTTGACTTGCCTTACTTTTCTGTGCAGAAGTAAACTAAAGCCACAGCCACCATTTAAAGAGGAAGGCTCTTTGACGTGAGACATTAACTCTCTTTCTCATTCCCTAGATGTTGCCTGGCCTGCTGAGAGCTTCCTGTTTTTATTTCAGTTTTTTGCTTCTCACAGATTCAACTTCTTGGGCTATGAGTAAAATACACAAAATTGCAAGGAAATGTGGCAAACATGTTGGAGCAGAGAGAAGCTGCCTTTGTGATGAAGGATGAAATTATTTCTTTTTTTTGAAATACAGCAGGGCAACAGGCCCTTCTGGCCCAATGAACCCATGTCGCCCTGTGACACCCATTAACCCAATGCACCCATGTCGCCCTATGACAACCATTAACCCAATGAACCTGTGTCACCCTGTGACAACCATTAACCCAATGAACCTGTGTCACCCTGTGACAACCATTAACCCAATGAACCCTGGTCACACTGTGACAACCATTAACCTAGTAACCCATCTTTAGAATGTGGGAGGAAACCGGAGCACTTGGAGGAAACCAACACAGTCATGGGGTGAATGTACAAACTCCTAACAGGCAGCAGCAGGAATTGAAGCCAGGTGGTTTGTGCTGTAACTGTGATGCTACTGTGGCCGCCCTAAAGAAAGAAAGAAAATGAGAAGAGATAGCAGACAGTTGAGATGGGTAGAATTCACTTCCATGGTAGGATTTGGGTACGGGTCTTCAGTTTTCAGATGTTAATTGACAAAATGCACAAATATACAATCAGCATGTGTAAGGCTAGCTAATTTAGAGGAGAATTTAACTCACAGATGCATTTGTCAGATATTTCTCAATTCTGCTCAGCATTGTTTTCTGCAGTTTTATGCCCCTGAATCAACTTGGAGGCAGGCAATTTTATAATTAGCAATGAGCAATAAGGCAAATTTAATTAATAGCTTAATGATCTGTGAACAATTGCTTAATTGCATTCATAATATAATTAAATTTAATGTGATGTTTAAAATGGAAAAGTATGAAACGGTTAGACTAATCTCCATATGCAAGAGGCTTACTTCTGTATTATTAGACATAGCCTGTCCAGAGTAAATGGGTAAAAGGATAAAGGAGATATATGACAAGGAAATTTGTTGTACAGAATTTTAGGAATTTGAGCTTTGGCAGCATAGCCAAGTTTTACAAAGTGGCTCTACCTGTCCTTGAGAAGGTGGGGGTGACTCACCTTTTGCATCACTGCTGCCTTTCTGTTGAAGGTGCTTCCACAGATCTACAGAAAGTTTCAGGTTTAGACTCAATGGTCGTGAATAATTCAGTGGCCACTTTATTGGGCACACCTGTACACCTGTTTGTTAATGCAAATATCTAGTCAGCCAATCATGTGGCAGCAACTCAATGTATTAAAAATATGCAGACATGGTCAAGAGGTTCAGTTCAAACATCAGAATGGGGGAAGAAATGTGATCTAAGTGACTTTGACTATGGAACAATTGTTGGTGCCAGACAAGGTGCTTTGAGTATCTCAGAAACTGTGGATCTCCTGCGATTTTCACGCACAAGAGTCTCTAGGGTTTATAGAGCATGGTGAAAAACCAAAAACAAAATCCAGTGAGTGGCAGTTCTGTGGTGACAAACACTTGGTAATGAGAGAGGTCAGAGGAGAATGGCCAGATTGGTTCAAGCTGACAGGAAGGTGACAGTAACTCAAATAACCACATGTTACAATAGCGGTGTGCAGAAGAACATCTATGAGCACACAATATGTCAAACTTTGAAGCGGACGAACTACAGCAGCAGAAGATTACGAACATACAATCAGTGGCCACTTTATTCAGTACAGGAGATACCTAATTAAATGAGCACTGTGCAGATTTCAGATGGCAGTTTGCTACTGCTTGATCTGAAATGGGGCAGAACAAAAATATATTTAGTGAACTGGTAAAAGGAAAGGGAAGTGGAATTTTTAATGCCTATCGGATGTCCCTTGTGGATGCCCTTCATTACTAATGGTGCAAAAGGCATAGATCTTTTGAAGAATATCTTCTTTTAGCAACAACCATACTCAGTGTTTTTGTGTTGCTTTGATAGGACTGTTGGCCCTTTTGACATCTGAATGGTGTGGTTCAATAGTTCAACCACTATTAAACTTTTCAAGTGTTCTGATAATTACATCAAGAATGCTGCTGTCTTGGTCTACATGATGGTGCAGAGCAATTCTGAAGAATTTTGTTGCAGACTGTTTCTATTTTTAAAAAAGTCGTAAAATCATTTGCAGAAAGACACTCAGAGATATATCACCTTTTCCTTTGAATTAGGCTCACGTGGTGATTGATATGAATACTGTTGTGTATGTGGCCTGGTTACACAACAACGCTATTAATAAAAACGCTGGAGATGGGAGCTAAGTTTCATGGTTCTTTACCGGCATAATCTGAACTCAGCACACACGTACAGATCAATACACGCCTAATAGCGCATGCTCAATATGCACCTAATAGCGCATTCAACGACATGTTACTAAAGCATAAAATAGTCCCTTATTATACAGTAGGCTATATGGTACACTCCTCCCCTTTTATTTTAATAGTGTATCAACTGTTTTCTTTTACTGGGGCACTATCCTAAACAAATATGTTTACCCTTAACATACAAACGCCTACCATTTGTTGACTTAGTAACTTAATAATCTCAAATTATAACAAAGTAATGTAATAATATCAAATTATAACAAGCCTTTTGTTTACTTTTGATCTAAGACCTATTTATAACTCAGCCTCTGGGGGGGGGGTCTTCTCTGCCTCTGCGGGTAATGTCTGTCAATAAACTTGTTTGTTTTAATGCAGATTTCCATATAAAAGTCATGAAAAGTTGACCTCTGAGCATAGGGAGTTAAGAAGATGTGCGCCTCCAACTGGCTAAGAGTTCTAGGCAGCAGATTGCCTCCATAGAATGAAGACTCCTCTGTGCAGCTGTCCTAGATATATACGCATCTTTGTGCTATCACTGGTCTTCCTTACCCATATCTCATTTGTTCCAATTGAGCTAATTACACTGCCAATCTTCATATTCTCCTTAGATTCCAAATAGATAATCTGACTTTTATGATACCATCTCTTATCATAATATAACTTTCCATCTTCTATTCGTGCTTCATATCTTTGTGCTGGTGATTCAGCAGGAGTGCTGGGAAGATGCTCAGGAGAAGACGGAGATGCTGGTCTTTTCGGAGATTTAAGCTTATTGAGAGTTTGCAGATCTTCCATTATCTGTTCATCTGTTAACAAGCAATTTAACTGCGCAGGTGCAGATTTTCATCTTTTATCTGTAATTGGAGCAGGGTCATTAGTTCTCCTCCTTAGTTTCCTAGTCATTATTGGCTTTACCTCCATAGAATCTCCTGTGAGTTCCATTGTTAGCCTCTCATTCTCAATCATCTTTTTCTTTTCTTCTAACTCAACCTTTTGATCTTCAAGTTCCTTCACAGCTGCTTTCTTCTCTTTAATATAATTCCTTTCCACTTGCTCTGTCTTCAGTTGCAGAAAAAGCTCTGCATTTCATATTCTTTCCCTGTATTGTTGATCTGGTTTCTTCATCCTTTTCTGATACTCCTGCAAAGTGCCTTCCTGTAACTGCTATAGCTGTCTTTTGAGAGATGTCAATTTCTCTTGGTACAGCTGCTCTTTTACTTCCAGGTAGTCTTCATCATCCTGCTTATTGGCAATATCTGTCTCCCTTGCATCCTCTGTAACTTCATCCGAGTCGCGGCCATGGATACTGCGTTTGTCCTCATTGTCGACGCTGTCTAGCTGTTCCTCGTCGTTGTAATAGTCGACAATGGGTGAGAGGAGAGCTGCGGACATCTTCCCCGCCAAGCTGCCCTTCTTTGTTGCCGCATCTAGTGCCTTGTTGGTGTACCAATCCAACTGGATTTTCCTGAGCCATTCACGTCCCAGCAACAGTGGTCCTCCATTTTTCAGTACACAGAGGTTCAGCTGCTGTGTTTTGTCTCCATAGGTCACTGTCACTTTAATTTTACCTTTGGGACGCACTTTCTGTCCTGTGTAAGTCGTTAGTAGAAGTTTAGTTTGTTTCAGAGGTACGTGCGAAAACAGTCATTTGTAATTGTGTACAGAGATCACCGTTAAAGCTGAGCCTGTGTCCAACTCCATTTTCAGTCTCACACCCGCCACTTGTGGAGTGATCCATATTACTCTTCTATCATCTCTCTCCTTCAAGCTGTGAAGTTGCCGACAAGACAATTCACTTTCATCAGAGTCGTTTTCATCAGAACTGCCTTCTTCCATTTTGTGTGCCTTTTTGTATTTTCCTTTCTGGGGTTTCTAGTTTCTCTGTATTTTGTCCGTTTTCTGCTGTTGACTAGCTTTGCATACTCTGCCAATGTGGCCCTGTTCGCCACAGTTTCTGCATTGTTTGTCTTTAAACCAACAGTCATTCGGGTCATGTGATCTGTTCCCACAACGGTAACATTTCTTTCCTTCGTTCCTGTTCAGTGACATTTTATTTGTGGCATATTCCAGAGATTTTTGATATATCTCGGAAGCAACCCATGCCGCTGTTTCCGTTGATATTGCAATGTTTAGCGCTTTCCCGAATGTAAGGTCCCTTTCACACAGGAGCTCCTTCTGTGTGGTTTCACAATGCATGCCACACACTAACCTGTCCCTCAATGCGTCCGATAGACCAGCTCCAAATTGACAGTGTTCTGATAATTTGCATAATTCAGCACAATATTCAGAAATGCTTTCATTTTCGCTCTGATTCCGATTGTGAAATTTAAATTGTTTAGCAATGACCAGTGGTTTGGGGTTTAAATGCTGTTGGAGAGTGTCTACTATTTGCTTGAACGTTTTGTCAGCTGGCTTTTCAGGGGTTAACAAGCTCCATAGTAGCCTCTGTGTTTTTGCTCCCATAATACTGAGTAAGGTGCTGGCTTTCTTTTCACCCTTAACACCGTTAGCCTCACAATATAACTCCATGTTTGTGTCCTTGAGCAAGGCACTTAATCACACATTGCTCAAATGTCTGTGCGAGTGGTACCCCACACAAACTTCCAGTATGTGCCTTGTAAGGCATGAAAATGCCTGACAAAGGCCTCTCATGGTCTGAGTCGACGTTCCCTCCCTTTCAATGTAAGTTGTCCAGTCTTCAATGCCACTATCAAATGCTGTAATGGTTCCAATCATCGCCATCTTTGTTATGTTAATTTAGCCCCATTTTTCCCTTGTTTTCTTTTTTTTTGACTTACGTGTCCTTTTTGCTAGCGCCACGAACGCACTCCGTCTAGATGTGTGTGTCGCTCCTTTTTATCTCCCTTCTGGGGCAGGCAGACCCTCAGCCCCCAGGGGTCAGCGCCGGCCGTGGTCTCGGCTGGATGTGCTGCGGCTCCAACTCTGTCTCTTGGTCTCCCGACGTTCCCGACCCCGGCTGTGCTCCCGCTTCCTTTCAGACTCTTGGCCTCACTCTGCCTCCTTCTCCTGCTCCTTGGCTCATTCCTTTCGCTCTTCTTCCGAGTGTCATTATCAATTAAAACACCGCGTTCCAATATGATGTAGGTTCAATATCCTCGTCACCAATTTGTTGTGTATGTGGCTTGGTTGCACAACAATGCCATTAATAAAAACGCTGGAGACGGGAGCTAAGTTTCATGGTTCTTTACTGGCATAATCCAAACTCAGCACACAAATATAGATCAATATGCGCCTAACAGCACATTCAACGACGTGTTACTAAAACATAATGTAATCCTTATTATACTGTAGGCTATACGGTTCAAATATCATTCAACCTTGAACATATTTTGATTAAGTATTCAGTGCAGATATTTGGCACTAAAGGGGAATTGCAATTAAATGAAAAGTCCAATGTGTAGAAATGAAAAATGAATGAGAACAGTACAATCTATACTGTAAGCAACTGGATGTGTATCGCCTAACTCTGGCACAGAGGCTTGAAAATCTTAATGATGAGGATGAGTGCCAACATATAGTAAGAGTTCTCCCTTCTGCTCCTGAATAATTCTGTAGCAGTGAATATGTTTACTGTATTTCCTTTGTGATTCAGTGCTTCTTGAGTGTCAGCCATAGCTCAATGGCATTGCTTGCATCTCAGAGACAGAGAAAGTGGAGAGTTCAAGACTCGGCACCAGAAATGGTGCACTGTTAGAGGTTCCAGATAGCTGAGGCATCAGGCCAAGGTCCTGCCTACTCCCTCAAGTGATCTCATGACACTCCTTCAAAGAAAAGCAGGGCCATTTCCCCAGCTTTCCACCCAACACTTAAGAGTTATGAACAGAACCCAGTCCATCATGCAAACAAGCCTGCCCTCTATTGGCTTCATTTGCATCTCTCTCTGTCTTAGGAACAATGTTCCCTCTAGTTTTTTTCACAGCTGCACAGACCAATCATTGCCCTGAGCAAGAAATTTTTACATGGCCTGAAAACTGCGTGGCACTTCAATAAAATATTATATAAAAGAAAATTCCAGCAGCATGGCAACAAAGGCTATGTGCATGGGAGCATTTCAGTTACTGCGTCGCCATGCACCTGCTCAGCTTAGATGGAACAGTGCATGGGAAAGCAGCGAATATAGTCCAGGAGCCTTCTTCCTATCCTAGTCATTCTCTTGTTTCCCACCACTTCACCCCTCTCCCCACCCCACCTCCTGTTGGGAAGAGAGCACACTGCACTAGGCTCAAGGACAGCTTTTATCCCAGTGTTATCAAACTCTTGAGTAGATCTCTCGTACACCAAAGCCGAAGTGTCGATCTCATAATCTACCACATCATAGCTCTTCGACTTTATCTGCCTACCAGCATTCTGTCTCTGCAATGTAATGTTATACTCAGCATCCTGTTTTACCTTTCTGTACTACTGTACATCAATGTACTAATGTATGGAATCATCTATCAGGATGGTATAAAAACAAAAACTTTTTATTGTATCTCAGTCCAGGTGACAATATAAACTAATTACCAATTATCCCTCGATCAACAGCATGAGAACAGGTTAGTGAATTGAAGTCATTTGGCTGTTCATCGGAGCTTATTGAGCACAAGTTAACCATCAAGTCTCCTTCACCGAGAGAGTACGTGATTGCTTGATGTTCTCCTGAGGGGTTAGTCCCATAATGGAGAATGGCTCTGCCTGATTTTGTTTAATGTGGGGAAGCTGATGCACAGGCAGCCACCCGGTGCTCCTTGACAAATCGTAGTCTGGGTCCAGTGGCGTGAAATGCAAGACAACTTTGAACTCTTCACTGCTGTGGCCTTCCTCCCTTCACTGCTGTTGTGATGTGTCATCTTCTGCCAGATCACCCACTGAGGTCTTGTTTGGATTGCTCTTTGTCTGGAGCCTCACCCTTGACCTCACCATCACAGGTAACCCTACCAGGACCTGCGTTCCAGGTGGGCATCACTATCGGCCTCTCCGGAGCACACAAGTCTCTTTGGCGCTCACAAGCCTCTCCAGCACAACAGGTGATGATTCTCAGAGAAGACTGCGACAGTAACTCCACTTCAAAAGACATTTATCAAGTTTCGAAGTGAGTCATAACATGTTCCATACAAATAAAAGGGGACTAAAAACTTGATTTAAAAAAAATTCATTTGTGCTATAATTAAATGTCACCAGAGTATGTTTCATAATACTTGAGCACCTCTCTCAGTGAAAATTGGTCCGAGTTACTTCAGTACCAGTGTCATTCCCCATCTGCAAAATAACATCATCAGCACACACTAGGCATTTTATTCCTTTTACAGCAGATATTGGATCAAAGGGCTACAATTATCTTCCTGTGTTATTAGCATACACTTCAACAAGGAGCACATTATGCTGAACATCATGAAAAAAACGTTATTTCTAACAAATCACTTAGTGCATCCTTTTTGAATTTTACTGGGACAAATGCGGGGTCATAATTTTAAGGTAACTGCAGGAAGGTATGGAGGGCAATGTCAGAGGTAAGTTTTTTTTTAATCACAGAGAGCGGTGGGTATGTGGAACGCTCTGCCAGGGTCGGTAGTAGAGGCAGATACATTAGGGACATTTAAGAAATTCTTAGATAGGCATTATCTCTTAGATAGTGGAGAAATGAAGGGCTATGTAGGAGGCAAGATATTAGAGTGGGTTTTAAGTTTGGCATAACATCAGGCGTTGAAGGGGCTGGTACTGTGCTGCAATGTTCTGTGTTGTAAGCTAGAGTAAATGTCTTTCACTTATGACACAGGGTCCAGTCATGGTCCCTAACACCTTCTTTGGCACACTTGCCCTGGGTAGTCAATGATAAGACCATAAGACCATAAGACAAAGGAGAAGTAGGCCATTCGGCCCATCGAGTCTGCTCCGCCATTTTATCATGAGCTGATCCATTTTATCCTATTTAGTCCCACTGCCCCGCCTTCTCACCATAACCTTTGATGTCCTGGCTACTCAGATACCTATCAATCTCTGCCTTAAATACACCCAATGACTTGTCCTCCACTGCTGCCCGTGGCAACAAATTCCATAGATTCACCACCCTCTGACTAAAAAAATTTTTTCGCATTTCTGTTCTGAAAGGGCGCCCTTCAATCCTGAAGTCATGCCCTCTCGTACTAGACTCCCCCATCATGGGAAACAACTTTGCCACATCCACTCTGTCCATGCCTTTTAACATTCGAAATGTTTCTATGAGGTCTCCCCTCATTCTTCTAAACTCCAAGGAATACAGTCCAAGAGCGGACAAACGTTCCTCATATGTTAACCCCCTCATTCCCGGAATCATTCTAGTGAATCTTCTCTGTACCCTCTCCAACGTCAGCACATCCCTTCTTAAATAAGGAGACCAAAACTGCCCACAGTACTCCAAGTGAGGTCTCACCAGCGCCTTATAGAGCCTCAACATCACATCCCTGCTCCTATACTCTATTCCTCTAGAAATGAATGCCAACATTGCATTCACCTTCTTCACTACCGACTCAACCTGGAGGTTAACTTTAAGGGAATCCTGTACGAGGACTCCCAAGTCCCGTTGCATCTCAGAACTTTGGATTCTTTCCCCATTTAAATAATAGTCTGCCCGTTTATTTTTTCTGCCAAAGTGCATAACCATACACTTTCCAACATTGTACTTCATTTGCCACTTCTCTGCCCATTCTTCCAATCTATCCAAGTCTCTCTGCAGACTCTCCGTTTCCTCAGCATTACCGGCCCCTCCACCTATCTTCGTATTGTCAGCAAACTTAGCCACAAAGCCATCTATTCCATAATCCAAATCGTTGATGTACAATGTAAAAAGAAGCGGCCCCAACACTGATCCCTGTGGAACACCACTGGTAACCGGCAGCCAACCAGAATAGGATCCCTTTACTCCCACTCTCTGTTTCCTGCCAATCAGCCAACGCTCTATCCACGTATGTAACTTTCCTGTAATTCCATGGGCTCTTATCTTGTTAAGCAGCCTCATGTGTGGCACCTTGTCAAAGGCCTTCTGAAAATCCAAATATACAACATCCACTGCATCTCCCTTGTCTAGCCTACTGGTAATTTCCTCAAAAAATTGTAATAGGTTTGTCAGGCAGGATTTTCCTTTAAGGAATCCACGCTGAGTTCTGCCTATCTTGTCATATGCCTCCAGGTACTCTGTAACCTCATCCTTGACAATCGACTCCAACAACTTCCCAACCACCGACATCAAGCTAACAGGTCTATAATTTCCTTTTTGCTTCCTTGCCCCCTTCTTAAATAGCGGAGTGACATTTGCAATCTTCCAGTCTTCCGGAACCATGCCAGAATCTATCGACTTTTGAAAGATCATCGCTAATGCCTCCGCAATCTCCACAGCTACTTCCTTCAGAACACGAGGGTGCATTCCATCTGGTCCAGGAGATTTATCGACCTTTAGCCTATTCAGCTTCCTGAGTACTTTCTCTGTCGTAATTGTGACTGCGCACACTTCTCTTCCCTGCCACCCTTGAGTGTCCGGTATCCTGCTGTCTTCCTCAGTGAAGACTGATGCAAAATACTTGTTCAGTTCCTCTGCCATCTCCTCATCTCCCATTACAATTTCTCCAGTATCATTTTCTATCGGTCCTATATCTACTCTCACCTGTCTTTTACTCTTTATATACTTGAAAAAGCTTTTAGTATCCTCTTTGATATTATTTGCTAGTTTCCTTTCATAGTTAATCTTTTCTCTCTTAATGACCTTCTTAGTTTCCTTTTGTAAGGTTTTAAAGACTTCCCAATCCTCTGTCTTCCCACTAATTTTTGCTTCCTTGTATGCCCTCTCCTTAGCTTTAACTTTGGCTTTGACTTCTCTTGTCAACCACGGTTGCATCCTTTTTCCACTCGAAAATTTCTTCTTTTTTGGAATATACCTGTCTTGCACATTCCTCATTTCTCGCATAAACTCTAGCCACTGCTGCTCTGCCGTCTTTCCCGCCAGTGTCTCTTTCCAGTCAACTTTGGCCAGTTCCTCTCTCATGCCACTGTAGTTTCCTTTATTCCACTGCAACACCGACACATCAGATTTCGGCTTCTCTTTTTCTAATTTCACAGTGAACTCAATCATGTTATGATCACTGCCTCCTAAGGGTTCCTTCACCTCAATCTCTCCAATCACCTCCAGTTCATTACACAATACCCAATCCAGTACAGCCGATCCCCTAGTGGGCCCAACAACAAGCTGTTCTAAAAAGCCATCTCGCAGACATTCTACAAATTCTCTCTCTTGAGATCCAATGCTGACCTGATTTTTCCAATCTACTCGCATGTTAAAATCCCCCACAATTATCATAACACTGCCCTTCTGACAAGCCTTTTCTATTTCCAGTTGTAATTTGTAGTCCACATCCCTGCAGCTGTTTGGAGGCCTATAAATAACTGCCATCAGGGTCCTTTTACCCCTGCTATTCCTTAGCTCAACCCATAAAGATTCTGCACCTTCCGATCCTATATCACCTCTTTCTAATGATTTAATATCATTTCTTACCAATAAAGCCACGCCTCCCCCTCTGCCTACCTTCCTATCCTTCCGATACAATCGTGAACCCCCAGTTCATTTCCCAGCCCCACTGGCAGTCAATCATTTTCCCTGGACCATTTGAAGAATTGTGCCCCTAGCCTGATCTGGCTGCTTCCATCCCATCTTGATCCGGCTGCTTAGGAGATTTTCCCTCCTCCGTTTCCCCACTCCTCCACAATCCCCCTTAATTGACCTTTCTAGCAATTTCCTGCCCTCGCACTCCTTCCCTCCACTCTCCACATCCCTCAGCTTCCTTCATTTCCTTGGTAGCCTGCTGGGGACAAATCTATTTCACAGTGCTAAACTACTACCACAGCTGCTGCCTACCTAAAAAGCAGCAGTTTGTGCAAAATATTCAGACTGGATTCCAATGTTTATCAACAGGCAAATCTCCCCAATGCCTCCTTAAATTATGAATGTCCCTGTTTTGAAATAGTAAACATCTCATGCATCAAAAATGTCTATTGAGCATGTTTTGCAGTATTTGAGCAGTTCTTTCTCTAAGCCACGACGGCTTCCTCCTCTTACTGGTTCTCCTTAATCCATTTGAATTTGTGTGAGCATTCCATCTACTGGAGGTGGCTTTATATTGAGTTTCGAGCCATTTCTAGCTCCACTCCAGAGTATAGAAAGGGGCTCATTTGAAGCTGGTTTCTACTTATCCACAGTCAGAAATTTGCAACAAATAAAGTTCGAAGTAAATTCATTATCCAACTGCATATATGTTACCACCCTTCAGAGTTCCCTTTAGCCCAAAGTGGTGGCTTGACCAAGACACCAAACTGTCAATGCAAAGAAATTGTTGAAAGGAATTTGTATTCTTTCACTTCAAGGTTCAAAGTAAATTTATCATCAAAGTACATACAGCATATGTCACCATAAACAACCCTGAGATTCATTTTCTTGCGAGCATTCACAGTAAGGTACAAGAAACACAATAGAATCAATGAAAGACCAAACCCAACAGGACGGACAAACAACCAATGTGCAAAAGACCAGAAACTGTGCAAATGCAAAAGGAGTGAAAAAAGAAGATAACAATAATAATTTAAAAAATCAGTCCATAGGTTGTGCGAACAGTTCAGTGCTGGGGTAAGTGAAGTTGAGTGAAGTTAAACCCACTGGTTCACGAGCCTGATGGTTGAGGGGTACAGTAATAACTGTTCCTGAAACTGTCCAAGCAGCCATGACACATTATACACAGCAATATATTATCATTTTACAGCACAGACTGAAGCCATCTGTCTAGCAGGTTCTTGCCAGTTTTGTGTTCAATATCAACCATCACTGGCCTCACTATATACTTGCCCAACCAGCATCATTTGCCAAAGCCTCTTCTCTCACTGATTTATCCAGCTTCTCATGAAGTGCGTCCCAGTTTAGTGTATCAAGCACGCAAACTGCATGTCTTATGAATCTCCAAGTTCTCCCACCTTAATGCTTTAGCTTTAGATTGCCTTAGAATTATGTGCCATTAAAGGGGAAGATCAGATCAAACATAATTGTTTCTTCATCAGAGAACTGTGTGCACGGTGCATACCCTGATCATAGCTATGAATTGTATCCTTCAATTTAAGAGTCTGAATAAAAAGAAGAGTGGAAGTGCTCGGCATTAATAATAGAGGAGTTGTTGTTTCTCCTTTTTGCAAAGAGAGTTCTGTTTATCAATGCACATTTTCACAAAAACTTTATTCACTAGTCCGCCAGAGAAAGCAGGATCTCCCAGTGGCCACACATTTTAATTCCACATCCCATTCCCATTCTGACATGTCTATCCACGGCCTCCTCTACTGTAAAGATGAAGCCACACTCAGGTTGGAGGAACAACACCTTATATTCCGTCTGGGTAGCCTCCAACCTGATGGCATGAACATTGACTTCTCTAACTTCCGCTAGGCCCCACCTCCCCCTCGTACCCCATCTGTTACTCTTTTTTATGCACACATTCTTTCTCTCACTCTCCTTTTTCTCCCTCTGTCCCTCTGAATATACCTCTTGCCCATCCTCTGGGTCACCCCCCCCCCGTCTTTCTTCCCGGACCTCCTGTCCCATGATCCTCTCGTATCCCCTTCTGCCTATCACCTGTCCAGCTCTCGGCTCCATCCCTCCCCCCTCCTGTCTTCTCCTATCATTTTGCATCTCCCCCTCCCCCTCCAGCTTTCAAATCCCTTACTCACTCTTCCTTCAGTTAGTCCTGACGAAGGGTCTCGGCCTGAAACGTCGACTGCGCCTCTTCCTATAGATGCTGCCTGGCCTGCTGCGTTCACCAGCAACTTTGATGTGTGTTGCTTGAATTTCCAGCATCTGCAGAATTCCTGTTGTTTGCGTTTAAATTCACTACTTCATCATGGTTCCTCAGCATTCTCCCTCAGTGAGATTTAGAGCATTCTGGTTCCATCAATGCCTTAGTTCAGCTTGTACTGGGATGTTCAGTCAAACACTGAGCAATCTATCCCTATGGATCTCTTGGCTCAACCTCTCGGTTCCTAAGATTCCAACATCCCCTACCATTTCCCATTCCTTGACTTCTCTAGCCCAATTTATTTTGTCTCTGTCCCACCACATAATTCCTTCAGTAATTTTGATCACCACATCTTTGTTCTTCAACCACCTGAACTCACATTGGACTAGTTGGCTACCACAGAATGGGAGATGAAGCAAGCCAACCTCAAACCTGAGGCCCAGATCTCCTAAACATGTCTATTAAATTTATTTTCCTCATGTTCTCAGCCCCTGACCCCACGGGCCTGAATCAAGTCACAAGAATTAAATTTGTAATAATACCACTCCTGTACCTCACATATAAACAAATGGCTCACTGGAGACTCCGTAAACACTTCTAATATAGGGACCTGAATCTGAAACATTAACTGTTTCTCTCTTCACAGATGCTGCCTGACCCACTGAGTATTCCCAGCATTTTCTGTTTTTTATTTCTGCGAGCCTTCTGTTCAATGATCCAGCTTCCACTTTTCATCTCCTGTAACTGAGATCAAACATATTCTTCTCTCCCTTACATTCTGGATCTCTCTAACCACGGGACCTCCAGCCAGCATCAATTCATGGGATCTTTCTGCTCTGCTCTCCAGCTGAGATCAAAGCATTTGTTGGCTTGGTCCTTCTGAGCTGACTGTTATATTCCAGTATTAATTGCATTCCTCCCAAAGGACAACGACCTTGTCCTAAGGTCTGGAAGTCTGCATGCCTCATTTTACCCAGAGAGATGTTAGCTGGAGTCAGGGCTTTATACTTTGGCTGCTGGTAGGGTCACCCATGCCAAACAGTTCAAAGGGTAGAGGCCAGACTAAGAGTGGTCCACCGGTCCTCCAGGTTCAGGGGTTCAGCTCAGGGCTAACAACCCTGACTGGTCAAAAAACAATTGTAACAGAAACAGCCATGAAGAATCCTTCTACATCTGAGCGTATTCCTGAATCTCCACCCGGAACATGCCTGACTGACAGTAATGAAAACTGAGCGACTGTCACGATGCAGGACGCCCTGAACACCACCAAAGATGGAGGACTTCCATTGCTGCCCGAAACACCAGCGGTGTAACGGGCAGTAGGTATTAATTGCACTAGAAATGTGTGAATTGTCACAATCGATGACATTAAAGATACTGTAAATCAAGTTTCATGTGTCAAATGTCACCCAGTGCCAGGGAGAGTTGCAGCGAGGTCAATATCACTCTTATTTTGATAGGCGAATCCTGACGAAGGGTTCCGGCCCAAAATGTTGACAGATCCGTTTCCACAGATGCTGCCCAAACTGCTGAGCTCCTCCAGCGTGTTGTGAGTGTTGATAGGTGAACAGCTGTTTCCATCATGACCCTCCCCCTACCCCACCAGGGGCTGTTGTATACCGAAAGCCACTAACTCAGTGTGAGTTTGATATGCTATACTGCTTTGCAAGATGATGTATTGAAGTACAAGTGTATAAAATTATCAGGAGCATAGGTAGGGTGAATGCACACTGTCTTTTTCCCAGGGGAAGAGATTCAAAAATGGGAGAGCATAAGACTTAAGGTGAGATCGGAAAGATTTAAAGGTGACCCAGTGGGTAACCTTATCTCACATAGGGAGATTAATAAATGTAATGAGCTGCTCCAGGCAGTGGTTGAGTCAAAGTACAATAACAACATATGGAAGGGCACTTGAGAAAAGTACAAAGATAGAAAAGTTTTACAGGAATACTGAGCCAATGCAGGCAAATTAGACATGCTTAGATGGGCATCCTAGTCGGCATGAACAAGTTTTTGCGTTGCGCCACTCTTTGACTCAATGACCCTATGGTATGACCGTGAAGTAAGCCACAGACTCTGCAGCAAGCTGAATTTAACAAACTACCAGGAGTAAACACAAGAATCTGCAGATGCTGGGAATCCAGAGCAATACACACAAATGGCTGGAGAAACTCAGCAGGTCAGGCAGCACCTATGGAAGAAAATAACCAGTCAACATTTTGGACTAAGACCCATCATCAGGACTGCCAGGAGTAGAACATAAGGAGCGCAAGAAGATGGGGAAGATACTGTAAGAAAGGCCAATAATAAGAAACTTTTCCCCAGAGTGCAGTTGTCAAAATTGAGAGGGCATAGGTTTAAGGTAAAGGGTTAAAGGTTTAGAGAGGATCCAAGGAAGAGCTTTCTCACCACAGAGGTGGTAGGAATGTGGAACTCACTGCCTGAGTAGCAGGTGGCGGCAGGTACTCTCACATTTAAGAAACGCTTAGAGGAGCAAATGAATTATCAGGGAGTAGAAGGCGACAGACTAGTTGCTGGCAAACAGGATTAGTATTAATGGGAACTTGATGGTTGGTATTGATATGATGGGCTGAAGGGCCTGTTTGGCTCCATGACATTTTGGCTCCCACTCGACTCTGACAAGTACCAAATGGCCATGGCATCCATTGCATAATTTGAGAAAACTCTTTAGACTTAACTTCACAAAACATGAAACACACTTATCCCCAAGGCAGCAATTTAAGAACATAATTGTGCAAACTGCAGATTCTTATGTCTTATGATCTTATGCTGCTACATCAAGCCTCAATCACAATGAGCCAAAACAAAAATACCAAATGACTTTTGTAAATTGATGCTTTTAATAAAAAATATACTGTTCTGGAAATTGTCTGTTTCGTCTGCAACTTAGTCTGAATGTTTTAATTTCATCCTGCAATTTAAACAGTGCCCAGAGCATCACAAAACCACTGGCCTAAAATGACGGGGAGGTGTAATGATAAGCAACTCTTGGAACAAAGTGAGCAGTCTTTTTGAATGATAGCAGTTAGCATAAGTAGATTTGAACCAGTAATTCAATTGCAGCAGTTTCTGAGGACCATAAATGCTGTCGTCTAGTGCTCTCAGTTTATGAGGCCATTATAGGTTTTCATTTGGATTCTACACTTTAATCCACTTACTGCTATTTATGATCTTCTCTGGAAGCAACCTGTTCACCTAAGTTCCTGACCGACTGAAATTACTCTTAAAGGATACTATCGGAAGTATGAAATCAAATTTTGCTTTCTTTATAATGACCTGCAAGTCTAAATGTGTGACTGTGTGCTGAGTTTTTTTTATCCTGGTAGCTGATGATGAGACTGTGACTTGTTTTGTCACCATGAGCTCCAATGGTCTGGATGTGACTCTGATTTAATAGATTTAACTTAGATGGGTACTGGATGGTCATGTGGATGTGATTTGCCAAAGAGACTCTTTCTGTGTTATATGACAATATGGGTTGCGGGGTGGAAATATATCTCTACTAAAGGAGTTGTTAAGGTGCTCCTTCCCTCCACTAGCCTGCAGGTCACCCTTGGGCAAGGTGTAGCACCTGCTTAGCCCCCGACCAGGGTCATGTGAAGCCACAGAAGCAGGTGGTGGATGGTCGTATGAGCTGCTGGTGCATATCACTAGTCCTGGTTATGTGATCACTGACCAGGCAGGCAATTTCTGAAGAGTACTGATAATAATTGAGGTCACCTATCCTGTGGAAACACTGCACAGAAGAAGGCAATCGCACACCGCTTTTTGTAGAAAAATTTGTCAAGAACAATTATGGTCATGAGACCATGATCATCTATGTCATACAACATGGCATATAATGATGATGATGAAGATGATGACTATATGACATGAATATTTTCTCTTTTTTGAGACCCTTTAAGGACAGGACATTGCTGTGTATCATGCCAATGAGAAAGACGGCAGTAGGAAGAGGATCTGTGTGCAGCAGCCATCTTAGCATGTGGTATGATTAGATGGACATCTCCTTAGTCTTCTGACAATGTCTCCTCCAACACGAGGCATAGTAATTATTGGACCCTGGAGCAGAGGAGATTCGCCAGGATGTTGATTGGATTAGAGGACTTTAATGATGGGGAGAGATTAGAATAGCCTACGCTTATTTTCCCTGGAGAATTACGTATTTGATATTCTATTCTATTCCTCTCGAAATGAATGCTAACATTGCATTTGCCTTCCTCATCACCGGCTCAACCTGCAAGTTAACCTTATCCCGTTCCTTTCTACCTCCGATATTTGAATTTTCTCACCACTGAGAAAATAGTCTGCACCTTTACTTCTTCATCAATGTGCACAACTGTACAGTACACTATATTCCATCTGCTACTTCTTTGCCCATATATCCCAATCTGTCCCAATTCTTCTGCAGACTCCCTGCTTCCTCAACACTACCTGCCCGTTCACCTACCTTTTTAGCATCTGCAAACCTGGCCACAAAGCCATCAGTTCCGTCATCCAAATTGTTGACGTTAAACGTGAAAAGAAGTGGTCCCCATTCTGATCTTTACAGAACACCACTTGTCACTGGCAGCAAGCCAGAATAGGCCCCTTTTATTCCAACTCTCTACCTTCTGTCAGTCAGCCAATCTTCTATCCTGTAATACCATGGGCCCTTACTTTGTTAATCAGCCTCGTCAAAGACCTTATGAAAATTGAAGTAAGCAACATCCACTGACTCTCCTTTGTTTATCCTGCCTGTTATTTCCTTGAAGAATTCCAACAGATCTGTCAGGCAAGATTTCCCTTGAAGGAAACCATGTTGATTTTGGCCAACTTTACCATGTGCCCTCCAAGTACCCCATTGAAGAAATGTGGGGTTATATCTGCATGTTGCGAAAGAGATAGGGCAGTCCCTTTAGAAAAGAGAAAAGGAGGACTTTCTTTTGCCTGTGGGTGGTGAATCTGTGGAATTCTTTGCTTCAGATTGTTGTGGAGGCCAAGTCGTTGGGTATATTTAAAGTAGAAATACATCTACAATGGTCAGATAATCAAGCAGAGTCAATAGGATGAATGATCTAATTCAGCTTGGTTTTACACTGATGCCTCTGGGTTTAGGTATAAGCAGCCAGATAGAAGTTCTTCCCCAAAGGACATAAGTGAATCAGGCTGGGTTTTGGGACACTGTTAGTTTAATGGTCACTATTACTTTCAATAGATTTTATAATCCAGATTTATTTAATTAATGGTGGGAAGTGGTCTCATGATTTGGGTCCAAGTTTCAAGATGCTGATCAGGAAAGCCATTATATGAGTACAGCAGTAAATCCGAATCAATATGCATTCCTTTGCCATATGTCCTGCATCCATTTTGACCCAATGAATCTGCATGAGCTGCAGAACTTTGGCAGCCTAGGGGCTGTGCACACACTGCCTGCGATGATAATCCCTTTGGATAGGAAAGAAAAATATGTGTGTTTTACTCAGGGGAAATCTGATAAACTGGTTCGATATGAGAGTCCAATCTCTATTCATGTATTATGGAGCAGCTCACCTTGATTTGATTGTTTTCAAGACAAAGCATGCAGTTGGTGTTCAGTGGTTTCTGTATGAAAGCAAGAGAAAGATTTTCATAGCCTGAGAGTGCCTCAATGCGCTTTAACAGCTAATGACATATCACTGAAGTGTGTTCACTTTTGGCTGATTTATGCATTAGGTGGTGGTATCTATCCGAACCAAATTTTTAACAGTTACAACCGCATGTCAAAAATCTAAGATATACTTACACTCCACTATTTACGTTTTACCTGTTTTGTACATTTGTATGCAGAGCTTTTCCAATAAGAATACCCGAGGGTCAAATCCATTTTGAGTACCAAGATAGATCGTAGATTAATAGGCTGTTTTACATTCCATCTGATTCCCTGTGCCGTCAACAAATTTCACACCCCGGAGTCCACATTTATAATAGATAGTTTGTCTGAGAAGCTGTCACTGCAACCACAACAGTCTTACTGTACATCAATTTTGCACTCCCATTCCTTCAGCTCGCATGACAGGTGCACTTTAATGTTCCAAAAAACTTTTGCCCTGGAGATTTCTGTAAACTTTATGTTTAATAATAAATACAGAATTGTATGTCAAATTTGTGTGCATGAATAAAGGTTGAATTTATGATTTAAAAATTAATTCTTCAGTTATTTTGGACAAAACATTGAATGGCAGAATGGTTGCAGCATGAAAGGAAACAATCTGACCTGTAGAGTCTGACCCCAGATCTATCTAAGAGCAGTTGAGGTTCCCTGGTGTCCAGAAACAAGCCGTTCTGGCCAGAACCAATGTTTGTTATGACTCCTTCGCTCTTGTACTCGATCTTTGCATTTCTTAAGGCCAACATCCCCTCTGCTGTTTTAACCACTTAAGACCATAAGCTGATAAGCATACAATTAGAATTAAGCTATTTGGCCCATCAAGTCTGCTCCCCACCCTTTGACTAAAGGGATGTCCTTCCGTAATGAGGTTCTACCCTCTGGTCCTAGACTCTACCACTATTAGAAATGTCCTCTCCAGTATTCAGTAGGTTTCAGTGAAATCCCCGCTCATCTTAGACTCTCCCACTATTAGGAACATAGAAACATAGAAAAACTACAACAAGATACAGGCCCTTCCGCCCACAAAACTGTGCCGAACATGTCCTTACATAGAAACATAGAAAACACAGAAACATAGAAAACCTACAGCACAATACAGGCCCTTCAGCCCACAAAGTTGTGCCGAACATGTCCCTACCTTAGAAATTACCCAGGGTTACCCACAGCCCTCTATTTTTCTAAGCTCCATGTACCTATCCAAAAGTCTCTTGAAAGACCCTATCGTATCCGCCTCCACCACAGTTACCAGCAGCCCATTCCACGCATTCACCACTCTCTGCATGAAAAACTTACCCCTGACATCTCTTCTGTACCTAGTCCCAAGCACCTTAAACCTGTGTCCTCTTCTGGCAGCCATTTCAGCCCTGGGAAAAAGCCTCTGACTATCACACGATCAATGCCTCTCATCATCTCATACACCTCTATCAGGTCACCTCTCATTCTCCGTCGCTCCAAGGAGAAAAGGCCGAGTTCACTCAACCTGGTTTCATAAGGCATGCTCCCCAATCCAGGCAACATCCTTGTAAATCTCCTCTGTACCCTTTCTATGGTTTCCACATTCTTCCTGTAGTGAGACGACCAGAACTGAGCACAGTACTCCAAATGGGGTCTGACCAGGGTCCTATGTAGCTGCAACATTACCTCTCGGCTCTTAAACTCAATCCCACGATTGATGAAGGCCAATGCACCATATGCCTTCTTAACCACAGAGTCAACCTGCGTAGCAGCTTTGAGTGTCCTATGGACTTGGACCCCAAGATCCCTCTGATCCTCCATACTGCCTATAGTCTTTCCATTAATATTATATTCTGCCAGCATATTTGACCTACCAAAATGAACCACCTCACACTAATCTGGGTTGAACTCCATCTGCCACTTCTCAGCCCAGTTTTGCATCCTATCAATGTTCCGCCGTAACCTCTGACAGCTCTCCACACTATCCAAAATACCCCCAACCTTTGTGTCATCAGCAAATTTACTAACCCATCCCTCCACTTCCTCATCCAAGTCCACTGTCTCTAAGCCTTTCAATATTCAGTAGGTTTCAATGAAATCCCTGCTCAATCTTCTAAACTCTGGTGAGTATTGGCACAGAGCCAACAAATAAGACTACAAGACCATAAAACATAGGAGCAGAATTATGTTAACCCTTTCATTCCTGGAACCATCCTCTTGAACCTCCTCTGGACTCTCTCCAATGACAACACATCCTTTCTGAGATATGGGGTCCAAAACTGTTGACAATTCTCCAACTGCAGCTTGATTAGTGTCTTATAAAGGCTCAGCATTATCTCCTTGCTTTTATATTCTATTCCCCTTGAAATAAATGCCAACATTGCATTTGCCCTCCTTACCACTGACACAGCCTGTAAATTAGCCCTCTAGGAGTCTTGCATGAGGAGTCTTATGGCCCTCTGCACCTTTGATGTTTGAACCTTCTCCCCATTTAGATAATAGTCTACATTATTGTTCCTTTTACCAAAATGCATTATCATACATTTCCCAGCGCTGTACTCCATTTGCCACTTTTATGCTCTTTCGTCCAATTTGTCTAAATCCTGCTGCAAACGCATAGCTTCCTCAGTACTATCTACCCCTCCACCTAACTTCATATCATTTGCAAACTTTGCCACAAAGCCATCAGTTCCATTCTCTTTGTCAAGCATTGTGAAAAGTAGCAGTCCCAATACTGACTCCTGAGGAATACCACTAATCACCGGCAGCCAACCAGAAAAGGCCCCCTTTATCCCCACTCAGTGTCTCCTGCCTGTCAGCCATTCCTCTATCCATGTCATTATCTTCCCTCTAACACCATAGGATTTTATCTTGTTAAGCAGCCTCATGTATGACACCTTATCAAATAGTTTCTGAAAATCCAGGTAAATAACATTCACTGCCTCTCCTTTGTCCACCCTGCTTGTCACTTCCTCAAAGGCCTCTAACAGTTTTGTCAGGTATGATTTCCCTTTACAGAAACTTCGACTTATTTTATCATTATTCTCCAAGTACTCAAAACCTCATCCTTAATAATAGACTCCAACACTTTCCCAACCATTGAGGTTAGACTACACTGGCCTGTAATCTTCTTTCTTTTGCCTTCCTCTATTCTTAAAGAGTGGACAGTTGCAATCTTCCAGTCGTCTGGGACCATGAAAGAATTAAGAGTTTCTTGAAAGACCAAGACCATAGCATCTGTTATCTCTTCAGCAACCTCTCTCAAGACTTTGGGATGTAGTCCATCTGGTCCAGGTTTGAGTTTGCCCAGCACTTTTTCCTTTGTAATAGCATTGGCACTCACTCCTGCTCCCTGACACTCACGGACCTCTGGCACACTGCTAGTGTCTTTCACAGTGAAGACTGATGCAAAATACCCAATAAATTCATCTGCCACTTCTCTGTCCCCCAATACTACCTCACCAGCATCATTTTCCAGTGGTCCAATATCAACTCTCGCCCCATTTCTCCTCATATCTTAACCCCTTCATTCCTGGGATCATTTTCGTAAACCACCTCTAGACCCTTTTCAATGCCAACATATTCTTTCTCATATGTGGGGCCCAAAACTGTCACAATACTCAAATGTGGTATGATCAATGCCTTATGGAGTATCAGCTTTATACCCTTGCTTTTATCTTCTTGTCCTCTCGAAATGAATGATAACATTGCATTTCCCTTCCTTACCACCAACTCAGCCTGCAAGTTAATCTTGAGGGAATCCTGCACAAGGATTCCTAAGTACCTTTGCATTTACAATCTCTGAATTTACCCCCATTTATAAACCAGTCTATGCTTTTGCTACTTCTACCAAAGTGCATGACCATGAACTTACTGACACTATATTCCATCTGCCACTTCTTTGCCCATTCTCCCAATCTTTCTAGGTCCTACTGTATACTCCCTGCTTCCTCAACACGACCTGCTCCTGCACCTATCTTCATATAGTCCACAAACTTGCACACAAAGCCAATTCCGTCATCCATATAATTAACATACAACCTGAAAAGTCGCAGAGCCAACATTGACCACTGCAGAACACTACTAGTCACCAGCTACCAACCAGAAAAGGCCTTCTTTATTCCCCTCTTTACCTTCTTCCAGTTGCCAATCTTTCATTCATGCCAGTATCTTTCCTATAATACGAAGGGCTCTTACCTTGTTGTGCAACCTCATTTGCGATACCTTGTCAAAGGCTTTCTGAAAAGTCAAGTAAGCAACATCCCCACTGACTCTCTCTTGTCTATTCTACCTGATATTTCTTCAAAGAATTCCAGCAGATTTGTTAAGCAAGATATCCCGTTAAGAAAACCATGATGACTTTGGTCTATGTTATCATGTACTTCCAAGTATTCTGAAACCTTATCCTTAACTAAGGACTCTAACACCTTGCCAACCACTGAAGCCTGTAATTTCCTCTCTTTTGCCTCTCTCCCTTCTTAAAGAGTGAAGTGACATTTACGATATTCCAGTCCTCTGGAACCATTCCAGAATCTATTGATTCTAGAATGATTACCACTATTGCCTCCATGATCTTTTCAGTTCCCTCTCTCAGAACACTGGCTGGTAGTCCTACTGTGGTCCATCAATGTGGTTACTTCTTATCTGTCTCCTCAGTTGAGGAACAATTAAGGATGGGCAAGGTTGCAAGGTCTTAAGGCTCAGGTGATACCATCATAGTGGGCTATATCTCAAATAATAATGAGTCAGAGTATAGGAAAGAGATAGAGATAGTGTCACAACATAGTGCACAATGTCAAACAAACAACAGAGCTGGTCATTGACTTCAAGAAGGAGGATGGTGCAAATGATTCTCTTCACATTAATGGTGCTGAGGTCAAAAAGGTTGAGAGCTTCAGGTTCCAAGGAGTAAACATCAAAACAGCCAAACCTGGTCTAACTAGGATGACATCACAGCTAAAGATGACATCATCAGACCAATGAGCTCTACCTCCCCAGGTGGCTAAAGAAATTCAGCATGTCTACCTGCATTGCACTCTCTGCAGCTGTAGCACTTAATCCTGCACTCCATTACTGTTTTACCTTGTCGAATCTCTATACACCATTGTAATGAATTAATCTGTATGAGTGATATGCAAGACAAGTTTTACAATGTACCTTGGTACATGCAACAATATAAACCAATTTACTAAAATGTCAGCACAACCTGAGAATGAATTCACAGAATATTCTCCAAAACAATCTACAATCCATGACGTATTTTCAAAGTCACTGTTGCATAGCACAAAATGCATCAGCCAGTCTGCACTCTGTAAACTCCCTCAGATAACAATGTAAAATTAATCAAGTAATCTGCTTCTTGGTAATGTGGAAGAAGAGGAGGGACAACCATTGGCCAGGACATTCTCCTAGTCTTAGGAATGGCACCTATGGATCCACCTGAGTCTACTAAAAGAGCTGAGGTCAACATCTCACCAAAAGATGGTAACTCCAACAGCAGAGTATTCATTCTGAAGGGCACTGGAACCCAGATTTCTATGCTCTGACATAAATTTTGAACCTATGCCATGGTTTTGCGTCTAATAATGAAACTACAAATACAGCTGTGTACCAATGTCACAAGAATACACAAATGCACAGGGAAGTAGCAGGAGTAGGACTTCTACCCTTGCAATTTCCTCTTGCTAACTGCCCTGAAGATTGAACCTTGTCACTTGTACCCCTCATTAAAGCTGTGAACCTTGCTATGGACATAATCACAACCCTCCAACACCCAAGCCATCCCCTGTCTCTGGCTGATATAACCTCCTGTTCAACTTAAGGAAAACCCCCATTCCCTTAATCATTCAGAAATCCTGTTTCCTCTGTCAGTCCGCCGCAGCCCATTTGTAGCTGAGGCCTCAATTTATGCCTCTGTCACTTTCAGGCAGTCTTGGCTGATTCCCTCTGTTCACCCTCCATAACCAGGATGTTGGACTGGTATGAATTCAAATCCCACTGTAGCACCTGAAGAATTTAAATTTAAGTATGTTGTTAAAAATCTGGAATTAACAGGAAAAGCTATCTTCATTTATGTTACGGATGAAAGCATTGGATTGGATCATTAAAGACCTTTATAGAAGTCTTTACCCAATCTGGCCCATATGTGGTACTAGAGCCACTAATGTAGTTGACTCTTAATTCCCTCCTTATTTCAGGGCCATTTAGGTATGGACAATAATAGCCAGCAATCTCCAGGTTCTATAAACAAACCAACACATAAATAAATAAATAGCATTAGCACCTGCTGCCTGTACCCTATTCCACCACCCCTCACCAACCATCACAAATTTGCTGACTACAATGGCAACCATTATCCTGGTGCTCTACTTCTAAATTATAAAAATTAGATTCAGGCAAATTAATGAGAGTGGGGTCACATTTAGACTAGACCAGGTAAGGATGATGGATCTCTATCCCCCAGTAAATCAGATAGGTTAAAGATATTGGTGAACACTCCAGCTAGTTGATTAGCACAGGTCCTTACTATGTACCCTGTCTGGGCCGATGGTTTCCATGGGTTCACAGAAAGTAGGTGGATCTGCTGGTTCCTGAAGGACGCTTTCACGTGAGCCTCAGAGACTGTAATCACAGGGTCATCAGGGGCTATGGGAGTTTGAATGGTGCCTCCATGCTTTGATGGTCAAAGTGTGCATAAAAGACATTGAGCTAACCTCAGAGCGAAACCTTGTCGCTTGGTTTCACTTTGTAAGAGGTGACAGCATTCAAGTCCTGCCACAGCTGTCAAGAATCCTTCAGTGATTCTAGCTTGGACCAGAATTGCCACTTCGCACATGAGATGGCTTTCCAGAGATTGTACCTGGATCTCCAGTAATTTGCTTGGTCGCCAGACCTGAATGCCACTGATCTATCCCTCAGCAGATTGTGGATCTCATCCAGAACTTCTAGTTGGGGAAGACTTTGAATGATTTTGTGGGGGACACACTCATTTATGACAGTTTTTGTAAATACCATGACAAGAGTGGTGTATTTGTCCAGATCCTTTGATGAATCCTTGTATATTGCCCAGCCCACCGACTGATAGCAATACCATAGCCGCTCCTGTGCCTACCACAACTACTTCTTTGTTGTCTTTACATCTGGAGCCTCGTTCTTTTGCCTCTGCCTGTATGTAGGTAGGAGGGGGAGAAGGACAGCCAAGCAATCAGATTTCCCAAAACACAGACCAGGCATGGAACAGTAGGCATTCCCAATCGTAGTATAGTAGTGGCCCAATATGTTGGGACTCCTGGTGCTGCAGGTTATATATTCATGATAATTGGTCAGATATTTCTTCAAACAAGCCTGATTGAAGTCCCGGACAATGATCTGAGCCATATCAGGGTAGGCTGCTCCTTGTTTGCTGATGGTGGTACTCAGTAACATTGGTCTTTGGCAGTATGTAGCCTGCACTGAGGATCACAGAGGAGAACTCTCTTTGTAAGTAGAATGGAGGGTACTTAATCATTAGACGTTTCAGATCGGGGAACAAGAGAGTGCATCAAGACTGCTGCATCCAAGTGACACAAAGTGTTTATAATGAAACACAGACGCTTTATCTTTCCCCTTACTGGTTTTTCACCTGGCATCTACCAGCCTTCTCCTTCCCACTTTCCCCCCACCTTCTTTATAGGGCCTCTGCCCCTTCCCTCTTCAGTCCTGATGAAGGGTTCTGACCCAAAACGTAGGCTGATCGTTTCCACGGATGCTGCCCGACCTGCTGAGTTCCTCCAGCATGTTGTGAGTGTTGCTTTGATCCCCAAATTTTGCCTTCTCTAAATCAGAGGTCCAGTTCGTCCTGTGCATCAAGAAACCCTCAAGTCTTACAAATTTATCAGGAATGTCCAGAATTCTAGATTCTGTGTTCCAGATTGAAACACAGATTTCAGAACGTACATAGAATGAATCTTTGAAAGCGAATATGCATGTAGAGCAAGTTGTTGGAATGATGGATTTTATAACAAGAGGATTTGAGTACAGGAGCAAAGGATTCATTAATGAAGACATGAGAGACTATAGATGCTGGAATCTGGAGCAAAAAGAAACAAACTGCTGGAAGAATTCAGCAAGTCAGGTATCTGTGGAGTCAAAGGGATGGTGGACATTTTGGATGCAGGGTCTCGTAAATGGGATATTTCAGGAAAATGGAGCTGGGCTCAAAGGTCAGCCATGATCTTGATGAATGGCAAAGCAAGCTCTGAAGGCAGCACGGCCTATTCCTATACCTATTATTTCTCTATATTACATAGATTAGTGTTCTGAAGCTTACTAAAACAAGCAGGCACACGAGACTGCAGCTGCTGGAATCTGAATCAAAACATAAACTATCGTAGGAGCTCAGGGTCTTGATCTAAAACATTGACCATTCTTCTGCCAAACAGATGCTGCCTGAACTGCTGATTTCCTCCAGCAGGTTGTTTTCTTATCTATATCAAGCCAGTGCTTTCACGCGACCACATCTCTGCTCTGACATAGTACTGAGAGAACTGAAATTTTATATTTCTTGACAGTTTTAAAGCACTTACGGAAAATATTTTAATATATCCACCCACCATCCTATCAATGTGATTTTAGAGAATGTGATAGATATTACATCAGCTCATTATGTGGATAACATTTTCTGGTCCGCAGCGGTTCCTATGTAAGACTTGACTGAGTCCATTATATTTTATTTGCTGCTTCCTGCTAGGTTGAGTACCATTCCTTGGCAACTTGACACTCCAACACAGCTAGGGTTGTCTCACCTGCCAGTTTTCATTCCTTCCCGTTTGTGCTTAGAAAATCACACGTTTAATTATTAACATATGTACAATTACTGGGGCCAAGAGGTCTTCTGCAACATTCCCACCAGAACTCTGCAAATTTAGGCTGGCACCCACCAAGATCCTGATCTTCTCTGAGAATTTCCCTTGAGCGTTGCTAGTTGGGCAGGAGTGGGCGGGATGGGTGGCATTTGAGGAGACAGAGGAACAGTACTTTATCTCTTACCAGACAAGGCTAATGTAACTGGCAGTGTATATGGAAGCAGGCATTCTCATACCTAAAGCTCCCAAGTCCCTGCCTTGTCTGGTAAGAGATGTTGGGATTGACAGTGGGCACACAACTTAAAGACATCTTCTCAATCTGCTGACCAAGGTCCTATCTGACCTTTTTCTGTAAATATGGCCACCCTGATTACTAGGCTTACACTCTTTGGGTGCTGCCTGTACCCCTGTCTTCTCACTGATTTCTCTCTATCTTGACTTACACACCCTGCTGATCTAGCTTCAACCCTCCCTGATGACAACAGCACATTCCCCACCAGTTCAAGTGCAACCTGGCCCTCTTCTGCCTCTTGCCCAGGAGAGATCACGGCGACCCAAGAACCTGAATCCCCGCCCATTGCACCAGTTCTTCAGCCACACATTCGTCTCGCCCACCTTTCTGTTCCTGGACTCCCTGGCGCATGGACATTCTTGACATGATGTCAGGAACAAAGCAAAGATCGACTGCATTGGTGCAATGTTACATCATTATATTACAAAATCTACTTCAACAACACTGGGAATTCCCCTTTCATGTGCCCTGATGACAGCAGTGAGCATGCATCATAGACTTCAGGGCTAGAAAGCAGCATGGTTGGCACTAATCTGTCAGCAACAGTGTATGTGTTTGATCAAAGTTTAGAAACTTTGTCCACACTTCTCACTGCCTTCTGTCTATATTTCTCATTGCTCTAATAAAGCAACCAGCATAATCAAAGAACCCATCCACCTAGAGCATTCTCTTTTCTGCCACCTCCTATCAGGCAGAAGATACAAAAGCCTGAAAGCACAGATCACCAGGATCAAAGCTTCCATCCTGTTGTTATCAGACTCCTGAACGAACCTCTTGAACAATAAGATGGACTCTTTCAATCTGTGCTAGTCATTCACTGATTCAATTTAAAATTGTACATCGTTACTATTTGACGAAGGAGAGACTGTCTAAAATATTTCCTAATGTTGATAGTTATTGTGATAGATGTAAAACTGAGACAGATATATTGACACACAAGTTTTGGTGTTGTTCTATATTGGAACAGTTCTGGAAGTCAGTTTTTTCGACCATTTCTAAAGCACTTAAAATTAATTTACAAGCTAACAAGTTAACTGTGCTCTTTGGAATAATTCCTCAAAATATCCATGGTATCTCTGTGTCTGACTGACATGTTATTGCATTTGTTACATTGATAGCTAGCAGGGCCATTTTGTTGAAGTGGAAGGATACGTCGGCTCCCACTTTGTCACAATGGTTCTCTCAAGTGTTGCTATGACTTAGTTTGGAGAAAATTAGAAGTCGAACCTTTGAACCTTTATTTGATTTTGAGAAAAGATGGGGTTCATTTGCTCGTTATTATCATTTGAGTTAAATGATAGATTTCCTCTATGATCTAATCGTAAATTTTTGGTATATATTTTTTTCTTGCTGGTGGTTTGATGTTTACCTTTAGATGCTTTTTGTATGACGCATGCCTCTGGGCTGCACACTAATGGGTTTTTCCCCCCACTTTTTCTGCTTAGTAGGGATTTTTTTTCTTTTTTTTTTAAATTTTATTTTTATTTGGATAAGGAGTTCACAATTATCATGTACTTTTTTCACACATATAACCTTTTCCATTTTTTTATATGTATAAAACTACAATTATTTATACATTCTTAAGTACACATTGAGATGATATAAAAGCAAAATAAACATTTAAATAGATAATTATGTACTGTGGTAAATCTAACCTATTAGGCTAAGTAATGAAATTAGTTGTTAAGAAAAATGGTAATAATAGTTTCCATACAACCCTTCTGGACCATTTCCACTGTTCCAAAATGTTGCATACAAGCCTATATACCAACCATTGTAGGTGTTTATATCCCAATTTGTTCGTGCTTGTTCCTGCCCGCAGACATAATTATCCAATCCCTATGTACTTATTTACTTAATTTTTTCTTTTTTTTATCCCTTTCCCAAATCTTTCCCTTTACTTGTGTTAATTCTCTATTTTCCAAAAAAAAACAACAAACATTTAGACTAGGGGTGCTTACGTTAGCAATATTACTGTGTTGTTGAGAAGAGCAATATAAATCATTAGGAGAGTCATATAAAGTCTGCTCGCATTGGGGTTATATATTCAATCCATTTATTCCAGATTTGATAAAATGTTTCTTTTTGAGTTCTCAGGGAGTAGGTCAACTTTTCCATTTTAAATATTTCCAAGATAATTTCGTACCAATCTTATAATGTAGGTGGTATTGGATTTAGCCATTTTCTAGTGATTGATTTCTTACTTGCTGCTAAGAGGGCCTGCAGCAACTTTATATCTTCCTTCTGTTCAAGGAACAATACATGCCCCAAATAGAGCGTCTCAAAGTTCAGAGGTATCTGGGACCTAAGTACCTTAACTAATGTTCTATGAATTCCTTCCCAAAATAGACTTAATTTAGGGCAATCCCAGAAAATATGAAAATGATTTGCCTCCTTGGAGCCGCACCTTCTCCAACACATCACATTTGTATCTTTATATTTTTCCTGATATGGGGTCTTGAAGTATCTTATAATGTTTTTCCAACAATGTTCTCTCCAAGTCAAAGAATTAGTCGAGGACCATTGAAAGCTGCAGATTTTCCCCCAAGCCTCCTCTGAAAGTACCAACCCCGCTTCTTTCTCCCACTTCTCTTTAATATACAGTGTATTTACATTTTTAGCATGGGAGAGTGCATTATATAGGCGAGAAACTGATTTACTAGGTATTGAACTGCAAGCCGAATTCAGAATCTTGAAAAATTCTAATTCTACTGTTGATAGGTCTGTATATCTACAACTCTGGTTAACATAGTTTCGTATTTGAAGGTACCTAAAAAAGTCATTATGTTCTAGGCCATGTTTGTCCTGCAGGATTTGGAAACTTTGTAATACTCTTTTATCTATAAATGAGAGGTAGGTTGTAAGACCTTTCTTTATCCATAGCTCAAATCTTTTATCTCCTCTGTTGGGAAGGAATTCGGTATCATATGCACACCATGTAAAGAGTTTTAGCATGTTATTAATTCCACATGAATTAACCACCTTCTGCCATACTTTTAATGTAAGATTTATCCAAGCATTATTAAATTTTTCCAACTGGGCCATCAATCCTTTGTCAGCTATTGAGGCCTGAAGAGGAAAACTGTCAACTAATCCAAATTCTATTTCCTTCCATCTAGCCTTATATTCTCTATTACACCAATATAACAGAGGGGTTATCTGTGAGGCATAAAAATAATTTCTCAGGCAAGGAAGAACCATACCTCCTCTTTCCTTCCCTAACTGTAAGGTGTTATATCAAATTCTAGGTTTCTTTCCTTGCCAAATGAAGCAGGAAATCCATTTGTCCCATTCCCTGAATTGATTATCATCCACCTCCACTGGTAAAGTACGGAAAAGATATAATAACCGAGGAAGAATATTCATTTTTATAGTATTTATCCTTGAATTTAAACTTAAAAAGGGGATAAGATTCCATCTATGCATATCTGCTTTTATCTCTGAGATTAATGGCCCATAATTTACCTGTGACAGTGTTGAAAGATCCTTCGGCAGGGTTATTCCTAAATATTTTAATGATTTAGCTTCCCACTTAAGATCGTATGTATCCTGCAATTTTTTGGATGGTGTATAATTTAGGGACATAACCTGCGTTTTCTTTACATTTATTTTTAACCTGATATTTTCCCAAAGTCATTCAACAGTGTAAACAATCCTATAAATGATTTTTCTGGTTCACTCAGATAGACCAAAACATCATCTGCGAATAACGCCACTTTCTGTTCAATCCCTGCCACCTTGATACCTTTTACGATTTCGCTCTGTCTTATTAGTTGGGCAAGCGGTTCAATATATAGCGCAAAAAGGAGAGGAGAAATTGGGCATCCCTGTCTAGTGCCTCTCTCTAAAATGAAGGAGTCAGAGAGGTCCCCATTTATCTTAATTCGGGCTGTTGGGCTGTCATACAGAGTCTGAATTACTTTAATAAACCTTTCTTGAAAGCCGAATCTTCCTAACACTCTGTATAGGAATGCCCAACTAACCGAATCAAAAGCTTTCTCAGCGTCCAATCCTACTACCCTTGTCTCTGTCGCGTTCTTATTAACCTGTTCTAATATATGCAGAGTTCTCCTTATGTTGTCCTGTGTTTGTCTTTGTTGAATAAATCCAGTCTGGTCTAAATGGATTAGGCCGGGTAAAAGCTTTTCCAATCTGCGCGCTAATATAGATGTAAATAGTTTGTAATCTAAATTAAGAACACTAATTGACCGATAATTGCCACATTCTAGTTTATCTTTACCCTCTTTAGGAATAACTGAAATAATCGCTTCTCTCCAGGAAGGTGGAGTTTCTCCTCTCTGCAAGATCCAATTAAAGGTGTTAAGTAGTAATGGGGCTAACTGTGTCTTCAGGGACTTGTACCACTCTGAGGTAAACCCATCAGAACCCGGGGACTTTCCAGCCTTTAACCTAGAGATGGCCACGTTCAGTTCTTTGACAGTTACTGGTTCTAATAAACTTTCATTTTGTAAATCTGTAAGTTTAGGTAGATCTAAAAAATTCAATACACTGTCTATATAAGGCTCATTGGGGGCCCGGGGTTGGGAGTACAGCTCTCGATAATACGTTTCAAAACTCTCTTGAATTTTCCCTATTGTACTCTCCACAAGCTTTGTCTTTGGATTCTTTATTTTATGAATTGTATTGTCTGCTTGTTGTTTTCGTAATTTATATGCTAATAATCTAGCTGATTTACCTCCTACTTCATAATTCTTTTGTCTCAGGTAAAGAAAATTTCTTTGAGTTTCCAACGTATAAATATCATCAATTTCACTTTGCAATTTCCTAATTTCCTGTTTTCGATTTGAATTACTTTTGTTGCTATCTCCAACTTGAAGTTGTTTTAATTTTCCTTGAAGGTCTGCTAATTTTTGTGCATTGATTTTTTTCATGTGAGTAGTAATGGAAATAATTTTCCCTCTCAGTACAGCTTTCAATGTATCCCATAAAATCACTGGTGATGTTTCTCCCGTGTCATTAAGGTCTAGATATTCTTTGATTTCTCCCCTTAATCTCTCCATTACTTTTGGGCTATTAAGTATATGTGAGTTTAGCCTCCATAGTGTTTTCCTCATTTTCCTTTCCAGGATTAGAGACATAGAGACTGGGCTATGATCCGACAGATCAATTGTTGCAATATTACAGTTTTTTATCCTGAGTCTATCTGTATTAAAGATAAAGAAATAGTCTATCCTTGAATAGGCTGAATGAGGGAAAGAGTAATATGTATAATCTTTACTAGTAGGGTGTAATTCCCTCCAGACATCTATAATTCCCAACTCCTCCATCAATGAATTCACTTTCCGAGTCAGAGGTTTATTCTGAGTAACTATTCTTGAAGAATCTAATATAGGATTTAATCTAATATTAAAATCCCCTCCACAAATTACTACCCCTCGAGAACTGACCATTAGGTCAAAAATGTGTCTATAAAATGACCATTCACTACCTGGAGGAGCATAAACATTCAGCAATGTTATTTCTGTACCTTCTATTCTTCCTGTGATTTTTACAAACCGTCCTTCTTTGTCTCTAGTCTCTGAAATATGTTCATAATTAAGAGTACTTGATATTAAAGTAGCTACCCCTCTTTTGTGACTCAATTTATATGATGAATAAAATACATGCTTAAAGCCCATTCTTTTTAATTTTCCATGTTCAGATTGGCTCATATGTGTTTCCTGGAGGAAAGCTATTTGTGCCCTCTCTTTTTTCAATTTAGACATAATCTTATTTCTTTTAATTGGATTCAAAACCCCATTAACATTATAGGAAATTATTTTTACCAATTCAGTTTGCATTTTTCTCTAGTAGAAAAAAAGCACTCTCCTTTTCTAACCAAACAGTAAGCAATCCCTTCTCAACAGTAAACCAAGACATATAACCACACCCTAGACATTTCTGAACGTATAACATTTGAAAATTTTCCCCGACTTCCCACAGTGAGGCCTGAGCACCGACCCGCCTCAGTTCAGAGGGATAACCTCTATCTTCACCCTGTGTTAGAGGGCCCTCAGCAGTTTGAATAATCATAGAGAATTTTCTCCTATTTATGTCTCGACCATATTGCTATCATTCAAGTTACTCCGCCTAGATTATTTTCAGTTACCAGTTTTCATTTTACTTTTAAGTCCGATTTACTCTTTTCAGTCATTTCTCTTAATTAATCTGTATTCTCTGTACATTCGCGTCTGAATATTTGCAGCTTTTCCTTGTAGTTTGACACTCTGGTTCGAGTGGAGCGTCCTCGCCCCACTAACTGCCACGACTTCTGCCGAATCCTCTCCAGTAGCGACTCCGGTTGGGTGATAACTTTAATAGGTAATCCCCGGTCCGCCAGGTCCGACGTTGCCTCCTCCACCGTAGCGTAAGTTTTTGTCTCTTCGTCGTAAAAGACTCTCAGCCGAGCTGGATAGAGGGTCTGGAATCTGATGTTGTTTTCCTTCAGGACTCTCCGTGTTTCCGTATATTCCTTCCGTCTGGCAAGAATCCCCGGTGCGTAGTCGTGGTCTAAACTGATTTTACAGTTGTTCCACATGAAACCTTTCTTTTGCCATGCTCTTTTAAGCACCTCTTCCTTCGTTCTGTAACTGAGAAATCTGATCAGAATCGATCTGGGCTGGGCGCCTGCCGGAGGCTGTGGTGCCAACGCGTGGTGAGCCCCTTCTATCTGTAGGTCTTTTGCGGCCGGTATATCAAGGTTCTCTCTAAGCAGCTTCTCCACGAAGGGAATCATCAATCCGGGTTTACCTTCGGTTCCTTCGGGAACTCCGTAGATCCTCACATTTTCCCTTCTCGAGCGGCCTTCTTGATCTATTAGTTTCCACTGGAGCTGGTATTGTAGCTTCAGCATTTCTGCTATCACTTCCTCGGCGTTTTGTAGCTTCTCTTCAATTCCAACAATCCTCGCTTCGGCTTCATCTATCCGCGAGTTAGTTTTTACTATTTCTCCTTTAATATCTTCCAGCTGTTTGCTGTTATCTTGTCGGAACTCGCGAATCTCTCCGAGAATCAAAGACAGAGTCACCGATTCCCCCTCATTATCTCCGTCCTGGCTTGCCGTGGGAGACCTAGGCCCTTCGCCTTGCTGCATCTCTTTATGTTTATCAGCCTTCAGAGCAGACTTTTTATTCTTGTTCTTAGACATCATCCTTGCCCCTTTTATTAATATAGTTATGCAATATTAAGTATTTGTCTAAATTCGATTTTGGGGCAGTTTACCTTCTTTTTTTGTCGAGAGACCTTTTCCTTACGCCGCCATTCCCTTGATGACCCGGAAGTCGGGATTTTTTTTCATTATCACCAGAAAGTTTTCAATCCTTAAAATGATGTTTTTTTTCCTTGAGACATTGTAAGTGTTGTTTACTTCGATGTACTTGTGTTATTTTTGAATAATATAATAATAATAAAAAGATTTGAAAAGAAAAGAAAGATGGACTCTTGACCTCACAATCTACCTCAATTTATTATTTATCTGCACTGCACTTTCCCTGTAGTTTTTACACCTTTTTCTGCATTGTTATTGTTTTACCATATTCTATAATAAACTCAAAGTCCAAGTCTACCTTCCCCTCCCAAGCATGCTAGGTTTATCAGATTACCTCAAATTCTTCAAATATCAATTTTTTTTTGGAAGAAATCTTGTTGATTTGTAAACACAAGAGATTCTGCAGGTGCTGGAAACATTGAGCGTTGCACACAAAATGCTGGAGTGACTCAGCAAGTCGGTCAGCATCTATGGAGGGGAATAAACAGCTGATATTTTGAGACCCTTCATCAAGACTGGAAAGGAAGGAGGCAGAAGCCAGAATAAGAAGGTGGAAAGGGTGAGATACTACCAGAAGTTTGAGAAATCAACGTTCATGTCATCAGCTTGGAGGCTACCCAGGCAGAATTTGAGATGGTGCTCCTCCAACCTGAGTTTGGCCTCATCATGGCGGTAGAGGAGACCACATATCAGAATGGGAAATTGAATTGAAATGAGTAGCCACCTTTGGTGGTGGCAGAGTGAAGGTGCTCGTCAAAGCAGTCCGCCCCCCCGCCCCCCCAATGTGCGTTGGGTTTCACAAATGTAGAGGAGGCCACACCAGGAGCATCGAACACAGTAGATGAACATGACAGCCTCACAGATGAATTGTCACCTCACTTGGAAGGACTGTTTGAGGCCCCGAATGGTGGTGAGGAAGCAGATGTAGGGGCAGGTGTCGCACTTGTCACACTCGCAGGGTTAAGATCTTATTAATATGCATTTGAAAACCTCATCACACATCATCACTTGGTGACAACGGAGGCGTAGATAGCAGAGTTTCTGCCTCAAGGCTCCAAGCACTCAAATTCAATGCTGACATCCACTGTGGTCCACACAAATACTGGAGGAACTCAACAGGCTAGGTAGCAGCTTCTATGGAAAAGAGTAAACAGTCATCAGGACTGTCTCGGTCTGAAACATTGGGTGTTCACTCTTTTCCATAGATGTTGTCTGGCCTGCTGAGTTCCTCTGGCATTTTGTGTGCATCACTTTGATTTCTAGTATCTGCAGATTTTCTCTTGTCCATTGTGGTCTGTGTGGAGTTTGTATGTTCTACCTGTGACCAAGTGGGATTCCTCCAGGTTCTCCAGTTTCCTCCTATATGGCAAAGCATGAGAGCTGGTAGGTCAATTGGCCACTTTATCTGCGTAGTATAATCTGGGACGGGGCTTTGATGGGAATACGGGGAGAATATAATGGTTTAGGATACAATCAGTGTGAAAATGGGTACTTGATACAGACTCAGAGGGCAAAATAGCCTGTTTCCTAGCTGTACCTCTCGGTGACTCCATGCACCAGGAAGCCGATGCAGCCTATAAATCAATTGGAGATGTCTAGTTTCTTAAATAAAAGACTTTCACTAGGACTCTTACATTGCAGTGCTGCCTGGGTAAGTCCAGCACCATTTCCTGAGGTGACTGATGTTCTGTAACTCGATAAATATTGCGAAGAGTGCGAACTAATTGGCTCAAAATTCCCTTCAGGTATATAACGAGGAGACTCAAATTGATGCTATCTGCCAGAGGTCATGCTGCTGCTCCACTAACATCTCTGAGCTCTTTGAAGACAAATCCTCCTTTAAAAGGGGAGAAAAACATATAGGAGAGAGAATGCTGACTTGGGTTATATAACGTTTCTTCCACCGATGGAATTGGCTCAAAATTTGATAAAGTTCTCCAACCTAGAAGAGGGATACATGATGTCTTGATCTGTGAACCTGTAAATCAAAGTCACACCCTCATTTGCTGCAATTTATGTGCTTATTTAGGTGGGTGATATGCGGGAGGTGTGGGTGGTGGAAGTCCCATGGTCCATCCTCAGATCCCTTCTGGAATCTGAGACACGATATGAAGCAGAGAAACAACCATTCACCTGCATTTGCTACATCTGATCTGATTCCTGTACTGTAACCTGTGCGGCGAATGCAGTCAGAATCATACTCAGAACCAGGCCTATAATCTCTGCTTCATATAATGTAAAATTTGTTGTTAACAAAAAATGACCATAAGTTTCAAAATAAATAAATAGCACAAAGGGAAAGATGAAGCAGTGTTTATGGGGTTATGGACCATTCAGAAATCTGATGATAGTGGGAAGCAGCTGTTTCTGAACTGTTGAGTGTAGATATTCATGCTAGTGATGAGAAGAGGGCATGTCCTGCATTGTGAGAATTTTTAATGATGGATGTTACCTTCCCAAGGTACCACCTCTGCCCCTCTTGCAATCCTGTGCATTGCAACCTCCACACCAGGCTGTGATGCAACCGGTCAAGAGTGCTCTCCACCATACATCTGTAGAAATTTGCAAGAGTCTTTCTTGATAGAACAAATCCCTCCAGACTCCTAATGAGGTAGAGCGGCTGGTATGCCTTTTATCAATATAACTTTACAGTGGCACAGGCAATAAACAGAGGCAATATCTGAGGCACGTAAGAATGGAATAGAAGTTACATCGGGGACTTTAATTTGCACATAGTTTGGGTGAACCAAGTTGGTTGAGGCAGTCTTGAGAAGGACTTCATAGAAGGCATCCATGATGGCTTTCTTGAACAGCATGTTACTGGACCTACAAGGGAACGTGCTATCTTAGATCTGGTCCTCTGCAATGAGACAGGTAAAATTAGTAATCATGTAGTTAGGGATCCTCTTGGAAAGAATAATCATAGTATGAGTGAGATTCTCATACAAATGGAGGGTGCAATAGTTTGATCTAAAACCAGTGTATTATGCCTAAAGAACGGTGACTACAATGGGATGAGGGAAAATTTGGCTGGTATAGACTGGGAGCACAGGCTATATGGTGGGATGGTTGAGGAACAGTGGAAGACTTTGAAAGAGATTTTTTATGGTGCTCAATAAAAGTATATTCCAGTTAAAGGCAAAGACAGTAAGGGTGGGGAGAGCCAGCCTTGGATAACTAAGGAAATAAAAGAAGGCATTAACCTAAAAGCTTGTGCGTACACAGTCGCCAAGAAAACTGGGAAACTGGTAGATTGATAAGACTTTAAAAAGCAACAAAGAACCACAAAGCGAGCATTAAACAAAAGGAAGATAGATTATGAAAATAAACTAGCATAAAATATAAAAACAGACAGTAAAAGTTTTTACAATTATATAAAGTGGAAAAGGGTGGCTAAAGTCAATGCAGGTCCCTTGGACGACAAGAAGGGGGAATTGATATTGGGTAATGAGGAAATGACACAGGCTTTGAATTTCATGTTGGTCTTCATGGTGGAGGACACGTGTAACATGCCAAAGAGAGATGTTATGGATGCGATGCAATGCGAGGCGAGGACCTCAATACAATAGCTATCACTAAACAGGTAGTGCTGAGCAAACTTGTGGGCCTGAAGATAGACAAGTCCCCTGGTGCTGATGGAATGTATCCCAGGGTACTGAAGTAAATGGCAGAAATTATAGTAGAGGCTTTGGTGATAATTTACCAAAATTCTCTGGACACTGGGCAGATCTCAGCGGATTGGAAGACGGCAATTGTCGCACCACTATTCAAAAAAAGATGCAGGCAAAAGGCCAGGTAACTATAGGCCAGACAGCTTAATATCAGTAGTTGGGAAAATGCTTGAAGCTATCATTAAAAAAATAGCGAGGTATCTGGAAAGAAATGGATCCACCAGGCAGACGCAGCATGGATTCAGCAAAGGCAGGTCCTGTTTGACAAACTGTGAGGATATAACAAGCGCAGTGGATGTTATTTACTTAGATTTCCAAAAGGCATTCGATAAGGTGTTGTATAAAAGACTTATCCATAAGAAGAGGATGCATAGAGTTAGGGGTGATGTGTTTACATGGATAGAGGATCGGTTAACTAATAGAAAGCAGAGAGTTGGGATACATGGTGTTACTCTGGTTGGCAATCAGTGGTGAACCGTGTGCCACAGGGGTTGGTGCTGGTCCAAACTCTTCACGATGTACATTAACAATCTGGAAGAGGGGACTGAGTGTAGTTTATCTAAGTTTGCTGATGATACTAAATTGGCTGTAAAAGTGAATTGTGCAGAAGATATGGAGAGTCTGCAGAGAAATATAGATAGATTAAGTGAGTGGGCAAGGGTCTGACAGGCGCAGTACAATGTTGGTAAATTAAAGGTCATCCACTTTGGCAGGAAAAATGGAAGAACAGGTTACTATTTAAATGGTAAAAGATTGCAGCATGCTGCTGTGCAGAGGGACTTGGGAGTGCTTGTGCATGAAACCCAAACAACATACATCAAAGTTGCTGGTGAACGCAGCAGGCCAAGCAGCATCTATAGGAAGAGGTGCAGTCGACGTTTCAGGCCGAGACCCTTTGTCAGGACTAACTGAAGGAAGAGTGAGTAAGGAATTTGAAAGTTGGAGGGGGAGGGGGAGATCCAAAATGATAGGAGAAGACAGGAGGGGGAGGGATGGAGCCAAGAGCTGGACAGGTGATAGGCAAAAGGGGATACGAGAGGATCATGGGACAGGAGGTCCGGGAAGAAAGACAGGGGGGGGTGACCCAGAGGATGGGCAAGAGGTATATTCAGAGGGACAGAGGGAGAAAAAGGAGAGTGAGAGAAAGAATGTGTGCATAAAAATGAGTAACAGATGGGGTACGAGGGGGAGGTGGGGCCTTAGCGGAAGTTAGAGAAGTCGATGTTCATGCCATCAGGTTGGAGGCTACCCAGACAGAATATAAGGTGTTGTTCCTCCAACCTGAGTGTGGCTTCATCTCCACAGTAGAGGAGGCCGTGGACAGACATGTCAGAATGGGAATGGGATGTGGAATTAAAATGTGTGGCCACTGGTTGGTTTGCAGGTACAGCAGGCTATCAAGAAGGTAAATGGAATGTTGGTCTTCATTGCTAGAGGGATTGAATTTAAGAGCAGGGAGGTTATACTGCAACTGTACAGGGTACTGGCGAGGCCATACCTGGAATACTTCATGCAGTTCTGCTCTCCTTACTTGAGAAAGGATATACTGGCTTTGGAGGCGGTGCAGAGGAGGTTCACCAGGTTGATTCCAGAGAGGAGGGGGTTGGACTATAGGGCCAGATTGAGTCACCTGGGACTGTACTCGCTGGAATTCAGAAGAATGAGAGCAGATCTTATAGAAACATATAAAATTATGAAAGAGATAGATAAGATAGAGGCAGGAAAGTTGTTTCCACTGCTATGTAAGACTAGAACTAGGGGGCATCAACTAGGTAGCCTCAGGATTCAGGGGAGTAGATTTAGGATGGAGATGAGGAGGAACTGCTTTTCCCAGATGGTCGTGAATCTATGGAATTCTCTGCCCAATAAAACAGTGGAGGCTACCTCAGTAAATATATTTAAGACAAGGTTGGATAGATTTTTGCATAGTAGGGAAATTAAGGGTTATGGGGAAAAGGCAACTAGGTGGAGATGAGTCCATGGCCAGATCAGCCATGATCTTATTGAATGGTGGAGCAGGCTCGACGGGCCAGATGGCCGACTCCTGCTCCTATCTCTTATGTTCTTATATTGGGCAAAGGATTGTTCCTCTAAGATGCTAACACATTGGAACTTAAAGCTGCTCAACTTTTGCACCACTTACTGATCCCTTGATAAGGACTGGTGAATGTTCTCCCAATTTCTCTTCCTGAAGTTTACAATCAATGGATAGGTTGGCACGACTTTAAGAATTTTATGAAAGGGAATACAGTAATGTTCTGGTAAAGATAGTTCTGAAAAATAGATCCAGAGTAACATGTCTTAATCACACTAAGAAAGCTGGAGAATTTAAATGCAATTAACTAAATAAGTTTGGAATTTAAATAAAAATATTAGTATCAATAATAGTAAACTGATTGCTATAAGAAGCGTTATCTGGCTCATTGAAGTCCTTCAAGGAAGGAAATGTGTCTTCCTAATCAGGTATAGGCTATATGTGAATGGGGCATGTGACATGAGGTTGCTTTGGCAGTCAAAGTGAAGGATAATCCAAGGAGCTTTTACAGGTATATTAAGAGCAAAAGGATTGTAAGGGATAAAATTGGTCCTCTTGAAGATCAGAGTGGTCGACTATGTGCAGAACCAATGGAAATGGGGGAGATCTTAAATAGGTTTTTTTGCGTCTGTATTTACTAAGGAAACTGGCATGAAGTCTATGGAATTAAGGGAACCAAGTGAGATCATGGAAACTGTACAAATTGAAAAGGAGGAGGTACTTGCTGTCTTGAGGAAAATTAAAGTGGATAAATCCCTGGGACCTGACAGGGTGTTCCCTCGGACCTTGAAGGAGACTAGTGTTGGCAGAAATATTTAAAATGTCACTGTCAACAGGTGAGGTGCCGGAGGACTGGAGAGTGGCTCATGTTGTTCCATTGTTTAAAAAAGGATCGAAAAGTAATCCGGGAAATTATAGGCCGGTAAATTTGACGTCGGTAGTAGGTAAGTTATCGGAGGGAGTACTAAGAGACAGAATCTACAAGCATTTGGATAGACAGGGACTTATTAGGGAGAGTCAACATGGCTTTGTGCGTGGTAGGTCATGTTTGACCAATCTGTTGGAGTTTTTCGAGCAGGTTACCAGGAAAGTGGATGAAGGGAAGGCAGTGAATATTGTCTACATGGACTTCAGTAAGCCCTTTGACAAGGTCCCGCATGGGAGGTTAGTTAGGAAAATTCAAATCGCTAGGTATACATGGAAAGGTGGTAAATTGGATTAGACATTGGCTCAATGGAAGAAGCCAAAGAGTGGTAGTAGAGAATTGCTTCTCCGAGTGGAGGCCTGTGACGAGTGGTGTGCCACAGGGATCAGTGCTGGGTCCATTGTTATTTGTCATCTATATCAATGATCTGGATGATAAAGGGGTAAACTGGATCAGCAAATTTGCTGATGATACAAAGATTGGAGGTGTCGTAGACAGTGAGGAAGGTTTTCAGAGCCTGCAGAGGGACTTGGACCAGCTGGAAAAATGGGCTGAAAAATGGCAGATGGAGTTTAATACAGACAAGTGTGAGGTATTGCACGTTGGAAGGACAAACCAAGGTAGAAGATACAGGGTTAATGGTAAGGCACTGAGGAGTGCAGTAGAACAGAGGGATCTGGGAATACAGATACAAAATTCCTTAAAAGTGGCGTCACAGGTAGATTGGGTCGTAAAGAGAGCTTTTGGTACATTGGCCTTTATTAATCAAAGTATTGAGTATAAGAGCTGGAATGTTATGATGAGGTTGTATAAGGCATTGGTGAGGCCGAATCTGGAGTATTGTGTTCAGTTTTGGTCACCAAATTACAGGAAGGATATAAATAAGGTTGAAAGAGTGCAGAGAAGGTTTACAAGGATGTTGCCGGGACTTGAGAAACTCAGTTACAGAGAAAGGTTGAATAGGTTAGGACTTTGTTCCCTGGAGCGTAGAAGAATAAGGGGAGATTTGATAGAGGTATATAAAATTATGATGGGTATAGATAGAGTGAATGCAAGCAGGCTTTTTCCACTGAGGCAAGGGGAGAAAAAAACCAGAGGACATGGGTTAAGGGTGAGGGGGGAAAAGTTTAAAGGGAACATTACGGGGGGCTTCTTCACACAGAGAGTGGTGGGAGTATGGAATGAGCTGCCAGACGAGGTGGTAAATGCGGGTTCTTTTTTAACATTTAAGAATAAATTGGACAGATACATGGATGGGAGGTGTATGGAGGGATATGGTCCGTGTGCAGGTCAGTAGGACCAGGCAGAAAATGGTTCGGCACAGCCAAGAAGGGCCAAAAGGCCTGTTTCGGTGCTGTAGTTTTTCTATAGTTTCTATGGTTTCTACCTTTGTATCATCTGCAAACTTTGCAACAAAACCATAAATTCCATCATCTAAATTACTGACATATAACATAAAAAGGATCAGTCCTACATAGACCCCTGTGGAACACCATTAGTCACTGGCAGCTAACCCATAAAAGATTCCCTTTATTTCGACTCTTTGCCTCCTGCCAACCAGCCACTGTTTTATCCATACTAGACTCTTTCCTGTAATACCACGGGCTTGTTGCTTGTTAAGCAGCCTCATGTGTGGCACCTTGTCAAAGGCCTTCTGAAATTCCAGGCATGCAACATCAACCAATACTCCTTTGTCTATCCTGCTTGTTACTTCTTCAAGGAATTCAAAAAAATTGGCCAAGCAAGATTTTCCCTTGAGGAAACCATGCTGATTACAGTCTATGTTATCATGTGCCTCCAAGTATCCTGAGACTTCACCCTTAATAACTGACTCCAACATCTTCCCAACCACTGAGGTCAGACTAACAGGCATATGGTTTCTTTTCTTCTGCCACTCTTCCTTCTTGAAATTTTCCAGTCTTCCAGAACCATTTCACAATCTAGTGATTCTTGAAAGATCATTGTTTATGCCTGCAGGATCTCTTCAGCCAACTCTTTCAGAACACTGGGGCAAACACCATCTGGTCCAGGTGATTTATCTACCTTCAGGCTTTTCAGTTTCCCAAGAACCTTCTCTCTAGTAATGGTAACTTCACACACACCATGCTCCCTGACACCTGGAACATCCACTATACTGCTAGTATCTTCCACAGTGAAGACTAATGCAAAATACTTATTAAGTTCATCTGCCATTTCATTGTCCTCCATTCTACCTCTCCAGCATCGTTTTCCAGCGGTCCGATATCTACTCTTGCTTCTCTTTTTCATTTTATGTATCTGAAGAAACTTTTGGTATTCTCTTTCATATTCCATCTTTACCTTCTTAATAACCTTTTAGTTGCCTTCTGTTGGTTTTTAAAAGCTTCCCAATCCTCTAACTTCCCACTAATTTTTGCTCTATTATATGCCCTCTTTTTGGTTCTTATGTTGGCTTTGAGTTCTCTTGTCAGCCACGGTTGTGTTAACTTTCCTTTAGAATACTTCTTCCTCTTTGGGATGTATATATCCTGTGCCTTCCAAATTGCTTCCAGAAATTCCAGCCATTGCTGCTCTGCCAATATCCCTACCAGTGTTCTTTTCCAATCAATTCTGGCCAACTCCTCTCTCATGCCTCTGTAATTCTCTTTACTCCACTGTAATACTGATACATCCTACTTTAGCTTCTTCTCAAATTCAGGGTGAATTCGATCATATTATGATCATTTTTTCCTGAGGGTTCTCTTAAGGTCTCTAATCAATTCTGGTTCATTGCACAACACTCAACATAGAATAGCTGATCCTCTAGTGGGCTCAACCACGAGCTGCTCTAAAAAGTCATTTCATAGGCACTCTAGAAATTCCCCCTCCTGTAATCCAGCACCAATCTGATTTTCCCAATCTACCTGCATATTGAAGTACCCCATGACTATTGCCCTTTTGGCATGCACTTTCTATCTCCCGTTGTAATTTGTAGGCCACATCCTTACTGCTGTTTTGGGGGTCTGTATACAATGTCTATCAGGGACTTTTTACTCTTGCAGCTCCTTAGTTCTATCTACAATGATTCAACACCTTCTGACCTTATATCACCTCATTCTAAAGATTGGATTTCATTTTTTACCAAGAGAGCAACCTTGCCCCCTCTGCCTGCCTGTCCATCTTTTCGATACAATGTGTATCCTTGGACATTAAGCTCCCAGCTATATCCTTCTTTCACCAGTGATTCAGTGATGCCTACAACATCATAACTGTCTGTGCTGAAAGTTCATCTACCTTATTCCGTATCGTGTGCGCATTCAAATACAGCACCTTCAGTCCTGTATTCACCCTTTTTGATTTTGTCCACCTTTTACATTGCAACTCATCCTGTTGACTGCAATTTTGCCTTATCTACAGCCTCTCCTCACTAAGCGTTGCCTCTGTTTGTAAACCAGCTACCTCAACTTCAGCACTGTTATCCACCTTTTCTACGACCCTTCTTGCATTAAAATATACTCAGCTTAGGACACTCGTCACACCATGCTCAACCTATTGATTTCTACCTTTGTCTGAGGTCTTACCAACATCTGCCTCCACAGTCTCTCCACTACCTATTCTGGCACCCTGGTTCCCATACCCTGCAACTCTAGTTTAAACCCCACCGTGGAGCATTAACAAACCTTTCCGCTAGGGTATTCGTCCCCCTCCTGTTCAGGTGTAAACCGTCCCTTCTGCACCAGTCCCACCTTCCCTGGAAGAGAGCCCACTGATCCAAAAATCTTATGCCCTCCCTCCTACAACTCCTCAGCCACATATTAAACGGCTTAATCTTCCTAGTTCTGGCCTCACTAGCACGTTGCGCAGTTAGCAGTCCTGAGATCACAACCCTGGAGGTCCTGCCCTTTAACTTAGCACCTAACTCCCTGAACTCCCTATGCAGAACCATGTCACTCGTCCTACCCATGTCATTGATATCTACATGGACCATGACTTCTGGCTGTTCACCCTCCCACTTAAGAATGCTGAGGCCTCGGTCTGAGATATCCCAGACCCTGGCACCTGGGAGGCAACATACCATCTGGGAATCTCATTCTTGTCCACAGACCTCCTGTCCGTTCCCCTAACTAACCTATTCCCTATCACCACAGCGCGCCTCTTCTCCCCCCTTCTCTTCTGACTCACAGAGGTAGACTCAGTTCCAGAGTGACGACAACTGTGACTTTCCTCTCCCTGGTCATCTCCCTGGACAGTATTCAAAGTGATATACCTGTGGTTGAGGGGAACAGCCACAGGGATACTCTGCACTGGCTCCTTAAGCCCTTTCCTCTTCCTGACTATCACCCAGTTTCCTGTGTCCTAATGTTTACAATGCGTCTCTATCTGTCTCCGGTGAGAAGCTACCTTGCTGTGTGGTAATAGGTAATTGGTAGAAGCAACACTCACAACACGCTGGAGGAACTCAGCAGGTCGGGCAGCATCAGTGGAAAAGATCGATCGATGTTTCGGGCCGGAAACCTTCGTCAGGACTGTAGGGGGAAGGGGCAGAGGCCCTATAAAGAAGGTGGGGGGAGGCTGGGAAGGAGAAGGCTGGTAGGTTCCTTGCTGCATTGCATGATGCAGGCCTATTCACAAAGAAAGTACCTCTGCTGGGTCAAATAATAGGCTACACTCTTGACGAGTAAATGAGAGAAAAACATTGTGGAATCCCAAATAATCTCTCTTCAACTTCTAAAGTTCCCTCCAAACTTCCCTCTTCAAAAATCTCCCCTAAATGACTTAGTAAAACTCGGAGCTTTGCCATCTATCTATTACCATTTTTTAGCTATTATTACATTAAGTTCTTCCACCCTTAAATTCAATCATCTCGGCGGCCAACTGCACCACACTGGAGATGAAAGCCTTGAGCACCGATGCCTTTCCAAGCTGCATTCTGACCAACTCTCATTCCCAGAGGCAGAACATTGCATTTTCTGAAGCTGGGAAAAATTAAAAGATAGCAAAAGTTTTCAGATACAGAGAATGGGGCGGGGGTGATGAACACACAATGAAAGGTCGACGGAGGAGGGGGTAAGAGGGAGTAAGTAACAAATAGAGCAAATCAGTTAGGTGAAAGGGGGTATAAAGGCATTTGTGTCTAACAAACAGTGGGTCTGAAGCAGGGTCAAACAGGATAGGATGAGTAACTGTCAGAAATCAACAGCAGAGAAAGAAGCCATCTGCATTTTTTGATACTATTAATTGAGGAAATACGACAGCAAGTAACATGCATATGTGAACTACAGATATCCCTTCAATTCCCTTGGAGATATCTCATTCTTAGCAGAACTAAGAGAAGCATCAAATAGTACATTACACTGTTTCTATTGCAATCAGAAGACCATAATCGTAGGACATAAGATCAGTCATTACAGAGTACCAGACAGCAATATTGTAAGATAGTATTGCAAAGTAATTTTCAAAACACCATCTGTTAAGTTTGCCTTGTTTTGCATTTCGTCAAGATCAATGAAATTTTCATTCTCATTCCAAGTGTATTCTAATCTGTAGTACTAATAACATCTGCTGGTGTGTTCAATTTACTGCAGTTATTCAAGTCCAAAGCAAAAAATTAACAGCTAACCTGCTCTGTATTGAATATAGATAAAGGGCACTAAAAACAGCTTCTATTTTACAGAACCACAAAAAATGCCTTTCTCAACATTAGACTAAAACTGACTCTGAACTAGAGCTGAAACTTGCCAAAAAGAGCCATTATATCAATTTCCAGCGGATGTTTTCAAATGCTGTAACATTACAATTCTGATTGCCGCATTTTTCCACAGTATTGATCATAAAACCAGGATTGTGTTTCTGTGATAACCCTTTAAGACCAGGTCAATAAAACAATTGCAGCTTGATGAAGGTGAACACAAATATGAATACCATTGGGAACTTTTTATTTCCAGCTCCATGACTGGCTTTCCTTAATTTCTTTTTTAAAAGGCGTTAATAAAAACATGATACCTGTCAGCTGGAGTGAACAGTTCATTATTGGATCTGTGAGCTATATACTTCCTCAGAACCCCTCAACATATTTTACCACCTCAGTGCAGGCTTCCTTAATTAAACTGCCCACCGTACAACAGTACAGCAAGGGTCATAAAATAATATAAATTCATAGCAGAGAACACCATGTAGATCCTTATAAATTTGGCTAATTCCAATTCTTTATAAACCCCAGAATATTTTTAACATTGAGTGACTGCCTCCAACAAGGTTAGATTAGCTTTATTTCTCAAGTCAAATCAGTGAGTATTGTGCAGGAGGAAGCCCGCAAGTGTCTCCACGCTTCCAGCACCAACGTAGCGTGCCCACGCCTCACTAATCCTAACCCGTAAGTCCTTGGAATGTGGGAAGAAACTGGTGCACCCAAAGGAAACCCACGTGGCCATGGGGAGAAGAACATAAGATCATAAGACATAGGAGCAGAATTAGGCCATTTGAACCATTGAGCTAACTCTGCCATTCTACCATGGCTGATTTATTATCCCTCTCAACCCCATAGAGTCAGAGAAAAGTACAGCACAGAAACAGGCCCGTTGGCCCTGTTGTCCATGCCGAGCCATTTAAACTGCTTAATCCCATCGACCTGCACCAGGACTATAGCTCTCTATACCCCTACCATCCATATACCTATCCAAACTTCTCTTAGATGTTGAAATGGAGCTTGAATGCACCATTTGCACTGGCATCTCATTCCACACTCTCACGACCTTCCGAGTGAAGATGCTTCCCTTCATGTTCTCCTTAAGCTTATCACCTTTCACCCTTAACCCATGACCTCTAGTAGTAGTCCCACCCAACCTCAGTGGAAAAAGCCTGCTTGCATTTACCCTATCTATACCACTCATAATTTCGTATACCTCCAATCACATTCTCCTGCCTTCTCCCTGTAACCTTCGACATCCTTAATCAAGAACCTCTCAAACTCCGCTTTACAGTATGATGTTGTAATAGTGTTAAGCTATCCACAACACTACTGTACTGCCCCACTGTCTCACCTCCTACCTTTGATATTCAATGGCATTATCATAACTGACACCTCCACCAGCTACATGCTGAAGTCAACACTGAACAGAATCTCAACTGGATCAGCCAGCGTCAACAGGACAAAGATTGATATTCATTCATGAATGACTTGTCTACTGATACCCCACACAGGCAAAGTAATAGAGTCCTTGTTTTGCAACATGAAATCAGGCCCTTTGGCCCACAAAGTCCATGTAGCCACTAAGAAACTATTGGCTCTAATCGACACTAATCTTGTTGTATTCTCCCCCATACACGTATCAACTGCCCACAGATTCTATCACTCACCTAACACTCAGGATAACTTATAGCAGCAAATTAACTGAACATGTCTTCAAGATGTGAGATGAGAACCAGAGCACCAGGGTTTTTCTAACTCCAACGCTACATCCTTTTTTCTCCTGTCCCACTGAAGGTCTTGGCCCAAAACATCGACTGTTCTCTCTTCCATGGAACCTTGTCCATTCGTCCCTCCCCACTGATCTCCCCCCGGCACTTATCCTTGCAAGCAGAACAAGTGCTTCACCTCCCTACACCTCCTCCCTCACTACCATTCAGAGCCCCAGACAGTCCTTCCAGGTGAGGTGACCCTTCACCTGTTAGTCTGTTTGGATCATGTACTGTGTCTGGTGCTCCCGGTGTGGCCTCCTGTATATCGGTGAGACCTGACGTAGATCGGGAGACTGCTTCCCCGTGTACCTATTTTGTGTCCGCCAGAAAAATCGGGATCTCTCAGTGGCCACCCATTTTAATTCCACGTTCCATTCCCATTCCAACATGTCACTCCATGGCTTCCTCTACTGTCGCTATGAGGCCACACTCAGGTTGGAAGATCAACAACTTACTTTCCATCTGGATAGCCTCCAACCTGATGGCATGAACATCGATTTCTCAAACTTCCAGTATTGGCCTCCCACCAGCTCTTTCACAATTCCCCATCCCCTTTTCCCTCTCTCACCTTATTTCCATGCCTGCCCATTGCCTCCCTCTGATGTTCCTCCCACTTTTCTTTCTTCCATGGCCTTCAGTCCTCCCCATTAGATTCCTCCTTCTCCAGACTTGTATCTCTCTCACCAATCAGCTTCCCAGCTCTTTACTTCACTCCTCACCCTCACTCCTGGTTTCACCTATCACCTTGTGTTACTCCCTCCCCCCCCCCACCTTACTCTGACTCCTCATCCTTTTGTCTCCAGTCCTGCTGAAGGGTCTCAGCCCAAAAAGTCGACCATATTCTTTTCCATAGGTGCTGCCTGGCCTGCTGAGTTCCTCCAGCATTTTGTGTGTGGTGCCAGGAAGAAACCATATTGTCACAAGGAGATTGTACAAACCCTGCACAGACCGTGCCGGAGGTCAGAATTGAACATGGGTCACTGGAACTGGGAGGCGGCAACACATGAGGGAATAATGACTGGATGAAGACAGCTCCAAAACACTCAAGATGGTGGACGCAAACCCGGGAAAGGCAGCTCACAAGACTGACTTTCAATCCATCACCTTAAACATTCACAAAATGGCGGAGGAACTTAGCAGGTCAGGCAGTATCTATGGAATAGAATAAACAGTCAATTTTTCAGGTACTGTTGTAGGATCTCAGCCTCAAATGCCAACTGTTTATTCCTATGCATAGATACTGCCTGACCTGCTGAGTTTCTCCAACATTTTGTGTGTGTTACTCTGGATTTCCAACATCTGAGTATCTCTTCTGTTGACCTTTTTTTCATTTATATCAAATGCAAAAAAGTGTTGCAGGTACTAGGGTAGGTAGTGGATACAGAAGAGAGGAGACTGTGTGGACTAGGTTAAGGCTGGGGCATTGTGCATTAAACAAAACATTGAAAATGATAGGGAAACACCAGACAGGATTGTGTGAGGAATGTCAGGAAGAGGAGTCAGTAGAACATGTAGTTCTGAGTTGCAGGAAGTATGGGATACAGAGAGAGATGATGATAATCAATCTAAGGGAATTGGGGGTGCAGGAATTCACATTAAAAGGGTTGCTGGGCATGGGTGAGAAAGCACAGGTCAGGGTATTTTTAGCTTTCTTAAGGGGTACAGAGGTTTTTTTTATAGGATATGATGGATAAGCAGGAATAGGGTACTAGGATGGCCAAAGATGAGAGGACAAAATGTAGGTTAGGGTATGTGTGTGTGAAGGAATTTTGGAATGTAAGTCTATTGCACACTCCGGAGCAGAAGGTGGCGGTAATGCACCATTAAGGGTGGTGGTGGTGGTGGTGGTGGTGGTGGTGGTGGTGGTGGAGGTGGAGGTGGAGGTGGAGGTGGAGGTGGAGGAGGAGGAGGAGGAGGAGGAGGAGGAGGAGGAGGAGGAGGAAGAGGAGGAAGAAGAAGAAGAAGAAGAAGAAGAAGAAGAAGATGACGACAAGGGTTCACCATTGTTGTCCCTAAGGATGGAGTGTCTACCTTATTAGCAGCAATTAACTAGGCTAAATGTCTATAATCTCAAGTTTACAAGGATGAGAACTGAGGCAGAAAAAACACTTACGGACATCAACAGAGTGAACACAAAAAGAATGTTTCTTCTGCCTGATTTGTCCAGAACTAGACGTCAGAAAGGTTCAAGTGCTCAGAACAGAAAGGAGGAGAAATTTATTCACTCAGATGGTGCAGAGTGTTTGGAACTGCCCTACCCAAGGAGGTTGCATCAGCTCAATCACCAACTGCAATCAAAAGAAAGATGGATAGATTTCTGGATATTAGAAGATACAAGGGGCGTAGGGATAGGGCAGAAGTATGGTACTGAGATTTAGGATCTGTTATGATCTTATTGAATGACAGAATAGGCCTGTGGAGGTAATTGACATAATTTTGGGCATATTTCTAATGCTCTTACATTCTGATACTAAGACTATTATGATAAAGATTAGCTTTATTTGTCATACAGTCATCAAAACATACAGTGAAATGCATCATTTGCATTAACAACCAATATCCTCTGGGGATGTCCTCGGGCAGCCTAGAAGTATCGCCATGCTTCAAGTGCCCAATTAGCGCTCCCACAGCTTACTAACCAACTCATACATCTTTGGAATGTGGGAGTAAACAAAGCACCTGGAAACAAAATGTGGTTATAGGGAGAATGTACAAACACCAGTCGCAGGAATTGAACCATAACTGCCGGTGCTGTTCAGATTTTCGCTAGTCACTATGCAACCAGATCACTCACTCCAACAGAATCTCCCAAAATCTCTTTCACCCAGAACACCAAGGTCTTAAAGATATACGGGAACACCATTACCTGCATGTTGCTTTCAACTCACCCCAAGTATTTGGTTATTGTCAGTAGGTCTAAAGGCTGGAACTCTGTCCTCAACAATTCCACATTCTCAAGGGCAATTAGGAATAAGTACTAAAATGCTAACCTTGTTAACAATGCTGCATTTCTGAAGAATTAATAAAGAAATAAAAATCTTTCTATTAATCCAAATATTCAACAATACCAGAGGGCATGTAGAATTTATCCTCTTGGTAACCATGGCCTCACCCTATCACATATTTTCTCTTTGTCCTATCTATTTTCCCACCATCATCTCTGCAACTTAAAACTGCCTAATTTTTCTCCATCTCTCTTCCCTCTTCAATTCCCCAGTCTAGCCTTTTACCTCTTCTCCTCACCTGCCTATCACCTCCTCCTGGTGCTCCACCTCTTTCCACTTCTCCCATGGTCTATTCTCCTCTCCTATCAGATTCATTCTTCTTTACCCCTTTATCTTTTCCACCTATTACCTCCCAGCTTCTGACTTCACCCCTTCCCTCACCACCTGGCTTCACCTATCACCTTCTAGTTTGCACTTCTTTCCTTCCCCCCCCCTCACCCCCACCCCCCCCATCTTCTTATTCTGGCATTTTCCCTCTTCTTTTCCAGTCAGATGAAGAGCCTTGGCCCAAAACATCGGCTGTTTATTCATTTTCATAGTTGCTGCCTGACCTGCTGATTCCTCCAGCATTTTGTACGTGTTACTCTGGATTTCCAGCTCTGCAGAATCTCTTGAGTTTATGATTTACTCTCTTTCACAGTTTGGATACACAGTGTTCAAGATATTAATTGCCTTTTCTTCAACAGATGCTGTTTGACCTCCTGAATATTTCCAGCATTTTCTGTTTTCAGTTTGAATCTCAATTGGTCTGGCAGATATTGTCAACCACGTTCACCACAAAGTGGTGTAGAGTTCCTTTTCAGCCTGAAGATTAAACATCAGAGGGAATGGTTATATATGCATGCCACAGTATCTCAAGCTTGTGAATTGCTGCTGTTTCATTCATTTCAATCCCATGTCAAGTTACAGAAGAAGATTTTAATATGAGGCAGATTTTTAGCAAGAAGCACACTCAGCAAACTACGCCTCATAGAAACATAGAAACATTGAAAAACTACAGCACAATACAGGCCCTTCGGCCCACAAAGTTGGTGCCGAACATGTCCCTACATTAGAAGTTACTAGACTTACCCATAGCCCTCTATTTTTCTAAGCTCCATGTGCCTATCCAAAAGTCTCTTAAAAGACCCTATCGTATCCGCCTCCACCACCGTTGCCGGCAGCCCATTCCACACACTCACCACTCTCTGAGTAAAAAAATTTACCCGACATCTCCTCTGTACCTACTCCCCAGTACCTTAAACCTGTGTCCTCTTGTGGCAACCATTTCAGCCCTGGGAAAAAGCCTCTGACTATCCACAAGATCAATCCCTCTCATCATCTTATAAACCTCTGTCAGGTCACCTCCCATCCTCTGTCACTCCAAGGAGAAAAGGCCGAGTTCACTCAACCTATTCTCATATGGCATGCTCCCCAATCCAGGCAACATCCTTGTAAATCTCCTCTGAACCCTTTCTATGGTTTCCACATCCTTCCTGTAGTGAGGCGACCAGAACTGAGCGCAGTACTCCAAGTGGGGTCTGACCAGAGTCCTATATAGCTGCAACATTACCTCTCGGCTCCTAAATTCAATCCCATGACTGATGAAGACCAATACACCATACGCCTTCTTAACCACAGAGTCAACCTGCGCAGCTGTTTTGAGCGTCCTATGGACTCAGACCCCAAGATCCCTCTGATCCTCCACACTGCCAAAAGCCCTATCATTAATACTATATTCTGCCATCATATTTGACCTACCAAAATGAACCACCTCACACTTATCTGGGATGAACTCCATCTGCCACTTTTCCGCTCAGTTTTGCATCCTATCAATGTCTCGCTGTAATCTCTGACAGCCCTCCATACTATCCACAACACCTCCAACCTTTGTGTCATCAGCAAATTTACTAACCCATCCCTCCACTTCCTCATCTAGGTCGCTTATAAAAATCATGAAGAGTAGGGGTCCCAGAACAGATCCCTGAGGCACACCACTGGTAACTCAATCTAAAGTGCAACATACAGTCAGCTGGAGGAACTCAGAATCTCAAGCAGCATCTGCGGAAAGAAAGGAATTGTCAACAATGTGGATTGATACTATGCATCAGGACCAAGACTACAGAAGGAAGAGAGTCAGTATAAAGAGGAGAGGGGGAGCAGTGCGATAGGGACCAGTAGAGGGACTGAGGAGGGTTTGAATATTGACCAAATATTCAGCTTCCAACCTACGTGCATCAGCCCAAATTGAACTATTTCAAATACTGATCAGTCCCAAGGAGCTGGGTCAGGGTACTGAGTATAAAACGTGTGAAATTATAATGCAGCAATGTAAAACTTGGCAGGAAGTGCAGAAGATGTTCACCAGGATGTTGCCTAGGTTAGAGAGTATGGCTACAAAGTGAGGTTCACAAACTGGACACATTTATCATTAAGTATCAGGGGTTGAGGGTGCCCCTGATAGAAGTTTATAAAATTATGAGAGACAATAGGGCACAGAGCGTAGAACGGTACAGCACAGTACGGACTCTTCAGCCCATAACATTGTGCTGACCTATATAACCCTACTCCACCATCAGTCAAAACTTTCTATCCAACACAGCCTGTAACCTTTCATTTTTCTTACAACCCTGTGCCTTTCTAAATCTCTGACATGTCTGTATTGTATCAACCTCAACCACCACCCAGGGGCAGTATGATACAGTCATCTACTACTTTCTGAACTACCTCTGACATCTCCCATAAACCTTCCTCCACTCACAACAAACTGATGCCTTTTGGTGTTGGTGACGTCCACCTTTGATGAAAGGAGCTAGCTCTCCACTCTGTCAATGGCTCTCACACCCATCAAGCCTCAGCTAATCCTCCTTTGTTCCAAAGATAAAACCCCTAGTACACTCAACCTTTCCTCATAAAGCATGCTCTCCTATCCAGGCAGCATCCTAGTAAACAGGGTAGATTGTCATAGATCTTCTTTTCTCAGGGTGGAACTGTCAAACAGCAGTGAGTTTCCTCCGGGTGCTCTGGTTTCCTCCCACATTCCAGCAATGTACTGGTTAGTAAGTTGATTGGTCTCATGGGTGTTATGGGCAGCATGGGGTCATTGGGCCTGAAGAGCTCATTACTGTGCTGCATCTCTAAATAAATAAATGCAATATCAATGCCTAGGAGGCATTTATACAGAAACATGAACAAGCACAGAATGGAGGGATAGAGATCATGTGTTGGCGGAAGGGCTTAACTTAATTTGTCTCAGACATATGGGCTTAAAGACCTGCTTCTCTGCTGTAGTCTTATATGATCTATGTTCCATGTTAAAGTCCAAACACACAAGGAAAGTCAATGGATTTTCCCAGTTACTACTTTTCCTATTTTCCACAAAGCCCTTCTCTTTCATGATGCTGCTGAAACATTAGGAAGCATGACTGGTTCAAGAATTTTTCTGACGATGCAGTCTACTGGATCAAACTCCCTGAAACAGAGCAGCAGCTTTCAAGCCAGGAGGAATTTTATTTTAAAATTAACTGACTTGTGTCAGGTTTAATTGCCTTCAAAGTAGACAATGATCAAAGATAAATGCACAGATATGGACAGACAGATACAGTATAAATATGGATACGTCAACACCAACTACTGAGATAGGAGAATGAAATCCTGAAACAAGTTGCAAGGAAAAAAACTTTATACTTAATTATTTTTAGTGCCATAGAGGTTGACTGACAGTCATTCATACATCAGATCATAAAGATAACATTTACAGTTGCCTAAACAGCTTCAATGTTTCTATTGGAAACAAGTACAACTGCAGGTGATGGAATGCAAAACAAAAACAAGAATTTAGCCAATGAAGCAGAGTCTATGGAAAGAGAAAACTTGTGCATTATTCCTTTATACATCTTGTATTTATGAAGTAATTTACAATAATTTTATGGCTTTGCACTGTCCACCTGCTGCAAAACAGCACATTTCATGTCATATAGGACAGTGATAATAAAGCTGAGTCCAATTCTGATATAAGACCATGAGACACAGGAGCAGAATTAGGCCATTTGTCTCATGGAGTCTTCTCCACCGTTCCATCATGGTTGATTTATTATCCCTCTCAACCCCCAATCTCCTGCCTTTTCCACAAAACTTTTGACATCTTGCTGATGACGAACCTATTAACCTCCGCTTTAAGTATAACCAGTGGAGATGAGGAGTATGAGAGCTGGCTATTAGCAAGGCAATGAAAACAAACAGGATGAGAAAGGACGCATGACAACTGGAAACAATGCTGTCTATTTGAATTTGGGGAAATCAATATTTATTGCAGAAGGACCAAAGGTGCCTACACAGAAGGTAAGATGATAAATTTCTAGTTTGTGTTAGGCAGGAGAGAAGGCTGCAGATGGTCAGGTCAGAAAGGAACTGAGATTTAAAGTGGCAGGCAACAGGGGCCTCAGGATCAGCCTTGCAGACTAAATCTCGGTGCTCTTCAAGACAATCACCTAGTCTGTGTTTGGTTTCTCTATTGCAGAGGAGACCTATACTATGAACACTGAATACAGTAGGTTTGAGAGAAAGAAGAGCAAGTGAATTATCCTGGAGTGATTGTCTGGGCCCTTGGATGGTGGGAACAGGTGACTGGATCACTGTGCAATGTCTCCAGGAACATGGGAAGGGTTAATGAAGCAGGCAGTGGTGGGTGGGAAGAGAAGAGTGGATCAGGGAAATCGCAAGGTAGGCAGTCCTGTTAAAAGCAGAAAGGGAAGGACGGGGGAGATGCGACTGGTGTTCGGATCCTGCTGGAGCTGATAGAAATTGCAAAGGATCATGTGCTAAATGCAGAGGACATGTGGGGGAAACAAGAAAGTATGGTTGAGAACTTCACTACATTAATTGTCTGCTGTCAAACATGGATCAAAGTTTAGCAGGCATCAAAATGCTCACTTATGTAAAACTAATGATGATACACGGGGAGAGCTACTGCTGTTTGTTCCCGTTGAACCGTGCATCCACAGATCTCCATTGTTACTGTACTAATTATGCACCATCAGCTTCTCCAGTGTTTTGACCACCAATAACAGCTCATTAAGATTAACAGTTATATTTAAATCTATTATAGCAAAATCAATACCTGTTTAATGTTTAGAATATTGTAAACAATGCTTTTTAATCATGTAAATGACTAAAGGGTATTGCAATTACCATTTCTCAAGATCATATATCTATGATAACTCGCTCTGGGAAAGGATTAACTACCTCAGCTTTTTGTTAAGGGAGCTTTATCAGTAGGACACTGTGCGCCCTGATGCACATATCAACCTATGTTGATAGGACCTTGATTAGTAAGGGTGTTAAAGGTTAAGGGCAGAAGGCAAGAGAATAGGTTTGAGAGGGATAATAAATCAGCTGTGGCAGATCAGATTCGATGGCCCAAATGGACTAACTCTGTTCCTATGGTGTAGGTCTTGTGGTCTTTGTGTACAATCTCCCTCGATATGATTTACAATCTACTAAAATGAGATTGTTTCACGTTGGCCTAGGTATGTGAGAGATTCTTCTTTCAGAAGGCGTCTGATAAGGCGCCACACATGAGGCTGCTTAACAAGATAAAATCCTATGGCGTTACAGGAAAGATACTGGCATGGATAGAGGAATGGCTGACAGGCAGGAGGCAGCGAGTGGGAATAAAGGGGGCCTTGTCTGGTTGGCTGCTGGTGACTAGTGGTGTTCCTCAGGGGTCAGTATTGAGACCGCTACTTTTCACATTGTTTATCAATGATTTAGATAATGGAATTGATGGCTTTGTGGCAAAGTCTGCAGGATGATACAAAGATAGGTGGAGGGGTAGGTAGTGCTGAGGAAGCAATATGATTGCAGTAGGACTTAGATAAATTGGAAAAATGGGCAAAAAAGTGGCAGATAGAATACAGTGTTAGGAAACATATGATAATTCATTTTGGTAAAGGAACAATAGTGTGGACTATTCTCTAAATAGAGAGAAGAGTCAAACATCAGAGGTACAGAGGGAATTAGGAGGTCTTCGTGCAAGACTCCCAGGTTAATTTACAGGCCGAGTCTGTGGTAAAGAAGGCAAATACAATTTTGGCATTTATTTCAAGGGGAATAAACTATAAAAGCAAGGAGATAATGCTGAGTCTTGAGTCAGGCTGAACATGGAGTATTGTCAACTGTTTTGGGCGCCATATAGAAACATAGGAACATAGAAAACCTACAGCACAACACAGGCCCTTCGGCCCACAAAGCTGTGCCAAACATATCCTTACCTTAGAAATTACCCAGGGTTACCCATAGCCCTCTATTTTTCTGAGCTCCATGTACCTGTGCAGGAGTCTCTGAAAAAACCCTATTGTATCTGCCTCCACCACTGTCACCAGCAGCCCATTCCACACACTCACCACTCACTGTGTAAAAAACTTACCCCTGACATCTCCTCTGTTCCTACTTCCAAGTACCTTAAAACTGTGCCCTCTCATGCTAGCCATCTCAGCCCTGGGAGAAAAAAACCTCTGATTATCCACACAATTCCTCTCATCATCTTATACACCTCTATCAGGTCACCTCTCATTCTCTGTCGCTCCATGGAGAAAAGGCCAAGTTCACTCAACCTATTCTCATAAAGCATGCTCCCCAATCCACGCAACATTCTTGTAAATCTCCTCTGCACCCTTTCTATGGTTTCCACATCCTTCCTGTAGTAAGGCGACCAGAACTGAGCACAGTACTCCAAGTGTGGTCTGACCAGGGTCCTATATAGCTGCAACATTACCTCTCAGCTCCCAATCTCAATCCGACATCTGATGAGGAGAGCTAAGGTACCGGTGACCCCTGTTTCCATCCAGGGGGTCAGTGTCGATATGGTGGAGGATTACAAATACCTGGGGATACGAATTGACAATAAACTGGACTGGTCAAAGAACACTGAGGCTATCTACAAGAAGGGTCAGAGCCGTCTCTATTTCCTGACGATCTGCCGGACGATGCTGAGGATGTTCTACGAGTCTGTGGTGCCCAGTGCTGTTATGTTTGCTGTTGTGTGCTGGGGCAGCAGGCTGAGGGTAGCAGACACCAACAGAATCAACAAACTCATTCGTAAGGCCAGTGATGTTGTGGGGATGGAACTGGACTCTCTCGCGGTGGTGTCTGAAAAGAGGATGCTGTCTAAGTTGCATGCCATCTTGGACAATGTCTCCCATCCACTACATAATGTACTGGGTGGGCACAGGAGTACATTCAGCCAGAGACTCATTCCACCGAGATGCAACACAGAGTGTCATAGGAAGTCATTCCTGCCTGTGGCCATCAAACTTTACAACTCCTCCCTTGAAGGGTCAGACATCCTGAGCCAATAGGCTGGTTCTGGACTTATTTCATAATTTACTGGCATAATTTACATATTACTATTTAACTACTTATGATTTTATTACTATTTATTATTTATGGTGCAACTGTAACGAAAACCAATTTCCACCGGGATCAATAAAGTATGACTATGACTATGACTATGAAGGCCAATGCACTGTATGCCTTCTTCACCACAGAGTCAACCTGTGCAGCAGCTTTGAGTGTCCTATGGACTCGGACCCCAAGATCCCTCTGATCCTCCACACTGCCAAGAGTCTTACCATTAATACTATATTTTGCCATCATATTTGACCTACCAAAATGAATCTCAGAAAGGATGTGCTATCATTGGAGAGAGTCCAGAGGAGGTTCATGAGGATGATTCAGGAATGAAGGGGTTAACATATGAGGAGTATTTGGCAGCTTTGGGCCCAAACTCACTGGAATTTAGAAGAATACGGTGGGGGTGGGTTTCATTGAAACCTACTGGATGTTGAAAGGACGAGATAGGATGGATAAAAAGAAGATATTTCCTATGGTGGGGGTATTCAAAACTAGAGGGAATAGCCTCAAATTTGAAAGGTGACCTTTTAGAACAGTGGAAAGGAGGATTTTCTTTAGCCAGAGAGTAGTAACCTGTGGTATGCTCTACCACAGACTGCAGTGGAGGTCAAGTCTGTGGCTCTATTTAAGGCGGAAGTTGATAACTTCCTGATCGGTCAGGGCATCAAATGATATGGCAAGGAGAAAGGTGTATGGGACTGAGTGGGATCCAGGATTAGCCATGATGGAATGACAGAGCAGACTCGATGGACTGAATGGCCTAATTCTGCTCCCCGTCTTATTGTCTAAGGACCAGTCTAACCTTAGAAGCACTTATCATTGGGATAAATATGTCTAAGTTCATAATTTTTTTCTCTTGGTTCAGTGAATGAAGAACACATAGGCCAAGTTGGCATTTATTGGCTATTTCTATTTTACCCTGAAATGAGGGGTAAACTATGTCAACTATGTTGGTGGGATATGGAGTCACATACATAGGCCAAACTTGTTCTGAACAACAGGCTTTCGTAAGGACATTACTGAACCAGAAGGCTTTTATGATGTGACAAGAGGTTTATATAATGTGAATAAAGGATAAACTTTGGCCAGGACACCAAGGATCTCTCACCAGCAGACTGCTGGAGGAACTCAGCAGGCCAGACAGCATCTATGGAAAAGAGTTTCGAGCTGAGACTCTTCAGCAGGACATCCCATCTATACTTTATCAAACTAGCATCATGCTCCTAGATTTACTTCAGAAGGCAAGAACTCTGATTAGTAACACTCACAACATGCTGGAGGAACTCAGCAGGTCAGGCAGCATCCGTGGAAATGAACAGTCAACGTTTCGGGCTGAAACCCTTCGTCAGGACTGAAGAGGGAAGGGGCAGAGGCCCTATAAAGAAGGTGGGGGGAGGGTGGGAAGGAGAAGGCTGGTAGGTGTCGGGTGAAAATCCAGTAGCGGGAAAGATAAAGGGGTGGGAGAGGGGAAGCAGGGAGGTGATAGGCAGGAAAGGTGAAGAAGGAATAGGGGAAAGCACAATGGGTAGAAGAAGGAGGCGGAACCATGAGGGAGGTGATAGGCAGCTGGAGGAGGGGACAGAGTGAAACTGGGATGAGGGAAGGGAGGGGGAGGGAATTACCAGAAGTTGGAGAATTGAACGTTCATGCCAAGGGGCTGGAGACTACCCAGACAGTATATGAGGTGTTGCTCCTCCAACCTGAGTTTGGCCTCATCACGGCAGTAGAGGAGGCCATGTATGGACATATCCGAATGGGAATGTGAAGCAGAGTTGAAGTGGGTGGCAACCGGGAGATCCTGTCTGTTGTGGCGGACGGAGTGGAGGTGCTCAACGAAACAGTTCCCCAATCTGCGTCGGGTCTCACCGATGTAGAGGAGGCTGCACCAGGAGTACCGGATGCAATAGATGACCCCAACAGACTCACAAATGAAGTATTGCCTCACCAGGAAGGACTGTTTGAGGCCCTGAATGGTGGCAAGAGAGGAGGTGTAGGGACAAGTGTAGCACTTACGCTTACAGGGATAAGCGCCAGGTGGGAGATCCGTGAGGAGGGATGTGTGGATCAGGGAGTCGCGGAGGGAACAATCCCTGCGGAAAGCAGAGAGGGGTAAAGAGGGAAAGACGTGCTTAGTGGTGGGGTCCTGTTGAAGGTGGAGGAAGTTGCGGAGGATAATGTGCTGGATCCGGAGGCTGGTGGGGTGGTAGGTGAGGACAAGGGGAACTCTGTCCCTGTTGTGGTGACGGGAGGATGGGGTGAGGGCTGAAGTGCGGGAAATGGAGGAGATGGAGATATTTTGTGTTTGCAACTCAGATTAGTGTCTCATTCAAAAGACAATATTTGCAAATGAGTAGTTTGCACTTTGGGCTTGTATCCAAGAAGGCATTCCAGTTCATATGATAACTAGAGCAAAAATGCTACCAACTAAAATGCATATGACAACAATGCTTGTGACTACAGGAAATCTCCTGCCATCTCCTGCATATATCAATTAGCAACAATATCTACAGTGATCAATATCAAAATTTGTCCAGATGTACTGTGGAGGGGATTTTAACTGGCTGCATCACCGCCTGGTATGGGGGGGGGGGGGCGGTGCTACTACACAGGATCAGAGTAAGCTGCAGAGAGTTGTAAACTTAATCAGCTCCATCATGGGCTCTAATCTCCAGGACATCTTCAGGGAGCAAGGCCTCAGAAAGGTGACATCCATGATTAAGGACCCCCCCCCAACACCCAGACGTTCCCTGTTCTCATTGGTGCCATCAGGAAGGAGGTACAAAAGCCTGAAGGTATGCACTCAACGATTCCACAACAGCTTCTTCCCATCTGCCATCCGATTTCTGAGTAAACACTGAAACCATGAACACCACCTCACCACTTCTTTAATTCCTGTTTTTGCACTACTTACTTAATTTACCTATTATATATATATATATTTACTGTAATTCACAGTTTTTCCTCCATCGTTATCTATTGCATTGTACCGCTGCCGCAAAGACGACAAAATTTCACAGCATATGCCGGTGCTATTAAACTGGATTCTGATTCCACACACCCACAGTTAAAAATAACACACAAGGGTTAAAACAGTGGCATAGTATCACTCCTAAACTTGCTGCCCATTGCTGCACTGGACAGAGTCAAAGAGAGCCATACAGTGAAGAAATCGGCCAAGTGGTACATGCCAACCCAACCAAGATACCCCATTAAGCTAATCTCATTGTCCAGGTTTGGCCCATATCCCTCGAACCGTTTCCTATCCAAGTACCAGTCCAAATACCTTTTTACCTGTTTTCAATGTACCTGCCTCAGCTGCTTCTTCTGGCAGCTCATTCCATATACTGAGCAGCCTCTGGGTGAGTAAGTGCCCCTTGGATTGTTATTAAATCCCTTCTCTCTCGTCTTCAACCTATACCCTTTAGTTCTTGATTCCCTAAACCTGGAGAAAAGATTTTGTGCATTCATACTACCCATGCCTCTCATAATTTTATACATCTCAATACAGTCCCAACCTGCTCAACTTCTCTCCGTAACTCAGTTCCTCAAGCCTGAGCAACATCCTCATAAGACTCCTCTACACTCTTTCCAGCTTAATAACATCTTTCCTATGGCTGGGTGGTCAAAACTGAACACAGGATTCCAAATGAGAACTCACCAAGGTTCTGTGCAGCTACAAAATAACATCCCAGTTTTTTATACTCAATGACCTGAATGCAAAAGCCAGCATTTATAATGAGCTTAATGTCCTTTGTCTGTAGTTTTTGGCAGCATAAGCAAATTCACACAGTGGCCATTTTATTAGGTGCATCTGTACACCTGCAAATATCTAATCAGCACGAACTCAATGCATAAAAGTATGCAGGCATGGTCAAGAGGTTCAGTTGTTGTTCAGATCAAACATCAGAATGGGGAAGAAATGTGATCTGAGTGACATTGACCGTGGAGTTATTCGTCAGAAGGTATGATATGAGTATCTCAGAAACTGCTGATCTCCTGGGACTTTCACACAGAACAGTCTCTAGAGTTTACAAAGAACAGTGCGATGAACAAAAACCAACCAGTGAGTGGTAGTTCGGTGGGCAATAATGTCTTGTGAATGAGAGAGCTCAGAGGAGAGTGGCCAGAATTGTTCAAACTGATGAGACAGTAATTCCTAACCACATGTAACCACTGTGGTATGCAGAAGAACAGCTCTGAGCACACAGCACATTGAACCTTGAAGAGGATGGGCTACAGCAGCAGGAGACCACGAGCATACACTCAGTGGCCACTTCAGTAGGCACAGGAGGCACCTATTAAAGTGGGTAATGAGTGTAAAAAGAAGCATTAAAATACATATTTGTGCCTTTAATAATAATAATGAAATTACCCCTTGGGTGATCTTGATCATGACAAGAAGTAAGAGTGTCAATCATTCCACTTTCGATACAGGCACTGCCACTGAAACACACATATGTTCACTACATAGCAAGGTTCAGCTGTCTTGGGTCAATGCAAGGCTCCAAACTACAGCTGTGTTATTACGAACAGAAGTTGAAATGAGCGATGGTTGTTTAATGATCGTCTCAGTATGGGGAGTTATTTCCATCCACTCAATGTTTAATTCAAGCACCTGATTTGGCTATTCTGATATTAATAAATTATTTAAAAATGAGAGGAGTCGAAAATTCATTTATTCACTTGTTGGAAAAAAAACAGGTATAACGTGCTGGGATCAAACATGATAAAAATTGAAGGCTTGCACTGAGGTCCTAAACCTATTTCTATGCTCCAAAAATTGGACATTAGCAAGGCCGAGGAAATGTACCAATGAAGAATAGACTGGAGATTCGAAAGAAAAGCTGGCTTGCACAGGACAATTGAAATCATTGCAGGTACATCTCAAGCATATATGGCTAGTGGATCAGAAGACTACCCAAGTAAAAACAATGGATGGCATACCTGAATGATCGATGGGGCTATAGGGTTGGGGTGGGGGGAGTGGTGGAGGATGGAGGTGAAAATGTCCAGTTAACAACCATCCTAAACAAGAGAAAGTCTATCTGAATTGACTTTATTTCTTACATCCTTCACATACATGAGGAATAAAATCTTTATGTTACGACTCCGTCTGAATGTGCAATATACAATCATAGCAATTTATAATAATTTATTAAAAAATAGAACAGTCAATGTAACATGGAAATCCACTCAAATCAGTGTGAGTTAATCAGTCTGATGGCCTGGTGGAAGAAGCTGTCCCAAAGCCTGTTGGTCCTGGCTTCTACGCTGCAGTACCTTTTCCCGGATATGAGCAGTTGGAACAGATTGTGATTGGGGTGACTCGGGTCCCCAATGATCCCTCAGGCCCTTTTTACGCACCTGTCTTTGTAAGGATCCTGAATCATGGGAAGTTCACAATTACAGATGCGCTGGGCTGTCCACACCACTCTCTGCAGAGTCCTGCGATTGAGGGAAGTACAGTTCCCATACCAGGCAGTGATGCAGCCAGTTGGGATGCTCTCAATTGTGTCCCTGTAGAAAGTTCTTAGGATTTAGGGGCCCACACCAAACTGCCTCAACTGTCTGAGGTGAAAGAGGCGCTGTTGTGCCTTTTTCACCACACAGCTGGTGTGGTGTAACCTTAATGTTTAATCCTTAATGTATGTCCTTAATGATTAATTTGTCAGTGAGTTTCCATCATCAACATGGATGGCAGTAGAGAGTGCTTATCATAAGACCATAAGTTATAGAAGCATAATTAGGCCATTTGGCCCATCGAGTCTGCTCCGTCATTTCATCATGGCTAATCTAATTTTCCTCTCGGCCCCAATCTCCTGCCTTCTTCCCGTATCCCTTCATGCCCTGACCAGTCAAGAACCTATCAACCTCTGTCTTAAATATACATACAGACTTGGCCTCTACAGCAGTCCGTGGCAACGAATTCCACAGATTCACCACGCTCTGGCTAGAGAAATTCCTCATCTCTGTTCTAAAAAAAATGTCCCTCTATTCTGAGGTTGTGTCCTCTGGTCTTAGACTCTCCCACCATAGGAAACATCCTCTCCACATTCACTCTGTCAAGGCCTTTCACCATTTGATAGGTTTCAATGAGGTCACCCCTCATTCCTTTGAATTCTGGTGAGTACAGGCCCAGAGCCATCAAACGCTCTTCATATGACAAGCCGTTTAAACCTGGAATCATTTCTGTGAACCTCCTCTGAACCTTCTTCAGTTTCAGCACATCCTTTTTAAATTAAGGGCCCAAAACTGCTCACAATACTCCAAGTGAGACTTCACCAGTTCCTTCTAAAGTCTTGACATTACACCCCTGTTCTGGACGTCAGCTGGGCCAACTACATAAACAAGATGGCAATAAGAACAGCTGGGATGTGGCAAGTGTCTCACCTCCTGATACCCCAAGGCTCTTCCACCATCTGCAAGGTTTATGTCAAGCGTGTGATGAAATATTCGTTACTTGGGTACCACTGGAACAACATACAAGAAGTTCAATACCATCTGAGGTAAAGCTGTCTGTGAAGTTGCCACCTCAGTTGCCACCCTATAGAAGCCATTGCCCCTACGATCTTCGTACAAACACTGGCTACAGCATGTGCCATCCATTGCAGTTACTTGTCGAGTCTATTTCAACAAGACCTTTTTAGACCACAGTGCTCTAGGGACATGGGAACACAACTAGCCGCACCTTCAGAATCAGAATCAGAATCAGGTTTATTATCACTGGCATGTGACGTGAAATTTGTTAACTTAGGAGCAGCAGTTCAATGCAGTATATAATCTAGAAGAGAAGAAAAATAAAATAAAATAAATAATAAATAAATAAATAAATAATAGTTTACGTTTATTGAATAGATTTAAAAACATGCAAAAATCAGAAATACTGTATATTAAAAAAAGTGAGGTAGTGTCCAAGGGTTCAATGTCCATTTAGGAATCGAATGGCAGAAGGGAAGAAGCTGTTCCTGAATTGCTGAGTGTGTGCCTTCAGGCTTCTGTACCTCCTACCTGATTGTAGCAGTGAGAGAAGGGCATGCCCTGGGTGCTGGAGGTACTTAATAATGGACGCTGCCTTTCTGAGACACTGCTCCCTGAAGATGCCCTGGGTACTTTGTAAGCTAGTTCCCAAGATAGAGCTGACTAGATTTACAACCTTCTGCAGCTTCTTTCGGTCCTGTGCAGTAGCCCCTCTATACCAGACAGTGATGCAGCCTGTCAGAATGCTGTCAACGGTACATCTATGGAAGTTTTTGAGTGTATTTGTTGACGTACTGAATCTCTTCAAACTCCTAATGAAGTATAGCCGCTGCCTTGCTTTCTTTATAACTACTTTAGCATGATTCAGAAATATGACATGGCAACAAAACAGAATATTTGGACATTGATTTCAGAAACAGGAGCCATGCATACACTCCTGTCTACATCAACGGTGTTGATGTTGAGAGCTCCTAGGTCCTAGGTGTGAACATCTAGGTCCTGATCCAACCACATGGATGTTATGGCCAAAGAAAGCTCGCCAATGCCTCTACTTCCACAGATAGATAAATAAATTCAGCACATCCCCATTGATTCTCACCAATTTTTATCAATACACCATAGAAAGCATTATGTCTGAATGCATAACAGTTTCGTATGGCAACTGCTTTGTACACAACTTAAAGAAACTTTGTACACAAATTAAAAAATTGTGGACACAGCTCAGCACATCAGAGAAACCAGCTTTTCCTCTGTGGACCCTGTCAATATTTATCGCTGCCACAGTAAAGCAGCTACTATAATCAGACGGGACCCACCCTGAATTCTTTCTTTTCCCCTCTCCCATTGGGCAGAAGATAAAAACGTCTGAAAGCATGGATCAGCATGCTCAAGGACAACTTCTATCCCATTGTTATCAAACTCTTGAATGGATCTCTTGTACGATAAGATGGACTCTTGGCCTCTTGGTTATAATCTTGTACATTATTGTTTACTTGCACTGCGCATTTTCAGTGGCTTTTACACTTCAATCTGAATTCTTAATGTTTTACCTGATCCCAGCTCAATACACTGTGTAATGGTATGATCTGTATAAACAGCGTACAAGACAAGCTTTTCACCGTATCTTGGTATCGGTGACAAAACAGTCCAAAATCAATACCAAATTATATTGCCAACTATTTGTTGTTGCTGTGTCTAACTCCTGGAACTCCATTCTTAACAGCACCACAGAAGTACCATTACCAGACGGGCTACAGTGGGGCAGCACAGTAGTGTAGTGGTCAGCACAACGCTTTACAGTACAGGTGACCAGGGTTCATTTCCCACCGCTGCTGTAAGGTGTTTGTACATTCTCCCCACGACTACGTGGGCTTCCTCCCACAGCCCAAAGACTACCAGTTGGCAGGTTCATTGTTCACTGCAAGTTGTCCCATGATTAGGCTAGGATTAAGTAGCGGTGTATCTCAATAAAACCGTTCACCAACACCTTTAACATGAAATGGACCAAAGGATGCAGCACAGGCTCAGACCCTTTGACTAACATTGCCTCCTCCAATCATGATGTTATTAAACTAAGTCTCTCCTGCCTGAACACAATCTATATACCACCATTTTCTGTATCTTTTTCCATCACAGCCCACAGCAGCCCATTCCAGGCATCTATTAGTTCTGCAGAAAAAAAAACTTGCCTTGCATATCTTCTTTAAACTTCTCCCACTCTCTGTTAATGCATGTCCTCTTGTACTTGAGATATCACCAATAATCAAATTCTCTCTGTTTAATCTAATAACACTGACATTATCTACAATTCTTTTTCTGAACGGTAATTAGCAAGCAATTTTTTTTTCATTAGCATCTGTGTGAAGTCATTAAATAAACTACCTCTTCATCATTCCCTCCTTCAAACATAAGCTTTTAATCCATGTTTGGAGTTCGCAGTTACACCATATCCTGAGCCATGAGCTCATTCCCACAATGTTTTGGCCAAGTCTGATGCCAAATCATTCCATATCAAATTCATTCCATCAATCACCACATAGCTGTAGGCTGGACTCAAGAAGTTCTCCTGCGCCAAGCAATTATTGAACATTTATTGAGACTTATTAGCTCTGCTACTTAATGATTCACAATATTTGTCCAAGTAGATGTGATATATATCTTATCATCAAATGTTATCCTGAGTAGGAAGTGAATGAATTAGCAGAAAGTACTGAGCAGTGCGGACTCAAAAAGAAAGAGAAAATCACAAAATATTATATGAATCAGAATCAGGTTTAATATCACTGGCATGTCGTGAAATTAGTTAATTTTGTGGCAGCAGTACAATGCAATACATGATAATATAGAAAAAAACTGTGAATTACCGTAAGTATATACAAACATTCGTATATGTTTATCAAATAGCTACATCCAATAAGTAGTGCAAAAAGAGAAATTAAAAAGTAGTGAGGTAGTATTCATGGGTTCAATGTCCATTCAGAAATCGGATGGCAGAGGGAAAGAAACTGTTCCTGAATCACTGAGTGTGCGCCTTCAGGCTTCTGTACCTCCTGAAGGCTTCTGAAGGTATTTTAACAAATGAAGTAGGCATAAAGTCAAACCAGAGTATATTAAGTTAAAAATTATGTCAGTAAAAAACATTTCTTGCATTCAACATGTGTTAAATATCTGGAAAAGATCACTGGAATGTTTATAGAATGAACAAACTGGGGGCATTCAAATTCAGCTGCTCGAGAGTACCAGAGAGAGTCTTTATTTGTCCTTGGCTTTTAAGATTTCATATTTCCTTGTATTTTCAGAGAAGGTAATATCAATGTATTGGACCAAATGTGGATTTGAATTACTTGCAGAATGAGAAACTAGTTAGCTATTGATATTAAAAAATATAACTTGGAGGCAAAGATTAGTTTTCCCATGTATTAGTTCCAACATGCCTTCAATGCTGATCAGTAACATCACACAAATGTAACTCACTGGCTTGACAATGGGCTTTATTGAAACTCAAAGGCTTCATAAGGTAATATATGCCGTATTTTTGCTGCAGTTTAACAACTTATCCTAGGCAAAGATAGTACTTGTTTTCAGTGGACGATTCCTGTCACTGCCTGTAAGGAGTTTGTACGTTCTCCCCGTGACCTCATGAGCTTCCTCCCACATTCCAAGGAGGTACCAGTTGGTAGGTTAATTGGTCATTGTAAATTGTCCCATGATTAGGTTAGGGTTAAATCGGGGGTTGCTGGGCTTGAACAGTTGCTGTATCTCAATTGAAGGCTTGGAAGGGTGTCTTCTGTGCTGTATCTCAATAAAAATGAAAACTAAAAAGGTAACAAAAGTTGACTAGATTGATAAGAATCTGAAATTAAAGCTTTGTTTAGAATCAAAATCAGAACCAGGTTTATTATCACAGTTCCTTGAGGTTGTTAAAGCTGGGGATGGTAATGGAGACAAGCTCTCATTAACTATTATGTTCCCATTGGCGTGCACCTCAAATAGCTTCTGACAACCAAGTCGAGCTCCTGGCTTTCATGTGTGGCTTAGCTATTAAGACTGGTGGAACTGTTGCTACTGACAGGAGAAAGGGCACAGGTGAGCTACTGGAGATTTAAAACCAGTCACTTCGGGCATATGGGGCTTGTCAGCTTTAGTTGGCAGCTCATCTAAAAGAAGGAAAACTCTGATCTCAAACCTCCACTGCCTTGTGTCCATACCATCTCATGGGAAGGCTTCGAGAGTAAATCCCGAGGGAAAAAGTCTGGAGCTGGGGTCCCTAAGACAGTCCTACATTGAGTTCAAAGCTGACTGACAACTCCTGTGACTCTGCTGGAACCGAACTGTGTAGATCTCTGCTGTTCCTTTGGGTTCATCAGATGTGTGGAGAGGGGGAGCTTGCTACATGGGTAACAGCTTGCTCTCCATATTGTACTGCCCAGGTTTGCATATCTAGACAATTAGGACACAATACCCATGGCCAACTCTGACTGACAGAGGCCCTCACTCACTCGTTTCTTACATGACATGAAATTTGTTTTGCAGCAGCAGTACAGTGCAAAGGCATACAATTACTAAAAATTACAAATACAAGTAAATAAATATTTAGAAACATAGAAAACCTACAGCATAATACAGGCCCCTCGGCCCACAAAGCTATGCCAAACATGTCCTTACCTTAGAAATTACCTAGGGTTACCCATAGCCCTCTATTTTTCTGAGCTCCATGTACATCACCTGTCCAGGAGTCCCTTAAAAGATCATATCGTTTTCGCCTCCAGCACCGTCGCCAGCAGCCCATTCCACACACTCACCACTCTCTGCGTAAAAAACTTACCCTTGACATCTCCTCTGTACCTACTTCCAAGCACCTTAAAACTATGTCCTCTCGTGCTAGCCATCTCAGCCCTGGGAAAAAGCCTCTGACTATCCACATGATCAATGTCTCTCATCATCTTATAGACATCTATCATGTCACCTCTCATCCGTTGCTCCAAGGCCGAATTCACTGAACCTATTCTCAAAAGGCATGCTCCCTAATCCAGGCAACATCCTTGTAAATCTCCTCTGCACCCTTTCTATGGTTTCCACATCCTTCCTATAGTGAGGCGACCAGCATTAAGCACAGTACTCCAAGTGGGGTCTGACCAGGGTCTGATATAGCTGCAACATTACCTCCCGGCTCTTAAACTCAATCCCACGACTGATAAAGGCCAATGCACCGTATGCCTTCTTACCCACAGAGTCAACCTGCGCAGCTGCTTTGAGTGTCCAATGGACTTGGACCTCAAGAACCCTCCGATCCTCCACACTGCCAAGAGTCTTACGATTAAACTATATTCTGCCATCATATTTGATCTACCAAAATGAACCATCTCACACTTATCTGGGTTGAACTCCATCTGCCACTTCTCAGCCCAGTTTTGCATCCTATCAATGTCTCGTTGTAATCTCTGACAGCCCTCTACACTATCCACAACACCTCTAACCTTTGTGTCATCAGCAAATTTACTAACCCATCCCTCCACTTCCTCATCCAGGTCATTTATAAAAATCACGAAGAGTAGGGGTCCCAGAACAGATCCCTGAGGCACTCCACTGGTGACCGTGCAGAATATGATCCATCTACAACCACTCTTTGCCTTCTGTGTGCAAGCCAGTTCTGGATCCACAAAGCAATGTCCCCTTGAATCCCATGCCTCCCTACTTTCTCAATAAGCCTTGCATAGGGTACCTTGTCAAATGCTTTGCTGAAGTCCGCATACACTACATCTACTGCTCTACCTTCATCAATGTGTTTAGTCACATCCTCAAAAAATTCAGTCAGGCTCGTAAGGCATGACCTGCCCTTGACAAAGCCATGCTGACTATTCCTGATCATATTATGCCTCTCCAAATGTTCATAAATCCTGCTTCTCAGGATCTTCTCCATCAACTTACCAACCACCGAAGTAAGACTCACTGGTCTATACTTTATTAAATAAATTAAAGGAATAATGTTATGGGTTCATGGACTATTCCGAAATCATATAACAGAGAGAAAGAAGAAGTTTGTGAGCCATTGTGTGTCGTAGGGGAAGATGTTTCTTCATGCACCACATTTATTGAAAACATTTATTGCTAAATCGGTTTGTTATTGTCACATGTCCTCAGATACAATGAGAAACTTGTCTTGCATAATGCCTGGGCTCAATAGTTTGGACAGCCATTTCAGAGGACAAGCAAGGGCTGACCACCGTGCTAGTCTGAACCAGATGAGGACACTACCTCCCCCATCTCTGGAGCCACCTCTCACTGCTCAGTCATCAACGAGAAAATTCACCATCACCTTCAAAGCACCATCCGAGCCTTTATCAAGCACCAACTTCATTCATTCATTTATCTAAGGAAAAAAATGTTGGTACACTACAAGATATGAATATCAGAAATCGAAACAAGTGTAGACACCTACTCACTAGCACCTGTCCAGCCAGGAGATAATGCCATTTTCCTGAGCTAACCTGATATCCCTTGATACTATTAATATCTAAATATTTATTGATTTCTGTCTTAAATATACAGAGCTACTGAGCCTTGTGGCCCCTCTCAAGTAAAGATTCACCACTCTCATGGTAAAAGGATTTCTTCTCAGCCACCACCCTGAATGACTGACCCGGGTTCTAAACACCCCAGCCAAGGGCAGATCAACCGTGAAGCCTTCCTAAAATGCTACATATTTTAATCAGATCACTTCCCAGTCATCTAAACTCAAGAGAGTACTCACCTTATCTGATTAATCCATTGTGATACCCAAAACACATCACTGTACAAATCATAAAACATAGAACATAGAAATCTAAAGCACATTACAGGCCCTTCGGCCCATAATATTGTGCCAACCATGTAACCTGCTCTAGAAACTGCCTGGAATTTCCCTACCGCATAGCCCTCTATTTTTCTAAGCTCCATGTATCTACCTAAGGGTCTCTTAAAAGACCCTATTGTATCCGCCTCTACCTCCTTCTCAGGCAGTGCATTCCACGCACCCACCACGCTCTGTGTGAAAAGTCTACCTCTGACATCCCCCCTGTCCCTGCTTCCAAGCACCTTAAAACAATGCCCCCCTGTGTTAGCCATTTCAGCCCTGGGAAAAAGCCTCTGTCTATCCACACAATCAATGCCCCTCATCAGCTTATACACCTCTATCAGGTCACCTCTCATCCTCCGTCGCTCCAAGGAGAAAAGGCCAAGTTCACTCAACTGATTCACAAAATGCATGCTCTCCAATCCAGGCACATCATCCTTCAATATGCACTGTCTGTGACAATATTCATGTGGCCCCAGTTCTCATATATATTTCTGAAACATGGACTGCTTACAACCAACACCTTAAGGGAGGAGGGGTGCTCCTTGTACTGTCTTCACAAATCCCTCCAAACCTGTTGGCATTATTAATACTCTCCCGAGCCAACATCTCCAGTTTCAAGTGTCTAACCACATGCAGTCAGCTATACTGTGCGAGCCATATTGTTTGGTAACTTTATTTTTGCTGTCTGAGATTCAGGGCGGAGTAGGTCCTTCCAGCCCTTCGAGCCACGTTGCCTAGCAACCCTCCAATTTAATTGCTCACTTAATCACAGGACAATTTACAATGACCAATTAGCCAACCAACCAGGTAACTGGCGCTGTAATAACGACACCCTAACAATTTGAAAATCTAGTCTAGCTAATTAAGACTCAAATGAGCAGACATATTTCAGATACAGAAAGCTTCTGGCTAAATGTATTTCAAAGCAAACTCAAATATTAAAAAAAAAGCATAAAGCTATTCAAATAAACCTGCAGTAACTAGCAATTACCCATTACCCAGCAGCATGGAAAACGATCACACAATATGCCTCTGCTGATACTCTTATTCACAGTAAAATTCTCTAAAATGCCTTTGCTTTACTTACAGTCAATTAATTCGCTTCCTTCTGAGGGAGAGTACTTTGGAAGTGAAGTGATTTAATAATCAACATTTAGCTGCAGTAGAGTGCAAGTGGTTAAAGAAATAAAGGGAACGCAGATCAGGGCATTGCCTTTCAAAGTCCAACCACTGTGAGAGGTGAAAGCGGGTAAGACTGGGCAATAGGACCCTTATGAAGCTATAGAGACCAATCCCCCATACAGTCGATAAAATGGATTACAGCAATGTTGAACTCCAACCATATGATCGACTTTGGACGTTGGAGATACAAGGTCAGTCAGAGCTAATGGCCCAAGAAGAAGAAGAAAGTCAGGATATCGCAGTTCCTTTAGGAACCGAGTCCTATTCAATTTGGTATCAGTGGGATTCAGATGCTGCAAATTACAATAATATTATAACTTCTAGATGGGAAAGCAAAGAAATAGACTTTTTTTCTAACATAGCCATTTAGGTCCTCAGATATTCTGCAGAAGCAACGAGCTGCAGGCAGCTAAGGAGGGAAAGGAAATGTTTTGGCCCAAGACATTTAAACTGGAGCATCTGGAGCAAACTCAAAGAGTCACAGGGAGAACGTGAAAACTCCACACAGGCAGCACTGGAGGTCAGGACTAAGTCTCAGTCACTGGAACTGTGCCAACGTGCTGCCCTTTAGTTGATGTGCGAGTGACAAGTCACTGGGAAGTAAGTGGGGCAATGAGACTGGGAATTGCCCTGAGAGGCATCACTGACTCAGTAGGCCAAATGCCTCTTAACCCTTAATAGAATGAGAACATATTGGCGAAGACAGGAGGATTTCCTCTGCTCTCCTCTGAAAAATACCATGAAAACATTTACCAATATGATGTGGGCCTTGTGGAGAGGGTCCAGAGGAGGTTCACAAAGATGATTCCAGGAATGAAAGGGTTATCATACAAGGAATGTTTGATGGCTCTGGATTTGTACTCACTGGAATTCGGAAGGACAAAGGGGGATCTCATTGAAGCCTTTCGAATGTTGAAAGGCCTAGACAGAGTAGATGTGGAAAGGATGTTTCCCATGGTGGGAGATTCTAGGACAAGAGGACACAGCCTCAGGATAGAGGGGCGCCCTTTCAAAACAGAGATGCGGAGAAATTTCTTTAGCCAAAGGGTGGTGAATTTGTGGATTTTGTTGCCACATGCAGCTGTGGAGGCCAGGTTGTTGAGTATATTTAAGGCAGAGATTGATAGGTTCTTGATTGGACATGGCATCAAAGGTTACGGGGAAAAGGCCGGGAACTGGGGTTGAGATGGAGTTAAAAAAAAAGGATCAGCCATGATTGTATGGAGGAGCAGACTCGATGGGCCAGATGGCCTAATTCTGCTCCTATGTCTTATGGTCTTACCTAGCAGTATGGAGACTGCGGATGCTGGAATCTACAGCAACATACAAAATGCTGAGCACCTTTGGAGGGGATCATCAAATCGTCATCTATCCGTTCCTTCTACAGATGCTGGCTCACCTGCTGAGTTCCTCCAGCTTTATTAGTTTGGATCATTGGTTCCTGTCAAAAGGAAGGATAGGCATGGAAAGATAAGAGAACCTTGGATGTTCAGAGAGGTGATGAATTTAGTCAAGAAGACGAAGGAAAAGTATCTAAAACTTCGGAAGTTAGGAACTAAGAAAGCACATGAGAATTATAAAGAAGCCAGAAAGAACTAAGGAAGGGAATTAGGAAAGACAGGGGTGGGGGCAGGGTGTCCATGAAAAGTCCTTTGCAAGTAGGATTAAAGTGAATCTCAAGGCATTCTATACATACATCCAGAGCAAGAGGGTAACTAGGGAGAGGGTGAGCCCACTCAAGGGTAAAGTGGGGAACATTTGCTTTGTTTGGGAGAACGTGAGTGAGGTACTTTGCTTCAGTACTTAACAAGGAATAGGATATGGAAGACCAAGAGGTCAGTGCTGAGTATATAAATACATTAGAGCATTTAGACGTCAAGGAGGAAGAATTGCTGGGCCTCCTAATGAGTACTAAGATGGATAAGTCCCCAGGGCCAGATGGGATTTACCCCAGGTTATTGAAGGAGGCAAGAGACAAGATTGCTGAGACCTTGACCATATCTTCGTGTTCTCTGTAGGCACAGGCTAATGTTGAACCAATATTTGATGTTACCAACACAAAACACACTCGTGAGGGAAAATCAGAAGCCATGGCTTACTGCAGAGGTCTATGCCAAGCTGAGGGATTGTGATGCTGCCTTTAGATTGGGAGATGCGACAGCTCACAGGGAAGCAAGAACTGTGCTTTCCCACTCCATCCAGAAGGTAAAATGGGAGCACTGTCAGCGAATTTACAGTCACTTCTGCAGTACCTGAGACACAGGGCGCAAGTGACAGGGAATCCAGAGGGTTACAGACTACGTCTACCCTACACATCAGTGACCAGGATGCTTCACTCTCTGAGAGGCTGAATGTCTTCTACACTCAGTTTGCTGCACAGGACGAAGTACTGGCGAGGAAGGCACCCCACTCCCCAGTGGAGCAAACATGGCATCTGGCTGAGTCGAGGTGAGGAAGACCCTGGTCAGAGTCAACCCGTGCAAAGCAGTGGGGTCTGGTAATATACCAGGTTGGGTTCTGAAAGATTGTGCAGCCCAGGAGCAATCCATTGTCCCTTCAGTTTTCAAGGTGGTAACCATCATTCCGGTGCCAAAGTAGGCCACAGTAACATGCCTAAATGACTATCATCCAGTGGCATTAACATCAACCATTATGAAATTTTTTCAGTGGCTGGTCATAGAGCACATTAAGGCCTTTCTTCCAGCTACACTGGGTCCTTTCCAGTTTACTTGTCACTTAAATTGATCCACCAACGCTGCAATAACCTCTGCCCTCCACTCTGCCCTGTCCCATCTGGAAAATGGAGTCACATATGCCAGACTGCTGCTTATAGGTTTCAGTTCAGTGTTCAACACCATCATACCCCTGAAACTGATGGGGAGACTGTCCTCGCAGGGTCTCAACACTTCCCTCTGCAATTTCATACCGGACTTCTAAACAGTAACGCCACAGTCAGTCCATATGGGCAGCAACATCTCTCGTCCCATTACGCTGAGCACTGGCACTCCCCGTGGCTCTGTGCTCAGCCCACGGCTGTTCACACTGCTGTCGCATGACTGTGTCGCAGGATCCGGCTCAAACCATGTCAATGAGTTTGCGGATGACACAACAGTGGTTGGCCGCATCAATGACGATGACAAGGTGAAGTTTAGAGAGGAAGGGGAGCAGCTGGTGGATTGGTGTGAGCCTGAATGTGGAGAAAACCGAGGAAATCATTGTGGACTTCAGGAAGGTGCAGACAAACCATCCTTCTCTGTGAATACATGGCTCCTCCATAGAGAGTTAAATACACCAAGTTCCTGGGAGCTCACATCATGGATGACCTCACCTGGTCCCTTAGTATCACCTCCCTCAATAAGAAGGCACAGCAGCACCTCCACTTCCTAAGAAGACTGAGGCAAGCAAGGCTCCTACCACTGACAGCATCCTGACAAGTTGCATCTCCATCTGCTTTGGGAGCAGTCAAGGATTGGACCTGAGGTCCCTATAAGGACTGAGAGGATGAGAGGAGTGTCCCTACTATCCATCGGGGACAATTATCAGGAGTATTGTATATACACGGTCCTTAGTATTATTAAGGATCCCACCCATCCGTCCAGCACCTTCTTTGAATTTCTACCATCAGGCAGGAGACTACGAGGCATGAAAACAAGAACAGTCAGGATGAGAAACAGTTTATTCTCCCAGGCCATTAGGCTTCTGAACTCCCGGCCGCATCGTATTCAAAGTGTCACTGGTTAATCTGTTCCGTACCTTACAATATTTAATATTAATATTTAATATACAATATTTAATATTTAATATTAATGCATTTTAATTTGTTATTATGTGTGATTCATCTGTAGATTTTATCCTTACCTTCATAATTTAAGGCCATGACCCTTAACAGTGTTGCAGAGCAGAGAGATCTTGGGATCCAAGTTCATAGCTCCATGAAACCTGCTACACAGGTTGATAAGGTGGCTAAGAATACTTATGGAATTATTAATCAAGGCATTGAGTTCAAAAGTCAAGAGGTTACATTGTAACTTTATAAGACTTTGGTTAGGCCACATCGCTGGTTGCCCCATTATAGGAAGGATGTTGAGGCTTTGGAGAGGGTCCAGAAGAGGTTTATCAGGATGCTGCCTGATTTAGAGGGCATATGCTGGAGAAACTTGGGTTGTTTTCTCTGGAGAAGCGGAGGCTGAGGAGAAATCTGATAGAGGTTTATAAGATTATGAGAGACACAGTTAGAATAGACAGGGAGTATCTTTTTTCCTAGATAGAAATATATTATTGTGTACAGTTTTGGGCACCAAATTATACAAAAGATGTCAACAAAATAGAGAGAGTACAGAGAAGGTTTACTAGAATGTTACCTGGCTTTCATCACCTAAGTTACAGAGAAAGGTTGAACAATTTGGGTCTTTATTCTTTGGAACGTAGAAGGTTGAGGGGGGACTTGATAGAGGTATTTAAGATTATGAGAGGGATAGATAGAGTTGATGTGGATAGGCTTTTTCCATTGAGAGTGGGGGAGATTCAAACAAAAGGACATGAGTTGAGAGTTAAAGGGCAAAAGTTGAGGGGTAACATGAGGGGGAACTTCTTTACTCGGAGAGTAGTAGCTGTGTGGAACGAGCTTCTAGCAGAAGTGGTTGAGGCAGGTTTGATGTTGTTGTTTAAAGTTAAACTGGATAGATATATGGAAAGGAAAGGAATGGAGGGTTATGGGCTGAGTCCAGGTCAGTGGGACTAGATGAGAGTAAGAGTTCGGCACGGACTAGAAGAGCCAAGATGGCCTGTTTCTTTGCTGTAATTGTTATATGGTTATTTTACCAAAGGGCATGCATTGAAGGAAAAAGGGAGTAGGTTCAAAGGGGATGTGAGAAGTAAGTGTTTTACTCTGAGAGCGGTGGATGTCTGGAATGCGCTGCCTGGTATGGTAGTCGAAGCAAATACATTAGATGCTTTTAAGAGATGTTAAAAATAGGAGGAATGAAGAAGATGGAAGGATATGATATTGCGTAGGTAGGAGGAATTAGTTTTTGATTTACTTTTTAGCTGGTTCAGCACAAAATTGTAGGCTGAAGGGCCTGTTCGTGAGCTGTACTGTTCTATGTTCCATGTTCATTCAATTCCTGGCAGTCAACCATAAATTACCCCACAATAGGTGGAGATAAGTCCATGGCCAGATTACCATGATCTTATTGAATGGCGGAGCAGGCTCGATGGGCCAGATGGCCGACTCCTGCTCCTATTTCCTATTTCTTACATTCTTACATTGGTTGAGTTTACTCCTCACTGAAACCCTCAAGGTAATTTCTAAGAATGGGATGTAAACTCGAGCGGCAAGCAGCTGACATTTAAGCTCCAGATGAAGGTTTTTTTTCTAATAATACCCAGTGCTTAGTTGTGCTTCATAAACACTCCCACTATCTGCTACTTATTGATCTTCCTCAGGCAATCAACGCAATAATTAAAATCAAGGAAGATGGGGTGGATGGCTGATTGCATCTTTGTGATTTATAACGTTGTTGTGGTAATTTCCTCAGAATTATACCAGTACGATTGAATTAAGATAGTAATTGCCTCCGGATGACTGGCAATCCTGCTAGAGGCATGCTGTGCCTTTTCCTAGTCCCGCTTCCCACAGACGAGTAATTAATGTGCTTAGACAGACTAAGGTTTGCTCCTTCCCCAAGAGTCAATTATGAAGCAGAACCCAACTGCAGTTTTAAATCTGTGAGTGACAGCATGCGCTCGCTTTTTCACACAGAAGTTCTTCTTTATCTAATCACCTTGTGCCAAGGGAAGTCAGAAGAGAAATGTAGCCTGGGATGTAAACAAGAATAACAGGAGCAATTAGAGAGCAGTGGATATATCCTATCTACAGAGCAACTATTTCAAACCTTGCAGTCCCTAACCCACTTGAGCCAGTCCGCCAGTCGAGTCTGCTCTGCAACTCAGTAAGATCATAGCTAAACAGACTGTGAATTCAAATCGACATTCCTGCCTATCCTTGGTAATGTATTTCCCACTTCCTTCTCAAGAATCACTCTGCCTCTTTCTAACATAAATACAAAGACTTCCTAATGGCCTTTGAGGAAAAGACCTTCAAAGCCTCACAATTCAAAATGATTTTCCCTCTTTTCATTCTTACATCCTCCAAGAGGACCACTACCTTGTCGTGGGTTTGGAGGCCTGCATGCCTCAAGACCCGGAGAGCTACGTTGGCTGGAGTCAGGGCTTTATGCTTTGGCTCTAGGTAGGGCCATACCAAACAGGTCAAAGGGGGTAGAGGACAGTACAAGAGTGACCTACCAGTCCTCCAGGTTTGGGGATCCAACTCAGGGCTAACAACCTTGACTGGTCAAACAAAATGGTTATGGAAACAGAAATGAAGAATCCTACTTCTGAGTGTGATGGTATTCCTGGGACTCCACCTGGGAATGCTTGACGGACAGCAGTGAAAACCAAGAGGAATCTACTGACATGTTGAAGGAAGCCTTGAACACCACCAGAGATGGAAGACCTTCATAGCTGACCTAAACACCAGCGGCATAAATAAGTTGTTCTTAAATGACTGCAAGGCTTAACATTTGAGCAACTTTCTTCTTCAATGATATTCATTTCCGCTCATTCATAATAACCACAGAACGATGGCTGAATAATGAACTTGGTCCCAGTAATAAGAAAGGGAAGGGGAGATCCAGATCAGCCAAAGAATAAAACTAGCAACATGGAGCCCCGACTGATCTCAGCAACAGGACCTTGAAAATGAATCATAACGTCAGCTTCCGCACATTGCAACTTCTTGCGAGACGCTGGCAGGAGCCCTTGGTAATGGCCCCGGGTACAGTGACAAGAGAGGCTGACTCAGAACATAAGTGAGCAGCCTTGGTTTGGCTACAGCTCAGGGCCAAGGCTGTTGGTGAGAGTTTCTTTAAAGGGTGTGGATCTCTGTCCCATTTGAGTTCCTTCCCATGGGGTCCCACAACTTCTCCCTTGGGACAGTCTGCCAGAGAACCCCCCACCACAGCACCAGCTCATCCGACGATTGCTCCAAAATTAGGGATATCACCAGCTGCACCATGGCACATTAAGCAGGCTCCCCATCTATCCTTTGCAGCAGCTATTGCCCAATTTCTCCCATCTAAAATTATACGAGATCGGAATGTCAGTTATATAGTCCATCACTCTCACCTGGTTTCACCAGTCACCTACCAGTTTTATTTTACTTTAGCGATAGAGTGCGGAGTAGGACTTTCTGGCCCTTCGAGCCTTGCTGCCCCGGCATCCCTGACAACCCTGATCTTAACACGAACCTAATCACGGGACAAATTACAATAACTAATTAACCCACCTGGTACATCTGTGAACTGCGGGAAGAAACCGGAAAAGATGTATAGACTCCTTCCAGATTGCACCAGGATTGAACACCGAACTCCAAAGGCCCGAGCAGTGACAGCACCGCGATAACCGCTATGCGACTGCCACGCACTGGTATTCCTCTCCTCCCCCCGCCTTGTTGTTCCGCTCCTGCCTCCTATCTTTCCCTCAGCCCAAGACGTCAGGATTGTTTATTTCCCTCCACAGATGCTGCCTGCCCTGCTGAGTTCCTCCAGCGTTTTGTGAGTGTCAGCCATGTAACCCAGTCCTGCTTTCTTAACCTACTACCTATTCCTGACTCTATTCTGTCTACAGGAGGGAAAGTATCACTGGGGTAGAGGTTAAAATGCAGTCAGCATGGTACAATGGTGGTTAGCACAACACTTTATAGCACCAGCGGAAGGTATTCAATTCTCCACCACTGTCTGTAAGGAATTTGTACATTCTCCCTGTGACCAAGTGGGTTTCCACTGGGTGTTCCGGTTTCCTCCCACATGCCAAACACATATGGCTTCATAAAGGTTACTAAGTTGTGGGCATGCTATATAGGTGCTGGTAGCATGGCAACATTTGTGGGCTGCCCCCAGTACATCCTCAGAGAATGTTGATTGTTGGTGCAAGCAACACATTTTACTGTTTGTTTCGATGTTAAAAGGGCATCCGTTAGTCTTGCGAGACCATGGATCTGCGTCTGGAAGGTCTTCACTCTCCAGGGCACAGGCCTGGGCAAAGTTGTATGGAAGACCAGCAGTTGCCCATGCTGCAAGTCTCCCCTCTCCACAACACCAATGTTGTCCAAGGGAAGGGCATTAGGACCCATACAGCTTGGCACCAGTGTCGTCGCAGAGCACTGTGTGATTAATTGCCTTGCTCAAGGACACAACACATGTTCCCTCGGCTGGGGCTCGAACTCACGACCTTCAGGTCACTAGTCCAATGCCTTAACCACTTGGCTACGTGCCCACTGTTTCGATGTACATGTGACAAATAAAACTAAACTTTAAAATCTATAATGACCCTGCTTTTGGATGACAACACATTGGCAAGGATGGCATGGATAAACCTGGTTCCATTCTGTACAACTCTGTGACATTGAATGACAGGAAAACTAATTTGAACAGTTGTGAAACTATACCAAAATTCAAACCAGAATCAGGTTTATTATCTCTGACATATGTCATGAAACTCATTATGTTGTGGCAGCAGTACAATGCAAGTTATAAAATATACTATAAATTGCAGTAAGAAATATATATAAAAAATTAAAACAAGTGCAAAATGAGAACAAATGGGTTCATTGACCGTTCAGAAAGCTGATGGTGGAGGTGACGAGGAAGACCATTTCAGCCCTTTGGCTGAACACCCCACAATTCCCTGTCACTGCATCATTTCTCTCTCAAGTGAAGCCAAGACATTCACTCTTCAGAATTTAAATTAGTGTCCCCTCAGGCAAGGCTTGCCCTCTGGCTGCAGGAGGTCAGGAAGCACCTGCAGGGAACCAAAAGGTGGCAGAGCACCAGCAGAGACGAGCTTGGATGGCAATGTAAACCTTAAACTGGGCACGCTGCTAAGCTGGAGATGGCATGCAGAAGGCATGCTGGCTTCCAGCCCGAGACAGCTCCCTGCTGCGGAGTTCGATGTCTGGATTGAACCTGAAGGCTACTGAGCACCCAGAGGGGGAGAAAAGACATCAGTTTACAATTTTTAAGTTTTCTACACAGAACAACTTTGGTGTTACAGAATGATGCAGAACAGAAATTAGCCTTTTGGCCCATCACGTCCATGCTGAGCTTTATGCTGATTTATGCTAATCTCATTTGCATATATTAAGTCTGAATCCTTATTTAAGTGCCTGACTAAATATCTTTTAATATTTGGCTATATTTGGTGATAGTATTTGGCTCCACTACCTCCTATGGTACCAAGTTCCAGATATCAACCACTCTCTGTTCGAATAGTATAACTTTCTGCTTAACCTTAAACCAACGCCCCCTTGTTTTTGATACCTCTACCACAGAAAAAAGATTCTATCTAGCCTACCTTTGATTCTTATACGGCTACATTATCCTTCATCCTCCAGTTAAAATAACCCCAGCCTATCCAATCTCTCCCCATACAGTGTACAGTACTGTGTAAAAGTCTTAGACAATATCTCTCTCTCCCCCGTCTCTCTCTGTATATGTGTGTGTGTGCGTCTGAGATTTTCACACAGTACTGTAGCAATTTTATGTATTGCTGCAGCGAAGAGAAAACAAATTTCATGACAGATGTGAGTGACGATAAACCTGATTCCGGTAAGGGTCTCTATTGGGGACTGAGAGTGGGAAGGGGGCAGGGAGAGGGGAACCATGATCAGAAGAGGGGGAAGGGAGCGGGAAGCACCAGAGAGACACTCTGTAAAGATCAACAAGCCAATTGCTTGTAATCAAATGACCTTGCCTAGTGTCTCAGGGCCTGGTGTGATGGCACCTGTGCCATCCCCTGCCCTGGAAATCCTTCTCTGCCACCTGTTCCACGGCGCTCCATCCTCACCATTCCCAACATCCTTTGCTCCAGGTTTACAAACTCACTGTCTGCTTCATATTGACAAATACAGTGCTGTGCAGACGTCTTAGTTCTCTCTCTCTCTCTCTCTCTCTCCTCCCCTCTATCTCCTTCCTCTTTCCCCTCTTTCTCTCCTCCCTGCCCCTCTCTCTCTCTCCCCCCGCCCCGTACTGTAGGAGCCTAAGGCATTTACACAGTACTGTACCTCAAGACCTCAAGTCCTCAGGTCAAAAACCCTACCTGACCTTAGGACAGTGCAGTAGCGCATCAAGTCAGGGCTGCTGCTCTACAATCCCAGTGACCCAGGTTCAATTCTGATCTCTGGTGCTGACTGTGTGGAGTTTACATCTTCTCTCAATGACCTCAAGGACTTCCCCCAAGTGATCTGCATCCCCTACCCCCCATGATCCAAAGACATGCTAGAGAGTGTTCAATTCCCATTCAGTCATGAACCCTATGACATCAGTACTGGGCTCTAATAAGTAAAGGAGATGATAATGGGAGCCATTCACAAAGAGGTAAGTTGCAGACAGAACTAGAAACAGATAGGGAAGCAGCCATGAGAAGGCTGTAGGTAAACTGTGTGAGGGTGTATGGGTTTGATGGGGTAGTTCTGAGAAGAAACATAGATTCAATGGGCCAAATGGCCTGCTTAGATATTGAGAGGAATAGGAACAGCAGCCTTAACCAGACAGCCCTCCTATGTATGTATCGCATGGTCACATTTTTCCTTTTATGAATCGCAATGTGCTGTGTCACATGACATGGGTGATTATGGTCTTTCCATCTATCTATGAATTGTTCTTGGCAAATTATTCCACACAAGTGGCTTGCCATTGCTTTCTTCTAGGCAGTGTCTTCACAAGACAGGTGTCTCCAGCCATTATCAATACTCTCCAAAGTTTGGCTGCCAAGGGTCAGTGGGCACATAACCAGGACTTGTCACCACCTGCTCCCATGGCCTCCCATGACCCTGAGCAGGTGCTACACCCTGCACAAAGGTGACTTACAGGCGATCGGAGGGAAGAATTGCTCTGCGCCTCCTTTGGTAAAGACGTATCAACCAACCCTGCCACCCTTCTTATGAATACCCTCATATTCCTTCTGTGTTTGTTCACCTTGTCATAGCTTTGCATACTGTGGCTATCCCTTGGTCCATGTGTCTGCCTGCTATTTTCTAAATTTAGTCCTAGTTATTGTAAGGCTGACTCAGTGTGCACAGCCATGGCTGGTGACACAGTCTTCCTCCTCACACAGTGAAACTGGGTCATGTCAGTGGACAGTCAGTGAGCATCTTTTCACCACTGCATTTACTCAGTGCTGCTTCAGTCCAAGGGCTTTTCCTATCCAACTGATTTCAGTCCTTCTCAGCTATCAGGTTCTGCAAACAGCAGCCTACAGATGTGCTCCTGTTGGTCCTGGCCTCCCAAAACCCTCAGGGTTTCCTCTCCTTGAAAGATGACTGGCCGGTGTTTTTTTTCTCCCCTGCTTGCTGGGTTATCAAGGCCAGCCACCACTGAATCAGAATCAGATTTATTGTCACTGAAACACGTTGAGAAATCTGTGGTTTTGTGGCAACTGAACAACACAATATATAAAATATACCATAAATTACAATAAGAAATATATATTAAAATTTAGTAAGTAGTACAAAAAGATTGTTGAGACACAGCGTGGAATAGGCCCTTTGGCCCTTCGAGCTGTATCACCCAGCCAGGCCTGCCCCCAATGTAATCCTAGCCCAATCACAGGACAACTTACAGTGGCCAATTAACCTACCAACCAGTACATCACTGGGCTGTGGGGGGAAACTGGAGTACCCGGAGAAAATCCCGGCGGTCACGGGGAGAACATACAAACTCCTTATGGGCACCAGTGGGAATTGAACCCAAGGCACCGGTACAGTAAAGCGTTGGACTAGCCACTACCCTATCACACCAGAGTCCATGGGATCACTGTCCACTCATAAATCTGATGGCAGACAGGAAGAAATGTGTCTTCAGGCTCCTGTAACTCCTTTCTTTTGGAGTAATTGGAAGAGAGCATGTCCTGCGTGGTGGGGGACTTAATAATGGATGGCACCCTTTTGAAGCATCAGGTTTTGAAGATCAGATTACTAGGATACCATCAGGTATGAAGAACTGCAATGGGGTTACAGAAAGTACCACTGGCTTTGGAGTTCACAATTAGCTGACAATGGGCACCATAAAGTTTCAGGAAGTAACAGTGGGAAATCTCCATAGGTTACTGAGTTCATCACCAGATCGCAGGGGTCACCACAAGGTTATAGAGCTCACTCTGGATCATACAATCACCACCTGGTTTTCAGCGATCTCCACAAGCTTACTGAGTTCACCCCTAAGTGATATAGAGTTCACCACCTTGTTACAAGGACCATCAGTTGATTGTGGGGTTTTTGAAGGAACAGTAACTAAGTACAGATCCCCTTGTGACCAACACTGTCATGCTCAATATCTTTAGCACCGGCAGTGCAATTTGCAGTTACCAAGTGCTCTGCTACGGAACAAGCTGTAGCAGGCAACCAATTGTCCTGTTCTGATACGGTCGTGAGACAGCAGGACCACTCTGACACATAGAACTACTCGCAAAGTGTTGTGCCGATGGATTGATGGGTGCCCCACACGCATTTGGATTTCCCTTTGCCTCACAAGCAAACCTTCTTCATCTCAAGCTCAGTAAGCTTGGGATACAAAGCAACCTCATGGTAAACCACTGGTGTAATGGGTTAAAAGCTCAACTTCAAGGTTTAGCTCACAAAACTACTACTTCTTCTTCTTTTAGATACACTTCTTCTCCTGAACTGTGATTGACTGCAGCCTGTAATTTCCATTTTGTTGATCATTTTTTGGGCCAACTGAGCAACCTGGTGCTTTTGCTACCTTCTGGGGGATTTGGCGAGGTTGAGAGTAGCGTGTGCACCCATCATTTCCTAATGGCAGAAAGTGAACCCATGGTTGGCTCCTCGCCGAATAAGCGCCAAGCAAGACTGAAATCAACAAGGACGAGCGTGGAAGGTGATTGTGTGTTCAACACCACCTGCCTACATTTGAGTGGTCTCCCTCACTCTGCTGCTGGAGGAAGGCGCAGGAGTCTTGATCCCACACGGGTAGATTTGATTGTGACTCATGGCTGTGGGACTCTTTTTCGAGGGATTCTGTGGTTCATTGTTTTATGTCCTCAGCGCTTCGTGACTGTGGAAATATTTTTGGAGGACTCGTCTGGCTCATGTGCCATGTGTTTCCATTTTTTATTGCTATTTGTGCGATTTGATCAAGGCAATTCAGTACAGAACTGTCTCTGTGGCTGTGGCTTGCAGTCATTGAGACAACATTAAACTGAATTGCCTCGGTAGCTCTGCAGTTTGATGTTTAATATTCTGGGAGTTATTTGCTCGCTTTTTGCTGTTTGCTTGATTTGTTTTTTTTTCCATGTTGGGTGTTTGATGTTTTCTTTGAATGGGTTCCATAGTGTTTCTCTGTTTCATGACTGCCTGTGGGAGGACGAACCTCAGGGTTGTATACGGTGTACGTATTTTTATAACAAATGTACCTTGAAACTTGAAGGTGCCTCTCTTACCTGTGCAGATGAAGGGTCTCAGCCGAAACTTTGACTGTTTATTCCCTCCACAGATGCTGCCTGATTTTGTCTGTGTGTTGCTAAAGACTTCCAACATCTGCAGACTCTCTTGTGTTTTTGTGCAAAATATTTCTTTTCTCTCTTTTTAACAGTAATTTATGAGTTATACCCTTTGAGACTGCTTGATGATAAGTATTTAGGCAAGTTACCACTTCATTTCTATCTCCTGTGATTTAACGGAAAGATGACAGAAGGAAATTTGGCAAGAGAGAAAGAAACAACAAAGTGCTGAATAATAATATCAAATAATATTTTTAAAGGAACAGCAATTTCTAAAACAACATTCACAACTTTAAACCAATTGTATCTTATATGGGTGACCTTAGATCAATTTTAATCGTACATCATTGGTAATTAGAACCTGAATGAAATTGGAGTCAGTCTCTCACCACTATCGGTAGCATCACTGTAGCCCTTCTGTTGCTGTGATGCGTATGAGCCAATCGACCAGCTGATCTTCAGGCACTGGATTAAAGAGGTCCTTGCAATGAAGAAGGTTTTGAAATTCCAAATCCAGTCCCGAAACTCTATAAAAGTATCTTGGCTTAGAAATTGAGTTTTTTTTGGATTTGCAACAGTATTGTGGTTTATCTTGTGAAAGTCACAGAGCAAGATATTTAAAAAAGCCTCCTTGTTAGATATCCTTGCATGACCCTGCATTGCAATTTGGATTGTAGGTTAAATTGGAAAGAGTGCAGAAAAGATTTATGAGTACATCGCCTAGACAAGAAGGCTTGAATTATTATGACGAGGCTAGCCAGGCTTGATCTTTATTCCTTAGAAAGTAGGAAAATGAGGGGAAACCCTATAGAAATGTTTAAAATTATGAGAGGCAAAGATACTGTGGATGGTAACAGTCTTTTCCCCAGGGTAGTAGAGTCTGAACTAGTAGGTTTAGGGTGAAAAGTTTAGCAGAGACCTGGGGGACAACTTTTTCCACACAGAAGTTGGTGAATATATGGAGTGAAGTGGTTAGGGCAAGCACAACTCCATCATTTAAGGAGCAGTCAGATAGGTATGTGGAGGTGTGGGACTTAGAGGCATAAGGGCAGAATGCAGGAATTTGGGACCAGATGAGTGGCACTGTGGTCAGCATGGACTGGTCAGGATGAAAGGCCTGTACCAATACCATATTGTTTCTATGGTTCAGCATTGATGTGTTGCAAGTCCTCACAGTCACTACTGCGTAACACAGTAAATGCAGTGTTCTGGCCCCACTCAAAAGAAGCAACATCCAGAGCTAAGGGAGAGTGAATGGATGCTACAATAACCAGAATTAGTCAATGGGGCCAGGACAAGCCAATGTAGAACATGCCTGCAAGGCTACAGGACCATAATAGGTAAGAATACAAAAAGGCCATTCAGCCCCTTGAGACTGTTCCTCCATTCAAAAGGAACATGGTTGATCCAACAGTTCTTGTCCACTTTCCTACCCATCCGTATAACCTTTGATCCCCTGATTTCAAATCTATCTCATCAAAAGCTTACAGCTCTCTGAAAGAAAAAAAGATCTTCCTCATCTCAGCCTTACGATGGTGCTGCCAGGACTCAAGAAACTGGGCAACGGGGAGAGATTGGGCAGGCGAGAGGGGTGATCTTATAGAGGTCTATAAGCTCAGCCCTAATGGAGGGTGGGGACCACGGTAGTAGAGTGGTTAGCACGACGCTATTACAGCTCAGGGCATCGAGTTCAGAGTTAAATTCCAGCATCGTCTGTAAGAGGTTTGGCACTCTGGGTACTTTGGTTTCCGCACTCAGTCCAATGATGTGCCAGTTAGTAGGCTAACTGGTCATTGTAAATTGTCCTGTGAGAAGGCTAAGGTTACATAGGTGGGTTGCTGAGCCAGAGGACCCTGTTCTGTGCTGTATTTCTAAATAAATAAATAAAAATCATGAGCGGCAAATTGTGAGACTCCTTCTGACCTTAACCCGAATGCACTCAGGAAGAGAAGGCATTGCTATTTGGTGATAGGGGAGAGATTTAATGGAAGCTATTAAATAGAAACTCAGAGGTAACTTTTCACATGGGGTTAATGGCTGGCTGGAACAAGCTGCAGGGGAAAGTGGTTGAGAAATGTACAATAACAACACCTAAAAGACTTTTGGTCAGATACATGGAATAGGAAGGCTGTAGAGGAATATCGGTCAAATGTGGGAAAATGGGACCAGCTTAGCTGGGCATCTTGGTCAGTATGGATGAGTTGGGGCAAAGGTCCCGTTATCTTGGCGATGACTACAATGAAAATGGGCATCCCTTCATGTTAGACCACACCCTCTGGCCGGGATGTCGGAGAGCGAGCCAGCTGAGGTATTGAAGGGACCAACCGAGACCAGGATATAGGAGAAGGAACCGGTCAGGATATCAGGAAAGCAGACGGAGGAGCCGGTTGGAATATCAGGGGAGCCCAGCGGTGTGCTGGAGGAGCCGGTTTGGGTTCAGAGGAGCTGACCTGACTGCAGACGACGTTGATGCCCGCTACTCAGAAACATCGAAGTTAGTGTAGTATAACCGTGGGAGATCACCTCGGACTTTCACTTGCAGCCGCAAGACTCTGTTGGACAGTGATAATGTAAGTTGCGGCAGGCCTGCTACCCTTGTCTGGTGGAGGGGCAGGCGACATTGGAGCTGTGTAGCCCTGGTAGTCATGAAAAATAGGCCTCAAGCCTCTTGCTTGCCTGCAGCTGCAGACCAGGTGAGAGTTGTGGAAGCTTTTGCAGCATCCGGCATCCGAGCTTGGCTGGAGCCTGGCCTCTCCTGTCGGTGCTACCCTCCCATGTTCGAGTGGTGGAATAACAAGCTGGATTGTGTGTGTCTGTATGCTGTCAGGAGGCTGTACCGTCGATTGCTGGACATTGTTGCTGAGGGTCTTGGGCCCTGGATCTATAGGATTTTCTTTGAGTGAGTATTCTTCTTTGCTTGCTATTTTGAATTATGTTACTTGCTATTTTTGAATATTTGCTTGCTATTTAGAATGCTTTACACCTTGGTCCCAAAGGAACACTGTATCTATGTCTGGTTTGAATGATAATTAAACTTGATTTGATATAACATGTTGTGTATTCAGAGATGCTCTTCTGCACACCACTGTTGTAACAAGTCATTATTTGAGTTACTGTTGCCTTCCTGTCAGCTTGAATGAGTCTGGCCAATCTCCTCTGATCTCTCTCATTAAAAAGACATTTTCACCCACAGAACTGCCAGTCACTAGAAGGTTTCTTTTCATACCATTATCTGTAAATTCCAGAGACTGCTGTGCGTGAAGATCCCAGGAGATCGGCAGTTTCTGAGATATTCAAAACACCCCGTCTGGCACCCACAATAATTCCTCTGTCAAAGTCACTTAGATCACATTTCATCCCCATTCTGATCTGAACCATGTCTGCATGCATTTTTTTGCATTGATTTGCTGCCACATGATTGGCTGATTAGATATTTATATTAATGAGCGGTTGTACAGACCTGTACAAAGTGCGCACTGAGCGCATATTAACAGTCGAGATTAGATCACTTTAGGGGATGAAGGAAATGTGATTTAAATCTGGTGGTCTGGATGATTCAGGGAAGCTCATAATACTGGTGCCTCGCAGCCTTACTGTTCCGCATTCAATCCTGACCTCTGAGAACGGCTGAGCTTTCATTGTCATATGTCCATCAAAACGTCAAAATGTACTGCCAAATGCATTGTCCTGTATCAATGGCCAACAAAGTCTAAGGATTGTACTGGAGGCTTCACCATGCTTCTGACACTAACACAGCACATCCACAACCTGATAACCCTAAGCGTGCACCTTTGGAAAGCAGGAGCAAGCCAGAGCACCCAAGGGAAACCCATGTCATCAAGGGGATAATGGACAAGCTCCTTACAGGTGATCACTGGCACTGTAAGGTGATTATGCTAACCGCACTGTCTATGTGGAGTTTGCATGTTCTCTTTGTGACTGTATGGGTTTCCTCTGGGGGCGGGGGGGTGCCCTGCAGGGTGGTCAGTTAAATAGCCACTGAATGTGTATGTTTGAGGGGGGTCAATGGGAACGTAGGGAGAATGAAATGGGATTAGTGTAAACGAATGCCTCATAGTTGGCTTGGATTCGTCTGGCAAAGATGCCTGTCTCCAAGTGGTGTGTCTCCATGACTGACCTGGAAACTGGAGTCGGAATCCCATTGCTGCAGCTGCAAAATTTAATTAAATTAATCTGGATTTAAAAAGCTAGCATCATGAAGGGACTAGATTTTTGTTAAAACATTGGCACTCAACTGCTGAATACTAATATACAATGGCAAACTTGGAAGTTTCTTGTAGAATTTAAAACCTAACTGCTGCATAAGCAAATGCAAAAACCTTTTTTTAAAAAATCAGACTAGAGAAAGCCCGATTATTACAAAAAGAAATAAGGCCAGGAAGATTACAAGAACCCAAGTGCACAGGGAGAATAACTAAACTGAGATGTACTGAATGAATACACACCAACATACACCACCCAAACAGAAAGGCTCTGTACAGGAGAGAGCTTTCATTGAGTGAAAGAACCAATGTCATGGCAACCACAATCTATAAAGGCAAGTGTCTTGTAAATGATAGTTACTTTGATAAGCAACTTGCAATTTTAACCAGTGATAATTTAAACTGAATAGCAACTGAGTGAATTCCATTCTTTTAAAGAAAAGCACATGCATCTATGATTATAACCTAAGTGCAACCTTTTGCAATCATTAGACATTCCAAAGCACTGTGGAACCAATTTACTATTCCTTGAAGTGCAAATACTGTTGAAACATAAGTAAGGCAGTCAATCAGTGCATTTAGCACTTCACAAAAAGTATTGAGGTAATGATGAGATAATCTATTTTAATAATGTTTGCTGGGGGAATAAAACTTGGCAAAGCATTGGACTTCTTTGCTCACCTTTTAAAAGTGTCGTTTTATGTCTGTGAAGAGGCTTCAGTTTAATATCTCATCAGAAACAGTACCTCCAGTGGAATTCACTTGGGTAAGAGTCTGAGTTATACAGCATGAAATCAGCCCCTTCAGCCCAACCAGTCCGTACTAGCCAAGACACCTCTCCAAAACAGTGCTTGGCCCATACCCATCTAGGTCTTTTCTATCTATGAACCTGTACACATACTTTTTATTATTGTAAATGTATTTGTATCTATAACTTCCTCTCACAGCTTGCTCCGTATACTCACCACCTTCTGTATGAAAAAGTATCCCCTCAGATCCCATTGAAATCTTTCCCCTCCCACCTTAAAGCTACATTCTCTAGTTTTAGATTCCTGTACTGTGGGGAAAGAACTCTGACATCCAGCTTATGTACATTCTTTTATATACCTCTATAAGGTCACTTCTCAGAATACTACACTCCAAAAACTCCCAGCCTATCCATTCCCAGACATCCCACCTCTCCTGGAAGTTCCGGGAATCTCCTGCATATTGATAGTGGCTCCCTGACACCCAGAAATTATATACAATGTCCCAGAAATAATTTTTTTTTGAACGGGAGAGGGCGAGGCAGAGCGAGCATCCTGATTGGTCTCTCTTCCTGCTAAGAGTGGGCCCCAACCACCGGGCCGCGAGGTTACAATATGATTTGGCGATATGAAACGATACAAGTCAGATGCACCTTTCCTCATTCCCTGTCACGCACTGTGAATTTTAACGCACGCGAGGTCATCAGTGACCCGAGACGTGCAAAGGAGTGGGTCCATGACCCATTTGTGAATGTTCCCAGTGAATCATCCATGTCAGCATGGGAAAAAGATCAACTCCAAGCTTGCAAATGACGGTGGGCTGAAAAGCATGTTTGACATAACATCTCTGCTGGCATTCTGGATCAAAGACAAAGCTGAATATCCTGAGATAGCCACAGAAACACTGAAAACGTTGCTTCCATTTCCAACATATCTCTGTGAAGCAGAGTTTTCTGCAACAAATGCAACGAAAACTAAATTGCGGAATAGACTGGACATAAGGAACCCCCTTCGAGTATCACTGTCTCCCATCACCCCTCGATAGGACCGTGTTGTTGCAGGAAAACAAGCCCAGGGTCCCACTGATTCGGTAATATTGGTGTGTTGTAATGATTTTATATGTTCATACGAGGAAAATATGTGCTGTGTGTTTAATATCCAAACATTACTTAAAATGTTATGATGCAATTGACTTATCACCTATATTCTGGTTGTGATTAACACCCCCGCCCCCGGTCGGCCAGTCCGCAAGAATATTGTCAATGTTAAACCGGTCTGCGGTGCAAAAACGATTGCGGACCCCTGCTAAGTAGACCTGTCAGTTTTCTCTGTGGGCGGGCTTTACAGTCGACCTCAAAAATAATGACAGTGTTGCTCGCTGCACTGTTTGCAACAGTGACTTTTCTATTGCCCATGATGGGTAAAGATGTAAAAGACATGTTGAGGTGAGTTTAACAGGTGTCATTCATTCATTAGCATAGCTAACGTTATTTAAACTAGCTGGCTAGCGGCTAAGGAGCTACCCTATTGATGCCCTACTTGATGAGGCCAAACTCCCTGTAGACTTGCTTAAAGTTGTAATAGAATAAACATGATAATATAAGTACATATTTTAATGTCACATTTTCTGCATATACCCAACTTTGTTTAGTGATTTTTGTCTAATCTGCAAACCAAGTATTACATACATCCTTGGAGATCGAACATGGGGGGGGGATATGGGGTTGCGGGGGGCGGGGGTGCTACCTCCCTGACATGAGTTTTTGCAGGGTGGGACGTCTGCATTCCCAACTTGTAACTCAAACCCTCCAGTCATGGTACCATCCTTGTGAATGCACCCTTTCCAGCTTAATAGAATCTAACCAATAACTGGAAGACAAGAAGTGCTGTTTTGCACCAATAAAGTACAGTATTCTGTGCCCTGACTGATGAGGGTAGCTTTTTCACAATTTTCTCTACCTGTTTCACCACTTTTAGGCAATTCTTTTCCTGTTCTTCTAGGTCTCTCTATTTTTCAAAACTTTTAATGATGTATTTTGACTCAGAATTAAGAATGCAGCCGCTGAACTATGAGGGGCATGCGAAACATAGAATGTACAATGTTCTGTTTGGATGTATTTTGAATGCTGTGTCAAACTTAATCATCCAAGTACAAGAAAAAACAATTTAAGTAGGCACCAGTCCAAACAAAGAGGGAATGGTAAATTGGTAGCACACACAAAATGCTGGAAGAACTCAGCAGGCCAGGCAGCATCTATGGAAAAGAGTACAGTTGACATTTCAGGCCAAGACCCTTCATCAGGACTGGTCCAAAACATCGACTGTACTCATTTCCATAGATGCTGCCTGGCCTGCTGAGCTCCTCCTGCATTTTGTGTGTGTTGCTCTGGATTTACAGCATCTGCAGATTTTCTCGTTTGTGATGGTAATTTGGTTTATTATGGTCACATGCTCTGAAGTACAGAGACAATTTGCATGCCATTCATACAGATATTTCACTGCAACTGTTCATTGAGGTAACAGAAAGGAAAATCATAACAGAATGCAAAATGAAGTGTTACGGTAACCGAGAAAGTGCAGTGCAGGTTGATAATAAGATGCAAAGCTACAATGAGATAATGGGATTGTTCCACTAGGACCCACTAGGACAGATTTGATGGGCCAGCTGACCTTCCTCACTGGAATACAAAGATATGATAGAAAGTTGTAGTGTCAGAGGTAGAGTTATAAGTAAAGACTGAAGAAACTTGCATTCTGCATCTTGGATAAGGGAACACTGTTGAGGTAACGCACGTAAATGAAACAGCACAATAAACCAGTGGTCCCCAACCACCGGGCCACAGACCAGTACCGGACTGCAGAGCATTTGCTACCGGTCCGCAAGGAAACGATATGATTTGGCGATTATGAGTCAGCTGCACCTTTCCTCATTCCCTGTTACGCCCACTGTTGAGCTTGAACACACGCGAGGTCATTAACAGCGCGTCATCCATGTCAGCGCGGGAAGAAGATCAATTCCTCGAGCTTGCAAATGACAGCGGGCTGAAAAGTATGTTTGACATAACATCTCTGCCGGCATTCTGGATCAAAGTCAAGGCTAAATATCCTGAGATAGCCATGAAAGCACTGAAAACGTTGCTTCCATTTCCAACATATCTCTGCAATGAATGCAACGAAAACTAAATGGCAGAATGGACTGGACATAAGGAACCCCCTTCGAGTATCACTGTCTCCCATCACCCCTCGATAAGACCGTCTTGTTGCGGGAAAATAAGCCCAGGGCTCCCACTGATTCAGCGATATTGGTGTGTTGCAATGATTTTATATGTTCATACGGGAAAAATATGTGCTGTGTGTTTAATATCCAAACGTTACTTAAAATGTTATGATGCTATTGACTGATAAGTGACTTATATAACCATATAACAATTACAGCACGGAAATAAGCGATCTCGGCCCTTCTAGTCCGTGCCGAACGCTACTCTCACCTAGTCCCACCGACCTGCACTCAGCCCATAACCGTCCATTCCTTTCCTGTCCATATACCTATCCAATTTTTCTTTAAATAATATTGAACCTGCCTCTACCACTTCTACTGGAAGTTCGTTCAACACTTACTTCAAGCTCCCCGTCCTCCCCTGATGATTGACTTATCACTATATCCATGCGAGGAAAATATGCACCGTATGTTTAATATTAAATTCATTAGATAAACCCTTTCAGAAACGAAATTTCGTGTATTAGCCCCTTATTACCAATATTCCGGTCGTGATTAATACCCCACCCCGAACAGAATCGCCAAAAACGATTTGCAGAGAATAATATCGGCAGGTACGCGCATGCTCAGGTCACGCATGCGCACTGGTGCCCGCGCAAGGCTTCATGGTCATTGTAGTCTTTCTCAGGGTAAACAATGTATTTTTTGACTGCTACTCTTGTCCGTTGGCAACCCTACCCGCCCCCCCCCCCCCCCCGGGTCGGCCGGTCCGCAAGAATATTGTCAATATTAAACCGGTCCGCAGCGCAAGAAAGGTTGGGGACCCTTGCAATAAACTACAGAAAATGTAGGATATGGCATTCTGGTTCAATCCAAGGAAAGGTAGAAACCACATCAACAATTCCTTTCTTCACATGAATGGTGTTAAATATGCAGGATGTAACTTTAAAACCTCGAGTTCCCAAACCAGATGGAAATTCAGATGTAGAATAAAGGCAGATTTAAAAAAGATTCTCATCCAGTGAGCCATGAGCTTGGAGTTCTAAACCTGACAATTCTATCTCTTGGCTGGAGTATATGTAAAGGTATAGAATTGCTGGACCATTGAGACTTTCTGGAGCATCAAACTTCAACACTTAAGCACCTAAAACACAATTAACATTTAAATATGAATAGATACTGTTGGATTATGTGTGGTGGGATGGAAACCCATCTCTACCAATGGAGGTGTAAGGCACCCTTTCCCTCCACGAGCCTACAGTCCACCCTTGGGCAAGGTGTAGCCCCTGCTTAGCACTCGCTAAGCACCCACTCACCCCCGCCCCCCCAGGATCAGGGACGCATGAAGCCATGGAAGCAGGTGCCGGATGATCGTATGAGCCACTGGTACATATCACAAGTCCTGGCTATGTGACCACTGACACCAGGCAGACAATCTCTGAAGAGCATTGATAATGGCTGGGGTTACCAGTCTTGCAAAGATACTGCCGAGAAGAAGGCAATGACAAGCTACTTCTGTAGAAAAATTTGGCAAGAACAATCATGGTCAATAGACCATGATCACCCATGTCACACTGACACGGTACATCATGACGATGATAATGACTGTTGGGTTCTGACGCTTTAATCAAAGGTTTTTTTTCCAGAAGTCAGAAAAGAGGTATAAAACTTGTTGCTTCATGATCATTTATTAAGTGTTGATAGAACAAAGGAAACAGGAGTAGAAACTAGTTACAGAAGACAAAGACAAAGAGACTTAGATACTAAGATTAAGAACCTAAGATGGGACTGCATTGTGGTGCAGCTCTTTAATAACCATTGATAAAGAAAATTCCATTCAAATTTACAGAATCAACCAATGAAAAAGCACTTGTTCCAAAAATGCAGTACCGAGAGAAGCTTCCTGAATCATATCTCTAGGGAAACACATTGAATTTGCATTGACATACTTTCACCAGGCAGTTACTTGTAGAAAGTATATAAAATACAAATAATTAATTGTTAAACTGCAAGGAAAATATCAATTAAACCATCTAATCTAAGAATTAAACAGTCTGATCCAACAATACAACCATCACTTCATGTAAAAATCCCTGGAGCATCATAAGCTAAAGACCTGACAGGAGTATCTAAATTACAAGACGACAAGATAAAGTATGTTTTCATGGGTGGAAGTATCGAAAACTTGAGTTATGACGTCAATGCGACATGCCCAGAAACTACTCAGCATGTGCAAGTTGGCTGTAGAAACTAGCCTGACAACCGTTTCTGAGGAAACGAGCAAGTGGCTCGAGTTCAAGTACAGCGGCGGCTGCATTTTGGAGCCAAAAGAACCAAAATAAACACAGCTGAGAATATTTCCCTGGAGTTAGGCGCCAGATAAGAACAGAGGAAAAGGAAGCACACGGCCCTCATGCCTGCTCTGCCATTCAATGAGATTAAGGCTTTTACCTCAGTGTGCTTTCTTGCACTCACCACTTATTGCTTGATTCCCTGAACATCTAAAAATCAATTGATTTCTCTCCTGAGCATGAGAACAGATTGTGCTTAGTGCACCATACTCAATTCTCCTGATAAGTATTCTTTCCAGTTTTATTGGACTCTGAAAATAAGGTGTATGTTTGTACTGTATAAATCCTTGGTCTATTTCGATGACCTAGAGCAATGAAGTAAATGAAAAAAGAAATCCACAAACAACCAGAGCAAAGGTGCTCTACTTGTTTTATTTGGGAAAGGAAGAGAAAAATACTTGTATTTATATACAGTAGCTCTTCTCACAGACTCAGACCATTCCAACGTACTGTCAGGTTCTGGTGGGACTCAAGTGCAGAGCAATGAATACTTTTTCAGCAGGATTTATTAGGGAGCACAAAGGCAACAGTCCTTCAAAAACAGAAGGCAGGCACGAATCCAAAATGGCAGGCAGAAGTCTTACCCAGGAAAGGTAGTCAGGTGAGGGCAGACAATCCAGAGCACACAGGCAAAAATCAGGTCCAAGAACAGGCAAAATCCAAAACACAGAATCAGGCAAAATCGGTTGGCAGAAGTCACAATGACAGGCTAGAATGACACAGGTCAGAACTGGGACAAACTAGCAGAGAGTGCTGTCTGTCTGTCTGTATCTTGTTTTACGGCAGTTGGCATCCAGCTTAATGGTGCATTACCGCCACCCTCTGCTCCAGAATGTGCACTAGACATACATTCTAAATCCCTTCACCCAATCACACACACACAAACCTACACTTCACCCTCCCATCTTTGACCATCCTAGTATCCTATTCCTGTTTATTCGTCATATTCTATAAAAAACCCCTGTACCCCTTAAAAACGCTAAAAATACCCGGACTTGTGCTCTCTCACCCATGCCCAGCAACCCTTTTAATGTGAATTCCTGCATCCCCAACTCCCTTAATTTATTTCTCATCATCTCTCTCTGTATCCCATACTTCCTGCAACACAAAACTACATGTTCTACTGATTCCTCTTCCTGACATTCCTCACACAATCCTGTCTGGTGTTTCTCTATCATTTTCAATGTTTTGTTTAATGCACAGTGCCCCAGCCTTAACCTAGTCCACACAATTTCCTCTCTTCTGTTTCCATTGCCTACCCTAGTAACTGCAACACTCTTTTGTATTTGATATAAATGCCTCCCTTTCCGCCCCCCGTCCCATCTTTCTTGCCACATTCGGTTGACTTTTTCCCAGATTACACACTTAACCTCTGCTTTACTGATACTAATGTGCATTTCCACATTTTCTTTCTTTAACGCCCTCTTTGCCAACTCATCCACCCTCTCATTCCCCTTCACCCCTACATGTGCTGGAAAAGCAGAGAGTGCTAGTCAAGGCAGGGTTTAAATGGACAGGGTAATGAGTGAAAATTAGAAACAGGTGGGTGCAAATGAGGAGACAAGCAGGTAATTGGAGGAAGTCCAAAAAGGAAAGGGGCTGGGCCAGAACCCACATGGTCAGGTGAAAGAAAACAGAAATTAAAGACTGTCATGATCCAGAGCTACCAGCAGAGGCCCTTCGACCCAGGTCGTACATGTTCAGGCCGGCTCCTTAACATGTACTTTACAGCCAAAGGGTTACTTCAAGAGGCACAGACGGTTTGTAGTGTGGGAAATATGGTAGCCCATTTCCACCGCGCGAGCTCCCATTACTGACCAGATAACCTACTTTAATAATACTGGTTATAGTTCAATTTTGGCCAAGACATTGGTGCCTTTTCTGAGAGGCTCGATGCATTGCAATGCAAACTCAATCTCTCATATGGGCTTCCTCAGCACTGAAAATTAACAAACTACATCTACACAGCACACAGAACAGTCCAAAACAGGAACTGCCCACAATGTACTTTCCAACAATAAGACCACAAGACCTAATAGCAGAATTAGGTCAGTTTGCCCATCAAGTTTGCGCCACCATTTCATCATTGCTGATACAATTTTCCTCACAGCCCCAATCTCCTGCCTTCTCCTCCTATCCCTTCATACTCTGACCAATCTAGAATCTATCAACCTCTTCCTTAAAGACTTGGCTTCCACAGCTGCCTGTGGTAAAGAATTCCACAGATTCACCACCCTCTGGCTAAAGAAATTCCTCCTCATCTCCATTCTAAAAGGACAGCCCTCTATTCTGGGACCGTGTACCCTGGTCTGAGACTTTCCCACCACAGGCAACATCCTCTCCACATCCACTCTATCAAGGCCTTTCACCATTCAATAGGTTTCAATGAGGTCACCCCTCATTCTTCTGAACTCCAGTGAATTCAGGCCCAGAGCCATCAAACACTTTGGCATTGCCCCAACCAATGATGGCAAGCATGCCCTGTGCCCTTTTAACCACCCTATCCGGTACTTCCTGTGGAGATGCAGAACTCTCCAACCGTTTATTGCAACATCATTGAATATGTGTGAAAGCATTCATTTCCAATGTGTCCATTAAGTTATGGTGGACAAGTGGAAAAACTGCTTCAGAAATGTGCCCCATCCCTCCTGGCTCCAGTCTTATCAACAAACTTGACTACAGCTGATAGAATACCTACGATTGTTTGTACTGGTACACGCTCTGTCTAAATGGCTTCAATCTCAGCACTGAGTACAACATAACCCTAAAGCCATTAGAGGTCTCCAATGTCCTTCAATGTCCTCAGGATCATGGAACAGTTATGATCGAAAAGGATACCACTTGGTCCATCATGACCTGCTCAATGAAGGAAAAGGTACTCAGTCCGAGATTAACCTCCAGCGTTCCACTACACCCCTGCAGGTCATACACAGTTCAACAAGTTCAAAATTCAACATTCAAATCAAATCAAGTTTAATTATCAATCAGAACACACGTGTGTAACCCTCAGGTTCGGCTGGCGGTGTTGGTCTAGGGGAAGACGGTTTCTGGCCCCGCCAAACTTGTGGATTCTCATTTGTGTGCACGCTGCTTGATGTGTTACCCTGTTACAAATTAGTACCACGAATTATCAGACAGTACACCATATGCAATTAAACAATTGAGCTTTATAATTCTTAATTTGACTATAGGGTTAGTAAAGAAAACAAAAAGAAAAGGGTCCCATTTTAATGAAACAGTCTAATGTGCACATTGGAGCTCATGGTTTTCCCATCCGTTCCTTCTCCATCGATTTCCTCCAAGCGGCATCAACTCTTGGCCCCACTCCAAGTCCACTCTGTCCTGCAATCTACAACCTCTCTGTTCTGGCATCTTCTCTCTTCATCTTCCACTGAACAAAAGACCGCGAACAACTCGCTCTCAGACACACAAGAAGAAAAAAACACTCCCTCCATTGGACAGCTGAACATTCCAAAGCCTCTGTTATCTCTAGTCATAATCCAAACACTGCTGCTATAAAACAGCCATTACATTAGCAGTGAAACCTTTCGCAGGGCGTTACGCGAGGATACAATCGAATGAGACAGTATCCCTTGTTGCCTGTCTCACCATCAAACAAGGGAAAAAGGCCTGCGGCACCTCACATTATCAATGTCCGACAGAATCTTGTGATCACAAGTGAAAAGTCCAAGACAGTCACTCACGGTTACACTACATGGTGCTTTTGTGCACCAACTCTGATGTCTTCGAGAAGCAGGCAGCAGCACGGTCTGCACCCAAGCCAGCTCCTCCAAACCTTCTCCAGCCCGTCCACCAGCCTCTCCTTCTCCAACCTGTCCACCAGTTTCACCTTCTCCCAGCAGAATGCCAGCTTCTCCTTCTGCGACCTGCTTCACCTCCCCTGGCCGAATGCCGGCTTCTCCTTCCATTCATCCGCCAGCTTCTCCTTCTCCAGTCTGAGTGCTGGCTTCTCCTTCACCCAGCCCAACACTGGTTTCTCCTTCTCCGACTCGTCCACCAGCTCCTTCGACACCCCGGCCAGCAGTTCCGAACAATGACCAGATCACTGATACAGTAGACTTGCAATACCCATTATTCTTGGAGTACAGTTCAGTATAGTCCTATGATCATGAACAACACATCTTAAAAAGAAAAGTCCACCTTTAGTTGGCCCCCAAGAGGCTGCTGCATTCGAACACACCGACAACTTACCAGAAGATGTTACTGAAAAAAGATCAAAGTAAATTTACATCAAAGTATACATATGTCACCATATACAACCGTGGGATTCATTTTCCTGCAGGTATACTCAATAAATACAAAGTAGAATAATAACAATAATACAGTCGATGAAAGATTGCACCAACTTTGGCGTTCAACCAATGTACAAAAGACAACAAACTATGCAAATACAAAAATAAATAAATAAGCACGAGATGAGGAGTCCTTGAAAGTGAGTCCGTAGGGTGCAGGAAAGTGAAGTTATCCCCTTTGGCTCAAGAGCTGATGGTTGAGGGGTAATAACTGTAATCAAGTACAAATCAAGGTTTTTTTTAAAAGTGTGTGTGTTTCTGCCTTTTCCACTCTCTCAACAGCAAGTTCAAGACCACTATCAACCTTGTGATAAGAAGTTCCTTGTCTCATCTCTTCCTTAATTCTCTGACCACTTAATATGCTCTTAACCACAATCTATGCCCTTGGCTTGTCCTCCTTCTGCTAAGGAAAATAGGTCAATCCTAATTATTTTGTCAGGCCCGGGATAATGTTATACACCTCAATTACACCATCCCTCAGCCCCTTTCATTCCAATAAAAACAGCACCATTTTTATCCATCCTGTCTAGTACAAATGAACTTAAATTGTCCAATTTGTGTACATTTCTAAAGTTCCTCCACGAGTAAGTCTGAATCATTCATATCACGGAAGTCAAGGGGCTGAGAACTGAGCCCTCTGAGCAACTAATAATCACCTGGCTACAAAAAATAACTCAATCTTTGGGTTCAGCTTTCTACCTCCAAGCCAGTTTTGGAGCTAATTTGTCATTCTCACTTTAATCCCATGAACGTTCCATTTTTAAAATCTGCCTTACTTTCAAGGAGTTTGTCAAAAGCCTTGCTGAAAACCATGTAGACTACATTAATACACTTCCTTTATCAACCCTCCTTGCACCTCCTCAAAAAATTCAGTCACGTAACGTGTATGTGACCTTCTCATAAGAGATCTACATTGACTGCGATTTGACCGTGTCTTGGTAAATGAAGGTTTTATACACATTTCAGGTGTACAGGAACATGACTGGTGTAGATAAGGCAAATAAATGGACTGAAGCCCTCTTCCTGTCCTTTAAAGAGAAGGCTTCATCTAAGCACTTGTAACTGTATGAATAAATTCAGTGAAGAGAGAAGACAGTTTTACAAGCAATGTGCTATCAGTAACAGACTACTGATCACTGCTTCCAGTTATTGTAAACCCTATTTAAGCAAGAAGTGAACATTGCAATCTGTCACACACATACACCTTGCCTAAAGCACTAACTTCAATCACTCCCAAGCACAAAATGAACCAGGCAGAAAGTCATCCTTTTGCCAAATATCTCTAACATACGATCAATGTATTCTGTTCCTAAAGTTCAGCTCTCTTCAATTCTGTATCAGATTCACTAGTGAGGGAACCAATCACTAAAGGACAATAAAAAGAGAAAATGCTGGAAATATTCAACGGCTCAGGCCACATCTGTGGAAAGAGAAACAAGTTTGTGTTTAGCTCAGAGAGCCTTTAACAAAAACTGTTCCTCTTCTCGCAGATGTGGTCCGACTTACTGAGTATTTCCAGCATTTTCTATTTTTATTTCAGACTTCCAGCATCTGCGGATTTATTATTTTAAGTACTGAAGGAGCTGACAGAATGGAGTTTGTCAACTGCGTCCAAGTTTTACCAGTGACATTTTTCTTCATCCTGATGGGTGCTTTCTGCCCATTATCCTCCTTCTCTCATCCAGCAGATTGATGGTGTGTTCAGGTCCAAGCAAGCCAAACCTTACAATTTCATCCAGTGTCAAAGTAGCCAAAAGAGGTGGGTTTGCAGCCATTTTCCTAAAGTCATATATCACAAATCAAGTTCAAGTCCAATTGTGACCCAACTATACATGAATACCCATGAATACAGCCAAACGAACCAACATTACTCCAGCACCAAGGTACAAAACATAGTACCGACAGTCAGACTCAGCACAAAGCGCAGAAAACACATACTGTATAAGATAAAAAGCAACATAGTTCGCACCAAGTCCAGGTCCTTCAATTTCTCTACCTATGAGCAACCCGCTGATAGGGTAGACCTGGGGTACTTTAAGTTCTTAATGACCAGCAGGGTCTTGTAATTATAAAAAAATATGTTTAAAGAAGACAATAACACCATTGGTTGACCCTGTAGAAGCTGATGCATCTGATTGCACACCCATGTTACCGGAAGTGACAGAACACGATACAAAAGCCTATAAGCACTTAACAGCATGCTCACGGAGAGCTTCCACCCCACTGTTGAATGGACTCTTGAAAGGACATCTTGTACAATTAGATGGAGTCTTGATCTCAAGATCTACCCCATCATAATCTTCCACTTTATCTTTTATCTGCATCACACTTTTTCAGTAGTTTTTACACTTAATTTGGCATTCTTATTGTTCAACTTTATTCTACCTCAATACACTGTGTAATGATTTGATCTGTGTGAACAGTATCATGACAAGCTGTTCACTGTATCTCGGTACATGTGCCAACAAAAAACTAATATTGATACCAATACTCTTCAGCCCACTGAATGAACATCAACCACCAACCATCCTTTTACACTAATCTTACATTAATCTTTTCTTTAATTTCCCCCTATGTTCTCAGCTAACCTCTCCAGATTCTACAAAACACTCATACACTAGGATCATATTATAGTGGACCAATAAACCTGCCAGCCCACACATCTTTGAAGCATGGGGGGAAAACTGAGCACCCAGAAGATGCCCAGGCAGTTTTATGGAGAACATGCAAACTCCACACAGACGGCACCAGAAGGCAGGATTGAACCTTGGTCTCTAGCATTCTGAGTCAGTGGCTCTACAAACTATGCCACTGAACCCGCGTCCCCCCCCCCCCCCCGCCGGCCGCCTTTTAAAGATGCAGTTTTAAAAAAAGCTATTTTTTAATTTCCAGTTCCCGATAGAATAGCAACTGGGTCTCTGGAAATGAGTCTGGCTCTGTGGCTCAGAAGGGAAGGGGGGAGAGGAGGAGCTCAGTACTGATGGGGATTCCATGAACAGAGGAGCAGGCAAGAGTTCTGTGGATGTAAAAGAGGTACCCGGATGGTATGATACCTCCCGGGTATCAGGGTCAGTGATGTCTCAGGTCAGGTCCACAGGATTCTAAAGGGGGTATAACAAGCGAGTCAGCAGCTGCCAAGTCATGATACATATTGGTACCAATGACATGGGTAGGAAAAGGGAGGAGATCCTGAAGAGACTATATAGGGAGTTAGGTAAAAAGCTGAAAAGTAGGACCACCAGGGTAGTAATCTCTGGATTACTGTCTGTGCCACATACCAGTGAGGGTAAGAATAGGGTGATTTAGCAGATGAGTGCATGCCTGGCTGAGGAATTCATGCAGGAGGCGAGGCTAAAGTCAGATGTATCAGTATTACAGTGGAGTAAAGGGAATTACAGAGGCATGAGAGAGAAACTGGCCAAAGTTGATTGGAAGGGGACACTAGCAGGGATGATGGCAGAACAGCACTGGGTGGAGTTTCTGGGAGCAATATGGAAGGTGCAGGATAGATACATCTCAAAGATGAAGAAGTATTCTAAAGGGAAAATGATACAACCATGGCTGACAAGGGAAGTCAAAGACAGCATAAAAGCAAGAACGAGGGTATATAATGGGAAGGTAGAGGCTTGGGAAGGTTTTAAAAACCAACAGAAGGCAACTAAAAAAGACAGGAAGAGAAAAAAAGTGAACTATGAAGGTAAGCTAGCCTATAATATCAAAGAGGATACCAAAGGTTTTTTTTTTCAGATATATAAAGAGTAAAAGAGAGGTGAGAGTGGGTATCAGACCATTGGAAAATGACGCTAGAGAGGTAGTAATCAGGATCAAAGAAATAGTGGGCAAACTTAGTAAGTACTTTGCATCAGTCTTCACTGTGGAAGATGATAACAGTAGGCCAGAAATTTGAGTGTATAGTCAATATTACTAAAGAGGTTTTTGTGAAGCTGAAAGATCTGAAGGTAGATAAGTCACCCTTAACCAGGTGGACTACACCCCAGGTTCCTGAAGGAGGTAGCTGAAGATATTGTGAAGGAATTAGTACTGATCTTCCAAAAAATCACTAGATTCTGGAATGGTTCTGGAGGACTGGAAAATTGGATGGCGAAATTGACGGCTTTGTGGCCAAGTCTGTGGACGATGCATGGAGCGTTGAGGAAGTATGGAGTCTGCAGAAGGAATTAGACAGATTGGGAGAATGGGCAAATAAGTGGCAGATGGAATATAGTGTAGGGAAGTGTATGGTCATGCACTTTGGAAGAAGAAATAAAGGTGTAGACTATTTTCTGAGAGAGAAGATTCAAAAATCAGGTGAAATGTACTTGGGAGTACTTGTGAGGATTCGATAAACGTTAACTTGCAGGTTGAGTTGGTGGTAAAGAAGGCAAAAATACAATGTTAGCATTCATTTCGAGAGGATTAGAATAAAAAAGTAAGGATGTAATACTTAGGCTTTGTAAGGCATTGGTCAGATTGCACTTGGAGTATTGTCAGCAGATTAGAGCTCCTTATCCAAGAAAAGATGTGCTGGCACTGGAAAGGGTCCAGAAGATATTTAAGAGAATGATTCCGGGAATGAAATGGTTAACATATGAGAAGCCTTTGACGGCTCATGGCCTGTACTCACTGGTGTTTAGAAGAATGAGGGGGATCTCATTGAAATCTACCAAATGTAGAAAGGCTCAGATGGAATGCATGTAGAGGGGATATTTCCTATAGTGGGGAAGTCTCGGACAAGAGGGCACAGCTTTAGAATAGAGGGATGTCCACTTAGAAAAGAGATGAGAAGGAATTTCTTTAGTCAGAGGGTGGTGAATCTGTGAAATTCATTGCCACAGATGGCTGTCGAGGCCAAGTCATTGGGTATATTTAAAGCAGAGGTACATAGTTTCTGGATTCATCAAGATGTCAAAGGTTACAGGGAGAAGGCAGGAGAATGGGATTGAGAGGGATAATAAATCAGCCATGACGGAACGGAAGAGCAGACTGAATGGGCTGAATGGCCTAATTCTGCTCCTATGTCTTAGGGTCTTATAGATTTATGGAATATGTTTCCTTCTCTTCCCTTTTCCTAAAATCCTAATTAAGATTTGCCCAATCAATTAAGAAATCTATTTTAAATTTTTGTCGGCTATCGTAATCCATCTTCACCAATTAAATAAGTTTTTAAATGATAGACACTTTAATCACTATTCAATATATTTAGGGTTTTTTCAGTTAATTAGTGCGTTTCGAGAAAATAAAACCTGGCTAAAATTGGCACAATAACAAAAGCTAGAAAAGAGCTCCAAAAGCTCACAGAAAATGGATGATAATCCTCTTCATTTGCCAGAGATATGAAGTCTATTGGTCCCATGAACTTTACATTGGCTCCTTGTCCGATTTGAAGCTGCAATGATGTATTGGCTTCACAGTGCACCAGAATGGGATGGTTAAGGCAGCGTATGTTGTGTGTGACTTTCATTATTCAGGGATTAAACTCAAGAGCTGCAAGGTGCAATTGCAGCTCTACAGAACCCTGGTTAGACCACATTCAGAATATTGTGTTCAGTTCCAGTCACCTCATTGCAGGAAGGATGTGGAGGCTTTAGGGAGGGTGAAGAGGGGTTTTACCAGGAAGGAGCTGGATTAGAGGCCATGTCTTCTAAGGATAGGTTGAGTGATCTCAGGCTTTTGGAGCAAAGGAGGATGAGGGGTGACTTAACAGAGGTGTACAAGATGATAAAAGATCAAGATGATAAAAGAACAGCCAGAGACCATAGTACATATTGGTACCAATGACATAGATAGGAGAAGGGAAGAGATCCTGAAAAAAGACTACAGGGAGTTAGGAAGAAAGTTGAGAAACAAGACCGCAAAGGTAGTAATCTCGGGACTACTGCCTGTGCCACACGACAGTGCGAATAGGAATAGAATGAGGTGGAGGATAAATGCGTGGCTGAGGGATTGGAGCAGGGAGCAGGGATTCAGATTTCTGGATCATTGGGACCTCTTCTGGGGCAAGTGTGACCTGTACAAAAAGAACAGGTTGCACTTGAATCCCAGGGGGACCAATATCCTAGCGGGGAAGTTTGCTAAGGCTACGGGGAAGAGTTTAAACTAGAATTATTGGGGGGTGGGAACCGAACTGAAGAGACTGGAGAAGAGGAGGTTGGCTCACAAATAGAGAAAGCTTGTAGACAGTGCAAGAGGGAGGATGGGTTGGTGATAGAGAAGGGACACGCTCAGACCAAAGGTTTGAGATGTGTCTATTTTAACGCAAGGAGTGTTGTGAACAAAGCAGATGAGCTTACAGCGTGGATCAGTACCTGGAGATATGATGTGGTGGCCATTACAGAGACCTGGATGGCTCAGGGACAGGAATGGTTACTTCAAGTGCCGGGTTTTGGATGTTTCAGAAAGGACAGGGAGGGAGGCAAAAGAGGTGGGGGCGTGGCACTGTTGATCAGAGATAGAGTCACGGCTGCAGAAAAGGTGCATGCCATGGAGGGATTGTCTACATAATCTCTGTGGGTGGAGGTTAGGAACAGGAAGGGGTCAATAACTTTACTGGGTGTTATTTATAGGCCGCCCAATAGTAACAGGGACATCGAGGAGCAGATAGGGAAACAGATCCTGGAAAGGTATAATAATAACAGAGTTGTCGTGATGGGAGATTTTAATTTCCCAAATATTGATCAGCATCTCCCTATAGCAAGGGGGTTAGATGGGGTGGAGTTTGTTAGGTGTGTTCAGGAAGGTTTCTTGACACAATATGTACATAAGCCTACAAGAGGCGAGGCTGTACTTGATTTGGTATTGGGAAATGTACCTGGTCAGGTGTCAGATCTCTCAGTGGGAGAGCATTTTGGAGATAGTGATGATAATTCTATCTCTTTTACAATAGCATTGGAGAGAGATAGGAACAGACAAGTTCGAAAAACGTTTAATTGGAGTAAGGGGAATTACGAGGCTATCAGGCAGGAAATTGGAAGTTTAAGTTGGAAACAGATGTTCTCAGGGAAAAGTACAGAAGAAATGTGGCAAATATTCAGGGGATATTTGTGTGGAGTTCTGCATAGGTACGTTCCAATGAGACAGGGAAGTAATGGTAGGGTACAAGAACCGTGGTGTACAAAGGCGGTAATAAATCTAGTCAAGAAGAAAAGCTTGCAAAAGGATCAGAGATCAGAGAGGGAGGATGTGGAAGCCATAGAAAGGGTGCAGAGGAGATATACAAGGAATTTGCCTGGACTGGGGAGCATGCCTTATGAGAATAAGTTGAGTAAACTCGGCCTTTTCTCCTTGGAGCGACGGAGGACAAAATGAGACTTGATAGAGGTTTGTAAGGTGATTGATCATGTGAATAGTCAGAGGTTTTTTCCCAGGGCTGAAATGGTTGCCACAAGAGGACACAGGTTTAAGGTGCTGAAGAGTAGGTACAGAGGAGATGTCAGGGGTAAGTTTTTTTTACTCAGAGAGTGGTGAGTGCGTGGAATGGGCTGCCGGCAACAATGGTCAAGGCGGATACGATAGGGTCTTTTAAGAGACTTTTGGATAGGTACATGGAGCTTAGAAAAATAGAGGCCTAGTAATTTCTAAGGTAGGGACATGTTCGGCACAACTTTGTGGACCGAAGGGCCTGTACTGTGCTGTAGGTTTTCTATGTTTCTTAAGTAGATAGCCAGAGACATTTTCCCTGGGCAGAAGTGGCTAATACCAGGTGTATAATTTTCAGGTGATTGGAAGAAAGTATAGGGGGCATGTCAGAGGTAATCTTTACACAGAGAGTGGTAAATCAAGGAAAGCCTGCCATGAGTGGTGGTAGAGGCAGATACACTGAGGGCATTTAAGCAACTCTTAGATCAGCACATGGATGATAGAAAACTGGAGGGTTATGTAAGAGAGAAGGATTCGATTGATCTAAGTCGGTTGAAAGAGCAGCACAACATTGTGGGCTGAAAGGCCCGTACTGTGCTGTAGTGCTCTGTGTTCTATGTTCTAAAGGTTCGAAGGAACAAGCTCCGGATGCATCAGACTGCCTTTTTCGGCCCCTCAAAGGTACAAACTCTGGAGCTAGTTAAAGCTATACAAACAATTAACCTCCACATGGAAAAGTGTCACAGAACTGAAAACATCAAGAAGTTTAAAAACTCTCTCGGAAGCATAAGGTAAAAGAATTTTAAACTGTAATAATTGGGTAATTATCATCAATCCGATCAACAGTAATATAGGGAAATCTCCAACAGTTGTTTGCCTTTTGCAGAAGCCAATTATAATAATGAACGATGTGCATTTTTACAGCTTCTTTATGACCTCTGTGTGTGCCAGAAAGCATTATAGCTAGTGAAGTACTTTGCATTTAATTTGGTAATACAGGAGCCACAGCAGCTGTTTTGAACACAACAAGGTCCTGCAAGTTGCAATGCAATAGAATCACAGAAGGTTACAGCAAGAAGGCCACCATTTTTCACTGCTTTTAATTGCTCTTTGGAGCTCTTCATAAATCCATTCCTTGTTCTTCCCTCAAAGTCATGCACTTTCAGAAATAAAAATGTTTTTTTCCTTTGAAGGAAATGTTTAGATGATTGTGGGCCAAACATGGACAAAAGGGATTGACTTTGATGGATATCTTGGTCAGCATGGATCAGTAAAGCCAAATATCCTGTTTCCATCTGTGACTTTAATCATTTCAAGGGTTACAATTCATGTACCTTACATCATGCCAAACATAATAATATGCCAGTGGAAGGCAGAAGTATCTTAGATGGGTGTGCTTGCCCCAGTGTTTTACTAATTCAACAGGAACCATGGAGACAATGTTAACTTGTTGGAGGGCAAATGCAGAATGGCCAGTGTCAAGTTCCTGGGTGTCAACATCTCTGAAGATCTCTCCTGGGTCCAACTTATTGATGCAACTACAAAGACTAAATTGGGAATCAAAATGTTGAGCCCTAGTGCACTGAGGAGTAATGGGCTGAGCTGCATATATTTCAATGCAAGATGTATCGTAGGAAAGGTCGATGAGCTCAGGGCATGAACCAACACATGGAATTATGATATTGTAGCTGTTCGTGAGACTTAGTTGCAGGAGGGGCAGGACAGGCAGCTCAATATTCTAGGGATCCATTGTTTTCGATAGGAGAGTGCGGGAAGGATTAAAGGGGCAGGGGTGGTGTTTGCTCATTTCAATGTTTGCTCCTGCCACTTAGAGACTTGAGCTAATACTATTTTGTGACTGTGTGAGCCATGCTAACTGGATGTGCTTTGTGTGACTGTATGTACTGTGCTTTGCACCTTGGCCTTGGAAGAACGCTGCTTCGTTTAGCTGTATACATGTGTATGGTTGAACGACAATTAAACTTGAACTTAAACTTGAATACACAGAGAATGGAGGGATGTGAACATGTGCAGGTAGAATGGATTAGGTGTCATTAGCTTAATTAGTTTGGCACAACATTGTAGATTGAAGGATATGTTTCGTACAGTCCTATGTTGGGTATATGGTGTGTCCGGGAAGGATAGCACTTCTGGTGAAGGGGCTTGTCATGTCCATTCTGGGACAGCTCACTCACCTTTGTTCTCCACCAGACACTCAGCTCTCACCTATGGCTCCAAGTAGCTGTTTGCATGTGACAGCAGCCACACCCCAGTACACCGCTTCAACGGGGGGGGGGGGGGCTAACCCAGGTGAGGGTAGCCAGCAGCCTCATACCCTGGTGAATTAGGGACATATGAAATCAGCTCTGGTAAACTGGGCAGATGAGATCTAAAGTGAGATCCAACAGCCAGAAAGGCTCTGTGGAGAGTGAAAGGCATGACAAGGCACAGACGACATCAAGGTTACCCACTGCCACCATGGAAGACTCCAGTTGGTGACGCTTGTTCGTACCACTAACTCAGACATCTGAGGTCACGAGAGTGGAACTGCCCCAGTGCAATGGCTTTTTAACTTTAAAAACTCGCTTGCACAGGTTTCCTATCATTGACGGACAACCAGCACTGACAAGACCCTAAAATTCTGAGTAGGGTCGAGCCTGATAATCAGTGGTGAAGCAAGCCAAGTCCACCCAGGTACGTTCAGAGTTCAAGTCATTTTATGCATAATGGGTACAGGTGACACCAAGCCAAAGTCATCTGCTTTTTGATGTCCGCTGACTCTCTGTCTGTACAATGGTGATGCACCCAGCCCTTGTCCTCTTTAGTAACCATGGTATTTTTGTGGCTAATCCATTTTGTCTGTGGTCAGTGCTGATCCTCAGAATGCTGATGGGGTTTGGAGGTGGGCTACCAAATGTCAAAGGGTGATGGTTAGATACTTGTTGGAAGTGATCATTGTCTGTTACTTCAGTCACTTCCAACTCACAAAAAAATTCTTGCTTAGCCCTCAGGAAATCTGACAGTTCCTATCTCCAGCAGCCTATCCAGGTTCAAAATTAATCACTCTCAAGTTTGGCAGCTTAGTGTGACTGCCAAAGGTCAGCTCCAAGAAATACAAATTACTGTTGCAAAGGAGCTGTTTGACTTCAGTATAGGCATTCATCTTACTGAAATTGCTGAGCTCCAGATAATCCTGTGCAAGCACTCCCAAAGCAATAGGTTTATGAAATGGTAATACAACATTTGGACTCTGAGCTTGTCTTCCTACTTCTGCCTCAGCAGAGTGGGAAAAAATAAGGTTTGCCTTTATGTAGCAACCTTCACATCCTTTTCAGAACATTGGCTTACAGCCATTGACATATTGTCAAAGTGCAGTGATTGCTCACAAAAGAACAAATCTCAGGCTTGTATGTGGTGACATATGCACCTTGATAATAAATTTACTTTGAACTTTGAACAGTTGTTGCTCTCAACAAAAAAAATTACAATAAACAAAGTCAAAAGTCAAAATGAAAGGCATAAATATTGGTCACAACACCTGCAGTAATTATATTACTCCCCATGGATCCCCGTGATCTTTTACATCTAGCCTAAGGAGCCAACCAAGCCTTGGTTTAACATTTCATCTCTCACATGCAATTAACAAATCTCACTGCTAAGTCTGAGCCATGCTAAATCCTGCCTTTCACGCTGGAACTTCCTGTCTAATGCATGAGAGGTAGCTTAATACTCAGACTCCTCTGCAGTTCCACTGCGCCCAGCGAACAGCTCCATTCTCTCTCTCACCAATTGGATACACCACCATCGCTTTACCATCACTATACCTCCCACTTTCATCCCCTTAACCTTCACCAGGTGTCTATCCTCAATACCCCATCATCTCGTCCATGATCACCACATCAAAACTTTGACTTTCACCGCTTCATCAACCCCACATTCAAATGCTCACCAAGCCGAAAACCCCTGACAGCTCTTCTTATCCACGGCCTCCTCTACTGTAAAGATGAAGCCACACTCAGGTTGGAGGAACAACACCTTATATTCCGTCTGGGTAGCCTCCAACCTGATGGCATGAACATTGACTTCTCTAACTTCCGCTAATGCCCCACCTCCCCCTCACACCCCTTCTGTTATTTATATACACATATTCTTTCTCTCACTCTCCTTTTTCTCCCTCTGTCCCTCTGAATATACCCCTTGCCCATCCTCTGGGCTTTTCTCCCCCCCCTCCCCCTTTTCCTTCTCCCTGGGCCTCCTGTCCCATGATCCTCTCATATCCCTTTTGCCAATCACCTGTCCAGCTCTTGGCTCCATCCCTCCCCCTCCTGTCTTCTCCTGTCATTTTGGATCTCCCCCTCCCCCTCCCACTTTCAAATCTCTTACTAGCTCTTTCTTCAGTTAGTCCTGACAAAGGGTCTCGGCCTGAAATGTCGACTATACCTCTTCCTATAGATGCTGCCTGGCCTGCTGCGCTCACCAGCAACTTTGATGTGTGTTGCTCTTCTTCACCAATCTCACTTTATCTCTTTCACTAATCCCCCTATATGCCCCTTCACCAGATTCCCTATTTTGACCCCATCACCAAGCCCCAACCACTTGACATCTCCCCTCTACCAATATCACCCTCTCTCATTCACTCACTTCCAACTGTCTGCCTCCTCACTTTCAGTACCTGATCATATATCTTAGCTTTATTTCCCTGTCATCTTCCACCTTCACCACCTCAACTACCTCCTGTTACCTTCAGTTCTTTACTTTAGCTCAAGTACCTCATCACTATCCTCTCGTCTTCAGCCTTCAACAAACTTCCCCAACCTTCATCCCTCTCCACCCTACTACTTTCACATCCCCACCTTTCATCCCTCATTTACCCCCACCTCACCCTCTCACCAATTAACCTCAGATCCACACCTGATCCACCTTCAATCTCTCTCCAAAGATGTATTGTATGGTTAGGGTTAGCGAGTTGTGGGAATGCTATATTGGTAATGGAAGTGTTACAACAATTGTGGGCTGCCCAGCACAATCCTCACTGATTTGATCTGATGCAAATAATGCATTTCATTTTATCTTTCTATGTATATGACAAATAAAGCTAGTCTTTCTTTCTTTCTTTTAACTTAAGTCTTTTTCTGTTTTTTTTTAGATGTAGTTTTTGTAAAAAATAATTAGCTTTATTTGTTACATGAACATCGAAACATATAGTGAGATGCATTGTTTGCATCAAATCAAGTCAGCGAGGATTCTGCTGGGGGCAGCCCGCAAGTGACTTCTGGAGTCAATGTGGCATGCTTACAACTCACTAACCCTAACTGTACATCTATGGAATGTGGGAGGAAACCAGAGCACCCGGAGGAAACCTACGCAGTCACAGGGAAAATGTACAAACTCCTTACGGGCAGTAGTAGGAATTGAACCATGATCGTTGGCACTGTATATCATTATGCTAGCCACGATGCTACCATGTCACCCACTCCATCAGAACCTCACATAATCTCTATCACCCTTAAGATCGAGGTCTTAAAGACATATGGGAAAACCACCACCTACATATTGACTTCAGCTCTTCCCAACGATTCCGTTGTTGTCAGTAGGTCTAAAGGCTGGAATTCCATCTTCAACAACAACACATTCTCAAAGGGAATTAAGAATAAATACTAAGATGAACTAACTACTATAATACCACACCGCCAACTGGCTGAAGAATTTACTTAATGATCTTCAGTCCAGTTGCTGCTGACTATTAATAAACTCTGCATCTTGCACGTCTTTCATTTCCCAAAGTGAGCTGAGCTGTGGAAGAAGCAGCATCAAATCATGGAATATTCAGCATAAGGTGAGGAGTTTGATCTTATTACTCTAATTCCAAAAGCAGCAATTAACACCCTAATTCGAGGCTTTCCCATAATGTTTTCCATGGTTGATAAACAACCACAGTGATTGTAATGTACAGACACAGTATTTGTGCCAATTATTTTCACTCACATTCCTGGTTTCTCTTTGTTCTTTAACGGCTCATCAAAATTCAGGTCAGCACAACTGAAATAATAGTTTGCATAATCATCCTTTGGATTCAGTTTTCTCCAGTTGCGCGCCACTTACCGTGAAGCCCAATGGGTTGGTCAATTTTCAAGATATGTTTTTGAAGGTTCCAAAATATGGTGGGGAATGAGGGTGAACACTCAAGCTCATGTATCTTTTCCCAAATGGCAGAAAAAAGAAAAGGGAACGGATACTGTGGCAAGCATTCATGCTGATACCCTTCCTTCCTGAAGCAATATGAAGATGGACAGTGCTTGCCATTGTTTGCCAGTTCTGACAATCCAGAGCAGAGCAACGCAGTCGCCATACTAGCCTGAAACACAATCTGTCAGGATACTTTCTATTTATGTATGCAGGTATATATGTATTTATTCATATTATTATTGTATTTTCACTTTTTCTCAGCTTAACCTGGTAAAATCTGAGGTACAGGTATAGCCAAGCACACTCATTTGTCAATTGCTAGGAACTTACAGACTATTCTATTAGTGCTTAGTATTGTGACTTTCTGAAGATTTACATAAATATTGCTGTATAGGCCTAAGTGTTTAAAGCTATTGTGTAGTGACTTTGGATGATACTTGTAAATATTACTACTGGGACAATGTATACCCTGTTCATGTTCCATAGTCTTTCAATTTCCTCTTTTAATCCTGCTGTTTTAATTCTGGTGTTTTTCACTTATTGATTTCTGTATGTTGCGTGTGTTTGGAATGGCTATATCTATTAAGTTTTCTTACTTGTTTATCCCATAATATTATATCCAGATGATTATTATGGATTGTCCTATCTGTAATAGCAGATCAGTCGTAATATAGTGTGGAGGACTCTGCCTCTAAAACTGAATTAGGCTTGTATTGAGGGTCCTTTATGAGTTTGTACCTTTAAGCAAGATTTTGGTGAATTATGCTTGCCTCTTGTTTGTGGCCTGCATATGTAATCAGATTGAGATTTTATTTTTTTTTGCCGTTTGTCTTCTTTTGCACATTGATTGTTTGTCTGTCTTTGTTTTTGTCTAGTTTTTCATTGATTCTATTGCGTTTCTTTGTGTTTACTGTGAATACCTGCAAGAACATGAATCTCAAGATTCAAGATTGTTTAATGTCGTTTCCAGTACACAAGTGTAAAGCAGAATGAATAATTGTTACTCTGAATGTGATGCAGTATTAAAAAACCCAATAATAAAAAAACACAAAAGATAAAGAACACAATAATTGTAAATACATAAGAAAGCTTATAAATAACACTAGGCACATGAGTGTCTGTACATAAGTTGACTCCAACAGGAATGATAAATTAGTGGTTGTGTGGTGTGTAGAGGGGTGGGTTGGTAGGTGGAGGTGTTGTTTTTTGAGTCTGGTGGTCCTGGCATGAATGCCACATAGCCTCCTCCCTGATGGGAGTAAGTGGTATATGATAACATATATGTGCTTTGATAATAAAATTTATTTTAAACTTTGAACTTTGCACTGGTGTGCTGCCTTGTGGGACGACTCAGTGGGGTTACTGGTGTTATGGGTACAAATTTACAAACCCGTCAATCTCTCTTCCTCAAATGGCAGTGGACACAGACCCTTTGAAATCTTTAAAGCCAAGGTAGATAAGTTTTTGATTAGCAAAACTGAAAAGCAACAAGGGGTAGGGTAAGAATGCAAAGATTGAGGTTACAATCAGATCTGTGGTAAGGCAGAGTCAAAGTGCCAAATGGTTTGCTCTTACTCCTAATTCTGTCTATTTTAATTGAGGCAAAACAGATTTCATTTCTCTTAAAATAACATTCAAAGAACATGAGAAAGTCTGCAAATGCTGGAAATCCAAAGCTACACACACAAAATGCTGGAGGAACTCAGCACAACAGGCAGCATCTATAGAAATGAATAAACAGTCAGCGTTTTGGGCCAAGACCCTCCATCAGGACTAGAAAGGAAGAGGGATGACACCAGAAAGATATCGCATGGGGACTAATTTTTCATAATACATGACACAATTTTAACATAATAGCTCTCCCTTCAGTAAAGTGGGGCTGGTGTTGCATTATGCAGTCAGCAGTGTTTCTCCATGGGTTCGCCAAGTGACTGCAATATGAAATAAGATTATTTATCACAGCAATTGTCTTTTGCAGAGATAAAACTGACACTTTCCCATTTAAAACAGCATTGACATTTTTGTGATAAACAGCTTTCATTGCTATTTTAATCCATGCTAAAAAGTAACCTTTAAAAAGAATTGATTAGCCTTTAAGTGACAGTCTGCTGTTTTATTCTCTGAGCTTTTGTCAGGCTCACAGTTTTGGACCATTTCTTTGAATTCCAGAACCTTGATTACTTCAGCTCAAATCACCACTCCAGCTGTGACCAACAAAACATAAATAAGCTGGGTACAGGTACAGTTTTAAACTGCATGTTTTGTAGCTGATAATGAAGTAGAGCCGGCAAAGAAAAATCAAAGAGGAATTTTTGTCACTCTGGTGTAATGCGACACTTTTCACAATCTCAGAATGAATCCTCTTTCAGCCCCCCTGAAGGATGGTCTCACGACGGCCTCAGAGACGGAAGTCAGTGACAGTGGGGATCATGAAGTGAAATTAGTTTCACAGGAGCTCACCTAATTGCGGAATTAACCAACAATTCTGATAAGACTTCAGAAGCTGGCAACAATTTTACTAATTTTTTTAGTCCTCCGTTCATTTTCAATGGCCTGTCTAACAGATGAGATTATGTTTGAATCTCATCCATTATACCGAGCTAGTGGCATTATCTGCCTGCAGTACTGACAAGGGAACAAGTGTCCTCTAAGTGTGAAAATTGAAAGGGCACAGCCATCAATGAAATGTCAGTATATCTTTTATTAGTTGTCAAACAGTTATTTGAGATGCTGTAATCCGCTGTAAAACCCTAATTTGCAATATGAAAATGTCAGCATGCCATTATTTTGAACCTCCTTCTCGTCTGCTCAGGCTGCACGTTCTTACACTGAAGACAACATTAGCCGTTCATTTGACATTTGAACTTCATTTGCAGTATTTTAATAAAAGCATATTTTATCCAGCTAATGTTTGCGCTGGTATAAAAGGGAGCAAATCTGTGATCTCATTGCTCCATTGTCTAACAGCATTCAGCAGGTGGATCTCACCAGGACAGTGCTTACGACTTTTCAAAGATTTGCCCAACACTGATCAAGGCCACATTAGCTCACCTTTCCTTGTTCTTCTTTTATCACAAAACTACAAAGGCTTGTTCACACAAAAATACACAAAATGTTTGTATTTACAAGTCAGTGAACAAACTCAAATTAAAACACACAAAATGCTGTTGGATCTCAGCAGGTTAGGCAGTATCTATAGAAAAGAGTAAACAGTTGACGTTTTGGGCTGAGACCCTTCATCAGGACTGGAAAGGAAGAGGAGTAGTCACAGTCAGAAGGCAGGGGGAGGGGAGCATTTTATGAGAAACTGAGAGCTCTCCTAGATCCAAGGTCAGGAGTTCATTGATAGTTACAGACTGGGAAAGGCAATCAATTAGGACAGAGTGTTGTGATGGTGCTATTATTTTTGTGACTGTATGTGTTATCGTTACTCTATGTGCTCTGTGTACTGTGCTTTGCAGCTTGATCCTGGAGAAACACTATTCATCTAACTGTGTACATGTGTATGGTTGAATGACAATTACACTTGCACTTGAGAGCGTTGTTATAAGTTTAGAGGGGATGCAAGGACAAATGTTTTCACCTACAGCAGGGGTTCCCAATCTGGAGCCCACGGACCCCGTGTTTCACGGTTCTGGTCCACAGCATAAAAATGATTGGTAACCCCTGAGCGAGAAGATAGTTGGAATCTGAAATGTATGTACAGAAGACTACAGACCGAGTGCTGGTTAAAAGGGATTAGTACAAATAAACATGTTATTGTCAGTGTGGACACAATGTGCCAAAGGGCTGATTGACTCTATGACATGATGATAGCATAGTGTTGTATATTTAATACCGAAGTAATGTTTGAGCAATCTTGTATATATTAATTAAGCATTCTTGCTTGTTTAAATAATTCATTATGGGTTATTTGTATAAATACGTGAATTGCATATGTTAACACGCTACCATGTGATAAGTGGCGCCTGGCTTAAAAGTAAAACCCGAAGTTAGACCTACACTTCGGACTCCCATGTCTTCTTTATAATTAGTTTAATGTCCTGAAATTACAAAACATAACACATTTTCATTTTTACCCAAATCCTCTTTCAATGAAGGCCAACACGCTGCCTCCATATCTCAATGTTCCTGTACATTGACTGTCAGTGATTCAATAAACAAGACATTCTGGTCCCTCCGAACACCAACAGCTTTCAATCCCACACAGTTAAGAAGTAGTCTGCCTTTCTATTTCTTCTTCACCAAATCCATCAGTTTAACAGCCATAGTCTAACATCCACACGTGCAAACAAATTCAAAAGGTGTTGAACCTACTCACCATTTACACAGATCTCATAGGTGTTGCACAAATCAGCTTCAAAAAAGCAGCCTGTAAGATAAGAAGTAGTATATCAATTACAAATGCATTTATATTCTAAAGCTGTAGGGAAACTCAATTGCAGGTATCTACAGAGACAAGAAAATTTGTTAAATGACATTTGATTGCGTTTATAAAAGTCTCATATTATCACATTTTTTCCAAAGTGTCTCTTGCAGACCAGAGAAAGGTGAGAATAATTATTAGAGGGTGTTGGAAAGACTGACTGAAAAAGCTAAGACAGGTATACTGTTCCTACTCATTCCTATCTCCTTTACATCAATAATGGATTGGATGTCATTCTCAAAATTTATCCTCATCTTTAATTTTTCCTGCACATTCTTCCTTTTTAAAGGATGCGTGTAGCTGGGTGACTGTCCAGGAGAAGGAATGGGAAGGTGAATAGCGCAGAGCACCCCTGTAGTCGTGCCTCTGAAAAAGTACACCGTTTTGGACACTGTTGTGGGGGATGATCTCCGAGGGTAATGCCACACAGACGGGGCTACTGGTACTGAGCATGGGTCTATGGTGCAACAGAGAGAAGAAGGGAGCGCTATTGATAGGGATCTCGATAGTGAGGGGAACAGACAGGAGATTCAGTGGACATGAATGGGACACCTGGATGGTATGTTGCCTCCAGTTGCCAGGGTCAGGGATCTCTCAGATCATGTCCACAGCATTCTGGAGGGGGAGGGAGAGCATCCAGCAGCCTCAGTACGTATTGGTACTAATGACATAGGAAGGAAAACCAAAGGGGTCTTGAAAAGAAAATTTAGAGAGCTAGGCAGGAAGCTGAGAAGCAGGACCTTCAGGGCAGTAATTTCTGAATTGCTACTTGTGCCCTGTGCCAGTGAGGGTAGAAACCGGATGATTTGGCAGATAAATGCGCAGCTGAGAATCTGGCGCAGGGGGCAGGTCTTCAGGTTTTTGGATCACTGGGATCTCTTCGGGGGGAGGTATGACCTGTTCAAAATGGATGGGTTGCACCTGAACTCGAGGGGGATCAATATTCTCATGGGCAGGCTTATTAGAGCTGTTGGGGAAAGTTTAACCTAATTTGGCAGGAGGATAGGAAACAGAGTGAAGGGACTCAGGATAGAACGAATGGCAAAAAAGCAAAGAGAGAATGCAGTCAGACTGTCAGGAAAGGCAGGCAGATGATAGGACAAATTGCAGCCAGCAGGGTGCTTAGCGATGCTTATTCAAAAAGGATAGCAAATACTGCACAGTACTCAAAGTGTTATATCGCAATACATGGAGTACAAGAAATAAGGTGTATGATCTTGTTGGACTTTTACAGATTGTCAGGTTTGATGTTGTGGCCATCACTGAATCATGGCTGAAGGATGGTTGTAGTTGGGAGCTGAATGTCCAAGGTTACACATTGTATCGGAGGGACAGGAAGGTAGGCAGAGGGGGTGGTATGGCTCTACTGGTAAAGAATGGCATCAAATCATTAGAAAGATGTGACATAGGATCCAAAAATGTTGAACATTTGTGGGTTGAGTTAAGAAACTGCAAGGGCAAAAGGACCCTGGTGGCAATTATACATAGGCCTCCAAACAGTAGCTGGGATGTGGACTACAGATTACAATGGTAAATAGAAAAGGCATGTTAAAAGGGCAACGTTATGATAGTCATGGAAGATTTTAACATGCAGGTAGGTTGGGAAAAGCAGGTTGGTAATAGATCTCAAGAGAGTTCATTTGTTGAATGCCCACAAGATGGCTTTTTAGAGCAGTTTGTCATTGAGCCTACTAGGGGATCAGCTCTACTGGATTGAGTGTTATGTAATGAACCGGAGGTATTAGGGAGCCTAAGGTAAAGGAACCCTCAGGAAGCAGTAAAGGAAATTACAGATGTATGACGGAGGAGCTGGCCAAAGTAAATTGGGAAGAGCTGCTGGAAGGGATGACAGCAGAACAGCAATGGCTTGAGTTTCTGGGAAAAATGAGGAAGGTGGAAGATAGATATATTCCAAAACCAAAGAAATAAGAGCATAAGACCATAAGATATAAGAGCAGAATTAGGCCATCTGGCCCATCGAGTCTGCTCTGCCATTCAATCATGGCTGTTCTTTTTCTTTCTCTTCCTCAAGTTCCCAGCATTCTCCCCGTAATCTTTGATGCCATGTCCAATCAAGAACCCTGTCTTACATACACCCAATGACCTGGCCACCACAGCTCAATGTGGCAAGAAATTCCACAAATTCTCCACTCTTTAGCTAAAGAAATTTCTCTGCATCTCTATTTTGAAAGGTCACACCTCTATCCTGGGGATGTGCCCTCTTATCCTAGACTCTCCCACCATGGGAAACATCCTTTCCACATCTACTGTCTAGGCCTTTCAATATTCAAAAAGTTTCAAAGAGATCCCCCCTCATCCTTCTGAATTCTAGCGAGTACAGATCCAGAGCCATCAAATGTTCCTCGTATGATAACCCTTTCATTCTGGGAACCATCCTTGTGAACCTCCTCTGGACCCTCTCCAATGCCAGCATATCTTTTCTAAAATGAGGGAATCAAAATTGTTCACAATATTCAAGGTGATGCCTCACCAGTGCCTTATAAAGCCTCAACATCACATCCTTGCTCTTGTATTCTAGACCTCTTGAAATGAATCCTAACATGGTATTTGCCTTCCTCACTACCAACTCAACCTGCAAGTTAACCTTCAGGGTGTTCTGCACAAGGACTCCCAAGTCCTTCTGCATCTCAGATTCTTGGATTTTCTCCCAGTTTAGAAAACAGTCCACACACTTATTTCTACTACCAAAGTGTATGACCATGCATTTTCCAACATTGTATTTCATTTGCTACTTTCTTGCCCACTCTCCTAATCTGTCCGATCCTTCTGCATTCTACCTGATTCCTCAATACTACCTGCCCCTCCAGCAATGTTCATATCATACACAAACTTGGCAGTAAAACCATCTATTCCTTCATCTAAATCATTTATATACAGTATAAAAAGAAGTGGTCCCAACACTGACCCCTGTGGAACTAGACACTGGCAGCAAACCAGAAAAGGACCCTTTTATTCCCACTCGCTGCCTCCTACCTATCAGCCAATGCTCTAACCACGTTAGTAATTTTCCTGTAATACCATGGGTTCTTAACTTGGTAAGCAGCCTCATGTGTGGCACCTTGTCAAAGACCTTCTGAAGGTCCAAATATACAACATCCACTGCATCCCCTTTATCTATCCTACTTGTTATCTCCGCAAACAATTGCAACAGGTTCGTCAGGCAGGAGTTTCCCTGAAGGAAACTATGCTGACTTTGTACTATCTTGTCCTGTGTCACCAAGTACTCCATCACCTCATCCTTAACAATTGACTCCAACATCTTCCCAACCACTGAGGATAGGCTAACTGGTCTATAATTTCCTTTCTGCTGCCTTCCTCCTTTCTTAAAGAATGGAGTAACGTTTGCAATTTTCCAGTCCTCTGGCACCATGCCAGAGTCCAATGATTTTTGAAAGATCATTTCTAATGTCACTACAATTTCTAATGCCACTACAATCTCTGACACTACCTCTTTCAGAACCCTAGGGTGCAGTTCCTCTTGTCCAGATGACTTATGTACCTTTAGCTTTTTTGAGCACCTTCTTTCTTGTAACAGTAACTGCACCCACTTCTCTTCCTTCACACACTACAACATCAGGCACATTGCTAGTGTCTTCCACAGTGAAGACTGACACAAAATACTCATTTAGTTCATCAGCCATCTCCTTGTCCCCCATTATTATTTCTCCTGCCTCATTTTCCACTGGTCCTATATCCACTCTCATTTCTCTTTTATTTTTAACATACTTGAAAAAACTTTTACTATCCACTTTGATATTATTTGCTAGCTTGCTTTCATATTTCATCTTTTCCCTTCTAATGACTTTTAGTTGCTGTTTGTAGGTTTTTAAAAACTTCGCAATTCTCTATCTTCCCATTAATTTTTGCTTTTTTGTATGCCCTTCCCTTGTCAGCCACAGTTGTACTGTTTTACCATTTGAGTATTTCTTCATTTTTGGAATACACCTGTCCTGCACCTTCCTCATTTCTCCCAGAATCACAAGCCACTGCTGCTCTGCTGACATCCCTGCCAGCAGCTCCTCCCAATTTACCTTGGCCAACTCCTCTCTCATACCACTGTAACTTCCCTTACTCCACTGAAATACTGCTACATCAGACTTTACTTTCTCCCTATCAAATTTCAAGTTGAACGCAATCATTCTGTGATCACTGGTTCCTAAGTGTTCTTTTACCTTAAGCTCGCTAGTCGCCTCTGGTTCATTACATAACACCCAATCCAGTAGGCTCAATGACAAACTGCTCTAAAAAGCTATCTCTTAGGCATTCAACAAACTCACTCTCTTGAGATCCATTACCAACCTGATTTTCCCAATCGACCTGCATGTTAAAATCTCCCATGTCTACCATAACATTGCCCTTTTGACTCGCCTTTTCTATTTCCTGTTGTAACCTGTGGGCCACCTCCCAGCCACTGTTGGGAGGCCTGTATATAACTGCTATCAACATCCTTTTACCCTTGCAGTTTCTTAACTCAACCCAGGAGGATTCATCATCTCCCAATCCTATGTCACATCTTTCTACTGATTTGATGCCATTCTTTACCAGTAGAGCCACACCACCCTCTCAGCCTTCCTATTCATCCGATATAAATTGTAACTTTGGACATACAGCTCCCAACTACAACATCCTTCAGCCACGATTCAGTGATGGCCACAACATCAAACCTGGCAATCTGTAACATTGCAACAAGTTCATCACCTTATTTCTTATAATTCGGGCATTTAGATACAACACTTTGAGTACTGTATTTGCTACCCTTTCTGATTCTGCATCCCTAATGATTTGATACTCAACATGTTGGCTGCAACTAAGTTCCATCACCTCCCTACTCTTCCTGACAACCTGACTGCATGTTATCTTTATTTTTTTTACCATCCGTCTTGTCCCTTCACTCCAGTTCACACCTCCCTGCCAAATTAGATTAAACCCACCCCAACAGCTCTAACAAACCCGCCCATGAGAATATTGGTTCCCCTCGGGTTCAGGTGCAACCCGTCACTTTTGAACACGTCATACCTCCCCCAGAAAAGATCCCAATGTTCCAAGAACCCGAAGCCCTGCCCCCTGCACCAGCTTGTCAGCCACGCATTTACCTGTCAAATCATCCTGTTTCTGCCCTCACTAGTGCGTGGCACAGGCAGCAATCCAGAAATACACAGATGGCAAAATAGTACAACCACGGCTGACAAGGGAAGTCAAGCTAATGTAAAAGCAAAAGAGAGGGCATACAACAAAGCAAAAGTTAGCCAGAGGACAGAGGATTGGGAAGCTTTTAAACCCTACAGTAAGCAACTAAAAGAATCATTAGGAAGGAAAAGATGAAATATGAAAGCAAGCTAGCAAACAATATCAAGGTGGATAGAAAAAGCTTTTTCAAGTATATAAAAATAAAAGGGAGGTGAGAGTGGATATAGGAGCACTAGAAAATGAGGCCAGAGAAAAAATAAAGGGGGACACGGAGATGGCAGATGAACTAAATGAATAATTTGCATCAGTCTTCACTGTGGAAGACACCAGCAGTGTGCCAGTTGTTGAAAGGTGTGAGGAAAGAGAAGTATCTACTGTTACTATTACAACAGAGAAGATGCTCAAAAAGCTGAAAGACCTAAAGGTACATAAGTCACCTGGATCAGATGAACAGCAAACAGCACCTTAGCATTCAGAATCTCTACCACTAGAGATTGTGGGGCATTGGTGATATCTTTCAAAAATCACTGGACCCTGGCATGGTTCCAGAGAACTGGAAAATTGCTAACCTCACTCCACTCTTTAAGAAAGGAGGGAGGCAGCAGAAAGGAAATTATAGACCAGTTAGCCTGACCTCAGTGGTTGGGAAGGTGCCAGAGTCAATTGTTAAGGATGAAATGATGGAGTTCTTGGTGACAAAGAAAAGATAGTACAAAGTCGGCGTAGCTTCCTTCAGAGAAAATCTTGCCTGACAAACCTGTTGGCATTCTTTGCGGAGATTACAGGTAGGATAGATAAAAGGGATGCAGTGGATGTTGTATATTTGGACTTTCAGAAGGTCTTTGTCAAGGTGCCACACATGAGGCTGCTTACCAAGTTAAGAGTCCGTGGTATTACAGGAAAGTTACTAGCATGGTCAGAGCATTGGCTGATTGGTAGCACACAATGTGTGGGAATAAAAGGATCCCTTTTGGTTGGCTGCCAGTGACAAGTGGTGTTCTGCAGGAGTTGGTGTTGGGAACATTTCTTTTTATGCTGTATGTCAATGATTTAGATGATGGAATAGATGGCTTTGCATATAATACAAGGATTGGTGGAGGGGCAGGCAGTGTTGAGAAAACAGGAAGGTTGCAGAAGGACTTAGACAGATTAGGAGAATGGGATACAGAGTGGCAAATGAAATACAATGTTGGAAAATGTATGGTCTTGCATCTTGGCAAAAGAAAAAATGTGTAGTCTATTGTCTAAACTAGGGAAAATCTAATGAGATGCAAAGAGATTTGGGATTCCTTGTGAAGAACACCCTAAAAGTTAACTTGCAGGTTGAGTCAGCGGTGAGGAAGGCAAATGCAATGTTAGCATTCATTTCAAGAGGTCTAGAATACAAGAGCAGGGCTGTGAACCTGCGGCTTTATAGGGCACTGGTGAGGCCCCACCTTGTGTATTGTGAACAGTCTGGGCTTCTTATCTAAGGAAAGATGTGCTGGCATTGGAAAGGATTCAGAGGAGGTTCACAAGGATAATTCTGGGAACGAAAGGATCATCATACGAGGATCATTTGATTGCTCAGGGTCTGTACTCACTGGAATTTACAAACGTAGAAGGATGAGGAGGTTCTTACTGAAACCTTGCAAATGTTGAAAAGCTAGACATAGTAGATGTAGAAAGGATGTTTCCCATGACGGGGGAGTCTAGGACAAGATGGCACAACATCAGTTTAACGGGGCATCCATTTAAAACAGAGATGTAAAGAAATTTCTTTAGTGAGAGTGTGGTGAATTTGTGGAATTTGTTACCACAGGCAGATGTGGAGGCCAGGTCGTGGGGTGTATTTTAGGCAGAGCTTCATAGGTTCTTGATTGGCTACAGCGTCAATGGTTACGGGGAGTGGGGCTGAGGGGGGAAAGGATCAGCCATGATTGATTGGCAGAGCAGCTGTGATGGGCCAAATGGCCTAATTCTGTTCCTACGTCTTATGTTCTTGAGGAATATTCCTCAGGATTAATATGAGAGGGCATAATATTAAGCTGATTGTAGGGAAGTATTGGGGAGATGGCAGAGGCAGGTATTTTACACAGAGTGGTAGGTGTGTAGAACATGCCTCCAGGGTTAGCGGCAGAGGCAAATACATTAGGGACATTTAAGAGACTCTTGGAGAGGCACAAGCATGAAAGAAAAATGGAGGGCTATGTCAGATTGGTTTTAGAGTAGGTTAAAGGGTTGACATAATATTGTGGGCCAAAGGGCATGCCCTATGACCTTACTGTTCTATGTTCTGTGATGGTCAATGCCCCTGCTGCTTTGCCACCCTTCCAAAACACATACATCCATTATACTTGCACCTCATGTCTAGATACAGAACAATAATTGAGATTTAATGTGCTCTTTTTTTAAACACACATCAATAAGTGAGGCTTGTTATGCCCCCTTCAAACACTCTGCAGTTGTCTGGACAAATACAACTCAAACCACTCTCAAGATGCCGAACAGCACCCAGGACAAAGCAACCCAATTTATTGGCACCCTGTAAACTATCCTAAGTGTAGATTCACAGCACTGGTGGATATTGGCTGCAGCGTGCACTATGTACAAAATATATGACAACGACTCTGACAGCAGCTTCCAAATCCACAGAATCTCTCATCAAGAAGTACAAGGCAGTAGATGAATCGAAGTCCATCAGCTGCAGCCTTCCCATCTATCCAGTGAGGTGCAGTAAAAGTTTCAATGCAAACTATTGTCCCAGAAACATTTTTGCACTGGAACTAAGTTCAAAGTTCAAAGTAAATTTATTCTGAAAGTACCAATACTGTATGTCACCATATACTATCTTGAGATTCATTTTCTTGCAGGCATTCACAGAAGAAGAGAAATACAACAGAAGCAATGAAAAACTACACACACAGACTGACAAATAACCAATGTGCAAAAGAAGACAATCTGTGCAAATAAATACAAATAATTAAGTAATTAAATAATACTGAGAAGATGAGTTGTAGAGTCCTTGAAATTGAGTCTATAGGTTGTGGAATCAGTTCAGAGATTAAGTGACATTACTGGAAACATTATTAGACATGGAATAGGGCGTGTTTGCTCTGTGAAAAATAATTCTAACCTCCGTAGTGAGCAGTTGTCATGGACACAGGAGACTCTAATATAAAAATATTTTGTTTCGGTGTTAATATCTCTCCCACTAACAAGTCCAAAGAATTTGCCGGAGCAATAAATGTTCCAGTAACATTTTAAAAGAATTAAGTTTAGCAAATGTACAAAGCCTGGTGCATGGAGCTCTTAACTTTATCACTGTTTCCACGTGAACTCTGCATAATTAGGCTGTGAAATCACACTCCTTTATAGCTTCAGTCTGTTGCACAGCGTGAAGCTTCTGGAGTACATTTGGTACGGAACTGAGTCTAGTTTAATGTTTAATTCAAGTCAAATAAATAAAGATGCTTAGTGCATAATTAAATTACTCAAGCAAGGCATCATTCGGTTCATTTTCCTACCATATTGCTCAAAGAACACTGGGCATAGATCACTCTCTCCAACTCTGTCGGATTTAGATGGGAATCCTCCGCACAATTTTTCAATTGCACTAGTCATCTTCATCTTTACCAAATCATCTTTTACTAGTTCCATTGATATAAAATAGGACAAACATTCGTTCATTGGCATGTGATTTTGTTTACTAGATTACTCCCCATTACATTTCCACACGCCTTGCTCAATGATTCCAAAACATAATCTAGTGATGTTGCAATTGCCATGGCCACTGGTGGTTTTATCCAGGACAACCCCCACCAAGTGTCTCAATTTATAAACAATTCTCAATCTTGCTTTCAAATACTTCCAGAACTCCATATCAGGTCATAGAGTCATAGAACACTACTGCACAGAAACAGGCCATTCAGCCCATCTAGTCCATGCCGACCTGGTCTTCTGCCTAGCCCCCACCTACCTGCATCCAGGCCACAGACGTCCATACCTCTCTCATCCATGTACTGATCTAAATATCTCTTAAAAATGGTACAATTTAATTAACATCTACCACTTCCACTGGCAGCTCGTTCCACACTCTCACCACCCTCTGAGAGAAGGTGTTCCCCCTCACTTGCCCCTTAAATATTTCTCCTTTCACCCTAAACCTATAATCCCTAGTTCCAGTCTCACTCAGCCTGATGTGAAAGCATCTGCAAGCATTCACCCTATCTACACCCCAAAAATATTGTGTACCTCCAGAACATTTCTCCTCATTCTCCTGCACTTCAGGAAGTAAAGTCCGAACCTATTCGACCTTTCCCAATAACTCAGGGTCTCTAGTCTGGGAAACATCCTTGTATATTTTCTCTGTGCTCTTTCAAGTTTATTGATATCTTTCATGTAGGTAGGTGACCAGACTGCAGACAATAATCTAAATTTGATCTCACCATCATCTTGTACAACTTCAACAAAACAACACACCTCCTGAACTCAGTGTCCTGATTCATGAAGGCCAATATACCTAACGCTCTCTTTATAACTGTTTCTACCTATGATGCCATTACCTCCCACTCTACCTTCATACCCATCTCCACTTCTTCAACCTTCCAAAATGTCAGTGCTTGTCTCACTCTGGTATCCAGCATAGTGGCTCAAACACAGTGACCAAGTTCAAACCTGACCTCTGGTGCTGATGATGTGGAGTTTGCAATTTGTCCCTGTGACGGTCGAGGTGGCATCTGCATACAATGCTCCTTTGGTCGACATCTTCTGGATAGATCGTGAAACCATCTTTTTCACTTCTTTTTTGTCTTTTACATTTGTGTCTCATCTTGAATATGATTCTGGCACCGCTGGAGCCTGTGTTTTGCTGTTTGGTGGTCATTAGGGTGCTTCAGAACTCTGCCGTCTCCAAGAGGATTCCAGGAAGGAGACAGCGTGAGTGAACCTCGTGGCAAGAAGTCTGCAAGCCAACATTTGACCCCAATTTGCCAATTACAGCATCCATTGTTCACCGATTAAAATCACGAGGGCGATTGAAGCATCAAGGCGAGTACATAAGTTTGTTGGGTGTTCTGGCGCACCGCTGTCTCCGAGGGGAATCCAGGAGGCAGAGGCAGTGTGCACAAACCTCATAGCGGGCAGGCTGCAGGACAGGGTACAGGTCAACGTTCAGCTCCATTTCACCAATTAAAGCTTCTATTGTTTGCCAATTAAAGCGACGAGGGAGAATGATGCATCGAAGCGCGTGCAGAGGGTGAGCACCGGCTACTTGCCTTTTGATTGGTTTCTCTGTACCAGAGAGGGGAGAGCCTGCCTCTGCGCATGGAGAGTGTTGCCCAGGTTTCTTCTGCACCTTGGATATTGACTTGGACTCGGACTCTAGACTTTTTTTCAGTCTTATAAATTTATATTCGGTGTTTTCTCACTTGATCTCAGTTTTTTCTGTGCAGGAAGGGGAATCTGGAGATTGGTGTGCCTGATCTATTTTTGCTCGCCACTTTTGTGCTGGGAGGAGGGATTTGGGGGGTCGATGTGCCTGTTCCATATTTGTTTTTTTTGCTTGGGGAGGGGGGATTTCAGGGTTGATGATCATGCTGCCTTTCTTTTCTTTCTTGGTTTCATGGCTGCCCGGAGACTGAAGAATTTCAGATTGGTATACTTTGATAACAAAAGAACCTTTGAGCGTTTGACTACATGGATTTCCCATGGACGCTCCCATTTCCCCCACATCCCAAATATGTTCTTGCTGGAAGGTTAATTGGCCAATATAAAGTGCCCCTAATGTGTAGTTGAGTGATAGGATTGTGGGGCAGGTGTGGCAGTAAAGATTGCAGTGTGGCCAGAGTTGATGAGAATATGGGGAAAACAGAGTAGGATTAGGACAAATGAATGCTCAGTGGCTAACATGGACTCAGTGGACTGAAATTTCCATGCCATCTGAATCTATGACATTGGTAAATGCATCTGTAGTTGCTAAACCTGGCAAATTCTTGACTCTACACTCAATCTCCTCACCTCTCTCATTTGCAATTCAAGATGCGCCTTCAAATGAAACTCCTTATCTGTTCTTCAGTGGTTCAGAGCTAAGTGTTTATTAATGCTTTTGTGAAGCACCTTCAGAGGGCCACGGTGGTGAGAAGATAAAAGCAGTCTGTATTTAAGTAACATCTTTAAGGTATTTATCCCTGCCAGGATGCTTCGCCATAGTGTCATTAAGCATATTAACGTTAATGAAGATTAAACATTATTTACAACAGGGGCAGCACGATAGCACGTTAGCAAAACGCTTTACATTACAGGCGACCTGTGTTCAACATTCTCTTGGTGACCGTATGGATTTCCTCCAGTTGCTCCAGTTTCAAAGATCTACCAGTTGGTAGATTAATTGGTCATTACCAACTGTCCTGTGATTAGGCTCAGATTACATCGGGGGATTGCTGGTGGGCAGCATGCTTCGAAGTGCTGGAAGGGCCTATTCTGCACTGTATCGTAATCAATCAATCAACAGAGTCATAGAGCAATACAGCATGGGTATAGGCCTTTCCTTCCAACAAGTCCATTCTAACCATGGTGCCTACCCAGCTACTCCCAATTTCCTGCATTCCATCCCTAGCCCTCTAAACCCCACCCCTCCATATACCTATCCAAGTGTTTCTTAAATCGTACAATTGTTTGATATTCTGTGTGTTATTCACTTGCATTTTGCTGTTTGCACAACTTGTACTTTTTTTTTCACATGTTGGATGTTGATGTTTCTTGAACTGGTTGCATGATGTTCCTTTGTTTTGTGGATGCCTGTGGGAGGGCGAATCTCGGAGTTGTATTCTGTGTACATACTTTGATAATAAATAGAAAGTCTACAGCACAATACCGGCCCTTTCTGCCCACAAAGCTGTGCCGAACATGTTCTTACCTGAGAAATTACCTAGGATTACCCATAGCCCTCTATTTTTCTGAGCTCCATGTACCTGTCCAGGAGTAGCCACCTCCTCCATGCAGCCCACTCCACACACTCACCACTCTCTGCATAAAAAACTTACCCCTGATATCTCCTCTGTACCTACTTCCAAGCACCTTAAAACTGTGCCCTCTCGTGCTAGCCATTTCAGACCTGGGAAAAAGCCTCTGACTATCGACATGATCAATGCCTCTCCATCGTCTTATAATGAGAAGTACTTTGAATCTTTTGTACCTGCTCCTACCACTCCTTCCGGCACCTCATTCCATCTACTCACCATCCTCTGCATGAATAAGTTGCCCCTCAGGTCTCTGAGTACAGTATGTTCCCTAGTTTTGGTCCCCCTACCCTGGGGAGAAGACTGTTACAATCCACCATCTCCTTGCTAAGGTTGCCCCTCATTCTCCTATGTTCCAAAACTAAAAGATCTAACCCAGACAACCTCTCTCTAGAACTTAGGCACTCTAGTCCTGCCAACATCCTTGTTGACTGTTCATTCCCTCCATAGATGTTGTCTGACCTGTTGAGTTCCTCCATTGCTTTTTGTGTTGCTCCAGATTCCAGCATCCGAAGTTGCGTGGAAGTGAGTATAGAGGTTAAAATCGTGGAAATATGCTTGGCACAGGGAAGCCTACCGCACTCACACCCAAGTTATTGGTAAACACATTCTGTACTTGTAGTTCTTACCTAACACCAGCTCTGACCACACCAGCCCTTTCACTGGTTGGTATTGTAGGTTATGACAGTGGATCAGTCCTGTACATAAATCATTCAGACCGTTATACAATCCTACAATAGAAACATTCTTGCTCACATTTCCAATGGTAAGACTGAAGGCTGGGTCTAGTCTTACTGCACATGGCCAGAATCAGGAGAACCTGCTGGAGGAAATCACTGTATTTGCGTTGGAATCCTACATCCAATACATCTGAATTTAGGACCAAGAATAGAGCACCCATAAATATATTGGCTGTTAATGCATAAACTTCTATGGGGTAAGCAAGATGAATGTTTCCAAGTTTCCTGTACGCTCGCATTCAAACAGAATATAGGCCAACTGCTATATTATAAAAGTACCTTGCATCTGGCTTTCGACTCAGAAAGTCCCTATAAGATACAGGAGCACAATTAGGCCATTTGGCCCATCAAGTCTGCTCCACCATTTCATCATGGTTGATCCATATTCCCTTTCAACCCCAATCTCCTGCATTTTCTCCATGTCCCTTCATGCCCTGTCTAATCAAGAATCTATCAACCCTGGCCTTAAATATACCCAATGACTTGGCCTCCACCACCACCTGTAGCAACAAATTCCCCAGATTCACCACTCCCTGGCTAAAGAAATTCCTCCTCACCTCTGTTCTAAAAGGACGCCCCTCTATTCTGAGGCTGTATCCTCTGGTTTTTGACTCCTCCACATTTGCCTTCCTCACCAGTGACTGAACCTGCAAACTAACCTCTAAGGAAACCTGCACAAGGACTCTCAAGTCCCTTTGCATCTCAGATTTTTGAATTTTCTCTCCATTTAGAAAATAGTTTATGCTTTTATTTCTTATACCATACAATTCCCAATACTGAATTCTATCTGCCACTTCTTTGCCCATTATCCGAATCTGTCTAGGTTCTTCTGTAGCCTCTCTACTTCCTCAAAACTACCTGCCCCTCCACCTATTTTTGTATCATCTGCAAACTTGGCCACAAAGCTACCAATTCCATTATCCAAGACATTGACATTTAACGTAAAAAAATCGGTCCCACCGCTCTTCCGCCCCCTAACACTCTCAAACCTCTGGCTTACTACTAGTGTCTTCCACAGTGAAGACTGATGCAAAATACTTACTTAGTTACCTGCCATTTCTTTGTCCCCCATTACTACCTCTCCAGCATCATTGCCCAGTGGTCTGAAATCCACTCTTGCCTCTCTTTTGCACTTTATGTGTCTGAACAAACATTTGGTATCCTCTTTAATATTACTGGCTAGCTTACTTTTGTATTCCATCTTTTCCTTCTTAATAACTGTGTTCGTTGCTTTCCGTTAGTTTTTAAAAGCTTCCCAATCCTCTGACTTCCCACTAATTTTTACTCTATTATATGCCCTCTCTTTGGCTTTTATGTGGATTTTTGACTTGTCTTGACTTCTATGTTGGTTTTTGACCTCCACAATAGTATCATCTTGCCTTTAGAATACTTCTTCCTCTTTAGCATGTATATGTACTGTGCCTTCCAAATTGCTTCCAGAAATTCCAGCCACTGCTGCTCTGCCATTATCCCTGCCAGTATTCTTTTCCAATCAATTTTGGTCAGTTCCTCTCTCATGCTTCTGTAATTCTCTTTACTCCACTGTAATACTGATACTTTTGACTTTAGCTTCTCCTTCTCAAATTGCAGGGTGAATTCTATCATATTATGATCACTTTTTCCTAAGGGTTCCTTTACCTTAAGCTCTCTAATCAATTCTGGTTCATTGCACAACACCCAATACAGAATAACAGATCCCCTAGTAGTGCTCTAAAAAGCCATCTTGTAGGCATTCTAGAAATTCTCCTTCTTGGGATCCAGCACCAACCTGGTTTTCCCAAACTACCTGCATATTGAAATCCTCCATGACTATTGTAACATTGCCCTTTTGGTATACATTTTCTATCCCCCATTGTAATTCGTAGGCAATATCCTTACTACTGCTTGGTGGCCTATATATAACTCCCATCAAGTTTTTTTTTACCCTTGCAGTTCCTTTGCTCAATCCACAATGATTCAACACCCCCCAATCCTATGCCACCTCTTTCTAATAATTTGATTTCAGTTCCTTTCCTTCCACAGATGCTGCTCAACCTGTCGAGTTCCAACAGATTGCCTGTTGCTCCAGCTTCACTGTTCAGTGTTTGTACAATGTCTGCTCTTCCAAAAAAAAGTAATAGCAAAAGTCTTCACTGCTGTGGTTTTGTCATCTTCCAGTGAAAGACAAGCTGGAATCAGTAACAGCCATCAACTTCAGGCAGGAAAATGAGCTCTAATTAATACTTGCAGCATGAAATAATACAAGCTCTAGATGACAATGAAGCCATGTAACTTACTGGCTTACATAAGGCAGCTGAAGTAGATGTCTAGAAACTCTACATGCTGTAAAGCATGGAAGTATTCGGTACAAGAACTGAAGCACTGTTAAAGATAGCTCCAGTGGGAAACAGCCAAGCTTGTACTAAGAGCTATGGTGCTGTAGAGTGTGGAGGGGAGGATCCATATATGGCTTAGCAACAAATTTAAAATCCAGTGCAGTTGGTATTAGGAGCAAGAGCAGAGCATCCAAAAGCATATTCACCGTTAATCCAACTGGCATTTAGAATATCCTTCGGCATGAAATTCCATGCAGAAAGTAAGGTGGATATTTCCAAGTTCACTGTGAAAATCTCCCTCACTCAAACAGAATATGTATTGAGTATGAGGTGCTGTATTACAATGGCACCCATCAACATTAATTTTTATTTTCAAGGAATGTGAGCATCGAACATGGTACAGCTTCAGGCTCTTCGGCCCACAATGTCGTGGTGAACTAATTAAATTAGTAACCAAATACCCGACTGAACAAATCCGTTCTGCCGACACAACGTCCATGTTCTTCCATTTCCCACAAATTTATGTGCTTCCTGAATGCTCCTATTTTATGTGTCTCCATGATGACTCCAGGAAACCACTACACTGCGTAAAAAAATTGCTATGCACATCTCCTTTGAATCTATCCCCTCTCACCTTAAATACATGCCCTCTGGGCATGTGCAGCCAACTTATTATACTGCTGTGGCAGACAATGTTAATAAAGCATTCATTAAATTTATTTATAAGCAGATTGCCCGTGGCATTGCTCCTAAGTAGACTGAAATTGGAACAGGAAGCAGAACTAACTCTTTCACAGGTTTCTACGGTGTAGCTCAGGTGCACCCTGTGACATGTTCCAAATCCAGATAACTGCAGCTCATTATAAATTCTGGTAAAGTAGCTGCTTATAATTTTCTGCCTTCAGCTCAGATGTAACCATCAAATTGTTACCGGTGGTGGTGGTGGTGGGGGGTACAGTAGCATAGCGGTTAGTATGACACTATCATAATGCCAGCAACCCAGGTTCAATTCCCGCTGCTGTCTGTACATTCTCCCAGTGACTGTGTGCATTTCCTCTGACTGTTCCAGTTCCTCCCATATTCCAAAGATACACAAGTTAGTAGGTTAAAAGGTTGCATGGGTGTAATCGGGCAGCACTGGCTTGTTAGTTTTTTAAAACTATACTTCAAGCTCCTAGATTTCAGGTAAGAGATTCAGAAGGGGGCTGAAGAGATTCATTTTCAACTGAGGAATTGGAATACACTTCTTGAGCAGATGGTGAAAGGTGATAGCATCTAACTTGCCTAGATGAGTATTTGAATTGCCTGGTCATGGAAGGTTGTGGGCAAAGCTCTGGAAGATGGGATTAATACAGATGGGTCACTGTGGGCTAAATAGCCAACTTCCATGTTGCATGATGCTATGATATTATGACTGAGATGATTTATGCTGCCTCCCCACCCTTCGACTATTGTTTCAACTTTATAAAACCCTGGAGAATTGTGTTCAATCCTGTTAGCTTCATTGTAGGAGGATATGTAGGAGGGTGCGGAACGAGTCTGCCAGGATGCTGCCTGGATTAGAGGGTAGTGCTATAAGGAGAGGTTTTTCAGCAGTGGTGGACACAGAGGGGAGACCTGATAAAAGTTTAAAATATTTGTCCGTTTGCTCATTATGTGCTGTGTCGTATGACGAAGGTGATTATGGTCTTTCCATGACCATGATTGTTCTTGGCAAATTTTTCTACGGAAGTGGTTCGCCATTGCCTTCTTCTGGGTAGTGTCTTTACAATACAGGTGAGCCCAGCCATTATCAATACTCTTCAGAGATTGCTAGCCTGGCGTCAGTGGTTATATAATTAGGACTTGTGACATACACCAGTTGTTCATACAACCATTCACCACCTGCTCCCATGGCATCACATGACCCTAATCAGGGGGTGGGGGGGATAAGCAGGTGCTACACCTTGCCCAAGGGTGACCTACAGGATAGGTGAGGGAAGGAGTGTCTTCCACCTCCTTTGATAGAGACATATCTCCACACTACCACCCAAGATTATAGATTGGATAGCTGGTATTTTTACCCCCCCCAGGATCAAAATGCCTAACACTTGAAGGGCACAAACCTTATACAGCTCAGGGCTGGAATACTGTTGTGCTATCACAGTTCAATTCCAGCAGCCTCTGGAAGGACTTTGTCCTCCCCATCAACCTGACGGTTCCCTCTAGGTGTTCTGGTTTCCTGCTACAGTTCAAAGACAGACAAGTTAGTCGGTTAATTGGTCATTGTAACCTGTCCTATGATTAGGCTGGCGTTGAATAGGCGGGCTACTGGGCAGTGAGGCCTGTTAGGCCGGAGGGCCTGTTCCGCACTGTATCTCTAAATAAAAAAAAATAGAAGGCATGCCCACAAGGTGGGAGAGGGTAAAATCAAAGGAGATGTGGGAGCCAGTGCTTTACACAGAGTGCTAGGCTCTTTGAATGCATGCTATAGCGGAGGAAAGTATGAGAGAGATATTTAAGAGGCACTGAGAACCAAGAAATATGGTCATTGTATAGGCAGAAGGCAATAATTTCGTTATTTGGCACAACACCATGGGCCAAAGAGCCTGCTCTTGTGCTGTACTGCTCTATTATCATGAAGGGTTAATATTCTCCTCTTTACCCCTTATTTAGGCATCCGTTAGTCTCGTGAGACTAGGGATTTGCGCCTTGGAAGGTTTCCAGGGCACAGGCCTGGGCAAGGTTATATGGAAGACCAGCAGTTGCCCATGCTGCAAGTCTCCCCTCTCCACGTCACCAATGTTGTCCAAAGCACACTAAGGCCGATACAGCTTGGCACCGGTGTCGCTGCAGAGCAATGTGTGGTTAACTGCCTCGCTCAAGGACACAACACGCTGCCTCAGCTGAGGCTCGAACTAGTGACCTTCAGATCACTAGACCGACGCCTTAACCACTTGGCCACGTGCCAATGCCCCTTATTTAATTGATGATTAAATCCTCTATCACTCTGAAATCCCTCTTCAACTTCACAAGCCTCATCGGGGGAACAGAGGTGGAGAGGGTCAGCCGTTTTAAATTTCTCGGTGTTATCGTTTCAGAGGACCTGTCCTGGGCCCAGCACACAAGTACAATTAATAAGAAAGCACAGCAATGCCTCTTCATCCGTAGGAGTTTGCGAAGTTTCGGCATGACATCTAAAACCTTGACAAGCCTCTATAGATGAAAGGTGGAGAGTATGTTGACAGGTTGCATCACTGCCTGGTGTAGAAACAACAATGCCTTTGAACAGAAAATCCTACAAAAAGTAGTGGAAACTGTCCAGTCCATCACAAATAACATGCCCCCCACTACTGAGCACAGCTACATGGAGTGCTGTCACAGGAAGCAGCGTCCATCATCCAGGAGCCCCACCACCCAGGACGTGCTCTCCTCTCACTGCTGCCACCAAGAAAATGTACAGAAGCCTCAGGACTCACACCACTAGGTTCAGGAACAGTTAATACCCCCCAACTGTCCGACTCTTGAACCAATGGCAATAACTTCACTGGCCCCGTCACTGAACTGTTCTCACAACCTGTGGACTGACTTTCAAGGGGTTTTCATCTTACGTTCTCAATTTTGATTAATTACTTATTTTTTTCTTTTTGCAATTGCAGTTTGTTGGCTTTTACACGCACTGGTTGTCTGCCCCGTTGGGTGTGGTCTTCCATTGACTCTATTATGTCTATTGGTTTAACTGACATGCCCGCAAGAAAGCGAAACTCAGGGTTGTATGCGGTGACATAAATGTACTTAGACAGTAAATTTACTTTGAACTTCGAACAAACGTCTACATTTGATGCACAGGAAAATGTGAAGGCAAAATTCGGAAGGTGACCATTATGGTTTTCAGTTTGTTTGCATATACGTGCTGGAAATCATCAAAACTGTGCAAAAACAGGAAGTACGAGCCAACAGACAATAGACAATAGGTGCAGGATTAGGCCATTCGGCCCTTCGAGCCAGCACCACCATTCACTGTGATCATGGCTGATCATCCACAATCAGTACCCCATTCCTGCCTTCTCCCCATATCCCTTGACTCCGGCTGTCGGCTTTCCTGGGTACTACAAGCAGTGACATCAGTGAAAGTAGAGCAGCAAGGTCTCTAAGTTCTGTGCTAGTTTTGGTCAGGTTGATGCTTTTGCAAGATTTCTTGGGTTGGTAGACACTGACCGTTGGAACATTTTTGGCAGAGCAGTTTCAGTGCTCGAGCACTCCTTCACCACATAATGAAGCACAGCACACAGAACTTTAGTGACTAATGCACACTGTCACACTGGAAAATTAAACACATGCAGCACAAAGAGCGTGATGTAACTGAATATCCCCTTTAACCAGAAAGTGACAGCACATCCACCATTTGACTGCCAGATGGCATTGGTGATGAGATGCAAGACAAACGACAGGTCAGAAAGATTCATTTGGTCAGAAGCCAAATGTGGTAACGTTTGATTTTAGACACTGCGAAATATTTCCGTCTTCTTCCAAGCTCTATTTAAGAAATAGCTTTTGATGCCTCGAATATATTTTGTTGTTTAAACTCTCCCAGCAATAAATGGTAGTTCCACAAAGCTAAACAGCATTTGATGAAGGGTCTCAACCCAAAAGGTCGACTAGACTCTTTTTCAAGGATACTGCCTGGCCTGCTGAGTTCCTGCAGCATTTTGTGTGTGTTACTAGGATTTATACCCATTCACTTGTGTTAAATATATAACAGTGGAATTTCAATTTTGTTCCAGACTACAATTACAGGTGACTCAGACACCTCATCAGTTTCAATATTCTGTGCTGGACTGCACAGCATCTCACTCTGCAGTGATCAGGGTACCTGACTAGCAAGCTGGGAAATGGATGACAGAGGTGCTCAGAGAGCCTGGAGAGTTCTGGAGTTCCGAGTTCAAATCTGACGATGCCTGCAAGGAGTTTACACATTCTCTCCATCCGTGTTTTCCAGGCACTCCCGTTTCCTACCGTAGTCCAAAGACATACCGGTTAGTAGTTAATTGGTCATTGTAAATTGTCCTGTGATTAGGCTATGGTTAAAAAGGGGTTGTTGGGCCAGAGGGCTATTTCCATGCTGTACCTCTAAATAAATAAAAGGTAAAGTGTTGGCTAATATACAGTACTGTGCAAAAGACTTACGCACATACAGTATATATACACAGCTAGGATGCTCGAGACTTTTGCACTGCATTGTAGTAATTTTATGTACTGCACTGTTCCATAGCATTAAAAAAAAACAAATTTCATGACATATGTGAGTGTAGACAAACATGGTTCTGATATGGGTCTCTATTGTGTACCAGGAGCTCAACATCTTTTTAATGCTAACTGGTTAAATAAATATAGAATAACTGAAACCATTCAAAAAATTTTAAAAACAAGTCAGTGTAACATAAGCCAATTCTGAAGTCAATACAATTGTCAAATAGATTTTTATAAAACCTGCATACAAAACACTGGAGGAACTCAGCAGGTTAGACAGCATCTATGGAAAAGTAAAGATTCAAAGTTTCAAAGCACATTTATTATCAAAGAATGTATAAATTATACAAACTTGAGGATTGGGAAACTTTTAAAGAGCAACAGAGGATAACTAAAAAGGCAATATGGGGAGAAAAGATGAGATACGAAGGAAAGCGGACCAAGAATATAAAGGAGGATAGTAAAAAGCTTCTTTAGGTATGTGAAGAGGAAAAAATTAGTTAAGACCAAAGTTGGGCCCTTGAAGACAGAAACGGGTGAATTTATTATGGGGAACAAGGAAAAGGCAGATGAGTTGAACAGGTACTTTGGATCTGTCTTCACAAGGGAAGACACAAACAATCTCTCAGATGTAATAGTAGCCGGAGGACCTAAGGTAACAGAGGAACTGAAGGAGATTCACATTAGGCAGAAAATGGTGTTGGATAGACTGATGGGACTGAAGGCTTATAAATCCCCAGGGCCTGATGGTCTGCACCCCAGGGTACTTAAGGAGGTGGCTCTAGAAATTGTGGACGCATTGGTAATTATTTTCCAATGTTTTATAGATTCAGGATCAGTTCCTGAGGACTGGAGGATAGCTAATGTTATCCCACTTTTTAAGAAAGGAGGGAGAGAGAAAACAGGGATTATAGACCAGTTAGCCTGACATCAGCGGTGGGGAAGATACTGGAGTCAATTATAAAGGATGAAATAGCGGCATATTTGGTTAGCAGTAACAGGATCTGTCCAAATCAGCATGGATATACAAAGGGGAAATCATGCTTGACTAATCTTCTGGAATTTTTTGAGGATGTAACTATGAAAATGGGCAAGGGAGAGCCAGTGGATGTAGTGTACCTGAACTTTCAGAAAGGTACTACAAAGGAAATTAGTGGGCAAAATTAGAACAGATGGTATTGGGGGGTAGGGTACTGATATGGATGGAAAATTGGTTGGCAGATAGGAAACAAAGAGTAGGGATTAATGGGTCCCCTTCAGAATGGCAGGCGGTGACTAGTGGGGTACCACAAGGCTCAGTGCTAGGACTGCAGCTATTTACAATAACATTAATGATTTAGATGAAGGGATTAAAAGTAACATTAGCAAATTTTTAGATGACACAAATCTGGGTGGCAATGTGAAATGTGTGGAGGATGTTGAGATAATGCAGGATGACTTGGACAGGTTGGGTGAGTGGGCAGATGCATGGCAGATGCAGTTTAATGTGGTTAACTGTGAGGTTATCTACTTTGGTGGCAAGAACAGGAAGGCAGATTACTATTTGAATAGTGTCAAGTTAGGAAAAGGGGAAGTACAACGAGATCTTGGTGTCCTTGTTCATCAGTCACTGAAAGTAAGCATGCAGGTACAGCAGGCAGTGAAGAAAGCTAATGGCATGTCGGCCTTCATAACAAGGGGAGTTGAGTATAGGAGCAAAGAGGTCCTTCTGCAGTTGTACAAGGCCCTGGTGAGGCCCCACTTGGAGTATTGTGTGCAGTTTTGGTCTCCAAATTTGAGGAAGGATATTCTTGCTATTGAGGGAGTGCAGCGGAGGTTCATGAAGTTAATTCCTGGGATGGTGGGACTGTCATATGTTGAAAGATTGGAGCGACTGGGATTGTATACACTGGAATTTAGAAGGATGAGAGGGATCTGATTGAAACATATAAGATTATTAAGGGATTGGAGACGCTAGAGGCAGGAAACATGTTCCTGATGTTGGGGGAGTCAGAACCAGAGGCCACAGTTTAAGAATTAGGGGTAGGCCATTTAGAACAGAATTGAGGAAAAACTTTTTCACCCAGAGAGTTGTGGATCTGTGGAATGCTCTGCCTCAGAAGGCAGTGGAGGCCAATTCTCTGGATGCTTTCAAGAAAGAGTTAGATAGAGCTCTTAATGATAGTGGAGTCAAGGGATATGGGGAGAAGGCAGGAACAGGGTACTGATTGTGGATGATCAGCCATGATCACAGTGAATGGCGGTGCTGGCTCGAAGGGCCGAATGGCCTACTCCTGCACCTATTGTCTATTGTTTTCTTAACAGGAAGTCACAAAGCAAGGAACCCAAAAAATCCCAATTAAAAAGAAATAAGACTGACCCCCAGTGCCCACAGACAAAGAGAGAAAAAACACAAAACAAATCATGCAAACAATATAAGCAAGCATCAACAGCAGCATTCTGAACCAAATTGTGTCCTCGGATCCAAATCCCCAGACAGCCTGCAATAGCCCCAAAGCCTCGGTGTTCAGTTCATCATATTAATGGGACAAATCGCCTCACAGACTTAACATCACAGAGAGTGAAGCCCCCAGACTGTCTGGGTCATCATTTAAATTGTCCGAACCTCGCACTGGGACTGGGCCCTGCCGCCAGCAAATCGCTCCAGCCTAGATTTCACCGCCGAAGGAACCTCTCCAAATCGGCTCAGCACCCAGCGCAATCCAACCTCACCCGACTCTCAACACCCTGCCTTGCCAGTCTATATGGACTGGCACCTAGATTGTCCAAACACTGGATTGTACTTCGTATTAGGACTCAGGCTTTGCCGCTGTAAATTGCTCCAGGACTTGAACACACCACCCAGGAATTCGTTTTGGACCTGGATTTCACTGCTGAAGAAACTGTTCTCGATCTCTCCAAATCAGTCTGGAGCTTCTTACCCAGTTTAGAAGGATGGGCATCGGAACTCTCCTCCCCTCCGATCGTTCACTTGAACCAGCATGGCTCCGACTCCAAGTTCGTCGATTTTGCAGCACACCAGCAGGGCATATCTCTCGAGTTTGCTTTGCCCTCACTCACCTCTTCATTGTTTGCGGTGATAGTTTACCATGACTTACTTCAAAAAGTACATTATTAATAATGGTTTTAATCCAATTCCTTTTTAATAATGAGTTGACATTTCAGACCAAGGCCCTTCATCAGGGCTGGAAAGAAGGGGGAAGAAGCCAAAATAAGAAGGTGGTGGGAAACCAGGTGAGGGGGAAGGTGGTAAACAAGAATCTCTTGTGTTCAAATAAACTCTTCTTGGGCTTCTAGCAGGGTCCAGGTATCAATTACCTCTACCTAGATGGAAGCCTGAGAGGAGGTTATTTGTCATATAAGTCGATCCTTTCCGTATCTCTTGTGTTTTTAAGAATGTATTTGCTCACTGGATGTGAACATTGCTGGCATTGTAGTCTTTTATTACCCACCCTTAAGTGATCCTGAAGTGACTCCCCTCATTAAGAGTCAAACACATTCCTGGGTCTGTAGTTACACAGTTACCACCCTGGTATGGGAGCTGAGTTTCTTCCTAAACTCATCTTCAACAGTATCAACATTTCATGGTCACAAATATAGAGAAGAATGGTTTAAATCTACACTATATATGCATAATAACTCGAATGCAGGTACACCAGCTACCATAGAGATGTTTGCACACTTATGTCCCTACGAGAACAGTCCGGCCTCTGGATTGAAATCCAGTAATTTAACCACAATAGTACTTATACAAGGACAGACTTGATGAAAGAGGAAAGTTCATTTCATTTCTTAAGATTCAAGGTTCAAGTTTATTTGTCATGTGTACACCTTGAATCTTAAAGTTAAATTTATTTTACACAAAGCTTCACCAAACTTGCTAAGCATTTCCAGCATATTATCTTTATTACAGAAAATAATCTTGCTTGCCATGAAACATTAGCATAGTGTGGTTTGCTGTGTAATTTTACTTGAAATGAATCTGCTTATCTGTACCTCAGGCATAGTACAAATCAAAACATATTCTGCATATCAGTGTGAACTTCTTTACGAAGACACCAAAATTTGGAAGTACTCAGTTGTGTTCTAGGAGAATTAGAAGGGCTGTAAAGGGGGTAGATATGAATGTAAGTCTTTCTTTTCTTAACCTTTTCAGGCTAGATCTGGCATTAGCCAACCTAGCATCGAGGCCTCAACTCGCTGGAATTTAGAAGAATGAGAGGGAGAGCTCATTGAAACCTATCAAATGTTGAAAGGCCAGGATAGAGTGGGTGTGGGAGGATCAATCTCCACACCCACAATCAGTCTATGTATATAAGTAAATCTTAGGCATTTATATTTATTTTGTTTTATTGTGTTTTATTGTGTTCTTAACACTTACTGTGCTTTTGTTCTGTTACATAGGATACAAAGTAACAATCTTTTATTCTCCTTTACATTGTGTACTGAAGAATGTTAATAAACAATCTTTCTCTTAACCTGAAAAACTTGAACTTGCCAAAGATTTTATCTCCTTGTTTATGTCATACCAAGTGTAGCAGCCAAACCAAACCCAAAACAAATGCTGCTGCCGGTGACCCTACCGACCCTACACGACGCTCCTTCACTCTAGTATTTATTGCTCCAAAAGTCTGAGTTTATTAGCAAACATACAATCGTGAAGTGATGAAACATAAGCATAACCTAGTGTAAGCTAAGCATAATTGAACGATCAGCAAAAGATATGACATCTGTCAGTCCCCAGCTACTATAAGTTGCAACAAAACACAAATACGAGACTTATTCCCTTCGCTTTTGCCACACCCCCACTCATGCGACTAGTTACCATAATAAACATAATAATCAACCAGAAACCAGCACCATCACCAGCACCCCCATCGTGCCTAATCTGTCCTGTCCATGTGAAGATTTGAAAGGTGGGGAGAAGATGGGGAACAGTGGAGGAGTAGGGAGGGGCAGGAAAGTAAAGACTGGAGTGGAGGAAAGTGGGAAAGTGGAGAGGAGGGAAAGTGGAGAGGAGGGAGAGTGGCAGGAAGGGAACGGGGAGTGAGGAGGAGAAAAGGGAGTAGAGATGGGGGACAAGGGAAGGAGACAGGATTTGGGGATGGGAGAGTGGTCTGAGTGTGGGATGAAGAGTGGAGACTGGACAGGAGACAGCAGACAAATTGGAGCAGGAGCAATGGATATGGAGAAGATGGATACTGGATGTTCACCGGCCCACAACTAGACAGTCCAGCTCGGGAATGGGTGGTGGGAGTCATCAAAGGGAACGCTGATCCCCACGGTCAGACTTGGAGTTTAATCCAAATGTCATTGACAGGAGTCTCCAGGAGTGATAGAGATTTTGGAGAAGAGTCAGTGGAGGGACAGAGGGATGATGTTTTTGTATTACCCCTCTCCTGTGTCTCTGTTCCTGTATCCTCCCACATACCAAAGATGTACAGGTGAGTCGGCTAATTGGTCACGTGGGTGCAATAGGCCAGCACGAGTTGTTGGGCCAGAAGGGGCCCATAACCCTACTGAACCTTTAAATAAACACGCAACACAGAATACAGATGCACCTAAAGGACAGACGCATGGCTCTAACACCAAGTACTTCACACAGTACTCTACCTCTGAAGTGCAAAGAGTCTTGAAGAAAGAATTCAACTACGTTGTTCTTCCTTTTATCAAGTGAGCAAACGCATCTTGTTCAGAAATGAATGAGTGAGAAGAGTAGGAAAAATTGCCAAGAGAGTTAACACATAAGCTTTACATTACACACAAAAATGCTAGTGAACGCAGCAGGCCAGGCAGCATCTATAGGAAGAGGTGCAGTTCACGATTCGGGCCGAGACCCTTCGTCAGGACTAATTGAAAGAAGAGATTTGAAAGTGGGAGGGGGAGGGGGAGATCTGAAGTGAAAGGAGAAGACAGGAGAGGGGAGGGATGGAGCTAAGAGCTGGAAAGTTGATTGGCAAAAGGGATATGAGGCTGGAGAAGGGAGAGGATCATGGGACGGGAGGCCTAGGGAGAAAGAAAGGGGGAGGGGAGCCCAGAGGATGGGCAAGGAGTTATAGTGAGAGAGACAGAGGGAGAAAAAAAGGAGAAAAATGAATAAATAAATAAATACACACATACATTCATACATAAATAAAGGATGGGGTACGAAGGGGAGGTGGGTCATTAATGGAAGTTAGAGAAGTCAATGTTCATGTTGGTCAGCTCGCGCTTTGCCATTCAAGCTCCCTTCAATAATTTTGAATTGTGTGCAACAGGGAGAGTTGTTTAAGGTCACCATGCAAAAAGGCCATGGATTTTGTACTCTGTTCTCCATCATCACCATAACCCAATCTATTAAACCAACAGAGTGAAAAAGTCCAGGGGAACTGATGATCAAGGGTCAGTCACTACCACAGAATGATCCAACCCAGGGGTTAGCCAACCGGGAATTGACCAACATCACAGAGTAAATCCAGCCAGCAGACCTCCATCTTGTACCACAGAATGTTACAATCCAGCCACTAGTCAATTCTGTTGTGACCCCACCCAGGATTTGGTATGAAAAGGGTGACCCCACAATGTAGTTGGTCAGTATCACAGAAAGAACCCCTCCTCCCACACCATCTCGTGGCCTGACCATATCCCAGGAGGATCCCTTTCAATGACTGGTCACTAACACAGACTGAGCCCTCTCAGAGGATGGTCAAGATCAAAGTGATCCCACTTTATGTATGTCAGTATCATAGTCACCCTTACTGTAGGGATGGCCAATAGCACAGCGAGATCACACTCATAAATTAGTCTCTTTATCCTTAGCCATCATCCAATATCATCGTGACCCACGGATGCAATTTGACATTAAGAGAGTGTGACCGCATTAAGGAGTTAGTCAACAGCACATAGGTAGGCAGTCAATATCACAGTTGTGACCACACATGCTGTTTGTTCAATTTAACAATGTGTTACTTAACGTCACAAGGTGTCTACACTTGGGGTTTGGTCAATAACATACAATGATTGGTCAACATGATAAAAATAAACTGGCTCCTAAAAGGATTGGAAAATATCTAAGAGTGGCCACATCTGGGGTAGTCAGGACACCGGATGAAATTAAAAAAAAGTAGTGAGGTGGTTCATGGGTTCAGAAATCTGATGGCAGAGGGGAAGAAGCTGTTTCTGAATTGTTGAGTGAGTGCCTTCAGGCTTCTGTACCTCCTTCCTGATGGTAGTAACGAGAAGAGGACATGTCCTGGGTAATGGGGATCCTTAATGACGGATGCAGCCTTTTGAAGATGTCCTGGATGCTGGGGAGTCTAGTGCCTATGATGGTACTGACTGGCTTCATAACTTTCTGCAGCTTATGTCGATCCTGCGCAGTGCCCCTTCTCATACCAGACAGTGTTGTAGCCATTCAGAACGCTCTCCATGGTACATCTCTAGAAATTTGCAAATCTCTTGGATGACATACCAAATCTCCTCAAACTCCTCATAAAATATAGCTCCTGTCATGCCTTCTTTGTGACTACATCAAAATGCTGGGCCCAGGATAGGTCCTCATATCATAGAGACATCAATACCACGTGACTCTACCCAAGGCTTGGTCAGTAAGGTAAGTCCACTCAGCCTGGGATGGGGGCAGGGGGTGCAGTCCGCACCACAAAGTAACCACACCCAGGATTTGTCCCACGTTGCAGAGTGACTACCCCCAGAGATTGGCCTTTGTGGTGTTACAGCAGTACAGAAGGTTCAGCTCATAGTGAGGGGAAACGTGATGCCTTCTGGTATGCACTATGCCAAAAGGATGTTCAGGGGAGTGCACGTGATGGGCAGAGGCCAGGATAAGAACCAACGTGAAGCAGAACAGAATGTGCGGCCAGGTCAAGTCACTACACAAACATACCGCACTAAGTGTGACGCAAGGCACTAAAGCCAATGATCCCTTCATCCTACGGCAGCATATGATGGAACCTCAGGATGATAAATAAAATGAAGAGAGAGGAGGATGTCAAGAAGAGCTTAAACTAATTTTAAATATTTTATTTTGCATTTGAAAACCACGTTTTATAAATTCTTACAGAAGCATCTGCATGATGCTAAGCTAGGGCACATCATCAGTGATTTTACTTGAGGTCGTCAGGTATTTCAGGTATTTCAACATCATACACCCTTGCCCAGGCGACCCGACCGGGGTTGATCAGACCCCGGCCTGTGCCCTAGTAGCAACCCATGGATCTGCCCTCTTTATCCAGAGCCATCTTGACACTTTCTCTACTGCATCTATGCTGGTAGAAATGGCTCTCCTTCTTCTCTCTCCCGTGATTCCAAGTGCAGTGTATACTTTGCAGAGCGACTGGCCTGCAAAGCCACAACACCCGACCTCCAGAGGCCAACACTTTGCTCTCCAGCCTCTTCTTCGGCAGTTGTTCTTCAGATCTTCATACCTGGCTCTCTTCCACTCGTAGGCCTCCTCCATGCGTTCTTCCCGCAGCACGATAAGCTGAAGCATAAGAACGTGCTTCAATGAGTCGGACCACAACACAATGTCGGGCCGCAATGTAGTCTCTGTGATATGGGGAGGAACAGCATGAAATTTTGCCAATAATCCCTTTGCTAAAATGAATCAGAATCAGGTTTATTATCACTGGCATGTGACATAAAATTTGTTAACTTAGCAGCAGCAGTTCAATGCAATACATAATATAGAAGAGAAAACAAATAAAATAATAATAATAAATAAATAAATTACAATATACATATAGTGAATAGATTAAAAAACGTGCAAAAATCAGAAATACTGTATGTTAAAAAAAGTGAGGTAGTGTCCAAGGGTTTAATGTCCATTTAGGAATTGGATGGCAGAGGGGAAGAAGCTGTTCCTGAATCGCTGAATGTGTGCATTTAGGCGTTTGTACTTCCTACCTGATGGTAACAGTGAGAAAAAGGCATGCTCTGGGTGCTGGATGCTGTCTTTTTGAGATACTGCTCCCTGAAGATGTCCTGGATACTTTGTAGACTAGTACCCAAGATGGAGCTGACTAGATTTACAACCTTCTGCAGCCTGTATCAATCCTGTGCAGTAGCCCCTCCATACCAGACAGTGATGCAGCCTGTCAGAATGCTCTCCACAGTACAACTTTAGAAGTTTTTGAGTGTATTTGTTGACATGCCAAATCTCTTCAAACTCGTAATAAAGTATAGCCGCTGTCTTGCCTTCTTTATGTTGAGACCAGGTTAAAGTCTCACCCAGGAAGTTGAAACGGCTCACTCTCTCCACTTCTGATCCCTCTATGAGGATTGGTATGTGTTCCTTCGTCTTACCTTTCCCGAAGTCCACAATCAGCTCTTTCATCTTACTGATGTTGAGTGCCAGGTTGTTGCTGCGACACCACTCCACAAGTTGGCATATCTCACTCCTGTATGCCCTCTCGTCACCACCTGAGATTCTACCAACAATGGTTGTATCATCAGCAAATTTGTAGATGGTATTTGAGCTATGCCTCACCACACAGTCATGTGTATACAGAGAGTAGAGCAGTGGGTTAAGCACAAACCCCTGAGGTGCGCCAGTGTTGATCGTCAGTGAGGAGGATATGATATCATCTATCTGCACAGATTGTGGTCTTCCGGTTAGGAAGTCGAGGATCCAACTGCACAGGGAGGTACAGAGGCCCAGGTTCTGCAACTTCTCAATCAGGATTGTGGGAACGATGGTATTAAATGCTGAGCTATAGTCGATGAACAGCATCCTGACATAGGTGTTTCTGTTGTCCAGGTGGTCTAAAGCCATGTGGAGAGCCATTGAGATTGCGTCTGTCGTTGATCTATTGTGACGATAGGCAAATTGCAATGGGTCCAGGTCCTTGCTGAGGCAGGAATTCAGTCTAGTCATGACTAACCTCTCAAAGCATTTCATCACTGTTGATGTGAGTACTCGTCGTCATGGCTATCCCTTGAGGTCAAGGATGATGGTCTTCATTCCGTTCATCTACTTATCGGCTCTTCTACCAGGCGACAGTCATTAAGGCAGCTCACATTATTCTTCTTAGGCACTGGTATAATTGTTGGCTTTTTTGAAGCAAGTGGGAACTTCTGCCCGTAGCAGTGAGAGGCAGAAAATGTCCTTGAATACTCCTGCTAGTTGGTTGGCGCAGGTCTTCAGAGCCTTACCAGGTACTCCATCTGGACCCTCCGCCTTGCTTGGGTTCACTCTCTTTAAAGACAGTCTAACATCGGCCTCTGAGACAGAGATCACAGGGTCATCAGGTGCAGCAGGGATCTTCACAGCTGTAGTTGTGTTCTCCCTTTCAAGGCGTGCATAGAAGGCGTTAAGTTCATCTGATAGTGAAACATTGCTGCCATTCATGCTATTGGGTTTCACTTTGTAGGAAGTAATGTCTTGCAAACCCTGCCAGAGTTGCTGTGCATCCGATGTCACCTCCAACCTCGTTCGAAATGGTCTCTTCGCCCTCGAAATAGCCCTCCGTAAATCATACCTGGTTTTCTGGTACAGGCCTGGGTCACCAGACTTGAATGCCACAGATCTAGCCTTCAGGAGATGATATGCCTCCTGGTTCATCCACGGCTTTTGGTTTGGGAATGTACAGTAAGTCTTTGTGGGCACTCACTCATCCACACAGGTTTTAATGACGTCAGTAACAACTGCAGCATACTCATCCAGATTCAAAGATGAATCCCTGAATACAGTCCAGTCCACCGATTCAAAGCAGTCCTGTAGGCACTCCTGTGCTTCCCTTGTCCATACCTTCATGGTCCTCACTAGTGGTGCTGCAGTCTTCAGTCTCTGCCTATACTCAGGGAGTAGAAGTACAGCCAGGTGATCAGACATCCCGAAGTGAGGGTGTGGAGTAGCACGGTAGGCATTCTTGATGATGGTGTAACAATGGTCCAGTGTGTTGTTTCCTCTGGTATTGCAAGTGATCTGTTGATGGTAATTGCTTAGTGATTTTTTTCAGACTCTCCTGGTTAAAATCTCCCAAAACGATGGTGAAGGCGTTAGGGTGTACTGTTTCAAGCTTGTTGATCCCATTGCTCAGATCATCTAAAGCCTGACTGACATTGGCCTGAGGTGGAATGTATACTGCTACCAAAATGACCCTGGAGAATTCCCATGGTGGGTAAAAAGGATAGTATTTAACTGCTAGATATTCCAGGTCTGGTGAGCAGAATTGGGACAGCACTGACGTAGTTGTGCACCAAGAAAGAAAAATAACTTTTTGTCCCACCTTCTCACCATGACCTAAATTGGTCACAGCATTTCTTCAACTACATTCAGCATTGAATACTACAATAACAGAAAAACAAATTGCATAGCCATGTGGTAAATCATTACTGAATTTATTGCTATGACTCTGATTCTATATATAGCAAAATGTTATAGAAATTCTTCCACTCCAGGTATTTGTTGGAAGAGCCATTTATGCAATTCATTTGATAAAATGTTTAAGCCAGTAGAGGTCCAGTGGTGTTTCCTCAGAGTCAGTCGATGATTTATAAGAGCAGCTGCTTTATGTCATGAAGTATCAGCACAAAAGTAAACTCACCGGGACTTAGGAATAGAAATGACAGCTAGTGGAAGTGAGGCTGGGGCAGAGGTCACTAGAAGTAACAATGGACTGATACGTATTTAGCAAAGAGGAGCTGAGGCACAAAGGTACAGCTCCTAAATCAGACTGTGAGGGAATATATCCTGAACTCCTCAAGACCATGAGGAATTAGCCCATCAAAACTGCTCTGGCTAATTTATCTTCCTTCTCAACCCCATTATTCTACCTTCTCCACATAACCTTTGACGCCCTTACTAATCAAGAACCTATCAACTTCTGCTTTAAATATACCCAATGACTTGGTCTCCACAGCTGAATATAGCAATGAATTCCACAGATTCACCAATCTCTGGCTAAAATTCCTCCTCATCTCTATTCTACATGGTCATCTTTGTATTGTGAGGCTGTGCCCTCTTATCCTGTACTCCCCACTATAGGAACCATCCTCTCTATGTCCATTCTATCTGGGCCTTCCAATATTCAATAATAATTCTGATGCAACTTGCTAACATGTCGAAGGCTTAAGAGACTGACAGTACTGGGGATTATGGTATGGAGTTTTCAGATAGAAAGAGTGAAATTTGCTTTGGGAACAGGTCCCGAATTCCAAGAGAGCTAACAAAGGGATTATAATGTTCTGTGGATGGGGCAGTGGGTATGTTGCTGAGATCTTTTAGTATTTTCCGGAAATAAAGTTTTGGGAGGGGGTAGGAAATCGTAGGCAAGATACTTCTGAAGTCGCAAGCCTCTTCCTATCACCTTGTGCCACAACTACTCAATAGCCAGATCTGGTCACACATGCAACAAGAATCTTCTGCTTCATAAAATTATTGGAGAGGATAGTTCACACCCTTTGAAAGGGAGCAGGTCAGCCTTAGCAGTAGGCTTATAGAGTTACAAATCACCAGCCGTAAGCCAACGGCAGTCCTGAAGAAGGGTCTTGGCCCAAAACATCAACTTTCATTTCCGTAACTTTCGTCTGACCTGCTGAGTTCCTTCAGCATTTTGTGTCTGTTGCTTTAACAAACAACAGTTACTGAGAAATACATTAGAGCTTCGGAGGAGAAAATTATTTTTTACAGAACTTTCAACCTCCAGGAACAGCAATCTGTTGTCAATATAAAAATAGTCTTCCCTCTGACGATGGAAGCATAGAGTGGCAGCCACAGGTGTTTCCGTTCTCACTTCAACTTATTCACCTGCTCGTCATTTTTAAATTTAAATACACAACCAACTTGCCAGAAGCAAGAAGACCTGGGAATCTGGGCTCGAGTTTCTTTCTCTTTGGAAAAGGGAAATAAACACTCACATCATCGCAGGGTGGGACAGCTCTACGTGCCTCTCCTGGCGATGAACTGGTAGAGTGCTGAAAATGTCACATCTCCAAAAGCCTTCTTAGCTGCTGCAGGATAACAACAGACAGGCAGAGCCCAGGAGTACTGTGTCAAAATGATAGGGTATTAAAACTCATTATTACATGAAATGAAATGATAATCAAGCGTGTGCAACAATCATACTGTAAATGAATTTGCCTTTTATGTCACTGTTGCAAAGGGTCCATAGAGGTTTCTAGGCAAACTGCTTGCCTAATTCCAGCTTAAAAACTTCCATTTTTTTTTACTGTCAATGCTGATAAAAATTAACATTGTATTATCCAGGACATTGTAGTATCAAGGAGTGATGCCTCAAAAAGGCAGCATCCAGTATTAGGACCCCTATCACCCAGGAATGCCCTCTTCTCATTGCTACCGTCAGAAAGATTTTATATATATATATTTTTTATATAATATATTTGAAATATTTATATATATATATATATTACTGTAATTCACAAACTCTTTTCATTTTGCTATTATCATGTATTGCATTGTACTGCTGCCACAAAGTTAATGAATTTTATGACATATGCCGGTGATATTAAACCTGATTCTGATTCTAATATAGCCAATACAGCATTAAAGCATTCCCCCATTTATTTCTACAGAGCTGCAAACCACTGATGTTTTCCCTTCTGTTGGCTTGACGTAATCATCAACGTTTCTGAAATGTTCCCTGAGATTTCCCAGCCCAGTGGGTTTCTCAGTACATGCACTCCATGGTCTCTTCTCTCCTGTCCTTGCCTTTCAGGTCAATGAATCTTCACCTGGTAAGCTTTTCCATAAATGAGAGAATACTTAGAGGTTTACAAGAAGAGGTACCTAAGAGTGTCATAGAGTCGCAGAGCACAACAGCACAGAAACAGGTCCTTCGGCCCATCTAGTCCATCCCAACTGTTATTCAGTGCAGATTGATTGACCTGCACCTGGACCATAGTTCCTTATACCCCTCCCATCTATGTACTTATCCAAACCTTTCTCAAATCAAAACCTCCCTCACCACTTCCACTGGCAGCTCCTTCCACACTCCGAGTGAAGTAGTTCCTCCTCAATTTTTCTTAAATACTTCACCTTTCACCTTTAACTTATGACCTCTAGTTCTAGTCTCACCCAACCTCAGTGGAAACAGCCTGCTTGCATTTACCCTATCTATACCCCTCATAATTGTATATACCTCTATCAAATATTCCCTCATTCTCCTAGGCTTAAGTAAATGAAGTCCTAAATATTCAACCTTTCCCTATAACTTGGGTCCATAAGTCCCAGCAACACAGTTGTAAATTTTCTCTGCACTCTTTCAATTTTATTTAAATCTTTCCTGTAGGTAGGTGACCAGAAATGCACATAATACTCCAAAGTCGACCTCACCAATGTATTATATAGTTTCAGCATAACATTTCAGCTCCTGTACTCAATACTCTGATTTCTATAATCAAATATGCCAAAAGCTCTCTTTATGACCCTAACTACCTGTGACACCACTTTCTAGGAGTTATGGATCGTTATTCCTAGATCCCTTTGTTCTACCACACTCCTCAGTGCCCTGCCATTCACTGTGTAAGACTTAAGGCTGATTTATACTTGTGCATACTAGTTTACGCCATAGCCTACGCAAGTGGGCTACGCCGTTGTGAGCATTTATACTTGTGTGTTGGTGTGTCTGCATCGTTTTGCAATTCACCGCCAAAATGCTAGTTGGCGGTAGGGTTTCTATGCCACTGTGTTGTGTTTCTTTGTATTGAAACTCAACATGAAGAAACTCAAACTTCAAACAATGGCGAATGAAACTGAAGGAGGGTGAATTTCCTGTGCTTGTCCGGCCACTGAGAGACATGGACGAGGAAATGCATTTAAAATATTTTCAGATGTCGGCAGGTAGATTTGACGATTTGGTTCATTGTCTCCAACCATTTATTTTGCATCGGTGTACGCACAGTATACTCAGAGACCGGCAATCACCATTGGAGTTTTAGCTTCGGGTGGAAGTCAACAGGCTGTAGCAGCTAGCTACAAACTGGCGTCAAGCACAGGGTCCTCCATAATATTCGGAGGTCTGTAAAGCTTTATGGAAAGCATTGCAGCCAGAGTTCCTTCCCTGCCCTTCAGTCACCCAATGGAAAGCTATTGCAGCGTAGGAGGAAATGCGATGCTACCAAGCGGACCAATCACAGTTGTTCGGTCTGCGTCGCCGCGACACGTAGTTACATTTTGGGAGAGGTGCGCATTAGGCTACGGCGTAGGGTTCGGCGTGGAGTACAGCACAGGGTACGCGGCTACGCCGTACCTACGGCGTACATTTGACGCACAAGTATAAACTGGCCTTTACCCTGGTTTGTCCTCCCAAAGTGCAACACGTCACAGGTCTGAACTAATTCTACCTGCCATTTTTCAGCCTAGTGCACGCTCGTGGATTCTTAAAGATGGCAGCGCACGTCAGTAAGGCACTTGCCTCTATTGGACAAGAGTTAGAATAAAAGAGCAGGGAGCTTACATGGAAGTCAGGCTTAAGTACAACCTATAGTTATTACAGGAAAGATGTGATTTCACTGGAAAAGTTACAGAGATTTATAAAGATTGGAGCAAAAAGAATGAACAATAAATCACTAAGTAAATTCAGTTCAAGAAGGCAAAGTCTTGAAGTGATTTGATTTGATGTCTCTGGTTGAGAGTTAAGTTCAGACAAGGAGACTCACCTTGTGCATCTTTGATTGATGCCATTTCAATTTGAACAAGCATCTGTGATGGTTCTCATCAGAAAGACGCCACCTCTCATAATGCAGCACCTCATTGGTGTGTGAGTCTGCATTACAGAACCACAGAATGGTTACAGCTTGTAAGGAGGTCTTGTACTGAATAATGGCTCCATCTAAGAACAATATAACCACCCCACCCTCACCCACCCTTTTTCCATAGTCCTGTTCTGTTCAGAGTCTCACACAGTTCCCTTTCGAAAGCTAAAATTGAATCTACCTCTGACAACTCACTGCATTTTTTTTTAAAAATCACTATATTTTGGTAATTTTCCAATACTTGAATTTTATATTCCTAGTTCTTAATTCCTTAGAACAGTTTTCTTTTCTATTGAGTCAATGGAAAGTCGTAGAATCACAGAGTCGCAGGAACAGGCTGTTCAGCCCAACTCGTCCATGCTGTTCTAGCTGCCATCATGATCTACTCCCATTTGCCTGGGTTTGGCCCATATCCCTCTGAAGCCACAAGTTCCCAATTTCTTTTTATGCCATGGACCCCTACCATTAACCGAGGGGTCTGTGGACCCTAGCTTGGGAATCCCTGCTCTAAACCTTCCCTCTATCTGTTTAAATGATTTTTAAACATTATAACTGTACTTGCCCACACCACTTCTGCCAGCAGCTCCATTCATATACCCACCATACTGTGTGAAAAAGTTGGCCCTCAGTTATCCTCTAAATCTTTCCACCACCCACCCACCTTTACCTTAATATACCTTCTAGTTTTAGATATTCCGACCATGGACAAAAAGACCGTGATCATTCACCTTACCAGTGCCCCTAATAATTATATGAACATCGACAGTCATTCATTAATTCCCTCCATGATTTTAGAAATCTCTTAGATTTTAGATCCTCTTGTACCCTTCTCTGCCTCAGGGCAATAACCAAAGCTTCTCCTGTGGTCGATATGACTAAAGTTTCCTCACAGAACACAGAATACACTCAATCGCAGGTCCTGCGGCCCACAATGCTGTGCTGACCTTTTAATCTACTCCAAGATCAATCGAGCACTTCCTTCCCACATGGCCCTCCATTTTTTTTCATGCATCAGCCTAAGAATCTCTTAAGTATCCCCAACGTACTTGCCTCTACCACCAACCCAGGCGGTGTGTTCCATGTGCTGTGTAAAAACCCTGTCTCTGATATCTCTCCTTTTCTTTCTTTCCTTCAATCACCTTAAATTATGTGCCTTTGCATTGGCTATTGTCACCCAGGCAAATGGTGTTGGCTGTCCCGTTATCTATACCTCTTACCTCTTATTATCTTATACACCTCCACCATGTTGCCTTTCATCCTCCTTTGCTCCAAGTAGAAAACCCCAGCTCTGTCAATCTTTGCTCATTCCCAGATTCATTTCAGTAAACCTCTCTGAGTTATTTACATCCAGTGCGGGGCTCCAGAGTGGACTCAACAGTCCAGTTGTGGCCAAACCTGTGTTTTGTAGAGGTTCGCGTGCACGTACACACACACACACACACACAAATAAACACAAAGATATCTAATCTCTGACAATTGTAGTGGGAATGGTCTACATTTAATAATGTAATGTAAAAGTTATAATCAACAGCATGAGATTCAAGATTCAAGATTGTTGACCAGTACACAAAACTTAAAAGAGAATGAAATTGTTGTTACTCCAGATCTAATGCAGCACAAAAAGAAACACATTCAGATACACAACACAATAAATCGCTTATTGATTGATCGTATGTCTATAAAATGACATTAGGTACAGGAGTATCTGCGTAAGGTGACTCTGACAGGAAATGATAACGTGGTGGTGGCTGGGGCACAGAGTGGGTGTGTTAGTGGGTGGATGTTTCATCAGCCTTACTGCTTGGGGAAAGTAACTGCTTTTGAGTACTTATTATTAAACACAATATAGAGATGTGTTTAATTTAATATAGCGATACGAACAAACTATTAAAATGAAATCACTTTGGAGCTTCATATACATATGATAGCTATTTAAATGAATGGATGTGCCAGGTTTGCCTGATATTGCAGAATTGAACAGAGACCACAGAAGGGCCTATCGTTCAACTGACGTCATGGATAAGTGGAATATAAATAATGCAAATAAATACATCTGTGCAATTGGATAATGAGGTGAAATAGCATCAATATTTTCTGAAGTCCTTAAGCACATTGACAGCGGATCGTACGGGCTTAAACCAAAAAAAATCCAAGTGAAAAATAAACCTGCTGGAATATGAAAACGCATTTCTGCAAACCAGTCTACTTATCTGATACTCCTGGGTATTCACTGTTGATGCTTGTTTTGCATAAAGCTGGTGTGTACTGAAAGCAATTTGTATTTAAATATGTAGCACACTTTAGTGATTAGTAGCGCTTGCCACCCTTTGTAAGCTCAGTACAGCTATCAAGTTTTCAATGGGGAAAAATTAAAAAAATCTATTGGGGTTGTTACGGCAACAAAAACTAATAAGAACCCAGAGATAAGAAATGAGACAATCAAATGGGTCCTGATGCAGAGCTTTTTATCAGTAATGTTAATGTGGTTTCCCCCTTTACAGGATAGCAACAGACCAATTTCCAGTAATATTTGTTAATAACCAAGAGTTCCTATTCCATGGTTACATATTTAATGAAGAGATAAGATACATCTCCAGGCACAACCACCCACTCAACGTAGCTTGCGCCATCAGGTGAACGCACTGTATAATCTGTGGCATGGTATGAGGAAATCTTCTGTCAATGAAATACAGTTGATTCTGCCGTCAGCTATCTTTGTGCAAATAAAGACCGAACCTGCTTTCGGCTGCGCTGTGGTAAATGGACCAAACATAATGCAGATCACGTCACACAATAGTGCTCCGTTCAAAGCTGTAATATTCCATTTGATCTTGTATATATTTAGCAAACACAAAACTCTTTATACCGGAGTTTGCCTTACAAAGACTTTGATCATATTTTTAATGGAATCTCTTCTATCAAGGAAGAAACCTGATGACCATAATGACCACTTATGTTTGGTCACCTACTCTGCTCCACTGATGAACAATGTAAGCTCCAAGAATAGCAATGCCTGGTTATTTTACAGGCATTGGGACTTAACAATTTCAGGTATCCCTTTTTTATCTGTCTCTCTCCCCCCATGGATGTGGTTATACCATTTTGTTTTCAGTTTCTTTCATTCTGTCTCCAACACCTAGTTTTTAACAATACTGTTATAACGTAGTTGTCTATACCCCATCACAGACAATTCCTCTGCCTCTCTCCAACACACTCAACAATAACTTACCGACACCACATCCCCCCTTCCTGCCACTTTAACCCTGTTTGTCTTCTCAGTTTTCTGATTCTGATAAACCCTGTTTCTTTCTCCACTGATACTATCTGCCTACTGTGTTTTAACATTCTCTTTTAGTTGCTGAGAGAATTAAAGGCCTTTCATCTGTTTTCCCTGGCTTTATTCCCTCTGGTAGTAAGCTCCATATTTTTGCCACTCTCTACATAGCCAAATTTCTTATGAATTCTCTATTTGATTGTGTATTGATGATCTTATATTGATAATTAGACTTTCTTCCCCATAGTTGCAACACTCCGTATAGTCAATTTAAAAAAAAACTTTTTCCATTACCACTGGAAAGAGAACATGGTTGTTCATGTTATCTGAACATGTAAGCCTTGCTGATTGGACATCTTCCTTGAAAGTCTCCTTCTCCTCTCTGTCTCCAAATGGGGTTGAGAGGGAAATGGATCAGCCATGATCGGACTCAATTAGCTGAATGGCCTAATTCTGTTCCAATATCTGCTGGTCTTATGGTCAAAATGTTAACGAGCAATTACCTCAACAACCAAAATTTGGTTTGCCCACAACTTGACAAGATCTATTGGATGGAATACTAAAAATATCTGTTCATTTTGATGCAAAAGACCTTGTACTACCAGAAGAAATAAACATGACTAATCCTGATAAGCAAGCCAACTGGGGAAAGAATCTAACACCTGTCACTGTGAAATTAACTAAGGACAGAGTGCTTGAACATCCTGAATTTTTTCAGCTGACTAGGCACCAGCATGGATTTGTAAAGGGTAAGTCGCGCCTGGCGAGCCAAACTGAATTTTTTGAAGAGATGCCTAAATTGGTGGAGATTAATGATGTTACTTATGGAACACACCTGATTAAATCACCCTTAAAAGAATCTGAGACATAGCAGAAATTCATGGAGTCTAAGGTGAAGCTACTGAATGGGTTTGTTGTGGAAGATTTGTTGTGTATATTCTTATGAGATAGATTACTTTCCTTTCAACTATTTATCAGTTCCGTTTTAAATGTCATTACTCAATCTGTGTCCTCTATCCCACCCACTATAATGGGACAAAGAACATAGAACAGGGCACAGGAACACGACCTTTGACCCAGGATATCTATGAGGAAAAATAGTGCCAAATTAACAGAAATTTCTTCTACCTGTACATGATCATAAGGACAGACACACTGACAGCAGCTAATACAAACAGCATCTCTACCAGCATAAAACAACAGCAACTCTGATGGACAGGTCGAGTCACTCACATGCCTAACTCACGTCTCCACGAACAGATCCCTTACTCCCAGTTGAAGGAAGGTCAGCGAGCTCTTAGTGGGAAAAGGTAACGCTTCAAAGATAACATCAAAACCAGCCTGAAGAAATTCAACATTACATCTAAAAACTGGGAAGACATTGCACTCACGAGATGCACCTGGAGCAAATCTGTTCAAGAGGGAGCTGCGCTTCACGAGAGCGGCCTCCGCTGTGCCATAGAGAACAAGTGGCAGCTGCACGAGGAAAGACTGAACAACCAAAAGACATAACTACTAACCACAGCTACCACTTACTCTTGCCCACACTGCACCAGTCTACAGCCATCTAAGGACCCAAAATCTTACTTGACTCAAGTGATCACACTACCCTACTATATCCCTCCAACCTTGCATTTTCATGTGTTTCTTTAAAAGCCTTTTGAAAGCCACAATAATATCTGCCTGTAAGATTGTTCGAGGTACCTACCACTCAACTGAAAGCCATGCCCTCTAGTATCGGACATTTCTAGCTGGGGTAAAAACCCTCCACATCCTTTCTGTAATGTGGCAACAAGAACTACACACAATACCTCAACTAAGGTTCTATACACATGCAACATGACATCCTGGCTTTTATACTCAGTGCCCTAACTAATAAAAGCAAGCATGCAGTATGGCTTCTAAACCACCCTACCCACTTAGTGAGTTTCGACTTGCATCCCAAGTTCCTTCCTAGATATACTTCTTCTGAACTGTGATCACTGCAGTCTTCAGCCTGTAATCCCCCTTTTAAAGATTTACCTATGAACTGACTAAACAATCTGATGTTTTTGCGATCTCCTGGAGGATTTGGCGAACTACTCTCGAGAGTGCAGGTGTGGTTGGGGGGCCCATCGCTGGGGGTGGACACTACATCACGCCTGATAGCGGAAGACGACCCCGTGCTTGGCTTCATTACCCCACGCCAATAAAAGCGTCATTGAGGAGGAGAGTGGAAAATGAACAAGTGTTCAGCGCCGTCTGCTTGTTTTGACCAATCATCCGGACACAATAGAATCAATAAAAGACTGCACCTAACAGGACGGACAAACAACTAATGTGCAAAAACCAACAAACTGTGGAAATACTATTTATATTTATATATGACTAAATAAATAGATAAATGAATGAATAAATAAATATGTAATAAATATTGAGAACATGTGATGAAGGATCCTTGAAAATGAGTCTATTGCACGTGGCAACAGTTCAATGACGGGGACAAGTAAAATTGAATGAAGTTATCTCCTCTAGATCAGGAGCCTGATGGTTGAGAGGTAATAACTGTTCCTAAACCTGGTGGTGTGGTCACTAAGGCTTCTGTACCTTCTTCCTGATGGCAGCAGCGAGAGAAGAGCATGTTCTGGATGGTGAAGGTCCAGGATGATAGTTGTTGCTTTCCTGCAACAGCGCTTAGAGTAGAAGTGCGCAATGGTTGGGAGGTTATACGTGTTATGAATTGGGCAGTATCCACCACTCTTTGTCTGGCATTGGTGTTTCCATATCAGGTCATAATGCAACCAGTCAATATACTCTCCACCACACATCTATAAAAGTTTGACAAAGTTTGAGATGGCACACTGAATCTTTGCAAACTTCAAAGGAGAGATCCTCTGAAATGATAACACTGAGGAATTTAAAGTTGCTGACCTGCTCCACTTCTGATCCCCCAATGAATCTGGCTCATGGACCTCTGGTTTCCTCCTCCTGAAGTCAATAATCATCTCCTTGGTCTTGCTGACATTAAGTGAAAGGTTGTTGTGGCACCACTCAGCCAGATTTTCAGTCTCTCTCCTAGATGCAGATTCGTCACCACCTTTGATTCAGCCAACGACAGTGGCGTTGTCAGTAAATTTAAATATAGCATTGGAACTGTGCTTAGTCTCACAGTCATAAGTATAAAGTGAGTAGAGCAGTGGCCTAAGCACACAGCCTTGTAGTGCACCTGTGCTGATGGAGATTGTGGAGGAGATGCTGCTGCCAATCCGAACTTTCTGGGGTCTGCAAGTGAAGAAATCGAGGATCCAATTACACAAGGAGGCATTGAGACCAAGTTCTTGAAGCTTATTGAGGGGATGTCAGTACTGAATGCTGAGCTGTGTCAATAAAGAGCATCTTGATGTATACATATTTGCTGTTCGGATGTCCTAGCGCTGATAAGATGGCATCTGCTGTGGACTTCTTGTGACAGTAGGCAAATTGGAACAGATCCAAGTCACTCCTCAGGCAGGAGTTGATATGTTTCATCACCAACCTCTCAAATCACTTCATCACTGGCTACGTAAGTGCTGTTGGACAATATTCATTGAGGCAGGTTTCTGCATTCTTCTTGGGCGCCGGTATAACTGGGTGGGTACCTCAGACTGCCGATGTGAGAGGTTAAAGATATCAGTGACCATTCCAGCTAGATGATTAGCACAGGTCATTAGTACTTGAGCTGTAATAGTGTCGTGCTAACCACTACACTACCATGTTGCCTCTTTTGTGGGACTGGTAATAGCATCGCAGTACCCGCTACGCTACTGGTTCACCATTTTCGTTGTCGCTTAGGTGGCTGGTGAGGCCAAAAGAGGGGAAAGCACAGACTTTCCACAGAGGGGTCAGGTAGTGGTTGATCAGGCAGTTGTCTGAGTAACTTGTGACGTAGCCTGCTCCTTCTGTGGTGTGAGATGAAGGACTTTGGAAGATCGAACCTTAGGGTGGAATACAAGGCTAATGGCAGGATTCCTAACAGTGTGGAGGAAAATTGAGATCTTGGGGTCTATAGGGTTCATAGATCTCTCTAAATTGCTGAGCAAGCTGATAGGGTGGTTAAGAGGCCCTATGGTGTGTTAGACTTCATTAGTCAGCCTTCATGAGTAAGAGCTGTGAATCTATGTTGCAGCTTTATAAAACTCTGGTTGGACCACACCTGGAGTATTACGTTCAGTTCTGGTCACCTCATTATTGGAAGGATATAGAAGCTTTAGAATGGGTCCAACGAGATTTACTAGGATACTGTTAGGATTCGAGAATATGCCTTATGAGGCAAAATTGAGTGAGCTAGGGTTATTTCTCTTTGAAGAGCAGGATGGAAGACTACTTCTTAGAGCTGTACAGTATAAGATTAAGAGGGACATAGAAAGAATGAGACAGCCAGTGCGTTTTCCCAGGGTGGCAATGGCCAGCACCAGAGGACATCAGTTTAATGCAAGTAGAGGAAAGTTCAGGAAAGATGTCAAAGCTGGGTTTTTATTCTGTACAGTGACTAGTGAGTGCCTGGAGTGTACTGCCGAGTATTGTGGTAGAGGTTAATGCCACAGGGACATTTAGGACACTCTTAGGTAGACACATGGATGTAGGAAAAATAGAGGGTTATGGGCTGTTTTGGAAGGATTAGACTGATTATAGAGTAGATTTACAAGATCAGCACAGCATGATGGGCTGAAGGGTCTGTACTGCATTGTATTGTTCTCTGTTCTATGTCCCATGTACAGGGCCCCCTTGCACTTCGAAGCATAGCCTTGAGTTTCTAAACGCCAAACCAAATACTCCTACTCAACTGAGTGTAGTCACGAGCAACAGAAGTCAGTGTGGATGTTGCATTTCCTCCAGAAGACAATACATAATTGTCTTTCAATGCTCCAGGGAAGCAGCAGGTCTCACAGCACTTAAAAGTTCCATTAGTTGTCTGGGTTATGGAAGAATTGTAAAGTGATCAATGGATGCCAAAGCATCAGTATTTCTCTATGACTGGATAGGGACACTGAGGTTCTGCTTTGATTATTAACATTTATGGTGGTGGTTGTCCGTCATATCTGATGACTGGAAACTTGTGTGCAAGAGTTTTCTTAAAGCGGAAAAGACATTGCACTTGGCCAGTTCCACTCTCTCAACCTCACAAGTCAGGGTCCAGTGATACAAACAGACTGGGGTCTTCCTTGGATGCAGTGGATGACCATGACTATGACCATGCCCTTCGCTCTCCACGGAACATTGCAGAATTGCCTTCCCGGCTGCTCTCATCCTTCCAGTATGCCAAAATTGACTTTGCGTGCTTGGACACACATGTCCCCATCTCACCAAGTTATGATCCCGAATGTCTACCCTCACCCGGTGTATCCCACCTGTCAAAGTGGTAGACCAGGGTGTGGCTATTGTCGCATGCAAATAGCTACTTGGAGCCACAGGTGAGAGCCAAGTGTCTGGTGGGGACCAAATATGAGTGAGCTGCCCCAGAATGGACACACAAGCCCCTTCACCAGAGGTGCTTCCCCTCCGTGAACACCCCACACACCTGAATATTTATAGTAAAACCCTGATAATCTGCAATCTGACCATTCTGAAATCATAGTCACAGAGACAGTCAGCACAGAAAAAGACCATTCAGCCCACTGTGCCAATGCTGGTCACCAATAACCCATGTATATCAATCTTACATTATTCCCATTCTCACTATGTTCTCTCATCTCCTACCCAGATCCTATCATTCTACACCCTAGGCGCAAATGACAGTGACCAGTGAACCTACTGACACGCATGTGTGTAGAAAAGAGTTTAATTTTCCAGAAGTTTTACTTGATTCCTCCTTGGTTGATACTAAAATCTATAATACAAAATGGAGGTTGTAGGGCCGGCTGGTGGTGCAATAAGATTGGTGCCAGACCTGGGAGCGGAGGTTCCCGGGTTCGAACCCAGTCGGGTCCAATCCCAAGTACGCTTTCCATCTGTGCCGGGTTGAGTGGCGAGATCTGAAGCACCTTCAATTACTCCAAAAGACTGAGGTTTGGTAAAATACTGAAAGGCTTTTATTCACTGTACAATACGACCTCCACGGTGAGTATCTGCCCCCGGACTGAGAGGGAGGAGCAAGGCGAAACACCTTTATACAGGATTCTGTGGGAGGAGCCACAGGGGCAGTCAGCACAGGGGCGTGTCCAGATAGTTAACCCAGTTACAACATATATATATAGTTTACCACAAGATCGCAACTCGACCTCGTAAAATAAAAAAGGGAAAAATACTGTGAAAATGTCACACAGTCTCTCTCTCGCTCCGCACCTTGTAAAAGCCATGAAAAAGACATCATCACGGACGCACGCACGCAAACTCAGACACACATGCACAGACTCGCACGCACGCAAGCACACGCCAAAAAAAACAAAAAAACAAAATGGAGATTGTAAGTGGTGTTCGTCTGGAATGTGAGAGTGTTTTGATGAAGTTTTTGGAATATGGGAACACCCAGTAGAAACCCACATGGTCACAGAGAGAACGTGCAAATTCCACACACACAGCACCCAAGGTCAGCACAGAGCCTGGATCTCCAATACTCAACCAGTCTGCTGCAGTTGATTATCTAGCTCTTACGCCGTCCTCACCAGGACTAATGTTCAGCTTATTCTGTTCAATGTAAAAATTGTTCTGTGCAAGCACATTAAAAGAATGTTGAGGTATTACTAGAAATAACACCCATTAGTCTGAAAAATAAGCCATCTGACACCACCTGAGAGTGTCAGATTATTGGAGTTTTACTGTATAATGGGAATACATATGATCATTTAATATTGCATCCATTTTTTGAAGGGTCTTGTAATTCATCACTTGTTTTCAATGTGCAATTTTCAGATGCCGTTTAATTGGTCCCAAGTAAAGTTGGACAGTAGGGTGGAGAGTAGTAAATCAGCAGCACGTTGAGTTAAAATGGCCAATCTGGAGCCATCATCTACTGACAACAAAGTTGATCAAATAGGTTCCAACTCATGAGGTCATAACAATGCAGGATGAGAGCTTATCAGCAATGAAAGTATGTACGTTATTTCACACCCAGTTTGAAACACGCCTGTACCAATGCTCTTTATAAGGGCATTGTACTTATTTATATAATTATTATTAGCATTTGTTTTTATGTATTTGCTAAGTGTCTTCATTTGCACTTTGGTTACTTATCAGTCTTCATGTGTAGGTTTTCATTGATTCTATTGTATTTCTTTGTTCTGCTGTGAACGTCTGCAAGAAAATGAACCTCAGGGTAGTATGTAGAGTTATACAGTATATCTACTTAGATCAGTGATTTACTTTGAACTTTCCATGGATGCTGCCTGTTCTGCTGAATTCCTCCAGCATTTTGAACTTTATAAAGGCAGCAGGCCATTTCTGAAGCACTGTCATTCTGGTACTATAAGAGGAGGATATGTTTTGTTCAGCTTCTTATTTTTTCTTATTTTAGCACCAGTTACAGGTGTAGTTCCGCAATCATTAACACATAGCAATGGAGAAATAAAGCAGGCAATCAGCCAACAAGCACATAAATTTCTAACTGAACACTCATGGAAAGTTTCAATTGACGAGTTTGTCTTGCATTGAAATCAATCTTTAATCATTCTAGATTAGTTTTCCGAGTTTCCGGTTTTCCTGAGGTCAGTCAGTTAAACTTAACCAAAAGTTCAGACATGATTGTGCAGCACTTCGCTCGATAAATTGTCCAATCCAATGATACTTCCAACCATGGAACCTAGTTCACAAATTTCACGATACATGCCGGTGATATTAAACAACTGATTCAAATAGTTTGTGACAATGGCATTCAGAAAAGTTAATGAATCAAAAGCAGCCTTGTCACCATAACTACAATATTTGAGAAAAATATTTTTCTTGAACGTAGTTAAAGATGATAAAAGGTCAAACTCCACATCTTGAGGTGGTGAAGCATCACTGATAGATTTCTTAATGGGGTTTGGATGGGAAACAGGACATCACAGAATGATATAACCTGCCGATATCATGATAAAAGGAAAATGATGTCCATGCAATAACGAAGCCTTGAAGCAAAACCCACGGATGTAAACCTGTGCATTAACTGAGGATCATGTCAAAGGGGTATTGAGAGTGAACTATCCGAGCAAAGTGATGGCCTGTTAGAATGGTAACAGGGAGGAACTCAAGGACTGCTGTTAAAAGTTCTGAAAATTTGTATTGGATGTGGTTCAGGAGCTAAAATCTTGGAACACCAAAACCAAATTCAATTCAGGTTCAGAGAGAGAAACACAGGAGACTGCAGATGCTGGAAAGCTGGAGCAACACACAAAAGTATTCAGCAGGTCGGGCAGGATCTATGTAGAGAAATGGGCATTCAACATTTCGCGATGAGACCCTTTACCTGGAGTGCCGAGTTCCTCGAGTGTCTTTGTGTGTCAATTTAGGCTCAGGTTCGTTTATTGTCATATATACCAGGATGCAATGGGAATAGTAAATGCAACAATAGATATGGTGATGAGCTCAAAACAGCTGAAGGGTTCAAAGATTGCTCTGCAAGTCTGAAACAGTGTAGAAAGCAGTACTAAAGTGACAATATAGGAGTTCAAAAAGGAAATGTGAAAGTGACGACTGGTTCAGAAGTCTGATACCAAGTGAGGAAGAAGCTATGATTAAGTCTGAATGTCCTGCCTTGCAAGCTCCTGGGAGTCAGAAGGAATAAACCGGATCAGTCATCAAACTGGAATCCAAATTCACTTTATAGGCCTGCCTTTGAAGAGAATTTCTTTGAAGAGACTCAGACGTGATGAGCAAATTTTCTATCCAGATTTCTGGTGCTTAATTTAGAATGCTATGTGAACACCGTGTGCTCAAACAAAAAAAGAACACTATTTTAATAAGGTCTCAAGCTTATTGAAAACAATTTTATGAAAATTATGTAATTGTGGTTATTGTAGGATTTGACAATTTTAATATCCCTTTGGTGCTGATGGATGTGCTAACAATTTTCATTCTTGGTGGGAATACGGAATGAGCTGCCAGAGGAAGGTGTAGAGGCCAAGTACTATAACAACTTTGAAAGGACATTTAGACAGGATGGAATGGGTTAGAGGGATAGAGGCCAAACACAGGCAAACAGGTGGACAACTTGGCCAGCGTGGACGAGTTGGGCATCTTGGAGATGTTAATGCAAGCATGCACCATCAGAGATTATGATTCATAGAACCTTAGGGACACACAGCACAGAGACAGGTCCGTCTGCCCAACAAGTCTGAACTGATCATCAATCGCGCATTGATACTAATCAGTAAATTTGTTTAATATTGTCACATGCAGCAAAGTACAGTGAAAAATCTGTCTTGTATACTGTTCATACATATCAACTAATTACAACATTGCATTGAGGTGGTACAAGGGTGCAGACTAAAGTGTTACAGAGAAAGTTCAGTCCAAGTAGACAATAAGGTGCAAGATCATAATGAGATAAATTGTGAGATCAAGAGTCAACTTTATCGTACTAGGGAACCACTCAATAGTCTTATAACAGTGTTATAGAAGCTGTCCTGAACCTAATGGTACATACTTTCAGGCTTTTGCACCATCTGCCCAATGAGAAGGGGAGAGAAGAGAGAATGTCTGGATGGGGTTTTGGATTACGCTGGCTACTTGACTAATGCCGTTAGAAGTGTAGACCAAAGTCTATGGAGGGGTGGCCAGTTTCCATGCTATGCTGAACTGTGTCAACAACTCTCTGCAACTTCTTGCGGTCACAGGCAGGACAGTTGCCATACCAAGCCTGGATGCATCATTATGAATCCAATATTAATCCTAATTACAGTATATTCTCCCAACTTTTCATCAATGCCCACTAAAACAAGGGTTCCCAACCTGGGGTCCACAGACTGCTCGGTTAATGGTAAGACTTCCATGGTATAAAAACATTGGGAATCCCTGCACTAGAATCTACACACCAGGAGTAATTTACAGCAGCCAATTGTCCGACTAACCGGAGCACATTTTGAATGTGGGAGGATGCCAGAAAACCCAAAAGAAATTCAAATTATCACAGAGAGAACATTCAAATTCCCCACAGACTGTACCAGAGGTCAGGACTGAACCCAGGTCTCTGGCACTGTGAGGCAGTGGCTCTACTCAGTGTGCCACTTAACCACACCAGTGGAGAGGGCCACTGAGTAAAATCAGTAGTAGATGCCAACATGGACAAAATTCAGTGAGGAAATGAATGCAGCCTCTCAAGGCCCCACATTTGGGAGCAAGAGACAAAGAAACCAAGATAAATTGGGAGTGCCCAAAGAAATTGCTTGCGCAGGCACTTTTTCTATATACAATGTCCATATTGAAATGCAAAACATAAGCATGGCTTTAAACCCTGCTAGCAATCTTCATTCATACAACAGAAGGTGCGTGACAAAAACAGCGAGAAACAATAATAAGTATCCAACACTTTACATATCACCAGTAAATGACTTGTGCCAGGAAAGAAAGACGTTATGCAAACTGATGCAAGAAAGCTTGGCATAAAAAGAGGGATAGTTACAGGACAGGTGCTCCTCGGGCTGTTCAGGTTCAGTTATATCCTTTATTAATGAGTTTTACTCAAGAATCACGCTCCTCACACCCAGGGAAGTCAAGACCTTGCACCAGAGCAGCTTTCACGGTGCGTGGCTGGCTTCTCCATTCTATTCCAACCAATAAAACTGTTGTCCCAGCAAGGAAATACATCACATTTGGCATTGGTGAAGGCAAGGAGAGTGAGGTGAGGCCACAGGGGCAGACATTTTAAAATGGCATCGCACCACCTTCACCAGGCCTGTTCACTCACCAGCCTGCACACCCCCTTCGCTACTGTCAGCATCAGAATCAGGATTATTATTACCGACATATGTCAGGAAATGTGTTGTTATGTGGCTGCAATACTGTGGAAGACATAAAAACTACTATAAATTACAGTAATAGATAGAGGAACAGTGAGGTAGTGTTCATGGCTTCATGGACTGTTCAGAAATGTCAAACGAGGAAATCTGCAGATGCTGGAACTTCAAGCAACACACAAAAAATGCTGGTGAATGCAGCAGGCCAGGCAGCATCTATAGGAAGAGGTACAGTCAACGTTTTGGGCTGAAACCCTTCATTAGGACTGGGTCTCGGCCCAAAACGTCGACTGTACCCCTTCCTATAGATGCCGCCTGGCCTGCTGCGTTCACCAGCATTTTTTGTGTGGGTTCAGAAATCTGACAGCAGAGAATTAGAAGCTGTTGCTAAAATGTTGAGTATGAGTCTTCAGGCTCCTTTACCTCCTCCTTGATCATTGTATTGACAGGATGCTGTGGAAATCCAACAGCATGGCATTCAGTGGAACAAGTCATGGGTGATTTTTTTTTCAGCTCCTTTCAAACATATCAGCTCCTGCCTGGGAAGTGACTTGGATCTGCTCCAATTTGCCTATCATCACAGTAGGTGATTTTTCAGATCTGTAAATTTTTCAGATATTTCCTTTTTCAAGGAAAAAGCATTTCTATGATTGAATTCAATCTTGCAAATATGTCTTCCGAGAAACAGAGCCCATCTCTGCTTCACACAGCTGCAGTTGGTGGAACACCCTTCCGTGGATTGAAAATGGACACTAGTGGTTGATGATCAGTAATGATGGTAAACTCTCTCCCAGACAAATACTGGTTGAAAGGTTTTACACACTAAACCAGACTCAAAGGCTTTCTGTCAATTTGTGCTCATGTTTTATCTGCAATGGCAACAGAACATGATGCAAACATTTCCATCACTCATAACATGTGACATCACTGCCCCTATACCACAAGGTGAGGTATCACAGATAAACTTCACTGGATAATGTGAATTATAATGTGTAAGTAGCATGTCAGATGCCACCATTTCCTTTATCTTTTGGAAAGCCACCTCACGCTGCTTTGTCCATTGCCAATTCCCTCCCAATCTGTAGTACTGAGTTCAAGGGGTACAGCACAGTAGACAGGTTTAGCAGGAACCTGTTATAGTAGTTGACAAATTCTAAAAAGAACCAAAACTGTGACATATCGTTTGACCTTGGGGCATCCAGTACTGCTTGAATTTTCTCAACACACTTGTCTAATCCTTGCAGGTCTATGGTGTGACCACAGTAAGTGATGCTTGGTGCAATGAATTCGTACTTGTTGTGTCATGCTCTCAGCTAAGTCCACTTTGTTTAAGTGTTTTCCTCCAGAAAGTTTATAAAGATATCCTTGATCCTGGGCAGAGGGTATTGATCTACTTGCAGTACTGGGTTGATGGCAACCTTAAAATCACCATAGCCCCTTCTTCTTGGCAACTGGGGCCCTTCAGTCTTCATGAAATCTGGTTCACTGCCTACTTTGTCACGGATGTTATAAGGAATCGGGCGAGCTTTGCAAAAACTGGGTGAGTCATTTTCATTTAACACTATTTTACCTTTGATATATCTGTGTTTTTCAATACCCTCCTTGAACACTGCTGTGGCGCCATCTCCTACCTTTCTTAATGCACTTTCAATTGACTCTGTTGCAGGGATGTGGCATACTAATGGTGGCATGCCAATCAAATTGTAGTTGCCTTAGCCACTCATGGCTGCATAACGCTGGCCCTACTGGTTTTACCACATACAAGCCCAATGTGGCATGTTGATTGTAGTGCTTCACGTTACGGATGTCATAGCCACAGGAGTCATCTTTTTTCCAGGAGGCGGGAGGAGAAGAGAAGCAGCGTACCATGCGTGACCAGCCCTCCGATGAAAAATAATATTGTATCCGTTAAATAGGGGCCGTGGACAATTCTGATTTGATGAAGATGGACGTGAAAGCACAGAGGAACATCTGGAAACATTTCTGAAACGCTCGTTCACTGCTGTCGTTATTGCGCGGTTGGGAATCTTTTGGAGGGTAGGCCTCAAAATCCCCCGCTTTGCCTGCTGTTGGCGACCAAGAAGGAGGTCGAATTGTTTGGATAGTGATGGCACTCAGTACTCGGTGTCAGAGAGCTGATCAGAGTTCAAAGTTTTCGGATGACTCAGAGTCTGACCGTGGTCAGGTATGGCAGGGAGAGTTTTTCTTCCTTCTCTCTGTCTGTGTGAGATGTGGGACATTTGAGAGACTTTGAACTTTACTGTGCTCATGGACTTCTTCATTAAGTTATAGTATTGTTGCACTGTTGTAACTATATGTTATAATTATGTGGTTTTGTCAGTTTTTTTCAGTCTTGGTCTGTCCTGGGTTTTGTGATATCACACCGGAGGAAATATTGTATCATTTCTTAATGCATGCATTACTAAATGACAATAAAAGAGGACTGTGTGACTTCATAATCTAACTTCTCAGTTGGATATCTACAGGCTTCAGTTTAGTATCTTTGGAATGTTATTCAAACTTATTTTGTTGAATGATTAAAACAGCCAAGCCAGCATCCAATTCCATTTTAATTAATCTGCCATTCAGTTCTGGGGTAGGCCGTATTGCTCGTCTCTTGTTACTTTTCACATTGTAAATCTCACGGCTACTCCATCCTGTGTCACTCTCATAATTTTTCATCAACAGCATGCAGATTGGTGCTCTTTTCGAAACTCCAACTTGACTTTTTAATTTTTGTCTCTTCCCTGTGCAGTATATTTACTTTTGTCTGCCCGACATAGTCTTTGTATGTGTCCTACCTTGTTGCATTTTCTGCAAGTTTTGCATGTAAACCTGTATTGGGCTGATGTATGCGAGCACTGGCCACAATGGTAACACAATTTATTCCGCTAGGCAGGCTTCTGTTTAGATGTTCCAATTTTGTTCACACTCACTTTGATTTCTAACTGAAACTAAATTGCCTCTCTGGCTGCTGTTTCTATTGATACAGCAATTTCAACTGCCCTTTTAAATCTGAGTTGTGCTTCAATTAGGAGCTGTTTTTAATGCTTTTTTGTAGGATTCCACAAACTAAATGATCTCTCAGTGCATCATTAAGCCCATCACTGAACTCACGATGCTCAATTTCTTCAATTCAGCCATGTATGCGGAAATTGACTCCCCTTCTTTTTGATTCCACTGATGAAACCTAAAGCATTCTACAATCAAAAATGGTTTCAGTTCTAAATGTTCCTGCATGATATTACTTTCATGATATTAGCAACTTTCATTTTGACTGGTCTGGTTGGAGCAGTCAAAGTTCTAAGCAAATTGTTTGACTTTCTTCCTAATGAACTCAGCAAAACTTGGACTCGTTTTTCATTGGCTATTCAATTTGCTTTATTATACTGCCCAATTCACTCAGCATACAATATCCAGTTATCCTTTATACAATCAAATGCATCTATGTATCTTTCCAATGTAGCGAGCCATTTCTGCTTTTTTGTTATTATTTATGGTTATTATCACCTAATACTCACTGTTTATGAACCCATGAATTTTGTCTGTTTTCTGCTTTTTTTTTTAAACTCAACCATCTCTGTCCCTTCCCAAAGAAGCACATGCTGCGTTTTTTTTTAAATCAAATGTCTTTTTTAAACTTGACCGTCTCGCTGAGCTTCAGCAGGTAGGTAGTTATCTGGGGTTCGTATAGAACTTCCTCATTGCCACTGTAATGTTTTGTAACTCCAAAACATAAAACTAATCAAAAGAAAAACATGGGGACCGGGAGATGTGTTTCTTCTCGTTTTTTACTTTAGTCATGAGTGCACATTTATTACATGGTGGTGTAACAGCATGTGCCATTCATGTACTTAAACATATAAGCAGTAATGAATTATGTAAACAACAAAGAATGCTTAATCAAACAATATTACCCAAATATTACTGGAGTATTAAATAAACAACAACTACAGCTCAGCATTCAATTCTTTCATCCCCTCAATACTAATCAACAAGCTTCAAGACCTTGGCCTCAATACCTCCCTTGTACAACTGAATCCTCAATTTCCTCACTTTCAGACCCCAATCAGTTTGGATTGGCAACAACATCTTCTGCACAATCTTCATCAGCACAGGTGCACCATAAGTCTGTGTGTTCTAATTTCTTTATAGTTATGACTGCAAGGCCAAGCACAGCTCCAGTACCATATTTAAGTTTGCTGATGACACTACTGTCATTAGCCAAATCAAAGGGGATGATGAATCAGCATTTAGGAGGGGGATTGAATACCGGGCTGAGTGGTGTCACAACAACAATCTCTCATTCAAGACCATGAAGTCATTTATTGACTTCAGAAGGAGGAAGCCAGAGGTCCATGATCTAGTTCTCATTGGCAGATCAGAGGTGGAGAGGGCCAGCAACTTTAAATTCTTTGCTATTCTCATTTCAGAGGATCTGGCCTGGGTGCAGCACTTAAGTGCCATTACAAAGAAAGTACAGCAGCTCCTCTGCTTTAGAAGTTTGCGAAGACTCAGCATGTCATCTGAGGCTTTGATAAACTTCTATAGATGTATGGTGGAACGTAAATGACTGGTTGCATCATGGCCTAGTATGGAAACACCAATTTCCTTGAACAGAAAAGCCTACAAAAAAGTAGTGGATACAGCACATCTATATGGAGCTCTGTCACAGAAAAGCAGCATGCATCATCAAGCACTCCCATTATCCAGGCCACGCTCTCGTCTTGCTGCTACCATCAGGAAGAAGGTGTAGGAGCCACAGGACCCACACCACCAGGTTTAGAAATACAAACACAGTTATTACCCTAAACCATCAGGCTCTTGAACCAGAGGGGGTAACTTCACTCAACTTCATTTGCCCCATCACTGAACTCTTCTCACAACCTATGGACTCCCATTTGTGGAATCTTCATCTCATGTTCTCAATATTGTTTGTTTGTTTATTTATTTATTTTTCTTTCTGCATTTGCAGTTTGTTGTCTTTTGTCCGTCCTTTTGGGTACGGTCTTTCATTGATTCCATTGCGTTTCTTGGATTTACTGTGAATGTTGGTAAAAAAAATTAATCTCAGGGTTATACATGGTGACATTTACAGTATGTACTTTGATCAAAAATTTATTTTGATCTTTGAATTTTGAGCTTTGCACTGCAACTCTTAAGCACTTTATCAATCAATAACCTATCAAACTCTCCCATAAATACACCAAATGACTAGGCTGCCACAGTCTTCTTTGATAATGAATTCCACAGCTCCACCAAAGGATTCAAAGTACAATTATTGTCAAAGTGTGTACGCAGTATACAACCCTGAGATTCGTCTCCCCACAGACAAGCACGAAACAAATAAAGTCAACCCCCCCCACGCGCAATAAACAAATCACGGAAACAGCAACAAAAAAGAACACGCGAAAACACAGAATATAAAAAACAAAAGCTAAAAAGTCTAAATTTAGTTCGGCTCAGCGTTCATTACCTGCAGGCTGCCCCAAATCAAGGTTGCCCAAAAATAGCCACAGAAAAAGGAGCGACAGTAAACCAGAAAATACATCACAATGTGAACTACAGTCCAATCCACAAACCGTGTCAAATAAACTTTGCTCCAGCACCATCCTCCAGCAGCATCGACAAAGAGAGATCTTTCGAGTGCAGGGACCTTCCTTCAGGAGCGGCAAGCGAGAGAGAGAGAGAGAGAGAAAGTCCATTGCACGCAGACACCAGCTCCAGCATTTGTGAGAGAGAGGTTGGTAGAGCACGCTGAGCACTCCCTATCTGAAGGAGTTCCTCCTCATTTCATATTTAAAGAGATGCTCCTATAATTCTGAGGCAGTTTCTCCAAATCCTAGACTCTTCCACTAATGGAAACATCCTTTCCACATCCAGTCTGTGCACGCCTTTCAGCCTGTGCCTCACCTTTCAGTGAATTTCACTGGTCTGCCTCCATCAGATGGGGAACACGACCATTCTGGTAGTTGTGGACCAGTCCTCCAAAGCTGCCCACTTCATTGCTCCAACCAAGTTCTCATCCACTCATGAAGCTGCCACCCTCATGGCTCAGCACGTGTTCAGGCTGTGCGGCCTCTTTCAGGATGTAGTGTCTGACTGAGGAACACAGTTCACATCCCGGTTTTGGAAGGCTTTCTGTTCTCTTGTGGGAGTCAACCAGTCATCGGGGTTCCACGCCCGATCTAATGGCCGGACTGAGAGAGAATCAGGAGCTGGAGACAACCCTGCACTGCCTTGTCTCTTCCAACTCCACGACCTGGAGGTCCCAACTGCTTTGGACAGAGATAGACCAGAGTACCCTCCAGTCATCCTCCACTGGCAAGTCCCCCTTTGATGCCAAAAGGGATTCCAGCCATCACCCTTTGCTGACCAAGAGACTGAGGTAGGAATTCCTGCTGCTGCAAAATTGGTCCAACGCTACAAAATGGGCAGGGGGTTCTCTGCCACGCACTCAGAAACAATGGACCCGTTCAGGTCTGCCGACAGGTGAGGCCTCTCAAGCCAAGACAGAAAGTATGGCTGATGGCTAGAGATCCTCCTTTGAAAGCTGAGAGCAGCAGATTGGCCCCCACGCTATTGGGACCACTCACAGTAGAGAAGGCTATCAACCAAATCCCCTCCAGATAGCGCCTAGTGTCATCGATGAAGATTCACCCAGTGTTCCATGTTTCCAAGCTCAAGCTGGTGACTTCCTCTCCCCCTTGCTCGAGTCACCCCACTTGCTTAATGGGTCCCTGGTCTATCCTGTGCCTGTCACCAGGTGCAGGACATGTGTCTTGTGGATTAGGAGGGGTATAGCCCTGAGGAACGTTCTTGGGTTCCAGCCCATGATATCCTGAACAAGCCTCCTCATCCAGGACTCCCAGTGGCCACAGGTCTCTGGCGCCTTGGGAGTTGTGCCTAGGGAGGGGGGCAGGGCCCCTGTCACAGCCATAGGCTCTGTTGTGGGCAGCTGAATGGGGTCAACAATGGCATTCATGAGTATGCACGTTGCAGCTAACTAATGCTTCATTGTAGTTTTGTTTAACTCCCTTCCTCTCGTGTCAGTCTTGTCGAATTTTGACCAAAGCACAGTGACATCAATGCCTACCTTTGTCCTAGTTCTGGAAAAGAAGACTACCATTTAGATTGACGTTGTAAAGGAGCAGTATTTATTTGGTATTAAGTTATCACTTCCCAGCCACTGTGTCAGTGTCAGTTTTCAGTTTGAGAGTTTTAGTTAAAGGCCCTGTTGGCCTAGTGCTTTCTTTTCCCCCCTTTTGTTCTGCACAGTTCTTATTAAAATTCATTGAACTGTTCACCCGCTTCAGTGTCACTTGGCCATAACCACACATCCGTGTCATACACATTGTATCAAAAGGACAATAGACAGAGGGAGCGCAGCACCTGTGGTTAAAAAAAAAATCAAATCCTTGGAAAGAGGTGAATATAGTGTAGGGAAGATGTAGAATCCTTACGGGTAGAATTAAGAAACTACAAGGGTAAAGTGACCCTGATGGGAGTTTTTTTACAGGCCTCCAAAACGTAGCCAGGCTGTGCGATACAAAATACAAAAGGAGATAGAAAAATCAAATAAAAAGAGCAATGCCACAATACTTATCTGGGATTTTAATATGCAAGTGGATTGGGAAAATCAGATGATTGGTGCTGGATACCAAGAGAGGGAATTCGTAGAAAGCCTTCAAGATGGCTTTTTAGAGCAGCTTGTGGTTGAGCCCACTAGTGGAAAAGTAATTCTAGACTGGATGTTGTGTAATGAACCAGATTTGAAACATAGAAACATAGAAAATAGGTGCAGGAGTAGGCCATTCGGCCCTTCGAGCCTGCACCGCCATTTATTATGATCATGGCTGATCATCCAACTCAGAACCCTGCACCAGCCTTCCCTCCATACCCCCTGACCCCCGTAGCCACAAGGGCCATATCTAACTCCCTCTTAAATATAGCCAATGAACTGGCCTCAACTGTTCCCTGTGGCAGAGAATTCCACAGATTCACCACTCTCTGTGTGAAGAAGTTTTTCCTAATCTCAGTCCTAAAAGGCTTCCCCTTTATCCTCAAACTGTGACCCCTCGTTCTGGACTTCCCCAATATCGGGAACAATCTTCCTGCATCTAGCCTGTCCAATCCCTTTAGGATTTTATACGTTTCAATCAGATCCCCCCTCAATCTTCTAAATTCCAACAAGTATAAGCCTAGTTCATCCAGTCTTTCTTCATATGAAAGTCCTGCCATCCCAGGAATCAATCTGGTGAACCTTCTTTGTACTCCCTCTATGGCAAGGATGTATTTCCTCAGATTAGGGGACCAAAACTGCACACAATACTCCAGGTGTGGTCTCACCAAGGCCTTGTACAACTGCAGTAGTACCTCCCTGCTCCTGTACTCGAATCCTCTTGCTATAAATGTCAGCATACCATTCGCCTTTTTCACCGCCTGCTGTACCTGCATGCCCACTTTCAATGACTGGTGTATAATGACACCCAGGTCTCGTTGCACCTCCCCTTTTCCTAATCGGCCACCATTCAGATAATAATCTGTTTTCCTATTTTTGCCACCAAAGTGGATAACTTCACATTTATCCACATTAAATTGCATCTGCCATGAATTTGCCCACTCACCCAACCTATCCAAGTCACCCTACATCCTCTTAGCATCCTCCTCACAGCTAACACTGCCACCCAGCTTCGCGTCATCCGCAAACTTGGAGATGCTGCATTTAATTCCCTCATCCAAGTCATTAATATATATTGTAAACAACTGGGGTCCCAGCACTGAGCCTTGCGGTACCCCACTAGTCACTGCCTTCCATTCTGAAAAGGTCCCGTTTATTCCCACTCTTTGCTTCCTGTCTGCTAACCAATTCTCTATCCACATCAATACCTTACCCCCAATACCGTGTGCTTTAAGTTTGCACACTAATCTCCTGTGTGGGACCTTGTCAAAAGCCTTTTGAAAATCCAAATATACCACATCCACTGGTTCTCCCCTATCCACTCTACTAGTTATATCGTCAAAAAACTCTATGAGATTCGTCAGACATGATTTTCCTTTCACAAATCCATGCTGACTTTGTCCGATGATTTCACCGCTTTCCAAATGTGCTGTTATCACATCTTTGATAACTGACTCCAGCAGTTTCCCCACCACTGACGTTAGGCTAACCGGTCTATAATTCCCTGGTTTCTCTCTCTCTCCCTCCTTTTTTAAAAAGTGGGGTTACATTAGCCACCCTCCAATCCTCAGGAACTAGTCCAGAATCTAACGAGTTTTGAAAAATTATCACTAATGCATCCACTATTTCTTGGGCTACTTCCTTAAGCACTCTGAGATGCAGACCATCTGGCCCTGGGGATTTATCTGCCTTTAATCCCTTCAATTTACCTAACTCCACTTCCCTACAAACATGTATTTCGCTCAGTTCCTCCATCTCACTGGACCCTCTGTCCCCTCTGTCTCTGATGAGCGAGTTTAAGGTAAAGGAACCTTTAGGAGGCAGAGATCATAATATAATAGAATTCACTGGTGACTAGTGATGTTCCACAGGAGTCGGTGCTGGGATCACTTTATTTCATGTTATTTATCAATGGTTCAGATGATGGAATTGATGACTTTGTGGCTAAGTTTGTGGATGATACAAAGATCGGTGTTGGGATAGATAGTGTTGACGAAGCTGGGTGTCTGCAGAAGGACTTATTAGGTGAACGGGCAGAGAAGTGGCAGATAGAATACAGTGTTGGAAAGTGTATGGTCATGCACTTTGGTAAAAGGAATAAAGGTGGAGACTATTTTCTAAATGAAGAGAAAATTTCAAAATTCAAAGGTACAAAGACACTTGGGAATCCTTGTGCAGGATTCCTTAAAGGTCAATTTGCAGGTTGAGTCAGTGGTAACAAAGGCAAATGTAATGTAATGTTAGTATTCATTTTGAGAGGACTAGAATTCAAAAGCAAGAATGTACCGCTGAAGCTTTATAAGGCATTGGTTAGACCGTACTTGGAGTATCTGGTAGGTTTCAATAAGATCTCCCCTCATCCTTCCGAACCCCCTCAAGTACAGACCTAAAGACATCAAACGTTCTTCATATATTAAGCCTTTCATTCTTAGGATCATTTTTGTTAAACTTCTCTGGATCCCCTGCAGAGCAGGCACATCCTTCCTTAGATATGAGGCTTTGCTCACAATATTCTAGATCCTGATGAATTAGCATTGGCTCACTAATTAGTCAGGGATCCATGGTGAAAGTGCATGTGCTGCTAGACCCCCAGTTGTTTGGAGTCAAGGTCAGAACTGTAGGCTGGGTATGTGGTCAGACCCAAGTGCAGGATCCAGAACACCCGGGGTCAGGAATATGGGTATCCAGAATGTTTGTATATTCCACACTCCCCTTAAACTCAATGAGTTCAGTAGGAAAAATAGTATGCTGCTTACTTATATCATGTAATAATAAAAAACAGCAGAATGCTCAGGTATTAATCTAATAGTCTGAAAAAATCTGCTCATTGGCACTATCAAAGTCCCAAGGATGCCACGAGATTGGAGTTCAGTGTTTTGAATTAATAATATTATTAACAGTTGCTATTTCAAAGGAAATTGTATTATAAGGATAAAAAAGATCTGTTTTAAGGGGAAGTGCCATTTCATCTTCATTTATATTTCCCGAAGTCTTCAAAGAGACAGAGGATATAGTGACTGACAATGAATTGTTAGAAATTCCACATGCACAATTGGAAAAGAAAAATTCCTCATTAAGTCATTCAAAATAACAGAAAGAGTGAACATGAGACAAGTACTACACCAGTCCACTCATCATTCCTTACTGATATTACTCTTGGCATTTATCCTTATAAGTATGACAAGTGCTACACCTGTCCCTACACTTCCTCCCTCAACACCATTCAGGGTCCCAGACTGTCCTTCCAGGTGAGGCGATACTTCACCTGAGAGTCTGTCAGTGTCATCTGCTGTATCAGGTGCTCCCGGTGCAGCTTCCTCTACATCAATGTGATCCAACACAGACTGTTTTGTTGAACACCTTCACTCTGTCCACCACAAAAGGCAGGATCTCCCAGTGGCCATGCATTTCCATACAACTTCCCACTCCCATTCCGACCTGTCAGTCCATGGCCTCTACTTCAGGCACAAGGAGGCTAAACTCAGATTGGAGGAGTAACACCTCATCTTCTGTCTGGGTAGCCTCCAACCTGATAGCATGAACATTAATTTCACTAACTTTCAGTAATTTCACACCCCCTACCTTCCTTCATGTTTTCTCTGTTTCCCCAGTCTGGATCCCCTCTCACCCCTTCTCTTCTCCTCACCTGCTCAGCACCTCTCTCTAGTTCTCTTCTCCTTCCCTTTCTTCCATGGTCCACTCTTAGATTCCTTCTTCTTTAGCCATTTATCTCTTCTACCTATCTTCTCCCAGCTTCTTACCTCATACCCCTTCCCCATCCACCTTCCCCCCCACTTAATCTTACATAATCACTTATCAGTTTGTGCACCTCCCCTACCTTATTCTGGTTTCCACACCCCCTCCTCTCCAGTCTTGATGAAGAGTCTTGGCCTAAAACATTGACTGTTTATTCCCCTCCATAAATGCTGCCTGACTTACTGGGTTCATCCCGTGTCTTCTGTGTGTTGATATTAAAAGACTGCCTGGTCTCATTTGCATTTTCCTTCAAATGTGCTGCTGACTGATCAATTATTTAACATGGGAATGGCGATTAAAAATGAATGAAAATATGGCCATAACAGCTTTCATCTCTTTCAAGTCTACCACTGAACATCTCTCTTGAAAGCAGTTCTGGTTATGGTTAAATAAGTCTGTTTTTACTGCTAATTTAGAAAAGCCCTGAGTGTTTCGGATGTTCATCAGGTCAGGCAGATTCTGATTAGAGAGGGAGTTAATGTTTCAGGTCAATGGCCCCTCTCCTGAATCGGTAACTCTGCTCCTCTCTCTGTAGACACTATCTGACCTACTCATGATTTCCAGCATCTGCAGTGCTTTTGCTTTCTTGCAAATTTCACTTTTCCCCCCTGTTAAAACAAAAGGAAGGTGTGGGTGGAAATTTGGCTGCAAGATGCCCTGTTAATTCAAAGAAAAATACCCAACTCAGATTTTGATCATGTCTATCGTTCAATAAAATAAGCAAAACGTTTTTAAAAATCAATCTAATTAAGTGGTAAGTTGATGGATATTCTGTGAATGGGGCCAACAATTAGCCTACTGTTGCATGCAGGATTTTTTCATTTACATTAGGAGTCCAATCAAGGATTCTTTGCATTTCATTTTGGCTCAATGTACTTTCCTCTCATTATAATGAGGCAAAAGGTAAACCAATGCTATGTCTCCAAAGTCCTCCAAGTTTCTGTGCACAGAATAGTTGATGCCTGCATTGCACTGCTAGAAAGAGTGAAATTTGATACAATCACACGGTCGCCATTGACTGAAAACTCACAATCGTTCCTCAAATCACGCTTTATTTTCTAGTGCACAAGGAGAACTGCATGGCCTCTGTCACCTCACTGTTCTTAAGTTTGAACAGAGAAGAGCGAATTCTGTACAGAATTGACTAGCATTTATAGACTAACTTTGCGTATGTTCAAATTCCTTATCATAACTAGAAATGACAAGCTAACTCATGATACTTGGTAAAGTTAGTAATTGTTCCCTAGTTGGTGTTTATTCCTTGAATCCTTCTGTTACATCCTTTTCTCATCTTTGCATGCCAAACAGATCCAGTACCTACCGTGCAAAGGGACGTTATGATCTTCAAAGACCCTTCTTGCTGGGCTTTATCTTAACTTTTACCTTGGCTCAACTTCCATACTACATTCAGACAGACACATAAAGAGGCAAGGCATGGATGGATATGGGCCTAATTTAGGCAAGTAAGGTAAGTATACATGGGAAAATTGAATTAAATTGATTTTATTTCTTACATCCTTGAGGAGTAAAAATCTTTATGTTACGTCTCCATCTAAATGTGCAATGTGCAATCATAGTAATTAATAATAATTTATAATAAATAGAACCATTTATTATCCCTCTCAAACCCATTCTCCTACTTCCTCCTCTGATGTCCTTACTAGTCAAGAACTTATCAAACTCTGCTTCAAATATACTCAATGACTTGGCCCCCACAGGCAATGAATTGCACGGACTCACAACCCGCTGGCTAAAGAAATTCCTCTTTATCTCTGTTCTAAATGGGCATCCCTCTATTCTGAGGCTGTGCCCTCTGGTCCTAGATTCACCACTATAGGTAACATCCTCTCCACATCCACTCCATCTAGGCCTTACCGTATTCAATAAGTTTCTAAACTCCAGTGAGTACAGGTCCAGGGCCATCAAATGCTCCTTATAAGTTAACACTTTCAATCCCAGAATCATTCTCGTGAACCTGCTCTGGAATCTCTACATTGCCAGCACATCTTTCATCAGAAAAGGGACCTAAAACTGTCTGAACAATGCCTTATAAAGACTCATTACATCCCTGTTCTTATACCCTAGTCTGCTCGAAATGAATGCAAGCATTGCATTTGCCATCCTTTACCACCAGCTCAACCTGCAAGTTAACCTTTAGGGAATCCTGCACAAGGACTCCCAAGTCCCTCTGCACCTCTTATTTCTGAATTTTCTTCCCATTTAGAAAATAGTTTACACCTTTACTTCTTCAACCAAAGCGCATGACCATATACTTCCCTACACTATATTCCATCCTCCTCTTCTTTACCCATTCTCCCCATCTGTCTAAGTCCTTCTACAGACTCCCTGCTTCCTCAGCAATGCTTGCCCCTCTGTACCCATCTTCACAAACTTGGCCACAAAGCCATCAATTCTATCATCCAAATTATTAATGTGAAAAGAAACAATCCCAACACTGACCCCTACAGTACATGACTAGTCACTGGCAGCCACCAGAAAAGGCCCCCTTTATTCCCATTCTTTGCCTCCTGCCAGTCAGCCAATCTTCTATCCATGCTAGTATCTATCCTGTACTACCATGGGGTCTTATATAGCTAAGCATCCACATGTGTGGTACCTTGAAAATCCACTTAACTCTCCTTTGTCTATCCTGGCTATTATTTCCTCAAAGAATTCCTAACAGATTAGTTGTCTTCTGCTGGTTTTTACAAGCTTCCCAATCCTCTAACTTCCAACTAATTTTTGCTATATTTCTTTTCCTTGTAAGCTGTCTTTGACTTCCTTTGTCAGCCATGGTTGCATCATCCATCCTTTAGAATACTTCTTCATCTTTGGGACGTCTCTATCCTGCGCCTTCCAAATTTCTCCCAGAAAATTCAGCTATTCCATTCTGTAGTCTCACTGCTCGTATTCCCTTCCAATCAACTTTGGCCAACTCCTCTCTCATGCCTTTGTAATTCCCTTTACATCACTGTAATACTGATATATCAGACTTTAGCTCCCCCCCCTCAAATTGTACAGAGAATGTTATCATATTATGATCACTCTCTTCTGAGCTCTGTACCTTAAGCTCCCGAATCAAATCTGGTTCATTACACAACACCCAATCCAGAATATTCTTTCCCCTAACGGGCTCTAAAATGCTACCTCATGGGCATCCTACAAATTCTCGCTCTTGGAATCCAACATCAACCTGATTTTCACCCATCTCCTGCACATTTAAATCCCATTTTAACATTGCTCTTTTTACATGCCTTTTCTATCTCCCATTATAATTTGCAGCCTATATCCTGGCTACTGTTCAAAGGCAGTAGGAAACTCCCATAGGAGTCTTTTCCCCTCTGCAGTTTCTCAACTCTACCCATAAGGATTCTACATCTTCTGATCCTGTGTCACCTCTTTCTAAAATTTGGTTTCATTTTTTAAACCAACAGTCACCCTACCCTCCTCTACCTAGCTGCCTGTTCTTTCAATACAATGCATATATTTGTATGTTAAGTTCCCAACTATGATCTTCTTTCAACCAAGGCTCAGTGATGCCCAAAAATGTCATACCTGCCAATCTCTAACCCTGCTACAAGATCATCTACCTTATTCTGCATACTATGTGCATTCAAATATAACACCTCTAAGTTCTGTATTCATCACCTTTTTCAATTTTTCCCCCATGTTACATTTCAACTCATCCCACTGACTGCAATTTTGCCTTATCAGCTGCCTGTCTTCCTCACAGTCTCACTACACACTGCATCGACTTGTATAGCAACTGTCCCAACCTCAGCCCTATGACTCCATTCCATCCCCCTGCCAAATTAGTTTAAACCCTCCCTAACAGCTCCAGTAAACCTGCCCAAAAAGCAGGATGTTTCATTCATAAAAAAATTAACCACCTTATGTAAAAAGCTCACGTTTATTTGGGCACTATCATTGAAAGGCAATTTTTGTTCTTCATATGGCAGACTCAGTTACCATGAGACAGGAGTTACAAGAGCCTTAGGTTCCACACCACCAGGTTCAGGAACAGTTATTGGGCTCTTGAACCAAAGGGGGTAACTTCACTCAACAGCACTTGGCCTATTTCCCACAACCAACAGACTCACTTTCAAGGACTCTTCATGTCACATTCTCAATATTTATTGCTTATTTATTATTATTTTTCTTTTTGTATTTGCACAGCTTGTTGCATTCTGCACTCTGGTTGAGTACCCAAGTTGGCAGTCTTTCACTGATTCTGTTATAGTTATTATTCTATAGATTTAGAGTATGCCCACAGGAAAATGAATCTCAGCATTGTATGTGGTGACATATATGTACTTTGGTAATAAATTTACTTTGAACCTCTGATTTACTTTATTATATTCATGATTGCCTTCTTTTGCATATCGATTGTCAGTCTTTATTTACGTATAGTTTTTCATAGATTCTATTGTATTTCAAATACCTTCAAGCTTAATATAGTTTACCATGACATATACATACTTTGACAATAATGTTACTTGGATTTTCACTAAAGAATGAGACAGCATTCAAAGGACAGGTTAAGTGCAGACATCATCTACTAATGGCTTTTAAGAGAAAGATTGCAACTAGAGTAGGTTTGCAATAGGGATGAAAGTTGGATTAAAGTGAAATGGTTACTGACAAAATCTTAGCATTCTAGTCATGTGTTGGGCCACAACTGCGGTCAAGCAAAACTCATGTGCTGAACAAATATAATGAATTCACATCAGCTCAAACTGTCTGTGACTGCCAGAGTGAAAAAGCCACACTCAAAGGAAAATCAATAAAACAGCAATTGCTGGAAATCTGAAATGAAAACAGAAAAAGCTGAAGATACTCTGCTGGTCAGGCAGCATCTATGAAAAGAAAAACAGGGCATAAAGGCATCTTCAAAAGATTAATTTAAGTTGAAACTGCCAACATGACAATGGATTTTCAGAGTGCATAATGTTTGCACTCCATCCAGGCACACTTATATTCCAAGGACTTGCCAGAACAGACTGTCCTGGTGGGGATATTGCCCCTTCTTAACCTCTTCAAAGACTACTCACATCAGAAGGTAGTAGCATTTTTGTTGTTATTTTAAAAGATAAGCTTTATTTGTCACACGTACATTGAAACATCAAGTGAAATACATCATTTGCATCAACGACCAATGCAGTCTGATGTGCTTCCGCTGCCAATATAGCATGCCCACAATTTATTCACCCTAATCTCTACATCTTTTTAGATTTTAATTTTTAGATTATGAGGACACGCAGTCCTCTTTTTATTGTCATTTAGTAATGCATGCATTAAGAAATGATAATGTTTTTCCAGAATGATATCATGAAAACACATGACAAACCGAGTTAAAAACTAACAAAAACCACATAATTACAACATATAGTTACAACAGTGCAAAGCAATATCATAATTTGATAAGAACAGACCATGGCATGGTAAAGTCTCAAAGTCTCTCGAAAGTCCCATCATCTCAAGCAGATGGTAAATCTCCAGGGCCGCCAACTTGCCAATGCAGCATCCTAGAAGCATCCGACCACAGTCCGATTCTGAGTCCATCCGAAAACTCCGAGCCTCCGACACCGAGCACCATCTCTGCCGAACATTCCAACCCCGGCCCTGGCAACAAGCCATAGGCAAAGCCGAGGATTTGGGGCCTTCATCTCCGGAGATTCTTGATCACACAGTAGCAGCGGCAGCGAAGCGGGCATTTCAGAAGTTACTCCGGGTGTTCCTCCGTACTCTCACAGCTACCTCCAAATCCGGATTGTGCACAGCCCCCCTAGTTACACATACGATATTCATTCCGAACGGCCGCACGCATAGTGTCGCGCTGCCATCTTCTCCTCCTGTCTTTGGACAGTGGAAGGAAACTGGAGCACCCAGAGGAAACCCACATGGTCACAGGGAGAACATACAAACTTCTTACAGACAGCGGCAGGAAATGAAACCCAAATCACTGGCGCTGTGAAGTGTTGAGTTAAACTGCTGCACTTCCATGGTGCCCTTTTACCACTGAATATCATATAATAATATGTAATCCAACATATAGCCTTCTGCAATAAACAAACTGCTGGAGGCACTCAGCAGGTCAGGCAGCATCTATGGAGGGCCAGTTGTCACTTTGGGTCGAGACACTTCATCTGGACTCAGCAAAATCTGGTCTACATGACTGTCTAAACCCAAAATATTCAACCCAAGGGAAATGAAGAGCATTTTGAAAGGAAAACATCAACATTTACAATATTAGCATCAATAAAGTCAGGAGGACAGCAAGAAGGACAGGAAAGACAGGAAATAAATTGATTTCATTATTTCAGAGGCAATGTTAACATTTATAACACTGGATCAGAATAGGTACACTACAAGAGTTTGGGTGACCACTTTGAAGAGCACATCTCCTCCATCCACAAATTGATCCTGATCTTTCAGCCATCTCCATTCCACTCCCATTTTGACGCTGTCTTTGACCTCCTGCACTGTCCTATCAAAGCAAATATAAAGTTACAGAACACCTTTGGCATATTGTAACCCTCAAGTCAATATTGAATTAAACAATATCAGATATCCAGCCTTTCCTGTTTGTGTCAGAATTAGCTAGTTATGATACAAGCCCACCCACCTGTTCTTCTCTCTCTATAGACACTACTTGGCCTGCTAAGTATTTCCCGCATTAACTTTTAGTGTCCCAGGCAGGTGTTCCAGGTGAAACAGTAACACTGACTAATTTGGTGTTCATGATCTGCTCTGCCCAGGCCAAAGCAAACCCATCCTCCTTTCTATCATAGACCTATCATTCTGTCCTGTCTGCCCACCTACTACACATACATCTCCCTAAAAATTGTTATTTTCCCAAATTTAAACACAAAGAATTCTGCAGATGCTGGAAATTCAAACAACATACAAAGTTGCTGGTGAACGCAGCAGGCCAGGCAGCATCTCTAGGAAGAGGTACAGTCGACATTTCAGGCCGAGACCCTTCGTCAGGACGAACTGAAGGAAGAGTTAGTAAGAGATTCGAAAGTGGGAGGGGGAGGGGGAGATCCAAAATGACAGGAGAAGACAGGAGGGGGAGGGATGGAGCCAAGAGCTGGACAGATTATTGGCAAAAGGGATATGAGAGGATCATGGGACAGGAGGCCCAGGGAGAAGGAAAGAGGGGGGGGGAAACCCAGAGGATGGGCAAGGGGTATAGTCAGAGGGACAGAGGGAGAAAAAGGAGAGGGAAAGAATGTGTTTCACACACATCTGCTCTCACTCCATCCTCCCGTCACCCCACCAGGAATAGGGTTCCCCTGGTCCTCACGTACCACCCCACCAGCCTCTGGGTCCAACATATTATTCTCCGTAACCTCCAACGGGATCCCACCACTAGCACATCTTTCCCTCCCCCTCCCCCCGCTTTCCGTAAGGATCGCTCCCTACGCGACTCCCTTGTCCATTCGTTCCCCCCCCCCATCCCTCCCCACTGATCTCCCTCCTGGCACTTATCCTTGTAAGCAGAACAAGTGCTACACATGCCCTTACACTTCCTCCCTTACCACCATTCAGGGCCCCAAACAGTCCTTCCAGGTGAGGCATCACTTCACCTGTGAGTAGGCTGAGGTGATATACTGCGTCCGGTGCTCCCAATGTGGCCTTCTATATATTGGTGAGACCCGACTCAGACTGGGAGATTGTCTTGCTGAACACCTACGCTCTGTCCGCCAGAGAAAGCAGGATCTCCCAGTGGCCACACATTTTAATTCCACATCCCATTCCGATATGTCTATCCACGGCCTCCTCTACTGTAAAGATTAAGCCACACTCAGGCTGGAGGAACAACACCTTACATTCCGTCTGGGTAGCCTCCAACCTGATGGCATGAACGTTGACTTCTCTAACTTCCGCTAATGCCCCACCTCCCCCTGTACCCCATCCGTTATTTATTTATATACACACACAAATTCTTTCTCTCTCTCTTCCCCCCCCCCTTCTTCTCCCTCTGACTATACCCCTTGCCCATCCTCTGGATTCCCCCCCCCAGGCCTCATGTCCCATGATCCTCTCATATCCCTTTTGCCAATCACCTGTCCAAGCTCTTGGCTCCATCCCTCCCCCTCCTGTCTTCTCCTATCATTTTGGATCTCCCCCTCCCCCTCTCAAATCTCTTACTAGCTCTTCCTTCAGTTAGTCCTAATGAAGGGTCTCAGCCCAAAACGTCAACTGTACCTCTTCCTAGAGATGCTGCCTGGCCTGCTGCATTCACCAGCACCTTTGATGTGCCTTACTTTCCCAAATTTTCCCAGTTATGATGGAAGGCTATCAACCCGAAACATTATCTGTTTCTCTCACAACAGACATTGCTTACTCAGCTGCGTATTTCCAGCATCTTGTGTTTTCTATAGGGTTAAATTCAACCTGCTGGGTCTTGGCCTAAAATGTTGACTGATTATACCCCCCCCCCCATAGATGCTGCTGGACTTGCTGAGCTCCTCCAGCATTCTGTGCATGTTGCTCTATATTTCTAGCATCTGCAGAATCTTTTCTGTTTATGCTGTAAACATTGTGCTGACAGCATCAAGAGACAAGCGAAAAATTCAATAACTTCAATGGAACCAAATTTCAGATGCAGAGTACTACATTTTTATTACTATAGCAACCTGCTAGGGAATGTATTTTGATCCCCAAGTGTGCATGACTTGGCACAGAAGTCTCACACTGTGGTTGTAACTTTACTAACGAAAGCCTTGTAGTTACTGGTAAAATATTGTGGCTGCCAATTAAATTGTGTTCCCACTGGCTTTATCCGGTGGCAGTAACAGTGACAAATAAGAGTCAATGGAAGTTTTCGGGCAGAAATTTGCAACTGGTAATTATCCTCAAAACGTTTTATATGTATCAAAAAAGTCCTTATTTATGAAATAAAGTTTTTTTTAAAATAAGATACTGAAATCTCCTGCTGCTAGGTCTGCATTTAATGGTGCCAGGGTCTGGAATCCAACTCTGTGCATTGGAGATCATAACACCCTAAAATGATGCCAGAAACTTATTCAACACACAAAGTGTGCTGAGACTCAGCAGGTCCAGGGTTGGAGGGAGATGATACTTTGGGGTGGAGACCCTTCAGCTGAACTCAAACTTCTCTGCCTGCAGACACCAGATCAGGAGTCTTAACCCAAAACATTCATTTCCCTCCATAGATGCTAACTGACTGCCCGAGTCCTTCCAGCGTTTTGTGTGTTGCTGTAGATCCTAGCATCTGCAGTCTCTCGCGTTTCCATTCATGTACTACTGTTCAACTGTCTGAACTGAACACCACCTGCAATAAGATGAGTATTCTAGTTCACAAATTACAACTCAATTAAAGGTTCAATAATAAGAGAAAAGAACTGAAGAATTCATTTCTGATGCATTATTTCACAGCAGGAATCAATCAAATTTTGAGAAAGGAGTCTTTCAGTGTTTGAGCTATGCTCTATTAAGTCGTAATTATACAGTACAGGAACAGGACTTTCAGTCTACTCTTCCATGAGGACCAAGGTGTCTCTCTAAGCTAGTGCCAGTTAACTACATTTGGTCCATATCACACTAAAACTTTTCTATCCATTAACTTGTCTAAATGTCTTTTAATCACAGTAATTGTGCCCATCTCTACATTGCCCTCTGACAGCTCAATTCCATATACCTACCACCCTCACAAATTCCCCCTCAAGTCCCCTTTAAATCATTTCCTCTCTCACTTTAAACCTATGACCTCTAGTTCTGGGCTCAGCCACCCTGGGAAAAAAAAACTTCTATACTCAAGAATTTAAGAACCCCTAAAAGGTCACCCTCAGAACCCTACATTCCAGGCAAAAAAGTCCCAGCCCATCCCGCCTCATAACACAAGCCCACCAGTACCAGTAATAACCTCCTGAATCTTTTCTGCACCTTTTCCAGCTTAATTATACCCTTCCTACAACAGAACAACCAGAACTGAGCACATTACAGCCAGTGTGACCTCAATAATGGTGCAGGTGGAAGAAGAGAGCCCTGCACCACTTCAAAACAGAAAATACCTAAATTTATAAATAATCTTCCATGTTTGTTTTGTTTACTCATGAAAGATTGGTTGGATCAGAGCCTCCAATTAGCCTTGAATTTTTTTTTTGTATCAAATCAGAAAGCATTGTAAATATTCAGCAAGCTAGATGGCATCTGGTGAAGATATTCCCAGTGAACCATTAGGTTGAAACAATAATGATAAACTACTTCCTTTTCATGTTAGTGCATGACATGGAGGACAACTGGTGGTGGTAATGTTCTCCTTTACCTACTGCCAGGTTGCAGAATTCACTCCTATAGGGAATTCAAAGTTCAAAGTAAACTTATTATCAAAGTACATGCTGTATGTATCATATACAACCCTGAGATTCATTTTCTTTTAGGCATACTCAGTAAATCCAAGAACCAAAATGGAATCAATTAATGATCACAACCTACAGTATGGGCAAACTATATAAATACAAAGGAAAAATAATAGAAATAAATAAGCAATAAATACTGAGATCATGAGAGGAAGAGTCCTTGAAAGTGAGTCCATTGGTTGTGGGAACATTTCAATGATGGAGGCAAGTAAAGTTATCCCCATTGGTTCAAGTGCCTGATTGTTGAGGGGTAATAACTGTTCCTGAACCTGGTCATATGAGTCCTGGGACTCCTCTACCTTTTTCCTGATGGCAACAGTGAGAAAAGGACATGGTGGTGGGGGTCCTCGATGATGGATGCTGCTTTCCTGCGACTACACTCCGTGTAGATGTGCTCTGTGGTGGGGAAAGTTTTACCCATGATAGACTGGGCCACATCCACTACTGTTGGTAGGATTGTCCGTTCAAGTGCACTGGTGTTTCCATACCAGGCTGTGACGCAAGCAGTCAATATATTCTCCACCACACATCATAGAATACCATCATAGATGCTTCACTACTTAGGGTAGATGCATTTTGCAGGTAATTGCTAATTGGTAGGCAGTAAATGGCTTGTTATTGTCACACGCACCAGGATACAGTGAAAAGCTTTTGATTTCATATCATCTATTCATGTTATTCCTAATACAAATACACAGAGGTGCTCCAAAGTGAAAAAGTAATGACAGAATGGCACAATACAGTGTTACACTTACAGAGAAAGTGTAGTGCTGGTAGATAAATTAGGTTCAAGATAGATTGAGAGATCTTTATCATGCAAGAAGTCTGTTCAAGACCCTAATAACAGCAGCATAGAAGCTGTCCTTGTATGCTTTCAAGCTTTTGTATTTTCTCCCCAATGGAATGAGGGAGGAAAGAGAATGATTGGGGTGAGCAAAATTAGGCCATTCAGCCCATTAAGTTTGGCTTACCATTCAATCATGGTTGATTTAGGATTCTCCTGCTTTCTCTCTGTAATCTTTGACACTCTTACTAATCAGGAACTTATCAACCTCTGCTTTGAATACTGTCAGGTTTCAGAGGGACTCAAGTGCAGACCGATGACTACTCTTTCACCAGGATTTATTAGGAAGCTCAAAGGCAACAGTCTTTCAAAAGCAGAAGGCAGGCACAAATCCAAAATGGCAGGCAGAGGTCTTACCCAGGAAAGGCAGTCCGGCGAGGGCAGACAATCCAGAGCACACAGGCAAAAATCAGGTCCAAGAACAGGCAAAATCCAAAACACAGAATCAGGCAAAATCAGTTAGCAGAAGTCAGAATGACAGGCTAGAATAACACAGGTCAGAACTGGGATGAACCAGCATGGACAGGGTAATGAGTGAAAATTAGAAACAGGTGGGTGCAAATGAGGAGACAAGCAGGTAATTGGAGGAAGTCCAAAAAGGAAAGGGGCTGGGCCAGAACCCACATGGCCAGGTGAAAGAAAACAGAAATTAAAGACTGTCGTGATCCAGAGCTACCAGCAGAGGCCCTTCGACCCAGTGTTGAGGATGGATCCTTAACAGAATACACCCGATGTCTTGGTCTCCATAGCCACCTGTGGCAATGAATTCCACAGATTCACCATCCGTTACTATAAGACCATCAGACATAGGAGCAGAATTAGGCCATCTGGCCCATCGAGTCTACTCCACCATTCAATCATGGCTGATCCTTTCTTTACCTGAAGAAATTCCACCCTATTTCTGTTCTAAAGGGACTTCCCTTCATTCTGAGGCTGTGCCTTCTGGTACTAGGCTCTCCCAAAACTGGAAACATCTTCTCCACGTCCATGGGTAGGGGAGGTCCTTGATTATGTTGGCTGATTTCCCAAGGCAGAGGCAAGTGCAGACAGAGTAGTGGTGAGTATGTCACTGCTGGAGATGCGAACATTTATAGTCAGAATCAGAATCAGAATCAGGTTTATCGTCACCGGCATGTGACGTGAAATTTGTTAACTTAACAGCAGCAGTTCAATGCAATACATAACATAGAAGAAAAAAAAGCATAAAATAAATAGTAGTAATAAATAAATAAATCAATTACAGTATATGTATATCGAAAAGATCAAACTTTGTGTAAAAAACAGAAATAATATATACTTAAAAAGTGAGTTAGTGCCCAAGGGTTCAATATCCATTTAGGAATCAGATGGCAGAGGGGAAGAAGCTGTTCCTGAATTGCTGAGTGTGTGCCTTCAGGCTTCTGTACTTCCTACCTGATGGTAACAATGAGAAAACAGCATGCCCTGGGTGCTGGAGGTTATTAATAATGGATGCTGCATTTCTGAGACACCGCTCCTTGAAAATGTCCTGGGTAGAATCCAAGATGGAGCTGATTAAATTTACAACCCTCTGCAGCTTCTTTTGGTCCTGTACAGTATCCCCCACCACCCCCCCCCATACCAGACAGTGGTGCAGCCTGTCAGAATGCTCTCCACTGTGATGAGTGATGTACCATCAAGCTGGTTGTTTCGTTCTGAACGTCAGACATCTCAGATGTTGTTAGAACTTCATTTATCCAGGACATTGGAACATGCTGCATCTCATATCGGACTTGAATCTTATAGTTGGTGGACAGGTTTTAGAATCAACGAAGTGATATATTTGAGGCAAGATTCCCAACCTTTGACTTAATTATGCAGCCACGATACTTGCATTCTGATGAAAGGTAATACCCTTTCACTCTTCACATATGCTGCCAGATTGGATGAGTATTTTCAATATCTCCTGTTTTACTTTCATGTGTCTGGCCCAGTTAGGTGCATGATCAATGGTAAAATGGTGACTACCAACACTACTCTTGGTGTTGATTGGATTTTACTGTTGGTGAATACCAGAGTGAAGTTGTTATGTGGAGCCTTGAGTCTAGCACTTGTGTGGTACAATGGTATTGTCACAGCCATCCAAGCCTGAATGCAATCTAGGGCTGCACATGGCTACAGATAGTTTCACTGTCTGAGAAGCTGCCATTTGAACTCAATGCAGTAAAATTATCATCTGACATGGTAGCAGGCAGCTGTTGATACCAGGGGATCGTGGGTTTGCGCCTCTGGTGGACTGTGTCCCTCTCCGGGGCGCAAGCCTGGGCAGGAAGATTTGAAGAACCGGCTGTTGCTCGTCCCCCTCTCCACGTCACTGACGTAGTCCAAGGGAAGGGTAAGCCGTGATACAGCTTGGCACCAGTGTCGTCACAGAGGTTGCCAGAGTGAAGTTGTAAACAACATCAAACTGCCTTAGGGACCCCGGCTCTGGATTTCTTCCTCGGGGTTTACTCCCAAGGCCTTTCCCATAGGTGAGTATGGCCGTAAGGCAGCAGAGGTTTAAAATCAGAGTTTTTTTTCTCCTAGTCCAATGCTGTAGCCCCACCTGACCGAAGCAACTGGTTTTGAGGTGCCAGTGGTCCACCTTTGTCCATTCTCTTGTCAGAAGGAACAGTTCTGCTGGGCCTAGTAGCTAAGCCACACGTGAAGGCCAAGAATTTGACTTGCTGTCAGAGGCTGTTAGTGAGTCGCACGCCATTTGGAGCACATTATAGGCAGTGGGAGTTTATCCCCTTGCTATGACAACCATAGGAACCAACACAGGAGGAGAATTCAGTCATTTGACCCAGCAAGTCTGCTCCACTGACCTTATGATAGATAGAAGGTGACTAACAAAACAACTGAAGGTTGATGTCAGACATTTCTGAGTGTTGAAATAGGACTGAATTGTTTGATTTCCAAGGTATAATTTCAGCGAGTTACATTTTATCCACAGAGCTCCCATTAATTTCAATTTTACTCCAGATTCTTGACAGCATTCTCTGTCCAATGTCAGCCTGAGGTCACAGGCTGCCCTCTGAATTTGACTTGAATTCAGCTCATTTGTTAATATTAAAACCAATTTCAAATCTTCAGAACAATATCATTTGATAATCACAGGCAAACACTTTGAGTATCTGTGTTATAGGAAAAGGCTATATAGGCTGCTAGAAATTTAATCCTTGGAACATAGGAGACTGAGAGATGATCGATAGAGGTATTATAAAATCATGAGGGGTGTTGAGAGAGTGATTACTTTTTACCACAGTATTTTCCCCAAGCAAAGGGAATCAAAGACCAGAGAGCCTAGATTTAGGGTGAGAAGACTAGGATTTATAAGGGACATGATGGGAAACTTCGTCATGCAGAGAGTGGTTCTGTAGCTAGATAGATATTTTATTGATCCTAAAAGAAATTACAGTGTCAGAGTAGCATTACAAGTGCACAGATATGCAAGTATACAAATATCAGAAGCACAAAAGAACAAAAGATAAGTTACCTCAAGCAGACTAATGGGGGGAGGCAGGGATCATCACTTCCCCAGCTATAGATTGACTCACTATACAGTCTAATGGCCGAGGGTAAGAATGACCTCATTTATCGCTCTTTGGAGCAGTGCAGTTGTCTTAGTCTATTACTAAAAGTGCTCCTCTGTACAGCCAAGGTGGCAAGCAGAGGGTGGGAAACATTGTCCAGAATTTTCTGTAGGGTCCTTTGCTCTGCCACAGCCTCCAGTGCGTCCAGTTTGACTCCTATAACAGAGCCAGCCTTTCTAGTCAGTTTATTGAGCCTGCTGACATCACTCACGTTGATGCCATTGCCCCAGCACACCAGAGCATCGAAGATTGTACTGGTGACAACAGACTGGTAGAGTATGTGAAGGAGAGGCCTGTGTACTCCAAAGGACCTCAGTCTCCTCAGGAAGTAGAGGTGACTCTGGCCCTTCTTATGCACAGCCTCTGTGTTGGTGCTCCACTGAAGTCTGTCATCCAGGTCAACCACCAGGTACTTGTAGGCCCTCACCACATCCACATCCTCACCATCAATAGTAACAGGGAGCAGTGCAGACCTGGTCTTCCTACAGTCCATCACCATCTCATTGCTCTTACTGATGTTGAGCTGCAGATGATTCAGCTTGCACCATTTGATAGGTGTGCGGTGCTGCGTATACTGACTAGTTGCATCACAGCCTAGTATGGAAACACCAATGCCCTTGAATGGAAAAGCCTACAAAGAGCAGTGGATACAGCCCAGTCCATCGTGGTAAAGCCCTCCACACCACTGAGCACATCGACACAGAGAACTGTGACAGGAAAGCAGCATCCATCACCAAAGAACGCCTACATCCAGGCCATGGTCTCTTTGCACTGCTGCCATAAGAAAAGAAGTACAGGAGTCTCAGGTCACTCACCACCAGGTTCATGAACAGCTAATACCCCTCAACAATGAGGCTCTTGAACCAGAGAAGATAACTTCACCCACCCCAGCACCAAACTAATTCCACAACCTATGGACTCATTATCAAGGACTCTACAATTCGTGTCTCAATATTTATTACCTATTTATTTACAATTATTATTTTGTTTTTTTTTCTTTTTTGTATTTGCACGCTATGTTGCCTTTTGCACATTGGTGATCCATCTTCGCTGTGTGCAGTTTTTCATTGATTCAATTGTGCTTATTTGCATTTACTCTGAATGCCTACAAGAAAATGAATCTCAGTGCAATATACGATGACATATCTGTACTTCGACAATAAATTTACTTTGAAACACTTTAAATGAACAAGCTGCCACAGGAAGTAATTCAGACAGGGACAACAACAACATTTAACGTACACTTTCCATTTTGGCCAAATGCAGGCCAATGGGATTAGCTTAGATGGACATTTTGGTCAGCATGGACAAGTCAGGCCAAAGGTCCTGGGTCTGTGCTGTGTTACTGTTTGCCTTCAATTCAAAATAGCATTATTTTAGCCAGAAGATAAGCAACGTGCTGTTACCTGGTCCATAATGAAATGCAATAAAGTGGAGTAAGCTTTAAAGGACGAGAAGATGGCGGCGCGACACAGCTTGCACGGCCACTCCGGTGAATGATATCTGTAATCTGTCAAGTAGGGTGCCGTGCACAATCCTAATTTGATGGAGCCAGATGTGAGAGAACGGAGAAATATCTGGAGAAACTTCTGAAATGCCTTTTTCGCTGCCGCTGTTACTGTGTGATCCAGAATCTCCGGAAGGGAAGGCCCCGAGTCCTCGGCTTTGCTTGTTGCTCGGCGGCCGGGACAGGGCCAAAGCGCTCGGCAGAGATGGTGCTCAGTGCTCGGTGTCGAAGGGCTGGTCGGAGGCTTGAAGTTTTCGGACAGACTCAGTGTCGGCTGTGGTCAGGTGCTTCCAATGCATCAATAGTTGTCGGTGCCTGGAGGTTTATGGCAGAGAGAGTGTCTCCCTTCTGTCACCTGCTATCGGGGACTATCGGGAGTCGATCGGAACTTTGAGACTTTTTTTAACCATTCCCATGGTCTGCTCTTTATCAAATTATGGTATTGTTTTGCACTGCTGTAACTATATGTTATAATTATGTGGTCTTGTCAGTGCTAGTCTTTGGTTTGTCCTTTTTTTGTGATATCACTCCGAAGGAACATTGTATCATTTCTTAATGCATGCATGCATTTCTAAATGACAGTAAATGAGGACTCAGTGTCCTCATAATCTAATCTAATCTAAACTGATAAATTCTATTTCCAAAGTGTGTGCTGTAAGACTCAGGAAGGTGTAAGCATTATTAAGTACTGAGGTAGATGAGAGAAACTTATGCCCAGAAAACCATCCTTAATCAAAGTTCAAAGCAAACTTATTATCAAATTACATACAGTATATGTCACCATATACAACCCTGAGAATCTCTCTCTTGCGGGCATAATACACTAAATCAAAGAAACAGAATAGAATCAATGAAAGACCGCACCCAACCACTGTGCAAAAGACAACAAACTGTGCAAATACAAACAAACAAATAAATAGATATATGAATAAGCAATAAATATCAGGAACATGAGATGAGGAGTCCTTGAACTGGGGTCCAAAGGTTGTGGGAACAGTTCAGTGATGGGGTGAGTGAAATTGAGTGACGAACAGTTATTATCCTTCAACCATTTGTTTCAAGTTGAGGGGTAATAACTGCTCCTGAACCTAGTTGAGGGGTAATAACTGTTCCTGAACCTGATAGTGCAGGTCTTGAGGCTCCTGTACATCCTTCCTCATAGCAGCAGCGAGAAGAGGGCATGATCTGGGTGGTGGGACTCCTTGATGATGGATGCTGCTTTTCTGTGACAGTGCTCTGTACAGATATGCTCAATGGTGAGCAAGCTTTACCCGTGGTGGACTGGGCCATCCATATCCACTATTTTTTTGTAGGATTTTCCATTCAAAAGCAATGCCGTTTCCATCCCAGGCCGTGATGCAACCAATTAATATACTCTTTGCCACACATCTATAGAAGTTTGTCAGAGTTTTAGGTGTCATGCTGAATCTTCACAAAAAACTTCTAAAAAAGCAGAATAATTAGCTGTTTGGTTTTGCCGACATTGAGTGAGAGGTTGTTGTTGTGGCACCACTCAAACAGATTTTCAATCTCCCTCCTATCGGCTGATTCATCACCACCTTTGACACCTATTACAAACCCACTAATTTTCACAGCTACTTGGACTATACCTCTTCCCACCCTGTTACTTGTAAAAATGCCATCCTCTTCTTTCAATTTCTCCATCTCCGCCGCATCTGCTCTTAGGATGAGGCTTTTCATTCCAAAATGATGGAAATGTCCTCCTTCTTCAAAGAAAGGGGCTTCCTTTCCTTCACCAACAATGCTGCCTTCAACCGCATCTCTTCCATTTCATGCACATCTGCCCTCACCCCATCCTCCCCCCACCCCACCAGGGACAGAGTTCCTTGTCCTCACCTACTACCCCACCAGCCTCCTCATCCAGTAGATAACTCTCCGTAACTTCAGGAACCGCCCCCACTTTCTGCTTTCCGCAGGGGTTGCTCTCCCTTGTCCATACATCCCTCTCCTCGGATCTCTCTCCTGGCACTTGCCCCTACACCTCCACCCTCACTACCATTCAGGGCCCTAAACGGTCCTCCTGGGTGAGGCAACACTTCACCCGTGCATTTGTTGGGGTCATCTACTGTATCCAGTGCTCCCCGTGTGTCCTTTTGTATATTGGTGAGAGCCAACATAGATTGGGAGACCGTTCCGCCGAGTATCTACGCTCCGTCTGCCAGAAAAAGCAGGATCTCCCAGTGGTCACGCATCTTAATTCCACTTCCCATTCCCATTCTGACATGTCCATCCATGGCCTCCTCCACTGTCATGGTGAGGTTGGAGGAGCAACCCTTATATTCTGTCTGGGTAGCCTCCAACCTGTTGGTATGAACATCAATTTCTCAAACTTTCAGTAATGCCCCCCCTTCTCTATTCCCCATTCCCATTTCCCTCTCTCACCTTCTCTCCTTTCCTGCCCATTGCCTCCCTCTGGTTGCTCCTCCCCCTTTATCTTTCTTCCATGGCCTTCTGTCCTCTCCTATTAGATTCCCCCTTCTCCAGCCTGTACCTCTTTCACAAATCAACTTCCTAACTCTTTACTTCACCTCTTCCCCCTCCTGGCTTCACCTATCACCTGGTGTTTTTTCCTCCCCTCCTCCCACCTTCTATCTCTGACTCCTCATCTTTTTCCTCCAGACCTGATGAAGGGTCTTGACCTGAAACGTCAACTGTACTCTCTTCTTCAGATGCTGCCTGGCCTGCTGAGCTGCTCCAGCATTTTGTGTGTGTTACTTGAATTTCCAGCACCTGCAGATTTTCTCTTGTTTGGGAAGCACAAAAGAACTGCTAGTTCATTTAAAGCAGAATAGCTTAATGAAACAGTAGAAACTGCTAAACTAAAAGCTCCAAAATATGAGAAAAGTGCATTCAAGTCCCGGACAGCTGGACAAACAAAAATTATGCGTTCGAATTTCTTGACAGTATCAACAGGATTATTCAAAAAGACATATTTGAAGAAATAGCAAAGAAGTGCAAAAACATGACAGTTGATACAAATTCTTCACTGACCTTTACAAACCTTCTCTGTGTTCATTTACAAGAGAGGTTTCCTGAGGATGAGCTACAAGAATGGGTAGCTTTTGGTTTTTCTGTGCTTGCAGATTGTGACTCCAATTTTGACAAGGAACAAGTCAGTGCCTTGTATGGAAAATATTTCGATTTTCTTGATGAAAATACTGTCATAGTTAAACAGTACAGTGACTTCAAATTTGCTGTTCAAGAAAAAAAATAGATCCAAACTCATTAGCAGCTCTTCTGAAATGGTGACATTTCCACTTCAAAATGAAATTTTTGTGACCCTGCGAAGTTGATGGACATTGGCAGAACCTTTCTTGCATCTAGCAGTGCCTGTGAAAGAGGTTTTAGCCTAATGAATCAAATCACAAACAAAGAGTGGGTAAATGCCAAAGACAGGAGGGAGAAAAAATGACTAAGCAACATAATTATGTTCATTATCTTGTTCAATTTCATGTCTCCTCTGTAATTAAGATACAAAATCTGTGCAGCATGCAATGATTTCCAAATAAAATACCTATCTGAATATTTTGTCAACTAGCCACAAAGAGGGGTCAACTGTATCTGAGCACTACAAAGCTTTTATCGTAAAATACAGACTTCCACCTTTTACATTCTCCAAATCAGCAGTCCGGTCCATCCAGTATATCAAGACCTCGGGTCTTATTGACATAGCCAGCATGTCCGGAGTGAGCCATGTCTCCATGAAACACAGAACACTGCAATTCTTCATTTCCCAATACAAAAATCTTGCCCTTAGGTCCTCAATCTTGTTCTCCAGTAATCATACATTTGCTGGAGATACTGGGTGGAGCACATTTCATTCCCCTGTATTTCAGTCTAGCTTGGAGTCCTCCCCTCCTCCCTCTCATACGGCCATGGCAATGTACCTTCATCTGCTTAAAGGTACCATACCTGTATGCTTGAGAGTGAAGTACGACTAGTCCTTCAGAAGATCATGAAGTTACTAGTTCATTACAACCATTTAAATGTACATGATTTAAAGGGAAATTACAGGCTTAAGATTGCAGTGAGAATAGTTCAGAAGTATATTTAGAAGTTGTGTAAGCTCCCTGGAACATGTCACTGTGGTTCAGTGCTCTCTTGCCCAGAATCGGTAGCATATAGAGCAGTCATATTATGTTCTAGTCCTAAAGCTACATAAGCAGATATATTCCAACTCCACCGATTCCTTCTGCAGCTCTACAGCTCAATAACATGGTTTGATATTGCAGGGTCATACTCAAGAGATGGTAATGCAGTTTAAATTACATTGTCTTCATGCATGACCATGTGACACACCATCACGTTTACCCCCATTGTGGCCACTATCTCTGCAAGCCAAATATAGAGCCACTGTTGCTGTATATTTAATTTCAGCTTTGTCGCTGGCAGAGATAAAAGTAGGCTTGATCAATGCCAATAATCCTGTGGAGTATCCATCATTTAAATAGTTCATTATCTCACGGCCTAAATCCCATTAAGCTTTAATTGTGTCTCTAGTGTGCATCTTCAAAATGCTTTGTCTCTCTCCCTCTCTGCATTTCCCACTAATTTACCACAGCAAATTTGACAACTGGTGCTTTTTGTAATTGTAAGTTTAAAACAAAATGCCAGATGAGCACCTGAGACTGGAACAGCTGTTACTTATGTCCTTGAAGCCTGAAGTGAACCTACTCAAATTCCAACTGACCCACAAACTACCAGAGATCACCCAACACAGTCATAGTCTCACTGAAAACAACCTTCCCTCCACTGACTTTGTCTACACTTCCTGCTACCCTGACTAAGCAACCAACACAGCCAAAGACCCTTCAATTGACATCAACACATTGTGTTGGCAGACTGGTTCACACACAGAGCACCCTCTAAGTGAGATTGTCCTTAAATATTTCACCTTTCACCCTTAACCTATGACCTCCAGTTCTGGTTTCACCGAACCTCAGTGGAAAAAAAACCTGCTTGAATTTACCCTATCTATACTCATAATTCTGAACACCTCAATCAAACCTCTCATACTCTTATGTTTCAGGGAATAAAGTCCTAACCTCTTTAGCCTTTACGTATAACTCGTCCTTAAGTCCTTTTAATATCCTTGCTGATTGTCTCTGTACTCTTTCAATCTTACATAGAAACATAGAAAACTGACAGCACAATACAGGACCTTCGGCCCACAAAGTTGTGCCGAACATGTCCCTACCTTAGAAATTACTAGGCTTACCCATAGTCCTCTATTTTACTAAGTTCCATGTACCTATCCAGAAGTCTTTTAAAAGATCCTATCATATCCGCCTCCACCACCGTTGCTGGCAGCCCATTCCACACACTCACCACTCTCTGAGTAAAAAACTTACCCCTGCTATCTCCTCTGTACCTACTCCCCAGTACCTTAAACTTGTGTCCCCTTGTGGCAACCATTTCAACCCTGGGAAAAAGCCTCTGACTATCCACACGATCGATGCCTCTCATCATCTTAAACACCTCTATTAGGTCACCTCTCATCCTCCGTCGCTCCAAGGAGAAAAAGCCGAGTTCACTCAACCTATTTTCATAAGGCATGCTCCCCAATCCAGGCAATCTCCTTGTAAATCTCCTCTGCACCCTTTCTATGGCTTCCACATTCTTCCTGTAGTGAGGCGATCAGAACTGAGCACAGTACTCCAAGTGTGGTCTGACCAGGGTCCTATATAGTTGCAACATTACCTCTCGGCTCCTAAATTCAATTCCACGATTGATGAAGGCCAATACACCGTATGCCTTCTTAACCACAGGGTCAACCTGCGCAGCTGCTTTGAGCGTCCTATGGACTCAAACCCCAAGATCCCTCTGATCCTCCACACTGCCAAGAGTATTGCCATTAATACTATATTCTGCCATCATATTTGACCTACCAAAATGAACCACTTCACACTTATCTGGGATGCACTCCATCTGCCACTTCTTATTGATATCGTATTAACATCTTTCCTGAAAGTAAGCGTCCAGAGCTACAATACTTCAAATTAGGCCTCTCCAACTTCAACATAACATCCTAACTTCTGTACTTGATACTTTGATTTCAGAAGACCAATGTGCCAAAAGTTATTTTTATAGCCCTATAAAACCATGATGCCACTTTCAAGGAATTATGGCTCTGTATTTCCAGATCCCTCTTTTCTGCCCCACACCTCAGTCAGTGCTCTATAATTCACTGTGTAAGTCCTACTCTGTTTTGTCCTTCAGTCCTGTAGGGTTGATAGATTTCATCAAGTGGGGGGAAAAATAAAACTTCTCTGCTGGAAATTCACTGAAATTAATGGCATTCTCCTCAAATCTTCTTCATCTTCATCCCCTATGTTAGCCATTCATTATCGATTTTCACAATGTCTGGTAATCGGTTTATTATTGTTCCGAGAGGGAGTGAGAAGTTTGGCCTGAGTGCCATCCAGACAGATCGTTCCACGCATTCAATGTCTTCAAGGACAAGGAATGATACCCTTCACCAACCTCTGCATTGCAGATGTGCAAGGATTTTAGCCACATGAATTAGTCCGCTTTGAAACAGTTAGAAGATTTCTTTTATAAAGGGCTTCTGGATCCAAAAATTGTCTAAATCAAGCAGTAGAGCTCCACTTATTCAGTTACCTCCTCGATGAATTAAAGGATTCCCATGAATGAAAGGTTATCTCTTTGGTTTGTACAACATATTAAGACAGAGTCCTTTTATAAAAGGTATTTCCAGAATATGAGCATTGAGGAACGTATGAGTTAACATATGAGGAACATTTGTCCACTCTTGGACTGTATTCCTTGGAGTTTAGAAGAATGAGGGGAGACCTCATAGAAACATTTCGAATGTTAAAAGGCATTGACAGAGTGGATGTGGCAAAGTTGTTTCCCATGATGGGGGAGTCTAGTACGAGAGGGCATGACTTCAGGATTGAAGGGCGCCCTTTCAGAACAGAATCGCAAAAAAATTTTTTTAGTCAGAGGGTGGTGAATCTGTGGAATTTGTTGCCACGGGCAGCAGTGGACGCCAAGTCATTGGGTGTAATTAAGGCAGAGATTGATAGGTATCTGAGTAGCCAGGGCATCAAAGGTTATGGTGAGAAGGCGGGGCAGTGGGACTAAATAGGATAAAATGGATCAGCTCATGATAAAATGGTGGAGCAGACTCGATGGGCCGAATGGCCTACTTCTGCTCCTTTGCCTTATGGTCTTATGGTGACAATGACAATCTTTGCTATGTCATAATAATGGGTCTGCAACTGCAACCAGCCATAGTGGTTTAAATAAAGGAGAGCTTGTCTCAGAGGAAACTTTGAAGCCAACAACATTCGGTTTGAAAATCAAAAACTGCAGTGGCTACAAATCTGAAATAAGAACAGAAAATTCTGGAAGCACTTGGCAGGTCAGGCAGCATCTGTGAAAAGAGATCTTTCATCACAATATTTGTGCTGAATTCTTGTCATTAGACACACCATGTCAGGGGAGCAAGTTCCATTTCCTAACAGTCAACAATGAACCAGCTAGGACTTTATAAAGATAATTTCATGGTCACTTTTACTGATGCCTGAGTTTTCAAATTAAGAGGACTGCATATCCTCAAATTGATCTGAAACCATTATTACAAGAGAAGATGCCAATGAAAATAATTAGATTATGATATTTGGAATATACATAAGTAGTCAGATATTTTCTACTTTCCATTATAAAATAAAATTACAAATATTTTCCATTACAAAATAACAACTACAGTAGAGAAAGCAGAGACATGCCCTTTTCTCATCACAACCATCGGATAGAAGTACACAGACTTAACATTTTGGGAATAGCTTCTTCTCCTCCATCATCAGATATCTGCATGGTGTATCAATGGAAAATAGGAAGGAGAGAAGGCAGCGGAGGAGAGAAATTACCAGAAGTTAAAGAAATTAAGGTTGATGCCATCATGTTACCCAGACATGAAAGTTGCTTTAGAGGACATAAAGAAACAAATGTTCTTTAGCTACTGGAATTAACTATAGATTCGCAAGTAACTCCAAAACCTTTACATCATCTACAAAGCTGTGACCTCTAGCCATGAAGTACAAAGGCTACAGGATATCTAGAAATACTGCCACCTGCAGGTTCCCCTCTAAGTTACACAACACCCTGATTTGGAAATACAACTCTGGTCCTCTGGATTTAAAATTTCAGTTCCTTAGACAACACTGTGGACCATAGTATTTCAGGGAGACATCTCACCCCCACCATCTCAAGGACAGTTCAAATGGGCAATGAATGCTGGTCTTGCCAGTGGGATCCTGATTCTGAAAAATGAAGAAAGAAAAAAGTTCCACTGTCTCTTAAATAGATCACCATTGATTTATGTTAGACAAACAATTCAATCAAATGGGAATAGTATTTCATAAGAGGATTCTTCTAACTAAGTTGCTGTGGGGTCAGACATCTGGGGAAGGGGGAGAAGAAGATTGGGAGAGGGGAGGGGTAAGAATGGGGTGTCACTGGAGAAGTGGGGAATCATGCTACATTGGAAGAGAGAGGGTGAAACAGTGATGGAGGGATGGGAGATGGAGAGGCAGAGGAAGAAAGCAAGATGCAAGGAGGAGGAAGAGCAGGTTGAAGATGGCGAGACAGGGAAGGGAAGAGGGATAGAGTTGCAGAAGAAGGTGACAAGGAAATAAGGAGACAATGGAAGAGTGAAAGATACAGGGATTGGAGGGAGTGTGAGTGGGACTGACAGCCTTCTGGGATACGTGGCCAGCTTTCAAGGGAATCAATCCCACTGGAAGGCCTGATTCCTGCTCTTGATCAGTGGTGGCATCAGACTTGGTCAGCTAACATTCTCCCAAAAGCTGAGGTGACTCGCCGGCCTCAGAACACAGAGGGGGTAGGGAGAGGCTTTGCAGGTTCTGGCAGACATCAAGAGGCAGGCGAGATCCCCAGTCTCTGCTGTGCAGGGCAAGCTGCAGCACATTGCAAAATCCCTGTGGATTCATTATGGATCAGTCACAATCTAACCAAATGGCAAAAACATTCAATGACCTTATCAACTTACATCATTCCAAGATTCAAGTTGGGCAAAAGGAATTATATGCATTTTCTTATTATTTTCTACTCCAGTACTCCCTTCTCCTTCTGAGGCCAAGTGCATATCTGAAAAAGGAATACTGTTTGGCCTTCTTTACTGTGAACCTTCTATTGGATTCTTTAATGTACACTGTTAAAAATAAGCACGTATTGTGCAAGATGTTTAAGATAAAGATCAGCATTATTTGCCACCTGTACATCGAAACATTGAAACATAGAGCGAAATGCATTGTTTTCTGTGAAAACAAACCATTGAGGCTCGTGCTGGGCAGCTGGCAAGTGTCAGCAGACATGCTCATAATTCACCAACTCTTGGGAACGTGGGAGCAAACCAGCACCCAGTGGAAACCCACGCAGTCATGGGATGAATGCAAACTCTTCACGGGCAAACTCTTTTGCAGGAATTGAACCCTAACTGGTGATCACTAGCACTGTAAAGCGTTGTGCTGACAGTGTAGCCACAGTGGAAGAACTAAAGTTAAAAACTGAAAGATGTCCGAGCTTGATCCAAATCATCCGATAAATTCAGCACATTTTTTTCTTTTCTTTTGTTAATGACACCAGCACTGATACAGAAATCTACTTATTCTAGATCTTCAGTCATCACGACGTAGCCAGCTATCATCGGCAAATAAACAGCACCAGAGGAAGGAGACCTATGGAGTCACAAGCTGGTCTTCAAAGAGCTTCCATGAATGCTCTCGATTTCTGCCAACCATCATAGCATTTATGTAAATATTCTGCTCAGCCATTAGAAATTAGCACCAACTAGCTCAATAGTTTTAATGATGGTCACACTGCCAAGATTCGCCAATGTTACAGCAGGATCTGGTGTATAAACATACTCTGTCAACACTGAAATCCATAAGTGCCTGTCAGTAATCTGCTGCTCCTTCAAAGTTGTGTACTTTGCCACACTTCTCCAAATTACAGTAACCACCACAGAAAGAAAATAACTTTAGAAGGTGCAGTTAAATTGCTGCATTGATAGCTGGAGTTCTGCACCACTGATCAGCAGAGATAAATTCAAATTATCCCAGGCCAGCTGGGTAATTTCAATTCAAAGCATTAAATAAATCGAGAATTAAAAATCTGGTGTCAATAAGGCTAACTCTGAGCCCCCCGACTCTTGTAAAAATCCATGTGTTTCAACAATACCTTTACCAATTTATGAGGGGTAAATGCAAGCGGGCTTTCTCCACTGAGGTTGGGTGAGACTAGAACTAGAGGTCATGGGTTAAGGGTGAAAGGTGAAATGTTTAAAGGGGACATGAAGGGAAATGTCTGCACTCAGTGGGTGCTGAAAGGGTGGGACAAGATGCCTGTAGAAGTGGTGGATGCGGGTTTCATTTCAACATTGAAGAAAAATTCGGAAAGGGACATGGATGGTGGGGGGTGGTGTGGAGAGCTACGGTCTGGGTGCAGATCGATGAGACGAGGCAGAATAATATTAGCACTGACTAGATGGGCCAAAGGGCCAGTCTCTGTGCTGTGGTGTTCTATGACTCGAAGACTTTACAGAGCATTACATCCGAACCCTGACGTAGCCTGCCAGAGCAAATACGGTGGAACAATAAATGCAAGTATCCTCAGTGATGTACGGACATAAACCATTCATGTTGTATATTATGCTTTGATGCAGGAAGTGTTAGAAACATAGAAAATCTACAGCACAATACAGGCCCTTCGGCCCACAAAGTTGTGCCAAGCATGTCCTTACCTTAGAACTACCTAGGCTTACCCATAGTCCTCTATTTTTCTAAGCTCCATGTATTCATCCAGGAGTCTCTTAAAAGACCCTATCATTTCCACCTCCACCACCACTGCTGGCAGCCCATTCCACGCACTCGCCACTCTCTGCGTTAAAAACTTACCCCTGACCCCTACTTCCAAGCACCTTAAAACTGTGCCATCTCATGCTAGCCATTTCAGCCCTGGGGAAAAGCCTCTGACTATCCACATGATTAATGCTTCTCATCATCTTACCAGGTCACCTCTCATCCTCCATCGCTCCAAGGAGAAAAGGCTGAGTTCACTCAACCTACTCTCATAAGGCTCCCCAATCCAGGTAACATCCTCGTAAATCTCCTCTGCACCCTTTCTATGGTTTCCACATCCTTCCTGTAGTGAGACAACCAGAATTGAGCACAGTACTCCAAATGGAGTCTGACCAGGGTCCTACATACTGTAGCTGCAACATTACCTCTTAGCTCTTAAGCTCAATCCCATGATTGATGAAAGCCAATGCACCATATGGTTTCTTAACCACAGGGTCAACCTGCGCAGCAGCCTTGTGTGTCCTATGTACTTGGACTGCAAGATCCCTCTGATCTTCGACACTGCCAAGAGTCTTACCATTAATGCCATATTCTGCCATCATATTTGACCTACCAGTATGAATCACCTCACACTTATCCGGATTGAACTCCATCTGCCACTTCTCAGCCCAGTTTTGTATCCCAAATGTCCTGTTCTAACCTCTGACAGCCCTCCACACTATCCACAATACCCCCAACCTTTGTGTCATCAGCAAATTTACTAACTCATCCCTCCACTTCCTCATCCAGGTCACTCATAAAAATCACAAACAGTAGGGGTCCCAGAACAGCAAAACAAACACTCAGCATCTCAGCATCAAACCACCATAACTTTGAACTGCGTGAGATTTTCGCTACGATTGACAGTGCTGCAATGATTGCAGAAAAATATCACTTTAATTTTGAAAGGGCACGTAGGTTTAAGGCAGGTTTGCAGGATGCTTGAGTGCTTACGAAGAACTGTATTGTAGAAAAATGCGTGAACGCTGTGCACGCTGTCTTCCCGATTCTGGTAAGTGAAACTACACTGTACATACATTATTTCTACTTTATATAGGCCGTGTATTTATCATACCAATCCTGCTTTTACTATATGTTAGTGTTATTTTAGGTTTTAATATGTTATTTGGTATGACTTGGTAGGTTATTTTATGGGTCTGGGAACGCTCAAAAATTTTTCCCATATAAATTAATGGTAATTGCTTCCTCGCTTTACTTTCAGATAGCGGGGGAATCCTGTTCAATGGAAATGCTATGTAAATAGTTGTTAGACTGTATTGTTTAGGGAATAAGAAAAAAGAGAGAGAACTTCCTTTTTTTTATCCCGATCTGCGGTTGGTTGAAACCGCGGATGTGGAACCTGTGGATACGTAGGGCCGACTGTACATTACATCTACGGCTCTACCTTCATCAATGTGTTTAGTCACATCCTCAAAAAATTCAATCAGGCTCATAAGGCACGACGTGCCTTTGACAAAGCTATGCTGACTATGCCTAATCATTTTATGCCTCTTGAAATGTTCATAAATCCTGCCTCACAATCTTCTCCATCAACTTACCAGCCACTCAAGTAAGACTCACAGGCCTATAATCTCCTGGGCTATCCCTACTCCCTTTCTTGAATAAGCGAACAACATCCACAACCCTCCAATCCTCCGGAAACTCTCCCATCCTCATTGATGATGCAAAGATCATTGCCAGAGGCTCAGTAATCTCCTGACTCGTTTCACACAGTAGCCTGGGTACATCCTGTCCGGTCCCAGTGACTTGTCCAACTTGATGCTTTCCAAAAGCTCCAGCACATCCTCTTTCTTAATATCTACATGATCAAGCTTTTCAGTCCGCTGTAAGTCATCACTACAATTGCCAAGATCCTTTTCCGTAGTAAATGCTGAAGCAAAGTATTCATTAGGTTCCTCCGCTATTTCCTCCAGTTCCATACACACTTTTCCATTGTCACACTTGATTAGTTCTATTCTCTCACGTCTTATCCTCTTGCTCTTCACATACTTATAGAATGCCTTGTGGTTTTCCTTAATCCTGTCCACCAAGGCCTTATCATGGCCCCTTCTGGCTCTCCTAATTTCATTCTTAAGCTCCTTCCTGTTAGCCGTATAATCCTCTAGATTGGTTTTTTGAACCTTTCGTTAGCTCTTCTTTTCTTCTTGACCAGGTTTACAACAGCCTTGTACATCACGGTTCCTGTACTCTACCATCCTTTCCATGTCTCATTGGAACGTACCTACTCAGAACCCCACTCAAATATCCCCTGAGCATTTGCCACATTTCTTCCGTACGTTTCCCTAACTTGTCTGTTCCTATCCCTCTCCAATGCTATGGTAAAGAAGATAGAATTGAGATCATTATCTCCAAAATGCTCTCCCACTGAGAGACCTGACACCTGACCAGGTTCATTTCCCAATACCAGATCAAGTATAGTCTCTCCTCTTGTAGGCTTATCTACATATTGTGTCAAGAAACCTTCCTGAACACACCTAACAAACTCCACCCTGTCTAAACCCCTTGCTCTAGGGACATGCCAATCTATATTTGGGAAATTAAAATCTCCCACCATGACAATCCTGTTATTATTACACCTTTCCAGAATCTCTCCCTATCTGCTCCTCGATGTCCCTGTTACTATTGGGTGGTCTGTAAAAAACACCCAGTAGAGTTATTGACCCCTTCCTGTTCCTAACTTCCTCCCACAGAGACTCCGTAGACAAAAGGAAATCACAAGCTAAAGAGACATTGGTGAACAGATCAACAGTAAGCACTCAGCTCTGCTCCTGCTGTTTCTGGTGGACATACATTCAGTCTCTACTTTACTAACTACTTCCTAACTACTCAATGTGGCCATTGAGTGTATGTTTATGGTCTACTGCTGCTGTAGCCCATCCACTTCGAAGTTTGATATGTTGTGTGTTCGGAGATGTACTTCTGCACACCACCGTTGTAAGACATTTTTTTTTTGAGTTATTGTCACCTTCTGTCAGCTTGAACCAGTCTGGCCATTCTCCTCTGACCTCTCTCAGTAACAAGGTATTTTTACTCACAAGATGCTTTTTTTTTGTATTTTACACCTTTCTCTGTAAACTCTAGGAAGCACTACATAAAAGTCCTGGGAGATCTGTTTCTGGGATACTCAAACCACCCTGTCTGTCACCAACAATCATTCCACGGTTAAAATCATTTAGATCACATTTCTTCCCCATTCTGAATTTTGCTCTGAACCACAACTGGCTAAAGAAATTCTTCCTCATCGCTCTTTGAAAGGGATGTCTGTCTATCCCAAGGCTGTGCCCTCTGGTCCTACCCTCACTATAGGAAATATCCATTCTGTCTAGGCCTTTCAATATTTGACAGGTTTCAATGAGACCCCCTCTCATTTTTCAAGTGAGTACATGCCTAGAGCCATCAAACGCTCCTCATACATTAACCCTTTCATTCCCAGGATCACTCTCATGTCAATGGAAGATGTGCAGGTCTAATAATTTTACACAAAAGTCGGCTAAGTTAGTAGTGTCCATGCCTCAGAGCTAGAATGCTGAGAGTTCAAAATCCACTCCAGAGGCTCATGCACAATAATGGTCAATCCAATCAAGCATGCCATGAGATGGTCATTCCAGCTCCTATTGTTAGGGGTTTCTACCAAAGGATGAGACTCTCCTCTCAAGAGATGACACAGTCCAAATTTTGGTTTGAGTTGCTAAAATAGTGTTTGGGTAAACTTCACATTATTCTGACAAGTATATATTTCTTTTCCAATATAACTGGAGCAGATTATTGAGACATTATCACATTACATTTGTGGATTTTGCTATGTGCAGTTCTCTGTATGTTTCCAACATCACAACAGTGAATGTATTTCAAAGTTCTCCTTCCGCTCTCAGCTTGTTTGTGGAGTCCTGTCCTTTAAGCATTTCCATTAAGGTTATGGTTATCGCTCTCATGATCCAGTAACATCTGTATGTTGAAGGGTAGTAAATCCTACTGTTGATAAAAAGATGATGCAGCCTGTGCATTTAGAGAAATTGAATGTGTTGAAATACTCCCATTTAACCAAAAGCAATGGGTTCCCCTGAGATTGGCACATATACATTATATAACCTACTACATTCAAACGTCCATTTGAATAGTTTCTCCTGCCAGTGTAGCGGCATGGAAATCTAATGCAATGGTCACTGGCTTCCACAATAGGCTGGAGGTTTTATTAGGACTAAAACCTTTTCCCACCTCAATACCCAACCTCACTGAGAAGTTCTTCGGAGCTCATACCACTTTCTTGAATTTTCATCTCATTAGTCCTCAATTCCTTTGCCTTTATTTAATTGGGGATTCACTATAAAAGTAGGGGAATCTAACCACAACCCTTCCTGATGAAGCATCTCAGCCCAAAACATCGACTGTTTATGCTTTTGCATTGATGCTGAAGTTCTTCCAGCATTTTGTGTGTGTTGCTTGGATTTCCAGCAATTACATATTTTCTCATCTTTGTACAACTACGCAGGGCGTTGGTGAGATCACCATGGAAGAGTGTAGAGTCTTGATCTCCTTACTTCAGATACAGTGCCTACAAAAAGTATTCACCACCCCCCCCCCTTGGAAGTTTTCATGTTTTACAACACTGAATCACAGTGGATTTAATTAGGCTTTTTTTTGACACTAATCAACAGAAAAAACTCATTTGTGTTAAATCCTCACAAAGTGATCTAAATTAATTACAAAGATAAAACACAAAATAATTGACTGCATAAGTTTTCACCCCCTTTGATATACTCACCAAATCATCACTGGTGCAGCCAATTGATTTTAGAAGTCACATAATTAGTTAAATGGAGATAACCTGTGTGCAGTCAAGGTGTTTCAATTGACAGCAGTAAAACTACAGCTGTATCCTGGCAAAAACTACACCAAAGACAAAGGAACACTCCAAGCAACTGCAGGGAAAGGTTATTGAAAAGCACAAGTCAGGAGATGCATACAAGAACATTTCCAAGTCACTGAATATCCCTTGGAGAACAGTTAAGTCAATCATTAAGAAATGCAAAGAATATGGCACAGCCGTAAATCTGCCTAGACCAGGCCGTCCTTAAAAACTAAGTAATCCATGCAAGAAGGGGCCTAGTGAGGGAAGACACTCAGAGACCTATGACAACCCTGGAGAAGTTCCACGCTTCAGTGCTGGGATGGGATGGACTGTTACCCAGTTGCCTCACCAGTCGCAGTTTTATGGGCGAGTGGCAAAGAGAAGGCCACTGTTGAAAAAAGCTCACTTGTAATCTTGGTTAGAGTTTGCCAGAAGGCATGTGGGAGACTCTGAAGTCAGCTGGAAGAAGGTTCTATGGTCTGATGAAACTAAAATTGACCTTTTTGGCCCTCAGGCTAAATACTATGTTTGGTGTATGCCAAACACCACACATTATCAAAAACACACCATCCCAAATGTGAAGCCCGGTGGTGGCTGCATCATGCTGTGGGGATGCTTCACTGCAGCAAGTTCTGGAAGGCTTGTGGAGGTAGAGGGTAAAATGAATGCAGCAAAATACAGGGAAATCCTGGAAGAAAACTTGATGTAGTCTGCAAAAAAACTGTGACTTGGCAGATTTATTTTCCAGCAAGACAATGACCCCAAGCATGAAACCAAAGATAGAACATAAAACAATACAGCACAGTACAGGCCCTTCGACCCACAATGTTGTGCCGACCCTCAAACCCTGCCTCCCATATAACCCCCCACCTTAAATTCCTCCATATACCTGTCTAGTAGTCTCTTAAATTTCACTAGTGTATCTGTCTCCACCACTGACTCAGGCAGTGCATTCCACGCACCAACTACTCTCTGAGTAAAAAACCTTCCTCTAATATCCCCTTGAACTTCCCACCCCTTACTTTAAAGCCATGTCCTCTTGTATTGAGCAGTGGTGCCCTGGGGAAGAGGCGCTGGCTATCCACTCTATCTATTCCTCTTATTATCTTGTACACCTCTATCATGTCTCCTCTCAACCTCCTTCTCTTCGAAGAGTAAAGCCCTAGCTCCTTTAATCTCTGATCATAATCCATACTCTCTAAACCAGGCAGCATCCTGGTAAATCTCCTCTGTACCCTCTCTAATGCTTCCACATCCTTCCTATAGTGAGGCGACCAGAACTGGACAGAATACTCCAAGTCTGGCCTAACCAGAGTTTTATAAAGCTGCATCATTATGTTGCGACTCTTAAACTCTATCCCTCGACTTATGAAAGCTAACACCCCATAAGCTTTCTTATCTACTCTATCTATCTGTGAGGCAACTTTCAGAGATCTGTGGACATGTACTCCCAGATCCCTCTGCTTCTCCACACTACCAAGTATCCTGCCATTTACTTTGTACTCTGCCTTGGACTTTGTCCTTCCAAAGTGTATCACCTCACACTTCTCCGGGTTGAACTCCATCTGCCACTTCTCAGCCCAGGAATGGCTTAAAAACAACAAAGCTAACGTTCTGGAGTGGTCAAGTCAGAGTCTAAACCTCAATCCAATTAAAAATTTGAGGCTTGACTTGAAAAGTGCTGTTCACTCACAATCCCCATGCAATCTGACAGAGCTTGAGCAGTTTTGTAAAGAAAAATGAGGAAAAATTGCAGTGTCCAGATGTGCAAAGCTGATAGAGACCTATCCACACAGACTCAAAGCTGTAATTGTTGCCAGAGGTGCGTCTACTAAATACTGACTTGAAGGGGCTGAATACTTATGCAATCAATTATTTTGTGTTTTATATTTGTAATTAATTTAGATCGCTTTGAAGAGATCTGTTTTCACTTTAACACGAAAGAGTATTTTTCTGTTGATCAGCGGCAAAAAGCCAAATTAAATCCACTGTGATTCAAAGTCGTAAAAAAAAAGCATGAAATCTTCTGAGGAGATGAATTCTTTTAATAGGCACTGTATATACTCCTAATTCAACATGCCTCAATCATGGCTCCTCTTAACCTCCTCAGACTCAGGCTCTCCACTCTCTCCTCATGTCTGCTCCAACCCAGGCAAGGTCCAGATGCATCCATTCTGCACCGGAGATGAGTTATTAACTTCAAACTTTCTGCATAAACACTCAAAGAGTTGAACTGCACATGCATGTAACAAGAGATGTATAACTCATCTCCTTCTGCCTTAGGCCACGAACTTAGCAATCACCCCTCCTGTGTGTGTGTATGTGTATATGTAGCTATGGTGCCTAAGACTTTTGCAAAGTACTGTAGTAATTTTATGTATTACACTGTACTGTTGCTGCAAAAATACACAAATTTTATTACATATGTGAGTGATGATAAACCTCATTCTGATTTGGGTCTCTATGGTGGACTGAGAGTGGGAGGGAGAAGGGAATCGTGGTTGGGAAGAGGGTAAGGGAGAGGAAATGGATTGAGAAGCACCGGAGAGATATCCTGTAATGATAAATAAACCAATTGTTTGGAATCAAATAACTTTGCCTAGTGTCTCAGGGCTGGGTATGTCTGTATCTGCACCTCCCCCCACCTTCCCTGCCACCTGTCCCACACCCCTCCTGCAGTGCTCCACCCTCACCATTCCCAACATCTTTTGCTCCCACCAGATTTACAAACTCGCTCTCCGCTCCACACTGACAAGTATAGTATTGTGCAAAATTCTTAGGTCCTAGTTATATATACGTGTCTAAGACTTTGCACAGTACTGTACAGCTACATCCAAATCTTATATACATGTTTTAATTAATAAATTTAAGGTTGAGATCAACAACTTTACTGTATCTGCAGTTCTTTGCTTTTTGGCAGACCAGTTTTGCTGTGACGCCTAATGAATGGCCAGTACACATCAAATCTTTGAGCGCTGTTAGTCCACCCTTTAACTTGAATTGAGGAAATTCAGTGCAGTGTACATACAAAATGCTCAGCAAATATTTAATGATTCCCTCCAATAAATATTGAATTAACAAAGGCAACCAACAAATGAGAGCATTCCATTAGTTTACTTCCAGAAAAATTATATCCATATGGACTGAAATTAGAATTGACACTTTATGCCAATCAACAAAAATAAAAAATAAAATAACTATCTCACAAATACGCATTTGCATTGATTTTCCTAACTGAAGGTGAAGCTGTATGCCAAGAAACAAAACAGTTTTGTTCTTTTTAGAGAATGTTACAAATAAAATTCCAGCAACATAAAAGATTGCAGATGCTAGAATCCAGAACAAAGACAAACTGCCAGTGGAATTCAGCAAGTCAGCCAGCGTCTGTGGAGGAAAATGGACTGTTAACTTCACTCACATCAACACTGAATTGATTCCACAACCTAAGGACTCTACAACTCATGTTCTCAGTCTTATTTATTTATTATGTATTCAATATAATTTTATATTTTTTACTGCACAATTTGTCTTTGGCAATTGGTTGTAGTTTTCAATTGATTCTATTGTTTTTCTTTGTTCGATTGTGAATCTCTGCAAGAAAATGAATCTAGAAATAAAATATGTTGACATATACGTAATTTGATAATAAACAAACTTTTTCCAGCTTTGTTGATATTGTGGGTCGAGACTCTTTATCTGGACTGATAGTAGAGGGAAGATAGTCCATATAAAGAGTTGAGGGGAAGGGGTGGTGCGAGAGATGGTAAGCCAGAGACCGATCCAGATCGAAGGGGCGATAGGCAGATGGAGAAGGGAAAGTGGCATAGTGACAGAGGTTGGGAGATGATCGGTAGAGGCAACAGAGGCTGCAATAAAATCACAGGAACTGACATCTGTAATAAAACAGAATCTGTGACAGTTTGTTTATTGTGATGAGAGATAAGATTTACTGCTCAGGGCTAAAACTGACATACTATCACACACATTTGGCATCTTCATACTGACCCAGATGCAAAGGATTTACAGATGGGACACAAGTCAGACCAAATCAGGCTAAAACTGCTTGTAAATACACGGATTGACTATGTTTTTTCTCCCCACTTGCATTGCTCAGATTCCGGTTACTTTAGAAGGAATAAAGATCAATGGTCTTGAAGGAAGTTCCCTATCAATGATACAGGAGTCAGGTCCAACCGACCAATGTGGGCTCTCAGCCATATGCAGCAAAAGGTGAAGTGGTTGGCTGGCACCTAGGTAAAGAACTTAGAAAACAGAGTAAGGCACAGAACAGGCCCTTCGACCCACAGGGTTGTGCCGACCTTCTAACCTACCCTAAGATCAAACCAACCTTCCCTCCTATATAGCCCTCCATTTTCCTATCATTCTCTTAAATGTCCCTGATGTATCCACCTCTACCACCAACCCTGGCGGGACATTCCATGCACTCACCACTCTCCGTGTAAAGAACTTACTTCTGACATCTCCCCTATACTTCCCCCCAATCACCTCAAAATTATTCCTCCACATATTAGTCATGTCCATCCCAGGGAAAATGTCTCTGGCTATCCACTCTGTCTGAGCCTCCTATCAACTTGTACAACCTCTATCAAGTCACCCCTCCTCCTCCTTTTCAAAGAATAAAGCCCTGGCTCACTCCATGTATCTTCATAAGACGTACCCTCTAGTGCAGACAGCGTCCTAGTAAATCTCCTCTGGATTTTCACCTTTCTGACTCAGAAGGTTCAGGTGCTGCTCAGAGTCCTGGTAGATGGCCTGAAAACAACCAGTCTGAAGATGCTACCTTCCTTCTGCAGGTGGGCAAATGAGCGGCCTCTCTGGGCATGGATTCACTCTAAAGGCAAATACTCTAAACGCAAGAGATTCTGCAGATGCTGGAAATCCTCAGCAGCATGCACAAAATGCTGAAGGAACTCAGTAAGTTATGAAACTTATCTGTTGATGTTTTGGGCCAAGCCGTGATGAAGGGTCTTGTCCTGAAACATTGACCGTTTATCTCCTCCATAGATGCTGCCGTACTTGCACAGTTCAGTTAGCATACTGTGTGAGTAGGGCAGATCTCTGCCACTCCTGGATGATCACTTTGGACAAGAAGGTGTGACTTGGAGCAATCAGAATGACTGCAATGGTAATGGGCTTTCCTTCCTCCCCACTAATCCTGTTTGTGTTGCAAATGATTGTGTATTTCCTGGCCTGGTCCCATCTTCAAAAGGCATTGACTCAGAAAGGTGGCTTCCATCAATAAGAACTGTTACCAGCCAGGACATGCCCTCTTCTCATTACTATCATCAGGGAGGAGGTACAGGAACCTGATGACCCACACTCAATGTTTTAGAAACACTGCCATCAAATCTCAGAACAGTTCAGGAACCCATGAACACTACCTTGTCATTCCACTCTCGTGCTGTTTATTTATTTACTTACTTTTCCATTGGAACTTACAGTAATTTACGTCTTCCACTGTATTACTGCCACTTAACAAATTGCACAGCATGTATCAGTGATAATAAACCTAATTCGGATATATCTTGTGACTAAAGAATTTTGGCTGCTTCCAAACAATGTTTGAGATTTAATGCATGAAGAAAAATGCCACAGGGATAATTGTCAACTTTGAAAACAAGAGTTCAACATCTTCAAAAGTCAAACAGAGAAAATTTGGCAAAAAGCCATTTCCACAAATCTAATTATCACACTTAGTTATCTCTGCTTCAGTCAAAATGGATTGTGATTTTAAACAGTTCTTTTAATTTAATTACATTAATGAACCTCTATGTTCATCAAGGAAATAGGATTCAATCAAAGGCAGATTGATGGATCAAACTCTCTCGATATTGCTCTGAGAAATGAATATAAAACCACAAGACACAGGAGCAGAATTAGGCCACTCAGCCCATCGAGTCTGCTCTGCCATTTCGTCATAACTGATCCTGGATCCTACTCAACCCCATACACCTGCCTTCTCGCCATATCCTTTGATGCCCTAGCCAATCAGGAAACTATCAATTTCTACCTTAAATACGCACATGGGCTTGGCCTCCACTGCAGTCTGTGGCAGAGCATTCCATAGATTTACTACTCTCTGGCTAATAAAAATCCCCCCTTACCTCTGTTCTAAAGGGTCGCCCCTCAATTTTGAGACTGTGCCGTTTAGTTCTAGATAACCCCACCATAGAAAACATCCTCTCCACACCCACCCTACCTAGTCCTTTCAACATTCGATAGGCTTCAATGAGATTCCCCCCGCATTCTTCTAAATTCCAGTGAGTACAGGCCCAAAGCTGTCAAACGCTCCCGTGCCTTCCTGCCTGTCCTTTTGATACAAAGTATATCCTTTGATATTAACCTCCGAACAAAGGCTTCCTTTCAGCCACAACTCAGCAATGCCCGCAACGTCATACTAACCAATCTGTAACTGCACCATGAGTTTGTCCACCCTACTCCGAATGCTATGCGCATTTAAGTACAGCACCTTCAGTCCTGCATTCTTCCCCCTTTTGAAATTTTGCCTCTGTGGTATAATTTAACTCTTTGCTCTCTCTGCATTTGTACCCAATGATTGGCTTGTTCTTCCTTACATTCGTGTTACACCCATCATCTATTTGTAAACCTGCTGGCTCATCCTCAGCTCTATCATCCTGGTTCCCGTCCCCGGTCATGTTGGTTTAAACCACTCCTGACAGCTCCAGTAAACCAGCCCGCAAGAATATTGGTCCCTCTTGGATTCAAGTGAAACCCATCCCTTTTGTATAGTTCCCACCTGCCCCAGAAGAGGTCCCAATTATCCACAAATCTGAATCCCGGCCACGCATTTATCCTCCACCTTATTCTATTCCTATCCTCATTGTTGCATGGCACAGACGGCAATACTGAGATTACTACACGAGGTCCTGCTTCTCAGCTTCCTTCCTAACTCCCTATATTCTTTTTTCAGGACTTCCTCCCTTTCACTTCTTATGTCATTGGTGCCACTATGTGCCACGACTTCTGGCTGCTCACCCTCCCTTTCCAGGATATTGTGGACGTGTCCAGAAGCATCTCGGACCCTGGCACCTGGGAGGCAAACTACCATCCGTGTTTCTTTTTTACCTCCACAGAATCATCTCTCTGCCCCCTCTCAATGGAGTCCCCGATAACTGTTGCCATCCTGTTCAGTTCCATTGCTTCTGAGCCACAGGGCCAGATTCAGCGCCAGAGGCACGACCACTGTTGCTTCCCCCAGGTAGGTGCCCCCCCCCAACAGTACTCAAAATGGAGTACTTATTGTTGAGGGGGATGGCCACAGGTGCACTCTCCACTATCTGACGTTCCCCCTTCCCTCTCTTGACAGTCACCCATTTATCTATCTCCTGTAGCCTTGGGATGACTACCTCCCTGTAGCTCCTATCTATCACCACCTCACTTTGCCTAACAAGCCGAAGGTCATCAAGCTGCAGCTCCAGATCCCTAACATGGTCTCTAAGGAGCTGCATCTCGGTGCACATGGCATAGATGTGGCCATCGGGCAGGCCGGTCGTCTCCCTGGAAATCCCACATCTGACACCCAGAACAGAGCACCGGCTCTGTAGCCATACCCCCATTCTCTCTAGAGTTGAGTAAGAAATAAGGAATGAACTTTCCTGGACTCCGCTTGTTCTCGTCGAAGCCCTGTTGAGCCAAAGCCTTCCTATTCTGACTCAGACTACTCCGACAGTGACTGCCCCACTCTTTTATAGAGATTGGGTTTCCCATCAAAAACCTTGTTGGAACTGTGTGGGAATACTCCTGCTGCATCTGCACAGTACTCCAATCAACAACAAATTATCCAAACTAATTCAAAACCAATGTTCTTGCTAAAGTAAGAACAACCTGGAGTTCCTTCTGACACTACAAAGAAACTAATTCCTGGGATCAAAGGCCAGCTAAAGAAATTAGATCAATATTCTTCAACTTTCAGAAGAATGGGGGGTAACTTTACTGAATCATAAAAGATCATAAGAAGCCATGGTGGGCTAGGGTCCACGAACCCCTTGGTTAATGGTAAGGCTCTGTGACATAAAGGAGGTTGGGAGGATGCTGTTTCTTCTAGTGGGTGTACCTTGAACAAGGGGTCATCAATACAAGATTAGGGGCTGGCCATTCAAAGCTGAGGAATTTCGGAGAGGAAGTGAATCTCTGGAATTCTCTGCCCTGTAGTGCTGTGGAGGCTAGATCAGTGGTAGTATTTAAGGAGATTTGTAGATACATTTTGGAAAGATCAGAGAACCAAGGGTTATGAGGAACTTGTATAGAAGAAGAATGAAGTCTGGAGCAGGCTTGAGAGCCCAGTGGCCTACACCTGTTCCTATTTCTTATGTTTTTGTATCATTAGAAGCTCTGGAGAAAACCTTCAAGGCCATTCTCACTGGAGGAGTTCCTTTTAGCCACTGCAGGCTACCCTGTTGTTCAGAGATCAATGGCCGATCGGTGACTTAACTCCACGTACACTCGGTGGCCACTTTAGGAGGTACCTCCTGCACTTAATAAAGCGGCCACTGAGTGTGTGTTCATGATCTTCTGCTGCTGTAGGCCAACCAGGTGAAGGTTCAATGTGTTTTGCGTTCAGAGATGTTCTTTGGCACACCACTGCTGTAATGCGTGGTAAATAACAGACGGTGCAATCCTGGGCATATTACCATCAAGGAACGTGTCTGTAGCCCGGATATTGAACATTTTGCTGTTGGACTCCAGCCATATTATTTGCCAAGGGAAATCTCACATGCAATTGTGGTTGTTGTGTACATCCCTCCCTCTGCCAACCCGACGTCGGCGTGTAACATCGTTTACACCGTCACAGCCAGATTACAAACCCAGCACCCGAGTGCCCTCATTACCATCTCGTGTGACTTCAACCAGGTTACCATGGCTAGAACACTGCCCAACTTCACGCAGTATGTGAGATGTGAGCTGTACAACCAGAGGGGAGAGGACTCTGGATTTGACGTACGCTAATGTTAAGGATGCATACAGCTCCTCTCTCCTCCCCCCATTGGGAAGGTCAGATGACAACCTGGTGCATCTAAAACCCTGCTACGTGCCTCTGGTGAAGAGTAAACCTGCAACCTCGAGGACAGTGAGGAAATGGTTGGAGGAGGCTTATGAGGCGCTCCAGGGTTGTTTTGAGGTGACAGACTGGCAGACACTCTGTGAGCCACATGGAGAGGATATTGATGGGCTCACAGAATGCACCACTGATTACATCAACTTCTGTGTGGACTGCAATGTTCCGACAAGAACTGTCCTTTGTTATTCAAATAACAAGCCATGGGTGACAAAGGACATTAAGGACATCCTGAACGCTAAAAAGAGGGTGTTTAGAAATGGAAATAGGGAGGAGCTGAGGGCAATACAGAGGCACCTGAAAGCCAGGATCAGGGAGGCTAAAGGCAGGTACAGGAGGAACCTTGAGTGGAAACTCCAGCAGAACAACATGAGAGAGGTCTGGAGGGGGATGAGGACCATCACTGGGTTCCAGCAAACTAGGAACAGAGGAGCTGAGGGCAGTGTGGACAGGGCCAACAAACTTAACCTGTTCTTTAATAGATATGACATTGTGACCCCTGCCCGTCCCCCACATGAGCCATCTGTTGTCGGCCCCCAATCAACACATGTTCCACTCTCCCCTCCTATCCCTCCTCACAGTCCCCCACCCTGCTCTCATGACTTATACCCCTTCCCCACACAAAACCACCACGGTGGGCTTCACAGCTGAACAGGTGAGAAGACAGCTGAAACGTCTCAACCCAAGCAAGGCTGCAGGACTGGATGGTGTCAGTACCAGGGTGCTCAAAGCCTGTGCCCCTCAACTATGTGGAGTACTTCGCCATGTATTCAACCTGAGCCTGAGGCTCCGGAGGGTTCCTGCACTGTGGAAGACGTCCTGCCTCATCTCTGTGCCGAAGACGCCGCGCCCCAGCGGCCTCAATGACTACAGACCGGTGGCATTGACCTCCTACATCAGGAAGACCCTGGAGAGACTTGTTCTGGAGCTGCTCCGGCCTATGTCAGGCCACACTTGGATCCCCTCCAGTTTGCCTACTAGCCCGGACTAGGAGTTGAGGATGCCATCGTCTACCTGCTGAACCGTGTCTACACCCACCTGGACAAGCCAGCGAGCACTGTGAGGGTCATGTTTTTCGACTTCTCCAGTGTGTTCAACACCATCCGCCCTGCTCTGCTGGGGGAGAAGCTGACAGCGATGCAGGTGGATGCTCCCCTGGTGTCATGGATTCTTGATTACCTGACTGGCAGACCACAGTACGTGTGCTAGCAACACTGTGTGTCCGACAGAGTGATCAGCAGCACTGGGGCTCCACAGGGGACTGTCTTATCTCCCTTTCTCTTCACCATTTACACCTCAGACTTCAACTACTGCACAGAGTCTTGTCACCTTCAGAAGTTTTCGGATGACTCTGCATAGTTGGATACATCAGCAAGGGAGATGAGGCTGAGTACAGGGCTACTGTAGGAAACTTTGTCACATGGTGTGAGCAGAATTATCTGCAGCTTAATGTGAAAAAGACTAAGGAGCTGGTGGTAGACCTGAGGAGAGCTAAGGTACCAGTGACCCCTGTTTCCATCCAGGGGGTCAGTGTGGACATGGTGAAGGATTACAAATACCTGGGGATACGAATTGACAATAAACTGGACTGGTCAAAGAACACTGAGGCTGTCTACAAGAAGGGTCAGAGCCGTCTCTATTTCCTGAGGAGACTGAGGTCCTTTAACATCTGCCAGACGATGCTGAGGATGTTCTATGAGCCTGTGGTGGCCAGTGCTATCATGTTTGCTGTTGTGTGCTGGGGCAGCAGGCTGAGGGTAGCAGACACAAACAGAATCAACAAACTTATTCGTAAGGCCAGTGATGTTGTGGGGATGGAACTGGACTCTCTGACGGTGGTGTCTGAAAAGAGGATGCTGTCTAAGTTGCATGCCATCTTGGTCAATGTCTCCCATCCACTACATAATGTACTGGGTGGGCACAGGAGTACATTCAGCCAGAGACTCATTCCACCGAGATGCAGCACAGAGCGTCATAGGAAGTCATTCCTGCCTGTGGCCATCAAGCTTTACAACTCCTCCCTTGGAGGGTGAGACACCCCGTGCCGATAGGCTGGTCCTGGACTTATTTCATAATTTACTGGCATAATTTACATATTACTATTTAACTATTTATGGTTCTATTACTATTTATTATTTATGGTGCAACTGTAACGAAAACCAATTTCCCCCTGGGATCAATAAAGTATGACTATGACTATTGAGTTCCTGTCAGCTTGAACCACTCTGGGCATTCTCCTCTGATCTCTCTCATTAACAAGGCATTTTTGGCCACAGAACTGCCATTCACTGGGATTTTTTTTTTGCTTTTGTCTTTTTGCACCATACTCTGTAGAAAGTTGAAGAATACATGAGGTTCGCAGGAGATCAGCAGTTTCTGGCATCACAATCATTCCAAGGTCAATGTCACTTAGTTCACATTTCTTAAACAAGAGAAAATCTGCAGATGCTGGAAATCCAAGCAACACACACAAAATGCTGGAGGAACTCAGCAGGCCAGGCAGCATCTATGGAAAAGAGTAAACAGTCGACGTTTCAGACTGAGACCCTTCATCAGAACTGCCAATCTCTTTTTTTTGCGTGCGTTATTTAGATCATATTTTTCCCCCATTCTGATCTTGGGTCTGAATAACAACTGTACCTCTTGACCAAGCCTGCATGCTTTTCAGCATTAAGTAGCTGCCACATGATTGGCTGCTTAGATTTTTGCATTAACAAGTCATTGTAAAGGTCTACCGAATAAAATGGCCACTAATTGTATATGCTACCCCTCTACTCCTTAATAGCTTTCTTTCATCATTAAAAAAAAAGCATTGTGAAGCTATGGAATTCCCTTCCCAGTGTGATGGGACTTTCATTGAGAGTCATAGAGCACTACAGAAACAGCACATAAAGGAAGTGGCCGGAGCAACATTTCTAAACTGAAGAAATATTGCAAAGATACGTCCGCTTCTGTTACGTAAAGACGCCTTTTATCGAATAGACTGGATTACCCCAACGCACTTTTTACTGGCCTTCCAAATCAATCTTAACGAACGTCAGCTCATTCAGAACACTGCTGCTAGACTTTTAACCAAAAACAGGATGAGGGAAAATATCACTCCTGTTCTAGCTACCCTGCATTGGCTTCCTGTATCTTCCGGAATTGAACTCAAAGTTCTTTTACTTGTTTTAAAGTTCTCAATAGTCTGGGACCGGAGTACATCACAGAATCGCTTTCATTTTATAACCCTACTTGAACTCTCAGGTCTTCTGTCAGTCTCTTAAATTTAAACTATTTTCCTCAATAGCAGGTCAGCTTTTTTGAACTATGCTCTGAAACTGCGGAATTCAAAGTAAAAGCGATGCAAACTCAGTTGACACTTTTAAAAGCCAGCTCAAAACCTTTTTATTTAAGCTTGCTTTTAACTAACATCATTTTGTCCATTACTTTCATGTTCACACTTTATCCCATTGCAAAGCACTTTGAACTACATCATCTGTATAAAAAGTGCTTTATAAATAAATTAGTATTATTATTACAGCACAGAAACAGTCCTTTTCTAGTCCATGCCAAGCCGTCTTTCCTCCCAGATCACAGCCCTCCATATCTTTGACAATTTTCAATTCTTTAAAATATTCATGGACTCAGATTTCTGAGTACTAAGAAGATCATAGAATCATAGAAATCTACAGCACATTACAGGCCCTTCAGCCCACAATGCTGTGCTGGCCATGTAACCCACTCTGGAAACTGCCAAGAATTACCCTTCTGCATAGTTCTCTATCATGAATTGTTGCAACCAGCTGGAACTGTGTTAATGTAAAACTGTGGTTATTATTTTTATAAACTTTGAAGCAGCTTAGACCATAAAACCATAAGACATAGGAGCAGATTTAGGCCATTCAGCCCATCAAGTCTGCTCTGCCATTCAATCATAGCTGACTTATTATCCCCCTTCACCCCATTCTCCTGTCTTCTCCTCCCTGTTACCTTTGATGCCCTGACAAATCAAGAACCTACCAACCTCTGCTTTAAATATACTCAATGACTTGGCCTCCACAGCTGCCTGTATCAACGTATTCCACTCTCTGGCCAAAGAAGTTTCTCCTCATCTCTGTTCTAAATGGATGTCCCTCTATTCTGAGGCTATGCTCTCTGGTTCTAGACTCCCTCACTACAGGAAACATCCTCCATACATCCACTCTATCTAGGCCTTTCAATATTCATAGTAACATAAAAAAACTACAGCACAATACAGGCCCTTCAGCCCACAATGCTGTGCCGAACATGTACTAATTTAGAAATTAGCTAAGGTACATAGCCTTCTCCTAAGCTCCATGTACATATCCAGGAGTCTCTTAAAAGATCCTATCGTATCCGCCTCCACCACCGTTGCTGGCAGCCCATTCCACGCACTCACCACTCTCTGCGTAAAAGCTTACCCCTGACATCTCCTCTGTACCTACTTCCAAGCACCTTAAAACTGTGCCCTCTCATGTTAGCCATTTCAGCCTTGGGAAAAAGCCTCTGACATTCCACACGATCAATGTCTCTCATCATCTTATACACCTCTATCAGGTCACCTCTCATCCTCTGTCACTCCAAGGAGAAAAGGCCAAATTCACTCAACCAATTCTCATAAGGCACGCTCCCCAATCCAGGCAATATCCTTGTAAATCTCCCCTGCACCCTTTCTATAGTTTCCACATCCTTCCTGTAGTGAGGTGACCAGAACTGAGAACAGTACTCCAAGTGGGGTCTGACCAGGGTCCTATATAGCTGTAACATTACCTCTCCATTCTTAAACTCAATCCCATGGTTGAAGGCCAATGCACTGTATGCCTTCCTAACAACAGAGTCAAGCTGTGCAGCAGCTTTGAGTGTCCTATGGACTTGGACCCCAAGATCCGTCCGATCCTTCACACTACCAAGAGTCTTACCATTAATACTATATTCCGCCATCATATTTGATCTACCAAAATGAACCACCTCACACTTATCTGGGTTGAACTCCATCTGCCACTTCTCAGCCCAGTTTTGCATCCAATTGATGTCCCGCTATAACCTCTGACAGCCCTCCACACTATCCACAACACCTACAACCTCTGTGTCATCACAAGTTGACTAACACATCCCTCCACTTCCTCATCCAGGTCATTTATAAAAATCACAAAGAGAAGGGGTCCCAGAACAGATCCCTGAGGCACATCACTGGTCACCGACCTCTATGCAGAATACGACCTGTCTACAACCATTCTTTGCCTTCTGTGGGCAAGCCAGCTCTGGATCCACAAAGCAATGTCCCCTTGGATCCCATGCCTCCTTACTTTCTCAATAAGCCTTGCATGGGGTACCTTATCAAATGCCTTGCTGAAATCCATATACACTACATCTATGGCACTACCTTCATCAATGTGTTTAGTCATATACTCAAAAAATTCAATCAGGCTCGTAAGGCACGACCTATCTTTGACAAAGCCATGCTGACTATTCCTAATCATATTACGCCTCTCCAGTTGTTCATAAATCCTGCCTCTCAGCATCTTCTCCATCAACATACCAACCACTGAAGTAAGACTCATTGGTCTATAATTTCCTGGGCTATCTCTACTCCCTTTCTTGAATAAGGGAACAGCATCTGCAACCCTCCAATCCTCTGGAACCTCTCCTGTCCCCAGTGATGATGCAAAGATCATTGCCAGAGGCTCAGCATTTCCCTCCTTCGCCTCCCACAGTAGCCTGGGGTATATCTCGTACGGTCCCAGAGACTTATCCAACTTGATGCTTTCCAAAAGCTCCAGCACATCCTCTTCCTTAATATTTATATTCTCAAGCTTTTCAATCCACTGTAAGTCATCCCTACAATTGCCAAGGTCCTTTTCCGTAGTGAATACTGAAGCAAAGTATTCATTATCTCTGCTATCTCCTCCAGTTCCATACACACTTTTCTACTGTCATACTTGATTAGTCCTATTCTCTCACGTCTTATCCTCTTGCTCTTCACATACTTGTAGAATGCCTTGGGGTTTTCTTTAATCCTGCTTGCCAAGACCTTCTCATGGCCCCTTCTGGCTCTCCTAATTTCATTCTAAAGATCCTTGCTGCTAGCCTTATAATCTTCTAGATCTCTATCATGACCTGGTTTTTTGAGCTTTTCTTTACTTCTTGACTAGATTTTCAACAGCCTTTGTACACCACAGTTCCTGTACCCTACCATCCTTTCCCTGTCTCACTGGAACGTACCTATGCATATATCTCCTGAACATCTGCCACATTTCTGCCGTACATTTCGCTGAGAACATCTGTTCCGAATTTATGATTCCAAGTTCCTGACTGATAGCTTCATATTTCCCCTTACTCCAATTAAACGCTTTCCTAACTTGTCTGTTCCTATCCCTCTCCAATGCTATTGTAAAGGAGATAGAATTGTGGTCACTTTGCGCAAGTTACCACTTTGAATGTGGTCACCGAGAATGTTATCAACCCAAAGGGGAAGGATACTGAACAACCACGGCTGAATTTTTGCAAGTCACGTTAAACCTTGGTTAAAGTCTGGTCTCTGGATCTTAATTAATCACATTCACTAATTATAAACAACTTATTTGTTCAATGCTCTCTTCTCACTGCTGCTGTCGGGAGGAAAGTGCAGGAGCCTCAAGGCTCACACCGCCAGGTTCAGGAACAGTTATCGCCCCTCAACCATCAGGCTCTGATCCAAAGGGAATAACTTCACTCAGCATCACTTAATCATTGAACTGTTCCCACAATCCAAGGACTCACTTTCAAGGACCCTTCATCTTATGTTCTCAATATTCATTGTTTATTTAATATCATTATTATTATTATTACTTCTTTTTTGTATTTGCACACTGGTTAAATACTGAGGTTGGTGAGGTCTGTCACTGATTCTGTTACGGTTATTATTCCATTATGGATTTTTTTTGGCGTCTGCGTCTGCATCCATGCGTGCATGCGTCCGTGCGTGTGCGATGTCGGCGGGAAAATGTCTTTTTCATGCCTTTACAAGGCGCAGAGCGAGGGAGAGAGAGACTGTGTGACACGCCACTCCTCACACAGACATTTCACAGTATTTTTCCGTTTATTTTTACGAGGTCGAGTTGCGATCTCGACACTCAACCCGGCACGGATGGAAAGCATACTCGGGAGCAGACCCGACTGGGTTTGAACCCGGGAACCTCCGCTCCAGAGTATGGTGCTGATGTCATTGCGCCACCAGCCGGCCCCCATTATGGATTTATTGAGCATGCCCACAAGCAAATGGCTCTCAGGATTGTATATGGCGACATATATTTACTTTGATAATAAATTTACTTTTAACTTTAAATATATTTATTCGAAATCTTGCAGAATATCAAATTCAGCTGCCAGTGCACAATAATGATCCTTGACAAGGTCTGGGTGAAGTTGATTAATAATTTCAGGACGGTTGAGCATTTAAAACAATGGCTCAGCTAAGAAGCATCAATGTGGACCAGCTTATCAAATCATGAAGATGTGAAACCTAAACTAAAAAATCTTCCATAGGCAAAACAAATTGGATTATGGCACTCAAGACGTGATCTTCACAAGGGTCCACAATAGACCAAATCTCATGTTAGAGAGGGGTCAGCCAAGGCTTCCTAATCACACAATGCTCGTCTCGATCTTTCTTGCTTTGGTGCAAAACCCAGTACGTACAGTCAAACGCAATGCATAAGCACATACAGTCACAGCTGGATCGTAGCTACACATGCTGTGTGTGACTATATTACCGGATTTTGCACCTTGGCTCCACAGGATCGATGCTTCATATATAGTACTGTACAAAAGACTTACGCACATATATATAGCTATGGTGCCCAAGACTACAGTGTTGTAGTAATTTTATGTATTGCACTGTACTGCTGCCTCAAAAAGAAAACAAATCTCATGACCTATGTGAGTGATGATAAACCTCATTCCGGTAAGGGTCTGTATTGTGGACTGAGAGTGGGAAGGGGGCAGGGAGAGGGGAACCATGGTTGGGAAAGGGGGAAGGGAGCGGCGAGCAGCAGAGGGACATTTTGTAAGGATCAACAAGCTAATTGTTTGGAATCAAATGAGCTTGCCTGGTGTCTCTGGGCTGGGTGTATCTGCAGCTGTGCCACCCCACCTTCCCTGGGCACTCCTTCTCTGCCACCTGTTTCACACCCCTCCCATGGTGCTCGACCCTTGCCATTCCCAACATCCTTGGCCCCCACCAAATTTACAAACTCTCTCTCTACTCCACGTTGCAAAATACAGTACTGTGCAAAAGTCTTGGGCACCCTAGCTATGTAAATGCACAGTTATTTAAGGCATCCGTTAGTCTTGCGAGACCATGGATCTGCGCCTGGAAAGTTTTCACTCTCCAGGGCGCAGGCCTGGGCAAGGTTGTATGGAAGACCAGCAGTTGCCCATGCTGCAAGTCTCCCCTCTCCACGACACCAATGTTGTCCAAGGGAAGGGCATTAGGACCCATACAGCTTGGCACCAGTGTCGTCGCAGAGCAATGTGTGATTAAGTGCCTTGCTCAAGGACACAACACGTTTCCTTGGCTGGGCCTCGAACTCACGACCTTCAGGTCACTAGCCTCAACCACTTGGCCACGTGCCCACGTAAATGCAGAGTACTGTAGCTGTATACTGTGTATGGCTGAATGACAATAAACTTGAACTTGAACATAACGTGCACCCTAACTCCAAAAGCTTCCCAGTGGAATGGGGCTGATCTTTGGGATAAAAGGGAACCTATGTAGAATACAGAACATAGAAATCTACAGAGAATTACAGGCCCTTTGGCCCACAACATTGTGCCGACCATGTAACCTACTCTGGAAACTGCCTGCAACACACATCAAAGTTGCTGGTGAACGCAGCAGGCCAAGCAGCATCTGTAGGAAGAGGTGCAGTCGACGTTTCAGGCCGAGACCCTTCGTCTGGAAACTGCCTACTCTGTTTTTCTATGTACCATTCAGTTCCATGTACCTATCTAAGAGTCTCTTAAAAAACCCTATTGTATCTGTCTCTCCCACTGTCACTGGCAGTGCATTCCACACACCCGCCATTCTCTCTGAGAAAAACTTACCTCTGACATCCCCCTTGTACCTATTTCCAAGCACCTTAAAACTATGCCCCCTCATGTTAGCCCTTTCAGCCCTGGGGGAAAAGCCTCTGGCTATCCACATGATCGATGCCTAACCTCAGTCATCAGTGTACAGCGAATAGTTGCACTTTGAAGGCTGACTCCAAATTATGGTTAATCCAATCATCAAAGAATAATTTTTTATCTTAACATCATGAAATCGTAGGTACTTCACCACACCATGCCTTCATGCCAAGAGTCTCTTCTCATTACTACTTTAAGGGAGGAGGTACAGACCCATGCTCTACATTTTAGAAACAGTTCCTTCCATCAGATTTCTGAATGATCCATGAACCCATGAACACTCTCCCTATTTCTCTTTTGCAATATTTATTCATTTAGTTTCTATTGCAAATTATAGTAACTTTTATGACTTGCACCGTGCTGCTGCCACAAAACAATAAATATCATGACATATGGCAGTGATAATAAACACAATTCTGATGCTGTAAATTTAATTCAAAGAGTGAAAGGAAGCAAATGAAAGATTTATGAATTTGAAATTGGACAAGGCCCTTGACGAATATAAAGGAAGCAGAAGAGAAATTAAATAGTTCTGTTATTTAATTTATTAATAAATACATATATAAAATTTAAAAATTATTAGTAGGACTCACAGGGACCATGGTATGTCCTTGGTGAACAGGATTAAAAAGAATCTCAAGACGTTTGAGACATATTAAAAACAAGAGGGTCGAACCGCTCAGGGATGAAGGGAAGGTATTTATTGTCGGAACATGAGGAAGTAGACAAGGCTCTAAAGGAGTATATTCACTGAAGTGAAGGACAAGGAGGATAGCGAGATCAGGGGGTATTGATATCAAGGAGGAGGCAGTACTGGACATCTTGAAGGACATTATGGTGGATGAGACCCTAGAGATTGATGGAATCTGTCCCAGGTTATTATGAAATGCTAGAGAGGAGATTGCTGGGGCCTTGAAGGAGATATTTGCATTCTCCTTAGCCACAGAGGACTCGAGAATAGCTAATTGTGCTCCATTGCTTCAGGAGGGCAATAAGGATAATTAAGAAATTGCAAGCCAGCGAAACTTGTAGCAGTAGTTAAACAATTATGGAAGAAGATTCTTTGGGATAGGATCTGGAAAAGCATAAATGCATTGGAGATAGTCAGCATTTTGCGTGCGTTACTCGGATTTCCAGCATCTGCAGATCTTCTCTTGTCAGATAGTCAACATGGCTTTATATGGATGAGGTGTTTTTTTCTCCCCAGAGTGGATATATCAATTACTAGAGGGCATAGCTTATGGTGAGAGGGGAAAAGTTTAAAGGAGATTTACAACAAATTTCATATGCAGAAAGTGGTAGGTCCCTGGAATTTACGTGGATGGAGGAAACAGATATTTAAGAGGCATTTAGACAGATTCATACAGGTAGGGGATGAAGGATTACGGACAATGTGAAGGCAGATAGGATTAGTTTAAATTGGTATTGTTCTTGGCACTTTTCTGCATGATCCATGATACAGCCTATAAAGTTGTTTGACTTTGTAGTTAAGATATGGAGCTACAGTTCCAGTTAAACTCCAGTAAGTTTCTCTTCAACCCAAATGGGCAATGGGATGAAATAGAGAGGGAAGCAATAAGCTGTCATCTCGGTACCCTTTGAGGCCAAATGTTTTTCTTTCTATCTCTTTCTCCCAGTCAAGACTTCCAAGCAACCTCTCGCTCTTTGGCTGAATGTGACCTCAAAGTGCCCGACTGAACTGAAGTTAATGGGCATTAAGGGAAAACACTCCAATGTTCCAGATGTGTCTTGCCCAAAGGAAGGTGGTTGTGGTCTTGCATGTAAAACACCCTGATCACTCCAGCAACACACACAAATTCTGGAGAAAATGGCAACTCCACATCCATGGAGAGGAATGAAGAATCAATGTTTCAAGCCAACACTCAGGATTGGAAAGGAAGGGAGCAGAAACTGGAATAAGAACGTTGGGAAGGGGAAGGGAAGGAGTACAAGCCAGAAGGTGATTGATGAAACCAGGTGAGGGGGGAGGTGGAATGAAGTAAGAGGCTGGGAGATGATAGGTGGAAGACATAAAGGAATGAAGAAGGAGGAATCAGATAAGAGATGAGGGTGGACCATGGAAAAAGGAGGAGGGGAGGGGAACAGAGGGAGGTGGTGAGCAGGTGAGGAGAAAAGAAGGGGTGAGAGGGTAACCACAATGCAGAATGTTAGAAGAGAGAAGGGAGAGTGAGAGAAAGTACCAGAAGTTGGGAAAAATCAATGTTCATACTATCATATTGGAGGCTATCCAGTCAGAATATGAGATGTTGCTCTTCCATCCTGAGTTTTTCCTCATCATGGCAGTAGAGCAGGCCAGGCCCAGGTGATGACTACAAGTGCCGTCCAACCACCTCCAGCTGTTTTCTTCTCCCACATGGCCAGAGATGGGGATGCTTTCTAACTGTCCATTTGCTGTTTCCACTCACAGCTCCTCAGCAATGAAGCCTACTGCTGTGAGGTCCAGACAATATTCAGGTATGGGCTGACGAGTAGTATGTAACATTTCTTCTTCAAAATTGTCATGCAATGACTACTTCCAACACAAGAAACTAGCCATGCATCTTTAACAACTAGCCATCATGTCATCAGCCATCAATATCGTGAGGGTCACTGCTGATGGAAAACTTAGCAGGACCAATCCTATAAATATTGTGGCATTTAAAGCTGATTGATTTACTTGTTCATTTATTATTATGTTTTATTTTATTTATCATTATTATTTTTTCTCTCTCTGCTAGATTGTGTATTGCATTGAACTGCTGCTGCTAAGTTAACAAATTTCACCTCACATGCCGGTGATAATAAACCTGATTCTGATTCTGGTCAAAGGTGGGTTATCTTGTGGCAAGTGACTTACCTCCTGACACCCTAAATACTTCCCACCATCTACAAGATATAAGTCAAGAATGTTATGGAATATTTGCCTGAGTTACTTAAACAGCTCTTCAACATCCATGATAAAAAAAAAAATCCACTTGATGGACATTTCATCAGCCATTCTAAACATTCCACCTCTCCATCACAAATGAACAAAACTTACTGTTCACAAAATGTATTAGAGCTAATCGGCCAGTGTTACTCAACTGCAACTGCCAAACCAAAGGCATCTTCCATCAAGAACAGCGGGTCTAAGGAAAACTCACCCTCAAAATGGAAATATGCCATTATTCTTCACTGTCACTGGGTTCCTTTCCCATAAGCATTGCGGCAAAACCTTCACCGGAAGGACTGTACCACCTTCCTGAGGACAATTTAGGATAGGGAGTAACTGGTGGCCTTGCCAGTGAAGACCACAATTAAAAGAAAACTAATGAATAAATAAAACTACCCTCCTACATTGCTAGCTTTTAACTCCAGGACTGCAACTCCAGTAATCTGTTCAACATGAAACTATTCCATCCAACCGCTGACATCTCCCTACCCTGAGTTCCCATGTAATGGCAGTCATCTAAACCTCAAATAGCAAAGGACAATGAATTAGGTATCTTCCCCATAGCAATTCGGTAAACCCAATTACATTTTGCATCAAACTGTTGTGGTGTTGCATGACAAGTTCTATCATTTACAGACAATCACTAGTAATATAATGTGAACATTTAGGATCAGATGGTAAGTTTCTTGGCTTTCCTGGCTCTCCCATATAAAGGACTTGGGGTCAGACCAACCCCTACACTTTTTGCTCATTTTATCAGTTGGAAACAGACCATTTCAATAATAGATTGAATAACAATAAATAGTTAAACTGAAAAATAGAATAACATCAATTTCTCTAACTTCCAGAAATTTCTCCACCCTCCCCCTTCTCCCTTTTTCAATTTCCCATTATGGCTCCCCTTTTATCCATTCCCCTCTTACGAACTGCCAATCACCTCTCTCCCGTGCCCCTCCTCCTTTCCTTTCTTTGATGGTCCACTCTCTTCTCCTGTCAGATTCCTCCTTCTTCAGCCCTTTATTTTTTCCAGCAATCACCTCCCAGCTTCTTACTTCATCCCCTCACCCACCAACCTTCCTGCTTACCTGGCTTCTCCTATCCCATACCAGCTTTTAGTCTTTCCCCACCCCTCATCTTCTAATTGGTTTCTTTCCCTTTTCTTTCCAGTCCTGATGAAGGGTGTCAGCCTGAAACGTCCATTGATGCTGCCTGACCTGCTGAGCTTCCTCCTGCAATTTGTGTGTGTTGCTCTGGATTTCCAGCTTCTGCAGGGTCTCTGTGTTTATGAAATATACTTAAATTGTGACATTTCCCAAAATAGTTCATCTAACTTTGACCAATGTCTGAAGCCTAAGCAATCCAGTTTGTGTTGACATTAATTGATTCCTCTAGCACAAGACCACGATACATACAGAGGAACAGAACTGGGCCATTCAGTCCATTGAGTCTGCTCCAACATTCCATCAGGGCTGATTTATTATCTCTCCCATCCCCATTCTCCTGTCTTCTCCCTGTAACCTTTCATGCTGTTACCAACCAAGAACCTGTCACACCTTTGCTTTAAATATACCCAAGGATTTGGCTTCTGTGTGTGGCAAAGGATTCCGCAGGATCACCACCCACCTCTTAAAGAAATTCCTCCTCATCTCTGCTCTAAAGGGATGTCCTTGTATTCCCAGGCTTACCTTCACAGAAAATAAAGAAAAGCATCCAAAAAAGTAAATATAGATGGTCATTGTACATTGGCTATTTCTTAACATCTTGTTTTCATTTTGCTTTAGTTTCATTTTCTCTCTGCATGTTCTTCCCCCTTGGCCCTGAATGAAAAATGCCAAGTATCACCAACAGTGAGCACTAAAGCACTTGATTTTATGTTTCTAACCCATTGACATGATTCATCACCTCAGAAACTATTTATCCTTTGCAGACTAAATGCCATTCTCAGATATTCTCTGTTGCTCTAGGACCCTCGAGGGTACCATCTTCAACAAAAGAACAAATCCTCTACCCTATTGCACACACCTTCATCAATATTATTGGTTTATATACACCCCCAGATAGGAACTTGATGTCAGTGAATATATTGAAACCAATACTCAGCATGCTGAATCAGAGGCCCACCAGCATAATTCTCTCTCTGAAAAACAGTTACAATCAACTCCAGACCTACCTTGGGGAAAATTGCCAAGATGAATAACAAAATTTTTTCATTAAAAAACATGGCACTTGGGTGTTCGGATTTGCTTCATTCGCGTCCTGACTGTCTATGTGACACGCAAGCCAGGGCAGTAGGATATGGAGAGCAAGCTGTTGCTCATGCAGCAGGCTCCGCCACCCCATGCAGCTGATGAGTCCAAAAGGGCAGCAAAGGCCGATACTGCCCGGCACCAGTGATGTTGTAGGAGTTGCCAGTCAGCATTGAACTCAACGTAAGACTGCCTTAGTGACTCTAGCTCCAGATTTTTTTTAATGGGGTTTTCTTCTGAAGCCTTCCCCGTGAGCAGCGGAGGTTTGAGATCAGAGTTTTCCTTCTCCTAGATGAACTGTGGCTGACAAGTACCATCTGCCTGAAGTGATGATTGTAAGGCACCAGTAACCGGCCTTTGCTCCTTCTCCTGTCAGCATGAATGGTGCCACCGGGCTTAGTGGTTAAGCCAGACATGAAGGCCAGGAGCTGGCCTTGGTTTTCAGAGGTTATCTGAGATGCATGCCACTGGGAACATTAAGTAGGTACTGTGGGAGCGAATCCACACTACCTCCCCTTACTATGTCAGCCTTAAGGGGCCTCCTTATAAGCACATACATAAATGAATGCTCATCTTTGAAGTAGACTAATGCAGTTTGAAAAGAGGATGATGAAAACATCATAGCAACACACACAAACTGGTGGAGGAACTCAGCATCAATGAAAGAAATAAAGAGTCGACATTTCGAAGACTCTTCGTCAGGACTGGAAAGGAAGGGGAAAGAACCCAGAATGAGAAGATGTGGGGAAGTGGAAGGAATACAAGCTGGAAGGTGATAGATGAAACTGGGCGGGGGTGGGTGGGAAGATAGGTGAAGTAAGATGCTGGGGAGGAAAATACCATCTTGCCAGATGTCGCACAACTGCTTGCGCTTGTATTATATTTTGGTCTTTCTATTTTGGTGCCTAAAGATCAAAATATATTGATCAATATCTATGAATAATGTCATATAACAATGGCATGAATCAGTGAGGGTATACCAGGAAACTTGTTCCCTTGAAGTGACCGCCTATCAGCTGACTGTGCGGGTCTTTACGCACAATTAGACTATCGGTGCCAGAGTAGGCTCCTGATGTTCCTATTGTTTTCAATTCCTTGCTAAGTGTATATTTGTCATTAAATATTGCTGCCATACCCATTGCATGTCAAGGTTATCCATGAAACAAAGATTCTACACATGCTTAATAAGTCATGCAGTAAAATGCCTGCAGATGAACAAACTGTGAACTTCAGTTGAACAGATCAAAACCAAAATTATGCTTGTTTCTTTTTTGCGTGATTGTAATAAACGTAGCTTCAGTGTGGGATCTGAACCCACGTCGCAAGCAGCGGTCCTCATATGCACCATTAACTCCCAACACCTGTATTTATACTTGGTCTTCCTGTTAAACCAACCTGTAAGTATGAATTTAGAATGGGGGTCATTTATGTAGTTAACAATGTAAACCACAAGCTCTTTTGGAGAGAACGGGTTGACCCGATTGAGGCATACAAGATGATGAAGAGTTGGTAAAGTGGGCGGCTGGAGACTCTTTCCCAGGACAGAAATGTCTCATACAAGGGATCATTATTTTAAGGAGACTGGAAGAATGTATGGGAGGGGGGAGTATCAGATGTCATTTATAAAGGGAAAGGTGAGCGCATGATACACCCTGCCAGGGGTGGTGGTAGAGGAAGATACATTCGGGGCATTTCAGAAACTCCTAGATAGATGGATTATAGAAAAGAGAAGGGTGATGTAAGAGGGAAGGGTTAGATTTTAGAGTAGGTTAAAAGATCAGCACAACATTGTTGCCCAAAGGGCCTGTATGCACTGTTCTGTGTTCAACAGGTACAGCCCTCCCAGACTGAACTAAGTTTACCTCATGGCACACACAAGATTTTCATGAATCAAAGGAGATAGTTGTCACTTTCTTAAGATTCTATATCCTGACTACAATTTGGCATCATGTTCCACAAAATATCACTACAATTATCTTTCAAGGGAATGAACAAAGGGAAAAAAAGAGAGGTAGGCAAAATAAAAGCAGGGTGTCAGTGACTTCAGATGCATCAAGAATCACAGGTCAGGTTTTCAGCAATAGCTCACCCCCAGTCTGAACCTCTACACACATTGCTTCAATACACCAAGATCAGATTTCCATCAATTTCAAAGCATTCACTTATATGTCAGAAGAAATAGAACATAGAACAGTACAGCACAGTACGGGCCCTTCGGCCCACAATGTTGTGTCGACCCTTAAACCCTGCCTCCCATATAAAACCCCACCTTAAATTCCTCCATATACCTGTCCAGTATAGAACATATAGAACATAAATGGTGCTGATAATCAAATCCTAATCATAACAAGAAGTTGGATCCTGCACTTAGATGGCATTGCACAACCTCAGAACGTCCCAACATGAATTTTAGAATTCCAAGCGCCTTCTAAGTGTTGTCAGGCCTTTAGGTGTCACTATGGCGATGACACTAAAGTTGCTGCCTCACGTTGCCATGGGCCTGGGTTCAATCCAGACCTCTGGTGCTGTCGGTGTGGAGTTTGCAGCTCCTCCGTGTCCTTGAGAAACTTCGGTTTCTGCTCACATCCCCAGAATGTCAACTCCTGATGTAGGTTTTCGACCGAAAATGTCGACAGTTCTTTTCCTCCCACAGATGCTCCTCGTCTGGCTGAGCTCACCCAGCAGACCGTCTGTTGCTCCAAATATGTGCAGGCTACTGGGTTAATTGGATAACGTAAATTGTCCCGACTGTGTGGTTGAGCAGTAAAGCAATCAGAAACAGTTTTATTATCGCTAATATATGTTGTGAAATTTGTTGTTTTGTGACAGCGATACAGAGCATGACATGAAAAATGACCAGAAGTTGTAATAAAAAATAACCAAAAGTAGTAGAAGAGAGGAAATGTTCAAGGGTATGTGGATTGTTCAGAGATCTGATGGTGAAGAGAAAGAAGCTGATCCTAGAACACAGAGGTCTTCAAGCCCTTGTACCACCCACTTGTTAGTAGTTATGAAACAAGGGCAAGTCCTGGATGGTAAAGGTCCTTAATGATGGATGCCAGCTGCTCGAGGCAAAGCCTGTTGAAACTGTCCGTCATTGCAGGCTATAGTCCACGATGGAGCTCTTGAGTCTACTAACCCTAACAGCTCTTTTGATCCTGTGCATTGAGGCACTCATTGATGCAACTAGTCTAAAGGCTCAGGCAAGAAACTTTTATGGGTCTTTGGTGATTTTCTTCAAATTCAATAGAGCTGCTAGTGTGCCTTCTTTGTGATTGAATCAATATGTTGGGCTCGGGATAGAACCTCTGGGACGTTAATGCCCAGGAAGATATGTGGGGAGAATAAAATGAGATTGGTGTGGGTGGGTGCTAGGTGAGCAGCATGGGGTCAGAATGATCAACCAGGGCACGCTCCCTTCTCGCTGCCTCCATTGGGAAGAAGGTACAGGAGTCTCAGAACTCACACCACCAGGTTCAGGGATAGGTATTACCCCTCAACCATCAGGCTTTGAACCGAAGCTGAAAATTTCACTCAGCTTCACTTGCCCCATCATTGAAATGTTTCCACAACCTATGGACTCACTTTCAAAGACTCTTCATTTCATATTCTCAATATTTATTGCTTAATTATTTATGATTATTATTTCTTTCTTTTTGTATTTGCACCATTGGTTGAACACACAAATTGGTGTGATCTTTCATTGATTCTATTACAGATTTATTGAGTATGCCTACAAGAAAATGAATCTCAGGGTTGTATATGGTGACATGCATGTACTGTGATAATAAATTTACTTTGAACTTTTGAATAACTCTAAATGAGGATATTGGTACAGTTTCAAATGATGCAAGACTCAAAATGCTTGAGATTGGATGAATAAAACAAAGACTTCAGGAACTTGGGGATATAGCAATCTGCAGGATCCCTTCCAAGTCTCGCTTCATCCTCACATGAAAGTACAGTACACTGCCCTTCTTCTTCAATCCTGGAGCAGAGCATCCATCAACAATCAGCGGAAACAGTGCAGCAGTTCTCCTCTGTCTTATCCAAAGGAATAAATGCTGGCCTTGTCAATAAGTCAAAAAAAAAATAAACAAGAAGAAACCGTGAAGGCAGCAACTATAATCAAATCACATCACGTCTGGACTGATGAGCTACTCCTGTATACTTTGCCATGTGGCTTCAATATTGTCATAAGCATTTGCAACCAAACTAACAATGAGGTTGGGAAGAGGTGGAAAATAGCAACTGAAAGGAAGGAATCTTTATACAGACCTACACCAGAAGATGCAGGAGGTCAGGCAGCATCTATGGAGGGAATGAAGAGTCAACATTTTGGGCTAAGATCTTTCATTGGAACTGGAAAAGAAGCCAGAATTAAAAGTCGGGGGGTGGGGGCGCGATAGGAAAAGGAGTACATGCTGGCAGGTGATAGGTGAGGGGAGAGGAGGGTGGGTGAGAGAAGCGGGGGATGAAGTAAGAAGCTAGAAGATAATAGGTGGAAGTGGTAAAGGGCTGAAGAAGGAGTCTGACAGGAGAGGAGACTCGATACAGTGTTCGCTGACAAATTTCTCTGAAACTGCTTCCCTTCCCCAGGCCCCCACTTACTCACCAAAGCAGTCAATGATCACTGTTTTGTGAAGGAAAACAATCATTGAAGTATGGAATAGAAAGATGCTCTTGGAAGCCTACCAACTATTCCTGTTACTCTTGTCAACAGCCATAATGAGCTCAATAAACGGATTACTCACTGTCAGCCTCTGTCATCATGAATGCAAGACACTGTGAAAATGACTTTTGAACTACAAGAACTGGGTGGCAGGCTCAATTATATTTAACCTTAAAGTTACTACAAATATGATGGAAAAGATTCAGGAATTAGGTTGACCTGTAATTTATTAAAATTCATTTCTATGCAACAAGCATCATGAAGTGATTATTTACAATGCAGATCGGTAAATTGGTTTATTATTTTCACATGTACTGAGGTACAATGAAAAAACTTTGAGTTGCATGCCATCCATACAGATCATTTCATTGCGCCAGTGCATTGAGATAGTAGATAGGAAAACAGTAACTGAATGCAGAATATATATTACAGATACTGAGAAAGTACAGTGCGGGTAGGCAACAAAGTGCAAGGTTATAACAAAATCTGCAGTTGCTGGAAATCCAAAGCAAGACACACAAACTGCTGGAGGAACTCAGCAGGTCAGGCAGATCTATGGAAAAGAGTACATAATTGATGTTTCGGGCCGAGATGCTTCTTCAGGCTATAACATGTAAGATTGTTAAGAGTCCATTTTACCATGCAAGGGGATCATTCAAAGGTTGTAAAACAATAGATAGAAGCTGTAAACACAAGAGATGCTACAGATACTGGAAATCCTGAGCAATACACAGAGAATGCTGGAGGAACACAGCAAGTCAGGTACCATCTATGGGCGGGAATGAACAGTCAACATTCTTGGGGAATACAAAATAATCTGCAGATGCTGTTGTCAAAGGAACACTCACAATGCGCTGGAGGAACTCAGCAAGTCAGTCAGCATCAGTTGAAAAGAGTAGTCGACGTTTCGGGCCGAAACCCTTCGTCAGGACTGAAGGAAGAACTTTGGGGAGGGTTTGAAGAATGCTGGTAGTTGAAAAAAACAGTAATTTTTATGACAAAGGGGTGGGGGAGGGGAAGCAGGGAGGTGATTGGCAGGAGAACAATAGTAGAAGGAGGCAGAACTATGAGGGAGGTGATGCGAAATACGGATAGAGGAAGGGAGGGGGAGGGAATTACCGGAAGTTGGAGAATTCTATGTTCATACCAAGGGGCTGGAGACTACCACTCCATCCGCCACAACAGACAGGATCTCCCGGTAGCCACCCACTTCAACTCTGCTTCCCACTCCCATTCAGATATGTCCATACATGGCCTCCTCTACTGCCATGATGAGGCTAAGCTCAGCTTGGAGGAGCAACACCTCATATACCGTCTAAGTAGTCTCCAGCCCCTTGGTATGAACATAGAATTCTCCAACTTCCGGTAATTCCCTCGCCCTCCCTTCCTCTATCCCTATTTCGCATCACCTCCCTCATAGTTCTGCCTCCTTCTACTATTGTTCTCCTGCCAATCACCTCCCTGCTTCCCCTCCCCAACCCCTTTGTCATAAAAATTACTGTTTTTTTCAACTACCAGCATTCTTCAAACCCTCCCCAAAGTTCTTCCTTCAGTCCTGACAAAGGGTTTCGGCCCGAAACGTCGACTAATCTTTTCAACTGATGCTGACTGACCTGCTGAGTTCCTCCAGTGCATTGTGAGTGTTCTTTGGGAATGTCGATTACTTATTCCCCTCCTTAATTGCTACCTGACTTTGAGATGCTCTGGCATTTTGTGTGGGATAGAAGTTATCCTTGAGCCTGGTGGTATCATAGACTTTTTATCTTCTGCCCAATGGGATGGGGGTTTTTGATTATGCAGGCTGCTTTACAGAGGCAGCAAGGCAGGTGGACAGAGATTACGGAGGGGAGGCTATTTTCAGTGATGTGCTGAGCTGTGTCCACAACTCTCTGCAGTTTCTTACAGTCATGGGTAGAGCAGTTGCTGCATTCAGATAGGATACTGTACTTCCCATTAATAGAAATTGGAGACAGTAAAGGTGACATGACAAATTTGTCCGCCTTTTGGCTATGGTGTCTACATAGTTGGACCAGGACACATTATTGAAGATATTCACTCCCAGGAAGTTTAAGGTTGAACAAGAAATGTTTCATACATTATGTCAGTCAGAAGCATTGCAGCAATCGCAGAGATGGGCATTTCCAGAAGGAAATCGATGGACAAAAAATATAACCAAAGCAAATACAATAAAAATGGTTGCTTTAGGATAGAAAACATAAAGCATTTCAGTCCTATTGTTAGATTTGAGCTGATCTAGATCTTAATTCAACACCTGCAGCCTTAGTTTCTGTAGCTCTTACCTATAAGAAAGAAGCCTTAGTCAGGTCAGTCTATTAGCAATCTCCAATTTATATTGAGATTGTACAAGTAGTTGGGGAGGCCAATTTTAGAGTACAGCGTGCAGTTCAGATCACCTACATACAGGAAAGGTATCAATAACAGACATCCCACCTCTCCCGGAAGTTCCGGGAGTCTCCCGCATATTAATACTGGCTTCCTGATGCCCGCAAATTATGTACAATATCCCGGAAATCAATTTTTTTGAGAGCGAGTGAGCAAGTGAGCGCAAGAGCGAGAGAGAGAAAGCAAGAGAGAGCGAGAGAGTGAGCAAGAGAGCAAGCGCGAGAGCGACGAGAGACAGCGCGAAAGAGAGTGAGAGAGCGACCACGAGAGAAAGAGAGAGAGAGAGAGAGAGAGAGAGAGAGAGAGAGAGAGCACACCATGGTAGAGTGTTCCAAAAAAAGAAAGTATAATACGTACGTCACCCCAGACTACCCTAAAGTATAACCCTGCCTAATAGGGGTCATAAATAATGACAGTGTTTCTCGCTGCACTGTTTGGAACAGTGACTTTTCTATTGCCCGTGGTGGGTTAAGACTGTACAAGACATGTTGAGGTGAGTTTAACAGGTGTCATTCGTTCATTAGCATAGCTAACGTTATTTAAACTAGCTGGTTAGCTGCTAAGGAGCTACTCTATTGCAGACATCCCACCTCTCCTGGACGTTCCGGGAGTCTCCCGCAAATTGATGGTGCTACCCCCCTGAAATGAGTTTTTGCAGGATGGGATGTCTGCAATAAGCTTGAAAGGATGCAGAGAAAGCTTACATGGATGTTGTTAGGGCCTGAGGATCTGGTTGAATAGGTTAAGATTTTAGTCCCTAGAGCATAAGAGAATGAGGGAAGATCTTACACGGGTATATAAAATTATGAGTGGAAAAAATAGGGTGAATACATGGGGGCCTTTTCCCCTCAGGCTAGGTGAGAGCAGAACATGGGTTTAGGGTGAATGGTAAAATATTTGAGGTGAATCTGAAGAGGAACATCTTCGCTCAGAGGGTGATGTGAGTGTGGAAAGTTGCTAGCAGAAAGGTCACATTTTAATTGTAACACTTAAGAGAAGTTTGAACAGTTATGTGATTGAAAAGGGAGCTTGGAGGACTGTAGTCCAGCTGCAGGCAGGTTGGAACTAGGCAGATTATCAGGTTGGCATGAACTGGACGGGCTGAGGGCCTGGCTCCGTGCTGTAGATGGGTGAGAGGTGAAATGGCGCAGGGGAAGGGGTTAGCGGAGGGAGGCTGAAGGACTTGCAAGGAGAATTGTTGATAAGGTAACAAATAAGGCAATTTGTCTAAAAGGAGTGCTCTAAGAGCCAGTGTGGACTCAATAGACTAAATGGTCTTTCTCTATATTATCAGAAAACATAACATGTGACTAATACGAATGGAGACCTCCAGATCGCAACTTTTGTAAGAAGGAGTGATTCCTGACCTCACGGGTGCCATGTTAAAAACCCACGGCTCTTTATTCTGGCCTTCCACAGATTCTAACTTTTGTGAGAACAGGCTACAAGGATAATTAAAGAGAGCATGGAACTGCACTACGAGTTGGCACAGATTGGATGGGTCAAGGTAGTCTCCTTCAATGTTGCACAGAAGTATGGAAACCCAGTGGAGATGGCCAGCAACTGGGGACAGATAAACCACAAGTCAATTAAATGGAGCCACAGATCTACAGCCAAGTAAAGGCTCGCCCACAGAACTCTGTACTGGGCAAGTCAAATAGACCTGGCATGAAGGCCTCTTGTAATAGTTCTCCACAAAAATGTCAAAACTTATTATTTTAGGGCCTATTTGTCTCCAGTGGCAACAAAGCAGGTAGCAGGAAGACACATATTAGCTAATACAGACCTAAAATGGTATACAGTACAAGGGTAATCCGATTGGGACCTGTCCACTGAACAGGCATCAGGTCGTAGATCCCAATGAAAGTGGCAGCAAGCTAACTATCAGCACCAACAAAGCAATAACTACCAATTCCAGTATCACCAGCATAATATTCATTGAAGCAAGTCAAGATCAACCTTACTGAAGTCAATACATGTAGGGTTGAGAAGGTGAACAGCTTTAAGTTCCTCGGCATACACACCACCGAGGATCTCACGTGGTCTGTACAAACCGCCCGTGTGATGAAAAAGGCACAACATCGCCTCTTTCACCTCAGCCAGTTGAAGAAGTTTGGTATGAGCCCCCAAATCCTAAGAAACTTCTACAGGGGCACAACTGAGAGCATCCTGACTGACTGCATCACTGCCTGGTATGGGAACTGTACTTCCCTCAATCGCAGGACTCTGAAGAGAGTGGTGTGGGTGGCCCAGCGCATCTGTAGATGCGAACTTCTCACTATCCAGGATGATCTAAACGCCACAAACATACCTGCTTTTACCACCACATCCAGAAGCTCATTCCAGATGCTGATAACTCTGCTGTGCAAAAAAAAAGCCTCACAGTCTTCCTTTAAACTTTTTTTCTTTCATCTTAAATGTCTGTCCTCTAGTATCTTGACATTTCTACCCAGTGGAAAAGACTCTGACAGTCTATCACTCTTTGAACAAAGTTCAAAGTACATTTATTATCAAAATATATATATATCAGCATATACAACTCTGAGATTTGTTTTCTTGTGGGTAGGCGCAGAAAATCTAATAACCAGAACAGAATCAATGGAAGTCTGCGCCCAAGAGGGCAAAAAGCAACAAACTGTGCAAATAGAAAAAAAAGATAAATAGATAGATAGATAGATAAATAAATAAATAGAAAGAAAGAAAGAAGGAAAACAGTGAGTCCATAAGTTGTGGGAACATTTTACTGATGGGGCAAGTGAAGTTGAGTTCTAAATTGGTTCTAAAGCCTGATAGCTGAGGTGTAATAACGGCTACTGAACCTAGTGATGTGTGTCCTGAGGATCCTGCAGCGAGCAGAAAGTGCGACCTGGGTGGTGGGGGTCTCCGATGTCACTCAACAATGCTCCATGTAGATATGCTGAATGGTGGGGGAGGCTTTACTCATGAGGGACTGGACCGTATCCGCTAATTTCTTTTTTGTAGTATTTTCCGTTCAAAGGCTTTGGTGTTTCCATACCAGGCTGTGATACAGGCAGTCATTGTACCCTACACCGCACATCTAAAGAGGTTTGTCAAAGTTATAGATGCCATGCCAAACCTTTGCAAACCTAGAGGCACTGGCGTAGTTTCTTCATAAATGTGCCACAGGCTGGGCCCAGGACAGATCCTCCGAAATTATAACACTGAGGAATTTAAAGCTGCTGATCCTCTCCACCTCTGACCTCCTGGTGAGGACTAGCTCATGGACCTACGATCACTAATCAGCTCCTTGGTCTTGCTGACACTGAGTAAGGGGTTGTTATGGCAGCACTCAGCCAGATTTTCAATCTCCCTTCTATATGCTGATTCGTCTCCATCTTTGATTCCGCCTACAACAGTGGTGTCATCAGCCAACTTGAATATGGCATTGGAGCTGTGCTTAGCCACACAGTCATGGGTGTAAAGTGAGTAGAGCAGGGAGCTAAGCACACAGCCTTCTGACGCATTTGTGCTGATGGAGATTGTGGAAGAGATATCGTTGCCAATTCAGAAGGACTGGGATCTACAAGTGAGGAAATCAAGGATCCAATTGCACAAGGAGGCATTGAGGCCAAGGTCTTGAAGCTTATTAATTAGTTTTGAGGGCTGATAGCATTGAATGTTGAGCTGTAGGCATTAAAGGGCATCTCTTGCTGTCCGGATGTCTCACCGTTGGATGGAGAGACAATGAAATGGTATCTGCTGTGGACCTGTTGTGCTAGTAGGCAGATTGGAGCAGATCCACGTCACTTCTCAGGCAGGAGTTGATATGTTTCATCATCAATCTCTCGAAACTTTTTATCACCGTGGATTTAAGTGCTACTGAACAATGGTCATTGACACACGTTTGTGTATTTGCAGGCTTTTACACAGGACCCAGTGGGTGCAGAACTTTCGATTGCAGTCCTTCACCACAAAGCCTTTGGCATTGAGAACATTGTATCGGCGGCACCATGATTCAGTGCAACCCTTTACATAAACACCCAAAGCCCAGGATGTTCACCTTGTTTATTTGAGAGGGTGCACTGACCATCCAGATGAAGGGTCTCAACCCGAAATGCCAATTGTCCATTTCTCTCAGTATTTGCAGCCAGACCTGCTCAGTTCCTCCAGGAACTTTCTATGTTGCTTCAGACTTCCAGCATCTGCAATCTCTTGCATCAATGATTTGCTCCCACTCCCGCTTCGTGGGTTCCAAAACGACTGTTGAGGCCAATGTGGGAACGGCAGGTGGGACAGGAAACCATGGCGAGGCAGGAAGATAGGCCACTTGTGAGGTTTTGTGCTCCTACCATTAATCATACAGGGCTTCTGTACTTGTACCAACCAAAACGTTCTCGATGCCAACCAAATAGTCCTTCTCCACTCAGGGCCCAGAGATTCCCAATAATCAATACAGGTGTTGCACTTTTTCAAGAAAGCTCATTGCCCCTGTTTGAATCTTATCCTAAGTCTGACTAGTAGCCATTTTGCTTGGCAAAGCATGGAACAGAGCATCAGCTTTGCAGATCTGGTGTCCTACATGGAAATAAAATGGCTTGTCATGGAATAACATAAAAATAACCTGAATGCTGTTAGTGCTCCAGTACTGAAAACGCTTATCTTGGAAACCATACTACAAGGTGGAGAACATAACTTCACGTTCTGACATTCACATGTAAAGGAGAAAACATGACATAATATGTGGCATTTACAAGATGTATGATTACCAGACAGGACTTACACATTCAGTTCCCGTGCATTCGAATTGTGGTACCAGACCATGAACCATTCAGAATACTTTCTGCAGCACATCTGTAGAAGTTTGCTACAACTATTCAGTGAAAAGCTGAGCCTCCTTAACCTCCTCAGGAAATAAAGATGCTGCTGCACTTTTTGCGATTGCATCTATGTGCTGGGCCCAGGACAGATCAGCTGCTATCTTAATGCCCAGGAATTTAAAACTACTGGCTCACTCTACTGCTGATCCTCCAATGCAGACTGGCACATGTTCGCCTTCCTGCCCTTTCCTGAAGTCAACAATCAGCGCTTTAGTTTTAGTTGAGCGAGAGGTTGTCGTTGTGACACCGCTCAACCAGATTTCCAATCTCGCTCCTGTATTCAATACCCATCACCGCCTGTAACTTGTCCGATAACTGCGGTGTCATCAGCAAATTGGTACATAGAATTACAGCTGTGCCTAGCCACACAGACAGGAGTATATAGAGTGTAGAGCATGCAGCCTTAACGTGCACCTGTGTTGATGGTCATTGAGGAGATGCTGTTAACAATCCTCGGCGATGCTGGACAGAACACAAATGATTGTGGTCAACCAATGAGGAAAACAACTATCCAGCTGCAGAAGGGGAATTATAGAGATTAGTCACATACCACTAAATTCTAAATTTTTGTTTAGTTCATTGATTCTAAAAATAAGGGTTTAGATATTGGTTTTAATATTTAAATAATTCTTGAGCCCCATCTATAAGTAAATGGAAATGTTCCTTGCACATCTGCCTCACTCAATCCTCCAATGACATTCCCCCTTGTCCTTACCTACCACCCAACGAGCCTCCACATCCAACATGTCATTCTCCATAACTTCTGCCAAATCCAATAGGATCCCACCACCAGGCACATCTTCCTGTCGTCTCTCTCCGCTTTTCGCAGGGATGGAACTCTCTGAGATTCCCTTGTCTGCTTGTCCCTCCCAACCAAGCACACGCCAGGCAGTATCTCTGAAACTGCTCTAAACGTTTTACCTGCCTGCCCCTACACCTCCTCCCTCACCAGCAAATAGGTTTCTAAACAGGTGCAGCCACCTCAACACAGGTGAAGCTGACATATATTCCTCTCTGCAGTTTCTCACCTCCTTCCCTTTATTCCAGTGACAAATCCATGATTCACTGTCTTCTCCAATCAGATTTTAAATTTGCTTCTTTCACCTATCATCTTCTCACATCGTTCCCATTTCTCTCCCCCCTCCCCAACCACATACCCTTCTTCCTCCTCATCTCGATTCACTTATCACCTGTCAGCTTCTTCTCCTCACTTTCCAGCCACTCTTTTTATTCTGGCTTCTGTCCTCTTTCTTTACAGTCCAGACGAAGGCTCTTGGCCCAAAAATTTGACCGTTCATTTCCCTCCATAGATGCTGCCTGACCTGCTGAGTTCCTCGAACATTTTGTGTGTGTTGCTCAAAATACGAACTGAATTTTGTGTTTGCTTTTTGTTCTACCAAATCTGCTTTTGAATAAATCTTCACTAGTGAAAAGTTTATTTGTCTTTTCTAAACACCTTTCACTCATTTCAGCTCTTAATTACAACACCGTGATTTAATTACTTCCTAGGAACAGTTGTTATTAATCTTGTCTGCCAGATTTTCCATCTAACCTCTCAGTGCCAAATCCATCTCTCGACTGGAGCTCAGAGTTGTTTTTTCAGTCATTACAGTGAAGTAAATTAGCACCTCAAATAAATATTCGTTCACATCTGTATGCTGGTACCAAACTGCTAGTGAAGCTGAACACGTCCTAAATCCTTTCATAGTAGAACAAGCTGCAATCATATTAGTATTATTTCTAACGTCTTAAAGACTGGGACGCACAAGAAATTTTAGCAGAGTGCAGGAAAGAAGGTATGGATGTTACCTTCAATGGAACAGAATAAACAGTCGACGTTTCGGGCCGAGATCCTCATCAGTACCTGAAACGGCAACTGTTTATTCCCCTCCATAGACGCCACCTGACTTGTTGAGTTGCTCCAACATTTTGTGTGTTGCTCAAGACTTCCAGCATCTGGGTTTACCCATGTTACTTTATTCAAGTCAAGTTTGTTGTCATTTAACTATATACATGTACACTGTCAAACAAGACAATGTTTCTCTGGGCCAGGGCATAAAGCACGTATGACACACAATAATTTTGGTAAAAGGATAAAATCAGCAGATGAATTACACATAAATAAACAAAATAAAGTGCATAAATTAAATTTTATAAGATTAACCGGTGACACTTTGATTGTGATGCAACATGGAGTTCGGAAGCCTAATGGCCTGAGGGAGGTAACTGTTTCCCACCCTGACTGTTCTTGTTTAATGCATCAGCCTCCTGCCCCGATGGTAGAAAGTCAAAAGAGGATGCTGGATGAATGGGTGGGATCCTTGATCATATGAAGGGCCTTGAGTACACGGTACTCCTGACAAATGTCCCTAGGAAGACCCCTATGATCCTCTCACTGTCCTTTGTAGGGACTTCCAGTCCAATGTTCGGCTGCTCCCATACCAGATGGAGATGCAGTCTGTCAGGACCCTCTCGATGGTGCTCCTGGAAAATTAGGTTAAGATGATGGTGGGGGGTGGGGTTGGCATTGCTTGCCTCAACCTCCTCAGGAAGTGGAGGCAGTGCTGTGCCTTCTTGCTCAGGGAGATGATATTGAGGGACCAGGTGAGCTCATCGGTGATTCAGTTCTTTCATTACGGCTACATAATTTAAAACGTGTAGGAGATCACAAAATAATGGAGCCCAAGTTGAACACTCCTATTCACACCTACGATTTGTTACAATTATGTATACACTTGCAATAATCTTGCACAGATTATTACACCATGCCTATAATTATTAGGGCTGAGGTTGTAACGCAGTACTCAAAGCTGAATCAGCAGGTGTAATGCAATGGGATTTTCAAGAAGTATTTCATAAGGTAACATCCAAGATGTTATTACACAAGGCAAGTGCTCAAGGGATTGAGAGTAATAAATGAAAGATTAAAAACAGAGAGTGTGAACAGACAGACAATATTCAGCTCAGCCAGCTGTTACCTGTGGTTTGGCGCTAAGACCAGTGTGAATAGACCTCAGTTCTGTACAGTCTCTGTTCAATCATAGATGTTGTGACAGTGTGCATGACCTATCTGGCTTATGATGTAATGCTAGACTGGAGTGTAAGAGGGTGCAAAAGCCTTTGAAAAACATGAAAAGATTGCTCCACCATTCAACTGGATCAGAGATGATATTCTATTTTCCTTCAAAGTCAAATTTATTATCGAATTACCTAGAAGTATATGTTATCTAATACCTTGAGATTCATTTTCTTTCAGGCATTTACAGGGAAATAAAGAAATACAACAGAATTTGTGAAAAACTATACACAAACTAAGACTGACAAACAACCAATGTGCAAAGAGAAATTGTGCAAATTGAAAAAAAATAATACTGAGAACATGAGTTGTAAAAAGTCCTTGAAAGTGAGTCTGTAGGTTGGATTGTGGTGAGTGAAGTTACCCACGCCAGTTCAGGAGCCAGATGGTTGTTGGGTGGTAACCGGACCCAAGCCTGGTGAAGTGGGTCCTAAGGATCCTGTCTTCCTGCCTGATGGCCGTAGTGAGAAGAGACCATGGCCTGGATGTTGCAGAGTCCTTGATTATAGATGCTACTTTCTTGTGGCAGGGCTCCATATAAATGTACTCAAGGCTTTGTCTGCATCCACCACTTTCAGAGACATTTCTGTTCCTGGGGTTTGGTGTTTCCACTCCAGGCTATGATGCAACCAGTTAGGATACTCTCCAATATTATCTATAGAAGCTTGTCAAAGTTTCATGCCACCCATATCCACTAAAGCGTAAAAATACAGAAATTTGCTTATCTCTATCTGATAACAATCAAGGTCCAAGCTTCCAAAGCTTTCTGGTGAAGAGAATTCCATAGACACCAGACACTGTGTGAGGAAACATCCTCTCATTTCAGTCCTAAATGTCCAGACTCTTGTGTTGAGACACTGTTGCTTGGTCCCAGACTCTTCTGCCAGGCAGATCATCATCCTCACTTCAATCCACTCAGTCCCTTTAACAATTTTGAATATTTCAATGTAGTCAACTCTCATTTTAATAAACTTTGGAGAATACAGAACTACCCCATTCAGTCTCATCTCATTGGACAGATCGGCCATTCTAGGAACCAGTCTTTGGTGCACTCCTTCCAAAACAAGTACATCATTTCTCAAGAAATTAACCCATAATTGAACCGTGCATACATCAGGTGCAGGCTTACCAAGGTCTGTTTTAATTATAGTAAAACATCCTTATTCTTGTATTCAAATCCTTTTAAAAGAGCATACTATTTGCCTTTCTAATCACCTAACTGCCCCTGTATGTTGGCTTTCAGTGATTTATGTACAAGGATGCCTAGGACCCTTTAAACAGAAAATATTATCCACTCATCACCCCATAAAAATAATTAGCAGGTTTGTCTTTTCTACCAAAGTGGATGACACTGTTCTTCATCTCCCACTCACTATCCTCTTGGAGCTATCATATATCATCAGCACTCCACACATCCCCTTCGTTTCATGTGCCATTGATCTTTACAATGTCGTATCTCATTGCTTGTACTGTCAGTGAGTACCCGGGGTCCTCAAGTACTCCCTCAAGTTCCCCCACCAAGTCAAATCCTGCAAGCCTGACACTAGATGTGTTAATGGGATGTGCAAAAATATGACAGATGGAGTAAGGGAAGGTTATCAACTTTAATTGGAAATATTGGCTGCAGAATAGTGATGGATTGAGAGGTGAAAGACTGGGTGTCCTAGTACATAGAAAACGTAACATCAGCATGTAGGTAGAGTAATTAAGAAAGCATACACTCAGTGTCCACTCTATTAGGTACCTCCTGTACATAATGGCCTTTGAGTGTATGTTCATGGTCTTCAGCTGCTGTAACCCACCCACTTCAAGGTTCGACCTGCTTTGCATTCAGAGATGCTGTTTGCACATCACTGTTGTTACCAGTAGTTATTTGAGTTACTTTCAAGTTCAAGCAGTCTGGCCATTCTCCTTTGATCTCTCTCATTAACAAGGAAATTTCGCACACAGAACTGCCTCCCACTGGAAGTTTTAAAAAACTTTTTTGCACCATTCTCTGTATACTGTACAAACTGTTGTGCAGGAGATCAGCAGTTTCTGAGATACTCAAACCACCCCGCCTGTCCCCAATAATCAGTCCATGGTCAAAGTCACATAGATTAGATTTCTTCCCCATTCCAATGCTTGGTCTGAACAACAAATGAATCTCTTGACCATGTCTGCATCCTTTTATGCATTGAGTTGCTGTCACATGATTGGCTGATTAGAAATTTGCATTGATGAGCAGGTGTTTCTAATAAAGTGGGCAATGTGTGTATTAGCCTTTATGGCAAACTATCTCAATAAAATGATATAGAGCTTTGGTAAGGGGAATACTTAGTGCAGTCTTAATTCCTTTAAAAAATGAGACACCCTTTTAAAACAGATATGAGGCAAATTGATACACAAGAGACTGCTGAAATCATGAGTATGTAAAAACAAACTGTTGAAGAAACTCTGTGGTTCAGGCAATATCTGTGGAGGCAAAGGCATTGTAGCTCTTCCATGTCAAGGATGAGAGTGCAGAGAGTAGATAGCCAATATAAAGAGGTGAGGGGGAGAAGCTGGCAGACAATACGTGGAACCAGGTGAGGAAGGAGATAATGGGCAGGTAGTCCCAGGTTAGATACAGCTTTTGCCTGCATGTCATCTAGAGGCATCATTCCACACACAAGTACACTGAGGTGTTACAGAGAGAAGGCAGAACATGGTGTTATAGTTACAATGAATGTGTCATGCCCTTAGATAAACAAAGTGCAATGGTCATTGCGAGGGAGATTGGAAGAATGGCAGAGCTGTCTGCAGCGAGCTCCTGTCCTAATTTGTATTTCCATAACTACAGAAATGCAACAACTTGTACAATTCTTGGGTTTAGAGGGAATATTTTCACGGGGAGAGATTTGACCCCAATGTAAATGCTGTTTGGACGTTTATTCAGCTGAGAATCCTAAAAAAAAAGAGGCTTAGGGGTGGAAAGCCCCAGACTAAGAGATTTGCCCTCTTGATGCATATGTACTCGCGAAGATACAGAGCGCGGAGGATCTTCGGCCCTCTTCATCCATACAGACTAATGGCTTGGAAACTACGGGGATAAAGTGATGTGTGGATTATGAGGGCAAGTGGAATGGCCTTAGGGAATCAAGCAGGATATCACTCAATGACCGCGCATCTTGAGGGGCTGAATCTACTTCTGCTCTCACTTATCTTCTTACTGATCCCAGAGGGCGGTCGGCGGTTAGCGGACAGTCAATAACCACAATGAAGTAATTCCGCCTGCACAGGACAACAGAAGCAGGCATTTATCAAAATCTATAGCGAAGTATCTGACGTGATGTGTGGGCATGGTTTCTAGCCGGGGTCTGTATCGATGCAAAAGTTAACACGGTTACCAGTGCTGGTACTATTTAAACCAGCCTAAGCCGTGGGCTCCCGCCCGTCTGAAGTCAGATCCGATGCACTTGCAGGTCTACTACGCACAAATGACAACCCCAGCCCATTATCTACGGAAATTTCACGCAGGTTCATGGAAGGATGAACGCTAGGTTTCTTTTTTTTTTACAGCCTGTTTTTCTGTCGCATGTCAGAGATTTGGATGCGCAACCTGATGCACCCGCATCGAACAAGATCTTCACCTGATAGAGCGGGTATCCTTTAAAAAATATAGCACAAGCTACAAAACAAACTTACCGAATTTCTTGTCCGCTCGCACGATCAAACGGGACTGGAGAGCCAACAGGAGCAGGAGGATGGAGTAGATCACTTCCATCATTCTTCATCCATTGCACTTCGACTAGCAATCCATTCCGGGCGAGATGAAAGGGAGATGTGTGATGGGTGAAGCGAAGCGGCGCTCTCCAGCTACTCGCAGTGATCAGCCGCTTCAAAATCGACAAGCTTCACTCCGCCCTCTCTCCTTTTGTCAATCATTGGTCCCGGGGCCGTCCTCTGCCTTACGTAACCGCACATGGACCAGCCTCCCTCCGCGTCAATCACGGCATTCAGACGATCCCGGTTCCCTGTCAATCACCGCATTCGAACGACCCCAGCCCTTGTCAATCATCGTTTTCGGCCAGGATTCACTCTCTGTATGTCCATCACCGTGCACTGACTGGACCCGCATGCTGCCAATCATGAGAGCGCAGGCCCTTCCACCTACCAATCGCCTCTGCTGGATAAAAACCCTCTACCTCAGCCTATTATCCAGCAGTGGCATTAGCCGTCGTCTGGTGCTGCTGCCCAGTGACCAAGGGAAGAAGTTAATTAATTGTTGCATCCGCTGCAACACCATTGATCACAACTGTTCAAATTGACACCGTCAAAGCAAAGGTTTCTGAGAATTATACTTACCTATTTGGAATTTGAAGCACCATGCTGAGTTGGGTTCCTCTCCACTTGATCCCAATACTATTGATGTGATTTTAAACTATTTCAGTTTACGTTTGACGTGATTCCCTACTCTTAAAGCCATTGTTTTCAGTCTGAATTATACACGACTTATTTCATTATAAAAAGTATGATAGCTGCGATGATTGCAATCTAATTTCATGTCATGAATCTCATTTAAATGACCAAACGTCTAGAATTGTACTCCAGTGAAATTATACAAATACTCCATTGGGTGCACGGTTTTTATCTGCAAAGCCTCCTTAACAAATTTATTTGTTTTCCAGTAAATTAAAATCATAAAACTGCCTAAGCATGAAATTAGAGCAGAACATTCCAGAAACATTCAGCATACCAGGTAACTCCGGCAAGAGTATGTCCCCGTGAAGAGTCTTCAAGCTAATAAATAATTATTTCTTTTTCCAAAGATGCTTAGAACATACCTTCATTTTTCTCTATTATTTTCTGGGTGGGGTTCTAAAAAGGTGTTACTAAAAATTGGTGCCAGGCTTCTACATTAATTAGTTGGATAAGGGGAGCAAGTGTAGTAACTGCAAGTTCGCAGACGATGCAAAACTGAGTAGCTATATAGATTGGAAGGACAGAGGGAGGCTTCACTGTTATATATAGCTAATAGGATGAATATAGCCAATAAAATATAATGTGGTAAAAAGTAAACTCATCCACGTTAGCAGATTTTTAAAAGACAATATATGTTACTTTATGTTCAGAGGCCTGGGTGCCTTTTGCACAAATCACCAATTTAACATAAGAATATAAGAAACAGACCCCAGTGTCTTCCCTGCTGTTCAGGAAGATCACAGCTGATGCATTATCTCAGCTCTGGATTCCTGCACTACCACCCCCTCCCCCCCATACTCCTTCATTCCCTTAACATTTCAAAATCTATCATTCTCTTTCATTTACTTCTACATTTGGTATGCAGAATTTTATACATTTTAATGAGATCACTTTTCATTCTTCTGAACTCTGGAGGACAGGCCTAGACTACTTAATCTCGGCTCATACAAAAATCCAGTTATCTCTCATCAATCATCATTGCACTTCCTCTATTGAAATGTACATCTTTTCTTGGGCACTGAGTTCAATATATTTTCACCAGAATCACATATAATTGGAGCAAGACATCTTGACCTTCTTCCAGTGCAAGCTGATCCAAACGTAGATGAGTAAGTTTCAATTACTGAGTGAAATTAACAGTTCTTAACATCAATGCAGCATTTGACCAAGTGCAATATCAAGAAACCCTTGTAAAATTTAAATTGATGATAACTGGGGAAGATCTTCCACTGTTTGGGGGGAATACCAAGCACAGGGAAAAATGGTTAGAGCTGTCGGAAGTCAATCATCTCAGCCTTAAAAAATGACTGAAACAAGACCACAGGCGTGAAGAACTTCTTATGTCTTAACTTAAATGACTTAAAATAAAAATTTGCTTTATTTATCACATGTACATCAATACATTGAAACATATAGCGAAATGCATCGTTTATGCCAATGACCAACACTTTCCAAGGATATGTTGAGGGCAGTTCACAAGTGACACCAGGCTTCTGGCGCATACATAGCATGCCCAGAATTTGCTAGCCTAACAGACATCTTTTCAAAATGTGGGAGGAAACTTGCATGGTGAAGAGACGGCAACAGAAATTGAACCCCAATTGCTGGCGCTGTAATGTATTTTGTGCACCCCCCCCCCACGCTACTGTGCTTCCCTTTCCCCACAAGGTTAAAATTAAGGATGTTCACTGATGATTGCAGTATTAATTCCATTCATGATTCCTTATAGACAAAGAAGACATTTGAATCTGAATCTAGCAAGGTGTGCTCCCCAGAAAAGAAAATGAGCAGCTTCAGCATTTGAGAACTTAATTATGTTCCCAGAACAGTCAATAATGTTATCAATTCACCCTTCTCAAAACTTGGTGGTTACTAACACAGTTACACTCCGATGTGCCTATCTGCAAGTCCACTCTGTCCCAAGCATTGTGCCTGTGATGCACAAAATAAAGCGATACAAAGAAGCTAATATTAATTACTTGAAGGGTTCAGCAGGTTTAATTTTTTTTTTAATGTCAATGCTTTAAATAATCAGAGACATGGTTGATAAATCCTCAGAAACAGTCAAAACACTACAGATCATTTAGTTTTCGCTTTGAAAAACTTCGCATATTCAGTATTTGTGCTTCTAAAATAAATAGGAAATAGGAGTGGGAGTTTAGAAAATTGTGAGACAAGAAACAGAAAAAGAAGCTGGGAAAGTAGTGGTAGAATGAGCAACCTTGAGTTAGACACTTACATAGATACAATGTACATCTATTTGAAAGGAAGTGTCTTTTTTAAAAGTATTTAGAACACTACTATTTCTGTATTATTCAGTTCCAATAAAAATAAAGAGCAATTTATTTACAAACCACAACCATCAGCCAACAAATTTTTAAACACATCTTTGATATATACAATCATAATGGTTCTCACTACAATATTAGATATGTTTCAGTGACATCTCCTGGTGGACACATGCAATCCAAAACTAAAGTAAAAAATTTCATTTTCAGCATTTCAGCAAGTAAGCTTTTCTTCCGAAAAACATTGTATCATGTCCTTTTAGACCATAATTTTTGATTCATTCTAGTTGGTACAAGTAACAGATTTTTTAATATTAGAAACATAATTTCAAATTCCATCAGAGCCATTTAATATCTTACAAAATCGAAGAGTTTTGGCATCTGAGTGCATCTATTTTCCATTATGCTGATGGGGAAGTTACACTTAAAATATTTCACAGGTGTAGCAGATCATCCAGATGTCTGTTTGAAGACAAGCATAAGGCTCTGCAATACAGGAAAATCCATCAACATACTTTAAAAAAAAACTGCATTTCAGCTGAATTATATTTAGCACTATAAGCAAGATGCTACTAACATTGTCCAATCTAATTTAGTTCAAGGAACACAACAGAAAAGTACAAAGGAGATAGAAGTTGGGCAAATGGATCCTTGAGTTGGCTCTGCCATTTGATATCATGGATAATCTGATGTTTTACCTCCACTAATCTAATCCCTTTCACTTTCAATTCTCTCATAATTCACAAATGAATTGACTTAGTAACCACAGCTCTCAGAGGGGAGATTCAAAGATTTGAGAAACTTCACCTCCTTCCAAAGTAGCTGACCATTTATCCTAAAACTATGCTCCTAAGATCTAGACCACCCAAATTCTATTTCAGCACCCATAACATAAGGAACAGGAGTAGGGAAATCAGCAGCTCAGTCTTGCTCTCCATTCATGGCTGATCAAATCTTTGTCTTAACACCACTTTCCTACACTGCCCTTGACTTGTCTGTAGTTCGAACATCTGTCAATCTCCATGGGGAATGTATGCAATTATACATCTTTGCAACTTTCTGGGATAGAGAATTCCAAAGATATATAACCCTTTGAGAGGCCTGCGTCGGGCATTTTCATGCCTTACAAGGTGCAGATTGGCAGGCTGTGTGGGGCACCACTCCTCGCACAGACTAGAGCAATGTGTGATTAAGTGCCTTGCTCAAGGACACAAACATGCTGCAACAGCTGAGGCTCAAACTAGTGACCTTCAAATCACTAGACGAACACCTTAACCACTTGGCCACATGCCTAACACAAGAGATGAAATCTCTCTTAAACTGTCTGAAAGGGCAACCTATTGCTCTTAAGTTATGCTCCCTAGTTGTAAAAAGCTGAATTAGTGGTAAATCTCCTCTCATTACCCCCTTGCCAATCTCCATTAGAAATTTACATGTTTCAGGAAGACCACTACTCATCGTCCTAAATACCAATCAATATAGGGCCAACCAGCTAAACCCTTCTTCATTACAGGAATCAATTTAATGAATCACTTTTACACTGTCTCCAACTACACTCAAAATCCTGCTAAGACTCTTGCCTACACACTGTAAAGTGACATTAATAGTTTGCTAATTTTACATCCCAGAATTCACTGCTTTTATACTCCAGACCAATTAAAATAAAAGGAAATATTCAATTAACCATTCTCACTCTGGTGACTCAGATCCCTTTGTTCAGGAACTTGAGTAGGAACATTCCCCATCAATTGAGAAGATATTCATTTAGAGTAAGGGTCAAGATTTCTAAGGGGAATCTGAAGAAGAACCTTTTCACAAAAGTGGCTAAAGCTCAAAGATCGAGTAGGACATGTAGGCCTTCCGACAACAAGTATCTGGACTAGCACTTAAATCACCAAAGCATTGAAGGTAATGGACAAGTGTGGGTAAATGGACTTAATACAGAGTGGTAGGCATGGATATGCTGGTCTAAAAGCCTGTTTCCGTGCTGTACAATTCTGACTTTAAGCGAAAGAACAGAGCAGGTCATTCAATCTCAAGGTTGCTTTACCATCTCAGCACTTTATGCACCTATTTGCCAACTTTTGTTCCGTATCTCTGATTATCCCCAACTAATACCTTTATTAATTTGATAATAGGTATTAATCTTCAGAACTGTCACTGACTCAATTGTATCCAGTATTTAAGGGAGATAGTTACATTACATTCTGTAAACCACTCCTGTCGTTTGTCAAAAATTAAATGCAGCTGGGTTTCAACCAAGATTCTGCATAATTTACACATCACTTCTCTGTCAAAAAAAACTTCATATTCCATTTATTTCTTTTTGGTTACTTTTTGTACTATGCATTAGATTTTAATGATTTGGTAAAATAAACACCTAAATTCAAACAGAACACTGATGATCCCACTCTCCTGGTCTCCATAGCAAAAAAAATATAGATAGTCACAATCAAAATTACTATACCTTATAAAGTAAAGAATAGTGCAAAAAAAAAAGGAATAATAAGTAATGTTCATGGACCATTCAGATATCATGCATAGAAGAGAATCAATGAAAGCAGCAAAAGTTGAGTAAGAAAACTGATAAAGGTGGGGTGATAGACAAGGCTTTTGACAATGTCCTATACAGTAGTTCGGACCAACCGTTTAGGCCAGGTGATCTCAGGTGTGTTGCCAAACTAGACTCAAACTTGGCTTGGTAATATAAGACACAGGGTAGTGGTTGAGGGGTGGTTTACTGACTGGAAATCTGTAACCAAAACAATTGATCCAGGGACCATTGTTGTTTGTCATCTATGAATGACCTGAAAAAGAATGTATGTGAACTGATAAGTATGCTGATGACACAAAAACTGATGTAATACATAGTAAAGCCATGAAATGATACTGAAGGAGTTAGATCAATTAGAAAGTTGGGCAGACCAATGGCAGATGGAATCCTGTGTGAGGTAATGCATTTTGCAATGTCAAATACCAACAGGGAATTTGCAGTAATACTCCCTAAGAATATGTCAGATTGGTAGTTCCTACCATACAGCATATTATGGACTCAGCTATCCAAGGATAAATATTGGAGCAAAATATTTCTGCCAAATTAGGATCAGCCTTTGCTTTGGACACGATGCATGAACTGAGACAATAGCACCACCTTGAACATTTCTGTTGAAGAATTTACATAAAAGTACATCAGCGCTCAATGCACCTTATGTTTTTTTGGCAAAGTGCAAAAAACTGAGTAAAGGTTACTCAAGAAAATGAATCTGAAAAGGACCTATTTATCAGATAATATTGTACCAATCAAGGAAAACTATACAGTAGCTTATATGTACTAATCAGAAGCTTTAAAAAAAATTCATTCTGTTAAACAGCCCAAACAGAAATTTAATTTTTATCCTCAATAGTTAAGCAAAATGTGGTATTAAATTCCCATCAGAATCAAACTAAACTTGCTATGGAAAGATGATCAACTTTTAGGCTACATGCCAAGTTCAACCAGCAGAACTTTTTTTTTAAAAAGGCATATTGTATATTCGGTTTAGATTATAATTAGACAATATAACTGTCCTAAGATCTGTAAGACAAGAAAATCTGCAGATGCTGGAAATCCAAGCAACATACACAAAATGTTGGAGGAACTCAGTAAGTCAGCCAGCATCTATTGTGTTGCTTAAAATGTCAGTTTTGCTGTTTTTTGGCACTGTAATTAAAGAATGCCTACTCAGCCATTTTTATTCAATATAGCCTTGACAAAAAATAAGTAATTAAACACCAATGGAACTTAATTTAACATTATCATCAAAAATTAGTGTTACAGATATTTTAATTAATAGTTGATGGCATACTGGTCTGGATGAGTAATGCTGATGGAACAGAAAGATAGAAGCACCAAATGTGTTTTGTAATAAACTGACTATGCTGTGTGATGGAGGATTAGAACATCTTTATCATAGCCCATACATTCAGAATTGTACAGCATTCTTTGTTACAAGAAAGTAAGAAATTTGGTATCTAAGATTGATACAAAAAAAAGAGAAACTTCTACTTTATTGAACATACCTTTCAAAGTCATTCAACCCTGATTCATTTCCACTATAAGCCTGAAACTTCCCGTGAATTGCCGTCGCCGTGTCTTTGATTGCAGCTCTTTTCACATGTGCTTTACCTGGACACATTTAAATAGAATTTTAGCACCAAAAGAAACAACTTTGCACTCCAATTTAATTTTATATTATCAGTTCAGTAATATACATCTTCATAAAGATGAACTTTAAAGAAAATATTATCAAAAACCCCCAAATGAGAAATGGGTCAATTTAGAGAATGAAATCCCAAGATATTGTAATATACCATTACGTCCACTTTTGCTGTTTGTGCAAAACAACACCTTAAATTTTGTTATGTTTTCAATTATTACACTTGAAGATGTTTCTTTGAGCTAATCTTTGCCTCTGAAGTAATAAAGATATTATAAAAGTATATGAGTGAACCAAGTACATTCAACATGCCTCAGATCGGTTGTGCCTTAATCCTCTGGGCCAGCCTACCATGATCTCTCAAAAGCTTTAATACAGTCCATAAAAACCACTGACTAACATAGAAAGAGGTCATTTGGCCCATTGCGTCCATGTTAGCTCTTAGGTGAGCAATATCATAAACACTATTCCTCCTCTCATTTTCCTGTACCCTTGCAAAATATTCTTCCTAACACACGTGTCATGGCCACTTTGATCCATTTGAAATTAATTTTTTATCAAAGGAGTATATCACTGTAGTAAATTGACCTACCAGCATATGTTTTGGATATGGGAGAAAATTAGAGCACTCAGTAGAAACTAACACAGTTACAGAGAAAATGAGGAAATTCTTGACAGAAAGCACATGGGTTCCTGGATCTGAGAGGCAGCAGCACTAACTGCTGCACCATCATGAAACACCTTTTAGTATTTGACACTCTTATTATTTCTTAACATCTAATAATCGCTGTATCAAGGAATTAATTAATAATGCACTTTCATCTACAACACAAGCAAGTTGGCTACTTTTATAAAAGTTGGTTACCTGTCTTCAACAGACACCCTAAATGCCCCTTCTCCAATATACATTCTTTGGAATCTCTTCTGCCACTTTTTAAAAACAGAAATACTAATACCAATGATGTAGAAGAGAGGCTTTATTTGAAAAAGTTAACTGAGCAGTTGTAAAATATAATTCTATCCAATGAAGTAATGAGCCAGATAATATTGTTGATTTAGCAAATTCTTCCTCATATTATCTCTAATGATACAGTGGCATGCAAAAGTTTGGGCACCCCGGTCAAAATTTCTGTTACTGTGAATAGCTAAGCGAGTAAAAGATGACCTGATTTCCAAAAGGCATAAAGTTAAAGATGACACATTTCTTTAATATTTTAAGCAAGATTACTTTTTTATTTCCATCTTTTACAGCTTCAAAATAACAAAAAAGGAAAAGGGCCCGAAGCAAAAGTTTGGGCAGCCTGCATGGCCAGTACTTAGTAACACCCCCTTTGGCAAGTATCACAGCTTGTAAACGCGTTCTGTAGCCAGCTAAAAGTCTTTCAGTTCTTGTTTGGGGGATATTCGCCCATTCTTCCTTGCAAAAGGCTTCTAGTTCTGTGAGATTCTTGGGCCTTCTTGCTGGCACTGCTCTTTTGAGGTCTATCCACAGATTTTCGATGATGTTTAGGTCAGGGGACTGTGAGGGCCATGGCAAAACCTTCAGCTTGCGCCTCTTGAGGTAGTCCATTATGGATTTTGAGATGTGTTCAGGATCATTATTCTGTTGTAGAAGCCATCCTCTATTCACCTTCAGCTTTTTTTACAGGCAGTGTGATGTTTGCTTCCAGAATTTGCTGGTATTTAATTGAATTCATTCTTCCCTTTACCAGTGAAATGTTCCCCGTGCCACTGGCTGCAACACAAGCCCAAAGCACGATCGATCCACCCCCGTGCTTAACAGTTGTAGAGGTGCTCTTTTCATGAAATTCTGCACCCTTTTTTCTCCAAATATACCTTTGCTCATTGCAGCCAAAAAGTTCTATTTTAATTTCATCAGTCCACAGGACTTGTTTCCAAAATGCATCGGGCTTGTTTAGATGTTCCTTTGCAAACTTCTGACGCTGAATTTTGTGGTGAGGACGCAGGAAAGGTTTTCTTCTGATGACTCTTCCATGAAGATCATATTTGTGCAGGTGTCGTTGCACAGTAGAACAGTGCATCACCACTCCAGAGTCTGCTAAATCTTCCTGAAGGTCTTTTGCAATCAAATGGGGGTGTTGATTTGCCTTTGTAGCAATCCTACGAGCAGTTCTCTCGGAAAGTTATCTCGGTCTTCCAGATCTCAACTTGACCTCCACCGTTCCTGTTAACTACCATTTCTTAATTACATTACGAACTGAGGAAATGGCTACCTGAAAATGCTTTGCTATCTTCTTATAGCCTTCTCCTGCTTTGTGGGAATCATTTATTTTAATTTTCAGAGTGCAAGGCAGCTGCTTAGAGGAGCCCATAGCTGCTGATTGTTGGGACAAGGTTTGAGGAGTCAGGGTATTTATACAGCTTTGAAATTTACATCACCTGGCCTTTCCTAATGATGACTGTGAACAATCCATAGCCCTAACAAGCTAATTAAGGTCTGAGACCTTGGTAAAAGTTATCTGAGAGCTCAAATCTCTTGGGGTGCCCAAACTTCTGCATGGTGCTCCTTTCCTTTCCACCCCCCACTCTAAAATTGTACAAAACAAAAATAATACTCTAATCTTGATTAAAATGTTGAAAAGAATGTTTCATCTTTAACTTTATGACTTTTGGAGATCAGTTCATCTTCTACTCACTTAACTATTCATAGTAACAGAAACTTTGACCGGGGTGCCCAAACCTTGGCATGCCACTGTATTTAAAACTCACCTTTATTAAGTACGAGGAGGAAATGGAGAGCAGCTACCAATTCCACAATTCCTTGTATGGCTTCAGAATTGACGCATTCTGCTAATTCATTTAAAAATGACCTACAGAAAATGGAAACAGTTAAAATCAGCAGTGCGTTGTACAACAATAATTGAAATTAATATTTTTATATACAGCTAGATTTTCAAAGACAAAAGGAGAACTTTAAGTTAATTTAAACGCAAACAACAGGAATTCTGCAGATGCTGGAAATTCAAGCAACACACATCAAAGTTGCTGGTGAACGCAGCAGGCCAAGCAGCATCTGTAGGAAGAGGTGCAGTCGACGTTTCAGGCCGAGACCCTTTGTCAGGACTAACTGAAGGAAGAGTGAGTAAGGGATTTGAAAGTTGGAGGGGGAGGGGGAGATCCAAAATGATAGGAGAAGACAGGAGGGGGAGGGATGGAGCCAAGAGCTGGACAGGTGATAGGCAAAAGGGGATACGAGAGGATCATGGGACAGGAGGTCCGGGAAGAAAGACAAGTGGGGGGGGGAACCCAGAGGATGGGCAAGAGGTATATTCAGAGGGACAGAGGGAGAAAAAGGAGCGTGAGAGAAAGAATGTGTGCATAAAAATGAGTAACAGATGGGGTACGAGGGGAAGGTGGGGCCTTAGCAGAAGTTAGAGAAGTCGATGTTCATGCCATCAGGTTGGAGGCTACCCAGACGGAATATAAGGTGTTGTTCCTCCAACCTGAGTGTGGCTTCATCTTTACAGTAGAGGAGGCTGTGGATAGACATGTCAGAATGGGAATGGGATGTGGAATTAAATTGTGTGGCCACTGGGAGATCCTGCTTTCTCTGGTGGACAGAGTGTAGATGTTCAGCAAAGCGGTCTCCCAGTCTGCGTCGGGTCTCGCCAATATATAAAAGGCCACATCGGGAGCACCGGACGCAGTACATCACCCCAGTCGACTCACAGGTGAAGTGTTGCCTCACCTGGAAGGACTGTTTGGGGCCCTGAATGGTGGTAAGGGAGGAAGTGTAAGGGCATGTGTAGAACTTGTTCTGCTTACACGGATAAGTGCCAGGAGGGAGATCAGTGGGGAGGGATGGGGGGGGACGAATGGACAAGGGAGTTGTGTAGGGAGCGATCCCTGCAGAATGCAGAGAGAGGCGGGGAGGGAAAGATGTGCTTAGTGGTGGGATCCTGTTGGAGGTGGCGGAAGTTACGGAGAATAATATGTTGGACCCGGAGGCTAGTGGGGTGGTAGGTGAGGACCAGGGGAACCCTATTCCTAGTGGGGTGGCGGGAGGATGGAGTGAGAGCAGATGTACGTGAAATGGGGGAGATACGTTTAAGAGCAGAGTTTTAAGTTAATGTTGTTTTAAGTTTACATTGCAATACTACTTCGGTTTTATTTCATATAGTTATAAATTTTTGTTTCTAGTATCTCTCTTTGAAATCTAGTATTTATTGCTCATTCTAATTTGCTTGAAAAAAATAATAGTGAACCTGTTTGTGCTTGAGTAAAGGTAGCCTCAAAGTTATTGAACAGAGGTCCAGAATCTAAACCCAACTATGATGAAGAAAAAAAATGATACATATCCAAGCCAGTAATGTGCCTAGAATGAAGGTGCCGTTATTCCCGTGTTCTTAGTCCTTGTTAATGCTTGAAATTATTTGGAAGCTGCTGTTGCAGTTGTCCTGGCGGATAACTGCTGCGCACATTACAGATGATACAACATTGCTACCAATGTGATTGCTGGTGGAAGAAAAAATGTTTGCTGTTGTACCAAACAAGCAGGTTGCTTTGTCCTAGATGGTGTGCAGCTTGAGTATTATTCCGTCTTATTCATGGCTTGTGACTGAGAGATGTTGGCACAATAATTAGTGTTGCTTCTTTGCAGCTCCAGAGATCCATGTTTGACACTGACCTCAGGTACTGGCCATGCAGAGTCTGTATGCTCTCCGGTTCTCTCTGTGAGTGCACCGGTTTCTATAGGGTGATCCTATCTTCTCATGCAGCCCAAAGAAGTGCTGGAAGGTTAAATTTCCCCTTTGAGTAGGTTCATGTCAAAAAGCAAAATGATATGTGTGTGAGAGGATAAATTCTGGGGTAGAGGGCAAGAAAGAGAAGGGGGGCTTTCACTCAGGATCCACTTATAATAAGATAGGGGGCAGGAAAAGATTTCATTAGATGGAAAGGATTTGGGTAGGAAAAAAAAATCAGGTAATGTGTTAATTGCCACAGAGCACAGAGCCTTTAATATGGTCTTGTAGCGAAGTATTTATGTTGCTGAACCAATTTGATTTCAGGTTCCTAGGTTGATGATGGAAGGGGGCTCACTATAGTAATCCTCTTAAATGTATAGAGTGGGTAATCAGACTCTGCCAGGCAACGACTTGTTAGAGATAGGTCATTGTCTGACACGTCTGTGGCTTTTAGCAGCCCAATATGAATGCTGGCTTGGCCCTGCTGAATGCAGGCACAGATTGCTTCAATGTTGAGCTGCTGATGGCACTGAACAATGCACAGTGAATACTCCCACTTCTGACCTGATGACAGAAGATCATTGAGGAAGCAACTGAAAAGGGCTGAGTCCAGTATAGAGTCCTCCAACGATCACAACCATGTTCCTTTTGCAAAGTACAAATCCAGCCATTGAGTGCTTTGCTGTTAATGCTCTTTCACTTGGCTTTTAAAAGGGCTCCTCGATGCCACACTCAGGCAAATGCTGCAGTGATGTCAATCTCATGTCACCTTTGGAATTAACTCATCCACTTAGCCTCCTGGCTAAATGATCTTGCAAATGTTTCTGCCCTTTCATTACACACACGTTTGGCCTTGCTTTCATTAAGAATTGGGATGTTCTTGAAGCCTCCTCTTTTCATTAGCTGTTTGATGTCTACCACCATTCACTTCCAGATGTGACAGGTGTGTAAAGCATTGATCTATTCTACAAGATGAAAATAAATCGAAGTGCAGTTTTACCGTAACTGCATGCAGTCTCTCTTCTCCCAGACCAGTTTACAGTTTCTAGTTATCGTGGAAGAAAAGATACAAACCTTAATGGCCACAATGGAGTGATGAATGGAGGAGAAAAAGAAATTAAAGAGATCCACACTAGCATCAATATCTGCTTGAAAATTCACATAGTGCATCTATGCTGGTATGTAAAAAGGCATAATAGTTATGACAACATTGTCATTTTCTATGAATTCAACACTTCCACTTGCTAGTTTTGCCAATGCCCAACTAACAATGGCTGCACTATCTCCCCCCCCATTCATATCAGGACATGCACCTTCTTCCCTTCAATTACCTCTCTGCTCACATGATGTAGCTCTGCAAAAGGAAATGCATGGGTAAGTGTGCTATGTGCTTGGATGATATGGTCATTATGGTTGAATGTTGAAGCACAAAGCTTTCTCTGTGTTAGATGTATGAGGAAGAAGTAAAAATATAAATTTTAGGGAAAAATCTGGATATAAATTGAGCAGTGCATGAGACCAGTGGCATAATTAGTAGAAATTGGATCTGAAATACAGTCTGGGCCAGATGCTTTCCGTGGGTTCATCCTCCTGAAGGATGCTCTCACATCAGCCTCAGAGACTGAAATCACAGGGTCGTCGGGGCTGTGGTATTTCAAAAGGTGTCTCCATGTTTTGTCGGTCAAAGCAAGCATAAAAGGCTTGAGCTCATCTTGGAGTGAAACCTTGTTGCCACATTTCACTTGGTTTTACTTTGCAGGAAGTCTTAGCAATCAAGCCCTACACAGCTGTCGAGCAACCTTCTGTGATTTGTTTGGTCCAGAATTGTCACTTCAAAGGTGGCTTTCTGGAGGTCATACATGGACCTCTTGTATTTTACTTAAGTCACCATTCCTGAATATCACTGATCTGCCCCTCAGCAGATTGCAGATCTCTTGGTTCGTTCATGGTTTTGGTTGAGAAAGACTGAATGATATTGTGGGGTTGCAATTCTCCACAACTGACTTTATAAAATCTGAACAACCATGGAGTATTTGTTCAGATCCTCTGATGAGTCCTTAAGCATGGCCCAGTCCACCAACTCGAAGCAGGCCCAAAGCTGCTCCTCTGCCTCCTGTGACCACCTCTTTGTTGTTCTGATCTCTGTAATCTTATTCTCTAGTCCCTGCCTGTAAGCAAGTAGGAGGAGGACAGCCAGACGATCAGACTTCCTGAAATGCAGTCAAGCTATGGAATGTGTGTAGCGTATGATTACCTTGGTACCCATTCTGCCCAAATATGCGCCTTTCTTTAATATTTGATAGCTCAGATTTCCCTTTTGTGTCATTGCCATATTCTAGTTCAGCTACAAATCACCTTAGCTATAGCATTCTTTTGATATACAAGAGCAAGTGAAGAAGAACAGAAGCATTCTTGTTCCACTGGTGTAATTCAACAGTTTTCAAAAACAAGAAAAATGCAGTAATATTGCCAAGAGGCCAAAAAAGGTCCAGAATCACCAGTTATCTGTTAGTATACCCTTACCTCATTACACTGGGGTACTTTATCACAATTGCCAGCAAGTAGCTTGAAAGTACTGGCAGATCACTCGGGGCTTCTGGTGGAGTGATGTCATCTGTGTCTGATTTCTGAATTTGTAAGCACATGTTGAAGAATTAGACGCAAGAAGAAAGTTTTCTAACTTCATAAGTGTAACCATGCCTATGGCAGCTTTTATAACTACACACACAGGATAACTTATTTTAACTAACTTGGAAATATTTGCAATTGTGATCTAAGACTCTTGCCTACAAAACATAAAGCTATAACAAGTTTCCCACTTATTAATAAGCAGTCAAATTGATCCATTTGTACAGGTCATTACATAACAGAATAGCTCATGCAGAATTTTCAACATACTACAATGTTTAAAAATGCAACTTACTTTAATAAACAAACATACAGATATATTATTGCTGAGTGGATCTTTATAAAAGATACATGTTCAGATAAACTTTATTCAAAACTGCACACTTATATGGCATTTTTCGTACATGGAAATCTATACAGGCAGCCCTTGCATTATGATGTTTGGGTTATTGAAATTTGCTCTGATAATTCATAAGCCACTACCCAACATTCTGAGCTGCGGAATAAAATTTGTTTAAAAGGAATTTGTGATAAAACAAAAAAATCAATTTTCCTTCAACTCGCATTTCTTGATGCATGTTCATATGGTGCAGCTTCATGTCATGAGAAACTGCGATGAATACATTTTCCAGGAATACAATTCTCACATAGTAATGTGGGGGTTACTTGTAGTTGGTTTTTGCATATAAAAATAATGACTTCTTAAGTAGTCCCTCGATATCGAAAATAAGTTGCTTGCAATCTTGTTTTAAGGGTCCTGATGTGACTTACGAAGCCAATATGGAAACCATACACTCTTCCACAGATGGAACTGAGAAGCATGATTGGACATACGTTTGGGTATTTTGTATTGCTTCCAATGCGTACACCCCTGATACATGTGCCCTAGGTTCTCAAAACCTGAAATCTACCATCATTAATAGCTGCAAAGAGGCTCCTAGCTTCTTTGTCAAGATGAAGCAAGGTTGGTTTAATGAGAATGACCAGATCAAGGAGCTAATTAACTATTTGAAGCAAGTTGTTCTTGGTTTTCAAGCTCCACCATTCTTCAAGAGAAAACAAATACCTCCACAGGCACCGGAAGGCAGAAGCCCAGTAGAAGACCAATGAACTAAAGAACACATGGTGGATAGAAGTTGTGCAAGAAACTCAGTATGCTACTAACAGCAGGGATTCTTCAGCACTATTAAAGTCACCCATGGCCTAAAGGCCCAAGGCCCCAGCCCACTGAGATCCAAAAACATAAATAAATTTATCAAAGACAAAGAGACTGTCAGCATTTGCTGGAAGGAAGACCTCCTCAACTGAGACACAATCCCCCAGTGCCCATGCCTCCATTTTACAGCATCCCATTCAGTCCTATTTTAACACCACTCGATTGACAAGTCATCAAAAAGAACACATCCTAACTAAAAGAAAATTAACAAGACCTCAGGGGAAGATTGTATTACCGCTGAAATCAGAAGTGAAAATTTCATTGGCAAATACACAAGCTCATTATTTACATCTGGGAAGAGGATATTGTTCCAGATACGTCAGAGAAGCTGTAATTGTGGCGACCTTCATAAAGGAGGCAAGTTTGTGATAACTACAAAAGGTTCTCCCTGCTTTGTAAACCAGCATAAATTCAGGAATCCTTCTTCAGTAATCCCTCAAGATTGAGGATGTCTAGCTTCTTGTCCAGTTTTATGCAGGTCCTCAGTCTTTTTCTGCTAGTGACTCTACAACTGCTCTCTAAATAAAGGACAGCCAGGTGCACAACATTTTTGTTTATGATGGGAATTAGGAATATATTCTTATAAAATGGTAACAATCAAAAAGTGCCAAGAGGTCTGTTGACTCAGAGTAATTCATTGTTCCATTTACTTAACACAATAAAATCTAGGTAATACCACTCAAAGTGATTGATGAGCACTTTCCTGCAATTATAACATCACATTTTTAAACAGGTTACAATAGGTGAAATGTTTTTCCTAGCATTAAGGTACGGCATTAAGGTTGTGTTACTAATTTATGTAAAGAAAAATATGAGTAACCTTGAAAAAGTCGTAATTTGGGTTTATATACAGATATTTGTTACAATTAATTTTCTTGAAGACCAATGTCCTTGAGCAGTTGTCATTCATTACAATACTCCCATCCTGCTGGCAGAGTTACAGACCTATCTAACACAGGAATGTCTCCTGCTGAGAAAGGAAATGAAATGAAATGGAATGAATGAAGCAACACAGATATTGGGACCTGGATCACAGACACTGCGAGCTGTTCTCTAATTCAAATTATAAACAAGCATCAGTCAGAGGTTTGTCTGTATCAACACTCCAGCTAATAAAAAAGTAAGCAAATGTAAACAAAAACTTGAATAATGGTATGAATATTGAAATCTTCCAATTTCAGGTACCCCCCCATTCCTTTCCCATTTCTAGAGGCAAGTTAGAGTCTCTATCATTTTGTTCACCCTATCCACCCCCTCATTACCGATAGTTTTTAACCTCTCCAACTTGGTTCCATCTGCCACGCACCTATCCATCCAAGTTTAAAACACAGAACCCAGGCCCAGGCCCTTTGGTCCACTATGTCAATGCTAGCAAAACAAAGCCAAATAAAACTAATCCTATTTATCTGCACATGACCTATATCCCTCTATTTTCTTCATGTTCACAGGTTTGCTAGTGCTACTTGGGAGGGTTTAAACTAGCTTGGCAGGGAGAGGGGAACCAGTGCGTCAGGTCAGCAAGTGGAGGGATGGAGAGGAAGGTAGCTGTCAAAGACAGCAAAAACAGGCAAAAGTAAAGTAATAGATACCACGGGATGGATAGTTTGAAATGTGTGCATTTTAATGCTAGGGATAATATAGGTGAACTTAGAGCATGGATTAGTACATGGAAATATGATGCTGTGGCCACAACAGAGACTTGGTTGAGAGAGAAGCAGGAATGAGTGCTTAATGTCTCAATGTTTTAGAAAAGATAGACAGCCAGATAGAAGGTGGTGGGGGGAGGGGTGGGGGAAGAGGATAGAGTTGCACTACTGACCAGGGACAATAGTACTCAGACAGTCTATAAGGGTAGAACTCAAAAATAGGAAGGGTGCAATCAATCTGATGGGATTGCACTACAGACACCCAATAGCCATTGAGGAACAGGTAGGCCAGTAGATTAAGGAAAGGTGCAAAAACAATAAGGCTGATGTCATGGAGGACGTCAACTTCCCAAATATAAATTGGGAACTACATAGTATAAGAGGTTCTGATGGGGCAAAATTTGTTAGGTGTACCCAGGAGGGTTTCTTATTGATAGTTCAACAAGAGGAGGGACTGTAGAGCATTGAGTTGTAGAAAATTGTTAACAACATTTTCTATTTAATAAAAGGCAGAAAGCTGGTTCAAGTATGTGCCTAAAATACAGTACATCAGAAAAGTAATCTAAGAAGTTGTTTTTGGAATCTTATGCTGAAGTTTTCCTTCTACCTATAATGCTGCCATAGTGGGATGCTATAGTTTTGCATTGCCAGATTCTGAAAGTCCATTGAGTACAATCTATTAAACCACACTGCCCAATTCTTTTAGAATATTACTTTCTATAACTTGTTCTACATAGCAGCAAGTTGGGCTATGTAACAAATCACAGAAATGAAATAAATGATAAATTTGTATTGAATTGAAACTATTATCTTTCAGATATATTTATACATAAGTAGACAAAAGATATCAACTTCCTACAAGCAACACAATAAGAAACCAACACATCACAAATATCGTGATTGCAGAGAAACACAACACCCATCTGATCTGGTGCCATACACTGGAGTTCTTTCTCAGTTATCAAACAATATTATAGTTTAAGTTGCTTGGGGGTAAAATAGAAATCAGTAATAATGTTGTCCATCAAGAAGCCTCAAGTATAATGAACAGTTTTTCTAAGTGTATCAACCAGCTTCTAATACCACATCCCAAGGACATAACATTTTTTTTTAACAATTTAACATTGCATGATGGGCCACAATTTGGCTGAATGATCAAAAGGATGTATCAGATAAAGGAAATGTCAGCAATGAAATCCATCTTTAAGCTCACCTTTTTTAGAGCATGAACAGTTTCCGCCAGCATTGCAGCCAGAAGTGTTGAGAACATCTCTTGACGAACTGCTTCATGAACACCATGCCAGTTCTCAACAGTGCTGATGAATTCTCCAAGCACCAACTGAATAGATGTCAGAACCTTTAACAAAAAGGTGTCAACAGTTCTATCATCCCAGTGGAGATATGAATTCTTCATTTTCATTTTTAAATCTTTTTTATTAATTATTATTGAAGATAAACAAAAAAATACATTAAAGTAATCAAGCCAACATGTCAATATATACAATGAGAAATTAAATTATCAAATAACTGATTAACAAAGCTAAACAATATATCAATAATAATAAGAAAAAATAAATGCTTGGCCTGCTGCGTTCACCAGCAACTTTTATGTGTGTTGTATGTTAAAACTATTTGTTTTGGAAAAAAGACAGAAGGAAAAAAGAACCCCTACTAACTAAAACAAAAAAAACCCTACTAACAAAATAAAAGGGGAAAAAAACCCATTGGGAGCACAATCCCGGAGCTATACGCCATACAAGCTTCCATAAAGGAAAAACATCAATCCGCCAACTCAAATCCATTTAAACAAGAGTCAGAAGGGAACCATCTTAATTAACTCAAATCAAATTATAGTAGCGGGCAAAAGAACCCCAACTTTTCTCAAAGTCAAATCGAGGATCAAAAGTTCGACTTCTGATTTTCTCCAAACAAAGACATAACATCACCTGACAGAACCATTGCATCAAAGTGGGAGCAGAGGTATCTTTCCATTTCAATAAAATAGTCCTTCTGGCCAATAATGTAACAAATGCAATTACATGTTGGTCTGATAGAGAAATACCATGAATATATTGAGGGATTATACCGAACAAAACTGTCAATTTATTAGATTGTATATTAATTTTTAAAGCTTTAGAAATTGTAGAGAAAAAAGATTTCTAGAACTGTTTCAATACAGAACATGACCAAAACATATGTGGTAATGTAGCTGTCTCAGTTTTACATCTATCACACTGACTATGAACATTAGGAAATATTTTAGACAGTCTCTCTTTTGTCAAATAGTAACGATGTACAATTTTAAATTGAATTAAAGAGTGATTGGCACAAATCGAAGAATTAACCAACTTCAAAATTCGCAACTAATCCTCTGTTATCAAGGTCATGTTAAGCTCTCTTTCCCAATCCTGCTTAATCTTAAGTAAAGGATAATTGTGCTGTTGTTATAGTAAATTATAAGTTTTCCCAATAAAACTTTTCACTAAAGGATTCATTTTTAAAATAATGTCTAACAGGTCAGAATCTTGTGTATATGGAAAATTACTTAAATATTCTTGTAAGAAATGTCTGACCTGAAGATATTGCAAGAAATGTGAGTACGAGAGAGAGTATTTAGTTACTAATTTCTCAAAAGACATCAATCAGCCTTCTTGGAACGGATCCATGAAGGAATAGACTCCTTTATTCCTCCAAAGAAAAAAGGTAGGATCACTTAGTGAAGGTTTAAATAAATAATTTTGATAAATTAAACTAATAAGGTTAAATTTTTTGAAATTAAAAAAATGACTTAACTGGTACCAAATTCGTAATGACTGCTTAATCATAGGATATAAATTTAGATTAGAAATTTTGGCTAGTTGTACAGGTAAAGAAGCTCTTAATAACGAAGTTAAGTAAAATTGTTTCACAGCTTTCAATTGCAAATCAACCCAAGGTGGTCATTCATTTTCATCAGTCCAATATAACCAAGAACACACATAACGCATTTAAAAGCCCAATAATACATTCTTAAATTAGGTAGAGCAAGACCTCCATCCTTTCTTAATTTTTGTAAATGATATTTTCCAATTCTTGGTCTTTTATTTTTCCAAACAAAGGATGAAATAATAGAATCAACCTGATCAAAAAACTTAGTAGTTAAAAAAAAAGAATAGTTTGAAATACATATAAAAATTTTGGTAAAATCATCATTTTAACTGCATGAATTTGGCCAGCTAACGAAAGTGTAAGTGGATTCCATCTGCAAAATAATTGCTTCATAAAATCCACTAAAAGAACCAAATTAGCTCTATAAAGGTCTCTGTAATTTTAAGTGATGACAATACCTAAATATTTAAAAGAGTCCGTAACTTTAAAAGGAATGTCATCATATATAGAAGCAGAATCATTTAGAGGAAATAATTCAGTTTTATAAAGGTTTAGTTTATATCCCGAAAACTTTCCAAATTCATTTAATAAGTTCAATAAACTAGGAATGGATTCTTCAGGATTCGAAACATAAACTAAGAGATCATCAGCATAAAGGGAGATCTTATGAATTGTCCTATTTATGGAAATTCCATGGATATCAGCTTCCTCCTCCCTCCCTCGACGTTCCCACCCCTTTAGCTTCACGAAGTGCAATGGCCAAGGGTTCCAACACTAAATTAAATAACAGGGGACTTAACGGTCATCCTTGTCTCATACCCGAATTCTTCACAATATTGTTCATTATACACCAGCGTGTGTGTGTGTGTGTGTATACATACACACACGTATAATAAATATATGTATATAAAATATAAATAAAACAATAGATTTTTTAAAAAATATTTGGGTCTATGAACCTAGGTAATTAAAAATATCATAAACAGGTGCAGTGAATAACAAAAATAAAATATATATATTTTTAAATTTTAGCTATTTCCTGTACTTTTTTATTATATGTTATACATCAATGACTAGGATGATGGAATTGATGATTTTGTTGCAGTTTGCAGGCGATACAAAAAGAGGTGGAGGGGCAGGTAGTTTTGAGGAAGTTGAGAGGCTATAGATGCTTAGATTACGAGAATCTAAGAAATGGCAGATGGAATACAGTGTCAGGAAGTGTATGGTCATACCCTTCAGTATAAGAAATAAAGGGGTAAACTACTTTTTAAATGGAGAGAAAATTACAAAATCTGAGGATCAAAGGGACTTGGAAGTCCTTGTGCAGGATTCCCTAAAGGTTAATTTGCAGGTTGAGCCGGTGGCACGGAAGGCAAATGCGATGTTAGCATTCATTTCAAGGGGACCAGAATATAAAAGTAAGGATATAATGCTGAATCATATAAAGCACTAGTGAGGCCTCTCTTGGAGTATTATGAGCAGTGATGGGCCCCCCTTATCTTAGAAAGGAAATACTGACACTGGAAAAGGTCCAAAGAGGGTTCATGAAAGTGATTCCAGAATAGAATGGCTTGTGATATGAAGAGTGGTTGATGGTTCTGGGCCTGCATTCACTGGAATTCAGAAGACTGAGGGGTGACTTAATTGAAACCTATCAAATTTTAAAAGACCTCGATAGAGTGGATGTTTCCTAAGGTGAGAGGGGCAAGGGCCTGAGGACACAGCTTCAGAACAGAGGGGTGTCCTTTTAGAACTGAGAGGAGGAGAAATTTCTTTAGCCCAGGAAGTGGTAAATCTGTGGAATTCGCTGCCACCGGTGGCTGCGGAGACCAAGTTTTACATATATTTAAGGTGAAGATTGATAGATTTTTGATTGGTCAGGGCATGAAGGGATACAGGGAGAAAGAATGAGGCTGGGGCTGAGAGGAAAATTGGATTAGCCATGATGAAATGGTGGAGCAGACTCGATAAACCAAATGGCCTAATTCTGCTCATATGTCTTATAACAAAATGCTGGGTTATGGACTGTAGTTTTTATGGACTCTGGATCAAAGTCTCTTTAGGAGGGTTTTGCTGTTGCTTCCATGTTGGGGTTGTGGAGGTCTATGCCTCTGCTGCCACAAGTGGGGGTGGGGGGGGGTCAATGTTTCTGCTGCTGCTTGTGCAAAGGGAGTGGGAGGAGGGCTTCAGGGTTTTAATGTTTCTATCATACTTTCTATGGGGTTTCTTCTTTTGTGGCTGTCTGTAAAGAGTAAGAATTTCAGGTTTAATACTGTATACATTCTCTGATATAAAAATGAACCTTTGAATGACTGTGATGACACTTTTCCAAACCAAGCTGAGAGATCCTTGAATGGGAAATTGCAGATAGCAGTTCCATGCAACAGATGTTGTTGCTCTTCTAAATGGTAGATAGTAGATGTAAGACACTGTCTCATTCCTCAAATAATCCCCAAGGATTCTATATACATTTTATCATTTAGGCTACTCAAAAACACAGTGTTCAAAATATAATTATATTGAGTATTTAGGCATATCTTGAGATGGACATCATGTAAGGCATCATCAGTGCAAGACTATTACTTCTCTATTGTCTTCATTATTACTTTGCTAAGAAAGGCAATGACTGAAGTTTGTAAATTTATATTATTATTAATTGAACTTTAAGTGTAATATGACTTAGAAAGAACTGATGATTTTGAATAGTGATTACTGAAGTTTAACATGGACTGTTTTCTTTTCTCAAATCCAGCTCAGCTGCATTTGATAATTTGGCATTTCACATAATAAGCAATATTAGTAAAAGTTTGACTTCTTGATTAGCAGGGTGTTAAAGGTAACAGAGAGAAGGCAGGTGAACGGGATTCAATGTGATAATAAATCAGCCATTTGGAATGGTGGAGCAGAATCAATGGGGCTGAATGGCCTAATTATGCTCCTATGTCCCATTGTCTAATGGTCTATTCTATAAGTAAAAACTGACATTTTCCAGACATTGAAGGCTTCACTATGTATACATTTTCTGCTGCAGTTCTGTTGAAGTTACCCCTCAGAGATTTGTGCTGGAAATGTATTGCTAAGGCAAAAAAAAAACTCTTGCCAATCAATACATTTTCCGAAACACAGTTAGGAACCCAAAATGTGCACAAAAAATGCTCTACTCTGGCTTAACCAGATTTTCAATTGCATAGCACCAATTCATTTTGGCACTGTCTAGACAGATTTAAATCTAATGATTTATTCCATTTTTATGAAGCTAACTTTGATTTTTAATGAAAATCATCACCTCCTCACTATACATATACTCTTCCTCCATTTTCTATCAATTTTCCTCAGCTTATCTATTCATAGTTATTAGTTGGAGCAATCTAAACAACTCTATTAACCCAATTATCTCGAAGAGATTTCAGCTTAACTCAATTAATTCTTACTGAGTATTTAGGCATATCTTGAGTTGGATATCATATAAGGCATCATCAATGCAAGACTATTATTGCCTTACTGTCTTCATAGTTACTTTGCCAAGAATGACAATGGCAAAATTTGTAAATATAAATTTACTTCTTACACCAAGAAACAAGTTGAAATTTTACAGATAGTTGCAGTACATTATCAATTTCTAAGTTTTAAGTCACTAAATAAATACTTAGAATAAAATACATTATAAATTGATACCTGCAGAGCTTCTGCCTGGTTCTTTTTTGAACTACGAGCCAGGTTTTCAAAAATTTTATGGAATACTTTCTGGACAATGTTGAGTATTTCTTTGCTGTTTTCACTGGTGTTGCAGATGTCCTGAGACAGGCAGTCCACTGCAATCTCTTTCAGAATGGATATCACTAATGGCAAACTGAAGACTCCTTTTTCTGAAATAATGAAGCAGAGGTAGGAAGGAGCAAACATTTTATATTCAAGATCCTGAGAAAGAACAGCTAATTGGAAATATAATTCAAATTATGGTTACTTGGAGAAACTAATATTGATGATGAAACACAAAAGCATACGCAAGGCTATTCACAAAACAAATAAAAACTAAGTCACTTGCATGAAATGTAATGAGCAGTCAGTTTCAAATTTCAAAGAATCAATTTTTGAAGTAATTTACTGTGTGATAAGTATTGCTATTTTTCCTCTTTTAGTCATGTTGTTGATATTATAATAGAGGTCAAACACTAAAACTAAACATAATTAAATACTTTAGATATTTAAAACTAAGTAATTTCCCATCGCTGTCTGTAAGGAGTTTGTACATTCTCCCCGTGACCACACGGTGCTTCCGTTTCCTCCCATATTCCAAAGATGTAGGTTAATTGGTCATTGTAAATTGTCCCCTGATTAGGCCGGGATTAAATCGGGGGATTACTGGGCTGCGTGGCTGAAAGGGCCAAATCCACAGTGTATGTCAATAAATATATAAATTCTCCTTTAGGCACCATTAGGCCATATTGTGCTTAGCTGCCAGATATCAATAGACTCAAAAGCAAGTCTGGATGCTGACCAAACTTCAAATGTCCATGATAAACTAGAGGCTAGATGATGCACCATCTGACCTTCTGCCAAATGACTCCAAGTCCAGCAAGGTGAAGGAAAGGATCTGATACAATTTGTTTTCAGCCCCTCAGGTGTGCATCACAGAGGGTTGCATACAAACAGCAACATCATGCATTTGAGTGTTGTTTCTGAATCAGTGGAAAACTGTACTACTTCAGTTTATTTTTATGTTTTTAGTTATTTAGCATTGTTATATATTTTCATTAAAATGTTAAAGTTATTGAGATCTGTTTTAATAGTTTATAAATGTCAAACTATTAGACAATTAAAACCTATTCAAAAGCCTTTGACAGTGGCAATCTCTCACTGTATCTCAATGGCCTGATGTCTGTTGGGAGGCCAAGAACAAATGGGCCTACACATCCATACCAGTTTTCTATACGTGGAAGGAAAGGAGAAAAGGGATAGAGTCTAGCTGGCAGGCTGAATCCAGCACAATTTAGTTGCTTAAATATCTCAAGATTTGAGTTCATTGGGCAGACAACAAGAGGAGCAGCTGGTTCTCATCATCTGTTTTATCCAGCAATTTTTGTAACCTCCAATCCTCAGGACAAATTTCAAATCTATGGAATTTTGGAAGATAGTAACTGTAGCCTTTATTAGCCCCTTAACCATCTGTTTCAGAGCTAGAATTTGATCATCAGGTCTTTGGGATTAACTGCTCTTTACTTACCAACTTCACAGGTACTTTTTTTATGTGAAACAATTGCTTTTTTTTAATCCCATTACCTGACACTCATGGACTTGCCATTCTCAGGTGTTTCTGACAGATTATTTTTAAAGTCCTGTTCAGAGACACAAAGCAGTTGTTTAATTTCCCACTGTAAATTCTTGTTGATGATGAACATTTGGCCTTGTGAGTCCTCTCCTTTTCATATGGCTATAGAATTACGAACAGTACTTTATGTTTGTGGCCAATTTACTCTCATCTTGCCTTTATAAGACCATAAGATATAGGAGCAGCAGTAGGCCATTCGACCCATCAAGTCTGCTTCGCCATTCAATCATGGGCTGATCTAATTCTTCCAGTCATCCCCACTCCCCTTCCTTCTCCCCATACCCTTTGATGCCCTGGCTAATCAAGAGCCTATCTATCTCTGCCTGAAATACACCAAATGACTTGGCCTCCACAGCCTCTCGTGGCAACAAATTCCACGGATTTACCACCTTCTGACTAAAGTAATTTCTCCACATCTCTGTTCTAAATGGACGTTCTTCAATCCTGAAATCATGCCCTCTTGTCCTAGACTCCCCAACCATGGGAAATAACTTTGCCACATCTAATCTGTTCAGGCCTTTTAACATTTGGAATGCTTCTATGAGATCCCCCCTCATTCTCCTGAACTCCAGGGAATACAGTCCAAGAGCTGGCAGGTGGTCCTCATACGGTAACTCTTTCATTCCTGGAATAATTCTCGTGAATCTTGTCTGAACCCTCTCCAATGTCAGTATATCCTTTCTAAAATAAGGAGCCCAAAACTGCACACAATACTCCAAGTGTGGTCTCACAAGTGCCTTATAGAGCCTCAACATCATACCACTGCTCTTATATTCTATACCTCTAGAAATGAATGCCAACATTGCATTCGCCTTCTTCACAACTGACTCAACCTGGAGGTTAACCTGTAGGGTATCTTGCACAAGGACTTCCAAGTCCCTTTGTATTTCTACATTTTGAATTCTCTCCCCATCTAAATAATAGTCTGCCCGTTTATTCCTTGCACCAAAGTGCATGACCATACACTTTCCAACATTGTATTTCATTTGTCACTTCTTTGCCCATTCCCCTAAACTATCCAAGTCTCTCACTACCCACTCCTCCACCTATCTTTGTATCATCAGCAAATTTAGCCACAAATCCATTAATACCGTAGTCCAAGTCATTGACACACATTGTAAGAAGCAGCGGTCCCAACACCGACCCCTGTGGAACTCCACTGGTAACCGGCAGCCAGCCAGAATAGGATCCCTTTATTCCCACTGTTTTCTGCTGACCAGCCAATGCTCCACCCATGCTAGTAACTTCCCTGTAATTCCATGGGCTCTTATCTTGCTAAGCAGCCTCATGTGCGGCACCTTGTCAAAGGCCTTCTGAAAATCCAAGTACACCATTTTTACTGCATCTCCTTTGTCTACCCTGCTTGTAATTTCCTCAAAGAATTGCAGTAGGTTTGTCAGGCAGGATTTTCCTTTCGGAAAACCATGCTGGCTTTGGCCTATCTTGTCACGTGCCTCCAGGTACTCCGTAATCTCATCCCTAACAATCGATTCCAACAACTTCCCAACCACTGATGTCAGGCTAACAGGTCTATAGTTTCCTTTCTGCTGCCTCCCACCCTTCTTAAATAGCGGAGTAACATTTGCAATTTTACAGTCATCCGGTACAATGCCAGAATCTGTCGATTCTTGAAAGATCGTCGTTAATGTCTCCGCAATCTTCAGAACCTGAGGGTGCATTCCATCAGGTCCAGGAGATTTATCCACCCTCAGACCATTAAGTTTCCTGGGCAGCTTCTCAGTTGTAATTTTCACTGCAAGCTTCACTTCCCCGACACTCTTGAATGTCCGTTACACTGCAGACGGCTTCCATTGTGAAGACTGATGCAAAATACACATTCAGTTCCTTTGCCATCTCTGCATCTCTCGTTACAATATCTCCAGCATAATTTTCTATCCATCCAATATATACCCTCGACTCTGTTTTACCCTTTATATACTTAAAAAACACTTTTAGTATCTTCTTTGATATTAGTCGCCAGCTTCCTTTCATAATTCATCTTTTCCTTCCTAATGATCTTCTTAGTTTCCTTCTGCAAGTTTTTTAAAGCTTCCCAATCCTCTATCTTCCCACTAGCTCTGGCTTCCTTGTATGCCCTCTCTATTGCTTTTGCTTTGGCTCTGACTTCACTTGTTAGCCATGGTAGTGTCCTCCTTCCCTTTGAAAATTTCTTCTTATTTGGAATATATCTGTCTTGCACTTCCCTCATTTTTCACAGGAATTCCAGCCATTGCTGCTCTGCTGTCCTTCCTGCAAATGTCCCTATCCAGTCAACTTTGGTCAGTTGCCCTTTCATGTCACTGTAATTTCCTTTATTCCATTGAAATACCGACACATTGGATGGTATTTTTTCCCTCTCAGATTTCAATGTGAACTCAGTCATATTGTGATCACTGTTCCCTAAGAGTTCCTTAAATCTTAAGCTCTCTTATCACCTCCGGATCATTGCAAAACCTCCAATCCAGCACAGCGGATCCCCTAGTGGGTTCAACAATAAGCTGTTCTAAAAATCCATCCCTTAGACATTCTACAAATTCTCTCTCTTGAGGTCCAGTACCGACCTGGTTTTCCCAATCCACTTTCATGTTAAAACCTCCAACGATTATCATGGTATTGCCTTTCTGACACGCCTTTTCTATCTCCTTCTGTAATTTGAAATCCACATCCCAGCTGCTGGTTGGAGGCCTGTATACAACTGCCCTAAGGGTCCTTTTACCCTTGTCAGAGACTCTACACCGTCCAATCCTATGTCATCTCTTTCTAATAATTTAATATTCTTATACACAGTGCCACACCACCTTTCTTTCTTTTTCAATCTTTTTATTAAGTTTCAGAATTAATAAGCATAACAATACACCGTATATACCTGGACATTCAGCTCCCAAGTACAGCCATCCTTTAGCCGATTTTCAGAGATGGCTTTCTTTATTGATTTGTTGCTAATCCTTTGTGGAGTCCTATATGCTTCTAATATTCATGCTTGTTGCAATTTCTGTTATTCTAGAACTTCTTGCTACTTAAATTACTCATTGGTTTATTGAAAATTCTTGTTTGATTCTTCTAGATTACGTAGTTGATTTTGGGAGAAGAACTCAGGGGATGGTCAGATTGCAACAGGAATATAAAGAGCAAAGATGACTGCTCCCTTCCTTGTTACTGGTGTATATTCTTATTATTGATAATTACCTCAGAGCATCTCTAGGTGCTCAACAGTCCAGACATTACCGTTATTATGAGAATGATCAAACTGTGACACATGAACTGGATGTGATAAAGAAACAAAGAAAGGAGTTATAAACATATTACCTGTGTTCATCACAGCAACAGCAAATCCCAGCAACTGAGCCTGGAATTTCCTATCAGAGGCACCCACCATAACAATATCCTTGCAGACCGAGAGGTACATCTAAATAAAGGAAAAATATGATTGGTATTCCTACAATTCTATTCAATTTGCAAATATCAGGAAAGAAATAAAAAGGAACTTTCATCTTTAGATATATGTATTTGCCATCATTATTTAAATTATTTATCATAAAAATGTTTTTTTTAAAAAAGAGAAAACTAGGAATGAAAATCACCCGTAGACTATGATTTAAACAAGACTGTAAGGTAAAAGAATTCAAAGCATATCTGGGGCTACTAATAAGTTACGTCTTCATAATGGATAAAGAATACTTACGGAGTTGAGGTTCAACAATTAATATACATGGGAAACTAAAATAATTCTGACCTTAGAGAAAACTGAAAGAGAAAAATAATTCTCCCTACAATTCCCTCTAGTGATTTATTGCCCTATGAATGTCCACATGTTCTCAGCATCACCTCACTGCCTTTTGTTATCCTTCTGCTGTAGTTTCATTCACCCTCATCTCCTAGATGCTAGTCTGTCTTCCACCAACCCTGCCTCCTTCCCTCTGCCTGAGGCAAAGAGTGTGCCTACAGTATTACCACATCCAACAATCCAAATAAGAACATACAAATTAGCAGAAGGGGACAACCCCTCAAACCTATTATCATATTCAATAGTATGATGGCTGTCTTGACTACAGAATCAATGTTACATTCCAACCTAAACCCAGTTTTTCAGAAATCTAACTCTACATTAAGGATGTACAAAACTCATCTATGTTGAGGAACAGAATTCAATGACACACAACCCTTAAAGAAAAAAAATCTCTGACATAAAGTCAGTGGTGAGGAAGGCAAATACAATTAGCATTCATTTCAAAAGGTCTAGAATACAAGAGCAAGGATGTGATGCTGAGGCTTTATAAGGCACTGGTGAGGCCTCACCTTGAGTATTGTGAACAGTTTTGGGCTCCTCATCAAAGAAAGGATGTGCTGGCATTGGAGAGGGGTCAGAGGAGGTTCACAAAGATGATTCCAGGAATTAAAGGGTTATCATACGAGGAACATTTGGTGGCTCTGGATCTGTACTCGCTGGAATTTAGAAGGATGCAGGGGCGGGGAGATCTCATTGAAACCTTTTGAATATTGAAAGGCTTAGACAGAGTAGATGTGGAAAGGAAGTTTCCCATGGTGGGGAAAATCTAGGACAAGAGGGCACAGCCTCAGGATAGAAAGGCATCCATTTAAAACAGAGATGTGGAGACATTTCTTTAGCCAAAGGGTGGAAAATATGCGGAATTTGTTACCACAGGCATCTGCGGAGGCCAGGTCATTGGGTGTATTTAAAACAGAGCTTGATAGGTCTTGATTCGACATGGCATCAAAGGTTACGGGGAGAAGGTCGGGGAGTGGGGCTGAGGAGGGAGAAAAAAGGATCAGCCATGATTGAATGGCAGAGAAGACTTGATGGGCCAAATTCTCCTCCGATGTCTTATGATCTCATAAATGGACAGCTCTGCATTTAAATTTTGAACAGTGATTTCAGCCCATAGTCACCTACAAGAAGGAAGATTCTATGCCTATCCATCTGGTCTAAGTACCTCAGGACACTATATTCAATTAAGTCACCTTTCAATTCCTCAAGTGACATCCTGGACATCTCTTATTAACTTCCAGAAGTCTATTTTGTACGTTGACTCTTTGACATCAGCTTGAAAGAGTGGTGGAGGCTTTAGCTTAAAATCTTATTTTAAAAATCTATGGAGTTTATAGATTATAATGCCCAAGGGAAAAAACCTGTGATAAACTTTTTTGTTGTAATGAGTCTTCATACCTTAAACATAAATGACCAAATCTTTAACTTATTGACTAATAATTTCTGAGGTACACATCAACTTTGATGCACAGCATTCACTGATGAGGAGAATTGAAAATAATGGATTCACATTGACAGCTAACTGGCAATTCAGTTGAGAAACATCAGCTAGATGCACTGAATATCAGCATCTGTGTATCTGACCTACCCTTCAGCATTATACCAGATTGAAATCAATGTAAAATAAATAAAACTAATTTCTGCTAATTCACAATGGCAAACTTACATCAACCACTTGTTTTGCAACCTGACTTTGGTGCTCTGACACCTCCATCTCCTTTCCTGGAATATGCATGAACTGCAATACTTTCTCATCAATCCAGCTTGCATTATCTTCAAGAATCAAAAGATAATTTCTATCTTCTGCAGAGATCTGGAAATAATAATTACAAAAAACAAGTGAGGTCTAGAGCTAAAAAGATCTGCAACAGAAGTTAACATTTTAAAATACTGTTAAAATACAAATATACAACTAAACAACTTTTGAAAACCATAATTATTTTAACTTAAAATTCACAACCTCTAAGATATTGAAAAAACAAATGGATATAAATTTCACAAGCACACGATTTTAACTGTGGATAAAATTGCATTACCATTAAAAAACCTCAATTGCCTGTTAAAGAATACAATGCACTATAGCTATAACATTCCCACTTACATTGGGCAATCAGGTCAACATTTTGATATGTACTTTATTTGTTCTACTATTCAAAATTATGGACCGTATGCTATTCAACCCGGCTAATGCCTCAAATTTGTTATTTCACCCTAATCACCATCAATTCCATCTCTTGCTATCCTTATTGTGGTCACACACTTAACTTTTGCTATTGCATTGGCACAAATTATAATAAGATTTCAAGCCAGCAACCAGACTCAGCTGCAACGATGTACAAAAATCCTCCTGACAACTCTGGCTGGAAGAAGAACCTTTCCACCATTTCAAAACAATGGAAATATTTTTTAATGATACTCAAGAAGAAATCATGTTAACATTGATTTACTTAAAGACAACAGACCAGCCATGTATCTCCTGGACTGCTACTGGTAACTCTATTCAAATGAATGAGACCGCACCAGAAGCATCACCTAGGGTAACGTGGACCTATGGGGCCAGTTGTGAAGTAAATTTGCCCCTTCAATGCAGTGAAACCAGCCTTATACTCATAGCTGAGTCCAGTGATAGTAGAGGTCAGATGCACAGAAACAGGCTGGCACTTAGGCTATAGAGAGCTGACAATTTGCTATCAAATCCATGAGATAGTTAACAGAGTGATCTCACTCATTATGATTTGGTTTCTGTTAACTATGAACCTGATAAACTTGGAGTGTATTAGAGTACACACAAAATGTGGGGGGAACTCAGCAGGTCAGGCAGAATGCATTCCGTTACTTTGTGTGTGTAATTTTGGATTTCCAGCATCTGCAGAATTCCTATTTATAAGAAAGTACTTGTCCTTAACAAATTCCATATAATTTGAAGAATTAAATAAAGGACCTTTGGCAACTAATTCAATAACATCTCTGAGGACCTATCCTGGGCCCAACGTATTGATGCAGTTATAAAGAAGGCAGGACAATGGCTCTATTTCATTAGGAGCTTGAGGAGATTTGTTATGTCACCAAAGACATTCACAAATGTCTACAGATGTACTGTGGATAGCATTCTAACATAAGGGGGAGGGGGTCACAGTGCAGGATCAAAATAAGCTGCAGAGAGTTGTGAACTCGGTCAGCTCCATCATGGGTGCTAGTCTCCCCAGCATCCAGGACATCTTCAAAGGAGCGATGCCTCAAAAAGGCAGCATCCATCATTAAGGACCCCCCATCGCCAAGGATATGCCCTCTTCCAATTGCTACCATCAGGGAGGAGGTACAGGAGCCTGACGGCACACACTCAATGATTCAGAAGCAGCTTCTCTCCCTTTGCCATCAGATTTCTGAATGGACTTTGAACCCATGAACACTAACTCACTGCTTTTTTTTTGCACTACTTATTTATTTTAACTTTATTACTGCAATTCACAGTATTTATTATTATGCCTTGTAATGTACTGCAAATTTCACAACATATGACGGTGATATTAAACCTGATTCCTAAGACTGAAGAACAGAATTAGAGCGGAGAAAGAATATCATAAATCTTCTGTGGGACAGAGACTTACTGTAATAAATAACAACAAATTATCCATGGCACTGATCAACACAAGTAGTCTAACATTAGTTGGAACCTTGCTATTTACATAAAGTTTGCAGTTGGTAGTACCAAAGGATCTTAAATACCCATTTAATATCTGCATTGTTTCACCCTCTGACGGATGTTCCCTTTGTTCACCCATTGTCCTCCCCATATCCTGCTCAATCAAAATTAACTGGCTTTTTCCCTTTTTCAGATCTCATTAAAGGTCTTCAGTTTGAAAGTTTTCTTTCTTTTTTCACAGATGTTGCTTCATCTGCTGAGATTTTTGCAGCTTTTTTGGTCATGAAATTTTACTTGATAAAGAAATGAAATGTAGCGCCTGGGTTTGCAATAATCAAGACTAAATAGCGTAAAGCAAAATATGTCTGCCAATCAAAAAAGGAAATGTGTGGCCTTGGACACCAGAAATACTGGTATCACACAGTAGGTTCAAAATCATTTATAATGCTGTGCTTTTACAATAAGCATTTTACAGATTATCCATCCTATCCGATTTTGCTGAATGATATTCCCTGGCCTTTATTGTTAATTGAATTTTTGTTGAACCTAGAATAAAATGCTAAATTATCTTTCATATTTTAATTCCACTTCATCCCTGCTGCTTAACCCCCAAATGATATGCACTGTATTGTTCTGTGTTTTAATATACACTTCTGCATTGCAACCAATAAAATAAAAGCTGAAGAGTTTGAGTCATATGATGATGCTTGCAAAAATCTGATTAAATACTGGTATTTTCAGCTTCTAGAACATATTTCAAGCATTTCACCTGGAAACTGATATGTTATCCCACTAAATTATATTAAGACTGCATTACCTACTGCTGAAACCACATTCAGAATATCTTCAAGGGGAAAATTTGCTTCAGGCTTTAGTAAAAGAAACTTACTTCTAAATCAATTTTCATTAATACACGTCACTTACCTTGTTATGTAAATGGATAGTTAATCGACAATGTAAACTAAAAGCCCTGAGCGCTGTATCCAAATTTATATCATGAAGCATCATTTCTGATGTACTCAGAAAGGAAACCAGGAGTTCCTAGAAAACAAGTTAACTCAAGGATTATACCAACAATTAAGCAACTTAATAACTGCCACTAATAGATTTCAATAATAAATGGAAATTAATGTTATGAAAACCCAGTTAACAAGTTAGGAACAGCTTCTTTCCCTCTACAATCAGGTTTCTGATTAGCCCATAAACACTAAATTGTTATTCTTTTTTCTTGCACTATTTATTTGCTATGATATAGATTTTTATATTTTCTCACTGTGTTGCTGCCACAAAATAAATTTTACATCTTATGTCAATGACAATAAATCTGCTTCCGATTCCACTTCACCTCTGGGAAACAAATTGGATTGTCAGAAAATGCTACTTTACCTCAGATCAGTGTCTATAAACAGCATTAACAGTAAAAAAAACTTGAAAATCCATTTTGCTCTGGTATGGAGGGAAGTATATAGCAAGGACTCCAGCTATAAATGTCCAGATATATTTTAATTAAAGTCACAATAGCATCTTCAGTGACTATAATTGTGCATTTCCCTCTCTATTTACAGCCTCCACATCTTATAAACACAATTGAGTATTTTTTGAAGAGGTGACTAGGTATGATGGATATTCTCTACATGGGCTTTAAATAAGGCATTTGACAAGGTCCTCATGATCGGCAAATCCACATGATTAAGGTGCTAGGGATCCACAGTGATAATGGCTTAGATTCAAGATTTGCTTGCCCATAGAAAGGTTTTTTTAGGCAATGTCTATGACCAATGGTGTTCCACAGAGAGCAGCGCTGGAGCCTCTATAAATTATTTGGAAGAAATAATTTGGGTAGTAAGTTTGCTGACAATTAAAAAAACAATGGTGAAGTTGTGAACTGGTAGAGGGCTATCAAAGGATATGGCAGATATGGGCAGAGAAATGGGAGATAGGAGTTTAATCTGAGCAAATGTGAGGTGTTGCATCTTGCAAGGTCAAATGCAAGGAAAATACATACAGTTAATGGCAGGACCTTTAAAAGCATTGATATATAGACTGGTCTTAGGATCCGAGTTCATAGATCATGAAAGAGGCCAAGCAAGTAGATAGGGTGGGAAAGAAGGTATATAGTATGCTTGCATTTATTGCTCAGGGTATTGAGTTTCAGAATAAGGAAACCAGACAAAATCGATAACTGCCTCAGAAAAGCAGCCAGCATAATCCAAGACCTCACCCATCCCAGACATGCCCTCTTATCTCCTCTTCCAAGGGTAGAAGATACAAAAACCTGAAAGCACGTAACACCAGGGTCCCGGATAGCTTCTTCTCAGCTGTTTAAGACCTGTTGAATGGTTCTCTAGTACTCGATCTCACAATCTATGTATTAATGATCTTTCACCTTATTATTTACCTGCACCTTTTCTGTAGCTGTTGCATTTTATCCTAATAATGTTTTAACTTGTTCTTCTTCAATGCATTGTATAAATGATTTGATCTGTATGAACAGTACCCAAGACAAATTTTCCATTGCATCTCGGTAAATGTGACAATAATGAACCAATTCCAATTCTAATTCCAAGTCTTGTTGTAGCTATATGAAACTTTGGTTTGGCCACACTTGGAGTATTGTGTGCAATTTGCATTCCTTCATTACAGGAAGGATGCTCTGGCTTTGGAAAAATTACAGAAGATGTTTAACTAGATGTTGCCTGGATTAGGGGATTATCAGCTATAAAGAGACTTGGGCTATTTTCTCAAAAGTGCTGATGGCCAAGTGGAAATCTGAGAAAAGTTTATAAAATCATGAAAGTTATTCTTAGGGTAGATAGTCAGAGTCTTTTTCTCAGGGTAGAAATGTATTCTCATAAATAAATTCCATCATGTCCTCTCTCCTCTGCTCATACAGCCTTCTCCACTCAATTATCCTTTCTGCTAACTTTCCATTTTTGTCTGATTTCACCTGTGTCATGCTATGGGAAGTCAAGTGCACAATAATTTCTATGACAAGATAAAATAATTATTGTTGCTGCAGCGTTCAAACATTGCATGCCAAGAATTAGTACTCAACCTTTCTTTAAATTACCTTCATAGCTGCCAAGGCCTTCAGAAGCTGTGTCAGTTTTCTTTGTGGCAAATCCAACAAGCATTCTCGACTCATTATATTAGTCAGTATATATTCTAAAAATTTTATTGCCAACTCCAGTTTGGGTTGTACCATTTCTTGGATTCGAACTTTACGTGGTTGGATCTTCTTGTTCTGGAAGATAAATCAAGATATACTTTTGTCACTTTCTAACAATGATTTGACAAGTCAAAGACAACCACAATTTTATAACTCTTGCACATTGCCAAGTTCCTGAAACTCACGTAACGTTTCCTAAAAATTAAACAATCATAATTATTTATATCACTAATTACTATTACTTCCCTATCACTAAAGAAAAATATATTCTTGTGGCACCAGTCAGTAGAAAGGTCAATTTAAAAGTTCCTACTAACTACCGATTTTAAATAGTTTTCATTCTTTGGAATATCAGTCTCCAGGTTAAAATGTGAAGTGTAACCAATGAGGAAGGAAGGGCAATGGGATAAAAATAACAAATGAGTGCCCGACTCTTTTTATACCAGTGTGGAGCAACAGAAACCTCTCAACTCATTAGGGTACGACTCTGAAACAAGTTCAATTTTTGTTATATACTTCAGTAGAATTTAAATTATACCAGGAAACAACTGATCAAGAGGGTCAAAGGGAGGCTATACATAAACATTTTAACGCCAAATAGTCAACTCCAAAACACGTGGTAGACTAACACTAGAAGTTCAATGTTATTGGAAACTAGAAATCTTGTTTGTCAAGATTGTCTTCACATTTAGGTATTTATATACAGATGGCCCCCGTTTTCTGAACATTCGCTTTACGACACCTCGCTGTTACGAAAGACCTACATTAGTTACCTGTTTTCGCTAACAGAAGGTGTTTTCACTGTTACGAAAAAAGGCAGCGCACGCCCAAACAGCCAAGCTCCTCCCCTGGAACTGCATTCCAGCCGCCATTACTTAAACACATGCTTTACCTTGATTTATTTTGTGCATCCGTTAGCAAGATGAGTTCTAAAGTATCGGAAAATCCTAAGAGAGCTCGCAAGGGTGTTACACTTAGCGTAAAGCTAGACATAATTAAGCATTTCGATCGTGGTGAACTTAGTAAGGACATTGTCTACGCGTTGAACTTGTCTGAGTCCACCATTCGCACTATTTATACGCAGACAGAAAGAATTTTGGAAGCTGCCGATGTTACTGTTGGTTCTGCTCGTAGCAAAGTGGTCTCTCTTAGTCGGCATCCAATAATGGATAAAATGGAAAGTCTGTTGCTTGAGTGGATTGATGGGTGTACAAAGCGTGGTGTTCCTTTAAGTTTTCTTATACTTAAGGAGAAATCAGTCAGTCTTTTTAATAAGCTGAAACAGAAAGCACTGGACGATGGTGATGAAAGTGTTGCAAAAGTGGAATTTAAAAGTAGTCATGGGTGGTTTGATCGGTTTCTGAGGCGAGGGCAGCTTCATAGTTTAATGTTTACCAGAGAGAGTGCTTCGGCTGATACTCAAGCTGCCGAAAAGTTCCCAGCAGAACTGAAGAAAATAATTACAGAAGATGGTTATTCACATAAGCAAGTGTTTAACTGTGACGCAACTGCAATTTATTGGAAAAAATTGCCAAGCAAGACATTTATTTGGATAGAAGAAAAGCGCCACAGGTGATGCTGTCCTTAAGCCTCTACTAGTGTACCATTCAGAAAATCCCAGGGCACTTAAAGGCATTGATAAGAAAACACTTCCCGTTGTGTTCTGTTCACATCCAAGTGCTTGGAATACCCAAATGCTTTTTTCTGAGTACGAGTGGATATGTTAGTCCTTTTGTTGAAAAATACTGTAGAGAAAATAACCTCGATAATAGGAGTCTTGTGATTGTGGATAATTGTGCTGCTCATCCAACTGGCATTACCGAGTATGGCAGTAACATTCGTGTTGCGTTCTTACCGCTGAATACGACATTGTTGCTGCAGCCGTGCGACCAAGGCCTAATAGCCACAATTAAGGCTTACTATACGCAAAATGTGATGCGTTTTATTGTAAGTACCATTGACAGAGAGGGCAACTCTGAAGCGTTTTTGAGAGAGATCTGGAAAGAATACAATATAAAATTGGCAATCGCCAACATTGGAGATGCTCTTGATAGGCTAACAGTCTCGATGAGATCCGGTAAGTGAAACTACACTGTGCATACATTATTTCTACTTTATATAGGCTGTGTATTTTTATGTGTTATTTGGTAAGATTTGGCAGCTTCATAGCTTAAAGGTTACTAGAGAGAGTGTTTCTGCCCAGAGCGCTTCCACTGACAGTGCTGCCGTGAGATTTTTGCTGCGCTAGACAGTGCTGCAATTTGCAGAAAAGTATTTCTACTTTATATAGGCTGTGTATTTATTATATCATTCCTGCTTTTACTATATGTCACTGTTATTTTAGGTTTTATGTGTTATTTGGCACGATTTTGTAGGTTACTTTTTGGGTCTGGGACCGCTCAAAAGTTTTCCCCATATTAATAAATGGTAATTGTTTATTCACTTTACGACTTTCCAGCTTATGAACCGTTTCATAGGAATGCTCTACCTTCGGATAGCGGGGGAAACCTGTATTCTCTTTTATCTGTAGTACATGTTTCCCCCACTATCCGAAAGTACAGCGTTCCTATGAAACCTTTGGTAAGCCGAAATGGCGTAAAGCAAAGAAGCAATTACCATTAGTTTATATGGGAAAAATTTTTCAGTGTTCCCAGACCCAAAAAATAACTTACCAAATCATACCAAAAATTGGCACGCACACGCATGCGCACACACCTGCCCGCGCAAGGCTTCATGGTCATGGTAGTCTTTCTCAGGGTAAACACAAGTTTAAAGCAGGCACCTTTTACCATAAAAGCGAAAATCCTCTTCGGATTTCTTTTGGTTAGCAAAAACAGGTACAAATGTAGGTCTTTTGTAAAAGCAAAGTGGCGTAAAGTGAACTTTCGTAAAGCGGGGGACACCTGTGTTCTGAATCTCTCCGAAATACTCTACATTTTCCATTGTTCTTCTAAAGATCTAATTAAATCAAACCTAGAGTACAAGACTACAATTTTCATTCCATTATTATTCCTTTATAAGAAAAATTGGTGACAAAAATTCTTCTGGTATATGAAGCATACGAAGCACTTAAAATTTTTAAAGAATTATCTGACCTTTTGAGGAAGCCCCTCTGTCAGCCAATCAGTAATCAGCTCAACCACATGTCCGACTTTTCCCCACTGACATAGGCAGTCTATCAATGAAGAATACTTATTCTCATCAGCGTCTTTATCCAAATTTCTTAACTTTGAGAGTACACCACAACTGAAAGAGATGATTAACAGGGTCCAAATAATCAAAATCATGAAAATGAATTTTTGTACATCAATTTAACATCTTCCTGGTTGTTATCTATAAATTGAGAGAACAAATTAGTTGCCTTTATTTGCCACAATGAGAACAATTTGCTAATTCAGTAGTTTAATCACTCACTACCAATAAACAAAGAGACTAATATCTACCATAACATGGTTCTTTCAGAAAAAATTTGCACACAAGCGAACACATATGTAGATGATCCCATACATACATACATCTAATAACTCTATCAATGAAGACTAGCAAAGTACTAGCAACATTCCAAGAAATGCTATCTTCTAAGTGTTCCCGACCAGTCACACACTAAGCTGACTTGGAAACAGTCTTGATCAAAATGCCAAAATTCCTTACATGAGCATTGTGAGAGTACTATCAGCACAAGTATTACACCAACTCACAAAGGTGCTTTACCACCATCAACAACGATTAGAGATAAACATTAAACATGGGCTTTGCGAGCAACGTCAACATTTACTGAGTGAAATAAAAGGTACTCAATTCCTAAATTTAAAATGTCTTTACATTTGTTATCCAAAGAACCATGATTGGCTGAATTAAATAATTGTTAGACAAATAAAGAATAAGAAATAAAAGTGGACCATTCAAACCAAAACTGGTCTGCTATTCAATTCAATCATAGCTGAGTTGCATCCAAATTCAAATTTTCCATATCTTTAATGTCCTGTGATATACAGTACTTATCTAACAGATACGCTTAACCTTAAAACCTCCAACTGGCCCACAATTCTTATCATTTTAGGAGAGAAAATGCCAATTTCTTCAAACCTCCCTGGGGGGAGAAAATAATTTCCACAACTTCCTTCCTAAATATCCATGTTTTTGTTGTTAGATAATATCCCCTTATTCTTGCTCCTCAAAGGAAATGCTTTCCTGTTCATCTTTTTGAGTACTTTTAACGCAACAGTCACCAATTTTTTCATGCCATGGACACCATTAAGCAATGGGTGCGTGGACCCCAGGTTAGGAACCCCCTGCTTTAATGTATCAAATACTTAAACAGAGTAGTTAATAATAAATACCTAAAAATGGCTGAAAATATGTTCAGCTACTTAAAACAATTAAAATTAACATTACAAAGTGATGTTCTCTGGCAAATGCAAAAAAAGATCAATCAATTTATGTCTATCACTAATATGGATAGAAAAAAATCACTTAAAGTTTAAAGAGCAATACATAAACTTAATTCCATTTGCTTCCAAAACTTTCAATATTTTAAGCTTTACAGCATTTTTTAAAAATTTAATTTTGAAACAGCATGCAATTTCCTGGTCAATGATGCAATGAGTTAATTTTATACAAAACCTTGTGGTCTAGAAAGCCTGCTATGTAGGATAAAGTAATAAAATTTTATTAAAATACAATTATTTTATTGTGCAGACTGTGTACTTCGAATTTTCATCCAGATCATCTGTATTTATATTATATATCTGCATAACTTAAGTTATGAAAGCATCTTTGCTTGACTCTTCTTCCTGATTGACTGCTCTCAGCTTACAGCCAACATGCTCAGTTGATGTCACCCATCTATTCTGATTTTCTCAAAATGAGGAAAGAATTTTGAAGCCACTGTACCTGAAGGTGAGAACTGCTGTTGCAGGCATGAATGAAGCCAGAATTATTAAGGGGACAGTACAACGGTCATCCTGTAAAAATGCAAACAATTTGGTCTGAACACAAAATACGAGTACAGACATTTTACACCTTGCCCAAACACACAAATTAAATTATCTGATAGAGAGCTTAGTGACATGGTGTCATTGCAACAATCTTCTCCTCAATGTCAAAGGAGTTGTTCATCAAGTTCAGGAAGTGGGGTGCTGCACATGCTCCCCTCGATATTAACAGTGCTGACATGGAGAGGGTTCTCAATCTCAGCACTGCTGATATAGAAGGGAGCATGTGCAGTACCCCACACCCAAAGTGTGAGAGCTTCAACTTCTTAAGAATGAACATCAGCGATAGCCTGTTCTGGTCCAAACACATTGATGTAATGGCCAAGAAAGCTCACCAATGCCTCTACTTCCTCAGGAAGCTAAAGAAATGTGTCCATTTTGACCCTCACCAACTCTTATTGATATACCACAGAAAACATCCAACCCAGACGCATAATGGCTCGGTATGGCAACTGTGTTTCATGTGATGTGTATAAAAAATGGACGGCTATGTGGAAGGGAAGAGTTAGATTGATCTTAAGAGTAGGCTAAAAGATCAGCCAAAGCGACTTGTGCTATAATGTTCTATGTGATCATATGAAACAGCATTAATTGCTTTAATGGACAGCTCAGCACAACATAGAAACCAGGTTCTTCTCTAAGGACTCTGTCAATACTTCTCACTGTCTCAGTAATCAATGACTTCACCCACACAGGCCATTCTCTCTTTTCCTCTCACCCATCGAGCAGAAGATACAAAAACCAGAGAACATATACCATCAGGCTCAATGACAGCTTCAACTCTGCTGCAATGGTTTTCTAGTAAAATATAATAGACACTTGACCTCACAATCTGCCTTGTTAAGATCTGGCACTTTATTGTTTATCTGCACTGTAGATCTTACACTTTATTCTGCATTATTATTGTTTTTACCTTGTTCTACCCCAATGCACTATGCAGTGATTTGATCTGTATGAACAATATGCAAGAAAAACGTTTCACTATATCTCGGTACATGTAATAATAAAGCAATACTAGTAAACAAAACCAAAACATAACTATTTTCAGTCCATTTGAAATATGGTTAACAATTAACAAGAAGACATTTTACCGTTAAATTTTTAAAATATTCAGGCAGCACAGTTGCAAACTTTGCAACTGTGTAGTTTTTAGCTTCTTCATTTTCATTCAGTGCCTTTTGGATGCTCTTCCATAAAATAACAATAATTTCCAGTAAGCTAGCCATTGTGGCACCATCATTCACTGACAGCACACTATCCAGCACCTGTTGGAAAAGATCATTGGTTTTCAACTTTTCAGTTAAAAGCATTTAAGTTTCTCTTTTCAACTCTTTCCCCCTTCAAATTTCTTCCATATCCTGGCATCAAATCTACTTTCCAAAACAAAAAAAAACAGATTGAGCTCCAAAACCTAAGAAAAGGCAAATTAAAATATTTGAAATGCTAGAAGAATGGCTATGACGGTTCGATTGAAAAAAAGTGACAATAGCAATGCACTGTTGCTCATGTCTACAGATCTCCAATAGAAGTATAAGTTGTTCAAATATCACACATATATTAAAGGTAACACCATTTCTTTTCAGCTGACACTGAAGTGCATACTATGTTTAATTTAGATTTCAATGTTAAACACCAAACTCTAACTCTGATAAATATGCTTATTCAGAGGCAGGATCGTTAGGGGAAAAAGCTACTATTTAATCATGGTGATTTAAAATTTTTATGCCATTTAGTACGATACAACAATTATGAGGCATCTCCAGTGTAATATTTTAAATGCTAAAACAGAGATAGCAGTACTGTTTGAATAGGGTTTAATCAGATGAACAAGGAAAAAATCTAAGGGTTTAGTCAAAGATCTAAGTAGAAGAACAGCACCCTCACCAGAGTTAGCGAAAGAGACAATGCAGTTAAACAGCATACATCTCAAACATTGTATTGATTCTCAGTCAGTAAATGGTGTGATTATTGGTCACAAACAATTTTAAAATATGATAAAAGTATAAACTTAACAGTACCGATCCTCACTTTTTCATTCATTAACACAAATGCAAAATCAAAATATTTATTTTAACTGATTCAAAGCAGTCATTTGTTAATATCCAGTCACTGAACCTATGTGTGATTACTGTTTCTATCTTGAAGCTTTCTGCTGAAAATCACAAGTTCTCAAGCTAGGAGCAGAATAGTCATAGAGCACTACAGCACAGAAGTACTCTCTTCAGCCCATTTAGTCCATGCCAAATTATTATTCTACCTAGTCTCATCGACCTGCACCCAGATCATAGTTGTCAATACCCCTTCCATCTTTGTACGTGTCAAATTTCTCTTAAATGCCAAAATAGAACCCACATCCACCACGTTCCCTGGCAGCTCTTTGCACACTTTCATCACCCTTTAAAAGAAGTAGTTCCCCTAAACATTTCATCTTTCACCCTTATCCCATATGAGTTCTAGTCTCAGCCAACTGCACTGGAAAAGCCTGTGTGCATTTATCTCACAGTATCGATATCCCTCATAATTTTAGCAAATCTTCCCGGATTCTCCAACACTCCAGGAAATTAAGTCCTAACCTGTTCAACCTTGCCCTATAACTCAGGACCTCAAGTCCCAGCAATATCCTTGTAAATTTTCTCTGCACTCGTTCCGTCTTATTGGTAACTTTCCTCTACATAGGTGACCAGAAATGCACACAATACTCCAACTTGGGCCTCACCAATGTCTTATATAAATTCAATATTACATCTCGTACTCAGTACTTTGATTTACAAAAGTCAATGTGCTAAATGCTCTCGTTATGACCCTATCTACCTATGATGCCACTGTACAATGACCTTTTACCTTTCCCAAAGGTCTGGCATTACTGGGGAACACTTTTGTGATTTCTCTTTTCTATTTATCCACCCTACTTTAATTTCACCAGGCAATATAAAAGCACAAATGAAAATAATTCACCTTCATATAAAACAAGCTCGAATATTTGTCGAAGGAAGTATACAGTGCACTTACGCTGATATTTTCCTTCTGATGTTCGTCATCATCAATATCACTTTCATTATGGGCTGCCCTCTGAATACAGGCATTCAAACATCGGCGAATCACCAGCATCAACTTGGCTGTTAAAGAAAAAAAAAAATACAGTGATGAGGCAGCATTCACTGTCAAGCACTGAAAATTTCTGCAGAACACCCATTTCTTGTGAATAAATATTATTCCCCATATCACATTTTAATCTCAAAATTTATGAAGAAAACTTGTAGCCTTCATGAAGATATATTGTTAGGTAAATATTTTATAATAGAGTAAAATACATAAACAGCTTCCTATCATATTTATCCACAGTCAGATAATCTAGTTTGACATTTCAGTATACTGGAGATAAGATACCAAACTTCCAACTGTCCTCAGGTGAACATAACAGTTTCTGTGACACGACTTCAAACAGGCCAGGAGCTTTCATCCCTTTGTTCTAGCCAATAACCATCCTTAACCATCAGGTACAAACATTTGAAACACAGAAAACCTACAGCACAATACAGGCCCTTCGGCCACAATGCTGTGCCGAACATGAACTTACTTTAGAAATTACCCATAGCCCTCAATTTTTCTAAGTTCCATGTACCCATCCAAAAGTCTCTTAAAAGACCATATTGTATCCGCCTCCACCACCATCGCTGGCAGCCCATTCCATGCACTTACCACTCTCTGCGTAAAAAACTTAACCCTGACATCTCCTCTGTACCCGCTTCCAGGCAACTTAAAACTGTGCCCTCTTGTGTTAGCCATTTCAGCCCCAGGAAAAAGCCTCTCACTATCCACGCGATCAATGCCTCTCATCATCTGAAACACCTCTATCAGGTCACCTCTCATCCTCCATCATTCCAAGGAGAAAGGGGCAAGTTCACTCAACTGATTCTCGTAAGGCATGCTCCCCAATCCAGGGAACATCCTTGTAAATCTCCTCTGCACCCTTCCTAGTTTCCACATCCTTCCTATAGTGAGGTGACCAGAAATGAACACAGTGACGTCTGACCAGGGTCCTATATAGCTGTAATATTACCTCCCAGCACTTGAACTCAATCCCACAGTTGATGAAGGCCAATACACCATTCGCCTTCTTAATGACACTGTCAACTTGTGCAGCTGCTTTGAGTGTCCTATGGACTCGGACCCCAAGATCCCTCTGATCCGCCACACTGCCAAGAGTCTTACCATTAATACTATATCTTGCGATCATATTTGACCTACCAAAATGAACCACCTCACACTTATCTGGGTTGAACTCTATCCGCCACTTCTCAGCCCGGTTTTTCCTATCGATGTCCCGCTGTAACCTCTGACAGCCCTCCATACTATCCACAACACCTCCAACCTTTGTGTCACCAGCAAGTTTAAGAACACCTCCCTCCACTTCTTCATCCAGGTCATTTATAAAAATCACAAAGGGAAGGGGTCCCAGAACAGATCCCTGAGGCACACCACTGGTCACCGACCTCCATGCAGAATATGACCTGTCTACAACCACTCTTTGCCTTCTGTGGGCATGCCAATTCTGGATCCACAAAGCAATGTCCCCTTGGATCCCATGCCTCCTTGCTTTCTCAAGAAGCCTTGCATGGGGTACCTTGTCAAATGCCTTGCTGAAATCCATATACACTATATCTACTGCTCTACCATCAATGTGTTTAGCCACATCCTCAAAAAATTCAATCAGGCTCGTAAGGCACGACCTGCCTTTGACAAAGCCATGCTGACTATTCCTACTCATATTACGCCTCTCCAAATGTTCAAAAATCCTGCCTCTCAGGATCTTCTCCAACAACTTACCAACTACTGAAGTAAGACTCACTGGTCTATAACTTCCTAGGCCATCTCTACTCCCTTTCTTAAATAAGGGAATAACATCTGTAACCCTCCAATCCTCTGGAACCTCTCCCGTCCCCATTGATGATGCAAAGATCGTTGCCAGAAGATCAGCAATCTCCTCCCTTGCTCCCTACAGTAGCCTGGGGTATATCTCGTCTGGTCCTGGTCATTTATCCGACTTGATGCTTTAAAAAACCTCCAGCACATCCTCCTTCTTAATGTCTATATGCTTAAGCTTTTCAGTCCACTGTAAGTCATCCCTACAGTCATCGCCAAGGTCCTTTTCTGTAATGAATACTTTGCTTCAGTATTCACTAAGTACCTCCGCTACTTCCTCCAGTTCCATACACACTTCTCCAATGTCACACTTGACTGGTCTTATTCTCCCACGTCTTATCCCCTTGCTTTTCACACACTTGGAGAATGCCTAGGGGTTTTCCTTAATCCTGCTCGCAAAGGCCTTCTCATGGACCCTTCTGTCTCTCCTAATTTCATTAAGCTCCTTCCTGCTAGCCTTATAATCTTCTAGACCTCTATCATTACCTAGTTTCTTGAAGCTTTCGTAAGCTTTTCTTTTCTTCTTGACTAGATTTTCAACAGCCTTTGTACACCATGGTTCATGTACCCCACCATCGTTTTCCTGTCTCACTGGAACGTACCTATGCAGAACACTACACAAATATCCCTTGAACATTTGCCACATTTCTGCCGTACATTTCCCTGAGAACATCTGCTCCCAATTTATGCTTCCAAGTTGCTGCCTGATAGTTTCATATTTCCCCTTACTTCAATTAAACATTTTCCTAACTTGTCTGTTCCTATCCCTCTCCAATGCTCTGGTAAAGGAGAGAGAATTGTGATCTTATCTCCAAAATGCTCTCCCACTGAGAGAACTGACACTGACCAGGTTCATTTCCCAATACCAGCTCAAGTACAGCCTCTCTTCTTGCAGGCTTATCTACATATTGTGTCAGGAAACCTTCCTGGACACACCTAACAAACTCCACCCCATCTAAACCCCTTGCTCTAGAGAGATGCCAATCAATATTGGGGAAATTAAAATCTCCCATCACAACAACCTTGTTATTATTGCAGTGTTCCAGAATCTGTCTCCCTATCTGCTACTCAATGTCCCTGTTACTAATGGGTGGTCTATAAAAAACTCCTAGTAGAGTTATTGACCCCTTCCTGTTTCGAACTTCCAGCCACAGAGACTCAGTAGACAATCCCTCCATGACTTCCTCCTTTTCTGCAGCCGTGATACTATCTCTGATCAGCAAGTGCCACACCCCCACCTCTTTTGCCCCCCACCCTGTCCTTTCTGAAACGTCCTAAAACCTGGCACTCTAAGCAGCCATTTCTGCCCCTGAGCCATCCAAGTCTCTGTAATGGCCATATCATAGCTCCAAGTACTGATCCATGCTCTAAGCTCATCTACTTTGTTCATGGTACTCCTTGCATTAAAACAGACACATCTCAAACCATCAGAATTTGGCATTCCTTTTCTATCAACTGCTTATTCTCCCTCTCACACTGCCTACAAGCTTTCTCTATTTGTGAGCCAACTGCCCCTTCCTGTCCCTTCAGTTCAGTTCCCAACCCCCAGCAATTCTAGTTTAAACTCTCCCCAATAGCCTTAGCAAACCTCCCTCCCAGGATATTGCCCCCCTCAGGTTCAAGTGCAACCCATCCTTATTGTACAGGTCATACCTGCCCCAAAAAAGATCCCAATGGTCCAGAAATCTGAATCCCTGCCCCCCGCTCCAATCTCTCCATCACACATTTATCCTCCACTTAACTTTATTCCTATACTCATTGTTGCATGGCACAAGCAGTATTCTGAGAATACTACCCTTGTTGTCCTGCTTCTCAGCTTCTTTCCTAACTCCCCGTAATCTGTTTTCAGGACATCCTCCCTTTTCCTACCCATGTTGTTGGTACCAATATGTACCACGACCTCTGGCTGCTCACCTTCCCACTTCAAGATATGTGGTGACCCCCTAACTATAAAGTCCCCTATCACTGTTGCCATCCTCTTCCTTTCCCTATACTTCTGAGCCACAGGGCCAGGCTCTGTGCCAGAGACCCAGCCACTGCTGCTTCCCCCAGGTAGGTCACCACCTTCCCCCCCGCCCCCCCCAACAGTACTCAAACAGGAGTACTTATTGTTAAAGGGGACAGCCACAGGGGTACTCTCTGGTATCCGACTCTTGCCCTTCCCTTTCCTGACTGTTACCCACTTATCTGTCTCCTGAGGCCCCAGTGTGACTACTTGCCTATAGCTCCTATCTAGCACCTCCTCACTTTCCCTGACCAGATGAAGGTCATCCAACTGCATCTTCAGTTCCCTAACCTGATCCCTAAGGACCTGCAGCTCCACACACCTGGTGCAGATGTGGCTGTCTGGGAGTCTCCCGGATATTCCACATCCAACACCCAGTACAGATCACCGGCCTCACAGACATATTTCCTATTCTTATTCTTCACAAGGAACTTATTGAAGCCCCGTTGAGCCAAAGCCTTCCTAGTCTGACACTTGCTCTATAAAGCTGTCTTCTTTTTAAATTCTTCCTGCCAGTCTAACATGCTGACCTCCATGCCCCTGGGCAGATGTGCCTCGATCAAAGCGCTGAAGAAAAAAATGCTCTCCTTTTACATTCTTCTCACCAGTCTAACTTGCTGATGTCCACACGCCTGCTCAGTCATGCCTCGTGTAATGTAAACCAATTTGATCTATTGGTTTACATTACTCTCATTACATAGATTGAATAAATATTCTTCATTAACTAACATTTACAAGGCTTCTTTAAAGGAATAAAGCATCCCGAATGTTTCACTGAAATATTAAACTAAATTTAATAACAAATCTCTTAAGGGGAAAGGACAGATAGCCAAAATGTTAAACCTAGAGGAAGATATTAATTGTTGAAGAAGAGAACGCAGTCAAGTGGTGGAGACATTTGAGATGGAATCCTGGAGCTGAAGGCTTAGCTTCTGAAATGAAAGCTGCAAAAGATAGCGAAGAAAATTGTGACACACGAAAATGCAGGATTGATCTGAGAGGTGCTAGCCTGATAGAAGTTATTGGGATAGGGAAGTACTATGGAGTTACTTGAAAACAAACATAAGGATTTTAAAAATGAGGAAAAAGGCGACTACTTTAGAGCAACAAGCATGAATCAGATGGGTGAATGGGTACATGCAAATTGGGATGTACAGTTTTGAAAGAACTCGGTGAAAGACTGTTCAGGAAAACTTAGAACATTCAAGTCCAAAGGCTAAAAAAAAAGCACGGATGAGTGTTTCAGCGGCAGTTGTGCAAAAGTACATAACTGACAGAAAAGTATATTCAAGAATTGCACGATTCTGAAAAGTATTACAGAAATGTGTTTTCTTTTTCATATTTTTCCATTACATGGAAGGCCAGCAGTCTATCAAGTATGTACCACCTCTTCTGTTTCCCCATTTATAAGCCATTTTCTCTCATGCACCCATCAACTTCCCCTGATCCTCCTACCAGCCACCCAAAATAATTTGATTTTTAGCGACTGATAAAGTGTCTTACCAATATTTGTAGGTGCAGTGTGTTCATGTGCATATTGATAAAACTTCCTTGCTGCCATAGGATTCATTTGCAGCAGGGTAACACATCGTTCACACCATATTTCATCAGGTTGATTCACAGGAAAAAAGGAATTAAATAAAAGATTAACAATACGCCTTGCCACTGGTCGAGAATCAAGCTCCAATCGGGCCAAAAGATGTTCCATTGGGCATATTTTCCAAAACTTCATTTAAAAAGAAAAACACAAATAATTTCATTAATGCAAGTCAAATGGAAATATACTTATAACAAAGCACCAAATTTCCTCCCTCTTGTATGACTTGTGTTAAAATTTTCTATTATTTGGCTACGAGGAGGTGTAGAGGAATAAGATAGATTGGCTAGTTGAGTGGTTTTGCAACAATCTTGCACTCAGGGTCAGCAAGACCAAAGACTTTTTGCAGATTTTTGGAAAGGAAAGTTGAGAAAACACACACCAGTCATCATTGCGGGGTCATCAGTAGAAAGGGCAAGCTGCTTCAAGTTTCTAGGCATCAACATCTCAGAGGATCTATCCTGGGTCCAACACATTGATGCAATCATGAAGAAGGCATGCCAGTGGCTATACTTCACTAGGATTTTTAAAAAGATTTGGTATATCCACCAAAGACTCCAGCAAATCAGCAGGCATGTAAATTAGAGAACATTCCAACCAGTGGCATTACTGGTTGGTATGGATACTCAAATGCACAGCATCTGAAGAGGACTGTAGACTCAGCTAGCTACATCAAGGGCACAAACATCCCCATCTTCAAAATATAGAGACTTAAGACAGCAAAATCCATAATTAAGAACTCTCATTATCCAAGACATGCCCTCTTCTCATTACTACCATCAGGGAGGAAGTAAAGGATACTTAAGACCCAAATGCAACATTTTTAGAACTTCTTTCCCTCTGACATCAGATTTCTGAATGGTCTATGAACACCACCTCAATATTTTTTTCTTTTGCACTATTTATTTTTGTGACTTTCATGTCTTGCACTGTACTGCTGCCACAAAACAAATTTCACGTTATACATCAGTAATAATAAATCTGATTCTATCTAGCACTCAGACATTTCCAGAGCTCTACTTGATTGTAAGAAAGTAAAACCTGAAAATACAATAGACAATTTAGCTTTCAAAGATTTCTGTTAAACTGAATCTGCTCTTGCAAGGCATTCGATAGACTTGTAAAAAAGTTGAACAGAATGTTTTTCCTGTAGAACAAGTTTCCAGTGACCCAGTAAAAATATATTCCTTAGTCAAGATCCATGGATAAAATGGTTAAAATTTCTACATTAAATAGCAAATCTACTTCAAAACAAGAGTAAGAATAGGCTACTCAAACCTATTCACTATTCAACAGGATCATATATAATCATCCAAATTTAGTATGCTGCTCCAGCTTTCACCACCCTCTAGCTGTCTTCGCCACCTCAAGCAGGCACAATAGTATTTGTAAACACAAGAAAATCTGCAGATGTTGGAAATCCAATGCAACACACACAAAATGCTGGAGGAACTCAGCAGGTCAGGCAGCATCTATGGGACAAGAGTAAACTGTCGATGTTTCAGGCCAAGGCCTATCTTTAGGTTCTTCAGGATACTAATCCCATATCCACATTAATTCCATCTCCACCCACACCTTGCTCATTTAAGTACCTGCCAGGATGCCGTTGATATGTTGTTACTGCTCCTGCCTCCACCATTTCCTCTAGCAGCTCAGTCAGATATCAACTACTGCATGAAAATTTACCCCACCTTTAAATTCCAACCTTATCTTAAACCTACAACCATATATTGATTTGGCTTCCAGGGCCTCAAAAACTGCATCATAATCTGAGGGACTATACAAGCTCCATTTTTTTTTATTGATCAGTTCTTAAGAAAACTTTCATATTCCAAAGTTAACATTGTCTGAGAGCAGCTTGATTTTCTACTGATAACACTACTGGCTTGGCGTATACTTTGTAGCATCTACTTACACTTAACTAAATAACTTCCATCCCTGTTCTAACTGCACAAATATCGATTTAAATTAAATTGGAGTTAGTGCCTCTATTATATTAAATTCTACATTTGGGGTTTCCAACATGTTGGCAAGAATAGAACATTAATCGACTTGGATTTATTGCTGAAGTTGTTGTATTATTTAACACTTTGATTATCATAAATGAATGCCATTGCGTTGTAGTTTTAGTATTAAAATGAACAAAATCAGAATGTTACCTTTGCAGCTCTGACAGCTTTAACTTTAAGGAGCATATCAACAAAAGCCACTCGTACTTTTTCTGAGGTATCATGGAGACTATTTCTCAGTCCAGGAAGAATCTGCTCCAACAAAGGATGGCTCATTCTGTTGTCCAAAGTAATCGGTAAACACTGCAGAACAGGATGTCGTAGCATATTATTCCTTTCTAACCCCAACAGGGATTTAAAAGCAAACAAAAAGCAAAACAAAAACTGCATATGATGCAAGTCTTAAATAAAATGCTGTTAAGTTTTCAGGTTCTGCAGCACAGAAGAAACTAAATTGACATTTCAGATCAATGCCCTTCTGTAAGTTTGAAACAATCCAGCAGCCAACGACCTAAAAATTTTACTGTTGATTCACATGAACCATTAGTAAGTTGGTGGTGTATTGGCATCTTCATCGGACTTTGAGGCTTGTGATCCAGGTTTAAATCCTGCCTGCTCCTTTGCACACTTTCCATGTGTTCTAGCTGAGCACTGAGCTAACAACTCGGTCTCATAAAAAACAGATCAAAATGCTAAAGAAACGGCAAGGTTGACACGCGATGCTTCACAAGGCTTGGAAAAGAACAACATGAACCATGGAGTATTTCCATTATATTTTGTTTTCCCATCAGAGATGAGAAACATCTGGATTTACCACCCCCTGTCCCTTAAGAATGTCTAAAATATCAAGTGAAGAAATACTTAATAAAAATACACTATAGACTGAAACATCATGAATTTATAAAAACGCTATGTTGAATGTTCTTATAAATGTGCTGTCCTGAAGCTTCCTTAATTGCTCATGTAACCTAAATGGTTGTTTGTGAACTGAGTCGAAATATTGAATTATGCCGAAATTTAGGCAAAAGGGGATAGGGAAATAAATGAAACAGAACTTAGTCCGCTTGCATTATCAAGAGGAAACTAGCTTGCCAGTGTACAAATCATATTCCTGAAAATTATAGTCCATCCCAAGGATGGTAAAAACACAACTAACAAAAGGTGATGACACCAATCCCAAAGTGAATGTTCTACTTTAAAGATGGGAATTCAAGGAAAGTAAACAAGGAGGACAAGCTGTGCTGTGTTCAACTGCAGACTGCTGCAGCATTTGTTCATGGACTCAGGGACTTGGACTATGTTCTTTTCTGTGTAACGAGTTTTACTGTTATCTTGTATGTGCAGTGTGTGCCTTGTGCTGTGCAGATGGCAGGGGAGCTGTGCAGCCTCAGTCATAGTGAAGACAAGGCCTTGGGCCACAGTGTTGCCTGTTAGCGGCCGTCCAGAGGGGCGGCGCTGGAGTCAGGGATGCCTTGGGTGTTCACTTGGCAGAACACAAGCGATATCTTGTTTGACTACAGATTGTTGCAACATTCATGGACTGAAGGTCTTAGACTACTTTTTTTTTCCTGTATGGTGTATTTTACTGCTGCCTTATATATGCTATATGTGCCTTGTGCTGTGCATGTGTTTTGCACCTTGGCCCCAGAGTAACACATTTTCTTTAGCTGTATTCATGGGTACTTACGTATAGCTGAATGCCAATTAAAGTTGAACTTGAGACAAAAATACCTCCTTACCTTAAAAACAGAACAACGGACATCAGCAGAGCTGGTATCAGCCGAAAGGTCACAGAGCACTTTTGTTAGGAGGTCAGTGAGGATGGAAGGAGGTATCATCTCCCAGTATTTTGCAGCAATTCTGCAAACACCAAGAACACCCGTGGACCGAACGAGGGGTTGAGGATCCTCTAAAAGCTTCTACAAAAACAATATAATCATGTTAATATATATTTTGATCCTTCAAGAATCATCTCCTTCTTACTGATCATCAAAACAGGCACATCTCAGGATCTGTGCTAGATCGTGCTCTAAACTCTCTCTATATACCTACAATTGTAAAGCTATGCGTAGGTTCAGCATCATCCTCAAAATGCAGTTGGCAAAATCACAGATGGCCACTGCGAAGAATACGGAAGTGAGGTAGGTTGGGTGGAGATTGGTGTCATAACAATAATCTTGCACTGAACATAGAAGCAAATATACAGGAGGCACACCAACATTTTCACTTTCTTCGAAGTTCAAGGAGATTTGGCATTCGATTGAAGACAGTGACAAACTTGTATAGACGTAAATTGGAAAACATTCTGACTGGCTGCATCATGGATTGGTATGGAAACTCCAATGGACAGGAATGCAATAGGCTACAGAGTGGTGGACAGCCATTTCCATTAAGGCTTCAGCTGTTCCCACCATCGAGGACATCTACAAGAGGAGAGATCCCAGGAAAACCCATCCATCATTAAAGACCCCATGATCAAGGTCATGCCCTCCTCATGCTGTTGCCACCAGGCAGGAGATACAGGAGCCTGTCGACCCACACCTCAAAGTTCAGCAACAACATTTTCTCTACTGATATTAGGTCTTGAAGTGACCTGAAAAACACAAATATTACCTCAGACTCTAATTTCCCTGAACTTGCATAATGGCATTATGTTTATTTTTGATCATATTGTGAAAGTTATGTATGATTTATGTTAATTTAACTTTGTTAGTTTATCTTTGTCACATTTGTAATGTACTGCTGCAAAGGCTATTTTTATGGCATTTATAGCCTGGGTGTGTATGCCCATGACAATAAACTTCAATATATTTAGCACATTAAATATACTCTTTCAGCAAAAGGTCATCTGTGTACTTTTAAAAAGAACATATTAAAAATGCTTTGAACATAATTAATCATTCTTTTGGTGGTGTACATGGTCTTCAGTTTGAAGTTTCAGATAGGCCATAAGGTCTATTTGAGGATGTGACTGAACACATTGATGAAGGAAGAGCAGTAGATATAGTGTATATGGATTTCAGAAAGGCATTTGATAAAGTACCCCATGCAAGGCTTATTGAGGAAGCAAGGAGGTCAAGTAAGGGATCCAAGGGGACATTGCTTTGTGGATCCAGAATTGGCTTGCCCACAGAAGGTGAAGAGTGGTTGTAGACGGGTTATATTCTGCATGGAGGTCGGTGACCAGTGGTGTGCCTCAGGGATCTGTTCTGGTATCCCTACTCTTTGTGATTTTTATAAATGACCTGGATGAGAAAGTGGAGGGATTGGTTAGTAAATTTGCTGATGACACAAAGGTTGAGGGTGTTGTGGATAGTGTGGAAGGCTGTCAGAGGTTATAATGGGACATTGATAGGGTGCAAAACTGGGCTGAGAAGTGGCAGATGGAGTTCAACCCAGATAAGTGTGAGGTGATTCATTTTGGTAGGCCAAATATGATAGCAGAATATAGCATTAATGGTAAGACCCTTGGCATTGTGGAGGATCAGAGGGATCTTGCGGTCTGAGTCCATAGGACACGCAAAGCTGTTATGCAGGTTGAGTCGGTGGTTAAGAAGGCATACGGTGCATTGGCCTTCATCAATCATGGGATTGAGTTTAAGAGCCGAGAGGTAATGTTGCAACTATATAGGGCCCTGGTCAGACCCCACTTGGAGTACTGTGCTCAATTCTGGTCACCTCACTATAGGAAGGACGTGGAAACCATTGAAAGGGTGCAGAGGAGATTTACAAGGATGTTGCCTGGTTTGGGGAGCATGCCTTATGAGAATAGGTTGAGTGAAGTCGGCCTTTTCTCCTTGGAGTGACGGAGGATGAGAGGTGACTTGATAGAGGTGTACAAGATAATGAGAGGCATTGATCATGTGGATAGTCAGAGGCTCTTCCCCAGGGCTGAAATGGCTAGCACAAGAGGGCATAGTTTTAAGGTGCTTGGAAGTAGGTACAGAGATGTCAGGGGTAAGTTTTTTTTACACAGAGAGTGGTGAATGTGTGGAATGGGCTGCCGGCGCCGGCGGAAACGATAGGGTCTTTTAAGAGACTCCTGGATGGGTATATGGAGCTTAAAAAAATAGGGGGCTATGGTTCAAAGCTGAGGTAGTTCTAAGGTAGGGTCATGTTCGGCACAGCCTTGTGGGCCAAAGGGCATGTATTGTGCTGTAGGTTTTCTAAGTTTCTATAAGACCACAAGATATAGAATCAGGCCATTTGGCTCATTGAATCTACACTGCCATTTCATCATGGCAGATCCACTTTTCCTCTCAGCCCCAGTTTCTTGACTTTCCTTGAATCCCTTCATGCCCTGACCAATCAAGAATCTATCAACCTCTGCCTCCACAGCTGCCTGTGGCAAAGAATTCCAGACTCACCACTCTCTGGCTGAAGAAATTCCTCCTCATCTCTGTTGTAAAAGGATACTCCTCTATTCTGAGGCTGTGTCCTCTGGTCTTAGACTCTCCCACCATAGGAAACATCCTCTCCATATCCACTCTAACAAGGCCTTTCACCATTCAATAGATTTCAATCAGGTCATCCCTCATTCTTCTGAATTCTAAAGCACACAGGCCCACAGCCATCAAATGCTCTTCATATAACAAGCTACTCAAACTTGGAATCATTTTCATGAAACTCCTTTGAACCCTTTCCAGTTTCAGCACGTCCTTTCTAAGGGACCCAAAACTGCTCATAATACTGCAAATGAGGCCTCACCAGTGCTTTATAAAGTCTCAACATTACATCATTGCTTCTATATTCTCGTCCTCTTGAAATGAATGCCAACATCGCAATTGCCTTCCTCACCACAGATTCGACCTGCAAATTAATCTTTAGGGAAAACTGCATAAGCACTCCCAAGTCCCTTTGCATCTCAGTTTTTTGAATTTTTTTCTCCTTTTATAAAATAGTCTACCCTTTTACTTCTTCTACCAAAGTGCATGACTGTGTACTTGCCGACACTATATTCCATCTGCCTCTTCTTTGCCCATTCCTCTAATCTGATTTAAGTCCTTTTGTAGCTTCTCTGCTTCTTCAAATCTACCTGCCCCTCCACCTATCTTCATATCATCTGAAAACTTCGCAACAAAACCATCAAATCCATCATCTAAATCATTAAAATATAACATAAAAAGAATCATCCTCCCTCATCACCGAATCACCCCAGTCCTATGTTTCTATTTCACCATACAAAGCAATTTTTGGAACTGCCGAGGAAACAGATAACAGCAGGAATAATTGACAGGGAAAAGTTACAGCTATTTCTATTTGATTGTTACTAAGGGTGCTCCACAGTCCAATATTGTGTACATTGATTTATCTGGATTAAAATCATTAAGTATACTTACAAAAATTTCCTCAAATTGCTTTTGGATTGAAACATCTACATCTTCATTGGTTAGTGCGGGGTCTCGGATTGGAAATGCTTCAACAAAGAGAATTGCAGCGTTTGCTCGAACTTCAGAATTTCTGGCCTTTGAAACAAAGAAATGTTAACTTATGTAAAACAATTACAGAAAATACTGTAGATGAATCAGACTCCGCAAATTATGAAATCTGCATGCAGTTAGTTACAACCAAATAATTCCAAGCCACGATGAATGAAAACTCACTCTCAGTGAAATGATAATGACGTAACAGGCTACTTCCTGTATCCAAAGAATACACATAACCTGCCGCCACTTATGACCAAAACAACCTAGCTTCCCATATATGCTTTCTATTTATACCTAATGTCAACTTTAACAACATGATTTCAAGATTATTCATTGGCTTTCATCTTTGATTCTCCCTTCCTTATAACCATGAGGGGCTTCTGCATGTTTCTTATAAGAGTACTCAATGTCCTTCATATTATTCCAAACACTCCTCTATTCTGAGCTGTCATTCCAACCAATTTGGTACCAAAAACAGATTGAAACCATAACTCCAAATACCAAGACATACTCATTTGTCTATGTAGTAAACAACGATTGTCTCATTATGGCTCATTACTGGTGAACCACTTGGACAGCAATGAGATATTTTCCTTTTTGTTGGATAGGCATCTTTTAATCCATTCTGATGCATGGCTTATAAAATCTCATACCCAGAATTTCTGTCGCATATCATCTATGTGGCAGAATATCACAGGTCTTTGCACCTTGCATAAACTGCACTACCCATTTCTTCTCATTAGAAGTAGTACTACAAAGAACTATGCTAATTAAACATGATCATTCTCTTGGAAATACAAACCATTTATTATATCCCATTTTCTGTCTACATGGATACTATGTTATATCTTCTAATGCCGACTAGGATAAAAGATTACCTGCTTCTTTTCCAACTTTGTACACTCTAAGATGGCTGGTGAGGTCAATACAGGACCTCAATGGGACATGAAGTGGTTGACAGGACAGACAGATATTTTGTTTCAAAAGGACAGGAAGGAAGGCATAGGCGGTGGTGTGGTTCTGTTGGTAAGAGATGGAATTATATCTCTAGGAGGAGGTGACACAGGGTCAGAGAATGTTGAATCTTTGTGGGTGGAGTGAAGAAATTGCAGGGGGTAAAAAAAAACCATAATGGGAATCATATATAGGCCTCCAAATAGTAGCAAGATATGTGGTTGAGATTGTAAAGAGCACTGGAAAAGGCATGTAATAAGGGTAATGGCACAATTATAATGGGGGACTTCAATACGCAAGGGAAATGGGAAAATCAGGTTGGTGTCTGATCGCAAGAGAGGGAATTTGTTGAATGCCTACAAGATTGCTTTTTAGAGCAGCTTGTGCTTGAGCCTACTCGAGGAAAGGCTATCTTAGATTGGGTGTTGGGCAGATCTTATTAGAGAGCTTAATGTAAAGGGATCCTAATAAGGCAGTGATCATAATATGATTGAATTCATGCTGCAAGTTGAGAGGAGAAGCATAAATCACATGTATCAGTATCGTAATGGAATAAAGGGAATTACAGAGGCATAAGAGAGGAGCTTGCCCAGGTGGATTGGAGGAGGATCCTGCCAGGGATGATGGCAGAGCAGAGATGGCTGAAGTTTCTGGGAATAGTTCACAAGACACAGGATGGACGTGTCCCACAGAGGAAGAAGTTCTCAAATGGCAGGGCTAGGCAACCGTGGCTGACAAAGGAAGGTGAAGACTTCATAAAAGCCAAGGAAAGGACATACAAGACAGCAAAAGTGCATGGGAAGTTGGATGATTGGGAAGCTTTTAAAATCCAACAAAAGGAAGCTGTAAGAAGGGAAAAGATGAAATATGAGGGCAGACTAGCCAATAATTTAAAGCAGGATACCAAAAGTCTTTTTTCAGTTGTATAAAGAGTAAAAGGGAGGTGAGAGTTGATATTGGACCACTGGAAATTGATGTTGGTGAGGGAGTAATGGGGGACAGAGAAAAGGCAGTTGAACTTAGTGGTTATTTGCATCAGTCTTCACTGTGGAAGACACTAGCAATGTGCCAGAGGTCCGTGAGTGTCAGGGAGCAGGAGTGAGTGTCGTTGATATTACAATGGAAAAAGTGCTGGCCAAACTCAAACCTGGACAAGATGGACTGCATCAAAGAGTCCTGATTGAGGTTGCTGAAGAGATAAAAGATGCATTGGTCATGATCTTTCAATAATCACTTGATTCTGCCATGGTCCCAAAGGACTGCAAGATTGCAAATGTTACTCCACTCTTTAAGAAGAGAGGAAAGCAAAAGAAAGGAAATTGTAGGCTAGTTAGCCTAACCTCAGTGGTTGAGAAAGTGTTCTAGTCTATTTTTTTTTATTAATTTTTTAATGAGTTTCTACAATATAACAGGAAAAAAGCCCACCATCGAAAAAGAGATTTATACAGTGCAAAACAAACATGTCTAATATACAATTCGTAACAGTAAAAAGCACCCAAAATAAAATCATATAAAGTTAGTATCCTCCCTACCCTTCCACTACGTAACTCCAAACCAACCATTTTGATGTAAAGAAAAGTTAAACAGAGCTTTTGTCACCACAGAGCTGTAAATATATAAACAAGTCCATTGCCTACTACCTAAACTGTAATATATTTCACATGAATAAAAACCATAAAACTTAACCAGAAAAAAAAGCTTAAAGTTAAGGAATAAAATACAAAAAAAGGAGGAAAAACTTTTAATCTAAAGAGGAACTATGAAAATACTCAAGAAAAGGTCCCCACACCTTATGGAACTTTATGTCTGAATTAAGAAGTGAATAATGAATCTTTTCAAGGTGTAAGCAGGACATAGTGTCTTTAAGCCATTGAGCATGAGTGGGTGGGGCAACATCTCTCCACCTAAGAAGAATTAAACGTCTAGCCAAAAGAAAGGCAAAAGATAATGTTCGACGTTTAGTCGGACTCAAATGCCTGTCAATTTTACCCAAGGTGCCAAAAAGCGCAATCAAAGGGTTATGTTCTAAGTGGCAATTAAGAATATGGGATAAAGTTAAAAAGACTTCTCTCTAAAAATTTCTCCAAACTAGGACAAGCCCAATACATGTGGATAAGAGAAGCCTCGCCTCCTTTACACTTGTCACAAAAGGGACTAATATCAGGATAGAACCGCGATAATTTAGTTTTAGACATATGAGCCCTATGTACAACCTTGAACTGCAAGACAGTGGCCAGCACATAAAGAGGTTGAATTAACTGACTTAAGAATTGAATCCCAAACCTCGTCAGATAGAGAAATATTTAAATCATGCTCCCAGGCAGTTCTAATTTTATCAAAGGGGACATGCCTCAAGGTCGCTAACTTAACACGAATAGTGGATATTAAATCTTTACCCAATGGATTTGTACAAAGAAAGAAGTCCACAACGTTTTTTTCGGGCATCTCAGGGAAGTTCAGTATTAAAGGGTTAATAAAATGTCTAATTTGAAGATATCTTAAAAAAAATGAGTATTAGGTAGGTAAAACTTTGCAGACAGTTGTTCAAAAGTTGCAAAACGATTGTCTATGAAAAGATCTTCAAAGCGCTTAATGCCCTTTCTGTACCAGACATGAAATGTTAAGTCTTGCACAGAAGGTGGGAAAAGATGGTTATGTAAAATAGGACTAGAAAAAGAGAAACCGTGAAGACCATTATATTTTCTGAACTGAGCCCATATTCTCAGAGTATGTCTAATGAGAGGATTAACAATTAGTTTAGGCAAATGACAAGGAAGTGCAGATCCAAGAAGTGCAGAAATTGAGAGATCCTTATTAGAGTTCAATTCCATTGCCACCCATTGTCAGACTGATTATAAAGGAAAAACCAAAAAGTAAGAGAACGCACATTGGCTGCCCAGTAATATAAGCGAAAGTTAGGCAAGGCCATGCCACCTTCCCTTTTAGGTTTTTGAAGGTGAACTTTATTAAGTCTGGAACGTTTGCCCTTCCATAGATAGGATGAAATAATAGAATCTAATGAATCAAAAGAAAGCTTTAGAAATAAAGATTGGTAAAGATTGAAATAAGTATAAAAATTTAGGAAGGATATACATTTTAACAACATTAGTTCGACCTACCAGAGACATGGACAGGGGTGACCACTGTGCCAAACTCTGTTTTGTATGACTTAAAAGATTAATGACATTTTCTCGGAAAAGACGCTTAAAGTTCCTTTTACTGTAATACTGAGGTAAGTAAATTGATTATTTACTACTTTAAAAGGGAGATTATGAAATTCTAATATTTGTGTTTCTCTGTTAATTGGGAAAAGTTTGCCCTTATGTAAATTAAGTTTGTATCTGGAAAGCTGGCTAAATTTATTAAGAAGTGAAAATATTGGGGGCAAGGAGGTAGTCGGATTTGATATAAAAAGTAAAAGATCATCAGCATAAAGAGAAACTTTATGCTCAACACCCCGCCCCCTCCAAATCCCCGTTAATTCAGCACAGCTACGAAATGCAATCACCAATGGCTCTATGGCCAGATCAGAAAGTAAGGGACCTAAAGGGCACCCTTGCCGGGTGCCACGTTTAAGGTTGAATGGTTGGGATTGCTGAGAGTTGGTCAAAACAGAAGCAATGAGGCATGAATATAGCAATTTAATCCATGTAATAAAATTTTGCCCAAAATCAAATTTTTCTAAAACCACAAAAAGATAGTTCCACTCCACACGATCAAACGCTTTCTCCGCGTCAAGAGAGATGACACATTCAGGAGTCCCAGTTGAAGGTGAATATAAGATATTAAATAGACGCTGTATAGTAAAAAAAAAGGAGGTGGTTTTTAATAAAACCAGTTTGATCTTCAGAGATAATTGAGGGTACAATGTTCTCCAATCTAGGAGCCAAAACTTTAACCAAAATTTTAACATCAACATTTGACAAAGAAATCATCCTATACGAAGAACACTCTGTTGGGTCTTTACCTTTTTTTTGCTAAAAGAATTATGCTTGCCTCATTAAATGATGCTGGTAATTTATCATGTTTAAACAAATCAGATAAAACTAAGATCAATTGAGGCAAGAGCAATGAGGAAAATGATTTATAAAATTCTGCAGAGAACTCATCAGGTCCAAGAGATTTACCAGACTGCAGTGCAGAAATGGCTAAGGATATTTCCTCTAGTGATAATGGCTCATTAAGTTTTACTTTGAGATCAAGAGAAAGCGAAGGAATATCTAAACTATTTAAGAAATGCTCGACAGAAGTGCTATCATTTAAACATTCAGAGGTATAGAGTCGAGAATAATAATTCTTAAATGTATCATTGATTTCAGAATGTTCCTATTTCCCATTCAATTTCTTGTAATTTGTTGTTTAGCTTTAGAGCGTCTTAGTTGGGTGACTAAAAGTTTACCAGATTTATCACAATGAATATAAAACTGGCTCTTACTTTTGAGAAGTTGGCGCTCAATTGGGTAAGTGGAAATAAGGTCAAACTTAGTTTGAAGTTCCACTCACTTCTTGTACAGTTCTGGATTTTTGGTCTGGGTATATTGCTCTGGGTCTGTTGCTTTAATTTGACTAACCAAATCTAATTGCTCTGTGTAAGTCTTTCTTTTCAAATTCGCAGTATATGAAATTATTTGACCCCTCAGATATGCTTTCATGGCATCCCAGACAACCTGAGTTGAGATTTCAGATGACATGTTAGTATTTAAAAAAAAGTTATCTGGTCCTTCATAATTTTTACAAAATCATTATCCGACAACAGGGTCAGATTAAAACGCCAATGTTTATTCATATGGGGGAAACCTGGAAGAATTATAGAGAGGGTAACTGCGGGATGATCTGAAATCAATATACTCTGATAATCACAAGAGCGAACAGAAGGAATCAGAGGTTATCGATTAAAAAATAACCAATTCTAGTAAAAGTATGATGGATATGTGAAAAAAAGGAATAATCTCTCTCACTTGGATGGTAAGAACACCATACATCAGAGATACCATAATTAGAAAGGAAAGACTGAATTGATAAAGTAGATTTAATTGGTAGTCTAGGAACAGAAGACGGTCGATCCAAAACTGGATCTAACCAACAGTTAAAATCACCGCCCAATATACGAGAATATAAACTCAAGTCAGGCAATAAAGAGAAAACATGATTAAAAAAACTCCACATCATCTGAATTGGGAGCGTACAGATTAGCCAAGACTACCATAGTATTAAACAATTTCCCAGAGACAATAATAAAACGACCATTTGTACCAGATACTTTGTTATGAAGCTCAAAGGGAACATTTGGATTGAGATCCCCCTGGCTTTAGCTGGAAAAATAGAATGGAAGTGCTGCCCCACCCACCTTGACATGAAACGAGAATTATCAGAACTATGAGTGTGTGTTTCTTGCAAAAAAGCAATTGCACTATTAAGCTGCTTAAGATGTGAAAACACCTTCCTTCTTTTAACAGAATGGTTCAATCCCTTAACATTCCAGCTCATAAAATTCAACGGACTAACCATTGTCATTTAAAAAAACATAAGAGGGTAGTAGGCATAAGCAAAATCAAGCATTCAGACAACAGCTCTGGGGCAAAGGTATAAAACAAGAGAACCAGGACAAAAATACGTCCTGAATAACAAAGAATAACTAAAGGTTCTATAAATGCTATTGGCCTTAGAGATCCCTGCCCCCCGTCAAATTCCACAACAAGAAAGCTACCAAAAATTAGCAGCAAGCTCTTCAGAAAAAAAAACCCAAAATCCAGCTTCCAGTTTCTTAACAACATCATAAGCTCCATTTTGTTAACAATCCAAAAACCGGAAAACTTACGCACTATGAATTAAAATTATACATAAAGAAAAAAAAAATTCCCCTAAAATGAATTAAGCTTAACTCTAAATAATAATCCAAAAGAAAAGATATGAACTAAAAAACGCGTAAACAAACTTTAACCAGTAACTATGAAAAAAAATTCACTGACTTGAGAAAGATAGATCAGGAAAAAAACAGGAAGAAAAAAAAAGCTCTTATCCACCATTTTAAATTATCAGTCCAAATCTGAGGAAATCAAAGTGACAGGGAGACTTTCGATAAATTTCTGAGCTTCTGTGACCAAGATAAACCACTTTTTGTCTCCAGTAATGAGAGTTATTCGGAGACAAGCAGGAAAAACACAGAGAGGGCCTGAATCCACGATTATAAAACTCTTTCATAACTCCTTTGTACTCAGCACGCAGAGCATAGTCCTCAACAATACGAATAGGCTGACCCTTGTATACCAACTTTCCTCTCCGACGTGCTTCCATAATCAAAAGGACTTTCACATTATAGCGATGAAAACACAGAATTACTGGATGTGAGCTATGGCCCGACTCTGGCTTAGGCGCAGAGGTATGGTGAGCTCTGTCTAACTCAGGTGGAGTTGGAAGTATATCGTTCCCAAAACTTTCACAAAGTAAAGTAGAAAAAAATTCAACAGGAGATCCACGTTCGATAGCCTCTGGCAAGCCGAGGATTTGTAGTTTTTGACGTCTGCTCCGACCTTCCAGGTCAGTAACTTTGGATATTAACTTGCTGTTATGATCACTCAAGCTGGAGCAAACGGTTTCCAAATTGTGAAAACGACGTTCTAAATCATCAATAGCAGACTCAAGATGAGAAAGACTTTCGGCATGAGCCTCCATTTTGGAATTAATTTGATCCAGTTTTGACTTCAACGAACTGAAAGACTTAAATTCAGATATTATATCATGTCAGTGCTGCTCCAAAAGGGAAACAATTTCGGCAGAGGAACCAGCAGCAGAAACTTCTTTTTTCCCCAATTTGGTTGTCTTTGCAGCCATAGTAAGACAGGCGTACTCGCAGGCAGGAGGGAGGGAGAATTAAAAAATTTTACAATCAGGAGAAAAAAAAGGAAAGAAGTGCAGAGATAAGAAATGAAGTGGAGTGACAGCTTTGAGCGACTAAACCAACGCCATCTTGACCGGAAGTCCCCCTCTAGTCTATTATTAAGGCTGAAGTTCCGAGGTTCTTGAAGACTAATGATAAAATAAGTCAAAGTCAGCATGGTTTCTGTAAAGGGAAATCTTGCATGACAAATCTGTGAGAACGTAACAGGCAGGGTGAACAAAGAAGAGGCAGTGGATGTCATTTACTTGGATTTTCAGAAGGTGCTTGATAAAGTACCACACATGAGGCTGCTTAACAAGATAAAATCCTATGGCATTACAGGAAAGATACTGGCATGGATAGAGGAATGGCTGACAGGCAAGAAGCTGCAAATGCCAAGTTTGCAGATGACACGAAGATTGGTGGGGGGGGGGGGGAGGCAAGGTAGGGTTGAGAAAACAGGTAAGATGCAGAAGGACTTAGACAGATTAGGAGAATGGGCAAGAAAGTGGCAAATGAAATACAATGTTAAAAAATACATGGTCACGTACTTTGGTAGTAGAAATAAATGTGTGGACTATTTTCTAAACGGGGAGAAAATCCAGGAATCTGAGATGCAGAGGGACTTGGGAGTCCTTGTACAGAACATCCTGAAGGCTAACGTGCAGGTTGAGTCGGTGGTGAGGAAGGCAAATGCCATGGTTGCATTCATTTCAAGAAGTCTAGAATACAAGAGCAAGGATGTGATGCTGAGGCTTTATAAGGCACTGGTGAGGCCTCACTTTGAGTATTGTGAACAGTTTGGGGCCCCTAATCTTAGAAAAGATATGCTGGCATTGGACAGGGTCCAGAGGGGGTTCACAAAGATGATTCCAGGAATGAAAGGGTTATCATATGAGGAAAGTTTGACGGCTCTGGGTCTGTATTCGCTGGAATTCAGAAGGATGAGGGGGGATCTCAGTGAAATCTTTCGAAGGTTGAAAGGCCTAGACAGAGTAGATTTGGAAAGGATGTTTCCCATGGTGGGAGAGTCTAGGACAAGAGGGCACAGCGTCAGGATAATGGGGCGCCCTTTTAAAACAGATGTGGAGAAATTTCTTTAGCCAAAAGGTGGTGAATTTGTGGAATTTGTTGTCACATGCAGCTGTGGAGACCAGGTTGCTGGGTGTATTTAAGGCAGAGATTGATAGGTTCTTGATTGGACATGGCATTCAAAGATTATGGGGAGAAGGCTGGGAATTAGGGTTGAGGAGGTGATTAAAAAAAAGGATCTGCCATGATTGAATGGCGGAACAGACTCAATAGACCAGATGGCCTAATTCTGCTCCTATGTCTTATGGAACAAAAGGGACCTTTTCTGGTTGGCTGCCAGTGACTAGTGGTGTTCTTCAGGGGGTCAGTATTGTGACCGCTGCTTTTCACATTCTTTGTCAATGATTTAGGTAATGGAATTGATAGCTTTGTGGCAAAGTTTGCGGATGATACAAAGATAGGTGGAGGGGAAGGTAGTGCTGAGGAAGCAATGCAATTCCAGCAGGACTTGGACAAATTGGAAGAATGGGAATGGGCAAAAAAGTGGCATGTGGATTACAGAGCTGAGAAATGTATGATAATGCATTGTGGTAAAAGGAACAATGGTGCAGACTATTATCTAAATGGGGAGAATGTTCAAATATCAGAGAAGCAAAGAGACTTAGGAGTCGTCGTGCCTGTAATCATTGGAATTTAGAAGAATGTGGGGGGAAGAGTGGGGGGGGAGGGGGGAGAATCTCATTGAAACCCACCAAATGTTGAAAGGATTAGACAGGGTGGATGTTGAGAGAATGTTTCCTATGGTGAGGGTACCTTGAACTAGAGGGCACTGCCTCAAAATTGGGGGGGCAAGCCTTTAGAACAGTGGTAAGGAGAATTTTTTTTAGCCTGTGAGAAGTCAATCTGTGGAATGCTCTGCCACAGAGTGAGGTGGAGGCTAAGTCTGTGGGTATATTTAAGGCAGAAGTTGATCGTATCCTGATCGGTCAGGGCATCAAAGGATATGGCAAGAAGGCAAGTGTATGGGGTTGAGTGGGATCTGGGATTAGCCATGATGGAATGGTGAAGCAGATTCGATGTGCTGAATGACCTAATTCTGCTCCTATATCTCATAGTCTTATATGCAGTTTGTACAAAAGTGTACATCTTCCACGACTTACACAAGGCTCTGCAGAGTCCTAATAAGGGAAATCAAAATTATCAGACTTTTCAGCGATGGTGTTGATCCACTTGGGTTTGGCATCCCCATGAAAAAAAATTAGGACTCATTTCATGTAAATGACTAGCCACAAATAAAAGACATTCATTGAAACCACTACCCTCAAGTGAAAAGAAATACCTATACGGGCAACTGAGGTCCAACAGAAAACCCACGACCTAAAGATGATGGGGAGGATGACCACAGTGGATGATGTTGGAGGATGAAGAACATGCTAAGACCATAGTACGCAAGGATTCTTCAGCACAGTGATTACAGCCCACATCAATGAGTATGCTACTCCTAAACCATGATTCTGGCTTGACATAGGTACCCTTACACCAAACTAGCCAGTCAGGTTTTGCACTATCCCAGACAGCTCTGGAGGATACAGTATTCAGATTGAAGTTCTTAAAATGTGGTAGAGAAGGAACATCAGACACAAATGCTTATGCTCATCTCCAGATCTAGAAAGAGGATTTTATTTATTATCCATTTTGTTCAAACCCAAGGTATAAAACACCAGTGCTTACACTGGAAGACTAAAGAAAACTTGTTAAGGGGATGGGAACCAGAGTAACAGGGCTGAGGATGGGGTAGTTGGTAGGTATACAAGTAGATGCAGTTTGTACCAAGAATGTGAGGGAGGACAGGCAGATGGTAGAGCAAAATTATAGCTAGTGAGACGAATTGAAGGATAACATGGGGGCAAAATTGTCAAAGGTGATACAGGGCTGAAGATGTTATATATGAATGCCCACAGCATTCAGAATAAGGTAAGTGATCTTGTAGTGTAGTTAGAGATTGGCAGGTTGTGGGCATAACTGAGTTATGGCTGAAAGAAGATTACTGTTGGGAGCTAAACATCCAAGGACGCACATTGTACTGAAAGGACAGGAAGGTAAGCAGAGGAGGGTAGGGTGGCTTTGTTGGTAAAAAATGAAATCAAATCCTTAGAAAGAGGTATCATAGGATCGGAAGAGTTAAAAATAAAGACCCTGATAGGAGTTATGTACAGACCTCTGAACAGCAGCTAGGATGTGGGATACAAATTACACCAGGAGATAGAAAAGGCATGTTAAAAAGGGGAATGTTACAATAGTCATGGGGAATCTCAATACGCAGGTTGATTGGGGAAATCAGTTTGGTGGTGGATCCCAAGAGAGATTTCGTAGAATGCCTACAAGATGGCTTTCTAGAGCAGATTGTGGTTGAACCCACTAGGGAATCAGCAATCCTGGAATGGGTGCTGTGTAATGAACCAGATTTGATTAAGGAGCATAGGGTAAAAGAACCCTTAGAAGGTAGTGATCATAATATGATAGAATTCACCCTGCAGTTTGAGAGCAAGAAAATAAAGTTAGATGCAGCAGTACTATAGTGGAATAACGAGAATTACAGAGACATGAGAGAGGGAATGGCCAAAGTTGATTGGAAAGGGACACTAGCAGGGATGACGGCAGAACATCAATGGATGAATATTCTAGGGCTAATTTGCAAGGTGCAGGAAGGCATATCGCAAAGACGAAGTAGTATACTAAAGGCCACCATGGCTGACAAGGAAAGTCAAAGACAGCATAAGAGAAGGTATATGATATAGCAAAAAATAAATCATAGGATTAGGCAAATTTAAAAATAGAACATAAGGATAGAAAAGATCAAATATGAAGAAAAGCTGGCCAATTAAATAAAAGAGGACACCAAAAGGTTTTCAGATATATAAAGAATAAAAGGGAAGCGAGAGTATATACTTCATACTTTATTGTCGCCAAACAATTGATACTAGAACGTACAATCATCACAGCGATATTTGATTCTGCGCTTCCCGCTCCCTGGATTACAAATCCATAGTAAATATTAAAAATTTAAATTATAAATCATAAATAGAAAATAGAAAAATGGAAAGTAAGGTAGTGCAAAAGGTAGTGTATATCAGACTGTTGGAAAATGACACTAGAGAGGCAGCAGTCTGGAACAAAGAAATGGTAGACAAACGTAAACAACAGGAATTCTGCAGATGCTGGAAATTCAAGCAACACACATCAAAGTTGCTGGTGAACGCAGCAGGCCAAGCAGCATCTGTAGGAAGAGGTGCAGTCGACGTTTCAGGCCGAGACCCTTCGTCAGGACTAACTGAAGGAAGAGTGAGTAAGGGATTTGAAAGTTGGAGGGGGAGGGGGAGATCCAAAATGATAGGAGAAGACAGGAGGGGGAGGGATAGAGCCAAGAGCTAGACAGGTGATAGGCAAAAGGGGATACGAGAGGATCATGGGACAGGAGGTCCGGGAAGAAAGACGGGGGGGGGGGGCGAACCCAGAGGATGGGCAAGAGGTATATTCAGAGGGACAGAGGGAGAAAAAGGAGAGTGAGAGAAAGAATGTGTGCATAAAAATGAGTAACAGATGGGGTACGAGGGGGAGGTGGGGCCTTAGCAGAAGTTAGAGAAGTCGATGTTCATGCCATCAGGTTGGAGGCTACCCAGACGGAATATAAGGTGTTGTTCCTCCAACCTGAGTGTGGCTTCATCTTTACAGTAGAGGAGGCCATGGATAGACATGTCAGAATGGGAATGGGATGTGGAATTAAAATGTGTGGCCACTGGGAGATCCTGCTTTCTCTGGCGGACAGAGCGTAGATGTTCAGCAAAACGGTCTCCCAGTCTGCGTCGGGTCTCGCCAATATATAAAAGGCCACATCGGGAGCACCGGACGCAGTATATCACCCCAGTCGACTCACAGGTGAAGTGTTGCCTCACCTGGAAGGACTGTTTGGGGCCCTGAATGGTGGTAAAGGAGGAAGTGTCCATTCGTCCCCCCCATCCCTCCCCACTGATCTCCCTCCTGGCACTTATCCGTGTAAGCAGAACAAGTGCCACACATGCCCTTAAAAACCCTGTCTCTTGCAAAAACGCCATCCCCTTCTCGCAATTCCTCCGTCTCCGCCGCATCTGCTCTCAGGATGAGGCTTTTCATTCTAGGACGAGGGAGATGTCTTCCTTTTTTAAAGAAAGGGGCTTCCCTTCCTCCACTATCAACTCTGCTCTTAAACGCATCTCCCCCATTTCACGTACATCTGCTCTCACTCCATTCTCCCGCCACCCCACTAGGAATAGGGTTCCCCTGGTCCTCACCTACCACCCCACCAGCCTCTGGGTCCAACATATTATTCTCCGTAACTTCCGCCACCTCCAACGGGATCCCACTACTAAGCACATCTTTCCCTCCCCCCCCCGCATTCCGCAGGGATCGCTCCCTACACAACTCCCTTGTCCATTCGTCCCACCCATCCCTCCCCACTGATCTCCCTCCTGGCACTTATCCGTGTAAGCGGAACAAGTGCTACACATGCCCTTACACTTCCTCCCTTACCACCATTCAGGGCCCCAAACAGTCCTTCCAGGTGAGGCAACACTTCACCTGTGAGTCGACTGGGGTGATATACTGCGTCCGGTGCTCCTGATGTGGCCTTTTATATATTGGCGAGACCCGACGCAGACTGGGAGACCGTTTTGCTGAACATCTACGCTCTGTCCGCCAGAGAAAGCAGGATCTCCAAGTGGCCACACATTTTAATTCCACCTCCCATTCCCATTCTGACATATCTATCCACGGCCTCCTCTACTGTAAAGATGAAGCCACACTCAGGTTGGAGGAACAACACCTTATATTCCGTCTGGGTAGCCTCCAACCTGATGGCATGAACATCGACTTCTCTAACTTCCGCTAAGGCCCCACCTCCCCCTCGTACCCCATCTGTTACTCATTTTTATGCACACATTCTTTCTCTCACTCTTTTTCTCCCTCTGTCCCTCTGAATATACCTCTTGCCCATCCTCTGGGTCCCCCCCCCCCCACTTGTCTTTCTTCCCGGACCTCCTGTCCCATGATCCTCTCGTATCCCCTTTTGCCCATCACCTGTCCAGCTCTTGGATCTCCCCCTCCCCCTCCAACTTTCAAATCCCTTACTCACTCTTCCTTCAGTTAGTCCTGATGAAGGGTCTCGGCCTGAAATGTCGACTGCACCTCTTCCTACAGATGCTGCTTGGCCTGCTGCGTTCACCAGCAACTTTGATGTGTGTTGCTTGTAGACAAACGTAAGTATTTTGCATGAGTCTTCACTGTGGAAGACACTAGCAGTATACCAGAAATCAAGATTGTCAGGAGGCAGAAGTGAGAATAGTTGTTATTACTAAGGAGAAGGTGCACGGGAAACTAAAAGGTCTGAAGGTAGTCAAATCGCCTCGACCAGATGGACAATACCCCAGTGTTCCGAAAGAGGTAGCTAAAGAGAATGTGGAGGCATTAGTAAAGATCTTTCAAGAATCACTAGATTCTGGAATAATTCCGGAGGACTGGAAAATTGCAAAGGTCACTCCACTCTTTAAGAAGGGAGGGAGGGGTGTTAAAAAAAGAAGTAAATTATTGGCCAGCTAACTTGACTTCAGTGATTGGTAGTTGTTAAGGTTCATTATTACGGATGAAGTTTCAGGGTACTTGGAAGAATGTGATAAAACAGGGCAAAGTCAACATAGTTTCCAAAATTAACAAAATTAGAACCCATGGTGTTACAGGAAAGATATTAGCACAGACAGAAGATTGGTTGATTGGCAGTAGGCAAAGAGTGGGAATAAAGGGAACATTTTTTGGTTGGCTGTTGGTCTGTAGTGGTGTTCTGCAGTGGCCAGTGTTGGGACCGCTTCTTTTTTTAACATTATATGTTAATGATTTGGATGATGGAATTGAGGGCTTTGTGGCCAGGTTTGTGGATACGAAGATAGGTGGAGACACAGGTAGTGCTGAGGAAGTAGAAAGTCTGCAGAAGGACTGAGACAGATTAGGAGAATGGGCAAAGATATGGCAGACAATATAGTGAAGTGGATGGTCATGCACTTAGCTAAGAGGGATAAGGGTGTAGACTACGTTCTAAATGGAGAAAATTCAAAAATCAGAGGTGCAAAGGGACTTGGGAGTCCTCATGTAGGATTCCCTAAAGGTTAACTTGCAGGTTGAATCAGTGGTAAGGAAGTCAAATGTAATGTTAGCATTCATTTTGCAAGGACTAGAATGTAAGGACAAGGATGTCATAGTGAGGCTTGAAGAGGCATCGGTCAGAGTGCACTTGGAACATTGTGACCAGTTTAGTGTCCCTTATCTAAGGAAAGATGTGCTGGCATTGGAGAGGGTCCTGAAGAAGTTCACGATAATAAATCCTGGAATGAAAGGGTTAATATGAGGGGTGTTTGATGGCTCTAGGAGTGTATTCGCTGGTGTTTAGCAGAATGGGGAGGGGGACATCTAAATAATACCTATCAAATATTGAAAGGTCGAGTTAAGAGTGGATGCGGAGAGGATGTTTCTAAAGTAGGGGAGTCTAGGACCTGAGGACACCGCCTGAGAATAGAGAGGCGTTCATTTAGAACACAGATGAAGAGGAATTTCTTTGGTCAAAAAAAGTGGTGAATCTGTGGACTGCTTCTTTTTTAACATTATATGTTAATGATCTGAATGATGGAATTGATGGCTTTGCAGCCAAGTTTGTGGACTATACAAAGATAGGTGGAGATACACGTATAATCGGTAAGACCTGAGGTAGATTGGGAGACCGCTTTGCCGAGCACCAATGCTCCATCCGCTAGAAAAAGCGGGATCTCCCAGTGGCCACCCATTTTAATTCCACTTCCCATTCCCATTCTGCTATGTCCATCCATGGCCTCCTCCACTGTCGTGATGAGACGACACTTAGGTTAGAGGCACAAGACCTTGTATTCCGTTTGGGTAGCCTCCAGCCTGATGGAATGAACATTAATTTCTCCAACTTCTGATAATGCCCCCCACCTCCCCCCCTCACCATTTCCCATCCGCATTTCCCTCTTTCACCTTACCTTCTTGCCCGCCCCTCGTCTCCTTCTCGTGCTTCTCCCCCACTTCTTTCTCCTTTGGTCTTCTGTCTCTTTCACTAATCAACTTCCCAGCTCTTTACTTCATCCCTCCCCCTTCAGGTTTCACCTATCACCTTGTGTTTCCCTCTCTCCCTCCCCCCACCTTTTAAATCTACTCCTCAGCTTCCCCCACCCCCACCAGTCCTGCCAAAGGGTTCTGGACTGGAACATGGACTGTACTCTTTTCCATAGATGCTGCCTAGCCTGCTGAGTTCCTCCAGCATTTTATGTGCATTGTATGAATCTGTGGAATTTATTGCCACAGGTGGCTGTGGAAGCCAAGTCATTGAGGATATTTAAAGCAGAGGTTGATGGGTTGCGTATTAGTCAAGCAGTCAAAGGTTACAGGCAGAAAGCAGGAAAATGGAATTGAGAGGGATAATGAATCTGCAATGATGGAATGGCAGAACAATCTTGATGGGTCGAATGGCCTAATTCTACTACTGTATGTATTACTGGCTAATTATTATCAAGTAGCAGTTGTGATATCAGCTCCATTTAACAGGTGGCTTTAAACATAGAATAATTGAAGAAATTATTGTATATACAAAACTTCCCTAATCCAGCCATGGAATAAACTCACTGTGTAGGGTGTTTAAATTTGGATTTAATATTATTACAATGAATAACTTGGTTAATAGATCCTAGTGACCCTGGTCCTTTAAACCACTTCGCATTACCTCATGAAAGTATTCAAAATGGCTCATATTTGCTAAAATGGTTACTTCAGATGTATTTGTTAAACATGAGACAGCCACGCTAGCACAGTGGTTAACGTGACACTATTACAGTTTGTGGTGTCAGAATTCGGAGTTCAATTCCAACATCCTCTGAAAGAAGTTTGTATGTCCTTCCTGTGAGCGCCTGGAATTCTTTCGGGTGCTCTGGTTTCCTCCCACAGTGCAAAGACATACCAGTTGGCAGGTTAATTGGTCATTGTTAATCGCCTATCCTATAATTAAACTAGTGTTAAATAGGTGGGTCTCCGGGAGGCGCAGGTCATTCGGCCGGAAGAGCCTGTTCCGTGTTGTATCTCCAAATTTTAAAAGATGTAGACAGATAAAGTCACAATTACTTTAACAAAAATCAAAATAGTACCTTAAGCCCCCGCCACAGAATAGGCTGGTACAGGCGATGCAGCATTTCATCAACTCCCTGGCGTAGTTTTTGCTGATGAAAATAGCTCAGCAACTGCAAAAAAATTCACACGTTAGCAACTGTTACCATTTAAGCTTTATTCCGGCAATTCTCTCAACAAAGGCAAATTCTGTACAGCTGTCAGCTTCAAGAACCAAGAGTCCACCTCCTTTAATAAGAAGCTGAGAATGGCAGGCTTAAGTTTAATAATTCATTCTGCAGTATTCACTTGATAGTCCAAAATCCAAATCAAGTATCTGCAGTTAACAGATAACATCATAAAAATCACAATTTGAAAAAATATACCACAAGGATTTTATGACAAAACACAGTAAAAACACTTCCTCCTAAAAGTCATGTTAAAATTCAAAAGAGGAGTGGATTAATTCATCCCTCAAGCCTGCTCTGTCATTCTATAAAATCATGGCTGATCCAAGCTTAGTGTAAATATCATTTTCCCACTCACTCCACATAGGCCTTTGAGTGCAAGTCTCTGTCATGAACATATTCAATAACTCCACCTCCACAGTCCTCTAGGGAATGAACTCCAAGGAGTCAGCACTCTTTGAGCAAAGAAATATTACCTCATCTGCTTAAGCAACTGATTCATTATTTCGTATTATGTCCCTCAGTTCATTTTCTCAGCCATCCATCCTGTCATTCCCATAGTTTCATGATTATACATCATTCTTTTAAGCTGAATATAGGCCCATTCTGCTCAACCTTGCTTCCTACTTGAACCGCTTCATCTAGGAATCAACCTAATGAACCACCTCTATGCTGTCAATGCAGGCATATTTTTTTTAAAGATATGGAGACTGAAGGTACAAACAGTATTCTGGGCACAATTTCACTAATGTAATGCTAGGTTGCATCAAATAATTGCAGATACTCCCTTCCCTGAAAACTGTCTTTTCCAAAAGCTCCTTTCTAGAAAACGCTATAAGATTAGTAAAACAAAAACTTCACATCATTTTAAAAGTTTCTTCCCCAAGGCAGTGAATTTGATCAAACATTCTAGTTAGCTCCCTCCACCTCTATTTATATCCTCCCCCTCCCCTCACTGCACTGTAAACATTTTAACCACTTATTATGACGGCTGTTTACATTGTCAATATAATACATGCTGGTATTTGTGTTTATGCACATTTTTCCATATCCATTCTTTGACCTCTAACTTTACATTCTATATAATTCTGTATCCTTTGTAATTGTTGAATGTTGTTGCTTTTGTTGCATGCCACACTCTGACCAACACACTACAGCAAATTACCAATACATGTGAGTGTATACAGCAAATAAAATTGATCCTCTTTATTCTCCAACTCCCCTGCAATAAAGACACTTCATTAATCTCTTCCAAGAGAAAATCTGCAGATGCTGATGGTGGAAGAATTCAGCAGGCCAGGCAGCATCTATGGAAAGAGTACCATCAACGTTTTGGGCCGAGACCCTTCAGCAGTAATCTCTTAATTATTTGCAGCCTGTACGCCAATCCTTCTGCAAAAGAACCCATGGATACTTTTGTAACACATTTTATACTTTTAATCTATTTACACAATTTGCTTATTTAAATAATTAGATTTGCAATCCTCTAGAAAGTGCTGAGAATCTAGGAAATTCAGTAAATTTTAACCAATATATACTGTACACATCATCTTTATAGCCAATTCCTTTAAAATCCTGTAATGCAGGCCAGGAGGACCATGATACAAGCCAGCCTTTCACCCTATTAGTTTGCCTAGTATTTTATTTCTAGTCCTAGAGGCTCTCTAAAGTTCCTCCCCCTCAGTGGTCCATGATTATTTCTTATTATTGGGATTTTATTTAAGGACCAAGGATCAACTTTGCTCACTTTATACACTTACATGTATTAGGAATTTGCAATGATGTGGTGGTGTGACCTGCAACAATAATCAATATTCAACGATTCTAAAGATTAACAAATTATATTAAAATAAAAGGGGTTAAAGTACAGATATGAAATAAAATATGCATAAACACTTACATGTATTTACAATGCATGTGAATGCATTTTCTAAAGTTGTTTAAAGTAATCACAGTGCATTGCAGTGACCGAGGTAATGGAGGGATGGTGGGTGGGGCAGGGGTGGGAAGGTATCTGGAATAAGTGATTAGATTTTAACTCCCTGTGGGAAGAAACTTGTAAGATGGTGTGAAATTTTGGTTATATTAGCTCTATAGTGGTTTTCAGAATGGAGCTTTGGGAAAAGGAAGTTTGCAAGGTGAAACATCTTCTACCAAAAAAACTAATTCAAGATAATTATTTTGAATTTCTAACAATTCTCTATTGACCACTTAATTCCCCAGATTCATTCTCCAAGACATTAATGTTTACTTTTAATACACCTATGGAAACCTTCCTGTTTTGTATTTTTCCAGTTTACTCTCATAATTTATCTTCTCCCTTTATATTTATCGGAACTGTTGTTGATTTCTAAAGATGTCCCTGTTCTCTGGCCTAACACTAATCTTCGCAACATTGTCTTGTCTTTTCTTTCAATTTGACTTCAGTTAGCCGTGCAAGGTTCATACTGCCATACAGCTATTCGTTCTTATTAAAATATACCTTTACTTAAATTTACAAAACATTTTTATATGCCACTAGCAACAATCTTGCCCTTTAATCTATTTTCATAGACTAAAATGCCTTACTGAACTTTGCCATGCCCCATTATTTCTTCATTTATAGTCTTCTACAGTACAGCTTGTCCCATCAGTGATTTATTATTATTTCTTATCTCTACTCAAGCAGAGCTACCAAGCCAAATTTTTCCTCAACGTTGCATTGAACTCATCCTTTAACAAAATTACCCCACTTCCCTCTCCAATCTTGTTTTCTTTTTGAAATGTCAAAAATCCCTGCATATTCAATTCCCATCCTTGACCAACTCACACCCATGTATCATAAAAGATAGTCAAATTACCTTATTATGAAGGTAACACACATCAAAGTTGCTGGTGAACGCAGCAGGCCAGGCAGCATCTCTAGGAAGAGGTATAGTCGACGTTTCGGGCCGAGACCCTTCGTCCTGATGAAGGGTCTCGGCCCGAAACATCGACTATACCTCTTCCTAGAGATGCTGCCTGGCCTGCTGCGTTCACCAGCAACTTTGATGTGTGTTGCTTGAATTTCCAGCATCTGCAGAATTCCTCGTGTTTACGTTATTATGAAGGTACCTTGTTATGAATGGGGACAGAATGAATGGAGGAAATCATGAATAGAAATCAACCACATAACCATCTAGCTGGGTTTCTTCTTTGGTTCATCTTTCCTATCCTGGCTATACTGAACCCACCTTCCCCTCAACCCCCTCACATCTCCATCTGGTTTACCTCATCCCTGCCTTAAGTGTTTCTACTCATCACCAACCAGTACATTTTATCCTCTCTTTAATACACTGGACATCTTCCTTCTATATCTACTGTATACTCAATCTTGATGTATCCCTTTGTGTCCGTAGATGCTGTTTGACCTGCTGAGTTTTTCTAGCAGTTTATTTTATGCATCATTATGAATGTTTTATGCATTCAGAAAACGAGTCTCTAGTTTTTATTTTATCTTAGCATTTTGCTTTACTCTGTTTTTTGGTGCCCTCTTATGCTTCTTCTCGCTGATGCACTTTGGTTATTGTTACTCTGCAATTTTGCTTACTCCTTTCATTTTTCTCTTCCTAAACATCCTTTCACTTGAAACCCCATCTTCTATTTCAAGCTTAGCTTTTCTTCCATTTGGTTCTTTCCTTGGGTTTCATCCCTCTGCCAAGCTGGTTTAAAACCCCAACCCATGAAGTTATTGGTCTTATTTCCACTGAGATCCCACCTCTTACAGAAATGGCCCCAGTTCCTAAGGAATCCAAAGTTCTTACTCCTTCATCATTTCTCCTGCCACACATTCACCTGCTTATTTCTATAGCATATGGTATTGGTAATCTAGGTTTATACTTTTGAGGTCCTCCTTTTTAAGCACATTACTAGCTTCCAAAGTTCTGCGTACACAACCCAACCCCTCTTTTAAATTAAAGGAAATTTTCTATTTGAATTACCTTCAAGACCATATATCACAAGCAAGGCCTTTAGCTTTGTAATAAAGACACCTTATAAAGGTAGTTCTTCTATAAGACAATAGTTGTATTCTTAAGAAACCTCAACGTTCAAAGTACATTTACTATCAAAGTATCTGTACTATATACAACCTCGAGATTTGTCTCCTTACAGGCAGATACAAAACAAAGAATTCATTAAAAAAGACCATTAAATACCCAACGTGGAAAAAAAACACAATTTGTACAAACAATAAGAAGTAGGTAAATGACATTCAGAACTGAAGTTCACAAATGTGAGGTCATCGCCATGAAACCAGTCGCAGCTGATCCAAGAGCCCATTAGTTACAGGCCACAGCCTCGGTTCAGCAGAGACGAATAAACCTTGCCGAGCAGCGAGATGAACACCGGCTCATCCCTTGCCTCCAGCCCAGACACCCTGACCTTTTCAATCTCACCCAGCACTTAAATTAACCACACCTTGGCCCATTCCTCACTCTTGGACCTGGGCCCTGCTTCCTTGAAATGCTCTCAGGCCTGGGCTTCACAGCCTCGACTTGGCTTGTACCCAGTCTTTCCAGCCTCATATTAAAGGACGTTCTAGTATAAACACAGGTGTGTCTACAGGGAAAAAGATGGTTGGGTGCAGGCGGTTTCACACTCTTACTAATGAAGTTATTTTCCTGCAGGATTTTCAGAAATAAAGCTTTTAATAGTGATAAGTTTATTTCATTACAAGTTAAAATACTAATGTATGTTACATTGCTTAATAAAGAATCCTTGCACAAGAATCAATTAAAGCAATTACTTGTCAATTTAAAAAGGTCTCCCAAAGCGAAACCACCAGCTTATGCTCTTAAAACAATGGTATGGGAAGTTATATATAAATAATGCTCCCCCATACACCCCCAGATTGTTTTACCTCAAGACAGCACGTTTTCTGCCTATCAATTCCCAAGTTAACTGTATTTTTTTAGTTCATGATCAAAATCACATTATAACTGATTCAGCCTGCAAAATACAAATAGCATCTCCCAATTCATCAATTGCTTTATACCCAATTCACATTCTGGAAACACGCATTAAAGCAGAACAACATAAAAATGATCTAGAGGCAGGAATATGCTGCTTGGTCCCTCAAGCCTGCTCTGCTATTTAATAAGATTTTTGCAGATCTGATCATCCTTATTCCGGTCCACCCTAGCCAATGTTTCACTTCCTTGTTTATCAATACCTATAAATTTTGGCCATTCTGATATTCGAGGACCTTGCTTCCACTGCCGACTAAGGAAGTACTAAAGACTTAGGAATCTCTTAAAAAAAAATCATGTAATCACTCTCCCAAAAGGACAACTTCACACTATATTTAAACAATTCCATATATCCAAAACAATGAAAAACTGCAAAATTTATGACTTTTTCTTTTCTCTTTTTGAACTAATTTTTAAAATATATTTCTTATTACTATTTACGGTATATTATTATGCATTACACAGTACTGCTGCTGCAAAACAACAAATTTCACAACATATGTCAGTGATAATAAATCTGAAAACAACAGGAATTCTGCAGATGCTGGAAATTCAAGCAACATACATCAAAGTTGCTGGTGAACGCAGCAGGCCAAGCAGCATCTATAGGAAGAGGTGCAGTCGACGTTTCAGGCCGTACAAAATTCAAAGAAGAAACATCTACATCATAATGTCCAAACTATTAACGTAATGCAGGCTTTTTTCCAAATACATTTCCTTTTGAACCTTATTTTATACATTGTTATCTACCAACATGAGAAATAAAATCATATTAAAAAGGAGATTGTGTAAAAATAAAAACAGGTCTCAATCTGATAGGTATGTGTTTTTGTTAGAAAATTAAGTCTTCAGAACTGGATATTTTTTAGAGGAAAAAAACATTAAAGGGGAAGACAAAATAAATCACTTTTTTCACAGTAATTGGATATATTAATAATTGCTCAGTTACAAAGGACCAACTGTGCAACCTTATATTAAATGAAGTGGTTTAAAATTGAACATACCTCTCGCACTTTAGAATGAACTGGAGAATTCCGAGGAAGATGAACTCCGTGATGCATAAAATCCTGGATACAGCAGTTTTCAATAGTCTGAAAGAAGAGAAAATGTGCTAGAGGTATTTAATATACTAACATGTCCCTTTTACAGTGCCCCAAAGTTTTCATGTTTTATTGTCTTACAACATTTATTAACAGTGATTTAATCAATGATCAACAGGAAAATACTCGTGTCAAAGCAAAAACAGATTTCTACAAAGTGATCTAAATTAATCACAAATATAAAACAGAAAGTAATTGACTGCATAAGTATTCACCCCAACCCCTTTAAAATGACAGACCAAATCATCACTGGTGCAGCCAATTGGTTTTATAAGTCACATAATTAAATGGAGATTTGTTTTTTCAGACCTGCGTGCAGTCAAGGTGTTTCAATTGAATTTATTAAAAATACACCCACATCTGGAAGGTCCAACTGATGGTGAGTCAGCATCCTGGCAAAAACTACACCATGAAGAGAAAAGAATGCTCCAAGCAACTACACAGAAAGGTTATTGAAAAGCACAAGCCAGGAGATGGATACAAGAAAATTCCCAATTCGCTGAATATCCCTTTAAGTACAGTTAAGTCAATCAAAGAAATGGAAAGAATATGACACAGATGTAAATCTGCCTACAGCAGGCCATCCTCAAAAACTGAGTGACAGTGCAAGAAGGGGACTAGTGAGGGAAGCCAAGGCCCCTATGACAACTATGAAGGACTTACAAGCTTCAGTGGCTGGGATGGGAGAGACCGTTGCATATAACTGCTGCCCAGGTGCTTCTTCAGTCGCAGCTTTATGGGAGAGTGGCAAAGAGAAAGCCACCGTTGAACAAAAAACTCATGTGAAATCTCAGCTAGAGTTCGCCAGAAGGCATGTGGGAGATTCTGAAGTCAGCTGGAAGAAGGTTCTATGGTCTGATGAAACCAAAATTGAGTTTTTTGGCCATCAGACTAAACACTATGTTTGGCGTAAGCCAAACACTACACATCATCAAAAACACACCATACCTACCATGAAACATGGTGGTGGCTGCATCTTACTCTGGGGATGTTTCACTGCAGCAGGCCCTAGAAGGCTTGTGAAGGTACAGGGTAAAATAAATGCAGCAAAATACAGAGAAATCCTGGAAGAAAACCTGGCACAGTCTGCAAGAGTACTGAGACTTAGGAGGAGATTTGTTTTCCAGCAAGAATGGAGAGAAAAGAGTTAATCTACTTAACCTACAGAATAATTCCAGCATTTTAAAAAAAATTTAATAACAGTTTGTCAACATGCTGAAGTTCCACATTCCCTACCTCACTCTATTAAGTTCTGTTGTCATTCCATTTTGATTCATTGGGCCAAATCTTTTAAATTTACAGACCAATTTCCCTTGTGGTTTCTGACTGTCTTTTTCTATCAACTTTACAAAATAAAACAATAATTCAAATAATCAGTGACCATGTAGCAGCCAATGATTAATTTCATAAAACAGAGTATGAAAAATGAACTGTAATCTTTAGTAACAATAGGAAACATAGGAACAAATAAGTATTCAACATTTTCAACTCATTCTACGAGTCAGTCAAATACGAGATAACTCAATTTCCCTATTTACAATCATGATTTTAATCTTTAAAAGCAAATCGGCTGATCTAAACCTATTCTCTTTTGTAGTACTTTCCACTTTTTTCCTGATTAGCAATATGATGCAAGCAGTACATAAAAATGCAAAGAGATCACATAAACGTTTTGATCCATTCAATTAGAAGAACCTATTGCAGACGGAAAGGAAGAAAAGACCAGCATATACAGTACACTGATTCACAAGGTACCATTATTTTGAGTTTATTTTGTCTAGTTGATTGAGGTAATTTGTACATTTTCTTTTCTAAATGATTCCAAGAGGAGAATAATCCCCATAAACTTTCAAGGGACTACACCTGACTCTTGAAAAAACTATCTATTTTAGCCCCATCTCTCAATTTATAAAACAGAGGGCTTGCTTCATCTCTAGGCAAAACTCACATTGCAATTGAAAAACATACGAGGATTAACGAGAGAGTGGTATCTTCTAATCATTAACACTAACCTCGAGGAACAATCCAGATGCCTTCCTCCAAGCTCTAAAGTATACTTCAGCTACAAAAGGCATTATGGACCTTGAGGGAAAAATGAAATCAGAAGCTTAGCTATTTCAAGATATATATGACAACATGAACAATGTTGTAAACATAGTACTGTGAAAAAGTCTTAGGCAGATATACGTATATAGCTAGGGTGCCCAATACTTTTGCACAGTACTATAGTAATTTTATGTATTGCACTGATTTGCTACTGCAAAAAGAAAACAAATTTCATGACATACAAGTGATGATGGCCTTGATTGTGATATGGGTCTCTACTGTCGACTGAGAGTAGGAAGGGGGCAGGGAAAGGTGTATCATAGTTAAGGAAAGGAGAAGGAGCGGGAAGACCAGAGAAACATTCAGTAATGATCAAAAAACATCGATTTCTCGAACTTCCAGGAATTGCACCCCCCCCCGCGCCATTCTCATTCCTGTATTCCTCTCTCATCTCATATCCTTACCTGCCCATCATCTCCATCTGATGCTCCTCTCCCTTCCCTTTCTTCCATGGTTTTCTATCCTCTCCTATCAGAATCCACCTCCTCCAGCCATTTATCTCTTCCACTTATCAGCTTCCTGGTTTCAACTATCACCAACCACCTTGTACTTCTTCCTCCCTACCCCCTTCCTTTCTCGCTCTAACTTCTTATCTATTTTCCCAGTCCTGATGTCAGCTGGAAGAAGGTTCTACAGTGGGAAAATCAGAGGCAGGCTATGGCATGATAGAGCTGCGGATCATTTGGGAGCTTCTGATCGTGCCATGCCACAAGCTTATTGCAACTTGACTGCACTGGATACGAAACAGTTGCCTGCCTCAAATCCTGCAGAGTTGGCAGCAGCCCAGTGAGATGATCCTTGTATAGGTGCCATTTGGTCATTTGTTGCAAAAAGGGATATGGCCTAAGTTGAAAAGACAAAATACCCTGCTATACCCTTACTGATGAAAGAATGTGACCAACTGCAGTTCAGAAACCAAGTTCTATACAGGGTCATGCCTCCTCATTCCCAGTTAGTTTTGCCTGAGAAGCATCGGAGGATTGTGTTGAAGTCACTTCATGATGATTCGGGTCATTTGGGATTTGACAAGACCTATGGATTGGTCAAGATCAGTTCTATTGGCCCCAAATGAAGCCTGAAGTTGAAGAGTACAAGTCATGCAGCTGATGTACTCGGAGGAAGGCGCTGCCTACAAGAGTTGCTCCATTATCTCACTTACAGAGCTCGAGGCTACTTGGTTTAGTGTGTATGGATTCCCTATCCATAGAGCCTGATTCCAGCATTGCTGCGAATGTCTTGGTCATCACTGATCACTATACCACATATGCTCAAGTCTTTCCCACAGAGAATCAGATGACATCCCCAGTTACCAAAGTATTATGGGATAGATATCTTGATCATTATGGTCTCCCAAAAAGAATACACAGTGTCCAGGGAAGGGATTTTGAGAGTCGGTTCATACATAAATTACTGAGCTAATTATAGAGTCGAAAACTCGAGGACCACGCCCCATCACCCTCAGACATGCTTGGAAACCTGGATATCAGCCAAAAGAACAAACTGAGTCAGCATATTGACTATTTGATGTTGTGGGGATGGAACTGGACTCTCTCACAGTGGTGTCTGAAAAGAGGATGCTGTCTAAGTTGCATGCCATCTTGGTCAATGTCTCCCATCCACTACATAGAGTACTGGGTGGGCACAGGAGTACATTCAGCCAGAGACTCTTTCCACTGAGATGCAGCACTGAGCGTCATAGGAAGTCATTCCTGCCTGTGGCCATCAAATTTTACAACTCCTCCCTTGGAGGGTTAGACATCCTCAGCCAATAGGCTGGTCCTGGACTTATTTCATAATTTACTGATTACTATTTAACTATATTATGGTTCTATTACTATTTATTATTTATGGAGCAACTGTAACGAAAACCAGTTTCCCCCGGGATTAATAAAGTATGACTATGACTATGACTATTTGGTTCACTGCTACAACTTTACACAGCAGGAAGCTACCAGATGGTCAACATACTATTTGATATTTGGGCGCGAAGCGAGATTGTCTGTAGACTGTTTTGGAGCTGGTGATGAAGGTACTGCCACAGAAGACGTATCTCAGTTCTGTGTCTGACATGAGGAAAGAACTGCAAAAGGCTTATGAGCTAGCTGCAGTTTCTACCACCAAGCAAAATCAAGGAAACACGAGGAAATATGATCAAAAGATTAGATTCTCTCAACTGATGCCCGAAGAGTTTTAATAAAAAACCTGGGGCTACCAGGGAAGCACAAGTTAGTTGACCGTTGGGGGTCTATGCCTTATGTAGTGAAGAACAAGATGCCAAATGTGCCAGTTTTACGGGTGAAGATGAGAATGGCTCTATCAAAGTTCTCCATTGGAATCACCTTTTACCCCGAGGGCAGGAGGTGCGTGTTGACCCAGAGCCTGACACGGAACCTACACCTAGTAGGAGACCTCTGCCATTCTGTTCTCCTCCTGTGCAGTCAGTGGAAATACCTGAAAAGGACCCAACCACTAAATGCTGTACAGACTCAGAGGATGAGGAAATGGGGTGTGATATACATTACCTTATGCAAACTCCTCAAGAATTGATGAAGAGATTCCTGAATCTCCCAACCCTGACTCAGGTGTAGCAGGGAGGACTAGCAGTGAACAGGCAGACGCGATGCTAGACAGTGAAGGGAAGCTGGGCTCCGATGTAATTGGGGATGAAGTTGAGCTCAGTCGGGTAGCAGGGGGACCTGAATTGCCAAAAGACACAAGTAATGGACAGAGGGGAGGCATCCGCAAATAGACAGGAAAGGTCACAAGGACTGCCCGACGCGAAGATGCTGAAGATGAGATAAAAAGGTCACGGATAGTCAGGAAACTGCCCAGATATGATGCATCAGTGAAACAGAGTGTTGCATCTATCCCCATAGTGAGATATGTTACTGCCATTTACAAATGGGTCAGGGGTCCTGAAATCACACAATTCATTTGAATACTGTGTTATTAATAATAGTTTGATAAGCTTCAAACTCATGAGGACATGACTATTTTTGGTGGTGCAGGGGAGGGGGAGAATGTAACGCCCTGGTTAAGATTTTTACTGCTAATGCTGTGGGGTATGTCATTAACTAGCTTTCTGTAACAGCAGTGTGCCCTGCTGGTAGAATGTTTTGGCTTCAGCTAAAGATAAGGGGCTATGATATTCAATTTCGGAATGTTGTGTCATCTAGTCAGGATGGTGGAATTGGGAGAAGGTTCCGGCGAGAGCTGGGCGGAGAGAGATTTGAGATGGACACCAGTAAGGTTCATGATCTTTTTGGTGGGAAATGCAGAAAAGAGAAGATTGGAAATGATGACTGTAGGATTCAATCCGATGGGAAGACACGATTGCAAGGAGTGCTTCACGAGACGAAGGAGTCCAAGATGGGAAGCTCTACCAGTGATTGGTGATGAGAACTCAATGCCTTGACTAACTGTCATACTCAGCTTTTGGAAAATATAAGCTCCAACACCATATGCACACTTAAACTGGTTTAACTGTAATAGGCCCTTTTATTTTTCTTTTCTTTCTCTTAATAACTGTGTGAGAAAGCTGAAATTAATTGTAATACCCTGGTTCATATTTTTACTGTTATGCTGTATATATTTCATTTGGCAGTTCTATGAGAGCTGCTTGTTTTCAGCTTGGTCTGCTTTCAGCTTATGTTTGGGTTATTGTTGAAGACAAGAGATGAGGAGAAATATGCACCATCCAAATAGGATGGTCAAATTTAAGGGAAGGTTTCTCTGGTGAGGGACACTAAGGTTGGGCTCGGGCCTTTTTGCTCGAGAGGAGATGAAGAGGGAAGACGCTGGAGAGAAGAGGTCGTAAGAGTCGACCTGGAGTGAGGCCGTGATTCGACGAAGCCCAGGGCAAGTTCGATTGAGGGTCAGTGACTTGGGGGAGCTGTGAGCTCCAACTTGTGCACAGTATACCGTTTTGTTAAAATGAGCCCTTTTCATTTTTTGTTCTTTTCTTTATTAGTCCTTTCGTCAAATTAAGAATTATAAAGCTAAATCTCTTAATCGTATGCATTTCATGGCACTAATTTGTAACAGGGTAGCAAATTATACTGCATCCACACAAACAAGGGGTTTGGGTGGGATCACACCTCAATCTCACAAGTTTGCCAGGGCCAGAGGTCGACTTCCCTAGACTTATGCAGCCAAGGAAACCAGGGTATTCCATAAAAAATATATATTCTTTATGATTTTATGTGGTGTGCGATCTGTTACTTCTTGCCAACTGACAATTGTGTACGGGCAGTTTTTGCACAGCATTTACTCAAATCGAGGTTTCTTTAATTGGAACATCACAGTGTTCCTGTTTGGTCATACTGGCCCTAGACTTTTGTTTATGAAAGGTGGCCTTCTCACTGCTGAGTCACAAGGCTGTTAGCAGAGCCGGCTAGGGAGCCAAGTTTGCATACGAGCCCGGTAATGGGGCTACAACAGTTTTCTCCAATATAATTAAAGTTTCAGTAACAGTTATGAAAAGGCAAATGCTAATGGCTGGAGTATCTTTCTACTACATTAGCAAGCTCTTTCCTAAAATGCAAACACAAGAGATTCTGCAGGTACTAGAAATCCAGAGTAACACACATAAAATGTTGGAGGAACGCAAACACGAGGAAATCTGCAGATGCTGAAATTCAAGCAACACATACAAAATGCTGGTGGAACTCAGCAGGCCAGGCAGCATCTATAGGAAGAAGTACAGTCGACGTTTCGGGCCGAGACCCTTCATCAGGACTAACTGAAAGAAGAGATAGTAAGAGATTTGAAAGTGGGAGGGGGATGGGGAGATCCGAAATGATAGGAGAAGACAACAGGAGGAAGGATGAAGCTAAGAGCTGGAAAGTTGATGTGCAAAAGGAATACAAGGCTGGAGAAGGGAGAGGATCATGGGACGGGAGGCCTGGGGAGAAAGAAAGGGGGAGGGGAGCACCAGAAGAAGATGAAGAGCAGGTAAGGAGATGGACAGTGAGAAAAAAAGTGAGAGAAAAAAAAGGGGGGGAAATAATAAATAAATAAGGGATGGGGTAAGAAGGGGAGGAAGGGCATTAACGAAAGTTAGAGAAATCAATGTTCATGCCATCAGGTTGGAGGCTACCCAGATGGAATATAAGTTGTTCTTCCTCCAACCTGAGTGTGGCTTCATCTTTACTGTAGAGGAGGCCGTGGATAGACATATCAGAATGGGAATGGGACATGGAATTAAAATGTGTGGCCACTGGGAGATCCTGCTTTCTCTGGCGGACAGAGCATAGGTGTTCAGCGAAACTGTCTCCCAGTCTGTGTTGGGTCTCACCAATATACAGAAGGCTGCACCAGGAGGACCGGACACAGTATATCATAACAGTCGACTCACAGATGAAGTGTCCCCTCACCTGGAAGGACTGTCTGGGGCCCTGAATGGTGGTGAGGGAGGAAGTGTAAGGGCAGGTGTAGCACTTATTCCGCTTACAAGGATTCAGTGCCGGGAGGGAGATCGGTGGGAAGGGATGGGGGGGGGCGAATGGACAAGGGAGTCACGCAGGGAACGATCCCTGCGGAAAGCAGAAGTGGGGGGGGGGAGGGAAAGATGTGCTTGGTGGTGTGATTCCGTTGGAGGTGGCAGAAGTGACAGAGGATTATATGTTGGCCCCAGAGGCTGGTGGGGTGGTAGGTGAGGACAAGGGGAACCCTATCCCTAGTGGGGTGGTGGGAGGATGGGGTGAGAGCAGGTGTGTGTGAAATGGGAGAGATGCATTTGAGAGCAGAGTTGATGGTGGAGGAAGGGAGGCCTCTATCTTTAAAAAAGGAAGACATCTCCTTTGTCCTGGAATGAAAAGCCTCATCCTGAGAGCAGATGCAGCGGAGATGGAGGAATTGTGAGAAGGGGATGGCATTTTTGCAAGAGACGGTGGGAAGATGGGTAGTCTGAAAAGATGAAATGTTGGAGGAACTCAGGTCAGGCAGCATCTACAGAAAGGAATAAACAGTTGGCAAGTTGAACCAAGACCCATCATCAGAACTGGAAAGAAAAGGGGAAGGGCCACTTCCTTTCCAGTCCTGATGAAGGGCCATAGCCTCAAATGCCTACTTTCCTAAAATGCAGATGTGATCACCATTGCTAAATTTACAAAGGAAAAAAAATGGTACTCAGATAACACAAAGAAACTCCTAACATAATGAAAAATTTTATGACTTGAATTTCTCAAAGTTCTCTTAATATAAATTACTGAATAAATCAATCAATTCACTATCATGCTATGTCCTGAATATATGTACATACTTAGGAAAGAAAGTTAACTGGTTCCTAATGGTCCCATGGATCATTTTGATGAATTCCACATCCCAGCTGAACAAAAAACTTAGGAAACGCCTTCCCTAAGAAGAAAGAGAAGTTTAAATGTACGATTAAAGCCTCCATGCTCCATACCGATGTTAAATTTGAGTGTAACTTCAAAATCAAAACATTGAATTCTGTACAAAAAGATACACATTTAAAGCTCTGTTCATTTTACTTCAATGTCATTCCCATTTCTTAAATCATAAATAAATGGAGGCAGCAATGTGGCATTATGATTAAGCATCCTTACCACCGGGAACATGCCCTCCTCTCATTACGACCATCAGGAAAGAGGTATAGGAGCCATAAGACCATAAGATAAAGAAGCAGAAGTCGGCCATTCGGCCCATCGAGTCTGCTCCACCACCTTATCATGAACTGATCCATTCTCCCATTTAGTCCCACTCCCCCGACTTCTCACCATAACCTTTGATGCCCTGGCTACTCAGATACCTATCAATCTCTGCCTTAAATACACCCAGTGACTTGGCCTCCACTGCCGTCCGTGGCAACAAATTCCATAGATTCACCATCCTCTGGCTAAAAAAATTTCTTTGCATCTCTGTTCTGTATGGGCGCCCTTCAATCCTTAAGTCATGCCCTCTCGTACTAGACTCTCCCATCATGGGAAACAACTTTGCCACATCCACTCTGTCCATGCCTTTCAACATTCGAAATGTTTCTATGAGGTCCCCCCATCATTCTTCTAAACTGCAAGGAATACAGTCCAAGAGCGGACAAACGTTCCTCTTATGTTAACCCTCTCATTCCTGGAATCATTCTAGTGAATCTTCTCTGTACCCTCTCCAACGTCAGCACATCCTTTCTTAAATAAGTAGACCAAAACTGCATGCAGTACTCCAAGTGAGGTCTCACCAGCGCCTTATACAGCCTCAACATCACATCCCTGCTCCGATACTCTATTCCTCTAGAAACGAATGCCAACATTGCATTCGCCTTCTTCACCACCGACTCAACCTGGAGGTTAACCTTAAGGGTATCCTGCACGAGGACTCCCAAGTCCCATTGCATCTCAGAACTTTGAATTCTCTCCCCATTTAAATAATAGTCTGCCCATTTATTTCTTCTGCCAAAGTGCATATCCATACACTTTCCAACATTGTATTTCATTTTCCACTTCTTTGCCCATTCTTCCAATCTGTCCAAGTCTCTCTGCAGACTCTCCATTTCCTCAGCACTACCGGCCCCTCCACCTATCTTTGTATCATCAGCAAACTTAGCCACAAAGCCATCTATTCCATAATCCAAATCGTTGATGTACAACGTAAAAAGAAGCGGCCCCAACATGGACCCCTGTGGAACACCACTGCTAACTGGCAGCCAAACAGAATAGGATCCCTTTATTCCCACTTTCTGTTTCCTGCCAATCGGCCAACACTCTATCCACGTATGTAACTTTCCCGTAATTCCATGGGCCCTTATCTTGTTAAGTAGCCTCATGTGTGACACCTTGTCAAAGGCCTTCTAAAAATCCAAATATACAACATCCACTGCATCTCCCTTGTCTAGCCTACTGGTAATTTCCTCAAAAAATTGTAATAGGTTTGTCAGGTAGGATTTTCCTTTAATGAAGCCATGCTGAGTTCTGCCTATCTTGTCATATGCCTCCAGGTACTCTGTAACCTCACCCTTGACAATCGACTCCAACAACTTCCCAACCACCGATGTCAAGCTAACAGGTCTATAATTTCCCTTTTGCTTCCTTGCCCCCTTCTTAAATAGCGGAGTGATATTTGCAATCTTCCACTCCTCCAGAACCATGCCAGAATCTATCGACTTTTGAAAGATCATTGCTAATGCCTCCGCAATCTCCACAGCTACTTCCTTCAGAACACGAGGGTGCATTCCATCTGGTCCGGGAGATTTATCTACCTTTAGACTATTCAGCTTCCTGAGTACTTTCTCTGTCGTAATTGTGACTGCGCACACTTCTCTTCCCTACCACCCTTGAGTGTCTGGTATACTGCTGATGTCTTCCTCAGTGAAGACTGATGCAAAATACTCGTTCAGTTCCTCTGCCATCTCCTTATCTCCCATTACAATTTCTCCAGCACTATCTTCTATCGGTCCTATATCTACTCTCATCTGTCTTTTACTCTTTATATACTTGAAAAAGCTTTTAGTATCCTCTTTGATATTATTTGCTAGCTTTCTTTCATAGTTCATCTTTTCCCTCTTAATGACCTTCTTAGTTTACCTTTGTAAGCTTTTAAAAACTTCACAATCCTCTGTCTTCCCACTAATTTTTGCTTCTTTGTATGCCCTCTCCTTTGCTTTAACTTTGACTTCTCTTGTCAGCCACGGTTGCATCCTTTTTCCATTTGAAAATTTCTTCTTTTTTGGAATATATCTGTCTTGCACCTTCCTCACTTCTCGCATAAACTCCAGCCACTGCTGCTCTGCCGGCCTTCCCACTAGTGTTCCTTTCCAGTCAACTTTGGCCAGTTCCTCTCTCATGCCACTGTAATTTCCTTTACTCCACTGAAATACCAACACATCAGATTTCGGCTTCTCTTTTTCAGATTTCACAGTGAGCTCAATCATGTTATGATCACTGTCTCCTAAGGGTTCCTTCACCTCAATCTCTCCAATCACCTCCGGTTCATTACACAATACCCAATCCAGTACAACCAATCCCCTAGTGGGCTCAACAACAAGCTGTTCTAAAAAGCCATCTTGCAGACATTCTACAAATTCTCTCCCTTGAGATCCAGTGCCGACCTGATTTTCCCAATCCACTCACATGTTAAAATCCCCCACAATTATCATAACACTGCCCTTCTGACAAGCCTTTTCTATTTCCTGTTGTAATTTGTAGTCCACATCACAGCAGCTGTTTGGAGGCCTGTATATAACTGCCATCAGGGTCCTTTTACCCCTGCAATTTCTCAGCTCAACCCATAAAGATTCTGCACCTTCTGATCCTATGTCACCTCTTTCTAATGATGTGATATCATTTCTTACCAATAAAGCCACACCACCTCCTCTGCCTACCTGCCTATCCTTCCAATACACCGTATATCCTTAGATGTTCAGCTCCCAGAGACATGCATCCTTTAGCCACATCTCAGTGATGGCCACAATATCATACTTGCCAATCTGTAGCTGTACGACAAGATCATCCACCTTATTCCTTATGCTGCGTGCACTTAAGTATAACACCTTAAGACCAGTATTTGGTACTTTTTGCTTTGATTGTACTGCAACTTTATTGCACTGCAACTCATCCCAATGGCTTCAAATTTGCCCCATCACCTGCCTGTCTTTCCTGACATCTTTACTGCTCACTATCTTAGATTTATTTCTGTTTTCCCCTTCCTCCGCTCTATCATTCCGGTTCCCATCCCCCTGCCAAATTAGCTTAAACCCTCCCTAACAGCTCTATTAAACCTTTCCGCCAAGATATTGGTTCCCTTTGGGTTCAGGTGTAACCCGTCCTTTTTGAACAGGTCATACTTCCCCCAGAAGAGATTCCAATGATCCAAGAATCTGAAGCCCTGCCCCCTGCACCAGTCTCTCAGTCACGCATTCATCTGCCTGATCCTGCTATTCTTGCCCTCGCTAGCACGTGGCACAGGTAGCAATCCCGAGATTACTACCCTGGAGGTCCTGCTTCTCAGCTTCCTTCCTAACTCCCGGAAATCTCTCTTCAGGACCTCCTCCCTTCTCCTATCTATGTCATTGGTACCAACATGTACCAAGACAACTGGCTGCTCGCCCTCTCCCTTCAGAATATTCTGGACCCGATCCAAGACATCTCGTACCCTGGCACCTGGAAGAACTATACTCAGCGTTTTAGGAACTGTTTCTTTCTCTCTGCCATGAAATTTCTGAATGTTCCATGAACTCATGAATACTGCATTGCTACTCCTCTTTTGCACTATTATATTTCATTATTGTAACTTAGAGTAATTATATATTGCACTGCACTGCTGCCACAAAACAAATGTTAGTGATAATAAACCTAATTCTGATATACTGTGTGAAGAGGATTCTGATCCTGAAATGAGTTAATCCTTCATATTCTAAGTCTTCATGTCCGAACCCATATTACAGTACATAGTGTTCATGGAACAATAGTCATGGACAACCTAAAACTAAACAACCATTTTCAAGAATCTGCTGTAACAATCAGCCATCAGTCAGACAACTATTGATGAATCCTAGCGTGACACACATTCTACTGTTATAGAAATAAATAAAATTTAATGACTTACTGTATAATGAACAGAATGGAATTTATTAATTGGAAATATAGCCACACAGTGCTTTATGGCTTGAAACAGCATAAAATCATGCAATATTATCCCTTTACTTACCTCTTCTTTTTTTATGTGGGCAATACTCATGAAGCACTGAAGTAGAGCATCCTTCACTTCATTACTGGCCTCTGAATTAAACTCAAAACTTTCCAAAGCTTGATGGAACTGCCAGAGTCGAACTATATCGGCATTCTGTGTATGACGAAGTGGAAGAGAAAGCAACATTTAATTGCTGTACTGACATCTAAGAACCACAAAAAATAATGAGAAAATTTAAGTAATGTTTTATGTAATGAACAAAGGGAATACACTGAAAATTTTGGCATATCAAAGCAGAGGCTCAGAAACTTTACATTTTATGAGTCACGGCATTTGTTCACCAATAAAATGAAGCAAATGAAATCATGGTAATATCAAGAATTCCTGCAGTCGGGGAGTCTTGGATTAGAAAACACAACCTCAGAATACAAGGACATCCCTTTAGAACAGAGATGAGGAGGATTTCCTTTAGCAGGAGGGTAGTGAAACAGTGAAATACATTGACACAGACAGTTGTGGAGGCCAGTCATTAGTTATTTTTAAAGCAAATATTGATAGGTTCTTGATGAGTAAGGGTGTCAAAAGTTACAGGGAGAATGCAAAAGAATGGGGTTGAAAGGGATAATAAATCATCAATGATGGAATGGTGCAACAGACTTGCTGGGCCAAATGGCCTAAATCTACTCCTATGTCTTAAGCCCTTACAATCTAAAGATTAAGGGCAAAGAGTCCAACACCAAAGAATAGAACAGAAATATGTGAGAAAATAAGTACAGCTCTTGTATGAAAAAAGACATTTTGGGGATAATGAAAAGTCAGTTAAGAAAAAGAAATAGCTTGAAAGAATAAGATAAACTTCAAGCACAGAGGACAATCTGTAGGAACCAAACAGAGAAAGAAGAAACATAATCACAGCAAGAGAGATAGAGAGCCATGTAATGACTTCTCTTTTCTTTCTCATGAGAACTATCTGATAACAGTGGAAGAAATACATTAATATTCAGCAAAATTCATGTTCAGAACAATAAATGTTAACATACCGAGAATTTTGCCATTAAGCTTTTTTCCAACAACATAATGAAGACTGTTTTCCCCAGTTCTTCTTTCCCTTCCAATCCTTTCTCCCACCAAGCCTCAAACAAACGTTGGATTGTAATTTTCAACACTCCTTGGTGTGTAGGCAATACTGGCATAATGCCTGAAAAGAATAAAATTAAACTGCTATCAAAAGATTTTATATCTACTGCAGATTTATTGGTTTTTGCCACCCTTTCAAAATATTGAAAAGATACAAATAATAACTTGGAACTATTATCTCTCATCTTTCCCTCTGCCATCCAATTCCTAAATGGACATTGAACCCTTAAACACTACCTCACTTTTTTAATGTACATTATTTCTGTTTTTTGCACGATCTTTAATCTATTCAATATACGTTTACTGTAATTGATTTACTTATTTATTATTATTATTTTTCTCTTTTATTTTATGTCTTGCATTGAACTGCTGCTGCTAAGTTAACAAATTTCATTACACATGCCGGTGATAATAAACCCGATTCTGATTCTTTAATATTCTATCACAAATATAGAATTTTAAATAAAATTGATATTTATTCACAGGGCTAAATTTTCTTAGTCAAATCATATAAAGTCCTTATATATCCACAGGCAAGATTATGGTTGCACATCTGCTCAGCTAGTAGAGCTTCTGCCTCACAGCTCCAATCCAACAGGTTCAATCCTATGTGGAGTTTGTTGGTATTCCTTGAATGCATGGATGATCTCGTTTCCTCCCACATGCTGAAGATGTACAGGTTAGTCAGCTAACTGCCACTAAATTGTCCAGTGTGCAGGCAAATGGTAGAGCATTAGGGAAGTTGATGTGAGAACAGCTTAAAAGGGAAAGTAGTGGGGATCTGAAAAGCTGTTCGAGCCATCATAGACTCAAAAGACCAAAACAGACTCTGATAACTCTGATGGAAATACAAAATGCTACAAGTGCTTAAGGATCAACTAACCTATGGTCATTATGGCCACAGGAACAGTAAAAACAAAGGACTCACATTACAAATGAAAATGAACACACTGAAACAGGAGATGACAATACACAAAACAAGGTTGCTTTAGGTCAGGTAAATGCAAAAACAGGAGGTATTCTTGTACAATTCAATCAAATATACAGTAAGTCATCTTAATGATTTAACTCCTTTCAACAAGGTTGTGATTATCTTCTAATTAATGGCCCATAACCTCCAACTCATTCCTAAGAAATACTAATGGGAATCATGCTTTATTTTAATAGTAAATAACCAGTAATATTTAAGGTTTTTGCTGCTTTATCACTGTCTCCTCACTGATACATTTCACACATCCCCAGAGCTACTTTCCACCTTGCCAATGACTTCAACATTCCCCATACAACAGAAAATACGGGGAATACTTAAGACATCCAGCAGCATGTGCTGCAAGAGAAAAAAGAACATTTTGTCATCAGAGCTGATGAAAGGACATCAATCTGAAGCATTAACTGTTTTCTCTTGAAAAATGCTACCTTTCAACATCAGTTATTTTATTTTTATCTATTACTCTTAAGTATTTTTTTCAATGTCTATGTTCTTTCCTTAAGGTTGTTATAGCTGGGGCGTGATAGTGGGAATAATCTCTCTCTACCTAGCACATGCTCCCAATGGCATGCACCTCAAATAGCCTCTGACAACCAAGTCCAGCTCCTGGCCTTCATGCATCACTTAGCTTTTAAGACCGCGGGAACAGTTTCCACTGACAGGAGAACAAGCAAAGGTGGGTTACTGGAACCTGAAAAACAATCGCTTCAGGCAAATGAGGCTTGTCAGCCTTGGTTTGCAGCACATCTAGAAGGAAAGCTCTGATCTCAAACCTCTGCTGCCTTTCAGCAATAGCTACTCATGGTGAAGGTTTTGGGAGTAAACTCAGAGAAAAAATCCAGCATTGGAGTCCCTAAGACAGTCATACATTGCTGACTGGCAACTTCTGCACCACTGGTGCCAAACTGCTATGGTCTCTGCCATTCTTTCGGGTTCATCTGCTGTGTGGAGAGGGGAAGCCTGCTGCATGGACAACAGCTTGCTCTCCATATCCTACTGCCCTGACTTGGGTACTGACTGACTTATCATATAGACTGCTAGCACACAACATCGACCGACGTAGGGGCCTCCTAAAACATTAAGTACACAATCAAAAGATACAACTACAAATTTTTTAATAAATTGTTCACCTCCAACTCATAGGAAGGCAAACATTTCTAAGCGTTCCAGGTCAGGAAGCTAGATACATTTCCTCCTTATTTACAATCAATAGTCATCATACTGCACTGCATCAGCTTTAAGCGGGAACTTCCCAAGTTCAGGTAAACATGCCCATCTCTAACAAGAGTAAAATCCATGAGGGAGGCCACAGGATTTGGGAGATGACTGAAATTCAAAATTATGAAAGTAAAGAAAGGTGATTAATGCAAAATTCGTATAAATGGACAGTTGATGGTCTGCACAGACTCAATGAGTTGAAGGGTTTGTTGTTGGGCTGTGTTGTATTTTTCTATGATTCTAACCCGCTTATTAGTTACAGCAAGGGCTGGGTTGGGTGGCATATAGCTCTGATGTCATAGGCTGCCAGTCCTAGTTTTAGGTGAAGTCTTTTCTATTAGTTGGAAAGTTTGAATAGAACTGTGGGAAACAAGTCTCATGGACACAGATGGAGGATAGATCACTACCACAAAGAAACAAAGAAACTTAAGACTTCAAATAAACTGACAGCTACTTGGAATGCAGCTTTCCTTTTGAGCGTGGTGGATGGTAAAGATTTACTACAGATATTGATGTCAGAGAAGTAGAGAGACATGTGGGTACGATAGGGGAATTTAAGAGACTTTTGGATAGGTACCTGGAGCTTAGAAAAATAGAGGGCTATGGGTAAGCCTAGTAATTTCTAAGGTAGGGACATGTTCGGCGCAACTTTGTGAGCCAAAGGGCCTGTATTGTGCTGTAGGTTTTCTATGTTTTGATCCAATCATCAAACAATTCCTTCAAGGAGTTCAGGAATCAAAACCTGAACATGGAGAAATACTGTCCTCTCGATCACTGCAATTAGTTATTAGGATTTCGTCATCAGACAATGACTGGCTGAGTAAAACTGGCATTTTGTGATGTGAAGGGATAACAGAGAAGTGGGATGTATTTTGTGGGTGGTGTACAAGTGATCTAGTCTCATAGCTCAAACAACAGGAATTCTGCAGATGCTGGAAATTCAAGCAACACACATCAAAGTTGCTGGTGAACGCAGCAGGCCAAGCAGCATCTATAGGAAGAGGCGCAGTCGACGTTTCAGGCCGAGACCCTTCGTGTTAGTCCTGACGAAGGGTCTCGGCCCGAAACGTCGACTGCGCCTCTTCCTATAGATGCTGCTTGGCCTGCTGCGTTCACCAGTAACTTTGATGTGTGTTGCTAGTCTCATAGCTCATGTTTTTCTGAGCAGATCATGTGTATGACTGTACTAACAATAATGAGGCATGAACTGGAAATGGCTAACTATTTTTTCCCCACATAAGACCCAAGAATGCCAAAGACAACTGGAAATTAAATAGAAATTGTTGTAAAGGGATACAATCTTTTAACAATTTCTGTATGTGAATTTGCAGCAGGTTGTATATCCAATTTAGTATCAAATGATTACATACTTTAAAATTTACCTCAGTTAATTCAACACTGGCCTTCCACAAATAGATAATAGGCAACATTATGTCAAACCCAACCCATGTTTCCCATGGTTTTCAATATCAGAGGCAATGCTGCTGCAGTTTGTGTGTTCAGTAGGCTTTACCCCACTGGTTAGTAAATGATCCAATAATTATTTAGAAACAGTGCAAATACACCTAAGCAAAAATTAGAATAAATTTGAAAACCTTTACATCATATTATATCTAATAGTAATAACTGTTAATGTTAATAAATGTCAATTTTGAAAAATTTATAAACACAGCTTCACTTATTTTTAAAGAACACTAGGCAACGGGGTGACCTGTTGGGGCACCCTTTGAGAGAAGGGTAGTGCAGTCTGATGTGACCAGAATAAACATTAAATTTTCCTGAATGCTATTGGTATCGCTTTGCTTTGGAAATTGAAGAAGAAAACCTCAGTTTATTAAAGAAGAAAGACACGTAGCAAGGCAAAATAACTCCTCCTCGTTTAACAAAGGACACTTTTGATGGCATCATTTCTGGTTGATCTACCACCCTTGTGCCTCTCGTCGTCATTCTGGAGACGTGCAGTCCTTTCATCCGCTGTCTCTTCATCACTTCTGCTGTTTATTCTTTGTCTCTGATCTTGGAAATGTGCATTTCTCAGCTCCTTTGTCTCTTCCTCTCTCCTCCACCTGTGCCTGTTTTGTCATTCTGGAGACATGCAGCCCTTTCATCCCCCATCTCTTCTGCTGTTTGTTGCTTGTCTCTGATCCTGGAGACGTGCATTTCTCAGATCCTTTGTCTCTCCTCCTTCTATGCCAGTTGTTGTCATTTTGGAGACGTGCATGCCTCTCCTCCTCTGTCTCTTCTTCTCTCATCTTTTTTGTCTCTTTGATCCTGGAGTCGTGCGGCCCTGGTCTAATCCGATTCTTGTTCTCTCCCTCTCCTTGCCACTTCCCGACAACATTTGGCGCCATCTCGACCATAATGTCCCCCTTCTCTTTCCACGCGGCATAATTAGGCAGACCATATCTTTTTTTTACCCTAATGCTGGATAGAAGATATGAAGCAGTAACACCAAAGCCTCCAGGATGCTGATTATTCTTGATGTGGTTGGCGCTCTCCTAAATGGACGTGACTGCAGCAAAGGGTTTGGGTGTCTCGAAGTATGTCACTACAATAAGATTTAATGATCTCTTATTGATGGGTCTCAGTTTGATCTGTCCCAATCCTGCACATGCTGATGGTGATTAGCAGAATGTTACCACTCGAAATAGAACTGCCGTGCCCTTTTGCTACGGTTGGTGTCGCTGCTGTAAGCATCGTGAGTCGCTTCTGAGGCTGGCCGTGCGCATGCATTGTGGTGTCACGTCACAGTTTCCATCATGGCTGACATCAGCTCTCGAGTGAAAGCACAGCTGTTGATTTTGGCGAGTGAGCAATTTTATACAAATATATAACCCCTGAACTTTGCCTGCATTCTGTAAGTTAGTGCATTTTAAGTTGAGTTAGCCAAAAATAGTGCCGCTGTAACGCATCGTTTGCGCTAACTGGAGGGCACAAGCAGAGCATGAGAGTTTTAGTAGTATATAGATTAATGCTAAATATGATAGACATGTCTGAGGTAAAGTTAAGAGACCAGATATAGCATGAGTCATGCACCCATGCTGAATTCATCAACTTTATCAACTTTGCCTCTAACTTCCACCCTGCTGTTAAATTCACTTCGTCCATTGCTGACACCTCCCTCTGTTTTCTCGATCTCTCTGCCTCCATCTCTGGAGACAAACTGTCATCCAACATCTTTTACAAACCTACCAATTCCCACGGTTACCTTGACTATACCACTTCCTATCCTGTCTCCTGTAAAACTGCTATTCCATTTTCTCAGTTCCTTTGCCTCTACCTCACCTGTTCCCAGGATAGAGCCTTCCTTTCCAGATATCAGAGATGTCTTCCTTCTTCGGAGTACAGTGGTTTCCTTTTCTCCACCTCTGATGCTGCCCTCATCTACATCTCCTCTATTTCCCGAACATCCGTGCTCACCCTATCTTCCTGCCGCATTGACAGTGATAAGAGTTCCTCGTCCCATGAGCCTCTGCATCCAACACATCATCCTCCACAACTTCTGCCATTTCCAAAGGGATCCTACCACTAAATATCTGCTTTCCGCGGGGATCACTCCCTCAGCGATTCCCTTGTCCATACGTCCCTCCCCACCAATCTCCATCCCAGCACTTATCCCTGCAAGAGGCCTCAGTGCTATACATGTCCATTCACTTCTTCCCTCACCTCCATTCAGGACCCCAAACAGCCTTACCAGGTGAGGCAACACTTCACTTGCAAATCTGCTGAGATCGTCCATTGTGTCCCATGCTCCTGATGTGACCTCTACGATGAGACCCTTTGTCATGCACCTCTCCTCCATCCACCAAAAGCATTGGTGGCCAAACATTTTAATTCCGATTCTCATTCTGAAATGTCAGACCAGGCCCTCCTTTTGTGCCAAAATGAGGCCACCCTTAGGATGGAGGAGCAACACCTTATATTCGTCTGGGTAGCCTCCAACTTGACGGCATGACTATCAAATTCTCCTTATAGTAATTTTTTCCCCCTTCACCTTTCCTCGTATTTCCCACTCAGGCCTTTTACCTCTTCTCACGTGCCCATCACTTCCCTGGCTCTCCCCCTCCTTCCCTTTCTCCTGCAGTCCACTCTCCTCTCCTATCAAATTCCTTCCTCTACAGCCCTTTACCTTTCCCACCACTTGGTTTCACCTATCACCTTGTAGCTAGCCTCCTTCCCACTTCCATTTCAGTCCTGAAGAAGAGCCTTGGCCCAAAATATCAACTGTTTATTCATTTCTATAGATGCTGCCTGATCTGCTAAGTTCCTCGAGCATTGAGTGTGTTGCTTTGGATTTCTAGCATCTGCAGACTTTCTTGTGTTTAAGATATGGAGTGTACCTGCTTCTTCAGGTTGTTACATTGTATAACCACTACTAATTTATCAGTGAAGCTGGAGATCAGATGCATCGCTATCAACAGCTTACTGAAGATAGCTAGCAGTTATGGAACATTAAACATAGAACAGTACAGCACCATACAAACCCTTCAGCCCACAATATTGTGCAACCTTTTAACCTACTCTATGATCAATCTAACCCATCTCTCCCACAGAGCCCTCCATTTTTCTATCACTCATGTGCCTATCTAAGATTTTCTTAAAAGTCTCTAATCTGCCAACAGTGATCTAAAAATCTATGGAATCCAATCCTGTGTAATATTATCTGAATTTGCATAAACTTTCCCAAAAAAACAAGAAAATGAAACAATGGCACATCGATAAAAAGATATTGCAAAAACCAGCAGTGAGTAAATTCTCTTAAAGATTGAGGGAATAAACTGGTTTCACATAATGAGGTGAAACATACACACAACATGACATTTTCTCCCACAACTTGTCTACATTTTATTAATGACCCTACATTAAAGAATGTTGCACAATAAATAACATACTTAGACTGCAGTAATTTGATGTACTCCAGCATAATGCATAAATGTCTACTTTTCCAAGACAAAGAAATGAGTCCATTCACATGGGTCAAATATTACTGTAGCATTCACCTACAGCATCATATCAGAATTTCAGTTAGTTGACATTTTCATGCGCAATCTACAAGTTCATTTTTATCCAAAGTTAGGAATTAAAAGAACAAAATATCACGCTGAATGCCTGGTTTAGGATTAAGCCAAGCTTAGAAATAATTATGGTTATAACATATGAGAAATCAAAAAAAAAAGTAAATGACCATTCATATTCAAAACTGTTCCATCATTAGCTGTAATAAAAACAATCTTCTTTAGTCATATAATTTCCCTCAGCATCAGTCATGCAAGCTCTCTATAAAGCATAAATGAAAAATCCTGACACCCAAAAGGCAAGTACTACAAGTATTTAAGCATTAGAAAGGTTCCTAAAGAGTTAATCAGAGTTGTGCAGTACAGAAAATGACTATTGTTACCCACTACACCACTTATGGGCTTGCATGATGAGACTGGATTTAATAGTCCGTGAAAAAGAACTGCAAACATCTAACGTGTACTAATTGAAAGCAAAAACCTGTAGATGTGAGAAATCCGGAAGAACAGAAAATGCTGTACACACTCTGCAGGCCATGCATCATCCATGGATGAAGAAAAATTAATCTCCCAGATAAACGAGTTTTTCTTGTAGTTAATAAAGGGTCACTGTCTTCTGATACCAGGTCTATTTCACAGTTGCCTAACCTGCTGACTGTATGCTACATTTTATACCTATACTTATTGTTTTTTAAACTATACTTTGTTTAATATTCATATCCTTGGTCTTAGTATCCTATCTAAATAAACTAAATCAAATTATTTAAGGAAGAACAAACTTTATTAAATTATGAAAGGCAAAGACAGACAGAGGTTCTTTATTCTATCCCCCATGTTGAAATATCTAATACTAGAGGGTATACCTTTAAGGTAGATTTTTATTTACAGTGTTGAGTGCCTAAAATGCACTGCCTGGTGTGGTGGTGGGAGGCAAATACAATAGAGGCATTTGAAATGCTCTTAGATAGGCACGTGAATATGTAGAGAAAGAATATAGATCATGTGCGGATAAGATTAAGTGTCAGCAGCTTAACATCATGGACAAGAAGGCCTGTCATGTACTGTACTATTTTACATTCTATTCATCTCAAAAAACCTCGGTGATTATCACAACCTAAAACAATTCCAAATTTCAAGGGAAGTAAAAATTTTTTAAATGCAGGAGCTAAAAACCTGAAAAATAAACAGAAAATATTGAAACATTCAGCAAATTATGCAGCATCAGTGGAAAAAGTAAATAATTATTATGCAGCTTTCATCATTATTGGGAATATGTTGGTAACATTTGAAGAGAGGATGAGGAAGGCTTGAATGGAACAAAGCAAATATCTCAGAAGGGTGACACCTGACGAGCGATGGCAGTATGCTAACCAAACCAGTAGGTTGATTTCTAGACGCTAGACACTAGAATATACAGCATAGTACAGGCCCTTCGGCCCTCGATGTTGTGCCAACCAATATATTCCTTTAAAAAAACGTACTAAACCCACACTTCTCCGTAACCCTCTAATTTTTCCTTCATCCATGTGCCTGTCCAAGAGGTTCTTAAATACCCTTAATGTTTCAGCCTCCACCACCATCCCTGGCAAGTCATTCCAGGCACCCACAACCCTCTGTGTAAAAAACTTACCCCTGATGTCTCCCCTAAACTTCCCTCCCTTAACTTTGTACTCTGATGTTGGCTATTCGTGCCCTGGGAAACAGGTACTGGCTATCTACCCTATCTATGCCTCTCATAATCTTGTAGACCTCTATCAAGTCCCCTCTCATCCTTCTACGCTCCAAAGAGAAAATTCCCAGCTCTAACCTTGCCGCATAAGACTTGTTTTCCAATAGAACATAGAACAGTACTGCACATTACAGGCCCTTCAGCCCACGATGTTGTGCTGACCCTCAAACCCTGCCTCCCATATAACCCCCCACCTTAAATTCCTCCATATACCTGTCTAGTAGTCTCTTAAACTTCACGAGTGTATCTGCCTCCACCACTGACTCAGGCAGTGCATTCCACGCACCAACCACTCTCTGAGTAAAAAACCTTCCTCTAATAACCCCCTTGAACTTCCCACCCCTTACCTTAAAGCCATGTCCTCTTGAATTGAGCAGTGGTGCCCTGGGTAAGAGGTGCTGGCTATCCACTCTATCTATTCCTCTTACTATCTTGTACACCTCTATCATGTCTCCTCTCATCCTCCTTCTCTCCAAAGAGTAAAGCCCTAGCTCCCTTAATCTCTGATCATAATCCATACTCTCTAAACCAGGCAGCATCCTGGTGAATCTCCGCTGCACCCTATCCAATGTTTCCACATCCTTCCTATAGTGAGGCGACCAGAACCGGACACAGTACTCCAAGTGTGGCCTCACCAGAGTTTTATAGAGCTGCATCGTTACATCACGACTTTTAAACTCTATCCCTCGACTTATGAAAGCTAACACCTCATAAGCCTTCTTAACTACCCTATCTACCTGTGAGGCAACTTTCAGGGATCTGTGGACATGCACCCCCAGATCCCTCTGCTCCTCCACACTACCAAGTATCCTGCCATTTACTTTGTACTCTGCCTTGGAGCTTGTCCTTCCAAAGTGTACCACCTCACACTTCTCCAGGTTGAACTCCATCTGCCACTTCTCTGCCCACTTCTGCATCCTATCAATGTCTCTCTGCAATCTTCTGACAATCCTCTACACTATCTACAACACCACCAACCTTTGTGTCGTCTGCAAACTTGCCAACCCACCCTTCTACCCCCACATCCAGGTCGTTAATAAAAATCACGAAAGGTAAAGGTCCCAGAACAGATCCTTGTGGGACACCACTAGTCACAATCCTCCAATCTGAATGTACTCCCTCCACCACGACCCCCTGCCTTCCGCAGGCAAGCCGATTCTGAATCCACCTGGCCAAACTTCTCTGGATCCCATGCCTTCTGACTTTCTGAATAAGGCAACATCCTGATAAATCTCCTCTGCACCCTCTCCATAGCTTCCACATCCCTCCTATAATGAGGTGACCAGAACTGAACACAACACTCCAAGTATGGTCTCACCAGAGATTTATAGAGTCGCAACATGACCTCTCTACTCTTGAACTCAAACCCCCTATTAATGAAGCCTAGCATCCCATAGGCCTTCTTAAATATCCTATCAATCTGTGCAGCGACCTTGAGGGATGTATGGATTTGAACCCCAAGGTCCCTCTGTTCATCCACATTCTTAAGTAACCGACCAGCATCCTGGTTTGTCCTTCCAAAATACATCACCTCTCACTTACCTGGATTGAACTCCAACTGCCACTTTTCTGCCCAGCTCTGCATCCTGTCTATATCCTCTTGTAACCTTTGACAACCTACAGCTCTATCCACAACTCCTCCAATCTTCGTGTCATCTGCAAACTTACTCACCCATCCTTCCGCCTCTTCATCCAGGACATTTATAAGAATCACAAAGAGCAGGGGTCCCAGGACAGATCCTTGCGGCACTCCACTAGTCACCGACCTCCAGGCAGAATACTTTCCTTCCACTACTACTCTCTGCTTTCTTCCTTTAAGCCAATTTTCCTGATCCCATGCCTAATGGCTTTCTGGATGAGTCTCTCGTGGGGGACCTTGTCAAGCACCAGGTTAGTCAATCTGGAATCCATGTGAATATCTTCTAGGATTACTAGCACTCATCACATGAGCATATTAAATATGGCATCTTAGATAACACCAAAGATAGTTCTTTCAAAGATATTTAAATTCTACTTAAGTCTATAACCATCATTAAGTTTTAAATTCATTGAAGACATGACAGAAATCCAAGCTATTAAAAAAATTAGATTTCAAAGCTGAAACTGAAAAATGCCTACCATTCAGAATAATGGCAATTTCCAGCAGATCAATGTAAACAACATTCTCATCAATAACATTTATGGAGGCAGCAACCACTTCAGTTATACCACTAATCACAGACAGAGCTTCCTTCTGAAGAACAAAAACAAAGGAAGTTTTATTGTAAACTTCTAAAAAACAAAGTAATTAAATTTCATTAACATTTAAATCCCTTAAAATGTATCAACCTTTTACATTCTTGGAAAAAATTAATGAAAAGAAACACTTTTTTTTATCTCAAGTACAATTAGTCATTGATATCACGAAACAGACGTGCTCCAGTGAAGCAATGAAGTTTAGAAATTTAAATGAAGCAGTACATTAGCATTGCATAATGTCCATCTGCAGTATTCCTTGTGGTGAATGTAATTTTAGTAATAAGGTTGTGAGATGGTGAGAAAATCTGGGTAGACTCTCTAGGGGAGTCATCACCTCCTGTAAAGTCACAGGAACATTTAAAATCAACCAAAAACAATACCTATAATCACTAGAAAAGAATGTATACTGAGTTGGTGGAGGCCTGAATAAATACATAACTAATTTTAGCTAAGATGCAAAATGTACATTGCCATATCTCCTCACCAAATCTAGGGCACCCTCCACTTCCATTTCATCATCACTGTCTTCATCAAACTTCTGCCAATTCTCCACAGGATTGGCTAACAGAACATCAGTCAAGAGAGTCTTCAGTTGCTTCCACAACAGTTCTTTTTGCTTCCGTGGGAACTCCTGCAGCAACTCATTCAGATCAAATGGATCCGAATTATTTTTCTAAAGGAAGAAAAAAATAAAATTGAAATCAAATCTATCATACTTTTGTCTTGGGTTAGTCAATCACCTTAAACTGATGGAAACTTTTCACCATGTCCCAGGAAACACAATATGAGTAAAGTTAGTTTGCCTGAAATTAATTGAATTGATATTTATTGCTTATTTATTTATTATTATTGTTTTGTAACTTCAAAACAGTAAATTAATTGAAAGGACAACAAGAGCCCAAGATACGAGTCCAATTTCATCTTTTACTTCAAGCAAGGTGTGCACATACCATGTGGTAGCACATTGACATATGCAATTCACTTATTTTTGCATATAACACCGGACAACAAAGATCTCGCTTCCTGAGTACTTTCAGGTGTATCTTATGGATTTTGGGCTGCAAATCATGAAAATTCCTTATCACACACAATTTTTTTTTAAATTGCCTATATTTGTTATTTCAATTCATAATTCAAATCAATTAAAATGTTGCCCACGATGTAAGCAGAAAAGTTTTCTATCTTGTCCAGGCATGCCTGGGCAGGCTTAGGCAGGGCAGATGGTGCATGGTAGGACAGGTTTTAGAAAGGCTGCAACCAGGAATGCAGCTTGGATACACCAAGTACTGTTGTTTCATTTGCGAATGGGGCAACCATGCTAAAGAATCTCAATACATTACAAAGGATTGGTCACTCCATAAGCAGTTAATTCCAGGGCAGAAAAGTGTGGCACATGAACCATCTGTAGACCCATTAAAGATATTTTTGCCTCCTCTTCATATAAAACTGGGGCTTATGAAAAATTTTATGAATGTAATTAACAAGGCTGGTGAAGGATTTCGATATTTGAGACAGATGTTTCCCAGAAGTACTGATGCCAAGATTATGGAAGGCATTTTTGGTGGTCCACAAATCAAACAGGTCATCAAAGTCAGGCAATTCGAAGAACTTCTAGTGGGACCAGAGAAAATCGCATGGAAGACATTCAAGGATGTTGTTGAAAAGGTTACATTGAGCAACAAATTTTTTTCATAAGTGTTTCTTCCTCAGAATTTCTTTTGTTTATGATAGACTGCTTGAAGATGAACACAAATATAATTTCAGACTACTTGTATCACATAGGAATTTGGAGAAACAACAAATTAAATTGAATATAATGTGTTTAATTGCATAATGGTGCTGATGCTTTGCAATAGTTCAACTAAGTTAAAATTATTTTGTTCATGATTTTCATTTGTACTCAGTGTCTGAGGCTTCTGGCTTAAGTGTCTAACAATAATTCGCCAGCATTGATGGATTCCAGTTGCCCTGGTATCTTTTCTCCATGACCACAATGTCCTGGTGAAACCTTTCACCAGGCTCGTCACTAACAGCACCAAGATTTGCAGGGAAGAAGTCTAAATGGGAATGCAGAAAATGAATCTTTAGTAACACGTTGCATTTCATGGTTTTATATGCTTTCAACCAGCTGCATGTAGTTTGGTGCTCTGTAGATGCAGAGAAAAATTTCAACAACTTCCTTGAATGCCTTCCATGTGATTTTCTCCGGTCCCACTAGAAATTCTTCAAATTGCCTGTCATTGATGACCTGTTTGAGTTGTGGACCAACAAAATGCTTTCCTTAATCTTGGCATCAGTTTCTCTGGGAAGCATCTGTCTCAAATATCAAAACCTTCATAGAAATTATTGTGCCTGGTGATAGCAAATTCCATCCTTACAGTCCTGAACCCAATAATTATTACTAAAACTTGTCCTGCCATGTAGCAGCTGCGCCGCCTAAGCATGCCTGGAAAAGACAGGAAACTTTCCAGCGTACATTGCAGGCAATATTTTAATTGACTTGAATTATGAATTGAAATAGTAAACATAAGTTTATGAAAAAAATGGTGCGTGATAGGGAAATTTCAAGGAGATTTTCATGATCAGTAGCCCAAAATTCATAAGATACACCTAAAAGTATTCAGGAAGCAAAATCTTTGTTGTCCAGTGTTATTGGCAACTACAGAGCACCAAACTACATGCAGCTAGTTGACAACATGCTTCAGGAAGTGCAACATGTCACTAAAGATTCATTTTCGGCATTCCCATTTAAGACTTCTTCCCTGGAAATCTTGATGCTGTCAGTGATGAGCTCTGTGAAAGGTTTCATCAAGACATTGCGGTCATGGAGAAATGGTATCAGGGCAACTGGAATCCATCAATGCTGGCTGATTATTGTTGGGACACTTAAGCAAGAAGCCTCAGACACTGAGTACAAATGAAAATCATCAACAAATCATTTTAGCTTAGTCAAACTATTGCAAAGCATCAGCAGGGTTATGTAATTAAACACATTTTAATTGGATGGAAGATCATCACCTGCCCAAGATTGTGCTGCATGGCGAACTTTCCACTGGCCACCGTGACAGACGGGCACCAAAGAAGAGGTACAAAGGCTCTCTGAAGAAATCCCTTGTTGCTTGTCAAATCCCATCGCCAGTGGTCTAACCTAGCCTCCGATTACGAGGCTTGGCGACACACCATTCACCAGTCTGTCTCCTCCTTCGAGAACTCACGCAGGGCTGGCATTGAGGTCAAAAGGAGAAGGAGGAAGAACATTGACACAGCAGCACAAAATTTCCCTTGCAGCTGCTGTGGTCAGACCTGCTTGTCCCATATTGGCCTCGTCAGCCACCAGCAAGCCTGCAGCAGATGTGGGCAGCCCCCTTCCTAAATCTTCATTCGCGAAGCCAAGCCATGATTCAATAAAGTTAATTTCCTGTTTCCCCAAATTCCTACGTGATACTAATAGTCTGAAATTATATTTGTGTTCAGCTTCAAGCGGTCTATCATAACCAAAAAAATTCCTGAGGTCGTAACACTTTTGAAAAAATTTGTTGTCCGGTGTAATCTGTAATGAATTATTTAAATAAATGAGAATGCTTAATCAAACAATATATTTACAATGTTACTTAAATATTAAATACACATTTATTTTTTCTTCTTTTTGTAGTTGATTTGTTGTCTTTCCCACATTGATTGTTTATCTGTCCTCCTGTGTGCAGTCTTTCATTGATTCTATTCTGTTTTTTGTATTTGCTGTGAATACCCACAAGAAAATGATTCTCACGGTTGTATATGGTGACAAATGTGCACTTTGATAATAAATTTACTTTGAACATTTTCCCAAAAGATTCCCAATTTTCCAAATAAATAAATTAAAAGCATTCCGTGTTCTGTCCATTGTGACCTCCATCTTCTTTGCTACAGTATGTTTACAAACTTACTTTCTCCGTTTTGAAAAGTGTTAAAGATTTCTTTCCACAAATGTTACCTGCTGAGTTTTTGCCACATTTTCTGCTTCAAAATCAAAATCATGAACTTACAACTTCATGTGTTTAACCAGAATTATCTTAATCTCCCTAAAGACACTATAAGTAGGAGCAGACAGCAGGTGTGCATAACAACACTGTGAATACTGTAATACAACCTCCCATACCCAACCAAATCTCAGACTCTCCAAATAAGAGGGTGAATCATGTGAATATATATAAGAGCTTAATCAATATCTGCCAGTCTTTGAATCAAATACAAATAAAATTTTCCATTCTTATTAACTTAATGGCAATGCAACAACACACACACACAATACTGAGGGATCACAGCAGACCAGGCAACATCTATAGAAGGAAATAAACAGTTGACCATAGATGCCGCCTGACCTACTGAGATCCCTCAGCATTTTGTGTGTGTGTTGTTCTGGATTTGCAGCATTAATGAATCTCTTGCATTTTTGAATGTAAACCCACATATCTTAATTGGCCTTAACATTTAAGATCAATATTATATCTGGGTTTTGCTTCCAATTTTCTATCCACATGTCCATTCTATGTGATTGCCTCACCATATGGATAAATTTATGACACCAATTGTGAATTTGCTTTTGAATCTGATATCTTTTGTTCTATTCCCACAGTTTAATTCCAATCAATTTTCAAGATTTACTAATCACTACATTCAATAGATTTCTCCGGTCTTCTGTTACACATTTAAAGCCAAGATCAATTTCAGAGCTCTGTGAACTGCCTCCAGCTTGTGAATAGCTGAGGGAACCGAATTCTTAAAACAAAGTTATGTCTTAGAACAAGACAAAAAAATACAAGAAAGAAATATATGTGATGAGTTAAGATGAAAGTTGGAAGTGCATTGTCTGAAGGAGAGACTGATGCAGATTTAATGATAACTTCCAAAAGAGCATTGGATATTATTAAGCAGGGAAAAGTGTACTGTTACAGGTGAGGATTCAGATACGTTTCATTTTTAAGTCATATTGATGCAAGAGAATTCTTGACTTAACCTTAAGTATACAAGAAAAATTATCATACAAGTTTCATAAATTTCATATTTTCCTACAAAGCACAACCCAACATCATGAATGGCAGTGATGCTTCACTATCAAATGAGCTCAACAGCTTTTATGTTTGCTTTGAAAGGGAGTATAATACAACAACCACAAGGATCCCTGCAGCATCCAGTGACTCTTTGATCTCTGTCTCGGAGGCCAGTGTCAGGCTCTCTTTCAGGAGGGTGAACCCTCACAAGGTGGCAGGCTCCGAAGGAGTAAGACTTTGAAAACTTATTCCAATGAACAGACGGGGGTATTCAAGGACATTTTTAATCTTTCATTGCTACTGTTAGAAGTTCCCCATTGCTTCAAAAGGGCGACAATTATACCAGTGCCCAAGAAGAGCAGTGTGAGCTGCTCCAGTAGCACTTACACCTCCGGTGATGAATTGCTTTGAGAGGTTGAGAGGTTGGTCATGGCTAGAATCAACTCCTGTCTTAGTAAGGACCTGGACTCACTGCAAATTGCCTATCACCACAATAGTTCTACGGCAGACGCAATCTCAATGGCTCTCCATGCAGCCTTGGATCACCTGGACAATATAAATACCTGTATCAGGATACGGTTTATTGATGATAGCTCAGCGTTTAACATCATCATCCCTACAGTTTTGATCAAAAAGCTTAGCCCACTGCTGTACTCTCTCTACACCCATGATTGTGTGGCTAGGCATAGCTCAAATGCCTAGCCACAAATGCCTTAAATAAATTTACTGATGATACAATCATTGTAGGCAGAATCTCAGATGCTGACAAAAGGGCACACAGGAGCGAGATATACCTGCTAGCTGAGTGGTGTTGTAGCAACAACCTTGCTCTCATCATCAGTAAGACCAGAGAGCTGATTGTGGACTTCAAGAAGGGTAAGATGAGGGAACACAAACCAGTCCTCGTACAGGGATCAGAAGTGTAGAGAATAAGCAATTTCAAGTTCCTGGCTGTTAATATCTCTGAGGGCTTAACCTGATCGCAACATATTGATGCAGCTATAAAGAAGTCAAGACAGCAGTTATATTTCATTAGCCATTTGAGGAGATTTGGTTTGTCACCTAAAACACAAAAACTTCTACAGATGTGCCATGGAGAGCATCATCCAGTATTTGGCCTAATTAAGCAGTTGTCCCAATTAGCTGAAGTTTCATGGAAATTAGTTAAAAAGGTATATATAAGACAAACTATCATTTAACTGGTAACAAATTATTGATTTAAATGAAATACAGAACAAATTAGACCACTACCAATACTACTACAGTACTAAAAAATATTTCTTTTGTTTCCCTCATCCTTCCCTCCTCTTCTATTCTGCACTCTTACTCCTTACCTCTTCTCCTCACCTGCTACTGATGCCTCTCCTTCTTCCCTTTTTCCCATGATCCACTCTCTTCTCCTTTCAGATTTCTTCTTCTCCAGCCTTTTACCTTTCCCACCCAACCTGGCTTCACCTATCACCTTCTAGCTAATCCCCCTTCCCCTCCTCCCATCTTTTTATTCTGGCATCTTCCCCCTTCCTTTCCTGTCCTGAAGAAGGATCTCAACCCGAAACGTTGACTATACATTCATTTCCATAGATGCTGCCTGACCTGCTGAGTTTCTCCAGCACTTTGTGTGTTGCTCTGGACTTCCAGCATCAGCAGAATCTTTTGTGTTTACTATAAAACTGTGGATTAATTCCTTATAGTTATTGATGGAGGAATTCATCCAGTGTACACTATTGTGTTCTTTTGATCGACTGTAAATGAACAAAATCAGCACAGACACCTAGTGTAGATAAATGGACTGCCTTCATACAATGCTTTGGACGATGCATCTTCCGAATTTTAATTTTCATTGTAACATTCAAGATGATCGTCAACACCTTCAAATTCTTTGTAGTTTCCAACTTGAAGTGTTGAAATTGTTTCATTTTCACTCCCAAATGCTTCTGGCATTTCCAAACCTGAATGCTTGAAACCGCAGTGAGCAAAACAGTTCTGAATTGCCTTACTGCTTATTTCTCGCCAACTATCAGTGACGTAAGTAACTGCTTTTTGAATACAAGAACACACAACTGATGCTATTTAAAAACTGCTCCAAGCACGGTGTTGTGTCTAATGAACATATAAGTGCACTCGACTGATACTAGTTAGAAACTGTTCGGCAACAGTACCCTGCCCCAACTAAATTGCCCCGATTAACCAATGGCCAAATTAATCAGAATTCACTGGATTTCTCTTTCAGTCAAACACAGTGGGTCCATCAAGTGTGCTAGATAATTAAAACGGATAGTCACAAAATCAACAATAATGCAATACATGGTAAATAGAGGATGGTTAGAAAAGAGAACTTGGTATAAACTGTATTGCTCTGGGTTTTCTTTGGTGATACTTTTAATTTAAAATTTTCAAATAAAAAGCAAACTTCTATGGCAAAGCAGAAAGCTGTTGAACTCTGCAAGAAGGCAAACGTTGTTGTACTTTAGAACAATGCAGAGCAATGCAGTGATAAATCCCTCTAGGAAGTGGCAAAGTAATACTTTTTTCCTGTTTCGTGGATGTTTGCGAAGTTAGGATTTCAGGTTGTATATTGCATACATTTGATATTGAATTGAACCACTGAATGTGCACAAAGAACCACCATTACAAAGCTAGATTAACTGCACAAGAGCATCCTTACGTGGAGCACAATAAAATTCAGGAATTCCTTCACAGAAGCTGTGCACACGGATCGCAAGAAGGATTCACGCTTGGACATGATGCCCACTTCTCCGCATCAAACAAAACAGATTCTGAAAAAAAATTAAATATGTGTATTATGATACTTAATAAATAATTTAAGATTGATTAGTCACTAAGAAAAAATATCAAACAGCGCAACTTGGTTTCACATCAATAGTTGTAAGACAGGTCGTTTAGTTGAATTTAAATGCAGCACTAAGGTTGTGTCCCACTTGATAAAGCAACAGAAACGCAAGGGGATACAATTACCACTACAAGTGGTAAACAGAATGACTTTAGCCATGTCAACACTACACAAAATGTTTCAACATATTCATTTCTTGAATCCAAATTACGGCAACAAGGAAAATTTAGGTGTTACCTCCACACAGGAATGCTAACTCCTTGAGATGGGCTGATTGTGCAATTATTGATGAGGGTATAATTGGGCAATGAAACCTGACTTGGCCTTATACCATTCTGCATGCACCACTTCATCATTTCAATGGCATTTGGGTTCCACTGGTCAATTTTGATCCCACAACTCTTCCTTGCAATGAATCCATGGAGTGTTGGTTATAGTACATGGAATCAAGTTCAAGTTTAATTGTCATTCAACCATACACAGCTAAACAAAACAGCGTTCCTCTGGGGCCACAATGCTAAGCACAGAACCAACAGTCACGCACAGCACATGTAACACATATAATTATGATAGCAGAAAAACAGAGTTACAAAAAAGAGATTTAAAAAAATAATAATATAGCACAAGTCCCTGAGGATCATGGCTTGTTGATTGGCGGTGCATGGGTGTTGTCCAAGAGCCATGTTTTTGCAGAACAAGCCCAGTGCAGCCGCAGAAGATTGCAATTCAGCTTGTCTCCCAAACAGTGAACACTAGATAGCAACACCAGCCCAGTGCAGAATCCAGCAACACAGTTAGCTTTGGCATCTCCTTCCTCAGCAGCCATAAAAGGTGATCCTGAGGCATGAATGAAGGCCTGGTCTGTGCCATAACTAAGGTCACATAGCTCCCCCACCACTGGTCTCAACACTGAATCGGACTTGCAGTATTCTACATTCCGAATGTCCAACAGGGTTTTACAATCACAACAAAAACGTCCAGGCAGAGCTGACTGACTGGATACACAATTGGCTTAATGATAAAAAGCAGAGAGATGGTGGAAGGTTGTTTCTCAGATGGGAGACTCATGACTAGTGGTGTGTTTCCATGCTCTGTGAAGGGCCCACTCTTGTTTGTCATTGATATCAACTGTTTGTCACGATTAGTAAGTTTGCAGATGACACTAAAACACATGATATAGTGGACAGTTAAGGGGGTTATCAAAAATTACAGGCAGATCTTGATCAGCTGAGTAAATGGGCAAAGGAATAGTAAATGGAGTTTACTTCAAATAAATAGGATGTGTTGCATTTCAGAAAGTCAAATCCAGAAAGGACTTTTACAATGCATGGCAGGGCACTGGGGAGTGTTGGAGAACAGAGGAATCTTGGAGCACAAGTACATGATTCACTAAAAGTGCACTTACAAGTTGAAGGGGTGGTAAAGAAGACTTTTGGCATGCTGGCTTTCATAGATCAGATATTGATAATAGAAGTCGGGAGGCAATGGTACCATTATCCAAGATATTGATGAAGCTACTCTTGGGAGTACTGTGATCGGTTTTGGTCTCCCTGCCATAGAAGATATGTTATTAAAATGGAAAGAACACAGAAAAGACTTGCAAGGATGTTGCCAGGATGTGAGGGACTCTGACAGAGTGAATACTCACAGGCTTTTCCCCAAGGTTGGAGATTCAAGAACCAAACAGTTTTGGTTTAAGGTAAAAGGGGAAGGATTTGATAGGAAATTGAGGCAACTTTTTTTTTTTGTTTACCCAAAAGTGGTAGCTATGTGGACCAAGCTGTCAGAGGAAGTGACTAAGGCAGGTACAACTTTTAGAAGACAGTTGGAGAGGTGTTATGGACAGGAAAGGTTTAGAAATTTGTGGGCCAAACATTGGCACATTACACTCCATGAGCTTGAAAGGAGCATCTTGGTCAGTACAGAACAGTTAGATTGAAGGGCTTATTTCCATATACAATTTTATAGCTCTATTCAATAGATCAAACACAATACAGACAGTAATCATAACTTCGTTATTCATGATAGCAGCACTGGGAAGACATGAGAAAACAGCCTATTATTAACTGTCCTTAAGGAAATGGTCAGCATCTACTGGAAACAAAGCATTTATCTGTTTCCCTTTCTAAATATTCCATCTGTCAAATGCTTACTTATTTTGTTTACATTCCAGGTTGATGATTGTGGTAGAAGACAATTCAGTAGCTGCTGATAGCCAATAGTATCTCCCAGATATCTAGCTGAGTGTTAGATATGTGATTTGTGCCAGTGTGATGGCAATATCTCACACTTCCTGGAGGGAAGGTTTTGTGCAGTTGTCATTATTAGAGTCACTGTCATGTGACTGTAAGAATGGAGTGATACGTGCATTGGTGAGGATGTCATCTACATTTATCACTCCTGTTTGTTCGTTCACCTCCTGCTGTTCTGGCAGCTGGGATTTATTCAGCACAACGAACAGTACTATCGCTGAAGCATTCTTGAATGTGGACATTTAAATCCTCTGACATCAGAACCGGTTGTGGCATTAAGTGTTACTGTGACCATAACTCTTAAATCCTATAAATACTATTGAACCAATTATAGGTCACCAGCAAAATATTTCCCAGCTACTGTATGTAACATACAAGTATAAAGGTCAATCAACAAACAACTTGGGTTCAGGGACTTCCTTTCACTGAAATTCAACAATTTGCAATGTGACTGATGAGGTTACCAAGGGACTCAGAATTTCAGAGAATCTTGATGAGTAGTTTGGGAGATGATACACATACTCAGCTATAATTGATTCACACAAAGCTTTAAGGTGCTCCTGATGAATAGACTTAAGATTCATATCATTCTAAACAACCCTTCTCCATTTTGAAGAGACATGGGTCAGGGATTCCATTAATTAGTTGAAATATCTTTTGTCGAAAGCTATAGTTCCTCTGTCCACCTGGTAACTTGATGGAGCTCAGAATAGTGGGAAGTTTGGTGTTGGGCACGTGAATGATGTAGTCTACTCATGATACAAAGATAAACAAATGCTGCTCAGCTTGCTAAATTCTTCCAATAGTTATTTGTTGCCCTAGATTCCAGCATCTGCAGTCCCTCAGGTCTACAAAGATTGGTGGCATTATGGATTGTGAAGAAGATTGCTAAAGGATATGGTAGGATATAGATCACTTGCAGATATGGGCAGAGAAATGACAGGTGGAGTTTATTTAAAGTGTACTTGGTCACACTTTGGAAGATCAAATGCAAAAGGACAGTACACAGGCAATGGCAGGACCTTTAGCAGTGTTGATGGACAGAGGGATTTCAGGGTCCATGCCCTGAAGGTTGCAATACAAGTTGATAGGGTGGCAAAGACAGCTTGCCTTTATAGTCAAGGCAATGAGTTGAAGAATCAAGAAATTATGTTGTAGCTTTATAAAACTTTGGTTAGGCCACATGTGGAGTATTGCATTCAGTTCTGGTCACCTCATTATAAGAACAATGTGGAGCCTACGGAGAGCATATAGAAGAGGTTTATTAGGATGCTGCCTGGACTAGAGAGCATATGCTATAAGGATAGACTGGACGCACTTGAGTTGTTTTCAGTGGCAGAGGCTGAGAAGAGAACAAATAGAAAATTAGAAGATTATGAGAGAAACAAGTAGAATAGACAGATAGTATGTTTATCCCAAGGTTGAAATGTCTAATATTAGACAGCATACATTTCAAGTCGCAGGAGGTTGTAAGTAGATGTGTGAGGAAACAGTGGTGGGTGCCCGGAATGCATTGCCAGAGGTGGTAAGTGGAGGCAAATACAAAGTAGTATTTAAGAGATTGTTTGATATATACATGAATATTCAGAGAATGGAGGTGTATGGACCTGCGTAGGCAGAAGGGACTAGTTTAGTTAAACATTTAGTTACTTGTTTAATTAGTTTGTCAAAGGGCCTGTTCCTGTGTTGTACTGTTTCATGCTCCATTAGAGCCAAATGAATGCAATTGGAGCCTGAATACTCAGAAACTGAGCTTCCCTAGCCTTCCATTGGGAAATGTTTTCCAAAACTACACTAAACATAGCATTCTCCCTCTGGGAGAAGGTTCAGGAGCTTGAAGGTTTGTACGGGCAGATTTGGGAACAGCTTCTTTCCAACTGTGATAAGACTGCTGAACGGATCCTGACCTGGATCTGGGTTGTACCCTCCAAATATCTGAACCTGCCTCTCGGTTTTTTTGTACTACCTTACTTTCCATTTTTCTATTTTCTATTTATAATTAAACTTTTTAATATTTACTAATTTTTACTATTTTAAAAATATTTTTAATATTTAATATTTGTAATCCAGGGAGCGGGAAGCGCAGAATCAAATATCGCTGTGATGATTGTACGTTCTAGTATCAATTGTTTGGCAACAATAAAGTATAAAGTTTAAAACAGGGTGAATATTTCTTCAGAAAAGAAAGATATCAGCTAACAGGAAAGTACCAACCAGTTAGCACTGGAAGAACATCTAAATCTTTTTGCAAGAAAGGTTATTGCAGGGGCACTTCGAAAAATCCATGGTAAACAGGATTTTATAACTAAGAAATCAAGTTTAACTACTCTATTGGAGTTCTTTGAAGAAGTAACATATGCTGTGGATAATGAAGATCCAGCGGATGTACCATAACAAGATTTTCAGAAGGCATTTGATACAGTACTGTACCAAAAATATTGCAGTAAATAAAAAGATGATGTAGGAAGTAACATTAAAAGATTAAGTTTGCTAACAGGAGGGAGTAGGGACAAATGGATATTTTTTGTAGCTGACAACATGTAGCAAGTTGTGCTGTATTATTCTGTGAATCTAAATTATGTATCATAGAGCCAGTCCCCTCCAACACTCCACCATCAAATATACTCACAATACAACAAGTGCTACATTACTCTCAATTCTATACCTGTTCAAATCCGTTCGTCACATCAAGCAACCGTACAGTTTTACAGTTACCCAAATACCCTCAAGGATAAATTTCCAATTCTGTTGTACACTATGTTAGGAACTAATGAAATGATCAGAGTGACACTCAAAACTTCACTGCAGATAAGATTCTACATGGCTTTACACTTTCAGAGCATCCATATGTAATACCCAGGCCAATATTTATCTCTCAGTTGGCATCAATGAAACAGCTTTGGTTACCGTCACTTAACTACTGATGGGGTTTGCTGCACACAAACTGGCTGGCACGTTTCTATACACATTCTTTAATACAGATGGCACGAGTATTGACCAGATAGCAAGGAAGCTGCCCACATAAGTCTACACACTGACACAGTCCCTGAAATTTAAAACTAAACAGGCTGTAGACAATGACACATTAGCAGCAGCTGCAGCTGAGCTGCTGGTAGTTTGCAGATCCCCTCTGCTCTCCGACAGCCCGGGAGGTGGTATAGGGGTAGAACCGACCTCCAAACTTTCCTTGGCACAACGCAAGCGAGACAAATCCCAACCTCTCTCGTTCTCCTACCTGGTGATGAAGACACGGCAAAGCTCAGCCACCTTTTGTCACCGACAACCTTCCCCTGACGCCAGCCAAACCCGCGCGCGCTTTTCCCGGCCAGGCCGAGTGCGCAGGCGCGGGTTCAAACCTGGCGCGTTCTTGGCGACCAGGCGTTTCCGCTTCCAACGGACGCCTGTTGGCGACTCCGGCAATTACATCTTCCAAAAATTCTTTCTTTCCTCGACTTAACTGAGTCAGGCTCTGATTGTCCCCTGAGAAAACTTCCTTAACGTTTCTGATGAATTACATCTTCCAAAAAATCTTTCTTTCCTCGACTTAACTGAGGCAGGATCTAATTGTCCCTTGGGCTTCTGACTTACTTAACATTTCTGATGAAGGGTCTCAGCTCGAAATGTTGAGCATTTTTCTCCTTTCCATAGATGCTCCACAGAGTTCCTCCATCATTTGTGAGTGTGTTGAGTCAAATTTATTGTCATTTAGCTACATACATGTATATAACGTATATAATATATATAGAAACGAGACAAACGTTTCTTCGAACCAAGGTGTAAAGCACATAACACACGCTAACTTATGAAGGTAAGGATAAGATCTGCAGCTGAATCACACATAAATAGCAAACTAGAGTGCATTAATGTTAAATATTGTAAGGTACGGAACAGATTAAACAGTTCCATTTCAAAAACGATGCGGCCGAGAGTTCAGAAGCCTAATGGCCTGGGGGAAGAAACTGGTTTCTCGTCCTGACCCCTCTTGTTTTCACGCATCATAGTCTCTTGTCTGATGGTAGAAAGTCAAAGAAGATACAAGTTGGATGGGTGGGATCCTCAATCATACTAAGGACCCTGCGTATGCAGCGCTCCTGATAAATGCCCCCGATGGATAGTAGGGAGACTCCTATGATCCTCTCAGTCCTTTGCAGGGACTTAAGGTCTGATGCCTGACTACTCCCATACCAGATGGAGATGCAACTTGTCAGGACACTCAATGGTACTGTAAAACGCAGTTACCGACCATTTATTTCTCTCCTTAGATTCTGCCTGACCTGCATAGTTCCACCAGTATTTTATGTGTGTATCCGGTAGGCTGCTTCGTTGGTTGCATACCTTCTGAGTGTGAGGCCTCCGTTGGTCAAAGTTGATCATGGGTATTGTGTGCTAGCTGTCTAGATACTGAAGCCTGGGCAGTATTATATGGAGAGTAAGCTGTTACCCATGTAGCAAGATTCCCCCCCACCCCACCACTGCATCTGATGAACCCAAAGTAACAGCAGAGACCAGTGCAGTTTGGTACCAACAGTGTCACACGAGTTGCCAGTCAGCATTGAACTCAATGTAGGGACTCTGGCTCCAGATTTGAGATCAGAGTTTTCCTTCCTCGAGAAGAGCTGCCAACCACAGCTGACGAGCCCCGTCTGCCCGAAGCAACTGGTTTTAAGGCACCAGTAACCCGCCTTTTCCCTGTCTTATGTAAGTGGAAATGGTTCCACTTGGCTTAATAGCTGTGTGAAAGCCAGGAGTTGAGGTGCAAGCCATTGGGAGCATGAATAGGTCGTGGGAGCTTGTCCCCATTACCACCTCCAGCTATAACAACCTTAAGGAACTGGTTGCATATCTTGAGGTGTGGATATACCTACAAATTCTGCAGAATTTACTCACATGTAGCACCTGCTTGGTAGTCTTTATATGTCAAGATGCTCCATCATCACCTACATATGAGAACAATATAGCAGAGCAAAAATGTACATTTTAAGGAGGACCTGCAGGGGTCTAAGGGAGGAATTACAGAGCCTGGTGCTTTGGTAGTTGCTTGTCACTCATTATCAGAATCAGGTTTATTATCATTATCTCAAATAACGTGAAATTTGTTATTTTGAGGCAGCAGTACAGTGCAAGGACATAAAATGACTATAAGTCACAAAATAAATCTAGTGTTCATTATTGTTCAGAAATTTGATGGTGAGTGTGAAGAAACTCTATCTGAATCATTGAGTCTGGGCCTTGAGTCTCAAGTACCCCCTTCCCAATGGTGTTAATGAGAAGAGGGCATGTCCCGGATGGCAAGGGCCTTTAGTGATGGATGCCGCCTTTTTAAGATACTGCCTCTGGAAAATATCTTCAAAGGTGGGGAGAGCTGTGTCACAACCACGGAAGCGCAGTAGATACGGCAATTGTGCTTGTGAATTTGCACGTGTCAGCTAATTATTTAATCGTGATAGTATTTAACTCCATACTTGTCAGTGTAGGCTTCGTTTCCCATCTGGGAGATTTAGTTAACAGCCCTGTTTGGCCTAGCATTTACTGTTTTATTTTCCCTTGCCCCCACCCCCAAGTGCGGAGTGAGTGACACTGAAGCGGGTCGATAGTTCACAAAACTTTAATGTGAACAGTGTCCAAGGGAAAAGGGCAAAGCTGTGCTAAGTTGTGAAGAAGAGGAAGGGTTGGAAAGAACCCAGAAAATGACAATAACCGTACATTTCCCTTATACTTTCAATCCCAAAAGAGGCCACCATCCCTTTGCCTCCACTGATGCTACTTGCTCACTGAGTTCCTCCAGCAGATTGTCTTTTGTCCAAATTCCAGTATCTGCAGTCTTGCTGGTGTCTTCAGTGTCTATAATAGGCTGGAATAATAGAACTAAACAGTTTCGGCCCAACCCTCTGTGCCAAGCAATATGTGTATCTAGTCCCATTTAACTGAATTTGGCCCATATTCCTCTAAATCATTTCTAAGCATATGCCAAGATGTTGTTTAAACATTGTAATTATACCCACCTGTATAACCATAAGATAGAGGAGCAGCATTAGGCCATTCCATCATGGCTGATTTAATATCCCTGTCAACCCCATTCTTCTGCCTTTTCCCCCATCAGCCTCCACTTTAAGTATGGCAGCTTGTTAGTATATTCACCATCCTTTTGGAGTTAAAAGAAGATTAAATTATGGTAAACATGGAGGATCCTGGTGAGATGAAGGCTTGTAATATTGTAGCTGTTCAGTCTGGAGGAATTGTAAATGGAAAGAGGTGAATGAGAATGGGAAGTTGCTCTAAATTTGAAATGAAAAAGTAAGTCGGGCTGTATCCATGGAGAGAGAAAAACAGAGTTAATGTTAGCTTTCATCAAAATAGCCAGTTATGATACAAACCAGATTGGTCAGTTATCTGAAATTGTTGAATTCCATTTTGAGTCCTGAGAACATTAACATCTATAGTCAGAAGATAAGATATTGTTCTTTGTAGTTGTTTTGTGTTTTATTGGAATGGTTTACTGTAAAGGTTCACACTGATTTTTGCTTTTAGTTTCTTATGTATATTGTAATCAAAATTTAGTCCATGTATGATTAATTACAGACATGGAGAGGGAACTTGAACTCTTATTTCAGTCAGATAGAAGTAAAACAAAGTCTGAAATTTACTCACTTTGTTTTAAAAGGCAAGTAGTCTGTATGCTCGCAGGTGGTTGTTTTATCATGATAAGGCCAGTTTCTCATGAATTACCATTTTCAATAAACTCAGAAAAAGTGGAGCCTTTTTCTGCATAGTCTGCTAGATCTATTTTACTTACTAGGTCTGGGGAAGTTAAGAGTTATAGAGAACAGGTGGGAACATGGAATTGAAGCCAAGATGAAATCAACCGTTATCCATTTGTATGGTGGAGCACCGCAGAGGAGTATGGCCTGCTTCTGGTTCCTCTTATTCTCTCACCAGCTACCCATCCCTTTACCATTCTTCCATTTGATCTTCCATATAAACTTTTGCAGTCTCCCTGCAAATACTTCTGATGTTCAGCATGCAGCTGGAAAATATTTGAAACTTTATGTCAGAGCCATCAGAATCTCCTCCCTTGCCTTCATCACAACCTGGGATACTTCCAGGCTATTAGGTTAAGCAAGGAATAGAATTCTGTAGCATTTCCCATTGTCTTTTGTACTACCTAAAAGGTGCTGAGAAAGTACAGGGCAACACATACACACAAAATGTGGGAAGAACTCAGCAGGTCAAGCAGCATCTATGGAAATGAATAAACAGTCGGCATTTCAGGTCAAGATCATTCATCAGGACTGGAAAGGAAGGGGAAAGATGCAGGAATAAGAAAGTGGAGGAGGGGAAGGAGTACAAGCCGGAAGGTGATAGATGAAACCAGCTTGCTGGTGGAGGGGGATGAAGTAAGAAGCTGGGAGGTGATGGGTGGAAAAGGTAAAGGGCTGGAGAAAACAGAAACATTGCTGTGGTTGCTGCAGAGATGATTTATGAAGAGAGACACGAGAATGCAGGTGCCGGAATCCGAGCAACAACCAGTCTGCTGGAGGAACTTAGCAGATCTATGGGAGTAAAGAAATTGTTGAAGTTTCGAGTGGAAACTTTGCATCAGGTCAGATTATGTCCTTTCAGTAATGGCAACCTACTCCTAAAATGTCAATATGTCAGTACACCACCAGGTGGCAGAATATTCCATCATTCAGGCTTGAATTTTCAGTTTGATACTTGGTTTTTCTGTTTTTATTGGTGTTTTGCTAAAATCAGATACCTCCAATTATCTAAATAAAACTTTGCAGAAGCTGAATCGATTTCCAGCCAACAATTGTAAGCTGATTCGGTCTTATATTTAAGTACTTCTAAACAAATTTTTTTCAGGTAGTTTCAAACATCTTTTGTTTCCCTACCTATTTCTTCCCAAGCTTTTGCTCTTATGACCTTTGTTCACCACCATCACACCAGTAACCAATATATCCTAAAAGCAAATAGGACTCGTCAGTCATTATTGTTTTGGTTTACTATCGTCTCATGTACCAAGATACAGTAAAAAGCTTGTCTTGCATACTGTTCATACAGATCAGGTGCATTCAGGTACGTCAGAGATTTCTTCTTTTATGTTAACTGCTGAGAAAGTGCTTCTCTCTTGCAGCTTGTTTGGGTTATAATTACTGATAAGAGAATTGTATTCCTTTGCTAACCTATTGGGATAGATGTTATTCTTTCTTGTGTGTCTGTAAGCTATTGTTTTTGTGGGCTTTGGGGCAGAAGGTGTGATGGGGACAGAGAGAGGAGACGCGATGCTGTAAGCCGGCTGATGGAACGGACCCCGAGCGGGAGTCCGAAGCCCAGGGTCTTCGGCGAGGAGAGGAGACGAAGACAGACTTGTGTGGAGCGTCTGGTCGACCACCATGGTTGGTCCCAGATGGCAGGTCAAGGAGGTCGGAAGGGATCGAATGGTGGAAAGAAGACTCCACTAATTGATCTCCAACTGTTGTGCACGAAGTGGTTGAACTTTGATAAGTTTGGCGCCTTTTACTTTTCCTTTTATATTTTATCTCTATTAATTACATAGTTTCAGTAAGATCTATAAAGTGTAATCATTTAATCGCATATGGTGTATTATCTGTTACTTGGCGGGGTGGGGTACATCACACAGCGTCCACACAAACTTGATTATCCAGTTTGGGGCGGGGCCGAAGGCTGCTCCCCCTAGACGAAAGCGAGCTGAGTGAGCCTGAGGCTTACCAGGGGGCTACAGGTAGAATAAGATAAAACAATAACAGAATGTAGAATAAAGAATAACAGCTACAGAGAAAATGCAGTGCTGGTAAACAATAAAGAGCAAGATCATGAGGTAGTTTGTGAGCTCAAGAGTCCATCTTATCGTACAAGAGGTCTATTCAAGAGTCTGATAACAACAGGATAGAGGTTGTCCTTGAGCCTGGTGGTATGTGTTTTCTGCCTTTTGTATCTCCTTCCTGATGAGAGAGGGAGAACAGAGAATGTCTGAGGTAGGTGGGTTGATTATGCTTGCTGCTGGCAGTGGGAAGTATAGGCAGAGTCCATGGAAGGGTGGCTGTTTTCTGTGATATGCTGAGTTGTGTCCTCAACTCTCTGCAGTTACTTGCAGTCCTGTGCAGAGAAGTTGCCAAACCAAGCTGTTACGCATCCAGATAGGTTGCATTCACTGGTGCATCGACAAAAATTGGTAAAGGTTGATGGGATAATGCCAAATTTCTTTAGCTCCTGAGGAAGTAGAGGCATCAATGAGCTTTCTTGACGATTACATCAATGTTGTTGGGTCCGTAAGACCATAAGACAGGAGCAGAATTAGGCCATTCAGCCCATTGAGTGTGCTCTGCCATTCCATCATGGCTGATCCTGGATCCCACTCAACCCCATACACCTGCCTTCTTGCCATATCCTTTGATGCCCAAGCTAATCAGGAAACTTCCAGTCTAAATATACCCATGGACTTGGGCTTCACCATAGTCTGTGGCACAGGATTCCACAGATTAACTACTCTCTGGCTAAAAAAAAATCCTCCTTACCTCTGTTCTATAAGGTTGTTCCTCAATTTTAAGGCTGTGCCCTCTAGTTCTGGATACTCCCACCATAGGAAACATCCTCTCCACATCCACCTTCTCAAGTCCTTTCAACACTTGGTAGGATTCAATGAGACCCTCCCCCCACCCCCCACCACCACCACTGCCCACATTTTTCTAAATTCCAGTGATTACAGGCACAAATCTGTCAAACGCTCCTCATACGTTAACTTCTTCATTCCCAGAATCATCCTCATGAATCTCCTCTGGACTCTCTAATGACAACACATTCTTTCTGAGATATGGGGCCCAAAACTGTTGACAATACTCCAAGCGCAGCCTGACTAGTGTCTTATAAAGCCTCCATTATGTCCTTGCTTTTACATTCTATTCCCCTTGAATTAAATGCCAACATTGCATTTGTCTGCTTTACCACAGAACAACCAGTAAATTAACCTTCTGAGTGTCTTGCATCTGTACTCCTAAATCCCTCTGCACCTCTGATTTTTATACCTTCTCCCCATTTAGATAATAGTCCACACTCTTGTTCCTTTTACCAAAATGCATTATCATACATTTCCCAACACTGTATGCCATCTAACTTTTTTTTGCCCATTCTTCCAATTTGTCTAAGTCTTGCTGCAATTGCATTACTTCTTCAACACTACTTACCCCTCCAACTATCTTCATATCATCTGTAAACTTTGCCACAAAGTCATCAATTCCAGGTCAGGATAGGTGATGTTCATTCCTAGGAACTTGAAGCTCTCAACCCTCTCAACCTCAACAGTGCTGATGTTGACTGGAGCATGGGCACTATACCCCTTCCTGACGTCAATGACTAACTACTGAGAAGGCCTTGGTGAGTAGGGTAAAGGAAAACCCCAAGGCATTCTTCAATTATGTGAAGAACAAACGGATGACAGGAGTGAAGGTAGGACTGATTAGAGATAAAGGTAGGAAGATGTGCCTGGAGGCTGTGGAAGTGAGCGAGGTCCGCAATGAATACTTCTCTTCGGTATTCACCAATGAGAGGGAACTTGATAATGGTGAGGACAATATGAGTGAGGTTGATGTTCTGGAGCATGTTGATATTAAGGGAGAGATGGTGTTGGAGTTATTAAAATACATTAGGATAGATAAGTCCCCGGGGCCTGACGGAATATTCCCCAGGCTGCTCTACGAGGCGAGGGAAGAGATTGCTGAGCCTCTGGCTAGGATCTTTATGTCCTCGTTGTCCACGGAAATGGTACTGGAGGATTGGAGGGAGGCGAATGTTGTCCCCTTGTTCAAAAAAGGTAGTAGGGATAGTCTGGGTAATTACTTTGAGCCTTACAGTGATTACAGTGAGCCTTACGTCTGTGGTGGGAAAGCTGTTGGAAAAGATTCTTAGAGATAGGATCTATGGGCATTTAGAGAATCATGGTCTAATCAGGAACAGTCAGCGTGGCTTTGTGAAGGACAAATCGTGTCTAACAAGCCTGATAGAGTTCTTTGAGGAGGTGGCCAGGCATATAAATGAGGGTAGTGCAGTGGATGTGATCTACATGGATTCTAGTAAGGCATTGACAAGGTTCCACACGGTAGGCTTATTCAGAAAGTCAGAAGGCATGGGATCCAGGGAAGTTTGGCCAGGTGGATTCAGAATTGGTTTGCCTTGCAGAAGACAGAGGGTCATGATGGAGCGAGTACATTCAGACTGGAGGGTTGTGACTAGTGGTGTCCCACAAGGATCTGTTCTGGGACCTCTACTTTTCGTGATTTCTATTAACGACCTGGATATGGGGGTAGAAGGGTGGGTTGGTAAGTTTGCAGATGACACAAAGGTTGGTGGTGTTGTAGATAGTGTAGAGGATTGTTGAAGGTTGCAGAGAGACAATGGTAGGATGCAGAAGTGGGCTGAGAAGTGGCAGATGGAGTTCAACCCAGAGAAGTGTGAGGTGGTACACTTTGGAAGGACAAACTCCAAGGCAGAGTACAAAGTAAATGGCAGGATACTTGGTAGTGTGGAGGAGCAGAGGGATCTGGGAGGTACATGTCCACAGATCCCTGAAAGTTGCCTCACAGGTAGATGGGGTAGTTAAGAAAGCTTATGGGGTGTTAGCTTTCATAAGTTGAGGGATAGAATTTAAGAGTCGCGATGTAATGATGCAGCTCTAAAAAACTCTGGTTAGGCCACACTTGGAGTACTGCGTCCAGTACTGGTCACCTCACTATAGGGATGTGGAAGCATTGGAAAGGGTACAGAGGAGATTTACCAGGATGCTGCCTGGTTTAGAAAGTATGCATTATGATCAGAGATTAAGGGAGCTAGGGCTTTACTCTTTGGAAAGAAGGAGGTTGAGAGGAGACATGATAGAGGTGTACAAGATAATAAGAGGAATAGATAGAGTGGATAGCCAGCGCCTCTTCCCCAGGGCACCACTGCTCAATACATGGCTTTAAGGTAAGGGGTAGGAAGTTCAAGGGGGATATTAGAGTAAGGTTTTTTACTCAGAGAGAGGTTGGTGCATGGAATGCACTGCCTGAGTTAGTGGTGGAGGCAGATACACTAGTGAAGTTTAAGAGACTACTAGACAGGTATATGAAGGAATTTAAGGTGGTGGGTTATATGGGAGGCAGGGTTTGAGGGTTGGCACAACATTGTGGGCCGAAGGGCCTGTAATGTGCTGTACTATTCTATGACCTATGTAACTATTTTGTTTTGTTAATATTAAGGGAAAGGTTGTGATGACACCATATCGCTAAGCTAACTAGCTCCTTCCAACTCATTGTTCTTTGAGATTTGGCCAACTATAGTGGTATCAACTAGTAGAGAATCTGGCCATGCAGTCATAGGTGTATTTGGATTAGAGAAGGTGACTGGTAGTTGTCTATAAAATATGCTTAAAACTCAGTTAAATTTTGTGTGATTGAGATGGATCAATAACAATTATGATTTTCAATGTTGGGCTTCGATTTTATTTTGGATTTATTGCTTAAGACTGATAAATCTAAGCTTTGACCATAATTATAAACATCAAATAGAAAATTTAGGAGGAATTTGTACAATGGAACTTGTATGGGAAAATTAGATAAAAACAGAATTAAACAAAAAAACCTTCATTTTTATCCAGTATTAAAACAGGATTAACTTTGAGGGAACTGGGAACCCTCTGATGAGCCATGATCTTATTGAATGATGAAGCATTGCTCAGTGGGCTAGATGGCCTACTGCTGCTCCTGTTTCTTATGTTCTTGCCTAAGTGTGGGAGAGGGAAAAGAAGAGAGTCATTAATTGATTTAAGACAATTAGCAAGATAAACCAGAGACAAGGCCACTCATGAGCCCATTATTCTCAGAATCCCGTATTGCCTAGTCATATTAACAGTTATACTCTAATATTAACTCATCTGTATCAGCCATTTCAGAGATGAAGACAACTCCCTTTGTCATGTATATCCTATTTACCAGTGTTGCTTGATGGTATTCTGATTTTCAGCAATGTCAAACTGATTGAGGAACCAATCACATTGAAGAATATTCAGAACTACAGAGCAGGAAGTAATAAACATAATTTTACAGAACACATTATGATGTAAAGTGAGGATGAATGCAAACTTGGTCCAATTTGGAAGGTTAATCAAAAAGAAAGATGGAATATAATTTTAATGGTGCTGGATTGGAAAGTGTTGATATGTTTTCAAAAGAACTTTTGTATGCCTTTGCACACCATCATTGAAAGCAAGGGTGTTGGTAAAGCAAGCAGTTAAATAGGCAACTGGAAGGTTATCCTTTGTACTGTACAAATCAATTACGAGAATGTGATAGTTGCACATGTGGCCGTTTGATAGCACACTGAATTGATTGAGCCTCCTATGTGCAGAGGGCTCTCTCTTTTTGCATGGGCTTTCGAGTGCACATTTTTTCATCTCAGCGGGCTTGGTTTGTAGCTCCTGCTCTGTACCATTACTAACATGACTCAGTAAACATGTTTAAGCATATTATTCAGTTATTGTTCTTGCTCTGTGCATACATAACAAATAACCTTTACAAGTACAGGAAGAAGGATGCCTTACTACAACTAAACAGGGTATTTTTAACACCACATCTGGAGTATTGTGTGGAGTTTTCGTCCCTGTCCTTGCAATAGAGAGTGTGAGAGTGTGCAACAAATTTTCACCAGATTGATTTCTGGCACATCATGAGGTATTGTGTCAGCTAGAATTTATAAGAGTGCAAGATGATCTGACTGAAATGTGCATAATTCTAACGAGGTGGAAGCAGGTAGCATATCCATTGCCCCTGCCTCCCGCCCAGCTAGAATGGTGTCTAGGATGAGGACACAGCATCAGGATATGGGGATCCCCTGGCTAGAATGGTGTCTAGGATGAGAGGACATCCCCTCAGGATATGTGGAGGTAAGATATATAGGAATGAGGTGAAGTAAACCTTTTCACTCAAAATGTGGTGAATCTGTGGAATACACTGCCACAGAAAGCTGTGGAAGTGAATTAACTGATTATATTTTAGAAGGAGCCAGATATTAGATATTAAAAGCTATCAAGAGGTATGATGAGAGATTAGGAATATATTATTGAAATAGAAAATTGGCTGTAATCATATTGAATGCAGGTTCAAAAGGTTTAATGGTCTACTCCTACATTTAATTTTCTGTTTCCATAATAAAGATTGTAAAATTAAGCTGAGAGCTGAAATACCATTAATGTTTTAAAATGAAATAATACTTTTCATTTGATTTCTATTATGTTTGAAATACTAATCAGAGGAAATTGCGACCCATGTAGACTTGGGTTTCTTTAGGACAGGAGGTGTCGCTAAGCAACAGAGTGCTGCAGACAAGCCAAGATTTACTAACAAGAACATATGAATGAATGGTTGAGAAATTACTGTCAATTTGGAGGAATCAGAAATTCTTATGCATCGGGTAAAAATATGTGCTGCCTAAAGAAATTTTTGTATTCCTTGTAGAACGCCAAATTTGTTCCTGGTCTTTTGTACGCAAGATAGCCCATACAAGGTGTAGTGAGGTGGGTTGGTGTGCGCATGATCTGGAAACATTGCAGCCCATCCATAACAAAACAATGATCCACGTGCAGTGCTAGTTTCTAAGCTTGTATGATTCAGAGTCACTTCTGTAAAAGGTTATTGATTTTCATTTATATCTTTGCTAGATATTGATTAGTGCTGTATAGAATTATTTTCTTATAGTTTTAGCAATAAAGTCTCTCCTGCAAAACCATAGCACTGATGGACAAACTAGTCAATTCTTGGTGATTGCACAGTCAAATTCTGAAGGTGATCAGAAACCTTCTTCATCAGTAAGTTTCAACTCCGTGCAGTAATTTTTTTTCACTTTGACATTTGTGCAATTTCCACTCTACTCTCTCATTGGCCTCTTACACTTGTAATGAAGCCATTTGCAGGCTTGAGGAACATCTTTGTAATAAGCTTATTAAGGAGGGGAGGAGAAGATGGCGGTGTGACGCAGCGCGCGCGGCCGCTCTGAAATGATATCATATGTGTTAACTAGGGGCCGTGCACAATCCTGATTTGATGGAGACGGACATGAGAATCACAGAGGAACACCTGGAGAAACTTCTGAAATGCCCGCTTCGCTGCCGCTGCTACTGTGCGATTGAGAATCTCCAAAGGGAAGGCCCCAAATCCTCAGCTTTGCCTATTGCCTGTTGCCGGGGCCAGGGTCGAAGCACTCAGCAGAGATGGTGCTCGGTGTCGGAGGGCTGGTCAGAGGCTCGAAGTTTTCAGATGGACTCAAGAGTCGGCTGTGGTCGGGTGCTTCCAGGACGCTGCATCGGCAAGTTTGCGGCGCTCATGACAGGAAGAGTTTTTTTTCTTCCTTCTACTGTCTGCGTGAGATGATGGGACTTTCGAGAGACTTCGAGACTTTTTTTTTAAACCGTGCCCATGGTCTGTTCTTCATGAAATTACGGTATTGCTTTGCACTGTTGTAACTATATGTTATAATTATGTGGTTTTTCTCAGTTTTTCAGTCAGTTTGTCTTGTGTTTCTGTGATATCATTCTGGAGAAACATTGTATCATTTCTTAATGCATGCATTACTAAATGACAATAAAAGAGGACTGCATGTCCTCATAATCTAATCTAATCTAATCTAATCACATTTCTCAAGAACAATGTTGAATTCGGAAATGTGTATCTAAACCAGCTGTTTATGATGACACCTGTAATATTAACTTAGTATTTTTCTTTCCACAAATGTTGCCTGAACTGCTGGGTTATTTTAAGCATTCTATTTTCTTCTGGATTTCTGGCAACTGCTATGTTCTGTATTTCATGGTTTCAGCTTTTTCTCTCTATTCAATTTTTATTTATATCTCCTCCAGATATCATGTGTAATTAACGAATTTGTACCACTCAGAGAGCAAAACCATAATCTGCATCAAAATATCCCTTGCTTCTCGTAAGAACCATAGATTTATACAGCACAAAAACAGGTTCTTCAACCCAACTGGTCCATCCTGATCAAGATTTCCATCCAAACTAGTCCCATTTCCCCATGTTTGGTCCTTATCCCTCTAAACCTTTCCTATCTGTATATCTATCCAAGTTCATGGTTTAAATGTTGTTAATGTACCTGCCTCAATCACTTCCTCTAGCAGTTTATTACATAAATGAACTGCCCACTGAATGAATAAGTTACCCCTTAGGCTTCCATAGATAAATCTCTTCCTTCTCACTCTAAACTTATTTCCTGTAGTTGTTGATTTCCCAATTCTGGGAGGGGAAAAACTGACGATCGTCCTCATAATTTTGCACACCTCTGCAATATCATTGGTTATTCTCCTCCGTTCCATTGCATAAATTCCCAGCTTGCTCAGCCTCTCTCCATATCTCAGTCCTTTGAATCACAGCAACAACCTCGTTAATCTCCTTTGTGCTTTTCATGTCAAGAAGCTTGGGATTTTTTCTATAGCTATAGCAGGGTGACTAAAACTGAACACAATATTTAAAACTATGGCCTCACCCACATATTGTACAACTGAAACATAACATTGCAGATTGTATGCTCAGTGCTCTAACTGATGAAGCCCAGAGTGCCAAAAGCCTGCTTTACCATGTGGTCTATACTCTTGTGTTTAGAGGTCTTCTTATTCACAAGTATGAAGTTTTGAAAATGTCTAGAATCAAGGGCCACAGTCTCAGGTTAGAATAAGGAGAAATTTCTTCACTCAAAAGGCAGTGAATCTTTGGAATTCCCCACTGGGGACATTGGAGGTTCATCTGAGTATATTCAGGAAATTGACAGATTTTTAGATGTTATGGGAATTGAGTAATATTGGGTAAGTCAAATTACTTCTGAAGTAAAAGGTAAGTAATAATTTATTGAGCAAAGAACTGAATGACCAACTCCTGCTATTATATTCTGCTATCTCAGCAGTCTGGTGATGAGGTCTGAGGCCAGTCAACGCCAGTGAAACGGGAACAGGGCATCCGTGAACAACTATTAGTGCATAAGTACTATTCGAAAGAACTGTTGAGGACATCACTCTGCTGTCAATTGAGGTAAGGCTTAATGAATGCTAGTTACTCATATCAGATGGTAATGCTTTTTATGAACAGGATCTGAGGCCTTCAGCACAGCTCCCCTTACCTTTAGTGTATCCATTGTTGTATCTTGATATAAGAGTGCATCATATTAGCTGAAGACTAGTTTCTACAATGCTGTTTCTCTCAGGACAAAGACACTTTTTGCTGAACTTGGCTGTGAATGCTTCAGCTTGGGTTTAGCATTGATGGAGCCAGAGGATACAGTACAGTAACAGGTCCTTTCACACACTAGGTCTATGCTGATCATCAACCACTTATGCACTAATTCTACATTAAAATCATTTTTTTCTCCCAACATTCTCAATTCCATCCAATTCTACAATTCACTGATAGATTGAGGGCATTTTGTATGGGGCAAAAATTAATCTACCGAACTTTGTGATGTGGGAAGAAACCAGGAGACCCAGATTGTCACATGGCTCATATGGTCACAACTCGCAAAAAGCACTGGAGGTCAGGATCCCAGGTCACTAGTGTTGTGAGGCAATGGTCTAAACATTTCACCACTGTTCCACCCTTGGGGTGGGGTGGGCTATACCATAACTTGAAGCCTTCTTTATAGATATCAGATTAAAGTTGAGACATGGTAGGACTGCAGAGCTTTATTTGGTAGTGAGCTTACTTGACTATCTATTATGTACTGATTAGTCTTGTGTTTTAGTTTCTCCGTGTTGACACCTCAATTTTAAGTGTTTGCTGCAGTTCCGTGTATACTTCTGAACTTATTGAACCAGCACTGATCCCCTGGATGATATCGTTGGTACAGTGAAAGATATGTGTAGCAATGAACGACAGATTATAATGGTGTACATTTTTTGCTGTTGTTAGTCTGTGGTGCTTCACAGAAGCCTACTTCTAAGCTACCAGATCTACTCTTGAGTTCATTTCATTCCATAAGACACAGGAGTAGAATTAGGCCATATGGCCCATCGAGTCTGCCCGCCATTCAATCATGGCTGATCATTTTTTTCCCCCTCCTCAGCCCCACTCCCCAGCCTTCTCCCTGTAACCTCTGATGTCATGTCTGATCAAGAACCTATCAATCTCTGCCTTAAATACACCCAATGACCTGGCCTCCACAGCTGCCTGTGGTAACAAATTCCACAAATTCACCACCCTCTGGCTAAACAGATTTCTCCACACCTCTGTTTTAAACGGATGCCTCTCTATCCTGAGGCTGTGCCCTCTTGACCTAGACTCTCTCACCATGGAAAACATCCTTTCCACTTCTACTCTGTCTAGTACTTTCAACATTCAAAAGCTTTCAGTGAGATCTCTCCCCATCCTTCTAAATTCCGGCGAATACAGACCCAAAGCTACCAAACATTCCTCGTATGATAACCCTTTCATTCCCAGAATCATCCTTGTGAACCTCCTCCGAACCATCTCCAATGCCAGCACATCTTAGATGAGGAGCCCAGAACTGTTCAAAATACTCAAATTGAAGCTTCAACAGTGCCTTGTGAAGGCTCAGCATTACATCCCTGCTGTCGTATTCTAAACAAAATGAATGCTAACATTGCATTTGTCTTCCTCAGCACCAACTCTACCTGCAAGTTAACCTTTAAGGTGTTCATCACAAGGCCTCCTAAGTCCCTTTGCACCTCAGATTTTTCAATTTTCTCCCCGTTTAGAAAATAGTCTGCACATTGATTTTTACTCCTAAAGTGCATGACCCATGCGTTTTCCAACATTGTATTTCATTTGCCACTCTCTTGCCCATTCTCCTAATCTGTCCAAGTCCTTCTGAAACCTACCTGTTTCCTCAACACCACCTGCCCCTCCACCAATCTTCGTATCATCTGCAAACTTGGCAAAAAAGCCATCTATTCCATCATCTATTTTCCTCCCCCCCCCTCTCTGCATTCCGCAGGGATCGCTCCCTACACAACTCCCTTGTCCATTCGTCCCCCCCCATCCCTCCCCACTGATCTCCCTCCTGGCACTTATCCGTGTAAGTGGAACAAGTGCTACACATGCCCTTACACTTCCTCCCTTACCACCATTCAGGGCCCCAAACAGTCCTTCCAGGTGAGGCATCACTTCACCTGTGAGTCGACTGGGGTGATATACTGCGTCCGGTGCTCCCGATGTGGCCTTTTATATATTGGTGAGACCCGACGCAGACTGGGAGACCGCTTTGCTGAACATCTACGCTCTGTCCGCCAGAGAAAGCAGGATCTCCCAGTGGCCACACATTTTAATTCCACATCCCATTCCCATTCTGACATGTCTATCCACGGCCTCCTCTACTGTAAAGATGAAGCCACACTCAGGTTGGAGGAACAACACCTTATATTCCGTCTGGGTAGCCTCCAACCTGATGGCATGAACATCGAATTCTCTAACTTCCGCTAAGGCCCCACCTCCCCCTCGTACCCCATCTGTTACTCATTTTTATGCACACATTCTTTCTCTCACTCTCCTTTTTCTCCCTCTGTCCCTCTGAATATACCTCTTGCCCATCCTCTGGGTCACCCCCCCCCCTTGTCTTTCTTCCCGGACCTGCTGTCCCATGATCCTCTCGTATCCCCTTTTGCCTATCACCTGTCCAGCTCTCGGCTCTATCCCTCCCCCTCCTGTCTTCTCCTATCATTTTGCATCTCTCCCTCCCCCTCCAGCTTTCAAATCCCTTACTCACTCTTCCTTCAGTTAGTCCTGACGAAGGGTCTCGGCCTGAAACGTCGACTGCGCCTCTTCCTATAGATGCTGCTTGGCCTGCTGCGTTCACCAGCAACTTTGATGTATGTTATTCCATCATCTAAATCATTGATTTACAGCATAAAAAGAAGCAGTACCAACAACCAACCCCTGCAAAACTCCACTAGTCACTGGTAGCCCACCAGAAAAGGATACTTTTATTACAACACACTGTATCCTACCAATCAGCCAATGCTCTAACCATGCCAGTAACTTTCCTGTAACACCATGTGCTCTTAACTTGGTAAGCAGCCTCATGTGTGGCACCTTGTCAAAGGCCTTCTGAAACTCCAATTATACAGCATTGTTTCATACCTCATGGATATCTTGTGACTGTCTTATGACCATGATGTAATTGAGTATCTTATGAGCATGAGGTAATGTTCATGTGATGGTGGGGTGATGTAATTTTCCCGCCAGTGTGAGGTCACGTGATGACATGTTCACCATGGGTATAAAAGGGAGACCCCTGGGGTGACGCAGTTAGTTTTAAGTTTAGTTCGTTATTTAATTCATCAGATACTCTGTTATGCTGTGTATTTGTCTTATAATGCAGTTTTGTTTTAAAGTGGCGTTCTGCTTTCTACTGTAAGTAGTATTGGAGAGTGAAGACCTTACCAAAGTACAGGAATTTGCAGAGTTGAGTAAAGCTGATGTCATTCGGCGGTATTGGCGAGGATTGACGTTTATTGAATCTTTGTTCAAGAAATAGTGACCTGCACCTGAGATATCCTCTGCTAAAGCAGGAAGGATTGTGCAGTGTCTATTCTCCAGAGGAAAAGGTTTGTTCCTTTAAACCGTTTTATTTCTGTCGCCGTGAATCCTGCGGACAAGGCAGGTTTGGGCTGGGATCAGCAGTAATGTCACGTCTTCGAGGATTTCTTTATTTCAGTAAAGTCTCTCCTAATTGACTGTATAAATCTCTTGGACTTCTGAATTTACCATTCTAAGAACTGTGTTTGAATCTACCACTTTAAGAACTGTTTTCGCATTTACAATTTTAAGAACTGTTCAGGAGTTGCCATATATTGGTTAACTTCCGGTTAAATTAGTTGTTTGAATATTTTTCGCTACTGTTGACAGAGTTTAATAAATGTTTGTTTGTTTTTATAAAACCTGACTCAATTGATATATTCATTGTTGCTGGTCATGTGACACTGAATCCCCTTTATCTATTCTACTTGTAATCTCCTCAAAGAATTCCAACAGGTTCATCAGGCAAGATTTTCCCCGAAGGAAACCATGCTGACTTTGTCCTATCTTACCAAGTACTCCATAACCTCATGCTTAACAGTTGACTCCAACATCTTCCCAACCACTGAGGTCAGGCTAACTGGTCTATAATTTCCTTTCTCCTGCCTTCCTCCTTTCTTAAAGAGTGGAGTGGCATTTGCAATTCTCCAGTCCTCTGGCACCATGCGAGAGTCCAATGATCTTTGAAAGATCATTGCTGATGCCTCCACAATCTCTACTGCTACCTCTTTCAGAACCCTAGGGTACATTTCATCTGGTCCGGGTGACTTATGTACCCTTCAACTCAATGTTAATGGCACACAAGGATGTTCCTATCCTTTGTGTGAACATTGGAACTTATGGCAGTGCATCAACCAAATCTAGCAAGGATGGCTGCATCTGTCATACATAAATTGGTGAGTATGGAATCAGGCAGGTTTATTGCTTGAGTTAATGAATGACATGAGTAAAAGAAAAAATTTTAGATGCTGTCAATATATTTAATAGAGTTAAAAATGCATGTTAATTGTCATAAGGAAAATACTATTATCTGTAGTGTTTGTTGTGTTTCTAGATAGCTCTCAAGCATATCCAGAATACCTTAACAGATTTCATGAACAATAAATATACCTTTCACATTGAGATGTCAATTATTTGATGGTCATGTAGGTCTACTGTTTGTTTTAAGACCCTAAGATACAGAAGCAGTATTGGCCGTCAGACCATTGAGTCTGCTTTGCCATTCAATCACAGTTGATTTCATTTTTTTGTTTCAGCCTTCTCCTAGTAACCCTTAAACACCTTACCAATGAAGAACTGATACCTCAAATACACCCAATAACCTGGTTTCCACAGCCTTCTGTGGCAACAAATTCCAATTTTACCCCCCCCCACCGAAGAAATTCTTCAATGTTTCAGTTTTAAAGGGAGAACCTTATTCTGAGGCTATGTCCTTAGATCCTATGCTCTCCTATTAATAGAAACATCCTCTTCATGCCCACTCTATCCAGGCTTTTCAGCAGGTAAGTTCAATGACACCTTCCCCCCCACCCATTCTTCTGAACTCCATCATGTACAATCCTAGATACTTTAAACACTCAAATGTCAAGCCTTTCAATCTTGGGATCATGGTTTTGATATTACACAAGTTTCCCCTTCAAAAACAAAAATCTAATTTCTCCCTTACATCCCCCCCCTTTTGAATGGCATCCAGTTCCTCTGTGCTGTCCTCACCCTTGAACACCCACAGGGAGCAAGAACTCCTACCTGTTGGCCAGTGGTAAGGTCGAAGCTCAATTTGGACCCCTCTTCCCATCTCTTTTGCAGTCATACCACTCCGTCCTCGAACATTCACCAATCTAGCAATAGACATGACTCTCTCCTGGACTATAATGTCCAGGCAATTCCACCCCTCCCTGTTGTACACAGAGTTTGGAGCTTTATCTCCGGCTCATCAGATGTTTCTTGAACAGGCAACATTTGCTGTAGATATGGTCATTGTTTATTACAATGGAATCTTCCAATACACTGATGGACCAGTCACAGTTCCATATAGCATTACAGTGTTCCATTGCCTCAGGATTTCATCTCATCCAATCTGCCAGTTCCAGAATTTTGGAAACACATTAACAAACCTCTTTAGTGTATGGAACTCGTGTCTTTTACTTCACAATTGTTTGCTAGATTTTGTATACACAAAATAGCTGCTGATTGTATTACACTTAAGTGCTAGATTTTAAATAAAGTCAATTATTGATAACATAAATGCTCATTCAATAAATATTTCATATGAGAATAAATAAGCAAGTTTATCTATCTTCTTAATCTTTTATTGATTGTACATGGCCGCCTGTTGATACAATTGATATAGAAGACATGATATGAAGCACTGCATACTGTAATATGTTGAACAAAAAGTGCAAAAATATTCGGGCTAAAAACTTAAAAATTTCCCAAACAATGATACAATGATAGACTTTGGCTTTATTTCTCCCTTAGTGTCAATACCTTTCTGTTGATGCTCTTAATTTTTCCCCCATTAGCAACGCAAAGCATTTTCACAGAACAATACATATTCTCAAGCAAGCCAGTGCACAGATATCACAAATAATTCCATTGCATGCCCCAGGCTAACATTTTTCTATTTTAGATGGAGAAATACTTCGCACTGGTGACAAATCCTCTTTGTGCCAAGAAGTCCTCACAGGGCAAATTAACAGCCTTTAATTTGTCAATCCAATAAATAATTGTTACAGGCTATGCAAATACAGTAGATAGAGGAAAAAAACTGCATTTGTCATTAGGGAACTGTGTGATGATTCCTCTGAATGCATTTTAATTCTTTTAACCAAAAGAGAAGATACTTTATTCTATAACAGTAACAGTTCAGCAAAAAAAGTCATAAATACAACAGCTTAAAAACAAAAACGATCTACCAAGTATGACCATCCTCAGATACAAATCAGTGTCCATAATATTTTTATACATCAATATGTAAGGCACAGTAATACCTGCATGGAGCAGACAATGGTAACTTGAACAAAGAAACGTGGCTGACTCAGCTATAGTATTCTCTGAACAATGTTCGGTACAAAAGTTACAGAGTACACGTCTCAGGGAAATCGCAAGAGAGAAATCGCATTGTGCAACATATGGTACAACCACTTAAGTAAGGATAACTGCAGCTATAGATTCTAATTTGTTTGGAATTTAGTTTGTGGAGTTTATTTCTGAATAGACGTTTTGAAAGGAAGAATCAAGGCAAGATGGACATCAAATTGAAATGCTAATATACCTGAAGAATTACTTGCACTACGAATGTCAGCAAATCAGCTCTCTTTAGAAATGACAAAATACAACCATTATGTTGGCATCACAAACTACTGTACAAATTCAGTCATTCTTTGCAATATTTTAAAATCAATTAAATAAATTTAAATTAATAAACTGAAGTCAGTTATCATAAAAAGGGAAAAAGCTTTTTATCTATTCAGAAATAAGTATTGCTTCAAGCTGCAAAAAGATAATAACTACATATTTTAAAATGCAAACAAATGATTAACAGTTTTTATAATTTGCCTACTGTATACAGAGTATTTGATTTTAGATTCAAGTTTCATAATTTTCTGCAGCTCCTGTGTTACAATTCCTATTGAGCTTTGCTATGTTTGGCTTGAACAATTTATTTCAACCAACATAGAATCAAGTAGAGAATATACTCAGCTCTATGATTATTTAAAATAAACAGGACAACAGTAAGTAATATTAATAAACACAAGATTATAGTTCTGCTTAAGGAAAACCAAAATTTAGAGTTTTGGGGGGTTGGATGTGACAATAGTATCTCAATATCTTATTTGTAAAGCTCAAACCCATAATACTCTTAAGAACAAAAATTAGACAGGGTTTATTACTGAAAATCAAACAGCAATAAACCACTGAATAATGGAGTTGTGAACATTATATCCCACCATCTGTATTACTGGAGCTGAATGAAATCTTCATGCACAGTTGCTCTGATGAAGATCATTAACCTGAAACATTAAGTTGGTTTCTCTTTCCAAAGATACTACGTGACAGAGTATTTCTAAAAGTTTCCATTCTTATCTAATAAAACCTGCCTTTCTGAAATTAAAAGAATAGCAACATCTCAAAAGACATTTAATATGCACATATGCACCCATACACAATACCTGTAGTAAGGGATTCCAGTGCCAGAATGGTACATAAATACTGTGTCTGAATATTTCTTCTGATTTACTATAAAAATGGATTCTGACTTCATTCATGCCTAAAAAGAAAGGAAACTGAGGACACAATCAACACATCCCCAACAAAGAACAATCTGGAAACAGTATCCAGTCAGTGCATGGTGAAAGTTTATGGGAAGAGCATAATTATAACTCCAGGGTTTGAGGGATAATGTCTGAGTAAAGAACTTCCAGGGCATAGGAGACGAAGAGGAAATGTATAGGTATGTTACATAAGTGGGCAAATGGAGTATAATGTGAAATTGTTAATTTTGGCAGTTAGAATAAAAATGCATATTACCTAAAAGATGAGAGATTACAGAACTTTGAGATGCAGTGGGATCTGGGTGTTCTGTGCATGATTTGCAAAAGGGTAATGTGAACTTCGGGCATGTAATTGAGAAATCTAAAAGAAGGTTAGCATTTCATGCAAGGATTGAATATAAAAGTGCAATGGTTATGATTCAGTTAAAAAGGGCCACAGCTACAACACCTTGCACAGCACTAGTCACCATATTTAAGGTAGGTGCAGTAGAGTAGTAACTGGAATGGATGGGTCATGTTGAGTACATACCAGGCTTGTATACAACTGTGTTTAATAGTGAGAGGCAATTTAATGGCAGTAGCCCAAAGTGTTTTAACAGGGTGGATGTGGAGAGGACAAATTCTCTTGTGGGAGAATTTAGAATTAGTGGTCACAGTTTAAGAATAATGGGTCACCCACTTAACTTAGGCAAGGCAAAATGTTTTCTCTGGAGGATTGAGATTCTCTGGAACTCTCTTCCTAAAGGGGCAGTGGCAAGTGAGACTTTGAATAGTTTTAAGGCAGAGGTAGATAGGTTTTTGATAAGCAAGAGGGGGTAAAAGGTCTCCAGCATTAGATGGGAGTGCAGAGCTGAAATAACAATTGGATCAACTATCATCATGTAATGAATTATCAGAGAAGGCTTGAGGCTCAAGTCACCTACACCTACCCGTAATTGACGTCTTCATTAATTAGTGCTCACAGCTCTACAGTAGAATGTCGAAACTAAAATAAATAGTTGGTTTTGAATCCCTGCAGTGATTTCTGAAGAGTGCCAACTGAAAAGTTTCGGTTTCCTGCTCCATGGCTTGTATTCCTTTCTCACTGCAAAGTGCACTGTGTAATGTGTTAGACCTGACAAGTCAGTAAGCCCTATATATTTCATTTCACAGAACACACTTGAATGTAGAACTATATACTACAGAGCTACCAGAAAGAGCACAAGGCAATTGCTCAGTGAGGCATGCCTGCCACTTTAATAAATGTAATATCCTTCTTTCCATAACCTTCACAAACATCTGACTTTGCATACTCAATACATAAATCATATTTGCTGTATTTACACATTATACATTGCAAACCTACAGGAAATAAGGCTGATGTAATTCTGGATCAACATTCTACCTTGCAGTATTTTACAGTCTTGTACAGGAAAGATTTTTTTGACAAAGGGGACAGTCAGCATGTACACCACAGGTTATTCACTGTACTATCAATAATTGTTTTAATTTTAAAAAAATTAAAAATCTTAACTAATAAAAGTAAGTGTTTTTAAAAAGCAATAAGCAGTGCAAAACTCAGTAAATATATGTGGGGAAGATGACATTTTCTGAAAAATCTGTGGTGCATTCATTGGCACGTGTGCAAAGCTTTAGATGTGATGCCGGTGCTCCCAGAATAATTTTCTTAAACAGCTGAAAGCCTTGGAGACCAATGATATTGATACTGGGTTAGTACTTCCTCTAGTTCTGGGGCTGGTGCCTTGTCCCATCCTCTGTCAGGTCATACCTGGAAGACAGTTGAAGATCTGATCACTTGCACTATGAAATATAAAAAGGAAACTGGCCCAAGATGAACATTCACAATCACCTTCTGAACCAAAAGGGATGGGATATTTTATTCATGTCGTCATGTAGTAATACTTGGACATTTTGAATCTTTGTTTGGTTTGCTGATGTAAGGTTGTGAACTTGAACTGAACTCACTGAGGCTGATCAGATCAACTTCAGTGGACCTCCATAGTGTTCACAAGATTATGGCTTTCAAACAAGCCACAAATGACTTGCAAGGGAACTTTAAACCTACCCCTCTACTACCAACACAGATAAGGTGCAGTAATTAATTGCCTATAGACAGATCTACCAAATTCTTTTCTTTATCTAAGCTTTATGTTGCTACATTTTGTGATCACTGAGCAGAATGTAGCAAAAACTCTATTACTGAGTTCTTATACTATTCCACCTTGGACCTGACCTACAGCAGTATACAGTACTTCCCACACCTAAATCTTCATCATCCCTTCTGAATGGTCCATAAACCTTTTTATTTGCACTGTTTATTTTGAAATTGATGTCCAAGTATTAAAATCTTTTCACACCATCTTCCTTGCCCTTTCCCAAAATCACGTAACAACATGCATTCTCAAACCCTTAGCTCCTTTGTCTCCTGCATCTTGTGCAAATCTTTGTGCCCATGACTACAACTCCTTGATACTCAGGGTCTGGTATTCCTAATTTGCAGCTCTCATATTTTTATACAACACTGTGATATGCCTTGGGATGAGATATTCAAAAATCAACCACATCAGCTGCAGTTATGGTGTATTCCTATTGAAACTGTTCATTTTTCTGGTACTTGGTACTTACCACTGTGTGGAGCCTTTTGTCACTTCCTCAGTCATTTCTATTAAGAGCTATAGTGAAAGAATAATATGGGTCATAAAGCATCTTAATAATAGAGATCTAACCTGTTGTATTTTATTTGTACAAATGCAGATTGATCTGCTGTAAATTTGAGTATTTTTCTTTTCATTTAGAAGTAATGGTTAAAGAGGATGAAGAGAAACCAAATAATATGCATTAAAAATTACTAATGTAGCAAAAGAATAGACCAGCGGTCCCCAGCCACCGGGCCGCGGACCGGTACCGGGCCGCGAGGAAGCTATATGATTTGGCGATATGAGTCAGCTGCACCTTCCCTCATTCCCTGTCACACCCACTATTGAGCCATTACGCACGCGAGGTCATTACCCATGCGTCATCCATGTCAGCGCGGGAAGGAGATCAACTCCTCAAACTTGCAAATGACGGCGGGCTGGGAAGTATATTTTACATAACATCTCTGCCGGCATTCTGGATCAAAGTCAAGGCTAAAAATCCTGAGATAGCTACGAAAGCACTGAAAACGTTGCTTCTATTTCCAACATATCTCTGCAATGAATGCAACGAAAACTAAACTGCGGAACAGACTGGACATAAGGCACCCCGTTCGACTATCGCTGTCTCCCATCACCCTTCCATAGGACCGTGTTGCTGCAGGAAAACAAGCCCAGGGCTCCCACTGATTCAGCGATATTGGTGTGTTGTAATGATTTTATATGTTCATACGGGAAAAACATGTGCTGCGTGTTTAATATCCAAACGTTACTTAAAATGTGATGATGCTATTGACTTATAAGTGACTTATATAACCATATAACAATTACAGCATGGAAAGAGGCAATCTCTCCCCTTCTAGTCCGTGCCGAACGCTACTCTCACCTAGTCCCACCGACCTGCACTCAGCCCATAACCCTCCATTTCTTTCCTGTCCATATACCTATCCAATTTTTCTTTGAATGATAATATCAAACCTGCCTCTATCACTTCTACTGGAAGTTCGTTCAACACTTACTTCAAGCTCCCCTGTCCTCCCCTGATAATTGACTTATCACTATATTCATGCGAGGAAAATATGCGCTGTGTTTAATATTAAATTCGTTAGATAAACCCTTTTAGAAAGGAAATTGAGTGTGTTAGCCACTTATCACCGATACTTCTGTCGTGATTAACACCCCCCCTCCCCCGAACAGAATCGCCAAAAACGATTTGTAGAAAAAAATCGTACACGCATGCCAAATCACACATGCGCACTGGTGCCCGCGCAAGGCTTCATGGCCATTGTAGTCTTTCTCGGGGTAAACTCACCGTATTTGACTGCTACTCTTGTCCGTTGGCAACTCTACCACCACCCCCCTCCCCCCGCCCCGGTCGGCTGGTCCGCAAGAATATCGTCAATATGAAACCGGTCCGCAGTGCGAAAAAGGTTGGGGGCCCCTGGAATAGACCCTTGGTGATTTAGACAGGTACACGATTTAGAGAAACAATGAGCCAAATGTGGGCACAGGCGAGTTGGACTGTACGGCTTGCTGTATGAGTCTATAGCTGATTGTTTGCTTTCCTCATCATCATCTTTAACCCTTCTCTTCATTTGTTCATATGACAGAAACAGTTCTTTTCTCTTTCATGTACTTATCTTCTCCTGGAAGAGCATCTATGACATTGGTTTAATTACTCCTTGTGGCAGTAAGCTTCACATTATACCACTCTCCAGGTCAAAATACTTCTTTCCAATTCTCCTTTAGATTTACTGATGACCATCTTGCCACAACTCATTTCCTTTCAGAACTTATCTGGATTGCTTTTTGAAATGATTAAAATTTGCTATTACGAAACATGATCCAATTTTTATTTAATTTCTTAGGCAAGGTTCACTGAGATAATTTTTTAAAAAAACTTATTTTCTTTTGTTTGCCTTATTTCTGTCAGGCTGCACCTCTAATTCAGGAATCCTACCTTTTAACGCTATTGCTAGTTATGGCATTCTTGCATACACAATCAGCACAATTTGAATACCCCAAAAGGTACAAGTCCAAAGCACCAAGAAAATACATTCCATCACATTGCAAAATTGATGGAGTATCACCCATGGCAAAATGCCTGCCAATAGAAAGATTAATAATTTTGGTGGGTAGACACAAGAACATGACTAAAAGATTAACGCCACATTCCTGAAAACAAAAGCCTGTTTGCATTTGGTAGTCAGGTTCCCTGTCTGTTCTCCTCACCACAGGCCTACTCCTTGTTACCAGTCTAAGACCGAACCAGAACACGACAAATTTGATGCCATGTTTGACATAGATCTACTTACAGTTTTCTACAGTAGAACAATGCAGTACAAAAACAGGCCTGTTGGCATATCATGATACAGTCTCATCGTAGTAAATTCATTCTAAATTCCAAACATCTTCGAGATTAATATATTGCTCAAATTTCCTCTAATTGTTTTAGTTTAATTTTGGCCATCTCTGCTGTGGAGTTAAGTTTATTACTATCTACTCTATCATGATTTTGTATACCTCTATCACAACCCACCACTGCGCCCCAGTCTTCTTCACGCCAAGGAAAACATCTATTCTCTCATAATAAGTAAAACTCTATCCCTGGTTAATTTTCTTTGCATACCCTTCAGTGTATTACACCAGCGGTCCCCAACCACCGGGCCGCAAAGTATGTGCTACCGGGCCGCGAGGAAACGATATGATTTGGCGATATGAGTCAACTGCACCTTTCCTCATTCCTTGTCACATCCACTGCTGAGCTTGAACGCACGCACGGTCATTACCCACGCGTCATCCATCTCAACACGGGAAGGAGATCAACTCCCCGAGCTTGCAAGTGACGGCGGGCTGAAAAGTACGTTTGACATAACATCTCTGTCGGCATTCTGGATCAAAGTCAAGGCTAAATATCCTGAGATATCCATGGAAGCACTGAAACATTGCTTCCATTTCCAACATAGCTCTGCGATGAATGCAACGAAAACTAAACTACTAAATTGCAGAATGGACTGGACATAAGGAACCCCTTCGAGTATCGCTGTTTCCCATCACCCTTTGATAGGACCATCTTGTTGCAGGGAAACAAGCCCAGGGCTCCCACTGATTTAGCGATATTGGTGTGTTGCAATGATTTTATATGTTCATACGGGGAAAATAGGTGCTGTGTGTTTAATATCCAAGCGTTACTTAAAATGTGATGATGCTATTGACTTATAAGTGACTTATATAACCATATAACAATTACAGCATGGAAACAGGCGATCTTGGCCCTTCTAGTCTGTGCCGAACGCTACTCTCACCTAGTCCCATCGACCTGCACTCAGCCCATAACCCTCCATTCTTTTCCTGTCCATATACCTATCCAATTTTTCTTTAAATGATAATATCGAACCTGCCTCTATCACTTCTACTGGAAGTTCGTTCAACACTTACTTCAAGCTCCCCTGTCCTCCCTGATAATTGACTTATCACTATATTCATGCGAGGAAAATATGCGCTGTGTTTAATATTAAATTCATTAGAGAAACCCTTTTAGAAACAAAATTGAGTGTATTAGCCACTTATCACCTATATTCCAGTCGTGATTAACACCACCCACCCCGCCTCCAAACAGAATCGCCAAAAACGATTTGTAGAAAAAAACCCATCATGTACACGTATGCACACACAGGTGCCCGTGCAAGGCTTCATGGTCATGGTAGTCTTTCTCGGGGTAAACACAACGTATTTCACTGCTACTCTTGTCCGTTGGCAACCCTACCTCGCGCATCTCCCCCCAAGCGGGTCAGCCGGTCCACAAGAATATTGTCAATATTAAACTGGTCCGTAGTGTAAAAAAGGTTGGGGACCCCTGAATTACACCAAATCCTGTCCTTCTACCAATGATATACAGAAGTTCACTAATTATTAAAACTACAAATTAAAATTCTCATCCTTGTTCTTAACACCATCCCCACCTCCGCCCCAAGTTCAAGTTAATTATATTCCCACAAAGAATGGATAGGATTGTCAAATTTAAAGCCCCATGGATAACCCATTCAGAGGGTAAGACAGGACTGAAAAGGGAAGCCTGTGGCAGACATACACAACCAAAAATATGGAAGAGTACTCGAAGTAAAATCAAATAAAATCCAAAGATGTTTTAAATTAGAAGGATAAATATAGGAGAGGCAAAAAGATCACTTAGGTGGAGTGAAGTTCCTACTTCACACACCTGGGCACAATACAAACCAGTCAGTTGAAAGCAGCAAGGGAGAAAATTGCTGTGAAAATGACCATCATTTTTCAATCCTCCCTAGCCACAGGAATATTAGAGAACTACAAATATTGTATAATTATTTAAGGGGGGGGTGGAGAAGCTGATGTTTCGGGTCAAGACCCTTCATTAGGAGTGGAAAGGAAGGGGGAAGAAGACAGGTAAGAAGGTGGGGGAGGGAAAGGAGTAAAGCTAGAAGGAAACTTTTGAAGTGAGATGGATAGGGAAGGGAGTACAAAGTAAGAAGCTGGGAAGTGACAGAAGGAAAATGTAAAGGGCTAGAGAAGCAGAAGTCTGACAGGAGATGAGAGTGGACCACGGGAGAAAGGGAAGGAGGGGGATACCAGGGGCAGGTGAGTAAAAGAGCTAAATGGCCAGAGTGGGGAACCTAATTAGAGGAAGGGGGAGGGGGAACATTATTGGAAGTTGGAGAAATCAGGCCAAATATCCTGTGTTGTAAATTTTCTCTGATTTGGACCAGGCTTTTAGTTATATATACCTTAATAGTTCAGTGACAAACTTTTGATAATGCTCATGTGCAAAGAATTTCTGGAAGTTTCACGATATTAAAGGAGCTTATAAATGTAAATTACTGATGTTTTTGATTAAACTATGAATCTCAGATAAATTATTCTGTGAGTGTAAAATTCTGGATTTGAAATGAGCCAGTGAAACTTGCCTTTCCCAGCAATCCTTTGTCCCTTGATAAAAAGCCACCACTATTCTTTACAGCTACATCCAGAGTCCTTTTCTGTACCTCTGCTTGTGAGACAATGAACTCGAATCTGTCAAAGAAAGAAATTAAAAATATTTTAAAAAATTGTTTTATTCACAAAAAACACTCCACATTGAAGGGATTAAAGGCAGATAAATCCCCAGGGCCAGATGGTCTGCATCCCAGAGTGCTTAAGGAAGTAGCCCAAGAAATAGTGGATGTATTAGTGATAATTTTTCAAAACTCTTTAGATTCTGGACTAGTTCCTGAGGATTGGAGGGTGGCTAATGTAACCCCACTTTTTAAAAAAGGAGGGAGAGAGAAACCGGGGAATTATAGACCGGTTAGCCTAACATCGGTGGTGGGGAGAGTCAGTTATCAAAGATGTGATAACAGCACATTTGGAAAGCAGTGAAATCATCAGACAAAGTCAGCATGGATTTGTGAAAGGAAAATCATGTCTGACGAATCTCATAGAATTTTTTGAGGATGTAACTAGTAGAGTGGATAGGGAAGAACCAGTGGATGTGGTATATTTGGATTTTCAAAAGGCTCTTGACAGGGTCCCACACAGGAGATTGGTGTGCAAACTTAAAGCACACGGTATTGGGGGTATGGTATTGATGTGGATAGAGAACTGGTTGGCAGACAGGAAGCAAAAAGTGGGAATAAACGGGACCTTTTCAGACTGGCAGGCGGTGACTAGTGGGGTACCGCAAGGCTCAGTGCTGGGACCCCAGTTGTTTACAATATATATTAATGACTTGGATGAGGGAATTAAATGCAGCATCTCCAAGTTTGCGGATGACACGAAGCTGGGTGGCAGCGTTAGCTGTGAGGAGGATGCTAAGAGGATGCAGGGTGACTAGGATAGGTTAGGTGAGTGGGCAAATTTATGGCAGATGCAATTTAATGTGGATAAATGTGAGGCTATCCACTTTGGCGGCAAAAACAGGAAAACAGATTATTATCTGAATGGTGGCCGATTAGGAAAAGGGGAGGTGCAACGAGACCTGGGTGTCATTATACACCAGTCATTGAAAGTGGGCATGCAGGTACAGCAGGCGGTGAAAAAGGCGAATGGTATGCTGGCATTCATAGCAAGAGGATTCGAGGTACAGGAGCAGGGAGGTACTACTGCAGTTGTACAAGGCCTTGGTGAGACCACACCTGGAGTATTGTGTGCAGTTTTGGTCCCCTAATCTGAGGAAAGACATTCTTGCCATAGAGGGAGTACAAAGAAGGTTCACCAGATTGATTCCTGGGATGGCAGGACTTTCATATGATGAAAGACTCGATCGACTAGGCCTATACTCGTTGGAATTTAGAAGATTGAGGGGGGATCTTATTGAAACGTATAAAATCCTAAAGGGATTGGACAGGCCAGATGCAGGAAGATTGTTCCTGATGTTGGGGAAGTCCAGAACGAGGGGTCACAGTTTGAGGATAAAGGGGAAGCCTTTTAGGACCGAGATTAGGAAAAACTTCTTCACACAGAGAGTGGTGAAACTGTGGAATTCTCTACCACAGGAAACAGTTGAGGCCAGTTCATTGGCGATATTTAAGAGGGAGTTAGATATGGCCCTTGTGGCTAAAGGGATCATGGGGTATGGAGAGAAGGCAGGTACAGGGTTCTGAGTTGGACGATCAGCCATGATCATACTGAATGGCAGTGCAGGCTCGAAGGGCCGAATGGCCTACTCCTGCACCTATTTTCTATGTTTCTATGTAACCAGGCTTCACAGGGCATTCCTGGGATTAACTTTCCCCATATAACTATCTAACTCAATAACTGCATTAATATAGATTCTATCCTGTTAGAGAGACATAACTTAAGTAACGAGCGAAATTCTGAACAAAGTATTTTGCAGTAACGTGTACTATACTATGTTGAAATTTGGTCAATGGGTCAACAGTGATCTCACTTGCTTCACTGCACCGAGTTGAAACCTGACAGCAGAATAAATAGCTCTCCCTTTTTCCCATGTCGAAAAGCCTACCTGAGTAATACATGAGAATGGGTGGAATAACTGTGTGTGTTAAGAAAGAAGAGTTAACTCCAGACTCCTTCCTTTTCCCCCCAGTGCCAAACAGTCTCTAACTTTTATTGCCTTCATGTGTAAACATAACAGGGGTTAATTCTATCATCCAGGTTTCAGTATAAGTACAAAAGCTACCAGGAAAATTGGCTAACTCTTTCTTTTGTTTTCCCTGCTCAGGTAAACAAAGACCAGCTAACTCAGCGCAGCATGAGCTTGAAACCTGCATCACCAATTAGTGGGATTCGGTCCATGTCAGTTTGATCACGGAGTAGAAAGAATATACACAATTTAAACCACAAACACTTTTCTGTAGAAAATAGTAATGTTATAACAGTGGTATGCTTATTTTTTTCCTTTTACAAGTACTGCAATTTTTGTACTATTGCATCTAAATTATATTTCCAGTATTGAGTCTTCGCCTACCAATCCCCAGGCAACACAGCAGTGGCCTAATGCTGGAATATTTCTAAATGAAAAAGGATATTCCACCTACGTTTCATCGTAGACTGGATTTAACTGCCGTTTCACCACAGATGTTTTTCTCCTTCCTGATCTTCTTTTGTCAGGCAGCAAATATAATCGAACATATGGATCTGAGCCATCTTCAGAAAATGCTATTAAGTTACTGCGGGTGAAAAACAGGTCATAACTTAATCAGACAATAATTAAATCAGTTTCTTTATATTTAACACTACAGAAATGATGCAACAACAGATTACACCTTTGCCCTAAATTAATCAAACTTAACACTTAGTTAAGTTGGTTCTTTTATGTTACGTCAACCAATATTATGGTTTTTAGTTTCTGGTTCCAGATTTATTTTTTTCAAGTTCACTGCATAGACCAGCCTTTCTCAACCTTTTTGCCCTGGAGGAACCCTTGAAATAATTTTTAGGTCTCAGGGAACCCTTGTGTAAAAATTATTATATCTACAGCTCATAGTACATTGTAGATATAATAAACCAAAAATAATGAGCCTTTGAGTAGAGAATAAAATTTTAGCCAACCTTTCTTGAAAAAAATGGGTAGTAAGCTTAGTTTACCCTTCTTGAAATTAATTCCCTTCTTTCTCTTTCATAAATTTTAAAAACTCAAAAGACAAACATAATAAATTTTTGTTAAATAACTGACTTAAGCCAAAATGGGATTTAATTTTTCCAAAGGTATGCTCAGTAGGTTTAATTTAAATAAAGTTTGTAAATTGATTTTAATTAATGCTATTTACAACATGGAAATTTACTGACAATGTTAAAGCAGTGTGTTGTGACAAGGTCCGAATTTTATTTTACAAGAGAAACAAAACTTCTTACAGAGCCAACCATTGATGGCTATCAGTACAGATGCCAACACAGTTCCTCCAAGATAGACCTTTTGTTTCCAGATACGAAGACAAAACATTAAATATATTGTGGCCTTCGCTTGTTTCGGGCAACTCTTTGCAACAGAAAAAAGTTTTCCTTGAATTTCACCATCATTTACAAATCTTACAAATGCTACAACATGGCATTTATTGGTGAAACCTGTTGACTCATCAACTGGGATAAAGAAGCCGTTGTTTTTCAGTTTATCACACAAAACTTCTTCAGCATCATGAGACATGTTATCAACACGTCAACTTATTGTACTGTTTAAGAGCGAAACCTTTTCAATTTCCCGTACTGCATCATGTCCAGCATTTTACCCACTATAATTTTACATGCTGGCATCATTAGGTTCTCACCAACTGTGTGACTTTTCCTTTTTTAGTTAATAACTTCTGCTACTAAATAACTTGTTTCCTGAACCCTTTTACTGTGACTTTAATAACAAAAGTTTTAATGTTTTGAGATTTCAATAGCCATTTCAAATAATCAGCACCTTCACATGGCTGTGATTTGTAGTCAAAGCAATTTTGCTGGAGCTATTGTTGTATTTGTAAGTTGTTTGCCACAGACTAGGCACAATGTTATAGGATAACTTGGATCATCAGTCCATTGATAAGCAGTTTTCATTGTAAAGATGGACTTTTTATGTGTCCATTGTGCATAATAAGAATGGCATAATAAATAAGTGAGAAAACTGCAAAAGATATGAAAACTTGACAATACAATTCACACTATCCTACACAATCCACCTTTTGCAACGTTTACAACAACAGCAAAGCAGCAGACCAGCAGCTGAGTCACAGCATTAAAAAATTCCTTCCTTAGAATGAAAATTTCCCTCCAATTTTCTTCACTCCCATAAGTCAGTTGGTGGCACGCAAGGGAAAGTTCGGAGGTAATTTGGGAAGGAGAGGCTGACGTCACAGCCTAAGTTGGGAGAGTCCATTCAGTCCTGGAAAACACACTTCACAGCCCTCATCAGCCTACCATCCTCCCCTCCGTGCAATATAGCGCTCACCAATTATCAGCCTATGATACTCTCCTCTATGCAATACAGTGCTCATCAATTATCAGCCCTCTGTCCTCCCTTATCTCACGTCAAAAACTGAGAATGGACTCAAGCAAATAAACACAGTCCTACTGCACACTGCCATACTGGACTGAGCGGCCATGAACAAGATTGCTAATGGGGCTGCTTGGTCACTGCCCACCACTGGTTAGCATTGTGCAATGATTTTTTTTTAAATTGCAATCCCTTGTGGAACCCCTAGCAACCTCTCCTCAATACGGTGTTAAGACACAAATCAATTTAATCTCTAACCTTCTGAAATGACATCTATTGTGAGTGCAATGTAAGGGAAATTTATAGTGAAGATTTCAAATATACTGAAATACTTCTTGCAGTCCATTTTCAGCTTATCTCTTTTCATCCAAGTTAGAGATAAGCTGCATATGAACTCTCTTCCTCAGATATAGATATCAGGACCCTGACATAGACAGTTGCTCTTGATTTTTATCAGCTAGACATTCAACAGGAATCTGTTTAAAAAAAGTTAATTCTTAAGTGAGTGGATCACACACACTAAATTCCAAATTTTCAAAGCGTTTACTTTACAAACCCCACATATAGATAATGTGTGCACATCACTAGCACACTCTGTTACCTACCGGCAAGCATGCACAACCACAATCAGCTTGTTTCTTTGAGAACTGTGCCGAAGTGTCAGTTGAATCTGACCCAGTGGTGACTGGCCAAGAGTTGTTCCACTACAACACAAAAGCAGCACAAATATTCACTTGAAAAATGAATTCTGATTAAACACAACATGATTAAACAAAACATGAGTTAAAAATCATATATAAAGCAGAAGATCAGAGTACCAGGTTCTATAACATTAGACAGCATTAACATTTACTTAGCAAGAATATCAATGCAGTCAAACACAAGTGGTTTGAAAGAAAAACATAATATTCTTAAGGATCTTGACAGGATAGGTGTGGAAGGATGTTCCTTCTGAGGGAGAATCCAGATATAGGGATCAAATCATTGAGACTTTGGAAGCTTCCCCAAAGTGCACTGGAGACCATTACAATAAATAAATCTGAATCTCTGACTGTGTGCCTTTCTAATTTCTATTTACATTATTTCTATTTTAATCATTCCAAACCTGGCACCAATACATTCTTCGAAGCTACTATTTTAACCAGGTTTTAACCATCATTATGTGGTCCCAAACTCAGTAAGTTCTTCTGTAGCAACTTAGAATGTTTCACTCTCTCATTATTCCTACAGAAATACATGGTGTTTCATAAACCCAAAACATCCTTCCTTCAGGGGCATTTATATTGTAGCAAACAAACCCCAAAGATTTGATCATTAAAGCTAGCTTGCCAGATAGAATTATGCAATTCCACCTTCCCCAACCCCCCCGAATGTTAAAGTGAGTAGGGATTATACTTCTGCAGTTGACGTAGCCTCTGGTGTAACTCCTGTGTAGCAAAGGGTAGCGATATGTCAGATGCGATACTTGGGGTTGATTCTTTGACCGCAAGGTGTGAAGGAGAGTCTGTTGGACTAGAGGTGACATGAGTAATTGAAGTTTGTTGAAGACTCGTGGACCTCTGGGGACTCTGGGAAGAAGTACTGCTGATCTCCACCTTGTCCATCTTCTCATCTTTTTTGACACTGGCCGTAGCAGGAACAGAAAGGGCTGGTTTGTTCGATTCTGTGGGGGTGACTGGCTGCATTTTTGGCGTCGACCTCCTGCTATCCTTGCTTTGCGACGGTTGCTTCTTTAATTGAGCTGAGGAATTATCTGTAGCTTTGTCTTTCTTTTCAATGGCAAGTATCTATGAAAATGGCAAAACGTAAGAATTATGTCACAGCTTATCAAGAAATATACAGACAATTTAGCTGCAAGTCCTATGAAGAATTTAGGACTGAAATTAACAACTGGCAAGGAGGAAATTGAATTGATTATCTGTGATATTCAACTTGTTTACGAAATAAAACAGAAACCGCTAGACATTTTGAGCATGGGTAGAATGGGTCATTTCAGAAATGATTGGACTGCAAAGGGAAAGTAGAAAAGTTTCTTTGGAGGGATGATACTGAAGGAAGATGACCAACTTATTTCAACACTGGTTTTCCCCTATAAGATTCTGCCCAAGGAGATGTAGACCAGTTATCCTACAATAATTCTCCCTTGGACAGATTGCAAAAGGAAAGCCAGTGACTTCTTTATAGTATGCTGTTTTTTCAAAGGTTGAGTTTGACAAAAAATTCTTTTACACCTTGGGTCTGAATTCAATTTCCACAGTGCGTCAAATTATCATCTCTATTTAATCTTGAACTTTTCTTTCAAAATATATAGCAGAACTCTATTTCCAGGTATTTGTAGAAGGCAGCAAAGATACTCTGCAGATCTGTGTCGCTTAAAAATGCTATATGGTGGCGAATTAAACACCTTTTGTATAAAATGGCATGTAAATGCAGACAACAGGAATTCTGCAGATGCTGGAAATTCAAGCACCTTTCAAATTCCTTACTCACTCTTCCTTCAGTTAGTCCTGACGAAGGGTCTTGGCCTGAAACATCGACTGCACCTCTTCCTAGAGATGCTGCCTGGCCTGCTGCGTTCACCAGCAACTTTTATGTAAATACAGAACGAGCTTTGTACCCCCAACTAATAACAAGAGAATTAAGCTAAATGGGGCACAAATTAGCAAGAGTCATAGTATTTTTTTAAAAAATCATAGGCAAAATTAAGGAGGCAGTGGGAAAATTATCCCTCTTGTACTTCTTGAACTTACTACATGAAATTCAGAGTAATGCAACTCTACCACTTTGACCTGGCCCACGCCAACCAGGTCCAACACTTGTCTTTATTGGGAGCTTCCTCCTCCTTACACAAATTTTAAGATTTTATAGTTATGAATATGCTAAAGTGATGGGGGTATTACTTGGGTTTGTTGTGGGAGATGATGTTGTATTGTAGAAAATGAGTGCCCAGGTGTAGGGTTGTGTAGGCAAGAGTTGGTTGGGCTGTGTAGGCAAGGGTTGCTTGGAGTGTGAGGGCCAGGGTTAGGTTTAGTGTAAGGGGTAGGATTAGGATGCAATTATGTGGGCAGTGGGAAAGTTATCCCTTGTGTTTCTTGATCTCATGACAGGAGATTCAGTGTAACTTCACCCTGGCACTTTGATCTGGCTCTTGCCTTTCATTAACCAGGTCCAACACCACTTATCTTTATTAACCTGTTGTGCACTGGGGCACATCACCCAAACCAAAAGCTGTAGATGAACTCATCATTCGCTGAGGGCTAGTTCTTTGGCACTTAAGTCTTGCGACCAGGTCTGTACAAGAAAACCAGGTTTGACTTGCAGAGAAGTATTTCAGGAATGAAGAAACAATTCCAAGCAAGGTTGGAGGTGACATTGGATGCATGTCAACTCCGGTAGGGTTTGCAGAAATGATGCCATCAAAAGTGTCTTTCATTAAACAAAGAGGAGCTATAATTGCCTTGCTACATGTCATTCTTCTTTAATAAACTGAGGTTTTCTTCAATTTCCAAAGCAAAGCGATACCAATAGCATTCAGGAAAATTTAATGTTCATTCTGTTCACATCAGACTGCACTATTCTTCTCTCAAAGAGTGCCCTAACGGGTCACCCCGTTGTCTAGTCTCATTGAAATCTACTGAATGGTGAAAGGACTATGTAGGTGTATGTGGAGAGAACATTTCTTACAGTAGGGGTATCCAAAACAAGGGGCCTCAAAATTGAGGGGCAACCTTTTAGAACAGAGGCAAGGAGGAATTTTTTAGCCAGGGAGCAGTGAATCTGTGGAATGCACTGCCACAGACTGCAGTGGAGGCCATGTCCATGGGTATATTTAAGGCGGAATTTGATAGTTTCCTGATTGGTGAGGGCATCAATGGAAATGGCGAGAGGCCGGTGTATGGGGTTGAGTGGGATCCAGGATTCGCCATGATGCAATGGTGGAGCAGACTCGATGGGCTGAATGCCCTAATTATGCCCTTATGCCTTATGGTCTAATGTTTTAAAATAGTTATGAAAAAGGATATGACCAGCTCACAAGTTAAGGTCCTGAACCGGGCTGAGCAAATTTTTCACGCACTAGGTGGAATCTTGCAATGGTTGATTTGGTGAGATTGTTTTCATGCAAAAGTGTCTGCAAAGTGGTAGACTTTTAGAAGTGTGATGTCAAGAATTCAGAGCCTGCAAGTTCGTGTTCGGGTGCAAGGTAAAGCTGGCAGATTTCAGGAACAGTTAACAAGAGATATAAGACTGGAAGACCATTAAGATATAGGAGCAGAATTGGGCCATTTGGCCCAGTGAGTCTGCTCTGCCATTTCATCATGGCTGATCCAATTATCCTCTCAGCCCCAATCTCCTGCTTTCTCCCTGTATCTCTTCATGCCCTGACCAATCAAGAATCTATCAACTTCTGCCTTAAACATCCATAAAGACTTGGCCTCCATGCCTGTCTGTGGCAACAAATTCCACAGATTCACCAGATTCTGGTTAAAAAAAATTCCTCCTCATCTCCGTTCTAAAAGGATGCCTGTCTATTCTGAGGTTGTGTCCTCTGGTCTTAAGACTCTCCCACCATAGGAAGTACCCTCTCCACATCCACGCTGTCAAGGCCTTTTATCATGCAATAGGTTTCAATGAGGTCACCCCTTATTCTTCTGAATTCTGGTGAATACAGGCCCAGAGCCATCAGATGCTCTTCTTATGGATAAGCTATTCAATCCTGGAATCATTTTTGCGAACCTCCTCTGAACCTTCTCTAGTCTCAGCACATCCTTTCTAAGATAACAGACCCAAACCCGCTCACAATACTCCAAGTGAGGCCTCACCAGTGCTTTATATTGAGGTAATACTTAGATATTATTTAACTAGAATTTATTCCTACTTTACCAGCATATTGTCTGGACTTGGGGGCCTGGCTTACAAGGAAAGGCTGCATTCAGAGGGTAGCACAGTCACCATGGATGAGTTGTGCTATAGGGCCCATTCCTATGCTGTATCATAGATAAGGCTACCTCCCCTCTACACCCCCCCGCCCCCGATACCAATCTGCAGAAAACACACCACCATTTTCCATCATTATCCCAATATCTCGTGATTCCATAATATCCAGACATCGAGTGGCTTTGAGTATATTCTTTAATAATATATTGAATACTTTGTTGCCACCTGCAACTGCTTACTCTATTTCAGACTGACTCCAGATCTTAATATACAATCATTCCTCACTACTTGAGTCATCACACTACTAACAAAGATTCCTCTCCTCCTTTTCATTTCTTCTCATCCTTCCTAAACGTCATATCTCTCCAAGTTTTAAGTTCAGAGCCATAGCCACCCTGAAGCCAGTGTTCCTACAGGTAATCAGCTTTTAACGGTATTTGTGCTCTCAACTCATCCATGTCATTATGAAAGCTGGTGCATTCAGATAGACAGCCTTTATTTTTATCTTTGCATCTCTCTGGTGTACTTTTATGTTTCTTCTTCCTGATGCACTTTGTTTATCGTAATATTACATCAATGCCTTTTCCCCTTCCTAAGTATCCTTTCACCTGAGCCCGTAACTTCTATTCCCAGCCAAGCTTATCTCCCACCCAACTACTATGACCCTTGTTAGCTGTGAAAATCCAATCATGAAGATGGGAGTTGCATTCCTATTAAGGTGCAACTCAACTCATTTGTGGAGGTCTAACTTCACCAGAAGCAATCTCAATTCTTTGAAATCTATGGCCTCAATCCTACACCAATTCTCCAGTCACACTCCATCTTATTTCAGTACTCACCGTCTTCAAAAGGCAGTGCCTTTGAGAGTACAGTATCTGTCATTATCTATCTGGGAAGTGCCTACTTTTCAATACTACAATCAGAGAGAAGATGCACTCTCAGCATTTTAGAGACAGCTTCTTCCCCTCCACCATTAGATTTTAAAAACAGTCCACGGACCCATGAACATTACCTCATTATTCCTCTTTACCACTATTTTTTTATTGTAACATAGTAATGTTACGTTTTGCACTGTACTGCTGCCACACTAACAATACACTGCATGACATATATTAGTGATAATAAACCTGATTGTGAAATGGCCCTGATTTGCAACTTCTTTCCTTGCCACTTAAACTCTGCCTGTAACTCTGCCAAATTCTCACCCTTCTTTCTATCCACATCATTGGTACCAACACAATATACCATAATGGATTCACACCTGAGGCTGCAGAAACACCTGCCTGATCCCCTAACTAGTAAATTCTCGACCACTATTGTTTTCCCTGTCATCTGTACTCATCCCCGTGATTTCCTTCTCCGAGTATTTCAACTATCCATGCAATTTCCCGTACGTGCAATTGTACAAACAATGGGAAGAGTACAAGTCAAGAGAGTACGAGAATAGCCATAAATGTGTCATCAAATGAAATTTAGTATATTGTTCAGGCAGCCTACCATCAGTGGTCACTTTATTCGGTACCTCCTGTACCTAATAAAGTGACCACTGAGTGTATGTTCGTGATCTTCTGCTGCTTTAGCCCATCCACTTCAGGGTACGACATGTTGTGCATCCCGAGGTGCTCTTCTACACATCACTGTTGTAACATGTGGTTACCTGAGTTTTTGCCACCTTCCTGTCAGCTAGTACCAGTCTGGCCATTCTCATCTGACCTCTCTCATTAACAAAGCATTTTCACCCACTGAACCTCTTGCCCATGTCTTTTATGCATTGATTTGCTGCCACATTACATATTTACATTAACAAGCAGGTGTACAGATGTACCTAATAATACACACAAGATGCTGGAAGAACTCAGCAGGCCAGGCAGCATCTACGGAAAAGAGTACAGTCAACGTTTCAGGCCCAGATCCTTCAGCAGGTGTATCTAATAAACTGACCACTGAGTGTATTCTGATGAACTCCTTATTCTGATGTATCTTTTTGACTTGGAATAATTCTGCTGTTCTTCAAGAGAATTTCTATTTCATCAAGAATCAGTCTCTAAATGAATGAATATATTTGGCTTACAGAAAATGGAACTTAGCCTTTTACTAAATGAGCCAAAGAGACAGATTACACATACTCGAAGCATTATCTTCATCTTGAGAGTGCTGCTGGGACCAGAATTGTTCAATTGGAACCGCTGGTTCATAGTTAGATCTTCAGCTTCCAGCAGCTTCTCCAGAGGCAGATTAAATGAACCGAGTGAGCACTGGTGATGGTCATCTTTAACCTGGACAGGGCAAAGCAGAAAAACAGCATGACTTAAAATCATTGAGCAAAACAGAGAACAGAGAACTGTACTCACAGTCACAAGATGGCAGTGCACACAGTGTCACAGGCCTCATAGGTTCCAATCAATGGTGATAGTTTTTGTCCTGTTCATCTTTTCAATGATCAAACAGCACTGCAGATATTTTATAAACTTATTTTAGGTAACATTTTGTTTTATGCACTGTGTGTGATATATGTTTTGTGGGAGCACCAAAGCCCGGAAAACATTGTTTTGTTTGGTTGTATATGTGTACAATCAAATGATAATGAACTTGAATTTGAATTTGAACTGTAGCATAGGGACAGGCCCTTTGGCTCATGTTGCTTGTGTCAAATTAAACTAAATTTCTTCTGCCTGCACAGATCCACATCCCTCCATTCTCCACATACTTGCATGTCTATCTAAAAGCCTTTTAAATATCACTATTGTATCTTCATCCACCACAGCCCCTATCAGCCCCATTCAGCCATTTGCCATGTAATAAAAAGTTATTACGTACATATCCTTTAAACTTCCCCTGTCACACCTTAAATCCTTTTCCTCTATGCTTAAACAGATTGTAAGAAGAAAGGTCACATTCTATAGTAAAAATAACTTGTTCTTAAGCACAGTACCTCAATGTCCAGGTCCACAATTTGTGGGTTGTGAATACGGAAAGTAAATGCTTCCTCCCAGACAGGTTCGGTGGTCTGATATCGGATCTGTAAATAGTGAGACAAGACCATGTGATGAATAATGTAGCAACAAAGAATACAGGAATGACAGAAATAAAATCAGATATGCTAGATATACACAGCAGGTAAGGCATCATCTGTGGGTATGCTGCCCAATTTCTACATGCAGAATGCTGCTTAATATTGATCAGCCCCAACACTTGTCAGGAAAACTTGGTAAAAGGTGCTGTTGTTTGGCAGTTTGACCACTGTCCGAATCACTTCTGACACCCCCGCTGGTTTAATTTCCTGGCCCTGTCCAGTACATTTGCTTCATCGATGCCCAGACTTTTAACATCCCATCCTTCCTGTTACTTCCTTGAACATAAATAGCCCCATCCACCATCATAAACACAACAGATTCTGCAGATGTTGGAAATCCAGAGTAACACAAGCTGGAGGAACTCAGCAGGTCAAGTAGCAGAGCAGTCATTTGGGGCTGAGGTCCTTTGTCAGGACTGGAAAGGAAAAGGAAAGAAGCCAGAATCTTTGCTCTTTTTCTTCTCCCTTCCATTCCAGTCCTGAAGGGTCTTGGCCTGGAACATCAACTTTTTATTCCCCTCCATAGAAACAATTCTCAAAACAACCCTCAGGAAGATGACAAGGCAAAATGTGCATTGATTTAAACAGAAATGTACCAGAGGTAATGTAACTTCAGAATGAAGCAAGGGAGGTCAAAAGCTATTGAGTGGGGGAAATGCAATAATGGAATTGTGATCTGAAGGATCTGAGACAAAGGAGAGGAAGATTTCATTGCTGTTTATATCTGAGGCAGGACTGAACAATAAAATGTGAAACAACAGAAGGTGTGTCAGAAGCCAGTATTTTCAGATGATGTACAAACCCCATTTCCAGAAAAGTTGGGATATTTTCCAAAATGCAATAAAATCAAAAATCTGTGATATGTTAATTCACATGAACCTTTATTTAACTGACAAAAGTACAAAGAAAAGATTTTCAATAGCTTTACTGACCAACTTAATTGTATTTTGTAAATATACACAAATTTAGAATTTGATGGCTGCAACACACTGAACAAAAGTTGGGATAGAGTTAAAATAAGATTGAAAAGTGCACAGAAAAGTCATGCTACTGTGACAATTATAGCCACCTAGGCTCGGGAGTACTTCGGAAAACCATTGTCATTCAACACAGTCCGTCGCTGCATCCAGAAATGCAACTTGAAACTGTATTACGCAAGGAGGAAGCCATACTCAACTCTATGCAGAAACGCTGGCGAGTTTTCTGGGCCCGAGCTCATCTCAGATGGACCGAAAGACTGTGGAACCGTGTGCTGTGGTCAGGTGAGTCCACATTTCAGCTAGTTTTCGGGAAAAACGAGCGTTGAGTTCTCCGTGCCAAAGATGAAAACGATCATCCAGATTGTTATCAGCGAAAGGTGCAAAAGCCAGCATCTGTGATGGTATGGGGGTGCATCAGTGCCCACGGCATGGGTGAGTTGCATGTACGTGAAGGTACCATTGACTCTGAGGCGCATATTAGGATTTTAGAGAGACATATGCTGCCATCAAGGCGACGTCTCTTCCCGGGATGTCCATGCTTATTTCAGCGGGACAATGCCAGACCACATTCAGCACGGGCTACAACAGCGTGGCTTTGTAGACACAGAGTGCGTGTGCTTGACTGGCCTGCTGCCAGACCAGATCTATCTCCTATTGAAAATGTATGGCGCATCATGAAGAGGAGAATCAGACAACGGAGACCACGGACTGTTGAGCAGCTGAAGTCTAATATCAAGCAAGAATGGACAAAATTTCCAATTGCAAATCTACTACAATTAGTATCCTCAGTTCCAAAACGATTAAAAAGTGTTATTAAAAGGAAAGGTGATGTAACACAATGGTAAACATGCCTCTGTTCCAACTTTGGTTGAGTGTGTTGCAGCCATCAAATTCTAAATTTGTGTATGTTTACAAAATACAATTAAGTTGGTCAGTAAAACTATTGAAAATCTTTTCTTTGTACTTTTGTCAGTTAAATAAAAGTTCACGTGAATTAACATATCACAGATTTTTGTTTTTATTGCATTTTGGAAAATATCCCAACTTTTCTGGAAATGGGGTTTGTAGAATGGGAGATGGCCAATGGAAAAACAAAGAGAAGAGGGTCAAAACTGATTAAATCATGATCCCTAACAAATTTAAATACAAACCCAGTCACTAAAGTTCGGCTCACGATAGAAGAATAGCTGCTCACCTTACTTTCATATGTGTTATGTCCCACTGACAGTTGGACAAATGGGTTCGGCTCACTGTTCATTTTCTTCCCAAACTATGATGGAAAATTAAAAATACTGGAGGTCAATGAAGAAGTTATGTCAAAAATCTATTTATGGTTGACACAATCAGGTTATTCTGTTTAGTACTGAAAGTGAGTTAGACATTTCCTCTCCTTCCATTTGGGTCATAACAGGCAGCAAATAGGTAGAATTCAAGAACCCATTACGCAAACAATATATTTCCAATGTTATACTTTTCCCTTTTATTTTATCCAGTGGGGAAAGAAAAGAGTTCTCCCCAAAGGCACATCCACATCTATGGAACAAGCTTGAAACTTTTCCTTAAAAAAAATAGAGCCATTTGTGGCCATCCTTTTAAAGAAAGTTGGCCTCACAGCAGCAGGCTGATTCAGGAACCCCACTTGATGAGAGGAATGGGTCCTTCATTCTTCTACACAGCTGTTGCTGCTGCAATGAAAGGCATCGGTTAGCAAATAAACTTAAACTTGAGTGACAGATCTGCAATGTGGACAAATGGCACTTACCTTACAGGTCTGGTGTAGTTTCAGTTCTCATAAATTTCAACTGTTAGTTAGAAATGGAGCAAGACTACATTTATTATATCTGCTATCAAATCTGTAGTTAATCAAAAGTTACATATGGCGAATCTCAATAGAAAACAGATTTCGTTTAAAGCTGATGGCAATTTGTTAGCAAAATGATGTTAAAATGGCAAGCTCAAACCATCTACTCAAACATTCAAACTTAGCTGGTGAGCCCAGTATTTTCAGGAGAATAGAAGAAATTGGCAGAAAAATAACCAGCTGGGGGAAAAAACCCAGTAATAAATAAATGATTCATTTTTCTTAACAAAGCAATAAACTCAAAAATAACATCAAACATTTTCACAAAAGTACCATTTAATGTTTTCTTGTACAGTTTGAGGTAATTATTTATTTATTATGCTTTCTAATAAGTCCTGCATTTTGTTACTAACAAAAACAAATGTCATTATCATCCATTGGAAAAGGCAGTCAAAATGCCAGGCTTTCATTTACATATTCATCATGAATTTTTTGTTTACAAGGTAAATGAATATACACATTAACTTTATTAGTAATGGATCTGAATTAAGAAAGAAATGTTTACTAACTTATTTTATATATCCCCACCACCTTTTTTTCCGGCCAGTTTTCTCCATTCTCCTGAAATCACTACAACTATATACAATGACACTTTCTTATCTGGGTGAATTTATGAAATCAGACTGAGACTAAGTAATTGACCAATTGTATATTGTGGCTGAATAAGTTTTTATCAATCATCTGTATATTCAGACAATGAATTATGAACATGGCATAAAAGGAGAGTCTATTTTCATTTGGGAAATACATTAGAACTAGTCATATTCAATGAAAATAAAAAAATGTTTTGATCAATAAACATAAAAATCATTTTAAAACTGCAAGAGCCCAGAAAGTTCAACAAGATAATTAAGAAGATGCTGGAGTTAGTTATTACAAATGTAATTTGAGTCAATCCATGAGGCTAGGAAAATACTTCCACAGTTTGAGTTTCCTCAATTGGTTTCTTTGTAGTTTTTACATTATAATTTAATTTTAATTGTACTTTATTTAAAAATTCAGATAGAAGTATATAACCACCACCTCGGTCCTAAAAATCATAATGCACAGTAATTTAGTCAGAGTTAATTAGTATACTAACAATGGTTTAACCGAAGACCACAAAAAGTCACATTAATATGTGCCCAATGAAAATATTTAGCTAAATTTACAGTCCAATTATAGCATCATTTCTAGTGCAAGGGTCCTAAGATGTGTGGTAGAATAGCAATCACTGTAAACAAATAGGCAATTTGGTACATCAGCTGATGGCAAGAGAAACCCTCAAACCCTGCGAATGAGCAAAAAATGCATGGTTTAATATCACCATGCAAATTCCTTCCAACTTAGTTTCCCCTCGAATTTGTCCACCTCAAACTCATCCATCATTTAGTTCCATCCACCCTCCAATGGAGCAATTAATTAATTAGGATGAGAAATACATTACGACACAGGAGATCATCATTTATCTGATAAGGCTGTGCTGGTCAAGATCAAATTAAACAGCCTAATCTTGGGCCCTACCCCTTCAGTTCAAGTACACATCTAAGCAGTTATTAAATTTAACTAAAGAATATCTTCCTCTGCACAATTTTGGGCAGTGAGTTCTAAATCTCTAGTATAGTCTGGATGAAAAGAATCCCCCTATAAGTTCTACTATTTAATAAATAGGTAGAATTTATAAATTGTTGATAACTTGTTGGCCTCTCAACAAAAGGAAATGCGTCCCAAATAAATTTATACACCTTAGAATCTTCCTTATCCCCCTCCTTTACTCTCTGTATACCCACGACTGTGTCACCACTCACAGCTCCAACCTGCGAATTAAATTTGCTGACGACACTACACTGATCGGCCTAATCTCAAATAATAATGAGGCAGCCTACAGAGAAGTCATTACCCTGACACAGTGGTGTCAAGAAAACAACCTCTCCCTCAATGTTGCAAAAACAAAGGAACTGGTCTGGACTACAGGAGGAATGGAGACAGGCTAGCCCCTATTGACATCAATGGATCTGGGATTGAGAGGGTGAACAGCTTCAAGTTCCTTGGCATAAACATCACCGAAGATCTCACCTAGTCCGTACATACTAGCTATGTGGTGAAAAAAGCACAACAGCACCTCTTTCACCTCAGAAGGTTGAAGAGGTTTGGTATGAGTCCCCAAATCCTAAGAACTTTCTATAGGAGCACAATTGAGAGCATCCTAACTGGCTGCATCACTGCCTGGTATGGAAACTGTACTTCCCTCAGTCGCAGGACTCTGCAGAGAGTGGTGCGGACAGCCCAGTCCATCTGTAGATGTGAACTTCCCACGATTCAGGACATTTACAACGACAGGTGTGTTAAAAGGGCCCGAAGGATCATTAGGGACCCGGGTCACCCCAACCACAAACTATTCCAGCTGCTACCATCTGGGAAACGGTACTGCAACATAAAAGCCAGGACCAACAGGCTCCGGGACAGCTTCTTCCACCAGGCCATCAGACTGATTAACTCATGCTGACACAGCTGTATTTCTATGTTATATTGACTATCCTGTTGTACATACAATTTATTATAAATTCTATAAATTACATATTTAGACAGAGACATAACAAAGGTTTTTACTCATGTATATGAAGGATGTAAGTAATAAAGTCAATTCAATTCAATTCTCTGTTCCAAAAAAAAGGTTGGTATATACCTATAACTAAAATCTTCTAATCCTAGAAATATATTCATAAATGTTAAGTATAAATTTTTTATATCTGCTTCCCTGGTATTTGATCCTCTCCCTATCCTGGTTAAGGCAAGCTGATGATTTCTGTTCACCCTCCTCTGATCTAATGAAAACAATGGCAGCTACAATTTTCATTTCAAGCAACACCATGAAAACTCCTCTGCAGCCTCTCCATTGAAATTACTTCTTTCCTATAATGTCTACCAGATCTAGACACAGAATGTTTGTTGTGGTCTAGCTTTTGTACATAGTTCTAACATGATCTTCTTATTCTTATATTTAAAATTTTACCAAATAAATGAAACCAATCCATATTTTTAATTGTCTGATCAACTCTAATGCTATCCATACTTTCCAGAGTACTTTTTTCTGCTACACACCATATAGCACCTTATCATTTACTTAGATTCTCCTCCCCTGCTCTGCATTCCTCTGTGTTGTTGCATCCTCCCAAATGCAGTACCTTAAAGTTCTCTGGATAAAATTTCATTTGCCATTTTCTGCCCAAATGAGCTTTCATAGAATTGATCCAAAGGCTTTAATCACTAAAAATGATCAAATATTTACTGCTAACTATGTTACATGCTATGCCATCAGCTGACATTTAACAGTAATCTTCTCATAATATTTTCTTCATATCACAATTAATGTAAACCCAAGCCACTTTTTCCCATCGTTATATGACTGTCTATGGTCTTCGGTCTTTGATCATCAGATTACCTTCACAGATTTGGAAATATTGGCCTTCTTCATGCGTTCAGGGTTAAATTCAAAAGGGTTTCGCTTTGTACCAGGAAAGAATGAACAGAGGGTTAACAAGTTGCACATGCAATGCATAATTAGCATTCTGTTATAGAGAGAGATGAGCACAACATCCCACACAGAAATCTTGGAACTGAAATGAGAGGGAAGAATTTGAGCATTGAAAGACCTCTAGCAGAAACACTGACATGAAAGAATACAGTTGCTAAGTTTACCAATATTTATTAAATTCACCAGTGCAAAAGTAAGGACAGTTTTAAAACTGGACAGTCTGGCCAAAAGAACTTAGACTCAGAGGATCAAATCTGAAAAAAAGATGCAAGTAAGTTGTTATAAATTAATTGTATCAATTGGAAGATTAAGTGAAGCTTATAACAAATCAAATTTAAAGTTAGGATAAGGTCGGGTTAATAGTAATGAAGGATTTACTTTTAAGAAAGCACAATCTTAAAAGTGACAACCTGATCAACTGAGGAGCAATTGGGAAATGCAATGGACAAAGTTGAAGGTTGCTGAGAATTTATTAATAATGTTAAGCCAGTTGTCTTTCCTCACTCTTTAGTAACTAGTAACAATGTGCTGGAACATGGGTGGGCATACCCTGTGAGCAGTACCAGACTGGCTTCTGCATCACATGGCACCTTTCCTTTAGTCAATCTATAGGTATTAGTTCTGTTAGCTTTCGCCCCAGAAACAGTTAGGTAGGACCTATGCGACTAGATCCCAGCAAAATTCATTACTCTTGGTAAGCAAATGGCAGGATTAAAAAAAATACAAAGATAATCAATATCCAGAACTAAACAAATGCATAACCTGCTTATAACTAGAATAAAATCTGCATGAAAAGATTTTGAGATGATATTTCTCCCCATCACTTACAAACTATTTCTAAGTTTATATTTTGTTTTCAAGTCAGGAAATTTCAGGATAAAATCATGTCTTATGCAACAAATTACCTCTTCTACTACCTCTTCTCAAAAGTATGCTAAGATTTTCTTCCCTCCCATTTTGAGCTAAGTCATCTGTGTGTTTTCCTAGAACAACAAGTATAATATAATTATCTGTATTTAAATACAATGATTTTGGAATTGCACATCTGTTTTCTATGTCAGAACATGCAGCAAAACAATAAACATGCTCTGCAAATTCAATAAAATTTTGAAAAAATCCTTTAAGTGTCAATCCACACTGCAGCACTACACACAAAAAAGGCAAACAGAATAGAGCACTCACAAAAAAGTCTCTAAAGATTGAGCAGGTATTTTCACAAAATACTAGTCCTGCTGCTCTCCTCTCTCGCAAGTATCCAGACCCAAAGTTTCCTTCGAAGACATTCTTAAGGAAGATGGAAGTGAAAGAGAAAGCAAAGAGTGATGGGGTTGGACAGGTACGTGCTGCAGGGAAAGGCAGAATGGAATGTAGGAACAGCCGGCTTATTGGGAGGAAAACTAAGATAGAGAGAAATAGTAGCCAATGCATTTAATACTTTTTAATAATAATTAAAGAGTGCACGATTTCTCAAACTGTGTGCGCATGCAACAAGGAAAGAAGCAGTTTCTCAATCACCGTAGAAATCAGCATCAAATTCAATAATTCAAACTTGGAAACACTGAATAATTTCATATCCAAAAACTTCACCCATAGAGGTTCTCCATGTAAAAACCAACTGGTTATTTCTACAAAGTATAAGGGTAAGAGTTCTTATAGAAATCAACAGAAAATCCTGTCGTCAACAGTTAGTTCAGTCTCAGAAGCAACTCTGATTCTAAGTCTTCCAATTTAATGATGATTTTTTAAGAATGACAAATAATCCACAAGTTGTTTATTTATTTAGGGATGCAGTGCGGATCAGGCCCTTGTGACCTAGTGAGCTGTACCACCCAGCAACCCACCTATTTAACCCTGGCCTAATCACAGGACAATTTACAATGACCAATTCATCTACTAACCGCTTCATCTTCGGAATATGGGAGTAAACCAGAGGATCCAAGGAATCAACAAGCTCACAGAAAAGACATTGAACGTTCTTACAAACAGCGCTAGAATTAACTTTGATCTCCTAACATCCTGAGCTGTAATAGTGTTGTGCTAACCACTAGGCTACTGTGGCACCGTTCCTCATTCCCATAGTATTCTTGGCTCGAAACATCAAGATTCCCAATATTGAGATACAAGACTGAAGTCTCTCTTGCCTCTATGTAGTATTACCTAACTGACAACAAACAAGACATCCATCCACACTCTGTAGTGATGCCTTTGAGATCGTGTGGTTACAGTAGTCAATGTAACAGCTGTGACAAAAAACCACGTTATCAGAAGATTGATGCTAATGAGAGAGATATAAGGGAGACAATGGAGAAACGTTCAAAATGTTAATGAGAGAGGAGAGAGAGATAATGAAAAGAGACACAATTCAGGATATTGACAGACCGGTTGCTTTGAACCTGAACTGTTTGAAGTTTGATGGACAGGCGATACCCCAGCAGGGGGATAAAAAGAACAGGTTCGCTAAGGCACAAGACACCACGAGATCATGAGATAACGAGACCCTGGAAGAGCGGTGTACCCCCACAAGTTGGTCGGAGTTTGGAGGTCTGGTTCACGGGAACCGACCATAGATGCACAGGGTGAAAAGGGTACGATCGGTGGCAACCTGGTGTGTGTGTCCGCCCTTGCCTGGGTGCCGGGTTCACCGTGGAAGAACGGTCGTATCCGGAACGGAGGGGTCACAGTCAGTGACCACAGAAGACATAAAAGGGTCTGCCCGAAAGCCAACTGCGAAGAACATCAAAGGTCTGCTTGAATCAAATTTGCATTCTCTCTCTCTCTCCAACGGCACAACAGCGATTAATGCGAACTGTACTAAGCTGAACTGAACTCTGCGTCACTTGAGACTGATCATTTTACCCCTAGACTGCGATAGAGCTTGGTTGATTCCTATTACCCTAGTTCTGTGTACATGTGTGTTTTATCATTGCTAACCTGTTGCATTAAATCCTTACGATTAGAGTACTGTGTTACTTATTTCTTTAATAAAACTTTATTAGTTTCTGTTAAACCAGACCCCAACTAGTGGTCCATTTCTGCTGGTTTGGCAACCCAGTTATGGGGTATGTAACACAGCTTACAACAGGCTACCCCTCCTCAGAGTTAAACCATCCATACAACCAAGACTGTCTCAGTAACCAATCGAGCAATGGTCCAGTAAGACCCAACTCCCAGTATATGATCAGAGGTTTTTAAAAAAATGAATTAGATAGGGAGATGAAAGATCATTTATTCAACTAGAGAAATGAACTAGGAATTTTTACTGAAAATTAGCAAGTCCTAATAGAAATTGGCATTTACACCATGGTCGATGCTTTAGCATGACAATCTAAATAAAAATCTAATTCTTGGAAATCTTAAAGAGATGAAAAGAAATATTCCGGAAATCAGCGCAGAGATTAGGAAAGTTAACATTTTTGAAAGACAAGCTTTCATTACATTAGGAAAGCTGAGAAATAAACAACTTTACAGATGCAAATGAGGGTGAAGGAAGATCACTTTGAAAAGCACAGATCTGAAATAAGCAGAAAGTGGGATTCTCAGATAACAGGAGCAGTTACTGACTAATTAAGGTCCGACAAGACTACAAGAACACAAGACCACAAGACCATAAGACATAGGAATAGAATTAGGAACATCTGGCCCATCGAGTCTGCTCCACCATTCAATCAATAGTTGTCATGATGAAGATGCTGGGTTGCATTCTAGCTCAGAAGATAGAAGATTTGGATTTTCATTAACACCAACTTTATTCTATGCCAAAATGCAATCTCAACAAAATAATGAAATCTGCCCAGAAATATATTGCAAAGCTAAACTGATTTGTTTTGAAAAAAGGGTGGATTTCAATTTCTGTGACACTATTACTACAACCTAAGTACACCTGACTACACCTTCTACAATTAGGAGGAATTATAGAAGAAAAATAAATTAAGATCAGTTTAAGAATACCTTAATATTAACTCCATTATCTCAAAACAAACATGTCCTACAGACTATCATAAAATATAGTTTTACCTGTTGTAATATACTTGAATACTCACCAAAAGAATAGATTTGATATCCCCAAATAGGAGGCAACATTAGCATTAGATACATCAGAAGTTTGAAATAAACCAAAAAAAACTATTATGGAAACTTCAAAGAACCTCTAGAGTTTGGGAAGCTTTTGTGAAGTAGTTCCAGGTCCAAGTTAATTCTGTAAAAGCACTGAAATGCTTATATAATGTCCAAAACAAAAACATTTTTGAAGTTTAGAGGTAAAATTCTTGAGTGCTGCATTCAGAAAAATAGTTCAATCTTGATTTGTTCCAAGGTATAACATAGAATGAATATGGATCAGGGAGAGGACAGAGCAGATTTTGACTCTGTGATTCAAAATGGGGAAGAAAGTCCTTGTAGTGTCAGCAAACAAAAATATTTTGCAGCTTTCAACTAGCAAAGAACATACTGATGTCAAGCAGAAAATACCAATAATAAATATGGGCAAAACACATAGAAGCAGAATTAGGCCATTCAGCCCATTGAAGCTTTTCTGCAATTCCATCATGGCTGATTTACTATCTCTCTCAACTCCATTTTCGTGCCTTCTCCCTGTAACCTTTGACACCCTGAATAATCAAGAACTTATCAATCTCTGCCTTAAATATACCCAATGATTTGGCCTGCATAGCTGTGGCAATTAATTCCACAGATCCATCGCCCTCTGGCTAAAGAAATTTCTTCTCATCTCTGTTCTAAATGGGTGTCCCTCTATTCTGAGGCTGTACCCTCTGGTCCCAGACTCACCCACTATAGGAAACATCCTCTCCACATCCACTCTATCTAGGCCTTTCAATATTTGATAAGTGTCATTGAGATCCCACTCATACATCTAAACTCCAGCAGGTACAGGCCCAGAGCTTATCAAATGTTCCTCACGACCAGGTGGCTTATTTGTCTCTTTTAAATGGAGCAGAAAATCTTCACACAAACAACATTCTGAAGAATGACTATATTGAAAATACATTTCAACTTACTGGCAGATTCTTGGCACAGTCGAGATAGACGATGAGTAAGGCAGAGGAAAGCCCATCATTGGCAGTTCCTTTGATAGCTCTGGTGCTAGCCATTGCCTGGATCACAGCAAAAATAAATAGAAATTTGCATCTGTTAGATTTATTGCACCATTATTCTCATAGCATGATATCTCAATCCCCATAAGAAGTAATACAATTAAATTAGATTGTTCAGTGCATTGTACTATATACGATGTGTAGGATGCTAATATACTAGCACATAACATTTCTTTATTACTGTCAGGGAGAAAAAAAATTAAAGGACGATCCTATTCAGGTAATTGTACCTGAAGTTCAAAAATCTCAAACTCAAACCACAAAAGTATGGTAAAGTGTAGAAGAGAGAAGATGCAAGATTAGAGTTAATTTATGATTGAAGCATTTGCAGAGTATTTCCTGAGGAAGCACCCAACAGTAAACTGGATAGCAAGCTGAGGGTGGGGGTAGGGTGTAACCAGCTTTGCTTCCTCTTGAGGGCTTTTATAAAAGTAATCATTCAGTATGTGCTTAATTTGTTAGTGTATATTTAAATAAGTATAGTTCCGACTATTTTTAACAAAAACACCCATGTCCAAGCATTTATTAAGCAAACCAAAGTGAGCATGTTGGAAAAAGTGAAAGCAGTAAAGATCTATTCAAGTCTTCTGTCCGATTTAGTAAGGGGATACTTCTGGTTAATAACCGATTAGCTTTGAGTTTAACTCTTGTCATATTCAGAGGAAAACTAATATTAAACTATCAGTATGTCTAGATTAAACATCCATCTCCTAAAACTTGATCGAAACATAACAGCACTTACTTTGCAGAATGCAATAGAGAAAACATTAAGTACCTGAGGCAGAAGGTCAGCTGCTGACAGCAGAGATAGCCACTCCAATTTCAAGTGCAGTTTTCCTCTGCTCACCTCATCCAAATCAAACCACTGTTCACAGATAAAATGATCAAATACCAGGAACATTAGAATCAAGGGTCACAATCAATACCTGTTACTACAGTCTAAAGTTCCTTTCCATTCAGAATTAGTCAACTTATTTTATTTAAAATCTTTTTGTTTAAGCAATAAATGATAATCCATTTGACTCCAAATGAAAAGGGCCAACACATGTGACACAACTGTACCTGATCAATTAGCTGTTCCTTCTGAACTTCAACAAGGTCAATCATAAGGCTGAAATGAAATGATACACATTTTATAAAACCAGCAATTAAAAGTTTCTGCTCTATGCATTTAGTTATTTGAGCTATTCACAACTACAATAACTCTGCTTTGCAATCAGTTCTCCTTATCATTTAGGAAGGTAGAATTCAGTTGTGAATAGTGTGCTCTATGACTTGCATTGGTATCTGAAACACCATCACATAAGTCTTCAAATTTTGTTCTCACCCTGCCCTATTTCTGTATCTTCTACCAAGACTATATCATTCTAGGATCCCCATTACCAACCCACCCATCCACAAACAATCGTTTTGCATTTGTCCCTTCTTTCAATTCATCAGGACAGGGATTTGTGCTTTCATCAGTCTAATCTCCATTTTGTGGAATTTCCTTCCTAAACCCTCTTCACCAGTGTAAATTGATGTGAAGGGATCTAAGATTGGAATTGCAATTGGTTTATTATTGTCACATGTACCGAGATACAGTGAAAAACCTATTTTACATATTGTTCATACAGATCAGATTATATAGTGCACTGAGGTAGAACAAAGTAAAAGAATAACAATGCAGAATAAAGTGTAACAGCTACGAAGAAAAAGCAGTGAGGTAAACTGTAAGAAGATCATAACAAGGTAGATTCTGAGGTCAATAGTTCATCTTATTGCAATGTCAAGGATAGTTTCTAATCCACTATAATAAGACTATTATATTACATCTTATTTACTTCTTAGATCTATAATAGCTTGCAACGGAGTAATCCCCAACCATCCAATTCCCCAAAACCTGTATCCATAAAACTAATTCTCTCACACATGCCTATCAACTCTGTATCTTTTGTTATTTATCTACAGCGATTAGTGTTTACAGCTGCTTATGTATCAATCAAAATAACTTTGGGATATGAAAGGAAACCAGAATAGCCAATGAAAAACACACACAAAATGCGAGAGGAACTCAGCAGGCCAGGCAATGAAAAGCTAGGTAGTTAGGCAGAAAGCTGAAAAGCAAGAGCTCCATGGTAGTAATCTCTCGATTGCTCCCTGTGCCACGTGCCAGTGAGGATAAGAATAGGAAGATTTGGCAGATGAAAGCATGGTTGAGAAACTGGTCACAGGGAGCAGGGTTTCAGAGTTCTGGACATTGGGATCTCTTCTGGGGAAGTTATCACCTGTACAAAGGGGATGGGTTACACCTGAACCCGAGGAGGACTAATATCCTCACAGGCAGGTTTGCTAGAATTGTTGGCAAGAGTTTCAACTAACTTGGAAGGAGGTTTGGAAACTCAGTGATGGGGCTGAGGACTGGGCAGAAACAGTGTGCAGTAAGACTGTCAGGAAGGACTGGCAGATGGTAGGGTAAAATTGCAGTCAGTGGAATGGATTGCAGTGTAACGGGGCCAATGCACACAGTATATGGAATAAGATAGATGATTTTGCAGCACAGTTAGAAATTGGCATGTATGATGTGGGCATCACTGAGTCGGGGCTGAAAGATTATATTTGGGAGCTTAACATCAAGGATATACATTGTATCGAAAGGACAAGCAGGTAGGCAGAGGGGGTAGCATGGCTTTATTGGTAAAAAATCAAATCAAATCCTTAGAAAGAGGTGACGTTTCAGGTCGAAAGCCTTCGCAGGACTTTCATTCAGGAGAACTGGAATATAACACTCAAAGATGTAATGCTGGGGCTTCATAAGGCACTGGTGAGGCCTCACTTGGAAGAATGCGAGCTATTTTTGGTCCCTTATCTAGAAAAATGAGGGAGGATCTCATTGAAACCTAAAGAATGTTGAAAGGCCTGGATAGAGTAGGTGTGGAGAAGGTGTTTCCTATAGTGAGGGAGATAGGATCAAAGGGGACAGCCTCAGAGTGGAGGGACATTGCTTTAGAATGGAGATGAGGAGGAATTTCTTTTGGCAGAGAATGGCGAATCCGTGGAATTTGTTGGCTGTGAAGGCCAGGTGTATCTAAAGCAGAGTCGGATAGATTCTGAAAATCCAGGGTGTGAAAGGTTATGGGGAGAAGGTAGGAGAATGGAGTGAGGAGGGAAATAGATCAGTCATGATCAAATGGCGGAGCAGACTCAATGGGCCAAATAGCCTAATTCTGCTCCTTTATCTAATAGAAAACCTATACAAAAGTACACACAAAATGCCAGGGGAATTCAGTAGATCAGGCAGCATCTACAGTATGGAAACGAATAAACAGTCAACATCAATGAAAATCTATGCTATTGCAAGAACATTCAAACTCTATGTACTCTGCCACCTATATCAGGATCAAACCCAGGTCCCTGATGCTGTAAGGAAACAGTACTAACTATTGCACCACAATGCCATTTTCTCAGATCAAAATACCCCTGCATTTTTATTCATCTCATCCCATCTACTGCGTACATTTTCCTCAGATGACTTGTCTTAACCAATAAACTTATTGAAACGTTACACATCAAGCCAGTTGCTTCCCTCTGTCACTACAAATCCCATGCCAATTCGCTACGTAGCAGTGGAAAGGAACACTTCACTCGCATTGCCAATTGTTTACTCTCATCTCCAACAGCACTCCCACCAATCCCACGTTTGGTGTGCCAGTTTCAGAGGAGCCACTGGATTGCACAGAGGGAAAGAGCTTAAAAGAAGCAATTGGGGGCAGTCAGCACACTTTGTACACCACAATTTCTGAGGAGCCATTGGATTGCATAGAAGGAGAGAGAGCTTAAAAGAATTCAGCAGGGGCAGTCGGCTCTTTCTGCGTGCTTTGCTGTGTGAGTGGGCCAGTTTTGGAAGTAGAGAGTCGAGGCTTTGGTTCTTCGAGGCTTCAGCGAGAAGAGCACAGGCTGTAGGTAGATTTTTTGTTATTATATATTTAGAGCAGTGGGTGTGCCAGGCAGGATAGTGGAATGCTCCCCTTACGGGATTTGGGAAGACAGCGTCCTGGTGACTACAACTGCAAGCTGCAGCTTCTAACAGACCGTGTGAAGGAATTGGAGCTGGAAGTAGATGAACTGTGGATCATTTGGGAGGGTAAGGGATTGATAGACAGACATACAGGGAGGTAGTTACACCCAAGGTGCAGGATACAGGTAACTGGATGACTGTCAGAAGGAGAGAGGGGTAGGCAGCTGGTGCAGAGAACTGCTGCACCCATTCCATTCAAAAAGCGGTATACTGCTTTGGATACTGTTGGTGGGAATGATCTAGCAGAGGAAAGACACAGCAATCAGATTTCTGACATTTAGTCCGGCTCTGTGGCTCAGAAGGGAAGGGAAGAGGTGAGCTGTAATGAGAAGGGATTCGTTGGTTAGGGGAACAGAAAGGAGGTTCCGTGGATGAGACTGAGATTCCTGGATACGATGTTGCCTCCCAGGTGCAGGGTCAGGGACATCTCAAATTGAACCCATGGGAGGGTCATGACATCCTGCAAAGTGAGTTCAGGGAGTTAGGTGTTAAATGACAGGACCGCCAGAGTTTGCTACCCATACCATGTGTCAGTTTAACATGTGGCTAAGGATATCGCGCAGGAGGGAGGGCCTCAAATTTCTGGATTATTGGGCTCTTCCAAGAAATTTGGGAACTGTACTGAAGGGATGGTTTGTACCTGAAGTGGAAGAGGACTAACATCCGGGTGGGAAGGTTTGCTCGTGCTGCATGGGGTTGGTGGGGGAGAAGTAGTCTTTAAACTAGAGTTGCCAGGGGATGGGATGCAGAGCGCCAGAACAGATAGTGGTGTGGCTGTGGAGAAAGAATGGAGGGCCCTACTGAAGGGTTTTGGCCCGAAATGTCAACTATACTCTATTCCATAGATGCTGCCTAGCTTGCATCTTCAGTATTTTATGTTGCTTGGATTTCCAGCATCTGCACATTTTCTCTTGTTCGGAATAAGAAAGATGTGACCACGTTAACGGGATTATATTAGAGACCACCCAGCAGTCCAGAGGATTTACAGAAGCAAATTTATAGAGAAATTGTGGATTGTTGCAAGAAACATAAGGTTGTGATAGTAGATGATTTTAACTTTCCATATATTGACTGGGATTCCCATGTTGTAAAATGGCTGGATGGGAAAGATTTTGTAAAATGTGTTCAAGAAAGTTTCCTTAATCAGTATATAGAAATTCCAATTAGGGAGATTGTGATACTAGATCTCCTATTAGGGAATGAGACAGAGACAGAAGTTTGTAGGGGAACACCTTGCATTTAGTGATCATGTTACCATTACTTTCAAGGTAATTATGGAAAAAAGTAGCTCTGGTCCACGGTTCAGAATCTCAATTGGAGAAAGGCCAGTTTTGATGGTACCAGAAAGTGGGAGGCCTTCAAAAGTGACATTTTAAGTAGTATTTGCATGTTCTTGTCAGAATAAAAGGCAAGGGTAACAGCTGATGACTTTTGATGAATTTTCCTAAAGTGACCCAAAATGCGCAAAAATGAAAAAAATTTGGCTTAAAAAATGGCATTTAGGGTGTTTTTACTGCTGTCAAATGTCAAAATGGGTCAAATTTGATCCAAACTGTTTGTAAGGGTTAAGGAACCTTGGCTTTCAAGACATAATGAGGCCCTGGTTAAGAAAAATAAATGAGATGCATAGCAGGTATAGATAAGTATGAACAAATGAGATACTTGACGAATATAAGATATACAACAGAACACTTAAGAAAATCAGGAGAGCCAAAAGAAGGCATGAGGTTGCTCTAGCAAACAAGATGAAGGAGAATCCTAAGGGTTTCTACAGATATATTGAGGAAAAGGATAGTAAGGGTCAAAATTGGTCCTCTGTAAGATCAGAATGTTAATCTATGTGTAGAGCCAACAAAGTTGGGGGAGATCTTAAATGAATTTTTTGCATCTGTATTTACTTGGGAGAGATTAGACATTGGAAGAAGCCAGAGAGTGGTACTAGATGATTGCCTCTCTGATTGGAGGCCTGTAACTAGTGGTATGCTGCAGGGGTCACTGCTGGGTCCATTGTTGTTTGTCATCTATATCAGTGATCTGTATGATAATATGGTAAACTGGATCAGCAAATTTGCAGATGACACCACGGTAGGGGATGTAATGGAGAGTGGGGAAGAATATCAAAGTCTGTAGTGGGATATGGACCAGTTGGATTTAATGCAGACATGTGTGAGGTGTTTCACTTTGGAAGGACCAACCAGTGTAGGGCACTATGGAGTGTGGTAGAACAGAGAGATCTGGGAATAAAGATCCATAATTCGTTGAAAACGGAGTCATAGGTAGATCGGTTCATAAAGAAAGCTTTTGGCACATTGGCCTTCATAAATCAATGTACTGAGTACGGGAGTTGGGATGATATATTGAAATTATTTAAGACATTGGTGAGGCCTAATTTGGAGTATTTTCTGCAGTTTTGGTCACCTACCTGCAAGAAAGATGTAAATAAGATTGAAAGAGAAAATTGACAAGGACATTGGCCCAGAATTTGAGTTATAGGGAAAGGTTGAATAGGTTAGGAGGTTTTTCCCTAGGACATAGAAAATTGAGGGAAGATTTGATAGAGATGCTTATCCTCGGCCATTAGGCTCTGTAATGAGTCAATCTATAGCCGATGAGCCCCTCCTGCTAGACTGTTTGTGGTAACTTGTTTTTATTATTCTACTTCTCTTCTAATATTTATATTTATGCACTTGCAATGCTACTGTGACACTGTAATTTCCTTTGAGATCTATTCATCTATCTAAAATTATGAGAGGCATAGATAGGGCAAAAGCAAGCAGGTTTTTTTCCATTGAGGTTGGGTGAGACTGCAACTAGAGGATATGGGTTGAGAGTCAAAGGTGAAATGTTTAAGGGGAACAGGCCACAGAGAATGCAACACAGCAGACAGCAAAGATTATGAACAGCAGGACAAATTCAGCAATTTGTGCAACAAATGGTACAACATTTTATCTTTTCTTAATATGTGTTCAGCAGTTTATCATCAATATAATACAAAAATTTTCATTTTTTACCTGCCAAGGAAATCATCTTTGTCTGGGTCTTCATCAAAGAGTTCAATCTCAAGTAATTGGCCAGGATTTTCATAGATCAATGCCTTTGAACAGAAAATATTTAAACAAAACTTAAGTTTTATGTGACAAAATTAGGTAGCAGTTTTACAGAATAAATAATGAAAATAGTCCTCATATGATATTTTTAAAATAAAGCATCTATGCACTGATTTAAAACTCATTTTGTCATGACACTGGAGGCTACTCAGCCAATCAACCTGAAAAAATCCAATCTCAAATGCCCATTAACCCCTGCAACTCTGGATGTTACTTATAACAGAAAACTAATCATTCAACTCATCTTTGGTTATTGGAAGAATCCATCACACTGGGAGGAGATCCACACAGTCACACATCATACTAACTCCACACTGACAGTATAGGTCAGGATCAACTTGGGACTGCTGGTGATGCACAGCAGCACCACAAATGCTGCATCATCTAACTGATAAAGGTGGTGATGTGCTGATTACCAGCCACCTTCTTGATCCACTGCAGTTCTTGAAAGGATAATGTAACACTGGAGGCAGTTCAAAACAGAAATACAAGGCTTAATTCCTGGGATTAGATGACATATCAACAGAGGACTGATAGGTTGCCTCTGACCTGCCGCAATTCACCTACTGCCACAACAAGTCTACAGCAGGAACACTCTCACTGGCTCTTCACTCTGCTTTGGAGTACCTAGACAACAGTACAACATACTGTATGTCAGGCTGCTACTTATCAATTACAGCTCAGTATTTTAACGCCACCATTCCCCCAGTACCAGTGACCAAGCTTCAAAACATGAGCCTCAGTACCTCTTTCTGCAACTAGATCCCTGACTTCCTATTGTGAGACCACAGTCAGTGTGGACTGATAATTCTCAATGAGAAACAACACAGGAACACCTCAGCCATGCATGCTTAGTCCACTGCTCTAATCTCATTAAACCAGATTTTTGAGGTTACAAGATATGGTGGTGTAAATTACTGCTTCTGCTGATGGTTCACAGGCCCTCATGGAAGCTCAGCTTTAAGCTGCCAAATGAGTCCAAGCTATTCAACGTGATCGTACTGCCCAAGCAAAACAGATCCCCTCACCGTGAAAAACATTAATACTATTTATAACACTTATAAATTATGAAAATATTAAATTTTCAATTAGCAGAACCCAGCTGACTAAAACAGCTAAAAGATGAAGCCAAGAACTGACTGAATTATTGAAAAAAAATACCAGCTGAATTTTGCAGGAAATCAAAATCAGCATCTCTACTTGGGGTTGGAGAGCCATGTATCTGAAAGAGAAACATTCACACTGGTAGCTCCATGTACATAACTGGAATATTTCAGACCAGCAAAAAAAATCCAGGACCTGTTTTATTGAGTCTTGCATTGGTGCCTATGAAGAAACATTCACTATGTTCTAAAGAGGAATGGTCAGAACTATCAACAAAAGCCACTGGAGCATCTAACAGGAAAACCTGCTGTGTTTATCAGAGCTGCTATGAGAAACCCGAAGTTGCCAGAACAATGGGAATGTGCAGATGGGCTGGTTTTAAAAATAGTTTTACTGAACCATGTGGGTCAATTAAACCAAAATACAATTTAAAATATTGGAAATGAACTGAAATTAATTCAGCAAACTCTCAACTAGGATTTTTTTTAAAAAATGTATACTTCCTATATAATTAAGCTAAGTATATAATAGCTTCATTAGTTGACTTAGATAGCAGTCCAATATCATCATTCAAAATTTTAACTTGAGATATTAAAAGCATTTCAAGACTAACTATTGTGTTTTTATATGCAAGTCAATTTCAATTAAAAAAAGTAACCTGCTTTCACAAAACATACCAAAGTATGGTACCTAGAAGGCATACGAAGGCATATGGCATGCTTGTCTTTATTAGTGAGTGGTTCAGAAGGCATATGACATGCTGGTCTCAACTCAGTTGAAGCACGAGTTCAAAAGTCAGGGAATTATCTTGCAGCTTTATTAAACTATAGTTAGGGCCATGTGGAGCACTGCATACAGCTCCGGTTACCCTATTATAGGAAGCATCTTGAGGTGTTGGACAGGGTGGATGAGGTTTACCAGGATGCCGTGTGAGTTAGACAGGTTGGACAAACTTGGGTTGTGTCCTCTGCAGCAGCAAAGGCCGAGGGGAGATAAGATAGAGATTATAAACTTATGAGGGTAACACGCACAAAATGCTGGAGGAACTCAGCAAGCCAGGCAGCATCTATAGGAAAGAGCACAGTCGACTTATCAGGCTGAGACCCTTCAGCAGGACTGGAGAAAAAAAGATGAGGAGTCAGAGTTAGAAGGGAGAGGAGAAAGAAACACAAGATGATAACTGAAACTAAGGGGGGGAGGGGTGAAGTAAAGAGCTGGGATCACAGAGGGGGAGATTATGAGAGACATAGATAAGAGTAGACATATCTTCCCCCCCCCCCCACCCCGAGCCAAAATGTCCAATACCAGAGGTCCAATACCAGGGGATGTATGGGGTGTCAGGGAGGGGTAGCACCTCTGGTGGGGGAACATGTCGCGTCCTTTTCAGGGCGGTTAGTCCACCTTTGGTCCCCACCTGGCACTCAGCTCTCACCTGTGGCTCCCCGTAGCTGTTTGCATGCGACAGCGGCCACACCCCGGGCAACAGCTTCGACAAGCCGGCTAAACCAGGTGAGGGTAGCCGACGGGTCTCAAACCCTCGGTGAGATAGGGAGTTGTCTATCCCAGCATGTGAAGACAGACTCCGGCGGATTGAGCGGACGAGACCAATGGAAGGTCCAACGGTCAAGAAGGCAGTCTCTGCAAGTGTCGTGGAACGTGTAGAGCAGGACAAGACACAGAAGACGTCCTGGTCATCCACTGCGCCTAGTCCCATCTCCAGCCCTCTAGACTCTGTCTTGCCACTGGATCCAGATGGGAATTGGGAAGAGAGAGTGAGGCTGACGCTGCGCAACTCTCCCTCAATTAAATCCAAATCACACGCTAGTCTCGACACCATCATATGGTGTCGAGGTCCTCATCAACGTCTTTGAAGGACGAACAACAACCAGAGGTTATGCACTTAAGATGAGAAGGAGTAATTTCAAAGAAGATGCAAGGGGCAAATTGCATTTTCTTACACTCAGAGAGGGGTAGATGCTAGCAATGCGCTGCCTGGGGTGATGGTAGAGGCAGAAACATTAGATTTTTAAGAGACATCTAGATAGACACATGAATGTGAGAATAAGAGAAGAATATGGATATTATGTAGGCATAAGGGATTACTTTGGTTGGCCAATTTATTTGGTTCAGCACAACATTGTGGGTCAAAGGGTCTGTTCCTGTACTGTTGCTTTTCCTATGTTCAATGTAACTGAAACATACTCCAACTTAAAGCAGCTTCTAATAGCCTCTTAAAATAATCTCAGCTTTGAATGACCTGGGCAAGTGTCCATGGAATTCAGGAGCCAGTATACAACTTGCCCTACTTGCACATAAAACTAGTACAGATTCATAGTCAAACTATAACTACCTCATAAACCTCATTCCATTTTGGATTTAGATTTTCCTTGATAGTTTTGCTTTGGAACATCTGGTTACCAATACGAACAATGCCATAAGGGTCAGATTTTCCTTTTGCAAGTCCTTTCAGATACGTGTCCTTCCATATCAGATCTTGAGCTTCAGTGAAGTATATTCTTAGAAACCCCTATGAAAAAGAAAAGCGGAAATGGAAATAAATAAAATCCATCATCTGACATGATCAGCAGAATTAGATGAGGATTGATTACGTAAGTAATTTCACTGAAGTTCTCAAACAGCATCAGTCATAATGTAAAACATCTAAACTGAATATAACAACCATAAGTATCATTTAGGAAGGGAAAAGAGACCAAGCTGAGATGTCTGGTCAAGCTTCCATACTTTAACCATTACATAAGCTTCTATGACAGCTGTAGTATAGTTCACCAATACCTATGAGGGGTGATTGATAAGTTCATGGCCTAAGATAGGAGATGAGTTATTAACTTCAAACTTTCTGCATAATCACTCAAAGAGTTGAACTGCATGTGCATGTAACGAGAGTTGTATAACTCAACTCCTTCTACCTTAGGTCATGAACTTATCAATCAACCCTGCTGTGGACACTTTCTGGAGGTCCAAGATCCGTATGCTCCACGACTGCTGGACTAAGAGTGTAAATGTAGGAGGGGACTATATTGAAAAATAAATGTGCTAGGTTTTCTGAAATTGACTCCTTCTATGTAGGCCACGAACTTATCAATCACACCTCGTATAACCAGAGAGATGTAAAAACTGAGTTTAGAATTATAAACAGTCATTTCAGCCTAACAAGTCTATGATGACTATGGCGCCCACAATCTAATCTCAAATTTCCTGCATTTATCCCTCTAAGTACTTCTTCAATGATTCTGTTGTACCTGTCTCAATGACTTCCACTGGCAGCTCCTTCCATATACCCACCACACTCTACATGAAAAGGTTACCCCTCTCACCTGAAATCTATGCCCACTCGGTTTGGACTCCCTGACTTGGGGAAGACCGTTCCCATCCACCTTATGTATGCTCCCATCTTTTTATAAACCCCAGTCTCCGACACTACAAGGAATAAAGACCTAACCTGGCCAACTTCTCCCTGTAACCCAGGCCTTCTCATCCTGGCAACATCCTCGTAAATCTTTTTTGCCCTCTTCAGTTCAACCACATCTTTCTTGTAACAGGCGATCAGAATTGTACACAGTACCCAAAATGTGGCCTGACTATAGACTTATACAACTGCAACATACTGTCCAAAATCCCATACTCAAGGCCCTGACTTGCCGCTGTGCTAAACACCTTTTGCACCACCGTCTGTGTGACAACTCTTTCAATGAATTATGCACTTGTACTTGTCCTTCTTTTCCATTACATTCCCTAGTGCCCAATCATTCATAGTATACCGTAGGTCCAAAACTGGTTTGACTCTCCAAAATGTATTACACTTAACTGTATTCAAATCCATTTGCCACTCATCATCCCACATCCCTAACTGACAAAGATCCCCATGTAGTCAAAAAATAATCTTCTTCACTATAAACAACACCTCCTAATTTTGTGTCACCCACAAACTTACTGATTAAGCCTTATACATTTGCATCAAAATAATCTGTATAAATAATGAATAACAAGGGTCACAACACTGACCTCTGTGGTACACCACTAGTCACCTAATCCACTGTGAGAAACAACCTCCAACCAGCACCTTCTGCTTCCTACCTCTAAGCCAATTTTAACCTACCTAACTAGCTCTCTCCCTGGATTCTATGGGACTTCACCTTCCAGACCAGTCCAATATGCAGGACCTTGTTGAAGGCCTTGCAAAAGCAAGTCTCAACAGAAAACATCCACTACCCTACTCTCATCTACCAGCACCCTCATCTATCTTTTAGATTACCTCTTCAATACACTCTAAAAGGTTGTCAAGCATGCCTTTCCACCCAAAACGTGATGCTGACTATCCAAGTGCTGGTAGATTCTGTCCCTCAGAATTCTCACCAGTAACTTCCCCACCAATGATGTCAGCCTAATCAACCTGTAGTTCCTGGGCTTCTACTTGCTACTATTCTTAAACAATGAAACATTAACTACCTTCAAGAACTTTACCAGTAACGACGAAGCAGATATCTTTGCAAGGACCTCCACGATTTCTCCTCTAGCCTCCCACTATGTCTGAGGATGCACTCAGTCAAGCCCTGCGGATTTATCTACCTTAATGTACTGTAAGAATCCAAATACTTTCTCCATGGTAATATGAATGTACTCCGAAACATCTCCACTTGTTTCCCTCATCACTTGAGCAAACATGATTTTCTCCTCAGTAAACAGAGGAGAAATATTCATTAAAAATCTCACCCACCTTCTACAGGCAGCCCTGTGACCTCTAAGGGAACCTATGCTCTCCCTAGCCATCCTTTTACTCTTAATGTGGTTACAGAATCTCTTGGGATTTTACTCAACTTTACTGCCAGATCTATCATATACTTTCCCTTTGCCTTCCTGATTACCCTCCTAGTAGTATTCTTTGACTTTTTATAGTTATCAAGGAACTCACTCATCTCCAACCTCCTAAACCCAATGTCAGAATCAGAATCCAGTTTATTATCACCAGCATGTGACGTGAAATTTGTTAACATAGCAGCAGCAGTTCAATGTAATAATACATAATCTAACAGAAAGAGAAAAAAAAATAATAATCAGTAAAATAAAACATAATAATAAACAAGTAAATCAATTACGTATATTGAATAGATTATTAAAAATATGCAAAAACAGAAATACTGTATATTGAAAAAGTGAGGTAGTGTCCAAAGCTTCAAAGTCCATTCAGGAATCAGATGGCAGAGGGGAAGAAGCTGTTCCTGAAATCGCTGAGTGTGTGCCTTCAGGCTTCTGTATCTCCTACCTGATGGTAAGAAAAGGACATGCCCTGGGTGCCGGAGGTCTTTAATAATAGACGCTGCCTTTCTGAGACACTGCTCCCTAAAGATGCCCTGGGCACTTTGTAGACTGGTGCTCAAGATGGACCTGACTAGATTTACAACCTTCTGCAGCTTCTTTCAGTACTATGCAGTAGCCCCTCCATACCAGACAGTGATGCAGCCTGTCAGAATGCTCTCCACAGTACAACTATAGAAGTTTTTGAGTGTATTTGTTGACATGCCAAATCGCTTCAAATTCCTAATAAAGTATAGCCACTGTCTTGCCTTGACCACATCAATGTGTTGGGACCAGGTTAGATGCTCAGAGATCTTGACACCCAGGAGCTTGAAACTGCTCACTTTCTCCACTTCTGATCCCTCTATGAGGATTGGTACGTGTTCCTTCGTCTTACCCTTCCTGAAGTCCGCAATCAGCTCTTTCATCTTATTGATGTCGAATGCCAGGTTGTTGCTGCAGCACCATTCCACTAGTTGGTATATCTCACTCTTGTACGCCCTCTTGTCTCCACCTGAGATTCTATTAAAATGGTTGTATCATCAGCAAATTTATAGATGGTATTTGAGCTATGCCTAGCCACACAGTCATGTGTATATCAAGAGTAGAGCAGTGGGCTAAGCACACACCCGAGGTGCGCCAGTGTTGATCGTCAGTGAAGAGGAGATGTTATCACCAATCCGCACAGACTGTGGTCTTCCGGTTAGGAAATCGAGGATCCAATTACAGAGGGAGCTATAGAGGCCCAGGTTCTGCAACTTTTCAATCCAGGTTGTGGGAATGATGGTATTAAATGCTGAGTTAAAGTCGATGAACAGCATCTTGATGTAGTGTTTGCGTTGTCTAGGTGGTCTAAAGCCATGTGAAGAGCCACGGAGATTGCATCTGCCATTGACCTATTGTGACGATAGGCAAATTGCAATGGGTCCAGGTCCTTGCTGAGGCAGGAGTTCAGTCTAGTCATAACCAACCTCTCAAAGCATTTCATCACTGTCGATGTGTGTGCTACTGGGTGATAGTTGTTAAGGCAGCCCACATTATTCTTCTTTGGCACTGGTATAACTGTTGGCTTTTTGAAGCAAGTGGGAACTTCTGCCCATAGCAGTGAGAGGCTGAAAATGTCCTTGAATACTCCCGCTAGTTGGTTGGCGCAGGTTTTCAGAGCCTTACTAGGTACTCCATCTGGACCTTCTGCCTTGCAAGGGTTCACTCTCTTTAAAGACAGTCTAACATTGGCCTCTGAGACGGAGATCACAGGGTCACCGGGTGCAGCAGGGATCTTCACAGCTGTAGTTCTGTTCTCCCTTTCAAAGCAGGGATAGAAGGCATTGAGTTCATCTGGTAGTGAAGCATCGCTGCCATTCATGCTATTGGGTTTTGCTTTGTAGGAAGTAATGTCCTGCAGTCTCTGCCAGAGTTGCCGTGTATCTGATATCTCCTACAACCTCATTCGACATTGTCCCTTCGCCCTTGAAATAGCCCTCCGCAAATCATACCTGGTTTTCTGGTACAGGCCTGGGTTGCCAGACTTGAATGCCACAGATCTAGCCTTCAGTAGACTGACGTACCTCCTGGTTCATCCAAGGCTTTTTGGTTTGGGAACGTGCAGCAAGTCTTTGTAGGCACACACTCATCCACACGGGTTTTAATGAAGTCGGTAACAACTGCAGCATACTCATCCAGGTTCGAAGATGAATCCCTGAATACAGTCCAGTGCACAGATTCAAAGCAGTCCTGTAGGCGCTCCTGTGCTTCCCTTGTCCAGACCTTCTTGGTCCTCACTACTGGTGCTGCAGTCTTTAGTCTCTGCCTATACTCAGGGAGTAGAAGTACAGCCAGGTGATCAGAATTCCTGAAGTGAGGGCGTGAAATAGCACAGTCGGCATTCTCGATGGTGGTGTAACAATGGTCCAGAGTGTTGTTTCCTCTGGTATTTCAAGCTATCTGTTGATGGTAATTGCTTAGTGATTTTTTCAGACCGGTCTTGTTAAATTTCCCAAAACGATGGTGAAGGCATTAGGGGGCGTTGTTTCGTGCATGTTGATCCCATTGTTCAGATCACCTAATTGGCCTGAGGTGGAATATAAACTGCAACCAGAATGACCCCAGAGAATTCCTGTGGTAAGTAAAAAGGATGACACTTTACTGCTAGATATTCCAGGTCTGGTGAGCAGAATTGGGACAGCACGGACATATGTGTGCACCAAGAAGAGTTGATCATGAGGCATACTCCTCCATCTCTGCTTCTGAGAGACTCTATAGATCTATTGTGACAGTGTGGAGTAAACCCGTCGATCTGAATCGCTGCATCCGATACGGAAGGGGTTGACCGGGATTCCGTGAAGCAAAGGACACACGCGGTCCTAATGTCCCTCTGATTCAGCACCCTGGCTCTGAGATCATCGACTTTATTCACCAGAGACTGCATGTTCGCCAGCAAGATCGTCGGTATAGGGAGTTTCCTTAAACACACTTGTAATCCTGATCTTCACCCACGCTTTCTCCAAGGTTTTCTCCGTGGGCCCTTCCGACCACAGACTGTGTTGTTTCCATCGGTTTTAAGCAGCGATAGTTTGTTTAAATGCATTAAGACATCTTTGTTGACTGTACTGACCTTGGAAGTAGTTGTGCTTTTTTGCTGTAACAGGCTGAAACGGAAATATTTAATCGTATCCATTGGCAGTACTGCTGCTACTCCAGTCGCACCTAGGCGCCCCGGATGTATGCCTTCTTTTTCTTGACCAGAACTTTTAATGAACTTTTAATGACCAGAGCCTTTAATGAATGCTGTGAAGGCTCCATTATAGCTTCCTGTTAGAAAATCAGGAGATAAGTTCCTCTTATGTCACTACAAGTGTTCTTCAACACAATACTGCCCATAACCTTATGCATATAAAATTAGCTTTCGTAAATATTTCTGTATGGAAAGTTATTGGTTTATCAGTTATGTGCCATTTTTGTTTGCCAAAGAAACACACATAATCCCATTGCCCTGCTAAAAGTTCATCAACTACAGGGTTGCTTGTAAACAACTACTCAAGCTGAAATGTTACCGGTATAATTTCAATTAAATATTTCAATTTAAGCTAAATGCAAATAAATAAATAAATCAATCAATCAATCAATCAGTACTTGGGCAGTTAGCATACTAGAACTTACTTTTGGTACAGGAAACCGCAGCTGAGCCAATTGCACCTCACTCACAAGTGGCACAGTGATACGATTCGGCAGCACCAGATAGTTGGAAATTATATCAAGGATAATTGTATCTGACAATCCACTAAGGGTAAAAAAAAAGACATGAATGTGATTAAGCCACTTGGAGACAATACAAACTTATCATGTGCATTACGAAAAATCTTCATCTGTGCAAATGAAATCCACACTCCATTAGGGATACAACTTAACGCTTTACTCTGATCTCTCGTCTGGTGCCATTTCCTATTTTTATTTTGTATTTGTAGTATTTGCAACATTTTGCTTTCATTATTTGTTTAACCTTTGCACTTTCAACCTGGAAATTGAACCAAAAAATTTCCACCTGGTTGTCCTGGCCAAATGGTATTATACCTCACATAATCTTGGTCTCTGCCCATATAATTAGAATGTACATTCTAGAAGAGATACTGATCAATTTAGTTAGACTGATCCACTGCAAAATAAATGATATAAACACACCTCTATCTTTCATATATTTGCAATCAATCTGCTGTAAGGACGGCTACAGGACATTAATTCCACCAAGATCATCTACGAAGGAATGCTATTACAAGAAAGCAGCATCCATCATCAAGGACCCACACCACCCAGGCCGTGCTCTCTTCTCGCTGCTGCTATCAGGAAGGTGGTGCAGGGGCCTTAGGTCCCACACCACTGGGTTCAGGAACAGTTATTGCCCTTCAACCATCACGCTCCTGAACTACTGTGGATAACTTCACTCACCCCAACACCAAACTGATTCCACTCACTTTCAAAGATTCTACAACTCATGTTCTCATTATTTACTTACTATTTCCTTTTTTTTTTGTCTTTGTATAATCTGTCTTCTTTTGCACATTGGTTATTTGCCAGTGCTTGCGTTTAGCTTTTTACTGATTGATTGTGTTTTTTTTGTACTACTGTGAATGCATGCCTGCAAGAAAATGAATCTATGGTGATATGTACACTCTTCGATAATAAGTTTACTTTGAACTTTAATTACCAAAAAAAAACAAGCTAACAGTAAGATGCAACATAAATTGAAATGTTTAGTACCCAGCTAATTCAGTTGGTTTTTAAATCAGATAGCATTAACATACCCCTATCTGGTCAATCATCCTGAAAATGAGCAATCCAAAAACGCACATTCTTTCTACCTCAAAAAACACCAAAGATTAAGCTTTAATGTTTATTTTTAAAAGCAAAAATGTAGACATTTAAGGGAGGGGGATGGAAAAAATGTTGTTAAGTATTAATTCCAGATCCTGGCAAGTGAACAATGCTAACAAATTCAAAAAGCAATGGATTGATACATCAATGTAAATTCCTTCTATAATACTAACATCCCATATCTGTAGGATATCAATGTAGTAAAATCAATGAAGACATGTGACAACACCAATGTTGCCCAACTTCGTAGGCAATTTGTGCGCAATTCTGGGAATAAAATAGTTTGGCCTATTGTGCAGATTCAGTTCTTTGTGCTTTACAAAATTAAACTAAAAGCCAACTACCAAGGGAGATTCCGACCTCTAATTGGTACTAACCCATGATGCTGTATAGCATATTTTAGGCTGCAACCAGATATCATAAATTTCCTAAGAATTTGGAGGCAGTGCCATCCTACCTGCATTCTACTGCAGGTTCAGTACCCCTCACCTGAAATGCTTGGGGCTGGAAGTGTTTCAGATTTTGGAATATATAATGAGGTAGCTTGGGATCAACGTCATTTCCAACGCTGAATTTATGTGCTACTGGTAAGCAGTCTTTGTTGTACACTTGTTGATCACATATATGTACTGATGTAGTGATTCAGCATGTTAGATTTTCATCAGCAATGATCTTGGCAAACTCATGGATTAATTTCTCTGCTGCTTCGTGATCAGCAGACGCTTTATCACCACAAACCTTTAAAAATTTAATGCTGTGCATTAATGTTTTGCAACCTTCCTGCCGAATATTACAATTACCCTCAATTTTCAATTTGTCGTGATAGATCTTTGCTTGTTTCATGTCCATTAAGTGGCATACGTTCACTCCAGTGCTGACGAATCCACTCTTTCAATACACGACTGAGATCTTTATTTTTCACTTTATGCAGTGTTTTTCTATTTTTCATTAACTCCTGTTCATTGCATATGTGAGGTCACTTCACAGAACTGTCTGTGGTGCACAGAGACCTGTGTATCACCTGGGAACCTACCCAGCACCTTGTGGAATTTTCCATTTATGCCATATGACAGATTTCGGAATTTTGGATAAGGGGTTCTCAATCTGTAGTATATTTTTATATGTGGGCTTAGAAGAGAAATAGGTTGGTCATGGCTTGTCTAAGACTATTTTGTTTTAATTTCACCAGTTCACCAGAAGTAAAGTGAGACCTTCCACAGATTGTCCAGCAGAGGGCAATAGAGACTAAATATGCTGTTTCTCCCTCAACCTATTCTTCACCAGAACGAGTATTTTATCGATTCTGTAACTATTGAAAGATACTTTAAAAACTGAAGACAGTAGTCAATTATTATTCTACCACACCCATTTCTTCAGGTATAAAGGCACAGAGTGGTAATAACTTACAACTATTTGAGTGGGTTCTTTAAGGTTAAGGTTGTTTAAAAAAAGCGAGACAGCTGAACACAGTTCTAAATCAACATTTCCAATCATTTCCATTGCGTGACAATGCTGTTTGCAGCAGAGTCTGTCTCATGAGAATAAACTACTCTTAAAATGAAATTATTGTTAAAAGCTTGTGCAAGGTAAATTAGCCAAGGATGAGCAAGGACTTTTGAGTCAATATTTGAGGAATAATTCCACACTGATTCACAATCACTCAAAGTATACATCACCATCAAGTGTACAGTACTGTAGCAGTGCAGTTGATAGCATTGGCAATTTGGTAGCCATAACACAACGTTAAGGAAAGCCAAAGCATAAGCACTCTGAGAAGCAGATGAACTGTCAAACTACAATTGAAAGGATTAACAAAAAATATTATATATAACTGAAAAATAAAAAGGAGGAAAATATATGCTGCAAAGTTTTAGATGCCTTATGGTTGAGAAGAAGAAATTTAGGAAGGATTTTGGCTACTTCAAAACTGGGTGCATCAAAACCAGGCTTCATTTTTCAGGTCCTGGGTCTTGGCTCAAAACGTCAACTATTTATTCATTTCCATAGATGCTGAGCTCCTCCAGCACCATGTGTTACTCTGGATTTTTGGCATTTGCAGTTCCCTTGTGTTTATGTTTCACTTTTCTGGTAACTGTTGAAATGGAAACCATAGGGTAACCCTAACAATGCCAAAACCATTACCTTAGGAAGTACTACATATATTTTGCAGTATTCTACATGTATTAATACATGCTCTTCTTTGAGCTTCACTGAATTAAGCATACATTTGCAAGCATTACATATCTGTATGATACCGCATCACAACTACTTCTTACTGATTACTTCATTGAAACACAGGCAGATCATTCAACTGTTTAGTAGTTCATTTGGATCATAGATTACATCTAGTTTTGAAGCAGCCATTTATTAAAAAGTTCAAAGTAAATTTATTATTAAAGTATATGCATGTCACCAAAAACAACCCTGAGATGTATTTTCTTGCAGGCATACTCAATAAATCCGGAATAGAATAATAACCATAACAGAATCAATGAAAGATTGCACCAACTTCGGCATTCAATCAGTATGTAAAAGACATAAATTTTCAAATACAAAAATAAATAATAAATAAACAAATAAGCTATAAATTTTGAGAAGATGAAGGGCCCTTGAAAGTGAGTCCATAGGTTGTGGGAAGTCAAGTTGAGTTAAGTTATCCACTTTGGTTATAACCCTGCAGATAATATTTTTGTTCAGTATCTCAGTTGTGCTATTTTTTCCAATTCCACTTAATGCTTTAGCCTCTTTAACACCATAATATGGCTAAAAGTTTGTTGATTGATGCATACTTTGGATTTGTTCAAATAAAATGGAGGAAAATATGTGCTGCAAGTTTCTTGATAATGCCTTATGGTTGAGGAGAAGCAGTTCAGGAAGGATCAATATAAAACTGCTTTCAGTTTATTAATGAAAAATCCTTATGATCAACCTAACTTTGACCCATGTTGCACAATACCCATAGTTAGCAATAACCTACTCATCTTAGCCTTGAAATTTAAATTGACCCAGCAACCACTATAGATTTCCAATGCCCATTGCGTAAAAAATTCGTAATCAACCCAGCTCGCTAATTTTCCTTCTGGATGAATCCACCAGTATTTGTCCCAGCAGTAAGCAAAATAATCAGGACATGGCAGGTTAGATAACTAGGGGCTGGGGGGTGGAATGCACTTGGCTGGTCAAAGGGTTCAGAATCAAGACCTTGATAAAGAATGTGGGAGACTTTGCCTCGTGAAGCATAAAGCACATGCAGCTAAATTAACAGGCTTGAAAGAAACAAGAAAGACTGCAGTCACATGTACACATTGATATAATAGCAGGATGTGCATTTATATCTGATAGATTTGTAGAACTGTAGCATTATTAGTGATAAAGAACATGTGTTGTGATCTTAGGGTGTGGCTGTAAGTGCTGCATATTTTCCTTACCCAAGCACTTTCTCTTTGCACAAACTGAAAAAACTGGTTATATTCTGGCATCCTGTATCTTGTGAATTACTAATAGTGAGGAAGCTATATGAGCAGGACACCTGGAACACCTGAAGCAACACACATCAAAGTTGCTGGTGAACGCAGCAGGCCAGGCAGCATCTCTAGGAAGAAGCGCAGTCGACGTTTCAGGCCGAGACCCTTCGTCAGGACTAACTGAAGGAAGAGTGAGTAAGGGATTTGAAAGCTGGAGGGGGAGGGGGAGATGCAAAATGATAGGAGAAGACAGGAGGGGGAGGGATGGAGCCGAGAGCTGGACAGGTGATAGGCAGAAGGGGATACGAGAGGATCATGGGACAGGAGGTCCGGGAAGAAAGACGGGGGGTGGGGTGACCCAGAGGATGGGCAAGAGGTATATTCAGAGGGACAGAGGGAGAAAAAGGAGAGTGAGAGAAAGAATGTGTGCATTAAAAAGAGTAACAGATGGGATACGAGGGGGAGGTGGGGCCTAGCGGAAGTTAGAGAAGTCAATGTTCATGCCATCAGGTTGGAGGCTACCCATACGGAATATAAGGTGTTGTTCCTCCAACCTGAGTGTGGCTTCATCTTTACAGCAGAGGAGGCCGTGGATAGACATGTCAGAATGGGAATGGGATGTGGAATTAAAATGTGTGGCCACTGGGAGATCCTGCTTTCTCTGGCGGACAGAGCGTAGATGTTCAGCAAAGCGGTCTCCCAGTCTGCGTCGGGTCTCACCAATATATAAAAGGCCACATCGGGAGCACCGGACGCAGTATATCACCCCAGTCGACTCACAGGTGAAGTGATGCCTCACCTGGAAGGACTGTTTGGGGCCCTGAATGGTGGTAAGGGAGGAAGTGTAAGGGCATGTGTAGCACTTGTTCCGCTTACACGGATAAGTGCCAGGAGGGAGATCAGTGGGGAGGGATGGGGGGGACGAATGGACAAGGGAGTTGTGTAGGGAGCGATCCCTGCGGAATGCAGGGGGGGGGAGGGAAAGATATGCTTAGTGGTGGGATCCCGTTGGAGGTGGCGGAAGTTACGGAGAATAATATGTTGGACCCGGAGGCTGGTGGGGTGGTAGGTGAGGACCAGGGGAACCCTATTCCTAGTGGGGTGGTGGGAGGATGGAGTGAGAGCAGATGTACGTGAAATGGGGGAGATGCGTTTAACAGCAGAGTTGATAGTGGAGGAAGGGAAGCCCCTTTCTTTAAAAAATGAAGACATCTCCCTCGTCCTAGAATGAAAAGCCTCATCCTGAGAGCAGATGCGGCGGAGACGGAGGAATTGCGAGAAGGGGATGGCGTTTTTGCAAGAGACAGGGTGAGAAGAGGAATAGTCCAGATAGTTGTGAGAGTCAGTAGACTTATAGTAGACATCAGTGGATAAGCTGTCTCCAGAGACAGAGACAGAAAGATCTAGAAAGGGGAGGGAGGTGTCAGAAATGGACCAGGTAAACTTGAGGGCAGGGTGAAAGTTGGAGGCAAAGTTAATAAAGTCAACGAGTTCTGCATGCGTGCAGGAAGCAGCGCCAATGCAGTCGTCGATGTAGCGAAGGAAAAGTGGGGGACAGATACCAGAATAGGCACGGAACATAGATTGTTCCACAAACCCAACAAAAAGGCAGGCATAGCTGGGACCCATACGGGTGCCCATAGCTACACCTTTAGTTTGGAGGAAATGGGAGGGGCAAAAGGAGAAATTATTAAGAGTAAGGACTAATTCTGCTAGACGGAGCAGAGTGGTGGTAGAGGGGAACTGATTAGGTCTGGAATCCAAAAAGAAGCGTAGAGCTTTGAGACCTTCCTGATGGGGGATGGAAGTATATAGGGACTGGACATCCAAGGTGAAAATAAAGCGGTGGGGGCCAGGGAACTTAAAATCATCGAAAAGTTTGATGATCTTGGTGTCCCTATCCCAGACCCTTCCATACCTTCGGGACACTTTCTTCGCCGTCTGTAATGGTCCTACCCGCTATTTCATCCTCCGTCGGATCCACGCCTGCAATCGCCGTTTCTTTGACTTTGTCATGTTAGGCAAAGATCGCAAGATCTTACATCTACGGACTGCAGAGCCTGCCGGCCCCGACGCTAGCAGGCATGAACTTTCGGTTGCGGCCCCTGCCATTGGTCTCGGCGGCTCCAACACCTCAGGACATATTCAAAACCCGGACTCCAGCAACGACCATGGAGACATTCAAAGCGATCGCGCAACCACCAACTGCGACTCCAGCCTTGAACTCCAGGCCGGGTCTTTATGTGCTGCTATTGTGACTCCCGTCTCCCCTTCCCCCACCACCACTCCGCAGCCCCGTCTTCCTCAGATCCCACCGTCAGCTCCTGGGCCCTCAGAGGCTCCATCTTCCTCTCACCCCAACCCTCCCCTCTCCATTGACACCCCCAGCCTCCCCCCTCCCCCCTCTGATCCCAGCTCTCATCCGTGCCGGGTCTTTACCATCCCCTCCGACCTTCAACTGTCGGAGGCAGAACGCTCTGTTCTTAGTAAGGGCCTCACGTTTGTCCCCCTTCGCCCACACCTCAGCGAGTTCCGTGTTCGCCACGATGCGGAACTTTTCTTCCGCCGTCTCCGTCTCCGAGCCTACTTCTTCGGCAAGGACTCTTCCACCCCCACCGATGACCCCTTCTCCCGTCTTCATCCCTCCTCTTCTTCATGGACACCCCGCTCTGGTCTTCTGCCTGCTCTGGATTTCTTTATTGCCAACTGCCGACGGGACATCAACCGTCTCGACTTCACCGCACCTTGTCCCCATTCCAACCTCACTCCTTCGGAACGCTCTGCTCTCCACTCCCTCCGCACTAATCCTAACATTATTATTAAACCCGCTGATAAGGGGGGTGCTGTTGTAGTCTGGCGTACTGACCTCTACCTTGCCGAGGCACAGCGACAACTCGCGGATACCTCCTCTTATTTACCCCTCGATCGTGACCCCACTAAGGAGCACCAGGCCATTGTCTCCCACACTATCAACGACTTTATCCGCTCAGGGGATCTCCCATCCACTGCTACCAACCTTATAGTTCCCACACCCCGCACTTCCCGTTTCTACCTCCTACCCAAGATCCACAAACCTGCCTGTCCTGGCGGACCTATTGTCTCAGCTTGCTCCTGCCCCACCGAACTCGTTTCTGCATACCTCGACACTGTTTTATCACCCCTTGTTCAATCCCTTCCGACCTATGTTCGTGACACTTCTCACGCTCTTAAACTTTTCGATGATTTTAAGTTCCCTGGCCCCCACCGCTTTATTTTCACCTTGGATGTCCAGTCCCTATATACTTCCATCCCCCATCAGGAAGGTCTCAAAGCTCTACGCTTCTTTTTGGATTCCAGACCTAATCAGTTCCCCTCTACCACCACTCTGCTCCGTCTAGCAGAATTAGTCCTTACTCTTAATAATTTCTCCTTTTGCTCCTCCCATTTCCTCCAAACTAAAGGTGTAGCTATGGGCACCCGTATGGGTCCTAGCTATGCCTGCCTTTTTGTTGGGTTTGTGGAACAATCTATGTTCCGTGCCTATTCTGGTATCTGTCCCCCACTTTTCCTTCGCTACATCGACGACTGCATTGGCGCTGCTTCCTGCATGCATGCAGAACTCGTTGACTTTATTAACTTTGCCTCCAACTTTCACCCTGCCCTCAAGTTTACCTGGTCCATTTCTGACACCTCCCTCCCCTTTCTAGATCTTTCTGTCTCTGTCTCTGGAGACAGCTTATCCACTGATGTCTACTATAAGCCTACTGACTCTCACAACTATCTGGACTATTCCTCTTCTCATCCTGTCTCTTGCAAAAACGCCATCCCCTTCTCGCAATTCCTCCGTCTCCGCCGCATCTGCTCTCAGGATGAGGCTTTTCATTCTAGAACGAGGGAGATGTCTTCATTTTTTAAAGAAAGGGGCTTCCCTTCCTCCACTATCAACTCTGCTGTTAAACGCATCTCCCCCATTTCACGTACATCTGCTCTCACTCCATCCTCCCACCACCCCACTAGGAATAGGGTTCCCCCGGTCCTCACCTACCACCCCACCAGCCTCCGGGTCCAACATATTATTCTCCGTAACTTCCGCCACCTCCAACGGGATCCCACCACTAAGCATATCTTTCCCTCCCCCCCTCTCTCTGCATTCCGCAGGGATCGCTCCCTACACAACTCCCTTGTCCATTCGTCCCCCCCATCCCTCCCCACTGATCTCCCTCCTGGCACTTATCCGCGTAAGCGGAACAAGTGCTACACATGCCCTTACACTTCATCCCTTACCACCATTCAGGGCCCCAAACAGTCCTTCCAGGTGAGGCATCACTTCACCTGTGAGTCGACTGGGGTGATATACTGCGTCCGGTGCTCCCGATGTGGCCTTTTATATATTGGTGAGACCCGACGCAGACTGGGAGACCGCTTTGCTGAACATCTACGCTCTGTCCGCCAGAGAAAGCAGGATCTCCCAGTGGCCACACATTTTAATTCCACATCCCATTCCCATTCTGACATGTCTATCCACGGCCTCCTCTACTGTAAAGATGAAGCCACACTCAGGTTGGAGGAACAACACCTTATATTCCGTATGGGTAGCCTCCAACCTGATGGCATGAACATTGACTTCTCTAACTTCCGCTAGGCCCCACCTCCCCCTCGTACCCCATCTGTTACTCTTTTTAATGCACACATTCTTTCTCTCACTCTCCTTTTTCTCCCTCTGTCCCTCTGAATATACCTCTTGCCCATCCTCTGGGTCACCCCCCCCGTCTTTCTTCCCGGACCTTCTGTCCCATGATCCTCTCGTATCCCCTTCTGCCTATCACCTGTCCAGCTCTCGGCTCCATCCCTCCCCCTCCTGTCTTCTCCTATCATTTTGCATCTCCCCCTCCCCCTCCAGCTTTCAAATCCCTTACTCACTCTTCCTTCAGTTAGTCCTGACGAAGGGTCTCGGCCTGAAACGTCGACTGCGCTTCTTCCTATAGATGCTGCCTGGCCTGCTGCGTTCACCAGCAACTTTGATGTGTGTTGCTTGAATTTCCAGCATCTGCAGAATTCCTGTTGTTTGGAACATCTGAAGCCATTTTGGCTTCAACACAAGAATAACCTGTTCCTTTTCCATTTTAAATCTCTTCTGTGTGCAATTTTTTTCATTTGGAGGAATGGGTGAAAGGAAGTGTAGTTTATATGATCACAGAAACACACAGCAAATTCCCATGCAGAAAATACACATACATACACGTCTGTCACACCCATAAAAACCTTCCATGCAAGTCTCCTCCCAGCTTTTTCCTAAATATATACTGGTATGATCTATCACCTATTGAACAAGGCTTTTTGTGCAAGAAAGATTTTTTTTTTCCTGAGTTTGCTTCTGATATTCCATACAACCATGCATTTACTCTTTAAGGAACATGTCAAAAATTGATTCTGTTCAGTATCACATTTGATGTGCACAGTGGAGGTAGAGGAGACAAGTGCTTACAACAATGATCTGACACAATTATGACAGTACATGCAGAAAATACAAAAGAGAAAAGATGTCAAAAATGACAAACTTCAGTCAAATCTTCCACAGTATAGAACTGAATTCAGGGAAACAAAGTAAGCAACCAAGGCTCTCCTTGTGGTCAAATTCCACCCTCTTAATGCTCCTATGGTAAACTAGAAAATCCAACATTAAACAGAACTATTTAATGATTTTGTGTTTCATAAATTAATATTTTCTGAAAAGATGTTTATTTTTATTTGTACATTAAAAAATAGTGGATTTTGTCAAAAATATGATTCTTTGGATAAATTAAGAGTTTAGAAACTTAGCTTGTTATAAAGACAGAAAAGATAATCGAGGAATTTTCCTCAACCTGCATGAGGCATGCCATTTTATTACTTTAATAGTATTTAATATTTAGCATACTACAATATTATCATTGTGATTAATTAGACAACCTACAACTAATTTTGAAATTTATTTTTCAAATTGATCAAGTGCGTAATAAACAGACCAGTGAACAAAACAGTCTTGGATTGAAAACAGCATTTATTCCAATCCAATGTTACCAAATAATTACTTCAAGCAGGGAGCACATCAAGAAAATTCTAACTAAAAGGTTAACAAAATTAATACAGAAATATTGCCATTCTTCCCCAAAATTACTACACAACTGCTTGGCAATCAGACATTACTCTTGTAATAATTAATATTCTTAGTATGGATATCATGAACAATTCTAATCTTATTCAATTCCTCAAAGGACTATGACTAAGAAAGCTGTAGATGACATGAAATTAGGAGATGTTGTTGATAGCGAAGAAGGTTATCGTGGATTATAACAGGGGTCTTAATTATTTTGTGAAGTGGGGCAAGGAGTGGACTTCAGTACCGGGAGGTATGAGAGGATGTATCTTGGAACAACAAACCAGCATAGGACTTATACTATGAATGGTAGGGCACCAAGGAGTGTAGTGTAACAGAGGGACTTGGGAGTACAAGTGCATAGTTTGTTGTAAGAGGCATTACAGGTCGACAGAGTGGTGACAAAAGCATTTAATAACATGATGATCTTCTCCAATCAGGGTACCAAATGCAGGCATTGGGACACTAAATCGCAGTTGGTACAAGTAGTTAGTGAGGCTGCACTTGGAGTACTGTGTACAGTTTTGATTACCCTGTTACAGGAAAATTGTGGTTGAACTGGAAAGAATGCAGAAAAGGATGTTGCCAGGTCTAGAGGGTCTAAGTTATAGGAGGAAGTTGGCCAGGCTAGATCTTTATTCCTTGGAATGTAGGAGAATGAGGGGTGACCTCACAAAAATGTTTAAGATTATGAGATCTATGGAGAAGGAGGAAAGTAACAGTCTTTTCCCCAGGGTAAGGGAGGCCAAAACTAAGGGCAGAGATTTAGGATGAGAGGGAAAAGATTTAAAAGAGATGAGGGACAACTTCTTCATGTAGAGGGTGGGGGATATATGGAACGAGCTGCCAGAGGAAGTGATAGAAGTACTTGGACAGGTACGGGAGATTTCTGCCAAATGTGGGAAATTAGATTAGATTACAAGGATACACAGTCCTCTTTTATTGTCATTTAGTAATGCATGCATTAAGAAATGATACAATGTTTCTCCAGAATGATATCACAGAAACACATGACAAACTAACTGACTAAATTGCAATTAGCTGAATGGATATCGTGGTCAGCATTGATTCACCAAGCTGTAAGGCCAGTATCTGTGCTGCATTGTTCTATGTCTCTAATCAGAATTATTATACCTCACATAGTGACTTGCTAACAGGTAAAATATAGAATTCTTGAACAGTTATTTTTGCTTGGGAAGGCACTTGGTATTGAGGACCTTACAGCAATGGACTGCAATTAATAGCTACACTCAGGCATTGCTGTGGATCAACAGCCTGCATGCCTAGTGAACTGCCTGTGTTGCAATGTATATACTACAGTTTACATATGTGAAATAGGTGATATATACAAGATTATTACTAGTCTCCCATACAATGGTGGTGGAGAGCTGCCATTTTAATTCACTGCTGTTTGTGTTCAGAAGGTACTTTCATCATGTAGTTGCAGTGAGCTCCAGAGTTTTCACCCAATAATGTAGAAAGACGCCTTCACTCCAGAGGGGTGCAAAGTTAAGCACCATAAACATTGGAAAATATTAAGTAACACAGGAAATTTTCAGAGAAACTCAAGACGAGCAGTCAATGAGAATTCAGGCAAGCTTCATCGGCATGACTTAGGGCAAATTAGGTAAGCTTAGGAGAAAGAACAAAAACAAATGGGAAAGTGACAGAAAGGTGCTGTGGAGCAAACACGCCACCATGGATGAGATAAATGGCCTGGTCCATTCTGCACTTGAGTTCTATGTGACAGATAATATGCACAGAGCCTAATTACCCTTTCAATCTAAACTGATAGCTCCCTGCAAAGAAACAAAGTTTCAAGAAATGCCGACCTCTGCCTCCGCAGATGCTGCCTGACCTGTAGCAGTTTATTGTTTTTGTACCATCAGAGGTTTATTCTCATACAGACATACAGTATATTTCCATTATTAATATCCAAAATCTCTGGAAGGTGCTCAAAGTTTCAATGCTCCAGCTGTTCTGTACTTTTTCTCCTACATGCAACTCAAGATTAATTGTAAAACACTATTACAGCTAATAAAGTGACCTCAGAGCTTGTCAGGTTTAAATTTATAAGCTGGCCCAACAAGACAGTGTTGAAGCCTGAGGAAATACCTCAAAGGGTTCTGCACTTACTTCAAGCCAGGGACATCCAGAAGATTTGTTAGTCCTGTCCAGTTAATGGCAAGTAACTGTTAATTAAAAACAGGAAAAATTATTCTCAGTGTGCAACTTTGAAAAAAATGCTCAGCTTGCAAAGATTGATTAAAAGTAGGCCTTGAACTTATACCAGAAGATAATTCATTTCTTTTCCATTTTATTTAAGGTATTTTATGTATTTATTTCAAAATAAATTAAAGGATTTTCAGAAATAAAGTAACATTTAATTTACAAACTAAGAAAGGCTCCAAGGGCCAGAAGGGCCTATTTTGTGCTGCATCTCAACAAAAGAAAATTTAAAAATTTTTTGAGCTGCTTGAAAATCATTTGCACCAAAAGATGAATTAAACATTTAAATGACTTTTCTCTAAGTTTTATGTCATTTTGAGTTCACTGGTATGGCTGCTTTCAAAAATGCTTTAATCATCATAATGCATGCTGATAAACACTGAAGGATGAGTTACTCTGATGCAAGAATTGCACATTTATCGAGCAAAAAAATTGATCCCTGAAAAGTAAAGGCAACTATAGACAGGCTGCAATTTAAATTCTTGACAACGAGACATTGGCTACTGAAAATGAAATTATGCAAAGATTTCAGCCTAGAAATTACATGGCACCTCCAGGAGTATATCAATCGGCTTTGAGGAGCCACCTTTTTGTTATGGGCCCTCTTACTGAATGTACTTTCATATGCTGCATATTACAAAGAGTGAAAAGAAAAATAGCAGGTATGCCGCGGTGGGTCCGGCTCATGCTATAGCAGAGTAAAGAGACACCCAATAGTAGGGCTGAGACAAGTACTATTGGTGGAAGAGGTTGGGAATATTATGTTGGCGCCGGAAACTTGGCAACATTCGCAGGCTGTCCCCAGCACAATCCCTGGACTGTGTTGGTCATTGATGCAAACAACACACTTTACTGTATGTTTTGATGCGCATGTGACAAGTTAATCTTTAATCATATCAGAGGGTCAGTGGATAGGCAAGAATCACGAGCTAGTTAGATGAGACGGGAGGGAAGGAAAGGGGGAGGGAGTGAAGTGGTGAACTTATCCAACTTATCTTTCAAAAAGCACGACTTCAGAGCTATTAAAAACTTCAGAGATTGCTGGAAAACAGGTGTGCCCCAGAATATCATTACTGTACCTAATTTGCTTGGCAGTGCTCCAAAATATTTCCAGTGTGCTGCAATTCAACCCTGAAATGAGCATAACTGTAATACACTGCAGAAGTAAGCATATTGTGTAAGCAGTGCACTAAATCTGAGTTTCTACACCAAGTACTTTGTAAAATAATCACATGTGGAAAGAGTGTGGCCAGATGAAGATAAAAAGATTAGGAAGTGAGTAAGATTAAGAAATAAAGTCAGGGGTAATTGGAAACTCAGGGTCATTCCTGACGTGTTTTGCAAAATGATCACCCAGTCTGCATTTGGTTTCTTGCATGCAGGGAAAACCACACTGGGACCACCAAATAAAACTAACTTCAATTAAAACTGCAAGTCCATGTGAATTAATGCCTCATCTGAACAGACGCCAGACAAACAGACACTGGTTGACCTTCCGACTATCTTCAGCATTTTCTATTTTATTTGAGATTTGCAGTGAAGCAAGAATAGACTAGTACAATATTCAAATAGAACATTGCTGGTCTATGACCTCAGGTCTACTTTTCTTGCATTAACTCTACTACTCTCTCACTCTCTCTCTCCTGACAGTGAATTAGAGTCATAGAAAAGTGCAAGCACAGAAACAGGCCCTTCTACCCATCTAGTCCATGCTGAAGCATTTAAACTGCCTACTTCAATTGACCCGCACTGGGATCATAGCCCTACCATCCATGTACCTATCCAAACTTCTCTTAAACATTGAAATCAAGCTTGCAAGGTCCACTTGTGCTGGCAGCTTGTTCCACACTCTCATGACCCTCTGAGTGAAGAAATTTCCACTCATGTTCCCCTTAAATTTTACACCTTTCACCCTTAAGCCATAACCTCTGTTGCAGTCCCACCTAAACTCAGTGGAAAAAAGCCCACTTGCATTTACCCTGTCTATACCCCTCATAATTTTGTATAACTCCATCAAAACTCCTCTCAATTTTCTACATTCCAGGGCATTAAGTCCTAACCTATTCAATCTTTCCTCATTACTCAGTTCCACCAGACCCAGCAACATCCTTGTAAATTTTCTCTCTACTTTCAATTTTATTTACAACTTTCCTGTAGGTAGGTGACCAAAACTTCAAATAAGGCCTCGTTAATGACTTGTATAACTTCAACATAACATTGCATTTCCTGTACTCAATACTTTGATTTATGAAGGCCAATGTGCCAAAAGCTTTCTTTATGATGCTATCTACCTATGATGGCACATCAATGAATTATGGACCTTTATTCCCAATTTGTTCTACCACACTCCTCAGTGCCCTACTCTGTCTTACTGTGTAAGACCTACTCTGGTTGATCCTACTGAAGTGCAACACCTTGCACTTCTCTGCATTAAATTCTATCTGCCATTTTTCAGCCTATTTTTCCAGCTGGTCCCTCCGCAAGCCATGATAGCCTTCTTCACTGTCCACTACACCCTAAATCTTGATGTCATCTACAAATTTGCTGATCCAGTTAACTACATTATCATCCAGATCATTGATATAGATGTCCAGATTGTTGATATAAATGACAAACAACAACATACTCAGCACCGACCCCTGCAGCTCTCCAGTAGTAACAGGCCTGACTATCAGGCTTCTCCCAAAAAGCCAATGTCTAACTCAATTTACTACCTCATCTTGAATGCCAAGTGACTGAACCTCCCTGACTAACCTTGCATGTGTGACGTTGTCAACTGCTAAGCAAAAGTCCACATAGACAACATCTACTGCCTTGCCTTCATCAACTTTCCTGATAACTTCCTCGAAAAATTACCAGGCATGAAGCGATGCTAACTATCCTTAATCAGTCCATGTCTATCCAAAAACTTACATATTCGGTCCCTCAGAATACCTTCCAATAACTTTCTTACCACTGATGTCAGGCTCACTGGCCTATAGTTTCCTGGTTTTATCCTGCAATCCTCTGGTACCTCACCTGTTGTTAAGGATGATTTAAATATCTCTGCTAAGGCCCTGGCAATTTCTGTACTTGTCTCTCACAAGGTCCAAAGGAACACTTTGCCAGGCCCTGGGGATTTATCCATCCTAATTTGCCTCAGGACACCGAACACCTCCTCCTTTGTAATCTGAACAGGGTTCATGAAGTTGATGCCCCTTTGCCTCACTTCTATAGATTTTGGGTCCATCTTCTGACTAAATACAGATGCAAAAAAATTTATTTGAGATCTCCCCGATCTCTTCTACCTCCACACATGGATTACCATTCTGATCGTCCAGTGTACCAACTTTGTCCCTCGCAATCCTTTTGCTCTTAACATTTCTGTAGAATCCCTTCATTTTCTCTGGATTTCTTAAGTGTTTTCTTGCATTTCTTACGCTCCACAAGCACCTAGTTTGTTCCTACCTGCCTATACCTGCTATGCATCTCCTTTTTTTTCTTAACCATGGCCTCAACAGCTCTTCAAACCAAGATTCCCTATATTTACTTTGAAAGTAATGGCACTGCGATCACTAGATGCGGTGTTCCCCTACAGAAACTTCTGTCACCTCCTCTGTCTCATTCCCTAATAGGAGATCTTGTGTCACACACTCTCCCTATTTGGGACTTCTGTGTACTGATAGAGGAAACGTTTCTGAAGACATTTGACCAACTCTGTCCCATCTCATCTTTTTACACTTTGGGAGCCCAAGTCAAGATGTGGAAAGTTAAAATCACCTATGATCACAACCTTCTGTTTCTTGCAACAGTCTGCGAGCTCTGCAAAATTGTTCCTCTAAATCCCTTGAATTGAGTGGTCTGTAATATAGCCCCATTAACGTGGTCAAACCTTTCTTATTTCTCAATTCAAGCAATAATGCCTCAAGACCAGTTCTCCAGTCTGTCTTGACCAAGCAACATCATGACATTCTCCCTGACTAGTAACGTCACCCCTCCTTCTTTGACCTTCAGCTTGTACGGGAGAGTGAGGATATAATTGATCAAAGTTACGACAGAAATAGTCACCCCGAAGTTGCAGGAGACAAGTAGCTGGGTGTCCGTCAGGAGAAATGGAAATAAGCAGCAAGAGCAGAACATCCCTGTGGCCATTCCACTCAAAAACAAGTATACCGCTTTGGATACTTTTGTGGGGGATGACCTCCTGGGGGAATGCCATGGCGACTGGGTTACAGGCACTGAGCATGGGTCCGTGGTGCAGAAGGGCAAGAGAGAAGAAGGGAGCAGTAGTGTTAGGGGACTCGATAGTGAGGGGAACAGACAGGAGTCTTGGTGGATGTGAATGGGACACCCGGATGGTATGTTGCCTCCCAGGTGCCAGGGTCAGGGATGTCTCAGATCACGTCCACAACATGTTGGCAAGGGAGGAGCAGCCAGATGTCTTGGTACATATTGGTACCAATGACATAAGAAGGAAAAGCAATGAGGTCCTGAAAAGGGAATTTAGAGAGCTAAGTAGAAAGCTGAGAAGCAGGACCTCCCAGGCAGTAATTTCTGGATTGCTGCCTGTGCCACACACCAGTTGAGGGTAGAAACAGGATTATTTGGCAGATAAATGCAGGGCTGAGAAGCTGGTGAAGGTGACAGGGCTTCAGGTTCTTGGATAATTGGGATCTCTTCTGGGGGAGGTATGATCTGTTCAAAAGTGACGGGTTGCACCTGAACCCGAGGGGGACCAATATTCTCGCAGGCAGGTTTGTTAGAGCTGTTGGGGAGGGTTTAAACTAACTTAGCAGGGGGGTGAGAACCAGAATGAAGGGACTCAGGAAAGGACAGATGGTAAAAAAGTAAAGATGGCGTGCAGTCAGGTTGTCAGGAAGTGCAGGCAGGTGATGGGACTTAGTTGCAGCCAACAGGCTGAGTATCAAATCATTAGGGATGCAGAGTCAGAAAGGACAGCAAACATGGTACTCAAGGTGTTCTATCTAAATGCACATAGTATAAGAAATAAGGTGGATGATCTTGTTGCAATAGTACAGATTGTCAGGTATGATGTTGTGGCCATCACTGAATCGTGGCTGAAGGATGGTTGTAATGGGGAACTGAATGTCCAAGGTTACACGTTATTTTGGAGGGATAGTAAGGTCAGCAGAGTGGGGTAGTGTGGCTCTACTGGTAAAGAATGGCATCAAATCAGTAGAAAGATGTGACACAGGATCAGAAGATGTTGAATCCTTGTGGGTTAAGAAACCACAGGGATAAAAGGACATTGATGACAGTTATATACAGGCCTCCAACAGTGGCTAGGAGGTGGACCACAGGTTACAACAGGAAATAGAAAAGGCGAGTCAAAAGGGCAACGTTATGGTAGTCATGGAAGATTTTAACATGCAGGTCGATTGAGAAAAATCAGGTTGGTAATGGATCTCAAGAGAGTGTTTGTTGAATGCCTAAGAGATAGAGCCATTTGTCGTTGAGTCTACTAAGGGATTAGCTATACTGGATTGGATGTCATGTAATGAACTAGCGGCGATTAGGGAACTTAAGGTAAAAGAACCCTTAGGAACCAGTGATTACAATATGATTGAGTTCAGTCTGAAATGTGATAGGGAGAAAGTAAAGTCTGAAGTAGCAGTATTTCAGTGGAGTAAGGGAAATTACAGTGGTATGAGTGAGAAGTTGACCAAAGTAAATTGGAAGGAGCTGCTGGCAGGGATTCAGTAGAGCAGCAATGGTGTGCGTTTCTGGGAAAAATGAAGAAGGTGCAAGACATACGTGTTCCAAAAATGAAGAAACACTCAAATGGTAAAATAGTACAACCGTGGTTGACAAAGGAAGTCAAAGCTATTGTAAAAACAAAAGAAAGGGCATACAACAAAGCAAAAATTTGTGGGAAGATAGAGGATTAGGAAGTTTTTAAAAACCTACAGGAGCAACTAAAAAAAAATCATTAGAAGGGAAAAGATGAAATATGAAAGCAAGCTAGCAAATAATAGCAAAGTGGATAGTAAAAGTTTTTTCAAGTATGCTAAAAATAAAAGAGAAATAAGAGTGGATACAGGACCACTAGAAAAAGAGGCAGGAGAAATAATAATGGGGGACAAGGAGATGGCTGCTGAACTAAATGAGTATTTTGCGTCAGTCTTCACTGTGGATGACACTAGCAGTATGCCTGATGTTGTAGTGTGTGAAGGAAGCGAAGTGGGTGCAGTTATTGTTACAACAGAGAAGGTACTCAAAAAGCTGAAAGACCCAAAGATACAGAAGTCACCTGAACCAAATGAACTGCATCCTAGGGTTCTGAAAGAGGTAGCGTTAGAGATTGTGGTGGTATTAGAAATGATCTTTTAAAAATCACTGGACTCTGGCATAGTGCCAGAGGACTGGAAAATTGCAAACGTTACTCCACTCTTTAAGAAAGGAAGCAAGGCAACAGAAAGGAAATTATAGACCAGTAAGCCTGACCTCAGTGGTTGGGGAGATGCTGGAGTCAATTGTTAAGGATGGGGTGATGGAGTACTTGGTGACACAGGACAAGGTAGTACAAAGTCAGCATAGTTTCCTTCAAGGAAAATCCTGTCTGACAAACCTGTTGGAATTCTTTGAGGAGTTTACAAGTAGGATAGATAAAGGGGATGCAGTGGATGTTGCATACTTGAACTTTCAGAAGGCCTTGACAAGGTGCCACACATGAGGCTGCTTACCAAGTTAAAAGCCCATGGTATTACAGGAAAGTTACAAACATGGTTAGAGCATTGGCTGATTGGTAGGATGCAGCGAGAAGGAATAGAAGGATCCTTTCCTGGTTGGCTGCCAGTGACTTGTGCTGTTCCGCAGGAGTCGGCGTAGGGACCACTTCTTTTTATGCTGTATATAAATGATTTAGATGATGGAATCGGTGGCTTTGTTGTCACTTTTGCAGATGATACGAAGATTGGTGGAGGGGCAGGTAGTGTTGAGGAAACAGGCAGGATGCAGAAGAACTTGGACAGATTAGGAGAATGGGCAGGAAAGTGGCAAATGAAATACAATCTTGGAAAATGCATGGCCATTCACTTTGGTAGTAGAAATAAATGTCCGGACTATTTTCTAAACAGGGAGACTATCCAGGCATCTGAGATGCAGAGGGACTTGGGAGTTCTTGCGCAGAACACCCTAAAGGTTAACTTGCAGGTTGAGTTGGTGGTGAGGAAGACAAATGTCATGTTAGCATTCATTTCAAGAAGTCTAGAATACAAGAGCAAGGATGTGATGCTGAAGCTTTATAAGGCACTGGTGAGGACTCACCTTGAGTATTGTGAACAGTTTTGGGCCCCTCATCTTAGAAAAGATGTGCTGGCATTGGACAGGGTCCAGAGAAGGTTCACAAAGATGATTCCAGGAATGAAAGGGTTATCATATGACGAACGTTTGATGGCTCTGGGTCTGTACTCGCTGGAATTCAGAAGGATGAGGGGGGGATCTCGTTGAAACCTTTCGAATGTTTAAAGGCCTAGATAGAGTAGATGTGGAAAGGATATTTCCCATGGCGGGGGAGTCTAGGACAAGAGGGCACAGCCTCAGGATAGAGGGGCATCCATTTAAAACAGAGATGTGGAGAAATTTCTATAGCCAGAGGGTGGTGAATTTATGGAATTTGTTGCCACATGGAGCTGTGGAAGCCAGGTCGTTGGATGTATTTAAGGCAGAGATTGATAGGTTCTTGATTGGACATGGCATCAAAGGTTACGGGGAGAAGGCTGGGAACTGAGGTTGAGGAGGAGATAGAGAAAAGAATCAGCCATGATTGAATGGCGGAACAGACACGATTGGCCAGATAGCCTAATTCTGCTCCTATATCTTATGGTCTTTTTTCCCCAATAGTCAGAGGGAACTTGAGGAGCAGATGTGTTGAGAAATTGCAGGTAGTTGTAGTGTAGTGCACATGGGAGATTTCAGTTTTCCCAGTATTGAGTGGGCCACCTACTCTGGGTCTGGATAAGGTGCAACTTGTGTAGTGTGTTGAAGACAGTTTTCTTACTCAAGGTGTTGAGGAACCTACATGGGAAGGCGCAATATTGAACATTCTTGAGGAACGAAGTAGGCCTAGCAACCAAAGTGGCAGCTGGGGAGCACTTTGGGTCCAGTGGTCACATTCTATTAGTTTTTAAATAGTTACGGAAAAAGATAAAACAGGTCCACAGGTTAGCTAGAGTTGACTGGGTGACCACTTAAAGGCAAAGGAACAGCTAGCAAGCGGCAGGCTTTTAAAAGAGTCATATTATAAGCCCAGGGGTAGCATGTCCCTGTTAGGCTGAAGGGTGGGCATACCCAGCTGACAAGAGATAGAGGCTCTGATAAGGAAAGAGAAAGCATACATTGCTTTTATGCAGCTGTGTACAAATGAATCCCTCAACAAAGATAACAAGTTTATGTGCAGGCAGGGTGATAAAATAATCCCAGGGGGTTCTTCAAATATATTAGCAGTAAAAGGGTGACTAGGGAGAGATTAGGCCATCTTAAAGATACCCTTTGTGTGCAGCTGCAGCAGATGGCTAAAATTTTTAAACATCTATTTCCCCTCGCTATTTACTAAGGAGAACATCATGGATGGCAAAGAAATTAGGATAATAAGTAGTGAGGTCTTGGAATATATACACATTGCAAAGAAAGGGGCAATTCTGCTTTGAGGCACATTAAGATGGGCAAATGCCCAGGACCTGACCAAGTGCATCCCCTTATGAGCGGCCAAGGAAGAAACTAGGGAGGCCCTTATAGAGATAGTTGCTTTGTCGTTAGCCATTGATCAAAAAAAAGTTTTTCTTTTGCAGAGTTAACTAAGATGAAGATATGTCAGTGGATATTGTTTACTTGAACTTCGGTGAGGCTTCTGACAGGTTCTCACTTTGCAGGTTGATCTGGAAGATTAGGTACAGGGATACAGAATTGGAGCAATGATTGGAAGTAGAGGATGATGGCCGAAGGTTGATTCTCTAACTGTGGCTACACATATAAAAGTTGCTGGTGAACGCAGCAGGCCAGGCAGCATCTCTAGGAAGAGGTGCAGTCGACGTTTCAGGCCGAGACCCTTCGTCAGGACTAACTGAAGGAAGAGTGAGTAAGGGATTTGAAAGTTGGAGGGGGAGGGGGAGATCCAAAATGATAGGAGAAGACAGGAGGGGGAAGGATGGAGCCAAGAACTGGACAGGTGATTGGCAAAAGGGATATGAGAGGATCATGGGACAGAAGATCCGGGAAGAAAGACAAGTGGGGCGGGGGAGACCCAGAGGATGGGCAAGGGGTATATTCAGAGGGAGAAAAAGGAGAGTGAGAGAAAGAATGTGTGTATAAAAATAAGTAACAGATGGGGTACGAGGGGGAGGTGGGGCATTAGCGGAAGTTAGAGAAGTCGATGTTCATGCCATCAGGTTGGAGGCTACCCAGACGGAATATAAGGTGTTGTTCCTCCAACCTGAGTGTGGCTTCATCTTTACAGTAGAGTAACTACTGCTGCATTCACCAGCAACTTTTATGTGTGTTGCTTGAATTTCCAGCATCTGCAGAATTCCTGTTGTTTGCGCTCTAACTGTGGCTAGTGGGATGCCTCAGGGGTGAATGCTGGGACCTCTATTATTCATTACTATGCAAATAATTTGAATGCAAATATGCATGGTACGAGTAACAAGTTTGCTGATCATGCTAAATTAGGGCAACTCATTTATAGTAAAGCAGGCTGCTGTGAATTAGAAAGAGATCTTGATCACTTGGAGAGATAAGGCTCAGGAATGGCAAATAGATTTCACCTTAGATAAGCGTGAGGTGATGCATTTTGAACATTCAAATAGGACAGGAACTAAACAGTGAATGGCAGGTCAATGACTAACATTGTAGAACAGAGGGACCTAGGAGATTCTGTGGACGTGTAAAAGACAAGCAGATGAGATGTTGCCTCCAACTGTGCCACAGTCAGGGATGTCTTGGATGGAGTCTTGGGCATTCTAAAGGGAGAGGGTGAACAGCCTTAACACAATCTCTAAGGAGCTGCAGCTTGACGCACTTCTTGCAGTTGTTATCAGAGAGACTGGAGATCTCCCAGAGTTCTCACACTGCACACAAAGAATATACCTCTAACACTGGATCCATTCACAATGCACGAGATATTTAATAATGGACAAAGAGAAATAAAACTTAGTAGAAACTTAAAGCTTCAACCTGTCTTTGCTGAAGCCTATTGAACCAAAGCATCTCACTCTAACCCTGGCCCTCCCAGACAATTGCCACTCCGCCTATAACTCGCTTCTTTTTATTGGCTCTTGCTATGTTACTAATAACCCAAGCAATCTTTTGCTCCGCAGACAAAGCTCAACGAGACCTGCTTGGTTTTTGTACATATTGGTACCAACAGCACAGGTAACAGAAAGGATGAGGTCCTGAAGAAAAAATATGGAGAGTTAGAAAGCTGAAAAGCAGAACCTCTCTGGATTCCTGCCTGTTCCACATGTCAGTGAGGGTAAAATAGGATTATTTGGCGGATGAATGCATGGCTGAAGCATTGGTGCAGGGGGCAGGGTTTCAGATTTCTGGATTATTGGCAGAGGGATGGGAACCGGAATGATAGAGTTGAGGATGGAGCAGTTGGCATGTAGTTAAGCAGATGCAATGCGTAGTGCGACTGTGATGAAGGTCAGGTAGGCGATAGGGTAAAGTTGGATTCACTAATGAGTTGAAGTATAATGGGGGCAAAATCAAAAAGAGTGATGGAAACAGGAATGAAGGTGTTATATTTGAATGGACACAGTACACAGAATAAAGTAAATGATCTTGCAGCACTGTTAGAGATTGGTAGGTACTGTATAGTGTTGTGGTCATCAGAGTCGTGACTGAAAGAAGATCATAGATGGGATTTTAACATCCAAGGATACACATTATATCAAAAGGACAAGCATATAAACAGAGGAGGTACGTTGGCTCTGCTTGTAAAAAATGAAGTAAGATCCTTAGAAAGAGGTTTATATAGTGCAGAGAAGATGGAGAATCCTTGTGGACAGAGTTAAGAAACTGCAAGGGGAAAAAGAACCTGATGGAAGTTATATGCAGAACTCTGACTAGCAGCCAAGATTTGGAATATAAATTACCACGCGAGTTAGAAAAGACATGTGAAAAGAGCAATATTACAATAGCCATGGGGGATTGGGGATTTCAATATGCAGGTAGATTGGGAAAATCAGGTTGGTGCTGGATCGCAAGACAGTTAATATGTAGAATGTCCACAAGTTAGCTTTTTAGAGCAGCTTGTGATTGAGCCCACTAAGAAAAAGGCAATTCTGGATTGGGTGTTATGAAATGAACAGATTTGATTAGGGAGCTCAAGGTAACGGAACGCCTAGGAAGCAGTGATCATAATATGATAGAGCTCACCTTGCAATTTGGGAGGGAGAAGCTAAAGTCGGATGTGTCTGTAGTACATTGGAGTAAAGGGAATTATAGAAGCATGACACAGAAGAGCTGCTGAAGTTGATTTGAAGGGGACTTTAGCCAGGTTGATGCCAGCCATTTTGATAGGTACAGAGGGGAAGGCCTCGGAGGATTATGGGCCAAACACAGGTACACATTCGGCAAGATGATGGCACAACTGGTTGCAGTGGCTTCTATGGGGTCAACAAAAGATGCTACCGTTCTACTTACATATACATCTAATGATTGCAAGATCCTGCTGTACCTTAAGAACTCAAAGGACTGCATGTCTACACCATCAGCGAGTTGCTCCCTGGCAGAGATAGTGAAAGTGCTGTGCAACATGCTGCTGCCTGGGTCAATGGAGGTTTACAGTCAGATAGTGAGTAGCTGTCATGGTTGCTTTTCAGGGGATTGCAAGACCCCTTTGGACATTGTTAATCAGGTACGCCGCAATGTAGGAGCCCTAGCCATCAGTCGCAGCGAAAGCTAGGCGTGAAGCCATGGTGTTGCCTGTTTGCAGCCACCCAGAGTGAGGGGTCAAAGTCGTTGCGCTTCACCGAGGGTGGTGTGACACTGTGCCCAGATGGAGTCGGATCTGCCTTCCCAATGTTTCACTTGGCAGAAGCCAAGTTCTGTTGTTGTAGATGACTGCAGATTTTTTTTTAAGAGGCATTCAATGGATTCAGGACTCAAGCTGCAGGGCCGCTTGCATTTCAGCCGCTGGAGGAGAGGGCCGGCGTAGCACAGTTGTGACTGAAGATTTAAAATAGACTAAGGGGTCTGGACTATGTACATATTTATTTGTCTGGTTGTGTTTTTACTAATATTCTACAAGGGCTTGCATATGTGGGGAGTGGGCCTCAAAGCCACGGATTTGCCTGGCAAGCATCAGGGGCCAGTCTGTGGGCTGGGTGTGTGCACCATATATACACACATATTCTGCATCGTTGTGTTTTTACTGATATCGTATATGGGTTTATTGACTTGCATGCAACAAGCTGCATCGGCGCAGGGGGTGGGGGAAGTGGCTTCAAGACTCCTATTACGTGACTGTGATCTTGTGTGTGCTTACTCTGTGTGACTATTGGTAATGTGTCTTTGCACCTTGACCCTGTAGCAACAATGTTTCATTTGGCTGGATTCATGAGTATTCATTTTAAACGCAAACAACAGGAATTCTGCAGATGCTGGAAATTCAAGCAACACACATCAAAGTAGCTGGTGAACGCAGCAGGCCAGGCAGCATCTATAGGAAGAGGCGCAGTCGACGTTTCAGGCCGAGACCCTTCGTCAGGACTAACTGAAGGAAGAGTGAGTAAGGGATTTGAAAGTTGGAGGGGGAGGGGGAGATGCAAAATGATAGGAGAAGACAGGAGGGGGAGGGATAGAGCCGAGAGCTGGACAGGTGATAGGCAAAAGGGGATACGAGAGGATCATGGGACAGGAGGTCCGGGAAGAAAGACGGGGGTGGGGGTGACCCAGAGGATGGGCAAGAGGTATATTCAGAGGGACAGAGGGAGAAAAAGGAGAGTGAGAGAAAGAATGTGTGCATAAAAAAGAGTAACAGATGGGGTACGAGGGGGAGGTGGGGCCTAGCGGAAGCTAGAGAAGTCAATGTTCATGCCATCATACAGCTATCTGGACTATTCCTCTTCTCACCCTGTCTCTTGCAAAAACGCCATCCCCTTCTCGCAATTCCTCCGTCTCCGCCGCATCTGCTCTCAGGATGAGGCTTTTCATTCTAGGACGAGGGAGATGTCTTCATTTTTTAAAGAAAGGGGCTTCCCTTCCTCCACTATCAACTCTGCTGTTAAACGCATCTCCCCCATTTCACGTACATCTGCTCTCACTCCATCCTCCCACCACCCCACTAGGAATAGGGTTCCCCCGGTCCTCACCTACCACCCCACCAGCCTCCGGGTCCAACATATTATTCTCCGTAACTTCCGCCACCTCCAATGGGATCCCACCACTAAGCACATCTTTCCCTCCCCCCCTCTCTCTGCATTCCGCAGGGATCGCTCCCTACACAACTCCCTTGTCCATTCGTCCCCCCCATCCCTCCCCACTGATCTCCCTCCTGGCACTTATCCGTGTAAGCGGAACAAGTGCTACACATGCCCTTACACTTCCTCCCTTACCACCATTCAGGGCCCCAAACAGTCCTTCCAGGTGAGGCATCACTTCACCTGTGAGTCGACTGGGGTGATATACTGCGTCCGGTGCTCCCGATGTGGCCTTTTATATATTGGTGAGACCCGACGCAGACTGGGAGACCGCTTTGCTGAACATCTACGCTCTGTCCGCCAGAGAAAGCAGGATCTCCCAGTGGCCACACATTTTAATTCCCCATCCCATTCCCATTCTGACATGTCTATCCACAGCCTCCTCTACTGTAAAGATGAAGCCACACTCAGGTTGGAGGAACAACACCTTATATTCCGTATGGGTAGCCTCCAACCTGATGGCATGAACATTGCCTTCTCTAACTTCCGCTAGGCCCCACCTCCCCCTCGTACCCCATCTGTTACTCTTTTTTATGCACACATTCTTTCTCTCACTCTCCTTTTTCTCCCTCTGTCCCTCTGAATATACCTCTTGCCCATCCTCTGGGTCACCGCCCCCCCCGTCTTTCTTCCCGGACCTCCTGTCCCATGATCCTCTCGTATCCCCTTTTGCCTATCACCTGTCCAGCTCTCGGCTCTATCCCTCCCCCTCCTGTCTTCTCCTATCATTCTGCATCTCTCCCTCCCCCTCCAGCTTTCAAATCCCTTACTCACTCTTCCTTCAGTTAGTCCTGACGAAGGGTCTCGGCCTGAAACGTCGACTGCGCCTCTTCCTATAGATGCTGCCTGGCCTGCTGCGTTCACCAGCAACTTTGATGTGTGTTTCATGAGTATTCATATATGGTTAAATGACAATTAAGCTTGAATTAAATTGAACTGAATTGCAATTGGGACTATAGAAAGGACGGTGTGATTGGTATGGACCAGCTGGGATGAAGCATCAGTTTCCATGCCACATTATTCTCTGACTCTATGACCAGATTAAAGCACAATTGTAATGAGTTGATCTGTATAAATGGTACATAGAAGAGGAATTTTTCTACTGTACCTTGCTACATATGACAATAATAAACCATTTACCACTGCTCAACGGAGTTTAATTTCTCACACATTTTGTTACTTGCTTGGAGTCTTAAAGCAACATGATGTCAGTTGCATTGATTTTAGTAATCTCCATACACCTTTAGGTTAAATATAGTAAGCGGGATTACAGCAGACATTAACTTCCTAACTTTGTGGGAAATGTAGAATACAGCTCCTTCCCAAAGGCTAGGAAATAAATTCAGATATGTAACTCATTTATTGGCTCTGGTATCATGAATGTAACCATTCACACGCAATTTATGTGCAAGATCATTCGCTCTCAGATGGTTGTGTGGTCATTGTTGACATTACAGTTGGGTAAACTTGCTCGTGGTGCAGATTGTGAGGTTTTTGCTGTTTCATTATAACTCCATATAACATGGCTTCAAATGGAGTTTGGGAACCTTAATTATCCCCATTTAAGGTATTCTCAGACAAATATAGATCAAGATTTGCCACATAACGCAGCTTGAACTTATTCCGCCTGCAACTGCCGATAACTTCATTATAATCTTATATGGCAATATTAAGCAACATACTGTGAAGGATTCCTACTGTATGAATCAGTTCCAGACAGCCTTTTTATTGGAAAGACAGGAAGGTCAAATAGTATCCTGTGCTGCTGTCTTTGCCAAATTCCACAATATCCAACTGAGGCTTTATCTCAGGGGAAATAAACCACAAATAAAAGCTTTGCTTATGCTTTCTTAGACTTGATCTAGTTTTGTGTTCTGAAATTGAGATGCTTTACCCTTATAACAGAGATTAACTCCAATAAATAATTACATGTAAAGGGTACAGAGGAAAATATTCATCTGGTATTTACAACAGTACATAATCATTCCGATGACATAAACCACAATTAGCCAATGAGTATTTTATAACGGGCTGATATACCTGGACATTGAACATCATACTTCATTCATTCTAATTCATTAAACAAAAGAACCTAGCTGCTGGATATTGCAACAAAATCAAATAATGCTAAAAGCACTTAGCTCAAGTAGTTAACTGTTCAAAGTATTGGATAACTATACTGATCAACGTTAGAGCAGTGTTCTGGTTTGAAACTACACTTGAAACGTAAACTGACATGTTCTGTTTCAAGATACAGGTACTAGCTAACTGCTTTCCCAAATTACTTCTATCCTTACTGCCAAGTTATATCATCCATTTCCTATTCTACATATTATAAAGTAACAGTTATCTTCATTCTATTATCTTCTAGATGGCTTGAACTTATGATGTCCATTGGTAGATTATTTATCAAATACTTTGCATGCATTATTTACAACTTAAAGATTATTGAGAAACTGATTTCCTGGTTCATTTCTAAAACCTGATCACAACTCTGTGCTGAAATCATTCTAAAATGGACTGCTGATAAGCCTCAACATAAAATATTTTAAAGTTTTTAAGTATAAAGCCCCAAGAACTGTTCTATTAAACAGTAGAGAAAAAGGAATGTAGTTTAATAATAGATTTGAAAACTGAAATTTCTTGACTGACATCCTTCAGCTTAAAACCTTTGAGTCACCTAGGTAAAAAATTCTCCTCTACCAGCACTCCAAGGTCAAACACTTCTCAGCCACCATTGAAAATATCAACAAGGTTTTGCACTGCTGCTGCAAAAAGCTACTTTTCATGGCATTTATATCCAGTGAATGCATGCCTATGGCAATGACCTTCAACTTTTCAGTTCTGCAAACCTTCCAGCTAGATATTTTAGATTCACAAAGACTCCTGTTAAGCTGCTTAGCAGGACACCCAATTAACTGACAAAAAAAAGCCCAGCTTAAATGCCAGCAGTACAGCATTGACAAATGTAAAGTATTCTCTCTCCATTTGTGTGAGTCAGCATTCAAAATTTCTCTTTGCAGCACCTGTGGCACTCTGCCATCAGGCAGCTCCAAGATCCTGGAACAGCAACATGAAACTGCATGATTAAGTATCATTATGCTTTATATTCTTTCTAGAGTATTGTGAGACATTTATTATGAAAATGCCCTGGTATGTCATACCCCAGGCAAAGTAAATATATTAATAATTAATACAGGAGTGTTATGCCAGTTCCCCAACTGACTCAATGTATGCATCAGGATACTGAAATTTATTTAGATACTCTAAGGACAATCCACCAGTGAAAAAAATTTGATGAGAGGAGTCAACTTAATAACAAAATAGAAAACTAGTAAGTATTAGGTGACATGAATAGTGAACCAGAGCAGCAAGAAAATAATAGATTGGAGGCTAGGATTAAAGGCAATCTATACCTTTTCCTTGAGCATTTAGAAGTAAAAAGGCCTGCCAATGAACCAGAAGGGCAATTAAGGGTCAATATGGAAACAGAAGGCTTGACTTGCAATGAGTACTTTGCATCAATATTTACCAGTTTTGAAAATAGTGGTAGACAAGAAACTGATACATCAGATTGACCCAAAAAGGAAGCAGTAACAAGATCTATGGTACTAGTAAAGGAGAGAGATCACCAGAACCAGATGAGATACATCACAGTTTGCCAAAAGAAATAAGAACAAACTGCAGAGCTGCTTGCCACAATCTGTGAAGGGGCTTGAGTAAAATATTCCAAATTTGTTCAAAAATGGACAGAAAGATGAACTTGGCAAAAAAAGTAAGCTAGTTCTTATGATTTTAAAACAAACAGCCAAGAACAAAAAACAATACAAAGGACCAGCACTGATGTAATGACAGTTTGTTGATGAGATAACAGAATGGGAGGATGAGGAAAGCACAAGTGCTTTAGTCTTTGTAAAGCCCAAGGGATAAAAGGTTCAGTTGCAGCACAGATGCAAGGTTGGTAAAGAAACAGAATTAACACATTTAGTTGTTTTTCAGCCTGGAGGGAGGCATACAGTGAAGTGCTGTTAGCTACTCAATCCACTCCAGTTTTTGGTATGTCTCAAAGAACCTGGAGATACAGGTCACATCTTCAAATTTTGCAGAAAGCACAAACATTTGAAGTAATCACTATGAAAGACAACAGTAGGCTATATGAAGAAACACACAGAATAATAAAATCAGCTGAAATTTGACATCCAAAACTGACGCAAAAAAAAGAGGAAGAATAATGAGAAAAAAGACCCTAAATTATACAAATGGGGGACATGAGATACAAATATTTGTTGGTAGGACAGTTAACAGAGCAAAGCATATAGAATACTAGTCTTGTTTTAAGTTAGAAAATTACATAACCTATAAAGTTTACTAAAGCAAAGCACTCACTGGTCCCAGTCAGAGTGCTTTGTATAGGGATAACACAAAAAAAAAGGTTTGGAAAGGGAAGGAAGAAAGTTTTTATGGACTATTTTGGAAATTAAGGATTACAATTATATTAATAAACATCAGAATCAAGTCTTCTTGCACTTGGAAAAGGTTCAGCTAAACTGAGATATACTAAGGGTAAAAGGTTAGCTGGCGAGAGAATACATTCACTTGGGGTCAGTCTGGTAACCTATGTGTGCAGCCAGAGTAAATGGGAGAAGTCTTAAATGAATACTTTCCACTGTATTTATCTTGGAGTTCAGGGGAGAGAACAGTGATACTGGTAATTGGCTTATTATTGTCACACGTACTAAGATATAGGGAAAAATTTTCGTTGGCATGTCATCCAGACAGTTCATTCTATCCATAAGCAGACTGAAGTAGTACAAAAGAGAAAAAGCAATAACAGAATGCAGAACAATGTTACAGTTACAGAGAAGCACTGCAGGTAGACAAAGGGACTGTGCAAGCTATGTTGAGAGATTAAGAGTTCATTTTTTTGGGTATAATAATAAGTCCTTTTTATCACAGCCTTATCACAGCTGGTTAGAAACTTTCTTTGAGCCTGCTTAAATACCTTCTGCCCAGTGGAAGAGAAAGAAGAAAGAATTACCAAGATGGAAAGGGATTAGTAAACTCCAAGAACTGGGCCTCAATACTGCCTCGTGCAGTTGGGTCCTGGATTTCCTCACTTGTAGACCCCAGTCGGCTCAGATTGGCAAAAACATCCCTCCACAATGTCCATCAGCACAGGAGCACTACAGGGATGTGTACTTAGCTCCTTGCTCTACTCTGTTTATACCTATGACTGTGTGGCTAAATACAGCTCCAACACCATATACAAGTTTGCTCATGACACCACTGTTGCGGACCGTATCAAAGGTGTTTTACAGTTCCTGACGTTTATAGTTTAAGGATCCTGTTTATAGTTACTGTTTTATAGATTTGCTAAGTTTGCCTGCAGAAGAAGAATCTCAGGGTTGCATGTGGGGACATGTTTGCACTCTAATAATAAATTTTACTTTGAACTTTTTCTTATTGTCATTAGCCAAAGACCAGACACCAGAAGGCTGGAGGATGGCTAATGTTGTGCATTTAGTTAAGAAGTGTGTCAGGGATAAACCAGGAAACTAGACTAGAGGGAAAGTTATTGGAGAAGATTCTGACAGATATTTACTTGCATTTGGAAAGGCAAGAACTAATTTGGAATAGCCTTTATGGCTCTGTGCACAATAAATCATGTCTCGCGATTTGATTTTCATGGCAACAGCAGGTATAATTGTTTTCACATGGCCTTTAACAGAATCCCAGATGGTAGACGGGTCCAGAAGGTTAGAACAGAAGTGGCGGTGAAGGCAAGAGCAGTAACATTACTTAAAAAACATCTACACAGATATTTGAATGAGCAAGGCACAGAGTGATTTGGAATTAGTGCAGAGAAGTGGAATTAGTATAGACAGGCTTTGGTCAGGCCATGAAGGGCATGTTTCTATGTTGTACAGTTCTAGGACTCTCTGGTAGGAAGTGTTTAAAATCATTTAAGTTACCAGAATGGTAATCCAGAGGCTCAATCAACAATACTGAATTGAAATTCCATCCTAGATTTGGAATTTATATTCATTAAATAAGGCATCATCAGAAAATGACTGAGTCATTGGCTAAGTAATAAAATACAAAAACCATTAACAGTGGCTGAAGGGCAAGGAGTACAGATTTAAGTGATCAGCAGAAAAATCAGATGGACAATGGTGAAAAACCAGCAGCAACATCACTCACAGTGAATTATGGCTGAAACTGTACAAAGGCAGGACAAGCAGAGAAGCACAAGACACTGCAGATGTTAACACATATAGAAAAGTGGAGGGTTCTGTGAGAGGAAAGGGTTAGAATGATTTTAGAGTAGGTTACAGAGTTGGCACAACATCATGGGCTGAAGGGCCTGTACTGTTCAGTACTCCTTATTCTACGTTGGAAGCTGGAGCAAAATCCAAGTTCTTCTAGTAGGCGATTTTTTCTTTGTTCTAGAACAATGACAAACCCTGTATATTTTGATAATTGTTGAGTTGTTCCATCACCTGTGCTCTTTCTCCCAATACTTGGGAAACAGATGACACATTGTGAGCTTGAGAGGCCAAGAATGGGGGTGGGGGGGGGAATTTGATTATAACTACACAGTATATTTGCCTGCTCTCACCTATAATCATCACAATGGACATCCCTCACCATTGTTTTCCAGTGTACTGTAAATTGACAAATGAGGTTTGAGCGATTTTCGTTATGAAGTAGAGACACAAAGATTGAACAGTTTTCCATTTGACCTATGAATTAACTCCACCCCAACAGAGCATACACAGTGAAATACAGCACTGAAGCACAGCAGATTGAGAAGTGATCTGGTGCAAAGGTCTAACCTTGGTTATTTCTAGTCTGTACAGGGATTAGGTTTGTGATAGACCTGTTTTTTGGGATTGCAACTTGTGCATCACCATACAGTAGAGATTGACTAATACCTTGAGATCAACCAAATCAGCTGAAGGATTCTCACATTCCCTCTGGTTTGAGGCAAAGGCTTACATGAAATTGAAAAAGGACATGTAATATGTTGACATTGATATCTATGATTTTTTTTTGATCTGTTATGTGATAAAGATCCTGTCCTTTGCACTTCACGAAACCACATACAACTTTGGAATGATGAGGAGGATCCTTTTGATTGTCTGTGGAGAGGCCTCTCAACAACATCCCAATCTAATGCTTTCCCTTTCTTAAACTTCCCACTGCAATACTCAACTAGTTCTAATTCAGGTCACATATAGTCTATGTGCCTGGCGCCAAGTTCCCAAAAACAAGCATGCTTTTCCAAGCTCCATTGTCACTTACAATCTCTAGGATAACGGACAATACACCGGGGGGGGGGGGGGAGAGGGGTGCAACATAATAGAGTAGCAATTAGCATAACACTTTACAGGACCAACCATCAAAAGGTCGGGGATCAATTCCCACTGCTGCCTATAAAGAGTTTGTACGTTCTCTCCATGACTATGCGGGTTTCTTTCAGAAGCTCCAGTTTTTTTCCACATTTCAAAGATGTATGGCTTAGTAAGGGTTAGTAAGTTGTGAGCATGCTATGTTGGTACCAGAAGCATGATGACACTCGCAGGCTGCTACCAGCACATCCTCCAACTTTGTTGGCCATGATGCAAATAATATTTCACTTCAATACACACAAAATGCTCATCCCAAATCGTCGAATGCACATTTTTCCATAGATGCTGCCTGGCCTGCTAAGTTCCTCCAGCATTTGGTGTGTGTTGCTTAGATTTCCAGCATCTGCAGATTTTCTCTTGTTTGTAATACATTTCACTGTATGTTTCAATGGGCATCTGACAAATAAAGCTAATCTTTAGAAGATTCTCAGATTTCCTGAAATAATTCCACATCCATGCCATGTTTGGAAATCTCTGCAACTGCTCTAAGAGGAGAAAGAGCATTACAGAAATGACTAAATGCTCAGTTTCTATGACAGAAGCACACAAACACTACATTCGAATACAGCATACCATTTCCCAAAATACCACCCACCCTTTCTTGCACCACCTATGACAGTCGGTACTCCCATTAGCTTTCTTCAGGCATTTCAAAATCCAGAGTACTAGACTGAAATTCAGATTGATCCCCCAAGAACTGCCTAATAATTTAACATACAACTTATAACATACCAAAATAAATTTCACTTGATTTAAAAACTTTTGGTAACAGCACTCACTTTTTGCCCTCAGAAAATTAAGTTTGATGGTGCTCCCATTCAAAGATCATGCATTATTCATTGCCTGAGCTCTTAATAATAAAATCATTCCTCAAATATTTAACTGACACAAAAGTATTGGTGTTACACTAGCAATTAATTTGTAGCCCACAATTTGCCCATTATTTTGTAAATAACCTCATTTTTATTTATTTTCATCACATCACAGAATTCTGGGTAGGGGTGTAATTCTCTCAGAAGTCTGCCGATTTGATTTCAAGGGCAAGCTCATAACTGAAGTAGATGCATAATACTCATGTTTATGATTACCAGCTAATGAGTTTTAAGAAAAATGACTGGGCTTGAAATAAAGCAGAATATTCTGGCTAATCAATTGCACACTGAGGTAACTGTAAAACCTGTTAGCACAAAAAAATGTTTCGCAATTAAGGGCTGGTACTGGAAGCCAGGCACAGCACAGCTACAGGATAAGCCAATGACATGACTGTGATTTGGCTCCCCTGACACAGTAATTACAGAGTGACCTGAAATCTCTACAAATATATTTTCTTTCTTCCCTTTTTTTTTCTTTCCTGAAGGTGTTGACTCCATGTTGTGTACGAAACTAAATATAGTACTACACATCAGACAGCCTTGAGTTTGATTTTAGTTAGCCTCATCTATAAAGTTTGGTCATACTTTCAGTACTCAGGCTTCCTGGAGCACGTAAGCAGAGGTTAGTGTCCCAGCTTTTGTGCAAAATATGACCTTTTGGGTACTGCACTGAAATCAGAGATGAACAGGCTAAAGTTCAGAAGATATCTAAAGCATGAATCAGCAAATGGAAAGACTTTGATAATTGCTGAACATACCTCATGAGAGCACAAGAACCAAGGCAATCAAGCAAGTACGTTAAGGGAATTTGGGACTATTTTCGTGTTAGGTGTAATGAAGTATAGAATCACATGTAATTATTTTTACACAAAAATAAAAGGAATGATAAAAATTTCTGGAGAATCGAGTTGACAGAATAGTTTTTTGCTCCATTTGAAAAGATATACAAACTCATGATACCAGGATATTCAGTGCATTCTAACACAATTAAAGAAACAGATGCAGACATTATGGTGGAAGCTTTAAAATAATTCTAAATGCATGAGCAACAATGAAGTGAATAGGCTTCATTGATCTCAGGAAAGTCAGAAGACAATTCAAAACTGGGCCAAGAACATAATATAGAAAGCAAAGTACTAAAAACCTATTTTTACTATCTTTTTTTTCTCCTCAGACAGAATATTAATCCTGGTTCTGTACCTGTACCATTACTCCTTCAGAGCAAGTATCATCGTAAATGAAGGCATCCCCAAATGGCTGGTATAGCCAACAATAAAAAAAATCAAAATCATAATTCAACAAGCTCCATGTAATTATTTTTTTTCAGAGAAATAAAATATTCAGTATTTCTAATAATAATAATGTGCATGCAAACTTTGTAGTCAAAATGTATGAGGTACTCTGTAGCCTTGAAATAAGTTACTTTCCCCTTGACAGTGATCTGTCATTTTCCCATCTCGAATAATGTACCAATTGAGCATGTTGTTAGCAGGTTTAGCCATCTGGAATCATCAATAGCAGCTCTGCTAAATTATACTATGGTAACCATGATTAAATAATCAGGGACTAGATAACAAACCATGGCTCAATGGATAAATTTCATATTGACATTCTTGAAATAGATTTCCTCTACTCAACATCATTAGAATGGTGAAATTACTTTAGGTCGGGTATATAATTTAAAAAGTTAAATGCTGCATTTGAGTGAAATCTCAAATAAAAACACAATATCCTAAGAAAGCTCAATACAACATCTGCAGATAGAAAACATAGCTAGCTTTAAGGCATTATTTCAGACCTTTGATGAAAGGCTAACTGAAAAGTTATTTACTTTTCTAACCAGAAAAGTTGCCTGAACTGCTGAGTATTTCCAGCATTCTTTATTTTTATTGTGCATATGTAATCGCTGCTCCAAATCAGCTGTACGAATGAAGAAATCTCCCCTACAGCAGTTAACGCAACACTTCAGAGCACCACCAGTAAGATCAGGGTTTGATTCCTGCTGTTGAATCCAAGGTGTTTGTACATTCTCCCTATGACTGCATGAGTTTCCTTTCAGGTGCTATGGTTTCCTACCACATTCCAAGTATGTCGGGTTATGGTTAGTGAGTCTCAGGCATGCAACGTTGGCACCAGAAATACTGCAACACTTGCACAATCCTCGCTGATTTGGTTTGATACAAACAATGAATTTTACTGTGTTTTGATGTACATGTGGCAAATAAAGATTTATAAATTGTTAACAGCTTCTCCACCACTCCTTTACATCTATTTTTACCCTGTATCTCTTTTGCTCTTCCTTTACTGTTTCATTAATATTATCTTCTGTACACTCGGATGAAAAGTACTTATTCTGTGGTTCAATCACAATTTTTGTTCCTCTAAATCCACCACTGCTTTAACTAATATTTTGCTTTTTATGCTTATAAAAGTTTTGTCTTTTGATTTTCAATTTTGTTCCTCAATCCCTCTGTTTTCCCTATTACAACTTCCTCTATGGTTTCTGTATTGACAAAAACAAAAGCAATAGCAAAATACTGCAGATGCTGAAAATCTTAAATAAAGAGACTAAATGAGGAAATCTCAGCAAATGGAGAAGCTTCCAATAAACTATTTCAAATTGATGAACTTTTACCACAACAATGGATTCCCACTGTATTCTGCACCTGATGTTCATAGTCAACTTACTGTGCTTTCTTTCTGTTGTGACCTCTAGTTCTTTTGGCATCCAGAGAGATCTAATTTTAGATGCCCCAGTTTCCTTCTAATAGTTGTATCTTTACTGACTCTAGTTGAAAGGCTTGTCATTTGCTCACTTAGTTTTCCACTACAGTAACTAAATCTTTTCACAATTCACTGTCTTGCTTCCAAGTGCAAGATTCTTTGTTTTAAATTTTACTGGCAGGAAAATAAGATCCAAAATATTAATCCATTGGTGTATACTATTAAACTAAATGCAGATTATATCATATTTTGAAAACAAAGTGGAATTAAAGGAATTGCTACAGATTGCATAAACCTTTAACTGCTGTTGGTATTACTAAATGATGGCTCAGTCCATTTTCTATACACTCATCTCTGCATTATAAGGTTTTGGGCTTACGACTTTAGGCAAATGATCACATCTATTCTGCTGAAATCCAAAAGACTATGAAGGAGGAGACTGTTTTCCTGAAGATCTAGTCAATATTACTTTCTGAAGCATCTAACCAAAATATTCACCTTAAAATTATCTGTGGGATTTATTATGCCCAAATGCCTCTCATATTTCCCTACCTGTCATTATAATTCACTATTTATTTAAGTGTGACTAAATGACAACAAAAAAAAAAATTAAGTGTAATGTTAATGTGAAAGTCTGGGCTAAAATACCCACACCCACATTGTAATCTCTTTGTATTTATGTCTTTCCTTTTATGTTAAAATGGATCAAAGTCTTCAATTTTCTGCACCATTTCAATTTCTTAAAAGCTGTATACCCACTGAATATATCAAACAAAAAATTACTCTCAATTATTTGATTCCTCAGTTTCACAATTAATGTGCCACATGCTTTGAATGTACTGTACTGTACTCAAGGCTAAATATGGACAAAGTGCCTAAATTTAGAATTGCCATACATTTTGAGACATTACTTAAACAGTTTAGGAAATCATTTCTAGTAAGGACTTTGACATGTATACACTTATAACATCGGACAACATTAATAGCAAGGAGACAGAAGGAATTACACCTAAGCCACTGATTTAGAATCATAGCCAAACTTGCATATGCACACCGTTGTCGATAAGAGCTGTTCCTATTTGGCAGTGTTTAGCAAAGAAAGTGTCTTTAAATGTTGTAACTGTACCCAACTATACCACTTCCTCTTGTTCCACCTACCACCACCTTCTGTGTGAAAGAGATTTTTGTCAAGTGCCCTTTACATTTCTTTTGTCTCACTTTAACCCTGTGCCCTCTAGTTTCACATACACCTACCCTGGGGGAGAAAAAGACTATGACCATTCACCGGAACCATTTCTCTGCTCAAGACATTGAACTTACTTTGTTCTCTCTGACACACTTAACTTTCTATCCCCCCCATCAAATAACACTGCCCAGTTTCAACTGAAAAATTTTAAGAACTTCAATAAATCCTTGGAATGCAGAATTACAAATTTTAACAACCTGTGCGTAAAGACATTTTTAATTCTATCTTTATAATCTTACATTTGTGTCCAATTGTGGTCTAACTATTGGAAATCATTACTACTTCAGGCATAACCACTCAAACTCAAGAACTTGTAAAAGTTACTTACATTACTTAGACACCATGCTGTTGTGCAAATATGAGAATATGCAATGGACAGCGGCTAACACCAATAGAGGTACTTTCATTTTTAAATATCAAGTCAACTACAAACTCAGTTCAAGGAGTTGATAGCTATACTCACAGGTCTGCGGAGAAAGAAGAGTGTTAGCGCCCCAACCAATGGCATGTCACCGATAAGGGGCTCCAGAATTACTCTAAGTGTGCCGTTCATCTGCAAGTATATTAATAAGATCGTATTTCAGAAAAGACAGTTGATTTTCACAAATTAGTTAAGACTTAATTTGCACTCATCACACACCAGAGGTATCGAGAATTTTCATTATTTTTTGAGATATTTATTGAAGTCACCAGGTTATAATGCCAAATATGTACTAAATGCTGCCTCACTTAATATTTAATATTTGGGCATGGAAGATGACATTTTACAGGAGATTCAACCCAAGTAGACATTCATGTGTTTAAAAACATTACACACAGCAAAACATTGAGGGAACAAAGCATTAAAACACATTAATAAGGAAGACTTCACAAACGATAGAACAAAAATATTTAGAAAAAAATTAGAAAAAAAAAGTAGAAAGCTTAATCCGAAACACGCAACATTTTGCCTCATTTCACAATTCTAAGCGATATGCAATTCCAAGTACCATGGGTAATATTTTCTGATGCAACAGAAATAATACTCAGTAATTTAACAGAAGAATATGGATGAAAAGGCCATTCCCCCTATAAATCATGATTAATTTCACTGTGACCCTGCACCATTACCACATCTCTCAGAACAAAATGACTGTAATCCTCATACAAAATTTCAAAATATTGAAATTTGCTGCATGAAGGTTAATTCCTGTTTCATATGTGCATAAAATCTGTCCAAATCAATTAATCATATCTCACAAAAAAAATCCAAATATTCATACTTCAATAAAACTCCCAAAATAATTTAAAGAATCATAGCAAATCAGTCACCCACCTGGATGCCTTTTACACCAGCTCTGCAAAAGTACCTTTTGATCTCAATGTCTATATCGCAGTTTCCAACATAGCTGAGAAAATAAAGAAAATACAGTGTATAGGCAACATGCCAAAAGGTACTTTCTGTAAAATCACTGATCAAAATAAGGCTTATTATCATCGTCTTATATGGCATGAGGTTTGTTTGTGGCAGAAGTACAGTACAAAGACATAAAATTACAAAACAAACAATGCAAAAGAAAATCATTCTGAAAGTCTACTAAAAAGTTCAGAAAGGTAAGGCAAATACGCAGTACTGCAGGCACTTCAACCACAGCAGCAATGCCCTGCTCTAGGAACAAAAGATAAAGATGATTCTCAGTGAGAAAAGTACAGATTTCAGAGTTCTGCAAAAATGTTCTCTATCCATAGGTGTGAACAAACCCACCGACTTTCCCTTAATTTTTAATTCAGCTATGCACATGCATTGTATTTTAAGTCACTTATAGGTCCCAGAGAATGAGAACCTTACACAAATATCAATTTTAACTTTATTTTTAGATTGATTTTTTTTAATTCAGGTGTGACCACTACTTTTCATACAATTCTTGAGTATTTTATAAATGGTATGGGGAGGCAAATGTGCATAGTATTTTTATATCATAGTACCATAGGTTCGAGATAAACAAGATGCAAGAGGCTACAGTTGCTGGGATCTAAAGCAGAAGACAAAATGCAGAAAGAACTCAGCAGGTCAGGCAGCATCTCAGAAAGCAAAATGACGGATGACATTTTGGGCCAACACTCTGCATTGGAGTAAAAGTTCCACTCTAACCTCCATCTCAAAGTGTTTTACGCTGCACTAGTATGCCATTTCCCAACATCAACCATCCTGATATTCCAATTTGTTTCCAAAAAGTATCTGAAGACTCGCTCACTTGTGAATTACCCTTCCACCCTCCGTGGAGAAAATACTTTCCTTACCAGTACTCGGGGGAAAATGTAATAAAAATTGTAAAATTTATGTTAAAGAAACAAACAACACAAACCCATGTTTATTTCATTCTACTAGAAAAAAAAATTATTAGGTTCTTCAAAAGTCAACCTACTAGTCTGATTCACAGCCATCCAGTTTGGATAGTGTCTTGGTGGAAATGGCACAACATCAATAACATGGCAGTAGAGGAACACTAGACAATGTAGCTGAGCAACCAAGTTACAAGTGATGACAGCTGAATATGTGCATGTCATCCAGACATCTACGTTCAGAACTGTAGAACAAAACAGTCAAAACCACTGACTTCTTAAAGCTTCTCAGATTCTTTGATGGCTCTGAAAGGTGTAACCAGCACCACTGGAGGAAAATGCATTTAAAAGTTTAATTCATTTATACAAATAAATGATATATACGCCTTGATTTATTACCTTGTTTTGAGTAAAACTCTATAAATAAAAAGATCTGCAGTTACTGTTTTGCAGACTTGACAATCTCTTAAAATTTACTGAATGAGGAAATAATGCAATCAGTAAAGTTAAAGCACATAATATAGACCCGCACTGCCAGGATTGAAATTAACATTAAAATCCAGTTTTGGTAGCAGAACAAAACATATTGATGCTGCAGCTAATTTTTAAAAACTAGAAGCTACAGTATTATAATGCAACAAAATCTGAACAAGTGATTTGGCCATATGACAATTGTGGACGGTTCATACCATTTGACTTCACTAACATTTCCCTAAAATCTAAATAGCTTTTAAAGCATAATATCTGCACAACTCATGAATTTCAAAATCGAAATGTCCACCGATGCACAAATAAATCTATATCAAAATGATTTTAGTTCAACATGCTTTCAAATCAATAAATTGCACACTGCACATTTAGACAGAGACTTAATGTAAAGACTTTTACTCCTCATGTATATGAAGGATGCAAGTAATAAAGTCAATTCAATTCAATTCAAAGCACAAGGAACATGATTTTTTTTCCCAAATCAAGTGGAATACTGATCAGGAATTTGCAAATAATGGTACTGTATCATTTAATTGCAAACAGTAATATTGCTAAAGATTAATGCTGAAACAAAAAATGTTTAACTGGAACAAATCTAAGATACTGTCAGTTAAACAATACAAGTCTGGCAAAAGGGGCTACCCATCTGAAACTCCTTTATTTGTCAGTATAGCCTGATCCATCATGTATTCTCAGCATTTTCTGTTTTTACATATAATACTTAGGATGTTGGAATCTGAAATAAAAGGAGAACAAATCAGAAACAAACCATAGATTAGGCAGCATCTGTGGAGAAAGAAACAATGCATCAGATTGATATCATGCTTGGTAATACTTCAGAGGAAATTAACTGGAACCTCACAGCATTATTTCAGGAAATAAATGAATCATGTCCAACTTCAGCAACATTTTCTGTCTGTGACCTTCTTATAATGCAAGAGCAAGACTCCAGAAGTTCGAATGAAAACGTCATGATACAGAGTTCAAAATTTATTTATTGCAATCGTGAATTTATTCTTAACGTTGAAAATATACTTTAAGATAACTGACTAAAGTATTTATGATAGTTAAAGAATTTGAACAGGATGTATGAATTCAAATAAACAAACTTAGGAAAAACTAATGGGGTTGCACAACAATTATGCAAATCTAAACTGGGTCAAACGTCAAAAGCTGTTGCATTTCAGGAAGAGTGACTTCTGGAATAAATGACTAAATTGCATGGTGGAAGTAGTTTTGTGGTTAATGTTCAGCAAGAGAATAACAAAATTCATTGCATACAATAGGGAGCTAGGATACTAGGTAATGCAGCCTATGGTCATTATTAGCTCCTGGAAGTTTTACTGAGTATTATCCATCTCTAAAAGCCACGTCCCACATTAACTTCTTTTCCTTAGCTAGAACATTATCATGAGATCATAAGATATAGGAGCAGAATTAGGCCATTTGGCCCATCGAGTCTCCTCCGTCGCTCATGGCTGATCCAATTTTCCTCTCAGCCCCAGTCTCCTGCCTTCTCTCCCCTATATCCCTTCATACCCTGATCAATCAAGAATCTATCAACCTCTGCCTTAAAAAAAAAGATAGATAGATAGACAGACAGACAGACTTGGCCTCCACAGCTGCCTATTGCAAAGAATTCCAGATTCACCACTCTCTGGCTAAAGAAATTCCCCGTCATCTCTGTTCTAAAAGGATGCCCCTCGATTGTATCCTCTGGTCTTAGATGCTCCCACCATAGAAAACATCCTCTCCACATCCAGTCTATCAAGGCCTTTTCACCATTTGATAGGTTTCAATTAAGGCACCCCTCATTCTTCTGAATTCTAGTGAATACAAGCCCAGAGGCATCAAACGCTCTTCATATGACAAGCCATTCAATCTTGGAATCATTTTCATGAACCTCCTTTGAACCCTCTCCAGTTTCAGCACATCCTTTTGAAGATAAGGGGCCCAAAACCACTCACAATACTCCAAGTGAAGCCTCACCAGTGCTTTATAAAGTCTCAATGTCACATCTTTGCTTTTATGTTCTAGTCCTCTTGAACTGAATGCTAATATTGCAATTGCCATCGTCGCCACAGACTCGACCTGCAAATCACGTCAACTTTTAGGGAATCCTGAAAACAAACTCCCAAGTCCCTTTGCACCTCAGACTTTTGTATTTTTTCTCCAATCAAATTTTCTTTTCCAGTCAATTCTGGCTAATTCTTCTCTCATGCCTCTGTTAATTGCTTTACTCTGCTGTAATACTGTACTGAAAAATCTGACTTTACTTCTCCATATATTTCAGGATATATTTGACCATGTTATGATCACTTTCCCCTTAGGATTCATTTACCTTAAGCTCTCTAATCAATTCCGCTTCATTGCATAATACCCAATCCAGAATAGCTGATCCCTTAGTAGACTCAACCAGGGGTTGCTCTAAAAATCCATCTCATAGGTTCTCTAGAAATTCCTCCTCTTAGAATCCAGCACCAACCTGATTTTCCCAAGCTACCTGCATGTTGAAGTCTCCCATGACTATTGCAACATCACCCTTTTAGCATGCATTTTCTACCTCCAGTTGTAATTTGTAGGCCACATCCTTACTACTGTTTGGGAGTCTGTATACAACTCCCATCAGGGACTTTTTGCCCTTGCAGTTCCTTAGCACTATCCACAATGATTCAACACCTTCCAACCCTATCTCACCTGTTTTTAATGATTGAATTTCATTTTTTAACCAACAAAGCAACAACACCCCCTCTGCCTTCCAGCCAGTTGACATAAAGTGTATCCTTGGACATTAAGCTCCCAGCTATAATCTTCTTTCAGCTATGGTTCAGTAATGCCTACAATATCATACATGCCAATCTGTAACTGTGCTACAGGTTCATCTCCCTTATTCCGTACAGTGCACGCATTCAAATATAACATCTTCAGCCTTTTTGTCTACCTTTTACGTTGTAACTCATCTTGTTGACTGCAATTTTGCCCCATTATCAGCCTCTCCTTACTACAAATTGCCTGTTCACCCCCTCAATAGTATCTAAAGTTGTACAATAATTATTATTGAGGGGAACAGCCACAGATGTACTCTGCACTGGCTGTGCATTTCCCCTCCTTCTCCTGACAGTCACCCAGTTTCTCCAATCTAGGGGTGACTACCTCCCTGTAGCTCCTGTCTATCAACTCCTCATTCTCCTGTATGAGTTGAAGGTCATCGAGCTGCAGCTCCAGTTCTGAAAACAGTTCTCTCGGGAGCTACTCAGTGCACCTGGTGTTTATCTGAGAGACTGGAGGTCTCCGAGACTTTCACATCCCACACAGAGCACAAAACACTGCCCCTGGAGCCATTCTCTCTCAACTGCTATGCCCTAACAGATGAGGAATTATCATAAAAACAGAGAAAAAGAGTAACTTACAAGATGTGTTACCTCACCCAAGCCTGATCTCGCCTGTCTGATGAGCCAAAGCCACTCTAAAGATTGGCACATTCAGAAAAATGGCTGCTCCAGTTGCACCTACATCACTTGCATTCCACCTTTCTAGTGAATCTCTCTTGCTGATCGGTCACTCAATGCAGAGAAACTCAGAGTGCTCAACAAAAGTATATTCCAGTCAAAAGTAAGGACCGTAAGTGTGGGGAGAGTCAGCCTTGGATAACTAAGGAAATAAAAGATAGTATCAAATTAAAAGCTCGTGTACAAAGTCGCAAATAGTAGTGGGAAACTGGAGGATTGGGAAAACTTTAAAAAGCAACAGAGAACAACTAAACAAGAAATAAGGAAAGGGAAGATAGAGCATGAAAGTAAATTAGCACAAAATATTAAAACAGATAGCAAAAGTTTTTATAAATATATAAAGCGGAAGAGGGTGGCTAAAGTCAACACGGGTCCCTTGGAAGACGAGAAGGGGAAATTAATATTGGGTGATAAGAAAATGGCTGAGGCATTGAACGACTATTTTGTGTCGGTCTTCAAGGTGGAGGGCACGTCTAATATGCCAAAGAAGGATGTTATGGATGAAATGGGAGGTGACGACCTTGATAAAATCACTGTCACTAAAGAAATAGTGATGAGCAAACTAGAGGGCCTGAAGGCAGATAAGTCTCCTGGTCCTGATGGGGTGCATCCCAGGGTGCTGAAGGAATTGGCGGAGGTTATAGTAGACGCATTGGTAATCATTTATCAAAACTCTCTAGTCTCTGGGCAGGTCCTGGCGGATTGGAAGACAGCAAATGTCACACCACTTTTTAAAAAAGGATGTAGGTAAAAGACGGGCAACTATAGGCCAGTTAGCTTACCATCTGTAGTCGGGAAAATGCTTGAAGCTGTCATTAAGGAAGAAATAGCGAAACATTTAGAAAGGAGTGGTTCTATTAGACAGACAAAGCATGGATTCAGAAAGGACAGGTCCTGTTTGACAAACTTACTGGAGTTCTTTGAGGACATAATGAGTGCAGTGGATAGAGGGGAACAGGTGGATGTTGTATACTTGGATTTCCAGAAGTTCGATAAGGTGCCGCACAAGAGACTTATAAATAAGATATGGATACATGGAGTTGGAGGAAGTGTATTGGCATGGATAGTGGATTGGTTAACCGATGGAAGGCAGAGAGTTGGTATAAGTGGGTGTTTCTCCGATTAGCAGTCAGTTATGAGTGGGGTGCCGCAGGGGTCAGTGCTGGGCCCGCAACGGTTTACCATTTACATTGATGATTTGGAAGAGGGGAATGAGTGTAGCATAGTAAAATTTGCTGCTGACACTTAACTGAGTGGAAAAGCAAATTGTACAGATGATGTGGAGAGTCTGCAGAGGGATATAGATAGGTTAAGTGAGCGGGCCAAGGTCTGGCAGATGGAATACAATGTTGGGAAATGCGAGAACATCCACTTTGGAATGAATAATAGAAGAGCAGATTATTATTTAAGTGGTGAAAGATTGCAGCATGCTATTGTGCAGAGGGACTTGGGAGTGCTTGTGCATGAATCGCAAAAAGTTGGCTTGCAGGTACAACAGGTTATTAAGGAGGCAAATGGAAAGGAATTGAATTCAAGAGTAGGGAGGTCATGCTGCAACTATACAGGGTACTGATGAGGCCGCACCTGGAGTACTGTGTGCAGTTCTGGTCTCCATACTTGAGGAAGAATATACTGGCTTTGGAGACAGTGCAGAGGAGGGTCACTAGGTTGATTCCAGGGATGAAGGGGTTAACCTCTGAGGAGAGATTGAGTCGTCTGGGACTGTACTCTCTGGGGTTCAGAAGAATGAGGGGGGGATCTTATAGAAACATACAAAACTTTGAAAGGGATAGATAAGATAGAAGTAGGAAAGTTGTTTCCATTGGTAGGTAAGACTAGAACTAGGGGACATTGCCTCAAGATTCAGGGGAGAAGATTTAGGATGGAGGTGAGGAGAAACTATTTTCCCCAGAGAGAGGTGAATCTGTGGAATTCTCTGCCCAGGGAAGCAGTTGAGGCTTCCTCACTAGATATATTTAAGAAACAGTTGGATAGGTTTTTACATAGTTAGGGAATTAAGGGTTATGGGGAAAAGGCAGGTAGATGGAGCTGAGTTTACGGACAGATCTGCCATGATCTTATTGAATGGCCGGGCAGGTTCGATAGGCCTGATGGCCTACTCCTGCTCCTATTTCTTATGTTCTTATGTAAACTGCTGCAAAACCCTCTTTAAAATCTTCATTGCCGCCCTGATTAAAGGGCGGCTCTTTTTATGCAGTCCTGACTTTGATTGTCCAACTCCTCATCTTCATGCAACTTTAAGTTACATATTTGGGATTATTAGAGTGCCTACATTCAACGGAACAGATTGAAATAAAGGAAGTGACATGTCTGGAAGCAATTATGCAGAAATTATACTCATTAGACTATGTAGAATTCTGACACATTACACTAATAGTAGTAACTGTGTAAGCCTGGACAACAGCAATACAGAATTCACAAGTGGAAACAGCAGACCAACGATCAAAACTATAGCTGAGACTGGTTGACAGAGGCAATGGACTAATACAGATTAAACAGAGAACATCGATAACCTGGTTTGGTAGGATCTTTCTCTTTATCTGCCTCATGACACTATTGTGAACACCAGAATTTTGCAGAAACTTCTCTTGCTTTCAACAGCACAGATGTTAAACAATGTTAATGAATTGGGGAAGATGCCATAAAGTTAGCTGTACTAGTATGAAGTGGTTTCACTCAATACGTTAGCAAGTTTATTAAGTGTGTAGCTTTAGCCTGTTCACGGTGGTCTGATTTTGAACCCTTAGTCCATGCAGCTAGCTAATTTCAGCCAGGTCAATTATGGAGATTTTGCAATTAGTAACAAGTACTTTTAGTTGTGCAAGGCAAAATAACATGGATTTTCAACATCAGTATACTCTTCAGCAATCTGTAACCTTAATCATAATGCTCATTTGATCAACTAGACAGCAGAAATTTCTTGACTTGGAGGACGGCCACTTGAATGGTGCCAAATGAACCCCAGCATAAGTGAAACAAGGTCAAAGTACCTTCAAGAAATAATGAAAATAATTGCAAGCCAACAGCCTTAAAATAATTACTACACATGAAAGCAAATCCCAAGATAATCCAAATCAATACTTTCTCTTTTCTTCTCCTGATTTCACAATCAAAAATACTCTTCATGTACACCCAACCTAAAAGTGTATGTAAATTACCTGATTTGAAGGTCTAATATAACTTGTCTATTGTCCACATTTTCTATGTACACCTTAATCCCATCAATTCGTAGAGGCTGAAAGGAGAAGAATAAAGAGATAGCAATTAAGTGAGTAGAAAACCCTTCCCAGCATCTGATGATAAAAAAAACTTCATAAAAGTACATATCAGGAAACTAAAAACAAACTCTCCTTCAGAATGGACATCTACGACACAGTATAGGAAAACAGTACATGGGTGGGAAAGGACTTTTCTTCTGATCATTATTGGCAGGCGAAGAGTCCGGAATAGTGCTAATAGAGCAAGAGTTAAAATGGAACAACAGGAAAAGCAAGTGATAAAGTAGAATGCAGACCAAATGCAGCCCAAGGAAGGCTTAGCTTAAATGACACAAGAAAGCAGGAGAGCGTGATGTACAATTTAATTTTAAAAATTCTGTTTTGAGGTACAGACAAGGGTAGAGGATTTGCTAGAAAGAGGGGTTTGAGGCAAGGTAGTAAAGAGAAAAAGATTGTACTGCTGGATTTATCACTGTTGGTGTTGGATAGGAAAATGAAGTTTGACACCACTGGGTAGGAAAATTAAGTTTTGTTCAAACAGTTTGAGTTTTGCACTAAGCAAATTGACAGCAGCATCCCTGTGAATTTGAAAGGCAAACAGAATACTGAACCAGAAGTAATAACCAGGGTGGGAGAGTTCATGGTTTTACGAAGGCTTAAAGCATAAACCGGTGCTTTAGCAAATCAACATCGAAGTACAAAGTGAATACAGGACAAGATGACAGAAATGAAGATACAATTCCAAATGACTTCAAGACAGTCTTTTCTATGCCTTCATATGAATGCACAATAAAATGGGGTTGAAAAGTAGTCAGTGGTGGTGATAGATAGAATAAAGTAACTGAAATTATGCTGGTCTGTCACTGCAGCCATGGAAAGCAATAAAGATTTGGATGACATTTTGAGCAGACTTTGACTCAGCAGCTAGTAAGGAACAGCATTACATTTCAACATTAAAGCATGATGTGAACTGAGCTTATCTGCTCTACAGACACAACATTGAAGTGACTGATCATAAACACAAGAAATTCTGCATGTGGCTGAACCAAATATTTTAGTCAATAGCAAAGCTTATGGAGGATGAACAGAGCAACAGCAATTCAGATGAAAGTCATGGGAAATAGCCCCTGTAACACAAATTCTAATTGCCATTCACCAGCCTAAAACCAAATATTATTCAGGTCTTACTGTACGCATGCATGAATTACTTCATTATCCAGAGAGCTAAATATGCCCAATCTCAATTTTATGGAGATAAAATCACCAATCAACACTGAACCATCTCTCTTTATAGAGCTCGAGTAATACAGCATGGAAACAGGCCCTTCAGTCCAACTCATCCATGCTGGCTAAGGTGTCCACCAAGCCAGACCCATTTATCTGCATTTGGTAAATACCCCTCTAACCCCTTATGTACTTAGCCAAATGTTTTTTTAAATGTTATTACTGTATCTGACTCAACAACAGCAGTTCATTCATTATATGCATCATGTCCTGCCTGAAGAAGTTCCCCTTCATATCCCTTTTAAGTCTTTCACCTCTCACATTAAACCTATGCCCACTAGCTTTCATTTCCTCTTCCCTGGGAAAAACACAATGTGCATTTATCCCATCAATACCACTCACAATGTTATACACATCTATAAAAGGACACTACTCAATCCCCTATGTTCCAAGGAATAAAGGTCTTCGCCTGCCCAACCTTTCCCTATACCTCAGGCCCTTGAGTTCTGGCAGCATGACTTTCAATCACCTCTCCACTCTTTCCAGTTTAATGATGAACAGGGAGACCCAAAACTGGATACGATTATTCAAATTAGGTATCGCCTTGTTGAATCGCAACATAGCACCCTAACTTTTACACTCAATGCCCTGACTGCTAAATGGATGAATCTTCCTCCAGACCAGGGGCTCCCAACCTGGGATCTACAGACTCCTCAGTGAATGATAGGGATGCATGGTATAAAAAAAGGTTAGGAACCCCTGCTCTAGACAATTTCAAGTCATAGAGCTGTACAGTTTATTAGCACTCTTGATGCCAGACACTGTTAAATGTTGCCTTTATGTCAATACTTCGCCCTTGCTTCTGGAACTCAGCCCTCCATCCATACTCCATGTAAGACTGCAATGATGTCAGGGGTTGAATGGAAACAAAACTGAAAGCAAATTAATGGTCAACAACTTCAGCTAGACAGCAGTATTGATAATACCTTCCATCACATTGCTAATGATTGACAATGGACTGATCTGGCGATAATAGTCAAGTCAAATTTATTTATAAAGCACATTTAAAAACAACCCATGTTGACCAAAGTGCTATACAAAGCATAAAAGGTAGCTAAAATCACAATTACAAGAAACACAGATATAAACAACAAGGCACACAGCTTACATGCACAAAATAAACAACACATGAGCCTAGGCACAAGCCAAAAATCAGACACATCAGGAAGATTCAAACACTAGTGAATAGCCAGAAATGGAACATTCCTCTTGGTGGACAGGATATTTCTGGGGAGTTTTGTTTATTCAATAGATGCCAGAGTTACGGTTCAACGAATATACTGGCTAGCTCTCTGGAGCACATAACTTGAGCGTTATAACTGGAAAAATATCAGAGCCTACAGCATCTGCCATAGCAGTGTTTTACGTTGCAAGGGGTGAGATCAAATTAGCTAAAGACAAGCTGATATTGGGGACCTCAGATGGATAAAATTCATTATTTATTCAAAAGCAGCGATGGACTTGCCACCATAAGAGGAAAAGTTTCTGGAAAGTACAAAATATTCAAGATTTACAGTGTTTCCTACTTAGTCACTCAATTTATTTGTAACAGCAACGATTTTTTTGCTTTCTCATGTGAAGATCTAGATCTGAGGCGTGGTTGTTTCTCACCTTGCTTCCCATATCAATCTTTGTGAAGGTAAACGTACTGAGATGGCTGTTTGCTCCCCTCACAGCTGGTTCAATTGTTTCTTTAAACAATTTCTCCACAAACTGACTGATGTATGGCCATAGATGTTTCACCGTCTGAAGGAAATAAAACAAAATATTTTTAAAACTAGATTGAGCACAAAAAGGATATTTCATACAGCATTTTGTGGAATTACAAACCTTAAGAGCAAGTGAAAACTATTGGTTCCACTAACTAATGTAAATGCATCAGATCCTTTACCTCTTCACCACTCTCAAAATAGTACTCATTTTAGTCATATTTCAGATTCATATTGGTTTACTGTCATATACACCATGGTGCAATGAAATTCCTTGTTCACATGAAGCTCACAGAGTAAACAGTACACTCGACAATAAGTATATTGTGCAAACTGAGATGGTGCAAAAAAAAAAGAGATGTTGGAAGTGACAATAATGGAAGAGGTAGATTAAGGGTTCAAGAATGTGGCAGCATCACCAGGAGGATCCACTTAGGTAATACAGTCTATAACAGCTTTCAAAACCAGCCTATTCCACTATATTCTTGTAATCTATTGTCTCCCATCAATTCCCAAATTCTTCTGCCAATAGGAAAAATTTGTAGTAGACAACCAAACTACGTATCAGAACATGCTTGGGATCACAGAAGAAACTGAAAGACACAGAGGAAACCCAAATATTCATAAAGGAAAGGTTCTAATCGACACAAACAGCACAAGGGGGTGGAATCAATCCTGGGACAATGCAGCGATGATACAGCATCATCACTTGCTGCAGCTCTGTGCCAGCTTCTCAGATATTGAAAAAATAAGAACTCAGACCAGGAGTAGCTCGTGGGCTCTTAGAGCTTGATCTACTACTCATCAAAATCATAGTTTTTGGTTAATTTAATTTCCCAGCTTTAGGTGCAAGCCTCAAGTTATAGCTCTTCAAATAGTCACCCATGTTCTAATTAAACCTCCACCATGTTTCCAGGCAGCAGATTCAGATCCCCATCCCCTCAGATGACAGAATGTCATCTCAGTCTCTTTTAAAGCAGCTTCCTGAAATGCTTTAAAACAGAAAGGAATTGATTATTCACGTTATATTGAAGTCAATGTTAAAGGAATGTGCATTTCTGCAACAACTCAACACAACTCACTAGACCTTCGGCATACTCCTCATGTATATTTCAGAAGTTAGCTATGCTTGTTACAGTTGCCTTTTAACATTGTTAGGCAAGTTAATAATTTGGTATTATTTACTGCATGGAATTAATAACTTTATTCAAAAGCAAGCAGGAAGCATCTTCAGAAGCAGAAAGATACAAGTAAAAGTGACCAGGAACATCAAGTTTTTGAAATCCCTCATCCCATCCAGCATTCTACTTTTTTGAGCCTGGCAGCAAGTTTGGGCACACAATTTCAATCCTGCCAATTGGTCTTCATCTACCTTCCAAGCAAGAACATTTACAACTGACCTCAAGGACAGTGATCAGTAGACACCCTCAATACTTTTCTACTTTTTTAAAAAATTTATAAACTCTTAAGCTAGAGGTACCATTCAATCTTCACTGAATTTTAAAAAGAAAGCACACAGCAGTGGCTACAGCAGAATAAAAATATACACAATGCTGCTTCAGAATTTGTCTTCCTTTGCACATTAGTTGTTTGTCAGTCTTTATTAATGTAAAGTTTTTTTTTCCCCATAAATTTTATGTATTTCTTTATAATGCCTCCAAGAAAATGACATATACACCTATGTGTTACCTTGAGATAAATTATTTTGACTTTAATAATATTTAAATGAACACTAAAAAATTCCTACCAGCAAACCATTAGCTGGAAGAACTTAGCAGGCTGAGCAGCATTTGTGGGAGGAAAGGAATTATCACAGTTTTGAGTTGATAATCTGCATCAGGATTCTATTAAATTAATTAACTCCAGTAAATTCTCTGCTTCACACTACTGAATAATTCACAATATTTATTTTGGATTTTCTTTAAAAGGTTCCCGTTATTGGTTTCGTTTCCAAAAGCTATTGCAACAGATTTACCACAAGTATGTTTGTGGACAACATAAAAGTACAAAGTTGAAAGTAAATTTATTACCAAAGTACGACATGTTAGAATATACTGCCTTGAGATTCAATTTCTTACTGGCATTTATAGGAGAAAAGCAATACATAAACAGACAGACTGACAACAACCAATGTGCAAAAGGCAAACTGTGCAAATAAAAATAATACTGAAAGCATAAGGTGTAAAAAGAGTCCTTAAAAGTGAATCTGTAAGTCGTAGAATCAGTTCAGAATAGAGTATGAGGTTCTCCACGCCTGTTCAGGCGCCTGATGGTTGCAGGGTAATAACTAGTTCCTGAACCAGGTGGTGTAGATTCTAAGGTTATGTACCTTCTGTCTGATGGTGGAAGCAAGAAGAGGGCATGAGTTGGGTGGCAAGGTTCACTGATGATCGATGCTGCTTTCTTGTGGCAGCACTCGATGTCAATGCATTCAATGGTTGGGAGGGCCTTGCCTGGGATGGACTAGGCTGTATCCACCATACTCTGTAGAGTTTTCCGTTCCTGGACATTGGTGGTCCAGGTTGTTTTGCAACCTATTCGGATATACTCAACAATGCATCCATAAAATTTGACGAAGATTTGGCATGTCCCCAAAATCTACATGAACTTTTAAGAAAGTAGAGCTGCTGTTGTGCCTTCTTCGTGATGGCACTTACATGCTGGTCCCAGGACAAGTCCTCTGATATGATAATGCCAAGGAATGGTTCATGGACCTCCATCTTCTTCCTCTTGTAGTTGAAAATCAGCTCTTAACTCTTAGCCGATAAAAGTTGTTGCTGTTATAAGATAACCAGGAAGATTGTCCAAGGCTGGAGCAGGATAGAGGTTGGATGGGAAGTTGGGTGGTGCACTAGAAGGTGGGATTTACTTCTGAAAAGTGTGAGGATGTGTGTTTTATTAAGTCAAATAAGGATATGACATATACAACAGATATAAATTGATTTTATTGATGTTATAAAATACAGAGAAGTCATTTGATGTGACAACCATACCTCTGCAGCACATCAGACTTATATGAAAGTACAATTACTAGAAGTGGGTATGAGAGCACAAGAGAGGAAATTAGTTCTGCCATTTGCAGACTTCTGAACTTAATTATGTTTTGGGACCTTGTTCTATGTAGGGTTATCCACTGGTTGAGCATTTGTAATCCATGGATAGCCTGAATTCTGAATGCAAAACTGTGGGAAAGATGTGGTTGTACTTGAAAGAATACAGAGAGATTCACCAAGATTAAAAGACTGTAAGGACAGATTGGATAGGCTCGATTCATTTTCCCTGGAGCAAAGGAACCCAAGAGAGCCTTTAAACTTTAAAAGGCATACTGTATATGAAAGTATATATCCAGAATATTTTGGAGTATCAAAAATAAGAACATAGAGTTTATGGAGATAGGGAGGAATTTTAAAGGAGAACAGAGCAACAGGTTTTATTTTTCTTTTACTCAAAGAGTGGTTGATATCCGGAACTCACTGCCAGAGGAAGTGATGGTCAAATACAATCACTACACTCAAACAACATTTGGACAAGCCCTTGAATAGGCAAGGCATAGAAGGATATAAACCTAATGCAGGCACATGGTATTAGTCTAATTAATGGACATGAACGTGGTGGGTCAAAGGGCACATTTCTGTGCTAAAGCTACAGAGGGGAATATTAAAAAACAAGCATTGAAGGATCAGGAAAAAAGGTCACAAATAATTCTTTCCACATCTGGTTGCTATTTCTACCTAGACTTATTCCAATCAATTAATCTGAAATAGATCTATCCAAATTCAGCAGACCCCAAACAACATCTACACAAGTTATTGTGCGTTCTTTTTTTGAGAAAGGAAAACAACATTTTGGAAAACACCATGAGTTTATCGTTGAACTATTGGTACTTCAACTATTGCTTCCATAGATGCAATTAAACAACCAAGAGTAAAGTATGTAATATTATGCTAGTAGACATGGAGGAAGCACTTATGGTGTTGAATGGAATATTTGTTTAATAAGCTAGTCATCAATAACATAAAATTATGAAAGGGATAGGTAAGATAGAGGCAGGAAAGTTGTTCCACTGGAAAGAGAGACTAAAACTAGAGGTCACAACCTCAAGATTCAGAGGAATAGACTTAGGATGGAGATGAACAGAAACTGCTTCTCCCTGCCGCCGCCACTGCTTCCTCCCCCCCCCCCCGCCCCCATGAGAGTTGTGAATCTGTGAATTCTCTGCCCAGAGAAGCAGTAGAGGCTATCTAATGAAATATATTTAAAATACAGTTAGAGATTTTTGCATAGCAAGGGAATTAAGGGTCATGGGTGGGGGAGGGGGAAGGAAGGTATGTGGAGCTAATCTGATTGAATGACAGAGTAGGGTTGACAAGACAGATGACTACTCCTATTTCTTATGTTCTTATCTGTGCAAACAAAATATTGAAAACACAACAAATATGGACATTTTACTACTAACACACATTTCTTTGACATATTACAATCTGCAATGAAGCTTTACACTTGATTGAGCTCACTATCAAAACCAAGAGCTACTAACACTTTGCTACCATGTTACCCATTCCACACCAGAAAGGCTAACCGCCTTATTGAACAACCCAACAATGTGCTTACGAGTTATTTTAACTACCAGTGGCTTTCATATGAACATAGGGGATACAAGTGATCTGAAGAATTGGTGCAGAAATTCATGCACTATTAAATTCTCCTTCTAAATTATTAATCTTCATTTATAGATTTTACTTTCCCAATAATTCAAACAAAATTATCCTACCTTGTTTAACCATTCCACCCTCTCCACATCTGGGAAGTGAACCTGAAAATGACAGGAGATTAAACATTAGTTTAAAATGGTTATAAAAACAAAAACAAAATCAGGAAAAAAACTATTAGGAACAACATTAAAGAGACAGGGATGATACTGCATAAAGAGAAGAGAAAGAAATGTTCATATGTGGCATAATTTTAGCTCCAAATTGACCAACTTAACAATGCACATCTGACTTGAATGAAGACTGCAGGACACATATGCAGGAAATCACGTGGGTTAAATGTGCCATCAGCTGTGGGAGCTCAAATGATCAAGCATGGAACTTGAGTGGCCACTAATACCACATTGAAGTGAATTAGAGACAGCAGAATGTTTCAGGCAAAGTATGAATAGGTGGCTATTATTAAACAACACTAGTGGTGCATAAGTTTCCTGTGAGCATTACCTCCCATATTAGTTTTCAACTTTGAACATTTGCAAGAGAAACAACTCCTCTATGGAATTCTGCTGTGGTCAAGTCCATGATATCATATACATGACAGACGATGATGGAGAATTCATTATAAAGACACAGGCAGACACTCCTTTGGCTACAGATTAAACTCCAATATGGGATGATACAATTGAGCAGTCTCAGAAATTCAGGGAGGGGAAGGTTTTCCAAAACACAAACATAAAGAGCGAGAAGGGATTGTGGGTTGGAAAATATTTAGAAAGAACTTGCAACAGCTATTTTCTGATTTATATAGGTACAATAAAGTACAGTATGTAATCAAAAAGAATAATTGTGCAGAATAATGAGTGGCTGAAGAATGGGGCAAAGACATTTATTAAGACAAAAGCTCAAACACAAAAATTAGTAAGTTCCATTCTCCTTTTGTCTCCTTCCTAGTTCAGATGAAGGGTCTTTGACTTGAAACTTTACCTCAATTTCTTTTCTCACTGATGTGGTCTGATTTGTTGAGTGTCTCTAGCATTTTCTGGTTATTTATTTTACATGTACAGCATCTGCATTTTTCTTAAGTGACTCACACAATTCTCCCTGGCTTTGAGCATGGTACAAGACAGTCTTTATACATGTTACGACAGTTTTAAAAAAAAGGGCAAATGCAGCTTCCCTTTCATGACAGGCAATTCAGGCCAACATTAGCAGTAAATACAACAAATTGTTTTGTTTACAAAAAATTACTTATCAAGAGTCAGATTTGTCAACGTGGAATTTTTAATGAAAGGTCAAGTTAATTGTTGGAGTAGTGTAATGGCTCCAAAATGCATTGGATATCCATTTTCAGTGTATCAGAGGCAAAATTTACAGGGGCATGCAAAAGTTTGGGCACCCCTGGTCAAAATTTCTGTTACTGTGAATAGTTAAGTGAGTAGAAGATAAATTGATCTCCAAAAGTCATCAAGTTAAAGACGAAACATTCTTCTAAACATTTTAAACAAGATTAGTGTATTATTTTTGCTTTGTATAATTTTAGAATGAAAAAAGGAAAGGAGAACCATGAAAAAGTTTGGGCACCCTAAGAGAGCTGAGCTCTCAGATAACTTTTACCAAGGTCTCAGACCTTAATTAGCTTGTTAGGGCTATGGCTTGTTCACAATCATCGTTAGGAAAGGCCAGGTGATGCAAATTTCAAAGCTTTATAAATACCCTGACTCCTTAAACCTTGTCCCAACAATCAGCAGCCATAGGCTCCTCTAAACAGCTGCCTAGCACTCTGAAAATTAAAATAAATGATGCCCACAAAGCAGAAGGCTATAAGAAGATAGCAAAGCATTTTCAGGTAGCCATTTCCTCAGTTCATAACGTAATTAAGAAATGGCAGTTAGATTAGATTAGATTATGAGGACAGAGAGTCCTCTCTTATTGTCATTTAGTAATGCATGCATTAAGAAATGATGCAATATTCCTCCAGTGTGATATCACAAAACACTGGACAGACGAAGACTGAAAAAACTAACAAAACCACATAATTATAACATATAGTTACAACAATGCAACAATACCATAACTTGATGAAGAACAGGCCATGGCACAGTAAAAAAGTTCAAAGTCTCTTGAATGCCCCACATCTCACGCAGACGGGAGAAGGAAGAAAACTCTCCCTGCCATGCCTGACCACAGTCTGACTCTGAGTCGTCCGAAAACTTCGAGCCTCCGATCAGCCCTCCGACACACAGTACCGAGCACCATCTCTATCCGAACGATTCGACCTCAGTCTCGGTCGCCAGCAGCAGGCAAAGCCAGGGATTTTAAGGCCTTCCCTCCGGAAGATTCTCAATCGCCCAGTAACAGTGGCAGCGAACTGGCTTTTCAGAAATTTCTCCAGATGTTCCTCGGTGCTTTCACGTCTGTCTCCATCAAATCAGAATTGTCCATGGCCCCTATTTAACGGATACAATATCATTTCAATGGAGAGCTGTGCGCGCATGGCATGCTGCTATCTCTTCCTCCCTCCACCGAACGGTGGAGGTCAAGTTGAGGTCTGGAAGACCAAGAACTTCCTGAGAGAACTGTTTGTAGGATTGCTAGAAAGGCACATCAAAATCCCCGTTTGACAGCACAAGACCTTCAGGAAGATTTAAAAGACTCTGGAGTGGTGGTGCACTGTTCTACTGTGCAGCAACACCTGCACAAATATGACCTTCATGGAAGAGTCAGAAGAAAACCTTTCCCGTACTCAACACAAAATTCAGCATCAGAAGTTTGCAAAGGCACATCGAAACAAGCCTGATGCATTTTGGAAACAAGTCCTGTGGATTGATGAAGTTAAAATAGAATTTTTTGGCCGCAATGAGCAAAGGTATGTTTAGAGGGGAAAAGGTGCAGAATTTCATGAAAAGAACACCTCTACAACTGTTAAGCACAGGAGTGGATCGATCATGCTTTGGGCTTGTGTTGCAGCCAGTGGCACGGTGAACATTTCACTGGTAGAGGGAAGAATGAATTCAATTAAATACCAGCAAATTCTGGAAGCAAATAACACACCGCCTGTAAAAAAAAGCCAAAGATGAAAAGAGGATGACTTCTACAACAGGATAATGATCCTAAACACACCTCAAAATCCACAATGGACTACCTCAAGAGGCGCAAGCTGAAGGTTTTGCCATGGCCTTCACAGTTCCCGACCTAAACAACATCGAAAATCTGTGGATAGACCTCACAAGAGCAGTGCATGCAAGACAGCCCAAGAATCTCACAGAACTAGAAGCCTTTTGCAAGGAAGAATAGACGAAAATCCCCCAAACAAGAATTGAAAGACTCTTAGCTGGCTACAGAAAGCGTTTACGAGCTGTGATACTTGCCAAAGGGGGTGTTACTAAGTACTGACCATGCAGGGTGCCCAAACTTTTGCTTCAGGCCCTTTTCTTTTTTTGTTATTTTGAAACTGTAAAAGATGGAAATAAAAAAGTAATCTTGCTTAAAATGTTAAAGAAATGTGTCATCTTTAACTTTATGCCTTTTGGAAATCAGGTCCATCTATTACTCACTGAGCTATTCACAGTAACAGAAATTTTGACTAGGGGTGTCCAAATTTTTGCATGCCACTGTATTTGCAAGACAACATATTGTTTACATGTTGAGTGCCTGCTCACTGTGAAAAGTGAATGTTTCCAATCATTTGTGAATTTTTTATGTTGTTTGAGAGATCAACCCACCCCATGACAATGCTTTCAAAAACTTTCCAAAATTTACAAAAGCACACACAAATATATAGAAAGCAACAGACTATGCTTAAAGACATGGTATTCAACAAGATAATATAGGTAAATGTGGCTTGCACTATTGATATAATCTGCATGAATGTTGACAAAGTATTTGATGAGTCCTACGTGGCAGCAGAATGGTAAGAAAAATAAACAATGTTACTAAATATGATACATTGCTACCTCACATAACACCACCTTAACAGAGTACTGATTCATTCTATGCTTAGTCCTGAACACATACAGGTAAGCTTCCACTCACTTGCCTAGTCCCCATACTTTAATATGCTTAGATGGTGAGAAAAGAGCCAACAGGAGCTCAAAGCGCATACAGCAAGCACTGTCAGTCCTCAGCAACAGCCCAACAGCACTGTCAAAAACACAATAACACAGTGGTGAATCTGTGGAATTCTTTGCCACAGACAGCTGTGGAAGCCAAGTCTTTATGTATATTTAAGACAGAGGTTGATAGGTTCTTCACTGGTCAAGGCATGAAGGGATATGGGGAGCAACACACATCAAAGTTGCTGGTGAACACAGCAGGCCTGACAGCATCTCTAGGAAGAGGTACAGTCGACGTTTCGGGCCGAGACCCTTCGTCAGGACCAAGGGATTGCGGCCCAAGGGATATGGGGAGAAGGCAGGAGACTGGGGCTGAGAGGAAAATTGGATTAGCCATGATGAAATGGCAGAGCAGACTTCATGGGCCAAATGGCCTAATTCTGCCCCTTTTATCTTATGGTCTTGTATCTCACTATATAATGTTATATTAACCCTTTTGGCATTGATTCCATTCATGGTCACATTCCTAGAAATAAACACTGACACTAAACACGAAGCAAAGTACAGGTCCACAATCCCTTAACGGAATTCAGAATTTTCTGGATTTCAGACCCCCCCCCTCCCCCTATAACAAAAAACACGTATGCTCAAGTCCTTTATTTAACCCGTCTCATTGTGGTGGACTTTAGGACCCAGTGGCGCACTAAACCTACGCACATCCTCCTGTATACTTTAAATCATCTCCAGATTACTTATAATACCTAATACAATGTAAATGCTATGTAATTAATTGTTATACAGTATTGTTTAGGGAATAATGACAAGAAAATTTTTTATTTCCAACAAAAACTTTCAATAAAACATAAAAATATACAGCTTCAATTGAACCGAATCAAACACATGGTAAATGACTAAGTGGAATAAATGTAGAACGTCACTGTCTAGAAAACTTCAGTAACTTGTCTTTCTGCTTATTTAAATCACATACAGAGGTAGTTCCGACAGTATTTTCTTCAGTGTGACGCCACACAGACACACCATGATCAAGCTTCTGCAGTAACTCCACTTTCTGCATTACTGATAATGATAGGTGCTTCCTCTCTTTTTCTCATTGTTACCCATAGGGGAATCTGCAGGTCTTTTTGACATTTTCACAGTGAAATTAAACACAAAGTCAACAGTGAACACAGCAAATGCACATGTAACCAGTACGAGCGCTGAGCCACAACTGACGTCTGGCGGCTTCTGCTAGTGCTGCCACATTACACCTGAGTGACGTCAGCTGTTGGCAAAAAAACTTCGGTTTTCGGAGCTTTTTGGACTTCAGAATTTCTGATAAAGGAATGTGCATCGGCGGCTTTCAAGATTCCTTCTGTCTGTGTGTAAATACAATAGTACGAATGGTGGACGCAGGCAAGTTCAACGCACGCACAATGTCTTTATTGTGTTCACCGTGATCGAAATGCATAATTACATCCAGTTTTGCGCTAAATGTTACACCCTTACGAGCTCTCTTAGGCTTTTCAGTTACCTTAGGACACATCTTGCTAACGGATGCACAAAATAAATCGAGATAAAGCGCTCTTGCTGCTCAGGGTGCTCGCTGCCTCTATAACGGCTCGCTGCAAAACAAATTCTGAACGCTATTTTCATTTTTCGTAACACCCTTACAAGCTCTCTTAGGCTTTTATAGAAGGGACTTGAGCATCCGCGAATTTTGGTATCTGCGGGGGTCCCGGAACCAATCCCCCGCAGATACGGAGGGCTGACTGTAATTCTAAATTTAAAATATTCAATTAACCCAAATACCCAACATACCAGCTGAAAATGTGACTGGAACAAGCAGAACTGTCTAACATTACCCTCAGCGATAGGTTCATTGCTGAAAAACTCAAGTTATGCTTGGATGAAGCAAGTAGTAAGAGCTTGGTTGATTATGTTAGTGCTACAAAAAGCACTTTACACTGAATGAAGAGAAAATTGAACATTTTGAATCATAGGAAATTACCACAATAGAAGGGAATTATCATCCATTCTGTTGATGCTGGCTAACAACAATCCAGTTTAAATTCTCCATTGTACCACTAGCTGATAGCCCTGTAGATTACAGTTCTTCAATTCCACATCCAAGCACTTTTTAAAAAAAAACCATGAATGGTGTCTACTCACTCCTCCTGACAAAAAACCCTAACATAATGCAAGTGATGAACTTACTTTCATTTACCCTCTTTTCATTTTAACAATTGATGCATATTCATGCCATTCTTTTCGAAATCTGCTAAAGAAGGCAGGATCTTCCCATTTTACTTTATCTGGGGCCATCACACTTTACACACACAGTGCCCACTTTATTAAGAGCTTCTGAACCTAATGAGGGGGCCACTGAGTGCAAGTTCATGGTCTTATGCTGCTGTAGCCTATCCACTTCAAGGTTCGACACGTGGTGGGTTCAGAGATGCTCTTCTGCACACTACCGTTGGTTATTTGAGTTACTGTCGCCTTCCTGTCAGCTTGAACCACCCTGGCCATTCTCCTCTGACCTCTCACATTAACAAGGTATTTTCACCCACAGAACTCATTGGACATTCTTTGTTTTTCTCATCATTCTCTGTAAACTCTAGACTGCTGTGCATGAGAAATCACAGCAGAGCAGCAGTTTCTGAGATATTCAAACCACCCTGTCTGGTGCAAGTCCTTAGGTCATGTTTCTTCCCCACTTTGATGTTTGGTCTGAACAACTGAACCTTTTGACCATGTATATAAGCTTTTATGCATTGAGTTGCTGCCACATGATTAGCTGATTAGATATTTGCACTAACTAGCTGGTGTACAGGTGAACCTAATAAAGTGGAATCTGAATGTAAATCAGTTAAACCCCACCCTCTCCCAGCTACCTTTATCTGAAGATAACACAAACCAATCCAATTTTTCCTCATAATTAGAAATTTTCAGTCTTAGCAATATCTTCTTTTCCAATCATTTTGCATCACTCCAAAAATTAGAACAGCACTTACTGACACTCTGCACATCTCCACCCCCACCCAAACTCCTCAACCACCGATCCCGATCATCTCTTGAACAAAGCACAGTCCATAGTTTGAAGTTAATGCAATACAAATTCAATTATTGCTTATGTCCCATACTCTGGAGTAACAGAAAAAGAGCAATCTTTAAAACATTTAATGCCTTTCATAACATTGCTCCTGAAAACAGTGAAACACTGCAGAGCAAACATTAATTTTCATAGCAAAATATTCCATGATACTCCAAAGGGCAAACAGCCAATAATTTTTGTCACTGTGCCACATGTCATTATCCGCCCTATATCTCTCCTTAAGCTTGACTAAAAAAATAGGTTTAAATAAATATTTGGAAGGAGGAAAGAGAGGCAAAGAGCTTCACTGAAGGAATTCTTTTTTTTTTAATTTTATTTTATTTGGATAAGGAGTTCACAATTATCATGTACTTTTTTCACACATATAACCTTTTCCATTTTTTATTCTAGAGCTAAAATACAGCTGAAAATACAGTCATCAATGGACAAATTATTAAATTCAGGGAGAATTGGAGGATAGTAAATAATGATCAAGAAGTAAAAGCTTAAGGGGATTGAATAGTTTTGGGAAGACAAGACCATAGAAGGATTGGGGTACAAGGATGAAACAAGCCATTGAATAGCTTGGCACCAATGCAGAAAGCAATGCTTCGAAAGAACAAATAAATGGAACTAACTGCAAGTTATGAAATGGAGAGTGAAGAGATCTCAAATTTATAGAGGATAGAATGAGAGAAACTACACAGAAGTGTGCTAGATCTGTCAAATATGGAGGTAACAATGAGATGAAATGAGGGCTTCAGTTGCAGGTGAGTTGAGACAGAGGTAGAGTCAGGTCACTGTTATGGGAGTAAAAATGGTCAATTCCAATAAAGCTAGCTCAATCTTGTCATGCTAAAGAAATGGTTTGTTCTTATAATACTTAGTCAAGATTTATCTATTTTTGTACATGTGTACACAAACAAGTAAATTAGGTCAAAATTCACACACAAAACAATGAAATTACAACTAACCATTGAATGCAGTGCTCCAGATGGGCATATTCCAATTAATTTAATTGCAAACCTTGTGGCACATTTATTAACAACAAACAACAGGAATTCTGCAGATGCTGGAAATTCAAGCAACACACATAAAATTTGCTGGTGAACGCAGCAGGCCAGGCAGCATCTCTAGGAAGAGGTGCAGTCGACGTTTCAGGCCGAGACCCTTCGTCAGGACTAACTGAAGGAAGAGTGAGTAAGGGATTTGAAAGTTGGAGGGGGAGGGGGAGATCCAAAATGATAGGAGAAGACAGGAGGGGGAGGGATGGAGCCAAGAGCTGGACAGGTGATAGGCAAAAGGGATACGAGGGACAGGAGGTCCGGGAAGAAAGACAAGGGGGGGGGCCCCAGAGGATGGGCAAGGGGTATATTCAGAGGGACAGAGGGAGAAAAAGGAGAGTGAGAGAAAGAATGTGTGTATAAAAATAAGTTACAGATGGGGTACGAGGGGGAGGTGGGGCATTAGCGGAAGTTAGAGAAGCCGATGTTCATGCCATCAGGTTGGAGGCTACCCAGACGGAATATAAGGTGTTGTTCCTCCAACCTGAGTGTGGCTTCATCTTTACAGTAGAGGAGGCCGTGGACAGACATGTCAGAATGGGAATGGGATATGGAATTAAAATGTGTGGCCACTGGGAGATCCTGCTTTCTCTGGCGGACAGAGCGTAGATGTTCAGCAAAGCAGTCTTTCTCTGGCGGACAGAGCGTTTATTATTTACTTTTTTTTTAAATTTTATTTTTATTTGGATAAGGAATTCATAATTATCATGTACTTTTTTCACACATATAACCTTTTCCATTTTTTTATATGTATAAAACTACAATTATTTATACATTCTTAAGTACACATTGAGATGACACAAAAGGAAAATAAACATTTAAATAGATAATTATGTACTGTGGTAAATCTAACCTATTAGGCTAAGTAATGAAATTAGTTGTTAAGAAAAATGGTGGTAATAGTTTCCATACAACCCTTCTGGACCATTTCCACTGGTCCAAAATGTTGCATACAAGCCTATATACCAACCATTGTAGGTGTTTATATCCCAATTTGTTCGTGCTTGTTCCTGCTCGCAGACATAATTATCCAATCCCTATGTACTTATTTACTTAATTTTTTCATTTTTTTTTATCCCTTTCCCAAATCTTTCCCTTTACTTGTGTTAATTCTCTATTTTCCAAAAGAAAACAAACATTTAGACCAGGGGTGCTTACATTAGCAATATTACTGTGTTGATGAGAAGAGCAATATAAATCATTAGGAGAGTCATCTAAAGTCTGCTCGCATTGGGGTTATATATTCAATCTATTTATTCCAGATTTGATAAAATGTTTCTTTTTGAGTTCTCAGGGAGTAAGTCAACTTTTCCATTTTAAACATTTCCAAGATAATTTCGTACCAATCTTCTAATGTAGGTGGTATTGGATTTAGCCATTTTCTAGTGATTGATTTCTTACTTGCCGCTAAGAGGGCCTGCAGCAACTTTATATCTTCCTTCTGTTCAAGGAACAATACATGCCCCAAATAGAGCGTCTCAAAGTTCAGAGGTATCTGGGACCCAAGTACCTTAAATAATGTTCTATGAATTCCTTCCCAAAATAGACTTAATTTAGGGCAATCCCAGAAAATATGAAAATGATTTGCCTCCTTGGAGCCGCACCTTCTCCAACACATCACATTTGTATCTTTATATTTTTCCTGATCTGGGGTCTTGAAGTATCTTATAATGTTTTTCCAACAATGTTCTCTCCAAGTCAAAGAATTAGTCGAGGACCATTGAAAGCTGCAGATTTTCCCCCAAGCCTCCTCTGAAAGTACCAACCCCGCTTCTTTCTCCCACTTCTCTTTAATATACAGTGTATTTACATTTTTAGCATGGGAGAGTGCATTATATAGGCGAGAAACTGATTTACTAGGTATTGAACTGCAAGCCGAATTCAGAATCTTGAAAAATTCTAATTCTACTGTTGATAGGTCTGTATATCTACAACTCTGGTTAACATAGTTTCGTATTTGAAGGTACCTAAAAAAGTCATTATGTTCTAGGCCATGTTTGTCCTGCAGGATTTGGAAACTTTGTAATACTCTTTTATCTATAAATGAGAGGTAGGTTGTAAGACCTTTCTTTATCCATAGCTCAAATCTTTTATCTCCTCTGTTGGGAAGGAATTCGGTATCATATGCACACCATCTAAAGAGTTTTAACATGTTATTAATTCCACATGAATTAACCACCTTCTGCCATACTTTTAATGTAAGACTTATCCAAGCATTATTAAATTTTTCCAACTGGGCCATCAATCCTTTGTCAGCTATTGAGGCCTGAAGAGGAAAACTGTCAACTAATCCAAATTCTATTTCCTTCCATCTAGCCTTATATTCCCTATTACACCAATATAACAGAGGGGTTATCTGTGAGGCATAAAAATAATTTCTCAGGCAAGGAAGAACCATACCTCCTCCTTCCTTCCCTAACTGTAAGGTGTTATATTGAATTCTAGGTTTTCTTCCTTGCCAAATGAAGCGGGAAATCCATTTGTCCCATTCCCTGAATTGATTATCATCCACCTCCACTGGTAGAGTACAGAAAAAATATAATAACCGAGGAAGAATATTCATTTTTATAGTATTTATCCTTGCATTTAAACTTAAAAAGGGGATAAGATTCCATCTATGCATATCTGCTTTTATCTCTGAGATTAATGGCCCATAATTTACCTGTGACAGTGTTGATAGATCCTTCGGCAGGGTTATTCCTAAATATTTTAATGATTTAGCTTCCCACTTAAGATCGTATGTATCCTGCAATTTTTTTGGATGGTGTATAATTTAGGGACATAACCTGCGTTTTCTTTACATTTATTTTATAACCTGATATTTTCCCAAAGTCATCCAACAGTGTAAACAATCCTATAAATGATTTTTCTGGTTCACTCAGATAGACCAAAACATCATCTGCGAATAACGCCACTTTCTGTTCAATCCCTGCCACCTTGATACCTTTTACGATTTCGCTCTGTCTTATTAGTTGGGCAAGTGGTTCAATATAGTGGGCAAGCGCAAAAAGGAGAGGAGAAATTGGGCATCCCTGTCTAGTGCCTCTCTCTAAAATGAAGGAGTCAGAGAGGTCCCCATTTATCTTAATTCGGGCTGTAGGGCTGTCATATAGAGTCTGAATTACTTTAATAAACCTTTCTTGAAAGCCGAATCTTCCTAACACTCTGTATAGGAATGCCCAACTAACCGAATCAAAAGCTTTCTCAGCGTCCAATCCTACTACCATTGTCTCTGTCTCGTTCTTATTAACCTGTTCTAATATGTGCAGAGTTCTCCTTATGTTGTCCTGTGTTTGTCTTTGTTGAATAAATCCAGTCTGGTCTAAATGGATTAGGCCAGGTAAAAGCTTTTCCAATCTGCGCGATAATATAGATGTAAATAGTTTGTAATCTAAATTAAGAACACTAATTGGTCGATAATTGCCACATTCTAGTTTATCTTTACCCTCTTTAGGAATAACTGAAATAATCGCTTCTCTCCGGGAATGTGGAGTTTCTCCTTTCTGCAAGATCCAATTAAAGGTGTTAAGTAGTAATGGGGCTAACTGTGTCTTCAGGGACTTGTACCACTCTGAGGTAAACCCATCAGAAGCGTTTATTATTTACATAGTTATTAGTATGAAAAAATTAGCCAACTAGCTCAGGGAAATAAAAAAAATAAATTATGCAACAAATTGCAAATCTACAGAATTTGCTTGTTGACTGTGTGCAACAAAGATCATCTCCCCTTCGTCTCCCAGCTATTTTTAAGAATTTACTGAATTAAGACCAAATCATGTCCAGTAGTGTCAGCAAAGGGCATCTGCCTCTGAAATTCATCCAGGCCATTTATAGGAGCAATCTCCTAACTTTTCATAATAGTAAACTATCTTAATTTCTTTTTCAACTATTTTTTCAAGTATTGATCTGCTTTTCCTTTCAAAGTTACAGTTAAATCTACATCCTCTTAACAAGCAATGCATTTTAGATGATGCCCCTTTGCCGTGTAAAAACACCTTTTCACCACATCTCCTTTCTTCTTTTGTCAATCATCTTGTTATCTACTTCTCGATCCTCCTAAAGGATGTTTCTTTGTAGCTACTGTCCAGATTGCTCATTACTTTGTACACCTTCATCACATCTATTAAACCTTCTTTAATATATAGAGTATCCAAGTTTCTCCAGCCTTTCCATGTAAAACAATTCCTCTGTCCCCCATTCTAGTAAATACTTCCTGCACATTCTCTCAAAAGTCGTAAACTTCCTTGCTTGCCTCTGTTTAGGAAGCTCAAACCTGAATATTTTTATATGCAATTTTAACCTGACCTGCAATATAGAACAACTTGTGTTTGAGCAAATCAGATCTGTTGCTGCACACCTTTAGAACTGTGCTCTTTTTACTGGCGTGGCATTCCTCATTCATTACACTTCTGTATTAAACTTCACTTGCTCGTTTCTCATTCCATCGAGCCATGAACTATTTGAAGTCCATTAATTTTTTTTATTAAACTCAACATGGTAAAATGTTTAAATGAAGGCTTGCATTTCCCTGCTACCTTTGAATATTGCAGGGAATTCTCACTTTTTACAGATCCTGATATACAGTTTTGAAGTCAATGTTGTAAAAAAGAAACTATGTGCAAAGCAAACTCCCACAAACTTCTGCACTGAAATAACCCAATTATCTGTTGAAGAAGTGTTGACTGAGAGATACCTACTGTGCAGAATATCATAATAAATCGACTCGTACTCAAAATATTGTCATGGTATCTTTTGTGTTCATCAGAGCAGAGAGGCAGCAACATTAATACCTCACTCAACAAAATCCCACTTCCATTGTCTTACATGTCCTCCATTTATAAACTGACCTAAATTTTTGTGCTCTGGTCCCTGGAGTGTGATTTTGACATATGTACTGAATGCAAATGAGTGCTACTATTGAGTGAATCTTTTTGTGGAAGGGTATTTCATAGAATACCCAATTAATGAGTATTTCTACACCATTCAACTCAAATCCTTTTTTCTTCCAACAAGTTAAATTCAGGGCTGATAACAGATTGCTGAGAGAAACAGTGTCCTCAGTGAAGAAAAGGATTGGAACATTCAAAGGCAGAGAGCATTATAGAAACAAGTCGAGCATCAGGGAAACAGACTTCTCAACCAAACCGGCCCATGCAAACCCAAGATATCTATCCATCCAGTTCCACTTGCTTACATTTGGCCTCCATCACTCTATCTTTTCCATGTAACCATCCAAAAGTCTTTTCACTATTGTAATATCCTGTCAGCTTTTCCCACATACTCACCACCCTTTGTGTGAAAATACTTCTCCTCTGGTCCCTTTTAAAATGTATCCTCTTAACTGAAATCTACGTCCCTTAATTCTAGACTCCCCTACTCTGGGGAAAAAAGGCCGACAATTCATCTCACATCTGCCCCTCATGATTTTATATACTTTATGTGGTCACCTTTCAGGCTGTGACACTCACTCCAAGGAAAGAAGTCTCAGCCTACTAGACTTTTAACTAAAACCAGTTTAAGGGAACATACGACTCCCATCCTAGCTACTCTGCATGGGCTTCCTGTATCTTTTAGAACTGATTTTAAAGCTCTGAATAGCCTGGGACTGGAGTACATCACAGAATCGTTTTCATTTTATAATCTTGCTCAAGCTCACTGGTTTTCTTCCGCCAACTTCTTAAATTTAAACAATCTCCCTTAAAAGATAATTGGCAAGTCAGCTTTTTTGAACTATGCTCCTTATCTGCGGAATTTGATACATAAAACTATAAAGGGATGCAGACCCAGTTGAACTTTTAAACACCAGCTCAAAACATATTTATTTAATGTTGCTTTTAACTAGCATCTCTTTATCTTTTATCTTAATGTTTATTTTTATCTTTAATTTTATGTCCTTTGAACTCCATTATCAGTAAGAAAAGTGCTCAATAAAACTATTGTTATTATTATTATTAACCAGACTCTCCTTATAATTCAAGCCATCCTGCCCCAGGAACATCTGCATAAATCTTTTATACACCCATTCCAACACCAACCTCTGACCACTCTGTCTAATGAGAAATGTTACGATGAGCAATTAAACAAATCAACAAAAATTATATTCGCTAAACTGCATCTGAGGGACAAAACTAAAAACTCAAAATCTCAGCTTCAAAGATCTGTTGAATGGATTTCCTTTTCCTGCCCAAAATCAATGAAAAGCCACTCTGCTATGGATTTCAACTAACAATCAATAAGTACGTCTAATGGTATATGACACTTCCTCCAACAATAATGAAATAAATAATATGAAGGTTGTGAAGAGTAGAAGATGTTTTAACTCTTCCTGTCCTGCCACAGCATCAATGAATTGTATATCATGGAAATAGGCCATTTTCAAGTCAAGTTTATTGTCATTTCGACCATAAGCTGCTGGTACAGTACACAGTAAAAACGAAACAATGTTCCTCCATGGTGCTACATGAAACAACACAAAACTACACTAGACCATGTGAGACAGCACAAGGCTACACTACTCTACGCAAAACAACACACAAACTGCACTAGACTACAGACCTGCACAAGACTACATAAAGTGCAGAAAACAGTGCAGGGCAGTACAATAATTAATAAACAAGACAATAGGCACAGTAGAGGACACATTACAATATAATAATAAATGATGTAGATGTCAGTCTAGACTCTGAGTATTGAGGAATCTGATGGCTTGGGGGAAGAAACTGTTGCACAGTCCGGTCGTGAGAGCCCGAATGCTTCAGTACCTTTTGCCAGATGGCAGGAGGGAGAAGAGTTTGTATGAGGGTTGCGTGGGATCCTTCACAATACTGTTAGCTTTGCGGGTGCAGCGTGTGGCGTAAATGTCTGTAATAGCAGGAAGAGAGACCCCGATGATCTTCTCAGCTGACCTCACTATCCGCTGCAGGGTCTTGCGATCCGAGACGGTGCAATTCCTGAACCAGGCAGTGATGCAGCTGCTCAGGATGCTCTCAATACAACCTCTGTAGAATATGGTGAGGATGGGGGCTGGGAGATGGACTTTTCTCAGCCTTCGCAGAAAGTAGAGACGCTGCTGGCCTTCTTGGCTATGGAGCTAGTGTTGAGGGACCAGGTGAGATTCTCCGCCAGGTGAACACAAAGAAATTTGGTGCTCTTAACGATCTCAACGGAGGAGCCGTCAATGTTCAGCGGAGAGTGGTCGCTCCGTGCTCTCCTGAAGTCAACAACCATCTCTTTTGTTTTGTTCACATTCAGAGACAGGTTGTTGGCCCTGCACCAGTCTGTTAGCCACTGCACCTCCTCTCTGTATGCTGACTCGTCGTTCTTGCTGTTGAGACCCACCACGGTCATGTCATCGGCGAACTTGATGATGTGATTCGAGCTGTGTATTACTGCACAGACGTGAGCAAATCATCCATACCAATAATCACCCTTCATATTCATCCCATCATCCAGCATAGTCCTGTATCCCCAAGTGATTCAAATATCCATCTAGACACTTCTTAAATATTATCAATGACCCTGTTCCAACCACTCACTCAGATCATAACACAAGGTCAAGAGTCCATCTTATCATATTAGACATCCATTCAATAGTCTTATCATAGCTGGATAGAAATTTTTGAGCGTGGTTTACAAACTCTTGTATAGTTTGTTTTCTATAATAATTTTCTCCCTCTTTTTCTTAACCCACCCACACCCCCATCTCTGTTTTAATGCACTGCAAATGTTTGTTTATCTCTCTTTGTATAATTGCCTCTTTCTGAAGTCACATTTTCGTTCCTAGAGTCACACCACACAGTCCAACTCATCCATGCAAGTTACCTACTTTAGCTTCCATTTGTCCATACTCATGTTAACTTACTTATCCATGTACCTGCTCAAACATTTTTAAATTGAACGAATGTACCCATCTCTGTCACTTCCATTGGTCGTTCATTCTATATATAAACACACTGAGGAATAATTGCCTTTCAGGTCTCCTTTAAATCTTTCTCCTCTCATCTTAAACCTGTGCTCACTGGTTTTAGACTCCCCCGCTCAGAGAACAAGATTATGATCATACATCTTAGCTATGCCCCTTGTAATTTTATATACCTCTATAAAGGTCACCCTTCAGTCTCCTATTTTCCAGGAGAATCAGCCCCAGTCTATCTAGTCCCTCATGATAAACACAAGCCATCCAGTCCCAGCATCCTTATCAATCTTTTCTACTACTTCTCCAGCATAATCACATACTTGCTATAGTATGGTGCAGTCTCCCAACATTTTGTTTGGCCTGTTTCTTGCCCTGACCAATGAAGGCAAGAATACCATACAGCTTATTCACCTCTGTTTAAAAGTGTCCCCACTTTCAAAGTACTTGCACTCCTCGATTTCTCTGTTCTGCAACATCTTAAGCCCTGGTTATATTTTGTCCTGATTTATTCCCAAAAAATGCATCACTTTGAGCTTGTCGAAAATTGATTCCATTTGCTATTCCATTGCCCATGCCCTTGGCTCATCTAAATTGCATTGCAATGTTTGACAAGTTCTTCACTATCCACTGTACCACAAATTTTGGTATCACCCACAAACTTACAGACAATGCCATCCATATTCTTATCCAAATTGTAATTTGACAAATAAAAGCGGACCCGACACTGATCACTGCCATGGACCACTGGTCATAGGTCTCCAACTGGAAAACAAACCTCCACTACCTCCCACTAATTCCTACCATGCCAGTGTCGTTTCCAATTGGTTAGCTTGCCCTGGATCCCATACGATTTCACCTTCTGGACCTGCCTACCATGCAGGACTTACTGTTAGCTTTGCTGGTTTCACTCAGTCTATGTGGAAGACAACACTCTGTTTAACCTCATCAAATCTCTTGCTTACCACTTCAAACAACCTTATCAAATTTATGAGGCATGATTTCCCACACACAAAGCCATGCTCACTGTCCCCAACCACTCCTTGCCTTTCAAAATGCGAAGAGATCTTGTCTCTCAGAATCTCCCTAGTAACTTTCCTACCACTCTCATTCAGTCCACCAGCCTGTAGTTCCCTAACTTGCTCTTGCAGCCCTCCTGAAATATAGGTACAACATTAACTAGCCTCCAGTCTTCCAGTATCTCGCCATGGCTAACGAAAATACAAGTCTTTGCCACCCCATCAATTTCTTCCCTTACTTCCCACAATGTCCTAGGATACACTTGGTCAGGTGCCAGGGATTTATGTATCTTTATGAACTTCAAGACCAGCAAACCTCTTTGTTCATCTCATCTCAATATTTTTAACCACTATTCTCTTCCCTGAACTTGCTACCTTCCATGATCACTTCTTCAATATGAAGGCATGAATCTTGAAGATAAATAAAATTTGTGTGTGATGATTTGGCATATAGCATATCAAAGTTAGAAATCAAACCAATTGGGGGCAGGCATATCTGATGAGGCAACATCACACAATGGAGGTGATCAGTTACATGAGAAACTTGGAACTCTGTCATCCAGGAGGGAGTATGTTTACAATAGGGCCAATTAGCAGTAGAACAAATTTGTTGAATTATTAAGCAAATGGGCATTAAAAAACAAAAATACAAACCAAGGCTTTGACATAATTTCCATCATGTCATCACATAAGGAGAATTAAATTTTATAAATGTAAACGATAAATCAACTTGCATCAGTGATGGTTCATCATTAAACAACAGTTCTGGGATTCTCAGGTGCTAGGGCTTTAAAAAAACTGAGTACTGAACACAAACACCTTTGTAAACATATTTCACCTTGGCGCCACAGCATAAAAGAAAACCTGGCAACAGCATAACACATCATTAAAATGACTTAGCATTAAACAGATCAAATTAAGGCTGAGAAATAAGGACAAAGTATGAGGATACCTGAGGAAGGGAAAGAAAGATGGTGTGACCAACAGTGCTGTGTTCAAAAATCACATTGGCATGTTGTTGTCTTATTACAACTCTTCAAGATCCATCTTTCCATTCTTCACTTGTCTCATTGCATCATTTTGTCTGATGTCATTATCGACATCTTCCAACCTAATTATACACCTTTCTCCTCTGATTCTTTCCGTTCACACCAGTTCTCCCTGCCAAAGTTAAGAAACTTAGTTTTTGTAACATTTTCCATTTCTGATACAAGATCCTTTGAATCATTGATCAATTTCTCTGTTGATATATCTTAACTTGCTGTGTATTTTGGCCTTAACATGCTGTGTACTTCAGCTTTGTCTTTAAGAACAGATATTCAGCACCTTCCATTTTAAAAAGTACACGCATAGAGAGCATATGGAGAGGCGGCAGGGAAGGACAGTTATTCTGCAAAAGTAAAAATAGCAGGGGAAAGAAAGAAGAGAAAATATAACTCTGCCTATAAACACAGCTGTTAAGCTATCCCATTAGACCAAAAGACCAAAAGATATAGGAGCAGAAGTAGGCCATTCGGCCCTTTGAGTCTGCTCCACCATTCAATCATGGGTTGATCCAATTCTTCCAGTCATCCCCATTCCCCTGTTTTCACCCCATACCCTTTGAAGCCCTGGCTAATCAAGAACTTATCTATCTCTGCCTCAAATACACCCAATGATTTGGCCTCCACAGCCACTCGTGGCAACAAATTCCACAGATTTACCACCCTCTGACTAAAGTAATTTTTCCGCATCTCAGTTCTAAAAGGACGTCCGTCAATCCTGAAGTCGTGCCCTCTTGTCCTAGAATCCCCTACTATGGGAAATAACTTTGCCATGTCTAATCTGTTCAGGCCTCTTAACATTCTGAATGTTTCTATGAGCTCTCCCTTCATTCTCCTGATTTCCAGGGAATACAGCCCAAGAACTGCCAGACGTTCCTCATATGGTAACCTTTTCATTCCTGGGATCATTCTCGTGAATCTTCTCTGAACCCTCTCCAATGTCAGTATATCCTTTCTAAAACAAGAGGCACTTATGACACTGATATCTGTCCAACAACCTAGAAAACTATGCAGGTTCTACACTCACATAGAATAGAACAATTCCAAACTGATCAATTACCATTCCTACAAACCTCGCTCAATAAGAAATAAAGTAATGGAAGGTTGAACCAAGCAGTACTCAGAAGCCACTGATATGCTCACTGGTACTCAGTTTAGGTTCCAGCTTGGCTGTTTATCTCCAGAACATACTACCTCTTTGTTCCAGACATAGGCAAAGAAACAATTCCAGAAGACAGGCGACAGCAAATACCCTAGATATCATGACAGCAAGTGACCAAATCTGGTATCATAATGAAACTAGCATAACTATTCATTATATGCTACATCTACAGTGATGAAATGCTTTGAGAGGTTGGTCATGACTTGACTGAACTCCTGCCTCAGTAAGGACGTGGACCCATTGCAATTTGCTTATCGCCACAATAGGTCAAAGGCAGATGCAATCTCAATGGCTTTTCACATGGCTTTAGACCACCTGGACAACACAAACACCTACGTCAGGGTGCTTTTCATCGACTATAGTTCAGCATTTACTACCATTATTCCCACAATCCTGATAGAGAAGTTACAGAACCTGGGCCTCTGTACCTCCTTCTGCAATTGGATCCTCGACTTCCTAACCCAAAGACCACAATCTGTGCGGATTGGTGATAACATCTCCTCCTTGCTGACGATCGACACTGGCGCACCTCAGAGGTGTGTGCTTAGCTCACTGCTCTACTTTCTATATACCCATAACTGTGTGGCTAGGCATAGCTCAAATACCATTTATAAATTTGCTGATGACATAACCATTGTTGGTAGAATCTCAGGTGGTGACAAGAGGGCTACAGGAGTGAGATATGCCAACTAGTTGAGTGGTATCGCAGCAACAACCTGGCACTCAATGTCAGTGAGACAAAAGAGCTGATTGTGGACTTCAGGAAGGGTAAGATGAAGAAGCACACAACAATCCTCATAGAGGGATCAGAAGTGGAGAAAGTGAGTAGTTTCAAGTTCCTGGGTGCCAAGATCTCTGAAGCCCAACCTGGTCTCAACATATCGATGCAGTTATAAAGAAGGCAAGACAGCGACTATACTTCATTAGGAGTTTAAAGAGATTTCACATGTCAACAAATACACTCAAAAACTTCTATAGATGGACCATGAAGAGCATTCTGACAGGCTGCATCACTGTGTTGTATGGGGGGTGGGGGGTGGGGGGTGGGGGGGAGGGGGCTACTGCATAGGACCGAAAGAAGCTGCAGAGAGTTGTAAATTTAGTCAGCTCCATCTTGGGTACTAGCCTACAAAGTACCCAGGACATCTTCAAGGAGTGGTGTCTCAGAAAGGCAGCTTCCATTTTTAAGGACCTTCAGCACCCAGGGCATGCCCTTTTCTCACTGTTACCATCAGGTAGGAGGTACAGATGCCTGAAAACACACACTCAGCGATTCAGGAACAGCTTCTTCCCCTCTGCCATCCAATTCCTAAATGGACATTGAACCCTTGAACACTACCTCACTTTTTTAAAATATATGTTATTTCTGTTTTTTGCACAATTTTAAATCTATCCAATATACATAACATTATTTATTTCTCTTCTATATCATGTATTGCATTGAACTGCTGCTGCTGCTAAATTAACAAATTTCATGACAAATGCTGGTGATAATAAACCTGATTCTGACTACAATGAAAGTGAAGCAGTGTTAATCAAATGCAAATTTTTCATTGATATTCCTAACTTCATAAACTAACACCAAGCAAGCTAGTTGCAATTGTTAGGTAATCAACATCACTGTTACCAAATATTCTTGCATCAGTGTCTCAGAGATCACCTTTCATCAGCAATTTAACTAGATTAACCATTTACAAATGCTGTGGCTACAAAGATCAGTCAAACACTGGAATTCACTTCCTGACTTCCCAAGCCATATCTGCAAGATACAGGCCATATATGTCTAAATCCACGTCTTTTACATTAAGGATTGTCAATAAGAAACAGCACCCTACAGAAGAGAGCAGCCAGTATCTTATCCAATGGGCTATATGTACGCTCTTTCCAGAAGTAATGCCCAGTGACTGCGGTTTGGCATCTTTTAAATACACAAAAGAAGCTAACCAATGTTTTTACAGCAGACCTCTCAAATCTATCACCTGTCACTCAGACATGAAAACTGGTGTTATGGAAACTACAGAAGATAGTCAAAGGATACATTAGGATATAGTTAAGTTGGAAGTTTGGGTGCAGAAAAGGCTCATCTGGACACTATCATCTGGACAATTGTGAAGGATTGAATTCTGGAAGGTCAAAAGCAAGATCAAAGTATTCAATAAATGGCAGAACCCTTATGAGCATTTAAGTACAGAGCCATCTTGGTCCATAGCTCCATAGTTCCTTGAAAGTGTCCAACCCAGTGGATACTGTGGTAAAGAATGTGTTAATGGCATGACTGCCTTCACGAGCCAGGGCATTGAGTAAAAGTTCATCAGTCATGTTACAGCTATATAAAACTTCAGTTGGGCCATATTTGAAGTACTGTGTGCAGTTCTGGTCAGGATAAGGATATGGAAACTTTGAAGGTAGTGCACATGAGATTTCCCAGAATGTCACCTGGGTTGGAGTGTATTATTTACAAGAGGTTAGACAAAGTAAAATAATTTTCTCTGTAATGTCTGAGGGGTAAACTGACTAATTATATACAATAGTTTTGATTCCACCCCTCACCACCAACCCCTCAAGTGGAAATGTCAAATACTAGAGGGATAGCTATAAGGCTGAGCGGGAGACTCCAAAGGAGACTTGTGGGCCTTTGTTTTAAAACAGAGTGGTAGGTATCTGGAAGGTGCTGCCAAGAGAGGTTGTAGAAGGAGAAGTGATAACAATGTTCAAGAGACATTCAGATAGGTACACAAACAGACAGGGATAGAGAAATACAATCATATACAAGCTGATGTTATTAATTTAGACTGGCACCATGATCGGCAAAGACAATAACATGAAGAGCCTTTTCCCTCTTCAAAATAAAAACATAGAGCGGGTATGACACCTTCGTTGAATTTTTTACTTTAAGTGACAAGCACGAATATGACGTGGTTACATGATGACATATGACATTTATGTAAGTACTTTTAGAAATAATCCGTAATGAATTACTTAAAGCTTAATCAACATATTTATAATATTACTGAAATATTAAATACATAACTCATCCCTTCTTTGCTATAAACTACAACTCAATATAGACAGCATTTCAACATAGAAAAGCACAGATACACAGAAAACCTACAGTACTACACAGGCCCTTCAGCCCACAATGCCGTGCCGAACAGGTACTTACTTTCGAAGTTGCTGAGGGTTACCACTAGCCCTTTATTTTTCTAAGCTCCATGTACCTATCCAGCAGACTCTTAAAAGACCCTATCGTATCCACCTCCACCACCGTCAGCAGCAGCCCATTCCACGCACTCACCACTCTCCGGCGTAAAAAAACTAACCCCTGACATCTCCTCTGTACCTACTTCCGAGCACCTTAAAACTGTGCCCTCTCATGTTAACCATTTCAGCCCTGGGCAAAAGCCTCTGACTATCCACACAATCAATGCCTCTCATCATCTTATACACCCCTATCAGGTCACCTCTCATCCTCCGCCACTCCAAGGAGAAAAGGCACAGTTCACTCAACCTATTCTCCCCAATCCAGGCAACATCTTTGGAAATCTAAACATATATAACATATATACACACAATATACTATATGATACAGCTACTACACAGACATTCACAGCATAGTAAATTTTAAATTGTCCCATTCAGGCCTAAAGATTTAATCACTGTGAAGGCTTTCTTACACTTGTGGGATTAGAGCAGAGTGTGGTTGAGCCCACTAGGGGATCAACTATTCTGGATTGGGTATTGTGCAATGAACCAGAATAGATTATAGACCTGAAGATAAGAGAACCCTTCGGGGGAAGTGATCATAACGTGATAGAATTCACCCTGAAATTCGAAAAGCAGCAGCTAAAGTCAGATGTATCAGTATTACAGTGGAGTAAAGGGAATTACAGAGGCAATGAGAGAGGAGTTGGCAGAATTGATTGGAAAAGAACACCGGCAGGGATGATAGCAGAGCAGCAATGACTGGGATTTCTGGGAACAATTCAGAAGGCACAGGATATAAACCTCCCAAAGAGGAAGAAAAAGATTTCTAAAGGCAAGATGACACAACCATGGTTGACAAGAAAAGTTAAAGCCAAAGCGAGGGCTAATAATAAGAGCAAAAATTAGTGGGAAGTTAGAAGCTTTGAAATACCAACAAAAGGCGACTAAAAAAAGTCATTAAGGTAAAGATGGAATACGAAAGCAAATTAGCCAATAGTATTAACGAGGAAACCAAAAACTTCTTCAGATACATAAAGTGTAAAAGAGAGGCGCGAGTTGATATTAGACCACTGGAAAACAATGCTGGAGAGGTAGTAATAGGGGGCAAGGAAATGGCGGATGAACAGAATAAGTGTTTTGCATCAGTCAACAATGTGGAAGACACTAGCAGTATGGTGGAAGTTCAAGGTGTAAGGGGTCATGAAGTGTGTGAAGTTACCATTACTACAGAGAAGGTTCTTAGGAAACTGAAAGGTCTGAAGGTAGATGTCACCTGGACCAGATGGAGTACATCCCAGAGTTCTGAAAGAGGTGGCTGATGAGATTGCGGAAGCATTAGTAATGAACTTTCAAGAACCGCTAGACTTTGGTATGGTTATAGAAGACTGAAAAATTGTAAACGTCACTCCACTCTTCAAGAAGGGATAGAGGCAGAAGAAAGGACATCACAGGCCTCTTAGTCTGATCTCAGCGGTTGGGAAGATCTTGGAGTCAATTGCTATGGATGGGTTTTGGGGTTCTTGGAGGCACATGACAAAACAGGCAGTCAGCATAGTTTCCACAAGAGAATTATCTGAAGAAATAACAAGCAGGATACACAAAAGAGAATTTGGATTTTCAGAAGGTCTTTGACAAAATGGCACAATTGAGGCTGCCTTACAAGCAACGAGCCCATGGTATTACAGACAAGACTCTAGCATGGAGGCAAAGAGTTGAAATAAAGAAGGCCTTTTCTGGTTGGGTACCACTGACAAGTAGTGTTCCACAGCAGCTGGTGTTGGGACAGATTCTTTTTACATTACAAGTTAATGATTTGGATGGTGAAACTGATGGCTTTGTTGCAAAGTTGCAGATGATACGAAGATGAGTGGAGCAGCAGGTAGCTTTGAGGAAGTCGGAGAGGTTACAGAAGGACTTAAAACAGAGTGGAAGAATGGACAAAGAAGTGGCAGATAGAATATAGTGTTGGGAAGAGTATGGTCATGCACTTTGGTAGAAGAAATAAAAGGGTTGACTTTTTTCTAAATGGAGAGAAAATACAAAAACTGGGGCACAAAGTGACTTCTGAATGCTTGAGCAGGATTCCTTAAGGTTTAATTTGTAGGTTGATTCTACGGAAAGGAAAGCAAATGTGTTGTTAACATTCATTTCAAGAGAACTAGAATATAAAAGCAAGGATGTAATGTCGAGACTTTATAAAGACGTAGTGAAGCCTCACTTGAAATATTGTGAGCACGTTTGGGCCTCTTATCGTATAAAAGTATGTGCTGAAACTGAAGCGGGTTTAAAGGACGTTCACAAAAATAATTCCAGGTATAAGCAGCTCGTCATATGAAGAGTGCTTGATGGATCTGGACCTGTATTCACTGGAATTCAGACTAATGAGGGTGACCTCTCTAACGCCTATTGAATGGTGAAAGGTTCGATAGAGTAGGTGTGGAGACGGTGTTTTCTATGGTGGAAGAGTCTAAGACCAGAGGACACAGCTTCAGAATAGAGGGGTGACCTCTAGAGATGAGGTATTTCTTAAGCCTGAGAGTGGTGAATCTGTGGAATTCCTTGCCACAGGCAGTTGTGGAGGCCAAGTCTGTATGTTTATTTAAGGCAGACATTGATAGATTCTTGATTGGTCAGGGTATTAAAGGATACAGGGAAAAGACAGGAGATGGGGGCTGAGAGGAAAAATGGATCAGCCATGATGAAATGGTGGAACAGACTCGATAAGCCAAATAACCTAGTTCTGCTCCCATGTCTTAGGGTCTTATAATGCCTTTCCAGACAAGGGGGATTACTCCGCTTGGCAGGTAAAATGTGGCTGTGAAACAATCTTAGGTTCTGAGGTATCCACCATGTGGTTGTAGGAGTAGCCTCTGGGACTGCAGGAAGTGGTTCTGATAGCTCTGGCCATCTTTCTTCCTTTTTCTAGGCTTTTCTCTCTGGATCTTCTTCCATCCTTGCTTCTCTCTTTATCCTGCTCTCTATCCTTTTCTCAGTCACACTCCCTTTCCTTATCCTTGGTTCTCTCGCAATCCCCATCATGGTCTTGCATATATCCTTTCTCTCTTTCTCTTCATCTTATCTTTCTTTTTCTTGCCTACCTTTTTCTTCTAGATTCCTGTGAGTTTCTCTGAATTTGCTAATTTCTCATGAAATTGGGTTTTATTCATTGCAACTGAACTTGCCAATCTTTCTGATGTAGCTAGCCACTTCTGCTTTTTTATTATTTATGATTATCAGCCAGTACTCATCATTTATGAACCCATAAATTTGTATGTTTTCTGCCATTTTTTAAAAAAAACACAAACTACTTTCTCTCCTTGTGAAGAAAGAAAAAAGTTACAGTCAACCTTCACTAACCTGACTACCTGTAATCCGGTTCCTTCGATAATCCAGCACTGATTATGCTTAATGTGATTCTTCTGTAATTCGGCATTTTCACTAATCCAGCACTCCTCAGCTCCCAATTGTGCCGGATTAGTGAAGATCGACCTGTACTGTTCTACTTTTTAACTCAACCATTTCTCACTGTACTTTTTATTAAACTGGAATGCATTTCAACAGATAGGTAGTCATCTTGGGTTCATTTAAAACTTCCTTGTCGACAGTGTTATATTTTGTAATTTCAAAAAAATAAAACTAATCGAAGTAAGAAAACGGAGCCTGAAGTAACATCTTAGTTTCATTTTTGCTTTAAGCATATGACATGGTGCACGGTGATGTATGCCATTTACATATTTTTATATATAATCCATAATTAATTATTTAAACAAAGATTACTCAATATATTTTCAATATTCCTCAAATATTACTGAAAAAGTAAATACACAACAGGTCTATGGGAATACTATCCATTCATGTTCCCTTACAGGCTAAATACCAACCTAACTGTTTCTTTAAACACACTGTGTGGAAAATTCTAGTAATGCTTATTTTACATTGTGGAAACTCTTGTATAATAAAAATTACTGCAGTTAAAGTCAGCCACCAAATAGAATTAGGATTTTGAAAATAAATGCTAACCTTGCCAGTAGTGCACAGATGTCATGAAAAAAATGAAATCAACAGCCAGAAGGTAGTTTGCAAATTTAGCTACATGCCACGTCTATACAATTTCTATTGCTTGCATCTTATTCTCAATTTATATTAAAATAATCTGCAACAAATTTAAGTACTGGATCAAAGGATTAGAATTTTTTAGCATCAAGAAAATAAACGTAACAGCTGTGCCAAACAATCTCAAATGCATATAGTCAAATCAGAATTTTTTTTGCTTCATTTTAAATTTGTAATAGTTCAAATAGTTTAAAAGATAGTCTGACAGAGTAAAATACTACAGATGTGCAGTCTGAAAGAGTGCCTGATGAAGCATACAAACTTACCACTCAGCACTTTCTGCAGGGATCGCTAACTAGGTGACTCCCTCATCCATTCGTCCCTCTCCACTGTTCTCCCTCCTGGTACATTTACTTGCAAACAGAACAAATTCTATGCCTGCTGTTAAACTTCCTCCCTCAAACAGTCATTCCAGGAGAGGCGACATTTCACCTGTGAGTTTGTCTGGGTCATCTACTATATCCGGTGCTCCCGATGTGGCCTCCTGTATATCGGTGAGACCCGACGTAGATTGGGAGACGACTTCACTGAGCACCTACATTCCGTTCGTCAGAAAAAGTGGGATCTCTGGGTGGCCACCCATTTCAATTCTACCTCCCGTTCCCATTCCGACATGTCAGTCCATAGCCTTGACTACTGCCGCGGTGAGGCCACACTCAGGTTGCAGGAGCAACACCTTATATTCCATCTGGATGTCACCAACCTGAAGGCATGAACATCGACTTCTCGAACTTCCAGTAACTGCCCACCCTCCACTTCATCATTCCCATATCCCTCTGTCACCTCATCTCCTTACCTGCCCATCATCTCACTCTGGTACTTGGTGCTCCTCCCCTTTCTCCTCCTTCCATGATCTTCTACCCTCTATCAGATTTCCCCTTCTCCAGCCCTTTATCTCTTTCCAGAGCTTCCCAGCTCTTCACTTCACCCCTCCTCTTCTCCCATTTTCACTATCACTTCTTCCTCCCCTTCCCCCACCTTCTTGATCTACGAGGGGTGATAGATAAGTTCATGGCCTAAGTTAGAAGGAATCAATTCTAGAAAACCTAGCACATTTATTTTTCAGCATAGTCCCCTCCTACATTTACACACTTAGTCCAGCGGTCGTGGAGCATACGGATCCCTTCTTTGTAGAAGTCGGCATCTTGGGACCTCTGGAAAGTGGTCCACAGCAGGGGTGATTGGTAAGTTTGTAGCCTAAGGTAGAAGGAGATGAGTTATACATCTCTCTTTATATACACATGCAGTTCAAATCTGAGTGATTATGCAGAAAGTTTGAAGTTAACAACTCATTTCCTTCTACCTTAGGCCACAAACTTATCAATCACCCCTGCTGTGGACCACTTTCTGGAGGTCCAAGACTCCGACTTCTATAAAGAAGGGATCCGTATACTCCACGACCGCTGGACTAAGTGTGTAAATGTAGGAGGGGACTATGTTGAAAAATAAATATGCTAGGTTTCTAAAATTGACTCCTTCTACCTTAGGTCACGAATTTATCAATCACCCCTCGTAACTTCTCTTTTTTCCCAGTCCTGATGAAGGGTTTTGGTCCAAAATATCAACTATAATCTTTTCTAGAGATGCTGACTGGCCTGCTGAGTTCCTCTAGCATTTTCTGTGTGTTGCTTGGTTTTCTAGCATCTGCAGATTTTCTCATTTTTGCATTGATCCGCTCATCTGAACAAAGTAAATCTGTAGCACTTTATTCTGGGCTGACATGCCAATGAAGGCGCTCTATCACTAGTTTCCATAATGCACAGTGAAACAGATTATATCCAGGAAACAAATATATTGCAAATACCACTTAGTTGTACACTTAAATAATTGATTAAACCAAATTGCAATACTCTGATATACACAGTACATACACTATTTTATTCATGAATTTGCCTCTTCTCAGTTTCCTTTTTCCAGACTGTGTGCCACATTTTAAAATATGCCACAGGTTTGTACTTCCAACAGCTTCCTGGCTGGGAATGTGAGCTCTAACTGACCTTCAAAGCAAAAACTGTTTCCTCATCTTCCTTCTAATCCTTCAACCAAGCCCTTGCCCTTGGTTTTTAACTCCATAGTCATGGGAATAGCAGCTATTCAGATCCTTCAATTTTATACAACTCAGTTCAATTTCTCCTTAGCCTTTTCTATTCCAAAGAAAGCAAACCTGGCTCATTCATTGCTAATATAATCCAGTTCTGATAGCATTCTCAAATCTTTTCTGTACGAATTCAATTGCAATTACATAACTGATGACCCGAATTTCTTACATATTATCTTATTTTCAAGTGCAATTACTTTGTATTCCTGTAATTTTCACTAAGTAGATGATAATCAAAATGCCTTTCATTGCCAAGACAGTAAGGGGAACATCTCTGTTTTATTTGAAATCACATCATTGGGTTTTTTTTTAAGTGTGCACCCAAGGAAAGTTTGGTTTATCATTAAACGAAAAAAGACACACCTTGAAAGTACAACATCTCTTCCACACTGCACTATTGTATCACTGTTGACTGTGCTTCCAAATTACTGGGGTGATAAAGTTACTGCAGTACATTAGTGAATGCCATTTCAAATCGTGGCTCAATCACCCTCTAGTCAGAAATCAACAACAAAAAAATCTGCATATTGAACTTTCTGCACTTACATCAAAATCAGGTTTAATATCAGCGGCATATGTCGAGAAATTTGTCAACTTTGAGGTAGCAATACATGATAAATATAGGGGGAAGAAAATGAGAATCACAGTATATTAAGTAGTCAAATTAAATAAGTAGTGCAAAAACAGAAATAATAAAGTAGTGAGGTAGCGTTCGTGGGTTCAATGTCCCATTTTGAAAATGGCTAATACAAGAGTGCATAATTTTAAGGTGATAGGAGGAAAATGTAGGCAGAATGTCAGAGGTATGTTGTTGTAGTTTTTTTTTATATACACACAGTGAACAGTGGGTGTAAGGAACATGGTGCCGGGGTGGTAGTAGAAACAGATACATTAGGGACATTTGAGAAAGTCTTAAACAGGCATAGGGATGAAAGAAAATGGAGGACGATGTAAGAGGGAAGGATTAGACTGATAGTAGGCTTGCATAGACCTGCACAACATCATGGGCCTTTTCTATGTTGTACTGTACTATGTTCTATATACAAAGATACAGTGAAAACTTTGTTTGCATCCATCCAGAGGGGAAGATGATGCTCCTGAATTGTTAAATGTGTGCCTTCAGGCTTCTGTACCTTTTTGATGGTAACAATGAGAAGAGGGTATATCCTGGGTAATGTTGGTCCTTAATGATGGATGCCACCCTTCTGAGGCACTGCTCCTTGAAGGTGACTTGGATACTAAGGAGGCTAGTGCCCATAATGGAACCGACTAACTTTACAACTCTCTGCAGCTTACTTCAATTCTGGGCAGTAGAAGCCAGCCCCATTCGAGATGGTGATGCAGCCAATCAGAATGCTCTCCACAGTACGTCTGTGGAAATTTGAGTGTTTTAGGTGACATACCAAATCTCCTCAAATATTCTGATATAGCCCACAGCAATTCAACAGATTTTGGCTGTGAGGCACAAAATGAGATATTAAATGACTAAAAGCCTGTTAAAAGTATCTGCTTTTAATATTTTCAAAGGAAGAAAGCAGAGACTTGAGAGAATTTCAGAGCTTAAAGCTAGACAGCTGAGTTCACAGTAACTAAGCAATGAAAATATGAATTGGGCCAGAAGCCAGAATGGAGGACAGCAAAGATCCTGAAGAGTTGTACATCAATTGCAAATATCCATATATAGTTATCTGAACATTATTACACCCCTCTGGGATTTTCATGAGCATGACAGGATTATCAGGAAACAGCCATATATTGCACTTTACTTTGCTAAATGCAATTCAGTATTTGTCCTCAGCTCTTTATATGGTAACTACACAATAACAGAAACGATCATTAACAATTTTTTCAGCTTTTCTTCAAAAATCTGCACTTCATCTGCACAACATGACTCCATATCCAGCACCCCCACTGAACAGAAAACTACCTCAACACTCATGTAATAGGAGATTGTGATAACCTGAATCATCTGTTGACAATATAAAGTATCGGGCAGAAAGAAATTAAGCAATTGTGGAATACTAAGCTGCTTAAAATAATCCAAAATATACAAATGTGGGTGTAATTGAGCAGTGTAACTTGAGCCAGTTACCATGCTGCATCTCTAAACAATAAATTTTAACAAAATTCATAATTTCACATGGGACTATTCTACAAAATCTGCCCAAAGAATCTAATTGTATGGTGACTTTGTTTAAGTCTTTGTACATTGAGGTTAGAATTAAGTATATGAATTAAGTTGCTGCTTTTTGAAATCCTTGTCAGCATTGCTGAGAAGAGCAGCATTCACAGTTTATCATTAATTAATCAGCCATTTCAGAAACTTGAAATCAATCTCAGTGCTGTGGGTGGAAGGTTAAAACTAGGCAGAATAGAAAAATTGATAAATTTCTTTTCCTAGAATCAGATTTATTATCACTAACATACTGTATGCCATGAAATTTGTTGTTTTGCAGTAGCAGTACAGTGCAAGACAAGAAACTACTATAGATTTTTTTGAAAAAAAGAGTATAATGGAGGAATAACAAGGTAGCATCCATGGCTTCATGGACTGTTTAGACAGCAGGGGCAAAGAAACTGTTCCTAAACCTTCAGGCTCCCACACTCCCTTTCTGATGGTAGTAATGAGAAGACAGCATGTCCCAAACAAGAGAAAGTCTGCAGATCCTGGAAATCTGAGTAACAAACACAAAATACTGGAGGAACTCAGTAGGCCATGCAGCATCTATGGAAAAAAGCACAGTTGACGTTTCAGGCTGAAACTCTTCAGGAGGACTGTAGAAAAAAAAGCTGAGGAGTAGATTTAAAGGGTGGGGGGAAGAGGAGAGAGAACCACCAGGTGATAGGTGAAGGCTGGAGGGGGAGCGATGAAGTAAAGGTCTGGGAGGTTGACTGGTGAGATGAGGTGAGAGGGGGAAAAGGGGATGGGAAATGGAGAAGATGGGAGGGTTTGGGGGAATATTACCATAAGTTTGAGAAATCGATGTTCATGCCATCAGGTTGGAAGATACCCAAACAGAATACAAGGTGTTTTTCCACCAACCTAAGTGTGGCCTCATCACGACATTGGAGGAGGCCATGGATGGACATAGCAGAATGGGAATGGGAAGTGGAATTAAAATGGGTGGCCACTGGGAAATCCCGCCTGTTCTGGCGGACAGAGCATAGATGCTTGGTGAAGCGATTTCCCAGTCTACGTCAGGTCTCACTGATGTACAGGTGGCCACATCGGGTGCACCGAACACAGAAAATGACGCCAACAGACTCACAAGTGAAGTGTCCCCTCATCTGGAAGTACTGTTTAGGGCCCTGGATGGTAGTGAGGGTGGAGGTGTATGGGAAGGTGTAGCACTTGTTCTGCTTGCAAGGATGTGCCAGGAGGGAGATCAGTGGGGAGGGATGAATGGATGGATGGATGGAGAAGGAAGTCATGTAGGGAGCGATCCCTGTGGAAAGCAGAAAGTGGGGGGGGAGGGGAGGGAAAGATGTGCTTGGTGGTGGGATTCCATTGGAGGTGGTGGAAGTTTCAGAGAATTATGTGATAGATGCAGAGGCTGGTGGGGTGGTAGATGAGGACAAGAGGAACCCTATCCTTGGTAGGGTGGCGGAGGATGGGGTAAAAGCAGAAATGGAAGAGATGCGGTTGAGGGCAGCATTGATGGTGGAGGAAAAGAAGCCCCTTTCTTTGAAAAAGGACAACATTTCCTTCATTCTAAACAGCATGTCCTGCATGGTGAGGTTCCTCAGTGATGGAGGTTTCTTGAAGATGTCCTCAATGGCAGGAAGGGTTATGTCTGTGGTGCAGCTGACTGAGTCTATAATCCTCAGAAGCTTCTTGCAATTCTGTGTATTGAGTTCTATATCAGGCTGTGACGCAACTAGTCAGAGTGATCACCACAGTGTATCTTTCGAAATCTGCAAGAATCTTTGCTGATGTACCAAATCTCCTCAAACTCCTAATGATGTAAAGCCACTGGCATGTCTTCTTCATGGTGGCATCTATGTGCGTCAACTTTGAAGATCCAAGCAAAAGTTTGAATCAAAAGAATATAGTTTGCAGCAGCTTCTTAAATTAACAACTGAAAATCTGTTTGTGTAGGCTATTTCCTCATACCCAGCCAGAATGAATCAGATGACACTAATTTATCTCAAACTGTAAACAATTTACAATGTTACTAACAAATCAATGCAGACAGATTAAATAAGTAGACAAAATTACATAAAACTACATTCAAGGTGGAGAAATATTTGATCACCTTCTTTGGATTCACAAGAGACATAGAAACGTAGAACACAGAAAGCCTACAGCACAATACAGGCCCTTCGGCCCACAAAGCTGTGCTGAACATGTACTTACATTAGAAATTACCCAAGGTTACCCAGAGCCCTCCGTTTTTCTAAGCTCCATGTACCTACCCAGGCGTCTCCTAAAAGACTCTATTGTATTTGCCTCCACCACCGTCACCAGCAGCCCATTCCACGCACTCACCACTCTCTGCATAAAAAACTTACCCCCGACATCTCCTCTGTACCTACTTCCAAGCACTTAAAACTGTGCTCTCTCATGTTAGCCATTTCAGCCCTGGGGAAAAAGCCTCTGATTATCCACACAATCAATGCCTCTCATCATCTTATACACCTCCATCAGGTCACCTCTCAAGACCTGGCAATATCTTACCTAAATGGCAAGACTTTAGAAAACAGTGTAAGAAAATAAACACAAGAAAAATAGGAGCACCTCTAAAACCTGCCCCACTGTTTAACAGGATCTTGGCTGGCCTCAACTCTTCTTCTGTGCCATTTCCTCATAATCATCATTTCATAGATCTTTCAAATATTCATCTAGCTCCACCATGAATTCATCTAATGATTTGGCTATCATCATCCTCACAGGCAAAGAATTTCAGTGATTCATTACCTTCCAGAAATCTCTATACCCCTCAGGTTTGAATGACCAGCCTCTCTTTGTGAGGACATCCCAGACTGACAGTCCCTCATGCATGAAAGTACTACAACATTTACCTCAATGAACCTCCTTAAGATCTTCGTTCGTTCATTATGTGACATATTGTATGACGAGGGTGATCATAGTCTTTCCATGATCATGATTGTTCTTGGCAATTTTTTCTACAGAAGTGGTTTGCCATTGCCTTCTTCTGGGCAGTGTCTTTACAGACAGGTGACCTCAGCTATTATCAATACTCTGCAGAGGTTGTTTGCCTGGCGTTAGTGGTCGCATAACCAAGACTTCTGATATGCACCAGCTGCCCATACGACCATCCTCCACCTGTTCCCCTGGCTTCATATGACTGATCAGGAGGCTAAGCAGGTGCTGCACCTTGTCCAAGGGTGCCCTGCTGGCTAGCAGAGGGAAGGAGCACCTTACATCTCCCTTAGTAGAGACATATCTCAACCCTGTCACTGAACAGGATCTTACTTGTTTGAACAAGGTGCTCCTCATTCTTCTAATCTCCAAGGAATACAGACCCAAACTGACAAGCCTCTATTGATAGGATGACCCTAACCGCCCAGAAATTAACCTAGTGAATCTCCTTTGGACTGCCTCCCATGTCACAAGGTACTTTTTTTGTTGGAAAGGAGACAACGTATTCTAAGCACAGAACCTTAAATATACAAAATTACTTAAATTTACAAGCTTAAATTATACAAAGAGGGTACATAAACTCATGTGAATTTCCACAAAAGTAAGATAGTGATTTGATAGAGAAATTTATGATCATTAAATTCATCAGGTTGCAAATATAAAGACTTTATTTTTTTGCTGGGTGAATCGAAACTAGGGGTCATATTTTGAAATCAAGGCTGGTTAAGAAAAATATTTCTATACAGAGCATTAAGACATGGAACATCACTCCAAAACAAAAAACAATATTTTTGAAGTGATATGTGATTATTAGGGAAAAAAAGCAGAAAGTAAGCAAATAAATGACAAAGACACTACAATCAAAAGATTCTGCAGCTGCTAGAAATCTTGAGCAACACACACAAAGTGACGGAGGAAATCAACAGATCAGGCATCATCTATGGAGCAGAATAAACAAACAACATTTTGGGCTAAGACCCTTCATCAGGACTGGAAAGGAAGAGGGAAGATGCTACAATAAGGTAGTGGGAGGGGAAGGTGTACAAGCTGGCAGGTGACAAATGAAACCAGCTGAGGGAGAAGATGCATGGGTGGGCGAGTGGGATTAAGTAAGAAGCTGGAAAATAATAGGTGAAAGACATTAAGGGCTAAAAAAGAAGAAATCTGATAGGAAAGGGCAATGAACTATGAAGAGGGGCACCAGAGGGAGTTGTTGGGCAAGTGAGGAAAAGAGAAGGGATGAAAAGAAACCAGAATGGGGAACAGAAAGAACGAGAAGGCAGAGGAGGGGAAGAAACGATCGGAAGTTAGAGAAATGGATGTTCATGCCATCAGGTTGGAGGCTACGCATATAGAATATGAAGTATTGCTGCTGTGAATGGCCTCTTCATTTCAGCAAAGGAGGCCATGGACCGACATGTTGGAATGGGAACAGGAAGTCCAATTGAAATGGACTGAGAAATCTTATCTTTTGTGGCAGAGCAAAGGTGCTCAACTGTTTATTCCCCTCCACAGATGCTACTTGACTTGCTGAGTTCCTCCAGCATTTTGTGTGCGTTGATTAAGATACCATACAGAGCATAACTCGTTAAAAATCTTTCAGTCTAATAAACATGGGAGGTACAGCTGAGTTTCCTAATTGGCATCAAAAACAACAGAACATTCTGAACGTTACACTGCAAGATAAGCAGATGCATGTGATACCTGGATAAAACAACACATTTACAATAAAAAAGACACAGAATACAGTCATGCCAACCAGCAACATCTGAACAATAATCATTTCATTACAATGCACATTTCATAATTTGTATACTCTGCTGAATTAGTCATCCTTGAATTTTCTTTTACAAGCATTGGAAAATCTGAAGTTCAACTTTAAGACTACAACACAGCAGCAGATTTGCACGGAAAGTTAACTAAACAGTTTATGCAAGAGCTAGAAGATTAAACACGATAAAGGAGAAATTCTATAAAAACAGACCAACAAACAAAACAGCAGGAATGCACACAATAACAATGACATGCAAAGACAAAATAATTTGGCCAGTATTCAGTAAAATTTTTGAATATTAGGGAGTTATATACATAAAATAAATGATTATTAAATTCTTTGAATTGTTTGTTCAGTTCAAAGTGGTAGTGGTTGAAGGGTGGAGGAAAGAAATATTAAAAACTTGACAAACCACAGCAGGACACCAGAAAATTACAATAATCTTTATCCAAACACAAACTAAATGCTCAAACAATAAGCTAGCAACTAGAGCCGCAGCAAACACTATAAGTCTTTAGGGAACCAAATACAATGTGGTGACCTAGAATGAGGGAAGTCTGTACAAAAAGCCAGTATTTTTTTTTATTCTTTCATAGATTACACATGTTGCTAATAATAAATGCATTTATTGCCCATCCCTAATATCTCTTTTAACTGAGGAGGCAGGTAAGAATCAACCATATTGCTAGGTCAGGGGTTATCCACTGTCCAGACTGGATAATGATAACAGATCTCCTTCCCTGAAGGACAAAACCAAATTGGGTTATTGAGACATTCTAGGAGTTTTGTGACTGTGACAGTCCTTTCAAAAAAAAAGAGTTCCAGATTTGTTAAACTATTTGAACTTAATTCCACAACCCCATATACAGCTATACTAAACATTCATGAGACTATATGAAATACTGAATGCAATTCCGGACATCTGGGTATAAGAAGGATGTTATTAAGCTGGAAAGGGCGCAGAAAAGATTCAGAAAGGTGTTGCTGGGACAGGAGAGCTTGAGTTATAAGGAGAGATTGGATAAATTGGGACATTTCCCCTGGGGCATAGAGTGCCGTTACAGAGGTTATAAAATCATGAAGGGCAAGATAAGATGAATGGTCCTAGTCTTCTTCCCAGGGTACTCTAAAAGTGAGAAAGCATGAGCTTAAGATGAAAGATGAAAGATTTAAATGGGATCTGAGAGTGGTAAGTATATGAAACAAGTTGCTAGAGGAAATGGTAGAGGCAGGTAAAATTACAAAGTTTAAAATACACTTACACAGGTCTGTGGATAAGAAAGGTTTAGAAGGTATGGATCAAATGCAGGGAAGCACAAGACTAGCTCCAGTAGACAAATTGGTGCACAGGGAGAAGTTGGGATAAAGGGCCAGTTTCTGTGCTATATGATTCTACAATGGGATTTGAACTAATTTTATTTATTTATTTGTTTGTTTATTTATTTATTGTTTAGAGGTCCTTCAGCCCCACATGGCAACACCACCCAGTTACACCCATATGTACACCCATATGACCAATAAACATACAAACCTGGAGCACCTAGAGGAAATCCTCATGGTCAGGGGGAGAACATACAAACTCCTTACAGACAGGGCAGAACTAAACCCAGGTCACCTGCACTGTTTGCTAACTATTATGCTGCCATGTCACCTCTTTATCTGTAAACCAAACAGAACTCAGATTGGTAGTCCAATAATTTTACTCCTATGTAACCTTACCTCAAGTTAATCAAATTGCTGACAATTTTGAACATAATAAGACAGTCGTTATTGTAGGTCTTCATCTGGACGCACAGGCAGAAACAAGAAGAGAAGGCTGGCACATAAATCAGCAGCATCCAGATCGACAAACTTACTATTACTCTCAAGCACAGCTAATAGGGTGGCATTAGCAGCTGGAAAGTAGAGTAGTCTAAATTTAGTATGTAACTTCAGTGAACATTACAAACATGAGAAAGTCTACAGATGTGAAGATCGAAAGCAACACACACAAAATGCTGGAGGAACTCAGCAGGTCAGGCAGCATCTATGGAAAGGAGTAAACAGTCAACGTTTTGCACAAAGACCCCTTGTCAGGAGAGAGAGGGAAGGGGGGAAATGCCCAAATTAAAATGGTGTGGGGGAAGGAGAAAGAGGCTACCTGGAAGGTAATAGGTGAAGCCAAGAGGGTGAGAAAGGTCATGGGCTGGACAAGAAAGAATCTGATAGGAGAGGAGAGTAGACAATAGGAAAAAGGGAACCAGGGAGGAGTAACAGGCAGGTGAGAAGTAAAAAGTCAGAGTGGGGAATGGGGGTGGGGGAGAGAAAAAAAAAGGGTTTTGTACACCAGAAGGAGAAATCGATATCAATATTCATACCATCAAGTTGGAGGGTATGGTGTTGCTCCTCCACCTGAGGGTGGCCTCATCTTGGCACAAGGTGAATCCATAGACTGACTCATTTAGGATAATTTGGAACACTGCATGAAAACACACTCTCACAATTAGAAGGCCCAGGAATATGTAGACCTTCTACTTCTCAAGGGCCACCTCTAAACAAAATTTATCACCTCCAGTATGCCAGCACAGCATTTGTTCATATGAGAAAAGAATTCTGTTGAATTTATTTAATTGTAAAGGCCCATCATTCTCCATACTGAGGCACAGGCTGCACACAACCTGCAATGAAATGCATTTGGAGACATACCACCTCCAAATCTACAGACAGAATAAGGCAACCTGCAGCAGCATCCACTCCCAGGCCAACATCCCCAGTACTGACCCTCTGATTGCACTCTGTGGCTGTCATGGGGAGGCCACATCATTGGCAGACTCAACACCAGATTCAAACAGAAGTTGTGCTGAGCTCAGTCATGGCAGATGATCACAAGGACAGAAAATAAATGAGGTTTCCAAAACTTCCTTGAAAAAAACGTGAAGTCCTCACCGACACCTGGCAACTCCTAGTTCATAATAATTTACAGAAAGAGCAGAAACTATAATTGCAAAAATGAAAACAAACCCCTGGAAATGTCCTGCGCATTTCCAACATATTTTGCTTTAATCTGAGTTCATGCCAAGTCACATGACGTAGGTGATCCTGGTCAATGACCACAATTGTTTTTGGCAAGTTTTCTACAGAAGTTGTTTACCATCACTTTCTCCTGGGCAGTGTCTATACAAGACAGTAACTCCAGTCATTGTCAATATTCTTCAGAGATTCTCTGTCTACCGTCAGTGGTCGCATAACCAGGACTTGTGATATGCACCCGCTGCTAATACGACCATCCACCATCTGCTCCCATGGCTTCACATAACCCTGATCGGGGGCGAAGCAGGTGCTACACTTTGCGCAAGGGTGATCTCTGGGCTAGCAGAGAGGAGGAGCACCTTACATCTCCTTTGGTAGAGACGCATTTCCACTCAGCCACCTTTACCAAAAAGGATTGCAGCAATTTAAGCCAGTGCATCCCCATCATTTAAATTTGGGCAACAAAATTTTAGCTTCCCAAGAATGAATTTTTAAAAAACCTCTCCACATCCAGCATACTGCACTGCACTGTGACTGATCCATTATAAGCACTGCAGCAATTCACAGCCAACTTTGAAATTTGTTCTACCCCCATCTTACTATTAAGGGAAGATAAAGAGCACAATCATCCATAATTTTCTCTCCAAATCAAACAAAACCTGCTGTTGGACATGTTCACTGCTGGGTTAACATCCTGAAATGCCATTGCGTGAGCACTAACATCACAAGGGAAAGAGTGGAAAGCAACAGCCAAATAATTCCTTTCAAAGAGTGAATCCAAAAGGAACTCTAAATTTCTGAGCAATTCAAACTAGGTCACTAACATTCATCTTTGAGTTGAACTAGTATAAATCTAGCAAACTGCCTGAATACTCAGCCAGGGAACTGCATTGATCCATTTTCACTGGAGAATTCAAGGTCAGCTATGAGGCGAGGGATAAGAGTATAAATAGTTAAATTAGCATTAGAGATTTAAAAAGTTGTCAAGAGTATACTGCAGTCATACAGATCTGTGCTCATCTTAAAGTGTTGCAATTAATAGTAGGTTGTAAAGCACAGACAAGTTGTAAATGTGTTTTCCTGTCGTGAAAACTAATGATTTTGTAGCTAACTTGCAGTGCCTAGAAATTTCATTTTACTCATAGAAATCATTTCATAAACTGTTTTTCCCCATAAGTGTAATGTTTTCATTATTTGTTAACTTCAGTAGTTCTATTACATGTCATGTTGCAGTTGTATAAAACTTTAGTTATGCCACATTTGGAGTACTACATATAGTTCATGTCACACTACAGGAAGGATGTTGAGACTTCAGAAGTTGCAGAAGATGACTGGCAATGGAGAGTATGGGCCATAAGGAGAGATTGAACAAACTAGCATTATTTCTGGAGGTGCATCAGAGACTGAGCTCAACCTGATAAAAGCATATAAACTATGATAGATAGGACAAATAGCCAGAGATTTCCAGATTCTACCGTTCACCCTCCACCCCCAGGATGGAAATGTCAAATTCTACAAGACATGGCTTAATGTGAGCAGAGGAATGTTTAAAGGAGAAATTCAAGGCAATTTTTAAAAATAAATATACAATAACATTTAACACAAATATGTGCACAGATTGAGAATGGTAAGGGGGGTGGGGTGGGGGATTAGGGCTGGATACAGCCCCAATGCAGGCAGATGGAATTAGAGTGGCATCATGATCAGCATGTGGGCCAAAGGACCTGTTCCCATACTCTACTGCTGTATGTTCTATTAACTTCTATTTGGCCACTGATAAAGTCAACTACATAATTTTATCTGGAAACTTCCTCAATGCTAATAATGATTCTTATTTGAATGTTAAAGGATTAAAATAATGAAAACATATCTGAAAATATACTAGGCAACAAACTGGAGATGCAGCAGTTAGGATATCAATTACAACTCCACACAACACTGGAAGATATTTGCCAAGCATTAGTTGAACTTTAAAACTGCAAATTCTGATCTACTAACACAATTGAGCAGTCAATCAACAACTAACAGTTCCCTGAACAAAAACTGAAACCCAGCTACTGGCTCTGCAAAATAAACAATGCAATCTTCAAGTGGCAACTTGGACCATCCACCTTAATCCAGATGGTCAGATTACATGAAACAGTTATATTGAAACAGAAAGATCACAAGTGTTGACTGCCCACAACTGCTCTCTAATCCAATGCTTAGTTCTTGTCAGTAATATTAACCTCAATCCAATGCTACTTTAACTTGCAAATTATTGTGGAACTTTATCATAAACTTCAAAATCAAAATAAATCAGATCCAATAGTCCTTATTGGTCCATTCTACATAAGACATAGGAGCAGAATTAGGCCATTTGGCCCATTAAATCTTCTGCCATTCCATCAGGGCTCATTTATTTTCCCTCTCAACCCCATTCTGCTTTCTCCCTGTAACCTTTGAAACCCTTACTAATCAAGAACCTACCAACCCCTAATTTAAATATACCCAATGACTTTGCCTCCACAGCTGTCTAGGGCAATAAATTCCAGATTCTCCAGATTCACCACGCTCTGATTAAAGAAATTCCTCCTCACTTCTGTACTAAAGAGATGTTCTTCTATTCTGATGCTGTGCTCTCTGATCCTAGATGTTCCCAGTATTCAAAACATCCTTTCCATGTCCACTCTATTCAGGCTTTTTAAGTTAATACTTCATAATTTAGTGGAAAAATTACAGATCTGCTAAAGTGAGGTTAAAAGGAGAGAATAGACTACTCTCTCTGAACTCCTCCGTCCTGAAAAAATATTCAAATGCTACCTCAAAACCAGATCACAGGAAGGGACAAAAATTCTTAATGGTTACTCCAATTGTCAAGCATCCCAAGATCATTCACAGCTGTATGACCAAACAAGATTTGAGACATTTGAATAATCGTACAATAAACTTACATATCTGAGCTTAAATTTTGTGCTTAAATTTTATAAAACCATATTTGTATGAAGACTGATTTCGAACAATCATCTAAACAGCGATAATCTGTAAATCAACTAAATATTCTTATGAGCTTTCTCATTCACATATCTTTTCTCATTCACATATCTTTTCTCAATGAGTAAGAGTTCTATTTCACAAACTGATTCTGAAGTTTTTGTTTGCAAAGTAAAAAAGCCAAGGTCTGGCCCACAGGTCTACCAATAACATGCAAACCCAATGCACCTTTGCCATTTAGTTTAACACCAAAACCCAAAATGACAAGCTATTTTTTGCAAATTGAACAAAGAGTATCATTTAACAAAATGGGGCAGTACTGTTGAGAGGGAGGACCAGGAATCAAGCAAGCTGGCTTGCATCCTTAAATGCTCACTTCCTTCAGTGTAGTTGAATGAATATCTAAGAACCTGGAACAAGTCCACAGACAGCAACTCTGAGTTGCATTTGGTCAGAGTCATGGAGTAATACAGAAAATAAATGGGTTTTCAACCCAACTGATCCATGCTCACCACAGCACCCTCCCTGCTATTCCCAGTTGCCTATGTTTGGCCAACAAACTTTCTAAGCCCCTCCTATCCATGTACCTATCCAAATACCTCAAATGTGGAAGTGTTCATGCTTCAACTACTTCCTCTGTCAGCTCATTCCACGTACTCACTGTAGAAATTTACCTCTCGGGTCTCTTTTTAACCTCTCCCTTTTAATCCTAATTCTTTGTCCTCTAGCTTTGCAATCTGCAACCCTGGGAAAAAGATTATGACTGTCCACCTTATCCAAACCCCTCATGATTTTATGAGGTCACCCCTCGTTCTCCTGTTCTCCAGGGAATAAAGATCCAGCATGGTCAGCCTTTTTACCTAACTTGGGCCCTTTAGACCAGGCAGCATGCCTTTGTACCTTCTCCAGCTTGACAATGTCTGTCCTATAACAGGGTGACCAACATACTATACAAATGCACTTGGCGTATGCAATACTCCAAGTGTGACCAACATATTATACAAATGCAGCATAACAAACAGGAAATTTACAGTGTGAACACGAACAGGAGACAAGCAATATAGTTTACAATAGAAGAGAACAGCAAATTAATTAAAATGGAATTGGACACTGGCTCAGCTGTTTCAGTCATTCCACAAAATGAGTTTGAAAGGCGTTTCAAGGATACTGGTCTGAAGCCTGCAGATATCTAACTAAGAATTTATACTGGAGAAAAGGTAACTCCTGTGGGAATGTCATTCATAACAGTGAAATACATCAACTAACAAGCCACACTGGGTTTGTCTCTGGTAAAAACAGGAGGACCAGAATTGTGGGGTCCTGAATGGCTAAGACAACTACAACTTCATTGGCGATCCATCCACCATTTGTGTGCCACATCCCCTAAAACAGTCAACTGAAAGCGAATGAAGAAAGGTACTGGATAATGCCACAGCAGTGTTCAAGGGTAGCACTGGAAATCTCAAACATATCAAGGCTAAAAAGGTGTTAAAGCAAAATGCCACACCCAAGTTTTATAAAGTCCATCCAGTTCCTTATACCATCCGTGATAAAGTAGCCGGTGAGCTAGATCACATGAAGGCTGAAGGAATTCTTTCCAAAGTTGAATGGAGCCCTTGGGCAATGGTTCCAGGAGCCAAGAAGAATGTCAGAATCTGTCTGATTTTAAGGTCACCATTAACCCAGTACTGAAAGTAGCTTAATACCCTCTGTCCTATATAGGGGATATTTTTGCAAACCTTTCTGGAGCAAAACACTAGCAAAGTGGGCTTAACTGAAACCCACCTACAGATGGAGATGGAAGAAGAGTCCAAAGTGTTTCTCAACATAAATACTCACAAAAGACTTTAACACTGTAATAAGCTTACTGTTGGAGTAACATCTGTACCTGCACTCTGGCAGAAAGCTATGGACCAGGTACTACAAGGCTACCCAGGAATTCAGTGTTACCTGGATGACCCATAAGACTATATGATAAAGGAGAAGTAGGCCATTCAGCCCATCTAGTCTGCTCCGCCATTCAATCATGGGCTGATCTAATTCTTCCAGTCATCCCCACTCCCCTGCCTTTTTCCCCATACTCTGATGCCCTGGCGAATCAAGACATAGTCATAGTCATAGTCATACTTTACTGATCCCGGGGGAAATTAGTTTTCGTTACAGTTGCACCATAAATAATTAAATAGTAATAAAACCATAAATAATTAAATAGTAATATGTAAATTATGCCAGGAAATAAGTCCAGGACCAGCTTATTGGCTCAGGGTGTCTGACCCTCCAAGTGAGGAGTTGTAAAGTTTGATGGCCACAGGCAGGAATGACTTCCTATGATGCTCTGTGCTACATCTCGGTGGAATGAGGCTCTGGCTGAATGTACTCCTGTGCCCAACCAGTACATTATGTAGTGGATGGGAGACATTGTCCGAGATGGCATGCAACCTGGACAGCATCCTCTTTTCAGACACCACCGTCAGAGAGTCTAGTTCCATCTCCACAACATCACTGACCTTACGAATAAGTTTGTTGATTCTGTTGGTGTCTGCTACCCTCAGCCTGCTGCCCCAGCACACAACAGCAGACATGATTGCACTGGCCACCAAAGACTCGTAGAACATCCTCAGCATCGTCCGACAGATGTTAAAGGACCTCGGCCTCCTCAGGAAATAGAGACGACTCTGACCCTTCTTGTAGACAGCCTCAGTGTTCTTTGACCAGTCCAGTTTATTGTCAATTCGAATCCTCAGGTATTTGTAATCCTCCACCATGTCCACACTCACCCCCTTGATGGAAACAGGGGTCACCAGTACCTTAGCTCGCCTCAGGTCTACCACCAGTTCCTTAGTCTTTTTCACATTAAACTGCAGATAATTCTGCTCACACCATGTGACAAAGTTTCCTACCGTAGTCCTGTACTCAGCCTCATCTCCCTTGCTGATGCATCCAACTATGGCAGAGTCATCAGAAAACTTCTGAAGATGACAAGACTCTGTGCAGTAGTTGAAGTCCGAGGTGTAAATGGTGAAGAGAAAGGGAGACAAGACAGTCCACTGTGGAGCCCCAGTGCTGCTGATCACTCTGTCGGACACACAGTGTTGCAAGCACACGTACTGTGGTCTGCCAGTCAGGTAATCAAGAATCCATGACACCAGGAAATCATCCACCTGCATCGCTGTCAGCTTCTCCCCCAGCAGAGCAGGGCAGATGGTGTTGAATGCACTGGAGAAGTCAAAAAACATGACCCTCACAGTGCCTATCTATCTCTGCCTTAAATACATCCACTGACTTGGCCTCCACAGCCGCTCATGGCAACAAATTCCACAGATTTACCATACTCTGACTAAAGTAATTTCTCCGCATCTCAGTTCTAAGTGGACGTCCTTCAATCCTGAAGTCGTGCCCTCTTGTCCTAAAATCCCCTACCATGGGAAATAACTCTGCCATATCTAATCTGTTCAGGCCTTTTCACATTTGGAATGTTTCTATAAGATCCCCCCCTCATTCTCCTGAACTTCAGGGAATACAGCCCAAGAGCTGCCAGACGTTCCTCATACGGTAACCCTTTCATTCCTGGAACCATTCTTGTGAATCTTCTCTGAACCCTCTCCAATGTCAGTATATCCTTTCTAAAATAAGGAGCCCAAAACTGCACACAATACTCTAAGTGAGGTCTCACGAGTGCCTTGTAGAGCCTCAACATCACATCCCTGCTCTTATATTATATACCTCTAGAAATTAATGCCAACATTGCATTCGCTTTATTCACAACCGACTTAACCTGGAGGTTAACTTGCACAGGGCCTTCCTTTGCATCTCTGCATTTTGAATTCTCTCCCAATCTAAATAATAGTCTGCCCGTTTATTTCTTGCACCAAAGTGCATGACCATAAACTTGCCAACATTGTATTTCATTTGCCAATTCTTGGCCCATTCCCCTGCACTATCCAAATCTCTCTGCAGGCTCTCTGTTTTCTCAACACTACCCACTCCTCCACCTATCTTTGTATCATCAGCAAATTTAGCCACAAATCCATTAATCCCATAATCCAAACCATTAACATACATCATAAAAAGCAGCAGTCCCAACATCAACCCTGTGGAACTCCATTGGTAACCGGCAGCCAGCCAGAATAGGATCCCTTTATTCCCAGTCTCTGTTTTCTGCCGACCAGCCAATGCTTCACCCATGCTAGTAACTTCCCTGTAATTCCATGGGCTCCTATCTTGCTAAGTAGCCTCATTTGCGGAACCTTGTCAAAGGCCTTCTGAAAATCCAAGTACATCACATCTACTGCATCTCCTTCGTCTACCCTACTTGTAATTTCCTCAAAGAACTGCAGTAGGTTTGTCAGGCAGGATTTTCCTTTCAAGATACCATGCTGGCTTTGGCCTATCTTGTCTTGTGAGTCCAGGTACTCCATAATCTCATCCCTAACAATCGATTCCAACAATTCCCAACCACTGATGTCAAGCTAACAGGTCTATAGTTTCCTTTCTGCTGCCTCCCACCTCTTCTTAAATAGCAGAGTAACATTTGCAATTTTCCAGTCATCCGGTACAATGCCAGAATCTATCGATCCTTGGAAGATTATCATTAATGCCTCCTCAATCTCTCCAGCTACTTCCTTCAGAACCTGAGGGTGCATTCCATCAGGTCCAGGAGATTTATCCACCCTCAGACCATTAAGCTTCCCGAGCACCTTCTCAGTCATAAATTTCACTGCACATACTTCACTTCCCTGACACTCTTGAACGTCCGATATACTGCAGATCTCTTCCACTGTGAAGACTGATGCAAAATATGCATTCAGTTCCTCTGCCATCTCTGAGTCTCTCATTACAATATCTCCGACGTCATTTTCTATTGGTTCTATATCTACCCTCAACTCTCTTTTACCCTTTATATACAAAAAAAAATGCTTCTAGTATCTTCTCTGATATTAGTCACCCGCTTTCTTTCATCTTTTCCTTCCTAATAACCTTCTTAGTTTCCTTTTACAAGTTTTTACAAGCTTCCCAATCCTCTATCTTCCCACTAGCTTTGGCTTCCTTGTATGCCCTCTCTTTTGTTTTTACTTTGGCTCTGACTTCACTTGTCAGCCACAGTAGGGTCCCTCTTCCATTGGAAAATTTCTTCTCACTTGGAATATATCTGTCTCATTGATTATTCAATCATGCAGAAGTACAAATACAATTTACTTTGAAACGCAGTGGGGTTTTTCTACCTTATTTCTATTCAGTGAATGGAATCAGTTGAGTGCCAGACCCTACCATCCTGAGCACCTTCTCAGTCATAATTTTCACTGCACAGACTTCACTTCCCTGACACTCTTTAATGTCCAGTATACTGCAGACGTATTCCACTGTGAAGACTGATGCAAAATATGCATTCATTTCCTCGGCCATCTCTGCTCTCTCATTACAATATCTCCAGCATCATTTTGTATTGGTTCTATAACTACCCTCGACTCTCTTTTATCCTTTATATACTTAAAAAAGCTTTTAGTATCTTCGTTGATATTAGTCACCAACTTCCTTTCATAATTCATCTTTTCCTTCCTAATGACCTTCTTAATTTCCTTTTGCAAGCTTCTAAAAGCTTCCCAATCCTCTATCTTCCCACTAGCTCTGGCTTCCTTGTATGCCCTCTCTTTTGCTTTTACTTTGGCTCTGACTTCACTTGTCAACCATGGTAGTCTCCTTCTTCCCTTTGAAAATTTCTTCTTATTTGGAATATATCTGTCTTGTACTTCTGTTAATTTTTCACAGAAACTCCAGCCAGTGCTGCTCTGCTGTCCTTCCTGCAAATCTCCCTTTTCAGTCAACTACAGCCAGTTCCCCTCTCATGCCATTGTAATTTCATGCCACTGAAATACCAACACATTGGATTTTATTTCTTTTCCCTCTGATATTTCAATGTGAACTCAATTATATTGTGATCACTATTCCCCCAAGGATCTCTTAATCTTAAACTCTCTTATCACCTCCGGATCATTGCACAACACCCAATCCAGCACAGCTGATCCCCTAGTGGGCTCAACAACAAGCTGTTCTAGAAAGTCATCTCTTAGACGTATCGGTGAGGATGACAAGGAACATCTCCAAAGTCTCAAGACAATATTAAAAAGATTAGGAGATTAGAAGATTATGGGCTCAGAGCATCATAGAGCAAGTGTGAATTCTTGAAACCAAAGATCACTTACTGCGGTTATATCACTGATGCACATGTTTTACACAAGTGTGATGAGACTGTGCTCCACTCTTTGAACTCATTACTGCAGATCAGGAAGAAATGGCAATGGACAATGCAGTGTGAGGTGGCTTTCCAAAAGACAAAGGAACTTCTGGTGACATCAGACACAGTACTCACATATTCTGATCCACAGCATCCAGTGAAGCTTGCCTGTGATGGCTTGCCTTATGGTACAAGTACAGTCGTGTCACATGTTATGAATGATGGAAGTGAATGTCCCAGAGCCTTTCCATGACTTCCCCTCACCACTGCAGAGGAAAATTATGCACAGGTTGACAGAGGGCTTGAGTGTGGTTTAGGATGCAAAACATTCAACCAGTATTGTATAGGAGAGAGTTAACCCTCATTACCGATCATCAACCACCAATGACCATTATCAATCCACAGAAGGGTGTTCACCAACAGCAGCAGCACGAATGCAGAGATGGGCTCTGTATCTTGCAGAAGAGAATTAGAAGAGAGAGTTCAAGTGGACAACTAATTATGGAAATGTTGATGGCCAGCTCCTGTTTTCCTTTGGATAAATAAATATCTGAAAAATTTACAAAAGAGGGCACTCCTCTTGATGAATTCTCCTTAATGAAAATTGAAAGTCTCCCTATTAGAGCACAGATGATCCAAGAGGAAGCCAGAAAAGACCCCACACTGTCTCAGATCACAGTAGCATGCAAAAGTTTGGGCACCCCAGTCAAAATTTCTGTTACTGTGAATAGCTACGCAAGTAAAAGGTGACGTGATTTCCAAAAGGCATAAAGTTAAAGATGACACATTTCTTTAACATTTTAAGCAAGATTACTTTTTTATTTCCATCTTTTACAGTTTCAAAATAACAAAAAAAGAAAAGGGCCCGAAGCAAAAGTTTGGGCACCCTGCATGGTCAGTACTTAGTAACACCCCCTTTGGCAAGTATCACAGCTTGTAAACGCTTTCTGTAGCCAGCTAAGAGTCTTTCAATTCTTGTTTGGGGAATTTTCGCCCATTCTTCCTTGCAAAAAGCTTCTAGTTCGGTGAGATTCTTGGGCTGTCTTGCATACACTGCTCTTTTGAGGTCTATCCACAGATTTTCGATGGTGTTTAGGTCAGGGGACTGTGAGGGCCATGGCAAAACCTTCAGCTTGCGCCTCTTGAGGTAGTCCATTGTGGATTTTGAGGTGTGTTTAGGTTCATTATCCTGTTGTAGAAGCCATCCTCTTTTCATCTTCGGCTTTTTTTTTTACAGATGGTATGATGTTATCCACACTGGTTCAGGAGCTTGATGGTTGTGGGGTAATAACTGTTCCGGAACCTGGTGGTGTGGGACCTGAGGCTCATTGTGGTGAGTGAAGTTATCCACACTGGTTCAGGAGCCTGATGGTTGTGGGGTAATAACTGTTCCTGAGCCTGGTGGGAGCTAAGTCTCTTGTACCTCCTGCCTGATGGCTTTCAGAATTTGCTGGTATTCAATTGAATTCATTCTTCCCTCTACCAGTAAATGGTCCCCGTGCCACTGGCTGCAACACAAGCCCAAAGCATGATTGATCCACCCCGTGCTTAACAGTTGGAGAGGGGCTCTTTTCATAAAATTCTGCACCCTTTTTTCTCCAAACATACCTTTGCTCATTGCAGCCAAAAAATTCTATTCAAAAGGTTCAAAGGAACATCTAAACAAGCCTGATGCATTTTGGAAACAAGTCCTGCGGACTGAAGCTAAAATAGAATGAGAGGGGATCCAGAAGAATGAGAGGGGATCATATAGAAACATACAAAATTTTGAAAGGGATAGATAAGATAGAAGTAGGAAAGTTGTTTCCATTGGTAGGTGAGACTAGGACTTGGGGACATTGCCTCAAGATTCAGGGGAGAAGATTTAGGATGGAGATGAGGAGAGACTGTTTTTCCCCCAGGGAGTGGTGAACCTGTGGAATTCTCTGCCCAGGGAAGTAGTTGAGGCTTCTTCACTAAGTATATTTAAGAAACAGTTAGATAGATTTTTACATAGTAGGGGAATTAAGGGTTGGGGGGAATAGGCAGGTAGATGGAGCTGAGTTTATGGACAGATCAGCCATGATCCTATTGAATGACAGGGCAGGCTTGATGGGCTGGATGGCCTACTCCTGCTCCTATTTCTTATGTTTTTATGTTCTTAAAAAAAAAAAGAACAGATCACACAAACAAGGAAAAAAAAAATGAATACTAAATACCAAACCGCACAGTCCTTGAAAGAGTCTAGGAATGTACAGTTTAGCTTTGTTCAGTTCCATTTAGCGCTGTGTTGTTCATTGACTGCAAGCCACAGCGTCATTCTGCTCTGATCAAAATTTTTAAAAAAGCAACTTAAAAAAAACCAGAAATGAGAAACACATGTCATGAACTCCAGAGATTCTTTTAAAAAAAAAGAGTCCAATCCACAAGCTTCATTGATCACCCCTTGCCCAAGACCCAAGACGCTGGCACCTTCATCCGGCAACAGAGAGCAAATGGGAGAGGGAGACCTGTCAAACACAGGGAGACAGCGCTGAACACCCGCTTGCCTTCTGCTCTCATACTCATTGATTTCAATCTTGCTCAACGCTTTAACAGCAAGACTGACAAGAAATGGTATCGGTTCGAACTCATGGCACAATTAGAGGTTAGTCGGTATGACACTGTGGGCATCTCAGAGTTGTAGCTGAAAGGAGGCCACAGTTGGCAGCTTAACATCAAAGGATATACTTTGTATCAAATGGAAGGGCAGGAAGGCACAGGCAGCCGTGTGGCTCTGATGGTAAGAGATGGAATTACAACTTTAGAAAGAGGTGACATAAGGTCAGAGAATGTTAACCTTTGTAGGTGGAGTTAAGAAATTGCAAGGGTAGAAAAAGCATTGTGGGAGTCATATATAGACCTCCAAATAGTAGCCAAGATGTTGGGTTCAGATTGTAAAAGGGAGCTGAAAAAGGCAAGTAATAAGGGTAATGACATAATTGTCATAGGGAACTTTAATATGCAAGGGGATTGGGAAAATCAGGTTGGTGTCAGATCGCAAGAGAGGGAATTTATTGAATGCCTACGAAGTGGCTTTTTAGAGCAGCTTGTGCTTGAGCCTTCTCGGGGAAAGGCCATCTTAGATTGGGTATTAGGGTGCTTAACATAAAGGAATCCTTCAGAGGCAGTGATCACAATATGATTGAATTCATACTGCAATTTGAGAGAAAGAAACATAAGTCACATGTGTCAGTATCACAATGGAACAAAGGAAATTACAAAGGCATGAGAGAGGAGCTTGCCCAGGTGGATTGGAGAAGGATACTGGTGGGCAAGATGGCAGAGCAGAGATGGTGACATTTCTGGGAATAGTTCACAAGGCACAGGATAGATATATCCCACAGAGGAAGTTGTTCTCAAATGGCAGGGGTCAGCTACCGTAGCTGACAAAGGAAGTTAAAGACTGCATAAAAGCCAAGGGAAGGGCATATAAGGTACCAAAAGTGAGTGGTAGCTTTAAAAATCCAACAAAAGGCAACTAGAAAAGCTATTTGAAGGGAAAAGATGAAATATGAGGGCAGAATAGGCAATAATATAAAGCAGGATGTCATTTTCCAGTTACATAAAGAGTAAGAGGGAGGTGAGAGGTGATATTGGACCACTGGAAAATTATGTTGGTGAGGTAGTAATGGCGGACAAAGAAATGGCAGATGAACTTAATGGGTACTTTGCATCTGTCTTCATTGTGGAGACATCTGCAGTGTGCCAGAGCTCCATGAGTGTCAGGGAGCAGGAATGCGTGCCATTGCTATTACAAAGGAAAAATTGCTAGGCAAACTCAAAGGTCTTAAGGTGGACAGATCACCTGGGCCAGATGGACTACATCCCAGAGTCCCGACAGGGGTTGTTGAAGAGATAATGGATGCGTTGGTCATGTTCTTTCAAGAATCACCTGATTCTGGCATGGTCCCAGAGGACTGGCAGATTGAAAAAATGTCACTCCTCTCTTTAAAAAGGGAGGAAGACAAAAGAAAGGAAATTATAGGCCAGTTAGCCTAACCACAGTGGTTGAGAAAGTTTTGGGAGTCTATTATTAAGGACGAGGTTTCGAGGTACTTGGGTTCATTACGCATTATATGTAGAAGTATGTGAACGGCATACATCATTACGCCACAATATCATAAGTACACGTCTCTCTAAATGAGCATCTGTTAACCCCCTGGCTCTCCTGTTTATTTTACCCCCAATTAGTTTTAGGTTTTGGAGTTACAAGACATAACAGATACTGACAATCGTTTACTTATCCTTCATACTTAACTTAAATGATGATCCCAATAAACTATCACAATACTTCCCAACAGCAACCTCCCTTACTACTTCACTGTGGGTCATTGCTAAACCAAATTAGTTTATGTACAGGGGTATTCACCCAATGGTTCAGTGCAGCTTCAACCCTGGAAACCGCAAGTATAAATCCCTGCAACACACATCAAAGTTGCTGGTGAACGCAGCAGGCCAGGCAGCATCTCTAGGAAGAGGTGCAGTCGACGTTTCAGGCCGAGACCCTTCGTCAGGACTAACTGAAGGAAGAGTGAGTAAGGAATTTGAAAGTTGGAGGGGGAGGGGGAGATCCAAAATGATAGGAGAAGACAGGAGGGGGAGGGATGGAGCCGAGAGCTGGACAGGTGATAGGCAGAAGGGGATACGAGAGGATCATGGGACAGGAGGTCCCGGATGAAAGACAAGGTGGGGGGGACCCAGAGGATTGGCAAGAGGTATATTCAGAGAGACAGAGGGAGAAAAAGGAGAGTGAGAGAAAGAATGTGTGTATAAAAGTAAGTAACAGATGGGGTACGAGGGGGAGGTGGGGCCTTAGCGGAAGTTAGAGAAGTCGATGTTCATGCCATCAGGTTGGAGGCTACCCAGACGGAATATAAGGTGTTGTTCCTCCAACCTGAGTGTAGCTTCATCTTTACAGTAGAGGAGGCCGTGGATAGACATGTCAGAATGGGAATGGGATGTGGAATTAAAATGTGTGGCCACTGGGAGATCCTGCTTTCTCTGGCGGACAGAGCGTAGATGTTCAGCAAAGCGGTCTCCCAGTCTGCGTCGGGTCTCGCCAATATATAAAAGGCCACATCGGGAGCACCGGACACAGTATATCACCCCAGCCGACTCACAGGTGAAGTGTTGCCTCACCTGGAAGGACTGTTTGGGGTCCTGAATGGTGGTAAGGGAGGAAGGGCATGTGTAGCACTTGTTCCACTTACACGGATAAGTGCCAGGAGGGAGATCAGTGGGGAGGGATGGGGGGGACGAATGGACAAGGGAGTTGCGTAGGGAGCGATCCCTGCGGAATGCAGGGGGGGGAGGAGAGGAAAAGATGTGCTAGATGTGCTTATACTGCGTCTGGTGCTCCCGATGTGGCCTTTTATATATTGGCGAGACCCGACGCAGACTGGGAGACCGCTTTGCTGAACATCTACGCTCTGTCCGCCAGAGAAAGCAGGATCTCCCAGTGGCCACACATTTTAATTCCACATCCCATTCCCATTCTGACATGTCTATCCACGGCCTCCTCTACTGTAAAGATGAAGCCACACTCAGGTTGGAGGAACAACACCTTATATTCCATCTGGGTAGCCTCCAACCTGATGGCATGAACATCGACTTCTCTAACTTCCGCTAATGCCCCACCTCCCCCTCGTACCCTATCTGTTACTTATTTTTATACACATATTCTTTCTCTCACTCTCCTTTTTCTCCCTCTGAATATACCCCTTGCCCATCCTCTGGGTCCCCCCCACCTTGTCTTTCTTCCCAGACCTCCTGTCCCATGATCCTCTCGTATCCCTTTTGCCTATCACCTGTCCAGCTCTTGGCTCCATCCCTCCCCCTCCTGTCTTCTCCTATCATTTTGGATCTCCCCCTCCCCCTCCAACTTTCAAATTCCTTACTTACTCTTCCTTCAGTTAGTCCTGACGAAGGGTCTCGGCCTGAAACGTCGACTGCACCTCTTCCTAGAGATGCTGCCTGGCCTGCTGCGTTCACCAGCAACTTTTATGTGTGTTGCTTGAATTTCCAGCATCTGCAGAATTCCTGTTTGAGTATAAATCCCTGGTGATTTTCACATTCTAGGTTCAGGGTTATTAGGGCACTGCCACACCAACTAAAATATGCTCATTTCAATAAAACAACTACTTTTATTTTCACATTAATCAGGTCTGTGAGCAAAATTGACATTACCATCATATTTATTTTACAAAGCTAGCTCTTTCCAATAGCAACACAATCATGTGCCCATGCATCTTGAGATTTAACATACCTAAAGGGCAAAGTGGGGGAAGGGGCGGGCTGAAGTCTTTGAGGAAATGTTAACATTTTTCTGCAATATTGACACACTATTAGTCAAAGTACAGAACATGGAACATTTCTCCTTCCCTAAATGGGTAGTGCAGTCCCCAACCTTGCATTCACATACTGAAAGCACTATTAATATGCACAAACATTTTATCTTTTTGTAACTGTCTTTTGGCAATATTACGAAGCACTCCTTTGACTTCACAGTATTGGGATTGTAACAATTGCCCAAATTTGGAGTTAAAATGCTTCAGAGAAGGGAATTCAGCCAAGCCTCAGCTGTTTATCATGTTCCCAAAAGCAATCAAAGTCAGATCTCAGAAAGCCTGCATTTTAATGTAAATTGTTTGCTGTCCAGCAACACAATTACACATGCCAAAAGGGCTTTTAAATCCAAGTGCATCTTAACGAGCTTGCTAATTACCTGCAATCGCAAGCAATAACTCAATGTTTTCAGTCCCCCACACCAACTATTTTCTTTATCCATAAATTGTACAGCAATGTGTAGTGTATTGGCAAGGTTCCACATACTGGGAGCCATCTCGGGTAAACCTCATTTTTTAAAAAGACAAGTATGCTCACAAATCACATCTTCCCTCAGCAACAGGAGCTGGATAGCCTTCGAATGTCGCCTCTGTATTAATATCACAATGACACAAGTTTAAGTGTGGTATCTACTGGGAACTGGAGCAGTGTTGTGTTTAATCTTTCCACAAGCAAGAAACTACATTCCAGACATTTCAGCAAATGAAACACTATGGCCTTGGTATATTCTCATTCAGTCCAAGTCTGGTCATCTGCTAAGTGAGTTTTAATTAAAGTCTGAGAACTTCTCATTATAAAGCAACTGAGCCATTCTGAGACTTTTCTCATCATAAAACAGCTTCTGAATATTTTGTTTTCAAGCAGAATAGTTGTCAAAGTTCAACAATCCAAAAATTCTTAACACCTGATGCTGCTTACATTGCTCAGACATCAATTGTGTGGATAAATGCAAGCCCAAGAAGCTTTCTTCTGACGCATTTAGTTATTAATCACTATCAGCAATAACATCTAGCTGGCAAAGTTCTTTCATGAACTTGCCCCACATCACCAACATACTACAGGTTTCCCCTGCTATCCGAAAGTACAGTGTTCTTATGAAACCTTTTGTATGCTGAAATGGCGTAAAACGAAGAAGCAATTACCATTAATTTATATGGGAAAAATTTTTGGGCGTTCCCAGACCCGAAAAATAACCTACCAAATATTACCAAATAACACATAAAACCTAAAATAACACTAACATATAGTAAAAGCAGGATTGGTATGATAAATACACAGCCTATATAAAGTAGAAATAATGTATGTACAGTGTAGTTTCACTTACCAGAATCAGGAAGACTGCGAGCACCCTGGAAGGTTCACGTATTTTTCTATCATACACTCCTGCAAACCTGCTCTAACCCTTTCAAAATTAAAGTCATACTTCTCTGCAATCATTGCAGCACTGTCAATCGTAGCAAAATCTCACACAGTTCAAAGCTATGGCGGCTTGATGCTGAGCTGCTGAGTGTAGTTCCCAGGGAAGGAGCTTGGCAGCACCACTCTCGCTGCTTGGGGTGCACGCTGCCTCTATAACGGCTCGCTGCAAAGCAAACACTGAATGCTATTTTCGCTTTTTGCCACTCTCGCTGCTCGGGGTGTGCGCTGCCTCTATATCGGCTCACTGCAAAACAAACGCTGAACACTATTTTCACTTTTCGCCTTTTTTCGTAAAAGCGGAAATCCTCTTCAGATTTCTTTCGGTTAGCGAAAACAGGTACTAGTGAAAACAACTACTAGGCTTATAATCGTTGGAATTTAGAAGATTGAGGGGGGATCTTATTGAAACATATAAAATCCTAAAGGGATTGGACAGGCTAGATGCAGGAAGATTGTTCCCGACGTTGGGGAAGTCCAGAACAAGGGGTTACAGTTTGAGCATAAAGGGGAAGCCTTTTAGGACCAAGATTAGGAAAAACTTCCTCACACAGAGAGTGGGGAATCTGTGGAATTCTCTGCCACAGGAAACAGTTGAGGCCAGTTCATTGGCTATATTTAAGAGGGAGTTAGATATGGCCCTTGTGGCTAAAGGGATCGGGGGGATGGGGGGGGAAGGCTGGTACAGGGTTCTGAATTGGATGATCAGCCATGATCATACTGAATGGCGGTGCAGGCTCGAAGGTCCGAATGGCCTACTCCTGCACCTATTTTCTATGTTTCTATGTAGGTCTTCCGTAAAAGCGAAGTGGCTTAAAGCAAACTTTCGTAAAGTGGGGGATACCTGTAACTGAAAGCAAACCAACAAATTTAATCAATTCACCATAATCCATTTAGGAAATGTCAAAGCTACTTTACAGCAATAAAATCTTCCTATAATTCTTCCTCAAATTTATGTTGCCAACAGAAGTGGCTACATTTCCTCTGCACCAATTCAGACTGATGACACCAATGCAACTAATAGGAAGAAATAATGCAACTAATAGGAAGAATAGGAAGAAATGCATTGGTTTGATGAGGAATGCAATGGTTAAAAACTGATAGTTATTTTGTACATTTGTAATATTTATCTTCTGAAAGAGGCATTAACCTGCAGTACCTGCAAAATATGTTCCTACAACAGTGATACAGTATGTTTATTCCTACTATTATCCACCCTTTCAAGACAAAGGCTAAGAAATAATCACTTCCAGCTTCCGGTTAAGATGGCACTACCAATCGTGTGCAACAGCTTCTGGTAGTCAAAGAAAGCTAGTAAATCTGACATGAAACATCACCAAAAATATCTTTTCTGAGGAAATTTGTGTTAAATTATCACTGCAAACAACGGTGAGACGAGTTTGGGGGATGAGTCAAGATGGTGTGTTACAGAACAGTTGCAGCTGGAGTTCCAATTCTCGCTCAACCAGCCCGGGTGCAAGGATTGCTCTGGGTGTCGAGCTGATGTGAAAAACTTGAAAGTGGCTTTGGGCTGGGTGGCAAAATTTGAGCCCGGACCAAGTCGCTGTGCGGCATGGTCTAAGCCCAAAGCCTTTCACAGCAGTGGTGCCTGGGTCCTATTGTGAGGTCTGATATGCTGCTTAGACAACTTAAATGCCAGCCCAGATCAGAGGCGAGAGCCAATTTCACCTGCTCTCCATGATGTTCACTCCTCTCTCCAGGGCACTGAAGCCTTTCGCTGTTCAGTTGCTGGGTCAATTTAAACGCCAACCCAGATAGACTGAAAAGAAAGAGTGTTGGGATTGGAGGTGACAGCAGATTTCACTCGTTCTCAGTGATGGTCACCTCTATTGCACTGAGGCTATGAATACTGCCCCAATTGCTGTGCTCCATGCCTGCTAATATGATGAACTGATAAATGAGGCTTTGGGCCTACCCTGGGCTGATCTGAAGACTCAATTTTGATTTGGAACGCTGTTACTTGCTTGAATTGATTGCATGGTTTTTTTCTCTTTCTCTTGCGCATCGAGTATTGCTATTTATTTTCTTTAATGGGTTCTTTCGGGTTTCTTGCATTGTGGTTACCTGTGAGCAAGCAAATCTCAAGGCTGTATTATATATATTCTTTGATAATAAATTAATCTTGAAATAGTTATGGGATAGGTTAGTTATTACAATGCACAGAAGTACTAAGCTATAGGCATAATTATACATTGATTAATTTGTCAAGAAGGTAATTCAAAGAGCAATCCAATTTTTCTGCACACTACAATTATTTTTCCATTTCAAGTATTTGCCAATGCCTTTTGGTTGCTAACAAGGAATACTTAGTGCAAACTTGCTAAATTAATAGAAACTATAGGTATAAAACTACCCTGAGTATCAGCTTGGATTAGTAGGAAAAAGGATTACAATCTGTTAAGAGTGGCAAGCTGCTGAAACAACTCTTGAATTCTTAACCAGATATTGAAAACCCCAACTTGAAATTTGATAGGGAGAAAATAAAGTCTGACGCCGCAGTATTTCAGTGGAGTAAAGGAATTTACAGTGGTATGAGAGAGGAGTTGGCCAAAGTAAATTGGAAGGAGATGCTGGCAGGGATGACAGCAGAGCAGAAATGGCTTGAATTTCTGAGAAAAATAAGGAAGGTGCAGGAGGGATGTATTCCAAAAACAAAGAAATACTCAAATGACAAAATAGTACAACTGTGGCTGACAGCTAATGTAAAAACAATCAAGAGGGCATACAACAAAGCAAAAATTAGCCAGAAGGTAAGAGGATTGGGAAAATTTTAAAAATCTACACAAAGCAACTAGAAGAATCATTAGGAGGGAAAAGATGAAATATGAAAGCAAGATAGCAAACAATATCATAGTGGATAGAATTAGTTTTCTCAAGCATATAAAAAATAAAAGAGAGATGAACGTGGATATAGGACCAGGAGAAAATGAGACCAGAAAAATAATAATGGGGTCAAGGGGATGGCAAATGAGACTATTTTGCATCAGTCTTCACTGAGGAAGACACTAACAGTGTGCCAGATATTGAAGGGTGTGAGGGAAGAGAAGTGAGTGCAGTTACTATTACAAGGTACTCAAAAAGCTAAAAGACCTAAAGATGCACAAGTCACCCAGACCAGACGAACTGCACCCTAGGGTTATGAAAGAGGTAACGGTAGAGAATGGGGAGACATTAGAAACGATCCTTCAAAAATCAATGGACTCTAGCATAGTTCCAGAGGACTGGAAAATTGCAAATATCACTCCACACTTTAAGAAAGAAGGGAGACAGCAGAAAGGAAATTATAAATCAGTTAGCCTGACCTCAGTGGTCGGGAAGATATTGGAGTCAATTGATAAGGATGAGGTTATGGAGTACTCGGTGACACAGGACAACATAGGACAAACTCAGCATGGTTTTCTTAAGCAAAGATCTTGCCTGACAAACCTGCTGGAGTTCTTTTGAGGAGATTACATGTAGGATGGATAAAGGAGATGCAGTGGATGTTGTATATTTGGTCTTTCAGAAGGCTTTTGACAAGGTGCTGCACATGAGGCTGCTTATCAAGTTAAGAGCCTATGCTATTACAGGAAAGTTACTAGCATGGTCAGAGCATTAGCTGATTGGTAGGAGGCAGTGTGTGGGAACAAAAGGATCTTTGTCTGATGGGCTGCCAGTGACTAGTGGTGTTCCGCAGGGGCCAATTTTTTTTATGCTGTATGTCAATGATTTAGATGATGGAATAGATTTTTTTTTGCCAAGTTTGCAGATAATATGAAGACTGGTGGAGGAGCAGGTGGTTTTGAGGAAACAGGAAGGCTGCAGGACTTAAGACAGATGAGCAGAATGGGCTAGAAAGTGGCAAATGAAATACAATGTTGGAAAATGCACGATCATGCACTTTCTTAGAAGAAATAAATGTGCAGACTACTTTCTAAATGGGAAGAAAATCCAAAAATCTGAGATGCAAAGGGACTTGGGAGTCTTTGTGCAGAACACCCTAAACATGCAGGTTGAGTCAGTGGTGAGGAAGGCTAATGCAACTTTTGCATGGATTTCAGGACAACTGGAATACAAGAGCAGGGATGTGTCACTGGGGCTTTATAAGGCACTGGTGAGACCTCACTTTGAGTATTGTGAACAATTTTGGGCTCTTCATCTAAGAAAAGATGTGCTGGCATTGGAGAGGGTTCAGAGGAGGTTCACAAGGATGATTCCAGGAATTAAAGGATTATTATATGAGGAATATTTGATGGCTTTGGACCTGTATTTTGTTGGAATTTAGAAGGATAAGTGGGAGACCTCAATGAGACCTTTTGAATATTGAAAGGCCTAGACACAGAAGATGTAGAAAGGATGTTTCCCATGGTGGGGGAGTCTAGGACAAGAGGGCACAGCCATTCAAAACAGATGTGGAGAAATTTCTTTAGCCAGAGGGTGGGTGAATTTGTGGAATTTGTTACCACAGGCAGCTGTGGAGGCCGGATTATTGGGCGTATTTAAGGCAGAGATTGATAGGTTCTTGATGGGCTGTGGCATCAAATGGGGAGAAGGCCGGAGAGTGGAGCTGAGGGGGTGGGGGTGGGAGGATCAGCCATGACTGAATGGTAGAACAGACTTGAGGGCCAAATGACCTAATTCTGCTCCTGAGTCTTATGGTTTTAATACACATTAATTTTTTTTTATAAAAGAGATACTGCACGTTAACAGGCCCTTCCAGCCCAATAACCAATGCTGCTAAATTATACCCATAAACAATTAATCTACTAATCCATACGTCATTGGAATGCTGGAGGAAACCAGAATCCATGCGGTCACAAGGAGAATGTACAAACTTGTTACATACAGAAGTGGAATTTAACACAGATTGCTGGTGCTGTAATACAGCGTTACACTAACTACCACACTACTGTGCTAAATTCTGTCGAAATTTTGAAGTAACACAATCAGGGTTAAATTGAAAATTTGACAGACCTTTTTAAAGATAAATCTACATGTAATCTACTTAGGGCATTTTATTTAGGCATGTACTCTCTTGTCAAGTATAAATATTTTTCCTCTGGGTAGGTGACGAGTACTTGGACACAATATTCCAAATTGGACCTCAGCAACGTCTTCTGCAACTTCGGCAGAACATCCCAACTCCTGTTCTCAATACTTTGATCTACGAAGACGAAAGTGCCAAAAGCTCTCTTTACAATCGTATCTCTTGACGCCACTTTTAAGAAATGATGGATCAGTATTCCCAGATCCCTCTGTTCTACTGTACTATCATCCCCTCCCCAGCTTGCTCTGATACTCAGGTTGTAACACCAAATCTTTTCCACACATCTTCTAATGTATCTAGATAAATATAGCCCACATCATAATTCAACAATCAACAATTTGGCCAATCATCAAATTCTACTTGCAAGAGTGAATGTTCAGTTTGGAACACATTGTTTGAGGGGGTTATTCCAAATTTCATATCAGAATTCAATTTTTGGACTGTAATCTCGAAGTCCCAGACTCCCAAATCAGCAGAAATAGTTTTAAACTACTCATTTTGTATGAAATTGTTTGAACTACATAATTCCAAAAATAGCAAAAACACTATTCATGAAAATAGAAATGAAAAAGGCAAAAAAGGAGCTACAGACACTAGAAATACACAGCAGTTAATGGCTCAGATTAATGACAAGTCACCATGGTGTATCTTTAATGAATTCGAAATTTGAATTTATGGCATAATAATTCTATTTTGAGAATAAAATACTTGAAACCTTGCAGCTTGGGAGGACAATCCAGGCTAGGTCTTTTCATAAATGGTGGGCCGTAGAGTACTGAGTACAGTAGAACAGAGGGATCTGGGAATACTGATCCATAATTCCTTGAAAGTGACGTCAAGAGATACGGTTGTAAAGAGAGCTTTTGGCACTTCTGTCTTCATAAATCAAAGTATTGAGAACATGAGTTGGGACGTTCTGCCGAAGTTGTAGAAGACGTCACTGAGGTCTAATTTGAAATATTGCGTCCAGTACTAGTCACCTACCTAGAGGAAAGATATCAACAAGATTGAAAGAGTGCAGAGAAAGTTTACAAGGATGTTCCTAGTATTTGGGGACCTACGTTACAAGGGAAGGTTGAAAAGGTTAGCATTTTATTCCCTAAAGCACAGGAGAATGAGTAGAGATTTGATAGCGGTATACAAAATTACTAGGGTATAGGCAGGGTAAATATAAACAGACTTTTTCCAATGAGGTTTGGTAAGACTAAAACTAGAGGTCATGGGATAGGGGTGAAAGGTGAAATATTCAAGTGGAGCACGAGGGAGAACATCCTCACAGAGAAGGTGTGGAATGAGCTGCCAGCAAAAGTGGTGGTTGCTGGTTTCATTTCAACACTTGAGAAATTTGCATAGGGACATGGATAGAATGGGTATGGGGAGCTATGGTCTGGATACAAATAGTTCAGCATGGACTAGATGGGCCAAAGAGTCTGCTTCTGTGCTGTAGTGTTCTACAATTCTATTAAGTTTAACTCAGATAATGTCAATTTATGCTGAAAATTTAGGATGCTCAGTAGGAATGGAACTCAGTAAGATTTGGAACTATGAAACAACCGTCCTTAAAATGTTAATTTTTCTGTCAATTTGCAGTATTGAATCTAATTAAGCAAACTGTACTTGTATCTTTCTTACTATAGTCTCAAACTAATCCTTAGATGCTTATCAGGGCAATTTTGGTATTGGTTTATTATTGTCACATCTACGCAGGTAAGGTGAAAAACTCACCTTGTACACTGCTCATACAGATTAAATCATTACTGTACCAAGGTAGGACAAGATAAAACAATAACAACGGATAATAAAGTGTAAAAGCTACCAGAAAGTGCACAGCAGGTAAACGATGAAGCACTAGATCATAACAAACCAGACTGAGGACAAGAGTTCATCTCATCATACAAGAGGCCCACTCAAGAATCTGATAACAGTGAGACAGAAGTTGTCTTTGTGCCTGGAGCTACATACTTTCAGGTTTTTGTATCTTCTGCCCGTTGGAGAGAGGAGAAGAGAGAATGTCCAGGATGGGTGAGGTCTTTCATTATAGTGGCTGCTTTACTGAAGCAACAAGAAATGTAGACAGAGCCCATGGAGGGGATGGCTGGTTTCCATAATGTGCTAAGCTGTATCCACAACTCTGCAGTTTTTTTTTTACAGTCACGTGCAGCGCAGATGCAACTACAGAGAATGCCTTTTATGGTGCTTTGATAAAAATTGGTAAGGGTCAACGAAGACATGTCAAATTCCTTTAGCCTCCTGAGGACGCAGAGGTGTTTGTGAGCTTTCTTGGCTGTGGCATCAACATGATTGTACTCCGACAGGCTATTCGTGATGCTCACACCTAGGAATTTGAAGCTTTCAACCCTCTCAATTTCAACAACACTGATGTTGACATAAACATAACATACCCAAGAAATCAAGGTAACATGCCTGAGTGACTACTGCTCAGTGGCTTTGACATCTACTACCATGAAGTGCTTGATGCGGGTAGTCATGGCACACATCTTCCAGACAAGCTCCACCCACTGCAATTTGCTTACTGCCAAAATAGGTGTATGGTGAACGTCATCTCCCTGGCCTTACACTCATTCCTGGAGCATTTAGATAGTAAAAACACTAACATCAAACTATTGCTTATTGACTACAGTTCTGCCTTCAATGTTATTATTTGAAGAAAACTCATCACCAAACTGAAGACCTGGGAATCAACACCTCCCTCTACAAAAGGATGTTTGACTTCCTGACCAACAGACTGCAATCAGCAAGGACAGGTAGGAACACCTTCTCCATGATTATTCTGAATACTGGTGCTCCACAATGTTACATCCTCAGCCCCCTACACTACTCCCTGTACAGTCATGACTGTATGGTCAGGTTCTGCTCCAATTCCATCTACAAGATTGCTACAGTTACAAGTTATACTTTATGTTCACAAGTATGAGCAAGTCTGCAGATGCTGGAAATCCAAAGTAACACACAAAACGCTGGACAGACCCAGCAGATCAAGCAGCACCAATGGAAAAGAATAAAGAGTCAAGATTTCAGGCTGAAATATTGACTGTTTATTCTTTCCAATGATGTAACCTGTCCTGCTGAGTTCCTCCAGCGTTTGTGTATGTTGCTTTATACTATATGTTAACTTATAACTACTTTTGTTATACTTTAACTTGTTTGTAATCTACTATGCTACTGCTGCAAAAAGCTAATTTTCATGGCATTTTTAACCTGGGATGCCTATGATGATAAACTTGAATTTGAAATAAATTGCCACTCTCATTGCTATATTATATTTGTCTGGTACTAAAATGGTCCATGTTTAGCTGTCATGATGTAATAGCTTTGGAGTCATTATTCCCCAGACATTCAAATTGTCAATGCCATGCAGATATGAAGGAACATTAACTGATAAGGTTACAGGAAATAGCATAAATCGCTGTTTTGATGAAATCTTATTAAAGCTAGATGAGTGGACAAAACAGAAAGCATTGAGTATTAGATGTTAAACAGGTTCCATTATGAAGCCACCTATCAATACAAATGCTTCAGACATACACAAAGGATAGAAAAATCTCTATCAAGTTACTGTACTCAATGAAACTGAAAATGCCACAAGTTCCACTCAAATATTAGCAAACTTTTTCATACATTCACAACAGTCATAGGAAAGCAAGCACTTGGAGATCCCCAGAATTGCTTCTACATCTATTAAGAGGTATATTGGGGTAAATCACAAGTCAACCCAGAAAGTGGCTTCCTATTGAGCCCACAAATTATTATAAAAGGAAACTGCAGCAGTTTAAACGAACAAAAAAGGGGGGGCCAAAGCATGACTCACAAGATAAATGTGCTAGCGAAAGCATAAAAGGAAACAAAAACAGGTCAGCTGCAACATCTTATGACTCCTAATGAAGTAATCTTCCATAGACAGACTCAAGAGAATCAAATTCATAGACATGGCTCAAATAAAATTATGGGATACTGGTTTAGAGCTTCATGAACATTATAAGTGACAAGAACCGACACTGAAATGTGTTAACGATATGCAAAGTATTTAGATCATATTTACATTTTCTCAGTTCATGTGGTACAAAATGGTGTGGTCATCCCAACATGGGAAGGATATTGATTAAAGACTATTTTTGCAAAACTTAAAAATAATTCACAGCCTTACAACATGCCTCCCCTCCACAGCATCGCCAGCAGCCCTGTGAATTTTGAAATCCATCATAAAAGCCACTTAGGAACTTTCATAGAGGGAGATAAAGAAGTGAATCCTTATAAAAAAAGATTCAATATAATTCAGTTGCATCAAACAACTAAAATAGCTTCAGTCTACATTCAATTAAGCAGGAAGCAAAATTTTGGAGTGTGCAACTTACAAGAGCCACATGGAACCCAGAAATAAGACCCTAGCATATTTGTTGATTGCAATTCAGGAGGAAGAGTTGACTGCAGAAAACAAAATCTGCTTAATAAATGACTAAATCACAGTATGACATTTCAAAATTCAAAGTAAATTTATTATAAAAGTATATATATGTCACCACATACAATCCTGAGATTCATTTTCTTGTGGGCATACACAGTAAATCCAAGAAACACAATAGAATTAAAGACCTCATCTAACAAGACAGACAACCAATGTGCAAAAGATAACTGTGCAACTACAAAAGAAAAATAATAATCATAATAATTAATGAATAAGCAATAAATATTGAGAACATGAAGAGTCCTTGAATGTGAGTCCATAGGTTTTGGGAACAGTTCAGTGTTGCAGCAAGTGAAGCTGAGTGAAGTTATTCCCTCTGGTTCAAGAGTGTGATGGTCAAGGAGTATTAAATGCTCCTGAACCTGGTGGTGTGACTCCTGAGGCTCCTGTACCTTCTGCCTGATAGCAGCCACAAGAAGCATGCATGGCCTGGGTGGTGGGGGTCCTAGATGATCTCAGTTGCTTTCCAGCGATAGCGCTCTGTGTAAATGTGTTTAATGGTGAGCAGGGTTCACATTTGATAGACTGGGCCAAATCCACTACTTTTGGTAGGATTTTCCATTCAAGGGGATTGATTTTTCCATAACAGGCCATGATGCACCAGTCAATATATTCTCCACCACACACCTATAGAAGTTTGTCAAAATTTTAGATGACACGCCAAAGCTTTGCAAACTTCTAAGTGCTGTGATTTCTTTGTAATTGCACTTCCATGCCCAGGACAGATCCTCTGAAATGATAACACCATGGAATTTAAAGTTGGTAACCTTTTCTACCTCTGACCCTTCAATTAGGTCTGGCTCATGGACTTTCAGTTTCCTCCTCCTGAAGTTAATAATCAGCTCCTTGTTCTTGCTGACATTGAGTGAGAGGTTGTTGCTGTTGTTCAATCTCCTCCTATATGCTAATATACACCATCTTTGATTCAGCTAACGGCAGTGGTGCAGTCAGCAATCTTAAACATGACATTGGAGGTGTGCTTAGCCTCACAGTCATACGTATGAAGTGAGTAGAGCAGGGGGCTAAGTACACAGACTTATGGTGCACCTGTGCAGTAAGAGATTGTAGTGGTCATGTTTTTACCAATCCAAACTGAATGGGTTCTGCAAATTATTTGGTTTCATACTAGCTGCTTAGCAATACATGTTGTATCGAAATGCTGTTTGAATTGTTTCTTGCAAAAAAAAAGTGGGAGAGCAAAACATAATTACTTGTTAATTTGTTTGTAATTATAATTTTAGACCATGACATTACATTGCTGATGAAAACAACTCAATTTATCTTGGGAGCACGGTCTTCTCAATTATACAGAAATTAATGGAAACATAATTATGGACAAGAGAAATTAATAGAGTGTTCAAGAAAATTATAATATGTGAGATAACATCAATATCAATTGATATTCTATATCAAAGATCTAGATGATAACATGGTTAACTGGATCAGCAAATTTGCAGACAAAACCAAGAATTGGGGTGCAGTGGACAGTGAGGAAGGCTGTCATGGCTTGCAGAGGGATCTACATCAGCTGCAAAAATGGGCTGAAAAATGACAAATGGAACTTAATGCAGAAAAGTGTGAGGTTTTGCACTTCGGTAGGACTATCCAATGTAACTCTTACACAGTGAACAGTAGGGCACTGAGGAGTGTGGTAGAACAAAGTGATCTGGGAATGCAGGTACGCAATTCATTGAAAGTGGCGTCGCAGGTAAATAGGGTCATAAAGAATGCTATTGGCACATTGGCCTTCATAAATCGATGCATTGAGTACAGAAGATGGGATGTTATATTGAAGTCATACAAGACGTTGGTGGGGCCTGGATCTGGATTATTGTGTGCAGTTTGGTCACGTACCTACAGGAAAGATGTAAACAAGGTTGAAAGAGCACAGAGAAAATTTAAAAGGATGTTGCTGCATCTGGAGGACCTAAGTTATTAGGAAAGACTGAATAGATTAAAACTATATATCTTTTTAAAGAACATAGAAGATTGAGAGGAGATTTTATAGAGGTATACAAAATTATGAAGGGGTATAGACAGGGTAAATGCAAGCAGGTTATTTTTTCCACTGAGGTTGGGTGGGACTACAACCAGATGTCATGTGTTAAAGAGTGAAAGGTGAAGAGTTTAAGGAAACTTCTTCACTCAGAGAGTTGTGAGAGTGTGGAATGAACCACCTGAACAAGTAGTCTATGCAAGCTTGATTTCAACATTTAAGATAAGTGTAGATAGGTACATGGATAGTTGGGCTATGAAGGGCTATGGTCTCGGTGCAGGTCGATGGGACTAAGCAAATTAAATATTTTCAGCATGGACTAGATGAGCCTAAGTGCCTGTTTATGTGCTGTACTTCTCTATGACAAAGTCAGTGCTTTCTGATCATCTGGATTTATTTTTGATAAATAGAATGCATGAAACAAGAAGTGTATGTCATTCATCCTCTTACACCTGTTCAGCCATAAAAAATAATTACTTCTCTTAGCTCAGTGCCAGTTTCCTGTAGTAATCCCATAACCCTTAATTCTCTTAATATGTAAATATTAAGTACTGATTTTGAGAAAATGCAAAAATACAGTAAATATGGATCATATACATATCATGAAAGCACTGATGAAATCCCTCTCATGCTAGTGAGAGACTATCCTTTGTATTAATGGCATTCCCCCAGCTTTTTGGTCAACATTTTTAAAACAAGCAATATGGAATAGTACAGCCAAGGAAAAGAGCCAGTGTTCCATGATATCTGTGCTGAATTTGATGTTGAATTAAACTAATTTTCTTAAGCCTGTACATGATCCATATCATATTCAGGTGTCTGTCTACTCACCTTTTAAACATCATTATTGTATCTGTTTCCACCAATACATCTGGCAGTCTGTTCCAGGCACCTAGCACTCTGTGTAACAACACTTGCCTAGACATCTCCTTTAGTCTATTTCCCTCCCTCCTTAAATGCAGTTCCTCTAGTACTTTACATTTCTACCCTGTAAAAAGTATATTGGACCATCTACCCTAACTATGCCTCTCAACTTTATAAACTTCTATGAGATAACCTGCACCCCACCCCCCACCCACACCCCAGCCTCCAACACTCCAGAGAAAATGACCCAAACCATTCCCTTTCTAGGTGACAATAAAACATTTTGTTATTTCTAAGCAGTTGCTCGCACAAACAACTGCATCTATCTTCTGGTGTAAATGGCACTGGTGAAGCTCAGCAAACAAAACAAGGGAAGCAACTAAATACTTCATTAATAACACTTTTTCATGTAAATGATCACCACAAACATAGCCTGTAACCTTCCTTTGGATGTGGAGGCAATTTGATGCCGCAGAACCGAGGCATGGCGAGCGGAGACATAGCGAGGCAGCGGACCCGTTGCCGAGAGCGATGAAAGACCAGAGGTTCGATCGATTTAAGCACCAGGCCAAATTGGAAAGCTTGGGTACAGGCCAAAGCAAGGCAATCGGGTCCAAGCCCCAGAACATATCAAAGTGACAGAACCCGATGTTTCAATGACAATTTAAATGCTGGGACAGATTGAAAAGGTCAGTGTGTCATGACTGAAAGGCAAGTTCAGCCGGCTGCTCCACAACGTTTACTTGGCTCTGTGCAGAACTGAGACTGCAGCTTCGTGTCTGAGGACGGACTCTCTTTCTTGGACTTCCGTTCTGAACTCCACAAGTACAAACTCTGGGGACTTCACTCAAGTACATGCAATCTTCAAGTAAAAGGGATTTGTGCCCCAATATTGCAAATGCACATCATAAAGGCAGTACAGCCTCACACATAATTAACAATGACATAGCAAAACACTATTTTGTTACATGATATAATGCAATTTACTGATATGTCCAATGGATAAGTTTAACAGTCACTAACTGAATTATAAATACAACATTAAAGCCTCCTGGCATCAGAAACCACAAAAAACAGATACTTCCTGTCAAATCTAAATCTTTTCTGAATCATTGCTTAAGTAACACGCAATACAATAAATAAGTGTGCCGTGATAGACTCCAGAGTAAAAGTGGCATGAGCCGGTGCCAGCACAGGAAACCACATGAGTCTGGGTAACAGCAACATCCTACTCTTTAGCAGGTGAAGCAAGTAACATTTGTGCCACAAATAGCAGGTAATGAAATATTCGGTGGTAGAATGTGTAACCACTGACACTTGATAGTCAATGTCATTACTATCACCATCCATCATCAATATTCCATTACTATCACCATCCATCACCAATATTTTAGGAGTCATCACCAGTGGAAACTCAACTGGACCAAATACATTAGTACTGTGGTAACATGTGCAAGTCAGTGGCTGAGTATCCAAAAATGAGATTCTCACCTCCTGCATTCAGAACTACGTCAAAATGTATCAGGCACGTGCATGGAGAGTGATAGAACATTTTCCTCTGGCATGTACAAGTACAGATCTAACAACACTCGAGAAGGCAAACATCGTCCAGGATAAATCAGCCTACTCGAGCAACACTGCTTTCACCAACATAAATATTTAGTGCCTCCAACAAAGGAGCACTGATTACAATGTGAGGCATCTACAAAATACACAGAAACTACACGCTAAGTTCCTAAACTTACAAGCTCCATCACTTCCATGGATGAACTCCAAAGGTACTTGCAGGCTTCACACCAAACCATACACCATCCTTAAGCTGTTCCTTCATGGTCAGTCAGTTTTATGCTTGGAACCTGATACCCAGCAACTAACCCTTCAACATAAGGAATGCAGTTCAAAGCAGTGATGCACTACTTTCTTCTCAAGGGTAATGAGATTCAGTGAATGCATGCTGGGCCAGTTCAAAAAAATAACAATGTGACACAAAATCTATCAGTTACTACTTGAAAATCAAACAGCGTCAGCCATTTACGGTAGAGATGAAGTGAACCCAAAGTGTAGCCAATCTTTGCAGCTCATGAAGAAGGCAGCGGAGGCTCAGCAATCGAGTTTTCTCAAGGCTGAAATGAGCATACCCTGCCGAAGGGTTTCAGCAACAAATGTTGACTGTACTCTTTTCCATAGATGTTGCTTGGCCTGCTGAGTTCCTCCAGCATTTTGTGTGTGTTGCCGGGATTCTCTTCGTTGGTTTGAGACACTATGCTGCTTAATCGGGGCAGCAGACTGCTGCTAAACTAGCGTCAGTTGCACAGCTAATAAATACTAACTGTGTTTGGAGTGAATAATTTTTAAATAGCGTCAGCTGTGTGCCTTTTTGTTCAAAAAGCAGTGATTTTTGTCTCTGATAGTTGGCGAGTAATGAGCAGCAAGACAATTCAGAACTGTTTTGCTCATTGGAATTTCTAGCATTCAGGTTTGGAGATGCCAGAAACAGCGTGGAGTAAAAGTGAAACAATTTCATTACTTAAAGTTGGAACTACAAAGAATTTAAAGGTATTGACAATCATCTTGAGTGTTACAATGAAAACAAAGATTTGCAGGACACAATCATCGATAGCATTGTATGAAGGCAGTCCAGTATCTGCGTGATGTGTCGGCACCAATTTTAAGACCATAAGAGATAGGAGACCATTTGGCCCATCGAGTCTGCTCCACCATTCAATCATGGGCTGATCCAATTCTTCCAGTCATCCCCATTCCCTTGCCTTCTCCCCATCCCCTTTGATGCCCTGGCTAATCAAGAACCTATCCATTTCTGCCTTAAATACACCCACAGCTTCCACAGCCACTCGTGGCAACAAATTCCACAGATTTACCACACTCTGACTAAAATAATTTCTTCACATCTCTGTTCTAAATGGACGTCCTTCAATCCTGAATTTGTGCCCTCTTATCCTAGAATCCCCTATCATAGGAAATAACCTTGCCATATCCTGTACAGGCCTTTTAACATCCAGAACGATGCCCCTTCATTTTCCTGAACTTCAGGGAATATAGCCCAAGACCTGTCAGACATTCCTCATACAGTAACCCTTCCATTCCTGATATCATTCTTGTGAATCTTCTCTAAACCCTCTCCAATGTCAGTTTATCTTTTCTAAAATAAGGAGCCCAAAACTGCACACAATACTCCAAGTGTGGTCTCACAAGTGCCTTATAGAGCCTCAACATCCAATCCCTGCTCTTATATTCCATACCTCTAGAAATTAATGCCAACATTGCATTCGCCTTCTTCACCACCGACTCCACCTGGAGGTTAACCTTCAGGGTATCCTGCACAAGGACTCCCAAGTCCCTTTGCATCTCTGCATTTTGAAGTTTCTCCCCCTCTAAATAATAGTCCGCCCGTTTATTTCTTCCACCAAAGTGCATGACCATACACCTTTCCAACGTTGTATTTCATTTGCCACTCTTTTGCCCATTCCCTTAAACTATCTAAATCTCTCTGCAGACTCTGTTTCCTCAACACTACCCATTCCTCCGCATCTTTGTATCATCGGCAAATTTAACCACAAATCCATTAATCCTATAGTCCAAATCATTGACATACAGCGTAAAAAGCAGCGGTCCCGACACCGACCCCTGTGGAACTCCACTGGTAACCAGCAGCCAGCCAGAATAGGATCCCTTTATTTCCACTCTGTTTTCTGCCGATCAGCCAATGCTCCACCCAAGCTTGTAGCTTCTTGTAATTCCATGGGCTTTTATCTTGCTAGGCCTTGTCGGAAAATCCAAGAACACATCTACTGCAATCCCTTTGTCTACCCTGCTTGTAATGTCCTCAAAAAATTGCAGTAGGTTAGTCAGGCAGGATTTTCCTTTCAGGAAACTATGCTGGGTTTGGCCAATTTCATCCCTAACAATCGATTCCAACAACTTCCCAATGACTGTAAATGAAAAAAATTAAGCCGGAACTTCTACTTAATGTCTACTTAAGTGGAAAAAATTAACTTTCACTCATTCCACGAAAAATAATACTGAGTTGGTGCACAAGATAGCAAAAATAAATTTTAATTTATCATACTTTTCAAGGACTTAGAACTTCCCAAAGTTCTTTCATATCAATTTATGGTAATGATTTTTCACCCGACATCCTTAAACACATTAATGGATCATTTATCTCATTAGCAGTTGCAGGATCTTTCTAAGCACAATTTAGGTATCTTGTGCTTTAATCTTACTGACTACACTAAGGGAAGGTGTCCATTGCTTGGCACAGCCAAGATACATAATGTTTTATGGAACATCACTTTATCAAATTTCTAGTTGTAAAAAAGACTCTACTACAATCAGATTTATAAACATAGCATAAATATGAATAAATATGAATGCAAGGAAATGATTAGTATTTATACACTTTATAATTCTGTTCAAAGAGAATCAATTGCATAACAGGTTATGCTAACGTCCAAAACTAACAACAGTAATTAAAAAGTTAGAGCCTTGGTTCAGATTGTGAAATAACAGTTGCTCTTCTAAGCTGAGAATTTAAAAAATTCTGCTATTGGTCAGATGCTGCAGTATATAAAACCTTTATTAAGCCACATTTGGAATATAGTGTGCAGTTCTGATTACCACAATACAGGATGTGGAGGCTTACGGGAAGTTGCAAAGGAGGTTCAACAGAACATTGTTTGAACTGAAGTGTTTAAGAGTAGGGACAAGCTTGGATTGTTTTCCCTGGAAAAGAGGTTCAGAGGCTTTTCATTGATTCTATTACATTTAATTTGTATTTACTGTGAAGGCCTGCAAAAATATTAATCTCAGGGTAGTATATGATGACATGGATGGATTTTGATAATAAATTTACTTTGAACTTTGAGGACCAACCTTATAGAAGTTCATAAAACTATGAGGCACAGATAAAGTAGATTGCCAGGATCTTTTATTTTCCCAGGGTGGTAATATCAAATACAAGTTTTAGAATTATGGTGCGAGGGAAAAAGTTAAAGAACATTACAATGCAAGTTTTTTTGTTACACAGGGTGTGGTATGTGACTGGAACATGCTGCTGGGGGTGGGGCTGCAGCAGAAGCATATACAACAGCAAAGATTAAGAGACATTTAGACACAAATATAAACAGGCTGAGGATAGAGAGATATGGATCTTGTGCAAGCAACAGCACTAGTCCAGATTGGCATCATGGTTGATGCAGTCATGCAGGGCCTGTTTCTGTTCTATGATGTTCTATGTTTCATGTTCTATTTCTATACTATAGCTAAATCCAGATGGACGAAAGTGAAGATGTTAACAAGACAATATTTCAAAATTTTCACTGGATCTTTGGTGATTACAAAATTTACCTCACTATAAAATTTTAAATTTGATCGATCTTGATCAGGGCCTCTTACTGGATCTTTTTCAAACTACTTCAAAAAATGTTTTTAAAACTTGAATTAATCCTAATTAATAATGTCACAAAATATTCCCACAGAAGTCCTGTCTATTCTGAGCAATGCATTTTAGTTAAAACACCAAATCCTTGGAGGGAACATTTACTAGGATGCTACCAGGGACGAGGTACAGCTGTTACAGAGACTTGCTCTTCAAAGAGTAATTTTAAAGAAGTGTTCAAAATCTTTAAAGAATTTGAGACAGTAAGTGCTAAGAATTGTCTGGATTGGGGAGTATGCCTTTTGAGAATAGGTTCAGTGAACTCGGCCTTTTCTCCTTGGAGCAACGGTGACCTGATAGAGGTATAGAAGATGATGAGAGGCATTGATCGTGTGGATAGTCAGAGGCTATTTCCCAGGGCTGAAATGGTTGCCACAAGAGGACACAGGTTTAAGGTGCTGGGGAGTAGGTACAGAGGAGATGTCAGGGGTAAGTTTTTTTACTCAGAGAGTGGGGAGTGCGTGGAATGGGCTGCCGGCATCGGTGGTGGAGGCGGATACTGTAGGGTCTTTTAAGAGACTTTTGGATAGGTATATGGAGCTTAGAAAAATAGAGAGCTGCAGGTAAGCCTAGTAATTTCTAAGGTAGGGACATGTTCGGCACAACTTTGTGGGCCGAAGGGCCTGTATTGTGCTGTAGGTTTTCAATGTTTCTATCATTGTTAACAAATCTCTTGACCATATCCCATTTACTATGGCCCCCACTCTTCCAAGCTAGAACACGGATGAAGTTCTCTTGGTCCTCCCCTTCCATGTTCAAGATTTCACAGGGACCATCCCCTTTGAGTTCCTGGTCTATTCATCCATTCCCACCAACCACTCCCTTCTTATGGCACTCTCTCTAGCAACCACATGCAATACTGAACTTGTGCTTTCATCTCTTCACTTCCGATCATGTAGGGATCCAAACAATCTTTCCAGCTAGAGTAACGATTCACTTATATTGCTTTTGGTCTTCTATACTGCATTCTGTATCCACAATATGGTCTCCTCTGTATGGGAGAAACTAAATACAGACTGAGTGACTACCTAGAACACACAACCCTGAGGCCCAATGAAAACTGAAAGAACAGCACCTTCTTTTATGTCCGGACATATTGCTGCCTTCTGGTCTCAATGTTGAGTTCTATAACTTCAGGCAACTTGATTGCTCAATCTGTATCAGTCATCCCTCTGTAATATTAGCTCAGCATTTTCCCCCTCTCAGAGCAGAAGCCAGAACTGGCCAGACCTGTTGGGCTCATCCTGCTCGGTGCTCTGCAATTCCAATGTTCTTTTGTCAAGCATTCCAAACCTACAACTGCTCCCACTGAATCTTCGGCAAGATACCCATGTATACAGTTTACCCCCACACTCATCCCAGCTTTACCCTATTAGGGACATCCTCCTTCCCCATTTTCTCAGTAGCTTTACAAACTGCTTCTGTCTCCTCCAGCTCTGCTTAAATGTTGACCCTGTAGATGTGACCTGACCAGATGAGTATTCACAACATTTTCTGTTTCTGTTTTCAGTTTCCAATATCTGCACAAGATTTTTTACATTTTCACTCGCACATAGAAAGAGTAAGTCAAGTTTGTATTGTTGAGATTTCTAACAAAAAATATTTTTGTTCAAGCAATTTTTCCAAAACCACCTCTAAACTGAAAAACAAAATCTATGTAATTTTGCCCATCAGCAATTATTGCTTTGCAACTGTTATTTTATTGAGCATACGGTATGACTACAGAACAATTTATACAATTTCCTCATGCATGAAGCCATTAGAAATTATACAATTCCATTTCTTAAATGTAATATGAAAAGAATAAGCATAACTACAGAGGAAAGATATGATAAATTAAACGAAACACAGGGTTTTCCTCGTCTCTCCTCTCAAAAGAAATTGAAGATTAAAATATTGGGATGTAAACATTGAGCTATGGACACTCCAACTGGCACCAAGACGTACAATTGGTTCAAGTTCAGCCATCTTGAAGTCCTTATAAAGTGATGTTAAATTTTGATGCAGCAAGCTAATAATTTGTTATTGCATTTGAATTTAAGAATAGAGTTTTAATGCCTGACTTTAGGAGATTACAAACTGAGAACTTTCATCTCTATCACAATGCTTGCAGAACACAAGAAAATAAGAGTAGGAGAAAGTCAACTAGCTCATCAAGCCTGCCCATCATTCAGTATCACCATGGCTGCTTTGCCTGAGGCCTCAAGAGCTCTTCTGTGCTACTTCCATACAGCCTTCCATTCTCTGATCAGAACAAGAAACCTGATAATCTGGTATCAGTGGGCATCGTTGGTGTTAAACCAGGAATAATATCTAGAAAATCTATTAATACCAAAAGGTATGTCTCCTTTCTAAAGATGTTTACAGTAGTATAATAAATTTGCTAGTGAACTTAGCGAATTAAAGAGCTGAAAATATACAAACACTCACAACCCCAGTTCCTGCTGCAAATATACCCACAATCCTGACCTTTGGTATTCCAGGCCCCAATCTGAATCACCCAACCCAGACTGCACAATTCACTCATTCACTGGTCCCCTGACAAATAAGCAAGCAAGAAGCTGGACCATCAGGATTTCTGAACAATGGATACTTGATTATTGCAGGTATCTGCAGGCAGAATGTTGTTTGATCTGACATAAGAACAAATAACAATGGAAACACTCAGCAGGGTGGGCAGAATCCGTGGAAAAAGGCAGACTAAGCATTTCAGGTTGACAAACCTGTATCAGAATAGTAAAAGAAAGAAAACCAGCTAGTCGGGGAAGGGATTTAGCACCTGTGGAGATCCCCAAAATAAAATTTCAGCGGTATCACAATGGAAAGAGTGGAAACTGGTACAAAAAGTAATGACATTTTGAGGCTTTTGTTTGAGTGTGGGAAGCAGCACAAATACCATCATCAATTTACCAGTGAAAAAGTTTTGAGGAATGAAGCCTCACACTTCCCAACAATTTAAGTGTCATTATTTGCCTTAGGATACTAAAGTTGAGAAAGGCATTATAAGATGCAAGTTTTCTTTAAAAAAAAATCATAAAGAATATAATGTGGAAAACTTAACCATTCATTCATCACAAATGCTGGAGACATTGGCAAGTATAAAAGTGATACATTGAATAGCATGGTACAAGAACAGATTGTTCAACACAATATCTTTGCCAAACATGAAATCAATTTAAACTAATCCAAACTGCTTTCACAGTCTATATCCCTCCACTCCTGTCTGTTCATGCATCTGTCTACATGCCTCTTAAACATTACTATTAAATCCACTTCCACCACCTCCCCAGGTAGTACATTCCAAGCATTATGTCTGAAAAAAACACTGCCTCACAAATCTCCTTTGTATTTTCTACCACACACCTTAAATCCATGCTCATTATTATTTGATATTTCCACTCTGCGTATTGGAATATCTACGCATCTTTGCCTCATGTATTTTCTATCTATTTCTATTGGTTACACTCCAGTCTCTAATACTCCAAAGAAAACAAACCAAGTTTATCCTACCTCTTCTTACAGCCAATACTAATGAAGCTAGAGATTCCCAACCATGCCTTACCATTAACCAAGGGGTCTGTGGACCCCAGGTTGGGAACCCTTGCTCTTAGCCAAGAAATATCCAAGAGAACCTGTTTTGCATCCTCGCCAAAGCCTTCACAGACTTCCTTTAATGTGGTGGTCTAAAATGCACACAGTACTCCATGTTGAAATGCATAATGGCGCTTTTTTTTAACAATAGAGAGATAAAGGATCTGAGGATATATTTTTAAACTATTTCCATGAAACTTCTGCTAATTGTGGCAGCCACTTAATTGGGCCAAAATGCACTGGTTCCAACTAACTGGAATCCACTGTATTCAGTAAACCAGCCTCACTGGATTGTATTAGAACTGGCAAGATGTGATATAAAGTTATCAATTTGTATTATTAACTCTCTCCACAGTTGATGCCTTGCCTGATGGGTATTCCTAGCATTCTCTTTCACTTCCAATTTCCAGCAATTACAGTCTTCTTCCTGCAGTTCCAACATCGTTTCTTTCAAATCAATGTGAGAGGGGCTCAGTAGTTTAAAACTGCCATTGGCTTGAGCGCAGGCACTTAATGAGGGGAAGAGGGAAAGAAACAAAACGAAGTAAATAAATAAATAAAAAAAATAGTAATAGAAGCACAAAGAAATCACTTATTGCTCCCTCCTACTCATCCAGCATTTTTTTTTACAAGTGTTTCCATGGCTAGTGGTTGGTTAACACATATATCTGAGCACAGAATGTAATAATGATTCATGTACATTTCCAGTGCACATGCTTGATACTTTATACTAATAGCATTCAAATTACATACAATCAAGTGGAACAACAAACCAGTATACAGAGATTCCATTTCTAAGTGGTCATTACCAAAGGAAACAAAAAAAAACACAAGAGTCATTTTGCATTCAGTTATTCAATTGGTCGACTTTGAAAAATGCCATTTCCTAATGAAAAGAAGTGCTATTAATTAGAATTTACAAGACAGAAACTGAATAGGGACTGTCTGATTTCTCATAATCAGAAACTTCAAAGAACCCCATAAAGCACGGGAAACAATTCCAAGAGCTGGTGTTCATGCCATACCCTTCTCCATTACCTTTCTAACACCATCAATGCAAACCACTGCATTTAATAACCAAATAAACTAAAAGAAATGTATAATTACTCTGCATGAGTCTGAAACACTGCACAGTCAGTACAAATGCAAGGGCTTATTTCAATGCAGTTTACATCAACTGCACAAGCTGACTGAGGAATATAAACACGTTTAGATGTCTTAATAACCCTAAATGCAGATTTAATTATTTTGTTATGATCTCCTGAAAGTTTTACTTCACCAGAGAAGATTAGAAGTTTTGGCACCATGAGTAGTTACTCTGGTGTGCATCAGTTTGTCCATGGACCAAACAAATACTTTTGACAATGTCTGTAAAATTTAAAAGACCCCTATTTTAATGAGCACACAGAACCAGTGTCTAAAATAAACCTGCTGAACAGTGTACTGTTCAGATCCTGTAGACAGCTGCAATAAATTCTCTCTAATCCAGCTTCACAGATCAAAAGAAAGTGAAATCCCTCTCTGAAAATAATCTATACAGGTTTATTTTATCTTCTAAGAAATTATATAATCCCTTTCCTACTAAATTGTAATTAATTCTCTTGCAAATTGCATCCACTACAAATAGTTGCTGGGCAGAGAAAATGGGTTGGAAACAAAGTTCAAAGTACATTTATTATCAATGTTTACAGTATACAACCTTGAGATTTCGTCTTTTTGCAGGCAGCCACAAAGAAACATAATAGAACCTGTTTAAAGGAAAACCCACACAAGATCAAACTCCCAATGTGTGAAGAAAGAACAAATTGTGCAAACAATAAAAAAGAACATTTAACAGTAACACACATCAAAGTTAATGGTGAACGCAGCAGGCCAGGCAGCATCTCTAGGAAGAGGTACAGTCGACGTTTCAGGCCGAGACCCTGAAAATTAGTCTACAGGCACAGAGTCAGCTCAGCGCTGAAGCGTCTTAAATAACTCGCACAAATAGTAAAAGAATAAACAAAAAACCAAGGAACATGAACTGCAGAGCCACCAAAAGTGAGTCCACAGGTGAGAGAAGCCCCACCAGTAGCCCAATGGTTGCAGGGCAGCAGCTGCTCCCAAACCCAGTGCCATGGGACCCAAGACCCCTGTACCTTCTGCCCGATGGCAGCGGCGAGAAGAGACCTGTATTAAAGCACATAGGCGGCTGTTCATTTTCCACTCTCGTCCTCGGCAATTTTAATCTTGCATGGCACTTTATTCGGTAATGGAAATGACCACAGTTTTATGTTCCATCATTAAGTACTGGTCGCTGCACTCTCCACTCTTATCGACACCAAAACCCCCAGGAGATTGCAGATGCGCTAGATCATTTAGTCGGTTCAAAAATACATCCATAAAAAGGAAATTATAAGCCACAATCGTTCACAGTTCAGAAGAAGAGCATCCGGTAGTCTTGTGAGCTGTCTCTAGGATTTTGCTGTTGGCCACTAGCGCCATCTTGTCAGTGACTCATTCTTCACTGCTCGAAATTATTGAAAAGTATAATGTTTGATTTATTACATGGAGACATATACATACTTCGATAATATTTACTTTGAACCTTTTGCTTGTGGGGAACCTCCACAGGAAGAATCCAGAGGTCCTTAACCCAGCATGAGCCAGATGAAAAACAATAATTTAGTAGTAACTGAAGGTCTATTTTACTTATCTGACTGACACTGACTGACACACTGACCCAACAACTGTGTGAGAGTACCGTCATCAGAAGGACTATAACAGTTCAATGAAGTGGCTCACCAACTTAAAGCTAATAAATCTGAACCCACATCTCAAAACTAAATTAAAACTGACTTAAATGGCTGATTTGGGATTTTTGCAAAATCCTCCTTTGGTCTATCAGTGAGTGGTCTCTGGAGACTCTGTTGCGTTATTATCGGCTATTTTACTGTGCAGCATGTAAAAGGAATCTGCTCCAAAAAGTGAATGTCATGATATCCTCTGTGGAGTACAAGACCAAGTGCAAGAAATATGATTAAAAGTCTAGTTAGTTTCAGATCTGTTACTGTTTCAATTAGTCTCATAATAAAAAGAAAAGCATATGCAAAATTTAAAATTAAAGCATTCTTGAAATCAGTACTGTGCATAATTATTAATTACCATCTAGAGCAATTAGGTTAGATTCAACTTCATTGTCATTGTGCCGAGTACAGATACAAAGCCAAGGAAATGCAACTAGCATCTGACCAGAAGTGCAAAAGAATAGTATTATTCACAAAATAACTGCAAAAAAAGTGTTACAGCATACAAATATAAAAGTACTGAGACAGTCCAATATGGGTGCAATACTGCTTAGCGCTGTGATGTGAGGTTCAGCAGGGTCACAGCCTCAGGGAAGAAGCTCTTCCTGTGCCTGCTGGTGCAGGAGCGGAGGCTCCTATAGTGCCTACCGGATGGGAGGAGAGTAAAAAGTCCATGGTTAGGGTGAGATGCATCCTTGATAATGCTTTTCGCCCTGCCCAGGCAGTGTTTATAGTAGCAGTTCTCAATGGTGGGCAATTGGGTACTGATAATCCACTGAGCAGTTTTCAACACCCGCAGGAGTGCTTTGCAATCTGATACGGGACAATTGCCATACCACACTGAGATGCAGTTGGTGAGTATGCTCTCAATGGTACAGCAGTAAAAGTCTGACAGTATCCTGGGACAGAGGTGAGCTTTCTTGATGCTCCATAGGAAATAAAGGCGCTGTTGCGCCTTTTTGATCAGGATGGAGGAGTTCAGGGACCAGGTGAGATCCTCGGAAATGTGGACACCAAGGAATTTGAAGCTTGATACACGCTCCACTAAAGCTCCATTGATGTAGATGGGGACATGAGTGTGGCTCCTAGCATGCCTGAAGTCCACAACAATCTCCTTGGTCTTCTGGGTGTTAAGGGCCAGGTTGTTATCGGCACACCACATGTCCCTGTAGGCCGTCTCGTCATCCCCTCTGATCAGGCCAACCACCATGGTGTCGTCTGCGAACTTGTTTATGGAGTTTGAACCATGTACAGGAACGCAGTCATAGGTGAAAAGGGAGTACAGAAGAGGGCTCAGCACACAGCCTTGAGGCACGCCGGTATTCAGGGTGAGAATAGAGAAGAAGAGGTTGTCTAATTTAACAGATTAATCAACTGAATAATAGACAGATTAGGACAACAAAGTGGTGGTCACGGGCGACAGAGGATGAGCTAAGGGATTGCTTTGAGTCGGAGGACTGGACCATTTTCAAGGACTCATCTGTAGATCGGAATTAAAACAGCATCATTGTCACAGACTTTATAAAAAACAGTTGTAGCCAAGTGTGTCTGCACAAAATCATTCAGTCTTCCCCAATCAGAAGCCTTGGACAAACCATGAGATCCACAATCTGTTGAGAGTCAGATCAGAAGTACTAAAGTCTGGCAACCAAGAAAGTTACAAGAGGTCTAGGTACAATCTCTGGAGAGCCACCTCACTGGCAAAGTAGTAATTCCAAACTAAAGTTGAATCAATGGAGGATGCTTGACAGTTGTGGCAGGGCTATCACTTCTTATAAGGTAAAATAAAGCGACATAGGCAACAACAGGGCTTTGCTTCCAGATTGAGTTCAATGTCTTCTATGCTTGCTTTGGTCATCAAAACATGGAGGAACCATCACAAACTCCTTCAGCCCCTGATGATCCTGTGATTCCAGTATGAGGCCGATGTGCAAGCATCCTTTAGGAGGGTGAACTCACGGAAAGCATCCAGCCCAGATGGGGTACTTGGCCGAGTACTAAAGAGCTGTGCTGATCAACTGGCTGGAGTGTTCAGAGATCTTTAACCTCTCGCTTCACCACTCTGAGATATCCACCTACTGCAAGCAGGCTTCAATTATAGCAGTGCCAAAGAAGAACATGGTAATCTGTCTCAATGACCATCACCCAGCAGCACTTACATCCACAGCAATGAAGTGTTCTGAGAGGTTTGTTTGAAACATGTCAACTCCTGCCTGAGAAGCGACTTGGATCTGCTTCAATTTGACTATCAGAGCAACAGGTCCACAGGAGATACCATCTCATTGACTCTTCACTCAACCCTGAAATATCTGAACAACAAAGATGCATTCATCAACATGCTCCTTATTGACGACAGCTTGGCATTCAATATTACCACCCCCTCAAAACTAATCAACAAGTTTCAAGACCTTGGCCTGAATACCTCCTTGTGCAACTGGATCCTCAATTTCTTCACTTGCAGGTGAAGAATTTGGATTGGTGTAGGTTTGGATTGCAAAAGCATCTCCTCCACAATCTCCATCAGCATAGGTGTACCACAAGGCTGAGTGCTTAGGCTACTGTTCTACTCACTGTATACATATGACTGTGTGGCTAAGCACAGCTCCAATGCAATATTTAAGTTTGCCGGGGACACCACTGTCATTGGTCGAACGAAAGGTGGTGACGAATCAGCATCTTTGAAGACTGAGAATCTGGCTGAGTGGTGCCACAACAACCACCTCTGACTCAACATCAGCAAGAACAAGGAGCTGATTATTGACTTCAAGAGGAAGAAACCAGAGGCCCACAAGCCAGTCCTCATTGGGGGAATCAGAGGTGGAGATGGAAGTGCAATTACAAAGAAAGCAAGGCATGGCATCTAAAACTTTGACAAACTTCGATAGATGTGCAGTTATCAGTATATTAACTGGTTGCATCATGGACTGGTATAGAAACTTCACTTGCCCCATAACTAAAATATTCTCACAAACTATGGACTCACTTTCAAGAACTCATGTCATGCTCTCAATTTTATTGCTTATTTATTATTATTATTATTTCTTTTTTGTGTTTGCAGTTTGTTGTATTTTGCACACTGGTTGAATGCCCCGTTGGTGCAGTTCTTTCATTGATACTATTTTGATTATTCCATTATGGATCTATTGAGTATGCCTGCAAGAAAATAAATCTCAGAGTTGTATATGGGGACATATATGTACTTTGGTAAAAAATTTTCTTTGTACTTTTAAACTAAAATTGTCACACAGCTAACTGCCATAAAACTGTTTTAGTAATTTTCTTCGGTAATCTTCTTTCACATGCTGTTCCACAAAATGCTTTAAAATGTTTTGTAGATTGTATCACACTGGGCAGCCTTAGTTAATTCCACAAGAGTTCTTTTTCCTGTGGAAGTATCAAAGTCAAAGATATGCGATCCCTGCTAGAGTAAGAGCTTTATTGTAGAAGTAAAATGTTTAGTTCCAAAGCATTATCAAAGAGTTTTTGCCAATCTCCAAATTTCACATAAAAAAACTCTTGGTGTATCTGTAAATGCTCAAAATCATGTGGCAGCAATTTTAATACAAACAGAATGAGAGTACTCAGAGTATAGATCAAGTACCAGATGACTATATATTGACCAGTGTATAACTATCTGCCTCTTAAACGGACTTGGAAATACTGCCATATAGCTTGTATTGGCTATTCAATTCCCTTTGGAAAGTTATTATCAATCTGTTTCCACTTCATTTCTAGAAGTTTTCTCTCCTCCCACGCGGCTTCTCTGAAAGTTACTTGTAAAGGGCTTAATCCCTTTACTAACCTATCAACCACTGCAAAAAAGTTTACCAAGGTGTAGATTTGTAGCTAAAGTCCAAAGATTCCATAGACATTTAAGATACTTCTCAACTCATCCAGCTACCACAAACACTCAAGTACTCAAATCACTGACTCATTTCCTGTAGTCTCGCTAAATACAGCAATATTAAAATTTGTTTATTGTTTTCCTTTGTTCTGTCTAACAAAAAGAAATGGCTATTTCTAACAGGTTAAACTTTACCAGCTGTAGATCTTCCTGTATGTACATAAATATTGTAAAGAAAGAAAACAATGGAGCTCAGCCTGAAGAACTGACTAATTTAATGCAACAACTAAAAATAACCAAATAATTGGCAAACAAATAACAAACTTTATCAAACCAATAATCGATATTTGAAGTGGAAAGTTATGAAGCAGTGTAAAAGTCAAGTCCATAAGACCACAAGACATAGGTGCAGAACTAGGCCATTCAGCCCATCGAGTTTGCTCTGCCATTCCATCAAATGGTTGATCCCAGACCCCACCCAACCCCATGCACCTGCCTTCTCGATAAGACCATAAGACGTGGGTCAAGTTGATTGTCATTTAACTATATACATGTATACCGTCAATCAAGACGATGTTTCACCAAACCAGGATGTAAAACATTATGTACTACACATAACACACATATGACACACAATAACTTAGGAAAGTAAGGATAAAATCTACAAATGAATTACACACAAGTAAACTGCATTAATTAAATATTGTAAGGTACAGAACAGATTAACTGGTGACACTTCAAATGTGATGCAGCAGGGAGTTCACAGAAGCCTAATGGGCTGAGGGAAGAAACTGCTTCCTATTTTGACTGTTCTTGTTTTTATATGCCCGATGGTAGAGAGACAAAGAGGATGCTGGATGGATGGGTGGTATCTTTGATAATAATAAGGGCCCTGCAAATGCAGCACTCCTGATAAATGTCCCCCATGGATGGTAGGGAGACTCCTATGATCCTCAAAGCCATTCTCACAGTCCCTTGTAGGAACTTCCGGTCTGATGCCTCAGCTGCTCCCATACCAGAGGAGATGCAGCTTGTCATGACACTCTCAATGGTACTCCTGCAAAATTCATTTAAAATGGGGGGAGCCCCCATCTTTACACACCATATAATAAATCAAGTTTTAAATATTAATTAGTTTCACTTAAACATATTCAGAATTCTGCCACATTGCTCCTGCCTTCAAAGAAACATCTGGTTACAATTGTTTCTGTTTTTTAGTGGAAGACAAAAACCTTCAAAGAATGCAGTGAATTTCAATTTAGCCACTAGTAGAAATATTTGGGTTCCCTTTTTCTCAGATATAAAATTTGATTTTTTTCTCTTCTCTCCCACTGTGGGCTTCTTCGTCTTCCTAACTAAAATACCAAGATTTCAGGCTAATTAAACAGTTTACTTTTAATTTATTGATGAGGATCGCTAAGCAAAAGAAATCTGTCAGAAACCTTTTGCTTATTTTCCTTTTTTGCCAAATCTTTTGTGAAGTTGGCATCATGTCCTAGACATCATTCTAAGAAACAAAGACAGGGCACACAGTTTGATGTAGTAGTTTGAGGTACAATAGCTAGATAATTTTATTATTGATCTAACATCTAAAAACTCTTAATCTTGATTCCACATAAACGCATAACCATGGCAGTTAAAAAAAATCATAAGTAATCATGTCCATGACTCTCAAAAATCCTTCACTAATATCCTTCAGTGAAATAAATTTGCCATGTTTTCTTACCCTGGCCCATATGGACTCCATATCATCAAGGAGGTCGACTCTCAAATCACATGCCAGGGGCACCTACACCTTGCTAGCCACATTCATATCTTATGAAATAATTTTATAAAATCTGATAAATCTTGCAAGAGTTGATGCTGCTTTTTAATGTTGCTGGTACGTAGAATTTCACAATTGTTCAAATGACCAGAACACAAATCTTTTAATTCTTAAATAACTGTAAGTGATGGAGAAAATGACAACGCTTTGGAAGATAATTCAATCTGTTTTGGAAATTTATACAGGATCTTGGAGTACAACTTAATTAACACAAGTACTAGCTAGATCACCAGGAACATAAAACACAGTGATACAATCCAAAACAGACTTTTGTTTTCAGTCTAATTGGATCTCAATGACCTATTCCAAAATGCACTTTGTGATTACTTACTGTTAATCTCAACCATGCATAGTGCAAGAAACATAATTGATACGATTCCTTTCTGTGAGAAAAACTGCAAGCGAATGAAAACTGTGCTTTACAACTTAATGAAATTCAAAAACAAAGCTATAATCAGTGAAAAGATAATACTCTGGTCAATAGGCAGTAAAATATATCATGCCTAATATTTCTACAACTTTCTCCAGTCATCAAGTCTTCATTCTACAAAGGCATATTCAACAAGCATGACATTAATTACTTATAATTTCTCAAACATAACATAATATTACAGAAATTCCAAGAATAGTGCCTTAAGTAGCAGTCATTTTGTTCATTGTTATCTATATTGGCAACACCTGCATTGTGGGGAGGGGTAGTTTCATTCAGAGAAAACTTTCCTTACTGCGATTTTCCATAACACAAAGCCTTGTCACCCAACCATGGATCAAGTAATGAAAGTTGGTGAAAAGACAAACTGTTCAAAGTTCAATAGTTCAGAGTAAATTTATTATCAAAATTACACGTTACTACCTTGAGATTCATTTTCTTGCAGGCATTTACAAGAGAAAAGAAATACAATAGAATTTTATTTTAAAAAACTATACATAGACAAAGAGTGACAAACAACCAATGTGCAAAAGACAAACTGTGCAAATGAAAATAAAAAAATAAAATCAGAACACGAGTTCTCATGTCAAGATGGTGCAACTCAACACCATCTTCCTGTCAAGATGGTGTCAAGATGCAGTGGCTCAGATTTAGTAGTTGTTTTTTTTAAAGTTTGCAGGGATGATTTTGGAGATAGAAAGAAGGTAGGGGTCAGGTTAGAGTTTAGGAACAGGGGTGTGTGGGGGGGGGGGAGGGGGTGGATTGGAGGTCAGGCCAGAGTCTAAGCCTCTACTCCATGCTCAAAGGCCAGCAACATGGACAGGTGATGAAGAATATTCAGAGTCTGCACCTTGGATCCACATTTGAAGGCCATGGGATGAAGGACATCCATGTAATTGGGCTAACAAGTGCTGTGGACGTGGACTAGCCAGGACAATGGCTGGTGATCCACTGTGTCAGCGAGTTCCTGTAGGTCAGTGGGTCCCAGGATTGGAGGGACATGCAAGCAGAGGGCACAAGAGCCAGTGACACCTTAGGTATACAACTCAGCAAGTCTGGAGTTTGTGGCCTTGAGTTTGAGGTCCAGCCATTGGATAGTCCTGATGTCAAGACCAAAGATTGAAGACCAAAGGTCAATCACAAGTCTGGAAGTCAAAGCCCAATGACTGAAGCTTTAGGCCTACAAGTCTGAAGTCCACTGGGAAAGTCAGAGGTCTGTTGTCCACAAGCCCACTGGAAGCCCAGACAAAGAAATTAAAATCAGGGATGTGCAATAGGTCAAAGGTTCGATAGTTTTGTAGTAGTGGGATAGAAAGCAAGAGAAGAGGCACCATGAATAAACATTGGAACAAAGATGTACATCTTTTTTACTTGAATCTGTGCCAAGGCAAAAAGCGATGCCAGCCAGAACACTGGTAATGAATTAACAGGATTTAGTTTGAGAGAATAATAGCAATCATTTTCAAGTTTATGGAAAGTAGATCAGAGGTGAAAGAGCTAAATAGTGCTAAATGAAAACCGAATATTTAGAATACTCAACAGGTCAAGCAGCATCTGTAAAGAGTTAACAACTCATTTGATAACCTTCCATCACAATTTCTATTTGAGTATTGAAACAGATGCGTATTTCAGTCACAGAGTGATTGCACCTCTTTTCATAATCCATTGATTAAAGCAGCACAATCTAAATCCACATTTTACCAAATTACAACCCCAAATCTCCTCCAATACACACAATGTACTAGAGGAGCCCAATAGGTCAGACAGAATAGCCTCTATGAATGGGAATAAGTAGCTGACTTTTCAGCTGAGACCCTTCATCAGGACTGGAAAGAAAGAGAAGTCAAAATAAGAAAGTGGAGGGAGGGAAGCAAGTATAAGGAGGTAGGTGATGGATGAAACCGGGAGAAGGGGAGGGGTGAAGTGCAAGGCTGGGAAGTTGATTGGTGAAAAAGATAAAGGGCTGGAGGACAGGGAACCTGATAGGAGAGGACAGAAGACTGTGGAAGAAAGGGAAGGGGAAAGAGCATCAGAGGGATGTGATAGGTAAGTAAGAAAGAAGGTGTGAGAGGGAAACAAGAATGGGAAACGGTGGGGGGGGGGGCAATTACCAGACGTTCAAGAAATTGATGATCACGCCATCAGGTTGGAGGCTACTCAGATAGAGCGAAGATGCTCAGCGAAGCAGTCTCCCATCCTACGTCGGGTCTCACAACTATACAGGAGGCCACACCTGGAGCACCAGATACAGTAGAAGACCCCAAGAGACTCACAGGTGAAGTGTTGCCTCACCTGGAAGGACTGTTTGGGTGCCTGAATGCTAGTGAGGGAGGAGGCATACAGACAAGTGTAGCACTTGTTACACTTGCAATGATAGCTGCCAGGAGGGAGATCAGCAGGGAGGGGTGAGTGGACAAGAGAGTTCTAGATCCCTCCAGAAAGTGTAAAGTGTGTGTGGGGTGGGGGTGTGGGGAAAGAGGGAAAGATGTGCTTGGTGGTCAGATTCCGTTGAAGATGGCAGAAGTTATGGAGAATTATGTGCTGGATGGAGAGGCTGGTAGGGTGGTAGGCGAGGACAAGAGGAACCCTATCCCTGGTTGGGTGGCAGGAGGATGGGGTGAGCACAAACATGCACGAAATGGAAGGGATGCAGGTGAGGGCACCATTGATGTTGGAGGAACAGAAGCCCCTTTCGTTGAAGCTGGAGAACACCTCAGTTATTCTGGAATGAAAAGCCTCATCCTGAGAACAGATGTGGCAGAGATGGAGGAAATGAGAAAAGGGAACAGTATTTTTACAAATGACAGGGTAGGAAGAGATATAATAAAGAGAGCTGTGCTAGTCAGTGGGTTTATAAGAGAGATCAATAGATAGACTGGCTCCAGAAATGGAAAGAGACGGAGAAAGGGGAGAAAGGTGTCAGAAGTAGACCAGGTAAATAAGAGGGCGGGGTGGAAGTTGGAGGTAAAGTTGATGAAATTGACTAGCTCAGCGTGGGTGCAGGACACAACACCAATGCAGTCGTCGATGTAGTGTAGGAAGAGTTGGGGAGCAAAATCTGTGTAGCTTTGGAACTACGTAGCCGACGAAAAGGCTACCCAAGATCCATGCTTGTGCCCGTGGCTACATTTTTGGTTTGAAGATAGAAGGAGCCAAAGGAGAAATTGTGAGAAATCTCCTTCATGTTGTGCTGCACAACTTGTAACTTTTAAGTTACACAAATGTAGGCTGTTTCTCTTTTGCATTATTTCATTCCCAATCACAAAATTAGTACATTACTAGCATTATATGGGAATCTTACACAAATAACACACACTCACTAGGTCAAAACAAACTTGTATACCAATTAATCACAACAGGCAAAGATTGAGATTGTAATTGCTAATAATCTGATGAACAACTCTAAACAATGCCGGCAAAGTTAATGTAACATTCTTTAGTCATCTGGTGTCCATCAGTATTAAGGCACAGAGGAAAAATTAACATAAATATTTGTGCTCAAAGTTAATAGCAATAAAAGATCACAAAATATTACAAGATCCAGGTGATAACTCCAAATAGTATAGGTGAGCCCGGCATTACCACCATTCATTTAAGAAAACTCACCCTTATAGAATTCACAAATCACTAACCAAAAATTGAGATAAAAGAAATAAAACTTGATTTCACTGAACTTGTGTAACAAGAAAATAAACCAACACAATTTTCCCCTAACTTGTGTTACTTGATGCACATGTAATTAATGTAGTTTCACATTATTGGGGCGGGGGGGGTTAAATAAATCACAATAATACAATACATCCTATTTTCTAGAAACACCTCACTCACCACACACCAACCCCCCACCCCAAAACTCAGTGATGCCTGTAAATAATTTAATCTTACTTATTTTCGTAGTTATGCTTCTATTCAAAGTACAGTAAAACTCTCAATAATCTAGCACCTTTGAAATTTTAATAAATTTGGTAGAGTAAATCCAGGGTGGCAATCAATGGCACATCTAGCAGAGCTGCTACCTAAACACTCCAGTAAGACATGCATAATCCAAAACTTGGGTTGTCTATAGGAGTTTACAAGTTTTGCATGTGACCATGTGACCTTCCCTGGTTGCTCCAGTTTGCTGACGTCTCCCAAAAACACATAGACTGGAAGATTAACTTGCCACTATAAATTGCTCCCAATGCACAGGTGAGTGACAGAATCTGAAGGGAGTTGATAGGAATCTGGGAAAAATAATGGGATTACTGAAAAGAGCTACGCGAAAGTCAACATGGACTTAGTTTCTTTGCTGTACAGCTCTTACGATTTGAAAAAGCTGCTACCTATAAATGTTCAGAAATAGTTTTTTTTTCTGGCTCACTGGGACCCTGTTGTCCACACTCTCTAGTTTTGTTTTCTGCACTCCCCTGAAACTTAACAAGTTCACTAGAAAATTTATTGCACTACTTTGCTGTATAACCTCAAAGCAAGCGAATTTTAAAAAATGTTACAATATTAGAGTCAGAGAGTAATACAGCACATAACAAGCCCTTTGGCCCAAATGGTACACGTCGGCAAAATTGTCATCTATAATAATCCTAATTAAGTGCGTTTGGCTCATCTCACTCGAAAGTTTAGAGTATTTACTAGTTAAGTAGCTAAGTGCTTTTTAAATGTTGTTAATGTACCTGCTTCGATCATTCAACCCACTGACTAGCACATTTTACTGTATTTCATGTATTACACAGAAGTTGAATAAAATTTCCAGTTTACCTCATGAGTTTAAAGGGAATGGGGAAATATAGCAACAACACAGACCCCTGCTCCAGTCACAAACTCATCCACATTCCTGGCCCCAGTCATTACAGGCTCCAACCCAGATTCTACCTGTAACACACAACCTGCAACCCGAACTCCCAACTAGTGAGGTGCACCAGATGATTTCTAAACAATAGAATGCTGGATTATTAAGTTTTACTACACTGAGAGTACCAACATTTAAAATTAAATATAGAAAGCAGCAAACCTCCATGTTAACAGAAATTCAAAGGGAACACCTGTTTTCAATGGATTTCAAAGAAAATTATTTAAACTGCTCCTGAACCAAGTATATTAGATCAGATTATGAGGACACGCAGTCCTCTTTTACTGGCATTTAGTAATGCATGCATTAAGAAATGATACAATATTCCTCTGGTGTGATATCACAGAAACACAGGACAGACCAAGACTGAAAAACTGACAAAAACCACATAATTATAACATATAGTTACAACAGTGCAAGCAATACCGAAACTTGATGAAGAACAGGCCATGAGCACGGTAAAAAAAGTTCAAATTGAGCCATCAGTTAATCAGGGCAGTCTTTAATTTGAGACAACTGTTACAGAACAAAAACTATTCAAGAAAATTGCTGGGATTCCCTTAGTTTATTTGGAAAACTATGCCACTTAATTTGGGCAGGAGACTGCTGCCGAACGGTTTCTAACCAGCATCAGTCACACGTACTTCTGTGGCCGTTAGACACTACACTGTGCTTAGAGCAAACAGCTTTTAAATAGATTTACTTTCTTGTGTTTGTGTTCAAAACGCAGTAATATTTGTCAATGATAGTTGGCGAGAAATAAGCATTAAAACAATTCAGAAATGGTTTGCTGACTGCCGTTTCAAGCACTCAAGCTTGTAGATGTCAGAAAAGGGCCGGGAGTGAAAATTAAATCACTTCACTACTTCAACAAGTAAGGAACTACAAAGAATTAAGGTATTGCTAATTGTCTTGAATGTTACAATGGAAATGAAGATTTGGAGGATGCAATCGTCAAAAGCATTGTATGAACACAGCCCATATCTGCACTGATTTTGTTCATTTACAGTCAATCAAAAGAACACGGCAGCGTACACTGGATGAACTCCTCCGTTGATAACGATTAGGAACTACTACACAGTTTTACAGTACTGTAGTAGCATTGGTAGTGTTCTAATTTGTTCCATATTTCATTTAAATATATAATTTGTTACTCAGTTAGATGGTAGTTTGTATTTTTACACCTTTTTTTTATAATTTCCATGAAATTTTAGTTAATTGGGACAGCTGCTTAATCGGGCCAGAATGTACTACATTCAATGTGTCCCAATTAACTGGAATCCACTGGTTAAGGGACAGATGCAAAAATAATTTTTGCATTTAAGATCCACGATGAAGTCAAAAGAACATAGCAAAAGCCTATGTGCACAGTATCACCATCAGCCAGCATAAAAGTGAAATGCCTGAAGTATAAAGTAACTCAAAAGGAAAGTTAGATATTTACATAAATATAAAGTGCAAGGTCTTCACTCCAACTACAAAACACCATATTCCAATTTCTGAGTCAATTTTAAGTGTAAAATGCAATAACATTCTACACCTGTTTTTGAAATCAACAAGCAATACAACATGCAACCTTCTGGACTACTGTTCCCTCACCAGTTCTCTAAAAGGTGTCATTGAACTTATTCTGCATTTTTGCCTCTTTCCTATAGCCTTTTAAACCCAACACTCATGATAGATGCTGCTATATATCTGCCTCTCATCAGGCAGTACATCTCAGATAATGACATCGTGTAAGATAAAAAACCCTTATCCTCCTCTGATTCGTTGGACAATTATATTAAATCTATGTCCGTTGTTTTATCAACTCTTCTGCTAAATATTGATTATTGATTCTTTTCCGCTGGATTAGATCCTTTGGCAAACCTCCCTTGATTTTTATTTAATTTATTTAACTATACAGCGCAGAGTAGGCCCTACTGGCCCTTCCAGCCATGCTGCCCCAGCAAATCCCACAAACCCAATTAACCCTAATCTAATCATGGGACAATTTTCAATGATGGATTAACCTACCAGGGAAGAATATGGACTGAGAGAGGAAACCTGAGCATCTGAGGAAAACCCAGGCATTCCACAGGGAGGACATATAGGAATCCCATACAGACAGCACTGGAATTGAACACTGAACTCCAGAATGCCCCCAGCTGTTGTGCTAAAACACTACAATGCCATGTTCTTCCAGATCATTTTCTCTGACCCAGCGAAAACAATCCAAGTTTTTGTTTGTAACTGAGGTCTAGTGTCCTGCTGGTCTGAATATGCATCCTGACAGACATTTTATTCAAAAGATACTGAACAGCATCATGCACAATACTCAAGCCAAGGTCTAACTAGCCATTTACCTAGCTTTTGCACTCTTATGTCTCTACAAAGTTATAGATTCATTACATTTGAATGAATCTTGAAGAAAAGATTTCTCAAGCCTAAAATATTACTTTTCTTAGCTCATACGTGAATGTACACCACATATCGCACATAGTCCTATTTGATTAAACTTTGTTCACATATCCATTAATCAAAAGACGGTGTATTGGCATTTGATACTGCTACCAGTGCCAGGGTGTGTGAAATAAACAAAATAGAAAATATACTCTGCATTACATTTGCAGTCAAGTAAATATCACCAGTCCAATTTCATCCCATTATATCTTCTATGAATATCTCTACACAAATGTCAGGTACATAAGGCAACATCCCAGCCTATTAAAATAAATCAGTCCAACAACTTGGAAGCTATTAACGTGTAAAAAATAACAAAAATCGAACTTTAGATATGTTTACCATGGGGTTGAGTGTAAGGACAAAGGGAGGGGAAAGTTTTTTAAGGTTACACTCAGTCACCATGATATTAATGTGAGCCTGGTGCATGAACATCTTCTAGCACTGAATGCGTTATCTGTCAATGAACTGTCAAAACCACTACTACAATTTCAGACGGTCAAACTCAAGGGTGCTTAGATATTCGTTTACTAAATACCTAAGTATTGAGTGCAATACGTTACAAATTACAAATCATCTACACTTTGACACAGCAGTGTGTCGAGATGGTCCCATTTGTTTACAATTTAAAACAAGAATAGATTTCACTCAACGACTGCCCTATACCAGCGTGCGAGAAGTAGTCTCTATTCTTGCTTTCGTTGAGGTCCAAGCTAACTTAACAGAAATCACCCAGCTGCAAAACAAAAGGAAAACACTTCGGGCAACACTAAAGATACCAGATGGAAAACCTGATTTTTAAACTCTACCGCACAAATAAAGGCTCTAGTATATTTCCAAGTGCAGAGTGTATATTGGTGGGTTCTGTCGTAACAGATGTAGAGGGATAGAGGGAAAGGGCAACAGGAGGCAGAGGGTACAGGGATGCGGCCATACGCACCCACGCCGGCAGGTCGAAGCTGGAGATATCACTCTTGAAGGGCTTCTCTTCATGTTCCAGGAATGCCAGCGCCCTGTACAGGCGGGAGCGCTTCTTGCCACGGTTCCTCCGCCACCAGAAGAAGACGACCAGCCCGATCAGGACCCAGCTGAAGCTCAGCCCCAGGTAGCCCAGCACGTAAACCGGGAAGATAATCACAAAAGTCTTGGCAAACTGCACAAGGATGCTGGCCACGTCCACGCTGATCATCGGCGGCGGCAGCTCCTCGGCCACACTGCTCTTCCGTCGCCCATACATCTCCCCAGCCGCCGCTCCAGCGCCAGTCCGCTCGCTCATCCCGGCCTACTCTTTCCTAGTTAAATTTGGAGCCGTTGTCAGCCCCCCTCCGTGTTTATAAAGCCGCTGCCACACTCCCGCCGATTGCTGAGCCTCTCTGGCGTTCCTGTCACCAATCCCGCTCCCTCCCTCCCTCTCGGCCACAGCGCCGCCCCCGATCACCGCTCTCTGCGGTTGCGACCGCCTCGCTCCCCACCTATCGACGCGCTCCCGCCCTCCCCACGCACCGACGTCTGACGCCATGGCATCACACCGCCAACGCCGCCCGAAACCTGCCGCAGTCACGCCGTCGTCCCTCGGAGGCTCGCTGCGTGACGTCACGGGGAAGGCGGAGTCAGTGAGCAGAGGCTCAACAACAGGAGCCTTAACACCCCTCCCCGATAAATCATTAAATACCACTCACGTCAGATTCACCGTCCTGTAAATATCCTCCACCAATTTAGAAACTACACGTGCTGCCCAACATTAAAATGGCATCCAACCTGTAGCCAGAAAAAAAGATTTATAGATCTATTGGACCACCTGCCTTTCACAGCCTGGGGCACATCTCATCAAACGCTGATGATTTTCCATTTTTAAACTTTTTTTATTGAGATATAGCATGAAGTAGGCTCTTCGAGCTGCGCCTCCCAGCAATCCAGTAATTTAATCCTAACCTAATCACGGGACAATTTACCATAACCAATTAACCTACCAAACAGTACACCTTTGCACGGTGGGAAGAAACCAGAGCACCTGGAGGAAAACCACGCAACCACGGGGAGAACGTACAAACTTCTTACAGGCAGCATCGGGAATTGAACCAGGGTTGCCTGCACTATGAAACATGCTAACCACTGCGCTACCATGCTGCTCTCTAATCCCTTTTAATCCACCTCTAAACCAATTCCTTTCCACAGCCATTTGTCTTATAATTGCTCCACTCCCCTCTCAGAATTCTCCATCTACAATGTCCTTCTCTTTCCCTTCTACAGACAAGAGTTCATTGTAAACCTCACCTGCATCCTCCATCCAGGGGGTCAGTGTGGACATGGTGGAGGATTACAAATAACCTGGGGATACGAATTGACAATAAACTGGACTGGTCAAAGAACACTGAGGCTGTCTACAAGAAGGGTCAGAGCCGTCTCTGTTTCCTGAGGAGACTAAGGTCCTTTAACATCTGCTGGATGATGCTGAGGATGTTCTACGAGTCTGTGGTGGCCAGTGCTATCATGTTTGCTGTTGTGTGCTGGGGCAGCAGGCTGAGGGTAGCAGACACCAACAGAATCAACAAACTCATTCGTAAGGCCAGTGATGTTCTGGGGATGGAACTGGACTCTCTGACGGTGGTGTCTGAAAAGAGGATGCTGTCTAAATTGCATGCCATCTTGGTTAATGTCTCCCATCCACTATATAATGTATGGGTGGGCACAGGAGTACATTCAGCCAGAGACTCATTCCACCAAGATACAACACAGAGTGTCATAGGATGTCATTCCTGCCTGTGGCCATCAAACTTTACAACTCCTCCCTTGGAGGGTCAGACACCCTGTGCCGATAGGCTGGTCCTGGACTTATTTCATAATTTACTGGCATAATTTACATATTACTGTTTAACTATTTATGGTTCTATGACTATTTATTATTTATGGTGCAACTGTAATGAAAACCAATTTCCCCCTGGGATCAATAACGTATGACTATGACTATGAATTCCAGGCACACATTCTTTCTTTGATCTCTAATGGTCTTTCCCTTTCCCTGGTTACGCCCTTGCCATTAATGAACATAAAGTGCCTCGGGATTCTCCTTAATTCAGCTTGTCCTACAATTTTTACCATCTCCTTGCCTTCCTAAACTTTTGTAAAGCCTCTCCTATTTTCAGTTCTCCAGAGCTCCCATAAGCTAGCATTTTCTTTATCCAGCTGACAATATTCATTGACATTTGGGGTTCCTTGGCCTCACTGGCCTTGCCTTTCACAACTAGAGGAAAGCATTGGCCCTTGTTCTCATTATTTCATTTTGAAATGGTTGCTACAATCTCTAGGAGATTTATCTTCTAAAATGTGTCCTGTGTCCAGACAGTCATAACTTATTGGAATCAGCTTTTCCCCATATCAGGGTAACTTTTGAGCTAGAGATAGCAGGTGCTGTAATCTGAAGCAACACATGCTGAAGGATCTCAGCAAGTCAGGCACCAGCTATGGAGGGAAATGGTCAGTTGATATTTTGAGTCAACCCGCTTGTTCCTACTCTTCCCTCCATCTCTGTATGCTGGTTATCTCTCCTCTTTCTTTCCAGATGAAGATCTCGAACCAAAACATCATCTATCCATTTCTCTCCATAGAGGGTGCTTGACCTGCTGTGTTTCTCCAGCAATTTGTATGCTGCTCCAATTTTTGGTCTCTCTTAGTCCTTCTCAATAATAAGTTTAAAACTTACTGCAGTATAGTCAATACCTTTTAAATGCTCCCTATGTCAATCTCTCCAATTGCCTGGCTATATTCCTAAAGATTAAATTCAGTATTATCATTTATAAGGGATATCCTCCCTCCTTACTAAGAAATGGACTCTTTGATGAATACTACAAAACCACTTCCTTTATCTGGTAGAAGTATCTCTGTATTGGCTTAAAATGCTCTCTTAGATGCATTTTAAAAATTCCACTCCCTAAGTCATTCACACTGGTTAATACTGGGGACATTGAAATCACTTTCTATTTTGCAACTTCACTGTGACTTGCCTACATATTTGCTTCTCTATCACTGACGGTCTGAAGACCTGTAATACACTCCCAACAAAGTGCTTGTTTCTAAGCTCCACCCTATTGTTTCATTTGAAGAACATTTTAGTATATCCTCCCTACCTACTGCAGTAATGGACTCTTTGATGAATACCGCAACACCACTTCCTTTTTTCAATCCAAGCCCCACCCCTTTACCCTCCTATCTCCTGGGATGCCAAGTTGCCAGTCCTGCACAGCTTGTGTCTGTTTAAGCAACTATCCAGGAGCCGTCAAATCTAGATTCCTGCCTTTCAGAATCAAAATCAGGTTTAATATCACTTTAATATCACTTGTTAACTTTAAGGCAGCAGTACATTGAAATTCATGATAAATAAATATAGAGGAAAAACTGAAAAAGACTTTCCCAGCTTATTTAATTAATTGATATGGGTAGTCATAATATCAATCCAAAACTCCTAAACTACTGATAAGTCCCTATTTTAGAGAGGGTATAATTAATGTTAAAAAATCATAATTAGAAAAATATTTACTTAGATTGTAATTTTATTGTATTAGGAAGTCCAATTTTTTTAGTAGAAAGCTCAAGCTTGCCAGTGAAGTCTGCAGAACTGAACTCCAGGAAAATTGAGATGCAGTTCTGGATATTAGGGGAAATGAGGAAAATGAAGATAGTGTAGACGGATAGAAGATCAGCCAACATCAGGCATGAGAGGCCAGCTGGCCTGTTCCTTCTCATGCTCCTATTTTCTTATGTAGGGACCATGGCTTTGAGTGGGGTGACCCTGGATGCCTTGATCTCTGATTGAACTCAGTAACTGAGCCTTCACAGCCGACGTGCATAAAGGGTGACAAAAATTCACCATCAATCTGGTGAAGAAAAGATCTCGTCTTTTCCTTTCGATGTCGTTGTCCCTTACGTTGACATCGTGACCATCAGTTTTAGACTCTTCATTCAGGAGGAACACAGGCGGCACAGTAGCATAGTGGTTAGTGTCACGCTATTGCAGCGTCAGCGATCCAGGTTCAATCTGCAACTGTCTGAAAGGAGTCGGTACATTCTTCCCTTGACTGCATGGGTTTTCCCTGATGCTCCAGTGTCCTCATGCAGGTTAGTACATTAATTAGACAATAGACAATAGGTGCAGGAGTAGGCCATTCGGCCCTTCGAGCCTGCACCACCATTCACTGTGATCATGGCTGATCATCCACAATCAGTATCCAATTCCTGCCTTATCCCCATAACCTTTGATTCCACTATCTTTGAGAGCTCTATCCATCTCTTTCTTGAAAGCATCCAGAGACTTGGCCTCCACTACCTTCTGGGGCAGAGCATTCCACATATCCACCACTCTCTGGGGTGAAAAAGTTTTTCCTCAACTCCATTCTAAATGACCTACCCCTTATTCTTAAACTGTGGCCTCTGGTTCTGGACTCACCCATCAGTGGGAACATGCCTCCTGCCTCCAGCGTGTCCAATCCCTTAATAATCTTATATGTTTCAATCAGATCCCCTCTCATCCTTCTAAATTCCAGTGTATACAAGCCCAGTCGCTCCAATCTTTCAACATATGACAGTCCCACCATCCCAGGAATTAACCTTGTGAACCTACGCTGCACTCCCTCAATAGCAAGAATGTCCTTCCTCATATTTGGAGAACAAAACTGCACACAGTACTCCAGGTGTGGTCTCACCAGGGCCCTGTACAGCTGCAGAAGGACCTCTCTGCTCTTATTCTCAATTCCCCTTGTTATGAAGGCCAGCATGCCATTAGCCTTCTTCACTACCTGCTGTACCTGCATGCTTGCTTTCAGTGACTGATGTACAAGAACACCTAGAACTCGTTGTACTTCCCCTTTTCCTAACTTGACTCCATTTAGATAATAATCTGCCTTCCTGTTCTTACCACCAAAGTGGATAACCTCACATTTATCCACATTAAACTGCATCTGCCATGCATCCGCCCACTCACCCAGCCTGGCCAAGTCACCCTGCCTTCTCATAACATCCTCCTCACATTTCACACTGCCACCCAGCTTAGTGTCATTTGCAAATTTGCTAATGTTACTTTTAATCCCTTCATCTAAATCATTAATGTATATTGTAAACAGCTGCGGTCCCAGCACTGAACCCTGCGGTACCCCACTGGTCACCGCCTGCCATTCCGAAAGGGACCCGTTAATCGCTACTCTTTGTTTCCTGTCAGCCAGCCAATTTTCAATCCATGTCAGTGCTCTGCCCCCAATACCATGTGCCCTAATTTTGCCCACTAATCTCCTATATGAGACTTTATCAAAGGCTTTCTGAAAGTCCAGGTACACAACATCCACTGGCTCTCCTTGTCCATTTTCATAGTTACATCCTCAAAAAATTCCAGAAGATTAGTCAAGCATGATTTCCCCTTTGTAAATCCATGCAGACTCAGACCTATCCTGTTACTGCAATACAAATGTGTCATAATTTCATCTTTTATAATTGACTCCAGCATCTTTCCCACCACTGATGTCAGTGGATCACTAATTAGTCACATGAATATGATGTGAGTGGGCGGTGTTGGTTCAATGGGCCATGAGGACCTGTTACCATGTTATATCTCTAAATAAACCAATAAATACACATACATTTTGCCTACATTCACCTTGTTATTCCCTCTAGGAATTGCGTAAATTCCAACGAAATCTCCCCATATTCTCTAAGCCTCTGTAGAATATTGGGCAAGTCTACCCAACGTCGCCTCACAGGGCAATTCTACCATTGCTGGAACTGGTCTGGTGACCTGTTGTTGCACTCCAAGTGTGTCCTTTTCTAGCTAGTTAACGAACTTATCGGAAGACCTGTCCTGGGCCCAGCACACAGATGCAATCATAAGTAAAGTATGCCAGGGACTCTCCTTTCTTTGGAGATTAAGGAGGTTCCTCTTGTCACCGAACACTCTTAACAATCACCTACAGATATACTGTTGAAAGATTCCTGACTGGTCGGCTGCAGAAAACTGAATGTGCAGGAACGTAAGAAATCGCAAAGAGTAAGGGACTCTGCCCATTATATCATGGGTACATCCCTCCGCACTACCAGTAGTATCTACAGGGGATGCTGTATCAAGAAGGCAACATCAGCCATCAAAGATCCACATCATCAGGGCCATGCCATCATTGCACAGCTCCATGGCAGGAGGTACAGAAGGCTTACGTCCCATATCCCCAGGATCAAAACTGCTACTTCCCTCTGATTCTTGAGCCTCCCAACAACACACTATTACAGTTTAGAAATATTATGACTACTTTGGCCACTTGCATGAAAATGAACTTGATGGATTTTTTTATAATTATGTTCTTCCTTGTAAAAATTGCACATAATTTAATGTTTTTCTTTGCTTCTGCACACACATGCATTTGTATGTATGACAATAAACTCAACATCAACTTCGATTGATTTACATAATTGATTTTTATTCTATATTATGTATTGCATTGAGATGTTGCTGCTAAGTTAACAAATTTCAAGAAACATGCCAGTGATAATAAACCTGATTCTGATTCTGAAAACATGAAACCCTACAATCCAGGAATCTCACCACAGTCCTATTATATAACTATAGTAAGATACCATATATTGAAATTCTCTTGTAATATGAGCCAATATACCACATTCCTTTCTAGTTACCTGCTGCAGATAAAAAAACTTATTAGCTTTCAGTGGGTTGTGCTCTAGTTCGCTTAAACCTTTTGAAAATGAACAGTTCCAAGTTCGATATTAAAAAATTCTCTGCTTTTCTGTTTTGTGTGCTGGTCTGGATGGCCTCATATTCAACATTATATCCTATGTGCAAAAATCAAGATGTAGGAGGAACTCAACAGGTCAGGTAGCACAGATGGATAGTTAATGCTTTGGTTGAGACATTGCTTCGGGATTGAGATTGTAAAAGGGTACAGCCAATATAAGATGAGGGGAAGGAGCGAGTGAACCAGCTAAGAAGGGATTTTTGGATGGATGGAGTCAGGCAGGGAAAGGAGGGATGGAGGTAACAAAAGAGGCTGGAAGATAATGGTGGAGACATCAAAGGACTGTGTGCCTTGTTCACAACAACAGGTTTCGCTTTTCCATATCTCCGTGAAAGCTCTTTGTATCCTCTTCCCTATTCACAAACTCATTTACTTTTAAGTCATAAATAAACTTGTGATATATGGTAGCGAAGCCCAAAGTGATGACATAGAACCATAGACCCACAGAAACTACAGCACAGAAACAGGCCCTTTGGCCCTTCTTGGCTGTGCCGAACCATTTTCTGCCTAGTCCCACTGACCTGCACACAGACCATATCCCTCCATACACCTCCCATCCATGTATCTGTCCAATTTATTCTTAAATGTTAAAAAAGAACCCACATTTACCACCTCGTCTGGCAGCTCATTCCATACTCCCACCACTCTCTGTGTGAAGAAGCCCCTGCTAATGTTCCCTTTAAACTTTTCCCCCCTCACCCTTAACCCATGTCCAATGGTTTTTTTCTCCCCTTGCCTCAGTGGAAAAAGCCTGCTTGCATTCACTCTATCTATACCCATCATAATTTTATATACCTCTATCAAATCTCCCCTCATTCTTCTACGCTGCAGGGAATAAAGTCCTAACCTATTCAACCTTTCTCTGTAACTGTGTTTCTCAAGTCCCGGCAACATCCTTGTAAACCTTCTCTGCACTCTTTCAACCTTATTTATATCCTTCCTGTAATTTGGTGACCAAAACTGAACACAATACTCAAGATCTGGCCTCACCAATGCCTTATACAACCTCATCAAAACATTCCAGCTCTTATACTCAATACTTCGATTAATAAAGGCCAATGTACCAAAAGCTCTCTTTACGACCCTATCTACCTGTGACGACACTTTTAGGGAATTTTGTATCTGTATTCCCAGATCCCTCTGTTCCACTGCACTCCTCAGTGCCTTACCATTAACCCTGTATGTTCTACCTTGGTTTGTCCTTCCAACATGCAATACCTCACACTTGTCAGTATTAAACTTCATCTGCCATTTTTCAGCCCATTTTTCCAGCTGGTCCAAGTCCCTCTGCAGGCTCTGAAAACCTTCCTCACTGTCTACTACACCTCCAATCTTGGTATCATCAGCAAACTTGTTGATCCAATTTACCACATTATCATCCAGATCATTGATATAGATGACAAATAACAATGGACCCAGCACTGATCCCTGTGGCATACCACTAGTCACAGGCCTCCACTCAAAGAAGCAATTCTCTACCACCACTCTCTGGCTTCTTCCATCGAGCCAATGTCTAATCCAATTTACCACCGCTCCATGTATACCTAGCGACTGAATTTTCCTAACTAACCTCCCATGCGGGACCTTGTCAAAGGCCTTACTAAAGTCCATGTAGACAATATCCACTGCCTTCCCTTCATCCACTTTCCTGGTAACCTCCTCGAAAAACTCCAACAGATTGGTCAAACATGACCTACCACGCACAAAGCCATGTTAACTCTCCCTAATAAGCCCCTGTCTATCCATACCTGAACTTAATCAACAATACCTGTGGAACCCCATTAATCATATCTAGCCACCCTGGCAAACAACAATTTACTTCCACTCTTTTCTTTCTATCTGTTAACCAGTTCTCACTCTGGGCTAGAAGATTGCTTTTAATTTCATGTGCTGTAACTTAATGTAACTTCATCAAAAGCTTTCTGGAATTCTAATTCTAATTCAGCATCATTTGGCTTCCCTTTATCTATTCCACTTGTCACATTCTCAAAGAACTCCAATAGGTTACTCAAACATAACTTCCATCTCATAAATTCATGCTGACTCTGCTAAATAATTTTCATGGTGGTGTATCACAACATCCTTTAATATACACTCAGTGGCCACTTTAGTTTGTACCTCCTGTACCTAATAAAGTGGACACTGAGTAAATGTTCATGCTCTTCTGTTGCTGTAGCCCATCCACTTCACAGTTCAGAGATGCTTTTCTACACACTGCTGTTGAAACGTGTGGTTATTTGAGTTGCTGTCACTTTCCTGTCAGCTTGAACCAATTTGGCCATTCACTTCTGATTTCTTTCATTAGAAAGGCATTTTTCACCCACAGAATTGCCACTCACTGGATGTTTTTTTTTGTTTTCGCACCATTTTCTATAAACGGGAGACTGTTGTGTGTGAAAATCCCAGGAGATCAGCAGTTTCTGAGATACTCTAACAACCCTGTCTGGCACCAACATTCATTCCATGGTCAAAGTCAACTTTGATCACATTTCTTCACCATTTGATGATTGGTCTGAACAACAACTAAACCTCTTCATGATTTTACGTATTCAGTTGTTGACACATGATTGGCTGATCAGATATTTGCATCAACGAGCTGGGGTATAGGTGCACCTAATAAACTACACTGCAGCAGACAGGAATGGTTTACAACAGGTAGTCAAAACTGCCCAATACATTTCTGGCAGCAGCCTACCCGCCATCAAGGACATAACACACAGAAAGATGCCAGAAAAAACCAGCAATATCATAAAGAATCCCACCCACCCACCCACCCTGCTCATTGACGGTTTGTCCCACTCCCATCAAGGAGAAGGCTAAAGAGCACCCATGACAGGGCCGCCAGAGAGTGCATAAGAGGTTTACCAGGATGCTGTTTGGTTTAGAGGGCATGTGCTATCATGAGAGGCTGGATAAACTTGGGTTGTTTTCTCTGGAATGGCAAACACTGAGGAGAGATCCAATGGAGGTTTATAGATTATGAGAGGCATAGATAGAGTAGGCAAAGAGTATCTGTTTCTCAGGGTGAAAACGTCTAACACCAGAAGACATGCATTGAAGGTGAGAGGGGGTAGGTTCAAGAGGGATATGAGAGGTAAGTTTTTCACTCAGAGAGTGGTGGATGCCTGGATTCTACGGCCTGGTATGGTGGTAGAGGCAAATATATTAAAGGCTTTTAAGAGACGTTTGGATAGGCACATGGATGTAAGGAAGATGGAGGAATATGGACATTCTGTAGGTAGGAGGGATTAGTGCTTGGGTATTTTTGATTTGCTCTTTAACTGGTTTGGCACAACATTTTGGGCCAGATGGCCTGTTCCTGTGAGGTACTGTTCTATGTTCTATGTAAAAATATTCCCCAAACTGTAAGGCTCCTCAACACCTGCACCCACTAACCAACACCCCTACCCCCATCACCACTACTTTATCATTTCATGTCAGAATCACCTTATGTGCAGATACTCCCGTACCCCGTCATTTTATGGGCAATTATACAATCAAAACATATGAGCTATCGTACATCTATGCTTGCTTATATTTATATCTAATGTGTTTTTTTCTTATTGTGTTTTTATCTTCCTGTGTTTTTATTTGCTGCATCTGATTCGGAGTAAAAATTACTTTGTTCTCTTTTAAACTTGTGTACTGGAAATGACATTGAACAATATTGAGTCTTGAATCTTGAATTTCGAATCTTAAATCAGCGCATGTAGGTTCGAGTATTTTCCTATTAATGTTGTTAAGCTAACAAGGTCAACGTTTTTTTTTGTTTTCTCTCACCTTTTCTTAAATAGTTAGGCCACACTTGCTACTCTCCAATCTGCAAAAACTATTCTAGAATCTACAAAATTTAGAAAGATCTTTTATTTATTCATTTACAGGATGTGGACATCACCAGCTAAGCCAGCATTTATTGCCCATCCTTAGTTGCTCTTGACAAGGTGGTGATGAGCTGTCTTCCAATGCAAATGAATGCACTTGTTTATGGTATTTTTCTCTTTCAAACCTCTTTCATGTAAATCATTCGGTCCTTGGGTATTTATTCAGTTACAGTCATACAACTTATCTGGTACATTTTTTTCCTCTAGTACTAATTTGCTTCAGTTCCTTGGTTTCCTAGCACATCTGGCAGATTTTCTGTGTCATCTACTGTGAATATTAACATAAGTAGTCTGTTTAATTTCTGTTACTTTCTTATTATAAATTCTCCCATTTTGATCAGTTGTCCTCAAGGGCCTTTTTCTTTTTACATATCCTGAGTTTATACTTCAATGTTTCTTGGCAGTTAGTTATCATTCTCAACAGTCCTTTCATCACTTTAGTGATTTTTCTCTGCTGAGCTCCAGGACGCTCCCAGTCCTCAGGTCTACTGCTGCTTCCAGAAACTTTGCAATCTTTTCTATTGGCATAATATTATCTTTAATTTGTTCTTGTCAACCATGAATGGCCTAATTTTTGTGTTCTAAAGCAGTGATTCTCAACATGGGCCATATGGCCCACAGGGGACCATGTCAGATTGCATAGGGGCCGCAGGTAAAAATGCAAGAAACTGGGGCCCACAGCAGTTTCTGAATGGGCCATGATAAGTTTACCGTTTTAATGAAATACTGTATTCAAATACATGTATATGAATAGAAATGATTTTATGTAATTTAAATGGGATAGTGAATGGGAAAATATGCTAGATGGTGCAAATAAGGTGGCAAAACCACTGTGTGTGTGTGTGTGTGTGTGTGTGTCTGTGTGTGTGTGTGTCGGGAGGGGGTCAATTATTATCTCAGCTACTACTTTACCACACACAAATCAGCGTTCCACCCACAGTGCGACCCACTGAGTCCCACTCCACAGCCACCCCCGAATCACAAATTGCAAATTAGCGGGGCTGTCCGCAGCAAGGCCAATCAGCGAGTCTGCAGCTGGATTCTGGTTCTATTTGCTTCCACTGACCTGCGCGTGTTATATAGCTTATAAAATATGACATGAAGGCTGCAGTTACTGCAATGAGGTCATCTTCCAGAAACAGCTAAACTGCAGAGAGGAAGGAATGTGTAAAGTCTATCACTGCATCACTATCTACCTCCCATTAAATCCCTGATACTAATCATATTTTCAAAGGATTCACTTTTCTTGGTGAATACACACACTTCATTGCCACATAAAATTTGCATACAGTGTATTATACCATTTTTCAAAAATAGATTTGCCTAAATTTTTAAAAAACTGCCTAAAAAGCTAGATTTATTTTTATATTCATATACTTTTATCATGTGAGATTATACTTATAATTCAGCATATTCCAGATAGGGTGTGGATGCATTTGGGGTGAATGTGAATGATGTTGACACCACATTGCCAGAATGTCTTATTGGGCTGCAGAGTGATACAACAGCTCAAGCAAATTTCAAATGCAGCAAGCAAAATTTCTGGATAACTAGTAATATTCAAAATAAGTTTCCACAGCTCTGGGAGAAAGTAAGGTTGTTTTTCGTTGGATTCCCCACCTCTTACCTCGTTGAATGTGGTTTTAGACAAGCTCTTCACCTGCTATCAAAAGTTCTTAACCGTCTTGATGTTGTGAAAAGAGGTGCTCTTTGATCTTTAACCAAGTTGCAACAAAGTGTTCAAAAACTCGCTAGCTTGCATCAGTTGCAACAATCTCACGAAATACCAAAGTAACAATATTAAAGCACTCTTTCATTGCTGGTTGGAAGAATATTATATATATTAAAAATAAAGTATCTTATTCAGAGTTTTGAAATAGTTTTATTTTTCATGAACACCTGTAACACTATACTTAACATATAGTAATACCTATAACCTGTTAAAACATAAATATTGACTGTATGTTAGAATAATTAGTACAGTTGACCAAAAAATACTTTAGCAACCAACAGAGACCCTGGAGGACAAGAGCCACAAAGGTAAATGAAAGTCATAAGTGGGTCACAAGCGGAAAAAGATCGAGAACCCACTGCTCTCAAGGAATATATCATTTTGCAACTCTTATGTACTGTAATTCCTCAATACTGTATGTTATCCATTTCATGACAAACATTAGTCACTATTAGCTTGCCCTAAATATATTCATAATTTAGATTTTGCCCTAGTTTCAGGATAAAATCTTCACTTTCAAATTCAATGTAAAGTTCCATCTTATTATGCTGAAGGATCCTTTACAAAAATAATTAATATATTTTCATTGCATAAAGCTATATTTAGAACAGCCTTTTCCCAAGAAGTTCCTTCAGCATATTAAAAGCTACAACCTATATATTCCATTCATTAATGCTCCACTTTATCACTGCTAATTTCAGTTTTCCAGTGGATATGTAGATTAAAATGCCTCTTCATTTCCGTGTTATATGCATTCTAATTTCCCGAATTATGTCCTGCTCAATATCACTACAACCATTTTCTAACTCCCACCAATGTTTTCTGCCTTTTACTATTTCGTAGCTCCACTCAAACTGATTCTACTAGTACATCATGATCTGCTAAGCCATTATCATTTATCAATCCTCATCTTTTATTACTTCTACAATCCTGAGGTTTTTACTTTCCTTCCTAGCTTCCTAAAATCTGCTTGCAGGACCTTATCGTTTTGTTGTGTCAAGGCTTTTGGTACTGATATGAATGGCACATTCTGGTTTCTTGCTGTCTCCTTTAATGAAACCCTGCAGCCATTCAGTTGCATCCATGACACCAAAACTAAGAAGGTAATATAATCAGGAGCCATGCCTTTTGACACAGAAACGCCTCTACATCCTCCTATTTATTGAATTCTTTCTGACCATTGCTTTCTCACTCTTCTTCTTGCCTTCCTATGCAGCGTGGCCGCATGTGGTGTCAGACTTGTGGCTCTGGAACTCCTACACTACCATAAGACCATATGGTAGAGGAGCAGAATTAGGCCATTCAGCCCATCGAGTCTTCCCTGCCATTCTATCATGGCTGATCTCGGATCCCACTCAACCTCAATACAACTGAACTTCTCACTATATCCTTTGATGCCCTGACCAATCAGGAATTGATTGTAAAGATAGACAAGTCCTCTAGTCCTGATGGAATGCATCCCACAGGACAGAAAGAAATGGCAGAGATTATCGTTGAGGCTTTGGTGATAATTTACCAAAATTCTCTGGACTTTGGGCAGGTCCCGGTGGATTAGAAGAAGGCAAATGTCACACAACTGTTCAAAAAAGGATGTAGACAAAAGGGAGGTAACCATAGGCCAGTTAGTTTAACATCTGTAGTTGGGAAAATGCTTGAAGCTATCATTAACGGAGAAAAAGCGAGGTGTCTGGAAAGAAATGGATCCATCAGGCTGACACAGCATGGATTCAGCAAAGGCAGGTCCTGTTTGATAAACTTACTGGAGTTCCTTGAGGGTATAACAAGTGTAGTGGATAGAGGGGAACAGGTGGATGTTACTTACTTGGATTTCCAGAAGGCATTTGATAAGGTTCCACATCGCAGACTTATCCATAAGATAAGGATCCATGGAGTTGGGGGTGATGTATTAGCATGGATAGAGGATTGGTTAACTTATAGAAAGCAGAGAGTTGGGATACATGGATGTTACTCTGGTTGGCAATCAGTGGTGAGCGGTGTGCCTCAGGGGTTGGTGCTGGGCCTGCAACTGTTCACAATATACGTTAACAATCTGGAAGAGGGGACCGAGTGTAGTGCATCTAAGTTTGTGGATGACACTAAACTGAGTGGAAAAGCAAATTGTACAGAGGATGTGGAGAGTCTGCAGAGAGATATAGATAGGTTAAGTGTGTGGGCAAGGGCCTGGCAGATGGAGTACAATGTTGGTAAATGTGAAGTCATCCACTTTGGAAAGAAAAATGGAAGATCAGATTATTATTTAAATGGTAAAAGATTGCAACATAAGACATAAGACAAAGGAGCAGAAGTCAGCCATTTGGCCCATCGAGTCTGCTCCGCCATTTTACCATGAGCTGATCCATTCTCCCATTTAGTCCCACTCTCCTGCCTTCTCACCATGACCTTTGGTTCCCTGGCTACTCAGATACCTATCAATCTCTGCCTTAAATACACCCAATGACTTGGCCTCCACTGCCGTCCGTGGCAACAAATTCCACAGATTCACTACCCTCTGGCTAAAAAAATTTCTTCGCATTTCTGTTCTGAATGGGCGCCCTCAATCCTTAAGTCATGCCCTCTCGTACTAGACTCCCCCATCATGGGAAACAACTTTGCCACATCCTCTCTGTCCATGCCTTTCAACATTCGAAATGTTTCTATGAGGTCTCCCCTCATTCTTCTAAACTCCAACGAATACAGTCCAAGAGCGGACAAACGTTGTTCATATATTAACCCTTTCATTCCCGGAATCATTCTAGTGAATCTTCTCTGTACCCTCTCCAAAGTCAGCACATCCTTTCTTAAATAAGGAGACCAAAACTGCCCACAGTACTCCAAGTGAGGTCTCACCAGTGCCTTATAGAGCCTCAACATCACATCCCTGCTCCTTTACTTTATTCCTCTAGAAATGAATGCCAACATTGCATTCGCCTTCTTCACCACCGACTCAACCTGGAGGTTAACCTTAAGGGTATCCTGTACGAGGACTCCCAAGTCCCATTGCATCTCAGAACTTTGAATTCTCTCCCCATTTAAATAATAATCCGCTCGTTTATTTCTTCTGCCAAAGTGCATAACCATACACTTTCCAACATTGTATTTCATTTGCCACTTCTTTGCCCATTCTTCCAATCTATCCAAGTCTCTCTGCAGACTCTCTGTTTCTGCTACTGTGCTACTATGCAGAGGGACTTGGGAGTGCTTGTGTATGAATCACGGAAGGTTGGTTTGCAGGTGCAGCAGGCTATCGAGAAGGCAAATGGAATGTTGGCCTTCATTGCTAGAGGGGTTGAATTTCAGAGAAGGGAGGCTATGCTGTAACTGCATAGGGTACTGCTGTGGCCATATCAGGAGTACTGCGTGTAGTTCTGGTGTCCTTACTTGAGGAAGGATATACTGGCTTTGGAGGAGATGCAGAGGATGTTCACCAGGTTGATTCCAGAGATGAAGAAGTTAGGCTATGAGGAGAGATTGAGTTGTCTGGGACTGTACTCACTGGAATTAAGAAGAATAAGAGGAGATCTTATAGAAACATATGAAATTATGAAAGGGATAGATAAGATAGAGGCAGGAAAGTTGTTTCCACTGGTAGGTGAGACTAGAACTAGGGAGCATAGCCTTAAGATTTGGGGGAGTAGTTTTAGGATGGAGATGAGGTGGATCTGCTTTTCCCAAACAGTGGTGAATCTGTGGAATTCTCTGCCCAATGAAGCAGTGGAGGCTACCTTAGTAAATATATTTATGACAAGGTTGGATAGAGCTTTGCATAGTGGGGTAATTAAGGATTTTGGGGGAAAGGCAGGTAGGTGGAGGTGAGCCAATGGTCAGATTAGCCATGATCTTACTGAATAGTGGAGCAGACTTGAAAGGCCAGATGGCCTACTCCTGCTCCTATTTCTGATGTTCTTATGATCAACTTCCACCTTTCACTTTGGCCTCCACCGCTGTCTGTGGCAGAGCGTTCCACAGATTTACTACTCTCTGGCTAAAAGAATTCCTCCTTACCTCTGTTCTAGAGGGTCACCTAGTCCTCCTGGCATTCAACCATATGTTCTCTGCTTGCAGAATACTACACTGCAGGGTAGCCACCTTTCTCAATGTGATATGTACCTTGTGAATGCACCAGAGCTTCATGTCTTCAAGCATTTGCAACTATCTGCACATGTGGATGTCAAGTTCACTGGAGATGTTCACAACTTCCATTCCACTTTGCAGAATGACAGCATCATTCTTTAAATTAATGGCTTATAATTTATAAAATATAAAGTACACACTGGTTGGTCACCAGTCACCAGTATGCCTTCTACAAAGAACATAGAACAGTACAGCACAGGAACAAAATGTCTGTGCTGACCATGGGGCTAATTTAACATTTGCTTACCCATATCTCACTATCCTCCATGTCCATCTCCTTGGTGAATATCGATACAATATACTGGTTTAGTACCTCACCCTTTTCACCTGGCTCCAGGTGAAAATTCCTTCTTTGTCCTGGAGATGTCCTATCCCTAATTACCCTTTTGTTTTAAATGTATGCATAAATGCTAATTCAATGTTCTTTAGTCCCTCTGATCAAGGACATCTCTTGGCCCCTTTTAGATCCCCTGGTTCTCTGTTTAAGTTCTCTCCTGTTTCTTTTATATTTCACAAATGCCCTGTCTGATTTCAGCTTCTGAAACATTATATGTTTCCTTTTTTCTTTTTGACTAAATTTGCAACACCTTTTGTCATTCAAGGTTACCAGACCTGGCCATCCTTGGCTTTCTTCCTCACAGGAACTTGTTGGTCCTGAATTCTGACCATCTGGCCTTCTACCAGCTCCCATGTGTCAGATGTAGACTTACCCAACAACAATTGCTCCCAAGCTACTCTCTCCAGCTCCTGCTTAATATTGTTTCAATTGGCCTTTCCCCCATTTTACACTTTTTCCCAAATTCAGATCTTATCCTCATCTATAACACCTTCATCTCTATCTCTCATTTTTTGTATATTTGTAGTTCGTCTTCTTTTGCACAATGATTTTGTATCTTTGTGTGTAGTTTTTCATTGATTCTGTTGTATTTCTTTGTTCTGTTGTGGATGTTTGCAAGAAAATAAATTACAGGTTAGATTAAAGTGATATATACACACACACACACACACACACACACACTTTGACAATAAATTTACTTTGAACTTTGAAATTTAACTATGTAAATTTGTGGAATTATGGTAACTGTTTTGTAGACATATTTTTGAACGCGTTATATATTTATAAACCTCTTCTCTTTCTGTCATTATTATATCATTATTTAGTTCTGAAATTAGATTTGCAGGGCTCCTTGTTCATAATTATTTTGGATGATTAAATCATGGAGCTAAATTCTTTAACACACTCGGAGCTTTTGTTTTAGAGGGAGAGTAAGCAATGGTACAAAAAAGTGTTTTGAAGAAAAACAACCTGCATTTTGTACCACAGCTGGGACTATTTTGATTCAGCTGGGGCTGAGAAACCACAGACCACTGACTGTAGTAACAGAAACATGTTTATTAAGTGCTTTGCATGGCTCAGGGCCATGTCCAGAGTTGCCAGGTGTGTGGCAGTGTGAAACGCCTGATGAGTAAGTCCTGCTAAAATCACCAGCAATACAGATTGTTGTTCACTCTCCCTACATTCTCCCCACGACGTATGGGCTTCCACCGTGTGCTCCGGTCTCCTCCCACATTCCAAAGACGTACAGGTTAGTACGTTAAATGGTCACATGGCTGTGATTAGGTAGTGCAGACTTGTTGGGCCGGAAGGACCTGTTACTGTACTGTATCTCTAAATAAAACAAAAGTTACCAATCAGTATGCAGTGCAGAGGAAATCCAGAATTAGCAAAGAACTGTGAAAAAATAAATCAAAGCTTGATAAACATAAGAGATTCTACAGATGCTGGATATCTGAAACAGTACATATAAAACGCCTGAGAAACACAGCAGGTCAGGTAGCATTTATGAAGAGGAATAAACAGTTGACATTGTAGGCCGAGATCCTTCATCACTACTGGAAAGCATGAAACCAGAATAAGGTGGTGGGGGCAGTGAAGGTGTACAATCTTGCTGTGTTTTTAATATTTCAGCAATATTTGAGTAATATTGTAAATATATTGCTTGATCATACATTCTTTATTTTTATATAATGTAATGTAAATGTACGTAAATGGCATACTTCATCATGCTACCATGCACACCAGGATTAAATTAAAAATGAAGTTAAACTCACATTCGTGCCTCTCTTGTTTTCCTTTCAATTAGTTTTTACACTTTGGTTTTACAAAACATAATAGTGATGACGAAGTATTTTTTAAACAAACTTGAGGCAACCACCTGTGAAACGTAGTAAGATGCTAGACTTAAAAAAAAACACAGCAAGATATATGCGAGTAAAAATAAAGCAGAACAAAACTTTTTTTTCTTCACAAGGGGAGAAAGCCAGTTGAGTTAAAAAAAAAGGCAGAAAATGCATGCTAAAAGAGAAATGTTACAACAGATACAGGTGTCCCCTGCTTTCCGAACGTTCTCTTTATGACATTTCGCTTTTACAAAAGACCTACATTAGCACCTGTTTTCGTTAACTGAAAGAGGATTTTCACTTTTACGAAAAAAGACGCTTGCTTTGAATTTGTATTTACCCTGAGAAAGACTACCATGAACATGAAGCCTTGCGCGGGCAGGTGTGTGTGCAAGCGTGACGTGCGAATGCGTGACGTGCACATGAGTGTACGTGCCGTTTTTTTAAGACAAATTAATTTTGGCTCAAACTTCCCGATTCTGTTAAGTGAAACTACACTGTACATACATTATTTCTACTTTATGTAGGCTGTGTATTCATGTGTGTGCACATGGCCAAGTGGTTAAGGCATTGGACCAGCGATCTGAAGGTCATGAGTTCGAGCTCCAGTTGAGGGAACATGTTGTGTCCTTGAGCAAGGCACTTAATCACACATTGCTCTGCGACGACACTGGTGCCAAGCTGTATGGGTCCTAATGCCCTTCCCTTGGACAACATTGATGTCATGGAGAGGGGAGACTTGCAGCATGGGCAACTGCTGGTCTTCCATACAACCTTGCCCAGGCCTGCGCCCTGGAGAGTGAAGACTTTCCAGGTGCAGATCCATGGTCTCGCAAGACTAACGGATGTATTTATCATATAATTTCTGCTCTTACTATATGTTAGTGTTATTTGGTCTGATTTGGTAGGTTATTTTTAGGGTCTGGGAACGCTCAATAAATTTTCCCATATAAATTAATGGTAATTGCTTCCTCGCTTTATGCCATTTCAGCTTACGAACAGCTTCATAGGAACACTCTACGTTCAGATAGTGGGGGAAAACTGTATAGGGGACTTTAATATGCAGGTAGATTGGGAAAATCAGGTTGGTGCTGGATTCCAGGAGGGGGAATTTCTAGAGTGCCTACGAGTTGGCTTTTTAGAGGAGTTTGTGGTTGAGCCCACCAGAGGATCAACTATTCTGGAGTGGGTGTTGCGCAATGAACAAATTGATGAGAGAGCTTAAGGTAAAATAACCTTAGGGGAAAGTAATCATAATATGATCAAATTCAACCGAATATCTGAGGAGGAGAAGCTAAAGTCAGATGTAACAGTATTATAGTGGAGTAAAGGGAAGTACAGATACATGAGAGAGGTGTTTGCCAGAACTGATTGGAAAAGAACACTGGCAGGGATGACAGCAGAGCAGCAATGACTGGAATTTTTGGAAGCAAATCAGAAGGCACAGGATATATACATCCCAAAGAGGAAGAAGTACTCTAAAGGAAAGGCAACACAACAGTGGCTAACAGGAGAAGTTAAAGCCAACATAAAAGCCAAAGGGAGGGCATATAATAGAGCAAAAAACGGTGGGAAGTTAGAGGATTGGGATGCTTTTAAAAAACCAACAGAAAGCAACTTAAAAGTCATTAAGAAGGTGAAGATGGAATACAACAGTAAGCTAGCCAACAATATTAAAAAGGATACCAAAAGTTTCTTCAGATACATAAAGTGCAAAAGAGGCGAGAGTGGATATCAGACCACTGGAAAATGATGCTGGAAAGGTAGTAATGGGGGACAATGAACTAAATAAGCATTTTGCATCAGTGTTCAATGTTCAAGACACCAGCAGTATGGCAGATGTTCCAGGGGTCATAAAGTGTATGAAGTTACCATAAATAGAAAGATGGTTCTTGGGAAACTGAAAGGTCTGAAGGTTCATGAGGATGATTCCAGGAATGAAGGGGTTAACATATGAGGACCGTTTGGTGACTTTGGGCCTGTACTCACTGGAATTTAGAAGAATGCGAGGGGATCTCATTGAAACCTAGCGGATTTTAAAAGGGTGGATGTGGAGAGGATGTTTCCTATGGTGGGGGTATCCAGAACTAGAGGGCACAGCCTCAAAATTGAGGGGTGACCCTTTAGAACAGAGGTAAGAAGGAATTATTTTAGCCAGTGAGTAGTAATTCTGTGGAATGCTTTGCCACAAACGGCAGTGGAAGCCAAGTCCATGCATATATTTAAGGTGGAAGTTAATAATTTCTTGATTGGTCAAGGCATGAAGGGATACGGGGAGAAGGCAGGAGACTGGGACGGAGAACTAAATTGGATTAGCCATAATGAAATGGTGGAGAAGACTCGATTGGCCAAATTATCTAATTCTGTTCCTACATCTTAAGATTTTATAGTCTTAAAATGGACAATAAACAGTGAGTACTGGGTGTTAATAATCATAAACTTAGAGATGTGGAACTAACTGGGTACATTAGAAAGACAGGAGTGTTTGATTGCTCAACGGATAATTGTCTCATGTATACTGAACTAATTGAGCAGTATTTTAAAGCAAATGGTACAGGCAATGAGAAACAAGTACGAATTTTGCTGAGTGCATTGGATTTAAAGGCATATAGTTTGCATTGAAGTTTAACTGCTCCAAACAAACCAGGTGAAATAAGCTCTGCTGATATCATGAAAGTATTGCAGAAGCATTTAGAACCAAACATTGTTGATTGCCAAACTCTTTAAGTTTCATAATCGGAATCAAAAAGGAGTCCATTTCAGTGCAAGTGGTTGAAATGAAGAGATAGTCTGAGCATTGTCAGTTTGATAATGAGTTTAATGATGTACTGTGAGATCACTTAGCTTGTAGAATCTTACAAGAAAGCATTCAAAAACAGCTCCTAACTAAAGCATAACTTACATTTAAAATAGCAAGTGAAATAGCTGTATTAATGGAAAAAGCAGATAGAGACATAATTGAATTGCAGACAGGAATGAAAGTGAGCATGAACAAAATTGTAACGTCTAAACAGAAACATGCCTGGCCAAATAAACTGTGTTGCCGTTGTGGTAGGTGCTCACATACACCAGACCAATACAGATTTAAGGGCAAAATTTGCAGAAAATGAAACAAAGTAGGACACATGCAAAGAGCATGTCAGGCAGTCAAAAATAAGGGACTGCACAGGGAAAGAGACAAAGATAAAAAAGCCATGTTGCAGTTTCAAAAAGACTGATGTGCATGTTTTTGATGAAAAATCTGATCATGATGAGAGTATCACAGGACTGAGCAGCATTGAGCTTTACAATATGAAAATTAGCAAGAGCCAAACAACATGGCTTACACCAGAAGTGAACAGCAAATTAATTAAAATGAAATTAGACACTGGCTCCGGTGTTTCAGTCATTCCACAAAATAAGTTTGAATGGCATTTCAAAGATACTGAATTGAAGCCTACAGATATCCATCTAAGAACTTACACTGGAGAAAAGGTAACTCTTGTGGGAATGACATTTGTAACAGTGAAATACAATAACCAACAAGCCACAGTGGGCTTGTACATATGTGGTAAAAACAGGAGAAACCCGGGAGAACATGCTGTTATCAAACGGTATTTGCTCCTTGAATGCCAGTAGATTTTATCATTGTGCTAATTGATGCGCTGCATTACTCCAGTAGTTATTAGTTTGTTTTTGCTCCGTATTCCAACATCTTCAGTTTCTTGTGTCTCTAAGAGCACTCATTTGCTGAATTTCAGCTTAGTGTACATGCACTTTATTGTTGGGGCTTTGTAGTGCATATCATTCCCTAATTAACAATTTTATTTGATAATATTATCAGCAAAGGAAGTTTGCAGAAATGCATTTAGGTACATAAGCGTTGCCTAGTTTAAGAAATCAACCCAACTGTAGAAAAACAGGATTAGTGCAGACAGACAAAAAGATAAGCATGGACACTTTGGACCATAGGGGCTATTTCTGTGCTGTACAAAGGTCAAGTACTGAATGCATCAAAAACTAGTTCAAAAAAGGACAGAAAGAGGACATTGATTCTACAGGGAAAACAATCAAAAACAACCAAATATATCCTCCCAAATCTGACAAGGCATTATACTGGTTTATATTCTCCTAGTCAGTGTCTTCTACAAAAATTCAATAACTATTTCAGTATGGCTTTCTGTTTTATGTATCACTGATGCAGATGATGTATGAATTCAAGCTACCTTAGGGCAAAGGAAAATTTATCTTATTTAATAATCAGTAATACTGAGCATGGATTAGTTCCCTAGTAATGTGCTTAAGATCAGACCGGCAGCTTCTTCATCAAACTATAACACCACTCTGTCTTCAAATTTTGTTGAAGGCTCTGCAGTGAAGAATGCAACAAGTTTTATAACTACATTTCGTAGCCACATTATTAAGTACACATGTACACTTATGCGTTAATGCAAATATCTAATTAGCTAATCACATGGCGGCAACTCAGTGCATGAAAGCATGCAGGCATGAGGAAGAGATGTGGTCTAAGTGACTTTGACTATTGGGTTCAAAAAGTAAAATTATTATCAAAGTACACATAGGTCACCACATGCAACTCTGAGATTCATTTTCTTGTGGGCATACTCAATAAATCTATAATAGAATAATAGCCATAACAGAATCAATGAAAGACTACACCAACTTGGGTGTTCAGAATACAACAAACTGTGCAAATACAAAAATAAATAATAGTAATAAATAAATAAGCAATAAATATTGAATATATGAGATAAAGAGCCCTTGAAAAGGAGTCCGTAAATCATGGGAACATTTCAATAATGGGGCATGTGAAGTTCCTTTGGTTGAAGAGCCAGATGATTGAGTGGTAATAATTGTCCTTGAACCTGGTGGTATGAGTTCCAAGGCTCCTGTACCTTCTTTCGGCAAGACAAGTGCATCAGGGTGGTGGGGGTCCCTGATGATGCTTTCCGGCAACAGTGTTTCATGTAGATGTGCCCACTGGTTGGACAGGCTTTACTCTGATGGACTAGGCCACATCCACTACTTTTTGTAGGATTTCCCATTCAAGGGTATTGGTGTTTCTATACCAGGTTGTGATGCAGCCAGTCCAGTCAATACACTCTCAACTACACATCTGTAGAAGTTTGTCAAAGTTTTAGATGCCGAAACTTCAAAAACTTCTCAGGAAGAAGAGACACTGCTACTCTTTCTTCATAATTGCAATTGCATGCTGGGCCCAGGACAGGTCCTCTGAAATAATAATAAAGAGAAATTTAAAGTTGCCTGCCCCCTCCACCTCTGATCCTCTGATGAGGACTGGCTCATGGATATCTGGTTTCCTTCTCTAGATGTCAATTAACTGCTGCTTGGTCTTGTTAACATTGAATGAAAGGTTGTTGTTATGGCACCACTCAGCAAGATTTTCAATCACCCTCCTATATGCTGATAATCACCACCTATGATTTGGCCTATGACAGGGGTATCATCAGCAAACTTTAGCAGTGCTTAGCCACCTAGTCATAAGTGACTGCTGATGCCAGATATGTGGTTTGAGTGTATCAGAAACTACTGATCTCCTGAGATGTTTCATGCACAGAAGTCTCTAGAGTTTATAGGGAGTGGTGTGAGAAACAAAAAACATGCAGTGAACAGAAATTCTGAGGGCAAAAATGCCTTGTTCATGAGAGAGTTCAGAGCAGAATGGCCAGACTAGTTCAAGCTGATCGGAAGGCAACACTACTTCAAGTAACCATACTTTACGATAATGATATGTACAGAAGAGCATCTCTGAATGCACAACACATTATACCTTGAAGTGGATGGGCTATAGCAGCAGAAGACCACAATTGGTTCCACTCACATACCTAATAAAGTGGCCATTGAGTGTATGTCACTTCTTCAGTAATTGAGTATATTCTAATATACAGTAGATTATAATAGAATTGGGCATGTCTTAAGTACTAGAATCTACCGAAAAATTCTGTACAGTGGATTCTGGTTAATTGGGTCACATCGGGACCAGTATATTTTGACCTTATTAAGCAGCTGCCCCAATTAGCTGAAGTTTCAAGGAGATAGCTAAAAAGGTATACAAATGGCAAACTACCATTTAACTGAGTAACAAGTTATGTATTTAAATGAAATACCAAACAAGCTAGAATGCTACCAAAGCTACTATTGTTCCAAATAGTTTTTGACAGAGGAATTAATCCAGTGTACTCTGCCGTATTATTTTAATTGACTATAAATCAGTGCAGACAATGGACTGCCTTCTAACAATGCTTTTGATGATTGCATCCTCAAAAAATTCATTTCCATTGTAACATTCAAGACGATTGCTGATACCTTCAAATTCTTTGTAGTTCCTAACTTGTTGAAGTAGTGAAATCATTTCATTTTTACTCACAGCCTTTTCTGGCATCTCCAACCTTTATTGCTTGAAACCGCAGTGAGCAAAATAGTTGTCCTACTGCTTATCTGCTTATTACTTGCCACCTATCAGTGATAAAAACCACTGCATTTTAGACACAAACATATGCAACTGACACGATTTAAAAACTTTCGCTCAAAGCATGGTGTAGTGTCTAATGGCCACACAACAAGCATGTTTCTGACACTATTTGGAAACTGTTTGGAAGCAGCCTCCTATCCCAATTAACACAAAGTCTTAAATAAACAAAGCGGACCCCAGCTATTTTCTCAACTAGTTTTTGTTCTTTGTGAATTGGTCCAAATAAGTGGCTGCCTGATTAACCGATGGTTCAACTAACTGAAATTCACTGTATTTGGTATATTTTTAAGTGGAACAGCCTTTAAAAATAGCATTTGAATGTCACATGCCGAGGAAATATTAGTAATGAAGTCATGCTAATATCTGTTTTTATTCAATTTTGCTGAAAGTAACCATGTGGCAATAAAATATCTTGAAGAAGGACAGCAATGACAGTTCTGACATTGCAAACATGCACTAAACGAGAAAGCTTTGAAACTTTACATTGTTGGTTTTTAACTGGTTTATATGAAACAGTTGGTGTGTATGGTCACATGGAGACATTCATAAAGAGATTCATTGTATTTCAATAATGCTGCATTTAAAAATGTTTTCAGAGACCTCACCACTTTATTTTCACGTTTTAATGATAAAAGCACTTTAATTATTTTACAGTGCCAATTATCAAATAGAATGGGCTTGTGTTACAGTAAAGTACCACACGCATGCCCCTAAATTTGGCATTACCAAGGCTCCGTTGTTGCCCTGGTGCCTACATGAATTGTTCAACTGTTGGGGGAGCAGGTAGTGTTGAGGAAACAGGTAGACTGCAGAAGGACTTACGCAGATTAGGAGAATGGCAAGAAAGTAGCGAATGAAATACAATGTTGGAAAATGCACAGTCTTGCACCTTGGCAGACTATTTTCTAAACGGGGGGAAAATCCAGAAGTCTGAGATGCAAAGGGACTTGGGAGTCCTTGTGCAGAACACCCTAAAGGTTAACTTGCATGTAAAGTCAGTGGTGAGGAAGGCAAATGCAATGTTAGCATTCATTTCAAGAGGCCTTGATTACAAAAGCAGGGATGTGATGCTGAGGATTTATAAGATGCTGGTGAGGCCTCACCTTGAGTATTGTGAACAGTTTTGGGCTCCTCATCTAAGAGAAGGTCCAGAGGTGATTCACAAGGATGAGTCCGGGAATGAAAGGGTTAATGTGCGAGGAACATTTGATATCTCTGGGTCTGTACTCGCTGGAATTCAGAAGGATGAGGGGGGATCTCATTGAAACCCTTTGAATATTGAAAGGCAGAGCAGATGTGGAAAGGATGTTTCCCATGGTAAGGGAGTCTAGGACAAGCCGACACAGCCTCAGGATAGAGGGGCATCCATTTAAAACAGAGATTCAGAGAAATTTCTTCAGCCAGAGGGTGGTAAATTTGTGGAATTTATTACCACAGACAGCTGTGCAGGCCAGGTCACTGGGTGTATTTAAGGCAGAAATTGATAGGTTCTTGATTGGACATGGCATCAAAGGCTAAGGGGAGAAGGCTGGAGAATCGGGTTGAGGAAAGGGAAAAAGGATCAGCAATGACTGAATGGCAGAGCAGACATGATGGACCAAATGGCCGAATTCTGCTCCTATGTCTTATGCTGTTGAGAAAGCTATAAAGCACAAGGCAGCAAAAAAAATCTAGGTTTTCCTAGTCTTTTAACAATTTTGTTTATTATTTCTTAAAATATTGGAGACAGAAAAAAGGTCAATAGTATCCATTCAGCTAACCATGAGGATGATTGCCTTCCAGTTGGACTTGGAAGCTATGAACTATGAGGTGAGATATGTATGACAAAACTTTCAGCTCCATCCAGGGCTGGTAGTCTTTGTTCAATTTCTGATTTTGAGGTTACTGTTATGCAGCTTAAGCTGCAATTGAGTCATGATAGTTCAAGTTCTGTAGAAATGTAAATTTAGAGGGGCTGATTATAATCTTTAACTGAATGACTAATCAGCATATTGCGAGGTTTTCTGGTGGGTTCAGGGTAAGATCTCAGAGAATAAACACTGCAGAAAAAGGTTAAAGTTCCATTTTAACGGGGAAAACCTGAGGTGCAATGGTTCTGTTACTGAACTAGGAACATCAAAGACTGGATTTATAATCCAAAACAATAAAAATAGAATATTCTAGCAACTGCCAATGCTGAGGTCTGCAATGCTGGGTTTTGATGCAAAGCACCTACCACTCCACAGATGTTGCCTGAACTGCTCAGTTCCTCCAGCAACTTGTTTCTTTAGCTCCACAGAGCAGTTCTGACAACACCTGTGGAAAAAGAAACAGAGCTAACTTTTCAGGTCCGAGACCTTTCGCCAGAACTATAGTAGACTAGAGGTCTGAGTACAAATCACAGCACGGCAGCTGTAAATTTCAGCTAATATTCTGGAGGTTATGTTGCAGTCGTATACGACATTGGTGAGGCCGCACCTGGAGTATAGTGTGTACAGTTTTGGTAACACTGTTATAGGAATGACATCATTAAGCTGGAAAGAGTACGAAGAAGATTTACAAGAATGTTGCCAAGACTGAAGGGCTGAGCTATAGGGAGAGGGTGAGCAGGCTGTAAATTCATTCCTTGGAGCATAGAAGACTTAGGGGTGACCAATGTTCCCTCTAAGGTGTGTGTGTGCACACATTTTTTGCTATTAGCGCACAAAGGAATTTAAACAGCACACAAAAGGTTGTCTCCCTCTACCTCGTTGACATGTTAAGTATATTTCACAATCGCACTTCCTTTTCCAGCTTCTGATGAAGGCAGTGCTGACAATGTGGAGTTCGCGACGACTTGTCTGCAGATTTTAGAACTGGCCTATTTATACTGCTTTTATTGAAGAAGTTATTCAGTGCACACATGTTGTTGTCACTGGGCAAGAAATTGCACAGCACAAGATTTTTGCACACACTGGTCATTTCAAATTAGAGGGAACATTGGGGGGTGACCTCAGAGAGGTATATAAAAACTATGAGGGTCATAGATGGCGTGAATCACCCTGATTTTTTCCCCAAGAAAAGGGATGCTAAAACTAGAAGCCATAGACTTAATGTGAGAAAAAAAGATTTAAAAGGGAAACTACCTGAGGGATCACTTCTTCACACAGAGCGTGGTGCATGAATAGAATGATCTGCCATAAGAAATCATAGAGAGAGAAACATTAACAACATTTGAAAAACACTTGGACATGGATAAGAAAGGTTCAGAGGGGCATGGGCCAAATGTGGGCAAATGGGACTAGTATGGATGGCATTTTGGTTGGCATGGATGAGTTGGTCCGATGGCTATAGAACATAGAACAGAACAGTACAGCACAATACAGGCCCTTCGGCCCACATTGTTGTGCCAAACCTTAAACCCTGCCTCCCATACAACCCCCCACCTTAAATTCCTCCATATACCTGTCTAGTAGTCTCTTAAATTTCACTAGCGTATCTGCCCCCACCACTGAATCAGGCAGTGTGCTCCACGCACCAACCACTCTCTGAGTAAAAAGCCTTCCTCTAATATCCCCCTTGAACTTCCCACCCCTTACCTTAAAGCCATGTCCTCTTGTATTGAGCAGTGGTGCCCTGGGGAAGAGGCGCTGGCTATCCACTTTATCTATTCTTCTTAATATCTTGTATACCTCTATCATGTTTCCTCTCATCCTCCTTCTCTCCAAAGAGTAAAGCCCTAGCTCCCTTAATCTCTGATCATAATCCATACTCTCTAAACCAGGCAGCATCCTGGTAAATCTTCTCTGTACTCTTTCCAATGCTTCCATATCCTTCCTATAGTGAGGCGACCAGAACTGGACACAGTACTCTGGCTAGGATCTTTATGTCCTCGTTGTCTACGGGAATGGTACCGGAGGACTGGTGGGAGGCGAATGTTGTCCCCTTGTTCAAACAAGGTAGTAGGGATAGTCTGGGTAATTATAGACCAGTGAGCCTTACGTCTGTGGTGGGAAAGATGTTGGAAAAGATTGTTGGAAAACTGGACAAGTGTAGCCTAACCAGAGTTTTATAGAGCTGCATCATTACCTTGCAACTCTCAAACTCTATCCCTCGATTTATGAAAGCTAAAACCCCATAAGCTTTCTTAACTACCTTATCTACCTGTGAGGCAACTTTCAGGGATCTGTGGACATGTACCCCAAGATCCCTCTGCTCCTCCACACTACCAAGTATCCTGCCATTTACTTTGTACTCTGCCTTGGAGTTTGTCCTTCCAAAGTGTACCACCTCACACTTCTCCGGGTTGAACTCCATCTGCCACTTCTCAGCCCACTTCTGCAACCTATCAATGTCTCTCTGCAATCTTCGAGAATCCTCTACACTATCTACATCACCACCAACCTTTGTGTCATCTGCAAACTTGCCAACCCACCCTTCTACCCCCATATCCAGGTTGTTAATAAAAATCACGAAAAGTAGAGGACCCAGATCCAATCCTTGTGGGACATCACGAGTCACAACCTTCCAATCTGAATATACTCCCTCCACCACGACCCTCTGCCTTCTGCAGGCAAGCCAATTCTGAATCCACTTGGCCAAACTTCCCTGGATCCCATGCCTTCTGACTTTCTGAATAAGCCTCCCATGTGGAACCTTGTCAAATGCCTTACTAAAATCCATATAGATCACATCCACTGCATACCCTCATCTATATGCCTGGTCACCTCCTCAAAGAACTCTATCAGACTTGTTAGACATGATCTGTCCTTCACAAAGCCATACAGACTGTCCCTGATCAGACCATGATTCTCTAAATGCCCATAGATCCTATCTCTAAGAATCTTTTCCAACAGCTTTCCCACCATAGACGTAAGGCTCACTGGTCTATAATTACCCGGACTATCCCTACTACCTTTTTTGAACAAGGGGACAACATTTGCCTCCCTCCAATTCTCCGGTACCATTCCCGTGGACAACGAGGACATAAAGATCCTAGCCAGAGGCTCAGCAATCTCTTCCCTCGCCTTGTGGAGCAGCCTGGGGAATATTCTGTCAGGCCCCAGGGACTTATCTGTCCTAATGTATTTTAATAACTCCAACACCTCCTCTCCCTTAATATCAACATGCTCCAGAACATCAACCTCACTCATATTGTCCTCACTGTCATCAAGTTCCCTCTCATTGGTGAATATCGAAGAGAAGTATTCATTGAGGACCTCGCTCACTTCCACAGCCTCCAAGCACATCTTCTCACCTTTATCTCTAATCGATCCTACCTTCACTCCTGTCATCATTTTGTTCTTCACATAATTGAAGAATGCCTTGGGGTTTTTCTTTACCCTACTCACCAAGGCCTTTTCATGCCCCCTTCTTGCTCTTCTCAGCCCCTTCTTAAGCTCCTGTCTTCCTAAACCTCATGTATGCTGCCTTCTTCCACCTGACTAGATTTTCCACCTCACTTGTCACCCATGGTTCCTTCACCCTACCATTCTTCATCTTCCTCACCAGGACAAGTTTATCCCTAACATCCTGTATGTGTTCATACTGTATAACTCGAGGACTCTATGACTCCACTTAAAGTAAAAATAATCTAGAAATGATGAAGAACACAAAACAATTGGATTACCATAAAAAAAACATATGGTTCACTAATGCCTTCGATGTCACCCTGCATGGCCGTTACATGATTCCAGATCTAATGCAAATCGACTCTAACAAAACGTCTTCTGAATTGCCAAGCAAGTTGAGGGCTATGGAAGAAAGGAAGCTGCTCTTGTTTATTATGTCCACCTCCTGAAAACTGAAGGTTTAAAGAAATTATTTCCTTTGCTTTCTCTTCGCTGAAGCCTCGAAGAAATAAAGCCTTAAGATCACCACTCTGACTATGTCCACTCAGGCGACAGCCGCAGCACTTGCCCCTGCCTACCTTGAATTTGCTCTTACTAATCAATCCCAAATGACGACTGGTCACTGGTCAAAGCCCTGTTACGCTGCCGCAACCCACTCCTTGCCTTTTATCCTCGGGCAGTGGATCCAATTGAAGTCCCCTCTTCTCCAAACTTCTGATGTCCGGATTGGCTGCCGGTCAAAGCTCAATTACATGAATCAATGTAAAACCATTTTCACACATTGATTGAACTTGGAGGCAACCATTTCTTCCTTTTGTGCTTATAATTTAAAACTGTCTGCTGTATAGAAGAATCGCCAGGAAGTGAATGCATTATAACTAAGTCAAGAATCAATTAAAAACAATTTCAAGCATTATTCGACCATGGGAATGGTAATGTTCTGATCAAGTTACTGGACTGATAGGCAGAGTTCAGGAGCATCAATCCAAGTCATTAGCAGTCAGGGGATTTAAATTCAAGCATGTGCCATGAAAAACATATCTGGATTGTTTTTACAAAGCTAGTCTCAGTATCAGACTACCAGACTGCTATATAAGCACAAATCGTGCAGTAAAGATTTTCAGAAAAGGAAATCTGCAGTCTTTACTTGGTCTGGCCCAAATATGATTCTGGACCAAACAGTGTGTCTTGTTCATCTGCCAGGTCATTTCAGGGACAATTGATAAGACCATAAGTCATAAGAACAGAATTAGGCCATTCGGCCCATTGAGTTTGCTGTGCCATTTGTTTATGGCTGATTTATTGTTCTCTCTCAACTCTATTCAAAGTTCAAAGTAAATTTATTACCAAAGTACATAAATGTCCCATATACTACCTTGAGATTCAATCTCTTGTAGGCATGCACAGTAAATACAAAGAAACACAATAGAATCAATGAAAAACCACGCATAACCAAGACGGACAAACCACTAAAGTGCAAAAGACAACAAACTGCAAATACAAAAAAGGAAAAAAAAATCAAAATGATAAATAAATAAACAAACAAACAAATAAGGGAGCAAGCAAAAAATATCAAGAACATGAGTTGTAGAATCCTTGAAAGTGAGTCGATAGTTTGTGGAATTAGTTCAGTATTGGAGTAAGTCAAGTTGAGTGATTCCCCTCTGATTCAAGAGCCTAGTGGTTGAGGGATAATAACTATTCCTGAACCTGGTGGGGTCTGGGTCCTAAGACTCCCTGCACCTCCTTCCTGATGGCAGCAGTGAGAAGAATGCATATCCTGGATGGTGGGGGTCCTTGATGATGGATGCAGCTTTCCTGCAACAGTGCTCCTTATAGATGTGCTCAGGGTTGGGGAGGGCTTTACCTGTGATGGACAGGGCTGTATCCACTACGGATTGTCGGATTTTCCATTCAAGAGCATTAGTGTTTCCATTTCAGATTGTGATACAAACGGTTAGTATACTCTTCACTGCGCATCTATAGTAGTTTGTCAAAGTTTTAGGTAACATGCCAAATCTTCGCAAACTTCTGAGAAAGTCAAGGCGCTGCCGTGTCTTCTTTGTAATGGCAGTTACTTGTTGGACCCAGGACAGATCCTCTGAAATGATAATGCTGAGGAGCTTCAGGTTGCTGACCTTCTCCATCCCTGATCTCCTGATGAGGAATGGCTCATGGACCTCTGGTTTCCTCCTCCTGTAGTCAATAATCAGCTGTTTGGTTTTGTTGATGTTGAGTTAGAGATTGTTCTTGTGGCACAGTTCAACCAGATTATCAATCTCCCTCCTACATGCCGATTATTACCAGCTTTGATTCAGCCCATAACACTGGTGTTGTCAGTAAACTTAAATATGGCATTGGAGCCTCACATTCACAAGTATAAAGTGAGAACAGGGGGCTAAGCACACAGCCTTGCCATTCACCTGTGCTGATGGAGACTGCAGAGGACATGTTGTTGCCAATCTAGACTGACTGGGTTCTGCAAGGGAGGAAATTGAGGATCCAGTTTCACAAGGAGGTACTGAGGCACAAGTCTTGGAGCTTATTGATTAGTGTTGAGGGGATGATAGTGTTGATAGCTTTCTCCTGCATTCTCCCCATAAACTTTGACACCCTTACTAATCAAGAACCCATCAACCTCCATTTTAAATGAATTGATCTTTCAAATGAATTGGTCTTCCAGATGTCTGTGGCAATGTATTCCACAAATTCATCAACCTCTGGCTAAAGAAATTCCTCCTTATCCCTGATCTAAAGAGTTATCCTTTTGTTCTGAGGCTGTGCCATCTGGTCCTAGACTCTCCCATTACTGAAAACATCCTCTCTGTGCCCATTCCATTCAGGCCTTTCATATTCAGTTTCAATGCGATCCCTCTCCATCCTTTTCAACTTCACTGAGTGCAGGACCAGAACTGTCAAATGTTCCTCATACGTTAACCCTTTAATCATTTCCTATCCATGAACTTGTCTAAATGTCTTCTAAACATTTCACACACCAACATCTGAGTGAGAAAATTACCCCTCATGTCCCCTTTAAATTTTTCCCATTGCCTTAAAAACTATGGCCCCATTTTTAAACTTCCCTATCATAGGAATAAGACTGTGACCATTCATGTTTCTTTGCCCCTCATGTTCTTATATGCATGTACCAGGTTAAGTCTCAGCCCCCAATGCTCCAAAGGAAAAAAGCCTCAGCCTATCCAATCTCTCATCATAGCTTAACCTACACGGTCCTAGTAACATCCTTATGAACACTCACAACACGCTGGAGGAACCCAGCAGGTCGGGCAGCATCCGTGGAAACGATCAGTCAACATTTCAGGCCGGAACCCTTTGTCAGGACTGAAGAGGGAAGGGTCAGAGGCCCTATAAGGAAGGTGAGGGGAAGAGTGGGAAGGAGAAGGCTGGTAGGTTCCAGGTGAAAAACCAGTAAGGGGAAAGATAAAGGGGTGGGGGAGGGGAGGCAGGGAGGTGATAGGCAGGAAAGGTGAAGAAGGAAAAGGGGAAAACACAATAGGTAGCAGAAGGAGGCGGAACCATGAGGGAGGTGATAGGCAGCTGGGGGAGGGGCAGAGTGAAATAGGGATAGGGAAAGGGAGGGAGGAGGGAATTACCGGAAGTTGGAGAACTCTATGTTCATACCAAGGGGTTGGAGACTACCTAGACAGTATATGAGGTGTTGCTCCAACATCCTTGTGAATCTTTTCTGCATCCTTTCTAGCTGAATGACATCCTTCCTGTTGCTAGGCAACTAGAACTAGGTGTCTTACAATCTCTTCTACAGTTGTAACATGACATCCTAATTCCACCTTCAACAAATGTATACCAGTATCACCACTTTCAAGGAACTATGTACTTGTTCCCGAGTCTCTCTTTCTACAACACCTCCCAAAGCCCTGCCATTTACCGAGTAAACCCTGCCCTGAGTTAAGTCCCCAAAAAAATCACTTTGCACTTGTCCAAGTTTAATTTCATATGCCAATCCTTGGACCTTTTTCCCAGTTGATTTGGATCCTGATTTAATTTTAGATAACCTGCTTTATTTGTCCACTATAGTAACAATTTGGGTGTGATCTGCAAAACTTGATAACCACGCCAACGACATTCTTGTCAAAATAGTTAATATAGATAATAAACAACAGGGGCCAAACCTTGCAATGCATCATTGGTCGCAAGCCTCCGACCTGTAAAACAACCCTCCACTTCTACCCACTGACTCCTAACAAGAAGCCAGTTTTATATCTAATTGTTTAGCCCATCCTGGATCCTATGTCAACTCACTTCCAGGCCAGCTTAGTAGGTGGGACTTTATCCAAGTCCTTCCTAATATCCACGTGGAGTCTACCTCCCTGCCCTTGTTAATCTTCTTGGTCACCTCTTCAAAACATTCAAATTCATGAGACACCACACTCAGTGCCCACCTTATTAGGTATAAGAGGTACCTAATAAAATGACCACTGAGTGCATTTCTGTATATTTGTGGTCTTCTGCATTTCTAGGTTTGAGGTGTTGCATATTCAGAGATGCTCTTCTTGTTATTTGAGTTCCTGCCACCTTCCTGCCAACTTGAACCAGTCTGGCCATCCTCCACTGACCTCTCTCATTAACAAGGCGTTTTTGCCCACAGAATTGCCACTTGCTGGATGCTTTTTGTTTCTTGCACCATTCTTTGCAAACTCTACAGACTACTGAGTATGAAAACCCCAGATCAGCAGTTTCTGAGATACTCAATACTTACTTACTTTATACTTTATTGTCGCCAAACAATTGATACTAGAACGTACAATCATCACAGCGATATTTGATTCTGCGCTTCCCACTCCCTGGATTACAATATTAAGTATTAAAAATAGTAAAAATTAGTAAATATTCAAAATTTAAATTACGAATTATAAATAGAAAATAGAAAAATGGAAAGAAAGGTAGTGCAAAAAAACTGAGAGGCAGGTCCGGATATTTGGAGGGTACGGCCCAGATCCGGATCAGGATCCGTTTAGCAGTCTTATCACAGTTGGAAAGAAGCTGTTTCCAAATCTGGCCGTACGAGTCTTCAAGCTCCTGAGCCTTCTCCCGGAGGGAAGAGGGTCGAAAAGTGTGTTGGCTGGGTGAGTCGTGTCCTTGATTATCCTGGCAGCACTGCTCCGACAGCGTGCGGTGTAAAGTGAGTCCAAGGACGGAAGATTGGTTTGTGTGATGTGATGTGCTGTGCCGTGTTCACAATCTTCTGCAGCTTCTTTCGGTCTTGGACAGGACAACTTCTATACCAGGTTGTGATGCACCCTAGAAGAATGTTTTCTACGGTGCATCTATAAAAATTAGTGAGGGTTTTAGGGGACAGGCCAAATTTCTTTAGCTTTCTCAGGAAGTAAAGGCGCTGGTAGGCCTTCTTGGCAGTGAACTCTACTTGGTTGGACCAAGTCAGGTCATTTGTGATATTGACCCTGAGGAACTTAAAACTTTTGACCTGTTCCACTTGCGCACCACCGATGTAAATTGGGTCGTGCGGTCCGCTACTCCTTCTGAAGTCAACAACCAATTCCTTCATCTTGCTGACGTTGAGGGATAGGTTATTGTCTTCGCACCATGCCACCAGGTTCTTAACTTCCTCTCTGTACTCAAACTCCTCGTTACCCGAGATACAGCCTACAATTGTTGTGTCATCAGCAAACTTATATATTGAGTTTGATGGAAACTTGGCTACACAATCATGGGTGAACAGTGAGTACAGCAGGGGGCTGAGTACACAGCCTTGTGGGGCACCGGTGCTCAGAGTGATTGTAGCAGAGAGCTTATCCCCTATTTCTACAGCCTGGGTCCTGTCTGTGAGGAAGTTGAAGATCCAGCTGCAGATCTGAGTGCTAAGGCCCAGGTTCCGGAGCTTAGGAATCAGTTTATTTGGAATGATGGTATTAAAGGCAGAGCTGTAGTCTATGAAAAGGAGCCTTACGTATGCGTCTTTATTCTCCAGGTGTTCTAAGGAGGAACGTAGGGCCAGAGAGATGGCATCTGCCGTTGACCTGTTGCTCCGGTAGGCGAATTGCAAAGCGTCGAGGTTGACCGGTAGGCTGTGGCTGATTTGTGCCATAACCAATCTGTTGAAGCACTTCATAGCAATTGATGTCAGAGCCACAGGTCGATAGTCATTCAGGCATGCCACCTTGCTCTTCTTCGGCACTGGGATTATCGTTGCCTTCTTAAAACATGAGGGGATCCTAGACTGAAGCAAGGAGCAGTTGAGGATGTCAGCAAACACTCCAGCTAGCTCGCTTGCACAGGCCCGGAGAACCTGTCCTGGGACGCCATCTAGGCCCGTCACCTTCCTTGGATTTATCTTCAGGAAGGCCCTTCTAACGTCCTCCTCGGTGACGATGAATCTTGACGCCACCAGGTCCGGTTCATCCGGAGGGAGTGGGACACTCCTCTTCTGTTCGAATCTTGTGTAGAATACGTTGTTCATCAGGAAGAGAAGTGCCACAGTTATTGATATTCCCAGCCTTTTCTTTGAGCCCAGTGATCTCATTTAGACCCTGCCATAGTCTACTGGCATCCCTCTGGTTGGCCTGAGCTTCCAACTTGGCTCGATATTGCCTCTTGGCGCCCTTAATGGCTTTCCGGAGTTCACACCTGGATTCCGTGTAGCGACTGGTATCCCCGGACCTAAAAGCCGCAGCTCTTGCCTTTAAAAGGGACTTGACCTCATAATTCATCCAAGGTTTCCAGTTAGGGAATACCCAGATCGTCTTGCAAGATATACAGTCCTCTGTGCATTTCCAAATAAAGTCCGTGACAGCTGAGGCATACTCATCGAGGTTAGCTGCCAAGTCCTTGAATACTAACCAGTCCACCAATTCAATACACCCCGTCTGACACCAACAATCATTCCACGGTCAAAGTCACTTAGATCACATTTCTTCCCCCTCCTGATAACTGAACAACAGTTGAACCTCTTGACCACATCTGCATGTTTTTATTATTGCCTCATGATTGGCTGATTAGATACTTGCATTAATGAGGTGTACAAGTGTACCTAATAAAGTGCCACTGTGTGTATTTCCCTCACAAAGAGCAATGTTGATTACCCCTAATCAGTCTTCACTTCTCAAGTACAAAGAGATTCCTGTTTCTCAGAATTCCATCCAAAAAGTTCCCTGGCTGTCCTTCTCAGCTATACTCTTGCCTTCCATTAAAGATGAGCTTTATTTGTCACGTATACATTGAAACATACAATGAAATATGCTGCTTTTCATCAAATCAAATCAGTGAGGATTGTGCTGGGCAGCCCGCAAGTGTCGTCACACTTCCAGCACCAACATCGCATGCCCAACAACTCACTGAGCCTAACCGTATGTCTTCTTGGAAACTGGAGCACCAGGAGGAAACCCATACGAGCACGGAGAGGACATACAAACTCCTTGCAGACGGCAGCGGGAATCAAACCCTGATCTTACAACCGGCTAATGTAAAGTATGGCTACTCTTCAGCCCACCCCCAGCCGTTTTACACAGGAAGTAGTGAGGAACACGCTGACAAGGGAGGTGGTAGAAGAAAAAATCACAGCGACCTTTCAGAATGTGAATAGGCAGGGAACAGTGTGAAGAGCACCAGACAGATGGGTATAGTTAGAGAGGCATCATGGCCACCCTGTGGCTATGTTACACTGTTTTATTTATTCACCATTTTGGCAATGGCAAATACCAATAACAAATAAATTTTGGCATTGGCCCCACTTCAGATTCAAAGACTGAATGAAGACAAATATAGGAGTCCATTTGCATCAACAACTTTATCCATTATGGTTTATCGGCTGCAGGAAAATGGGGAATTACATTTACTTGGAAATGCTTTCAGACTTAGCATCTGTTTCAGCACCATATGATGTAAAATACTAATTGAATGAGAGTGTTGAGCCCTCTCCTCCAGTGTGAGGTTAAAGGGGAACAGATAAGCAATCTAAAGTTAAGAATTCTTGGTCAGTCCCTCTGGATTGAGAATGATGTCTTTCCACTCCAGTCTGTTGGAGTTTCAAGTGGTTGAGGCTGAATGAGGGAGCGTCAGATTCTGTCACGTGTTTAGGAGGGTAGTTTAGGATGTTCTGCATTGCATATTGGCCCTTTGTACACTCCCACTGTAGAGATTAAAGGAGTTTCAGTCCTTCCCAGACGCTTCTGCACCATTTTGGGTGGTCATGGGTCACAGAATGCATGAACTGAAGAGCATTGAATTGAAGTGAATAGAATTGACTTTATTTCTTACATCCTTTGCATACATAAGGAATAAGAATATTTATGTTATGTCTCCGTCTAAATGTGCAATGTGCAATTTATAGTAATTTGTAATAAATAGTATGTACAACAGGATAGTCATTATAGCATAGAAATACAACTATATTAGCATGAATTAATCAGTATGATGGCCTGGTGGAAGAAGCTGTCTTGGAGCCTGTTGGTCCTGGCTTTTATGCTGTGGTACCTGTTCCCGGATGGTAGCAGCTGGAACAATTTGTGGTTGGGGTGACTTGGGTCCCCAATCATCCTTCGGGCCCTTTTTATGCACCTGTCTCTGTAAATGTCTGGAATAGGGGGAAGTTCACATCTACAGATGCTCTGGGCTGTCCGCACCACTCTCTGCAGAGTCCTGCGATTGAGGGAAGAACAGTTCCCATACCAGGCAGTGATGCAGCCAGTCAGGATGCTCTCAATTGTACCCCTGTAGAAAGTCCTTAGGATTTGGGGACTCATACCAAACTTCTTTAACTGTCTGAGGTGAAAGAGGCACTGTTGTGCTTCCTTCACCACACAGCCGGTATGTACAGACTACGTGAGATCCTCGGTGATGTGGATGCCAAGGAACTTAAAGCTGTTCACCCTCTCAAACCCAGATCCATTGATGTCTATAGGGATTAGCCTGTCTCCATTTCTCCTGTAGTCCACAACCAGCTCCTTTGTTTCTCCAGATGTGTCAGGATGGTGTATTACATTTTGTGAAGGAGATTACAAAAATGTTTTACTTAACCTCGTGAACATCTTTCGCTGTAATGAGGTTGCAGTAGAATGCTTGTTTTAAGAGTCTGGTGTCAGGTATATGGACAAAGTGACCTGACTAATGGAACTAACGGAGGATAACTACAGCATCAATACCTCAGGACACTGATATTGGTTCACCTGTACTATCTGTGGATCTATAGATCAGGTATTAGTGGTGTATCCTGGACTTAAGACCATTAGACCATAAGACATAGGAGCAGATTTAGGCCACTCAGCCCATCGACTCTGCTCCACCATTCCATCATGGCTGATCCTGGATCCCACTCAATCCCATACACCTGCCTTCTTGCCATATCCCTTGATGCCCTGACCGATCAGGAAACAACCAACTTCTGCATTAAATATACCCACGGATTTGGCCTCCACCACAGTCTGTGGCAGAGCATTCCACAGATTCAGTACTCTCTGACTAAAAAAAATTCCTCCTTACCTCTGTTCTAAAAGGTTACTCCTTGATTTTGAGACTGTGCCCTCTAGTTCTGGATACCCCCACCACAGGAAACATCCTCTCCACATCCCTTTATCCCTTTAAGGGCACTTTATCTAGCCCTTTCAACATTCCGTAGGTTTCAATGAGATCTCCCCTGCATTCTTCTAAATCCTAGTGAGTACAGGCCCAAAACTGCCAAACACTTCTCATATGTTAACCCCTTCATTCCTGGACCATCCTTGTAAACCTACTCTGGACTCTCTCTAATGACAACACATCCTTTCTGAGATATAGGGCCCTTTCTGGAGTTGACAATACTCCAAGTGCAGCCTGACTGGTGTCTTGTAAAGGCTCAGCATTATCTCCTTGCTTTTATATTCTATTCCACTTGAAATAAATGCAAACATTGCATTTGCCTTCTTTACCACTCACTCAAGCTGTAAATTAACTTTCTGGGAGTCCTGCACGAGGACTCCTAAGTCCCTCTGAACCTCTTATGTTTGAAACTTCTCTCTATTTAGTTAACAGTCTGTACTTTCATTTCTTTTACCAAAGTGCATTATCATACATTTCCCAACACTGTATTCCATCTGCCACTTTTTTGCCCATTCTTCCAATTTGTCTGAGTCTTGCTGCATTGCTTCCTCAGCACTACCCAACCCTCCACCTATCTTTGCATCATCTGCAAACTTTGCCACAAAGGCATCAATTCCATTATCTACATCACTGACAAACAATGTGAAAAGTAGTGGTCCCAATACTGACCCACAAGGAACACCACTAGTCACAGGCAGCCCACCAGAAAGTGCCCCCTTAATTCCTACTCGCTGCCTCCTGCCTATCAGCCATTCCTCTAGCCAAGCCACTATCTTTCCTGTAAAGCCATGGGATGTTATCTTGTTAAGCAGTCTCATGAGTGGTACCTTATCAAATGCCTTCTGAAAATCCTAGTAAATGACATCCACTGCCTCTCCTTTGTCCACTCTGCTTGTTACTTCCTCAAGGAATGCTAACTGATTGCTCATGCAAGATTTCCCTTCACAGAAACCATGCTGACTTTGACTTATTTTATCAGTAAAATAAGGCTTTAGGTCTGTGACTCCAAAGCATATGGGAGGCAGGGATTGCTGATGTTTAATAAACTGTGAGTGTTGGGCTAGGTTTGCAGTCTTGGTCTACAAACACCGTTTTCCTCAGTCACTCAATGGTGAGCTGGTACCCTGGAGGCACATGGAGGTACTTTGTCCACCTTTGACATATGAAAAGAGGTCCCTGCTACCATGGACCTGCATTGCCAGGGAATAGTTTTCTGCTGTAGAGGTAGATTGGAAAATGGCCTTTGGGTTCCAGATGTTTAGTGAGAGACCGATTCTTTCTCATACTTTGAAGTCAACAGATGTAGCTTGGTGACCAAGCCTGCACATAAGTGAGTATCATCTGAGTACTGAAATTAAATGACTAAAGATGGAGTGGCTTTGGTTCTGGGGTGCTCATGATGAAGGCCACATTGGGACATGCAGTGCCTCTGATGTAGCCTTCTTGCTCTGCACTGGTGCGACCAGGCACAGACTAGTAAACCGTTTTAGTTCTCCTCCCAACTCCCACATTGACATGTCTGTCCTTCGCCTTCTCCACTGCTAGGGGAAAGCTAAACACAAACCAGAGAAGCAAAACTTCACATTCTGCCATTAGCATGAACACTGAGTTCTCCTCTTTCAGATAAACAGCTCTCTTTTGTACCCCTTCTGTTACTCCTCCCTTCAAAACTCACCCCAAATCCCCCATCACCTCGTCTCTTTCCCCTCCTTCAGATATTCCATCTGCTCATCATGCACATATTCTCCTCCTCCTGCTCTGCCCATCCCACTTCAGCTATTTGATTCCATGCACCACTTTCCTGTCAGACTCTATCATCCATATCCTTTTTTCACTTCCATCTATTACCTTCAGTCTCTGTCATTTCTTCCTCTCTTCCCTCCTTCATTTGCATACCACACCTGGATCCACCAATCAGCAGCAAACCCTTGCTCCACCCCTTCTTTCCACCATTTTATAATATCTCCCCTCTATCTCCCAGTCCAGATGAAAGGCTCATCATGAAACATCAACTGTCCATTTCTCTCTAAATGCTGCCTCCAGCAAATTGTTTGTTGAAGGATGAACAATTTCCCACATGTCCTACATATTATTTCCACACCTGTAGGAAGTTGTCATTGTGGGAAAGATTAAGAAGAGGGTTTAAGTGATGATACAGCCTTGCGTGACTCCACACAAGGGAGCTGGAGAAACACAGTGGGTCAGACAGCATCCATGGGGAGAAACAGACAGTCGATATTTCAGGCCCAGACCTTCAACAGGACTTGCCTCATCACATTCTACTCGAGAATTGGGTTTAGGGTAAGTCTGATTGGTTAGGATCATGCCTTGCACATCTCCTGATTACGGACATGAATTTTTGAGCTCAGCCAAGTTTCTTAGTCAGGTAAGAAAATAAAATGGTTAAGTTTTACATGAATTATTCGAACCATTTTTATGCTAATTTCATATCCAGGATTTCTCTTTAGAAGTGTAATGCCCTGGGAAAGGTTTCACTGCTAATGTAATGGTTGTTCTGTAGCAGCAGTGTTTGGGTTACGACTAGAGACAATGGGGGCTCTGGAATGTGTGCCATCCAATGAAGGGAGTGTTTTATTTTCTTGTGTGTCTGAGAGCGAGTTGTTCCAGGTCTTTTGTTCGGTGGAGGATGGAAAGAGAAGATGCCAGAACAGAGAGGTCATAGACTGCAGGATGGAGTGGACTTGGAGTGGGGTCAGGAGTTGACAACGCCCGGGGGAACTCGATGGAGGACTAACGGATGGGAAACCGTGAGCTCCAATGTGCATATTAGACTGTTTCATTAAAATGGGCCCTTTTCTTTTTGTCTTTCTTTACAAACCCCCAGTCAAATTAAGAATTATAAAGCTAAATTGTTTAATTGCATATGGTGTACTGTTTGTTATTTCGTGGTACTGACTTGTAACAGGGGTACACATCACGCAGTATCCACACAAACAGGAGGTTTTGCACCTCAGATTTCACACGTTTGGTAAGGCCAGAGACTGTCTTCCCTAGACTAATGCCACTGGCCGAACCTGAGGGTTATAAAAGAATAATCAGTAATGATTTACGAGAACTCCTGCATAATGCAAATTACTGTGCAAATTATGTACTGGCAGCTATTCAAAGGCTGCATCAGTACTTTATTTAAAAATCCAGTTGAGCTGTATACATACTACTGTTGCATCAGTGTATTCCTATTGGATTTATTTATTTACTTATTTAGCAAGACAGTGCAGAGTAAGCAGTTCCAGCCCTTTCAGTCATGTTGCCCTAGCAACCCCTGACAAACCCAATTAACCCTAACCTGTTGACTGTACATAAACTGACCTAAATTAGGCAATTCATTATGCAACATTTAATTAATCAAAGCTTGCATGTTATTGTCTCTGCACAAACAACATAAATATGTTGACCCCAGGCCAATAAATTAAAACATGAATTCTACTTTTTCCTCTGTACCAATACTCACTCAAACTACTTCTCCAATTTATAACACTAAAATAGAAGATCAACCATGGCCAGACAATTAATCCTTCATTCTCCCAGCCCCTGGCATGGGTTCTTCCTTGCACTAGCTAATTATTAGGGTTCTCACCTTTCGCATTTGAAGCCCTTCATTCTTATAGTCTTTCCTCATCAATTCAAATGTTGCATTTTGATCTTGCTGGCTCAAGGTCATCTGACTGACCTGTGTCTGATTCCCACTGGATATAGTCCAAGAGCTGCACAACTTTGTGTCTTAGGGGACTTATTTTGTTCTATTCAATTCTGGTTCAAACCAGTCAAACCAGGTCACCCAGTCACTGGGTTGAGGAAATGAGATTACTTCTGCCATTGTACACAATAAACAACGCATCTGAGAATGCTATCAGATTTAGCGGATCAATAGTAGAAACATTTTGTGTCCACATTCGATTACTCACGTTATCCAAGAGCCAAAATCAGTTCATTAAACAGTTCACAAAATGGAGGTTACAGAACCGCCTCACAAAATAGCAGCCTACATTCCTTCAAGCGCATTGCAAGAAGAAAGATAATTGGTTTATCTACTTCCACTGTCATTGACCCACTCAAGTTTGATGATTTGTTCTATATTTCAATTATTTCATCGCCAACAACTTAACCACAAGACAATTTACAATGACCAATTAACCTATCCGGTACATCTTTGAACTGTGGAAGGAAACCAGAGCACCCAGGAAAAACCCACACATTCCACAGAAGCTCTTTACAGAATGGCACTGGAATTTGAACTCTGGAACACCCTGAGCAGTAATAGTGTCAAACTAACCACTATGCTAGACCATACATTGTCTTCATGTGTACTTTTCCATATGGTCTTACAACAGATGCTTAACGCCTTTGGTTTTAAGCCTGGTAGTCTGACGTAGTCTTGAGCCATATATGCTGTTCAAAGGTATTAATTTTTGTAATTTATTTCTCACAACTTTCCAGGTTGGAGGAACTCAGCAGGCCAAGCACTATCTATGGAAAAGGGTAAACAGTTGACGTTTCAGGATGAGACCCTTCATCAGAACTTCAGGAACAAAATTAACAGAGAACTCTGTTAGCATGAAGTTGCCTAGGGAAGTGGGAAGCGGTTGAGCAGAAAGGGAAAGGAAAAAGCAGGAAGAACGGACAAATGGGAGAGGGAGAGGGGTGATATCAGGGTAGGGGAGAGGTGGGAAAATGGGGAAGCCAAGGAAGGACAGGTAGACAGGTGCATATAATCGTGTCTGGTGAGGCACATAACTAGTGAGGTCTCTCAAGGCTTGCTCTAGGCCCATTGCTATTTGTCAGTTACATCAATAATTTGGATGAGAATGTAAAAGGCAGAGTTAGTAAGTTTACAGATGACGCTAAAATAGGCAGCAATGTTGATAGTGAAGATAGTTACCAGGATTTACAGAGGAATCTTGATCAGCTGGGAAAGTGGTCCAAGGAATGGTAAAGGAATTTTAATTTGGATAAGTGCAAGGTATTACATTTTAGGAAGGTAAATGAGGGTAGGACTTTCACAGTGAATGGTTGGGACTTGGGAGTGTTGTACAACAGAGGGACCTAGGAGTACATGTACATGGCTCCCTGAAAGTGGTATCACAGATAGATAAGGTGGGGAAGAAGGCTCTCGGCATGCTGGCCTTCATCAGGAAGGGCACTGAGCATATAGTTGGGATGTTATGTTATAGTTGCACAAGGCGTTGGTGAGACCACGTTTGGAACACTGTGTTCAGTTTTGGTCAAACTGCTACAGGAAGGATGACACTAAGCAAGAAAAAGTGCAGAGGTTTACAAGTATGTTGCTGGGACTCGAAACTGAACAGATGCTGACTTTTTTACTGGAGTGTAGGAGAATGACGAGTGATATTACAGAGTTGTATAAAAGTATGAATGCACACAGTCTTTTGGTAGGGCTGGGAAATCGAGAACCAGAGGGGATAGTTTTAAGGTGAAGGGGAAGGGATTTAATAACAACTGAGGGGCACTCTTTTCACCCAGAGGGTGGTCAATCTATAGAGGTCATAGAGTCATAAAAAGTACAGCACAGAAACAGGCCCTTCACCCATCGTCCATCCTGAAAACTTTTAAACTGCCTACTCCCATCGACCTGCACTGGGACCACAGCCCTCCTTACCCCTACCATCCATGTACCTACCTAGACATTGCTTAAATGTTGAAATTGAACACGCATGCACAACTTGTGCTGGCAACTCGTTCTGCAATCTCACAACTCTCTAGGTGTAGAAGTTTCCTCTCATATTCCCCTTAAACATTTCACTACCCATCCTTAACCCATGACCTCTAGTTGTAGTCCCACCCTACCTCAGTGAAACATGCCTGCTTGCATTTATCCTTTCTATATTCTTCATAATATTATATACCTCTATCAAATCTCCTCTCAATCTTTGACATTCCAAGGAATGAAGTCCTAATCTATTCAATCTTTTCTTATAACTCAGGTCCTCCAGAACTAGGAATGCCTTGTAAATTTTCTCTTATTTACATCTTTCCTGTAGGTAGGCCAACAAAACTACACACAATACTCCAAATTAGGCCTTAACAATGTCTTATACAACTTCAACATAACATCCCATCTCCTGTATGCAATACGTTGATTTATGAAGGTCAATGTGCCAAAAGCTTTCTTATCCACTCTTCCTACCTGTAATGCCAATTTCACCAAATTATGAACTTGCAATCTGTGGTCCCTTTATTCCACCACACTCCTCAGTGCCCTACCATTCACAGTGCAAGACCTATCCCGGTTGGTCCTACCGAAGTGCAACACCTCCCATTTGCCTGCATTAAATTCCATCTGCCATTTTTTTTTAAATTTTATTTTTATTTGGATAAGGAATTCACAATTATCATGTACTTTTTTCACACATATAACCTTTTCCATTTTTTTATATGTATAAAACTACAATTATTTATACATTCTTAAGTACACATTGAGATGATATAAAAGCAAAATAAACATTTAAATAGATAATTATGTACTGTGGTAAATCTAACCTATTAGGCTAAGTAATGAAATTAGTTGTTAAGAAAAATGGTAATAATAGTTTCCATACAACCCTTCTGGACCATTTCCACTGGTCCAAAATGTTGCATACAAGCCTATATACCAACCATTGTAGGTATTTATATCCCAATTTGTTCGTGCTTGTTCCTGCCCGCAGACATAATTATCCAATCCCTATGTACTTATTTACTTAATTTTTTCATTTTTTTTATCCCTTTCCCAAATCTTTCCCTTTACTTGTGTTAATTCTCTATTTTCCAAAAAAAAACAACAAACATTTAGACTAGGGGTGCTTACGTTAGCAATATTACTGTGTTGATGAGAAGAGCAATATAAATCATTAGGAGAGTCATCTAAAGTCTGCTCGCATTGGGGTTATATATTCAATCCATTTATTCCAGATTTGATAAAATGTTTCTTTTTGAGTTCTCAGGGAGTAGGTCAACTTTTCCATTTTAAATATTTCCAAGATAATTTCGTACCAATCTTCTAATGTAGGTGGTATTGGATTTAGCTATTTTCTAGTGATTGATTTCTTACTTGCCGCTAAGAGGGCCTGCAGCAACTTTATATCTTCCTTCTGTTCAAGGAACAATACATGCCCCAAATAGAGCGTCTCAAAGTTCAGAGGTATCTGGGACCTAAGTACCTTAAATAATGTTCTATGAATACCTTCCCAAAATAGACTTAATTTAGGGCAATCCCAGAAAATATGAAAATGATTTGCCTCCTTAGAGCCGCACCTTCTCCAACACATCACATTTGTATCTTTATATTTTTCCTGATATGGGGTCTTGAAGTATCTTATAATGTTTTTCCAACAATGTTCTCTCCGAGTCAAAGAATTAGTCGAGGACCATTGAAAGCTGCAGATTTTCCCCCAAGCCTCCTCTGAAAGTACCAACCCCGCTTCTTTCTCCCACTTCTCTTTAATATACAGTGTATTTACATTTTTAGCATGGGAGAGTGCATTATATAGGCGAGAAACTGATTTACTAGGTATTGAACTGCAAGCCGAATTCAGAATCTTGAAAAATTCTAATTCTACTGTTGATAGGTCTGTATATCTACAACTCTGGTTAACATAGTTTCGTATTTGAAGGTACCTAAAAAAGTCATTATGTTCTAGGCCATGTTTGTCCTGCAGGATTTGGAAACTTTGTAATACTCTTTTATCTATAAATGAGAGGTAGGTTGTAAGACCTTTCTTTATCCATAGCTCAAATCTTTTATCTCCTCTGTTGGGAAGGAATTCGGTATCATATGCACACCATCTAAAGAGTTTTAGCATGTTATTAATTCCACATGAATTAACCACCTTCTGCCATACTTTTAATGTAAGATTTATCCAAGCATTATTAAATTTTTCCAACTGGGCCATCAATCCTTTGTCAGCTATTGAGGCCTGAAGAGGAAAACTGTCAACTAATCCAAATTCTATTTCCTTCCATCTAGCCTTATATTCCCTATTACACCAATATAACAGAGGGGTTATCTGTGAGGCATAAAAATTATTTCTCAGGCAAGGAAGAACCATACCTCCTCTTTCCTTCCCTAACTGTAAGGTGTTATATCGAATTCTAGGTTTCCTTCCTTGCCAAATGAAGCGGGAAATCCACTTGTCCCATTCCCTGAATTGGTTATCATCCACCTCCACTGGTAAAGTACGGAAAAGATATAATAACCGAGGAAGAATATTCATTTTTATAGTATTTATCTTTGAATTTAAACTTAAAAAGGGGATAAGATTCCATCTATGCATATCTGCTTTTATCTCTGAGATTAATGGCCCATAATTTACCTGTGACAGTGTTGAAAGATCCTTCGGCAGGGTTATTCCTAAATATTTTAATGATTTAGCTTCCCACTTAAGATCGTATGTATCCTGCAATTTTTTGGATGGTGTATAATTTAGGGACATAACCTGCGTTTTCTTTACATTTATTTTATAACCTGATATTTTCCCAAAGTCATCCAACAGTGTAAACAATCCTATAAATGATTTTTCTGGTTCACTCAGATAGACCAAAACATCATCTGCGAATAACGCCACTTTCTGTTCAATCCCAGCCTATTTTTCCAGCTGATCCACATCCCTCTGCAAGCTATGATAGCCTTCCTTGCTGTCCACTACATCCCCAATCTTGGTGTCATCCACAAATTTGGTGATCCAGTTAACCACATTATCATCCAGATCATTGGTATGGATGACAAACCACAATAGACCCAGCGCCAATCCCTGCGGCACTCCACTAGTCTTAGGCCTTGTGTCAGAGAGGCAACCGTCTACTACCACGATCTGGCTTCTCCCACAAAGCCAATGTCAAATCCAATTTACTACCTCATCCTGAACGCCGAGCAACTGAACTTTCTTGACTAACCTCCCATGCGGAACTTTGTCAAATGCCTTGCTAAAGTCCATGTAAACAACATCCACGGCATTGCCTTCATCAACCTTCCTGGTCACTTCTTTGAAAAACTCTACAAGATTGGTTAAACATGGCCTACCATGCATGAAGCCATGCTGACTATCCTCATCAGTCCATGTCTACTCGAATACTTACATATCCGGTTTCTTAGAATACGTTTCAATCACATCCTCACTGCTGATGTCAGACTCACCGGCCAATAACTTCCTGGTTTATTTTTAGAGCCTTTCTTAAACAGCAGAACACCATTGGCTCTCCTGCAATTATCTGATACCTCTCCTGTCGCCAAAGATGTTTTAAATATCCCTGCTTGGATCCCGAAGATTTCTGCATTTGTCTCCCATAGGATCTGAGGGAACACCTCGTCAGGCCTTTGGGATTCATGCACCCTGATTTAGACCATAAGACCATAAGATACAGGAGTAGAATTAATTCATTTTGCCCATCGCGTCTGCTCCACTGTTTCATCATGGCTGATTAAATTTTCTCCTCAGCCCCAGCCTCCTGCTTTCTCCCCGTACCCCTTCAAACCCTGACTAATCAAGAATCTATCAACCTCTGTCTTAATATACAAACAGACTTGGCCTCCACAGCTGCCTGTGGCAAAGAATTCCACAGATTCACCACTCTGTGGCTAAAGAAATTCCTCCTCATGTCCATTCTAAAAGGACGCCTCTCTGTTCTGCAGCTGTGTCCTCTGGTCTTAGACTCTCCCACCACAGGAAACATCCTCTCCATATTGACTCTATCAAGGCCTTTCACCATTTGATAGGTTTCAATGAGGTCACCCCTTATTCTTCTAAATTCCAGTGACTACAGGCCCAAAGCCATCAAACGCTCTTCGTATGACAAGCCATTCAACCCTACAATCATTTTTGTGAACCTTCTTTGAACCCTCTTCAGCACATCCTTTCTAAAAGAAAGGGCCAAAACCTACTCACAATACTCCGAGTGAGGCCTCACCAGTGCTTTATAAAGCTTCAACATTATATCCTTACTTTTATATTCTAGTTATCTTGAAATGAATGCTAGCATCGCATTTTCCTTCCTCACCACAGACTCAATCTGCAAATTAACCTTTAGGCAATCCTGCACAAGGACTCACAAGTCCCTTTGTACCTCAGTTTTTTATATTTTCTGTGCATTTAGAAAAATAGTCAAGCTTTTCATTTCTTCTACCAAGGTGCATGGCCATATACCTCCCAGCACCGTATTCCATCTGCCATTTCTTTGCCCATTCTCCTAATCTGTCTAAGTCCTTCTGTAGCCTCGCTACTTCCTCAAAACTACCTGCCCCTCCACCTATCTTCATATCATCAGCAAACTTGGCAACAAAGCCATCAATTCCATCATCCAATGTAACGTTAAAAGAATTGGTCCCCCCTAGTTACCGGCAGCCAGTCAGAGTAGGCTCCTTTCATTCCCAGTCTTTGCCTCCTGCCAATCAGCCACTGCTTTATCCATGCTAGAATCTTTCCAGTAATACCAAGGGTTCGTAACTTGTTATGCAGCTTTGTGTGGCACCTTGTCAAAGGCCTTCTGAAAGATTTGCCTCAGGACAACAATCACCTCATCTGTAATATGTATCTAGTCCATGAAGTTGATTCCGCTTTGCCTCACTTCTATAGACTCTGTGCTCATCTCCTGAGTAAATACAGATGTAAAAAATTTAAGACCTCACCCATCTCTTTTGGCTCCACACATGGATTACCAGTCTGATCTTCCAGAGGACCAACTGTCCCTTGCAATCCTTTTGCCCTTAACATATCTGTGGAATCCCTTAGGACTCTCCCTCACCTTGTCTGCTAGGGCAACCTCATGCCTTCTTTTAGCCCTCTTAATTTCTTTCTTAAGTGTTCTGTTGTATTTCTTATACCCCATAGGCACCTCATTTGTTCCTACTTGTCCATACTAGCTATGTACTTATTTTTTTTTCTTAACCAGGGCCTCAACATCTCTTGAAACCCAAGGTTCCATACATTGGTTATCTTTACCTTTTATTCTGACAGGCACATACAAGCTTTGTACTCTCAAATTTCATTTTTGATGGCCTCCCACTTACCAAGTACATATTTCCCAGAAAACAGTCTGTCCCAATCCACACTTGCCAAAACATTTCTGATACCATCAAAATTGGCCTATCTCCAATTCAGAATCTCAACCATGGACTAGTCCTACCTTTTTGCGTATTTACTTTGAAACTAATGGCATTGCGATCACTAGATACCAAGTGTTTCCCTACACAAACTTCTGTCACCTGCCCTGTCTCATTCCCTAATAGCAGATCGAGTATTGCACACTCTTTCATTGGGACTTCTACGCAGTGATTAAGGAAACTTTCCTAAACACATTTGATAAACTCGATCCCATCTAGTCCATTTACAGTATAGGAGTTCCAGTCAATATGTGGAAAGTTAAAATCACCTACTATAACAACTTTATATTTCTTGCAGCAGTCTGTGATCGCCCTACAAATTTATTCCTCTAATTCCTGTGGACTGTTCGGTGGCCTGAAATATAGCCCCATTAACATAGAACCATAGAACCATAGAAACTACAGCACAGAAACAGGCCTTTTGGCCCTTCTTGGCTGTGCCGAACCATTTTCTGCCTAGTCCCACTGACCTGCACACGGACCATATCCCTCCATACACCTCCCATCCATGTATCTGTCCAATTTATTCTTAAATGTTAAAAAAGAACCCACATTTACCACCTCGTCTGGCAGCTCATTCCATACTCCCACCACTCTCTGTGTGAAGAAGCCCCCCTAATGTTCCCTTTAAACTTTCCCCTCTCACCCTTAACCCATGTCCTCTGGTTTTTTTCTCCCCTTGCCTCAGTGGAAAAAGCCTGCTTGCATTCACTCTATCTATACCCATCATAATTTTATAAACCTCTATCAAATCTCCCCTTATTCTTCTACGCTCCAGGGAATAAAGTCCTAACCTATTCAACCTTTCTCTGTAACTGAGTTTCTCAAGTCCTGGCAACATCCTTGTAAACCTTCTCTGCACTCTTTCAACCTTATTTATAACCTTCATGTAATTTGGTGACCAAAACTGAACATAATACTCCAGATTCGGCCTCACCAATGCCTTATACAACCTCATCATAACATTCTAGCTCTTATACTCAATACTTTGATTAATAAAGGCCAATGTACCAAAAGCTCTCTTTACGACCCTATCTATCTGTGACACCACTTTTAGGGAATTTTGTATCTGTATTCCCAGATCCCTCTGTTCCACTGCACTCCTCAGTGCCTTACCATTAACCCTGTATGTTCTACCTTGGTTTGTCCTTCCAACATGCAATACCCTCACACTTGTCTGTATTAAACTCCATCTGCCATTTTTCAGCCCATTTTTCCAGCTGGTCCAAGTCCCTCTGCAGGCTCTGAAAACCTTCCTCACTGTCTACTACACCTCCAATCTTTGTATCATCAGCAAATTTGCTGATCCAATTTACCACATAATCATCCAGATCATTGATATAGATGACAAATAACAATGGACCCAGCACTGATCCCTGTGGCACACCACTAGTCACAGGCCTCCACTCGGAGAAGCAATTCTCTACTACCACTCTTTGGCTTCTTCCATTGAGCCAATGTCTAATCCAATTTACCACCTCTCCATGTATACCTAGCGACTGAATTTTCCTAACTAATCTCCCATGCGGGACCTTGTCATCAAAGGCCTTACTGAAGTCCATGTAGACAATATCCACTGCCTTCAGTCATCCACTTTCCTGGTAACCTCCTCGAAAAACTCCAATAGATTGGTCAAACATGACCTACCACGCACAAAGCCATGCTGACTCTCCCTAATAAGTCCCTGTCTATCCAAATGCTTGTAGATTCTGTCTCTTAGTACTCCCTCCAATAACTTACCTACTACCGACGTTAAACTCACCGGCCTATAATTTCCCAGATTACTTTTCGATCCTTTTTTAAACAACGGAACAACATGAGCCACTCTCCAATCCTCTGGCACCTCACCTGTAGACAGTGACATTTTAAATATATCTGCCAGGGCCCCTGCAATTTCAACACTAGTCTCCTTCAAGGTCCGAGGGAACACCCTGTCAGGTCCCGGGGATTTATCCACTTTAATTTTCCTCAAGACAGCAAGGATCTCCTCCTTTTCGATCTGTACAGTTTCCATGATCTCACTACTTGTTTCCCTTAATTCCATAGACTTCATGCCAGTTTCCTTAGTAAATACAGACACAAAAAACCTATTTAAGATCTCCCCCATTTCCTTTGGTTCTGTACATAGCCGACCACTCTGATCTTCAAGAGGACCAATTTTATCCCTTATAATCCTTTTGCTCTTAATATACCTGTAAGAGCTCTTTGGATTATCCTTCACTTTGACTGCCAAGGCAACCTCATGTCTTCTTTCAGCCCTCCTGATTTCTTTCTTAAGTATTTTCTTATACTTCTTATACTCCTCAAGCACCTTATTTACTCCTTGCTTCCTATACATGTCATACAACTCCTTCTTCTTCTTTATCAGAGTTGCAATATCCCTTGAGAACCAAAGTTCCTTATTCCTATTCACTTTGCCTTTAATCCTGACAGGAACATACAAATTCTGCACTCTCAAAATTTCTCCTTTGAAGGCTTCTCACCTACCGATCACATCCTTACCAGAGAACAACCTATCCCAATCCACGCTTTTTAGATCCTTTCTCATTTCTTCAAATTTGGCCTTCTTCCAGTTAAGAACCTCAACTCTAGGATCAGATCTATCCTTGTCCATGATCAAGTTGAAACGAATGGTGTTATGATCACTGGAACCAAAGTGCTCCCCTACACAGACTTCTGTCACTTGTCCTAACTCGTTTCCTAACAGGAGATCCAATATTGCATCCCCTCTAGTTGGTCCCTCTATATATTGATTTAGAAAACTTTCTTGAACACATTTTACAAACTCTAAACCATCTAGACCCCTAACAGTATGGGAGTCCCAATCAATATATGGAAAATTAAAATCCCCTACCACCACAACTTTATGTTTCCTGCAGTTGCCTGCTATCTCTCTGCAGATTTGCTCTTCCAATTCTCGCTGACTATTGGGTGGTCTGTAATACAATCCCACTAATGTGGCCATACCTTTCCTGTTTCTCAGCTCCACCCATAAGGACTCAGTAGACAAGCCCTCTAATATGTCCTGCCTGAGCACTGCTGTAATATTTTCCCTAACAAGCAATGCTACTCCCTCACCTTTCACTCCTCTGCCTCGATCACATCTGAAACATTGGAACCCTGGAAAATTAAGCTGCCAGTCCTGCCCCTCCTGTAGCCAAGTTTCACTAATTGCTATAACGTCATAATTCCACCTGTCAATCCACGCCCTCAACTCATCTGCCTTCCCCGCAATACTCCTAGCATTGAAATATATACACCTCAGAAGATTTTTACTACCACTCACAACCTTTCTATTAGCGGATTTGCTTGAACTTTTAACATAATTTATTTTCACCCCAGCCACACTGTCAGCTTTGGCACTGTGGTTCCCATCCCCCAGCAAATCTAGTTTAAAGCCTCCCCAATAGCATTAACAAACCTCCCTGAAAGGATATTGGTCCCCCTGTAGTTCAAGTATAACCCATCTCTCTTGTACAGGTCCCACCTGCCCCAGAAGAGGTCCCAATTATCCTGAAATCTGAAACCCTGCCCCTACATCAGTTTCTCAGCCACTTGTTCATCCTCCAGAGCATCCTATTCCTACCCTCACTGGCATGTAGCACAGGTAGCAATCCTGAGATTACCACCCTCAAGGTCCTGCTTTTCAACTTCCTACCAAGCTCTCTATACTCACTCTCCAGGACCTCCTCACTCTTCCTTGCTATGTCATTGGTACCGATGTGCACCACGACATCTGGCTGATCACCCTCCCACTTCAGAATGTCATGCAATCGATCAGATACATCCTTGACCCTGGCACCCGGGAGGCAACTAACTATCCTGGATTCTCTGTCATGACCACAGAACCTCCTATCTGCACCTCTAACTATCAAATCCCCTATCACTACCGCTCTCCTCTTTTTCCACCCTCCCTTCTGCACTGCAGAGCCAGACCCAGTGTCAGAGATCCGGCTACTGCAGCTTGTCCCAGGTAAGTCATCCCCCCCAACAGTATCCAATACGGTATACTTGTTGTTGAGGGGAATGGCCACAGGGGAACCCTGCTCTGCCTGCCCTTTCCTCTTCCCTCACCTGACAGTGACCCCATTTCCTGTCCTTTGCTCCTTTGGCATAACTACCTCCCTGTAGCTTCTATCTATAACCTCCTCATTCTCCCAAATGATCCGCAGGTCATCCAGCTCCTGCTCCAGTTCCCTAAAGCTGTTTGTTAGGAGCTGCAGCTGGATGCACTTCTTGCAGATGTCGTTTCTTATTACTCAGTTCCAGACATAACATCTCACTAGATGAGTTCTCCATCCTGTCCTGACTGAGCACTGCCGTGACATTTCCCCTGACTAGTAACACCACTCCTCTTCCTTTAATCACTCCTGTTCAGTCGTGTCTAAAATAATGGAATCCCGAAATACTGACCTGCCAGTCCTGCCGCTCCTGCAACCAAGTCTCACTAATGGCTACAATATCATAATTCCATGCTCTTAGCTCATTTACCTTTCCTACAATACCAGCAGGGCTCAAGGAGCTGTTTCTGTGCCGTCCAACTATGAATCATGTGGAATCCAAAATTTTGAAGGGTATGACATAACGAAAAAGAAAGACCATTTTCCAATAACAGGAAAGTCGGCAATTGGTTACCACAGATTCAAGATAATTAGTAAAAGATCCAAAGACAGTTCCTCCTTCCACAACAAGATTGCATTTCTCAGCGCCCTGCCTAAAAGCGTGAATGTAAACAAAGCAGTAGTACGTTTCTAAAGGAAACTGGATAACATTAGCAGGGCAAAAGGAAAATGGGAAGGAAATAGGATTAATTAGGCATGTCTTTCAAAGAACCGGTATAGCACAAGGATTGAACGGTTCTGTCTGTGCTGTATTATTCTCTGATTCTTGCCACTTCATCTGTATAAGATGTGTCCTTCAGAAAAAAAAAGGGTGCAGGAACTTGGCAGGGTGCAGTCTGTTGGAAGGCAGTGTAAACAAGCTGGCCATCATGAAAAGAAACAGTTGTGCTTTAGGGAGGTCCTGTCTGCTATTGATACATCTTGAGTGCTTACATCCTCTGGATGCTGCATTAAAATATGAACCAACTATGTACTACTGTGCCTATTAGCGTCCTTCAAGAGACCTCAAAGAATAGCAAGCAGTTCTCCTTGGGGTCAATGTCACTGGAAGACAGAGATTGCTGCTCTTTGTGTTGGAACCTTATTTCCATTTAATTCCTTTTCTCTTCAATCTTTAATTCAGTTCATTAAAAATCTTTCAGTTTCCAAATATATTATTTACAATTGATGTTGTATGAATTGACTCTTGCAGAAATGAATTCCAAACTTAGCTTTTCTCGTAGGTAAGAATATTTCATAGCTTCTCTTCAAGAAGACCTGGTTCTAATTTTTAGCCTATATAACTGTTACATGTATTTGTAGCTATATCTTAAAGAATGTGTGTACTACATGTATAGGTTTGATACTTTGTTGTACCAGACACTGATGCATTCAATATAGAATGTTATTTTGATTGGTGTACCTTCATATTCATCTATGCAAACAATAACACCAATAAAAAATACTGACTCAAATCCTAATTTCTTCAATCCTATCTTTTTCAAAAAAGGAAAATAACTTCTCATAAGTATTGGTTTCTCTTTATAGCATAAAATTTAATGAAATCACTTTTAACAATTCTAGTGAAAAGAAATAGAATTTGTGGGACCTCTCTGTTCACTTTAACCCTTGTAGCTCAAATATTTGGGTAAAACTACACTGTCTGTAAAGTATTCCCTACACGTTTCTGAAGATGTGCTGCGTCAACATGCTCACATACTCTACACATAATCTAACCAGGACTTTGAAGTTGATAGCATGTTTCCCACTCCTTTAAGTCCTCATCTTCCGGATATAAAGAAACAGAGTTTCACCTGCCTTTTTGATCATCTTCTGTTCATGTATTTTAATCATTATTTGAACATGCATCACAAAGTCCCTTTGTTTTTCATTTTGTAATTTCAAAAAGAAGTCTGTTTTCTGCTTTTTAAGTCTATTTTCCTACTACTCTGGGACAATGATCACCCTAGCTTCAGTCACAGCGATTCAAATTCAAGTTTAAGTTCCAAGTTTAATTATCATTCAACCAAACACGAACAGCGTTCCACTGGGACTAAGGTGCAAAACACATTACCAACAGCACACAGTACATGGCATGTAGCACATAGCTGAAATAGCACATGTGGTTACGATTTTAGAAAAACATAACAGTCACAAAGAGAAAAGAAAGATATGGCTCAAGTCCCTGAGTTGTCCTGGTATGGCTTGTACTTCCACCAAGCAAGCAGAAAAAGACAGCACCCAGTGAACTCTGGAGGGCTGCTCTGATAGGATGGCCCAACCTCCAAACCTGTACCAATTCCAGCAGGCCACAGCCAGCTCTGGCGTCTCCTCCATTGGCAATTGCAACAGGTGACTCCGAGGCATAAGGGCCTTGTCCGTGAAACAACCCAGGCAACACTACTTTCCCACCATTGGTCTCGTCAATGAATCAGTGAACTGGACTTGCAGCATTCTATGTTACCAATGTCCAACAGGGTCTTGCGATCATAATAAAAACGTCCAAGATCATGCGCACTTTTTTTGAACCACGCATCATCTCAGCACAACAGTACACAACGTCCAGGCGACAACGCAACAACAGTACGTAATAAGTCCAGTTTCATTGCTATTGAGCAACTCACTGATGAGGCAATCCCTGCAGTAAGTGATGTTCTTACTATCCAGCAGCGACTTGTGATCATAAAAGAGACATGCAGGACCAACTAATACACACTTAATTGGATCCGGAGTGGCTGCTGCATCAGAGTGTGCTGCCATCTTACCAAGAGCTCAGTGTGTGATAATTTACTGTGCAGATGATGCTTGCTTACGTACATATGTGGAAGCTGAGTTCCAGGTCGTCACTTACTCATTCATGTAAATGGATCTAGAAGTCCTCTTACCAGGACAACAGATGTCCTCTTTCAAACTGCTTCAACTCTACAACATCACAAAAGTTAATGAAAAAAGTCTAACTTAAAGCAGAATTTATTGCTCTCACAGGTAAAGAATATTTGAAAAAGAATACCTCAGGTCTAGTATAAATTATACAAGAAAGAACACAATTAGAACACTATTTGTCATTCGAGATGAGGTAGTAAATTGGCTTTGCGGGAGAAGCCAGAGAGTAGTAGTGGATGGTTGCCTCTCCGACTGGAGGCCGATGACTAGTGGAGTGCCGCAGGGATTGGTGCTGCATCCATTGTTGTTTGGCATCTATATCAATGATCTGGATGATAATGTGGTTAAATGGATCAGCAAATTTGCAGATGACACCAAGATTAGGGGTGTAGTGGTCAGCGAGGAAAACTATCAGAGCTTGCAGTGGGATCTGGAGTAGCTGGGAAAATGGGCTGAAAAATGGCAGAGAGAATTTAATGCAGACAAGTGTGAGGTGTTGTACTTCAAACCAACCAGGGTAGGTCTTGCACTGTGAACAGTAGGGCATTGAGGAGTGCTGTAAAACAAAGGGATCTGGGAATATAGGCCCATAATTTATTGAAAGTGGCACAGGTAGATATAGATGTAAAGAAAGCTTTTGGCATATTGGCCTTCATAAATCAATGTATTAAATACAGGAGCTGGGATGCTATGTGGAATTTGTATAAGACATTGGGGAGGCCTAATTTGGAGTATTCTGTGCAGTTTTGGTCACCTACCTACAGGAAAGATGTGAATAAGGCTGACAAAGTACAGAGAAAATTTACAAGTATGTTGCTGGGAGTTATAAGGAAAGATTGAATAGATTAGAACCTTTTTCATCAGAATGTAGAAGATTGAGGGGAGATTTGAGAGAGGTATACAAAATTATGAGAGGTATAGATCGGGTAAATGCAAGCAGGCTTTTTCCACTGAGGTTGGGTGGGACTACAACTAGAGCTCATTGGTTAAGATTGAAAGGTGAAAAGTTTGAGGGAGACGTCAGGGGAAACTTCTTCACTCAAGAGCTGTGAGAGTATGGAACGAGCTGCCAGTGCAAGTGGTGCATACAAGCTCAATTTCAGTGTTTAAGGGAGGTTTGGATAGGCACAAGAATGGCAGGGGTTCTGGGCGCTATGGTCCAGGTGCAGGTTGATGGGTCTAGGCAGTTTAAATGATTCGGCATAGACTACATGGGTTGAAGGGCCTGTTTCTGTGCTGTAATTTCCTATCTCTAATAAAAAATACAAGTCCTCTGTAGTGCAAGGTGGGCAGAGAGGTCATGGTGTTGCTGTACTGAGGTAATCTTCAGGGTTTTGCAGGTTGGTTCAAAAACCAAATGATTGAAGAGAAGTAGCTTTTCTTTAAATTGGTGGTGTGAAACTTCAAGTTTCTCTACTTCCTGCCTGATGGTAGCTGCACAAAGATAGCATGACCAGGATTGTGAGGATCTTTTACCAAAGATGTTGCCTCTTTGAAACAGCACCTAGTATAGATATTTTTGATGGAGGGGAGGTATGTTCCCATGATGTATCGAACTGAGGCCAGTACTCTTTCCAACTTCTTATATTCCTGCACATTCAACTGCGATACCAAACCATGATGCAACCAGTCAAATAATACCCCTAGACTTGCTCTTCACAATAATTTAGTTATCTCTGTGCAAAACTCTAACCTAGATGGAACAGGATTTCTTCAGTGTTAGGGATTGGACTGATTGAGGCACATAGCACCTTTACCTCTCCAACAATAACATATCTAATTGTTTTTTTTAACCTAAAGCAGCATTATCAATTATCAAGTTCACTACTAACAACATCTTGAAACAAACTACCACAAATTACTGCGACCTAATTGAAATGTATCGAAGGGTGAAAGGCCTTGATAGTGTGGATATGGAGAAGATGTTGCCTATGGTGGGACGTCTAAGACCAGAGGACACAGCCACAGAGTAGAAAGGCATCCTTTTAGAACAGAGATGAGAAGGAATTTCTTTAGCCAGAGAGTGGTGAATCTATGGAATTCTTTGCCACAGGCAGATGTGGAAGCCAAGACTTCATTTATATTTAAGGCAGAGGTTGATAGATTCTTGATTGTTCAGGCATGAAGGGCTATAGAGGGACAGCAGGAGATTGGGGCTGAGAGGAAAAATGGATCAACCATGTGGAAATGGTGGAGCAGACTCGATGAGCCAAATTGCTGAATTCTGCTTCTGTATCTTTTGGTCTTATCTCATCTTAAATAGGAATTTTATTTCTCTTTTGTGATACTAAGTTCCAATCTTGAGGTAGGAAGGACTCTAGATGACTTAAATTTTGTTTTCTACTTGCAAAACCATTTGTTTATATGGTCCAATGGCTCAGGGTCAGTTTTTCCTACCACCAACAAAGAATTCCTTTGCAAGCAATTCACTTTAACATACTTCAGCCTCAGCCAGCTCTGAAATAAGAAACTTAACATAAACACAGGAAGAAAGAACTTCTCTATGAAATGTATTACAAAATTTGAATAGGCTTTAAATCAAGTCAAGTTTATTGCTATATGCACAAGTATGGTAAGATACAAGTACAAAGAAATATATGTTTTTCACATAGCAGTATAATAGGTATGTAGGTTCAAGACAACAATTAGGACTTAAGTTAAACAAGACAGTGAAGAAAATTGAATTGGAGACAAATCCATAGTAGCGCAACAGCTGGTACATCATGTTTTGTTACTTATGTAGGATTGGGGTTATGTAGGTCAGTTCAAAAACTAGATGCTTGTAGGAAAGAAAATGTTCCTGAACCCTAGTGGTGTGGGATTTCAGGCTTCTTGACCTCCTCCCAAAGGCATCAGTGAAAAAGGCATGGCCTGGATGGTGGGGACCCTTAATGATCGATGCAGCCTTCTTGAGGCAGATGTTTTCTGTGGAGGGGAGAGCTGTTCCCTTGATAGACTGGGCTACGTCAGCACTCTCTGCCGTCTCTTGTATTCTATCAGGATACTTTCAACAATGTGTATGTAGAATTTAAAGGAAGGCGTGCTTGTTTTGTGTAGTACACATTTTCTTATGTATTTATGATTATTGGGCTGCACATTGGCAGAGCAATTTGAGCTGCTGTCTCACAGTTCCAGAAACCCACTGTTCAACTTTGACCTCATCTGTCTGTGTGGAGTATGCATGTTCTCTGTGACCATGAATTTCCTCCGCTCACTCGTTTCCTTCCACATGCCAAAGATATGCAAGTTGGTAGGCAATGCAGTCACTGTGGTTGTAAGTTATGGGAAATGTTGGGAGAGTTACTGGAAATGTGGGGAGATTAAATTCAGTGGACCTGCTTCTACATTCTCTCTATTACTTTCACAAGTTTGGAATGTATCAAAGCATTTTACAACTATTTACCTTCAAACACTAATCATTATTATAACACATGAAATGTAGCAGTCAAGATCTCCCTGCTAAGGCCCCATAAATAGAGAGAGGAGAAGATGGCGGCGCGACGCAGCGCGCAGCCGCCACTCCGGTGATGAATATCTGTCATCTGTCAAGTAGGATGCCGTGCACAATCCTGATTTGATGGAGACAGACGTGAGAGCTCGGAGGAACATCTGGTGAAACTTCTGAAATGCCTGTTTCGCTGCTGCTGCTGCTGTGTGATCCAGAATCTCCGGAGGGGAAGGCCCCAAGTCTTCGGCTTTGCCTGTTGCTCGGCGGCCAGGGCCGGGGTCGAAGCGCTCGGCAGAGATGGTGCTTGGTGCTCGATGTCAGAGGGCTGGTCGGAGGCTTGAAGTTTTCGGACGGACTCAGAGTTAGCTGTGGTTGGGTGCTTCCAGGGTGCTGCATCGGCAAGTTTGCAGCACTGGAGGTTCATAGCAGAGAGAGTTTCTCACTTCTACCATCTGCATGAGATGATGGGGCTATCGGGACTTTGAGACTTTTTTTTAAACCATGCCCATGGTCTGCTCTTTATCAAATTACGGTATTGCTTTGCACTGTTGTAACTATATGTTATAATTATGTGGTTTTTGTCAGTTTTAGTCTTGGTCTATCCTGTGTTTCTGTGATATCATACTGGAGGAACATTGTATCATTTCTTAATGCATGCATTTCTAAATGACAATAAACGAGGACTGAGTGTCCTCATAATCTAAATAGCAATGATTCAGTCATGTTTGCTGAGGGTCAAAGACTGGCTGGATTTCCAGGAAGAATATCCTTGGACTTCATTAAAAGGTGCATATGGGACCTTGGAGGTCCACCTTGGTCTGAAAAATGCCACTTCCAACAATGCAGCACTCCCTCAACGTTGTTCTGAACATCATCCTAATGTTTCAGAAATGAGGCTCAAGACAACAAACCTCTGATTCAGGTAAGTATATATTATTCTAAACTGTAAACATGAGAAAACCTGCAGATGCTGGAAATTCAAGCAACACACACAAAATGCTGGTGGAACACAGCAGGTCAGACAGCATCTATAGGAAGAAGTATAGTCGACGTTTCGGGTCGAGACCCTTCGTCAGGACCCAAAACGTCGACTGTACTTCTTCCTATAGATGCTGCCTGGCCTGCTGCGTTCCACCAGCATTTTGTGTGTGTTGTTTATTCTAAACTATCCTGTGTTTCACAATGTTGCTAAGTTACCATTTTCTCCAAATTTTAATCTACTATTTCTTTAAGTTATACAATGGTCTTGAATGCAACGGGTTCCCTGAGAATCCTGAGTCAATAAATTTCTGTTGATCCCTTTCTTCGTACTCTTAATGAAGATCTATCATCTACTGACACTACAAAAAAAGTCATTGACATATACAGCATAGAAACAGGCCTGTCAACACACTAAATCCAAGCTGACATCAAAGTACCCATTTACACTAATCATATTCTAATCCCTTTTTATTCTCCCCACATTGCACTAAACTCCTCTCTCACTCTCTAGGGGCAATTTACAGTCACCAATTAACCTTCCAACCCGCACACATTTGAGACACAAGAGGAAATTGAAACATCTTGAGGTAACCCACAGGAAGAATGTACCAACTCCACACACACAGTGCTGGAGGCCAGGATTGAACGAGCGTAACTGAAGCTGTGAAGCAGCAGCTCTGTCAACTGTGCTACGATTGCAAGACTCTATGAAGTAGTTTCCTGTTTACATTATTATAATGCTGCGTAATTTTAATACATTTGATTAAGTTACCCCTTGACCTCAACTCCCATGGACAAAGTCAGAGTATTTCAATGCTCTGTTCAGGTTTAATCTTGTACAATTGACCCGTATACACAAGAAGTACGTATTCCTGCCCAGGAACCCTGTAAAAGATTTGAACATTCTAGTGACCGTCCTCTGATCAAGGCTTTGTTCAGTTGCTTTATTTGGATTGTGTGTAACAGAACAGTTCTGCATGGGCCAATGGCAACATGTAGCCTTTCCTCCTCACTGCTCTCCAACATTAGCATTGAACTGAGGATGAAATGACTGGCTAGGTCATACTGGACCAGGCACATTGCCTGGCATTGTCACCTGCAAACTCTGCTTATCAAGCACAGAAGTGGAGGGCTTATTATCTCGCTGGACTTGCGTCAAGCAGCAGGTTCTGAACAAGCAAACCACAAGATGGCACCTGACCCACCGTAGAAACTCCGCTGGACTGGAGGCATCAATGATGAAAAGAACAAACAACTTTTCGGGCCGAGACCCTTCCTTAGCACAGGAAAGGAAGGGCGCAGAAGCCAGAATAAAAGATTACAGGGATGGGGAGGGACAGGAGCTGACAGATGAATTCAGGTGAGAGAGGCAAAACAGGAGAATGGGAAAGAGAATAATGTGAGAAGCTGGGTGATGATCAGTGTGGAAGGTAAAAGGCTGAAGAAGGAATCTTATAGGAGAGGACAGTAGACTATGGAATAAAGGGAAGGAGATGGGAAACTGGAGGGAGAAGGGCGAAGGTGATGGACAGGTTGTAAGGGCAGGAGAAGGGAAAGAAAAGGGGTAATAGCACCGTGATAATCTTCTATCAAAGAGTTCATTGAACACATTTTAAATATCTCGGGGACTTTAGATTACTTCAGTAAATTTTAAAAATATTCAAAAATAAGTCAAAAGCATATGGAAAAACTAATAAAATCTCAAAGTTGTTAGACTAAAGTGAAACACGTTGTGTCAGATCCTCCACTGAAATTACTGGTGTCACAATGCTGGGGAATCTCAGCTGGACTGGATCTGCTGTTGAATTCCATGAAGTGTCTAATGACAGAGCATAGTGACAGATTCAGCACATCCCCTCCCCCTCTGATATCTGGCAGTACGTCCGGGACTCATGGCATGTGTCCAACACTTGATTTTATTTTTTTGTCTCTGAAAGAGTACAGCTCCATTCAGAACTGGTGCAACAGCACTCATGAATGAGCCTGATAAAGTGTTTTTAAATTTATTTTTCAGGATCTGGGTCATGGTGGCATTTATTGCCATCCCCAATTGCCCTTAGGAAGGCAATAGTGAGTCACCAACAATTTAACTATTGCTAAACCACTGCAGAGTCAACCACAATCCAATGATATACCAGTAAGTTAACTGGCTACTCTAATTTACCTCTAGAGTAGGTGGTTGGTAAGAGATTCAGGGTGGAGTAGATGGGCATATGAAAAAGACTAAATTGTAGGGAAATGAATGGGTAGATTTAATTGATCTCAGAGCTAGCATTGATTTTATGTTGAGTTTATATAGTCACGTGCACAAGTATGGTGAGGTACAGGTACAATATTGCTTGCAGCAAGATTACAAATACATAGATTTAGACAACACACTGAAAATAACATTATACATAAACTGTTCATGAATTATGTAAGCCAGTGAAGAAAAAGACCAAGACATTACTGCAAAAACACATTTAAAAAAGTGGAAATGCAAGAGATGTCCATAGTGTTCCATTGCTGAATTACAATTAGGAAGGAATCTGATGGGTCTAGGAAAGTAGCTATCCCTGAACCTAGTGCTATGGGACTTCAGGTGTCTGCATCTCTTGTCTAATGGTAGCTGTGAGAAGATGGTATAACCTGGCTGGTTGGGATCCTTGATGATAGATGCCCCCCACATGAGTAGCAACCTATATAGATGCTTTAGACGGTGGGGTAGGGTTGTGCTCATGATGGACTGCGCTATGCCCGCTACTCCCTGCAGCCAGTTGTGTTCTTGCATGTTGGAACTGTGATACCAGAGCATGATGGAACCATATTGCTCAGCTACATGGGCTGGATTGACATACAAGTCAGGTAACAGATTTCTTCACATGAAGTGAACCAGATGAACAATTTTTAACAATTCAACAGTTTTTTGTAGCTATCATTACTCAGGCTGGTTGTTGTTCCAAATCATGAACTGAATTTAAATTCCATCTTTGTAGATAGTTGGTCTAGTATCACTGCACTACAATCTTACCCTCAGGTGGTTGAAGGAGCAAAATCAAAACGTTTTTCAGCCTCAGGCAGGCTAGTTGGATATCTAATGTTTAATGCAGTTAACATGTTTAACAGCTGCAACAGGTTAAACATGGAGAAAATATTTCCTCTCATGGGGGATCAAAAACAATGGGGATGCGGGGGGGGGGGTTGGAAATGTTAAATTAGAGCTATTTTAATTTATTAGAGTGAAATCAGCAAGCAACTTTTCACACAAGGGTTGGTCTAAATCAGGCACTCACTGTCACAGAAATGGATCAATGAAACTCCCTAGACTGACACGAGTAGATTTTTGTACTCTGAGGATACAGGAAGTTGGCAGAAAACAGAGCTGCTGTGCAGATCAACCACAGTCTTATTGATTGAGGAATAGACTCAGGAGACTAAAAGGAGTATTTCGACCTAATATTTCCTAACTAAATTAAGGAAATGGTTGAAAGGCAAAGCAGCAGGTATTAGGAACAAAAATAGAAAATGGTAAAAAAAAACTCAACAGGTTGAGGTACATCCGTGAAAAGAGAAACTGAGATAATGTTTCATATCCAGGGTTTGAGTGGGTGGGGCACTGGAGGCAAATATAGATACTGTTGAAGCAGCTGACAGTTACATAGGGACTGAACTATGTGTTCAAACACAATAACAGCAGATAAAATCTGGTATGATTAATACAAGGCTTAATAATCTTAAAATTAATTGAAGTAATTAAAACATAGAACAGACATCTACAGCACATTACAGGCACTTCAGCCCACAATGTTGTACCAACCATGTAACCTACTTCAGAAGCTGCCTAGAATTTCCTTACCTCATAGCCCTCTATTCTTCTAAGCTCATGTACCTATCTAAGAGTCTTTTAAAAGACCCTATTGTATCCAGCTCCACCACCATTGCTGGAAGCGCATTCCACTCACCCACCACTCTACATGAAAAACTTCCAAGCACCTTAAAACTATGCCCCTCCTGTTAGCCATTTCAGCCTTAGGAAAAAGCCTCTGACTATCCACACGATCAATGCCTCTCATCATCTCATACACCTCTATCAAGTCACCTCTCATCCTCTGTCGCTCCAAGGAGAAAAGGCCAAGTTCACTCATCCTACACCCTCTAATCCAGGCAACATCCTTGTAAATCTCCTTTGCACTCTCTCTCTAGTATCCACACCCTTCCTGTAGTAAAGTGACACAGTTCAGTTAATTGTGCTTGATTCAATCGAACTCAATCTCAAACACTTTCCACACCCACCACTAATCTGGTTAGTGATCTGTGCCTTCAGTTGACCTTGGCCTCCAAATACCAGACTTGGGGTTGGGAGACAGCTCTAATTGGTGACGAGGACTCACCATCTGGAACACCCTTATAATCATTCTCAGCTGTCAAAACCTTTTGAACTGTGTTATTTAATCTAAACATTTGAAAACAATTCCCATAGAATTCAGTTTTTAAAAAGAATAAAAAGTAAAAAAAAACAACTAACAATAACTAAAATAAACTAAAGCTTTTCCCTTTCCTCAGGGTCAGCAATCTTGTTCAAAGAGATCGGTTCATTGTCTGTGCATGAGCTTTCTCCCCAGATGAAAAAGTGAAGGGCTATAAATGTTATGTTTTGTAGCTCCAAAATATAAAAGCTAATCAAAAGAAAAACACTGAGAGACTGGGGCAAACATGTACTCTTCATTTTTATTTTTAGCAAGCATGCATTTATGATGTGGTGGCATAATGATGTGTGCCATTTACGCACTTTTACATATAACACGTAATGAATTATTCAGACAAACACGAACGCTTAATCAATCAATATATTTACAATATTAATCAAATATTTCTGAAATATTAAATACAGATTGTACACATTATTCTCTGCTTAGCTATAAACTCCAACTCAATATAGAATGCATCTCTAATATATATATGACACACATACATGCACACACACACAGAGTACACTATGTATTACAACTACTATATAAACAAACAATATATTTACAATATGCTCAAATATTACTAAAATATTGAATACATAGTATACTATATGATACAACTACGATACAGACATCTACAGTGTAGTAAATTTTAAATTGTCCTGTTTAGGCCTAAAGATTTAATTGCTGTGGAGGATTTCTTAGTCTTGTGGGATAATGTCTTCCCTGACAAGGAGGGTCACTCTGCTTGGCAAGTCAGACTTCTGGCTATGAAACAATTTCAGGTTCTGGGGCCTCCTCCATGATGTTTGTAAGAGTTGACTCTGGGTCTCCAGGCAGTAGATCTGACAGTTCTGGACACTCTTCTTTTCTAATAATTGTCTCTGCTGTACAAAACTGATCGCAGTGTTGTCTTCAGACGATATCAGATGCAATCTTCACTGTGTAGCAGAGTGGTCCAGTTCTGTCCTTAATCTTGCCAAGTACCCACTTTTGACCAGCTCTGAAGTCCCTCACCAGGACTGGTTTTCCAGGGGTGAAACATCAAACTCCTTGTTTGAGGAGCCCTCAATTTGTCCCAGCTGTTTGTCCCGCGTACTCATCCAGAGATTGGGTTTGAGGAGATAAAAGCGTGAGTGCAAGAGATGACCCAGGAGTGGCATAGTTGGTGGGTGGTTGGTTGTGGAGTGTGCTGCAGTGTGATATGCAAGGAGGAAATTGTGAGCTTCTGATTCAATGTTAGTGCAGTGTGTCCTGCTGACATTGCTCGCAGTGTGTTCTTTAGATTCTGGACAAATCTTACCTCCAAGCCATTTGTAGCTGGGTTGCACAGTGCAGATGTAATTATGTCTTATTCCATTCACTTTCGGGAATGACTGAAAAATGTTCGCAATGAACTGCGGTCCATTATCACTGGCTTAGTGTGCTGGAACACCACTCCATGAGAAGAGGCTTCTCAGCACATCAACAGTGTGTGTGGCTGTAGTGGAGTCTATTGGGAAAACTTCTGACCACTTCGTAGCTGCATCCACTACTATCGAGAAATTTGTGCCCATGAATGGTTCAGCAAAATCCTTATAATCCTCTGCCAGGGCAATGCAAGCCATTCCCAGGGATGAAGAGACACAGCTTTTGGCATCTTCTGGATGTGTTGGCATCCTGAACAGTGCATGGCAAGCTACTAGATTTGCTGATCTATCCCAGGCCATCAGACAAAGTTTCAAGCCAACACTTTCACTTTTATCACGCCTAGATGACTGGCATATAGCCTATCCGACGCCTCAGCTCTCAGCTTGGATGGTACAACAGCCCTCAATCCCCACATAAGGCAAGCCCCATCAAAGGCAATTTAATTCCAGCACTGGTAAAATTGGTGAACTGGAGTTTCTGCTGCACATTACAGCCATTTTGGATCGCCATGTAAACCTGAGAAGGTATGGGGTGCCTTCTGGTTTCCCTTCGGATCATCTCTGCTGTAAAATGCGGACTTTCGATTTGATTTAGGGAGAATATGTCAAGAGGAGTGTCCTCGTTTGTAAATTTTTCGGGCATTCCTTTTCCAAGAGTAAATGGGACAATCCATCAGCATTTCCAATGTTAAGTGTCCTCTTGAATTCAATAATTGTATTCCCCAAGAAACATAATTCATCTCTGCATTTATGCTGCTGCTGGTAGTGGAACCCCCTTCTGTGGATTGAAAATGGACACTAGTGGTTGATGACCAGTAATGAGGATGAACTCTCTCCCATACAAGTACCGGTTGAAACATTTTGCACCCCAAATCAGAATCATAGCCTTTCTGTCAATCTCTGCATAATTTTTCTCTGCAGCGATAAGAAACATGATGCAAAAGCAATGGGTATTCACTTCCATCACTTATAACATATAATATGACTTCACCTATACCATAAGGCAAGGCATCACAGGCAAGCTTCACTGGACTACGTGTGAGTACAGTGTCTGACGTCAGTGTCTTCCTTTACCTTTTGGAAAACCACCGAACACAGCTTCGTCCATTGCCGTTTCTTCTGTAGTAATGGATTCAAGGGGTGGAGCACAGTTGCTAGGTTTGTCAGGAACCTGTTATTGTAGTCGACAAACCTTAAAAAGGACTGCAACTGTGAGATGCCCTTTGGACTTGGGTCACCCACCACTGCTTGAATTTTCTCAGCACACTTGTGTAATCCTTCTGCATCACTGATGAACTGATGAGACTACAGTAAGTGATGCTTAGTTTAAAGAATTCACACTTGTTGTATACTGTCTTCAGAGTTTGGATATGTTCCTCTTCATTCTCACCGGTAACAATGATGTTGTCCCAGTAACACCTAAGTGCCGGGGCAGCCTTGCAGTTCCTGGTCCATAGCTTTCTGCCAGGGTGCAGGTGCAGATGCTACTCCAGAAGAAAGCCTATTGTAGCAATAAAGCCCTTTGTGAGTGGTTATGGTGAGAAACACTTTGGACTCTTCCTCCATCTCCACCTGTAGGTTGGTCTCAGCTGAGTCCACATTGCTGAAGAATTTTCCTCCAGAAAGGTTTGCAAAGATATCCTCTAACCTGGGCAAAGGGTATTGATCTTTTTTCAGTACTGGGTTGATGATGACCTTAAAATCACCACAGATACTGACAGACCCATTCTTCGTGGGTACTGAGATCACTGGCATTGCCCATGAACTCCACGCAATCTTGGAAAACTTTTCTCTAGCGTCCATGTGATTTAGCTCACTGGCTACTTTATCACAGATGGTATAAGGAACCAGACGGGCTTTGTAAAACTTGGGTATGGCATTTTTATTTAACACTATTTTACCCTTGATATGACCATAAGACATAGGAGCAGAAGTGATTAATCAAACAATATATTTACAACATTACTCAAAAATTACTGAAATATTAAATTCAATGGGGAACTGCACTCAAAATACACAAATTGTACTACTTATCTGGCTTTCACTGGATGCAATAGTGAGCCTCACAGTAATGTGGATGCTCTGGAATCAGCTGCCTGTCAACACTAATCAGTCAATTGAATTGGTTGAGGAAGACACCTAAAACATCTTCTAAACTGGTCTTGTCTCAACATGAATCTAGATGAAGGGTTCCCAACCTGAGGTCCATAGGTATTGGTCCATGGCATAGAAAAGGTTGGGAACTTCTGATCTAGATGATGTTTAGAGTGTCTTTAGTTCTATTACTTTTTGGATAAGAGATAGCATATGAAATATCTAACCTGGATCACTTTTCAGTATTATTTTGAAAATAGAAGCATCTAATTTTACTGTGGGCAACAGATGTAATAAACCCTGTCTTTAGACACAGCTAGATCTTTTAAAATATTTTATCAACTCAGTAAGTATCTTGAACAAGTAAATATCTTGTGTTATTTTGAGATGGTGGGAATACAGATCCCTCCACAAATGGACAGGTTGTGGATGCTGGGGCAGGTGAGTGGGTATTTGTGGTCTGCTCCTTCTTCCACCTTTCTGTGCTCTCAAAACATGATTTTAAGGTTCTCAAGGCTATCCCGAGTGCTACTCCCTTGGCGCAGTCATGCATCAGGGGAGTTGGTGAGAATATAAAGTGCCTCACTGAGGTATAAGCACGCTAAATAAATGAATAAGAATATGTTAGATGGAATATAATGTCGTAAGAGTCTGATGTTGTCCACGTAGATGAACAGAACAGGAAAGCAGAACATTTCTCAAATGGTGAGAGATTGGGAAATGTTGATATTCAAAGGACAGCAAGCAGTGAGGAAGAAATGGTGAAGCATGTTCAAGTGATCAACACTTGATTAGCACCTATGTGGCAAAGTAGAACTGTGTGGACACAACTCTGTGAGCTGGTCCTGAGCACAGAACATGCAGATAAAGATGTTTTAATAAACATTCTTTGACATGGTATAATCAATAAATTGCAGATACATTGATAACTGCAGAAGTGGTGGTTAAAGTGTTAAAGTGGTTATAGAATGACACCAGCAGAAAATTTGAAGAACATGAGGAAACAAGTATACACATGTAATGGAGCTAACTGATAGCCATGCAATTGGCAGTAAGGAACCAGGTTACGTCTGGGGGACGTGGAGGAATGTACAGAAAGGTGACTCACGAGACAACTGATGACAATAACTCCAGAGAACAACCTTTGCAAACGACTGTGAGTGAAGAACTCAGAGAAGCATTCAGTGCAGTGAACGTTCAAGCAGGCTTCAACCACATACCGGTGCCCAAGAAGAGTGTGGTAACTGTCTCACTGACTACTGCCCAGTGGCACTTACATACACAGTGATGAAGTGTCTTGAGAGGCTGGTGTTGAAGCAGGTCAGCTCCCGTCTGAGTGGCAACTCGGATCTGCTCCAATTTGCCTACCAAAGCAACAGGTCTACAGCAAATGCCATCTCATTGGCTCTTGACACAACCCTGGAACATCTGGACAGCAAAGGTGCATACATCAGGATGCTCATTATCGATTATAGCTCAACATTTAATACCATAATCCCTTCAAACTAATCAGTAAATTCCTTGCGCAAGTGGAGTGGCCATTGTTGGAGTGGATAGTATTAGAGTGGGGATTTTGAGGCTTTAGCTCTTGGAGGCTTTGGCAAGGAGAGGCTTGAGTGAGAGAAGGTGAAAAGATTTTTCTTCTCACAGTTTGTTTATAGGTTTTCTTTCTTTATATTGTGACAAGAATACACATAGATTAAGATGTAGCTGGCCTGAGCTGGCACCAGTGGAATCAGCAGTTGGTCTGCCACCTGTCTTCAGGAGAGAGAGCGAGATAAGGGAAACAATGGAGCAGCATTTGGAGATGTTAATGAAGGAAGGAGAGCTGTCAAGATCGGCTCCCCCTTTGAACCCTGAACTGTTTGAAGTGATGGACATGCGATAACCCAGCAGGGGGATAAAAAGGGACAGGTTCGCTAAGGCAGGACACACACGACACCCGAGGTAACAAGACCCTGGAAGTGGTGCGTCTCTCACAAGTCGGTGGAAAGTACCGGGCCATAGACGCACAGGGTGGAAAGGCACGATCGGCGGGAACCTGGTGTGTGTCCACCCTTGCCTGGGTGCCAGGTTCACTGCAGGGAAATGATCGTATCTGGAAACAGAGGGGTCACGGTCGGTGACCTCAGATGACATCACAAAAGACTCGCCCGAAAGCTGACTGCGAAGGTCTGTGTGGAAGCCTTGAATATTCATTCGTTTTGCTCTCTCTCTCCTTCCCCCACACTGTCCATCTCCCACAGCAGTGATTACTGCGAACTGAACTGAACTAAATTGAACTGAACTTTGCGTCACTTTGAAACTGGTCATTTACCCCTAGACAACGATAGAGCTTGATTGATCCTGTTATCTGAATTCTGTGTACATGTATGTTTATCATTGCTGAACTGTTGCATTCATTATCCTTTTGATTAGAGAACTGTGTTGCTTGTTTCTTCAATAAAACTTTCTTAGTTCTAGTAATCCAGACTCCAACTGAGTGATCCATTTCTGCTGGTTTGGCAACCCAGTTACGGGGTACGTAACAATATCTACTCAGAACAGTAGGAATGTCAGGCATGATAGTTGAATGCTACTCTTGTGGAATGTGGAAAAGTAGGGAGATCTCCAGTGTCCCTGATGACTACACCTGCAAGAAGTGCATCCAGTTGCAGCTTCTAACACTTCATGTTAAGGAGTTGGAGCTGGAAGTGGATGACCACTGGATCATTCGGGAGACAGAGGGGGTGATAGATAGGACATACAGAGAGGTAGTTACACCCAAGTTGCAGGACACAGGAGACTGGGTGACAGTCAGGAAGGGGAAAGGGTTTAAACAGCCCTCCTGTGGCCATCCCCCACAACAACATGTATACCACTTTGGATACTATTTGGGGAGGGGGGAAATGACCTAACAGAGGACAGTCACAGTGGTCAGGTCTCTGGCACTGAGTCTGCTTCTGTGACTGAAAAGGGAAGGGGAAGAAGAGGAAAGCTGAGGTCATAGGGCATTTGTGAGTTAGGGGAATAGAAAGGAGGTTCTGTGAACGAGAATGAGATTCCTGGATGGTATCTTGTCTCTCGGGTGCCAGGGTCCAGGACATCTTGGATTGAGTCCTTGGCATTCTTAGGTGGGCCGGTGAAAGGCCAGAGGTCATGGTCCATGTAGGTACCAATGACATAGGTAGAAAGAGTGATGAGTTTCTGGAAAGTTAGTTCAGGAAGTTAGGTGCTAAATGCAGGACCTTCAGGGCTGTGATGTCAGGATTGTTACCTGTGCCACATGTTAGGGAGGCTAGAAAGAGGAAGATTATACAGTTTAACATGTGGCTAAGGAGTTGGTGAAGGAGGAAGGGTATCAGATTTTTTGGATCATTGGGCTTTCTTCCAGGGAAGTGGGAGAAGGGACAGTTTGCATCTGAACCAGAGGGGAACTATTATTTTTGTTTGCTTGTACTACAGTGGCGGGGGGGGGGGGGGTTAAACTAAAATTGCAGAGGGATAAGAACCAGAGTGCCAGAAGAGATAGTAAACAGATTGTGGAGAGAGATATTGTTAAGACCTCCCACACAGTCAGGAATTCAAAAGGTTGAGCATGGTGCAACAAATGTCCTGATCTGCATATACTTAAATGTAAGAAGAAAGGCAGATGAGCTCAGGGCATGGGCCAACACATGGAATTATGATATTGTAGCCATTAGTAAGACCTGGTTACAGGAGAGGCAGCACTGACAGCTTAATATTCTGGGGTTCCATCGTTTTAGATGTGACAAGCCAAGAAGGATTAAAAGAGGAGGCACTACTAGCCAGGGAATATGTCACGGCTGTGCTCATTTAGGGCAGACTGGAGAACTTATCTAGAGAGGTGTTATGGGTGGAACTGCGGAATAAGAAAGGTATGACCATGTTAATGGGGCTATATTACAGACCACCCGACAGTCTGTGAGGTTTAGTGGAACAAATTTGTAGAGATCGTAGACTGCTGCAAGAAACATAAGGTTGTAAAATAGGTGATTTTAATTTTCCACATATTCACTGGGACTCCCATACTGTAAAAGGACAAGATGGGATAGAGTTTATCAAATGTGTTCAGGGAAGTTTCCTTAAATCAGTAAGTGGAAGTCCCAAATGAGACTGTGTGAAACTTGATCTGCTATTAGGGAATCAGACAGGGCAAGTGACAGAAGTTTGTGTAGGGGAATGCTTTGCATCTAATGATTGTTATGCCATTAGTTGCAAAGTACATACGGAAAAAGGTCCAGTCTGCGGGTTGACATTCTGAATTGGAGAAGGGCCAATTTTGATGGTATCAGAAAGATCTGGCAAGTGTAGATTGGGACAGGTTGTTTTCTGGCAAAGACGTACTTGCTAAGTTGGAGGACTTCAAAAGTGAAATTTTGAGAGTAGAAAAACTTGTATGTGCCTGTCAGAATAAAAGAAATATTGAGGCCCTGGTTAAGAAAAAAAAGGAGGTTCATAAAAGTTATTGGCAAGTACAGTACAAACAAATGAGGTACTTGAGGAGTATAAGAAATGCAAGAGAACACTTAAGAAAGAAATCAGAATGGCTAAAAGGCAGCACAAGATTGCCCTAGTAGACAAGGTGAAGAAGAATCCTAATGGATTCTACAGATACGTTGAGCAAAAGGATTGAAAGGAACACAACTGGTCCTCTGGAAGATCAGAACGGTAATCCATGCATGGAGCCAAAAGAGATGGGGGAGATCTTAAATGGATCTTTTACAACTGTGTTTCCTCAGGAGACAGACACAGAGCCTATAGAACTGAGGCAAAGGAGACCCTATACATAAACATAGAAAACCTACAACACAATACAGGCCCTTCCGCCCACAATCCTGTGCTGAACATGCACTTACTTAGAAATTACCTAAGGTTACCCATAACCTTCCATTTTTCTGAGCTTCACGTGCCTATCCAGGAGTCCTTTAAAAGACCCTATCATATCCGCCTCCACCACCGTCACTGGGAGCCCACTCCATGCACTCACTAAAAAACTTACCCCTGACATCTCCTCTGTACCTACTTCCAAGCACCTTAAAACTGTGCCCTCTCGTGTTAGCCATTTCAGCCCTGGGAAAAAGCCTCTGACTATCCGATCAATGCCTCTCATCATCTTATACACCTCTGTCAGGTCACCTCTTATCATCCACTGCTCCAGGGAGAAAAGGCCGAGTTCAATCAACCTTTTCTCACAAAGCATGCTCCACAATCCAGGCAACTTCCTTGTAAATCTCCTCTGTGCCCTTTCTATAGTTACCACATCCTTTCTGTAGTGAGGTGACCAGAACTGAGCACAGTACTCCAAGTGGGGCTTGACCAAGGCTCTACATAGCTGCAACATTACTTCTCAGCTCTTAAACTCAGTCCTGCGGTTGATAAAGGCCAATGCACTGTATGCCTTCTTAACCACAGAGCCAACCTGCGCAGTAGCTTTGAGTGTCCTATAGACTCAAAGATCCCTCCGATCCTCCACACTGCCAAGAGTCTTACCATTAATACTATATTCTGCCATTTTTGACCTATCAAAATGAACCACCTGACACTTATCTAAGTTGAACTCCATCTGCTACTTAGCCCAGTTTTGCATCCTATCTATGCCCCGCTGTAACCTCTGACAGCTCTCCACACTATCCACAACATCTCCAACCTTAGTGTCATCAGCAAATTTACTAACCCATCCCTCCACTTCCTCATCCAGGTCATTTATAAAAATCACAAAGAGTAGGGGTCCCAGAACAGATCCCTGAGGCACGCCAATAGTCACCGACCTCACTGCAGAATATGACCCATCTACAACCACTCTTTGCCTTCTGTGAGCAAGCCAATTCTGGATCCACAAAGCAGTGTCCCCTTGAATCCCATGCCTCCTTACTTTCTCAATAAGCCTTGCATGGGGTACCTTATCAAATGCCTTGCTGAAATCCATATACACTACATCTACTGCTCTATCTTCATCAATGTGTTCAGTCACATCCTCAAAAAATTCAATCAGGCTCGTAAGGCACGACCTGCCTTTGACAAAGCCATGCTGACTATTCCTAATCACATTACGTCTCTCCAAATGTTCATAAATCCTGCCTCTCAGGATCTTCTCCATCAACTTACCAACCACTGAAGTAAGACTCACTGGTCTATAATTTCCTGGGCTACTTCTACTCCCCCTTTTGAATAAGGGAACAGCATCTGCAACCCTCCAATCCTCCGGAACCTCTCCCATCCCCATTGATGATGCAAAGATCATTGTCAGAGGCTCAGCAATCTCCTCCCTCGCCTCTCACAGTAGCCTGGGGTACATCTCGTCTTGTCCTGGAAACTTACCCAACTTGATGCTTTCCAAAAGCTCCAGCACATCCTCTTTCTTAATACCTACATGCTCAAGCTTTTCAATCTGCTATAAGTCATCCCTACAACCGCCAAGATCCTTTTCCATAGTGAATACTGAAGCAAAGTACTCATTAAGTACCTCTGCATCTCCTCCAGTTCCATACACACTTTTCCACTGTCACACTTGATTGGTCCTATTCTCTCATGTCTTATCCTCTTGCTCTTCACATACTTGTAGAATGCCTTGGGGTTTTCCTTAATCCTGTCTGCCAAGGCCTTCTCATGGCCCCTTCTGGCTCTCCAAATTTCATCCTTAAGCTCCTTCCTGCTAGCCTTATAATCTCCTAGATCTCTATCATTACTTCATTTTTTGAAACTTTCATAAGCTTTTCTTTTCTTTTTGGCTAGATTTTCAACAGCCTTTGTACACCATGGTTCCTGTACCCCACCATCCTTTCCCTGTCTCATTGTAACGTAGCTATGCAGAACGCTACGCAAATATCCCCTGAACATTTGCCACATTTCTGCCGTACATTTCCCCGAGAACATCTGTTCCCTATTTATACTTCCAAGTTCCTGTCTGATAGCTTCATGTTTCTCCTTACTCCAATTAAACGCTTTCCTAACTTGTCTGTTCCTATCTCTTTCCAAAGCTATGGTAAAGGAGATAGAATTGAGATCACTATCTCCAAAATGCTCTCCCACTGAGAGACCTGACACCTGACCAGGTTCATTTCCCAATACCAGATCAAGTACAGGCTTATCTACATATTGTGTCAAGAAACCTTCCTGAACACACCTAACAAACTCTACCCCGTCTAAACTGCTCACTCGAGGGAGATGCCGAACAATATTTGGGAAATTAAAATCTCCCACCATGACAACCCTGTTATTATTACACCTTTCCAGAATCTGTCTCCCTATCTGCTCTTTGATGTCTCTGTTACTATTGAGTGGTTTATAAGAAAATACCCAGTAGAGTTATTGACCCCTTCCTGTTCCTAACTTCCACCCACAGAGACTCCATAGACAACCCTTCCATTTCTTGCTCCTTTTCTGCAGCCGTGACACTATCTCTGATCAGCAGTGCCACGCCCCCATCTCCTTTGCCTCCCTCCTTGTCTCTTCTGAAACATCTGAAGCCTGGCACTCTCAGTAACCATTCCTGCCCCTGAACCATCTAAGTCTCTGTAATGGCCACATCATAGCTCCAAGTACTGATCCCCTCTCTAAGCTCATTTGCTTTGTTCATGATGCTTCTTGCATTAAAATAGATACATCTCAAACCATTGGTCTGAGCGTATCCCTTCTCGAATACAGATTAGAGGAGGAGGAGGTGTCCTGAGCCTTATCAGGGTGGATAGGTCCCTAGGGCCTGACAAGGTATTCCCTCGGACCCTGCAGGAGGCAAGTGCAAAAATTTCTGGAGCCCAAGCAGAGATACTTAAATCATCCTTAGCGACAGGAGAGGTTCCAGAGGATTGGAAGATAGCTAATATTGTTCCTCTGTTTCAAAGTTCAAAGTACATTTATTATCAAAGTATGCACAAATTATACAACCTTGAGATTTATTTGGTTACAGGCAGCCATAAAAGAAGAAAACCAAAAAAAAAACTCAATTTAAAGAAGGACCAACACCCAAGGTGCAGAAAGAAAAGAAAATAAAGCAAGCATCCACATTCAGAATGAAATTGAGTGTATAAACCTGAAGCCCGGGGCAGCCGGAGGAGGACCATAGCCTCAGTCTCAGTTCATCACACCTCCTGGCAAATCACCACAAAGCTCTAACAATAAATCAGGAAACTATAGGCCGGTGAGCCTGACATCAATAGTGGGAAAGTACTGGGACCAGATATATGAGTATTTGGATAGACATGGACTGATTAGGGATAATCAGCATGGCTTCATGCATGCTAGGTCATGTCTAACCAATCTTGTAGAGTTTTGAAGAAGTTACCAGGAAAGTTGATGAAGGTGAGGCAGTGGATGTTGTCGACATGGACTTTAGCGAGGCATGTGATAAGATCCTGATTGGGAGGTTGGTCAAGAAGGTTCAGTCACTCGACATGCAAGATGAGGTAGCAAATTGGATTAGACATTGACTTTGTGGGAGAAGTCAGAGAGTGGTAGTAAATGGCTTCCTCTTTGACAAGAGGCCTGTGACAAGTGGAGTGATGCAGGGATGGGTGGTAGTCTGTTGCTGTTTGTCATTCATATCAATGACCTGGACAATAATGTGGTTAAATGGATCTGCACATTTGTGGATTACACCATAGTGGACTGTGAGGAAGACTATCAGAGCATGCAGTGGAATCCGGAAAAATAGTCCGACAAATGGAAGATGGAATTTAATGCAGAAAAGTGTGAGGTGTTGCACTTTGGTAGGACCAGCCAGGGTAGGTCTTACACAGTGAAATGCTGTATAAAAAAGCAATCTGAGAATACAGGTCCATAACTCAATGAAAGTGGTGTCACGGATAGATAGGGTCCTAAGGAGGAAAGCTGGCCGGTGAGCCTTTGGCCTTTAGAAATCAAAGTACTGAATACAGGAAATGAGATATTATGTTGAAGTTGTATAAGACCTTGGTGAGGCCCATTTTGGAGTATTGTGTGCAGATTTGGCCACCTACCGACAGGAAAGATGTAAACTTGGTTGAAGGAGTACAGGGAAAACTTGCGAGGGTGTTGCACGGACTGGAAGACCTGATGTAAGTAAAAATTGAACAGGTTAGAACTTTGTTTTCTAGAATGTAGAAAATTGAGGGGAGATTTGAGAGATATTATGAGGGATATAGATAGGATTTTTGAGTGGCACAACTTGAGGTCATGCGTTAAGGGTGAAAGGTGTAAAGTTTCTGAAGGGAAACTTCTTCACTCAGAGTAATGAGAATGTGGAAGGTGCTGCTAGCACAATTGTTGCATGAGAGCTCGATTCCAACATTTGAGAGAAGTTTGGATAGGTACATGGATAGCAGGGGTGTGGAGGGCTGTGGTCTCTGTGCAGGTTGATGGAAGTACGCACTCCCATCAAAGGGCCTGTTTCTGTGCTGTACTTTGACATGACTCTGTGTTCATTGTGTGCTTCAGTGAATTTGCAACAATAAGGGATGTTAATGCCATTGTCGAGTTTGGTGAAAACCAGTGAGTAGGCACAGCAAGTTAGGAGGCAAATATACAGGTCTTTATTGTGAAATGATTTGAGTACAGGAATCAAGAGGTCTTACCGCAATTATAAAAAGTCTTAATATGGACATACATTATATGAATATTGTGCATTGTATTGGAGTCCATATATAGAAAAGAATGTACTTGCCACAAAAGAAACAAAGTAAAAATTCACTGGAGTTGTTCCAAGGTTGGGGGGTTTGCCATATGAGGAGTGATCGAATAAACTAGGCCTGCATTCTCTAGAACTTAGAACAATGACAACATCACAAAATTCCCACAGGGCCTGACAGACTGAATGTAGGGAGTACATCTACCTTGCTGAGCAGGCTTGATCATGGTCTCAGAACAAAGGACAGGCTATTTAGGGTGAGGGGAAATTTCTTCATCTGGGGGTACTAAACCTTTGGAGTTCTCTTTTCTGTTTGAGGAACTCCCCTCATAACTTTGTCTTTCTTGATAACATAGGAATTCAGAATTGAGTATTGATGCTTGAATTGACTACAGCTAATTGCAACAACAAGGGGATTTCCTCACTCAGTACTGGAATCATCAAATTCATCCCCATATATTGCAAGTCATTAGGGAAATGGCTACACGAATGTGTCCTGCCCTTCATCAGACATACTCAGATCCAACCAAGCATTAGTCTAGCTGGATTCAGTTGTGGTTATGACTCATTTGCCTAATTAACCTGTTCTCATCAGCAAGGCAGGTGCTTATTTGGGTTATTCAGGTTGCACACTCATGTTAGAGGTAGATTTGGGGTTTGATGATGCTTGGGTTCCTCTTCGTCACTTTAAAGAACTGACCGGTAGTTTGGATATCTGATTCCCGCTCATTTTGTTCCTTCCTGGGATGAATAGGTACCTTGTCCATTAACACACATAAAAGCAAACATAATAACACACACCAGGCAGCATCTACTGAAAGAGGTAAAGTCGACGTTTTGGGCTGAGACCCCTTGTCAGTACCCTTGTCCATTAAATCTCTTTCATTTGCACATGAATCTGTTGGAAATCTACAAAGGGCTGAAGGTGATGGAATCTGATTAGGAGACAATGGTAGAACATGGAATAAAGAGAAGGAGGTGAGGAAGACTGATTGGAACAATAGAAAGAGTGTGTGGGGTGTGGCAGATGGAGTGGATGGAGGAGGGTTAAGTGGTCTGGGGTGATTATAGGAAGAACTGAGTAGAAGCAGTTAATAGAAATTGGAAAATTCAATGCAAACGCTGTCAGGTTGCAGGCTAACCAGACAGAATACCTGTATGACATCTATGAGTGATCCTTCTTGTTTCCTGTGTGATCATCAGTCATATAACTTTAGCTTGATCATCTAAGATCAATAGGAATATAGTAAATAGGTTTCTCATTACACTATTATTTTTCACCAGTGATTTGTATTTCATCAGTCAAGTAATTCAATTTTGCATCTGGTTGAAGGAAATAAAGACTATCAAATCTGGATGAAATTAATCCATTAGCCTGAAATAAGTCACTTTGTGTCTGAATCAATAAATACAGAATACAGTCTGTTAATGGTTACTGTTGAAGTCATAAGAGAAAATGAGAAAAAACTTTTTGACTGATTGCTGTCCATGACTTGCTGCTAAGTATAGAACTGGAGGAAGAACAGGAATGGGTTTTTGATCTGCACACAGCTGCCTGTCCAGGGAACGTACAAAACATTTAACATTCAGGTTCCTGGGCATCGTTATTTTGCAGGATCTCATGTGGAAAAACCATATCCCCTTCATTAACAAAAAAAAACTCCTTGCAGCTGTTGGTGAAATTCCATCTTCCCCAGAACATACTGGTGCAATTCTACACTGCCACCATAGAGAGCCTTCTCACATCAGCCATTACTGCATCAGCCTGTCTGGTTTGGTGCAGCATCCTCTTACAATAAATGGAAACTACAGTCAACTCTCAGGTCAGCAGAAAAGGTCTTTGGCTGTAGTCTACCATCACTGCAGGAATTGAGTGTGTCCAGGACAAAGAAGCTGGCAGGAAAGAGCATTGTGAGCACTTGCCACCCAGCTTTTTAATAATACTGTTCAAATTGTAAATACATGCTGGTATATGTGCATTTATGGCCGGCTGGTGGTGTATTGGCATCAGTGCCGGACTTTGGAGCAAGGGGTCCAGAGTTCGAATCTAGCTGGCTCCCTTGCACGCTTTCCATCCGTGCTGGGTTGAGCGTCGAGCTAGCAACCTGGTCTTGTGAAAACAAGAAAACCTGCTAAAAACACACCGACATGACGGCGTCCCAATGACTCCACTCGGGGTTAAGGGCTTTCTTCTTCTTCTTCATATATGCATTTATGCAGTTTTTATTCCGTATATGTACTTTAACTTTATTTTTCATATCATTCTCTATGCATTATAATTGTTGAATGTTATTTTTGTTGCAAGTCACGCCAACACACCACAGCAAATTCCTAATACTATGTAAATATATATGGCAAATGAAGTTGATCCTTGATCTAAGAGTAAGCTTCTATCATCATGAAAAGACTCAGTTGGTATCACCTTGTATGATTTCGTATTACTCCACACAGCTTAAGAATTTCCCAGGTCATCTACCAATGTCTGTGTGTCATTTGTTTTACCTCGAGGTGATGGGATGAAGAGAACGGGCAAGAGATGTTGGGGTCAATGAATGGACTCACCACTCCTGGATTAATAAACATAAAGGAAATTATCTTTAACTGGTCCAGAACGCCGCAGCCAGGCTCCTGACAGGTACCCGGAAGAGGGACCATATTACTTCTATCCTGGCCTCTCTCCACTGGCTACCAGTACGGTTTAGAACTGATTTTAAGGTTCTCCTGTTTGTTTATAAAGCCCTAAATGGGCTGGCCCCCTCCTGTATCGCAGACCTTCTAACCTCTTATTCTACTTCCAGGTCCCTCATGTCGGCTGACTTGGGGCTCCTGGCTGTCCCGCGATCTAAATTTAATTCAGGGGTGACCGCGCCTTTGCTGTTGCAGCCCCTAGATTGTGGAACAGCATTCCCCTCCCTTTCAAATCTGCCCCCTCCATTGACTCTTTTAAGTCCAGGCTCAAAACTTCCCCTTATTCACTAGCGTTTGAATCTTCCTGAGGTGGCTGATTTTTGGCTTGTGCCTAGGATCATGTGTGGTTTATTTTGTGCCTATAAGCTGTGTGCCTTGTTTATATCTGTGTTTCTTGTATTTGTGATTTTAGCTACCTGTTATGGTTTGTACAGCACTTGGTCAACATGAGTTGTTTTTAAATGTGCTTTATAAATAAATTTGACTTTACTTGACTTGACTTTAATCCTAAGCACGCATAATCAATGCCAGCCACATGCCATGGTTTGTGATTTCATTGATAAACCATTGTTCCATAAGTCTTGGATATCCTGGAGAAGAGTAACAAATGAAATCCCATGGAAAAATGACAATAAGAGATTCTGAAGTCAGACTAATTTAAAATTAATAAGAATTTCCAAGAGGAATTAATATTTAATGACAAGAAAGTTAATTTCTACGATGAAAATGTGAATGATTTGCAGAGAAGAATCTATTCTAATTATAACACATAAAATACAGAACACCAGGTTAAGCAGAGACAAAGTCAAGAGATTTCAAAGATAATTTAAAATGCTAATCCAAAACAGAACAAATGGATCCATTTCCATTTATTATCAGAGAATATATACAGTATACAGGTTTCCCCCGCTATCCGAAAGTAGAGCGTTCCTATGAAACCTTTTGTAAGCCAAAATGGCGTAAAGCGAAGAAGCAATTACCATTAATTTATATGGGAAAAATATTTGAGTGTTCCCAGACCCGAAAAATAACCTACCAAATCATACCAAATAACACATAAAACCTAAAATAACACTAACATATAGTAAAAGCAGGAATGATATGATAAATACACAGCCTATATAAAGTAGAAATAATGTATGTACAGTGTAGTTTCACTTACCAGAATCGGGAAGACAGCGAGCACACTGGAAGGTTCACTTATTTTTCTATCATACAGTTCTTTGTAAGTACTCAAAACATCCTGCAAACCTGCCCTAAACCGACATGCCCTTTCAAAATTAAAGTCATACTTTTCTGCAATCATTGCAGCCCTGTCAATCGTAGTGAAAATCTCACGCAGTTCAAAGCTATCGCTGCTCAGGGTGTGCGCCGCCTTTATAACAGCTTGCTGCAAAACAAACGCTGAACACTATTTTCACTTTTCGCCTTTTTTCATAAAGGCGAAAACCCTCTTGAGACGTCGAGGAGAATATGAAAGGCGAGGGAGATTTCAGCATTGACTGCCTTCCTTTTGATCGCTGCTGGAGTAGGAATCTGTGAGTGCCCTATCACTGTGTGGCTTACTGTGGCAGACGGGTAGGCCTCTGCGCTCATGTGGTCGATGAATGTCGGTGATATTGGAGGATGGTATCCTGGTTCTGCGTTTATGGAATGTGGACTTTTTCAGACTTATGGTTTCTATATTCTGTGTTTTTTTTTAAATCACCAGTTCCTTTTCCACTTTGTTGTACGAGGGGAGGGTGTTTGGAGGTTGAGGTTTTGCTCTTAGTCTTTTTGTGTGGGGTCAGGGTGTTTTTTGAGTCGATGTTCCTGCTCCATTTTGCGCAGGGGGTGGAGGGTTTTGGGAGTTGATGATCAGGATGCCATTCTTTAAGGTACAGGAGAGGAGTGGGTTTGATGTTCCTCTCTGAGTGACTTTCATGTTCTTTCTTTGTTTCGTGGGTATCTGGAGAAGACAAATTTCAGACCTGTAAATGGATACGTGCTTTGATAACAATTGAACCTTTGACAAGGTTGCACAATTGAGGGAAGGGAAGTGGCTGGTTATTATAGAAATGGTTACTAAGTACTTAAACTTTCCATCTAGCTTCCAATAAATGGCCACGCAGAATGTACCTTATGGACTGAATTCCGGATATTATGACAGGATGAAGACTTGTTTACATTCATGCAGAAGGAAGTAAATTATTAATGTTCATATCTTTACACAGAGCTCCATGCCCGGATAAATATGATAGAGATACAAATAATAATTAAGACGAACACAGAGAAGGAATGATTCACTTGCAGCTGACACAATATGAGCTGTTACCATGTTAGTTCATCCCGTGATAACTAATAAAAGGGGAAGTCTCTCAGACAAACAACGGTAGAATACTTTTATTGGGAGTAGGCAAGTACAAATATAAATTGAAGGAGGATTTAGTGGTTGCATTTCTTTAAGGTCCTTCGGCTGCATAACAAGGCTATTGTGAAAGATGATTAGCACACAAAATGAGCACAATGATACATAACAACACACACAAAATGCTGGAGGAACTCAGCAGGTCAGCCAGCATCTATGGAAAAAAGTACAGTCGATGTTTTGGTGCTGAGACCCTTCAGCAGAACTGGAGAAAAAAAGGTGAGGAGTAGATTTTTTTTCCTCCAGTCCTGCCGAAGGATCTCGGCCCAAAACATCGACTGCACTTTTTTTCCCCCATAGATGCTGCCTGGCCTGCTCAGTTCCTCCAGCATCTTGTGTGCATTCCTTGGATTTCCAGCACCTGCAGATTTTCTCTTGTTTGTGACAATGATGCACAATATTGTATATTTGTTTGATGTTATGGAAGGGTCGGTTTGGCAACATCTTGAAAGCTAGGTTCCATTTTGATCTCATCACATATCGGTTTGTTACCACAACCAAGGGCTTGAAAGGGTTTCCGGAAGGACTACTTAATTCGCATCCAGGTTAAGAGTCAATGTTTGTTCAGGCACCAAAAAGAGTAAGAGCCTCAGAAGTTCTGCCTTAGAGCACAAAGATTAAGTGGGTTAATGAAAAATTAGCACTGAGAATGGAAACTCATTGTGTTGGTAACAAAGTTCACAACCCTCTTTAACCAAGAATTCACGTGTGTTATACACTGACAACTGGGAGCCTGCCAATTATGTGTGGTGGTATCCAGTTGTGATATGCTCATCAGGATGACACTGCTGCAAACTTAATTTGCTCATGCGTGACATAGGAATGCGTGGCTTATTCACACACAGCACTGAGCTTTCGCTGTGAATGTCGTGTGAACGTGAAATGCAGCAGTGAGAACTGGAGGAAGCTGGTTACCTGACCCAAGCTTTGTCAGGAATTGAGTCAACACCCTGAGTCTATGTCTGGGTACAGGTTCAAAACCTTAGTGCTCAGGTTCACATCAGGCCATTCTATTTTCTAAGGCACATTACTGCATTGTACGATAGGGTCAATTACTTGTTAATAGCCACGAGAACATAGAGAGTACAGTAAGCTTCCCATTTCTTAACATATGGATTCACAGAACACCTTATGTAAACAGATGACTATTTCAGTCTCAGATTTATGCAACCTTCTTCCATTTTCATTTTTGTGTATGACGACTGGTGTTGCCCAGCAAGTATTTCGAGGCAAGATAATGCTTGTTGACATGCTTGAACACACAGTTCCAAGTTCACTAATTAAAGTGGTACAGAAAATGTGAAGTAAAACATTACACCTGATCTGCACTGAAATCAGAATCAAGTTTATTATCGCTGATGTATGTTGTGAAATTTGTTTTGCAGCTGTACAATTCATAAAAATTACTATAAATTACAACAAGAATATATTAAAAATAAATAAAATAGTGCAAAGGCAGAACAAAATAGTTGCAACATACACAAAATGTGGGAAGAACTCAGTAGGCCAGGCAGCATCTATGGAACAAAGTGCAATTGACATTTCCGGCCAAGTCCTAATGAAGGGTCTTGGCCCGAAACGTTGACCGCACTCTTTTCCATAGATGCTGCCTGGTCTGCTGAGTTCTTCCAGTAATTTGTGTATGCTGCCAGAGAGTGATGAACTCAGTCCATTACCTCACGGGTACATCTCTCCCTACCATCAGTAGTTTCTACCACAGGTACTGTCTCAAAGTCAACATCCATCAAAGACCCCCACAATCTGGGGTATACTTCATGATGGATGCCATCTTCTTGAGGCGTCAGCTTTTGAAAGTGTCCTCAACAATGCCCATGATGGCGCTGGCTGAGTTTATAACTCTCTGTAGCGTTTTCCGATCTTGTGCACTGGCACCTACATACCAGAGAGTGATGCAATCAGTCAGAAAGCTCTCCGTGGTACATCTGTAAAAAGTTGCTAGTGGCTTTGGCGACATAACAAATTTCTGGCTAACATTTAAAATGTATTTCTAAAATCACTATACTGAAAGGTATTATATTCCAAATGAATGTGCAGTCTGATAAGATGGCAGAGAATAATTCAAAGAAGGTTTTGAGAATATCACACACAAAATGCGGGAAGAACGCAACAGATCAAACAGAATCTATGGAGAGCCATAAAGAGTCGATGTTGCAGGCTGAGACCCTTCATCGGGACCTAATGAAGAGGCTCGGTCCGAGATGTCAATTCTTTATTCCTCTCCAAAGATGCTGCCTGACCTGCTGAGTTCCTCCAGTATTTTGTGTGTGTTAGTCTGGATTTCCAGTATCTGTAGAACTTCTTGTGTTAGAGTATTATGTCATTAGTATTCAGCAATCTATATGGTGAACTGGATACCACAGTGTAAGAAGGATGTTGTTGCACTGGACAGAGTACAGAGGAGATTCACCAGGCTGTTACCACAAATGGAGGATTTCAGTTATGGAAAAATAACCGGACAGGTTGGGCTTGCTTTGTCTGGAGAGGAAGAATCTGAGGAGTGACTGTAATCGAAGATTATCTATGTTTTGGAAAGGATAGGTAGTTAAAATCTTACTCCCATGCTACATTATAAAACTGAGTGTCATTTCAGGTGAAAATGGGGACAAGTTTCTCGTGAGAAAAATGGTTGGTATTTGGAATTTACTGCCAGAGGAGGAGGTGGTATCAGGTACAATTACCAAGTTTTAGAGGTATTTCATCAGATATAGCCAAGGAAAGTTTGTTAATTGTAGAGTCCATCCTGTTGGACACATTGCCTTGGGCCTCATGACAATAAATTATGCAGCAGTCGAACTTTGCAAGAAAATGCTCTTAACCTTATTGAATGAATATTTCGGCTGGATAAACTTTTCACAGGGAACATAAGAAACAGAAGCAAAAATTGGACAATGAGCTCCTCAAGGCTGCAATGCATTTTACCAGACCAATCTTGGCCTCAGCATCCCTTTCCCATGGTCTCTGAAAACAATCCTGAGAGTAATAACAAACAGGAGAAAATCTGCAGATGCTGGAAATCCAAGCAATACACACTAACACACACCAACACACATTGCTGGAGGAACTCAGCAGGCCAGGCAGCATCTATGGAAAAAAGTACCGTCGACGTTTCGGGCCAAGTCCTGATGAAGGGTTTCGGTTCGAAACGTCGACTATACTCTTTTCCATAGATGCTGCCTGACCTGCTGAGTTCCTCCACCATTATGTGTGTGTTGCCAGAGAGCAATAAACTCAGCCCAATACCTCACGGGTACATCTCTCCCTACTATCAGCAGTTTCTACCAGAGGTACTGTCTCAAGAAGGTCATATCCATCAAAGACCCCCATCACACGGTGTATACTATTTTCTCCTGGCTGTCATCAGGCAAGAGGTACAGAAGCCTGAAGTAACATGCTACTTTCCTTCAATCATTTGGTTCTTGAAACAGCGAGCTGTTGGTCTAACGTTGTCTGCCATTCATTCTTTGGGTTTTTTTTTCCTGTTTTGTGGATGTCTGTGAAGAGTAAGGATTTCAGGTTGCATACTGTATACATTCTCTGTATGTTATACTGAACCACTGAACTAACCAGCACAACTCTAATCACTAAAATTTAGCAACACTATGACCATTTTGATCACTTAGCACTAAAATTGACTTCTTTTTGCTTTTGTACTAACTGTGTTCTTTCTTATAAAAGTTGAGTTTATGCTTAATTTGACACTCACAACACACTGGAGGAACTCAGCAGGTCGGGCAGCATCCATGGAAACGATCAGTCAATGTTCCGGCCCGAAACATTGACTGATCATTTCCACAGATGCTGCCCAACCTGCTGAGTTCCTCCAGTGTGTTGTGAGTGCTGCTTTGACCCCAGCAACTGCAGAGTATTTTGTATTTATGTTTAATTTGAGCTTTACACTAAATATATGCAAGACAAAAATCTGCTAACTGCAGCCCCACCCGCCACCACCTCTGCCCTCTGACCATCAAGATCAATGCGAGATCCTAGAGAGTGTGTGGTACTTCCCATAACTTGGGAGGCATCTCCTGGTGAAGGCAGGCCTTGACAACAAAATTCACCACAAATGTTAACACATAGCCTTTGGCTGATTGGGGAAAAAAAAACTGAAGATCATGACCTCAAACCAACACAAAACATGGCCAATGCTGCCTGACCTGCTAAGTTCCTCCAGCACATTGTGTGTGTTCCTCAAGATTTCCTGCATCTGCAGAATCTCTTGAATGGCGGTGATCCAGGTCTCTTATATACTTCTGAGACCTGGTAAGCCTACAGACAGGATCTCAGGGTACCAAGGGAAAAAAAAAACACAAATGCTGTGTCTGTAAAATCCTGCAGAGGATTACTGGAAGTGTAAGTAAACTAATATCAGTGTTCTCTCCTGTGCCAATCTCTCTTGTACTGAGGTCTCGTTACAGTCAGTCAATTTGGTATGCGAATAACATGGCCTTGTGACATCAGACTTATGAGACTGCATAACTATTTGAACTGTATTCATGGGAAGAGATTACCCAGTGGATGTAGGAGAAGATTCAAGGATGCTGTTGAGGTTTCCTTGAAGAAGCATCCACTGACTGTTCTTTGAAACTTTAACCCTTAAACAATTGAAGCAGAGAAGGACCGTTTGGTATAGTATTGAGAACCTTGATGGCAAGCGTCAGGAGCGCATGGAGACCTTATGTAAGAATGAAAGGAGCGCACATTCTCACTAACAAACCAACCGCCTCCCCACTTGCGGAGAAGTCCACAGTTCCAACATTGGCTTTGTCAGCCACCACAGAGCCTACTAAATAGCAACTGAAGAGCATTATTGAAAAGATGGTCATCCTTACTTAAAACAGATCAAAAGAGGCTGCAGGGGGTTGTTGGTTCAGCCAGTACCACCATGAGCACAGCCCTTCCCACCATAGAAGCCATCATCAAAAGGTGGAGCCTCAAAAGCTGACATCCATTATTAAGGATGCTCACCATCTGGGACATGCCCTCTTCTCATTGCCACCACCAGGGAGGAGGTACAGGAGACATAGAAACATAGAAAATAGGTGCAGGAGTAGCCATTCGACCCTTTGAGCCTGCATCACCATTCAGTATGATCATGGCTGATCATTCAACTCAGAACCCTGTACCAGCCTTCCCTCCATACCCCCTGATCCCTTTAGCAACAAGGGCCATATCTAACTCCCTCTTAAATATAGCCAATGAACTGGCCTCAACTATTTCCTGTGGCAGAGAATTCCACAGATTCACCACTCTCTGTGTGAAGAAGTTTTTCCTCATCTCGGTCCTAAAAGGCTTCCCCTTTATCCTCAAACTGTGACCCCTCGTTCTGGACTTCCCCAACATCGGGAACAATTTTCCTGCATCTAGCCTGTCCAATCCCTTTAGAATTTTATATGTTTCAATAAGATCCCCCCTCAATCTTCTAAATTCCAGTGAGTATAAGCCTAGTCGATCCAGTCTTTCATCATATGAAAGTCCTGCCATCCCAGGAATCAACCTGATGAACCTTCTTTGTACTCCCTATGGCAAGAATGTCTTTCCTCAGATTAAGGGACTAAAGCTGCACACAATACTCCAGGTGTGGTCTCACCAAGGCCTTGTACAACTGCAGTAGAACGTCCCTGCTCCTGTACTCGAATCCTCTTGCTATAAATGCCAGCATACCATTCGCCTTTTTCACCGCCTGCTGTACCTGCACGCTCACTTTCACTGACTGGTGTATAATGACACCCAGGTCTCTGAAGGTCTCGGCCTGAAACGTCGACTGCGCCTCTTCCTATAGATGCTGCCTGGCCTGCTGCGTTCACCAGCAACTTTGATGTATGTTGCTTGAATTTCCAGCATCTGCAGAATTCCTGTTGTTTACACTCAATGCTTTAGCTTCTTCCCCTCGTCATCAGATTTCTGAACGATCTATGCACCCAGGAACATAAATACATTTTTTTTAGCACCATTTATTTATTAATGTTTTAATGTCTTGCAATGTAGAAATTTCACAATCTAGGTCAGTAATAATAAACCATATTCCGAAAAGCAGACTTATTTTGGATAATGACAAATCAAGATACTTAATGAACAACAGTTTCACTAATTTACTACATTATATAAAAGCACGTATAAGTAATGTTAATTTTATTTTGGTGTATTTGTCGCTTCCTAAATTTGCCCTCAGATCAATATTGATGGATTTTTAAAATTTGCATTTTAACGACATGCACAGTTACTGGGTTATTTTTAAGTGCCTAGGTTTCAGTTGATTTTACCTTTACTTAATGTATCTACACAGGATGACTCACATCTGAAGCATAATTTTACGTTTCCAGCGCCACACAGAGGAGCTCGATGTGACACCCAGAGACGCGCATGCTCAGCCCTGTCGACGTCATTTATATCGGGAGGGGGAAAGGCAAGAACGCTCAGTTGCCATGGTTGCAAACTCTTTCATCTCAGTTGTCATGGGTACCCCACCCGACGCAGTTGCCATAGTTACAGCTTCACTTGACGCATGCGCCTTTGAAAAAAAATCTCGACCATACCAAGATGGCAGCCAGCTGGTAACTAAGGGTGCCGCTTTGGCGCCATAGTAACGTCGGCCGTGGCTGGTACTATGAAGCCGAGTAAGGTAAAAAGGAGAGCAGTCAATAGGTAGAAACCAGCGAATCTGAGCGGCGAGTTTTGCAGCTGCAGTGAGTGTCGGGTGGAGGGAGAGTCGCTGCCGGGGAGCAGGCCGGAGCTATATTTGGTTGGCGGCCTGATTTCAATCCTTCCTGCCCGAATAAAAGCTTAGCAGCTGCCGCCCCGTTTCATCTCTGTCTGCAATCTTTTTCCTTGAATACATGCCCAGCAGTTGCTATCTTGTTCCGTCTCTTTGTCAGCAATGGAGTTTTCCTAAACCCAGTTATTTTGAAAGAGTTTTGATTCACGATTTCTCGCAGTCCCGCTGAGTGAATGCATCCACAGGGATTAATAACCGGTCTCTTAACTAATCGAAAAGACATAACAATCTGCTGGAGGATCTCAGCGAATCCGAGCGGCATCTGTATGGAAGGTTTTCACCAGAAATGTCAACATATTCCTCATCCACCCGCTGAGTTCCTCCAGCAGGTTGTTTGTTCCAGGTTACCTGAAAGTATGTCTGAACCTTCAGATGAATCTCTGTGGACTCTGTATGATGTAAACAGTTAATGATTTCTGATTCCGAAACTGATCAAGGATCTGATCGATTATATTTCAGATGTTGTAAAGCGGAAAATAATGTGAAATTTTGAATGGAAATAATCTGTAGCTCAGATGGTATCTGTGGATCAAAGAAAACAAGATGTTCATCTTCTTTAAAACTGGTTATTTTTCATTGCTTATGTGAAGTTCTCAAATTTGGTGCTGAACATTGATCTGCAATGCACCAAGTCAAAAGAGGTCTGTGTGTGTGAGCGGGTGAACAGCGGAAGCTGCAGGGCATGCAATGTTGCTGCCAGAATGTGTAGGGACTCTTGCATATTTCCCCCAACACATGTTGGTTGTTGATGCAACTGGTGCATTTCGGTATGTTTCAATGTGCATGTGATTAAATAAATCTGAATCTATCAGTTAATAACCAACTAGAAAAGAAGATGCATGATGATGCAAATGGTTTAAGTCAGCAATTGAAGGTCTTCTCAAAGTTCAGAGTAAATGTATTATCCAGGTACATAAATGTCACCCTGAGATTCATTTTCTTGTGGGCATTATCAATAAATCCACTAACCATAATTGAATTAGCGAAATACTGCACCAAAAGGGTAGACAAATGGTGTACAAAAGACAAAAAATTGCAAATACAAAAAGAAAGAAAAAGAAATAATAATTATATGTAATGAGCAATAAATATCAAGAACATGAGATGAGGAGTCCTTATGGGAACAGTTTAGCTGGTGCAAGTGAAGCACCCTTTGGTTCAAGAGGTATCATAGCTATTTCCTGAACATGGTGGTGTGAGTCCTGAGGTTTTTGTACCTTCTTCCTGATGTCAGCAGTGAGAAGAGAGCATGACCTTAGTGGTGGAGGTCCCTGATGATGGATGCTGCTTTCCTATGACAGCACTCCATGGATTTTGCTCAATGCTGGGGAGGACTTTATGGACTGGTATACATTCACTACTTTTTGTAGGATTTTCTGTTCAAGGGCATTAGTGTTCCCATACCAGTCAATATACTGTCCACCAAACATCTATAGAAGTTTGTCAAGGTTTTAGATGTCATGCCAAATCTTTGCAAATTTCTAAGGAAGTAAAGGCCTTTCTTACTATCTTATACATCGGCAACTTTTGAAAATGGAATGTTTGATTTTGCAATACTTGGAAATGGGTGAGTTGGTGAGTTTCTTTAAAAAGGTAAACAGAAGTGGAGATTCAAATTTTTAAATATTCAGGATCAAAAATTAAGGCAGTCTTGCAGGTAGATGTATAGTGTAGTGTATAAGATATGTTTATGCAGACGTACAAATAAATGATTTGCCACAGTGAAAACTAAGTAAATGGTATTATTAAACATTAACCAAATGTTAGGTAATATTCTTGCTGTAGTTACCACATGCAGAGCCAAGAATTCCAATTGCCAAATGCATTCTGGTGGCTCGATCCTCTGCTTAGCCTAGGAAGCACTGTTTGATTGTGTTGACTTAGCAATAAGAAAATGTAGCATCTATCTTCTGTGAATGGAGTGGTTTGCAACTCATTCTCTAACGTAACAGAATACTTGTGGAATGTGGCAACAGACACTCTCTCCTGTATATATTTCCTTTACACATCAGCTTATTTATGCAGTAAAACATCCAGGAGCATTTGCAAATTGGAAGTTAAGCTAAGGCAGTGGAGGAGATGCTGTGGATTTAATGAAAGGATCATCTGGGAGGAGGATTAAACAGCAGAGGAACTTGTAGAAAGATTTCAGGAGATAACAAGTTCAAGATTTTGTTGGCAATGGAAGGAAAGGAGGAAATAAATGGGCGAAGGGTAAGAAGTTAAAAATGCTAATTCTGCACATGCTGCTTACGTTCTGATATGAGGGAAATGCAACATTTGTGAGAGGATAAAGATATGGTGTAATTTACTATATATGGTATGTGGTTAATATAGTAAATTGGTCTAATCTTTAAAAAGTTTTAAAGGAAAATGCAAAACTTTTAAACTTGTGGCTTTGTCAACTCGATGTAATGGCAATTGCTCTGGGGGTGGGAGATGGATAGCAGGATGTTGAATGAATTGATGTCTACAATGGATGCTTGATGGAATGGCTGAACATTGAAATATTTGAGCCAAGGAATGACAGTGGTGGGGTGATTGAATGGCTAAGGCAGGTGACTGATTGGAAAATGCAATAAAACTCTGTCACTCCATCACACTTGAGGTTTTGGTGGTACTGGATGAGCAGATGTTTTCCCATTTGTATTCCAATATACTTTTAATAGTCTTTTCTTAGATGTTACACAGTAAAATAATATTTTTTTCCCAGTGAATGAGTAAATTTAAAGAGAGTATGTCCAACAGAACCAGGTAAATGGAACACAGGAACTGGGGCTCTGGTGAATTGAAGGGAGTATGGGAACTGAGGTCTTGATGAGTGGACTGAGAGTGCGTGATATCCTGTGTATCATTCATTAGAAAATTCATTTGGTGTAGTTTTCCTTTTTGGAATTTGTGGGTTTCATTGTCTCAGACTTATTCAATTTTACTTTTATTTTAGGGGAAAACCAAAGAAGATACCTGGAAAACAGAAGAATTGCTGAAGCACATTAAAGTAATTTATTTTATTTACAAAATATACAGCATAGAACAATATCAGAAGTAGAAATAGTTGAATTTTAGCCATTTTCATGTTGGGTGATTTAGGGTCCATATTTGGAAGAGATTTCTGTAGAAACTTAAGTATGTTGCTATCTGTATGTAGGCCTCCACTTTTTGAAGCTGATGTCAGATTAAGTGAAATTGTAATATCCCGTTGCACAGTCTCAAGCTGTCAATATGTTAGAAAGACAAATACAATCTTTAGTTACACTTTAAGCATTTTACAGAAGGCTATATAAGGACTGTAAGTTAAGGTTGAAGATGAAATACAGTTAACATTTTTTAGAAGACATCTTTAAATTCCATTATTTCAAAATACTCATCCCAGTACAGTATTAGAATTGAAAATACACTTGGATTAAGATGTTAACTGTCCTGTGCTATCACCAGTGGGGTCATCAGTTGATCTGCCACCTGTCTTCAGGAGTTTCGGCCCGCTTATGATCAAGACTCCCTCGAGGTGGTGGGTCAGCAGTGCTAAAGCACCACCTCCCACTGGTGAGCTTAAAAACTTGGCATCTGCCTCTATCAGAGTTGTTGGTCGCTTCCATCCAACAGATAGTCTACTCTTCAGGTGTCTATGCAACTACTGAAGGGTTTGCAAAAAATGGATACACTGTCCAACTATCTGCCCCTCTGGACGTACTTGGTCCACACCCATGCTGATCCTGTCTCTGCTGCCTCAGCTACAGCCCTGCTGGTTGACTTGATCTCTCTTCTAGTGAAGCCAAGGTCACGCAGCCACTTCTGGAAAGTGAACGCAATAAAGCCACGGCAACCTACTTCGAATGGACAGGATGAGATCTTCCATTCTCTGTCTCTGCACTCTGATCTTAATTCTGCATACTTGGTTAACTTGCACTCATGGGCTTCATCGATGTTGCCTTCCCAGGGGACTGTGAGTTCACCAATAACCACTTCTCTGCTGGTGTCAGACCATACGATTATATCTGGATGCAATGTGGTGAAAGCTATTTGCTCCGGGAAACTGCCTTTCCCATCCAGTGAATAAATATTACTTTTATTTTGGATGATGATGTCCATTGAGCAGTACAGCATTTAAAACTCATTAGACCTCATGGAACACTGTGTAACATATTCAGGATATTTCACAAGTGGCCCAAGTCCATGTTAATTTATATGATTTCACTAAGAGAGGAACACAAGATCTGCTAAATGATGAGAAGTGCACAGTTGTTTCTGAAGCTGCTATCAATCTAACTGTTGTTGTTAAGCCCATCACTGCTATTGGGACATAGGCTGCTGACAGCAGTTCGCCACAGTCCTCTGTCCTGGGCCAGTCTGTCAAGTTATTCCCATTAAAGATCCAGGCATGAGGTCTTTGGAGCTAGGTTTCTGTAGCTTTAAGTTTTTACAAGAGGGGCTTGCTCGCTCTTTTTCAGCTGGGCTTGGAACATCCATGGTGGAGTTACTGTAACTATGTGATAGTAATGAATATCTGTGGAAATCTTTCATTTTCTGTAGACTGATAAGATATGTGTAAGTTGAAAGTAATGAAAAATTAAGGGATAAAAGATTCCAATCATATGTGAGTACAATTTGAGATTTTGGTATTTTGTTGTTATATTTGTTTCAATTTTATGTTTACAATTGGGATTTTATTTTGCATTAATGTTCCATTCAGGCTGTGGTTCTCTGGTTACTTAATGCTCATGGTGAATGTTGATTGAAAGTTGTGACCTAACATCCTGGACAATATTTATCGCTTATCCAGCAAAGCTGAACATAACTGGGCAAGACTGTGCTTTACTGTACTGCTCCTTGCACTTCATCTGCTGTGTAACTCCCTTATGTTTACAGCACGTTCCAATTGAAACACAGGTCTTCCTGCTAGGCTTTTTGATGAAATAGAATGATCTGCTTGTGGCATCTGGGTTCCAGGTAGTTTGCTGAAGATTTATTCAACTGTTTCTAAATAATGAAAGACCTTTAAAACCAACTGAAATGGATTTAATTAATAAACACAACTAATGCTGGAATATCATATATTTACTTCAAACATCTAAGTTATAGAAATTAATTTTAAAAGTTGTTGATCAGTAGAATGAAAGTTTAAAAAATGACCAACACTTGCAACTTCTCATTCTCATTTGGCAACCGGAACAAGGAGATGGCTGTTCTTGGCTAAATGCTAAGGGGCTGGCCATGAGCACCTCTGGTGTAATAGCTCCACAGAATTGAGCTCCAGTGCTTCAGTGAAAGTTCAGATGCTTTGGCATCATTTAGCAGGCTCCTAAGTTCCACCTAATGGTAGGAAGGTGTGGATAGCAAACGTGCTGTGACCAATTCCGCTTCTCCACGGAACCACTGCTGGTCATCAGCATGATTCGTAATTCTCAAGTTCCTTTCAGTGGAAACCATCGTGTGCACAGGCGTCAGTTATTGGGATGTGGAAGATGTGTTATACAATGTTTTTATTAATTTCGACTGACATTTAGTTTTTCAGTCAATTGTGAATTCAGAGTAGAGTTTGCTTTTGATTATTTGACTATTCACTTATGCAATATGTATAAAATTAATAGAAAATGCAGCCTGCCTTCACAAGCCTTTTCATTTATAATTTTGACTTTTAATTTCTCTTTTCAGGCTGCCCAAGGAGATCATCTGGATGATGGTGATAAAAAGACCAGAGCAAAGAGAAGGCATCAGGAGGAGGAGCTGGAGGAGCGTCGACATCGGGATAGGGACCGAGATAGGCAAAAGGACCGCCATAATGGCAAAGTGCGAAGCAAAGAAAAAGAGAGTGATGGGGACCAACATAAAGACCTGGAACATGAAAAAGTACGCAAAAGAGTTAATGATGAGGAACGAGATAAAGACAGGAGAAGGAAAAAAGAAAAGGAAAGTGAGAAACATAAAGACAGGGATAGAGACGCTTGTCAAGAAGGAGAGAAACATTCAGGGCGCAGAGTCCGTGATGAGGGTAAGGAATGGGATCTTAATAGAGAGAGATCTACAAAGCGGGGACATGAACCTGAGAGGCACAGAGATAAAGAAAGAGATCGGAGAAAAGAACAAGACCAGCACCGGGAAACTGGGAGAGAAAATGATGGAAATGGAGGACAACGATCTAAACATAGGCAGAAAAAAGATAAAGGTACTTGTATGTTTAATGTGGAAAATTAATGGAAATTTAAGAAACTATACTTTTCATTACAAGAATAATCAATTTTTAATGAATGCCTTTGAATGCCATAAAGCAACTGTTATATTTTGAGCCAACTTGTTATTTGGAAAAAAAAATCATTTGTTTAGTTTTTTAGAGTTGTTCCAACCTTCTAACAACCTATGATTATGAGAAGGTCTGCAGATGCTGGAAATCCAAAGCAGCACCCACAAAATGCTGGAGGAACTCAGCAGGTCAGGCAGCATCTATGGAAATGAATAGATAGTCAATGTTTTGGGTCGAAACCCTTCTTCAGGACTGAGAAGGAAGGGTGAAGATGATAAAAAGAAGGGGGAGTGAAGGAAGGTGAGCTGGAAGGTGAAAGGTGAAGCCAGGTGGGTGGTAAAGGTCAAGGGCTGGAGAAGAAGGTATCTGATAGGAGAAGGGAGTAGACCATAGGAGAAAGGGAAGGAGGAAGGGATCCAGGGGGAAGTAATAAGCAGGTGAGAAGAGGTAAAAGGTCAGATTGAGGAATGGGGGGCTGAATTTGTCCAAATTAAGAATAAAAATGGGGGAAATTCTAACTACCTGTTTTGTGTTTGGTTCACCTATTATTTGATTAAGTAGTTAATTCAGCTTTTTTCCAGCTTGTTTATCCAGAACTATTGTCAGGTTACCCATTGCAGCATTCTGTTTATTTTTGACAAGGTTGTGTCTTCCATTATCTGTCTAAATCAATCCAAGTGCTGAATACTCTGGAAAGACTATCTTCCCAACATTAGCTTGAAATTTTGATGTTGATTTAAATCACTGAACAATTTTCCTGTTGCAAGTGCAGGCTTGCTGTAATTTCTCTCATACTATTTGCATTCTGCATAACGATTTTCCAGGATCATTCCAAGGATGAATAGGTGTAAGTTGAACTATTTGCAAAATGAATGTTGTATGTTCATCTTACAAATGTGTACTTCTTTTTGCTTGCCTTTACAAAACAAAAAATGCTGGATTCTTTTAAATTACAGTAAATTGCTAGTTTATGTTATGATTCTGAGCTGCCCACTCCAAATTCATTGTCTGTTCAAATATGAAGTCATTTGTAAATTTTGGCCATTTAACTGAATTTCTTAACCAAATCACTGATGTAAATTTGAATTCAATGCACTGACCCTGAAGAATGGCATTAATTAGCTTCCTAAGACCAATTACTCTCTTTTTGCAAACTTTCAATTAACTTTTTACTCATTTGCACTGAATAATCACAGCTCTGAATTCAATGAACAACTTTCCCAAATGCCTTATGGTGTTCTAAGTGAGAGGAATTCTACAGATGATCTCTTTGACATGATGTTCCTTCAAAGACACCAAGAGAGTTGGTCACACTGTAAAGAATGGAGCATAAAATCCAGTTATTATTTGTATCTGTAACCTTTTTGTTCATGTGGTAAAGTAAAGCTCTGTTTGACTCCTGAGATAGATGTGAGAGATTCCACAGCACTCTTCTGGTGGAGGACTAACATTTATTACAAAGAGGCTTTCATTTTATTTTGCTACTTTGATTTACATGGATTGAAGAAAAATAATCTGACATTCATGATGAAAATATGGACCTGTTTCCTCAATACCAAGACTGCATCATATCAAATGCTCCAACAGCCATCAGAATGAAATTGCTTTAAGTTTGATTCATATGGTACTTAATAACTATCCATTCTTCTCTTACCCTTTCTTGGTCCCCAAAGATCAAATCTTTTTAAACAATACTGTGTTGCATGAATTAAGTTATCTTGGTCCTCCATTTGTTTGAAAATAATTGAGCAAGGCTGATATATGTGGTGATGTAAGACTCATTTGTGTTAGTCCTTTGTTTTGAAACTGGTTGCATCTTTTATGATTTTAAGTTCTTTGCCCTTTTCCTTTTAAGACAATTTCTTACCATTATGGCTTAAAAGTTCAGCTTTTGTTCTTATGGCTCTATTTTCTTGACTGCAGTCACAGCTAAGTTTCTTAATGCCAATTTAAGCTAATCCCATTTGTCTGCACATAGTCTATACCTCTCTATTCCCTGCCTATTCATGTGCCTGTCTGTATGCTTTTTAACTATTACTACTGTATCTGCTCCCACAACTTTCCCTGCCAGTGCGGTCCAGGTACCTATCCCTCTTTGATAAAGAGGATGCAGTAGATGACGTATATTTGGACTTTCAGAAGGCCTTCGACAAGGTGCCACACATGAGGCTGCTTACCAAGTTAAAAGCCCATGGTATTACAGGAAAGTTACTAACGTGGTTAGAGCATTGGCTGATTGGAAGGAGGCAGCGAGTGGGAATGAAAGGATTCTTTTCTGGTTGGCTGCCAGTGACTAGTCGTGTTTTGCAGGGATCAGTGTTGGGACCATTTCTTTTTATGCTGTATATCAATGATTTAGATGATGGAATGGATGGCTTTTTTGCCAATTTTGCAGATGACACGAAGATTGGTGGAAGTGCAGGTAGTGTTGAGGAAACAGATACAATGCAGAAGGACTTAGACAGATTAGGAAAATGGGCAAGAAAATGGCAAATGTAATACAGTGTTGGAAAATGAATGGTCCTGCACTTTGGTAGCAGAAGTAAATGTGCGGACTATTTTCTAAATGGGAAGAAAATCCAGGAACCTGAGATGCAGAGTGCCTTGGAAGTCCTTGAGCAGAACTCCCTGAAGGTTAACTTGCTGGTTGAGTTGGTGGTGAGGAAGGCAAATGCCATGTTAGCATTCATTTCAAGAAGTCTAGAATACAAGAGCAAAGATGTAATGCTGAGGCTTTATAAGGCACTAGTGAGGCCTCACTTTGAGTATTGTGAACAGTTTTGGGCTCCTCATCTTAGAAAAGACATGCTGGCATTGGAGAGGGTCAAGAGGAGGTTCACAAAGATGAATCCAGGAATGAAAGGGTTATATGAGGAACATTTGATGGCTCTGGGTCTGTACTCACTGGAATTCAGAAGGATGAGGGGGGATCTCGTTGAAACCTTTTGAATGTTGAAAGGCCTAGACAGAGTAGATGTGGAAAGGATGTTTCCCATGGTGGGAGAGTCTAGGACAAGAGGGCACAGCCTCAGGATAGAGAGGTGTCCTTTCAAAACAGAGAAGCGGAGAAATTTCTTTAGCCAGAGGGCGGTGAATTTGTGGAATTTGTTGCCACATGCAGCAGTGGAAGCCAGGTCCTTGGCTGTATTTAAGGCAGAGATTGACAGATTCTTGATTGGACATGGCATCAAAGGCTACAGGGAGAAGGCCAGGAATCGGGGTTGAGTAGGAGATTTAAAATAAAGGATCAGCCATGGTTGAATGGCGGAGCAGACCCAATGGGCCAGATGGCCTAATTCTGCTCCTATGTCTTATGGTCTTATGGTCTTTGTGTAAAAAAAAAAAGATCTTGCCTGCAAATCATCTTTCATCTTAAAACTACGCCCTCTAGTATGACATTTGCATCCTGGGAAAAAGACTTTGATTATCTCCCCTATTTATGCCTCATATGAGTTTATATACATATCATGACTTCTGTCAAATTCCAGATCTCCAGAGAAAACAATTCAAGTTTGTCCAGCTTCATAGCTAATACTTTTTAATCAAGGCAACATTCTCGTGAACGTCTTCTGCGCCCTCTCCAAAGGGTCTCCCATAATGTGGCAACTACAGTTGCAGACTATACTCCAAACATGGTCTAACCAAAGTTTTATACAACTGTGACATGACTTGACAACTTTATACTTTGCTTTGACTGATGAAGAGCAATGCCGTATCCCTCCTTCATCGACGACTGCATTGGTGCTGCTTCCTGCGCCCATGTGGAGCTTGTTGACTTCATCAACTTTGCCTCCAACTTCCAACCTGCCCTCAAGTTTACCTGGTCTTTTTTTGACACCTCCCTCCCCTTTCTCGATCTCTCTGTCACTATCTCTGGAAACAGTTTATCTACTGATTTTTTTTTAAACCCACTGACTCTCACAGCTACCTGGACTATACCTCTTCCCAACCTGTTACTTGTAAAAATGCCATCCCTTTCTCTCAATTCCTCCGTCTCTGCCGCATCTGCTTTAAGGATAAGGCTTTTCATTCCAGAGCTAATGAGTTGTCCTCCTTTCTAAAAGAAAGGGGCTTCCCTTCCTCCACCATCAATGGTGCCCTCAACCACCTCTTCCATTTTGTGCATGTCTACCCTTACCCCATCCTCCCACCACCCCACCAGGGATAGGGTTCCTCTTGTTTTCACCTACCACCCCACCAGCTTCCACGTGCAGCATATAATTCTCTGTAATTTCTGCCATCTCCAACGGGATCTCACCACCAAGCACATCTCCCCCCAACCCCCCCCCCACCCCCGATCTCCCTCCTGGCACTTATCCTCGTAAGCAGAACAAGTGCTACACCTGCCCCTACAGCTCCTACCTCATTACCATCCAGGGCCCCAAACGGTCCTTCCAGGTGAGGTAACACTTCACCTGTGAGTCTGTCAGGTTCATCTACTGTATCTGGTGCTCCCAGTGTCCCAGTGTGACCACCTGTATATCAATGAGACACGACGTAGATTTGCCAAGCACCTACACTCTGTCTGCTAGAAAAAGCAGGATCTCCCAGTGGCCTCTCATTTTAATTCTACTTCCCATTCCCATTCAGACATGTCTTTCCGTGATGAGGCCACACCCATGTTAGAGGAGAAACACCTTATATTCCATCTGGGTAGCCTCCAAACTGATGGCATGGACATCAAGCTTCAGGTAATGCCCCCCACCCTTCACCATTCCCTATTCCCATTTCCTTCTCTCGCCTTATCTGCCCATCACCTCCCTCTGGTGCTCCTCCCCCTTCCCTTTCTTCCATGGCTGTCTGTCCTGTGCTAGCAGATTCCCCCTTCTCCAGCCCTTTATCTCTCTCACCTATTGACTTCCCAGCTCTTTACTTCACCCCCCCCCAGTTCACCTATCACCTCCCACCTTGTATTTCTTCCTCCCCTCCACCCCACCCCACCACCATCTTACTCTGAGTTCTCATAATTTTTTCTCCAGTCCTGATGAAGGGTCTCGGCTCAAAATGTTGACTGTTTACTCTTTTCCATAGATGCTGCCTGGTGTGCCGAGTTTCTCCAGCATTTTGTGTGTGTGTTACCTTCCTACCTATTGTGTTGCCACTTTTAGGAAGCTATGGACATCCTCTTAAGGTCCTTCAGTACACAAGTGCTTCTAAGGTTCCTGCCATTTACTGTGCTTTTAACTACTAAAAATGCAGCAATAGCACCGGCAAGACATGGCAACAGTTTACAGGCAGCAAGCAAAACTACCAACTCTTCTGTTAATTACAATTTTCTGGACTACGATCCCTGCCATCCACAATCTGTAATTTCCCTTTGGGTGTTGTGCTTTTGAACCATCTGTACGACCTGGTATTTTGCAGTATCCTGAAGGATTTGGTGAACTGGACTCTCGAGAATGCAGGTACGGCCATGGTGGCCATTGCTGGAGTGGACTTAGCTGGATCGAAACGGCCGGACTCAAGAGCAAGTAATGAACTGATGTTTGGCCATTGCTGGAGTGAACTTGGTGTCGGATTGAAGTGGCTGGCTTGAGAACGAAAAACAAACCGACGTTTGGCCAAGTTAAACGCTGAGGCAAACTAAAACGGTCAAGGTGTCAGGGCTGAGGGTGAAGGATGAACCGGTGTTCAGCCCACTACTCTGCGAGGTTTATTCACTTCAGCGCTGAACTGGCTCTTCGGCTATGGACTCACTTTCAGGGGCTCTGTGATTCATGTTATGTGTGTTATTTGTGTACTTTTTTATTGATTGCATGATTGTTCTTCTTTTCACGAATTGGGAATTTGATGGTCTCTGTTCTGTGTGTTTTTTTAATGGGTTCTCGTGTGTTTTGTGGATGCTGCAAGAAGACAAATCTCAAGGTTGTGTATAGAAAACATACTTTGATACTAAATGTACTTTGAACATCTCACACTCTTGTAAAATTAATCTCCACCTGCAGCTTCTCTGCCCCTATTTCCAACTGATTGAAATATTGCTATATCCTTTGATAACCTTCCTCACTATCCACAACTCTTACCATTTTTGTGTCATTGATAAATCTGAATTAGTCAAAAATGAGCAAAAAAATAAACTGCTGGAGGTAGTTGGTGTGTCAAGCAGTCAAAGAGGGCAGCAAGAAATTTTGGCAATTTCTTCCCCACTGCCTCACCATAGATGCTGCTTGATCAGCTGTGCTTGTCTAGCAGTTTGCCTTTCATTCTAGATTCCATGATCTCTCCTGCACAAAGCCATGCTGGCTATCTCTAGTAAGACATAAACGCAAAGTGTCCTGATGAAAGGTCTTGGCCTGAAATGTCAACCGCTTATTCCCCTTCGTAGGTCAAGCCTGAGTTCCTGCAGCATTTTGTGCGTGTTGATCACTAATATATCCATGGTTTTCCAGTTGTGAGTAAATCCTATGGATCTACACCAATAATTTTCTTAATACTGATGTAAGATTCACTGGTCTACACTGTCATGGATTGTTCATTTTGCCCTTCTTAAACAAAGGAAACAACACTGACTATTCTCCAGTCCTCTGGAACCTTGCATGTGGATAAAGAGCATACAAATCTCTGTCAAGGCCCCAGCAATCTTGCCTCTTTCAATAACCTGGGATAGATGTCATCTGGCCCTGGGGACATCAACCTTAATATTCTTCAGGAGACCAAACACTTCTTCCTTGATATCAACATGTCTTAGAATTTAATCTCACTATCTTCAATGCATATTGTGCTTTTTAAGGTAAAATTGGCCATATCATCTGATCAAATTAAAATGTTGTGCTTATTTTTACAATGATTAATTCTTTCTGATATATGCCACATGAATTTAGTCGGCACTGGCTTACTCTAAAGATTGTTGGAATGGTTTGAATTTGTGGCTGTTATTATATCAGTATAGAGTTACCTTTATCCCTTAAAGTCTTAACTAAAATGCTGATCAGTTGTTGAAACCTGTGCAACTATGTCCATCTGTGTTTCAGGGAATTTGGAATTGTCAAAACATGACAGATATGAAGAAAGTGAGAGAAGACACAGGGAGCGAAAAGAAAAGGAAGGGAGAACAACTGATGTGAGCTCTTTTCTTTTTACATATTTATAATTTTTTTCTTAGCTCTATTAGATCTGCTATTCTGCCTTTACAGTGTATCAGACATTCCTTGATTATCAGAGTATTTTCACCCTTGGCTAAAGTTATCATCACATAAGAGAAAACATTAAAATACCACTTTTACTATTTCCTAGTTACATTTGGTAAGTGCCCTGGTGGTGGAGATAAGATTGGGAACGTATACTGGGTCAGCCTGTCCTCAATTTATACCCACGCTGTTTACTCATCTTCCCACAGGTTCACTGCAGTTGTTCTCTTTGTAATACATTTAAGGGATGTGGGCTTCATAGTCTGAGCAAGCATTTAATGGCCTCTTCCTTGCTGGCCTTGAGAAGATGAGAGTGAGCTGATTTCTTGAACCATTGCAATGCTCGAGATGTGAGTGTACCCACAATGCTGTCAGGAAGGGCGTTCCAGAATTTTGATTATGTGACAGTGAAGGAGTGGCAGAATATTTTAAAGTCAAGATTGTCAGTGGTATGGATGGCAACTTCCAGATGGTAGTGCAGTACAGGTCGATCTTCACTAACCCGGCACCATTGGGACCTGAGGAGTGCCGGATTAGTGAAAATGCCAAATTACAGAAGGATAACATTAAGCAATAGTTAACCTTCACTAATCCGGCACCATTGGGACCTGAGGAGTGCCGGATTAGTGAAAATGCCAAATTACAGAAAGATAACATTAAGCATAATCAGTGTCAGATTATCGAAGGAACCGGATTATAGGTAGTTGGATTAGTGAAGGTCGACCTGTACTTCCATAATTTGCTGCTTTACCCTTTACTTGGTAGAGGTCATGGGCTTGGAAGGCATATTGGTGAGTATTGGTGAGTTGCAGCAGTCAATCCCATGGGTGATACAGACTGCTGCTGCTCTGCTTTGGTGTTGTGGTGAGTGAATGGCCGTTGATGGAGTGCTTACGAATTGGGCTGCTGTGTGCTGCATGATGTTTAAGTTCTCGGGTGCTGATGAAGCTGCACTGTTTCTAAGCAAGTGAAGAATATTTTGCCATACTCTTGAATTTAGACTATAGATGGCGAACAGGCTTTAAGGAGTTAGAAGGTGCTTATTGTATTTATTTATATGCTGCATCAGATCTGGAGTAACAATGATTTGTTACTCCAGATCTGATGCAGCACTTGTGTACTGATGAATGACAATAAAAAATCTTGAATTTGTGGGTTCTAGGGTAATAACTGTTCCTGCAACTGGTGGTGTAGGACTTAAGGTTTCTGTCCCTCCTGCCCAGTGGTAGGAAGCAAGAAGCGGGAATGCCCTGAATGGTTGGGGGACGGCGGGTATGCTGCTTTCTTGTGGCATTGGGGTGGCACAGTAGCTTTACGGTATAGGTGACCCTGGGGGTTCAATTCCTGCCATTGCCTGTACTCCATCTGCCAGTCCCTTGCCCATTCAGTTAACCTATCTATCTCTCTGAAGGCTCTCCGTATCTTCTGCACAACTCTCTTTTCCACTCAATTTAGGTCATCAGCAAACTTAGATACACTACATTCAGTTCCCTCTTCCCGATCATTAATATATATTGTGAACAGTTGCAAACCCAGCACTAACCCCTGCGGCACATCACTCACCACTGATTACCAACCAGAGAAACACCCATGTACCCCAACTTTCTCCTTTCTATTGGTTAACTAATCGTCTATACATACTAATACATCACCCCCAACTCTAAGCATCCTTTGCTTATGGATAAGTGTTTTATGTGGCACCTTATTGAATGTCTTCTGGAAATCCAAGTAAATAGTGTCCATCTGTTCCCCTCTATCCACTGCGCTGGTTATAGTCTCAAAGAACTCTAGTAAGTTTGTCAAACAGGACCTGTCTTTGCCTGATGGATCCATTTCTTTCCAGGTGTTTCGCTATTTCTTCTTTAATGATAGCTTCAAGCATTTTCCCAACGACAGATGTTAAGTAACTAAAGGCCTGTAGCTATCTGCCTTTTACTGACATCCTTTTTTGAATAGTAGCGTGACTTTTGCCTTCTTCCAATCTGCCATGACCTGGCTAGAGTCCAGAGAATTTTAGTAAGTTTTCACTAAAGCCTCAACTATAACCTCCGCCATTTCTGTCAGTGCCCTGGGATGCATTCCATCAGGACCAGGGGACTTGTCTATCTTTTGGCCCATAAGTTTGCACAACACTACCTCTTTAGTGATAGCTATTGTTTCAATGTCCTCATCTCCCATCGCATCCACATTATCTCTCTTCAGCATGTTAGATGTGTCCTCCACCAGGAAAACCAACACAAAATAGTCATTCAAAGCCTCAGTCATTTCCTCATTACCCAATATTAATTCCCCCTTCTCGTCCTTCAAGGGACCTACATTCACTTTGGCCACCTTTTCCACTTTATATAATTATAAAAACTTTCACTATCTGTTTTTCTATTTTGTGCTAATTTATTTTCATAATCTATCTTTCCGTTCTTTATCATTTGCTTAGTGGTTCTTTGTTGCTTTTTAAAGTTTTTCCAATCTTCCAGTTTCCCACTACTCTCGGCGGCTTTGTACGTATGAGCTTTTCATTTGATGCCTTCTTAAATTTCCTTAGTTATCCAAGGCTGGCTTTCCCCATTCTTACTGTTCTTGCTTTTAGCTGGAATGTAGTTTTGTGAGCACCGTGAAAAACCCTTTTGAAAGTCTTCCTTGTTCCTCAACTGTCCCACCATATAGCCTGTGTTCCCAGTCTATGCTAGCGAAATCCTCCCTCATTCCATTGTAGTCTCCATTGTTTAGGCATAATAGACTGGTTTTAGATCAAACTATTGCACCCTCCATTTGTATAAGAAACTCATTCATACCGTGATCACTCCTTCCAAGAGAATCCATAACGACAAGATCACTAGTTTTACCTGTCTCATTACACAGGACCAGATCTGAGATAGCACGTTCCCTTGTACGTTCAGTAACATGTTGTTCAAGAAAGCTATCACGTATGCATTCTATGAAGTCCTCCTCAAGACTGCCTCGACCAATCTATGTGAAAGTTAAAGTCCTCCACGATAACTGCTGTTCCCATTCTTTCATGCCTCAGATATTTCTCTGTTCGTTGCCTGTGCCACTGTAATGTTATTATTCGGTGGCCGATAGACAACTCACACCAGTGATTTTATTTTCTCCTCTACTATTCCTAATCTCTACCCAGGTGGATTCAGCATTCTGCTCCTTAGATCTTATATCATCTCTCACTATCGCCCTGATCTCATCTTTAATTAAGAGCGCTACCGCACCTCCCTTACCTTCCTGCCTATCCTTCTGTATTACCTGATATCTTTGGATATTTAATTCCCAGTCCTCTCCACCCTGCAACCATGTTTCCGTGGGCACTAAATCATACCCCTGGAATTTAGAAGGATGAGGGGGGATATCATTGAAACCTGCCCACGAGAATATTGGTCTCCCTCAGGTTCAGGTGCAACCCGTCACTTTTGTACAGGTCATACCTCACCCAGAAGAGATCCCAATGATCCCCAAAGAACCCAAAGCCCTGCCCTCTGCATTGGCTTCTCAGCCACACACTTATCTGCCAAATAATCCTGTTTCTACCCTCACTAGCATGTTAATGCCAAGATGTTTGAAGTTACTGAGCCTCCCTCCTCCATACCCTCAATGATGAACCTCCGGCTTCTTCCTCCTGTAGCCAATAACAGCGCTTCGGTTTTGCTGACACCGAGTGAGAAGTTATTGTTATGGTAGCACTCAACCGAATTTTCAGTCTTCCTCCCATACCACCACCCCAACATACTCATCACCTAGCATCACTTTATGTAGATACAATCAGTCTATATGTATGACAGTTGCTTGTATATTGTGCTTTATAGGATTGCTTTCATATTTATATATATTTTTTATTGTGTTCTATATGCTTATTGTTATTTTTTTAATGCTGCATCGGATCCAGCATAACAATTATATCATTCTCCTGTACTGAAGAATGACAGTAAACAATCTTGATTTTGAATATGTCAATTTGTCATCAAATTTAATTTGGCCAATAACAGTAGTGTCATCAGCAAACTTCAATATAGCATTGCAGCTGTACTTAGCCACACAATGATGGGTGTAAAGTGAGTAAAGAGGGGAATTAAGAACACTGCCCTGTGCTGAAGATGAGTGTGGCAAAGATGTTGCCAGTGAGGAAATTGAGGATCTAGTTGTACAGGGCGGATTCGAGCCCCAGATCCTGGAGACTAGTGATGAGTTTTGAGGGGATAATGTTGAATACCTAGCTGTAGTCAATGAAGAGCACCCTGATGTAAACATCTTTATTATCCAGGTGTTGATGCTGTATTCCTATTTTCAAGATTCTATGCACTTGTATTCCTGGTTCCCTGTGTTCCTCAATACTTCCTAATAGCCTACCACAACAGGTATATTCCTGCCTCATTAGTACTCTTAAATTCATCAGCTTACATTAGGCTGGATCAGGCTACATCTGCCATCTTTCAGGCATCGTGGTGTAGTGGTAAACACAATGCTTTACAACACTAGTGACCCAGGTTCATTAACCAACATTGCCTGCAAAGAGTTTGTACATTCTCCCCGTGAACATGTGGGTTTCCTCCGGGTTCTCCAGTTTCTACTGACATTCCAAATACGTACTAGTTGCTAAGTTAATTAGTCATTGTAATTTGTCCTGTGAATAGGCTAGGGTTAAGTCGTGGGATTGTTAAGTGGTGTGGCTCAAAGAGCTGGAATGCCTATTCCGCGCTGTATCTCAATAAAGAAATTAATTGATTGATTCATTGATTGATACATTGCTGAACCTGTCTACCTTCCATACTACACTCAGACCTTGCATAACGCTACCGCACATAGCGCTGATTCATTACAGTTCAGTTATTCAATTTTTTTATTGAAATTAAAAAAAAATCATTCTAAACAACACTTAAAACTTGAATGGCCGCCGTTACAGTAAGCATTCAATCAGCCAGTGAGGGCGCTTTACATGCGCTCTGAGCCACCCACAGCCAATCACGTATTAGTTAACGGCTCTGCGTCCCCGTGTGTAAATCTTTTTGCTCCCTTGCCAATTTATTCGATTGTTTTCACCCATAATGTCTGGAAAATGGCCTGCAACTTCAAACTGCATGAACAGAGTGTGGAAGAAGCTATGGCCAGAAGCATGCAACGACATCCTAGGTTTTCAGGCAGAATTAGTCATTGAAAACATCGCTGAACTGGCCAATGAAGCGGTATTAGAGGATGTTTCTCTTGGCGATGTTGAAAAGTTACTACATTCTCGTTGTGGGAGCCTTAATAATGAAGAGCTTCGAGAGTTGGCAGAGCAACGCAACCTGGGTGAATCTGAGGACATGCATTGAGAAGAGGAGATGCCAGCAAGAAACTACACTACAAAAATTCAGCGCTAGCTTCACCACGATCACACATATCATGGACCAGTTCATCGATAATGACCAACTGGGAGCAAAGCAATAAGGCAAAAAGAGATGTTCTCGACATGATTTCCTGCTACTGAGAACTCCTTCATGAGAGGAAACTTAAGAAAAGGCAGTCAAATCTTGATGCCTACTTGAAGAAGTGGCCAAAATTAGAGGAGAACCCACAGCCCAGTCCCTCCTCTAAGATGTAACCACCACCCACTTCCCTCCCCTGCTGCTGCAATGTGTTGCTGCTCCACGGATGTACAGGTTAGGCCTATATATGTGGCTGTTATTCCACAGGTTACTGTGTATGCATAAAATAATATATTTATTGAGTTTGATTTCTTTATCAGGCACACATGTCCATTTATGTAATGTTATAGTGACCCCACATAGCACTGGTTTGCATAGCACTCCACTTCCGAGGAACTCATCCTCAGTATTAAGCAGCGTCTGAGTGCATGAGCAAATTTGTTGGTATTTGTGGCATCTAATCATGCCTCCCACATCCACATACAAGTCATTCATATATGTTACTAATGGCCAAGTCATTTGTATATGTTACAAAGGAATGTTTATGTATTACAGATTGATCTTTATTCTGATAGCGCATACTTGTTCTGCAATTTTCTTTGTCTCTGATTTTGCTTAATTCTGTAATTAATTTTTTGAGATCATATAATGATTGGGATTTATTGTAAATAGCATTTTACTCCAATCCATTGCAGTATATCAAATGTCTTTTAGGATAATAGTGTTAGAATTAGAATTTATTTAAATCTTACATCCACCCACACCATGAGGGAGTAAAAATCTTTGTGTTATGACTCCGTCACAATGTACAGACATGTGAATTTAAAAGTCTAATGGCTCATAGAAAGGAGCTGTCCTGTAGCCTGTTGGTCTTGGTTTTAATGCTTTAATGCCAGAGGGAAGTAGCTGAAACAGTTTATGGTTGTGGTGATTGGTGTCCCCAACAATCTTCCAGGCCTTCTTTCTGCACCTGCTGCTATAAATGTCCTCAGTGAAGGAAAGTTCACATCCACAGATGCGCTGGGCTGTCCGTACCACTCTCTGCAGTGCCCAGTGATCAAGGTTGGTGCTGTTCCCGTACCAGGCGGTTGCTCTCAATGGGGCCTCTGTAGAAGATCTTGAGGATTTGGGAGCCCATGCTGAACTTCTTCAGTTGCCTGAGATGGAAGAGACACTGTTGTGCTTTTTTTTAAACCAGAAAGCTGGTGTGTATAGTCCAGGTGAGATCATCGGTGATGTATATACTGCGGAACTTGAAACTAAACTGCAGACCCAATGATGTTGATTGGGCTGAGCCTGTCTCTGTTCCTCCCGTAATCCACAATCAGCTCTTTTGTTTTTTGGACATTGAGGGAGAAGTTGTTATCCTGGCACCACTGTAGGCTGTCTTGTCACCGTTAGAAAGAAGGTGGATCAAAGTCATGTCATCTGCGAATTTGATCAGCAGATTGGAGCTGTGTGTGGCAGTACAGTTGTGAGTGTAAAGGGAGTAGAGAAGGGGATTCGGAAAACAACTGGGGGGTGCCTGTGTTGAGGGACAGAGGTGAGGGAGCCCATCCTTACCACCTGTCGACAATCCGATAGGAAGTGTAGGATCCAGCTGCACATAGTGGAGTGCAGACTGAGGTCTCTGAGCTTCTTGTCAAGTCTGGAGGGAATTACGGTGTTGAATGCTGAACTGAAGTCCAGGAGCAGCATCCTAACATATGTATCCCTCTTCTCCAGGTGAGTGAGGACGGTGTGTAGTGCTGTGGCTATGGCATCATCGGTAGACCTATTCGGTTGGTAGGCGAATTGTAGAGGGTCCAGTGTGGGTGGAAGCATGCTGCAGATGTAGTGTTTAATCAGCCTCTCAAAGCGTTTGCTTATAATTAAGATGAGTGTGACAGGATGCCAATCGTTCAGGTATGCTACCTTGGTTTTCTTAAGTTCAGGGACAATGATGGATGATTTGAAACAGGAGGGCACTACACACTAGGAGAGGGAGAGATTAAAAACGTCCATAAATACACCAGCCAGCTGTTCAGAACGCACTTCAAGGACGCACCCTGGGATGCCGTCCAGCCCTGCTGCCTTGTGGCTGTTGACGCGTTGGAATGTTCTACGTATCTCAGCCTCGGAGATGACCAAGGTACAGGTTTTGGCGGCGGCTCTCCTCGGGGGTTCAGTCCTATCAACCTCAAATTGGGTGTAAAATATATTTAGCTCGTCCAGGAATGAGGCGGCAATGTTGGCTGCACTGCTGTGTTTCCTCTTGAAGTCCACAATGGTCTGCAGTCCTTGCCATACACTGTGTGTGTCATTGTCGCAGAGTTGTGACTAGATTTTGTTCCTGTGTTGCCGTTTTGCCACCTGGATGACTCTACGTAAATCATAGTGGCATCTCTTGCGCTCTTGTTGGTTTCCAGAGGTGAAGGCATTATCCCTTGCACTGAGAGCAACACGCACTGAACTATTTTCCAAGGCTTCTGGTTTGGGCAGACCCGGACTGATTTTGGGGAACATTGTCTTCAATACACTTCCATTTGAAGCTTGTGACCACCTCTGTGTATTCGGAGATGTCCTCAGCTCGAAATACCTTCCAGGTGATTCTATCAAAACAGTCTTGTAACATTAGGTCTGACTGGTTGGACCAGCAGTGAATAGTTTTCACTATGGCTGCATCCTGCTTCAATTTGTGCCTATAGGCAGGTAGGAGCAAGATGGAGGAATGGTCATACTTTCCAAATAGAGGGCAGAGAAGTGCTTTGTAGGCATTGCGGAAAGGAGGGTAAAAGTGGTCAAGTATGCTTTCTTCCTTGTGCTCACCTCAATGTGTTGCCAGAACTTCAGGTAACCTCTGGTCAGCAACGCTTGGTTAAAGTCTCCAGCGAAGATGAAAGCAGCTTCTGGGTGTGTGGTTTCATGGATATTGATGGTTTCACAAAGTTCATAGAGAGTCAGGTTGATATCGGCCTGTGGTGGGATGTACACAGCTGTAATAATAACAGATGCGAATTCTCTAGGCAGCCAGAAAAGTTGATGCGGCAGCATAAGGTACTCCAGATCCGGGAAGCAAAAGGATTTGAGGGTGTGCACGCTACCTGGGTCGCACCAAGCATTGTTCACCATGAAACCTACTCCCCCACCCTTACTTTTCCCAGAGGGGTCTTTAGAGCTGTCCACTCAGATTACAGAGAACCCAATGGGTTCGATGGTTTGGTCTGGTATTTCCTCCGACAACCAGGTTTCAGTAAGGTATAAGATGTTACAGTGCTTTGTTTCCCGTTGGTAGGATATTCTGGCTCTCAGCTCACACAACTTGTTGTCCAGGGACTGTACGTTGGCCAGGAGTATGCTAGGGAGCGGCGGCCGATTTGCGGACCATCTTAACCTAAATAAGACGCCAGATCTTCTTCCTTACCGCGGGCAACGCTTCCTCGGTAATACCGAGGTGGTGAATGAACCTCCCATGGTTCGTGTGAGCAGGGGGTCCCAGTGGTAGAAGGGCAGCACGTTATGATTGAATGCCTTCTTTCCGATGTTCAAAATAGTCAATCAATCATACCTGATGTGATTTGCAGCTTCTTGTAAGAGAAGTGCAGAAAGAAGTAGAGAAATAAGCAGTAAACTACAATGCCAGCACAGTACACAACACTGCTGCCGTACACGGTGCTATCTAAAAGGAGTAAACTATCATGGCATCAAAACATGAAAATGCAGTGCTGTATATAAACCAAAGCACTGTGTATAAACTAAATATTTTGTCACAGTTTAAATAGTAGCTTAGATTTGCAAAAGTGATACTTTTGGATTAAATTCTCAGGTTTTCTAGCAAATAAAATGCATCATGCTTATATTGACAGGGTAACGAAGATGGCAAAGAGAAGAAAAGAAGATCTTCTGATTTTAAAGATGATGATTATGAATGGCGACACAGGGAGCGCAAAGAGCATGGTCTTCATGACAGACATCGAGAAAAGAGACACAAGGATAAACAAGAGCCCAGTTCAGAAGCCAAGGTTGAAGAAATGGAAAGGAAACACAGAGAGAGAAAAGTCAAGGAATCCAAAGACGATAAGAGAAAGCATCATTATAAAGATATTAAGGATCTTGATAGGGAGCACAAGGAGGAGAGAAATTTGGAAAGAAGGGAAGATCGAGAGCGAAAACATAGATTAAAGAAAGGAAAGGACGAACAAGAAAGTCATGGAGAATTTAATAAGGTTAGTCATTGATATTGTTTACTAAAAATTGTTATTTGAAATATAAAACAAGACTTGGCAGAATTTGTGTGTTTTATATAGAATTAGCAAATACATCAAATAAATATTCTGTGGGAGGCAATGATTAGAAATGACCTGCGCCTTATTTTGATAGAAACTAAGCCTATTTGTTTCAATATACCATTTCATTTAGCATCCTAGTTCCCATTCTTCAGTTAACTTTTCTGTTGTGGGTGTTTTCCAAATTTTAAAGTGATAAATTTAGGGTCAACTCCAGAAGTCGCCCAAAAACAAACCTTCATGAAGATCTGCTGGTTAAACTACGCGACCTTGGCTTGCTGAGGGGATCGGGCCTACAGTCCTCAGAGTCGCCTGATGCCGGTGGCCGGAGGTGGGGACATTGTAAGTGGTGTGTGAGGAAGTGGAAGCGAGACAAGCGGGCAGGAGTCCAGGCCAGGCAAAAAGCAAACCCTAGCCAGCCGGCTCTCTGGTCCATTCTGCTCTCCAATGTCCGCTCCTTGGACAATAAATTGGACTACATCTGACTCCAGTGAAATACTCGGCGGGAGCAGAGTCTGCTGTGCGTATGTTTTCACCGAAACGTGGCTCACCGATGGAATCCCGGACGCCACCATTCAGCTGGATGGGCTCGTCTTGTTTCGAACAGATAGGGATGCAGCTCTTTCTGGTAAGACTCGCAGTGGTGGCTTGTGTGTTTACATCCAATACAGAATGGTGTAAGAACTCTGTGCTGGTTTCCAGATACTGCTCATCACTGGTGGAGTTTGTGACTGTTAAATGCAGACCATTTTATTTACCACGGAAATTCACCACTGTCCTTATAGTCGGTGCCTACATTCCCCTCAGCACTAATGCTAAGGAGGCGCTCTATGAACTGTATGGGGCTGTTAGTGAACTGCAGAATGCACACCCTGATGGACTGTTTGTCGCCGGAGATTTTAACCACGCAAACCTTAAGTCGGTGCTCCCCAGATTCCATCAGTATGTGGACTTTGCAATGAGAGGGGAGAACATATTGGACCTTGTTTACACAAACATTCCCGACGCATATCGGGTGGAGCCCCGCCCCCACCTTGGTTACTCAGACCACATCTCTGTTATGCTAATCCCAGCATACAGACCGTTTGTCAGGCACTCCAGACAGGTTCAGAAGCAGGTGAAAACCTGGCCAGCAGGAGCCATCTCTGCTCTTCAAGACTGCTTTGAGCACACTGACTGACACATGTTCAGGGAGGTTGCAACTGATGGCGACTCTACCAACTTAGAGGAGTACACGGCATCAGTGACTAGCTACATCAGCAAGTGCATCGATGACGTCACTGTGGCCAAGACCATCACTACTCGCGCTAACCAGAAGCCATGGATGACCGCGGAGGTGCGTGCGCTGCTGAGGACCTGTGATTCCGTCTTCAGAGCAGGTGACAAGGCCGCCCTAACAACAGCAAGGGCCAAACTGTCCCAGGCCATCAGAGAGGCAAAGCGTGCACACACCCAGTGAATCCACAGCCACTTCCAGGACAGCGGCGACACACAGCGTATGTGGAAAGGCATTCAGGGCGTCACCAACTACAAGGCAACATCGCCTGCCTGTGCTGGTGATGCCTCCCTCCCAGATGCATTGAACAACTTCTACGCTCGTTTTGAGGCGGAAAATGACGTGGCGGCGAGGAAGACTACCCCTCCTCCAAATGACCAGGTGCTGTGTCTTATCATGGCTGATGTGAGGAGAACCCTGTGCTGGGTCAACCCACGGAAGGCTTCTGGACCAGACAATATTCCTGGCAGAGTAGTTAGAGGATCTGCAGACCAGCTAGCAGAGATTCTCACTGACATCTTCAACATCTCCCTGAGCAGCGCCATTGTTCCTACGTGCTTCAAGGCCACCACCACTGTCCCCGTGCCAAAGAAGTCTTCGGTGTCCTGCCTCAATGACTCCCATCCCGTTGCACGCACATCCATCATCATGAAGTGTTTCGAGAGGCTCGTCATGAGGCACATTAAGACCCTGCTGCTCCCCTCACTGGACCTCCTGCAGTTCGCGTACCGTCCCAACCACTCAACAGACGATGCCACTGCCATCACCCTCCACCTGGACAAAAAAGACACGTACGTTCGAATGCTGTTCATAGACTTCAGATCAGCATTCAACACAATCATTCCTCAGAAACTGATTGGAAAGCTGAGCCTACTGAGCCTGAACACCTCCCTCTGCAACTGGATCTTAAACTTCCTGACTGGGAGACCTCAGTCAGTCCGGATCGGGAGCAGCATCTCCAACACCATCACACTGAACACGGGGGCCCCCCAGGGCTGTGTGCTCAGTCCACTGCTGTTCACTCTGCTGACACACGACTGTGCTGCAACACACAGCTCAAACCACATCATCAAATTCGCCGATGACACGACCATGGTGGGTCTCATCAGCAAGTACGATGAGTCAGCATACAGAGAGGAGATTGTGAATAAAACAAAAGAGATGGTTATTGACTTCAGGAGGACACGGAGCAACCACTCTCCACTGGACATCGATGACTCCTCCGTAGAGATCGTTAAGAGCACCAAATTTCTTGGTGTTCACCTGGCGGAGAATCTCACCTGGTCCCTCAACACCAGCTCCATAGCAAAGAAAGCCCAGCTGCGTCTCTATTTTCTGCGAAGGTTGAGAAAAATCCATCTCCCACCACCCATCCTCACCACATTCTACAGAGGTTGTATTGAGAGCATCCTGAACTGCTGCATCACTGCCTAGTTTGGAAATTGCACCATCTCGGATCGCAAGACCCTGTAGTGGATAGTGAGGTCAGCTGAGAAGATCATCGGAGTCTCTCTTCTCGCCGTTACAGACATTTACACCACACTCTGCATCCGCAAAGCAAACAACATTATGAAGGACCCCATGCACCCCTCATACAAACTCTTCTCCCTCCTGCCATCTGGAAAAAGGCACCAAAGCATTCGGGCTCTCACGACCAGACTATGTTACAGTTTCTTCCCCCAAGCCATCAGACTTCTCAATACCCAGAGCCTGGACTGACACCAGCCTACTACCCTCTACTGTGCCTATTGTCTTGTTTATTATTTATGGTAATGCCTGCACTGTTTTGTGTACTTTATGCAGTCCTGGATAGGTCTGGAGTCTAGTGTAGTTTTTGTGTTGTTTTACATAGTTCAGTGTAGTTTTTGTATTGTCTCATGTAGCACCTGAAAAATGTTGTCTCATTTTCACTGTGTACTGTACCGGCAGTTATGGTAGAAATGACAATAAAAAGTGACTTGACTTGACTTGAGAAGTTATGAGAGAAAATTTACAAGGATGTTGCCAGGACTGCAGGACCTGTGTTATAAGGAAAGACTGAATAACTTAGGACTTTATTCCTGACAGGTAGATAGAGTCCGAAGGAAAGTTGGCTAGTGAGCCTTTGGCCTTCAGAAATTTAAGTATTGAATACAGGAGATGGGATATTATGTTAAAGTTGTATAAGACATTGGTGAGGCCCAATTTGGAGTATTGTGTGTAGTTTTGAACACCTTCCTATGGGAAAGGTGTAAGTAAGGCTGAAAGAGTACAGAGAAAATTTGCAAGGATATTGTTGGGACTAGAGGACCTGACTTAGAAGGAAAGATTGAATAGGTTAGAACTTTATTCCCTGGAACATAGAAGACTGAAGGGAGAATTGACAGAGGCATACAAAATTACGAGGAGTATAGATAGGGTAAATGCAAGCAGATTTTCCACTGAGGTTGGATGGGACTGCAACTAGAGGTCATGGGTTAAGGGTGAAAGTTTAAATGTTTAAGGGGAGCATGAGGGGAAACTTCTTCACTCAGAACATTGTGAGTGTGGAGTAAGTTGCCAGTGCAAGTGGTGCGTGTGAGATTGATTTCAGCGTGGAAGAGAAGTTTGGATATAGTTTGGATCGGAGGGATATAGAGGGCTATGGACTGGGTGCAGGTTGATGAAACTCGGCACTTTAAATGACTCAGCATAGAGTAGATGGGCCGAAGGGCCTGTTTCCATGCTGTACTTTTCTAAGACTCCATGAAAGATTGAGCCCTTGAAACAAGTATCAAAAAATGTGAGTGTATATTTATAAGCACAGAACTTATCTGACTAATTGAGTTGAATTTTTAGAGTCCTTTGGATGAATGGTAGCTAGGGATGTAATCAGAAGTATTCATTCATTCGTGAGGGATCTTTTTCATGAAATTGAATGGCCTTTAATTTGGAAATAATTTTTTGACATGGATATAATTCAGTGGGAGGTGAAAAAAGCAGTTTCTTTGTAATCTCAGGTAACGTTTCCTAGAAATCTGAACAATGTGTAGCCCTTATCAAATATATTAATGAATTGGATGAAAGTTTAGAGAATTGTGTATGTATTTCTAGATGATATTGTCAGACAGAACATTAAGTTATGTTGGTGGAAGCAGCGAGTTATAGAAAGTTTGGTAGACAAGTTATAGTGGACATGAAAAGGATGTTCCCTATAGTGGGGGAGTTTAGGACCAGAGGGCACAGCTTCAGAATAGAAGGACGTCCATTTGGAACAGTTATGAGAAGGAATTTATTTTACAGAGGGTGGTGAATCTGTGGAACTCATTGGCACAAACGGCTATAGAGGCCAAGTCATTATATATATTTAAAGTGTCAGTTGATAAGGCACTTGATTAGTAAAGTTGTCAAAGGCTATGAGAAGAAGGCAGGAAAATACAGTGAGAAGGATCATTAATGAGCCGTGATCTTATGGCAGAGTAGACTCGGTGTGATGAATGGCCCAATTCTTCTCCTATGTGTTATGGTCTTAGGTCTTATTTGAAAATTATGGTGTAAATTATGGCATAAAAGTCATGACCAACAGACTCCGGGACAGCTTCTTCCACCAGGCCATCAAACTGATGAACTCACGCTGATATGAGTGTACTCTATATTTGATTGACTGTTCTGTTTATTATAAATTACTGTGATTGCACATTTAGATAGAGATGTAACATAAAGATTTTTACTCCTCATGTATGTGAAGGATGTAAGAAATAAAGTCAATTCAATTCAATTCATTGTGGAGAATTGCAACTGAGAAAATAAACACAACATAATTTTCCTTCGGGTGACAGCATAAGCTTCTGGAGGATGGAAAGGATTTTGGTGCCCTTATTAACAATTACCCACTGTATTTCGGTACTGAATCTTGAGACAAATAAAAATACAGAAAGTACTCAATACAGTGGAGAAACAGAGCAGATGCTTATGGGTCAAACAACAGCTGAATAAGTGTTTAGCATCAGTATATCCCAATCATGGTGAAAAGCAAAGATGGCAAGATTAGCGAGCCTTTGATGACAAGGGGTATCGAAAAGGATAAGTATGACAGATGTAGGCAACTGGAAGCAGGATAGTCTCTTTGAGAATATTGTATGCAGAAGAGAACTGAATAAAGAAATTGGCAAGGCCACAACATACAATATCTCAGGGATCAAGTTTCCTTGTAACCAGCAACAATTAGATGAGATAGTGAAGAAGCTATGCTTGCTTTCATCGGTTAGGTGATGGAATATAAAAATCGGTATGTTATGAAAGAAATTTGTTGCAAAGGATGTCTCTTCTTCGCTAACAATCAACACCTGCACACCTGTGGGGTGTGTGCTTAGCAAGCTGCTCTATTCTTTCTACACCCATGATTGCGTGGCGAGACACAGCTCAAATGCTTTCTTTAAATTTGCTGATGACAGAATCTCAGGTGGTGATGAGGAGGCATATAGGAGTTATGGTTGAATAGTGTCGTAGCAACAACCTTGCACTCAATGTCAGTAAGACTAAGGACTTGATTCAGGAAGGGGAAGTTGAGGGAACATACACCAATTCTCATTGGGGGATCAGTGGTGGAAAGAGTGGGCAGTTTCAAGTTTCTGGGTGTCAAAATCTCTGAAGATCTATTCTGGGCCCAGCTGGTTTCCTTGGCTGCATGAGTCTAGGGAAGACAGCCTCCGCCCTGCCAAACTCATGAGATTGAGTCACACTTGATCCCACCCCAAACCCAGGTTTGTGTGGATGCTGTGTCATTTGTTATCTTGTTACAAATTAATGCCACAAAATAACAGACAATGCACTGCAGACATTTAAGAAATAATATTTATTTAGTAAAAAAATAACAAAAAGGAAAGAACCCATTCTAGTTAAACAGTCAAATGCACACAAGTTGGAGCTCATCTTGTACTTCCCTGTCACTCATGCGCTGGGCCCTTGGTCAACGTGAAAGCAAACAGCACCTCCTGAACGTCGCTCGCAATCTTACTTGAACAAACTGGTCTCCCACCGGATCGTATGCTATGACTGGTCTCTGTCTTCATCTCCTCTCGAACAAAAGCCCCAAGCCCAACCTTAGTGGCCCTCACCAGAGAAACCTCCCCTTAATCTGACCATCCTAATTGGATGGCATACATTTCTCCTCTCTTTTCTTCAACAGTAACCCAAACAAGCATGAAAATAGAACAGACTGCTCATACAGAACTGCCAAAATGAAATACATACAGCATAACAGTAAAAATATGAACCAATGCATTATACTCTTCCCCCCACCACCAAAATAGTCATGTCCTCATGTCTTTTGAAATAATTTGTCATCCTATCATTAATAACACTGTTTTCAAAGGAACTTCGTGATGTCAGAACCTCCAATCCATTTGTAAATGGTAGTGACATATCTCACTAGGGGGATAGTAGCAACCCTCTGTTCCCCCGGTGCTACATAGGCCAGTCTATCTGGGGTTTCCTGACTCTTTGATACCTTGTATCCCATCATCTACGTCTTTGGTTTCAAACATTCCTTGGGATACCTCTGGTCTACATGTTGAGGCCTTCCCCTGTCTATTACTCGTGTCTTCTGGCAACTCAGGTCCCTCTGACACTTGGCTGAGCTCAGTTTCATTCCCAGTTACTTTAGAGCCCAGCCCCCCTTCATGGTCCAGCTGCAAATCTGTCCACGGATAGTATTCCCGATTTCACCTGCCTCGGCGTGAGAAAGGTTGGGAATCTCTTCCTCAATTAGTAGGAAGTTAGCAAAAGGCAGCATATACCACATCCCCATTTCCTCATCCTTCGAATCCGTATCCCATTCAGGGATGAGGGCCGGTCTGATCTTTCCTTCAGTCTCTCCACGTTGCCGCAGAGTCCTCTTACTGGGTGTAGGGTCCACTTCAGGCTCTGGGTCAACATGCACCTCTTGTCCAAGAGGTGGAAGGTGGTACCGATGGAGAATCTTGACAGGCCCATTCCCATCCTCTGGTTTCACCCGGAAAACTGGTACATTTGGCATCTGACTCCCCACCACATAGGGCGTAGCCGCCCAGCAGTCAGCCAACTTATGCTTCCCAGGTGGCCCCAAATTCTTTATGAGGACTCAGTCTCCAGGCATGAGTTAGGAGAACCTAACTTTTTGATCGTACCTCCTCTTATTTCTTTGATTCTGCTTGGCAGCTGAGACCTCAGCTAATTCATAAGCCTTTTTCAGCTCCCTTCTCACATCAGGTAAGTCTCTTTATTAGCCTCACTCATGGGTATCTGGTAATACCCACTCCTCAAGTCTGGTACACTGAACCACATGGCACCATTCAGACAGGCCAGCGCGACCTCGATTCTCGGGACTGTATACTGGTTGGGAACTGTACACCTGTTCAGAGTCCGATAGTCGACACACATCTGTACCTTCCCTTTCTTCTTCCTGGCCACTAATAGTGGAGATGCATAAGGGTTTCTGGACTCAGTGATAGTCCCAACTTCCTTCAGCCTCTGCAGATGCTGCCGAAAGTCCTTTACCCCTGCAGGTGCCAGTCGCCGTGACCTTTCTCTGTCACCTGGATGGTGTGGCAAGTGCTCTTGGAACAACCCACATCAAACTCGTCAGTAGAAAAGACATCTTCCAGCTTCAACATTTTCTCTATCAACCTCTTTTACCAACCTCCAGGTACCGGGGAGTCCCCAAATTTGAATAACTCGGCAGTCATCTTTCCTCTTTTCGGAGAGAGTTTCTCCCCGGCTTGTCTAGTATCTCCCCGGGATACTAGATATTACCGTCACCGGGAAGAGGTGCGCCATTGGCATCCCCTGCCTGAGGGTGACCTCTTGCTCCAAAATGTTCCAGACACTCACTGTCATCTTGTTCACCTGTACAACTGAGGACTTCTGCAGTTCAGGCCCCAGAAGGTAAGCCTGACTCCTCTTCGTGGTCTTCCAGAGTATCCACCAAGAGGGCATTGGCCTCAGGCATTCCTGGAAATTTGGGGTTTCCCATCGCTACTTCCCTAGGCCATAACATGTCTGGTTTAGACTGGGTGAACCACACAGTCCCTTATTTATGCTCATCATCCAGCCCAGTGCAGCCATGCACTTCCTTAAAAGCAGCTCGGAACACAGGGTGAATGGACGATGTTTTCAGAAAGCTTTCTTCTTGCAGGCTCCCACTAGCCTCCTCACAATAGGAGTATTCGTCCCCATGAGAACTGAAGCTTCGTCTCTCTTGACTGGGTCTGGACAAACCAGCACTAATGTATCAAGGACCTCAGCTACTCTCACATCTGCCTCCGAAAACTCCAGCTTCAATGACAAGTAACCATTGTACGGATAGTTATCCATACTAAGACCTCAGATCTCTAGCGCACTGAGTGGCGTCAATGGTAAATGCATCAAGTACCGGTTGTAAAATGAACGATACATCAGAGTAACCTGATGGCTGGTGTCAAGTATGTCACAGCATAAATACCCTCAATCCATAGCGATACACTGGAGCTTGGCCCTACTAAGCCTTCAGGAATAGGGTTTTTAGCTTTAGGGTGTTCCTTGATATATTGCTGGGAACGTGTTCCCCCTGAGATACCAGGCCGTTCCCTCACTGGGTCTCCCCGCTTAGGTAGCTGAGGGCTCACTCTCCGAGGGGTTTCCCATCATTCGCACTCCCGCCTAAAGTATCCCTCTTCACCACGGTTATAGCAGGCAATATTGGAGGCTCCCCTTCTCGCGGACCCTGGCCACTAGCAGTCCTCTGCGTAGTTCGTCCCCTTAGGGGTCCGCCTCCCTATCAGCTCTATTGTACGGGGGGGGGGGGGCAACCGGGACATCTTTATCCTAAACCAGGACATTTTAGTCCTAAACTCTGCTATGAGCTCCTTCACCACTCCCCAGGGTGGGCTATCAGTAGTCACCTCAGCCAAGGGGACCACTACCGAGGACTGTACCCTGCCGACGGAAGCCTCCCATGACTCCGTCAGTCTCCTCCTCTCTTCCTTCTCTGATCAGCTCGACAAATGAGGGAGCGGGTGTGTCTTACGAGACATTCAGAAACCCCAAGCGATCAGATCTGGCAAATGGGCGCTTTTTGCCATTTGGTCCATTCTTAACTGATTTACATCAGCCATTTGAATGGCCCCTCTACACCGCAAGCAATTTAGCTCCCTCTCTAGCTGAAAAATATAGGCAGAAAGCTTCTCCCCCTTCTCCTGAAACATGTTCTGAAACCCCGTCATAAGCTCCAATGGGCTTCCTTTTGCACCAAACGCCTTTTCTAGCGCTTGCATGTAGGCCGCAGAGGAAGCAAAGGGGTTCTGTGTCTTTACAGATCTCACTACGTGAACAGCCAGCCCCTTCAAACTTTCAACCAATTGCTGTCTTTTTTCATCTTCAGAGCACTGCCTCTCATCCAGCAACAGAGAGGTCTGCTCTACCCAAGTCTCATACTCCTCTTCCCTTTAGGAGTGGGCTTTGTTTCTGAGAGCAAGCTGAGCCTTCGATAGCTGGGACTTTGAACCTGGGCATTTTGCCATTTATTCGCCAGGGAGGTAAGGGCCACTACCTACTCAGAATGCTCAGCCCCTGCTGAAGGACTCATTAGACCTTCTGCATCAGACCACTCCTTCTGCTCGCTCCGCAGAAACGAGAGCAATATGTCTTTAAAGTCTCAGCCCCCAGCCACGGGAAACTCGGCTTCTGATTCAGCACACTAACCTTCACTCCCCTCCTCCAGGAAAGTATGGACAGCCCTTAACCCCCACTCTCCCAGGGCCATAATAGTACCAGGCAGTTCTACTGCCGTTATGTCAGTGCTGGTCTGAACTAGAACAAAGTCTTTGCTCGTCATTTTATCAAACCTCCGCTGCACCCCTGCAGCATCCATAACCAGGTATTGTAAACACTTTACCGAACAATAGTTTAACAACAGACTTAAACACACAATGCTCAGGGCAATCACACAGCATCCAACGAAATTGATCCTGGACGAGCCCCCACATTGAAACACCCTGGTTTCCTTGGCTGCGTAAGTCTAGGGAAGACAACCCCTGGCCCCGCCAAGCTCGTAAGATTGAGCTGTGCTCGATCCCACCCCAAACCCCAGCTTGTGTGGATGCTGTGTCATTTGCTACCCTGTTACAAATTAATGCCACAAAATAAGACAGCACACTGCATAAGATTAAAGAAATTATATTTATGAATCTTAACTGAAGGGTTAGTAAAGAATAAGAAAAAGAAAAGGCTCCTTTCTAATTAAACAGTCAAATGTGCACAAGTTGGAGCTCATCTTGAACTTCCGTCATTCTCATGTTGGGCCCTCGATCAACGTGAAAGCACGCACCACCTTCCGAATGTCACTCGCAACCCGTCTCAAACAAATGGGTCTCCACCAGATCGTATGCTACAACCAGTTCTCCCCAGCATCTTCCCCCTTCATTTCCTTTCAAACGAAAGCCCCAAACCCTAAGTGTCCTCACCAGAGAAACCTCCCCTTAATCAGAGCATCCTAATTGGATGGCACACACTTCTCCTCTCTCTTATCTTCAACAGTAACCCAAACAAGCATGAAAACAGAACAGACTGCTCGTACAGAACTGCCGAAATGAAATACATACAGCATAACAGTAAAAATATGAACCAGGGCATTACATATAGATGTACTGTGGAGAGTATTCTAACTGGTTACATCACCGTCTGGTATGGAGGGACCATTATACAAGATCGGAAAAACAGGGTTTTAAACTCAGCCAGCTTCATCATGGGCACTAGCTTCCCCAGCATCCAGGAAATCTTCAGAAGGCGATTCCACAAAAACACTCCCATCAGAGAGGAGATGCAGGAGCCTGAAGACACACACTGAAGGCTTTAGGAACAGCTTCTTTCCCTTCAACATCAGATTTCTGAACAATCAATGGACCAACCTATGAACCTCATTATTTTTGCTCTCATTTTGCACTACTTATTTAATCAGGTATATATTTCTAAATTGTAATTTATAGTATTTTAAAAGAATTTTTTATGGTAGTTCTTTGGCTACTTCTGCCAAAGAACAACAAATTACAAGACATAACAGTGATATTAAATCCCTATTCTAATTCTGAAGGAGTGATCTGATAGAGGGAGAATTTTAAGCAGTATAGTTAAGATAAACCGTTGGAATCTTCTTCCTGAAGTGAGAATATCAAAATCAAAAGGGTATAGGTTTGAGGTAAAAGGAAGGAATTTCAAAGGGATAAGAGGGGAATGCTTTTTACTAGAGGGAGATAAATATTTGGAACTTGTTGCTAGAGAAAGGAATGGAATCAGTTATAATCATTATGTTTAAGGGAAATTTAATCAGGTATGCCCCTGGATAGATGGGGCATAGAAGGATATGTGGCAAATATGAAGGCGGGAGGAGAGAGAGCATTGCGCCTGCGCGTGCGCAGCCCTCTGGTGAAAAATGATATCGTATCTGTTAAATAGGGGCTGTGGACAATTCTGATTTAATGGAGAATGGACATGAAAGCACAGAGGAACATCTGGAGAAATTTCTGAAACGCTCGTTCGCTGCTGTCGTTACTGCGTGGTCGGGAATCTTTCGGAGGGTAGGCCTCAAAATCCCCGGCTTTGCCTGCTGTTGGCGACCGAGGTTGAGGTTGGGTCATTCGGACAGAGATGGCACTCAGTACTCGGTGTCGGAGAGCTGATCAGAGCTCGAAGTTTTCGAATGACTCAGAGTCAGACTGTGGTCGGCATGGCAGGGAGAGTTTTTCTTCCTTCTCCCGTCTGCGTGAGATGTAGGACATTTGAGAAACTTTGAACTTTTACTGTGCTCATGGACTTCTTCACCAAGTTATGGTATTGTTGCACTGTTGTAACTATATGTTATAATTATGTGGTTTTGTCAGCTTTTTCAGTCTTGGTCTGACCTGTGTTTTGTAATATCACACCGGATGAAATATTGTATCATTTCTTAATGCATGCATTACTAAATGACAATAAAAGAGGACTACGTGTCTTCATAATCTAAATAGGATTAGTGTCGATGGGCAAAAAGGTTTACATGGTGAGTCAAAGGGTCCATTTTTGTACTTTACAACTCAATTACTCTATATTAGGGACCCACCCTTAAGTCCTCCAGGGGTCCTCACTCCACATTCTCTAGGCTCCAATTCAAAACCTTCAATCAAGCTTGTTACTAGGTGATAAAATTCAAATAAAGTCCTGGCATTAAGTTCAACAGGCCAAATGTGTACCCAGCCTTTTGGTGTTCCCTGTCTGACCAGTGCACATTCTCTTCCCACAGTCACATAAACATTTGGATTCTCTTTGCTTCATGGTTGCTTCTATGCTTGAGGAAGTTTGTTAGTGTACAGACAAAAATCTGTCTGTTATAGATGTCATTCTTTGACTCATGAGAAATTACACAGAAGGCATTCATGTTATTAACATAGACTCTCTGTTATTTTTAATTCCAGGAACATTCTGGAAGGAGGAAAAGGGAACAAAGATCTATGCCTGAATCTACAGTTGAAAGCATATTAAAGAGGTAAAATTGTACATCTTTGAACCACTTGATAATTTACTTTCTTTTTATTCATATTGTGGGTACTGATCATTAGTGATAACGTGCTCACTATTTGTCCTTGAGTAACTGGTGTGCCTTCTTGAAATAATGTCACCCTTTTAGTGAAGGGACATCTGTAATACAGTTTTTGCCGAGATTGTGACTGTGATAAATCATGGAAAGATGATGTATTTCTGATTTGGGATCATGTGCAACTCAGAGAGGAACCTATAGGTGGTATTCCCATGAACCTGTTATCCTTGATTTCTCATTCACATTGGAGATGGTGATTGTGATTAGAATCTTAATAAATGAAAACAATGACTTTCATGATAGGAAATTTCAGTTGTATTCCATTTGGACTTTCATGGTATTAAATGCTGTATGTTCATTTGAGTGATTCTTGAAATGGTTGAGGCAGCTAGCACAGGTACTTTTAAGGAGAAACATTTTGGATCAGCATGCGAAAAATAGCAGAGTTTGTTAAACTTTAACAAATGTAAGTCTGCTTGAAGTAAAGTTAATGCTTCACATGGACTACCTTTCAACAGCAGGAAAACTTGAGTGCTGAATGAAGAAAAGTGAAAGGAGGCACGAGAGGAGTAAATAAAAAGCATGGTCCTTTTGATTGAACCAGTTTGTTTCTGAACTGAAGATACTTTTCAGTCAATGTCCTGATCCAGTAGTTGGCTCTGAGCCATTTGTCATTTTTTTGTTTTTAGCTTGTTGTGAAATGACTATATATTGCTAACTATCAGGAGACTCTTCACATTGTTTCTCATTCATACCATGATAATTTAATTTCCTTGAATTTTGAAAACACTTTTTTGTTTGTAGTAGAATTGTGCGTTCTAAGTAATTATTGCAGAATTGTGTTTAAAAGGGAAGAATTGTGATCACTCAGTGTGTAGATGATTTGGTTAATGCGTCGTGCGATTGTGTTGTTCAGATCAGTTGATCCATAGTCAGTGGTAAATTAGCTAACACATCCAGGAACACTAAAAAGAGCTCTGGCACCATTGGGTTAGGGAGGAATGATATAAAGCTTTTCCCGTTTACTGTCCAATGATCTATGCTGGAATTGAAACAAGAAAATTGAATTAATTTGTTAAGCTGTAGTCCTATCTGGTCACAGAATGAAGTATATTTTTTTGTTAAGACTCAGTTCAATTATTATTTCTTGAATGAAGTATTGGAAGTATTCTTCAGCAAATAAAGCCATTGCCAAACAAGAAGAGAGAAAATGATAAATGGAAAACAGGTATTGTACTCTGACCTTCTGTTTTGGTACACTTATTTTCGTGCTACAATCAATGTTAACATTTAGAATGAACACAGCATAAAGGCTGATTTATACTTGTGCATCAAACGTATGCCGTAGCCGTGAACCCTATGCTGTATCTACACTGAACCCTATGCCATAGCCTAACGCGCACCCCTCCCAAAATGTAACTACGCGTCGCGGCGACGCAGACCAAAACAACTGTGATTGGTCCACTTGGTAGCTTCGCATTTCCTCCTACGCTGCAATAGCTTCCCATTGGGCGACTGAAGGGCAGGGAAGGAACTCTGGCCGCAATGCATAAAGCTTTACAGACCTCCGAAGTTATGGAGGACCCTGTGCTTGATGCCAGTTTGTAGCTAGCTGCTCTCACAACACGCTGGAGGAACTCAGCAGGTCAGGCAGCATCCGTGGAAAAGATCGGTCGATGTTTCGGGCCAGAACACTTCATCAGGACCCAGGTTCCGGCCCGAAACGTTGACCGATCTTTTCCACGGATGCTGCCCGACCTGCTGAGTTCCTCCAGCATGTTGTGAGTGTTGCTTTGACCCCAGCATCTGCAGATTATTTTGTGTTTACGTGTAGCTAGCTGCTACAGCCTGTTGACTCCCACCTGAAGCTAAAACTCGAACGGTGATTGCCAGTCTCTGAGTATACTGTGCGTACACTGATTTGAAATAAATGGTTGGAAACGATGAACCAAATCATCAAATCTACCTGCCGACATCCAAAAATATTTGAAATGCATTTCCTTGTCCATGTCTCTCAGTGGACAGACAAGCACAGAAAATTCACCCTCCTTCAGTTTCAGTTGCCATTGTTTGAAGTTTGAGTTTCTTCGTGTTGAGTTTCAACACAAAGAAACTCAGCACAGTGGCATAGAAACCCCACCGCCAGCTAGCGTTTTAGCAGTGAATTGCAGAGCGATGGAGACACACCAACGCACAAGTATAAATGCTCACAACGGCATAGCCCAATTGCGTAGGCTGCGGCGTAAGTTATCACGCACAAGTATAAATCAGCCTTCATTCATAAGACATAGGAGCATAGAATTAGGCTATTTGCCCCATCAAGTCTCCTCCACCATTCCATCATCACAACCCCATTCTCCTGCCTTCTCCCCGTAACCTTTGACACCCTTACTAATCAAGAACCCATCAACCTCTGCTTTAAATATACCCAACGACTTGGCCTGAACAGAAAGACAGATTTAGTATTATAGTTCATGAAACTCATAAAATTAATGTGCAGTAAAAACAATTCAGAATGCTAAGCACTCAGGAAACATTCCCAGGACAGAGCGTACAAATAGGATCAGCTTAAGAGGAGTTGCTATAGGTTACTGACAATTGTGTTGTGCATGGAATCTTGCATAAATCCTTCCCTTCCTGCTGCTCTGCACTGTTCAGCTGACAACTTGTTGCGAGTCTCTGGACATTGCCTCCACAGTTAATTCTACATATAACTGTGGGATAAAAAGGTCATTACCTTTTCACTGAACGAGCTTCAGCAGGCAAGGGAGTGCATCAGGTTCTCAGTACATCAGCATGCACTGGCTGTGTTTGGGGGGTGTACGCAGCTGTGAGTGTTTGTACTGTTGGATCAAGATTCAGTTGTATAGGGATGAGTGCTTTTCCTTTGAGTAGAGGTTGGTCTGCACTCACTGAAGTGTAGAGATGTAAGAGGTAGTCCCACTGAAGCAGAAACAGTTTTGAAACTGATTGTCAGGACAGTTGCTTCGAGGCTGCTTTGTCTCACAGTGGAATAGCAGGTGATTATGTAATCTCAGAATAAGCAGATGCCCAATTAGGCCTGTCATGAGAATTTTCTTTGCTCAGAGTTTTGCAGATCTTAGGAATTTTATTTCCTTACTGGGCTTAGATGTCAAGAAAGTCTATATTCAAAACAAATGTTTGAATAGTAAGAGGATCAAGGGATATGAGAATCGGGGAATAACCCCAAATTCTTTCTGAAGTCCAAATTTGGAGGCCCCATACCTGAAAGTCTGGCGTCAAGGGCAGGAGGCCCAGAGGTAGCCTATCCTGAGGTTGGGGGTATGTCTGTGTATGTGGGTGGGTGGGATGTTGGGAAAGGAGCTTGGTTTGCTGCTGTTGCTGCTTGTGTTCTGCTGAATATTGTGGGCATATTATGTTGGCGCCAGAATGTGTGGTGACACTTGCGAGCTGCTCCCAACACATCTTGGGTGTGTTAGTTGTTAATACAAATGAGACATTTCACTGTATTTTTCGATGTTCTTGGTTATACCATAACAAGATGCCACTAAGAACCATTGCGACATGTTGCGGGCTGCTTACAAAACTCCGAAATATACCTCTCACTCCAAACCAGGCTGAGACGCAGAGGAATGAAGCTCCTTCTACCTAGCATCTTCTTAACAAGGGAAAGTGGGCTGTATTGAAGGGGAATGAATTGCTGGGTTCTGTGTTTCATGGAGACATGGCTCACTCCGAACGTGCTGGGTGCGTTAGTAAGACCTGAAGAAGTCTCGATTCACAGGGTAGACCAAACTGCTGATTTGGAGTAGGCAAAAGGTGGGGTGTGTGTTTCATGATAAACTCTTTGTGGTGCTCAGATGTCGTGGTTTTGTCGTACTCATGTCCCTCCAACCTGGAACATCTAGCAATTAAGTTCCGACTGTTTTACTTACCATGAAAGTTCTCTGCCGTGATCCTGACTGCAGTTTACATACTGCCCAAAGCAAACGCTAATCAGGCCCTCAAGATATTGAATGCTACCATCACCAAACAAGAAACAGCCTACCCTTACGCATTTGAAATCATAGTCAGGGGCTTCAATCAGGCTTACTTGAAGAAATCTTTGCCCAATTATCTTCAACATATAGCACGCAGCACCAGGGATTCCAACACACTCGAAAACTGCTATACTACAATAAAGAATGCCTGACGTTCCATGCCTAGACTGCATTTTGGGAAATCTGATCATTTGGCTGTCCTTCTACCTGCATCTAGGCAGAGGCTAAAAAGCAAGGCTCCAAAGATAACGACAACAAAGTGTGGTTGCAGGAAGCAGAGAGGTGGCTGCAGGATTGCTTCGAATCGGTGGACTGGGCTGTGCTCAAGGATTCATCAAAGGATCTGAGTGAATACACCATAGTTGTTATAGACCTCATAAGAAATCATTCAGAGTTTTCCCCAGTCAGAAGCCCTGGATGAACTGTGAGATCAGCAATCTGCTGAGGACAAATCAGTAGCGTTCAGGTCTGGCAAACAAGTAAGTACAAGAGGTCCAGTTACGATCTCCAGAAAGCCATTTCACGTGCAAAGTGGCAAATATGGACCAAACTCGAATCACTGAAGGATGTTCGACAGCTGTGGAAGGGCTAGAATGCTGTTACCTCCTACAAAGTGTAACCAGGCGACATACATAGATATCATCAAGGCTTCGCTCCTAAGTAGCTCAATGCCTTCTTTACTTGCTTTGACCATTAAAACATGGAGGAACTTCTATGAACTCCCACAGCCCCCAGTGATGCTGTGGTTTCAGTCTCTGCAGCCAATGTGAAAATATCTTTCTGGAGCGTGAACCCGCAGAAACCATCCAGCCCAGATGGGGTACCTCGATGAGTACTAAAGACCTGTGTTGTTCAACTAGTTGGAGTGTTTACCGATATCTTTAACCTCTTGCTTTGGCAGTCTGAGGTACCGACCTGCTTCAAGCAGACTTCAGTTATACCAGTGCCTAAAAGAACGTGATACTCTGCCTCAATGACTATTGTCCAGAAGCACTTACATCCATTGTGATGAAGTGCTTTGAGAGGTTGGTGATGAAACATTTTAACTACTGCCTGAGAAGCAACTTGGATCCACTCTAATTTGCCTACCAGCGCAACTGGTCCACAGCAGATGCCATTTCACTCAACCCTGGAACATTAGGACAGCAAAGATGCATACATCAGGGTGCTCTTTATTGACTACAGATTGGTATTCAATACCATCACCTCCTCTAAACTAATCAATAAGATTCAAGACCTTGGCATCAATATGTCCTTGTGTAATTGGATCCTCGATTTCCTCACTTGCAGATCCCAGTCAGATCGGATTGGCAACAGCATCTCCTCCGCAATCTCCGTCAGCTTATGTGCACTACAGCACTGTGTACTGAGCCCCTACTCTACATGCTTTATATTTATGATTGTGAGCACCAATGCCATATTTAAGTTTGCTAATGACACCACTGTCGTTGGCTGAATCAAAGGTTGTGTTGAATCAGCTCATCGGAGGGAGATTGAGAACCTGGCTGAGTAGTGTCATAACAACAACCTCTCACTCAATGTCAGCAAGACCAAGGAACTGATTATCGACTTCAAGAGGAGGGAACCAGAGGTCCTTGAGCCAGTCCTCATTGGGAGATGAGAGATGCAGCAACTTTTTTCTCAGTGTTATTATTTCAGAGGCCCTGTCTTGGGCCCAGCACGCAAGTGCAATTATGAAAAATGCTTGGCAGTACCTCCACCTCCTTAGAAGTTTCCGAAGATTCAGTATGACATCTAAAACTTAGATATATGTCTATAGCATGTATGGTGGAGAGTACATTGACTGGCTGCATCACAGCCTGCTATGGAACCACCAATGCCCTTGAATAGAGGATCGTACAAAAGGTAGTGGACACAAACAACAGGAATTCTGCAGATGCTGGAAATTCAAGCAACACACATAAAAGTTGCTGGTGAACGCAGCAGGCCAGGTAGCATCTCTAGGAAGAGGTACAGTCGCCGTTTCAGGCCGAGACCCTTCGTCCTGACTCTTCATTTTATGTTCTCAATACTGATTGCTTAATTATTTATTATTATTCTGTTTTCTTTTTATTTCTACAGTTTGTTGCTTTTTGCATACTGGTTGTTTGTCCGTCTTGTTGGGTGCAATCAATCATTTATTCTATTATGTTTCTTGGATGGTTGCAGGAAACAGATCTCAGAGTTGCAGATGGTGACATACCTGTACTTTGATAATAAATGTACTTTGAACTTTGAACATTGTTGTTCAAAGTAAGGCATTAAGTAGGGATCGAAATCTGCTGTGGTTGTTAGGTTGGTAGGCAATTGTAAACTGTGACTATTATAAGGGAGTAGTAGGATCATGGGGTGTTAAGGGGCATGTATTAGAAAATTGTTTCAGAGTGAAGTATTTCAGGGAATATGATTCATGGAATTGCTGCGGGAGCTAATTTTGATTTAATGTGTCAAATATCAGAAGAAAATATGAGAAATTTATTTCTTGAATGTGGTAAAGAATGAATATCTGTGAAGAAGTTATAATTTCAGTCAATTCATTCCTAGTACCTGTCTTCAAATTATTAAGAACATGGTGCTGTGTTAAATTGTCAAAATGAAGTCTATAATTACAATAATATTTTTAAAAGATCTTTGATTATGATATTTCTTCATTAATATTTGTAATTCTATATTTACATTACTTTTGAACTAAGTGTTCTTTCTCAGGATTACAGGGGATCAAGAAAAACTTGCAGTAACTCGCGCAGAAGAGGTAACTTCCCATGATATGTTAATTTTCTAAATGTTTATTGGTTTTGAAGTGATTGAGCTTACTTATAAGGTTATTGCCATTTCTAATACATATACCTGTATATTTTAATCCTTCACATGAAGAATCAACTAGTAAAACTGTTCAATATCGTAAAATGTTTTAACATTTCTACCAAAACTGGTAATTAAAAACCACAGCTTTATCAAACCTGCCCCTTATGTCAACTTTTATATTTATCTGCATCCACCAACATCTACTGCTCTACCATCCATCTTGCCTCTACAACTAGTATTGTTTAGCAAGATTACCCATCTGACTAAGCCATGAAGGTAACACACTACTACATTTGGACATGAAGGAAATTTTCTCTCGCTCTCTCACTATTACTTCAGATGTATTGGATACCACTGTACATGACTGAGAACTGCATTATTGCATACAATGCACGGTGGGCTCAAAGAAAATCATAAACTGTGTGATGATTTTCCATCTTTTATTTTGCATTATATTTGATTATTATAACACTGAAAAATTTGTCGCTTCGTAATCCAATGCATATAATGAACTGGTAAACTCAGTCAGTCATTTTTGTGGGCATGCTAAGTTGGTACCAGAAGCATAGCAATACTTGCAGGCTTTCCCCAGCATATCTCGGACTGTGTTCTTTACTAACAAACAATGCATTTCATTTTATGTTTTGACGTACATCTGACAAATAAAGTTAATCTTCTCTGATCTCTTGTCTAACAGCCTTGGTTTAGCAAACACAACCAATCTGAGAAATATCAATGGATAGACTTATGAACAGCTGAAATGTTACTGTAATTTTCATGTGTCCCACCTCATTGCACTTTTGAAGTTATACTATTGAGCTATATAACAGCTTGAACTATCCTTGACTTCTGCAGTAAGTTATCAGTAAAGACAATTATAAAATATGAATAGGCAAGAGTCAAAGTTTTGAAAGGACATGCAAGGCAAAACTGATGAATAATGGATGAACTCTGTGCCTTCTTGCTTCTCCTTTCTTCTTCATGTTCATATATTTACGCAAGTACTTTTAGATTTTTCCTTTTTTGGAAGTAAATCTGCTTTATATGGTCCACCTTAATTTAACCCAAAAAGGAAAATAAATTTATAGGATTGACTGTTGATTGTTCATTCCTTGCAATCAACATTACACCTCATCCAATATGAAATTATTGATCAAAAAATGTTACGGATGAGAACTTCAATACTTTTAGGAGTCAGACTTGAACATTTTCAAATTTGAGCTCTTCAGTGTGCATCCAATAATTGGCTCAAGAGTTCAGGCGACCTCTAGAGGAAGGAACAGGGAATTAAATCTAATTAATGGTCTAGGTTTTGGCCCAATTCTTAGGATTTCTCAACATAATTGTCAATAAATTAAGGGAATGTGCTTGGCCCAGACTTACTACTGAAGATCCATTTGGTCAGCTCTCAATAGTACCTCATTACGGGAATCATCATACAGTCCATCAATGGAGCTGTAATATTCCACAATACTTATCTTTGAAAGTCAACTCTGGGATCATACATGAGGTTAGATCTCTGTGCCCATTACCTTCAATAGGGATTTTAAGACTGGGAGGAAATAAAAGTAAGTTGCTTTTACATTTATGGTTAATTTATTGTAGTTTATTATTTAGAAATGTTTTTCATTGTTTTCATTTTATCATTTACACTTCTAAAATTAATTGTTAGCTTTCTTTTTCCACTTTTAACAGTTTTTAAATGTGTCTGAATATCAGAGACACTGAGACACTTTTGGTAGTTGTCACATCTAGGGCAGGGTTATACCAGCTAAGAAAGATTTGCTGAGGAGCTTCAGGAGTGGGTCATTCCTTGAGAGTCGTTATCACTGCATTATGTTGTTTGAAACCCTAATACCTCTTGGGTTCCTCCTGCCAGGAGGCTTCAGGCCAGTAAGAGGTAAGTTAGGTCAAGGGGCATATTCTGAGTGGTAGGCCATTCTCTCAAATTTATACCAGCTTTCTTTTAAATGTTTTTATCGAAGTTTGTCTGTAGTACTATCACATTTTCCTCTTTGATGTTTGATGATAATGCTTCTTGTCTGTCTGCTCAACACCATCTCAGACACAATCTCAGGGTACAGGTAGACTTCAATCAACATGGCGGTCCAGTCAGGTCACATTAAGCGATGATGATGTAAGAATTTGATCCTTGGTAAAGTAGTTGATTTAAGTTAATGTTCAGATTTTTTATTAGAATGTGTACACGATAAATAGAAGCAAATAGCCTCTTGAGTCTGCTTTGCCATTCTGTATCATAGCTGACCTTTGATCTTAATTGCAGTACCTTGTTTGTTTTCCATTTCCCTTGATTCCCCTGGTCCTTCTGGATGTCAGCTTTGAAATTACTTAAAATGTTGAACTCCTGTAACCCACCGGCATAGAGAAAACTAGATACTAAGCAAAAAAGATAATTTGCTTGTTCCAAAATGTGCAAGAAGGTTTTATTAACTGAGTTGAATCCCAAGATTTAAAATGTTATTTTCCTTCCTTTCTTTCAGTAGCTTGTTAAACTAAATAAATTTTGGAAATTCCATTTGAAATTCATTAAATCATGAAAGTTGAATGCAAATATCATCAGTGTTATAAGAACTGAAATCAAGCAGGCAATCGATCCCCCTTTATTTGCTTAGCCTTGAATTTGTGGATGACCTTCTGCCTCAGTCTCACTTGCTTGTCATGACACCATAACCTTTGACTCCCTTAATGTCTAAAAAAATTTGCATTTTTTATCTTGAGTAAATTGAGTGAGTGAACCTTCAAAGTCCCCTTGGGTAGAAGACTCCAAGGAGTCATGACATTCTGGGTGAATAAATTACTTTCATCTTCGTCCTGGAAGGCTGACACCATTTTTATGATGCTCTGATTTAGACACATCACCCAGGAAAACAACCACCCTGCATCAGTGAAATTATCTCTTGTTCTTGTACGTTCAAGAGAATTATAGTTTCAGGCTGTTTAGTTTCTCCTCATAAAATATGTCTTCCATCCCATGAAACAACCTGGTGAACCTTGCTGAACTCCTTTTCAGAATCTTAGAGTTACACAGCATGGAATCAGGGCCTTCAATCCATCTATGCTGACCAAAATTCCCTGTCTAAAATAGGCCCATTAGCCAGTTTTTGGCCCTTAACCTTATAAACCTGTCCAATCTACGTACCTGCCCAAATATCTTTTAAAAATTATTTTACTTGCCTCAACCACTTCCTCTGGCAGCTTATTCCATATGTTTACTACCCTCTGGTTGTTCCTCAAAATTTTGCGTAGTTTTGTACATGTTCTACTGCAAATATATCCTTTCTTAGGTGGAAAAATCAGATATGTATAAATATTTTCTCTTGGGTATCCCTCTGTGCCTAATATTAGAACAAGACAACTCCACTCTTTTTACTTGAGTTATCTTGCAATAAAGGACATTGTTCTGTTTGCCTTCCCAATTTCATGCTGAGCCTCCATGTTAATTATCAGAGCTATTTGTACAAGGCAATCCCTCAGAACACCACCACCCTAAATTACTCACCTGCTAAAGTGGAAGATTTCACATTCTTCCAGATTATGTTTCATTTGGCAGGCCCTGGTCGATCCACGTTCTTTATGTAATCCTTCGAAACCTCCATGCATTCTTCTCACGTGGCTAGCTAGCTTTATGTCAGCTGTAAGTTTACATCACTGCTCTTGATCTCCTGCTCCAGAGGACAGTAGACCATGAAGAAAAAGAAGGAGGAGAATCGGAGGGACATGATGGGCAGGTGAGAAGAGAAATGGTGACAGCTTGACTAGAATAGGGGATGGAAAAAGAGAGAAGGTGGGGGAAGAAGCTACTGCAAATTGGAGAAATCAGTGTCAAGTCATCAGCTTGGAGGCTACCCAGGCAAAATATGCTGCTCCAACCTGTGTTTGGCCTCATCATGGCAGTAGAGGTGGCCATGGACAGATGTGTCAAAATGGGATTGGTAAGCCAAACTGAAATAGATAACCACAGGAGATCCTGCCTCTTGCAGCAGGCAGATTGAAGGTACTCTACAAAGTTGTTCCCCATCTGACTCACTAAAGCAATGGGTACAACAGATGACACCTAAGGGCATGCGGGTAAAGTGCCATTTCACCAAGAAGGACTGTTTCGGGCCCCCTTTGGTGGTGAGGGGGCAGGTGTAGCACCTATCTTTGTACGAGGGATAAACACCAGGGAGGGAGATTAGTGGGGAGGGACAAGTGGGCAAAGGTTCACATAGAAAGCGTTCTCAGTAGAAAGCACAGTGGGGAGGGTGTTGTGCTTAGTGATAGGATCCTGTTGGACATGATGGAAGTTATGGAGAACGATGTGTTGGACATGGAAGTTGCGGGTTGGTAGGTAAGGACAAGGAAATCCCTATCCCTGTTAAGAAGTGGAGTGAGGGCAGATGTGGAGGAAATCCTTTTGAGGGCAGCATCAATGATGGTGGAAGGGAAACCTCTGTTTCAAGGAAGACATCTCTTTTAAAGAGGTAATCAGGATATTTTTCCCATGGTAGCGGTATCGATAAGGTAATGGCATTTAGTTTAAAGCTTTACCTACAGACACAGTTATTTCATTCACTCATCCTTGTCCTTGGCAGAATTAAGTGAATCAAGTATCAAAGAAGCAGATCTATCTTTCGCCTCTATTGCTGGCAATGCCTATGAATTAATCTGTAACTGCTTTGCTTAATGCTTGAAATGCAAAAGTAGTTTTCTTTTGGAGTTGTATGGATTATATGCCAGTCCTGCAACAGGTGACCCTGCTATCTTACTTCTAAGTGACTTTGCATTTCTTACAGTTGGTTGAAGGAGAGGAAATTGTAACGGAAAGCAAAACCACTTTTGAATCATCAAACTATGAAGATGACTTTGAGGTATCATTCTTTATCCAATAATGTTCCAATATAAAGATAATATGCATGACTAATTTGAAAAGCACAGCAAGAAATTTTATTGTATTTATTTTAGTACCCAGCAATTTGTTCAAGTAGTATCACATTTAGTCATGTGCAATAAATATTCCTTTTAATTTATTTTAAAGAAAACAATCACATCTGAATTATTCTAATCAATTAGTCAAAACAGGTTTTCACAGGAAGTATGTGTTGATGCAACCACCACTGGACAGTTTAGGTAAATTTTGGCATTTAAGAGTGGAGTACCTTAATTCACAAGATTCATTCATGTGCCGATACAGGAAAGGAATGTCTATTTTGGTGTGACTGTAATTTGTGGAAACTGAAATGTGGGCTGTTTAACCATAAAGTTCAAAACTTAATGTTAATTAATTCTGAAATTTTTTTGTGGTTTTGTAAGACACTGAACTATTTGATAGAGGATGACAACAGTGCTGAGAATAGGTGAAAGAAGAAGGCCAAAGCTTGCTTAAAACTGTATGTGTGCACCTATCTCTATGCTGCTGACAGATGAGAAATGGAAATCAGATTGGAATAGGGAATATTAAACTGAAATGAAATTTATTCCAATGTATTATTTTTCTACTGACATTTATGTAACTGAAAACAACTAATAGGGGCATAGGTATATCATTTCTATATTAATGTAAAAAGAAAATGCAGGAACATAATAGTTGTAATGTCAAGAAAGTGTGACTTTGTTACAGTTGATGAAGTTTGCTTATTTATAATTAATTTTGAGTTACTTTTACTCCATACTTTTGGATTTATTAACTGTCTTTTTTTAGCTCTTCTAACACTGCATGCCAGTTTCATTTTCTTATGTCATTTCACTTGCTTTTATTTGCTGATCAACTGTGATGTCCAGGAAAAGGTAATGTAAAACAAGCTTTCTGAATTATATGTACCAATATGCTGCATTGTAAATGGTTGGTAATTGAACACACTGGGCTTATCAGAGCTCACACTACCTTTGAGCTGTTTTTACAAATCCTCTGGTAGGGGTATAAAGAATAGAAATGTTAGGTGAGCTGTTTTTACATATCCTCTATCCATTAACTGGTGGAAAATGCTGCATGGTATGATTAAGGTTAAAAAGGGAAAAAGTAAATTGGTAGAAGCTTTCCTGCATCATCCGTGTAAAAACTTGAATAGAAGTGATGAGATTATAACTGAAACTTGGGGTGCAGAGAGTAGATGTGTGCTTGTGTGTGGATGGTTCAATTTCTATTCTTAGGTAGTCAGCAGTCCAAGTGCTGCAGTTACCTTTATAGACAATTACTGCTTTACTGTTGAAGGAGGTTTTTAATAGACTGGAAGTAAAAAAAAGTTTAATCTAAAATAATAATATTAAATTAGAGGAAATGTTATATTAAGTATTTTCTCTTAACTCTGTTCATATGATGAACCTTTGTTGAGGCTGTTGTTAAATTCATGAGTTTGCTTTTTAATTCTCAGGACCATTATTATGCTGCTTATTACCCATCCAATGATTCTTGGAGAATATTGTGGTGCGTCTTCTAATTGTTCATTTTTTTTCCCAGAAAAAGTGTAATTTCCTGCAATTATTTTTCCCATTATGAAGGACTTTAAGGGGCATTTAGGCAGGTAGATAAACAGGCAGGAAATAGAAAGATATAAACTGGGTGCAGACAGATGAGGTTATATATTTTGTGGGCTAAAGCAAGGGTCCCCAACCTTTCTTGCACTGTGGACCTTTTTAATACTGACAATATTCTTGCGGGGTGGGGGGGGGGTGTTAATCATGACCTGAATATAGGTGATAAATCAACTATAAGTCACTTATGGGTGCCTAATACACTCAATTTCGTTTCTAAAAGGGTTTATCTAATGAATTTAATATTAAATACACTGTATATTTTCCTCACATGAATATAGTGATAAGTCAATTATAAGTCACTTATAAGTTAATAGCATCATAACATTTTAAGTAACATTTGGATATTAAACACACAGTGCATACTTTCCTCGTATGAACATATAAAATCATTGCAACACACCAATACCGCTGAATCAGTGGGGAGCCCTGGGCTTGTTTCCCTGCAACAAGACGGTCCCGTTGAGGGATGATGGGAGACAGCGATACTCGAAGGGAGTTCCTTATGTCCAATCTATTCCGCAATTTAGTTTTCGTTACATTCATTGCAGAAAACCCTGCTTCGCAGAGGTATGATGTTGGAAATGGAAGCAACGTTTTCAGTGCTTTTGTGGCTATCTCAGGATATTCAGCCTTGACTTTGATCCAGAATGCCGACAGAGATGTTATGTCAAACATACTTTTCAGCCCACCGTCATTTGCAAGCTCGAGGAGTTGATCTTCTTCCCGCACTGACATGGATGATTCACTGGGGCCATTCACAAATGGATCACGGACCCATTCCTTTGCCCGTCTTGGGTCATTTGCAGTTGGGAAGTAACGCTTGAATTCTGTTGACAGCAGAGATAGGTGATCACGCACTAGCTGTGAGAAGGACAGTGCAGTCTCAGTCTCTCCCAAAATTCCGGCTAATGTTGGGAACACGTCAAATATGCCCCAGCTACGTCATCGATTCTCCTTGAAACTGTGTAGCTGAAAGAGAAACCTGTGCCATCTTGTTAGCTGCAGCTTTTCCCAACAGTTCACGGCACACGTCCTTGGCCGCAGGCAGAATCAGTTCTTCACCAACAGTGAAAGGCTTCTTAGCCTTAGCAATATGGCTAGCCACTAAGTACGACACTCTCAGTGCAGCAGGTGGTGGCTCTCAGCACTTGCTTCTGTCCCACTTGCTCACGTTTTTTCCGCTCAAAAAACTCAACGGGTTTGTCTTTAAGTGCAGGGTGCTTGGACTCAAGGTGCCAAAGCAGATTTGAGGGCTTCATTGTCTCATTAGACAGCTTGTCTCCACATATCACACACAGGGGGCTGGAGCGTGTGAGTCACCGGTTGCAATAAAGCCATATTTTATGTACGACTCGTCGTATTTTCTGTTGAAGGAAGCTTTTTTTTCTTTGCAGTCTCGGTCTCAGCTGTCTCTGCGTTATCATCATCGTTAGACCTTTTATGTCCCCTACCACCCTTTCCAAAGAAACTCTCAAGCAATGTTTGTTTTTCACTCATCGAGTAGTTGTAGGTTAATGACCAACTGATGGCCTTGTGTTGGTAATGACCTCGCGTGTGTTCAAGTTCAACAGTGGGTATGACAGGGAATGAGGAAAGGTGCAGCTGACTCAAATCATTTCATATCGTCAAATTATATCGTTTCCTCGCGGCCCGGTAGCACATGCTTTGCGGCCCGGTGGTTGGGGACCAAAGGGCTAAAGGGCCTGTTCCTGTACTGTAATGTTTTATGTTCCTGTTGCATTCATTTAATTACACAGGGCAATGAGCTCTTAAATAAGGAAACAAAACAAAGTGCTCCTGATTTTTTTGTTTAAAAAAGAAACTTCAATCTCAAGTGTTTTGTAGCAGCAATTGATTGTATGTATAAATCTTTCAGCATTTACTAGAGTTTGTACATAACTGTATCTTTCATACAGAGTGAATTTCTGATCTTCTAAATGTATTAAAGCAAGATAAGTGATCAGAAGTTGTACAATAGGGAAAATTAGATGAATGGTCCAAATGAAGAGTACTTTGAAACTTCATTATAAAGTACAAAGCTTTTATGCTCCTCCACTTTAAGGACTATGAAGATGACTTTGAGGAAGGGGAATATGAGGAGGAGAAGGAAGAGGAAGGTGAGGAAGAAGGACAAGAAAAGGAGGTAATTCCAGCACAACGGCGAGCTGAAATTGAAGCAATTCAAAAAGCAATTACTGCAGAAAATGAAAGGATCAGTTCGACATGGAATCAACAACCATATGAGGAAGAACCAAAAAAAGGTATTACCAATATTTAAATGGATTACCGTACCCTAAGAATGGATTTATTTGTTAAAGGAGTTGTGAATAGAATCAAAGTTCGTGCAATCATCAGTGTGCATTCCCACGTCTGATAAGGAAAGGTCAGTCGAAACTTGAAAATGATTATGTGCTCAGGAATTCTGTAGGGTAGGGATGATTAATCTCCAACAATTGCAACCATCTTACTTTGTACTTGATGCACATTGACTTTAGTTTAACCATGGCCCCTTGATAGCACTCTTTGGCAAATGTTGTTTTGATATTCATGTCAATCACTCACCCTGTGTCTGGAATTCCATGCTTGGACCAAGGCAGTATTAACTCTAAATCCAAGTGTTATTGCCAAATGCAAACCTGGTATTGGTGAAGAGATTCTGTTTGATGGAACAATCTCTTTGCTAATGATTGATAGAGAAGGTAATTAGCTTGATCTCTGTAGCAATGTCTAAAGGTAGGGATGATTGATCTCTTAACAATTTCAACCATCTTGTTTTTTCCTTAGTATAGCTCCCAACCATTCAAGTGTTTTCTCTTGTACATTGACTTTCCTTTCACCAATGCTCTGTGATAGCATAGTTCTCTGATAGCAGATGCTATCAAATGCTGTTTTGATATTCACATCAAATATCAAATGTCATCTTAATATTTATGTCAATCACTCACTCTGTCTCTGGAATTCAGACCCTTTGTCTATACTTGGACCAAAAATATAGTAATTCTGGATCTGAGTATTCTTGGCCAAAGCCAGCCTGATACTGGCATGCAGATTACTGGTGAAGTAATTAATAGCATAATCTGTTTGCTAATGATTGATAGAGAGGGTAATTTAGATTTTCTTGTATTTTATGGAAAGAACATTCTTGACAAATTTTGGTGCCATCTGTTAGTCTCGCGAGACCATGGATCTGCGCCTGGAAGGTCTCTGTTCCGTCGCGGTGAGGCGACGCTGGAGTGTCCTCTCCAGGGTGCAGGCCTGGGCAAGGTTGTATGGAAGACCGGCAATTGCCCATGCAGCAAGTCTCCCCTCTCCACGACACCGATGTTGTCCAAGGGAAGGGCAAGGGCCGATACAGCTTGGCACCAGTGTTGTCACAGGAGTTGACTGAGTGAGGTTGAAGGCAACGTCAGACTGCCTTAGGGACTCCATGACAAATTTACGCATGATTTTATCGAATATTTTTTGCTTTTACAATGCTGATTATTTTATTTAACGTTAATTGTCGATTTAGGTTTTGAAAAACCAAAGTCTAGAGTGCCTGTTCGTGGAACATGCATTGATTTTGTGGCAGCAAAGCAGCGAGAGATCAGTTCTAAGGTGGCCTATAAACAAAAGTGAGTAACTGAAAATATAACTTTATAGTTTACATTCAAGATAATACACTTTGTAGAAATAATTTCACTGATGGAATAATTATATACTAAATGATTAAGGAATAGGTATTTGGGAGTGCTGTCATGGAAGATTTGAAGTATTTGGATAGATTTTGCAAGCTGTTTTAGAATGATTACAGAGAAAATGGATGCATTGAAATTATTACAAATAGAATAGTTAAATGGCAGTAGATTAATGCATGTTGCAAGATAATTATAATTGAATATGAAAGTATTTTTTGGGCTTTATGCAAGTAATTACTTGTGACTAGTTGTGGTTTTGAATAGTGTATGTAGTGACACTGTATTGCTCCTTGTAATAACTCCAATTCTTTTCTTCTTGAGTTGTTCCTTAAACCTGTTCATAACTTCCACATCATTGATGATCACTCATAATTTTACTTGTTACCAAATATCCTTCCTCCTCTGGCCCTTCTTCAAACCTGTCACAACTTTTACCTGCTTCCTCACCCAAGGTTTACAGTGACTTTTGGTTGTATAGATGGATTATTACTAGAATGTTTGCTTCCCTGTTTGGCTTTTAATTTAATAAATTTCAACTTTAGTTGATGGAATGTGACGAAGGACTTTACTGATTGCTTAATGGAAGTCATTGTAATTGTCATAAATAGACAGTCATTTTTTGTCCATGATTTTGTCATCATTTTGAAAAATTTAAACAGCCCCATAAGGTATGACCTACTCATCAAAAATTCACAAATAACCAAAACATTTAGTTGTTATTTCTTGATTCATATAATTTCTCCATTTATTGCTTTCAATTTTCAAATATTGAACCAAGAAATTTTATTTGTTATGACTGTAACTATGCACTTGAAGTTCATAACAAAAAAATTGGGTAATGGATATCTCTGCACTCTTCATCTCATCTGTTGCAGCTAAAAAAAGTTAATAATGGCTCTTTCTGCATATTTTTTCATAATGAAATGTTTAGAATTAGGTCTGCTTTTCTCTTGTTAATGCACATTAAAAGATCTGTTTGATGTGTTTTGCAGAATGCGCAGTGCGGAGCTTCTCAGGTTGATTGACTTGGATTTCTCGGTTCATTTTTCAATGTTTGATCTACCTCCATTGAATGAGTATGATGTATACATCAAAAGCTTTGGGCGCACTAACACTAAGCAGGTCTGTTGATTAGCTTTGTGTATCATGTAATATGCTATTAAATAAGCTTCAAGACTGAGCAGGAAAGCCCCTTATATCAGTGAATATTGATGCAGGATCAAGACTTGAAACATCATACATCCTCTTGCCTCCACAGCTGCTGCTTGACCTGCTGAGTTCCTCTTGCAGTTTGTTTATTGTCTTAATTTAGGAAGAACTTGTTTGTCTTATTAAGCAAACCACTTATTCTTTGAGTATACAAACTCTACCAAACATTGTCTGGAATTTTGGATACTTATTTAGGTGAGGTTCCCATTTTTCATCCAAAAAAGCAGTATTGTATTTTTGTAGTTTTACTTGTTTTTTTTTTAACTTATAGGCCTTTGTTCAGAGCAACGAGGATGATGTGGACCGAGATGTTCAAACAGACGAGATTGAAACAGTTGATAAATGGACGCAGCATCCTGGAGAGGGTGTCCTGGTGTGTGGAGGTAAGTGACTCTGGTTATCAAAGTTTAAGTTTATCAAATATCATGGGCATAGAGGAATAATTTGAAGAAGATTCTGGTGTCATTCAGAGTCCCTGGGATCTATCTGAATGATACCAGAGTCCACTTCAAACTACTTTTCCAGTACAGTCAACCTTCACTAATCTGACTACCTGCAATCTGGTTCCTTCGATAATCCGGCACTGATTATGCTTAATGTGATCCTTCTGTAATTCGGCATTTTCACTAATCCAGCACTCCTCAGGTCCCAACGGTGCCGGATTAGTGAAGGTCAATCTGTGCTGATGAAAGTTCAGAAATCTGAAATGTGAGTTTTTGCCGTTAGCACAATTTATTCTTATTTTGCGCATTGGATGTTTGATGTTTTCTTTGAACAGGTTCCATGGTGTTTCTTTGTTTCGTGACTGTCTGTGGGAAGACAAATCTCTGGGTTGTATACTGCCTATGTACTTTGATAATAAATATACTTTGAATCTTTAGTAACATTAACATTAGTAACATTTAGTATATTTGGAATAAATGATCTTTCATTGAACATAAAGTATTTTAGGATGTCACAGTGTATAAATTGAAGTACTCTTTTTTGCTGCTAACAACATTCAATGAGAAAAGCAAAGACCTATATTTGATTTTAATTGTTTGCTACTTTCATGCTTCTTCTTCAGGACTTCATAAACCTGGTGGGTGTATTCACTTGCTTTATTAGTTCATATTCTACTCTATTGATTGCATTAAATTAAGTTAAATCAACCCAAATACAAACTGAAAGTTTTTCAATTTCATCTTATATTAATGCAATTTTCTTTCTTTGACCAGGGGCAAATGTTGGTGATGCCTTCTCCTCTGATTCATCAATTAAGAATATTGACTCTCGGAGACTGATCAGTTTCCTAAGATCAGCTTGTCAGGTGTTGTATTTCACTTCAATAAAACCATGCAAAATAAAATTGTATTTATCTGTTGTGGATGTTTTGCAAGATGCCCACCCATCTATTCCTTTTTAAGTCAAAGTATATTGCATGTGTATATTTTAGTTAGCAATGGTTGATCAAAATTTGAAAGATAAATGTTCAGTATAACTTTCATGCAGTGCTTTACACATGTACATGAAATAGTTTAAATGTAGCATTGTTTAGTCACGCTTGTGATTGCAAAATAAACCACTTTACAATCTTCCACTGAAAACCCAGATGATTGCAGAATTTTTAAACTGACAATAGTTCTTCATTTTTAAAAGAACTTTTCCTGTGCAAGGCTTTGTCTCCTATCTACTGACCTTCTATCTATACTCCTTATGAGTTTAAATACTTCTCATATTTTTGTGGTACCTCCTCTGTGTTCAGATAGAACAACCTTAGCTTCTCCATTAATTTCCCCTCTTTTGAAATAATTTTGTTAAGTTTTTATTGTACCCTTCCAAAGCCTTTAAATCTCTCCTAAATTATGATGTCTGGAGCTGGACACTGTGCTCCAGATGTGGCTGATTCAGCGTTCTATAAAGATCTGTCATGAGTTCTTTATGTGTAATGCTTGAACATAGGTCCAAATACTACTGAAATGAATTCTGAGTTCAAATTATTACTGTATAGACCTACTAATGAAAAAGTTAATTATTTTTATGTGACTGGGATGACTAATCGCTCTAACACTATGGCAGGTAATTGCGGTGTTGCTTGAAGAAGATCAAGCAGAGGACCAAGCCAGTAAGAACATGCAATCAAAAGCAGCCAGTTTGTCAGTCAGTGACAGATGCTCTCAGCTGAATACAAACTTGCCTTTTTTACATGGTAATAAATAGTTTATGTTACAGGATAAATTGTATTAACATATTCATTGACTTTGCTGCACACTGCTTATCAGTGCAACTTATTTTCCTTAGAAATTTTGCTTTGCAATCTTTTTCAGTACAATGCTTTGACTTTGAAATGCATGCATATATTATTCATTTGAATCTTGCTTTGGCACTCTTGCTCCAGTACAAGTCCTTACAGAGTTGTTGTTATTATTCAGTTGCCAGTTTCACATTAAGCTTGTCTAGTAACACTGTCTATGTCACAAAGTCTTCCCAGTTTTATGCCTGGCAAGTGTTCAGTCCTCAAACAACAATATCACATTTTACCTTGCATTGAATCATTAAAAATGATCTGTTGGGGCCATGTCTCCTGAAAGAGCTACATCACTAAAATTTTATAGATTATATACAGTCGTTCTACAAATAATGGTGATATTATAGTTTTAGTGGTTAGCATATATATTTGTGTTTTTGTAGGTCGAGAGGTGTTATCCTTACATTTCTCACGGGTCCAAAGACAAACACTGCTTTCAGTTCACAGCCTTCCTAAGGAGCCTGGAATGGTTCAAGTCGCCAACTGTTGCATAATCTGTGTTTGGAATATTTGGGAACCATCATTTCCTCAGAAAGTCCTTATCTGTGAATCAGAGGTTAGTGAAAACTTAATTGATTTTATTTGGGTAATTTTTCTGTAACTGGTTCATTGACAATTTACACAATTTATGAGGTAAATAGAAGCCCACATTCAGACCAGTATGAAGTTTTTCTGAGCTACGTGGATTCTCATTTCTTCAAGCAGTGAATTATCAGAGATGTTAAATACATAAAATATTTTTTCTCAATTTCTCTTTTTCTCTCTTCCTTAGTATATATTTTTCTCTTCTCCATTTGACATTAAATTGAATTATCATTAAATTCACCATTCTGAATTACCCACCATCCTATTATTTATTTTTCCATCAATCATTGTCCCAGATGCTCTGTTATTCAAGCTTCTTTGTTATTTAGTTGTTCTTCCTGAAATTTACCAGACATTTTTGAGGTAAGGCTTTCGGGTGAAATGTCTCAATTAACTGGGCATGAAAAACCTTTCTCCAGCAAATTCTGGCAACAAATAAATTCATTTTTATATCGTATTATGTCTTATCTTGATAGTCATTAAATTTTTTATTAGTATTTGATTTTAGCTTCCTATATCTGAGTGCTTAGATTGCCAAGGTGTGAAAGGCTATGGACCAAATGCTGTTAGCATATATGTGTAGTTGATTGGGTGGCATAGAAATGGTGGGCTGAAAACCTGTTTCTGTGTTGTTTGATTCCATGATTCTGTAGTGAGTTCCTTTATTTAGTTGCAACAAAGTTTCAGCACAATATTTCCAAGTTAAAATATTGTGTAACTTGAAGGGGAAGTTAGTGAAGTCACAGTTATCATGGTTAGCAATTTCATTATGTGGACTGCAGCAGCTGAGTAATACACTTCATCATCAACTTCAAAGGGTAATTAGGGACGGGCCAGCAATATTTACATCTACAAATGAATCCTTAAAAAATTAAATCCTTATTTACTTTTAACAAGGTTTAAGTTCACTTCCTGCTCAGTTTGCAAAATGAAATCCTTGAAAAAAATCAGCAAATGTTCCAGCATTGACAGCTATTACATGCTGCAAGGTTATCCTGCTTGTCATTGTCCCAATTAGTTGACTCACTGTCTGTTTTCTAATGTCGAGACTGTTTTAAACCAAAGTGACAATATTGATAGCTTATTGAACAAAGGAAATGCTAATATATACCATTCCACAACAGGTGCAATCTTGTTGCTTTGGCCCAGGTAATGTGTTATCTGTGTTTGCTGGCACAGCGGATGGTTCAGTAGTGGCTTGGGATCTTCGTGAATGTTCCACTATCCACCACAATCTTCAGATTGAAGGACAGGAATGGGCACTCAGATTGCCAACTTTCACCACTGGTAAGTCAAATATCCAACAGAGATTAAAGTAGGTCTGATGGAAGGTAAAAAATAATCGGTAGAGAAATAAGATGGGGATATAGATTACATGAATGTTTATTTGATAAGATTCCACATGAAAGACTATTAGCTAAAATTAATGGTCGGATCTGAAGTCAAATGACTGGATTATGAGCTGGCAAGGAAATTGGTGTCATAGATATATATTCAAATTGGAAAGAACTAACCAGTAATTTCCTGAATGAGCTAAGATTTTGACTATTCTCCAGAAATATAAGCACAATTGGTGTTTAAGCAACTGAGAAAAAAGTGTAGATAGGGCTATAAAATCACAAGGAAACAGTTATGTTCAGTGAATGAACAAAGTTAATTAGGTGCTTAATGGTTGCCGCAGTCTGAGAAGCTGAAGGGTTTGTTTCTCAGCCGTATGACTCCAAGGCTTTATAGAAAAAGATGTGTAGGATTTTAATCAATATGTAGATCTTGCTAAAATATATTTCAAATGTACTAAATGTAATCAGAAAGATATGTACAATATTGTTCACAGAATCAACATGAAAAAGAGATGTGATGGACACTCACCTATAGTGTCAGTGCAAAGTGTTTTCAGGTTTGCAAAGTAAATCTGAAGTCTGCTGTAGCCTAGCTCAGAGTCAACTAGTAATCAAATATGGAAAAATACAGCACAGAAACCAGCCTTTTGGCTCACAATGTTTATGATGGACGTGATGCCAAATTAAACTGAATCTCTTCTGCCCACACATAGAAACATAGAAAATAGGTGCAGGAGTAGGCCATTTGGCCCTTCGAGCCTGCACCGCCATTCAGTATAATCATGGCTGATCATCCAACTCAGAACCCTGTACCAGCCTTCCCTCCATACCCCCTGATCCCTTTAGCCACAAGGGCCATATCTAACTCCCTCTTGAATATAGCCAATGAACTGGCCGCAACTGTTTCCTGTGGCAGAGAATTCCACAGATTCACCACTCTCTGTGTGAAGAAGTTTTTCCTAATCTCGGTCCTAAAAGGCTTCCCCTTTATCCTCAAATTGTGACCCCTCGTTCTGGACTTCCCCAACATCAGGAACAATCTTCCTGCATCTAGCCTGTCCAATCCCTTTAGGATTTTATACGTTTCAATAAGATCTCCCCTCAATTTTCTAAATTCCAATGAGTATAAGCCTAGTCGATCCAGTTTTTCCTCATATGAAAGTCCTGCCATCCCAGGAATCAATCTGGTGAACCTTCTTTGTACTCCCTCTATGGAAAGAATGTCTTTCCTCAGATTAGGGGACCAAAACTGCACAGAATACTCCAGGTGTGGTCTCACCAAGGCCTTGTACAACTGCAGTAGTACCTCCCTGCTCCTGTACTCGAATCCTCTTGCTATAAATGCCAGCATACCATTCGCCTTTTTCACCGCCTGCTGTACCTGCATGCCCACTTTCAATGACTGGTGTATAATGACACCCAGGTCTCATTGCACCTCCCCTTTTCCTAATCGGCCACCATTCAGATAATAAGCTGATTTCCTGTTTTTGCCACCAAAGTGGATAACCTCACATTTATCCACATTAAATTGCATCTGCCATGAATTTGCCCACTCACCTAACCTATCCATATCCCTTCATTTCTTGCAAATTCATGTGTCTATCTAAAAACTTCTTAATCTGTTATATCTGCTTCTACCACTCACTATCCCTGGCAATCTGTAGTATAGAATATAAATACAACGCTGTATAAAGAAAAATCCAAAAGATTCTTGTGCCAGTCTACGATTGGCTTAAGGATAGTTATTAAAAATGCTGCTGCCATGCTTGTAATATGCTTGTAATTTGTGTGAGGACCTCTCAATATCTCACCATAATATAAGTGAAAACTCACCTGAAACAGTGTAAATGGGTGTTACAGCAAGGTTCCTGTCATGATCCTTTGTCCAAAGTTATGGTGGAAGATCAGGAGAATGTTGCTGAAATACTGTGCAATTGCTTGTTGTTGAGCTTTCGAGGGATGTTCAAATTTGTCAGAAAAAATTGAGGTAGTATGACAAATTAGTGAAAGGACAAGCCTTGAACTGTATTTCTGAGATACAGGTCTTGTGTGTATCCATTTCCAATCATTATCATAGAATTAAACGAAGCATAAATAAATTTGGCAATATGTTAACGGTGAAAAATGTCGAGGTAACAATCACTCTCCATTATAATGTTACAGGGAAATCTTTTTAAAGATGTCAGACTTCTGATGAAGGTTATTCATTTTTGCTTTGTTCTCATAATGGGAAAGTTGGGAGGAGGCTCACATAGAGGATGAACAGTGATATGAATCAGATCTCCTACTTCTGTAGTGTAGACTTAATGTAATGCATATTTCCTGATGATGAATGGATTTCAACAAGAGCCAACATGCTGCCCCTTGTGTATTTCTCCTCCAGACACTTCAGTTTAAAAATAAGTGGATTAGTAGCCAAAGCCAAGATGAGAACAGAAATTAGGTTTTGCAAGTGTATGTTGCTGAGTTCATATTCAGAGATATAACAGGAAAAAGTTCATATGGCATGCAGCTTTGATAAATCTCGGCCCATATGACATAATAACGCACAATCAGCCATAACATTAAAATGGTACAGGTGATGTTATGTCATTATGTCATGAAGGAACTGTAGAAAAAAATCTGAGGAGTTAGACTGTTACTTAAGTGAACTTTCCTTTCAGATGGAATTCTGACAGCTACAAATCACGCATGTGCAGTTAAGGCTATTGATCCAGTATCATCTGCTTCCTATGATGATTATGTTGGGCTTTCACTTTTGACATCCCAGCAAGGTAGGCTTTCACTTAGCAATGTAATCTTATCATTTTTTTTAATGTTAGGTGTTTTCTTATGTCTGCCTGACAGAGTTATAATTTAATTTATTCATACAGAGTATAATTTAATATATTTGAATATTTTAAAAATATTTCTAAGGATTCAAATCGAGTTATCTGTTAATGGTACTTTGTGATCTTCCCCAGTCTTTGCCATCATGTCAGACTGATATTGGCTATTTAATAATGGCCATCACCACTTGCAATGATGTAATTAGATTACTCCATTCCAAGCATTTAAGATAGTGCCAGCTAAAAATGTTCTACCTCCATTATCATCTTGCCAGTTTTGGATTTCAGCATTCATGAGCAACACAGCTGACGATGTATCTCTGCCCAGAAATGAATCCTGCTTGGAGTTACTTTCTTTGACAGTATGGCTGAGTCTCAACTTGCCACAGAAGAATTTGTATCTGATCAACATTGTTATCTTTCCATGGCAAGGCTGAAATTGATGATAAACTTTTTGATTTGCCATATTTTGTCCAAAAAGGTTACTGAGCTGCCTGCTTTTAATCCCTGGTTTGTGCTGAATTAATCACAGCTGGGGTTCCGAAGAAGAGCTTCACAATTAACTTGTAGATCTGTGTTAGAAAATTGATAAAGTACATGATCAATACCCAAGCAATCACATGTATCATTTTCACATATGGATTCTATGGTAATCCAAATATTCATGAATAGCAAATTACATGCTCTCTGTATTGAAATTACATTAATTTGGCGGGAAAACTTTCCAAGATAAGAAAGAGCTTATAAAACTTACCATGATCCCTTTGTCAAGATTAAACTGTCCAGATGATGCCCATTTCCAAGAAAATGGTCTTATACAAACACTACCAAAATGCTAACAACTCAGAGTATGCATTGGTAGAGAGTGAGTGAAGGCCAGAGCAACACACATAAAATGCTGGAGGAATTCAGTCTATTACATTTGGAAAATTATGAACTTCCTGGATAGTTTCTTTCTTGCTTCACCGATTTAATAAAGATTTTCTTTATTATCTATTGCAGGAAGTTCTGGACTAACATTTCAATTGGCATCACTTGATGAAAGTGGTTTGATTAATCTGTGGGTAAGTTTAAGACTTCACATAAATTTTTGAGTATTTTGTATTTTATATTGAAATAATTACATACACAAGTCCATTCACAGTGAAGTTGCATGTTCCTATGTGTCTAACATAAGAACTATGTGGTGAGACTTCTTCTGTTCATTATCAGAATATTTATGAAGAAGCACAAAGAGGAAATTAAACATATATTGCAATCATATGGAAATTAATGCAAATCTCAGAGTTCAGAAGAGCAATTTTTCTTTGCCCAGCACATAAAATATACAATATATTTGTTATTATTATTATGAAAGATGTTCTATCATTTTAAAGTTATTCCAATCTATTCATATTTGAATTGTAGCTTTTGCAATTTATTTCCACACTTTATTGTTTAAAATATATTTTTAAATTTTTCACACTACTGTAATATGTTCTTGGACATAAACTTTCAGAATTGATATCCGAAGTTTACCCTCCAAAATTTCTCATTTTTTACCTAGATTCTTTGCTGGTGCATATGCTGCACTCTAAATTGTGCATGATATTTATATTTTTTTAATGCAGTTGGCCTTGCATTTACATTGAATATAAGAAGTATTTACCCCCTTTGAAGTTTTCATGTTTTATTGTTTTACAACATTGAATCACAGTGGATTTAATTTGGCTTTTTTGGCACTGATCAACAGAAAAAAGACTCTTTCATGTCAAAGTGAAAACAGATCTTTACAAAGTGATCTAAATTAATTACAAATATAAAATACAAAATAATTGATTGCATAAATATTCACCACCTTTAATATGACATACTAAATCATCACTGGTATAGCCAATTGGTTTTAGCAGTCACATAATTTGTTAAATGGAGATCACCATGTGCAGGCAAGATGTTTCAAATGATTGTAGTAAAAGTACACCTGTATCCGAAAGGTTCAACTGTTGATGAGTCAGTATCCTGGCAAAAACTACACAATGAAGACAAAAGAAAACTCCAAGCAACTCTGCAAAAAGATTATTGAAAAGCACAAGTCAGAAGATAGATATAAGAAAATATCCAAATTACTGAATATCCCTTGGAGTACAGTTAAGTCAATCATCAAGAAATGGAAAGAACATGGCACAGCCGTAAATCTGCCTAGAGCAACCCGTCCTCAAAAACTGAGTAACCATGCAAGAAGAGGACTAGTGAGGGAGACCACCAAGAGACCTATGACAATTCTGGAGAAATTACAAGTTTCCGTGGCTGAGATGGGAGACACTGCACATACAACAGTTGCCTGGGTGCTTCGCCAGTCGTAGCTTTATGGGAGAGTGCAAAAAGACAGCCACTGTTGAAAAAAAACCTCACATGAAATCTTGGCTAGAGTTTGCCAGAAGGCTTGTGGTCATCTAGAAAAAGGTTCTATGGTCTGATAAAACCAAAATTGAGCTTTTTGGCCATCAGACTAAATGCTGTGCTTGGCATAAGCCAAACATGACACATCATCAAAAAGACATCATCCCTACAGTGAAGCATGTGGCGACTACATCATGCTGTGGGGATGCTTTACTGCAGCAGGCCCTGGAAGACCTGATGCAGTCTGCAAGAGAACTGAGACTTGGAAGAAGATTTGTTTTTCAGCAAGACAATAACCTTAAGCATAAAGCAAAAGCTACACAGGAATGACTTAAAAATAACAAAGTTAATATTTGGAGTGGCCAAATCAGAATCTAGACCTCAATCCAGTTAAGAATTGGTGGCTTGATTTGAAAAGTTCTGTTCACTCATGATCCCCATTCAATCTGACAGAGCTTGAGCAGTTTTGTAAAGAAGAATGGGGAAAAATTGAATTGCCCAGATGTGTAAAGCTGATAGAGACCTATCCACACAGACTCATGACTGTAATTGCTGCCAAAGGTGGATCTACTAAATACTGACTTGAAGGGTGTGAATACTTATGCAATCAATTATTTTATGATTTATATTTGTAATTAATTTCGATTACTTTGTAGAGATCTGTTTTTGCTTTGACACGAAAGGGTCTTTTTCTGTTGATCAGTGTCAAAAAAGCCAAATTAAATCCACTGTGATTCAATGTTGTAAAACAATAAAACATGAAAAATTCCAAGGGGTGAATACTTTTATAGGCACTGTATGCTTTTACTTTAGTAAAAAGAAAACAGGTATTGTTTAGGCCAGTAGTTCCAAAATTTTTCTGGGTTACCTCTGTGTTGGCTCCCAGACCATATCTCCAGTGCCTGCCTCTCCCTTTCTGGCCGTTATGTAATAACTATAAAGAATTTTGATATATGATGAGCAGTGAAAGATTTTCAAAGGTTTCAAAGATACATTTAATGTCAGAGAATTGTATACAATATACATCCTGAAATGCTTTTTCTTTGCAATCACCCACGAAAACACAGGAGTGCCCCCAAAGAATGAATGACAGTTAAATGTTAGTACCGCAAAATCCCCCCCAGCTTCTCTATCCTGCGCGTAAGCAGCAACAAGCAGTGATTCCCCATCCCCCCACCAGCAAAAAAAAAGCATTGGCACCCACCACCGAGCACTCAAGCGTGCGATAAAGCAACAGCAAAGACAGAGACTTGCAGTAGCCCAAAGACTTATCGTTCACCCAATATTCAACATACCACAGGCTCTCTCTGTCACCAGGTTTGGTTATCGCCCAAGTGCAGAGTGAGTGGCACTGAAGCAGTTCGATAGTTCACAGACTTTAATATGAACAGTGTTAAAGGGAAAATTAAACAATAAATGCTAGGCCAAACAGGGCCATTAACTAAAACTCTCAAATGGAAAACGAAGCCTACACTGCAGCTGAAAAGAACATTTAAACATTAAACGAATACCCTAGTCTTCAGAGTCAGTTGACTTGAAAGTCCAATATCTCAGGGAAGGCCGAATGCAAAACAGCAGCGAAGCGTTGCTGTGCTCTGTCCAAGTCTCAACAATCACTACGACGACAAATATGGAGTTAAATACTAACACGATTAAAATGATAATTAGCTGACACGTGCAAATTCACAAGCGCAATTGCCGTATCTACTGCACTGCTGAATCTGTGGTTGTGACACTCCCTCTCTCCCTCTCCCTCTCCCTCTCTCTCTCTCTCTCTCTCTCTCTCTCTCTCTCTCTCTCTCTCTCTCTCTCTCTCTCCCCCTCCCTCTCCCTCTCCCTCTCCCTCTCCCTCTCCCTCTCCCTCTCCCTCTCCCTCTCCCTCTCCCTCTCCCTCTCCCCCTCCCCCTCTCCCTCTCCCCCTCTCCCCCTCCCCCTCTCCCTCTCCCCCTCTCCCCCTCTGCCCCTCTCCCCCCTCCCTCTCTCCCTCCCTCTCTCCCTCCCTCCCTCCCTCTCTCCCTCTCTCCCTCTCTCCCTCCCTCTCCCTAATAAGGGAGAAAGAGATGTCTCCATTTCACAGCGAGAGGGGAAGGCAACAAACAACTCGCTGGTTTACAATGTTAAAAGTCTGTTGCATCACTTTTCCGAGCTGAAAGATCTCAGGTCTCTGGGCACATAGATCTTCCAACTCCCACAACACACCGATCTCCTGCTGGGACACTGATCTTTGATCCGCCCTTCTCCAGAGCCACAATATCTTGGACCTCCAAAGGCGAGCTAAGCTCTTAGGCCGTGTCCTTGGCATGTCGAATAATGGGCAGTCGTGAAATCCCTAGAGCAGGTTCCATTCCTGCAAAGAACTGAAGTCAGTGTGTAACTCCAGGTCAGGGTCTTCAAAAGAACCCTGAAAGGAAAAATAGAGATATTAAAGACGGAAATAGAGCTGCTTCCGAAGATGCAAGCAAAGGAGTTAGTGTTTAGCGCCATCTTAACTAATCTCTGAATCGAATGAAAGAAAATAGGGACTACAAATTCAAAGCAGTGAGAAATAATTGCAAAACATATTCAAATCTATTTAAAAGCAATAAAGAACATCTTAAGCTTTTTCCACAGTGCAGGATAGTGTTCATAGATTTCCTTCTGCAACCAAAAGTCTTGATGTGATTCTTTTGAACCTGGACTTCAGCTCAAAGTCATTTCGTAGTGAGATCAGTTCTTTCTCCATCCTTCCTGTTAATTCCTCATTATGTTTTCAGGAATGGATTTATTACCCAAACTGGAATTTCTGATCCTGCAGTTTCTCTGTGACTTGTCTTTATGTAGCTCACCCACAGTATTCTTGAAGAGCATCATCTGGTATATTGCTTTTTCTTTTAATTCAGATATCCTCGGAAACTGGAAAACATTGTGACGGCCAATGTTGAACTTAAGTAGGGTGTATTTGGGCAGAAATGATTTGACTTTGATAAGATTCACATTGAATTGATTACTGAATGAAGCATTCGAGTCTTCAAAGAATTTTATCATGGTTTTAAAATGCACAGAAAATCATCTCAAGCAGTTTCCTTTTGAGAGCCATCCGACTCGTGTGCAACGTCAAACCTTCAAACTGTTCATTATTCCCAATACAAAACTCTCGAAATAGTTGAGAATTGCAAGCATGGGACTTGATTTTATTTAACATAGTGATAACTGTATTTAATGATTTTTGCACTTGGGTTTCTTGAGACAAGATGTTGTCTAAGTTGCACAGTGAATGGTAAATATGTTAGGTACAGCTTTGTTCAAGATAGTCATAACTCCACGATGGTGCCCTGACTTTGATGGTACCCCATATGTTGCACAAGCAACAATGTGGGTGAGTGGAATATCCTTGTCTTTGAAAAATTGCTCAATAACCCAAAATATTTACACCTATTTTGTATTTATTTCTAATCCCTTTGCAAATAAGAACTCTTGAACCAAGCCTTCATTCTTAATGAGATGAACATAACCATGAAGCAAAGCAACTTCACTCCATCTGCCAAAACTCGAATTTCCAGTGGCCAACCATTTTACCATCCTATGCCCATTCCCGTTCTAATGTGTCACTCCGTGGTCTTCTCTTCTGCCACGTTGGGGCCACTTTTGGGGCGGAGGAGCAGCACTTCGTGTTTAGTCTGGGCGGCCTCTGGCCTAATGGCATGGCCATTGATTTCTCATCCTGGTAACCTTTCTCTTTCTTTTTTTTCCTCTTCTCCTCCCCTTCTCTCTTCTTCTATTCCCCACTCTATCCTCTTACCTTTTCTCCTCACTTGCCTATCACCTCCTGTTATGATCTTTCTTTCCTTTCTCCCATGGTCCACTCTCCTCTCCTATCAGATTCCTTCTTCTCCAGCCCTTTTTCCCCACCTTTTACTCTGACATCTTCCCCCTTCCTTTCCAGTCCTGATGAAAGGTCTCGACTCAAAACATTGTCTGTTTATTTATTTCCATAGATGCTGCCTGACCTAATGGGTTCCTCCAGCATTTTGTGTGCGTTGCTCTGGATTTCCAGCATCCGCAGAACCTAATGTGTTTTTGAAGTGTTTTCCGTTTCTGCAAATTTTCACAAAATGACTGAAAATAGCTAAGTTCGCTTTATCAGAGTATTCTTTTCAAACATTCAACGAGCCTGGATGGTTTCATTGCCTCATTTGAAAATAACTTCTTTACACAACAGACACATTGGCTGCTGTTGGTTGTTTGGTGCAGGTATAAATGCATACTCTACACGATACTATCTGCACATTTTTTGGTCTGCTTCTTGCCATTTTCTTTATGGATTATTGACCACAGTTAATCGCCTGTTGTTTAAATCATATCTCAAGCACTGTGATCAATAAAGGAGAAAGTTATGACATCATCCAAACTCAGGCAAAACTGGACTCTCTGCCTGAAGGTACATAAAGTGGGGCAGCAATATCTCAGCTGGGCCGTGGGCTAGAGAAATGCGGTCAAGATCATTTGAAAGGGCAGATTCTGAACTTTATACCCTGTTGAAGACGATACTGTAATTCACAGGAATTGAGTCTATGCGATTAGACTGTGGGAATCATTGTAGCTAACACTGTACGTACTACAGTAGTGAACAGCAATAATTGGGGCGTCAGGCCCATAAATAATACAACTTCTTCAGTCCAGATTTCTCCTGATGAGCAAAATACATTGCTTTTTAGCAAACATAACGTTCTTCAAGCAAAGTCCAAGAGAACGATGGGCTAGCAAGAGATGAGGTGGTTATGTGATCATTGTAATCAATTATGAGGCTTGAATATTAACGGCTTCCAATAAGTAATTAATTTCCTAAATGAAGCCTGTTGTCCCACCACTGCCCCCCTTGCTACCATGCACCCCCACTGCCTTCTTTATCTTTATCGCCCCCTTTGACACTCCTACCATCCGCAGTGAGCCGAGGTTGCCCACTTTGGGAACCACTGACTTAGACTGTGATGTTTGAAATGTGCTTATGGCAATCACACTCTGGATGAACTCCATTGTTATTTATATTTTGCAAAGTTTTTACACCAACCTCATTTAGTTTTAGTTAAGGAAGCATATAATTTTAAAAAAACAATTTTTCAGTTCATGAATTGTAAGGGAGCACTGTGGTGCAACATGTATTGCCTCACATCACTAGTGACATGGATTCAATCTTGACTTTCAGCGATATCTGTGTGGAATTTGTACATTTGCCTTGTGACTATGTGGTTCCCTTTGGTGTTCCAGTTCTGAAGTCATGATAGGTCAATTGGCCACTATAAATTGTTCCTTTTGCAGAGGTGGGTGAGAAATAGGGACACTTGAGCATGAAGATCGGTCACAGAGAAATAATGAGGGAGAGGAGATTGAGGAGCTTGCTTTCGTGAGGTGGCATTGAGAAGGGATTTGACTTTTTCTTCACACAGGATGCTGGAAATATGGAAGCACTGAGTGAAGTGATAGTTGATTTGAGTACATTCACAGCACAGAAGTATCTAATTGATGTGGGAGGCTAGGGCCAAGTGCTAGAAAATAGGATTGGTGCAGATATGTACTTAATGGCTGGCATGGACACAGTGGGCTAAACTCGCCATTGCTTGCTTAAAGCTCAAAGTGCATTTATTATCAAAGTACATATGCCACGTACAACCTCGAAGTTCATCTCCTTACAGGCAGCTATAAAGCAAAGAAACCCAATAAAACCCATTAAAAAAAGAAGACAGTCTAGCACTCAATGTGCAGAAGATAAGACAAATCATTCAAACTATGAAAGTAAACAAATAACATTCAGAACTGAAGTTCATAAAAGCCAGTCACCACTGTGGCAGCTGGTCCAGGAGCTTGTTATTTGCAGCCAACAGCCTCAATTCAGTGCAGAGACGAATAAACCTGAACAATGAGCTGAACACTGGTCCATCCCTCGCCTCTGGCCCCAGCACCCTAACCTTTTCAATCCTGCCTGGAACTTAGATAGGCCAAATCTCAGGTTGTTCCTCACTCTCTGCTGCTTTGATTCGGCCCATACTTGACCTTTCCAATCTGGCCCGGTGCTTAATTCAGCTAAACAGCAATTCAGTCCTTGCTCTCAAGCCCAGGCAGGACCGTCTTGATTCTGCTTTGCCTTGATTTTGCCACTTTGAGTAACTCCAAGTCCGCTCCAGCAATGGCGAGACATAGGCTCATTCCCCATTCTTGGGCTTGAGCCAGGGCCTGGGCTATGACTGAACTCAATGCGATCAATGGTCTCTTCTCCGTTGGAAGGAAAAATATTAAAAAACATGAATATTATGTGATAGAATCCACTTATGAAAGATGAGTTGTTACATTAAATATGAAAAAGGAATTAGATAATTGAAGAAGTGCAATGTAAAATTGTACACAGGTAGCGAGACCATCTAATTCATCTTACTGTGCCAACAATTTTACTGCCACTCATTGATTCTGATTTCAGAAGAGCCAGCAATTATCAGTACATAGCTGAAGTAGCCAATCTCATTTTACAAGCTGTCAGCAAATGTAAAAAGACATACTGATCATAAGAACATTGCAATGGTGTCTATTGTCTAATGTGTTTGCAGTCAAAATCACTGGTGCTGACCAAGGAGTAAACCCTGAATGATTTTCACCATTCCAAGTTATTAAGTTAAATATTATCACCCTACATCCCCCTTAAATGGGTCATAGATAGGATGAATACACTCAGTCGAGATTCGGGAAATGGAAGGCATGGGTTTGAGGGGAGAGTGGCAAGGTTTGATAGGAACCTGAGGGGCAACTTTTTTTTACACAGAGATGTGAAGTGTGTTGATAGGGAGGTAATTGAGGAAGATGCAATGACAGCTTTTGGAGGACACTTGGACAGGTGGATGGATTAGAATGGTTTGGAGGTTTGTAGACTGGGCACTGGCAAATGGGCATATTTGTGGGGCACCTCAGTTAGGCTGAGGGACCTGTTTTTATCTATTTTTATTTTATTGAGATACAGTGCAGAGTAGGGTCTTACAGCCTATTTAATTCTAGACTGGTCACAGGACAATTTATAATGACCAATTAACCTACCAACCGGTAGGTCTTTGGACTGTGGGAGTAAATTGGAGCACCCAGAGGAAACCCCCATGGTCATGGGGAGAACCTACAGGCAGTGGTGGGAATTGAACCCTGGTCGCCTGTACTGTAAAGCATTGTGCTAACCACTATGGTACCGTGCCACCCAAGTTTCTGTGCTGTTTAACTCTGACTCTATAACCATTCATGACAAATGTTATTGGCACACTGTGGCAGCAATGGCTATCATTTCTACAACTTCCTGGAAACTCACCAGGGTAATTTCAATAGCAGCTGTCACCCCTGCAGCCTCTGCAGTGGGTATCTTTACACTTTCTACTAAGTTATACACTATATTGACATGAACAACGTTTTGACTTGTAAACATAAGCGGATTCTTTATCCAGTGCATTGGGAATGCATTCTCATAGAGTCATGGAACAGGTACTGTGGCCCATCTTCAGCTTGGTCCCATTTACGTGCACCAGTACCAAACATATCCCTCCAAACACTTGTAGTTCTAGTCTTATCCAGCCTGAGGGGGGAAACCTGCATGTGTGCACCCTAGCTATTACCTTTCATACTTTTGATACCTTTATAAGATCGCTCCTCATTCTCCTACATGCCAGGAAATAAAATCTTAACCTATTTACCAGGATGCTGCCTGGATTGGAGACCATGTCTTATGGGGAGAGATTGAGGGTTATGAGGTGTGCCACGATGAAGCCACTTGCAGGTTGGAGGTGCGACACAACATGTTGTGTCTGGCTAGCCTCCAACCTGATTTCTCTAACTTCCGGTTCGTTCCCCATTCTGCCGAAGTCGGTTTCTTGTTTGTTCGCTTTATATTTCATCTGCCATGTCCTTGCCTGTTCACTTAGCCTGTATATCCCTTAAAACCCTTTTACATTCATACAGCCTGTGCTGCCACCTAGCTTTTGTGTATGATCTTGTATCTCCACATGGTTTGATAATATTCCTATACAACATTTATATTAAGATGCTGTATAAATGTAAAGTATTGCTGTTGAGGAAGTGAAATGCGCTTTTTAAATGCAGGCTCTTTCTTTCAGGTTGTGGTTGAACTCCAAAAGGCAGATGTTGCTGGCTCTCTGACTGATTTAGGTATGTTTGGCATACATATAATGCAATAGGAAAACTAATTGAATGAAAATCTAGATTAAAATACTACCTTTCTGATTTGATAGCGTTCTTGTCCCTTGAGTTAGGAAGTCAGGTTCAAAGCCAACCTTGAGATGTGAGCGCAAAATCTAAATTTATGCAGTTGAAGAACAACCTCATCTTGAACATAATATATGACTCCATCTGCTTTTACAGGGGGCTAAAAAATCCCAAAGCACCATACCAAATACCAAATAGAGGACAGGTACTCCTTATCCAAAGTCAACATTTATCCTTGAAGTGACACAATATTTGTTATTATTTTGTTTGCTTGGTAGAAATTAGTTGCAGAGTATTTGGGGGATGAAATACTTTGACGTTAAATAATTGGCTGTAAACCATAGACTATAAGAAACAGGAGCAGAATTAGACAATTCAGCCCATCGAGTCTGCTCTACCATTTGATCATGGTAGATATATTTCCCCTGTCAACTGATTCTCCTGCTTTTTCCCTGTAAACATTGAAGCCCTTAACAAGGTTTGAGAAAACACGTGTTAAAACATGTTAATTCTTGTCTTAAGGACATGAATTGCTACATGAGAAAGCAAAAAAGAAACACAAGGATGTGGGGAGTGAAACAAAGATCATTCAAAAAGGGGATTTGAAGATGATATTGTGAAATAAAGGGGAGAAGGATGCTGAGGTGTTGGAAATGAAAAGCTATAGAATACTGACTGAACACATAGTGAAGTAAAGAACAAGGAATCTGTGGTTAGAGGATTAAAGAATAAAGAAGCACTAGACAAGCTAACCGGAGGTCTGAAAACAGAAAATACTAAAATGCTCGGCAGGTTAGGCAGCATCTGTAGAGTGAGGAACAGATTAACAGTTCATGTTGAAAATTTTAAAAAACTTCAGATAAAATGACATATTTTACTGTATATTTTGACATTTTGATATGCATGCGACAAATAAACCCAATATCTTTAAAATAGGAAAAACTGGAATAGAAAGTAGTAAGGTGAGGTCTTGGAAGAACTTGATATGAGGGATGAGATTCTTTGGTTCATTCTAGGCAATCATATGCATATGGAGAGTGTGAAACATTATAATGCAAATGAAGATACAGTCTCCACCTGTTCAGCTGAATTTAGTACAGGAGGATTTAAATTCAATTTTAAATCAAAGAGATTGCTTCGATTTTACTGATAATAGGCTCTATGAAATCGAGAACTTGATGTTGTATAGTACAATGATAGCATTTAGACTGTACTGCTGGCAAGAGTTAAGTGGAAATTAGTAGGGTAAAAGATAGAATGGAAGATTGCAAAATTATTTACGATTCAATTAAGGCAGAGGAATCAAGAGAAGAACTTAACAAATTAAGTGATGGTGAAGAAAATAAGTCATGTTTCATCTAAGCTCCCTTGGAAATCTTGTCTTATTTTGCAGGACTGATCCCTGGTGGGAAGATGAAGTTGATCCACAGCTCTTCTATTGACGCTATCAGGTAAGATTGTATGGGAGATACAACCGGCTGCAGATGCTGGAATCTGGAGCAGCATACCATCTACAGGAGGAATTAAGCGATTGAAGTGAATCTACATTGGGATACAGGGAGGGAGAAGAAATTTTCGACAGTTTGGGTTGAAAACCTACATTAGGTTTCCTGATTCTATTTATAATATTTTTGTGTTCTTAATGGTGATTTAAATAGTAATCCAAGAAGAAGTACTGTAAAGATATGAAATAAAAAGAGAAAATGCAGCAAGTACCCAGGAGGTCAAGTATCTTGTATGGAGCAGGAAACGGGCAAAACATTCATGTTGAATTTTTAAAAAAATCTGTAGATGTTGAAAATCTGAAATAAAAGTAGTAAAATCTGGAAGCATTGAGATGATCAGACAATGTTTGTGGGAAAAGAACCATTAGATCAAACATTAGTTTGAAGACCTTTTGTCAGAATGGGAGAAAAAAGAAGAAGAAAACAATTTGACTTATAGTTGCAGAGAAGAAGGGGTGGGGACAAAGGGAAGCCAGGGTTGTCGTGAGGTTAAATTATAAATGAGGTCATCTGGTTGATTCATGGAGGGTGAGAGAGAAAGCCTAAATGGAGGAATATAAAAGCTATGAAATATTGGCTAAAGGAGCTAAAGATTGCAAAACATTAAACTGCAAATTATGCCCAGCCAATCGAACTGTGCTAATAGAAAAATTAAAACTGAGCCAGTCTTACAAATGGACTGGCGAGTGCTAATGGCAACAAAGCTCAGTTAAATGTAAGTGCTCCACGTCTCCTGATATGCTATTGGTTTCTCCATTATAGAAGAATTGTGAATTCCAAATGTGGTACACTAGATTGGAAGAAGTACAATTAGTTTGCTGCATCACCTGGAGAACTCTGTCTGCCCCAGGTGATGGGAGAGGAAGGCATTGCATTTCCATCTGCTGCATGGGAAAATATCTTAAGAATGGGAGTGGTTGATAGAGACGGAAGAGCGGACCAGAGAGCTGCAAGTGTTTCAGGTTGATGATCTATCATTAGAACAAAAGAAATGGGAGAGATCTTAAATGGGTTTTTTGCATCTGTATTTACTAAGGAAACTGGCATGAAGTCTGTGGAATTAAGGGAAACAAGTAGTGAGATCATGGAAGCTGTACAGATTGAAAAGGAGGAGGTACTTGCTACCTTGAGGCAAATTAAAGTGGATAAATCCCCAGGACCTGACAGGGTATTCCCTCGGACCTTGAAGGAGACTAGTGTTGAAATTGCAGGGGCCCTGGCAGATATATTTAAAATGTCGCTGTCTACGGCTGAAGTGCCGGAGGATTGGAGAGTGGCTCATGTTGTTCCGTTGTTTAAAAAAGGATCGAAAAGTAATCCAGGAAATTATAGGCCGGCAAGTTTGACGTTGGTAGTGAGTAAGCTATTGAAGGGAGTACTAAGAGACAGAATCTACAAGCATTTGGATAGATAGGGACTTATTAGGGAGAGTGAACATGGCTTTGTGGATGGTAGGTCATGTTTGACCAATCTATTGGAGTTTTTCGAGGAGGTTATCAGGAAAGTGGATGAAGGGAAGGCAGTGGATGTTGTCTACATGGACTTCAGTAGGCCTTTGACAAGGTCCCGCATGGGAGGTTAGTTAGGAAAATTCAGTCGCTAAGTATACATGGAGAGGTGGTAAATTGGATTAGACATTGGCTCAATGGAAAAAACCAAAGAGTGGTAGTAGAGAATTGCTTCTCAGAGTGGAGGCCTGTGACTAGTGGTGTGCCACAGGGATCGGTGCTGGGTCGATTGTTATTTGTCATCTATATCAATGATCTGGATGATAATGTGGTAAGTTGGATCAGCAAATTTGCTGATGATACAAAGATTGGAGGTGTAGTGGACAGTGAGGAAGGTTTTCAAAGCTTGCAGAGGGACTTGGACCAGCTGGAAAAATGAGCTGAAAAATGGCAGATGGAGGTTAATACAGACAAGTGCGAAGTATTGCACTTTGGAAGGACAAACCAAGGTAGAACATACAGGGTAAATGGTAAGGCACTGAAGAGTGCAGTAGAACAGAGGGATCTGGGAATACAGATACAAAATTCCCTAAAAGTGGCATCACAGCTAGATAGGGTCGTAAAGAGAGCTTTTGGTACATTGGCCTTTAGTAATCGAAGTATTGAGTATAAGAGCTAGAATGTTTTGATGAGGTTGTATAAGGCATTGGTGAGGCCAGATCTTGAGTATTGTGTTCAGTTTTGGTCACCAAATTACAGGAAGGATATTAATAAGGTTGAAAGAGTGCAGAGAAAGTTTACAAGGATGTTGCCGGGACTTGAGAAACTCAGTTACAGAGAAAGATTGAATAGGTTAGGACTTTATTCCCTGAAACGCAGAAGAATGAGGGGAGATTTGATAGAGGTTTATAAAATTATGATGGGTATAGATAGAGTGAATGCAAGCAGGCTTTTTCCACCGAGGCAAGGGGAGAAAAAAACCAGAGGACATGGGTTAAGGGTGAGGGGGGAAAAGTTTAAAGGGAACATCAGGAGGGGCTTCTTCACACAGAGAGTGGTGGGAGTGTGGAATGAGCTGCCAGACGAGGTGGTAAATGTGGGTTCTTTTTTAACATTTAAGAATAAATTGGGCAGATACATGGATGGGAGGTGTATGGAGGGATATGGTCCGTGTGCAGGTCAGTGGGACCAGGCAGAAAATGGTTTGGCACAGCCAAGAAGGGCCAAAAGGCCTGTTTCTGTGCTGTAGTTTTTTTCTATGGTTTCTAACTGGCAAATGTGGGAGATAAAACACGTATAAAATTACACCGGAAGTGGAGACAGGAAGAGGGAAAATAAAGGAAAGATTTGTGATGCAATGTAGACCAATAGAGATTGAATAATACAATACAGGTTTCCCCCGCCATTCAAAGGTAGAGCGTTCCTATGAAACGGTTCGTAAGCCGGAATGTCGTAAAGTGAAGAAGCAATTACCATTTATTTATATGGGAAAAATTTGTGAGCGTTTGCAGACCCAAAAAATAACCTACCAAATCATGCCAAATAACACATAAAACCTAAAATAACAGTAACATATAGTAAAATCAGGAATGATATGATAAATACACAGCCTATATAAAGTAGAAATACTTTTCTGCAATCATTGCCGAGCTGTCCACTTTAGCGAAAATCTCACACAAGTGCTCTCGGCAGAAACACTCTCTCCAGTAACCTTTAAGCTATGAAGCTGCCAAATTATACCAAATAATACATAAAAATACACAGCCTATATAAAGCAGAAATAATATATGTACAGTGTAGTATCACTTACCGGAATCGGGAAGACGGCGCCGAGCACACTGATGATGGTGTGTTAGGCTGAGTCGTTGGAGGCTGGGGTGGTGCAGTGGACCCCAACCTCCAGGCTGCGGATCGATACCAATCTGCGAAGTGTGCAGGGGTAGCTAGGACGCACCCAGCACATCTTTAAGAAAAAAACCGAAATAAACAAGCTAATTAATTAGGTGCCGCCCGGCACGTAAATGTCGGCCCAGATCAGAGGCACATGTTTAAGCAATGCCGCTAGAATGCAGTTCCAGGGGAGGAGCTTGGCTGCCTTTTTTCGTAACAGTGAAAACACCTTCTGTTAGTAAAAACAGGTAACTAATGTAGGTCTTTCGTAACAGTGAGGTTTCGTAAAGCGAATATTCGAAAAGCTGGGGACACCTGTAGTGTTACTGTCAGCTGAAATCACGTGGTAATGGCAAATGAATAATGAAAAGTATTCTTCGGGTAGAATAAGTAGGAAGAGCCAAATGAATCTCACCTTCTGGTAGAATGGTGGCATGCTCGGATGCAGTGACCACTCTGAGTCCGATCAAAGGTGTAATTGTTCGTCCTTTACGCCATTTTTACCATCACAATTGGATGCTAAGAACATCAAGTACAGCAGGATCTATGCCATCAGCTACTTACAGGATAATGATGGAGCTGGACTTACTGCATACCATTGTTATGTTGGCACCTGGACTTGTTGGATACCGTGTTGTGCTGAGACGCTGTGAGTATTTGTCTTGGATGCAAGGCCCTGTTGGACTTTGGTAATCGAGTATACTGCAGATGGTCTAACACTTCTGAAGAATCAGAATACCATTCTGCTGAGGTGGGCTGAGCATTTTAACACCCTGCTTAATCAGGACTCTGACGCAGAGGCCCACCATCCTGGACGAACTGCCTGAACTTCCTCCTATCCACGACCTCAGCCTACCATCAACCTTCCAGGAGGCACTATCAGCTGTCCATTTCCTTAAGAACAACAAGTTCCCTGGCACTGACAATATCCCTGCTGAGTTACTGAAGAACAGAGGATACATGTCTATGCGCACCCTCTACTAGTACATCACCAAGGTCTGGACTGATGAGAACATCCCACAGCAATGGAGAAACACAAATATTGCTGTCATTTATAAGAACAAGGGTGACAAGGCCATCTGCGGCAATAGTAGGGGCATATCACTCCTTTCTGTTGCTGGAAAGGTCCTGGCTAAGGTGATACTTCAGAGACTCATCAGCAACATCACTGAGTCAATGCTGTCTGAATCGCAGTGTGGATTTAGGAAGAACAGGAGTACGATTGACATGATCTTCACAGTCCGGCAGCTTCAGGAGAAGTGTCGAGAGCAACGTCAGAACCTGTTTATGGCCTTTGTAGACCTCTCCAAAGCATTTGACACTGTGCAAAGACAGCTCTTATGGGATGTCCTCCTCAGGTTTGGCTGACCCAATAAATTTGTTAACATCCTCCGCCAGTTCCACGATGGGATGACTGCTCGGGTGACCAAAGGAGGACAAGAGTCCGAGTCCTTCCTTGTACACACAGGGGTGAGGCAGGGGTGTGTGCTAGCGCCAGTGCTCTTTAATATCTTCCTCTTGTGTGTTACCAAGCTTCTTCACAACGAGATTGAAGACAACAGCGGTGTGGCAGTGGACGTCAGATTAGATGGCAACATCTTTGACATCAGGATGCTCCACGCGACCACCAAACTCCATAAAGAGTGGGTCCTGGAGCTGCAGTATGCAGATGACTGTGCTCTTGTGGCCCATACTCCGGAGGATCTTCAGACTGTCCTTGATGTGGCGGTGAGAGCGTACAGCAGGATGGGGCTGACTGTCAATACCACCAAGACAGAAGTGGTTTGCCAATGGAGTACCAGTGTTCCACCCACTCTACCTGCCTTCATTGTTGGTGATGAAAAGCTGTCAGCAGTGCCATCTTTCAAATATCTGGGGAGCATTCTCTCTGAGGATAGCGGCATTGACAACGACATCTAGAGCCGCATTAAACAGGCATCAGCTGCCTTTGGGAGACTTCGACGTAGAGTCTTTCAGAACAGGAGCCTTTATCCCTCCACAAAGGTCTCCGTATACCAAGCAGTCTGTGTCACCACCCTCCTTTATAGCTGTGAAGCTTGGGTAACCTACAGCCATCACATCAAGTCCTTGGAGCGCTTCCATATAAGCTGCCTCCAGAGCATCCTGGGAATTACCTGGCGTGAGTGGGTGCCTCATACTGAAATACTTGTAAAGACCAACTGCAGAAGTATTGAGGCCTTGATCACCCAGTGTCAGCTGCAGTGGCTGGGGCAAGTGATAAGGATGCCCCCATGTCGGCTAGCCCGCAGAGTGTTATACAGCCAGCTACATCATGGTTGACACTCAGCTGGAGGGCCGAAGAAGCACTATAAGGATCAGATGAAGAATGTTCTAAGGAAGTGCAAGATCAGACCCGAGGTCCTGGAGGATGTTGCTGCTGACCGTAGCACTTGGCGACAGCTGTGTAGGGACAGGGTTCGTATTCTGGAGATGGAAGAAACAACCAGAAGACAGCAGAAGAGAGCCAGGAGAAATGCAACCGTGGTTGCCACCACTACTACATATACATGTCCCACCTGCAATAGAGCTTGTGGGTCCAGGATAGGACTGTATAGTCATCAAAGAACTCACCAATGGACAACCGAAGAAGAAGAAGTATACTGCAAGTCTGGTTCACTGGTTCATTGGCGAGACATACGCCGGGTGAGATGCATCGCCTTAGCTGTGGTGAGGACTAGGCCCTTGGACCGCAGAATCGCCTGTTGCAGCCACCCAGGAGAAGGGACACCAGGGCGGTGTGGAAGAGAGCAGAGGTTTTTGTGGGGAAGTCCTGCATTGGGGACTGGCCCCTCCCATTGGTGCTGCTCTCCAGTGTTTGCTCAATGGAAGAGCAAGCTGGACCAGGACAATTACCATCATCCTACAGGCTATGCTGCTCAATGAATTGGATGATAGTTTTATTTTTTTTCTTTGTGACTGTGTGTTGTTCGTAACCATATGTGCTATTTGTGCTATGGGCAGTGTGCTGTGTGTTGCTACTGTACAGAGCACAAGTGAGATCACATCTAGAGTAAACAATTTTATTCCTTTGGACCCAGTTTAGGGAACTTTCAGTAGGATGATCAAGGTATGGAGTGGTTTTCTGAAGAAAGAAACATTAAATAGTGTGCTCAGTAGAGTGTAGAAGAATGAGAGAGTGATTTCATTGAAATGTATAAGATTCTTAGAGGCGAGATAGGATAAAACCCAATAGGATGTTTCCTTTCATGGGAGAATCCAGAAGCAGAGGGCATCCATTTAAGACTGAGATGAGGAAAAATTTCTTTTCTCAGGTGTCACATGATCGGCAACAATGAATATATCGAGTCAGGATTTATAAACAAACAAGATTTATTAAACCCTGATAAACAATGAAAAAAAAACAAACGAAAACCCTAACCGGAAGTAAACAGCTATGTGGCTATTCATTAAACTGCTACTCAGTACTAACTCTTAAAGCGATAAATGCGAAACCAGTTCTTAAAGCAATAAATTCAAACACAATTCTTTGAATGGTAAATTTTAAAGTCCAAGAGATTTATATAGTCAATTAGGAGAGACTTTTATGAAATAATGAATTCCTGGAAGACACGATGTCACTGCCACTCCCAGTCGGATCTTGCCTTGTCCGCAGGATTCATGACGACGGAAATAAAACGGTATAAAGGCACTGACCTCTTCCTCCGTAGAATAGATCCTGCATTGCCTTTTCTGCCACTTTTAGCAGAGGCTATCTCATACAGATCACTCTTGAACGAATTCAATAATGGTCGATCCTTTCCAAACCCGTCGAACGTCTCCTTCAGGGTCCCGTCTTCACTCTCCAATGTTACTGAAAAGATACATTAACAAACCTGGCAGCGATTGGTCAAATGGTTGGCCCAGTACTTCTATACCTTACAACAGAACATAAAAATCCGTTTAAAAGTATCTCATTGAAGTTCTAACTGGAAAACTAACTGCGTCACCAGGGGTCTTCCCTTTTATACCCGTGGTTAACATGTCATCATGTGACCCCACATCGGCGGGAAAATTACATCAGGTGACCTCCAAAAGACCATTACGTCATTGTCACAAGAAAGTCACAAGATCTCCATGAGGTATGTAACACAAGGTTGTGAGTCTTTGGAGTTCCATCCACAAACAGCTGTGGAGGTAAAACCCTTTGAGTATAATTAAGGCTAAGATAGATGTTGCTGGAGACTGATAGTACCTGCTTCATGTGTTAACAGATTTCCTGCACTTTGCAGTCTCTCTCATCGCCTCTTGTGTCTGATGAAAGTTGTTGTCCCTCTATATTTTTATTTTAGCTAAACAGCTCTCCCTAGCCAGGCAGTATGGCAATATGGTAACAAGCTCGTCAGCCTGCAACCACTTGAATTTTTTAAACCATAAATATGTATACAATTGGTCCTTTTTAGTGCTGATTCCATTTGTCCTCTATTTCCTGGTAAAGCATTCTGAATGCTAAGTGAGGTACCTCTGTGGTACGATGCAAGAAAAGCATTCAAATGATATGAAAGGAAAATTTGGGTCCCTGGATAGAAGGAAGAAAGGATGTAAGGCTAGATGTTGAATATCTTAGGTTCAAGTACCATGAGAAAGGGATTGATTGATTTGGAAAAATGAACAGGATCGTTTCTCAGGGAATGTTCCCTTCTGGATGCTGAAAGGAGAGGGATGGGGAAGATGTGTCTGGTGGTGACATCACTTTTACTTAAAACAGGCTTAATGGAGAAACAACACATATATTCATTAGAAATAGGAATAGGCCTCTCATGCTTGCTTTGCCATTTAGTAAGGTCATGGAAGATCTGACTGTTACCTCAACTCTGTATTCCTTTCCACCTGTGGTCACTTTCACCCTCTAGCTTATCAAGTATCTATTTAGCTTTGCTTTAAAAATATTGAAAGATCATACTTGCATTGTATTCTGAACAAAAGAGACTTAAAGGCTCATGACCCATTGCGAGAGAAAACAATCTCCCTCAAAAGGAGGCATCATTTCCATAATTAGCCTGTTAAGACTCCTAAGGATCTTACATTTAATTTAAGACTTCTTAGCAAAAAGCTAGCCTGTTCTCACAAGACAACCAGCCCAATTCGGGTATTAACTAAGTAAATCTTCTTTGAGCTGCCTGTACTGTATTTAAATCCTTCCGTAAAGAAGGAGACAACTGCTATATGATGATACTCTAATGATATTCTAAATGAGGTCTCATCAAAACGCTTTTTCGATGAAGTACAACTTTCCTACTTTTGCATTTAGTTTCCCTAGCAATAAATGATGTCATTCTGTGAGCCTTCTTAATTACTTTTACCTGCATACTAGCTCTCCGAATCATGCACTAAGACACCCAATCCATCTGCAGCTCCTGTCGATGCTCAGCTATTTAGATAATATACTGTTTTTATTTTTTATAATTAAGCCATAATTGGAATTGCTAAATTGGGCTGATGTGACTTTACTTAGACTATTTGTAGTCCAAATTATTATATTATGGAGCTCGCAAAGACTTGATGAACCAAATTACTCTTTCTATGACGTAAATTTTATTATCTTTTACTTGAGGTTGTACTACTTATAGGTTATCTGCCTTTTTATACAAATGGTCTGAACTAACTGACTCTACTTAAGAGCGTGGAATCTTTTTGCCATTACCTCCTGTGTCATTCCTAAAGCATTTCTTACTTTGCTGAGTAAAGACAGATGGAAGATAATTACTCAGTAATTGACTATTCTCTAATTATACCAGTACTTCATTTTATCATGTGCTTGCTGCTTATGTACCTGAACACTCTTTGACTATTGTTAGCATTTCGTTGAACTCACTGATGTTTCCTCTGGTTTGTTTTTCTGTTGCATTCCCCTTATCTATTGAAAGGCACTTGCTTCTTCTTTGTAATTCTTTTCTTATAGTTTTTCTAAGCTACTTTGGGATCTATCAGTCTGTAGTCCTTTTGTGATTGATTATTTACTTCCCACATTAATGTGCGGTGCAGACATAATTTCACTTAAAAAATGAAACAGATAATTTCAAAAGATTATCTCTTAACTTTTTGGATGACTGTTGAGAGTTTGACTTAACAATGGCTACATACCTTCATGCTTTTAGTTCCTTGGATTTGAATCATGTGGTTCACTGAGTTGATTTAATGGCATTTTGATAACATCATTTTGGTCTGCTTTTGTACCATTCAGTAGATCAAGAACCTAATTTGTACAAAAACAATGAACGTAAACTTGATATCTTAGGCATACATATACAGGATATAAATGCCATGAAAATTAGCTTTTACAGCAGCAGGTCAGTACAATATAAACATGATAAACATAAGATAACAAACTTAAATTATCATAAATTATGCATTACTGTGCACAAAAATAAACAATAAAAACATGAGGCTATTGCAAGAAAGAGAGAGCAAAAGAAATGTAGTCTGAGGTAGTGTTAAGAGTTTTTCATATTGTTCAAGAGCCTGATTGCTGTGGGGGAGAAGCTGGTGTTGAATTTTGAGGTCTCCAGGTTCCTGTATCTCGTGCTGATAGCAGCATCGAGAATAGTACATAGCCTGGTTCATGGAGGATCCTGCTGAAAGATGCTGCCTTTCTGAGACATTGCCTCTTGTATATGATGGGGAGAGCTGTACTCTTGATGGGATTGGCTGAGTCCTTTACTCTCTGCAGCCCCTTGCATTTTTCGTTCATTGGATTTTCCACAACCACTGTGAATATTTTCCACTGTACCTCTGAAGTCTTTTGTCAGAATCAATGTTGACATGCTGAATTTCCTTGTAAGATGCTGGCAGATGTTCTTCGTGATTGCATCAATACACTGGGCCCAGAATAGGTCTTCTGATATGTTGATTTGTAATGTTTTTGATGTTTCTACTTTTCTGTTGGGATTTTCAGCTTTTTCCCAAGAAATTTCATAGAATTAGGACGTCCTCGGACTCTGAATATCAAGTTTCTGCCATCAGATCCTAATCATTTCTTTATTGGAACAGATATTGTGAGTATTAGTTCTTTTGTTTTGAAACAAATCAAAACCTATAGAAATGCAGGCCTAGTCATCATGTTCCATCTGGTTGAGTTCATGTTAAAAATAAGGTAGACAAGTTTAAAATGTTCCAGGTGCAGCAGCAGGCCAAATGAGGCTACTTGATGAAGCTACAATACAGAGCCCAAAGCTTGTTGAATAGAAGAAGCAACATGCTAGAAACAGAAAATACTGGAAATACACAACACACTGGCAGCATCTGTGAAAAGGGAAACAGATTTTGCGTCAATTTGACTTCATGAATGATAATGAATATCTAAGTAAGGTGCAGGAAACATTCCCTCTCTCAGTCAATGCAGAAGTCAGCACAAGTGCCCAAAATGAGATGGGAATGTTAGCAAACACCTTCAGTCCCAATGCCAAGTGGATGATCCCTTTTGGTCTCCTCCTAATGTTCCTACCATATAGTTCATAGCCATTAGTTAACTCTCTCACTCCATTCTTTGTTTAAACAAAAAGGGAATTGAGAGCATTGAAACTAAGTCTGCAAGCCTATATTGTTGGAGATTTCTGCCCCGACAAGCTGCAGTGTTAACATTTTCCTCCAATGTGGAAAGTTATCCAGATGAATCTGTCCACAAAAATCAAAAAAGATTTAATCTGGCCAATTTCCATTCTATCTACATAATCATTTGGAAGCGTTTGAAAGCATTATTGACTATGCTGTCAAAGCTGTCCCTTCAATAACCTATTTGTTCAAACTTAATTTGGATACTGCAGAGGCCACGTGTCCCCTGATTCCTTTATAACCTTAGTCCAAACAAGGTCAAAAAGCTTTAGTGAAAGTAGCTGCATTTGACACTATAGCAGTAAGAACCCATAATTCTGTTACCTACATTTGCAAGCATGTTCAATGTTGCTGATCAGATATTATCACTGGAAAATCTGAAACGCTATCCAATAATACTAAGGGAGCATCTTCATCAGAATGATTGCAGTGCTTCACCTTCTCAACAGTGATTAGAGATAGGAATTAAAATCCAGGTCTTTTCAGTGAAATCTTTCTCTCTCACTGGGTATGTAGAAAAATAGAAAAGAATAATAAAAAAAATCAATTCATCATGTATTTGGTAATCATCCATTAGGGAAATAGGAGCCTAATGAAGTGTTGTGTTGGTTTGATAATTTATTTGCTAATTATCCTTATGAAGTGACTCTTCTTTTCTCAGCAACTGTCTATGCCTCATGGGGGTTTGGCTTAGTTTTCACATTTGCTTCATCAAATCTACAGTGATCTTGATGATATTGAGTGATTTTGTTCTTCCTCAATAGCACCAATTATTTCATAAATTCCCTAATTTGCCATTCCGATTTGTCTTTTTTTCATATCTAGTGTTTTTAAAAGGTGACAAGGATCATAAACTTTGATGATTGGATGCCACTCCTCATTAATCTTGTAAATCTGCTTCTGACTTATTTCCTTTGTACAATTTTAGTTCTTTCCCATTTTTCTTTTTGCTGTCCTCAGGAACAATCTTGGCTTCACCCTTGCCCTGTTTTAGCCAAGAGGCATTTATTTTAATCCCTGGCCATAACTGCACTATAGAAAGCAATGTTGAGCAACTTTCTTGAGCCACTATAGTCCTTTGGGTGAAGCTGAGTGAAATTATATGTTCTTAATTTCACTCCGGTCATTGAGAAATATTGCTGTCGATTCCACACAAATCATAGCTATGTCTTCCTTTTTTGTTGGCCGTGTGGTGCATTCTTTGTTCCAATCTAACTCAGATACCCTCCCTGACCATTTCTCTTGGTAAAAGACATTTTTGGTTTGGTAATAACAAAATCTGGCACTCTGTGAAAAGGAAAATTTTGTTCTATCAAAAAAATGTTTTAATAAATCTCATATCGGTACAAATTATAACACTATTGATGCAATCATTTCGACTTTGTTAACAGGGTCTTGTGGGCCATGGTACACGTCACGGCCTTCCAGCATCTCCTAGACTATACAAACCTCAGACTAATGATGCCAGATTTGCTCAAGTCACCTGTATTGACTTGTGTCACTTTGGAAAAACGCTGTTCTTGGTAAGAATTGATTTGATTTTATCAAATGAATTATTTATCTTTAACTTTACAGTCAACAAGGATTTTCCCCTTGTTTTTATTTCCCCTTTTCCCATAGCATTGTCTTTTTGTTGCCATGCATTAGCTCATTGTTTATGTCTGAGCTAATAGCTAACAGCCTTTTGACATTAGTAGTGTCATACAGGAGTATATTCTTGTCGTTACTTGACTTCTGTAGCTGTAGTTCTGGTAGGAAAAGTGATTAGAAATAGGAACTTTGTTTTTCAGCTCTTCCTAGATTTCAGTTGTAACATTCTGGTCTCAGCTGCCCACAGTCTATTTGGTGCTGTTAGATTCTGGTGTCTTAATCCAAAGTTCTTTCAGAAGTCAGGAAAGAGGCACAAAACTTGTTGCTTCATAATCATTTTATTAAATGTTGGTAGAACAAGGGAAGGTTGAACACACATTGATATAGATCTACAAAATGACTGGAAAGCTAAGATGCTTTGTGGTTAGCTATTTTATACCCATAGATATAAGGAAAATTTCATTAACATTTTTAGATCAAAAATTCAGAGTTCAAAGTTCAAATAAAATTTATTATCAAAGTATGTATATATTATTCAACCATGAGATTCATCTCCTAACAGACAGCTACAAATTAAAGAAACCCCAAAGTCCCCATAAAAAAGAACTATCGAACACCCAGTGTGTAGAGAGAAAAAAAAAACAAACCATACAGACAATAAACACGAGCAAATAACATCCTGAACTGAAGTCCACAAAGAGAGATGGAGACCCATACTTCAGCACAGAACCGAGTAGATGTCGCAGAGCAGCGAGCTGAACCTTGGGCCCCAACACCCTGACCGTACCAATCTGGCCCGGTGCCTAGATCAACGTCCAAATGTTGGGTTCAATTGCCTCGATAGCTCTGGGGCTGAGACCTCACTGCCTCGGTTCGGCCTGTACCCACTCTTTCCAATTTGGCTCGGCGCTAAAATCATAATCTAAACATCGAGTTTAATCACCTTGATACGCTTTGGTGCCTGGATCCCCGCCTCCTTGATTCAACCTGTACCTGACTTTTCCAATTTAACCTGGCGCTCATACCAATCAAACCGTGGGTCTTCCTTGCTCTTGGTGACAGGCCCACTGCCTCGCCTCACCTCAGTTCCGCCTCACTGAATTGCCTCCAAGTGCAAAGGGAAGTTACAGACTATTACTTGCGATGATCTTTTGCCAGAAAAAGTGTGATTAACAAAGTAGTGGTTTTCCTTGTTAGTCACCAGCCAGAAGTTGCTGGGATTTACCAGCACCATTTCAAACTGGAATAAACCAATGTCAACCAATGTGAAAACACTTATTTAAATAATGCAGAGTAAAGAAGCTTCCAGAGCTTTCTGGAATTATACTTTGTATAGCCATGAGAAGCATATTAAACTGTTATATGCATATAAGAACTACTTAAAATACAAGCAGATAATTAAGTGATAAACTGCAAATAACAAGCAGTCGATCTAAGAATTTTTCAACAGTGCCTGGCAGGAAAGATAGTACTTTCCATTCTCCATTCTGTTGAAAGATTTCTGTTAGAAGTATGTAGTATTACCATCGACTGGAGGGATGATTTGACATTTGCTGAATAGAAACTTGGTTCACAGGATATCCCTTTTGTAATTACAGTTTTGCTTGCTTAATACACTTCTATCACAGGTTTAGTTACAAGTTTCACAACACAGATAAATCTCAACCTTTTTATAATGGGGTCACAAGAGAATAGAGATGCTAGAAATCTGGAGCAACACACATAAGATGCTGGAGGCACTCAGCAGGTCAGGTAGCATCTATGAAAGAAAATGAGCAGTTGATGCTTTGGACTGAGACCCTTCATCAAGACTGAAAAAGAAGAGGAAAAGGGCCAGGATCAACGTCTAATCCAATTTACTACCTCAACCTAAATGCTGAGCAACTGAACCTTCTTGACCACTTTCCCATGTGGGACCTTGTCAAATGCCTTGCTAAAGTCCATGTAGTTCACATCCACTGACTTGCCTTTATCAGCTTTCCTGGTAACTTCCTCAAAACACTCTATAAGATTGGTTAGACATAACCTACCATACACAAAGCCATGCTGACTATCCCTATAATGTGAGTATGGCCCATCTTCTATTTTTGATATATAATAATTCAATACAGGATGCAAAAGAAAGACTGAACTGTGCATTTCCCCAATTAATGACAAATGAATGCTATTCTACTGTGGAAATACTGTAAAGCTACATATTTTTCTCCAATTTGGGAATGACAATAAAATAACATCAAAAATAATTGGATAAACATTAAGCCAAGTCAGATTGGACTGAGCTCGATGCCAGAAATAATGTCCCATCTTGAGCTGGATGAAGGGGCCCAGCTTGGTGGCCTTCTGCACCCTGAAATCCAATAGAAACATCTGTGTGGCATCTAGAATGTGGACGAAGTAATATAGCACACCACGGTTCCACCAGTTGGCTTTTATAGCTGGCAAAGCTGAGAGAAAGAACTCGGCAATTTGTAGAGGGAAAAGGTGTTGGTGTTTTTGGCTGAGATGATACATCAGGACTGAGAAGAAAGAGATGGCTGGTAGTGAATAGAGCAGTAAATACCACTTTTCTCAAGGTGGAAATGTCTTTCAGGTGAGAGGGGAAAAGTTTAAAGAAAAGTTATGAGGGAAGTGTTTTTTTCACATTGACTGTGGTAAGTGTCAGGAAAGTGCTTCCAGGGGAAGTGGCGTTTAGACAAGCACATGAACAGATAGGGAATAGTGGGATATAGACTATGTGCAGGAAGATGGGATTCGTTTAAATTGGTATCATGGTCAGCACAGACATTGTGAAGGACTTATTCCTGTGTTCTGAAAGGAATGATAATAATGCAGGGGAAGGGCAGAAAATAGAGGTTGATAGGTGGAACCATTTGGGGAGATGATGGGTAGATGGAATCAGGTGAAGGGAGAGGAAAGGAGAAGGTCAATAAAGGGAGGGGAAAAAACTAGGTATGTGTACAAATAAAATACCGGGGTGTGGAATATGTGAAACTGGAAAATTGGAGCCTCTGCCTCATCTGGAAGGGGTGTTTAGTTCCCTGGATGATGCTGAGAGAAGAGGTGAAGGGACAAGTATTATACCTCCCTCAGTTCCAGGAAAGTGCCTGTGGAATAGGGTGGGCTGCCAAATGTGAGTGGACCAGAAATACACAAAAAAGGGGTCTGCAGGGAGACAGTGGTTCACCTGAACCTCTATCAAAATGACCTACTGAACTTGGCCTTCACCATAATAGTGAAACAAAGTGATATGAGATGACTATTTTCCACAGCACTTTTCTCTGCAGTGGCCAGATTGAGCTTCTAGTTATACATGGTTTTCATTCTCCTTCCAAACCCACACTATCCTGTCTGTGCTTGTGTTCTACATTGTCCTAGAGAGGCCAAACATAAATTGGAGGGAAAACACCTCATAGGATTTTCCAGTTTCAGGTAAACCACACCCACATACACTTGTCTATCTTCTTATTTCTACCTTTGGTCACATCCTCCTGCCCACTCTCTCTACCTTGTTCTATCTACCAAACATCCACTTCCCCATCTGGTTCCACCTATCACTGACTAGACTCTATCTCATCCCCTTTCATACTGTCAAAACTTTCCTTTTCTCTCTGTCTTGATGCATTTCTGGCCTGTACATGGCCTCAACCTAGAGTGTTGATTTGCACCTTTTGCCTCCATAATTGTGCTTGATCTGAATTCTTCCAGTATTCTGATTTTTGTTCGAAGTTCCAGTCTCTTTTGCCTTTAAGCAAAGGGCAGATCTTTTCAAGCTGTAAAAGCTATAATTGATTTTAATGCTGTTTAATATTTCTGACATTCAGAAATTAATGAGCAGTATTTTATGAATGTCAGAGATAGTTTTGATCAGAATCACCAATAAAACTCAGTGATACATGATCCTTTAAGTCTTTGAAAAATGTCAGATAGTGTAACTGTCAGTAAGTAGCAGAAAAAGATAAGTGTAAATTTTTATTCTCAGTTAGTTTTAAAAACTTCTTGTCATGTGATCTTGCAGGCTGGGTGTTCAGATGGAACGATTAGACTGCACTCGGTGACAAATGAATGCCCTATTCTGCAGTGGAATGACAGTACTCGGGGCAGTCCAATCCAGAATGTGCTGTGGGCTTTAACACGACCTGGACTGTTTTTTGTCCTTGATGCAGCGTCTCATGTTTATGTGTGGGACTTGTTGCAAGATGTTTCTAAACCAGTTTCAGAGGAGAATCTTCAGCATGATAGGTGAGTAAAATTATTTCACCGAAATGATTTCACCAAAACTATTTCTCCTTAGTAGCTAATGCACAGTAAATACCCTTTATGTTGTTGCATAAGAACATTAAAATTATGAGTGGGATTAATCGAAATGATTCCTCAAGTCTGTCTTGCCTTTCAGTAAGATCATGGTTGATTTGGACATTAGGCTTTCTTGCCCGGTTGTCATAGCTCTTGATTTTCCTGAAGTCAACAAAACTTTCCTAATCTTTTACAAAGCGATCAAATGCGGTTGACAAAACTTTCTTTAAAGAAAACCCCAAAGGGTAATAATCTCCTGCTGACAGATGGCTCTCCTCAGGTTTATGGAGATAGATGTTTTCGTAGAATGGAATTCCCCAAGACCAAGTAAAAGAAAAATTGCTGGAAATCGGAACTAAAAGCAAAAATCATGTAAGAACTCAGCATGCTAGGCAGCATATTTGCAGAGAGAAATGGAGTTAATGTTTCATTCAACAGCCATCCATCAGAACACGTTTATGGTAAAAAGTGTAAAATGAGGAACTGATGAAGGATGCCAGTGATAGTATGGAAAGCAAGAAGGTAAATGATAAGTGTGATGTTGTAGGTGCATGGCAGAAAAATCAGCCAGGAATTGATGGCCAAGTAAAAGGGAGTAGAATTAAGAGGAGGAGTGAGCCTGAAGGGATTGTTCTGAGAACTGACATAGATTTGTTGATAAGTAATTGGAATCTTGGAACCACATCAAGTTCAAGCTTATTGTCATTCACCCATGTATATGTATACAGTTAAATTAAACATCGTTCCTCTGGGACCAGGGCGCAAAACACAGTACATAATGTATAGTCACACACAGCACATACAGTCACAAAATAATATTAGCTCAAGTACCTGAATGACATGGTCTCAAGATTGGCAGATTAACATAAAGTGTGAGGTGCTTGTTCATGTGAAACAGCATAATAGTGCCAGTACCATTATACTGTCTTACATTAACATGCATCTCGCACTTCATCAGCCTGCTAATCTTCAAGCCATGCCACTCTCATATCCCTCTAAATCTCACTCCAGAGAAAGCAATCCCAATCTATGTAATCTTCCCTTTTAATTCAAGACTCTGATTTTAAATTTGGGACAAGAGGAATGGAATAAAATGGGATGCCTTAAGAAGGAGAAATTGGCAGATGACTTGGGGAGACAGACTATCTATGTGTTTTATTTCATCATCTCATGATCTGGTCAAGCGAAGTGGTGAAAGGCAAATGGGAAAGCTACAGCTGGGGTAAGATGTCACCACACCCAATCCAGATTTTAATCAACGTCTTGAAATCAATGCGGCCAATATCAATATTTTTTTTCCTCAGTGGAATCATAGAAGTAGTATGGTATACATAAAGGCATACAGAGTGACAAATCTGTGGAATTCATTACCACAGGCGGCTGTGGAGTCCACGTCATTGGATATATTTAAGAAAGAGGTTGATAGATTCTTGATTAGTCAGGGCATGAAGGGATATGGGGAGAAGGCAGGAGATTGGAGCTGAGAGGGAAAACAGATTGGCCAGGATGAAATGGCGAAGCAGACTCGATGGGCCAAATGGCCGAATTCTGCTCCTATAGCTTATGGCCTTCCAGTCCTTGCAGTATCCTTGTAAATCTTTTCTGCTTAAATCTCTAGCTTAATCACATCCTTTCAATAGTATAATGACCAGAACTGTGCAGAATATTTTGGATGCAGCTTCACCAAGTTCACACCTCCCAAACGTTTTTGTTAAACGTGGCCAAATTAGTTAATGGTATTCCTTCTGAAAATAGCTTATACCAAAGATTATGACAGTAATAAATGTCAGTCACTTTGTTTAAATCTGATGCTGCCATGTGGTATATTATTCTATCTGTGATCTGCTAATATCTTTGAAACAGGATTTTCTTGATGAAGCAGTCTTCCAATATATAAAACTCATTGTCTTAAAAGAAAATAGCAACTTTAACAAAAAATGACATACCTTTTAGATTTCTGAATCTGAGATTTTCCATTTGAATTAACACTACATTGAAAAATAAATGAACCACACCCTGGACAGAATATTTAGCTGTCAATGATACTTTGATGTCCATGCTGATGGTACTTGTATCCTTATAATTAATAATAGGCTTTTCCATTAAATATTCCCATTTCCCTTTCCTTATCATCTGTCCCCCCCCCCCCCCACCCCGTCCCCAGAATTGCAGCTCTGGCCATCCTAGGTGATCCAGAGAAACCAACTGCATCTTCGGGTCTCATGTTGGCAAAGCAGTCTGGAGCAATTGAGATGCAGTACCTACAGAAGAAATGGTCAGAACCTCATCTCAATGAATTAGAAACTTTGAACTATCTTTTGTGGAAAACTGTATAATTGTATACAAACCATAGAAGGAAATATATCATGTCATTAAATGGTAAGCATTTCCACCGTTGGTTTGTAAATGTAAAAAATTATAGATATTTGTAAAAGTTATTTATAAACATTTTTATTATAGTAAATATCAAACAAAACTATAAAGTACTTATGAAACAATTTGCCTTGTATGCTTTTTCTATTCAAATGCAAATTATACTGGATTCCAGTTAATTGGGCCATCAGTTAATTGGGGCAGCTGCTTGGTTGGAACAGGAGACAGTTGCGGAACAGGTTCTAACTACTGTCAGTCGCATGCACTTGTGTGGCCATTAGACACTACACTGTGCTTAGTGGTAACAGTTTTTAAATTGTGTGTGTGTTCGAAAAGCAGTTATTTTTATTACTGACAATTGGTGAGAGATAATCAGCAAGACATTCAGAACTATTTTGTTCACTATGGTTTCAAGCATTCAGGCTTGGAGATGCCAGAAATGGCCAGGAATTCACTACTTCGGAACAACAAAGAGTTTAAAAGTATCAACAATCATCTTGAATGTTACAATGAAAATGAAGATTTGAAGTATGCAATCATCGAAAGACAGCCCATTATCTGCACCAGGTGTCTGCGCTGGTCTTATTTTTTTACAGTTAATCAAAAGAACACGGCAGCATACACTGGATGAATTCCTCTGTCAATAACTTTTACACAGTTACCAATACATAGGAACCAATACATAGTTTTCTAGTACTTTTGTAGTATTGGTAGTGTTGGTAGAGTACACACCTGAATGTCAGAAAATATTGCAAACTGTGGCGAGACAGAACAGTGAGAGTTAACAGCCCAAGAAAGCTGAAGGATGTGTGAGTAATAGTGATAAAGGCACGCTGAATTTAAAGTGAAAATATCGTGGCGATGGCTTCAACCTGGAAAGTTGACAAATATGAGAGCGCTAATGAAGGCTGGGAGTTGTATATTGAGAGGGTTGAACTGTATTGTAACATGAACAATGTGGAGGAGCAAAAGAAAGCCCCTATACTTAATGGGCCCAAGAACAGACAGTCTCTTATGCAACCTAGTAACTCCTAAAAAGTCATCAAGCAAAACATGTGATGAAATTCTTACAATTTTACCAAATCACTTGAGCCGTAAACAGTTGGAAATAGCTGAGAGATTTAGATTTTACAAAAGGAATCAGTCAAAAGATGAAAGCCTTTCTGAATGCATTACAGAACTGTGAAAACTTCCACAGTACTGTGAGTTTAGAAATGGACTTTCTAATGCATTAAGGGACAGGCTTGTATGTGGCACGCAGAGTCAAAGCACTCAATCAAAGCTACTGGCAGAAAGATACCTAACCTTAGAACAGGCATTGACCATTGCAATATCATTAGAAACTACAGCAAAGGATGCAGTAGAACTGCACGAAAGGAGGTTAGAATGTGAAATGCACAAGATGTCCCTGAATGGTACAAAAAGCCAAAAATGTTATCGATATGGCAAATCCTCCCATGATACAAATGACTTGGTTCAAAGAAAAAGCCCACAGACAGTGTCACAGACAAGGTCACATAGAGAGTGCACAAAGCAGACCAAAAGCACAACTGAGTGAAAAGTCTCAAACACAAAACTGAAAAAATGCATAAAGTTACCGAATGTAAAACAGAATCAGGCAAAGGTGATCTGTCATGCCTAGAAATGCATAGTATTACAGAAGTAGATCACAATATAATATGGATCACAATAGATATGTCAGGTGTAAAACTGAAAATGGAGCTGGATACAGGGTCAGCTTTGTCCATAATTCCAGAGGCTGACCACAATAGTCTGTTTTTTTTAAGATACTATTGGAGAAGACCTGAGTGATACTAAAGACCTGCACAGGTGAAGAAGTGTCTTCCAAAGGCAAACTGAAAGTAACTGTGACATTTGGAGGCCAAACTCAACAGTCAGAGCTCTCTTTCATTTTGTATATATCTGCCTCACCCCATATTCCCACCACCCCACTAGGGATAGGGTTTCTCTTATCCTCACCTACCACCCCACCAGCCTTCGCATCCAGCGCATAATTCTCCATAACTTCTGCCATCTCCAGTGGTATTCCACCGCCAAGCACATCTTCCCCACACCCCCACTCCCTACATGACTCTCTTGTCTGTTCGTCCCTCCCCACTGATCTTCCTCTTGACACTAATCCTTGCAAGGGGAACAAATGCTGTACCTGACCCTACACCTCCTCCCTCACTACCATTCAGGGCCAAGAAAATGCAGGATCTCCCAGTGGCCACCCATTTTAATTCTATTGCCCATTCGCATTCCAACATGCCAGTCCATGGCCTCTTCTACTGTTGTGACAAGGCCACGCTCAGGTTGGAGGAGTAACACCTTATATTCCATCAGGGTAGCCTCCAATCTGAAGGCATGAACATCGATTACTTGAACTTCTGGTAATGTCCCCCCCCCTTCACTATTCCCCATTCCCATTTCCCTCCCTCACTTTATCTCCTTACCTGCCTATCACCTCCCTCTGGTGCTCCTCCCCCTTTTCTTTCTCTGTGGCCTTCTGTCCTCTCCTATCGTATTCCCTCTTCTCCAGCCCTGTATCTCTTCCACCACTCTACTTCCCAGCTCTTTACTTCACCCCTCCTCCCTCCCGGTTTCACCTATCACCTTGTCGTTCCTCATCCCCTCCCCCCACTTCCTTACTCTGACTTCTCACCTTTTTTGTTTCCGGTGGGACTTGGCCTGAAATGTCAACTGTACTCTTTTCCATAGAAACTGCCTGGCCAGCATTTTGTGTGTGTTACTTGGATTTCTAGCATTTGCAGATTTTTTCTTGTTTGCAGTTAGAGCTTTATGTGTTGAAAAGGTCCAACACTTCTTGGGTGTGAATGGTTGAGAAAAATCCAGTAAGACTGGCATTCAATCAAAGCTGTCAGTGTGGCATCAACAAGCAACTGCAGCCCAAATGGTAGCACTAACCAGAGACTGTTACAGCTGCTCAATGCTAATGAGGAGGTGTTTGAGATGGGCATTGGTAAACTCATAGTCATGAAGGCCAGAATTGAACTGGATGAAACAACAACACCAATATTCCATAAAGCTTGCCCAGTGCCTTACATACTGTGTCCTAAAGTGAATGCTGAACTTCAGAGCTTGGAGGCGTCTGAAATTCTTGCCAAGGTTGAGTTGAGCAAATGGGCAGGGGGAGGTTTTCAAAGAATGACTTGTCACAAACCTATCTGCAACTGGAGATTGAGGAGTCAAGCAGAAAGTTCCTCACAACCAACACTCACAAGGGACTGTTTCAGTATTATCGTCTTGTTTTTGGTGTTGCATCAGCTCCAGCAATTTGGTAAAGAGCAATAGACCAAATGCTCCAAGATATCCCAGGAGCACAATGTTACCTTGATGACATTATTGTGACTGGCAAAAATGATGAAGAGCACCTCCAGAGCCTTGGTAAAGTGCTTACCAGGCTGAGAGAGTATGATCTGCAGGGAAAGGGAGAGAAATATGAATTTTTCAAGAATGAAATCTCATATTGTGAACATGTCAATACAGGCATTCCTTACATCAGTCACAAGAGAAGATTAAAACAATGCTACAGGCATCCAAACCGGAAAATGTGTCAGAACTCAGGTCATACTTGGCCCTTGTAAACTACTACCACCGGTTTCTCCCAAACATTGCTACAGGGCTGCATCCGTTGAATGCACTGTTACAGACAGGAGCTAGGTGGGAATGGTCAGTAAGATGTGAAAGAGCATTCAAGGAAACAAAGAGACTAATAACATCTGATGAACTGCTCACCCATTATGACCCATCCCTGCCCATCAGACAGGTGTGCAATGTGTCCCCTTATGGCATTGGAGCCGTTTGTCACATATTATGGAAGATGGATCTGAACATCCGATTGAGTTTACTTCAAGATCATTAACGAATGCAGAATGCAGCTGTGTACGGATTGACCGAGTGGCCCTTAGTCTAGTATGGGGAATAAAGAAGCTCCATCACTACCTCTACAGACAAAGTGACAGATCACCAGCCCCTTGTGTCCATTTGCAATCCCAGGAAGAGAATTCCAGTGATGCTGCTACCCAGTTACAACAATGGGCACTATTCCTAAGAATTCATTCTTATGACATGGAGTTCAAGGTACCAGACAACACAACAATGCTGATTGCTTATCACGTCTTCCACTATTGGCAACTGAAGAAGAAAAGTCTTCATACTGTGGCCCAGCAGAAGTGTTCCACATAGCACTGGTGACCAGTTGCTGGTAACAAATTCTGAAATTCAAAGGGAAACAAGGAATGACCTGACATTGTCAAAAGTCTATGAAATCACCATGCAGTGATGACCAGCTCATAGTAACCCTATGTTTCCAGAGTTCTCAGCAAGACAAGGCCAACTGTCATTATGTCAAAGAACGCTGATGTGTGGATCTCGTGTTGTGGTTCCCTCTAAACTGCACACCAGAGTGTTAGAAAATCTGCATGAAGGACACATGGGTACAGTCAAGATGAAGAGTCTTGTCTGAGCTATGTTTGGTGGCTGGGACTGGATAAATAGATTGAAGACTTGGCCAAAAGCTGTTTGGGATGCCAAAAAAATTAAAATGCACCCCACAGGAGCTGTTACACCTACGCAAGTGGCTGTCGTCACCATGGCAAAGAGTATATACTGACTTTGCTGAGAGAGCAGAGTTTATTGACTTTGGCTCAAGAGGCTTCAGTGAGGAACCACAGTTGAGTAGCGGGTAAAGCTTTTGTAGTAGTTGAATAAAAAGTTACCAAACTACAACTAATTCAGCAAAGGAAGGAAGATGCAGGATCAGGTGATGTAGCTGCACAATGTGGGAGCTGGTGGACCCCATTGTGATTCCTAGTGATGACGTCTACAGCAAGTGTTGGCTGCTCGAAGAACTCAGGCTCAAAGTTGATGAACTGGAATCTGAGCTTCAAACACTGCGGCACATCAGGGAGGGGGAGAGTTACCTGGAAACTCTGTTTCAGGGTGTGGGCACACCCACATTAGCTGCCTCAAATTTGGTCTGTAGTCAGGGACAAGAGGGTGTGACTGCAAGTAAGGCAGGGAGTGGAATCCAAGAGACGGTGCTGGAGGAGCCTCGCCCTTGAGTTTGTCCAATAGGTCCGAGATTCTTGTTCCCTGCATGGATGAGAGTGGAGGCTCTAGGAAGAACGAGCAACCTAACTGTGGCTCCATGGTTCAGGACACCTGAAGAAAATTCAAAAAGGGGGAGAGAAGAGAAATGTAGTGGTAATTGGGGATAGTATAGTCAGGGGCAGAGACAAAGTTCTCTGTTGCAGGGATAAAGCGTCCCGAAGGCTGTGTTACCTGCCTGCTGCCCGTGTTCAGGACATCTTATCTGACCTGCAGAGGAATTTGCAGTGGAAGGGAAAGATCTAGTTGTCGTGGTCCATGTGGGTATCAAGGTAGAAGAAGGAAAGAGATTCTGCTGAGGGAATTTGAGCAGCTAGAGACTAAATTAAAAAGCAGAACTAAGTTAGAAGGAGATTCTCTAGATTACTACCTGAGCCACATGCAAATTGGCACAGGGTTAGGAAGATTAGAGACTTAAGTGCATGGCTGAAAGATTGGTGTGGGAGAAGTGGGTTTGAATTCGTGGGAAACTGGCACCAGTATTGGGGAAGGAGGGAGCTGTTCTAATGGGATGGGCTCCACCTGAACCGTGATGGGACTTGGATCCTAGTGAATCGCATAACTAGGGCTGTGGATAGGGCTTTAAGCTAAATATCAGGGGGACAGGTTGAACAGATTGGAGAAGTATGGATGAAGTAAAAGAGAGATGTCTGGATAAAGATAAAGTAAAGCAAAAGTTAAAAGAGAGAAAAGTAAGGAAGGTACAGAAAAGTCAAGTGTGTAAGAGACAAAGATGACTAGATTTCAAAGGCACAATGAGTATAACGGCACTTCATCTGAATGCCCGTAGTATTCGTAACAAGGTCAGTGAACTTGTGGCACAAGTCAGTACAAAGTGGTATGATTTAGTGGCCATTACAGAAATGTGGTTGCAAGGTGGAGAGGACTGGGGATTAAATATCCATGGATATCAGGCAATACAGAAGGTTAGGCAGGAAGGTAAGGGAAGTGGGGTAGCACTCTTAATTAAGGATGAGATCAGGATGATAGTGAGAGATGATATAAGGTCTAAGGAGCTGAATGCTGAATCCATCTGGGGAGAGATTAGGAATAGTAAAGGGAAAAAATCACTGATGGGAGTTGTCTATCGGCCACCGAATAATAATACGGTGACACAGGCAATAGACTGAGAAATATCTGAGGCATGTAAGAATGGAACATCAGTCATCATGGGGGACTTACACATAGATTGGGTGAATCAAGTTGGTCGAGGCAGTCTTGAGGAGGACTTCATAGAATGCACACGTGATAGCTTTCATGAACAGCATGTTACTGAACCTACAAGAGAATGTGCTATCTTGGATCTGATCCTGTGCAATGAGACAGGTAAAATTAGTGATCTTGTAGTTAAGGATCCTTTTAGAAAGAGTGATCACAGTGTGATTGAGTTTCTCATAGAAATGGAGGGTGCAATAATTCAATTTAAAACAAGTGTGTTATGCCTAAACAATGGAGACTACAATGGGATGAGAGAGGATTTAGCTAGTGTAGACTGGGAACACAGGCTATATGGTGGGATGGTTGAAGAACAGTGGAAGACTTTCAAAGAGATTTTTCACGGTGCTGAACAAAAATATATTGCAGTTAAAAGCAAGGACAGTAAGGGTGGGGAGAGCCAGCCATGGATAAACAAGAAAATAAAGGAAGGCATCAAACCAAAAGCTCATGCATACAAAGTCGCCAAGGGAAGTGGGAAACTGGAAGATTGTGAAAACTTTAAAAAGCAACAAAGAGCCACTAAGTGAACAATAAAGAATGGGAATATAGATTATGAAAATAAACTAGCACAAAATATAGAAATGGATAGTGAAAGTTTTTATAATTATATAAAGTGGAAAAGGTGGCCAAAGCAAACACAGGTCCCTTGAAGGACGAGAAGGGGGAATTAATATTGGGTAATGAGGAAATGGCTGAGGCTTTGAATGACTATTCTGTGTTGGTTTTCATGGTGGAGGACACATCTAACATGCTGAAGAGAGATAATGTGGACGCGATAACAGATGAGGACATCAAAACAATAGCTATCACTAAAGAGGTAGTGTTGAGCAAACTTGTGGGCTTAAAGGTAGACAAGTCCCCTGGTCCTGATGGAATGCATCCCAGGGTACTGATAGAAATGGCGGAGGTTATAGTTGAGGCTTTAGTGAAAACTTACCAAAATTCTCTGGACTCTGGCCAGATCACAGTGGATTGGAAGAAGGCAAATGTCATGCCACTATTCAAAAAAGGATGTAGGCAAAAAAGGATGAGGGGGGGATCTCATTGAAACCTTTTGAACGTACTGACTTCTAGTTAGATGGGCAAGTTAAGTTGCTGCTTGTGTTGTTCTGTTGAATATTGTGGCAACCACTATGTTGGTGCCAGACCATGTGGCGATATTTGCAGACTGCCCGCTGCATTCTTAGGTTGAATTGGTTTTTAACATAATTGGCACATTTCACTGTATGTTTCAATGTACACACGATAAAGAAATGAATCTGAAATGCAGGTAGTTAAGTTTGAAATCACTTACATTTTTCAGTAAGGTTGATCATTATGATTCGGGTCAAGAGTCCACCATGCAGAATCTAATCAGTCAGACTCGTGTGTTATGTTTGGTCAGGTCAGGTCCTGGAGTAGTTTTAATGTCACAATGGAATTAGGTCTTGGATGGTGGTGGGGGGGGGCAGCTGGAGGAATATCTGAATGCAGCAGATTTGGAGAAATAGTGTAAAGGATCAGTCACAGCTACAGTGATGATCCCATGTAATTAACTTCTGCACACTATAAACTGTTAGTGCTATTGGTACTGTATCTAAGTGTATATCCATTTTTTCAGGATTATGCTTGAAACTTTAACTTAGCTTTGTTTAGTTCTCGATAAAGATGAACTTTTCTTCTTTCTGCTTCAGAATTTCTTTTTAAATTAAATAGTTCATCACTGTGTGTTTGGATGTGTTGTAACCAGTACAAGTGAAAATTACAATCTCTGGTAATAGTTCATTCTTGGAAAAATATCCAGTACAAGTCTATGATTATAAAATGGCAAGATGATTCAATCTTATTTTAAGAATTGGTGAGAAGTATAATGTGAGGTATCCTTGTATTTCCAGTAAGTAGGTAAGTCACTGTGGTAATTTCATTCGTAGTCACTTGCATCTTGTTAATTCAGAAATGAACGCTAATCTCCACTTTTTTTCTTTTGCCAGTGCTTTGTGTTTTTTTTAGTGTTATAAACAGAAATAATACAGCAAATGCAGCTACTGGGAATAGCTCGAGCATTGCTGTAAAAGAGGAAAATTTAACCTGAATACAAGTCACTCGGATATCCAACACTTTTGATACGACGATTGGTGGAGGAGCAGGTAGTGTTGAGGAAATAAGTAGGACGCAGAAGGACTTAGACAGATCAGGAGAATGGGCAAGAAAGTGGCACATGAAATACTATGTTGGAAAATGCATGGTCATACACTTTGATAGTAGAAATAAATGTGTGGACTATTTTCTAAACAGGGAGAAAATCCAGGAATCTGAGATGCAGAGCATCTTGGGAGTCCTTGTGCAGAACACCCTGAAGGTTAACTTGCGGGTTGAGTCAGTGGTGAGGAAGGCAAATGGTTATATTAGCATTTATTTCAGGAGGTCTAGAATACAAGAGCAAGGATGTGATGCTGAGGCTTTATAAGGCACTGGTGAGGCCTCACCTTAGGTATTGAAAACAGTTTTGGAAAAAGTTAAGTAAATAAGTACATAGGGATTGGATAATTATGTCTGCGGGCAGGAACAAGCACGAACAAATTGGGATATAAATACCTACAATGGTTGGTATATAGGCTTGTATGCAACATTTTGGACCAGTGGAAATGGTCCAGAAGGGTTGTATGGAAACTATTATTACCATTTTTCTTAACAACTAATTTCATTACTTAGCCTAATAGGTTAGATTTACCACAGTACATAATTATCTATTTAAATGTTTATTTTCCTTTTATATCATCTCAATGTGTACTTAAGAATGTATAAATAATTGTAGTTTTATACATATAAAAAATGGAAAAGGTTATATGTGTGAAAAAAGTACATGATAATTGTGAATTCCTTATCCAAATAAAAATAAAATTAAAAAAAAAGAAAACAGTTTTGAGCCACTCATTTTAGAAATGATGTGCTGGCATTGGAGAAGGTCCAGAGGAGGTTCACTAGGATGATTCCAGGAATGAAAGGGGTATCATACGAGGAATGTTTGATGGCTCTAGGTCTGTACTCGCTGGAATTTAGAAGGATGAGGGGGGATCTTATGGGAACCTTTTGAATATTGAAATGCCTAGACAGAGTAGATGTGGAAAGGATGTTTCCCATGGTGGAAGAGCCTAGGACAGGAGGGCACAGCCTCTGGATAGAGGGGCGCCCTTTCAAAACAGAGATGTGGAGAAATGTCTTTAGCTTAAGGGTGGTGAATTTGTGGAATTTGTTGCCATATGCAGCTGTGGAGGCTAGGTCATTAGTTGCATTTAAGGCAGAGATTGATAAGTTCTTGATCGGACATGGCATCAAAGGTTATGGGGAGAAGGTTGGGAACTGGAGTTGAGGAGGAGAAGAAAAAAGGATCAGCCATCATTGAATGGCAGAACAGCCTCGATGGGCCAGAAGGCCTAATTCTGCTCCTTAGTCTTACGGTCTTATGTTCGTCTGGTCTTTAATTTTAGTTATGGTTTTACTATATTATTTTTAAACCCACTATGGAAAAGATTTCAATTTATGTTTTGCTTTTGTTACCATTTGTTACCATTATAAAGATGACATTTTCTTCCTGCATTATAATCAAATATTGGTCTGATTCAATTACAGTTAAATGTAGCATGAAATTATAGCTTTAAAGGTTTAAGAGTGATTTCTAATCCTCATTACTAGTACAAGGTTAAAATGCAGAGGTTCGATGTCTGCTTTTGGCTTCCTGTATATATTGGAATGTCAATTCATAAAAGAAGTCAGGCTCTTGAAGTATTTATTGACTGTCCTGTTAGGTATAAATTATGAAATGCAAGCAGGCTTTTTCTTCTGAGGTTGGGTGAGCTGCATAGAGGGCTATGGTCCGGGTGGAGGTCGATGGGACTTGGCAGAATAACAGTTTGGCATGGACTGGAAGGGCTGAAGGGCCTTTGCTGTGCTATGACTTTATGACTGTTAATTACATCATAACACTTCAAAATCAGAACAACGGCTGGAAACAGCAGTGGGATGTTCCAGTTTCATGAAAACTGCTACTTTCTTTTTCTCTTGTGTTTTTGTAATCTGCTTTATATCTTTCTTTTATAAAGGGTTTTCCTCAGATCTGAATTGTGTATGTTAATGCGTGATAAGTTTTTGAATGTCTAAAGCTTTGAAATCTTTGACTTTCCTTTTAGTGGTCTGTTGTGTGTTTCCAGACTTCAGCATGAGCGAGCGTTTTATTCTACAGTGTAAATCATTTTTTAGTAGCTTTGGTTGCTCTTAGATGAAGACAGAGTTAATGATCCCTTTTTCAGATGATAGTCGAGCAGGGCTGATTATTTGGGAAAGAACTGCAACTCCAAAACTGTGTGTGTGTGTGTGTGTGTGTGTGTGTGTGTGTGTGTGCGCGCGTGCGCGTGCGTATGTGTGCGCGCTGAAAGGATCTAAAGTTAAAGCTGTGAGGGACAGGGACCGATATTGCAGACAAATAAGAACAGTTTTTGTGGAATTGACACAAAAGTATTCCTCAGGTTAATGAGGCCTTCCTCATGACTTAGTACGTTTGTAGAATGGGAACACAATTTCGTGTTTCAATCCTCAGATCATTGTGGATCTGGAACAGAACATACTATTTCATAAATATACCAGCTGTACTTCTCCATAAATGCATCTTTTCACCATATTCTCTCTCTGCCATGGTGTAACATCCTGGGAAAGGTTTCACTGCTAACGTGATGGTCTTTCTGTAGAAGCAGTGTTTGGGTTATGGTTAGCGATAACGGGTGCTTTGGAATGTGAGCTGGGTCCCTTGTTCGGCGGGAGATGAAGAAGGAAGACGCTGGGGAGAACCGGTCGTAGGATCTGACCCAGTGGGGACCGTGATTCAATGGAGCCAGGTGCCACAGTCAAGTGAGGATGGGTGAATATGGATTTTGGGAAGAGTTGAGCTCCAATTTGTGCACATTTGACTGTTTAATTATAATGGGCCCTTTTTGTCTTTTTCTTTTCTTTACTAACCCTTCAGTTAAGATTCATAAATATAACTCCTTTCGTCGTATGCAGTGTGCTCTCTGTTATTCCTTGGCACTGAGTTGTAACGGTAGCAAATTGCACAGTATCGAGACAAACTGGGGTTTGGGGTGGCAGAGCCATCTCAGCCTCACGGGTTTGGTGGGACTGGAGTGCGAATTCCCTCGACTTACGCAGCCAAGGAAGCCAGCGGGGTTTTATGTTTTAATCATCAGATCATTGTGGTTCTGGAACTGTCCAAAGTATTTTATAAAAATGCCAGCTGTATTTCTCCACAAATGCATCTTTTCACCATATTCTCCCACTGCCATGGTGATACAAATTTATAAGACAAAGGATGAATTATAGCTGGGGTTAATCCTGGGCCAATAACATAAAGAAAAGCTGAAATTACAAATGCGAAGCATCATTTTAATATTAAAGAGCTGTTTGACAGTGCATATAAGGATGAAACTAGATCAATGTTAATGGCATTATTCAATCCCTGAGGCCTGTACAGCTTCTTAATAAACTCCACATTTCTGCCAGCCTTTACAACAAACGATACACAGTAATGCCAGCAGTCAGTCCAGGCTAACGTATGGAATTTAACTTATGAAGGCAGGTTAATGAGAGTTGATGTTAATCTTTAGGCCAAAGAATATTCTTAAAAGTTACCTAATTCAGACTGATTTGAGTAGTTCCCCAAGATCGAAACCTTAGGTTAAGTATACAAAGTCATAAAAAAGCTTCCATTTCTATATCATTTTATTGCACCCCTAGAAATATATCTGACTGTTTTAAATACAGACTTCGACAAGGTTTAATTGAAGGTTCTGATGAAGGGTCTCACCCCAAAATGTCGGCTGTTCATTTCGTCCCATAAATGCTGCTTCACCTGCTGCATTCCTCCAGCGATTTTTTTGTGTGTAGCTCTGAATTCACGGCATCTACAGAATCTGTTGTGTTTGATTTATGTGAATAGTTTTCACACACACATAGTAAGATACCACATATTTAGAATTAGGTGAGTGACCCTGCATGATGTTCGTTGATGGAGAAATATAGGTCAGGACAATGAATTTATTTTTGAACAATACTACGAGAAACATATACAGCTATCCAAGTAAATAGTCTGCGTGATGGTATTTCTGACAGTGCAATTCTCCTTCAATAGATCAGAATCTGATGCCACCTCCACTCACCTCTGACCTTCGATGTAAGTGTGGGCTTACCGTTTCTGCACCTGCTTCAGTAAGCTTGTTGCCCAAAGACATCCTGAGCCTAAATGGTGCGCTGCATGGTGGCAGGGCCTCACGTGACTAAATGCAGTTGTGTGGTGGGTAGGACAAGCCTTGCCCGTGTATAAAAATCTTCTGATAGCCATCTTTCCCGCTATGAAGCATGGTTCCAGGTTTTGCTGGCTGTAAAACCAGTTTGGGACCTTAAATGACACTGAATAAATCCAGATGTATTAAAAAATACTAAAAAATCATTTACAGACACTTAAAACACAAGTAATAACAAAAATGTGAAAACATAAATAACTGATGCCCATCTCCACGTAGTTCAGTAATGATTTCAAAAACAGTGTCAAGTTGGCAGAAACTCAGTGAGAGGCACCCTGTAAATCTTAGATGCCTGCATTTGCATTGACCCCTGCATTGGCCCCAGACCTATGAGATGAAATGCCAGAAGCTCCAAGTGGAATTACTAGCACTTCATAGCAAATTGTGACCCATACTAGTGAAAGAACATTTACTGTTTTCATGGCTGAAGTCCTGGAGTGCAGCACATGTCCATGACCTTCTTAACATGATCTCTAACAAACTACTATAGATGTACTGTTGAAAGTGTCCTGACTATTTGCATCATGGTCTGTTACAGCAATTCAACTGCACAGAAATGTTGCCGAGAATAGCGGACTCAGCTCGATACGTTGCAGTCATATTACTCCCCACTATTGGTAGCATCTACATGAGGTATTGCCTCAGGAAGGTAACATCTGTCACCAAAGTCTCCTTTGGTGAAAATGGAGAAAAGTTACAGATACTTGAAGTCCCACACCCAACAGATTCAAGAATAGTTTCTCCCCTTCAACCATTCGGCTCGTGAACCAACTTAACAATCTTAATCGCTACCTCAGTTTTACAAAACTATGACAACTGGTCACTAGGCATTAGAATGGACTTCATTTTTTATTGTTCTAATTGTGTTCTTTCACGTGTGTGTAATCTGTGTCTAATTTATGGATTTATTGTGAGTATTATGTGCTTGTGATGCTGCAGCAAGTGAGTTTTTCATTGCGCCTGTGCATATGACAATAAATTTGTCCTTGACTTTGATTTTAACTTACTGCACCTTCGAATGAGAATGTTACAAGTTGAATCAAGCTGACAGCTAAAGAGGATTTTGGGCCAGTGGACCTTATTTACAAAAAAGTGCTTCTTCAAATTCTGAACTAGGTAACCAAAAAAGTCTATGGAATCAAGGTATTGGAAAACATTGAACAAAATTGATCAAGAGGGACTGTGGTAAAACAAAAAAATTGACTTTCATGGCCTCTTTGCTCCTGTTCCTAAATTTTTCATGTTTTTCATGTTTTTCGAAGTTCAAAGTAAAATTTATTATCAGAGGACATACATGTCACCACATACAACCCTAATATTCTTTTTCCTACAGGCGTACTCAGCAAATCAAGAGAATAGTAACTGTAAACAGGATTAATGAAAAAGTGAGAGCATAGAAGACAACAAACTGCAAATACAAACATAAATAAATAGCAATAATTGAACTGAATTGAATTGAATTGACTTAATTACTTACATCCTTCATATACATGAGGAGTAAAAATCTTTACATCCCTGTCTAAATGTGCAATGTGCAATGTGCAATTTATAGTAATTTTTAATAAATAGTATGTACAACAGGACAGTCAATATAGCATAGAAATGCAATTGTATCAGTGTGAATTATTCAGTGGAAGAAGCTGTCCTGGAACCCGTTGGTCCTGGGTTTTATGCTGCGGTACCATTTCCCGGATAGAACAGCTGGAACAGTTTGTGGTTGGGGTGACTCAGGTCCACAATGATCCTTTGGGCCCTTTTTACACACCTGTCTTAGTAAATGTCTTGAATAGTGGGAAGTTCACAACTACAGATGCACTGGCCTGTCCGCACCACTCACTGTAGAGTCCTGTGATGAGGGAGGTACAGTTCCCAGACCAGGCAGTGATGCAGCCAGTCAGGATGCTCTCAATTGTGCCCCCGTAGAAAGTTCTTAGGATTTGGGGGCCCATAGCAAACTTCTTCAACCGTTTGAGGTGAAGGAAGCGCTGTTGTGCTTTTTTAACACTCAGCTGGTATGTACAGACCACGTGAGATTCTCGGTGATGTGTATGCCGAGGAACTTAAAGCTGTTCAATAAATAATGAGAGCATGAAATAACAAGATAAAGAGTCCTTAAAGTGAGATCATTTGTAGTGGGAACATCTCAATAGATAAGTGTAGTTATCTTCTTTTGTTCAAGGGCCTGATGGTTGAGGGGTAGTAACTGTTCTTGAACCTGGAGGTGCAGCGATGGCAGCAGTGAGAAAGGAGCATGGCCTGGGTGCTGAGGATCTTTGATGATGGATGCTGCTTTCCTATACGAGCATTTCATGTCGATGGGCTCAATGGTTTTGAGGGCTTAACCGTGCAATACTGGGCCGAATTCACTTCCTTTTGTAGAATTTTCCATTCAAAGGCATTGGTGTTCCCATACCAGGCCATAAGGCAGCAGGTCAATACACTTCCCACTACACATCTACAGAAGTTTGTCAAGCTTTTTGACGTCATGCTAAATCTACACAGACCTCTAAGGAAGTAGAGCGCTGTCTTTGCAATTACATTTATGTGATGGTTTCAGGACAGTGAAACCCAGGAATTCATATTCTGTGATGTATCATGAAAGCTTTATGGAAGCTACATCACTGGATAATTGTGTTTATACCTCTGACTATTCTATAACAAATTCCTTCCACTTTTCAAGGCCATTTTTCTAACTTTATACAAATTATTCCAGACAATATTTTTACTGTTTTTTTCTCTCACTTGTGACTGCTTTTTAATTACTGTATAACCATTGTTGCCAGCAGAGGGCGCATTTACTCCACGATGCTCTGTAACTGTGCAGTTAAGCTGAAGTTCTCACTGTGACTAATTTGCCTACATTATTTAATCTTTGTTCATAAGTTCACATTCAATTGTCATTCAACCATAAATGAACCCCATGAATATAACCAAATGGAACAACATTACTCTAGCACCAAGGTGCAAAGCACAGTACCAACAGTCACACACAGCATAAGGCATACATAGCACATATAAGATAGCAGTAAACATTTAAGATACCAGTAAAGTACTATTACACAAAAAATAGTCCAAGATCCTGAGTCCATGAACTTGAATTTCTTTACCATTAACTGTCCCTTTTCATTTAGAGTAACGGCCCTTTCATTATCAGCATTATTATCAGAATCAGAATCAGGTTTAATATCATCGGCATATGTCGTGAAATTTGTTGACTCTCACCAATTATCAGTTGTACTTATTTTGGAGCCCAGCCGGTCCAGTTAGATTGGATTTCTCCAGGCTTTGGCTGCCCTTCACAAGTTTGTGCTCCTCCCCTACCTGGCCCAGCACCTTTTTATTCTCAAATTTCAAATTTCAAAGTTATTTTGTCGTCAAAGGTTGTGGGAAGTAGGCAGGAGAATGGGACTGAGTGGGATAGTACATCAGACATGATGGAGCAGATTGGCTAGGCGGAATGGCCTAATTCTACCCTTATGTCTTATGGCTTGTTCATTCCCCTCCATAGATGCTACTTGACCTGAGTTCCTCCAGCAATTTCTATTTTTTCCCTCTGGATTTCCGCATTTGCGGAATCTCATGTGTTTTCAACTAGCCTGATTGTTTGGCCTTAGGAATTTTAGCTAATGATTAACCTTTGGTTGGCAGCTAGCGTGACTAGTTTATATTCTTGTTCCTGCTAATTTACTTGCATTCATTTTAATTAATCTGCCAATTTAATGTAACCCACTAGTATCACTTACGAAGAGAAATTTACACATAGGCTGGCTGTGAAAACATGCTTTATTTTGAGAATGGAATTCACTCTTCCAACATAAATAACTATAAAATTAAAAGGGAGTGGATCTGTCCCTTCGGAACTCAAAACCATTTTAAATGCTTCTGGAAATAAAGCTCAAAGTAAGTTTATTCTTGAATATGGTACGTCAACATATACTACTATGAGATTTATTTTCTTGCAGGCATTCACAGTAGTCAAAGAAACACAATAGAATCAATGAAAAACTACACACAAAGACTGACAAACAACCAATGTGCAAACACAAACCATGCAAATATAAAAAAAAAGTAAACAAATAATACTGAGAACACGAGTTGCAGAGTCCTTGAAAATGAGTCTATAGCTTAGGGAATTAGTTCAGAGTTGAGGAGTGTGAAGTTATCCACATTGGTTCAAGAGCCTGATGACTGAAGGGTAATAACTGTTGCTGAACCTGGTGATGTGGGACCCAAGGTTGCTGTACCTCCTTCCCAATGGCTGCAGCAAGAAGAGAGCATGGCCTGGATAATGGGTGAATTGTGTTCTCAACCAGTACATGTGTAAGTGATATTAGTGGTTTACAGTTAATTGTTTGACAGATTAATTCGTTGATGGAAGCTTCTTCCTTGTGGCAGCATGCCTTGTAGACATGCTGGATGGTAAAGTTACCTTCTTCTTCCACAATATGTGTTAATCTGATAATGCACTAAAATTTCTGGATTTTGAACTTTATCTGCCTTTTATATATACAGTATCTTGCTGCTCAGTTTAACCAAACCTGGGAACATCTTAATCTGCCTAATGGGTCCAAAACTCTAAAACCAAATTCCCCAAATCTCCAAAATCTCATAGAGGAGCCGAAGCAAGGAAGCGCTGTGCAAAAAGAATGTGAATTGCCTTGCCTTGGTGGTAGAGATTTAACACCCTTGAATGACTTTCGATCTTCAGCTCTTGTGAAGGCTGAGGAATAGCTGCAGCGTTGAAGGGTCCCCAGTGGTTTTCTGCAAACGTTACTTTCACTGGAACAGTCTTGGAGAGCTTGAATGATCTTTCCCTGTGCCAAAATTCTAAAAGCATTTAGCAGTTTTTAATGAGTTCAGTGTGCTGGGTTCAAACATATGTCCTTGGCAAACTAATCCAATTATAATAAATCGGAACAATAAGGATGCAAGCCTGTAGCTTGTGTAATAGTGCAGAACGTTTAAGCTTATTTTTCTTATCTCCCTCCATTGGTCCTGCTCATATGTACTTTCAGACGCTAAACCAGCAGGGGCAAGGCGCTGGGTACATTTCAGACCTCTTCTCTGAGGACTGTCGCCTTGTTGTTGTGGAGAGGCTTGTGAGTTCCTGAGACCATGCATACCATACTGCCCGGAGTTTGGCCATCTGGCACTTAGCTCAAGGTAAGGTCACCCATGGCGGTGAGGCAGTTCCAGACAAAGAATGATTCAACCAAGAGAACTTCAATGAAGCTGGTGGAAAATAGAACATAGAACATAGAACATAGAATAGTACAGCACTGTACAGGCCCTTCAGCCCACAATGTTGTGCTGACCCTCAAACCCTGCCTCCCATATAAGCCCCCACCTTAAATTCCTCCATATATCTGTCTAGTAGTCTCTTAAACTTCACTCGTGTATCTGCCTCCACCACTGACTCAGGCAGTGCATTCCACGCACCAACCACTCTCTGAGTAAAAAACCTTCCTCTACTATCCCCCTTGAACTTCCCACCCCTCACCTTAAAGTCATGTCCTCTTGTATTGAGCAGTGGTGCCCTGGGGAAGAGGCACTGGCTATCCACTCTATCTATTCCTCTTATTATCTTGTACACCTCTATCATGTCTCCTCTCATCCTCCTTCTCTCCAAAGAGTAAAGCTCTAGCTCCCTTAATCTCTGATCATAATGCATACTCTCTAAACCAGGCAGCATTCTGGTAAATCTCCTCTGTACTCTTTCCAATGCTTCCACATCCTTCCTACAGTGAGGTGACCAGAACTGGACACAGTACTCCAAGTGTGGCCTAACCAGAGTTTTATAGAGCTGCATCATTACATCGCGACTCTCAAACTCTATCCCTCGACTTATGCAAGCTAACACCCCATAAGCTTTCTTAACTACCCTATCCACCTGTGAGGCAACTTTCAGGGATCTGTGGACATGTACCCCCAGATCCCTCTGCTCCTCCACACTACCAAGTATCCTGCCACTTACTTTGATGATGATGTCACGTCACAACGGCAGTGAAGGTGCACAAAGGCTGCGGCATTGAAGGATCCCCAATGGTCTTGCACTTGACGCCACTGGACCCTGACCCCGATCTGTCAAGGACCACATGGTAGCTGTCCACACATCAGCCTCCCCATATTAAGCAAAGTCACGCATAAGAATTCTCCTTTAAGGGAATCCACCTTAACATCCTGGATTAAGTCCAGTGGCAGTCATTAAGTGGCAAAGGGGGCAGGATTGTGACATCTGTAAGACCCTAGTAGTATATGGATTCCAGATTGGCCTCTACAGTCACCTGAGGACCACCAATAGATAACTTCTCAGGAGAACATCATAAACGACTTGAATGACTGCACTACCCTTGTAGATCTGGCCAAATATTAAAAATCAAAAGATAGAACTTATATTTACATAGCACTTTTCTGACCAAACCTCTTTGACCCCAATAAAGTACTTCTCAAATGTTGTCCATCTTGTAGTGTAGGAAACATAAGAAATAGGAGCAGGAGTAGGCCATCTGACCCATTGAGTCTGCTCTGCCATTCAATAAGATCATGGCTGATCTGGCCATGGACTCATCTCTACCTACCTGCCTTTTCCCCATAACCCTTTATTTCCCTACTATGCAAAAATCTATCCAACCTTGTCTTAAATATATTTACTGAGGTAGCCTCCACTACTTCATTGGGCAGAGAATTTCACAGATTCACCACTCTTTAGGAAAAGCAGTTCCTCCTCATCTCCATGCTAAATCTACTCCCCAAGTATTGAGGCTATGTCCCCTAGTTCTCGTCTCACCTACCAGTGGAAACAACTTTCCTGATCTATCTCTTTCATAATTTTATATGTTTCTATAAGATCTCCTCTCATTCTTCTGAATTCCAGCAAGTACTGTCCCAGGCGACTTCTCAGAGAAGAAGTCTAAAATGTGCCCGGTGCCTCACCAGTGCTGTTTTGCTGTTTTAGTGTTCAGTTAGACAAGCGGGTTCACACAGTATTGGAATCAGGATCAACTATTCTGTTTAACTTATGTTTCATAGGAATAAAAACAAATCAATGTTTACAAATTATTTCGGGCTATACAATTCAATATTTGAGAACCCAAATAAACAGGTTTATTTTTATTTATTTACAGGCTGTCAGCATTACTAACATGACCAGTATTGGTTACCTGTCACTGTTTACTGTTGATAAGTGGTGGTGTTGGGTCATTGCCAGCAACACTAGACCCATAAACTGTGACTTCCTCCAAGCCATCAGGCTGATCAATGTCCCCAGCAGGCACCACTCTTGTACCTAATAAAGTGGCCACTGAATGCAGCTTTGTGGACTTCTGATACTGTAGCCCGTCCACTTCAAGGTTTCAATAGGATTCAATAGATACATTGAAAATCAGAGAAATGTATTCAATAAACATCCTGACATTATTTTTCTTCACAAACATCCACGAAAACAGAGGAGTGTACCAAAGAATGAAAGACAGTTAAATGTTAGAACCACAAAGCGCCCTCCACTCCTTCCCACGCACAAGCAGCTGCAAGGCAATGACCCCCACCCTCCCCAACCAGTAAAAAAGCATTGGCACCCTCCACCAAGCACTCAAGCGTGCAGCGAAGCATCAATAAAGACGCAGACTTGCAGTACCTCAAAAACTACTCACTCACCGAACAATTCGACATACAGGTTTCCCCCGCCATCCGAAGGTAGAGCGTTCCTATGAAACGGTTCGTAAGCCGAAATGTCGTAAAGCGAAGAAGCAATTACCATTTATTTATATGGGAGAATTTTGTGAGCATTCGCAGACCCAAAAATAACCTACCAAATCATGCCAAATAACACATAAAACCTAAAATAACAGTGACATATAGTAAAAGCAGGAATGATATGATAAATACACAGCCTATATAAAGTAGAAGTACTTCTCTACAACGATTGCCTGCACAGATCTCCGTAGCGAAAATCTCACGCAAGCGCTCTCGGCAGAAAATCTCACGCAAGCGCTGTTGGCATAAACGCGCTCTCTAGTAACCTTTAAACTATGAAGCTGCCAAATCTACCAAATAACACGTAAAAATACATGGCCTATATAAAGTAGAAATAATGTATGTACGGTGTAGTATCACTTACTGGAATTGGGAAAACAGCGCAGAGCACACTGATGATGGTATGTTAGGCTGAGTCGTTGCAGGCTGGGTGGTGCAGTGCCCCCACCCTCCGGACCACCGATCCGATACATTGCTGTGAAGAACGCAACGGTAGCCGGGAGGCACACAGCACATCGTTAAGAAAAAAGCCGAAATAAACATGATAATTAATTAGGTGTTGCCGATTGCATCGCCTTTGATCTGGGCCGACAATTACGTGCAAGGTGGCACCTAATTAATTAGCATGTTTATTTCGGCTTTTTTCTTAAAGATGTGCTGTGTGCCTCCCAGCTACCGCTGCATTCTCCACGAATCGGTACAGTATCTGTCCGGGGCCCGGGTGTTGGGGTGATGGGACACAGGGGGGTGTCATCTCATCGTCAATCAGGGCAGGCAGCTCATCTTCCCCTATGACTGCCTGCTTCGATGTCGAAGGTCGAGATTCGTCGTTTGCTGTGGCTGATGCGGAAGGCTTGCTTGACTGCTGAGCCTTGCGCATTTTTCTATCATACAGTTGTTTGTAAGCACTCAAACCATCCTGCAAATACCCCCTAAACTTACGTACCCTTTCAAAATTAAAGTCGTACTTTATCATTGCAGCGAAAATCTCACGCAGTTGCTTCACTTTCTGCATTCGGTTGCATTCGGTTTCGATTGTTATCCTTTCCTCTTCCAATTGCATCAGCTCTTCATCTATCAGTTCTTGGTCATGGGATGCCAAAACCTCTTCAACATCATCTTCGTCAACTTCCACAAGTCAAACTCACTTTGTCCTTACTTCGTTCACCACGATCGAAATGCTTAATTATGTCTAGTTTTATGCTAAGTGTAACACCCTTACTCTTTCAGGCTTTTCCAATACCTTAGAACTCATCTTGCTAACGGCTGCTCAATGCAACGTGTTAAAGTAATGCTGTTCCGAATCCGGGGGAGAGCGGCTGCTCGGGGCGCGCGCTGCCTTTTATCGCGCGCTGATTTTTTTATCGTGCGCTGCCTTTCTTCCTAACAGTGAAAACACCTTCTGAAAGTAAAAACAAGATACTAATGTAGGTCTTTCGTAACAGTGAGGTTTCGTAAAGCGAACGTTCGAAAAGCGGGGGACACCTGTACTACAGGCTCTCTCTCTCTAATAAGGGAAAAAGAGGTGTCCCCGTTTCACAGCTAGAGGGGAGACATAACAAAATAGCTCGCTGATTTATGGCATTAAAGTCTGGTGGGTTGTTTTTTTCGAGCTCAGTGCCTCTGAGCAGACAGCCAGTAGCAAGTCTGCTGCATCCGATCTTCCTTGTTCTCCCGCGACGCCTCAGTCAGGGGCACCAGCCCTAACTCAGCCGCCACCAGAGCCATGAAAATCTGGCACCTTCAACACGCGCTAGTCCTCCAGGCCACATCCTTGGGATATCGAAAAGCGGCTGGTTGTGAGGCCCTGAGAACGGGTCCCATTCCCACAAAGAACCGAAGTCAATGTTTAACTCCAGGTCAAGGTCTCCAAAAGAACCTTGAAAGGGAAAATTAGAGATATCAAAGATAGAAATAGAGCTGTGTCTGAAGATGCAAAGAAAGAAATCGCCATTTAGCACCGTCATCCTAAGCTCCGCCCTCTTTGACGTGTTGTGCATTCAGAGATGCTTTTCTGCACACCACTGTTGTAACAGTGGTTATTTGAGTTACTGTCGCCCTCCTGTCAGCTTGAACCAGTCTGCCCATTCTCCTCTGACCTCTGTTATTAACAAGGCATTTTTGTTCACGGAACTACCACTCACTCGATTTTTTTTTTTGTTTTTTGTATCATTCTCTGTAAAGTCTAGAGACCGTTGTGGGTGCAAATCCCAGGAGATCAGCAGTTTCTGAGATACTCAAATGCCCCATTTGGCACTGACAATCATTCCAAGGTCAAAGTCACTTAGATCACACCTCTTCTCCATTATGATGTCTGGTCTGAACAACCCCCGAACCTCTTGACCATGTCTGTATGCTTTTATGCATTGAGTTGCCGCCCCATGAATGGCTGGTTAGATATTTGCATTAATGAGCAGGTGTAAAGGTGTACTTAATAAGGTGGCCACTGAATGTATGTACAGATACTCCAGTGCCTAGCACCGCCTTATGTATATACAATATGTCGACGTATATCAGCTAATTATATGTATTTATGTGTTCATATTGTATTCATATTCATAATATGTGTTCATATTGTATCATTCCTGCTCATCGTATGTTTTTTTAAATGCTGCATCAGATCCGGAGTAACAATCATTTTGTTCTCCTTTGCACTTGTGTACTGACACATGGCAATAACAATCCTGAATCTTGAATCTTGATTCTCGACTCTCGGCTTTTGCAACTCACACCGCACAGTCTGCAGGGTGCGGTGCTGAAATGTTCCGGAATTCTGGCACGGTAGTGAGAAAGGAATGAGGATCATATTTCCACCTTGGAATGATGTGCGGCTTGGAACAAACTTGGACGTGGCAGTGCTCACTGCCTTCATCCTTCTTGGTGGCAGCCAACGCGGGCTTTGGAACTGACATTGAAGAAACCTTGGCAAATTTCTGCAAGACATCTTCTCTGGTTAATGGAAAAACTGAATTCAGCTGGATAATTCCCAGAATCCGGGGAGTAAGCAGCCAAAATGTACTGCAGAGATGATGATAAATTGAATGTTTTTTCTAGTTTTCAAAGATCTCCTTTGGTTTTCCAGACATCGATTTACACTGCTAGGTGCCTTAATCAAACGCGTCTCCTTCAATCCTCCAGGCACTAACTCATCTGAAAATAAGATAGTTCAGGACTCAACAGTACTCTTGCTGGACTGAATTTCTGTCAAGTATGTCCTGATTTAGATCCCAGAGACAGACAGCACAGGAGCAGGCCTTTTGCCCCATCTTATATGTGTTGACTGCTGTTCTGTACCCATCCAAGCTAATCCCGTTGACCTATATCAGGGTCATTCTTGGTCTATTCTTCAAAGTTCAAAGTTAAATTTCAAAGTAAAATTCAAAGTAAAATTTATCATCAGAGTATATTTTAACTATTTTTAATATTTAATATTTGTAATCCAGGGAGTGGGAAGCGCAGAATCAAATATTGCTGTAATGATTGTACGTTCTAGTACCAATTGTTTGGCGATAATAAAGTATAAATTATATATGTCACCACATACAGCCCTGAGGTTTTTTTTCCTTAGACCATAAGGCCATAAGATATAGGAGCAGAATTGGGCCATTTAGCCCATCGGGTCTGCTCCGCCATTTCATTATGGCCAGTGGAAAGCAGCCAGAGCGTGAGTGGGCCGGTGAAGGAGTGGAGCTTTGAGGCTTTGACTTGAGAGGCTTCGACAAGAAGAGGCGGAGGGCAAGCTAGCTCGCAGTTAGTTTTTACAATGTCCCCTGAGACGGTGATGTGCCTCTCATGTGAGATGTGGCAGTCTTGCGGGAACTCCCCTCTCCCACAGAGTCACATCTGCCAGAAGTGCATACGGCTGGGCGATCTGGAAGACCGTGTAAGGAATCTGGAGCAGCAGCTGGATGACCTTCGACTCATAAGGGAGAATGAGGCAGTCATAGATGAGAGCTACAGGGAGGTAGTCACACCTAGGCTGTTGGAAGCAGGTCGTTGGGTGACAGTCAGAGCGGGGAAAGCGAAGGTGAGCAGACAGGTAGTGCAGAGCACCCCTGTAGCCATTCCCCTGAATAATAAGTTTACTGTCCTGGATACTGTTGGCAGGGACGACTGACCAGGTGTGAGCCACGGTGGCAGGGCCTCCGGCACGGAGTCTGACCCTGTGGTGAAAAGGGTGGGACGGAGAAGAGGAGAGCTGTCGTCATTGGAGACTCTATAGTCAGGGGAGCAGACAGGAGATTTTGTGGACGTGAGAAGGACGCCCGCATGGTTTGTTGCCTCCCGGGTGCCAGGGTCCGGGAAGTCTCTAACCGGGTTCACGACATCCTGGTACGAGAGGGAAAGCAACCAGAAGTCGTGATACATGTTGGGACCAACGACATAGGCAGGAAGAGGGATGAGGTCCTGAAGTGTGAGTTTCGGGAATTAGGCAGAAGGCTGAAGAACAGGACCTCAAGGGTGACGTTCTCAGGATTGCTGCCAGTGCTACGTGACAGAGATGGTAAGAATTGGAGGAGACAGCAGTTGACTGCGTGGCTGAGGAGGTGGTGCAGGGGGCAGGGTTTTAGATTTTTGGATCATTGAGATCACTTCTGGGGAATGTGGGACCTGTACAGATTGGATGGGTTGCACCTGAACTTGAGGGGGAGCAATATCCTTGCAGGTAGGTTTGCTAGCATGGTTCGGGAGGGTTTAAACTACTTTGCAAGGGGGATGGGATCCAGAGCGATAGAGCAGTGAAAGAAGTGCATGGAGTAAAGCCAGATCTAACATATAGAGAGGCTTTGAGGAAAGAGAAGCAGAATAAACGGTGTAAAGTAGTCAGGTAGAAGGGCTGAAGTGTGTGTACCTCAATGCAAGAAGCATCAGGAACAAAGGTGATGAACTGAGAGCTTGGATACATACATGGAATTATGATGTAGTGGCCATTACAGAGACTTGGCTGGCACCAGGGCAGGAATGGATTCGCAATATTCCTGGATTTCAGTGCTTTAAAAGGGATAGAGAGGGTGGAAAAAGGGGAGGAGGGGTGGCATTACTGGTCAGGGATACTATTACAGCTACAGAAAGGATGGGTAATGTAGCAGGATCCTCTTTTGAGTCAATATGGGTGGAAGTCAGGAACAGGAAGGGAGCAGTTACTCTACTGGGGGTATTCTATAGGCCCCCTGGTAGCAGCAGAGATACAGAGGAGCAGATTGGGAGGCAGATTTTGGAAAGGTGCAAAAATAACAGGGTTGTTATCATGGGCGACTTTAACTTCCCTAATATTGATTGGCACCTGATTAGTTCCAAGGGTTTAGATGGGGCAGAATTTGTTAAGTGTGTCCAGGACAGATTCCTGTCACAGTATGTGGACAGGCCGACGAGGGGGAATGCCATACTAGATCTAGTACTAGGTAATAAATGGGGTCAGGTCACAGATCTCTCAGTGGGTGAGCATCTGGGGGACAGTGACCACTGCTCCCTGGCCTTTATAATTATCATGGAAAAGGATAGAATCAAAGAGGACAGGAAAAATTTTAATTGGGGAAAGGCAAATTATGAGGCTATAAGGCTAGAACTTGCGGGTGTGAATTGGGATGATGTTTTTGCAGGGAAACGTACTATGGACATGTGGTCGATGTTTAGAGATCGCTTGCGGGATGTAAGGGATAAATTTGTCCCAGTGAAGAAGATAAAGAATGGTAGGGTGAAGGAACCATGGGTGACAGGTGAGGTGGAAAATCTAGTCAGGTGGAAGAAGGCAGCATACATGAGGTTTAGGAAGCAAGGATCAGATGGGTCTATTGAGGAATATAGGGAAGCAAGAAAGGGGCTTAAGAAGGGGCTGAGAAGAGCAAGAAGGGGGCATGAGAAGGCCTTGGCGAGTAGAGTAAAGGAAAACCCCAAGGCATTCTTCAATTATGTGAAGAAAAAAAGGATGACAGGAGTGAAGGTAGGACCGATTAGAGATAAAGGTGGGAAGATGTGCCTGGAGGCTGTGGAAGTGAGCGAGGTCCTCAATGAATACTTCTCTTCGGTATTCACCAATGAGAGGGAACTTGATGATGGTGAGGACAATATGAGTGAGGTTGATGTTCTGGAGCATGCTGATATTAAGGGAGAGGAGATGTTGGAGTTGTTAAAATACATTAGGACAGATAAGTCCCCGGGGCCTGACGGAATATTCCCCAGGCTGCTCCACAAGGCGAGAGAAGAGATTGCTGAGCCACTGGCTACGATCTTTATGTCCTCGTTGTCCACGGGAATGGTACCGGAGGATTGGAGGGAGGCGAATGTTGTTCCCTTATTCAAAAAAGGTAGGGATAGTCCGGGTGATTATAGACCAGTGAGCCTTACGTCTGTGGTGGGAAAACTGTTGGAAAAGATTCTTAGAGATAGGATCTGTAGGCATTTAGAGAATCATGGTCTGATCAGGGACAGTCAGCATGGCTTTGTGAAGGGCAGATCGTGTCTAACAAGCCTGATAGAGTTCTTTGAGAAGGTGACCAGGCATATAGATGAGGGTAGTGCAGTGGATGTGACCTATATGGATTTTAGTAAGGCATTTGACAAGGTTCCACACGGTAGGCTTATTCAGAAAATTAGAAGGCATGGGATCCAGGGAAGTTTGGCCAGGTGGATTCAGAATTGGCTTGCCTGCAGAAGGCAGAGGGTGGTGGTGGAGGGAGTACATTCAGATTGGAGGATTGTGACTAGTGGTGTCCCACAAGGATCTGTTCTAGGACCTCTACTTTTCGTGATTTTTATTAACCACCTGGATGTGGGGGTAGAAGGGTGGGTTGGCAAGTTTGCAGACGACACAAAGGTTGGTGGTGTTGTAGATAGTGTAGAGGATTGTCAAAGATTGCAGAGAGACATTGATAGGATGCAGAAGTGGGCTGAGAAGTGGCAGATGGAGTTCAACCCGGAGAAGTGTGAGGTGGTACACTTTGGAAGGACAAACTCCAAGGCAGAGTACAAAGTAAATGGCAGGATACTTGGTAGTGTGGAGGAGCAGAGGGATCTCGAGATACATGTCCACAGATCCCTGAAAGTTGCCTCACAGGTGGATAGGGTAGTTAAGAAAGCTTATGGGGTGTTAGCTTTCATAAGTCGAGGGATAGAGTTTAAGAGTCATGATGTAATGATGCAGCTCTATAAAACTCTGGTTAGGCCACACTTGGAGTATTGTGTCCATTTCTGGTCACCTCACTATAGGAAGGATGTGGAAGCATTGGAAAGGGTACAGAGGAGATTTACCAGGATGCTGCCTGGTTTAGAAAGTATGCATTATGATCAGAGATTAAGGGAGCTAGGGCTTTACTCTTTGGAGAGAAGGAGGATGAGAGGAGACATGATAGAGGTGTACAAGATAATAAGAGGAATAGATAGAGTGGATAGCCAGTGCCTCTTCCCCAGGGCACCACTGCTCAATACAAGAGGACATGGCTTTAAGGTAAGGGGTGGGAAGTTCAAGGGGGATATTAGAGGAAGGTTTTTTACTCAGAGAGTGTTTGGTGCGTGGAATGCACTGCCTGAGTCAGTGGTGGAGGCAGATACACTAGTGAAGTTTAAGAGACTACTAGACAGGAATATGGAGGAATCTAAGTTGGGGGCTTACATGGGAGGCAGGGTTTGAGGGTCAGCACAACATTGTGGGCTGAAGGGCCTGTACTGTGCTGTACTATTCTATGTTCTATGTTCTATGTTCTAATCCATTTTTCCTCTCAGCCTCAATCTCCTGCCTTCTCCCCATATCCCTTCATGCCCTAACCAATCAAAAATCTATTAACCTCTGTCTTAAATATATATAAAGAATTTGTCTCCACAGCTGCCTGTGGCACCATGCTCAGGCTAAAGAAATTCCTCATAATCTCCATTCTAAAAGAATGCCCCTCTATTTTGAGGCTGTGTCCTCTGGTCTTAGGCACTCCCACCATAGGAAACATCCTTTCCATATCCACTCCTTCAGCTTTCGATAGATTTCAATGAGGTCACCCCTCATTCTTCTAAATTGTAGTGAATACAGGCCCAGAGCCACTCTTCATATGACAAGCGTTTAATCTTGGAATCATTTTTATGAACCTCCTCTGAACCCTCTCCAGTTTCAGCACATCCTTTCTTGGATACGTGGCCCAGAAATGCACACAGTACTCCAAGTGAGACCTCACCCGTGCTTTATAAAGTCTCAACATTATATCCTTGATTTTATATTCTCGTCCTCTTGAAATGAATGCTAACATTGCATTTACCTTCCTCACCACAGACGCAACCTGCAAATTAACCTTTAGGGAATCCTGCACAAGGTCTCCCAGATCCCTTTGCACCTCAGATTTTTGTATTTTCTCTCCATTTAGAAAATAGCCAACTCTTTTATTTCTTCTATCAAAGTGCATAATCATACACTTCCTGACATTGTATTCCATCTGCCTCTTCTTTTCCCGTTTCCCTAATCTGTTGAAGTCCTTCTGTAGCCTCCCGATTTCCTCAAAACTACCTGCCTCTCCACCTATCTTTGTATCATCTGCAAACTTTTCAACAAAGCCATCATTTCCATCATCCAAATCATTGACATATATCGTAAAAAGAATCAGTCCCAACACAGACCCCTGTGGAGCACCACCAGTCACCAGCAGCCAACCAGAAAAGGCTCCGTTTATCCCCACTCTTTGCCTCCTGCCAGTCAGCCACTGCTTTGTCCATGCTAGTACAATACCATGGGCTCGTAGCTTGTTAAGCAGCCTCATGTCTGGCATCTTGTCAAAGACTTTCTGAAAATCCAATTACACAAAATTGACCAACTCTCCCTTGTCTATCCTGCTTGTTATTTCCTCAAAGAAATCTGATAGATTGGTCAAGCAAAATATTCCCTTGAGGAAACCATGCTGACTATAGCCTATTTTATCATGTACCCCAAAACAATATACTTAACAATCCACTCAAACGTCTTCCCAACCACTGAGCTCAGATTAACTGGCCTATAATTTCCTTTCTTCTGCCTCTCTCCCTTCTTGAAGAGTGGAGTGACATTTGCAATTTTCAGGTCGTCCAGAACCATTCCAGAATCTAGTGATTCTTGATAGATTATTACTAATGCCTCCATAACCTCTTTCACAACCCTGGGGTGTACACCATCTGGTCCAGGTGACTTATCTACCTTTAGATCTTTTCTCTAGGAATGGTAACTTCACACACTTCATGACCTCTGACACCTGGAACTTCCTCCATATTGTTAGTGTCTTCCGCAGGGAACACTGATACAAAATACTTATTCAGCTCGTCTGCTATTTCCTCCCCCCCATTACTACCTCTTCAGCATTGTTTTTCAGTGATCCAATTTCCACTCTTGCCTCTCATTTACACCTTATGTATCTGAAGAAACTTTTGGTATTCCTCTTTCATATTATTGGTTAGCTTACTTTTGTATTCCATCTTTATCTTCTTAATGATTTTTTTAGTTGCCATCTGTTGGTATTTAAAAGCTTCTCAATCCCCTAACTTGACACTAACTTTTGTTCCGTTATATGCCCTCTCTTTAGCTTTTATGTTGGCTTTGACTTCCCTTGTTAGTCATGGTTATGTCATCTTGCCTTTAAAATACTTCTTCCTCTTTGGGATGTATATATCCTGTGTCTTCCAAATTGCTTCCAGAAATTCCAGCCTTCGCTGCTCTGCCATCATCCCTGCCAGTGTTCTTTTCCAATCAGTTCTGGCCGATCCGCTCTCATGCCTCTGTAATTCCCTTTACTCCACTGTAATATTGATACACCTGACTTTAGCTTCTGCTTCTCAAAATTCAGGGCAAATTCAATCATATTATGGTCAGTTTCCCCAAAGGGTTCTTTTACCCTAAGCTCTCTAATCTATTCCAGTTCATTGCATAACACACAGTCCAAAAAGCTGATCCCCTAGTTGTCTCAACTACAAACTGATCTAAAAGGCCATCTCATAGACACTATAGAAATGCTCCGTTTTGGAATCCAGCACCAACCTAATTTTCCCAATCTACCTGCATATTGAAATACCTCATGACTATTGTAACATTGCCCTTTTGGCATACATTTTCTATTTCCCATTGCAACTTGCAGACCACATCTTTTTTGTGGGGGGATCTGTATATAACTTACATCAGGGTCTTTTTACTCTTGCAATTCCTTAGTTCTACCCACAACAATTCAATACCTTTCGACCCCATGTCACCTCCTTCTAATCATTTCATTTCATTTTTTACCAACACAGCCATACCATCTACTCTGCCTTCCTGCCTGCCCTTTCGAGACAATGTGCATTCTTGGACATTAAGTTCCCAGCTATAATCTTCTTTCAGCCAGGATTCAGTGATGTCTACTACATCATACTTGGCAATCTTAGCAAATATACTTGGCAAATGTAGTTCCCTTGTTTAAAAAAGGTAATAGGGAGAATCCTGGGAATTATAGACCGGTGAGTCTTAAGTCGGTGGTATGCAAACTATTGGAAAGGATTCTTAAGGATAGGATCTACGAGCATTTGGAGAAGTACAGTCTACTCAAGGATGGTCAACATGGCTTTGTGAAGGGAAGATCGTGCCTCACGAACCTAATTGAGTTTTTTGAAGAGGTAACAAAAGAAACTGATGAGGGTCGGGTGGTAGATGTGGTCTACATGGATTTTAGCAAGGCATTTAACAAGGTCCCCCACGAGAGATTCATCCAGAAAGTCTGAGGCATGGGATCAGTGGAACCTTGGCTGTTTGGATAAAAAATTGGCTTGCAGGAAGAAATCAGAGCGTAGTAGTGGAAGGAAAGTATTCTGCCTGGAGGTCGGTGACTAACGGAGTGCCACAAGGATCTATCCTGGGATCCCTGCTCTTTGTGATTTTTATAAATGACCTGGATGAAGAGGCGGAAGGATGGGTGAGTAAGTTTGTGGATGACACGAAGATTGGAGGAGTTATGGATGGAGCTGTAGGTTGTCAAAGGTTACAAGAGGATATAGACAGGATGCAGAGTTGGGCAGAAAAGTGGCAGATGGAGTTTAATCCGGACAAGTGTGAGATGATGCACTTTGGAAGGACAAACCAGAAAGCTGAGTACAAGGTTAATGGTCGGTTACTTAAGAGAATGGACGAACAGAGGGACCTTGGGGTTCAAATCCATACATCCCTCAAGGTCGCTGCACAGGTTAATAGGATAGTTAAGAAGGCCTATGGGATGCTAGGCTTCATTAATGGGGGATTGAGTTCAAGAGTAGAGAGGTCATGTTGCAACTCTACAAATCTCTGGTGAGACCACACTTAGAGTATTGTGTTCAGTTCTGGTCACCTCATTATAGGAAGGATGTGGAAGCTATGGAGAGGGTGCAGAGGAGATTTACCAGGATGTTACCTGGATTGGAAAACAAGTCTTATGAGGCAAGGTTAGCAGAGCTGGGACTTTTCTCTTAGGAGCGTAGAAGGATGAGAGGGGACTTGATAGAGGTCTACAAGATTATGAGAGGCATAGATAGGGTGGATAGCCAGTACCTGTTTCCCAGAGCACAAATAGCAAACACCAGAGGGCATATGTACAAAGTTAAGGCAGGGAAGTTTAGGGGAGACATCAGGGGTAAGTTTTTTTTACATAGAGGGTTGTGGAATGACTTGCCAGGAATGGTGGTGGAGGCTAAAACATGAGGGGTATTTAAGAGCATCTTGGACAAGCGCGTGGATGAAAGAAAGATAGAGGGTTATGGAGTAGTGTGGGTTTAGTACTTTTTTTTAAGGAATATATGGGTCGGCACAACATCGAGGGCTGAAGGGCCTATACTGTGCTGTGGGGTTCTAGAGTTCCAGTATCTGTAACTGTGTTACAAGTTCATTGACCTTAATTCAAATACTCCACATATTCAAATATAACATCTTTAGTCCTATATTCACCTTTTTCAATTTTGCCCACCATTTACATTACAACTCATCCTGTTGACTGCAATTCTGCCCTATCATCAGCCTCTTCTTGTCAGGAGTCTCACTACACATTGCCCCTGCTTGTAAGCCATCTACCTCACTTTAGCACTATCACTCCAGTTCCCATCCCCCTACCAAATTAGTTTAAACCCACCTGAACAACTCTAGCCAACCTGCCCGCAAGGACATTGGACCCCCTCTGGTTCAGGTGCAACCCATCCCTTTTGTGCAGGTCATACCTTCCCCATATGAGATTCCGATGATCCATAAATCTGAACTTCTGCCCCCTGCAACGATTCTTCAGCCACGCGTTCATCTGCCAGAGCATCCTATTCTTACTCTTACTGTCACGTGGCACAGGCAGCAATCCATAAATTACTACCCCGGAGGTCCAGTTTCTCAGCTTTCTACCTAGCTCCGGAAAGTTTCTCTTCAGGACCTCCTCACCTCCTGGCCAATATGTACCAAAACCCCTGGCTGCTCACTCTTGTCCTTGAGAAAGCAATGGACATGATCTGAGACATCCCTGACCTGGCCACCAGGGGAGGCAGCATACCATCCGATGTCTCTGTCACGTCCACGGAAGCTCATCTCTGTTCCTCTGCCTAAGTAATCTCCTATCAATATGGCAGTCCTCCTCACCTCCCTGTTCTTCTGAGCCACAGCACCAGGCTTGGTGCCAGTGACCCGGTCACTGTGGCTTCCCCCCACCCCCCAGTAGGCTGTTCCCCTCAATAGTATCAAAAGTAATATATTTATTATTGAATGGAACAACCACATGTGTACTCTGTACTGGCTGCTCATTTCCATTCCTTCTCCTGACAGTCACCCACTTACCTGTCTCCTGCTACCTGGGGGGTAACTACCTCCCTGTCGCTCCTGTCTATCACCTCCTCCTTCTCCTGTATAAGTCGAAGGTCATCGAGCTACAGCTCTAGTTCCTTAATACGTTCTCTCAGGAGCTGCGTCTCGGACCCTCCCAGACTTCCCACATCCCACACACAGTACAGGACACTGCCCCTGGAGCCATTCTCGCTAATCTTCAGATAATGAATGAATAGTTAAGGACAGAAAGAAAGCAACATACAAGTCAATCTATCTCACCCAAACCTGATGAGTCAAAGCCACTCAATAGAACGGCCGCTCTGCTTGCACTTGAATTATACTTATTGGCCCTTTCTAATGAATCCCTCTTGCCAATTGGTCACTCCTTCAATCAGAAAAACTGCTGCGAAACTCTGCCTTCAAAATCTTGATTGCTGCCCTGATTAAAAAGTAGCTCCTTTCACCTACCTGTGATGTGGATTCTTGTTCAGATCTCTCTCCTGTCATCGTGGCTATCCCTGGAGGTCCAGGATGATGGTTTTCATTCTGTTGATCTACTTATGGGCTCTCAAGTGGCTTATGAGTCCAATCTTGGCTTTGGAAGTTCTTCCGCATTCAGGACAGGTAGTTCCAGATGGCAGATCGGGCTTTGGTTGTTGCTGCCTCTCTTTCCATTTTCTTCTAATTCTGCACATCTGTTGGCTTCGAAAGTTGCTGTTCCTTCTCAGATGATGGCTTGTTAGAGTTTCCCGTCTTTGGCATTGGTTTCCCAATTGTTGATGTCGATGTTACATTTCTTCATGTTAGCTTTTAAGACGTCTTTGAATCTCTTCTGTTGTCCGCCTCTATTACATTTGCCTTCTTTAAGCTGGGAGTAGAAGATTTGTTTCGGCAGACATTCGTCTTTCATCCGAACAACATGACTGCTCCATCTTAGTTGGTTCTTGATGACGTAGGCTTCAATGCTTGTTGTTTTTGCTTCATTTAGCACACTGACGTTGGTTCTTCTATCTTCCCAGCTGATATTTAAGATGTTTCGAAGACAGCGTTGATGGAACTTTTCAAGTGCCTTCAGATGTCGTCAGTATGTTGTCCAGGTTTCTGATGCATACAGGAGCATTGGGATTACCACTGCTTTGTACACTAACATTTTGGTGTCTGTTCGGATGTCACGATCATGAAAGATTCCTGTTCGGAGATGTCCAAAAGCTGTTCCAGCGCATTTAAGACGATGTTGGATCTCGTCATTAAGGTCAACGTTGGAGGAGAAGTGACTTCCAAGATACAGAAAATGGTCCACGTTTTCCAGGGTTGTTTCACCAAGTTGAATTGATGGTTCCATCTGATTTGTCTCAGTTGGTGAAGGTTGGTAGATGATCTGAGACTTCTTGGAATTGATGGTAAGTCCAAGTTTCGTGTATGCACGGTTGAAGGCAGTCAGAATCTGTTGTAGGTGGTTTTCTGAAAGAGCTGCAACACTGTTGTCATCTGCGTATTGGAACTCGATGAGGGAACTCATGGATGTCTTGTTTTTGGATTTGAGATGGGCAAGATTGGAAAGTCTGCCATCTGTTCTATAGACAATTTCGATTCCTGGGGGTACGTCGTCCTTGATAATGTGGATGATTGTCACAATGAAGATGGTGAACAAAGCAGGGGCAATCACGCATCCCTGTTTTACTCCTGATCTAACTTGAAAAGGCTCACAGTTACTGTTGCTGACCATGACTGTGGCAAGCATGCCATCGTGGAGGAGTCTCAGGATTCGAATGTACTTTTCAGGGCATCCATAGGTGGATAGGACATCCCATAGGAGTTCCCTTGATACCGAGTCAAAGGCTCTAGTGAGGTCGATGAATGCCATGTACAAAGGTTGAAGTTGTTCACGACATTTTTCTTGTAGTTGCTGCATTGTGAAGATCATGTCGATTGCTCCACGTGATGGTCTAAAACTGGCTTGTGTCTCCGGAAGGATCTTCTCAGCTAAAGGCTTGAGCCGGTTGTTCATGATGCGGGTGAGGATCTTTCCTGCTGTTGCTAACAGGGAAATTCCACGATAGCTTCCGCATTCGGATCGATTGCCTTTCCTTTTGTAGATGGTAACGATTGCTGAGTCTCTAAAGTCTGCTGGTACGTCTTCATTTATCCAGACCTTGATGAGAAGTTGATGCAGTTGATAATGAAGCGGGTTACCTCCAATTTTGTAGACCTCGGCTGGTATTCCATTGAGTCCAACGGACTTGTTGTTTTTCAAGGTTTTGATGGCTTCCTTGAGTTCTTCCTTGAGTTTTGAGAGTGGCTTGACCATGAGTGGGTGGGCCAAAAATAGCTTTAGTTGCTCTCTCTCTCCTGTACCTCTCTACTGTCAGTGTTCCGCAGTCTGAGTTCTGAAGGAAGGCCCCAGACCTGAAACAGTACCTATTTCTCTTTCAATTGTTTCAAATAGTTCAATTTAATATCAGAGAATGTATTAGACTAGATTAGATTCAACCTTATTGTCTTTGTGCCGAGTACAGATACAAAGCCAATGAAATGCAGTTAGCATCTGACCAGAAATGCAAAGAATAGTGTTATTTACAAAATAACTGCGAATAAAAAGTAAGTACACAAATATAAAAGTACTGAGACAGTACGATATGGGTGCAATACTGCTTAGTGCTGTGATGTGAGGTTCAGCAGGGTCACAGCCTCAGGGAAGAAGCTCTTCCTGTGCCTGCTGGTGTGGGTGCGGAGGCTCCTGTAGTGCCTACCGGATGGGAGGAGAGTAAAAAGTCCTACAACCTGAAACTCTTATTCTTCGCAGACCTCCACAAAACATGAAGCCCCAAAGAATGAAAGATAAAAAACATCAAAACTATCCATGAGCCTATATTGCCATAAGAAGACATGATCCTATCACTCATCTCAGTACACGAACACCAAGAAAGATATAAGTTCAATTGGGAAACTACAAGAATCCTGGCAGAAGCACAAAACAAGAAATCACGAGAAATTCTTAGAAGCTTGGTTTTCAACGGAAGACTCTATTAACAAGCATATTAAACCGGACACAATTTGCAAGTGTGACACTCAGGCTCACCCAGATCGTGTTTATCTCGGGGAAACAGCCTTCGGCCCCGCCAAACTGCGTAATCACGTTCGTGTGGATGCTGTGTAATGTACCCCCCGTTACAAACTCACAATGCAAAATATCAGACAGTACACCATATGCAATTAAATGATTGAACTTTATGAATCTTAATATGAATATAGGGTTAGTAATGAAAATAAAACAGGACCCAAGTCAAGTCAAAGTCACGTTGGAGCTCACTCAGTAGTCATTCTTCCACCATTGATCTCTTCCGAGCATTGCCGACCTTCAAACCCTCAGATCCCCGTCCACTCCATCCGATGGTCTATCAGCTCTCTCCACACGCGTCTTCCCTCTTCATCTCTCCTCGACAAAAGACCGCGAAAGACAACATCCTTCCAGATACACAAGACAAAACAACAATCTCTGATTGGCTAACATGCATACTACAGTCCTGTTATCTCCAGCCATAACCCAAACATTGCTGCTACAGAGAAACCGTTACCTCAGCAGTAAACATTACAGAAAAGTCATTACATTAGCCTTAGCCGTGAAACATTACAAAGAAGCCATTACATTCTCCCCCCACCAAATTTAGTCATGTCCTCATGATGTTGAGATAATTCGCCAACCCTTCCTGCAAACACAAAGCCCGATCCAGGTGCAAAAGACAGTGACATAGCTCCCCAAAACAGTAGATATTATGCCTCGTTCCCCAGGCACAACATAGGCGAGTGGTCTATCCATAGGCCAGACTATCCAGTGGTCTCCCAATTCTCTGAGACCTCTGTACCTCCTCACATAACTCTTTGAGCTCAGACGCTACTGGGGATACTTCGGGTCTACTTGGCGAGTCCTCCCTCAATCTATCACTCATGCCCCCCTGCAACTCGGAGCGCTCTGTCCCATGTCCAGGCCCTGCTTCCTCTCCTTCAGGGTCCCGCTGTAACCCAGTCTGCCCACGGATAGCAACCCCACCCCCGCCCCTCAACTTCACCTGACTCAGTGGGAGAAGGGCCAGGACTCTCTTCCTCAATCAATGGGGAGTTAGCGAACAGCAGTATCTACCACACATCCAGATCATCATCCTCCGAATCAGTATCCCTCTCATGGGCGGGGCCCAGCCCAGTCTCTCCCACTGTGGGCCTTGCAGTCGCCCTGCGTTTTCGCAGAGTCCTCTTACGAGGTGTAGGCTCCAAGTTGGGCTCTGGGTCTACCTGCGCCTCTTGTCCCAGGGGCAACAGGTGGTTCCGATGGAGAATCTTGACAGGGCCATTCCCCTCCTCTGGTTTCACCTGGAAAACTGGTGGGTTTGACATCTGACTTTCCACTACATAGGGTGTGGCCGCCCAGTGGTCAGCCAACTTGTGCTTTCTAGGTAGCCCCAAATTCCTTATGAGAACTCGGTCTCCCGGCAGGAGTTGGGAGAATCTCACTTTCTGATCATACCTCCTCTTATTTCCCTGATTCTGCTTGGTGGCTGCGACCTCAGCCAATTCATAAGCTCTTTTCAGCTCTCTTCTCGTATCAGACACATACTTCAGATAAGGCTTTGGTGGTAAGTCACCCTCGTCAATCCCAGAACAAAGGTCAATGGGCAACCTCGCCTCGTGCCCAAATATCAGATAATATGGCGAGTACTCAGTAGCTTCATTTCATGTACAGTTGTAACAGTGAACCAGACGCCCAATATGCTGATTCCACCTGCTCTTCTTGCTGATCTCCAGGGTCCAGAGCATGTCATTCAAGGTCCGATTAAACCTCTCAGGCTGGGGATCGCCCTGCGAGTGATAGGGCGTGGTCCTCGACTTCTCAACTCCAAGCATGCCCAGTAACTCATAGATGAGTCTGCTCTCGAAGTCCCGTCGTTGGTCACTATGTATCTGCCTGGGAAGGCCATAATAAAAGAAATACTTCTCCCATAACACTTTTGCCACTGTTGTCGCCCTCTGGTCCTTTGTAGGAAAAGCCCGAGCATATCTGGTGCAGTGGTCGAAGACATTTGCCGTGTTGCTGGCATCTGGTTCTATGGACAGGAAATCCATACCCACCCAGGTCCAGGGGCCCTGCACTCTGCCAGTGGGACAAAGGAGCCGCCCATGTAGGCAGTGTCTTCTGCCGTATGCAGAAAATGCACAACTTGCAGTATTCTTCAACCTCCGACTTCATTCGGGGCCAGTAAAACAGGTCTCTGAGCAATCCATAAGTCTTTTCCACCCCCAAATGTCTAGAATCATCATGAAGTGACTTCAACGCAATCCTCCGATACTTCTTGGGCAGAACCAGCTGGCAACACCGAGGTTGGTCCGGGGGTGACGTGACCCGGTATAAGATCTGGTTCTTCAACTCCAACCGAGGCCATTCTTTCAGTAATGGAGGCACCAAAGTGTGTTTTGTCTTCTCCACCTGAGCCATGTCTTCCTTTTCGACTGCGGACCAAATAGTGCCAATGCCTGGATCATCTCGCTGAGCAGTTGCCATTTCCCCAAAGCTCAATTCCGGCAATTGATTTGTCTTCAGAGCAGTCAGGTTACAGTAAACTTGGGGTATGGCATCATCAGAAGCCCCCAATTGATCCACTGCTTGATCCTGCCTCTCCTTTTCCTCAGCCTTCATGGTGATGGTGAACTGACACATGGCCTTCACCCCAGGGGCAGGAGTGCTCTCCCACTCCTTGTCCCTGTCCAGTCCCTCATGCACCGTTGAGACAAAGCATCCGCATCAATGTTCCGGCTCCCTGGCCAGTACTTCAGGCTGAAATCATAGGCAGACAACGCTGCCAACCACCGATGGCCCGTGGTATCCAGTTTCACTGAGATCGGGATATAAGTTAGGGGGTTGTTGTCCGTCCTCACCTCGAACTTGGCCCCGTAGAGATAGTCCCTCAGCTTATCAACTACCGCCCATTTCAACACCAGGAATTCCAAATTGTGGGTGGGATAGTTTCTCTCGGAGGGCGACAAACTCCGGCTGACAAACGCCACAGGCCTCAACCTGGTGCCCTGATCCTGATACAGTACGCCCCCTAAACCCTTTCGGCTGGCATCTGTGTGCAGTACACACGGCAATCGGGGGTCCACAAAAGCCAGCACCAGCCCCTGGGTCAGCAGCTCCTTCAGTGACTGAAAAGCCTCCTCACATTTTACATCCCACCTCTGTCCAAAGGACTCCGACGGGTTTAGATATTCTCCACCGTCCTCTCCTTTTCTCCCCCTCCCTTTGTTCCCCAAGGGAGGGTAACCACACAGAAGCTGATACAAGGGGTGACTCACTTTGGCATAGCCAGTCACAAATCTCCGATAATAACCACAGAACCCAAGGAACAAGCGCAGAGCGCTCACAGTCTGGGGCCTTGGCCAAGTGGTCACTGCTTCTATCTTAGCCGGATCTGTAGCTACTCCATTCTGTGAGATTATATATCCGACATAGCTAACAGACGTCTTGCAGAGCTGGCACTTGTCTAGGGGAGATTTTAACCCTTCAGCTTTCAGGCAGCCGAGCACCTTCAGTAGCCTCGCTTCATGTTCTTCCAAGGTGGATCCAAATACTATGAGGTCATCCAAATACACCAACACCCCAAGCAAGTTCATGTCCCCCATCATCTTCTCCATGACCCGCGGGAAGGTTAACCTTCACGGCTCTTACTACATTGGCCTCCAACCCCTTCAAACTTTTAACCAATCTCTGTCACTTTTCGTCATCAGAGCACTGCCACTCATCTAACAACTGAGAGGTCCGCTCCACCCACATCTCATACTCCTCTTCCCCCTCGGGGGTGGGCGCCAGCGGGGCCCTGCTGCCTGTGCACTGGGCCACTTATTCGCCAGGGAGATAAGGGCTGATGCCAACTCAGAACCCTCACTCTTCACTGGGGGACGGGGACTAATTAAACTTCCCAAATCCGACTTTCCAAATCTTTCCCCTCACTCCTCAGAAATGATAGAGCTCTGTCTCTGAAATCTCCGTCCCTGACTGCGGGCAACTCAGCTTGTGACCCAGCCTGCTGGGCTCCCTTCTCCTCCTCCCTGACCGTATGGACAGGCCATAGCCCCACCTCACCTGGGGCACTGATAGACTCTGGCAGTCCCACTGCCATTACGTCAGCGCTAGTCTGAACTACAACAAGGTCTGAGCCCGCCATTTTATCAAACCTTCGTGCTACGATTTCAGCTTTGCCAACAGCTTTAACCAACTCAAGAATCGAAATAACAATTCATCTGGGGTGTGAATATCCACCCCACTCAAAACACAAGCATTAATTACCGGCAACCCCAAGGAAACACACCACTGCTCTACCCCAGCAACATCCATACCAGCACAGTTTTAAACAGGGCAATCACACAGCACCCAACGGAATCAATCCCGGACATATCCCCCACAGTTGTAACCCTTAGACTCGCCCAGCTTGTGTTCGTCTAGGGAAACAGGCTTCGGATCCGCCAAACCGGGTAATCACGTTTGTGTGGATGCTGTGTAATGTACCCCCAGTTACAAACTCACAATGCAAAATATCAGACGGTACACCATATGCAATTAAATGATTGAACTTTATGAATCTTAATATGAATATAGGCTTCATAATGAAAATAAAGCAGGCCCCAAGTCAAGTCAAAGTTACGTTGGAGCTCACTCAGTCGTCATTCTTCCACCATCGATCTCCTCCGAACATCGCTGACCTTCGGACCCTCAGATCCCAGTCCACTCCGTCCAGCGGTCTACCTGCTCTCTCCACACGCGTCTTCCCTCTTCATGTCTCCTCGACAAAAGACCGCTAAGACAACATCCTTCCAGATACACAAGACAAAACAACAATCTCCGATTGGCGAACATGCACACTACAGCCTTGTTATCTCCAGCCATAACCCAAACATTGCTGCTACAGAGAATCCGTTACCTCAGCAGTGAACATTACAGAGAAGCCATTACGTTAGCCTTAGCGGTGAAACGTTACAAAGAAGCCATTACACAAGTCTGTGTGCCTGCAGGATCGGGGCTGAAGGGTGAGAAGTGAACACCTGAGGAACCAACGCTCACAACGACAGATAACCAGGTATAACCTGAGATCACTCAGCGATCTGATTGGCTGGGACCCAGTGGAGCCTAGTGGACATCACAACCGTCAATCTATCAGAACAACAAGATGGACCAATATAAACGGGGGGCACTCGGCAGAAACATCACTCAATTGCGCACTGATGATGTCACCTCAACTGGTGACAAAACATTTGCGACCTAATCGCCAGGCTTGGTGAACAACCCCACAAACATATCCTACTAAAATAAATTTTGCTTCTTCGATGAAAAGTTTAAATCCACTGCAGGAAACATTTGGCACAGAGAAGGAAGTACAAGTAACAAGTTATCTTCAAAACATTGGTGTAATATGTGTGGAAAATTATCAACATGCAGACGATTCCAAACCTGAGCTAATTCCTCTGTCTATAAAATTCATCACATCAGGTTGATTGGAGTAGTTCCCAAAAGTGCAGTGATTCGTGTCATATTGATTGAAAGTTGAAACACCTTTTGCCAGCAGTCCCATGCCATAAAAAAGAATTTTGAAGAATTTCTGGCTGGAACATTGCGTTGAGATGTGACAGTTGATGTTAAGCCTTTGGCTGGCTCGGCTGAGGACTTGATGAATGTTGCACTCTCTTACTGCCTCTGCCCACGTCACTAATGCATTCTGGTATTTCTTTTAAGTACCTGGATGACAGAGGCGTCACAAGAGGATGAAGAAGTTTGGGCCATTTCCAGGTTTTCAATCAGAAGGCATTCCTATCAGTTCAAAGCAGGCTGAGTTTAACCATGACTCTGTCTTTAAGATTATAAGAGGGATGGATAGAGTGGACTTTTTTTCCACAGTGGCTAACACCAGAGGAAATCCTTTTAAGGTGTGTGGAAGAAAGTTTAGAGGAGATGTCAGAGGTAAGTTTCTGTTACACAGAGTGGTAGATATCTGGAGTGCACTGCCAGGATTGTGGTAGAGGCTGAAACAATATTTATTCTGAGTTATATTTTATTTAAGAGATACAGCATGGTAACAGGCACCTGTGCCCCATGAGCCCACACCATGGGAGGAATCTGGAGCAACTGGTTCTGGGCCGGTAGGGTAGGAGCAGCCCTGTACAGGACCAGCGACCTGGATTTAATTCCCGCCACTGCCGATAAGGAGTTTGTGCGTTCTTCACCTTTCCTCTGTATGCTCCCGTTACCTCCCAAGTCCAAAGTCGTGCCAGTTGGAAGGTTAATTGGTCATTGTAAATTGTCCCGTGATAAGGCTAGGTAGGATTAAATTGGGGGATTTCTGGGCGGCGTGGCTTGAAGGGCAAGAAGGGCTAAATGAATAAATAAATCTGGAGGAAACCCATGTGGTAATGGGAAGAACGTACAAACTGCTCATAGAGAGCAGTGGGAATTGATCTCAGGTCACTGTACAAACTCATCGCAGACAGCGGGGGGAAATGAACCCTAGTCATTGTACAAACTCATCACAGACAGCGGGGGGAAATGAACCCCAGTCACTGTACAAACCCATCACAGACAATGGGGGGAAATGAACCCTAGTCACTGTACAAACTCATCACAGACAGCGGGGGGAAATGAACCCCAGTCACTGTACAAACCCATCACAGACAATGGGGGGAAATGAACCCTAGTCACTGTACAAACTCATCACAGACAGCAAGGGGAAATGAACCCCAGTCACTGTACAAACTCATCACAGACAATGGGGGGAAATGAACCCCAGTCACTGTACAAACTCATCACAGACAATGGGGGGGGGGAATGAACCCCAGTCACTGTACAAACTCATCACAGACAATGGGGGGAAATGAACCCCAGTCACTGTACAAACTCATCACAGACAATGGGGGGAAATGAACCCCAGTCACTGTACAAACCCATCACAGACAATGGGGGGAAATGAACCCCAGTCACTGTACAAACTCATCACAGACAATGGGGGGAAATGAACCCCAGTCACTGTACAAACTCATCACAGACAGCGAGGGGAAATGAACCCCAGTCACTGTACAAACTGATCACAGACAGCGAGGGGAAATGAACCCCAGTCACTGTACAAACTCATCACAGACAGCGGGGGGAAATGAACCCCAGTCACTGTACAAACTCATCACAGACAATGGGGGGAAATGAACCCAGATCACTGTACAAACCCATCACAGACAATGGGGGGAAATGAACCCCAGTCACTGTACAAACCCATCACAGACAATGGGGGGAAATGAACCCCAGTCACTGTACAAACTCATCACAGACAGCGGGGGGAAATGAACCCCAGTCACTGTACAAACTCATCACAGACAATGGGGGGAAATGAACTCCAGTCACTGTACAAACTCATCACAGACAATGGGGGGAAATGAACCCCAGTCACTGTACAAACTCATCACAGACAGCAAGGGGAAATGAACCCCAGTCACTGTACAAACTCATCACAGACAGCGGGGGGAAATGAACCCCAGTCACTGTACAAACCCATCACAGACAATGGGGGGAAATGAACCCAGATCACTGTACAAACCCATCACAGACAATGGGGGGAAATGAACCCCAGTCACTGTACAAACTCATCACAGACAGCGAGGGGAAATGAACCCCAGTCACTGTACAAACTCATCACAGACAATGGGGGGAACTGTACCCCAGTCACTGTACAAACTCATCACAGACAATGGGGGGAAATGAACCCCAGTCACTGTACAAACCCATCACAGACAATGGGGGGAAATGAACCCCAGTCACTGTACAAACCCATCACAGACAATGGGGGGAACTGTACCCCAGTCACTGTACAAACTCATCACAGACAATGGGGGGAACTGTACCCCAGTCACTGTACAAACTCATCACAGACAATGGGGGGAAATGAACCCCAGTCACTGTACAAACTCATCACAGACAGCGAGGGGAAATGAACCCAGATCACTGTACAAACTCATCACAGACAGCGAGGGGAAATGAACCCCAATCACTGTACAAACTCATCACAGACAATGGGGGGAAATGAACCCCAGTCACTGTACAAACTCATCACAGACAATGGGGGGAAATGAACCCCAGTCACTGTACAAACCCATCACAGACAGTGGGGGGAAATTAACCCAGATCACTGTACAAACTCATCACAGACAGTGGGGGGAAATGAACCCCAGTCACTGTACAAACTCATCACAGACAATGGGGGGAAATGAACCCAGATCGCTGTACAAACTCATCACAGACAGCCGGGGGAATTGATCTCAGGTCTCTGTACAAATATTGTTTGGAATTTGTCCACTCCTCTTGCTCTGCATCAGTCCCAAACTTCCCTACCTGGCTCTGTTTGCTCATTGTTTCTGCTCAACCACCATCAGCTACCAGCCCCATCTCGCCTTTCCCCATCTGTTTGGTATATACTGACTACCCTTCCTCTCGGTCCCAACCGAAAACATCGGCCATGCCTTTATGTCCACAGATGCTGTTGGGCCCACTGGGCTCTTCAGGCATGTTATATTTTGCTCCAGATTCTGGCGTCTGCAGCAGTTTGTGTCTCTGTCCTCACGTGATTGTTTGTTCATGTTGTCATTCAGACATGTATTCATATTCACAGTGAGAGTCAATCAACATACAAAATGATGGAGGAATTCAGCAGGTCAGGTAGTGTCTATAGAGGAGAGTGATACATTCTGCGCTGAGACCCTTAGTCAAGACTCAACTATAAAACCATAGGACCATAAGATATAGGAGCAGAATTGGGCCATTTGGACAATCGAGTCTTCTCCGCCATTTCATCATGGCTGATCCATTTTTCTGCTTAGCTCCAATCTCCTGCCTTCTCCCTGTATCTCTTCATGTCCTGACCAATCGAGAATCTATCAAACTCTTCCTTAAATGTACGTAAAGACTTGGCCTCCACAGCTGCATTTGGTAAAAAATTCCACAGATTTACCACTGTCTGGCTGAAGAAGTTCCTTCTCATCTCCGTTCTAAAAGGACACTCCTCTATTCCGAGGCTGTGTCCTCTGGCCTTCGACTCTCCCACTATCAGAAACATCCTCTCCACATCCACTCTATCAAGGCCTTTCACCATTCGATAGGTTTCAATGAGATCACCCCTCAGTTTTCTGAATTCTAGTGAATACAGGCCCAGAGCCATCAAACACCCTTTATATGACAAGCCATTCAATCCTGAAATCATTTTCATGAACCTCTTTTGAACTCTCTTCAGTTTCAGCACATTCTTCCCAAGATAAGGGGCCCAAAACCACTCACAGTACTCCATTTGAGGGCTCATCAGTGCTTTATAAAGTCTTAACATTACATCCTTGCTTTTATATTCTAGTCCCCTTGAAATGAATGCTAAAATGCATTTGACTTCCTCACCACAGACTCAATCTGCAAATTAACCTTTAGGGAATCCGGCACAAAGACTCCCAAGTCCCTTTGTGCCTCTATTTTGTTTTTGTATTTTCTCTCCATTTAGGAAATCGTCATGTCTTTCATTTTATCTACCAAAGTGCATAGCCATACACTTCCCAACACTGTATTCCATCTGCGATCTCTTTGCCCAGTCTTCTAATCTTAGTGCTTCCGTGTCTCTCGACTTCCTCAAAATTACCAGCACCTCCAACTATCTTCATATTGTCTGCTAACTTTGCAACAAAACTATCAATTCCATCATCCAAATTATTGACATACAAGGTAAAAAGAATCGATCCCAACACGGAACCCTGTGGAACACCACTAGTCATGACAGCCAGCCAGAAAAGGCTTCCTTTATTCCCACTCTTTTGCCTCCTGCCACTCAGCCACTACTTTGACCATGCTTTAATCTTTCCTGTAATACCATGGGCTCGTAGCTTGTTAAGCAGCCTCATGAATAGCCTTCTGAAAATCCAAGTACACAACATCAACTGACTCTCCTTTGTCTATCCTGCTTGTTATTTCCTCAAAGAATTCTGATAGATTGGTCAGGCAAGATATGCCCTTGAGGAAGCCATGCTGAACACAGCCTATTTTATCATGGCCCCTGTTTTCTATGTGGCCAGGCTACACAACAAACTATAAATTAAAATGCTAGAGAATGGAGCTAAGTTAACAGAGGCTTTTACTTAATGGAACCTGAACTAAACACACATATACAGATCAATACACGCCTAATAGCGCATGCTCAATACAATGTATTATTACAACGTAAAGTAGTCCTATATTATACAGTAGGTTATATGGTACACTCCTCCCCTTTTATTTTAATAGTGTATCAACTTTTTTTTATTGGGGCACTACACTAAACAATATGTGTACCCTTAACATACAAACACTTACCAATTATTTACTTAGTAACTTAATAATATCAAATTATAATGTAAAGTGATAATGATAATTTTAATAATTATAACTTGAGTCTCTGGAGGGGGTCTTCTTTGCCCCTCTGGGTAATGTCTGTCAATAAACTTGTTTGTTTCAATACAGATTTCCATATAAAAGTCATGAAAGTTGACTCCTGAACATAGGGAGTTTCCATGGTCTGCTTCAAAGGTGACTTGTCACTAACAAAAGAAGTGGTTGGTGATCTGCTGTCTCTGCTAGTTATTCAAAAGTCAGGGCAATCCAATGACTCACAGAAAGATCAGTATTTTACCAGTAATCTTTCACCATTTGATTCACAGTTGATCGAAATCCTGTTGTTCGTTCCATTGTTCTTAAGCTGCTGTTAAAGTACAGTTTTGCTGACATTAAGGATTACCTGCAGTGCTATCTGTCTGGCTCGAGAGGGAGAATTCCTTCAGACGCACATTCAGCACAAGTGTGAAAATACAACAATAGAAACCTCACAGTTTGTTGCCAGAATTTGCTTCTGTTTTGATGCTGTTTCCCAACTTCTTTGTACAAAACAAGACACATTGGCTGAGGATTCAAAATATGTACGTGTAAAAGAAAGTTTCCTGCGAAGGATTAAGTGTATGATTCTCAATGGAGGAAATGATTAGTTCAAGATTTACCTTGTGTCCCAGCAACCTAGTTTTCATTTATTTCACCACCCTCAGTAATTTCTCCCTGAGGCTGGTCGCTATATTGTGGGCGGTGACCATAGCGACGACGAACAAAGTAAGGTGGGTAACGCTGACTTCTGTAAGGAGGGCGATGTTGCTGATTCTGATCATCTTGGTTTTCTCCACCTGTTGCTGTCTCTGCTCCATCTCCTTTCTCTCCACCTCCAATATTCTGTTGGCGGTGGACCTCGGCGGCGAGGGTTGTAGCGACGATAACGATTTCTGTCCGTGGCATCTCGGCTTCCTTGGACAGGATCTCCTCTGGGACCAGTTACGTTTGCTGCTTCTGCACCCTTTTCCCCTTTCACTACGTTGAACTCCACAGTTTCACCGTCTCCAACACTACGGAGGTATTTCTGTGGATTATTCTTCTTTATAGCAGTCTGATGTACAAACACATCTTCCTTTGTATCATTCTTGTTGATGAATCCATATCCATTTCATATGTTGAACCACTTTACTGTTCCACGAACCATTGTTGCGATGACTTTCTTCTCCCCGGGGGGATTTGGGTTTGTCTGGCTGTTCGGGTTGCTGCTCCATCCCGGCCTCGCTCATGGTGTTGACAGGCTGCGTGAGGTGGTTGCAGCTCGGCCCGGTCTGAGGTGGGGGCTCCTGCGCTCTCTCCACTTCTTTCTTCTCTCTAATATAATTCCTTTCCACTTTTCCTGTCTCCAGTTGCAGAAAAAGCTCTGCATTTCATATTCCTTTCTTGTATTGTTGATCTAGTTTCTTCATCCTTTTCTGATACTCCTGCAAAGTGCCTTCCTGTAACTGCTGCAACTGTCTTTTGAGAGATGTCAATTTCTCCTGGTACATCTGCTCTTTTACTTCCAGGTAGTCTTCATCATCCTGCTTATTGGCAATATCTGTCTCCCTTGCATCCTCTGTAACTTCATCGGAGTCGCGGCCATGGATACTGCGTTCGTCCTCATCGTTGACACTGCCTAGCTCCTCATCGTCATTGTAATAGTCGACAATGGGTGAGAGGAGAGCTGCGGACATCTTCCTGCCGAGCTACCCTCCTTTGTTGATGCATCTAGTGCCTTGATGGTGTGCCAATCCAACTGGATTTTCCTGAGCCATTCACGTCCCGGCAACAGTGGTCCTCATTTTTCAGTACACAGAGGTTCAGCAGCTGTGTGTTGTCTCTGAAGGTCACTGTCACTTTAATTTTACCTTTGGGACGTAGTTTCTGTCCTGTGTGAGGCTACGTGCACACTACGCCGGATAATTTTGAAAGTGAAGCTTTTTCCCTTGGTTTTGACCTTCCGTCCACACTGAAACGACGTTTTCATCCCCTAAAAATGAAGATTTTCAGAAACGGTCTCCAGAGTGAATAAATCTGAAAACGCCTAATATTCGTTGCAGTGTGTACGGGTAACCGGAGCTTTTTAAAACCGCTGTCATGACGTGCCGGAACAGATGGCGGCAGCACGGCATTTCATTGTTTTATTATTATTCTTACTACATTATTGTCGCCAAACAATTAATACTAGAGATAAAATCACAGCAATATTTGATTCTGAGTTTCATAGAACCTAACAATTTCAGAACAGACGGCAACAAGTCTGAAGCCAGAAGAGTTAGAAATGTACTCACCAAATATTTTGACCCATAGCTTACTGAATAAATAAGTATACTCACTTTGCCCTGTTTTCTGTGCTTGCTTGTATGAAGGTGGTTTACCTATTTGTGCAAGTACTTCTCTGACACTGTGTGGGCATGTGGCCAAGTGGTTAAGACATTGGACTAGCAACCTGAAGGTTGTGAGTTCAAGCCCCAGCTGAGGCGACGTGTTGTGTCCTTGAGCAAGGCACTTAATCACACATTGCTCTGTGACGACACTGGTGCCAAGCTGTATGGGTCCTAATGACCTTCCCTTGGATAACATTGGTGTCCTGGAGAGGGTAGACTTGCAGCATGGGCAACTGCTGGTCTTCCATACAACCTTGCCCAGGCCTGCGCCCTGGAGAGTGAAGACTTTCCAGGCGCAGATCCATGGTCTTGCAAGACTAACGGATGCCTTTTTTTTCTCTGACAATAGATGTGTAACAGCCTAATGTAACATTATATGGAAATACAAGATAACACTGATGCAGACATGTTTTATACATTTAACAAGGTGCCTTATTAGTGCAACAGAGTTAGTCAGTTTTTCAACGTTCATCATCAGCCGGGTCATACTGTCCGTGAACTCCCTGTCGGTTGCCTCCATACGCTCCAGTATTTTTTTTTAGTTTTAAGTCCTTCTGCGCTAGAGCCAAGAGCAATACCTTTTAAGTTCTTCTACTCTGTAACTGGACAAATGCGCACCAAGTATACTGTTTCCTCTTCGCTTGTTTTCTGTGTGTCCTGCGCATGCCCAGTAGAGGAGATTCGCCCAAATATCCGTCTAATGTGGACAGAGATATTTTGAAAAACGCTTAGTGTGGACACCTGTCATTTCTACTCAAAACCAGCGTTTTCAAAATTATCCGGCGTAGTGTAGACGTAGCCTAAGTCTTCAGCAGTAGTTTAGTTCGTTTCAGAGGTATGCGAGAAAACAGTCGTTTGTAGTTGTGTACAGAGATCACTGTTAAAGCTGACACCGTATCCAACTCCATTTTCAGTCTCACGCCTGCCACTTGTGGAGTGATCCTTTATTACTCTTCGATCATCTGTCTCTTTCACGGTGTAAAGTTGCAGACAAGACAATTCAATTTCGTCGGAGTTGTTTTCATCAGAACCGTTTTCATCAGAACTGCCTTCTTTCATTTTGTGTACCTTGTTGTATTTTCCTTTCTGGGGTTTCTTGTTTCTCTGTTTTTTGCCCTTTTCCTGCTGTTTACTAGCCTTGCATGCTTTGCCAGTGTGGCCCTGTTTGCCACAGTTTTGGCATTCTTTATCTTTAAACCAACAAGAATCAGGGTTATGTGACCTGTTCCCACAATGGTAACATTTCTTTCCTTCATTTCTGCGCAGTGACATTTTATTCGTGGCATATTCTAGAGATTTTTGTTGTATCTTGGAAGCACCCCATGCCACTGTTTCTGTTGATATTGAGATGTTCAGCGCTTTCTCGAATGTAAGGTCTTTCTCACACAGGAGCTTCTTCTGTGTGGTTTCACAGTATATGCCACACACTAACTTGCCCCTCAATGCTTCTGATAGACCAGCTCCAAATTGACAATGTTCTGATAATTTGTGCAATTCAGCACAATATTCAGAAATGCTAATGACAGGAATTCTGCAGATGCTGGAAATTCAAGCAACACACATCAAAGTTGCTGGTGAACGCAGCAGGCCAGGCAGCATCTCTAGGAAGAGGTACAGTCGACATTTCAGGCCGAGACCCTTCGTCAGGACTAACTGAAGGAAGAGTTAGTAGGAGATTTGAAAGTGGGAGGTTGCCTGTGTGTTATTCAGAAATGCTTTCATTTTTGCTCTGATTCTGATTGTGAAATTTAAATCTTTCAGCAATGACCAGTGGTTTGGGGTTTAAATGCTGTTGGAGAGTGTCTACTATTTGCTTGAACGTTTTGTCAGCTGGCTTTTCAGGGGTTAACAAGCTCCATAGCAGGCTGTATGTTTTCGCGCCCATTACACTAAGTAAGACACTGGCTTTCTTTTCTTCATTAACATCATTAGCATCAGAATATAACTCTATTCTTTCAATATAAATTGCCCAGTCTTCAATGCCACTATCAAATGCTGTAATGGTTCCAATTAACACCATCCTTTTTATGTTAATTCAGCCTTGGTCCCTTGTTAACTTATACTTTATACTTTATTGTCGCCAAACAATTGATACTAGAACGTACAATCATCACAGCGATATTTGATTCTGCACTTCCTGCTCCCTGGATTACAAATTGATAGTAAATATTAAAAATTTAAATTATAAATCATAAATAGAAAATAGAAAAATGGGAAGTAAGGTTATACAAAAAAACCGAGAGGCAGTTCCGGGTATTTGGAGGGTACGGCCCAGATCCAGGTCAGGATCTGTTCAGCAGTCTTATCGCAGATGGAAAGAAGCTGTTCTCAAATCTGGCCATACAAGTCTTCAAACTCCTGAGCCTTCTCCCGGAGGGAAGAGGGACGAAAAGTGTGTTGGCTGGGTGGGTCGTGTCCTTGATTATCCCGGCAGCACTGGTCTGACAGCGTGCCATGTAAAGTGAGTCCAAGGACGGAAGATTGGTTTCTGTGATGTGCTGCGCCGTGTTCACGATCTTCTGCAGCTTCTTCCAGTCTTGGACAGGACAACTTCCATACCAGGTTGTGATGCACCCTAGAAGAATGCTTTCTAAGGTGCATCTATAAAAATTAGTGAGGGTTTTAGGGGACAGGCCAAATTTCTTTAGCTTTCTCAGGAAGTAAAGGCGCTGATGGGCCTTCTTGGCAGTGGACTCTGCTTGGTTGGACCAAGTCAGGTCATTTGTGATATTGACCCTGAGGAACTTAAAGCTTTTGACCTGTTCCACTTGCGCACCACCGATGTAAATTGGGTCGCGCGGTCCGCTACTCCTTCTGAAGTCAACAACCAATTCCTTCATCTTGCTGACGTTGAGGGATAGGTTATTGTCTTTGTACCATGTCACCAGGTTCTTAATATCCCCTCTGTACTCAACCCCAAATTTAACTCCGGTCCCTTGTTTTTGACTCAAATGACTTTTTTTTTGCTAGCGTCGCAAGCGTACTCTAGCTAGATGCGTGTGTCGTTCCTTTTTTAAATCTCCGTTGAGGCAGGCAGACCCTCAGTCCTGGGGTTCAGCGCCGGCTGTGGTATCACCTGGAAGCGCCGTGGCTCCAACTGTTTCTTTCGGTCTCCCGACGTTCCCGATCCCGGCTGAACTTCTGCTTCCTTTCAGGCTGTCGGCCTCACTCTGCCTCTTCGAAGTGGCATTATCAATTAAAACATGGCGTTCCAATACGATGCAGGTTCATTTACCTCGTCGCCAATTTGTTGTCTATGTGGCCGGGCTACACAACAAACTATAAATAAAAATGCTAGAGACTGGAGCTAAGTTAACAGAGGCTTTTACTGAGCCAGATCTGAACACGCATATACAGATCAATACGCGCCTAATAGCGCATGCTCAATACGATGTATTAGTACAACATAAAGTCCTATATTATACAGTAGGTTATATGGTACAGCCTCCAAGTACCGAGACCTAATAATCAACTCTGACATCTTCCCAACCACTGAGATCAGACTAACTAGGTTATAATTTTCTTTCTTCTGCCTCTCTCCCTTCTTGAAGACTGGAGTGACATTTGTAATTTTCCAGTCTTCCGGAAACATTTCAGAATCTAGTGATTCTTGAAAGATCATTACTAATGCCTCCATGATCTCTTCAACCACCTCTTTCAGAACTCTGAGATGGACATCATCTGGTCCAGGTGACTCATCTACCTTCACACCTTTCAGTTTCCCCAAGAACTTTCTCCCTAGTAATGGTAACTTCACACACTTCGTGCTCCCTGACACCTGGAACTTCCACCATACTGCTAGTGTCTTCCACAGTGAATTCTGATGCAAAATACTTGTTCAATTCATCTGCCATTTCCTTATCCTCCATTGCTACCTCTCAAACATCACTTTCCAGGGGTCCAATAACCACTATTTTACTCTTCTTGTATCCGAAGAAACTTTTGGTATCCTCTCTAATATGCTTTTGTATTCCATCTTTACCTTATTAATGACATTTTTAGTTGCCTCTGTTGGTTTTTAAAAGCTTCCCAATCCTCAAACTTCCCACCAATTTTTGTTCTATTATATGCCCTCTCTTTGGCTTTTATGTTGGCTTTGAGTTCTCTTGTTAGCCATGGCTGTGTCATCTTTCCTTTAGAAGACTTCTTCCTCCTAGGGATGTATATATCCTGTGCCTTCCAAACTGCTTCCAGAAATTCCAGCTATGGAGGGGAATAAATCATTACTCTTATGACGTGTCTCGGCCTGAGACATCTTAACATAGAAAATAGGTGCAGGAGTAGGCCATTCAGCCCTTTGAGCCTGCACCGCCATTCAGTATATAATGGCTGATCATCCAACTCATCCAGCTTATTCCCTTCTGTAGATACTGCCTGGCCGGTTAAGTTCTTCCAGCCTCTGCAGAACCTTTTCTGTTTGCGAGACAATCAATATCCACTTTTGCCTGGGAAAGTTTATTCAAAATATTGTAGGCTAGATCCTCTTCTAGCAATCTTTCCCCCCTGAAATTGGTTCAACTGGTGCAAAAAATCATAGAATTTTAAATGCAAATTACATTCAGCCAGATTGGAGTACTGTGCAGACACAGCAGAAGTGTTCCCGCGGAGTTCCAGCAAAAAGCTTTAAAAACCCAGTCTCTATAAAAGAGAGGTACTGCCTAGCGGAGCGATCATCGTGGGAACGGTCATTGTCGGAGTAGTCTGAGAGTAGTAAGGCTTTGGTTCAACAAGGCTTCAGTGAGAACAGGCAGAGGAAAGATAAAGTAGCTAAGTGCATTCCCTATTTCTTATTTAAATTTTGAGACAATAGCGGGTATGGCAACAGAACCATTGTTCAGCTCCGGGTGTCAGATGTAGGATTTCCAGGAGATTCGCAAACTCCCCGATGGCCACATGTGGGCCAGGTGCATTGAGATGTAACTCCTTAGACACCATGTTAGGGAACTGGAACTGCAGCTCAATGACCTTTGGCTTGTTCAGAGAGTGGAGCATGTGGCTGTCCCTCTCAACAATGTACTCCATTTTGAGTAATGTTGATGGTGGGGGGGGGCATCTACCTGGGGGAAGCAACAACGGCTGTGCCTCTGGCACTAAGTCTGGCCCTGTGCTCAGAAGGGAAGGGAACTGAAGAGGTTAGCAGCAGTAATAGGGAACTCTATAGTTAGGGGGACAGATAGGTGATTCTGTGGACGTGAAAAGGAAACACAGATGGTAGTTTGCCTCCCAGGTGCCAGGGTCCGCCATGTTTCTGAATATGTCCACAATATCCTGAAAAGGGAGGGTAAGCAGCCAGAAGTCATAGTAAATATTGGTACCAATGACATAGGTAGAAAAAGGGAGGAGGTCCTGAAAAAGAATACCAGTACAGGGAGTTAGGAAGGAAGCTGAGAAGCAGGAGCTTAGGGGTAGTAATCTCGGGATTGCTGACTGTGCCAAGCGACAGTGAGTGCAGGAATAGAATGAGGTGGCAGATAACTGTGTGGCTGAAGAAATGAAGCAGGGGGCAGGGATTCAGATTTCTGGATAATTTGGACCTCTTCTGGGGCAGGTGATACCTGTACAAAAGGGACGTGTTGCACTTGAATCCGAGCCGGACCAATATTCTTGCAGGCAGCTTTACGAGAGCTTTTGGGAGTGGTTTAAACAAATGTGGCGGGCGGGGGGAGGAAGGGTTGGGAACCAGACTGATAGAGCTGAGAATGAACCAGCAGGTTTACAAATAGATGATGGGTGTAAGATGAATGTAAGGATGGATTGGGTACAAATACAGACAGAGCAAAGAGTTAAATCATCTCACAGAGACAAAATTCAAAAGGGCAAAGAATGCAGGACTGAAGGTGGTGTATTTAAGTGCACGTAGCATTCAGAATAAGGTGGGTGAATTTGTGGTGCAATTTGAGATTGGCCGGTATGACGTTGTGGGCATCACTGAGTTGTTGCTGAAAGAAAGCCATAGTTGGGAGCTTAACATCAAAGGATATACTTTATATCGAAAGGACAGGCAAGAAAGCATAGGCGGTGGTGTGGCTCTGTTGGTAAGAGATAGAATTATATCTTTAGAAAGAGGTGACATAAGGTCAGAGAATCACAAATCTTTGTGGGTGGCGTTAAGAAACTGTCAGGGTAAAAAAACCATTATGGGAATCATATGCAGGCCTCCAAATAGTAGCTAAGATGTGGGGCTGAAATTGCAAAGGGAGCTGGAAAAGGCAAGCAATAAGGGTAATGACACAAGTATAATGAGGGACTTCAATATGCAAAGGGATGAGGAAAATCAGGTTGGTGTCAGATCACAAGAGAGGGAATTTATTGAATGCCTGTGAGAAAGCTTTTGAGAGCAGCTTGTGCTTCAGCCTTCTCAGGGAAAGGCCATCTTAGATTAGGTGTTGTGTCATAACCCAAATCTTATTAGGGAGCTTAATGTAAAGTAACCCTTTGGAGGCAGTGATCATAATGTGATAAAATTTATACTGTAATTTGAGCCGGAGAAGCAGAAGTCATATGTATCAGTTTTGCAAATTAATAAAGGGAATTGCAGAGGTATGAGAGAGGAGCTTGCTCAGGTGGAATGGACAAGGATAGTGGTGGGGATGACGGCAGAGTGGAAATGGCTGAAATTTCTGGGAATAGTTCACAGGGCGCAGGATAGATATATCACACAGAAGAAGTTGTTCTCAAATGGCAGGGGTCGGCAACTGTGGGTGACAAACAAGTTAAGGACTGTATAAAAGCCAAGGGAAGGGCAAATAAGGTAGCAAAAGTGAGCGGGAAGTTGGATGATCGGGAAGCTTTTAAAATCCAATGGAAGGCAACTGGAAAAACTATAAGAAGGGAAAAGGTGAAATATGAGGGCAAACTAGCCAATAGTATAAGCAGAGACCGAAAGTTTTTTCCAGTTATATGAAGAGTAAAAGGAAGATAAGAGTTGATATTGGACCACTGGGAAATGATGCTGGTGGGGTAGTAATGGGGGACAAAGAAATGGCCCATGAACTTAATGGGTATTTTGCATCTGTCTTCACTGTGGAAGACACTAGCAGTGTTCCAGAGGTCTGTGAGTGTCAGGGAGCAGGAGTGAGTGCCATTGCTATTACAAAGGAAAAAGTGCTAGGCAGACTCAAAGGTCTTAAAGTGGATAAATCACCTGGACCAGATGGACTACAAGCCGGAGTCCTGGAAGAGGTTGCTGAATAGATAGCGGAGGTGTTGGTCATGATCTTTCAAGAATCACTTGATCCTGGAAGGTCCTGGAGGACTGGAGGGTTGCAAATGTCACTGCACTCTTTAAAAAGGGAGGAAGGCAAAAGAAAGGAAATTATAGGCCAGTTAGCTTAACCTCAGTGGTTGGGAAAGTGTTGAAGTCTATTATTAAGGATGAGGTTTTGGAGTACTTGGAGACTAATGATAAAATACGTCAAAGTCAGCATGGTTTCTGTAAAGAAAAAACTTGACTGACGTATCTGTCAAGTTCTGTGTGGAAGCAACAAGCAGGGTGGACAAAGGAGAGGCAGTGGATATCATTGACTTGGATTTTCAGAAGGCTGCTTAATCAGATGCAATTCTATGACATTACAGGAAATATACTGAGAACGGTAGAATGGCTGACAGGCAGGAGGCAGCGAGTGGGAATAAAGGGGGCCTTTTCTGGTTGGCTGCCAGTGACTAGTGGTATTCCTCAGGGGTCAGTATTGGGACTGCTACTTTTCAGATTGTTTGTCAATGATTTGGATGATGGAATTGATGGCTTTGTGGCAAGGTTTGCGGATGATACAAAGATAGGTGGAGAGGTGGGTAGTGTCAAGGAAGGAGTACAATTGCAGCAGGACTTGGACAAATTGGATGAATGAGCAAAAATGTGTCAGATGGAATATAGTATTGGGAAATATATGATAATGCATTTTGGTAAAAGGAGCAACAGTGTGGAATATTATCTAAACGGGGAGAAGGTTGAAATATCGGAGGAGAAGAGGGACTTAGGAGTCTGTGTCCAACTCTCCCAGAAGGTTAATTTACAGGTTGAATCTGTGGTCAAGAAGGCAAATACAATGTTGGCATTTATTTCAAGGGGAATAGAATATAAAAGCAAGGAGATAACGCTGAGCCTTTATAAGACACTAGTCAGGCCGCACTTGGAGTATTGTCAACAGTCTTGGGCCCCATATCTCAGAAAGGATGTGTTGTCATTGCGGAGAGTCCGGAGGTTGTTGACAAGGATGATTACAGGAATGAAGGGGTTAACATATGAGGAGCGTTTGGCAGCTTTGGGCCTGTACTCACTGGAATTTAGAAGAATGTCGGGAGGGGTGTGAATCTCATTGAAGCCTACTGAATGTCGAGTGGACTCGATAAGGTGGATGTGGAGGGGATGTTTCCTATGGTGGGGGATATCAAGAACTAGAAGGCACAGTTTCAAAACTGAGTGGCAACCTTTCAGAATAGAAGTAAAGAGGATTTTTTTTAGCCAGAGAGTAGTGAATCTGTTGCATTCTCTGCCACAGACTGCGGAGGAGACCAAGTCCATGGGTATATTAAAGGCAGAAGTTGATCTTTTCCTGATCGGTCAGGGCATCAAAGGATATGGTGACATGGCAGCTGCATGGGGTTGAGTGGGATCTGCGATCAGCCAGGATGGAATGGCAAGCACACTCAATGGGCTGAATGGCTTATGGACTTTCCACGATCTCTTTGTCAGGTTGAAAAGCATTGCATAGAAACTGACCTTTTTCCCAATTAGAATGGATCACTTTTGCATGTTTCCAGTAATTACATTTATTTTTGGGACTTTCAGTAGACTGCTTAAACTAAACTGGGTGCACTTGGCTATGCACAGGAACTTAAGCTCAACTGCTTTCAGATGCATCATGAACATGTCCTAACGTGCAGAATTATTATTGAGGGAAGTCAGTCCTATTCTTGCTCTCCCCACTCGCACACTCCCCTGGACAAGAATACTAAGACTGGTGAAGCAACTACTTCTTAAGAAAAGCATTCAAACCCTACAGAATCACTTTCAAAAAGTTTACAACTCAAGTTCTCAATATTACTTATTTATTTGCACATTCTGTCTTCTTTTTCACAACGGTTGTTTGTAAGTCTTCTTTATGTATGGTTTTTCACAAGTCCTATTGTGTGTCTTTATTTTCCTGTTAACGCCTGCAAGAAAATGAATCACAAGATGGTATTAATGACGTATTTGTACTTTGTTAATAAATTGACTTTGACTTTGGTGCCCAAATGGATTGGCTTAAGCCAAGCTTTGTTTGCTAATGTTCAGCTGACTTTGAGTGGAAACATGAGGGTTAAGAAGTATTACTGAGAAATAGAAAAATTATAAAAGGGCAGTGTTTTGTTCGGTCTTCAATGACATTCAAAGCAACATTCCAGTTTATTTGATATCCATTCCTCCCTTTTACTACGGTCAGGGAGGAGTGAAGGAGCCAGGAGATGCTCATTGAGTGATTTAGGAGCAGCTTCATTCCTGTCACTAATGGATTTCTGAAAGGTCCATGAACAAATGAACAATATCTTGTTGTTCTTTTTTAATCCACTACTTATTGGTGGATTTTTCTGTCTTTGAGCTGTGCAGCCGTCATCATATGTTAATGATAATAAATCTGATTTTGACATATTGGATATTATTTCTAACTTAATCGACTTAGTTCATAAGACAATAAGACCATAAGATATAGGAACAGAATTAGGCCATTTGGCCCATCGAGTCTGCTCAGCCATTTGATCAGAGCTGATCCAATTTTCCTCTCAGCCCCAATCTCCTGCCTTCTCCACATATCCCTATATGACCTGACCCATAAAAATCCATCAACCTTTGTCTTAAATATACATAAAGACCTGGCCTCTACAGGTGCCTGTGGCACAGAATTCCACAGATTCACCAATCTCTGGCTAAAGAAATTCCTACTCATCTCCATGCTAAAAAGATGCCCGTCTATTCTGAGGCTGTGTTCTCTGGTCTTAGACTCTCCCATCATGAGAAACGTCCTCTCCCTTTCCACTCTATCAAGGCCTTTCATGATTTGATAGGTTTCAATAAGGTCACCCCTTATTCTGAAATCTGGTGAGTACAGGCTCAGAGTCATCAAACGCTCTTCAAGCGACAAGACATTCAATCCTGGAATCATTTTTGTGAATCTCCTTTGAACCCTTTTCAGTTCAGCACCACCTTTCTAAGTTAAGGGGCCCAACACTATTCACAACACTCCAAGTGAGGCCTGATCAGTGCTTTATAAAGTCTCAACATTACATCCTTGATTTTATATTCTAGTCCTCTTGAAATGAATGCTAACATTGCTTTCATTTACATAGTATTCCATGAGAATAAGTGGTTGGGTCTGTTTATCACACATCTGACTCTTTTTCTATGGAATAATAGTTGCAATTTACAGCACACAGACCTGATTTCTTAATCTAGAGAGCTTTGGACAACCATCAGCAACACACACAAAATGCTAGAGGAACTCAGCAGGTCAGGCAGCATTCAACGTTTCGGGCCGATGTTTCAGACAACCATGACTGAGTTGAAATTTCCTTACCCAGTTTTCATTGCAATGGTCTGTGGTCTGATCAATAACTTTATAACTCCGTGATACAAGCTTCAGGAATGCTCTTCTTCCTAAAGTGATGAGTGGGACGGCCAATGCCAGAATCATAAGATGTCTGATGCGTAGCTGAGCCAGAAACCATGGTTCCCATGCTTCACAGCTCAATATAATATATGATGTGACAATCAAGACACACTCATTATTTTTCATCACTGCCTAAACTTTTATCATCTGGAGTTTCTCTCCATTTGTCACATGATCTTGTTGATCCTGGAATGATTTGGAGTCCATGTCTTGATTATAGTTCAAAGGATTTTACACATGAGTAATGAGAATAACATATAAATATTGCCAAAGTATTTCGGAGGTCATGTGAAGTTGTAAACTAATCACATTGTGAATTTGATATGTAAAGTGAATATGTACTTTTGAAGTTTTTTGATATTGCCCGAAATTCTGTTTAAAGGACTGTAAATAATTGTCATCATTGTAGGAAGGAGAGTGAATTTTAGTAGTTGGAAGTTACTGAGCATTTGAAATCGCATGTTTATAATGCAGGAGAGAAGTTGCAATACTAGCTGCACTACTGTGGACTATACAGCGATGCAGCTGATAGAGTTGCTACCTCAAAGCACCAGCAACCCTGGATCCAATCTTAATCTCTGCTGCCACTGCTGTGGAATGAGTATGTTCTCCCCGAGGGTCACGGTGTCCTCCCACATCACAACATCTGGCAGGTTGGTTGATGAATGCCTGCTGTAAATTGTGTAGGTGCGGGGTAGGTCATTGAGAGGAGTGGGATAAATGGGCCCTCAATGTTCTCATTGGCCGGAGGGTTTGTTTCTGTACTCTGTCTCCATGGCTCCTGCTCACCGGTCGGCTCCTGTCTGGATTCAGAGACTGTGCATTGACTCAGTCCACCGGGATGTGGACTCCGAGATTCAACTCCAGCACTTGTGATGCTGGACTTAACAATATATGTGCTGAGGAGAGAACCTTGCTTCTTGCCCCCTAACCTTCTGCTTCAGGATAGCTGATGTAAGAGGTATGGCCCAACTCATTTGAATAGGCGCTTTATTCTGCATTCCCTTATTGCTTTTCCTTGTACTCACCTTGTCCTTGATCAACACACACAAAATACTGGAAGAACTCAGCTAGTCGGGCAATATCTGTGGAGAGAAATCAACAGTTGACATTTTTTTGCCTAAGCCCTTCAGCAGGACTGGAAATGAAGGGGGCAGAAGACAGATGAAGAAGGTCGGAGGAGCGGGAGGGGGAGGAGTACAAGCTGGCAGGTGATAGGTCAGACTAGGTGGGTGGGGGTGACGAAATGAGAAGCTGGGAGACGATAGGTGTAAAGGGATCTAATCGGAGAGGACAGTGGACCACAGAGGGGGGAGAAGCAGAGGGATGTCATGGCCAGGTGAGGAGAAGAGAAGCAGTGAGAGGCTAACAAGAATGGGGAATGCAAACGGAACGAAGAGAGGAGGGAGGATAAATTGCTGGAAGTTGGAGAAATTGATGATCATGCCGTTGGCTACTGAGACGGGATATGCGATGTTGCTGTCCTTGAGCCTGACGGTTTTCCTGTGAGGCACGTTCCAACACCGTCTAAAGCAGTAAAGTATCTCAGTGAGAGAGGGGAATAGCTTGCACTACCTGCCTTCCTCTCCTGGTGATCACCTGTCCAGCTGGTTGAATCTACAGTGTGACTCCCACCCTGAAACGCCTGCCTGCAGCACCTCCTGCCTCCTGTTTGCTCCTCATGCTGTTGTTCCAGCTGATGCACGTAGGTTGAGAGGAGCTTCAGGTGGGCACATTTCCCACAAATATAGTTGTCGAGGATGCTTACTCTCTCCCTGATCTCCCACATGTGACAAGAGGAGCATACCACTGACTAACATTTCTACTTCTGAAATGAGTGTCGGATTAAAAGGAAGAAATGAAAGGAAAGATATTATCCCGACACACCCTGTCAAAGCTGTTCCACCTCCACTTCGGGCACAGGACTTCAACCTCTTAAAAATGAACACTCTGCTTAGAGCTATCAGCTTTTCAAAATCCCTCCTTTCCCTTTATGCAAGTACTTTTGGACTAAAACTTTGGGTGAAGATGCTGGTGGTCTACAATGGTCACATCACCAGAGGGAATAGTGTCCATCAACTGCAAAAAGTCCTTTAATCAATTACTTCAATAGGACCATCAGTTTTATAATTCAATATCACCTAACCATTTCAGCCCTCATCTCTAGAATGGAGCTAACCTTCCCAAAGAGCAGTGCTCAGAGCATTAAGTAAAATTGTATCAGAATCAATGAAATATAGCTTTTACCTCCCTGTTTTACAGTTCTTCATGCTATAAAGTCCACTTTTACCAGAACTTTGACATGGTAAGCTGGTCTGGAAGATTCCCATAGGATCACATGGGATCCAGGGTGAACTAGAGAGTTGGAATTGGTGGAAGGCAGCCTGTGAACAGTGGTGTACACCAGGTGCTGGTGCTTGGTCTCCTGTTATTTGTCAGATATATGAATGATTAAGAAGAGGTGGAGTGGAGTAATAATGGCGCAAAAAGCCGGCTCCTTTGCTTGCATCTTCGGAAACAGCTCTATTTCCATCTTTATTATCTTTATTTTTCCCTTTCAAGGTTCTTTTGAAGACCCTGACCTGGAGTTACACGCTGACTTTGGTTCTTTGCGGGAATGGGACTTGCTCTCGGGGTATCACAACTGGCCGTTGTTCGGCACGCCAAGGGCTCGGCCTAAGAGTCCAGCCTGGATTTGGAAGCCTAGGCTCTCGGGGCTCTGGAGACGGCTAGATTGAGGGTCGGTCTCATGGCAGGAGACCCGTATGTCATCGGGGGAGTCGGGATATCTGCGGCTGGGTGCCTGGAGACCCGAGATCTTTGAGATCTTCAGGCACAGAGCTCGAAAAAAGTGACGTAACGGACTTTTAACATCATAAACCAGCGAGTTGTTTGTTATGTCTCCCCACTCGCTGGGAAGATGGAGACACATCCTTCTCCTTTAGGGAGAGAGAGAGCCTGTGGTATGTCGTATACTGGGTGAAATGCAAAGTCTTTGGGGTGCCTGCAAGTCTGTGTCTTTGCTATTGCTTTGCTCACGCTTGAATGCTTGGTGGCGGGTGCCAGTGCTTTTTTTTGCCGGTGGCGGGGTGGGGGGAATCATTGCTTGCTGCCGCTTACGCAGGGGAGGGAGGGAAGCTGGGGGGAGCTTTGGGGTTCTAACATTTAACTGTCATTCATTCTTTGGGGCACTCCTCTGTTTTCGTGGATGGTTGCGAAGAAAAAGCATTTCAGGATGTATGTTGTATACATTTCTCGGACATTAAATGTACCTTTGAAACTTTTGAATCAATAAGATAGGCAGGAACACCTCCAGCACTTGTTCGCCCGCTATTCGACATACCACGGGCTCTCTCTCTCTCCCTAATAAGGGAGAAAGAGATGCCTCCGTTTCACAGTGAGAGGGGAGACATAACAAACAACTTGCTGGTTAATGATGTTAAACGTCCGTTGCTTCGCTTTTTCTGAACTCTGTGCCCAAAGCTCTCTGGTTTTTGGGCACACAGCCTTAGATCTTCCATCTCCCACAACATACCGATCTCCTGCCTGGACACCAACCTCTGATCCCCCTGTCTTCAGAGCCGCGGAATCTTGGTTCTCCAAAGGCAAGCGGACTCTCAGGTCACACCCTTGGTGTGCTGAGTAATGGACATTTGTGCAAGCCCAAGAGTGGGTCCCATTCCCGCAAAGAACTGTAGTCAGCACGTAACTCCAGGTCAGGGTCTTCAAAAGAACCCTGAAAGGGAAAAATAGAGATATTAAAGATGGAAATAGAGCTGTTTCTGAAGATGCAAGCAAAGGGGTTGCTGTTAGGTTGTGGTCTGTTGGTCAGGAAGTCGAGGATCCAGCTGCAAAGGGAGGTGTTGACTCAACAGTGAGGAAGGCTATCATGGCTTGCAGAGGGATCTGGATGAGCTGGAAAAATGGGCTGAAAAATGACAGATGGAATTTAATGCAGACAAGGGCGAGTTGTTGCACTTCAGCAAGACCAACCAGAGTAGGTCTTACAGAGTGAACGGTAGGGCACTGGGGAATGTGGTAGAACAAAGGGATCTGGGAATACAGGTGCATAATTCTAGATAAGGTATTAAAGAAAGCTTTTGACATATTGGCCTTCATAAATCAAAGTACTGTATTAAGTTCAGGGGCTGGGATGTTATGTTGAAGATGTATGAGATGTTGGTGAGGCCTAATTTGGAGTATTGCGTGCAGTTTTGGTCACCTATCTACAGGAAAGATGTAAAAATTGAAAGAGTACAGAGAAAATTTACAAAAATGTTGCTGGGTCTCGAGGACCTGAGTTATACAGAAAGACTGAATAGGTTAGGAATTTATTCCTCAGAACATAGAAGATTAAGAGGAGATTTCATAGAGGTATACAAAATTATGAGGGGTAGAGATAGAGTAAATGCAAGCAGGCTTTTTCCACTGATGTTGGGTGGGGTTACAACCAGTGGTCATGGGTTAAGGGTGAAAGGTGAAAGGTTTAAGGGGAACATGAGGGGAAACTTCTTCACTCAGAGAGCTGTGAGATTGTAGAGTGACTTGCCAGCAGAAGTGGTGCATGTGAACTCAATTTCAATGTTCAAGAGAAGTTTGGATAGATGCATGGACGGTAGTGGTATGGAGGGCTATGGTCCCAGTACAAGTCAGTGGGAGTAGGCAGCTTAAATGGCTCAGAATGGACTAGATTAGCTGAAAGGCCTGTTTCTGTGCTGTGCTTTTCTATGACTCTATAACTCTTAGATTTAGGAGTTTGAAAATGAGTTTCCTTGGAATTATAGTATTAAAATGATGAAACTATGTACAGGGAAGAGGTCAAACACCTAGAGAGCTGGTGCAGGGATAACAACTTGATGCTTAATGTCACCAAAACCAAGGCGATGATCGTCGATTTCAGACGGTCTCAGCCTGAGCACACACCCCTCAGCATCAGCGGCTCCACAGTGGAGAGAGTGGAAAACATCAAGTTCCTTGGGGTGCAGATCTCGGACAATCTCACCTGGTCCAGGAACACTACTGGGATTGTGAAACGGGCCCAGCAGAGATTGCACTTTCTGAGGAAGCTTAAACAAGCATCACTCCCCACTAACATCTTAACTACATTCTACAGAGGCGTGGTTGAGAGGGTGCTGACCTTTAGCATCACAACCTGGTACTCCAGCTGCAGTGCTGTCGACAAAAGAGCCTTGCAGAGGGTGGTTAGGGGAGCAGAGAAGGTTATTGGGGTCTCCCTACCTTCTGTCCAAGACCTCTTTCAGAGTCGATGCCTCCAGAAGACACGGTACATCATTAAAGACCCCTCACACCCTCTCCATGAACTGTTTGTTCTTCGGCCATCAGGCAAACGTTACAGGAGCATCAAAACTAAAACCACAAGGCTACTAAACAGCTTCCTCCCACAGGCAGTCAGACTGCTAAATAGCTGCTCTACCTGACTCTACTTTGGACACTTTTAACTTGCACTGGACACTTATAACTGATTTTAACTGACATGTGACTGCTGTGTTTTACTATTTATTGTTATGTTTATTATTTAGTGTTGCGTTTGTTATGTTATGATTGCACTGCCCCTGACAAATGCTGTCTCATTCTGCCCTGCAGAGCTGATGTATGGTTAGAATGACAATAAAGTTTTTTGAATCTTTGAATCTTGAATCTTTGAATTAAAGGCAGAACTGTAGTCAGTAAACAATAGTCTGACATAAGCGTCTTTAACATCCAGATGCTCCAGGGCCAGGGGAATAATGCCTGCCCATGACCTTTTTAGCACTAGGCAAATTGCTGTGGATTGAAGCTGTCTAGCAGTCCCATTCCAAAACATTGACTATCCATTTCCCTCCATAGATGCTACCTGACCTGTTGAGTTCCTCATCTCCTTTGTGTGTAGCTCCAGATTTCCATAATCTAGTATTCTACTGTGCAACCTACAGTTTGCTGCGTCTATTTTTCGGTAATTGCATTACTTACAATCACCATTGATCTCTCGAGGAAACAATTGAGGTTACAGATAGACTATTAGTAGCTGAAAGTGAATTTAACTTCTATGTAAATGAGTATTGTCAACATGTTAAACAGGACCAATCATCTAACACCCTTCGAATTCTATTATCATATCTGCCTCCAGCCCTACCTCTGGCAGCCTGCTGTAGACACATATATTAATATACCTTAGTCCTGAGCAGTGAATCCTGATGAAGTTTCGTGGCCTGGAACATTAACTCTATTCCTCTCCATACATGCTGCTTCACCTGCTGAGTTCCTCCAACATTTTGTGTGTGTTATTCAGGATTTCCGGTATCTGCAGAATCTCTTGTGTTTAATTACCTTCCTATACCTGGTTTGAAGACGAATACGCCGTCTTGTATTTTGGCTTTGACAAAGGGTGCCTAAATGAGACATTGCCCAAACATCCTGAGCTAGACATAAATAGGTCAGCAATCCGTTTCCAGCTGTTTTAGTTTTTTTTACATAAGATTCTCAGCTCTGGCTGCTCTTCCTTCTCAGTAGTATTTATCATTGTTTTGATTACTAAATTTATTTAAATCCTGTTCTTTAGTGCTGCGTCTGATGAAACCGATGCTGCTTATTTTCTGTTAAATCTTTGCAGTCGCTTTTCCCTTTTTTCGCTTTTGGACGTGGTTAGAGAACCATATGTGAAATACATAATAGACTACATGCAGAATTAATTGTAATTTTGCTAATTAAGACCAAGAGCTCACAGGATTATAGAATTCATTTATTCATTCAGCCAATTAGTCTCATCTGTATTTTCGCTTTCATTACTTTAGCCCACTTATTGCTGATTAATTAACATTCCAGCTCATTATTTTAATTCCTTTGATCTCTTTACATCTTTTCTAAGACATCCTGATTCTCCTTTGCGTCATTTGCACTGACACTGACAGATGATGTCCTTGAAACTCTCCTTTTATATGGTGTTTCTCTCCTTCTCGTTACCCTCTCTTGCTTTTCTGGCCCCTCTCCTTTGCACCTTTCCCTCTTTCTTTCTCTCTTGCTCACAGTCTTTCCTTTCCTCTCCCCTTCTTCACTCTTTTGAGAGAGGAGTACACTCAGTGGAGGGGGGTACTGGCAGGGGTGTCAGCAGAACAGAGGTGGCAGACTTTCTGGGAATAGTTCACAAGCAGAGAATAGATATGTCCCACAGAAGAAGTTCTCAAATGCCAGGGCTTGGCAACTGTGGCTGACAAGGGAAATTAAGGACTGTATAAAAGCCAAGGAAAGGGCATATAATGTAGCAAAAGTGATTGGACAGTTGGATGATTGGATAACTTCTACAATCCAACAAAAGGCAACTAAAAAAGCTATAAGAAGGGAAAAGATGAAACATGAGGGCAAACTAACCAATAATATAAAGCAGGATACTAAAAGTTTTTTTCAGTTATATAGAGTAAAATGGAGATCAGAGCTGATACTGGGCCATTGGAAAATAATGCTGGGGTACCACGAAAAGGCGGATGAACTTAATGAGCATCAGTTTTCACTGTGGAAGACACTAGCTGTATGCCAGAGGTCAGGGAGCAGGAGTAAATGCCATTGCTATTTCAAAGGAAGAAGTGCTAGGCGAACTCAAAGGTCTTAAGGTGGATAAGTCACCTGGACCAGATGGACTATATCCCAGAGAGAGGTTGTTTACGAGATGATGGTCATAATCTTTCAAGATTCACTTGATTCTGGCACGATCCCGGAGGACTGGAAGATTGCAAATGTCATTCCACTTTTTAAGACAGGAGGAAGGCAAAAGAAAGGGCGTTATAGCCAGTTAGCCTGATCTTAGTGGTTGGGAAAGAGTTGGAGTCTATTATTGAGCATGAGGCTGCAGGTACTTGGAGACTAATGATAAAATAGTCAAATTCAGCATCGTTTCTGTAAAGGGAAATCTTTCCTGACAACCTGTTAGAGTTCTTTGAGAAAATAACAAGCAGGGTGGACAAAGGGGAGACAGTGGATGTCACTCACTTGGATTTTCAGAAGGCATTTGATAAGGTACCACACATGAGGCTGCTTAACAAGATAAAGTCCTATGGTGTTTCAGGAAAGACACTGGGAATGGTAGAGGAATGGTTGACAGGCAGGAGGCAGTGAATGGGAATAAAGGAGGCCTTTTCTGGTTGGGTACCAGTGACTAGTGGTGTTCCTCAGGGGTCAGTATTGGAAGCGCTATTTTTCAGATTGTTTGTCAATGATTTGGATAATGGAATTGATGTCTTTGTGGCAAACGTTTGTGGATGGTACAAAGATAGGTGAAGAGGCAGGTAGTGCTGAGGAAGCAATGCGATTGCAGCAGGACTTGAAACAGATTGGAAGAATGGGCAAAAAAGTGGCAGATGGATTTCAGAGCGGAAAAATGTATGAGATGCATTTTGGTAAAAGGAACAAAAGTACAGACTGTTATCTAAATGGGGAGAAGGTTCAAACATCAGAGGTGCAGAGGAATTCAGGAGTCCTCGTGCAAGACTCCCAGAAGATTAATATACAGGTTGAGTCTGTGGTCAAGAAGGCAAATGCAATGTTGGCATTTATTTCAAGGAGAATAGAATATAAAAGCAAGGAGATAGTGCTAAGCCTTTATAAGACACTAGTCAGGCTGCACTTGGAGTATTGTCAACAGTCTTGGGCCCCATATCTCAGAAAGGATGTGTTGTCATTGCAGAGAGTCCAGAGGAGGTTCACAAGGATGATTCTGGAAATGAAGTGGTTAACATATGAGGGGCATTTGGCAGCTTTGGACCTGTACTCTCTGGAATTTAGAAGAATTCAGGGGAACTCATTGAAACCCACCACATGTTGAAAGAACTCAATAGGGTGGATGTGGAGAGGATTTTTTCTCTGGTGGGGATATCCAGAACTAGAGACCACAGCCTCAAAATTGAGGTTGACCTTTTAGAACAGAGGTAGAGTGGATTTTTTTTTAGCCAGAGAGTGGTGAATCTGTGGGATGCTCTGCCACAGACTGCTTTGGAGGCCAAGTCTGTGGGTATAATTAAGGTGGAGGTTGATTGTTTCCTGATTGGTCAGGTCATCAAAGGATATGGCGAGAAGGCAGGTGTTTGGCGTTGAGTGGGATCCGGGATTTGCCATGATGGAATGGTGGAGCAGACATGATGGGCCAAATGGCTTAATTCTGCTCCTATGTCTTATGGTCTTATGGTTTTTTTCTTGTTTTTCTCTTGTTCTTACTCTCCACCCCTTCTTCTTTCCACCTCTGCTCTACCTACGGTGCTAACAGCAACCAACACTACTTCAGAGCTGATTCCTCAACCGAATACCGAATCACACAGCCTGAATGGTTCAAAGTGTTAAATGTAGTGTAGTTAAAACACATTTGACGTACTTGGTAAATCTTCATGCCATGAGTAAAACTTTGTGACCTTTTTAAATAAGCTCAGTTTAGACATGAATGAAGAAATTGAACTGAAATCTGAGGAAATCATCTTGCAGAAAGAAGGAATAGAAACAAGATTCTCTTCTTCTTTTTCTTCCTCAGCCCATCACCCTTACTGGGGCATAGACCTCCGACAGCAGCTTATCAGGATCCTCTGTCCTGCACTGGTAGTTGATAGATCAGCCCAGTAGCTTTCACTTTTGCCGCATAACTTCATATGTCTTATAGGTGGAGATCCTTCCTGCCTGTGTTTTTTATGGGTTGGGATTGCTAGCTCCATGCACAATCCTTCTCCTTTTACAGCCGGGCTTTCGATCGTCCATGGCGGAACCAAAAATAAGATTAATTTCTGAAAGTTCTTAAGAGTACTAAAGCTTCTATCCCATGAGTGTAGCTTTCCATTCGTCAGTAGCCACATAACTACTTTTAAGTTCTCCATAGCTAATACTCCAAACGTTCTTGGTGCTTATATTCAATGATGACCTGATGAAGGCAATCATGCCCCTATGCCTTCTTTGCTAGTCTATTTGTGTTGCGTGAAGCTATAGACCTGCACTGCAAAATTGTCGATTTCAAAGCTCCTAATGCCATTAACGGTATTAACTTTTCTCTTGCATTCGATCTCCTAAAGTGTAACACATCACACTTGCCCTAATTGATCTCCATCAGTCATTTTGTCCCTCATGCCTGCAGGTAACCTCCAAGAGGACTACAACCTTGTTGTAGGGTTTGGAGGCTTGCAGACCTCAATGATCTGCAGAGCTATGTTGGCTGGAGTCAGGACTCTTGGCAGGGTCACCCATGCCAAAGGGGTCAAAAGGTAGAGGCCAGACAGGCAGTGGTCCACCTGTCCTTCAGGTTCAGCTGAGGGCTAACAACCCTGACTGGTAAAACAGAACAGTTTCAGCAATGTTGTCTGTGCACTTTACACTAGTGTGTGGCTAATTCTGGAAAGGAACTTGGTGAGGTACAATATAAACACACATTGTGTTAGTATCTGTGCTTCTGACGTTCTAGCAAAGGTATGCACCTATAAATTTTGAACAGTTTAATGTCTGTCTTAAAGCAGCTGAGAAAGGAATGTGACGCAAACACTGAAAGCATTTTTACGGTCATTTCCAAGCTATAGAAACGTCTTGATATAATCATAACAAGCTGTCATGGAAGCAGATGGATAGGGAGATAAACACATGAGCTTGGGTGAGAGAGGGGGATTACTTTTCATGGAGCACTGGTTATAGCACAGGGATAGAACAGATTCATACTGATGGGACAGTTTCCGCAGTAGTCAAAATTGAAAGAATACTCTTGAGGAAAATCTATGGGTTGGCAGAGGTTATAGGAGTTGGAGGTGGGGTCTGTAAGAAATGAACCAAACTAAAATATTAACAAAACACTAAAAACAAGGGTTGGGGGGGGGGGCAACAAACTCTGTCCTTTCTTGTACTGACTAACTGCTGAAAAAAGAATAAAAATTATTTATATTGAGCAACACACACAAAATGCTGGAAGAACTTAGTGGGTCAGGCAGCATCTGTGGAGAGGAATAAGCAGTTGACGTTTCTGGCTGAGGCTCTTCGTCATGGGTGCCACAGTAGCGTAACAGCATAACGCCGTCACAGCTCGTGATGTCGGAGTTTGGAGATCAATCTTGGCTTCCTCTGAACATCCTCCTGGTGGAATGTGTGAGTTTCCTCCGGGTCCTTCAGTTTCCTCCCACAGTCCAAAGGTGTGTTGGGTGGGTTAATTGGTTATTGTAAATTGTCCCGCGATTAGGTTAGGAACGGTGTTGTCGGGGGTTGCTGGGTGGTACGGCTCGAAGGGCTGGAAGGGCCTATTCTGTGCTGTATTTCTAAATAAAATTAAATAAATCAGGAGTGGAAAGGAAGTGGGAGGAAGCCTGATGAAAGGTCTCTGCCTCAAATGACATCTCTCCATAGGTGCTGCCTGACCTGGTGAGTTCCTCCAGCAGTTTGCTTGTGTTAGTCTGGATATTCAGCAACTGCAGAATCTCTTATGTTTAAAATTATTTATCTGCCATATTTCTATAATCTTATCGATACCCTAACCCCCACATGGAAGCCCATTGGATCTATGGAACTCCCATGTCAGCAGTCCTATTGGTCTCATTCACTACCTTCTTATTTCCTTGCATGCTGTTAAATATGTTTAGACAGTCTCTTCTTGGAGGTAGTCAATACCTGGTACAAATGAGTTGTAACTTACCATTTAACAGGCCAACTCTGAATATTACCTGAGACTCTCTGCACATAGAGAAGGGCTCTTCCATTGCTCGAGGACTTACGTTTGAAATTTAACACTAGAATTAGCACTTCTGACCAAGTTACACACACAAACTGCTGGAGGAACTCAGCAGGCCAGGCAGCATCGATGGAAATAAGTACAGTCGATGTTTCAGGCCGAAACCCTTTGGCAGGACTGGAGAAAAAGAAGCTGAGGTGTGGATTTAAAAAGTAGGGGGAGGGGAGACAGAAGCACCAGGTGATAGGTGAAACCTTGAGGGGGAGAGATGAAGTCAAGAGCTGGGAAGTTGATTGGTGAAAGAGACAGAAGGCCATGGAAGAAAGCAGAAGGGGGTGGAGCACCAGAGGGTGGCGATGGGCGGGCAAGGAGATAAGGTGAGAGAGGGAAAAGGGGGTTTGAAATAGTGAAAGGAGGGGTGTGGGGGGCACTACCAGAAGTTTGAGAAATCGATGTTCATGTCATCAGGTTGGAGGCTACCCAAATGGAATATCAGGTGTTGTTCCTCCAACCTAAGTGTGGCCTCATCACGACAGTGGAGGAGGCCATAGATGGACATATTGGAATGGGAATGGGAAGTGGAACTAAAATGGGTGGCCACTGGGAGGTCCAACTTGTTCTGGAGGATGGAGTGTAGATGCTAGGCGAAATGGTCTCTCAATCTACGTCAGGTCTCACTGATACACAAGAGGCCACACCAGGAGCGTCCTGACCTAGTGTTGGAGAAGCGAGCATTGATGAAGCAAATAAAAGTGGATGCCTCAAACATTCTATCCCAAAAGCAACTGAAGATCCTTCCTGGGGAATATGATAGGTTTCTATCATCCCCCTGTGTGCCTTCCCTCTCACATCATCTCTGGAAATCAACTCTTTATACAGAGGTCTGGAGCTGTGCAGTCCTGGTAAAGTTGTTGGAATCATTAATAGTACATTCTGATGTAATTACTGAAGCGTATCTCTTTGCTGGTGATTGGGAGTGAACCGATAGTGTGATAATTGCCTGAGTTATCTGGGTCTTGTGTGCTCTGTGGACATGGGCTGTTTTCTGTATCGATTGGCAGACGCCAGTGTTGCAGCTGCACTGGAACTGAGCAGCAATCTCCAGTATCTGTTAACATTAGTAAATTGCACTGATTTTGTCCCCAATTTGCCACTGTGCTGTCCTGGTGAGCACCGGGAGTCAGTTGGTAATTGGCAATTAGTTTATTATTGTGCACGTGTAGTGAGATGAAGGTGAAAAGCTTTTATCTGTACACTATCCAGACAGATCATTCCATATATACAGCGGCATGCAAAAGTTTGGGCACCCCTGGTCAAAACTTCTGTTACTGTGAATAGTTAAGTGAGTAGAAGATGAACTGATCTCCAAAAGTCATAAAGTTAAAGATGAAACATTCTTTTCAACATTTTAAGCAAGATTAGTGTATTATTTTTGCTTTGAACAATTTTAGAGTGAAAAAAAAGGAAAGGAGCACCATGCAAAAGTTTGGGCACCCCAGGAGATTTGAACTCTCATAACTTTTACCAAGGTCTCAGACCTTAATTAGCTTGTTAGGGCTATGGCTTGTTCACAGTCATCATTAGGAAAGGCCAGGTGTTGCAAATTTCAAAGCTTTATAAATACCCTGACTCCTCAAACCTTGTCCCAACAATCAGCAGCCATGGGCTCCTCTAAGCAGCTGCCTAGCACTCTGAAAATTAAAATAAATGATGCCCACAAAGCAGGAGAAGGCTATAAGAAGATAACAAAGTGATTTCAGGTAGCCGTTTCCTCAGTTTGTAATGTAATTAAGAAATGGCAGTTAACAGGAACGGTGGAGGTCAAGTTGAGGTCTGGAAGACCAAGAAAACTTTCCAAGAGAACTGTGTGGTTGTAGGATTGCTAGAAAGGCAAATCAAAACCCTCGTTTGACTGCAAAAGACCTTCAGGAAGATTTAGCAGACTCTGGAGTGGTGGTGCACTGTTCTACTGTGCAGTGTCACCTGCACAAATATGACCTTCATGGAAGAGTCATCAGAAGAAAACCTTTCCTGCATCCTCACCACAAAATTCAGCGTCAGAAGTTTGCAAAGAAACATCTAAATAAGCCTGATGCATTTTGGAAACAAGTCCTGTGGACTGATGAAGTTAAAATAGAACTTTTTGGCCGCAATAAGCAAAGGTATGTTTGCAGGAAAAAGGGTGCAGAATTTCATGAAAAGAACACCTCTACAACTGTTAAGCACGGGGGTGGATTGATCATGCTTTGGGCTTGTATTGCAGCCAATGGCACGGAGAACATTTCACTGGTAGATGGAAGAATGAATTCTATTAAATACCAGCAAATTCTGGAAGCAAACATCACACCGTCTGTGAAAAAGCTGAAGATGATAAGAGGACGGCTTCTACAACAGGATAATGATCCTAAACACACCTCAAAATCCACAATGGACTACCTCAAGAGGCGTAAGCTTAAAGTTTTGCAAATGGCCCTCACAGTCCCCTGATCTAAACATCATCGAAAATCTGTGGAAGACCTCAAAAGAGCAGTGCATGCAAGACAGCTCAAGAATCTCACAGAACTAGAAGCCTTTTGCAAGGAAGAATGGGCAAAAATCCCCTACAGAAGAATTGAAAGACTCTTATTTGGCTACAGAAAGTGTTTACAAGCTGTGATACTTGCCAAAGGGGGTGTTACTAAGTACTGACCATGCAGGGTGCCCAAACTTTTGCTTCGGGCCCTTTTCCTTTTTGTTATTTTGAAACTGTAAAAGATAGAAATAAAAAAGTAATCTTGCTGAAAGTATTTAGAAAAATATGTCATCTTTAACTTTATGCCTTTTGGAAATCAGGTCATCTTTTACTCACTTAGCTATTCACAGTAACAGAAATTTTGACCAGGGCTGCCCAAACTTTTGCATGCTACTGTAGGTACATTGAGGATAAAAAGAAACAAAATGCAGAACATAGTGTTTGAGTTACAGAGAAAATGCAGTGCAGGCAGACAAATATAGTGCAAGGGCCGTACGAGGTAGATTGGGAGATCAAGAATTCATTATTATTGTACAAGAGGTCCTTTAGCTCTGCCATGGATGTTCCCAAGCCTGACTGTGATAGATGGAGAGTTGGGCATGGAGCTCGCAGCCCATCCCGTAAAAAACCCAGTGCTACAGAAATGCCAGTCGTCCCTGGGACAGGAAGGATCTTCACCAAGAAGATATAAAAGAAGGGCTACACCTGGGGACACCTTGAAAGACTGGCCCAGGACAGGGGGCTCTGGTGAGTACTGTCAGCAGCCTATGTCCCAGTTGGAGTGATGGGCTCAAAAGAAGAAGATGAAGAAGATGTCCTTTCAAGAGTCTTATGACAGTGGGATAGAAACTGAACATGAGCCTGGTGGTAAATGTTTTCAAGAACTTTGTACCTTCTGCCCAGTGGGAGGGAGGAAGAAGAGAGAAAGGTGTCCTTCATTATGTTGGCTGCTTTTCCGAAGCAGTAGAAACTGTAGACAGATTCAATGGAGCAAAGGTTGGCTTGCCTGACAGGCAGTGCTGCATTCGCAACTCTCTGCAGTTTCTTGCAGTTTTGAGCAGAGCAGTTGCCATGCCAAGCCATGATGCATCTGGATATACTGTAATGTTTTCACTTGTGTATCTGTAAAGTCTAGTGAGGGTGATTGGTGGCAACATAACAGTAAAAATACTTACAAGAGTGTGACAGACAAATATCTGGCAGTAGCTCTCCACTCAGGACTACAGTATGATTCCAGTAACAGGGCAAAGGGCACAGGAGCTTGGTTACACTTATAGTCACTGACACATGATGTTATACATCTAGAGACTCGTCCAGCATATCCATGTGGGTATTAGGATAGAATAGAGTTGGATCCATTACTAATATCCACTGGTTGAAAGCCTTGACTAAGAAGATTTATGTACATATTCAAGTTAATCCGCCATGGCTGGAGAAGCCAACAGTTTGACAGGTGAAGCTCACAGACAAAGTGGGGTGTATGACACAAGAACGTAAGAAAATAGGAGCAGGAACAGACCACTGGGCTCTACAAACTTGCCCTGCAATGAAGATGATCATATCTCAACTCCTCCTCTGTACCAGTTCCACACAGACCTCGTTTCCTTTATCTTCCTCTTTAAGTATCACTCGTGATCTGGGCTAGTACGCCCCTCTAGAGGTTCACCAACCTTTGCAAGAAGAAATGTCCATACACCTCTGTTTTCAATTATTATTACTCCCTACCTTATACAGTAACTAGGTTGCCTCATTCGAGAGCCCTCCCCCCCCAACATTAACCTTGTCATGGCCCTTAGTCCTCATATATTTAATAAGATCACCCTTCATTCTTTAAAGCTCTAAAGAATACTTATGTAGTTGCTTGTGATAGGACAACCCACTCATTCCATCAATTAGCCTAGTAATCTCTTCTGGACTGCCTCCAGTGCTAATATGTTCTAAAACCACTTAGCCTTTGGCAGCCTTGTTGCTACTGGTAAACTGGAGGCGCTGACTGATGGTGCCCAGAGGCAAATCCCATAATGGAACTTAAATGTAATTAATTGAATAAAATGCTTGCAATAAACATAAGACTCTCAGCTTGGCATAAAAACCCAAGTGTTTCTTCAAAACATGCCATTGTGAGATTACATATTGCAGGGGAAGGAGGAGGGGGGTGGGGGGAGGAGGTCTAGTGTTAGAAACAGAGCACTGAATATTTTTGAGGAAGCGACTCTACAACTCTATGGTTTCTTCATGTATGGATGAGCAAGGAAGAGGAAGGGTGAAAGGAATAGGTGTGCAGAGCTGAAGCAACTCTCCCAACTACAAATTTTCCTTCGTTCTCACAGCTATTGATAGCAAGGTATGAGGCAGCCACCCACATCTGCCTGAGATGGTGAGCCTGCCTGATATTGGTACCATGAGGTACAAGGTGCAGAATGCTGGAAAAACTGTGGAGGGAAATAGATATTTACAGATGCTGCCTAATCCTCTTGATTCTAATCCTCTAACCAACTAAGATGGAGCGGTCATGTTGTTCGGATGAAAGGCAAACATAAAAGAGGCGGACAACAGAAGAGATTCAAAGGCGTTTTAAAAGCCAACATGAAGAAATGTAACATTGACATCAACAATTGGGAAACCAGTGCCAAGGACAGGAAACTCCGGCAAGCCATTATCCCCAAGAAGGAACAGCAACTTTCGAAGCCAACAGATGTGCAGAATTAGAAGAAAAGAGAAGAAAATGGAAAGAGAGGCAGCAACAACCAAAGCCCGATCTGCCATCTGGAACTACCTGTCCTGAATGCGGAAGAACTTCCAAAGCCAAGATTGGACTCATAAGCCACTTGAGAGCCCATAAGTAGATCAACAGGATGAAGACCATCATCCTCGACCTCGAGGGATAGACATGACAATGAATCTTCTTGAGTTCCTCCAGTGTTTTGTATGCAGCTCCCAATTCCAGCATCTCAATCCTTCCAAAAAGGTACAATGCCTGATTTGTGATGGAATGCACAATCAACAAATGGCCATTTTACGACATTTTTTCATTAAACTGATTTCCCTGTTATTCTTTCTTTGGCACGTGCTTATAAAATGTGCTTATTGTACAGACATAACAATACAAGTTAACCCTGCAGTTCATTATACTTAACTACATAATTTACATTGATTATTTAATGGGTTATGTTTTGGTGTCTTATTTCCAGAGCATGAACATTATAAGAACCGTTGACACCGGAGTCGTCAATAGCCTGTTATAAATCTGCAAATTCTGAATGTAATAGAGGTGATTTATTTTGGTGCAAATTAGTGTGAATTGCCTGCCAAGTATTTAAAAACATTAGATTTTCAATAACATTTATCTTTTAATAACACACATGAGGATTCAATATCAGGATAATGAAATAGATGAAGTTTTATTTAAAATATAGAAATGGGTTTCTTGTTCAGCCAATAAGCTTTCCTTAGCTTTTTGACCCTGCATGTTATCTTGGGAATAGTCTCATTAACAAAATGGTAGACAATAAGACTGGGTCTCAGCCCGAAACATTGACTGTTTACTCTTTTCCATAGATACTGCCTGGCCTGCTGAGTATTGTGTGTTGACAATAAGACCATGTATGATCCTTCCTGTATATGCTGCCCAATGGAGGGCAAACCTACTGGAGTTACTCCAGTTTTCTTTGGAGAGGGTTGGGGTGGGGATGAGGAATTAGGGCAGCAAGGTGAGCAGGGCAAGGAGGGAGGGTGAGGTAGAGTGGGAAAACTGAGGGAGAGGGGACAAGATGCAAAGGGGGATGCGAGTTGGAATGGGGGGGAGGAAGTGTAGGAGTTAAGGAAGGGTGTGACAGTGGCAAGTGAGGGGGTCAGGATGAAGGGAGGAGGGATGACAATGGGTCTGGTTAACCCAGCTAGAGCTTGGGCTTTTAGAAGAAATATTCTTGCATTTTTAAATACGTCCACTGATCGTAAGCAAATGAATATAAGGACATATGGAATAGGTGCAGGAGTTGGCTAAATAGCAGCTCAAGTCTGTCCCACCATTCAATAAAATCATTGTTGATCTGCTAGCTGATCTCGACTCTTCTTTCTTGCTCTTTCCCAGAAAGCAGTCGTTATATTGGAATTGAATAACTCCAGTGCAGACAGTTGGCTTCAGTCATAACACGTTCCAGTACTTAGGCATATAATTAATCATTCAGGTACTACATAGAACATAGAAATCTACAGCACATTACAGGCTCTTCGGCCCACCACGTTGTGCCAACCATGTAACCTACTCTAGAAACTGCCTAGAATTTGCCTGCTGCATAGCCCTCTATTTTTCTAGGTTCTGCTGAAGGGTTTTGGCCCGAAACATTGACTGTACTTTCTTCCATAGATGCTGCCTGGTCTGCTGAGTTCCTCCAGCATTTTGTGTGTGTTGCAAGGGTAAAAAGACCCTGATAGGAGTTACATACTGGCCTCCAAACATAACAGGAAATTATAACAGGAAATCGAAAAGACATGTAAAACTGGCAATGTTACGATAGAAATGGGGGATTTCAATATGCAGATATAGTGGGAAAATCTTTTTGCTGTTGGATCATAAGAGAGGGAGTTTGTAGAATGCCTAAAAGATGGCATTTTAGTGCAGCTTGTGTTGAGTCCATGAAGGAAAAGGCAATTCTAGATTGGATGTTGTGTCATGAACCAGGTTTGATTAGGGAGCTTAAGGTAAAGGGACTCTTAGAAGAAAGTGATCATATTATGATAGAATTCACCCTGCAGTTTGAGAGGGAGAAAGAAAAGTCAGATGTATCATTATTACAGTGGAAAAAAAGGGAATTACAGAGGCATGGGAGAGGCGATGGCTAAAATTGATTGGAAGAGGACACTAGAAGGGATGATAGCAGAATAGTAATGGTTAAAGTTTCTGGAGCAATTGGGAATGCACAGGATAGGTACATTTCAAAGATGAATAAGTATTCTAAAGGAATGATAAGGCAACCATGACTAACAAGGGAAGTCAAAGAGCATAAAAGCAAAAGAGAGGACATATTATATATAAAAATTAACAAGCCGTAGAAAACTGCTGCACAGAAACAGACCCTTCGGCCTATCCAACCCAAACTATCTAGTCTCATCGACCTGCACCTTGTTCACAGTCCTCCATTCCCCTCCCATCCATGTACTGATCTAAACTTCTCATGAACATTGACATTGAAATCATGTCCAGTACTTGTTCTGGCAGCTCATTCCACATTCTCACCACTCTCTCAGTGAAGAAGTTTCCCCTCATGTTCCCCTTAAACATTTCACCTTTCACCCTTAACCCATAACCTCTGGTTGCAGTCTCAGTGGAAAAAGCCTGCTTGCACTTACTCTATCTATACTCCATCATAAATTTGTACACCTCAATCAAATCTCCCCTCAATCTTCTACATTCTAGGGAATAAAGTTCTAATCTATTCAGTCTTTTCTCATAACTCAGAAGGCCTGCTGATTTCCTCCAGCATTTCCTGTGTGTTGCTCGGATTTCCAGCATCTGCAGATTTTCTCTTGTTTGTGACCTCACACTTATCTGCTTTAAGTTCCATCTGCCATTTTTCAGCCCGTATTTCCAGTCAGTCCAAATCTCACTGCAAGCTTTGATAGTCTTCCTCACCGTCCACTACAACCTCAACCTTGGTGTCATCCACAGATTTGCTGATCCAGTTAACCACATTATCATCTAGATCGTTGATATAGATTACAAGCAACAATGGACCCGGCACCTATCCCTGCAGCATTCCACTAGCCACAGGTCTCCAGTCAGTGAGGCAACCATCTGCTACCACTCTCTGGCTGCACCCTCGTTTTGAATGCCAAGCGACTGAACTTTCTTGAATAACATTTCATGCGGGACTTTGTCAAGTGCTTTGTTGAAGTCCATGTAGACAATATTCACTGCCTTGCCTTCATCAACTTCCCTGCTAAAATCCTCAAAAAACTCTGTAAGATGGGTTAAGCATGACATATCACACACACAGAGGGGATTTGGAGGGACGGAGCAAAGTTATGACAGCACCAAATGGCGACTCTTTTGCTTGCATCTTCAGAAACAGCTCTATTTCTATCTTTGATGTCTCTTTTTTTTCTTTTCAAGGTTCTTTTGAAGACCCTGACCTGGAGTTACACTCGGACTTCGGTTCTTTGCAGGAATGGGACTCAAGACCGGCTGCTTTTTGATATCCCAAGGATGCAGCCTGGAAGACTAGCGTGCCTTCAGGGTGCTGGATTTTCGTGGCTCTAGAGACGGGCCGATTCTAGGCCGGTACCCCTAACTGAAGCGTCACGGGAGAACACAGGACACTGGGAGCAGCAGGTTAGCTGCTGTGGGTTGTGTGTCCAGAGAGCTGCATATTTCTGGGGTCGAATCTCCAGGCGCAGAGCTCAGAAAAAGCGACACAACAGACTATTAACATCATAAATCAGCGGGTTGATTGCTATGCCTCCCCTCTTGCTGTGAAATGGGGACACCTCTTTTTCCCTTATTAGGGAAAAAGAGAGCCTGTGGTATGCCGAATTACCGGGTGAACGAGTAGTCTTTGGGGTACTGCAAGTCTGCGTCTTTATTAATGCTTGCTGCACGTTTGAGGGCTCGGTGGAGGGTGCTGATGCTTTTTAGCTGGTGGGGGAGGGGGGTCATTGTCTTGTTGCTGCTTATGTGTGGGCGGGCGGAGCTGGGGGGGTTTGGGATTCTCACGTTTAACTGTCGTTCATTCTTTGGGACACTCCTCTGTTTTCGTGGTTGTTTGCAAAGAAAAATAATTTCAGGATGGATATTGTCTACATTTCTGTGACATTAACTTGATCTTATTGAACAAAGCCATGCTGTCTATCCATAATCAATTTCTGTCTATCTATTCAGTCTCTTGGAATTCCTTCCAATAACTGTCCCACTACTGATGTCAGGCTCACCAGTCTATAAATTCCTGGTTTATTTTCAGAGCCTTTCTTAAACAGCGAAACAACATTAGTTATCTTCCAATCCTCCAATACCTCATCTGCCACTAAGGATGATTTAAATATCTCTGCTAGGGCCCCTGCTATTTCTGCACTTGCACCTGCACTCCCACAGGGTCCGAGGGAACACCTTGTCGGGTCTTGGGTATTTGTCCACCCTGATTTGCCTCAGGACAACAAACACCTCCTCCTCTGGGAAGTTAGAGGATTTTGAAGCTTTTAAAAACCAACAGAAGGCAACTAAAAAAAATGAGAAAAAAAAATGAATTATAAGGGTAAGCTAGCCAATAATATAAAAGAAGATACCAAAAGTTTTTTCAGATATATAAGGAGTAAAAGACAGATAAGAGTAGATATTGGACTACTGAAAATGATGCTGGAGAGATAGTAATGGGGGGCAAAGAAATGGCAATGAACTTAATAAATATTTTGCTTTAGTCTTCACTGTGGAAGGCATTAGTGATATGTTCAGAATTTCAAGAGTGTCAGGGAGCAGAAGGGAATGTAGTTGCTATTACTAAGGAGAAGGTGCTTAGGAAGCTGAAAGGTCTGAAGGTAGATAAGTCACCTGAACCAGATGGACTGCACCCCATGGTATTGAAAGAGGTAGCTGAAGAGATTGTTAAGACATTAGTAATGATCCTTCAAGAATCACTACATTCAGGAATGGTTCTGAAGGACTGGAAAATTGCAAATATCACTCCACTCTTTAGGAGGGGCTGAAGGTAGAAGAAAGGAAATTATAGGCCAATTAGCTTGACATCAGTTTTATTGTGAAGATGTTAGAATGCAAATAATAAGGATGAGTGGGAATAAAGGGGGCCTTTTCTGACCAGCAACTAGTGGTGTCTGCAGGCGTCTGTGTTGGGACTGATTATTTTTGCGTTCTATGTCAATGATTTGGATGACAGAATTGCTAGCTTTGTAGCTAAGTTTGCTGGTAATGCAAAGATAGGTGGAGGGGCAGGTAGTGTTGAGGAAGCAGAGAGTCTGTAGAAGGACTTAGGTTGGAAGAATGGGCAAGGAAGTGGCAGGTGGAATACGTGGGAAAGTCATGCATTCACTTTGGTAGAAAGTATAAAGATGTAAACTACTTTCTAAATAGGGAGAAAATTCAAAAATCAGATTTGCAAAGGCACTTGGGAGTCCTTGTGCAAGATTCCCTAAAACTTAACTTACAGATTAAGTGGGTGGTGAGGAAGGCAAATGCAACGTTAAGATTAATTTCGAAAGGACTGGAATATAAAAGCAAGGATGTAATGCCGAGGCCTTATAAGACATCGATCAGACCACACATTGAGTATTGTGAGCAGTTTTCGGCCTCTTATCAACGTGCTGGCATTGGTGAGGATCGAGAGGAGGTTCACCAGAATGATTCTGGGAATGAAAAGTTAACGTATAACAAATGATGGCTCTGGCCCTGTACTCACTGAAGTTTAGAAAATCGAGGGCGCATCTCATTGAATCCTATCAATAATTGATAGGGTTAGTAGATGTAGAGGGATGTTTCCTATATCAGAGGAACCTAGGACCAGAGGGCACAGTCTCGGAATAGAGGAACATCCATTTAGAACAGAGGAGGAATTTCTTTGGCCAGAGGGTAGTGAATCCATGGAATTCATTGACACAGCTGTGGAGGCCAAGTCACTGAGAATGTTTAAAGTGGAGGTTGATAGTTTCTTGATTAGTAAGGGTATCAAAGGTTACAAGGAGAAGGCAGGAGGATGGGGTTGAGAGGGACAAAAATTGGCCCTGCTGGAATGGTGGAGCAGATTCGATGAGCCGAATGGCCTACTTTGTTCCTATGCCTTATGGTCTTATGGATTCTAATGAAGTCTAGATCCATTTTGTAGTTGATAGCAATCGGAGGGTCTCCTGCCATGTGCCTAGGGAGAGACGGCACTGATATTTTACAAAACTCTAGTTTCTCAGAAATAGTTTCCTGACAGTGGAAAATCCATTGTCCCTTCAAAAATGTTGGAAAAAAGTGTTGCAAGAATCCAGCCCCACAACTTTTTTTTTAGTAAATGGTATTTTAACACTTTGGAAGTAATTTACGAGCAATGACCTAATGCAGTTTTATGGATATGAGTTTATGCTGTAAATCCATTAGCAATTTCCAAGCCCCTGTTACAGAGCTCAGAGCTTTCCAAAGCCGTGATTTTGAAGTGTTGGAGAAATGGTTCCATTGGCAGGGATGCAGATGGAGAATGCCAGCGTGCTTTATCTCTGTTCTTCCATTTCACAAACACAAGAGGTTCTGCAGACGCTGGAAATCTTGAGCAGCATCCACAAAATGCTGGAGGGACTCAGCTGGCCAGGGAACATCTATGGGGAGGAATAAACAGTCGTCTTTTCGGACTGAGACCTGATGCTGCCTGACTTGATGAGTTGCTCCAGCGTTTTTGTGTCTTTTTCCTTCATTTCATGCTCTGTTTCTCAAGCCTGTCAGAAAAGGAAATTCCCGCTTGTGCTATCGTCAATGAACAATTGTTGTCCTTTGTGGGATAGAAAGGGAGGATACCATTAGAAGCAATAAGGATGTGAACTCTTTTTTTTTATCAGTGCAATACAACACTTCAGAGGATAGATGGTCACACAGAACTGAAGGGTGCTGGGTCAAAAGCGTTTGAAACCATCTGCTTTGGTGTCCCTCATCCCCACCCCAACCCTCTCCTGTAGGCAAGGTGCAGAAGTCCTCAGTGATCAGGTGGCATGGTAGGGTGGTGGTGTGCAAAATGCTTTAAGCACTAGCCGCTGTTTGTACATTCTCCCTGTGACTGCGTGGGTTCCCCCAGCTGCTCCGATTTCCTCCCACTGTTCAAAGAAGTGCCAGTTTATAGGTCAATTGGTCATTGTAGATTGTCCAATGATTAAGCTAGGGTTGAGACGGGGGTCGTTGGGTGGTACGGCTTCAAGGACTGGAAGGCTTACTCCACGCTGTATCTCAATAAATAAACGTGGAATCTGCCTCCTGCATTTTAATTATGATAGACCTCATGGTAGGTGGGCAACCTGAATTAGTTGGTGCACCAATCAACAGAAAGCCAAGCACACCTTTACCTGCCCCACATTCTCTGTTTCCCCCAGGGATCATTCCCTCTGTGATTGCCTTGTCCATTCGTGCCTCCCCACTAATCTCCCTCCCGGCACTTATATCTGCAATCAACAGACATGCCACACTTGCCTATTTACATCCTCCTTTACCTCCATTTTGGGCCCCAAAAAGTCCTTTCAGGCAAGGCAATGCTTCACTGGTGAATCTGTTGGGGTTGTCTACTGTATTTGGTGATCCCTATGCAACCTTCTCTGCATTGGCCAGACCAGACATAAATTGGGGAACCACTTTGTTGAGCACCTCTGTTCCATCCGCCAAAAGCGGACGTTGCTGGGTAGCCAACTATTTTAATTCTTATCCCCATTCCCTTTCTGACATGTCACTCCATGTTCTCCTCTTTTGTCATGATGAAACCCCTATCAGAGTGGAGGAGCAGCACCTCATATTCTGTCTAGGTAGCCTCCAACCCAATGGCATGAACATTGATTTCTCCTTCTGGTGATTTTTTCCCCTCCCCTCCTCACTTCTTTCATACCCTACTCTGGCCTCTTACCTTTTCTCCTTAACTGCTTATCACCTCCTCCTGGTGCTCCTCATCCTTCCCTTTCTCCAATGGTCCACTCTCTCTCCTATCAGTTTCCTTCTTCTCAAGCCCTTTACCTTTCCCACCCACCTGGCTTGACCTATCACCTTCTAGCCATCCTCCTTCCCCTCCCCCCACCTTTTTATTCTGTCGTCTTCCTTCTTCCTTTCTAGTCCTGAAGTAAGGGTCTTGGCTTGAAACTTCGACTGTTTATTCAATTCCACAGATGCTGCCTGACTGGGTGAATTCCTCCGGCATTTTGTGTGTGTTGCTCTGGATTCCCAGCATCTGCGGAATTTCTTGTGATTGCATCTAATTGTGTCTGATTGATTAATCAACAAATATTTTAAACTATTCCAGTTCCCCAACCATATCGCTGCCACCACCCTGTGACCAGACATTGTCCTAGTGTCTGAGTCTGCTAAGCAAGTGGTGCTGCTGGAGCTGACAGTCCAATGGGAAGATAGCTTGGAGGAGGCCTTTGAAAGGAAGCTCTCCAAGTACGCAGGACTGGTCAGCAACTGTCAGCAGGCTGGATGGAGAGCGAGGTGTCTCCCAGTGGAGGTTGGTTGTAGGGGATTCGTAGCCCGTTCTTTAGTTAGAGCCTTCAGCATTTTGGGCATCGAGGGAGAGAGGAAGAGGAGAGCCATCCGCAATACCACTGATGCGGCAGAGAGGGCCTCAAGATGGCTGTGGCTCAAAAGAGGGGAGCCAAGGAGTCATAAGTAGCTAGCCATCTGGACAGAAGCTGGGGTATGATCAGCCCCGGCTGGGTCACCTGGAGGAGGTTGTATGATGTTGAAAGACCCAAAACACCCGATGATTCCAGGAACATCACTGAAGATGTGTCCAGAAGCACCAGTAGGTGTAGGTACACAGTTCAATTCCACAGATGCTGCCTGACCAGCTGAATTCCTCCAGCATTTTGTGTGTGTTGCTCTGGATTCCCAGCGTCTGCGGAATTTCTTGTGATTGCATCTAATTGTGTCTGATTGACTAATCAACTAATATTTTAAACTATTCCAATTATGCTGAGTCATTCATGTTTCATGCAATTTGTTTTACAGCATAAATATCCTTAAAAATATATTAGATTTAAGAGTTTAATTCAGCATGTTCTGGCATAGGTTTAAGTTGGCTTTCAGCATTCAGTTTAAATGGTAACAGCAGTGATATTTATTTAAAATAATGCTTTGGATTTAAATATTGAAATATTTAATGTTGAAATATCCTTTCATTTTATTGCACAGATATGATCCTTATATATTTATACGTCTAAAACAGTCTTAAATTGACGGTATGTCATTTCTTTTAAATATGCATTCTCACGATGTGGATGTCGCTAGCAAAGCCAACTTCCTGTTGCCAAATCCAAAACAGGCTCACAGAGATCATAAACACAATGATTTAAACAAAGTAAGCACAATCTTGATGAAGGGCTTTGGCCAGAAATGTTGACCGTTCATTCCCTTCCAGAGATGCTGCCTGACCTGCTGAGTTCCTCCAGCATTTTGTGTGTGTTGACTTGGAGAGAGTCATTTTCTTTAGCCACTACAGTTCACTGGTGTATGGTTTTTCCTGACCTGACGAATCTGGTATTTTGACTCAGTGACACTGAAGGGACAGCCACGTATTTTCAAATTGGAATGGTGAGTGGTTTGGTGGGAAACCTGTTCACTTCACTTCAGACTGTATTTGAAACCTTTGATATAGTCAAATAAGACATGAAATGTAGTCAAGGTGCCCACTTAAATGATTAGATATCTGTTTGGAACGTAACACATTGAACAGTACAGCACAGCACAGGCTCTGATGACCTTTCAACTTTCTCCATGGTCAACCTAACACTTCCCTCCCACAGAGCCCTCCATTTTGAAAACCAAGATATCACTTCTTTGTGGGGAATGATGAACTGAATTAATTCTGAGAAAGTGGTAAGGCAATGATCAGCAGAAGTGACATAAAATTTTAACTGTGATGTACAAAGAAAAGAATGTGATACTTTAACTTGAGCTGAATCTACAAGTGACATCAATTCCCCATGATAGAGCACTATGATTAAACAGTATATTCTATAATTCCATTGTACAACACAGAGTAAAATACCAATGTGGAGCGAAGGAAGTGAGGTCACCCTTATCACCTTAAGTCACGATCCATGATAAAGTGATTCCAAGAGAGTATGCTGTTTCTAGATAGCCTTTCTTAGCAATTCAAAGGTATGCAGAGGTGATATTGAATCCCCTCCCATTTGCACCATGTTCTTTCACCCAATCCCACTGGAGAAACTCTTTAGCCCATTGCCATCCTTTTTACACCCATGCACACATTTTCAAAAACCCAAGCTAGGCACCATGTGACTATTATTTCTTGAATCATTTCACCTTTTCATCCATACCCTTCCATCCTTTTGGTGGCCCACATTGCCTCTTTGCTCTGTGTGTCACTAGACAACCAAACAAAAATAAAATAATCAAAAGTGGGGGAGCAACACCTGATATTCTGTCTGGATAGCCTCCAACCAGATGGCATGAATATTGATTTCTCCTTCCAGAAAAAAAATTCCCCACTCCCCTTTTCTTCTATTCCCCACTCTGACCCTTCACCTCTTCTCACCTGCCTATTACTTCACCCTGGGTCCCCTCCTCCTTCCTTTTCTCCTTTTGTCCGCTGTCTTCTCCTATCAGATTCCCTCTTAACCATATAACCATATAAAGATTCCTTCTTCTCCAGCCCTTGACCTTTCCCGCCCACCCGGCTTCACCTATCTCCTTCAGACTAGCCTCTTTCCTCTCCCCCACCTTTTTACTCTGGCATCTTCCGCCTTCCTTCTCAGTCCAGAAGGAGGGTCTCAGCCGGAAACGTCAACTATCAATTCATTTCCATAGATGCTGCCTGACCTGCTGAGTTCCTCCAGCATCTTTTGTGTGTTTCAAAAGTTATTTTGTTCTAACCTGCATTATGGCCATGGAAGGGTACCCTTTTATGTTATAGTAACCATAGAGTGTTCATATAGTTAATAATCTGTTGCTATCGATCAGCCATGCCATTCCACATTCATGCACCAATAACTAATATAGTAGAAATAATATTTAGAGATTTTTTTTTCTGTTTAGAGATACAGCACGGTAACAGGCCCTACTGGGCCCAATGAGACTGCACTGCCCAATTACACCCATGTGACCAATTAATCTACTAAACTGTAAGTCTTTGGAATGTGGGAGGAAAGCGAAGCACCAGGAAGAAACCCACATGGTCACAGGGAGAACGTACAAAATCCTCACGGGCAGCGGCAGGAAATGAACCTGGGTGTAAAATTCATTCACTTTTTTTGTAACGTTATCTTTGAATCTTATGTTGTCACCCTTTTGGTTAATCCATTTCAGGCCACAGCTTGTTGAGCTCAAGAAGTCAACACAGAGGCAACACGTCTTTATATTTACCAATTATCTGAAAACTGGAATAATTGTGTAAGGGGTGTCTTCTTTTATGTTACTGCGTATGTTAATCAAAATGGCTTCTTTGTTATGTTAAATGCTGAGAAGGTTCTCTCGCTGCAGCTTGTTTGGGTCATTGAGCAAATGAACCAATGGGTGTCCATGTTATTCTTTTTTGGGGTGATGTTCTGTCTCATATGGTTGGGAAACGGTGTTTTTGACGGGTGTTTGGAGGAGAGACCGGGAGTAAGACGGACGTGCTGGGAGCGCTCTGGTCGATCACTTTGGCTGGTCCCGAGCTGCGAGTCGAGGGGGTCGAAGTGGATCGCAGGGTGAAGAAAGAAGACGGTCCCGGGTATTTGAGCTCCGACTGTGCGCACAAAGAAACTGAACTTAGACAAGTCGGGCGCCTTTTTTTCCTTTTCCTTTAATATTGTATCTCTATTAATCGCATAGTCCTAGTAAGATTTATAAAGTGTAATCTGTAAGATATACACTGTGTGCTGGCTGATGATTGATGTTTGAGGCCGAATCAGGTGGCATTGCACAGCAACTGATGCAACCGGGAGACACGGTTGGGCGGCGGACAGGGCTCCCCCTAGATAAATACGAGCTGAGCATTACAACTGACTTTTCTGCCAGTTCCCTTGCACGTCATCTAATATATCAATTTCATAATCTGTTACTGAACTTTTTTTTTCTAAAGACTTGAAATTATTCTCCGTCCATGTATCTTGGCACTGAATTCTCCACAACACATACTGCCACCGTCTGTAAGAAGTTCGTACGTTCTCCCTGTGACCGCTTGGGTTTCCTCCGGGTGCTCTGGTTTCCTCCCACAGTCCAAAGGCATACCAGTTAGTGGGTTAATTGGTCATTGTAAATTGTCCTGTGTCCTATGCTAGGGTTAAACCGGGGGGCTGCTGGGTGACGTGGCTCAAAGGGGCAGAAGGGCTTATTCCGTGCTGTATCTCAGTAAGCATTGTGTGAAAGAATAACTCCAGCGTTCACTTTTATCATCCTGAATCTAATTTCCCAGTCTGTTTAAGAGTGGTTGAGCCTTACAGAATCATTTTACATATTGTGATGAATAGCAAGTTTAATGCATACCTGCAATTATGTGGAGGTAGCTTCATGTTTATAATTGGCCAAAAGAGAAAATCAAATGATCAGTGAAAGGATGCCATGATAGGTCAAATTATATTCAATCAGCTTGAATTAATCTCTTTAATCTTCATAATGTTTGGTAGAAAGTACATACTTCAGTTTTATTTTACATTGATAAGCTGGTTTATTATTAATTTATTATGGTAATGTGTACCGGGGTGCAGTGGTAAGCAAACAACAGGAATTCTGCAGATGCTGGAAATTCAAGCAACACACGTAAAAGTTGCTGGTGAACGCAGCAGGCCAGGCAGCATCTCTAGGAAGAGGTACAGTTGACGTTTCAGGCCGAGGCCCTTCGTCAGGACTAACTGAAGGAAGAGTGAGTAAGGGATTTGAAAGTTGGAGGGGGAGGGGGAGATCCAAAATGATAGGAGAAGACAGGAGGGGGAGGGATGGAGCCAAGAGCTGGACAGGTGATAGGCAAAAGGGGATATGAGAGGATCATGGGACAGGAGGTCCGGGAAGAAAGACAAGGAGGGGGGGGACCCAGAGGATGGGCAAGGGGTATATTCAGAGGGACAGAGGGAGAAAAAAGAGAGTGAGAGAAAGAATGTGTGTATAAAAATAAGTAACAGATGGGATATGAGGGGGAGGTGGGGCATTAGCGGAAGTTAGAGAAGTCGATGTTCATGCCATCAGGTTGGAGGCTACCCAGACGGAATATAAGGTGTTGTTCCTCCAACCTGAGTGTGGTTTCATCTTTACAGTAGAGGAGGCCGTGGATAGACATGTCAGAGTGGGAATGGGATGTGGAATTAACATGTGTGGGTAGTGGGAGGTCCTGCTTTCTCTGGCGGACAGAGCGTAGGTGTTCAGCAAAGCGGTCTCCCAGTCTGCGTCGGGTCTCGCCAATATATAAAAGGCCACATCGGGAGCACCGGACGCAGTATATCACCCCAGCCGACTCACAGGTGAAGTGTTGCCTCACCTGGAAGGACTGTTTGGGGCCCTGAATGGTGGTAAGGGAGGAATTGTAAGGGCATGTGTAGCACTTGTTCCGCTTACACGGATAAGTGCCAGGAGGGAGATCAGTGGGGTAGGATGGGGGGGACGAATGGACAAGGGAGTCGCTTAGGGAGCGATCCCTGCGAAATGCAGAGGGGGGGGGAGGGAAAGATGTGCTTAGTGGTGGGATCCTGTTGGAGGTGGCGGAAGTTACGGAGAATAATATGTTAGACCCGGAGGCTGGTGGGGTGGTAGGTGAGGACCAAGGGAACCCTATTCCTGGTGGGGTGGCGGGAGGATGGAGTGAGAGCAGATGTACATGAAATGGGGGAGATGCGTTTAAGAGCAGAGTTGATAGTGGAGGAAGGGAAGCCCCTTTCGTTAAAAAAGGAAGACATCTCCCTCGTCCTAGAATGAAAAGCCTCATCCTGACAGCAGGTGCAGCGGAGACGGAGGAATTGCGAGAAGGGGATGGCGTTTTTGCAAGAGACAGGGTGAGAAGAGGAATAGTCCAGATAGCTGCGAGAGTTAGTAGGCTTATAGTAGACATCAGTGGATAAGCTGTCTCCAGAGACAGAGTCAGAAAGATCTAGAAAGGGGAGGGAGGTGTCGGAAATGGACCAGGTAAACTTGAGTGCAGGGTGAAAGTTGGAGGCAAAGTTAATAAAGTCAACGAGCTCAACATGCGTGCAGGAAGCAGCGCCAATGCAGTCGTCGATGTAGCGAAGGAAAAGTGGGGGACAGATACCAGAATAGGCACGGAACATAGATTGTTCCACAAAGCCAACAAGAAGGCAGGCATAGCTAGGACCCATACGGGTGCCCATAGCTACACCTTTAGTTTGGAGGAAGTGGGAGGAGCCAAAGGAGAAATTATTAAGAGTAAGGACTAATTCCGCTAGACAGAGCAGAGTGGTGGTAGAGGGGAACTGATTAGGTCTGGAATCCAAAAAGAAGCGTAGAGCTTTGAGACCTTCCTGATGGGGGATGGAAGTATATAGGGACTGGACATCCATGGTGAAAATAAAGCGGTGGGGGCCAGGGAACTTAAAATCATCGAAAAGTTTAAGAGCGTGAGAAGTGTCACGAACATAGGTAGGAAGGGATTGATCAAGGGGGGATAAAACCGTGTCGAGGTATGCAGAAACGAGTTCGGTGGGGCAGGAGCAAGCTGAGACAATAGGTCGGCCAGGACAGGCAGGTTTGTGGATCTTGGGTAGGAGGTAGAAACGGGAAGTGCAAGGTGTGGGAACTATAAGGTTGGTAGCAGTGGATGGGAGATCCCCTGAGCGGATAAAGTCGGTGATGGTGTGGGAGACAATGGCCTGGTGCTCCTTAGTGGGGTCACGATCGAGGGGTAAATAAGAGGAGGTATCCGCGAGTTGTCGCTGTGCCTCGGCAAGGTAGAGGTCAGTACGCCAGACTACAACAGCACCCCCCTTATCGGCGGGTTTAATAATAAGGTTAGGATTAGTGCGGAGGGAGTGGAGAGCAGAGCGTTCCGAAGGAGTGAGGTTGGAATGGGGACAAGGTGCGGTGAAGTCGAGACGGTTGATGTCCCGTCGGCAGTTAGCGATAAAGAGATCCAGAGCAGACAGAAGACCAGAGCGGGGTGTCCATGAAGAAGAGGAGGGCTGAAGACGGGAGAAGGGGTCATCGGTGGGCGTGGAAGAGTCCTTGCCGAAGAAGTAGGCTCAGAGACGGAGACGGCGGAAGAAAAGTTCCGCATCATGGCGAACACGGAACTCGCTGAGGTGTGGGCGAAGGGGGACAAAGGTGAGGCCCTTACTGAGAACAGAGCGCTCTGCCTCCGACAGTTGAAGGTCGGAGGGGATGGTAAAGACCCGGCACGGATGAGAGCTGGGATCAGAGGGGGGATGGGGGAGGCTGGGGGTGTCAATGGAGAGGGGAGGGTTGGGGTGAGAGGAAGATGGAGCCTCTGAGGGCCCAGGAGCTGACGGTGGGATCTGAGGGAGATGGAGTTGCAGAGTATTGGTGGGGGAAGGGGAGACGGGAGTCACAATAGCAGCACATAAAGACCCGGCCTGGAGTTCAAGGCTGGAGTCGCAGTTGGTGGTTGCGCAATCACTTTGAATGTGTCCATGGTCGTTGCTGGAGTCCGGGTTTTGAATATGCCCTGAGGTGTTGGAGCCGGCGAGATCAATGGCAGAGGCCGCAATCTGAATTTCAGGCCTTCTAGTTTCATTGTTTCATAGTTTCATAGTTGCAGTGGTAAGCGTTGTTTTGCATGCCGTTCATGAAGATAGTTTCGTTACAACTATTCAAAAATCTGAGATGCAAAGGAACTTGGAAGTCCTTGGGCAGGATTCCCTGGAGTTTAACTTGCAAGATGAATTGGTGGCGAGGAAGACAAATGTAATGTTGGCAATCATTTTGAGAGGACTAGAATATGAAATCAAGGATGTAATGCTGAGGCTTTATAAGACACTGGTGATGACTCAATTGGAGTATTGTGAGCAGTTTTGGGCCCCTTATCTAAGAAAGGATGTGCTGACATTGGAGAGGGTTCAAAGGAGGTTTGTGAAAATGATTCAAGGATTGAAACTCTTGTCATATGAGGAGAGTTTGAATGGCTCTGGGCCTGTACCAGCTGGAATTTGGAAGAGTGAGGGGGGATCTCATTGAACTTATTGAATGTTGGAGGACCCTGCTGGAATGGATGTGAGCAGGATGTTTTCTATAGTGGGAGAGTCTAGGTCTAGAGAACACATCCTCAGAATAGAGAAACATCCACTTAGACTGGAGATGGGAAAGAATTTCTTTAGCCAAAGGGTGTAGAATCTGTGGAATTCATTGCCACAGGTGGCTCTGGAGACCAGATTGGTTACTGATTACATTTAAGAGGGATGTTGACAGATTCTTGATGTCAGGGTGTGAAAGGTTATGGGGAGAAGGCAGGAGAATAGGGTTGAGAGGGAAATAGATCAGCCATGATGAAGTGGCAGAGCAGACTCAATGAGTCAAATGGTCTAATTCTGCTCCAATGCCTTATGGTCTTAATGATGGATGCTGTCTTTTTGAGGCATCGCCTTTCGAAGATGTTCTTGATGCTGGGGAGGCTAGTGCCCATGATGGAGCTGGCTGAGTTTGCAACCCTCTGTAGCTTTTCCCCTTCGTTTAAGTTTCTGAACCACTGCATTTCAGGACTGTTACTCGTTATTAGCGTGAAACAATGGGCAAAATGGCCTCCTATGCCTTTAATTATCTACAGTTCATTGGTGATCCCAGATGAAATACAAAGAGAAGATTGAATTCCTCAACTGCATTGATTATTTTGAAGAACCATTTGCAAATCAGCCACGCTTTTCATGTTAAACTTTGTATTGAGTTTATGGTTGAAATTCTTAACTCTCACCATGGGCACCTGGCCAACTCTGGGGAAGATTTACAGCCTCAAAGCTTGATATCGTTCCTCAATCGTTTTGAACTTAATTCAATATTTTCTCGATAGATATCTTTTATTGAACCAACAGGTTTCTATCATCCACCCCTCATGAAAGCCCTTCTAATTCATCTAATGTGGATTTTTATTGGAAAACGTGATTGCCCCTATTGAGCTTCCTGCGGGACTCTCAGTTTACACTTCAGTAACTCCAAGAAGTAGAAAGGATACTCGGATGTCTGACAGATTATTTCAATCCTGCCTCTCCCAAGGTACTTTGGAGCTTTGAAAATGCACATTATTTTTTATGTAGTGGTGAATTTGGAATAATATTTCCAGATGGTTTGCTGTTATTTTCTTATTCCTGCTGTTACACCATATTGTCAAGAATTTCATGATAAACGAAAAGAAGTAGTGCTAAAGGAAACCGTATTTTGAAGAAAGCTTTTGAACAATGGGGAAAATATAAATTTATTCTATAATTTATGGTTCAAGTGGAAATTATTTTTGGGATTCATGACAACGCATTAGGTGATTGTAGAAAAAGACACCTAAAATACACATAAAATAGCCTTTCTGCCAAAATGGCTGCAAATCAAACTCAATCAGAAAATGCCTTTCAAGCTAATGTAAGTTCTTCTTTGACTACAAAATAAAATTATTTTGAAGGTTGGAGGTTGATGGGTATTTCAATAGGGAAATTCTGGAACAGGTTACTCAAAACTAATGCAACAGCAAAAGAGTCCAGATTATGACTACATGGAAAGTTCAATTCAAACCAAAATCACAAAGTCAAGAGAGCAGTTGCTTCATTCTGAATCTTGACCAGGTTCATTGTACCGTCTTAGTTAAATTTGTGGAGATTGTGAGGCTGTGGGTTCAAGCAGAACTCTAAGTGTTTTCCAAAGGGAAAAGGTGAAATGTTTTACTTCAAATTGTTCTCAGATGTGGAAACTGTTGCCAGGTCTAAACTTGTTGTTCATCCCTAGATACCCTGAAAAGCTAGAAACTGATCTTCTCCACGGACTGGGATCCACTTACTCTTGGCTCTCTCAGTGGTAAGCAGGAATTCCAACCATGAGTGAGCTAACCCAGAGGCAATGAAGGAAACCTCTCCAATCCAGGCCAACTAAGAAAGACCAAGACTTCCAGTCAAGATGGCAACGCTCCTTCGGTCAATGTCTTCTGGATAGGTCATGAAACCAAATATTTCACTTCTTTTATGTCTCTTACATCTATTTTTCATCTTGGGTATAATTCTAGAACAGTTGGAGCTGTTTGGAGATCGTCTAGGCATTCTTGTACTCCGTAGCCTCCGAGAGGATTCCAGGAGACAGAGGTAACGTGCGTGAACCTCATTTTGGGCAGGCTGCGGGACAAAGTTGGACTCCATTTTGCTGATTAAAGCTCCCATTGTGCACTGATTAAAGAGACGGGGGAGACTGAAGCATCGAGGTGAATGCAGAAGGTGCGTGCTGACTGCCTGCCTTTAGGTCGCTTTGCTAACAGAGAGGGAGCGGCCTGCCGCTGTGCTCAGAGAATGTTACCCGGGTTTTCTACATTTTGGATATGGACTTGGACTATAGTCTTATAGTTTTTTTATATTCTGTGTTTTCTTGCCTGATCTTTCTAATTTTTTTTTGTGCAGGGAAAGGGAATTTGGGGTCAATGTTCCATTTTGTTTGGGTTTTTTTTGCGTGGGGAGGGAAGATTTCGGGATTGATGTTCGTGCTACCTTTCTTTTCTTTCTTGGTTTCCTGGTTACCCGGGGAAGAAGAATTTCAGAGTTGTATACTTTCATAATAAAAGAACCTTTGAACCTTTGAAAAATAGATATAAATCAGGATCAAACATGACCATAGAGCAGGGGTCCCCAACCTTCTGCGAACTGCGGACCAGTTTAACATTGACGATATTCTTGCGGACCGGCTGACGGGGGGGGGGCGCGGGTGTTCAAGTTCAACAGTGTGTGACAGGGAATGAGGAAAGGTGCAGCTGACTCATATCGTTTCCGCGTGGCCCAGTAGCAAATGCTCGCAGTCCCGTACTTGGGGACAACTGCCATAATGTATATGGACATCTAGTGCAGAAAAAGACCCTTTAGTACACTGTGCCCACAACAGCAAGCAAGCATCAGTCTGGAGCAAAGCTATTTATCTGCACTTGGAATGCCAGAAGAACTCAGCAGGTCAGGCAGCATCTATGGCAGGGGTTCACAACCATTTTTATGCCATGGACTCCTACCATTAACCTAAGGGTCTGTGGACCCCAAGTTGGGAACCCCAGGTCTATGGAGAGGAATAAACAGTTAACATTTCAGGCTGAGACTCTTTATCAGTATAATAAACCAATATTAGATTGTTTTATTATCAGTCTCATGAATGGACTTCTTGGACAGTAAGATGGAATCTTGGCCTTACAATCTACCTGATTATGATCTTGCACTTATTTTTTACCTGAAACTGCACTTTATAGCTGTTACACTTTATTGTTATTTGTTATTGCTCTCTCTTGTTTTCCTCAATGCACCATGAAATGATTTGATCTGTGTGCACAATATACAAGACAAGCTTTTCACTGTATCTTGGTACATGTGACAATAAAAAAACAATTCCAATACCAATAGCAATACTAGTTACAAAGAATGTGCTGTAGAAGATTTGAGATGTTATGTTACAGCTACTTAAGCACAGGCAAAAACGCACATGGCAAACAATGTGCAGTTCTGGTCACCATATTATAGGAAGGATGTGAATAAGCTGGAGAGGGTGCAGAGAATATTCACAATAACTTTGCCTAGATTTGTGTACTTGAGTGGTAAAAGAAATTGGGTAGGCTGCCGTTGCACTTCTTAGAGTGAAGGATGCTGAGAGGTAACATGATTGTGGTAGGGATAATTATGAAGGCACAGAGAGACAATAGACAATAGACAATAGGTGCAGGAGTAGGCCATTTGGCCCTTCGAGCCAGCACCACCATTCACTGTGATCATGGCTGATCATCCACAATCAGTACCCCGTTCCTGCCTTCTCCCCATATCCCTTGACTCCGCTATCTTTAAGAGCTCTATCTAACTCTTTCTTGAAAGCATCCAGAGAATTGGCCTCCACTGCCTTCTGAGGCAGAGCATTCCACAGATCCACAACTCTCTGGGTGAAAAAGTTTTTCCTCAACTCCATTCTAAATGGCCTACCCGTTATTCTCCAATTGTGGTCTCTGGTTCTGTACTCCCCCAACATCAGGAACGTGTTTCCTGCCTCTAGCGTGTCCAATCCCTTAATAATCTTCCGGCATCTGCAGAATTCCTGTTGTTTCCATTAATAATCTTATATGTTTCAATCAGATCCCCTCTCATCCTTCTAAATTCCAGTGTATACAAACCCAGTCGCTCCAATTTTTCAACATATGACAGTCCCGCCACCCCAGGAATTAACCTCGTGAACTACGCTGCACTCCCTCAATAACAAGAATGTCCTTCCTCAAATTTGGAGACCAAAACTGTACACAATACTCCAGGGTGTATACCTAGTGCTTGTTTTCCATGGTAGGAGTGTCTAAAACAAGAAGGTATTGGTTTCAAATGAGAAGGAGGAGGTTTAGAGAGAATTGTAGGGGTAAGATTCACATTTTTTCACACAAAGAGTAGCTGATATCTGAATGAGAATCCAGAGGATGTGATAAAAGCAGGAACAGCATCAATATTTAAGAGGCATCTGGACAGGAATGAGCAAGGTATAGAGGGACATGGAATTAATGCAGACAAGTAGGATTAGTGTAGATAGGTATGATAGTTAACAGCGAGGTGAGAGGCCCAGTTGTATGTTGAACAACTCTATGAATCCATCTTCACTTAGGCACCGGGGTAGAGATTTTAGAATTAGAGGACACAGACTTAAGGTAAGAAATTTGAAGGAGATCATGAGGGGAAATTTTTCACACACAAGATGGCGAATGCGTGGAATGAGCTGCCAGAAGAGGTGCTGGAGGCAGATAGTATTACATTTATTGGCATTTGGACAAGTACTTGAATAGGAAAGTCTAAGAGGGGTATGAGCCCAATGCTGGCAAAAGGTATTAGCATAGACAGACATTACGGTTGGCAAAGAGAAGGACCCAGTTCTGTGCTGTTCGTTTCTGTGATTCAATGATAACTGCATAAGCTGTTTTGTAGTTGTTTGAAGGTTTCATTAGACTGGGATGCTGATATGCAGTTATTTTGCTCAGATACAATTAATTAAACACTGAGGGCACCCTGATGAATACTCAAAAAAGGTAAACTGTTGAGATAGCTAAAGAAGGATTCACATAAAGCAGCCGTTCCATTGCCAAGGGACAATGTGCCTGCAGAATCTTGCATTTATTGCGTCCCCAGTGTGAGCAACACTCTTGTGGGAAAGTTGCCTCAGAAAACAGCAGTGCATGGCATGGATCAGTAGCAGGTAGAATTAATCCAGGCAAGTTTGAGGTAATGTAATGTTGGAGAACAAATTTGGGTAGAAGCACAGAGTGAATGGAAGGGACCATCGAAAGGTTGATGTACAGATAGTTAAATCTTTGAGAAGAATACAAAAGTCTGCACAGCGACAAAGTAATCCCAAAACCATGCCACCTATGGAAAACCCCTTAGAGCCCACCGGTCTGCTCACCAGAGCCAATGGCAAACTTCTAAAAAGCCAAAACAAAGTGAGACAATATCCTGGAGGGGGGGGGGGCGGGAAAGCAGGAAGAATGCTTTTCCCACAGAGCAATAAAACAAAGGATTAATTATGGGTAGTACATAGAATTTACAGCACTGATAAAGGCCATTTGGCCCATGATAACTGAGCTGGCTTTGTAGGAACTATGTGAAAAGGTGGACCTGAAGTAGCAGAACCTCCATTTTATTGGATGGCAGTTCATGCTACAAGAGGGCCAAAGTCTACCTGTGCTTCTTTTTCTTGCAGGTCGGCACTTCTGCTCATGAGTCTGCTCATTCCAGCCGATTAGGGTTTCTTGGAGGTTGCATTTCACTCCCTTCCATTTGTTTCAGTCTTGTTGAGCCTTGACTGAAGCACAGTGACGGCAATGCTTCCTGCTTACTGTAGCCCACATTTCAGGATTGAAGACTACGATTTTGATTGATGCCATAAAGCAGGGGTCCCCAACCTTTCTTGCACCGTGGACCGGTTTTAATATTGACAATATTCTTGCGGACCGGCCCACCGGCGGGGTGTTCAAGTAGGGTTAAACTCACCTCAACATGTCTTTTACAGTTAGGGTCACCAACTTCCTCACTCCCAAACAAGGGACAAAAGTAGCAGTCAAATCCCGGGACACTTTACCCCAGGAAAGACCATAAGACCATAAGACAAAGGAGCAGAAGTAGGCCATTCGGCCCATCGAGTCTGCTCTGCCATTTTATCATGAGCTGATCCATTTTATCCTATTTAGTCCCACTGCCCCGCCTTCTCACCATAACCTTTGATGCCCTGGCTACTCAGATACCTATCAATCTCTGCCTTAAATACACCCAATGACTTGGCCTCCACTGCTGCCCGTGGCAACAAATTCCATAGATTCACCACCCTCTGACTAAAAAAATTTTTTCGCGATTCTGTTCTGAAAGGGCCCCTTCAATCCTGAAGTCATGCCCTCTCGTACTAGACTCCCCCATCATGGGAAACAACTTTGCCACATCCACTCTGTCCATGCCTTTTAACATTCGAAATGTTTCTATGAGGTCTCCCCTCATTCTTCTAAACTCCAAGGAATACAGTCCAAGAGCGGACAAACGTTCCTCATATGTTAACCCTCTCATTCCCGGAATCATTCTAGTGAATCTTCTCTGTACCCTCTCCAACGTCAGCACATCCTTTCTTAAATAAGACCAAAACTGCCCACAGTACTCCAAGTGAGGTCTCACCAGCGCCTTATAGAGCCTCAACATCACATCCCTGCTCCTATACTCTATTCCTCTAGAAATGAATGCCAAGACTACCATGACCATGAAGCCTTGCGCGGGCACCTGTGTGCGCATGCGTGACGTGCGCATGTGATGTGCACATGCACGTATGTGCTGATTTTTTCTCCCCACAGATCGGTTTTGCCTTCATCTTCCCGACTATACTGTACATACATTATTTCTACTTTATATAGGCTGTGCATTTATCATATCATTCCTGCTTTCACTATATGTTAGTGTTATTTATTTTTGGTTTTATGTGTTATTTGGTATGATTTGTTAGGTTATTTTTTGGGTCTGGGAACGCTCAAAAATTTTTCCCATATAAATTAATGGCAATTGCTTCTTCTGTCGGCACAAGAGGTTTCATAGGAACGCTTTACCTCAGCGGGGGAAATACGGGACAGGGGCGGTCCCCTATGGGACAAACCAGTTTAGCCCAATATACGGGATGTCCCGGCAAATACGGGACAGTTGGCAACCCTATGTTCAAGTTCAACAGTGCGTGACAGGGAATGAGGAAAGGTGCAGCTGACTCATATCGTTTCCTCACGGCCCGGTAGCACATGCTTTGCGGCCCGGTACCGGTCCGCGGCCTGGTGGTTGGGGATCACTGCCATAAAGGAGTGGTATCAATTAAGCATTAAATTACTGTTTCTGAGCTGCGGTGACAGTGTTAGATTTTAGTTTGAGAGTTTTAGTTGGCGGCCCTGTTAGCCTAGTGCGTATTATTTTCCTTTTGTTCTGAACAGTTCTTAAAGCTCAGTGAACTGTTTATTCCACTTCTGCAGCTCTCCCTCTGAACTTGGCTCCTCACTGAACACCACGTCAGCCAGACTCAGCCATCAAAATGGACACAGAGCAGAGAGAACAGCTGACCTTGGCCCTGAAATTTGTTGGTCAAGTTAGGAGAGAAGTTAAGGTCAGTAGAGACTGGGTTGGCAAAAGTAGCTCATGCAGTGCGACAGCTACTCTCTGAGACACTCCCAACCGCGCCAGTTTCTGCTCTAACCTTCTGGAGTATGCATAGCTGGTGTGGCCCCTTTAAGGGTTCAGGACCATCCCACTAATTGGCAACCATGTTTTGGGTGCCAATAATTGAGTATTTAAAGACCACCTAAACTGAGGTCCAGTGCTATATTAAAAGACTGCTGGGAACATAATATGTCAAATTATAATAGTTTTGGATGGATCGAAGATGCAGCAGCACAAAAATATGGTCTACACTTAATGGAATATAGCCCTACAGTTCCAATATCTGATGTTCCTCCATGGCTCTTTACAATGCATACAGTGGATATAAACCTGCAACAACTTTTAAAAAAGAAGTCGAACTATGGAATCAAACTGATAATTCAAGAATATATAGGCTCGCATTTTAGAAATGAACTTGTAATATTTACGGATGGATAAGAAGACCCTAGATCTGGCCACACAGGTATTGCAGTCTACATTCCTCAGTGCAAAACTAGTATCAGGAAAAGAACATCAAACCATTTATCAGTGTATGCAACAGAATTAATGGCAATATTGAATGCATTATCTTGGAAAGAAGAAAATAATATCAAAAAGGTTGTAATCTGTTCAGACAGTTTATCTGCATTAATCTTGATCAAATCAAGAAAACCAGAAAGTAGACAGGATATTTTATTGGAGATTCTATGCAAGTTATATACACTGACCAAAAATGGGGTAGAAGTAAGCTTTCTTTGGGTTCCTGCTCTTTGTGGAGTGGAGGGTAATGGAAAGGTGGACAGTATAGCTAAACAATGGCTCAAATCATCTATAATAGAGGTCCAGATCCCTCTTAGCAAAGCAGAAGTCAAGAGATTTATTAAAACACGTATTGAGGAGACATGGCAGAAGCATTGGGATGAGAGTGAAACAGGGAGACAACTGTACAAAATACAGAGGCAAGTCAGATACAAAAGAATATCAAGGGAATATAGAAAGACAGAAGTGATCATCAGTTGTTTGAGAATTGGGCACACTAGTCTTAAATACACATTACACAAAATAGGGAAACATCCAACTGGGTTGTGTGAGTACTGTAATCAACCAGAAACAGTTGAACATGTATTGATAAAATGTAAGAAGCATCAAAAAAGAAAGAGTGAAGATGATAGGAGCGCTTAAGATAAACAAAAAAACTGATGTGGGTATAGAAGACATTTTAAGTGGGAATTCAAGAGAAATACAGACCTGTATCATGAAGTATGTGAAAGACTCAGGTTTATTATATAGAATTTAGGGAACGCAATTCTTTTCCCTTCTCCTGTTTATCCAATGATCCACACTTCAGTCTAGCAGGTGGCGGTAATGCACCTAAAAGCTGGTTTGCCAACCGCCAAAAAACAACACAAGAAGAAAAAGGTCCAGTGCTCAATGTAACCCTACTAGTGATATCGTCTAGCATTTGTTTTGAGCTCAGTTCTCAATCCTTGCCTTGGATACTCCAGCACGTTGGTCCAACCCATCCTCGTCAAGGACTCTTGTCACAGGCAAGTCCAGCTCCATCCCTCCCCCTCCTGTCTTCTCCTATCATTTTGCATCTCCCCCTCCCCCTCCAGCATTCAAATCCCTTACTCACTCTTCCTTCAGTTAGTCCTGACGAAGGGTCTCGGCCTGAAACGTCGACTGCGCCTCTTCCTATAGATGCTGCCTGGCCTGCTGCCTTCACCAGCAACTTTGATGTGTGTTGCCCAAATTGAAATTCCTTGGTTAGGTGGAGAAGTTAATGTCAGTGGAGGCTGGGTTGGCAGAAATGGTTCACATAGTGTGACAACTACTTTCAGAGCGGCAAGCCCAGTTCGAGCAGAAAGGACAGGTGTCAACTCCTGCAGTGACAGTTCAGCAGCTCACTACAGACAGGCACAATCAGGTGGCAGCCATTACGGCTCTCACTGCTGCTATTCAGCTGCCTTCTGCCAGCCAGGACAGAGGGCAATGTGGTAGGGAAATTCTAGGCAGTTTCTAGAGTAGGTTGGCACAACATTATGGGCCAAAAGGTCTGTAATGTACTGGAGCTGTCTATGTTCTATGACAGTTCCACTCCCAGCATCAACATCTCCCACACTCTCCTCAAAAGCAGTCTCATCAACCTCAGCCAGTAATGCCCCGATTCGCTTGGCAGATTTCAGATCTGAACCGATCATTTTTCCACCTGGCAGATACTCCAGTGACCCCTAACTGCAGCAGAAACTTTATTACCCAGTGTGAGCTGATGTTCCAAGCCCAGCTAGGCTGGTTCAGGGATGATGCACGTAAACTGGCTTGCAAGGTGAATCTCTTAGACGGACCCCTGCAGAGCCTGTTCAACCCTCTAGCCCAGTCTTTCCAACAATTTGTAGTTGAGTTCAAGGGAGTGTTTATTCTTCCAGTATGGGGTCAGGAGGCTGCCCAGTGACTCCTGGACCTGGGCCAAGAGAGAGAGAGACTACACAGTAAAGTTTCACACTCATGCAGTTGAGATGAAATGGAATAAGAAATCTCTCACCAGTGCTTTCCAGCGTGGGCTGAGCACAGGTGACCGGCATGAGGTCGCAGTATGTGAGAAATAGAACAACCGGGATGACCTGATAAGCCTGGCCATTCAAACAGACAGCCAGGCAATGGAATGGCACAGAGGGAGAATGCCTGAAGCCTCCTACTCTTTAATCACCATCTGTCCACACCCTCTCTCTCATCCCCCAGTACACAGCTTGCAGAGAAGCACAAGCAAGCAGGGTCCTTCACCTATCTCAGGGGGAACCAGACTGGTGCAGGAGAACAGGGTGCTGCCTCTACTGTGGCTCTCCAGAACACTTCTGGGCCTCATATCCAAAGAGTTCAGTAAAAGAGGATACCCGTCAACAAAAAGGGGAATTCTGATGGGTCAAATTGCTGTGCAAGAAACTTCCCCTAACCAAGTAATGCTCTGAGCTTCCTTGTCATGGGGGGGTGGGGGGGTGTGGTGGTGTGAAGGGGAGTCTCGGGACCATGAGCTTCAGGCATTTAATAACCCTGGGGTAGCCGGGAACCTCATAGAAACCTCTCTTGATCAAAGATGGAGAGTTCCAACTCAGCAATTGAGAGAGAATAATGATGTCAGCGCTCTGTCTGGTCAGCTTCTGCGCACTGGCTGGATTCACCCTTCCACAGAACCCCTCCGACTTGTGCAAAAGGCAACCACAGAGAACAGCTCTCTTTCTATCTTTTTTTATTCACCTGAACTGCTGCTGGTGCTTGGCCTTCCCTGGGTACCTTGACACAACCCATGGATCAATTGGTCCCTAAAAGCGTTCCAAGAGTGGGGACTGGCAGGCCTGTCTACTTGTCTGGGTTTAGCTCAAGCCACTGTCAGCGTATCCCCTCCTGTGCTGACTGATGTGGACCTGTCTGGCGTTCTGGGCAGCTGAATATGCTGAACTCTTGAGGCCTTCAGGAAGAAGAAGGCCGCCTCCCTGCCTCCACAGCTGCTTTATTGCTTCGTACCTGGTTCTATTCCTCCCCGGGACAGGCCCTTTAACCTCTCTCATCCTGAAATGGTGACCATGGAAGAATGGATCAAGTAGGCATTGCCCTTAGGATACATCCATCCGTCAACCTCGTCAGCAGGGCTGGGCTTCGTTTTTGTGAGCAGGAAGGATATACGCATCCATCCCTGCATTGATTATCACATTGAAGAACCGCTACCCCCTCCCCTGCTTGCCTCCGTGATTGAACATCTCTAGGGAGCAACCATATTCTCCAAGATAGGTCTGCACTATGCTTACAACCTGGATCGTATCTGAGAAGGGGCTGAGTGGAAAACAGCATTCAGCACCTTCACTGGTCACTGTGAGTACCCTGTGATGCCAGCGGCCGAGATGTTTTTCAGGCCCTAGCTAATTACGTGCTCCGGGACATGTTAAATCAGTTTGCTTTTGTGTATTTGGACAATGTTCTTATCTATTCCCACTCTTGCCAGAAACACATCCAACATGTCTGGAGAGTTCTCAAATGGCTCCTCGAGAGCAACCTTTATGCCAGTGTGAGTTCCACAAAGAGCAGGTATCATTCTTAGACTACATCCTCACCCCTTCCAATGTTCAAATGGACCCAGGTAAAGTTCATTAAGTCACAGAGTGGCCCAAACCACCAACAGTCAAGCAGGTGAGGTGCTTCATGGGATTTGCAAACTTTTATTGCAACTTCATCAAAAACTTGAGCTCTTCTGCGGCTCCCATAAATGCACTTAGCCAGAAGATATCTGCAGGATCCCTGTGGACAAGTGAAGTAGACCAACAATTCTGCTTCACTTAAAGTGACACTTCACCACCATCCCAGCACTGCAATATCTAGACCCATTCTGTCCATTCATCATTGAGTTTGATGCATCAGGTGTCAGCATTGGAGCTATACTCTCCAGGGGTTCTTCTGTAAATAATCGGCTGCACCCCTGTGCCTTTTTATCCCATTGCTTGACTCCTGCAGAGTGTAACTATGATGTTGGGATCTGAGAACTTCTGGATGTCAAGGAAACCCTGGAGGCATGGTGACACTGGCTGGTGAGGACAGAGCACCCCTTTCTGATATGGATAGATCACAAGAACCTCTCCTACACTTGCGATGCCAAAACACTAAACTCCCGTCAAGCCCGTTGGGCTCTCTTCTTCGCCCGTTTTGATTTCAGTCTCACCTACCGTCCTGGCAACAAGAATACCAGGGCTAATGCTCTCTCCTGTCAGTCTGACATTTCTGAGAACAATACCAATCCACAGCCCATCCTTTATCACTTGTGCTCCAGTGATTAGGGGAATAGAAGCAGAGGTGAGGGGTGTCCAGTAATTGGATCCAAGCCCAGGTGAGGGAGCCTTCTAACCAGTTGATTGTCCCTGATACTGTGCATCCCAGAGTGTTGGAGTGGGGACATTCTTCCCATCTGGTTGGTCATCTGGGAATTCAATGGAACCTGGAATTTATAAAGAGATGATTTTGGTGGCCATCTATTTTGCAAGATATCCAAGGCTTCATCTTTGCTTGTACCCAGAACAAGATGTCACATCAGCTGACTTTTGGTCTGCTCTGCCTGCTGCCTGTGCCTCATTGCCCCTGGTCCTACCTCTCAGTAAATTTCATCACTGGTCTGCCTCCATCAGATAGGAACACTACCATTCTTAGAAGTAGGAAAGTTGTTTCCATTGGTAGGTGAGACTAGAACTAGGGGACATTGCCTCAAGATTCAGGGGAGAAGATTTAGGACAGAGATGAGGAGAAACTGTTTTTCCCAGAGAATGGTAAATCTGTGGAATTCTCTGCTCAGGGAAGCAGTTGAGGCTTCTTCACTAAATATATTTAAGATTCAGTTGGATAGATTTTTACATAGTAGGGGAATTAAGGGTTATGGGGAAAAGGCAGGTAGATGGATCTGAGTTTACGTACAGATCAGCCATGATCTTATTGAATGGTGGGGCAGGCTCGATGGGCCGGATGGCCTACTCCTGCTCCTATTTCTTATGTTCTTATTCTGGTAGTTGTGGACCAGTTCTCCAAAGCTGCCCACTTCATTCCTCTACCCTAATTCCAATCAACTTGTGAAACTGACACCCTTATGATTCAGCACATATTCCGGCTGCAGGGCTTCCCTCAGGATTGAGGAGCAGAGTTCCTGTATTTGGAAGGCTTTCTGTACTCTATTAGGATCCACCCCTCATCTAATAGTCAGACTGAGTGAATCAGGAGCTGGAGACAACTCTGCGCTGTCATGTCTCATCGTAATCCATGACCTGGAACTCCCAACTGCTTTGGGCAGAGATTGCCCACGATGATCTTCAGTCTCCTCTACTGGCATGTCCCCCTTTGAATGCCAAAAGGAATTCCAGCCACTTCTCTTCCCTGACCAAGAGACAGATGTGGAACTTTCTGCTGCTGAACATGTGGAGATAGGCCTGGGCTTCTCTGCTGCGAATTCAGAAACAACATGACCGACAGGTTGATCGACTCTGCTAACAGGTGAGGCCTCTCAAGCCAGGGGGAAAGGTCTGGCTAGTATCTAGGGACCCTTCTTTGAGACTAGGGAGCCCCAAGTTGGCTCCATGTTATGTAGGTCCATTCATAGTTGAGTAGGCTTTCAACAGAGCCCCCTTTAGACTGTGCCAACCATCACAGATGAAGATTCACTCAGTGAATTTCCTAGCTCAGGCTGGTGACTTCCCTCCTCCTTGCTCCAGTCACCCCATCTTCCCCTCCTCTGCATTTGATGGATGGGTCCTGGTTTATTCTGAAAGGCGTCTCCTGACATCTTGATGGGGGTGTTGAGCCTGGTCCAGTACCTTGTAGATTGGGAGGGGTGCGACCCAGAGGTGATTTCTTGGGTTCTGGCTCGTGACATCCCAGACAAGCTTCCCATCTGGGACTTTCAATGGGCACAGGTCTCTGTCGCCTCGGGATCTGTGCCTCAGAAGGGGGAGCCAGTCACAGCTATGGAATCTGCTGAGGAATCTGGGCACCCCTGCACTCGTGAGTATGCACATTTCAGCCAATTAGGGTTCCTTGCTGATTGAGTGATGCTGTGAAGGAGTGGAATGCGGCAGTGATGGTGTTAGATTTTAGTTTGGGAGTTTTAGTTAGCAGCCCTGTTGCTCCAATATTTATTATTTTCTTTTTGATCTGTACAGTTCCTATTCGAATTCAGTGAAGCGCTCATTCCACTTCTGTGTGTGTCTCTCTCTCTCTCTCTCTCTGCACTTGGGCCATCACCGAACACTGTGTCACCTGATGACGGACGGGGAGCTGAAACCAAGGCCCTGGTAATGGAAAGGGAGGTTCTGCTGATGGGATGGGAACCAGCCCCACGGGGGTTGGGAAGGGAGCCACAACCAGGGCTCCTGTGATGGAAGGGGACCACAGCAACCTGGGTCCCAGAGAGCGGGAAGGTAGTCTGGGAACTGGTCGCTGGTAATTGGGAAGGGACCATGGTAAACATCACCTGGTCAACCACATGCAGGATTTACAGGCTTTTAGACAACAGATTATCAGAGTTTTACTGTGGTGTTATTTCTTGATCTTTCTTTACTAAGATAGGCAAGCTCTTGGCTCTTATAAAGACAACAACCCCCTCACCCAGATGAGCTCAGTATAGAAGTGAAACCGTCTTGTGGATATTTTACTGTTTTTAAGCAAAAACGTGTGATTACCAGATCAGGACAAGCACGCAGCCTCTGAAGTTGTTATTGTATGACAGCAGTCTACAATGCTGACTCATCTAATACACAGCACGCATCTGCAAGGCCCTTGTGCAATGGACAGCTGAGCTTTGGAATTTGCTGAAGAACTTTGTGTGTGTGTGTGTGTGTGTCCTGCCTTCTCTGTTGTTCCCACGTCTATCAGATGCCCCGGGGAGGTCAGATGTGGACAGTCCAGATCACTGCTACGTGTATTGAATGGCTCAACTCTGTCTCTTTATGGGAACTGGTCAGAAATGGTACATGTGGCTGTTAGTCTAATGATTTGTTACTAATGTAAATAGAAACTGAGGCAAATTCAGCGTCAGCTGAACGATTGCAATACCTACGTGTTGAAATTTACCAGGGCAAATTTTCCTGGTCAAGTTAAATCACCTCAGTCAGGAAGACAGAGTTGCCTTTGTATTGTCCATAATATCAAAGAAAGTTCACAATGTAAACATCTTCTGCCGACTTTCCACACCACAATCTAATCGAACATTTCTACACAATATCATTTAATGAATCTATCGGGTGTTTCACTTCTTTCACACAAACCCTTGTGAGTCTGTTCTTGCAGTGATGCTTCTAAATCATTGAATGCGGAAATAGAAATGGGGCTTCTTACAGCTTTATGTTGTTTGGGTGTGATCTGTAACAGAAAACCCAAAATAGGTCTGAAATTCAACAAGCCTCCTGTACCTCGTTCTGCAATCTCTGTGTGACCAGCAGAGGGCATACTGTACCCAGCCAGAAAATGACTGCCATTGGAGAGAGTTTCAGTTAAGGTAAAAGCTGCAGGGTACAGATGTAAGCGCACTTAGCCCAAAGGATGCAAGCAAATTTACCCTTTCTTGCTTCTGGAAAATCATTCAAGTGTCTCCTTGGCATGACTTCTGCTGAGGCAGTTTCAACCATGTAGACACCACACCCAAGAAAGCTCACCAAGCCTGTACTCTCTCAGGATGCTGAAGACATTTGGCACGCCCCATCCACCCTTCTCAATTTTTATCGATGCACCGCAGAAAAGTATCCTACATTGCATCAGTCTTCACTGTGGAAAGCATTAGCAATGTGCCAGACATTGAAAGGTGTGAGGGAAGAGAAGTGAGTGTGGTTACTATTACAAGGGAGAAGGTGCTCAAAAAGCTGAAACACGTAATGGGCACATAAGTCACCCAGACCAGATGGACTGCATCTTGGGGTTTTGAAAGATGTAGCAGTAGAGATTATGGAGGCATTAGTAATGATCTTTCAAAAATCATTAGGCTCTGGCATGCTGGCAGAGGACTGGAAAATTGCAAATGTCACTCCACTCTTTAGGAAAGGAGGAAGGCAGTAGAAAGGAGATTATAGCCTGACCTCAGTGGTTGGGAAGATGTTGGAGTCAATTGTTAAGGATGAGGTGATGGAGTACTTGGTGACACAGGAGAAGAGAGAACAAAGTCAGCACAGTTTCCTTAAGGGAAATCTGCTGGGCAAACCTATTGGAATTCTTTGAGATTACAAGTAGGATAGATAAAGGGGATGCAGTAGATGTTGTATATTTGGACTTTTAGAAGGCCTTTACCAAGGTGCCTCACATGAGGCTGCTTACCAAGTTAAGAGCCCCTGGTATTACACGAACGTTACTGACATGTTTAGAGCATGGGCTGATTGGTAGGAGGCAACAAGTGGGACTAAAAGGATCCTTGTCTGACTGGCTGCAGTGACTAATAGTGTTCCGCAGGGGTCATTGTTGGGACCACTTTTTATGCTGTATATCAATGATTTAGATGTTGGAATAGATGGCTTTGTTGCTAAGTTTGCAGATGATACAAAGGTTGGTGGAGGGGCAGGTAGTGTGGAGGAAACAGGCTGCAGAAGGACTTAGACATATTAGGAGAATGGGCAAGAGAGCGGCAAACAAAATACAATGTTGGAAAATGAATGGTCATGCACTTTGGTAGTAGAAATAAATGTACGGACTATTTTCTAAAAGGGGAGAAAATCCAGGAATCTGAGGTGCAGAGGGACTTGGGAGTCCTTGTGCAAAACACCCTGAAGGTTAACTTGCTGGTTGAGTTGGTGGTGAGGAAGGCAAATGCCATGTTAGCATTCATTTCAAGAAGTCCAGAATACAAGAGCAAGGATGGGATGCTGAGGCTTTATAAGGCACTGGTGAGGCCTCACCTTGAGTATTGTGAATAGTTTTGGGCTCCTCATCTAAGAAAAGATATTCTGGCATTGGAGAGGGTTCAGAGGGTGTTCACAGGAATGATTCTGGGAATGAAAGGGTTATCATATGAGGAGCATTTGACGGCTCTGGGTCTGTACTCGCTGGAATTCAGAAGGATAAGAGGGGATCTCATTGAGGCCTTTTGAATGTTGAAGGCCTGCACAGAGTAGATGTGGAAAAAATGTTTCCAATGGTGGAAGAGTCTAGGACAAGAGGGAGCACCCTCAGAATAAAGGGGTATCCATTTAAAATAGAGATATGGAGAAATTTCTTTAGCCAGATGTGGTGAATTGTGGAATTTGGCACCCCAGGCAGCTGTGGAGGCCAGATCGTTGGGTGTATTTAAGGCAGAGATTGATCGGTTCTATATTGAGCACTGCATCAAATGTTATGGGGAGAAGCTCGGGGAGTGGGGCTGATTAGGACAAAAAAGGATTAGCCATGGTTGAATGGTGGAATAGACTTGATGGGCCAAATAGCCTAATTCTGTTCTCATGTCTTATGGTCTATATGGGCGCATTAGGCTTGGTATGGTGGCTGCTCCACGTGTAACCGCAAGTAATGGCAGAAGGTTGTGAACACAGCTCAGTGCATTACAGAAACCAGCCTCCCCTCTATGGATTCTGTTTAAATTTCATGCTGCCAGAGTAAAGCAGCGGGCATAATCAAGATTCTACCCACCATTGACAATCTCTCTCTTCAGGCAGAAGTAACAAAAGCCTGAAAGCACGTACCACCAGGCTTAGGGATAGCTTCTTCTCCAGTGTTATAGACGTTTAAATGATTTGGTATGATTGGATTTCAGCTGTCCCCCGAATTTCCTCACCACCCCACAGCAGTTTTATGAAAGCCAAAGTGGTCAGGTTAAGTACAATGGTGACCCGTCTGACCCATTCCCCATCAGTACCAGCAAGGCTGTGATTTTGGCATGCAAGAGCCCATTCTCGAGCTACTATATGTAGATGACCGTGCTCTTCTCACACACAGAGGACATGCTACAGGCTGCAGTTACTCAGTTCGCCAAAGCTGCAAGGGCTTTCAAGTTAATGGTCAGTCTGAAGAAAACAATGATCTTCCATCAGAAGCCCCCTCGTGGTGGTTACAATCACCCCGGATCACCATTGGTGAGCACCCTCTCACCATGGTAGAGCAGTTCACTTATCTGTCATCTCCAACAACACTACAGTAGCAAGGGACGTTGACAATTGACCCTCCAGAGCTGGCAGTGCCTTTAGGCTTTTCCAGAAACGTGTGGATGAACCACCAGCTGCGTCCGCCCACAAAGATCCAGGTGTCCAGGGTTGCTGTTGCCACAGCACTGCTATACAGTTCCGAATCCTGGACCTTGTAACGTAAACAAATCTGGTCATTTGAGCGTTTCCATCAGCACTGCCTCCACTCCATCACAGGTATCAACTGGCAGGATCGTGTCTCCAACAACAAGGTCCTGGAGAAGGCTCAACTTCCAAGCACTGAAGCCCGTTTGCTGCTGAAGCAGCTCTGCTGCTCAGGCCACGTACCTCACATAGGCAACTCCAGGTAAGCAAAAGCACTATTCTATGGAGAACTCTCTCAGGGCAAGAGTGATCGTGGTGCCCCGCACAAGAGGTACAAAGACCAACTTAAGGAGCGGCTCCCTCAGGCAAACAGAGATCACAGAGTGGCAGCAGATGACTGGTGACAGAGACCGCTGGAGAACACTGATCCACGGAGCAGCCAAGAACTTTGAGGCATCCAGAAGAGCGACTGCTGAAGAGAAAAGGAGATGCGGGAGGGATCCTAGTACCCAAGCACCTGTATCCCAGCTGTTTTCGTGACCCTGCTGCTCCAGAGTCTGCAGATCCAGAATTGGCTTCTTTCCTCCTGATCTTCACAAGCGAAGAACCAGCTATCAGCATGATAAGATGAACTCCTGACCTAACAACCTACCTTATCACGATCTTGTTCCTTGTTGCTTTACCTGCACTGCACTTTCTCTGTAGTCTTCACACGTTGTTCTGTATTATCTTTCCCTACTTCAGTGCACTGTCTAATGACTTGATCAGTGACAAGTTTTTCACTGTAACCTGATACAGGTGATAATAATATTCCAATCCCAATTCAAGGATGACTTGCTTCCACTCCAATTCAGTTGCATCGGAGATGGCTGATGGGGGCAATGTAGAGATCTTCAGACTATGACACGAGGTGCTTGAGTGGCTGAGTAGCTTCAGAAATGACGTGCTCCTTCCACTGATCTCACTAGGATTCCAAATGCTCTGATTGAAGGGACCAGATATACTTAATGCTTTCCTGAATTCAGAACATTAAGTATAGAATTTGGCACATTAAGTTGCAGTTGGACAAAATTGGTGAGGCCTCGTGTAGAATATCACGTTCTGTTTTGGTCACACTTTTACAAGAAGAATTCCAGTAATCTTAAAGGTTGCAGAGCAGATTTATGTGGATGCCAGGGCTCAAAGCACTGAGTGAGAGAGGTTAAGCATCCTAGGACTTCACTCATTGGAGTGTGGGAGATTATGAGGTGATCTTATAGAAGTGTATTTTCATTGGAGTGTAGGAGATTATGAGGTGATCTTATAGAAGTGTATTTTCATTGGAGTGTAGGAGATTATGAGGTGATCTTATAGAAGTGTATTCAGAGGGGCATTGATGGAGTAAATGTACACAGTATTCCCCCCCGCCCCAGGTTTGGAGAATCAAGAACTAGAGGACATAGGGGGAGAGGGTGAGATTTAATAGAAACCTGAGAGGCTACTTTTGCACCCAGAGGACAGTCAGTATATGGAATGAACTGCCAGAGGATGTGGTTGAGACAGCTACAATACAACATTTAAAAGGCACTTGGACAGGAACATGGAGGGAAAGGTTTAGAGGGATGTCGATCAAACACAAGTGAATGACAATTGCTTAGACGGGAATTTTGGTCAGGCCTTGTTTCCATGCACTGGGATTCTAATTACTCCTTCTCCATTTTTGGTGGTGGTGGGCCAGGGGCTCTGTGAAATTTATGACAGAGGTTTAAATCGTTTCCTCTGTCCACCTGGCCATCTTTTGCTCTGGTAGAGCCTGGAATAAAGTGCCTGCTTCAGAAGGTCGGGGCAAGTATATGAACAATGCACTGTGTCCAAGAGAATAACCAGATCTTGTCAGACACCAGTAGTGGTGATATTGCTCTGGGACAGAATGCTGAAGTCAATTCACCTGTCCTGCCTGTGGATATTGGAGGTCTCTCAGTTACATTGCCAGAGCTTTGAGGCATTACAGTTTCCTTAATGATGCATGACAATAGCACAACACACAATGGATATAAAGCTCAATGAGGTTCACAATCCTTTTAATCTTGTTAGCGTATTATTCACAGCTGTAAATTCAGTGTTCACCAGCTGTAAAAAATGGAGACATTAAAGCAGCAACATGTCACAAGAAGATAAAACAGTTAATTTGATGGCATTTATTTATTTATAGACCATAACACCATAAGGCTTTGGAGCAGAATTAAGATTCAAGATTCAAGATTCAACTTTATTGTCATTGTGCCGAGTACAGATACAAAGCCAATGAAATGCATTTAGCATCAGACCAGAAATGCAAAGAATAGTGTTATTTACAAAATAACTGCGAATAAAAAAAAGTGCTACAGCACACAAATATAAAAGTACTGAGACAGTACGATATGGGTGCAATACTGCTTAGTGCTGTGATGTGAGGTTCAGCAGGGTCACAGCCTCAGGGAAGAAGCTCTTCCTGTGCCTGCTGGTGCAGGAGCGGAGGCTCCTGTAGCGCCTACCAGATGGGAGGAGAGTAAAAAGTCCATGGTTAGGGTGAGATGCATCCCTGATAATGCTTTTCACCCTGCCCAGGCAGCATATATGGTAGATGTTCTCAATGGTGGGCAATTGGGTGCCAATAATCCACTGGGCAGTTTTCACCACACACTGGAGTGCTTTGCGGTCCGATACAGGACAATTGCCACACCACACGGCCCTTCGAGTCTGTTCTGCCATCTGATCATGGTTGATCCATTTCCCCATCAACCCCACTCTCCTGCCTTCTCAACCCTGAATTAGCAAGACTCTATCAACTTCTGCCTTAAGTACACCCAATCAAAGGTTCATTTTATTATCAAAGTATATATGTACAATGAGACCATGAGACAAAGGAGCAGAATTAGGCCATTTGGCCCATCGAGTCTGCTCTGCCATTCAATCATGGCTGATCCTTTTGTCCCTTCCTCAGCCCCACTCTCTGGCCTTCTCCCCGTCACCTTCGATGCCATGTCCAATCAAGACCCTACCAAGCTTTGATTTAAATACACCCAATGATCTGGCCTCCACAGCTGCCTGTGGTAACGAATTCTACAAATTCCCCAATATAACGCTGATATTTGTCTTCTTCAGATACCATGAAATAGAGAAAAAACTTCATTGTTGAAAGAAAAGACATCAATTTCCCTCCTGCACAATAAAAACTCGCAAACCTCAAAACCCTCCACTCCCTCCCTCTCAAATAAAACAGCATCCACAACATCAACCCTACCCCAACCATCTCCCTCGCAAAGAAAAACAGCGACAATAATATCAATTCCCCAACCTCGTCCTTTGCAAAAATCAGCGACAATAACATCAAACCCCCAAACCCCTCCCTCACAAAAAACCCCAACCCCTCTCTCACACACACAAAGCTAACAGATCGCCCACACAGAAAAAACACCAACAAGACCATCAGACCACAAATCCCCAAACTCCTCCCTCTCACAAAAAAATGACCTATCGCCCACTTGCCAATTGGCAACAAGAAAGGAGATACCAAAAGCTGAAGGAAATCAATATAAAGTATAGTCTACTAATCACATACACCTCAGAATATCGAAAATATCATTCTATCAGCATTCGAGGAGTGCGGCTGCACATACTCAGTCCTTCCATGAAGAGCTACCGCCTCACCAGCTCCGAACAACACCGACCACAGTCGCCCATGTGGCCTCCATTGAGAGCAACGGTTGACCTCCTCCACATTCGCCTCAATGCTTCAGTCTTCCTTGAAGCTTCAAAATGGAGCCATTTAGACTCTGTGACCCATCTCTGGTCTTTTCCATGAGGTAGTTCGTGCTTGTGCTCTTGCTCCTCTCTGGGCAGACCATGACCATAAGATATAGAAGCAGAATAAGGCCATTCAGCCCATCGAGTCCACTTCGATATTCCATCATGGCTGATCCTGGATCCCACTCAACCCCATGCACCTGCCTCACCATAACCTTTGATGCCCTGACCAATCAGGAAACCATTAATTTTCACGTTAAGTATACCTACGGTCATGGCCTTCACAGTTGTCTGTGGCAGAGCATTCCACAGATTTACTATTCTCTGGTTAAAAAGATTCCTCCTTAACTCTGTTCTAAAGGGTTGCCCCTCGATTTTGAGGCAGTGCCCTCTAGTTCTAGGCACCACCAACATAGGAAGCATCCTCTCCACATCCACCCTATCTAGTCCTTTCAACATTCGGTAAGTTTCAATGAGATCCCCCTCAACATTCTTCTACATTCCAGTGACTACAGGCACAAAGCTGCCAAACGCTCCTCATATGTTAAACTCTTCATTCCTGAAATCAACTCCGTAAACCTCCCCTGGACTCTCTCCAATGACAACACATCCTTTTTGAGATATGGGGCCCAAAACTGTTGACAATACTCCAAGTGTGGCCTGTCTAGTGTCTTATAAAGCCTCAGCATTATCTTCTTGCTTTTATATTCTATTCCCCTTGAAATAAATGCCTACATTGCATTTCCCTTCTTCACCACAGACTTGACCTGCAAATTAACCTTCTGGGAGTCTTGCATGAGGACTCCTAAGACCCCTTGCACCTCTGATGTTTGAATTTTTTCCCATTTAGATAATTGAAAGAACTTTTGTTTCTTTTACTGAAATGCATTATCATACATTTCCCAACACTGTATTCCATCTGCCACTTTTTTGCCCATTCTTCCAATTTGTCTAAGTTCTTCTGCAATTGCATTGCTTCCTCAGCAATACCTACCTGTCCACCTATCTTCGTATTATCTGAAAACTTTGCCACAAAGCCATTAATTCAACTATCTAAATCATTGACAAACAATGTGAAAAATAGTGGTCCCAATACTGACTCCTAAGAAACACCATTAGTCATTGGCTGCCAACCAGAAAAGGCCCCCTTTATTCCCACTCACTGCCTCCTGCCTGTCAGCCATTCCTCTATCCATGTCATTATCTTTCCTGTAATTCCATAGGATTTTATCTTGTTAAGCAGTTCATGTATGGCACTTTATCAAATGCCTTCTGTAAATTCAAGTAAATGACATCCACTGCCTCTCCTTTGTCCACCCTGCTTGTGACTTCCTCGAAGAACTCTAATAGATTTGTCAGGCAAGCATTCCCTTTACAGAAGCCATGCTGACTTTGACTTATTTTATCATTAATCACTAAGTATCCCGAAACCTCATCCTTAATAATGGACTCCAACACTTTTCCAACCTCTGAAGTTAGGCTAACTTGCCTACAATTTCCTTTCTTTTGCCTTCCTCCCTTCTTAAAGAGTAGAGTGATGTTTGCAATTTTCCAGACTGCCAGAACCATGCCAGAATCAAATGAATCTTGAAAGATCACAACCAATGCATCTGCTATCTCTTCAGCAACCTCTCTCAGAACCCTGGGATGTAGTCCATCTGGTCCAGGTGAGTTGCCCACCTTAGGGCCGTTCATTTTGCCTAGCACTTTTTTCCTTTGTAATGGCAATTGCACTCACTCCTGCTCCTTGACAATCACGGACCTCTGGCACACTGCTAATGTCTTCCTCAGTGAAGACTGATGCAAAATACCTATTAAGTACATCTGCCATGTCTTTATCTCCCATTACTACCCCACCAACATCATTCTCATCTCCCTTTTATGCTTATATAACTGGAAAAGCTTTTAATATCTTATGAAATGTGTCTGTCTACAGCGAGCACCAAAAGTAATAGAATTGTGTGAAACATTTTTATCCAAACCCAGGAATGGCAAATCTTTTTGAGAGCATATGCTCAAAATGGAAATCATCTTCAATAAAATTCTTTCATGTACCAATATAATTCTAAGCAGAGTTTATCATTGAATAATGAATTAGTAACAATAATTACGGACTCTTATAAGGAAAAAGGATGAGGCCAATTGTTTATTTACATGCATTCATTGTTTTACTATTAATAAAGGTACACCAGAGGCAGATTGAAATACATGAAGCTTTTTAGAAATCCTGTTCAAAAATTGTTATAATTAATCTTTTAGAAAGTCAATTGAAAAATAAACTACAAACCGTATTTGCCATTATTATCACTGAATATCACAAACAACAAAAAAAATACAAGCAGAGTGAAGCCATTGGCAACTGGCCCAACTGTTCACCATCCAAATAGTGTACACCAGGTCTGTGAGGATTTAAAAACATATCATCCAATGTCATGTGTTCATGCAACCATCTAGTTGGTACTAAGCTGGCATGAGATGCTTCCTGTGAAAACTTCTCATTGCTCTTGGGCAGAATTGCTCACTGCTTCACTTGCAGTAAGTATAATCATTATGTACCTTTTTATCATGGGTGGGGTTTAGAGAATTGAAGGGTGTCACTGCAAGGCACATGGCAACAAAATTGTTGTTTATGCCATCTTGGGCACACATGGCACAGGTTCGCCACCCCTGTACCTTGACTGAAGAGAGTTTGTCATTTTACCTGAGGACAATAGTGACCTGGTAGTCATGTTTACCAATCTATTTCTAAGCATAGACCCGTTGTAGTACACAATATATAGAAGCTTTTCTTCTAAAGTGCACCTTCCCTGATCGTGCACAAGTACCTGCTATAGACAGCATTTAAAAAGTGCAAAAGCAAGTGTTTGTTGCTTGATTACTAAATTGGTCCTAATATTGGGTCTGCTGTGCAAGCAGGTCACGTTGACCACCGTATATTTTAGCCATTTATCTTGTGAGACAAGAGTGATCAGCAGAGATCGGTGTTAATGAGTGAGAAAGCGGACACAAGATTCACCAAGGTGATACCTCAGACCCTTCTCTGAGGATCATCACCTTGTTGTGGCAGAGAGGTCTGTGAGTTCCTGAGATCCCGTCTGGAGCTTAGCTCTTGGTAGGGTCACCCATGGCGGTAAGGTCGAGGGGAGCTTCCACACAAAGAAAGATTCAACCAAGATCTCACTGATGGAACTTGCATAAAATATTGACACTTCACAGCGGCAGTGAAGGTGGAGGCAGGCTCTGAATGGTCCATACCATTGTGCCCTGACTCCAATCTGTTAAAGACTGTATGATGGCTGCCTGTGTGTCAGCCTCCCCGCATTAAACAAAAGTCACACACAGGCATTCTTTATTAAGGGAATCTACCCTCACATCCTGGATTAAGTCACCCATCAACAGACGACCCCATAGGAGAACATCATGGTTGACTACTTCCACCTGAGATGGAGGAGCTCAATTACAAGGAGAGACTGGATGGGCTGGGTTTGTTCTCCATGGAGGAAGAGGCTGAGGGGGGACCTTACAGAGGCATAGATAGGAATTCGACCAGAAGACAAAGAGGAATCTGGAGCTCATTGCCTGAGAGGGTGGTCGAGGCAGAGACTCACGACATGTAAGAAGTATCTATTCGGCAAGCACCTGAATCACCGAGACATAGAAGGCTAGAGATCAAGTCCTTGTAAATGGGATTAGTATAGATAGGTACTTAATAGTTGCCATGGGAATAGTGTGCCAAAGGTCCTGTTTCGATGCTCCGTGACTCTGTGATTGGGACGAGTGTCAGTGAGTTTGAAATAGCTGGCTGATGGGCAACAGGAAGGGAATAAGCACTGTCCTTCCTTGAAGGGATGTCCAATTTGTCTTCTACCAATCCAATCCAACTTTCTTACAGTATTTGTTAGTGAGATATCAATATAATGCCAAACAGTCTGCTGCAATTAGTGACGCTATGCATGTCCTTGGCCTTTGTGGGTTTTTCTGATGGTCAGTATTGGAGTCGATGGGTAGTTTACTGATCCCCTCTGTCCTTAAGCGATGTTTTTGTGGTGTCACCTCGTCATACCTGCTGGTTTCTCAGTCCAATCCATCCATTTGGGATGCAGAATTGGAATTAATAAACATAATATTAGTGATGGGCTGCAGACATTGCAACAGATCAAAAGATGTGTTCCAGTAATGTATATATCAGCAATCCATCTGTGCAGACTTCTGGAAGCATAACTGGTCACATTCAGACTCTGTGACAAATCAGTAATGGAGAATATCCAGAGTCATCTCTTCTTTTAGATTTATTTATCGATAGTATTCCAATGCACCCTGCATTCCAGCCAAGAGTAAACCTCCTTTGCTGTGGTGGAGCTCCCTCCAGGTCAGAGTGGAGAAGGACAGTAGATTTCCTTCCCTGAAGTTCATTATGGAATCAGAGCAACACACACACACACACACACACACACACACACACAGAATACTGGAGGAAGTCAGCAGGTCGGACTGGGGGGGAATGAACGGTTGACCTTTCAGGCCGAGACCTCAGGACTTGAAAGGAAGGCAGCAGAAACCAGAATAAAAGGTAAGGGTGAGGGGCATGAGCAGGAACTGGCAGGTGATAGGTGAGTCCAGGTGCAAAGGAGGAGGCAGGAGGATGGGGAGGGGTTGCTAAAAGCAAGTGATGTGAGATGCTGAGAGGTGATATAGGGAGAAGACAAACGGTTGGAGAAGAAGGATTCCGGTAGGAAAGGACAGCAGACCATGGAATAAAGGGATGAAGGCAGGGAACCAAAATGAGAAAAGTGGGGGTGGAGTTCATGCTTCTGGATCAATTGACCAGTTCTCTCTATTCTGGTCCAGTAACTAAAACCACTCACATCATCTCTCATGCACAGGCATACTTTGGTGTCATTACAGTTAGTAAGAGAAGAACTTTCACCTCATCCAATCTGAGTCTTCCAGCAGACGAGCGGTGCAATCTTCCCGTATCAGCTTTGATCTGTACCTGGCAAGAAAGAGGTGCTCTTTGTTTGATGCAGCAGGTGAGATGCTGAGCCAAGTTCCAAATCACAATGACACTTTTGGAGTCAAACTGACCCAAATGAAAGTACAAATCTAGATTTTTAATGCATAGTGTTCTTGGCTGGAGAGCAACTATATTACAATACCGCTAGATAGTTATCCAATATGCCCGGTTTTATAAATTATTGGGTTTTTTTTGTTTGAGGTACTCTGTATTTCTACAGTTAAAGGTAAATTAATTGTTCAGGCTGGGGAGGGATCCAAGTCTGAACAAAATTGAAACAGTATTTCATAGACGTCTTCAAGGTGAAATGGCTCCAGCATTTGCTATAACCAAGAACCTTATACTTTCCTATTGACTATGAGAAATTGTTGATCTTATTCAGAACCTACAGTTTTAAAAATGTTTTACTTCAGTGATGGGATGCATTAGTAGTTTGTGACTGTTGTTTGTACTAATGCAATAAGACCGCTTCTGGGAGTGGGATTCGCAGCCTGAATCAATGCATAATGGATATCTTTACAATCGTTCCTTGAGATGGTTTAATTAACATGAGCTAAATCTTCATTGCAAGAAAGGCTTAGTGATAAAATACTCACAATTCTGACAAGACGAGTAATGTCAGTCAGTCAGGTAGAACCAATGGAGGGTGAAACTGAATGAGAACTTGTCGCAGCTGAACTCCAAGGAGAGCTCATTCAAGGTTCAAGACTCAAGATAGTTTAATATCATTTCCAGTACACAAATGTAAAGGGGAATAAAATAATTGTTATTCCAGCACTGATGCAGCACAAAAACACACACAATAAAATAAAGAACACAATAATAAAAAAAACATGAAGTATAAATACATAAGATTGCTTATGTACATAGATGGATTGTACGTGCATAAAGTTACACTAGGCACTGGAGTGTCTGTACATAGGGTGACTGACAGAAAATTATAAAGTAGTGGTGATGGGGGTGTGGTGGGGTGGGTTAGTGGGTGGAGGTGTTGATCAGACTTACTACTTGGGGAAAGTCTTGTGGTCCTGCCGTGGATGTAACATAGCCTCCTCCCTAATGGGAGTGGGACGAAGCGTTCATGGGCAGGGTGGGTGGGATCCTTCACGTTATTGCTGGCTTTTTTTCTGGCACCTTTCTGTATATGTCCTTGGAGACGAGTCGGCTGGTGCTGGTGGTGTGGAGGGCAGTTTTGATCACCCATTGTATAGCCTTCCTGTCCTTTGCAGTGCAGTTTCTGTACCATGTGGTGAAATGGCATGTTAGGATGTTCTCCACTGCACGTCTAGAGAAGGCCCAGTCCAGCTGTCTTCAGTCCCCACAGGAAGTAGAAGAGTGTTCAAGCAATGGGTTCAGCACTGTGGGGCACACGTTTTGAGGATGATGGGGAGGGGGGAGCAGCCGTGCACCCTGTCTATCTGGGGTATGTTGGTTTGCAATTCCCACACCCATTTGCACAGTGGTGTATTTAGACCGTGGAGCAGGAGCTTGTTCACCAAGGTCTGTGGGACAGTGGTGTAGAATACCAAAATGAAATCCAGAAACAATATTCTGACATTGTTTGCTAGGTGCGTCAGGGCCAGGTGCAGGACAGACTCTGTGGCATTTGTCGTAGAGCGATTCTGTCGGTAAGCATATTGGTAAGAGTCCAGTGTGGCAGGGACGGAGTTCTTGATGTATGTCATTATCAGCTGTCAAAGGTTTTCAAGATGGTTGACATCAGTGCCACAGGGTGATGTGTTGTTTAGTTCTGAAGCTGTAGAGTTCTTTGGTGCAGGGATGAATGGTCGCTGATTTGAAATATGTGGGGACAACAGCCCGAATGAGTGAAGTGTTGAAGATGTCTGTGAAGATGTCAGTGAGCTGGTGTGCACACTGAACAAATGCAATTGAATACAGTTATTTTATTTTAAATGGAGTACATTTTACCTTGAGGAGTAAGTCCCAACAAAAACTGTAATTCTATAAAAGATTTCCAAAACACAAGTATATTTCCTATAAGTTAGAAATGCATACCAATAAGTTCACTTCAAAGTTTAAAGTAAATTTATTATCAAAGTACATGTATATCACCATATAGATCCCTAAGATTCATTTTCTTCAGGACGTTCACAGTAAATACAAGAAAGCAGTGGAATCAATGGAAGACCGCACCCAACAGGTTGGACAAACAAGTCGTCTGTCAGAGAAAGAAGGCTCTGGGAGGAGATCCTTCTTGGACAAAGGCTAAGGCACCAGAATTATTATCACTGACATAGCATAAGTCGTGAAATTAGTTGTTTTGCAAAAGTAGGATAGCCCAATACATAAACTACACTCAGTGGCCACTTTATTAGGTACACCTGTACACCTGCTCATTAATACAAATATCTAATCAGCCAATCACGTGGCAGCAACTCAATGCACAATAGCGTGCGGGCACGGTCAAGGGGTTTAGATGTTGCTCAGACAAAACATCAGAATAGGGAAGAAATCTTCAGCAAGAGGTGACATAGGATCGGAAGATGTAGAAGTGTCATGGGTACAGTTTAGAAACTGTAAGGGTAAAAAGACGCTGATGGGAGTTATAGACAGGCCTCTGAACAGTAGTCAGGATGTGGGGTACAAATTACAACAGGAGATAGAAAATCATGGGATTTTCACACACAGTCTCTAGAGTCTATAGAGAACGGTGTGAAAAACAAAAAAACAGCCAGAGAGCAGCAGTTCAGAGGTGTATATGCCTTGTTAATGGGAGAGGTCAGACGACTGTGGCCAGTCTGGTTCAGGCTGGTGGAAGGTAACAGTAACTGAAATAACAACGTGTTATAACAAGAGCAACTCTGAATGCACAACATGTCAAAACTTGAAGTGGGTAGGCTATTGCAGTAGAATACTGCAAATATGCACACAGTGACCACTTTATTATGTACAAGAAGTGCCTAATAAATTGGCCCTGAATGTATACTATACTGTAAATTACAATAAGATATATATATAATAAATAAGTACAGTAGATTATATGTCTTTATCTCTGTAACCCTTAGCAGCCCTCACTGTCTTTTAGTAGTGCTTTAGTTTATTTTAACCAATTCTCTATTTAAATCATCATCTGCAAGCAATGTTTCATAACTGCAATGATCAGGTCATGTGGCCTGAACATCTTCATTAGGTTAACAAGGACAATGCTGTTTCCTGTGATCAGGCCAACACGGTCCAATGTAATCAGTTCAATGATGTTTTTCTTGGTTAGGTCAGGACGATGAGCAAAGTGTACCAGCTAGAAATTTACATTATTTAATGATAAGCATCTTGACACTTTACACAGAATATGGTCCTTTAGAGCACAGCAAAAAGCCCTTTAGCCTATGATGTTGTGCCAAACTGATTAAACTATTAATGAAATATCTAACTAAACAAATCCCTTCTGCTTACACAATGTCCATATCCCTTCATTCTCTGTGATTATCTGAGTCTCTTGAACTCCTCAACTGTATCTGTCTTCACCACCACCCCTGGCAGCTCAGTCCAGGCATCCATTGCTCTCTGTGTAAAAAAAAATCTTGCCCCACTAGTCTCCTTTGAATTTAACCCCTCCACTTTAAATGCATTCCGTCTAATATTAGACAGATTGACTCTGGGGAAAAGGTACAGGCTGTCTTTCTGTGACTCTCATAATCTTATAAACCTCTATGAGATCTATTTTCAAATTGGATAAAGATTGTGAATCTGCTGGTGTGTGTTTTCAAGCTTTTGTATCATTTGCCTGATAGAAAGGGGAAGGAGAATGATTGGGGAAGGTGAATGATTGGGGAAGGAGGACGATTGGGGAAGCGGGGAGGGTAGTCTTTGATTATATTTCCCGAGGCACTGTTAGGTGTAGACAGTGTCCCTTCATATTGGTATTGTTTTATTTGTGTCATATGTAGCAAAATACAGTGAAAATCTTGCATACTCTTTATACAGATTAAATCATTACACAGTGCATTGAGTTAGAACAAACAAAAGCAATAGCAATGAAGAATGAAGTGTAAAAACTACTGAGAAATACAGTGCAGGTGAATGATGAAGAGCAAGATGATAATGAGGTACTGTAGATTGTGAGGCCAAGAGTCCACCTTATTGTATAAGGAGGGGAGACTGTTTTTTATATGGTAGATAAGGCCATGCTATCAGAATGTTCATTTCAGAAACATGATTTCTATTTGTTCTGCAACTGTATTCTGCTGTGGGCCAGGAAAGAATTAGAAAAATGTTTTACCAGCTAAAAAAAAAATCTGCTTCATCTAGTATCTGATGTTGTGAATAATGAGCAAGAGTAAAATTCATAAATTACCCAACATCACCTGTTCATTTTCCTCCACAGACACTGCCTGACTTGCTGAGTTCCTGGCAGCATCTCTAGGAAGAGGTACAGTCGACGTTTCAGGCCGAGACCCTTCGCCAGCACTTCGTGAGTCCTGACGAAGGGTCTCAGCCTGAAACGTCGACTGTACCTCTTCCTAGAGATGCTGCCTGGCCTGCAGCGTTCACCAGTAACTTTGATGTGTGTTGCTTGAATTTCCAGCATCTGCAGAATTCATGTTGTTTGCTGAATTCCTTCAGCTTTTTCTGTGTTGCTCAAGATTTCTGGCATCTGACAGTTTATTTTGTCTCTATAATGACTGAGAGTAAAGAAGTTAAATAGACCTTTGCTCAGAGTTCACAGAGCTAACACAGCCTGTGAATCCAAAGATTTTTTCCACTCAGAGGTTAATCTACTGTAACAAATAGCTATTTCTCGCTATTGTCTCTTGTTGTCATTCTCTAAACTTACACCATGTCACTTTTATCCATTCCACCATTTGATCCACACTGGCTTCCATTTGAAGTGGACTCAGTTTTGAGATTTACAAATTGGTCCATGATGCTGTGCCTCGCTGTCCCTGTCAGGCCCTCTGTCTTTGCTGTCCGGTGACATTGCTACATTCCACCAGTTCTGGATTTAACTCTTCAATTTTTGTTAGGGCCCTAAGCTCCATAGTTTCACCAGCAACAACATCAACAGCCTTCCCCCACCTCAACTAAATGTCTCTGCCTTTCTTTCAAGTCAAGTCACTTTTTTTTAAAGATGCTACTTTAAATCTGCTTCTTTGACTATGCCTTTTGTTACCCTCCTGAATATCATATCATGTAGTCAATGTCAAACTTAGACCATAAGACCATAACACATAGGAGCAGAATTAGGCCATTTGGCCCATCATGTGTGCTCTGCTATTCCGTTATGACTGATTTATTATCCATCAACCCCATTCTCCTGCCTTCTCCCTGTACCTTTGATACCCTGACTAATCAAGAACTGCTTAAGAAGGCATCGACTTGGCCTCCACAGCTGTCTGTGGCAATGAATTCCACAGATTCACCATCCTCTGGCTAAGTAAATTCCTTCTCATCTCTGTCTGACTGGTGCAGGCGCCACAACCTATCGCTCAACATCAAGAAAACAGAAGAAATGATATTGACTTCAAAAGCCAAGAGTTCCCGAACAAGTCCCACTATTCATAAATGGTGAGGTAGTGGGAAGGGTTTCCTGTTTCAAGTTTTTAGGGTGAACATCACAGAGGAACTCTCTTGGTCTGTTAACACAACCTTGATAGTAGGGAAGGCACACAGCGACTACACTACCTGAGGTGCTTAAGGAGAGAAAACCTGCCCCAAAAATTGTTGGCCAACTTTTATCGGTGTGCGATAGAGAGCATACTGACATATGGAATGACAGTCTGGTACTCCAGCTTCAGCAAGGCAGATCACAAAGCACTTCAACGGGAGATTAGGATGGCTCAGCACACCACTGAGTCTCAGCTACCGGACCTGTACACACACTCGATGCCTACAACGTGCTCATAACATCATTAAAGACCCATCCCATCCCGACACTGTCTGTTCAATCTCCTGCCATCTGGTAGGAGATGCAGAAACATCTTAGCCAAGACAATAAGTCAGAAAAACAGCTTCTTCCTGAGGGCTATTGTGCAGCTGAATAATATTACACTCCGGCTTTCCAATGGCCTTTGAGTGTTATGGACTACCTAAGTCACTTGTATGTAAATATGGGATTAAAAAAAATAAGCTATACATTATGCATTGTAAATAACTGTTTCACATGGACTGGAGTAGCACCGCAATCTTGTTGTCTTGAGCAAAGACAATAAAATTCTGTTCTATTCTATTCTAAAGGGTCTTCCTTCTATCCTGATGCTGTGCTCTCTGGTCCTAGACACCCCCTATAGGAAACATCCTTCCCACATCCACTCATTTAGGCCTTTTAATATTCAATAGGTTTCAATAAGATCCCCTCTCATTCTTCCAAACTCCAGTGAGTACAGGCTTAGAGCCATCAAATATTCCTCATATTATTCCTGGGATCTTATTGGACAACACTTTAGTGAAATGCTTTGAAATATTTTTCCAAATTAAAGGGAGCTACCTAAATAAAATTCAAATTGTTATGAGTACTGACTTAGGACTTTGGTTTAAACTTCCTTACTCATGTATGGCCCTTACGGAAACTGAATGGAGTTGTCAAATTTCTTGAAAATAAATTGTAATTCTGATTTTCAATGTTCTGGAAGAAAATGTTCGAACATTTAGATGATAATATTAACAGTCTCTTTGTGAGCTACAGTTCTTGTGTATTTACTTAGGGGAGTTTAGGACAAGAGGGCACATCTTCAGGGTTGAAGGACATCCATTTAGAACGGAAATGCAGAGAAATTAGTCAGAGGGTGGTAAATCTGTGGAATTTGTTGCCACAAGCGGCTATGGAGGCCAAATCACTGGGTACATTTATGGAAGAAATAAATAAGTTCCTGATTAGCCAGGGCATCAAAGGGTATGGGTAGAAGGCAGGAGAGTGGGGATGACTGGAAGAATTGGATCAGCCCATGATTGAAGAGTGGAGCAGACTCAATGGACCAAATAGCCTACTTCTGCTCCTATATCTTATGGCATAATGGTCTTAAGAAATGAATAATTTATTGACCGGATGAATAACTTTTCAGTAATAAGATGGATAATTCAAATATTGTGAAATATTGGGCTTGTACACGCTGGAATTAAGGAGATTGAGGGGGGGGGATCTGATTGAGACATATAAGATTATTAAGGGATTGGACAAGATAGAGGCAGGAAATATGTTCCAGATGCTGGGAGAGTCCAGTACCAGAGGGCATGGTTTAAGAATAAGGGATAGGTCATTTAGGACAGAGTTGAGGAGGAACTTCTTCTCCCAGAGAGTTGTGGAGGTGTGGAATGCTCTGCCTCAGAAGGCAGTGGAGGCCAATTCTCTGGATGCTTTCAAGAAGGAGCTAGATAGGTATCTTATGGATAGGGGAATCAAGGGTTATGGGGACAAAGCAGGAACCGGGTATTGATAGTAGATGATCAGCCATGATCTCAGAATGGCGGTGCAGGCTTGAAGGGCTGAATGGTCTACTTCTGCACCTATTGTCTATTGTCTATAAAAGAGGACTTGAAATTCTATACCTGGACCCTATAACAAAGCAGGCATGCCACCAGGTGGTTTACCTCTCGCTGTTAGCTTTACCAAGCATATTTTTCTTTATGAAGATGCACAACACTTAGTGGTCTTGACTGAGGGGTGTGGAGTTAAAACTCTCTGTGGCTCAGCGCCCTCAGTGTATTGCGTTAAGTTGGAAGTTTTGTGAGGTTTATTAACGTAACATAGCAGTACAATCTAGAACTTGCATGCATAAATATTGGATAATGGATACCTTTTTTAAATGAGGTGATGAAAAGAAAACCTTTGAAAACCAGGACGGTGCAACAGAAATATTGACATCAGCAGTTATTGCCGCCTGAATAAAAACCACTGGTTAATGCTTATTAGGTTCTCCTGAGCCTAACAGGATTAAATCAGAAGAATGATTTATTAAAAGCAGGCTACATGTTACATTATAGGCTTGTCTTATAAGGAAACATTGAGCAAGCTAGGGCTCTATTTAGAAGGAGGATGAGAGGCAACTTGATAGAGGTGGGTAAGATAATAAGAGGTACAGATAGAATGGATAACCAGAGTCTTTTTCCCCCAGGGCAGCAATGGACAATCCTGTTTGGGTGGAGGGAAGTTTAGGAGAGGTGCCAGAGGTAGGTCATTTTACACAGAGAGCCAATGACACACTGCTGGGGTTGGTGGCAGAGGCTGATGCAATAGAGCATTTAGGAGAATCTTGATAGGCACATCAATGTAAGAAAAATGGATGGTTCTGGGCTGTGTAGGAGAGAAGGGTTAGATTGATCATGGAGTAGGTTTATCTAGATCAGCTCAACACGTGGGCTGAGGGCTCGCTCGTACTGTGCTGTTAGGTTCTATGCTATATGTTTGATTAATTCCTCTTTTTCAATTAATGATCTATTAGAAGAACTGTTGCAAACTTGCTCCACCTGTCCAGCATCTTTCTTCCCATGACTAGCAGATTATTTCCTCAATGACCTATATTTATCAGCATTTTAAAGTAATCCAGTTTCGATATTTGCTGTGACGAAGTCCCTTCAGGTCTCAGAATCAACCTTTCTGTCTTTTATAAACTCCACCAATTGTGTCCACATTTTATTCCAATTTGAAGAGTTTGAGCTTTCCTAGCAAGACTAGGATTTGTTGCCCATCCATAACTGACCTTGGGAGGGTGGTGGTGAGCTGCCTTCCTGAACTGCTGCAGTCCTTCCGTGACAATCAGGAATCGCGAAGAGATATTGGGGAGGGAGTTAAGAGTTTTAGTTGCAATGATGATAAAGAAGTGCCAATATATTTGCAAGTCAGGGGGGTGCACAGTTTGTCAGAGACCTGCAGCTAGGGGAGCTCCAACTGCCTTACTTCCTCTTGCTGGGATTTGGGAGATGCTACATTTAGGTCGTAGGAAAAGGAAAATTAATGTACAGTTGCAGAGAAATGGAAATGCAGGTAGACAAATAAGGTGCAAGGGTCTTCATTATGTAGGCTGCTTTTTTAAGGCAGTGGGAATTGAAGAGTCAATGGGAGGGGGGAGGTTTGATTTCTGTGATTGACGTTCAGTGCTCTCTGCAACTCCTTATGGTCATGGCAGACCATCTGCTAAACCAAGTTATGATGTATCCCTATTAGATGCTTTCCCTCGTGCATCTGTAAAAAGTGGTGAGGGACATGCCGAATTTCCTTTGTCTTCTGACAAAGTCGAGGCACTGGTGTGCTTTCTTCGCTGTGGTGTTCACGTGACTGGACAAACCCAAATTGGTGGTGATGCTTACACCTAGGAACTCAAAGTTTCAACCATCCCTCCTCAACGCCATTGATACAGACAGGGGCGTGTGCTGAAGTATATTTCAAATCAAGGTGGTACAGGAACCTGCTGATGGTCATATTCCCATGCACTTGTATAATTTTTTTCTTGGCAGAGTTGTGGGTTTGGAAGGCAAGTAATTGCAATGCATTTTGTGAACAGTATGCCAACGTGTGCAGATGGTGGAGGGAATGAGCATTTAGGAATGCCAATTAAATGGGCTGCTTTAGCAGTTTTTTACCAGCACGCAACATAATGGAGGTTATCATTTTTGTGAAGCCAGGATATTGTCTCCCAAAGGATAGGTGTTATTACAGGCAGCACATCTACACAGCTGGACTGGTTTGAGGTCGATGAGGTTGTTGCTTTACTCAACACCTGCTGCTGATACAGTCTGGGAATTATGATTTTCATGACTCAGCCAGGTCAATCACTGGTGGTGCTCTCTGTCAGCTTTTGGTGATGAACATGGAAGTCCCCACCCACTGCCTTACCTACTTACCGTGCTGCATCCAACTGTTGTTCAGCGTGAAAGAGAACCAATTCATCAGCTGATGGAGGACAGGAGGTAGTAGTGAAGAGGGGGTTTCTTTGTCTACCTCTACCTGATTCCAAGCGACTTCATAGAACTTTCAGTTAAACATAGAACATAGAAATCTACAGCACATTACAAGTCATTCAGGCCACAGTGTTGTTCCAACCATGTAACCTACTCTAGAAATTGCCTAGCATTTCCCTAACATATAGCCCTCTATTTTTCTAAGCTCCATGTACTTGCCTAAGAGGATCTTAAAAGATCCTATTGTATCCGCTTCCACCACCGCCAAAGGCAGTGCATTCCACGCACCCACCACTCTTTGTGTGAAAAACTTACCCCTGACATCCCCTCTGTACCTACTTCCAAGCACCTTAGAACTATGCCCCCTCATGTTAGCCATTTCAGCCCCGGGAAAAAGCCTCTGGCTATCCATACAATCAATGCCTCTCATCACCTTATACACCTCTATCAAGTCACCTCTCATCCTCTGTCGCTCCAAGGAGAAAAGGCCAAGTTCACTCAGCCTATTCTCATAAGGTACACCCTCCAATCCAGGCAACATCCTTGTAAATCTCCTCTGCACTCTCTCTATAGTATCAACATCCTTCCTGTAGTGAGGTGACCAGAACTGAACACAGTACTCCAGGTTGGGTCTGACCAAGGTTTTACAAACGTTTGTATATAGCTGTAACATTACCTCACGGCTCTTGAACTCAATCCCATGGTTGATGACTGCCAACACACCATACGCCTACTTAACAACACTGTCAACCTGTGCAACAGCTTTGAGTGTCCTATGGGCACGGGCCCCAAGATCTCTCGGATCCTCCAACTGCCAAGAGTCTTACCATTAATACTATATTCTGTCTTCAAATTTGACCTACCAAAATGAATCTCTTCACACTTATCTGGGTTGAAGTCTCCATCTGCCACTTCTCAGCCCAGTTCTGCATCCTATCAATGTCCCGCTGTAACCTCTGACAACCCTCAAGACTATCCACAACATCTCCAACCTTTGTGTCATCAGCAAACTTACTAACCCACCTTTCTACTTCTTCATCAAGGTCATTTATAAAAACCACAAAGAGGAGGGTCCCAGAACATATCCCTGCGGAATACCACTGGTCACCTACCTCCATGTAGTATACAAATCATCTACAACCACCCTTTGCCTTTTGTGGGCAAGCCAATTCTGGATCCACAAAGCAAGGTCTCCTTGGATCCCATGCCTCCCTACTTTCTGAAGAAGCCGTGCAAGGTAAACCTTATCAAATGCCTTAATGAAGTCCATATACACTACATCCACTGCTGTACCTTCATCAATGTGTTTTGTTCTCAAAGAATTAACTCAGGCTCGTAAGGCATGACCTACTCTTGACAAAGTCATGCTGACTATCCCTAATCAGATTATTTTTTTCTTTTTTTTTTGTAATTTATTTTTTATTGAAGTTCATCATCAAACAAACATTTCCATAAGATGTATTTCAGATATTGTAAAATATATCATATGTCATATATGCCACAAATCTCCACATAATGTTTATCTGAGGTATACACTGATAGAAAAGAGAGGAAAGAAAGAACCCAGCAAAATGAGAAAGCTATGTACAAGTAGGGACCGATCTTTTTTTTTAGAACATATTCCTTGATTTGTGAGAATAAAATCAGGTCTATGAGGTGCTATGTAGTTAAACCATTTTCCTAGTATGAATCAAATTGTTCCAACTTATGATTAACAGATGCTGCTATCTTCTCCATTTTGTAAATGTCCATTGTAATTTCCATTCATGCATTTAAAGTTGGGCTCTCCTGTGATAACTATTTCCTGGTAAGGGTCTTTTTACCAACCACCAGCAGTATATTCATTAAATATTTATCTCTTTTCAACCATTCTTGAGGTATACACCCAAAATATATGGTCTTACTTTCAATCTTCCGTCCTTGGACTCACTTTACACCGCATGCTGTCGAAGCAGTGCTGCCAGGATAATCAAGGGCACGACCCACCCAGCCAACTCACTTTTCATCCCTCTTCCCTCCAGGAGAAGGCTCAGGAGCTTGAAGACTCGTACGGCCAGATTTGGGAACAGCTTCTTTCCAACTGTGATAAGACTGCTGAACAGATCCTGACCTGGATCTGGGCCGTACCTTCCAAATATCCGGACCTGCATCTCGGTTTTTTTGCACTACCTTACTTTCCATTTTTCTGTTTTCTAGTTATGATTTATAATTTAAATTTTTAATATTTTCTATCAATTTGTAATCCAGGGAGCGGAAAGCGCAGAATCAAATATCGCTATGATGATTGTACATTCTAGTATCAATTGTCTGGCGACAGTAAAGTATAAAGTATAAAAGTATAAAGTATAAGGGTATTTCACATTTAAAGATGTCTTGTAGGACATTGTGTATCCCACTCTAATGGTCTTTGATAACGGGGCATTCCCAGAAAATATGATAATAGTTTGCATTTTGATTTCCACAATTTCTCCAGCAAACGGGGAGGTTACTATTATAATGGGATTTCTGAGAGGGTTTAACAAAAAATCAAGTTTTTCCATCCGAACTCCCTCCATTTCTGTGAACTGGTACACTTCCATTGATACCTCCATATTTTTGTCCATTCTTCCTCAGATATAATTATCCCTCCTTCCTCCATTTTGTTTTAATGTATGAAGTTGAATGTGTTTTAAGATTTGACAAACCCTTATACACGCTTGAAATGATTCTACTACCGTTATCTGAATTATATGCTTTTCTAAATTTCTAAATAAATTTGATTTTCTAAATCAAACATGTACTTGGCTTGGTTACATTTTTAACTGTCCTATTAACATACTGTCGCATCTGTAAATACCGATAGAAGTCTTGTTTTTCTATTAAGTGTTTCTCTTTAAGCATTTCAAAACTGAACAGTGTTCTTTCTTTCATTTTTATATTGCAAAGAACTGTTATTCCTTTAGTTGTCCAGTCCTTAAGTCTAGCATCCATTTTATTCGACGTAAAATCCAAGTCATATGCACACCATTTAAGAATTGCAATATCTTCCTCTAGTTTATATTCTTTTATAATAGTTTTCCATATTTTAAGAATCAATTTCACCCCTGGGTTATCGATAGTATTTATGTACCTGTGTAGGTCGTTATCAGCCAAAATTGCCTGTATGGGGATGGGAAGTATCCCCTCCTCAGTGTTTTTCCATTGAGCGTCATATGATGGATTGCACCAACATATCACAGCTCTCAACAGTGCTGCAAAATAACAATCTGTAAGAGAAGGTAGGTCCCATCCCCCCTTTTTCTTGGCTAATTGAAAGTTTTGAGACGAACTCTAGGCCTTTTACCTTGCCATATATATCTTGATAGCATCTTGTTCCATTCATTGAATTGATTTTGGTTAATCTCTATTGGTAGGGTCTGAAAGAGATATAGTAGTCTGGGCAGTATATTCATTTTAATAGATTCAATCCTTGAACTGAGACTAAAAAAAGGAATTAGGTTCCATCTTGTTATATCTTCCTTTTTTTTATATATAGGCTGATAATTGCATTCTGATAATTTTGCCAAATCTTTTGGCATAATGATGCCCAAATATTTGAAAGACTCTTGTTTGCCATGCCCAGGGATATCTACTTTCCATTTCTCTTGGTGGGCTATAGTTATATGAAAGTAATTGGGTTTTATCTATGTTGATCTGGTATTCTGATAATTGGCCATATTGTTAAAGGATTGCATCAATTTAGGTAAGGAGTATGTTGGTTGTCCTAGATAGATCAAAATGTCATCCGCGCAACAGGCCAATTTATGCTCTGTCCCTTTAATAGTAATTCCCCTGATATCTTCATTTTGTCTGACGTATTGAGCTAAGGGTTCCAGATATAATGCGACGAGTAGCAGTGACCATGCACAACCCTGTCTCGTGCCCCTTTCTAGGGTAAAACTGTTTGATAAATACACATTGATTTTAATCCTAGCAGTAGGGTTATCATATAGTGCCTGTATAGTTTTAATAATTGTGTCATGGAAACCAAATCTATGTAAAACTCAGTAAAGAAAATTCCAATTAACCGAATCAAATGCCTTCTCAGTGTCCACGCTTATCACTATTGCTTCGATTTTATTTTTTTGTATATGATCCATAATGTGAAGTGTCCTTCGTATATTGTCTTGTGTTTGTTGTTGTTGTATAAAACCTGTCTGATCCTTATGTAACAGTATGGGTAGAAACTCTTCTAATCGTTTGGCCACGAAGGAGGTAAATAATCTGTAATCCACATTAAGAACGGATATTGGTCTAAGTGACCCACATTCCATTTTATCCTTGCCTTCTTTCAGTATAGCTGAGATTACCGCCTCCTTCCAGCTGGGTGGCATTTGGCCTTTTTTAGAGCCCTGTTCAGTGTGGGGAGTAAGACAGGAATTAAAGCGACACACACAATGACATTAACGCATTTTTAAATTCTTTGTACCACTCTGCCGTATACCCATCTGATCCTGGTGACTTGCTTAATTTAAGCCTACTAATTGCAGCTTTTAGTTCAGCTTCGGTTATGTCAGCAGTCATCGTTCTATTTTGTTCTTCACTTAAAGTGGGTAACTCTAGAGAATTCAGGAAGGTGTCAATTTGGGTTATGCTTTCCCCTGGAATATAGAGTTTGGTAAAACACTTCAAAAGCTTCTTGAATTTCACTTAGCTTATTTTTTTCTCATTTTTGTTCTTGGATCCCTAATTCTATGAATTGTATTTTCTGCTATCTTTTTCTCCAGCTTCCACGCCAGTATTTTCATAGACTTAGGTCCACTTTCATAATGTCACTGTTTCAGAAACATTAAATTTTTCCTGATTTCTTGCATAGCCAAACTATTAATTTCATTCTTAATTTTTTAAAAATTTCCTCTAATGTATCCTGTGCCAAATTCAATTTGTGTTTTTTTTTCTAGCTCCTTCAGCCCGTTTTGTAATTCCTCTAATGTTTTATTCCTTATTTTTTTCTTACATGAAGATATCGCTATAAATTTCCCTCTTAAGACAGCCTTCAGAGTATTCCATAGAATGGGAGGTGAAACCTCTCCATTATCACTGAATTCGAAGTAAAGACCAATTTCTATATTAATTTGTTCCTTAAAGTAGGGTCATTGAATAGACTTGAAAACAGTTTCCAAATAGTATTCTTTGGTTGTAGGTCAAGATCAACAGATAAATATATAGGTGCATGGTCACCTACACTTATTGTCCCAATTCCACAGGTGTTTATTTTGTCTTTGTCTTTTCCAAATGTTATGAAATAGTCTATTCTTGTATATACAGAATGGAGGGCAGAATAATGAGTGTAATCCCTTCTGTCGGGGAAAAGGTCCCTCCATATATTAATTAGACCAACATCCTCAAAAGGTGTGTTAAGTTTCTAATGTAAGGATTTCGTTTCATAGGTTTTTCTATTGGAAGAGTCTAACTTTGGTTGTAATTGTAAATTTAAGTCTCCCCCACATATCAGGAGACCTTCTGTTTCAGTTACCATAATATCAGTAATTTTCTGAAAGAAACTAATATCACTTCCTGGAAGTGCGTATATATTCAATAGAGTAACTGAATTTCCATCTATATTCCCCCTTACCAGAATATATCTGCCCTCCTTATCTCCCATTTCGAATTTTTTTTCAGAATTTAGCTTTCTTGAGATGAGAATAGAAACTCCTCTCCTATGTCCTGATTTATATGAGGAGAAAAACAAATCAGTGAAACCCATTCTCTTTAGTTTTCCATGCTCATTATCACTTAAGTGAGTTTCCTGCAAACATACTACATGGGTTGTTCTGTTTTTTCAATTTGGATAGAATTTTACCAGTATATCAGTATACCTGCCAGTATATCATTGAAATGAGCAGAATAAAACTTAATCAATCTACTCCCTGAACAAATGAGAACCAAGAAACGTGAATAATAAAAAAAAAGGCAATGAAGGTGTGATTCTAAGGCTGAGGTCTCTAGTAGGTGACCCTGGGTTGAGCTAGAGGAAAACGTCTAGCTGTGGGGGATAGCCCCTCTTACCTGTGAGTTGAGGGCCCTTACTGCAGTACCCATGAAAGTAAGTGAACAAATCTATGTCCATTACACAGAAAAGATTTCCCTGCGTATTCCTCTCATATATATATATATATATATGTGGTAAACCATGTATATATGTTGTAACTCGGTTACCTGTCTGGACACACCCCTCTGCTGACTGCCCCTGTGGCTCCTCCCACAGAGTCCTGTATAAAGGTGTTCGCCTTGCCCCTCCCCCTCAGTCCGGGGGCAGACACTCACTGTGGAGGTCGTATTGTACAGCGAATAAAAGCCTTTCAGTATTTTACCAAACCTCAGTCTTTTGGAGTAATTGAAGGTGCTTCAATATATTCTCATTTAGGTGGGGAAAAAGGAGTAAATGAATGAATTTTAAAAAATTGCCCTCCTCCCGTCCCCTGCTTTCTCGGTTCTCTTACTATTTCCCAAGCAGATCGGGAAAGCTGCTCAGCCAGGCTTTCCCTCGGTTTGATCACGCTAATGGGCAGCGCTCTGTTCTTCATGTCTGTAGTTGCCTCTTCCGCTGTCTGATACAGTTGCATCCCATCTTCATAAAACACTCGCAGTTTAGCAGGGTACGGAGTTTGGAATCTAATCTTTGCTTGCTTTAATATTCACTTTACTTCAGAGTATTCCTTACATTTCTGCAGGACTGCCGGGGGGTAATCTTGATCGAAATATATTAATTTCCCGTTCAAAAACACCCTCTTCTTACCCCAGGCCCTTCGTAGAATCTCCGCCTTGGTATTGTATCGAAGGAATGTATTTACTATTGAGCGTGGCTCATCTTCTCTGTCTCCAGCAGGCCTCGGGATGAGCGCACAATGTGCCCTCTCAATTTCAAGCTCCATAGTCGAGGGAATCTCCAGTGCATCCTGCAGCAACTTTCCTATAAACTCTATCATAGACAAACCGTCCGTTCCTTCGGGAACATTGTATGTCCTGATATTTTTCCGTCGTGATCTTCCCTCCTGGTCAACAGTTTACTTTCTTGTTGATTTAATATTTGTATCGTCTTGCTTAGTATCCGTTCCATGTTTTGCACGCGATCTTCCACCTTGTCAATTCGTGTCTCTGTCACCGCGATTGACGTTGGCGAGCGCTGACTTGATATCATTGAGTTGTTGTTTTATATCTTTTTGGAATCCCCGTATCTCTTCCAGAATTTTTATCATATTTGCCGCTTCGCCTGAATGAGGCCCATCGTCAGCCTCGCTACCACCCATTCGGGTAGAAGACCCACTTATTGTACCCCCTCGTCCTTAGGCTCTGCAGTGATGCTTTTTTTATCTCCTTTCTTTTCCCCCATTCTTGCCAGCCTTATCAATTCAGTTATTTTCAAAAGATCTTATATTTGATAGATTAACGGGGCAAAATATGCGTTTTTCCGGAGGAGCTATTGATTTAAGCTGCCATTCTGGACGATGATGTCACCGGAAACCCCCTAATCAGATTATGTCTCTCCAAATGCTCACTAATATGGCCTCTCAGGATCTTCTCCAACAACTTGCCCACCACTGAAGTCAGATTCACTGGTTTGTAATTTCCTGTGCTATCTCTACTTCCTTTCTTGAACAAGGGAACAACATCTGCAACCCTCTAATCCTCCAGTACTCCTCCTGTCCCTACTGATGATGCAAAGGTCATTAGAGTGATAAACAAAAAAAAAATCTAGTGAGCAGCAGTTCTGTGGGCGTAAATGTCTTGTTAATGAGAGAAGCCAGAGGAGAATGGGCAGACTATTTCAAGCTGACAGGAAGGCAACAGTAACTCAAATAACCACCGTTACAACAGTGGTGTGCAGAAGGGCATCTCTGAACACACAGCGTGTCAAACCTTGAAGAGGATGGGCTACAACAGGAGAAGACCATGAACATACACTCAGTGACCACTTTATTATGTACCTCCTGTTCTAATAATGTGGCCACTGCTTGCACATCAGCTGTATACTGACGCTCTATCACTCAGCTCAACTCAGTGGTGATATTCACTGAATGATTTCCTGCAGGTTATCTCCATTCTCACTGCATGGAATCAGCAACGGATTACTGGCAAACGATGGGAGAAAAGAATTACCACTGCTAATCCCTCCATGGTCAGCCTGACCAAGAGTCTAAGGAGCTTGGCAATGAATTAGCGGGAAAGGCTTTGAAAGATTGATGGATTTTTATCTAATAGGTAAATATTTGGACTTCATCAAGCTTATTATGTTCAGCTGCACTCTTATTAACCACAGAATCGCACAGCGGGAGAGGCATTACATGCTGTAATTTACTGCGTATTTTATGAAAGAATTAACTCTTCACTAAATGACTGTAACAGGATGTAGTTAAACCCCGTCCAGTATTGACAAGAGATTGTCCTGATTTTGCAATATCTGAACAATTCTGAAATAAAAAGCAGACATGCTGGTAGAAAAATTGTTAAGCAGCCTCTATGAAAAAGAGACTGAGCACCACGATAGAGTAGCGGCTATCGTGATGCTGTTACAGCTCAGGACATTCTGGAGGTCAGAGTTCAGTTCTGGCATTGTCTGTAAGGAGTTGGTATGTTCTTTATGTGAACCGCATGAGTTTCCTACGGGTGCTCCACTTTCCTCCCGCAGTCCAAAGAATTGGTCATTGTAAATTGTCCTGTGACTAGGCTAGGGTTAAATATATGGTGATGTGGTGTGGCTCATTAGTCTGTTCTGTGCTGTATCTCTAAATAGATGGCAGTGAAGTTTCAGGCCAGGAGCCTTTCCTCGGAATGAAGGTGGAGAACAGAGGGTTTATGGTCTGGGAAATTGTTTTCTTATTGTTTTTCTGTTACTATGTTAATGTTTTCCTTTCTCGTCCAACTCCTTTCAAGTGTCAATGCTCCTTACCACCTGATCTTTCTGAACCTGGCACACTAGGAGCTGTTGGGCACTCCTTGAGTGGAATTTATATGTGGGTTTGCTCCTGGTGCTTTGGTCTCCTCCCACATCCCAAAGATGAGCAGGCTAATCGGCCACCATAGTTAGCTCCGACTTGATGGGGGAGTGGTCAAACTCAAAGGGAAGTTGATAAGAATGTCGGGAGAACTTAAACACTGGGATTGACGTAGGATGAGTGCAAATGAGTGGGCAGCACAGACTCTGTGAGCTGAAGGGCTGATTTTTTTTTGCTGTGTAGCTCTATGACTCTCGAACTTTACTCCTTCCCCCAGTTCTGCTTTGAAAACGGTAAATCCACCTTTCTCTTCCCCTCACTTCCCTCATTCTCCCTTTTCAAAAGAAGTAAATTTATTATCAAAATATGTAAACGTAGATTGATTTCCTTGTAGGCATTTGCAGTACAACAAAGAAATAGAATACAGCCAGTGAAAAACTACACACAGGGATTGGGAAGTTGTTGAAATCGATTGTTAAGGATGAGATTACGGAATACCTGGAGGCACAAGATAAGCCAAAGCCAGCATGGTTTCCTGAAAGGAAAATCCTGCGTGACGAATCTACTGCAATTCTTTGAGGAAATTACAAGCAGGGTAGACCAAGGAGATGTAGTAGATGTGGTGTACTTGGATTTTCAGAAGGCCTTTGACAAGGTGCCACACATGAGGCTGCCAAGCAAGATAAGAACCCATGGAATTACAGGGGAGTTACTAGCATGGGTGATGCTTTGGCTGATTGGCAGAAACTAGAGTGGGAATAAAGGGATCCTATTCTGGCTGGCTGCCAGTTACCAGTGGAGTTCCACAGGGGTCGGTGTTGGGACCGCTGCTTTTTACGATGTATGTCGATGATTTAGACTATGGGATTAATGGATTTGTGGCTAAATTTGCCAATGATACAAAGATAGGTGGAGGAGCAGGTAGTTGTGAAGAAACAGAGAGCCTGCAGAGAGATTTAGATAGTTTAGGGGAACGGGCAAAGAAGTGACAAATGAAATACAATGTTGGAAAGTGTATGGTCATGCACTTTGGTGGAAGAAATAAATGAGCAGACTGTTATTTAGATGGGAAGAGAATTCAAAATACAGAGATGCAAAGGGATTTGGGAGTCCTTGTGCAGGATACTCAAGTTGAGTCGGTGGTGAAGAAGGCGAATACAATGTTGACATTCATTTCTAGAGGTATATAATAAGAGCAGGGATGTGATGTTGAGGCTCTACAAGGCACTTGTGAGACCACACTTGGAGTATTGTGTGCAGTTTTGGGCTCCTTATTTTAGAAAGGATATACTGACATTGGAGAGGATTCAGAGAAGATTCACGAGAATGGTTCCAGGAATGAAAGGGTTACCATATGAGGAACGTCTGGCAGCTCTTGGGCTGTATTCCCTGGGAAATCTCGTAGAAACATTCCAAATGTTAAAAGGCCTGAACAGATTAGATATGGCAAAGTTATTTCCCATAGTAGGGGAGTCTAGGACAAGAAGGCATGACTTCAGGATTGAAGGACATCCATTTAGAACAGAGATGCGGAGAAATGTCTTTTAGTCAGAGGGTGGTAAACCTGTGGAATTTGTTGCCAGAGCGGCTGTGAAGGCCAAGTGATAGAGTGCATTTAAGGCAGAGACAGATATGTTCTTGATTAGCCAGGGCATCAAAGGGTATGGGGAGAAGGCTGGTGAGTGAGGATGATTGGAAGAACTGGATCAGTCCATGATTGAATGGCGGAGCAGACTCGATGGGCCGAATGGCATACTTCTGCTCCTATATCTTATGGTCTTGTGGTCTTAATAAACATAATAGGCACAATCAAGTGGCAAATATTATTCATCAAAATCTTGCTTTAAAATACAACTCATAAATGAAATCACACCTTACTATAAATACAAGCCTGATCCAATTTTAGAGTCAGGGATCGCTCCCTACACAACTCCCTTGTCCATTTGTCCCCCCCATCCCTCCCCACTGATCTCCCTCCTGGCACTTATCAGTGTAAGCGGAACAAGTGCTACACATGCCCTTACACTTCCTCCCTTACCACCATTCAGGGCCCCAAACAGTCCTTCCAGGTGAGGCATCACTTCACCTGTGAGTCGACTGGGGTGATATACTGTGTCCGGTGCTCCCGATGTGGCCTTTTATATATTGGCGAGACCCGACGCAGACTGGGAGACCGCTTTGCTGAACATCTACGCTCTGTCCGCCAGAGAAAGTAGGATCTCCCAGTGGCCACACATTTTAATTCCACATCCCATTCCCATTCTGACATGTCTATCCACGGCCTCCTCTACTGTAAAGATGAAGCCACACTCAGGTTGGAGGAACAACACCTTATATTCCGTCTGGGTAGCCTCCAACCTGATGGCATGAACATCGACTTCTCTAACTTCCGCTAAGGCCCCACCTCCCCCTCGTACCCCATCTGTTACTTATTTTTATGCACACATTCTTTCTCTCACTCTCCTTTTTCTCCCTCTGTCTCTCTGAATATACCTCTTGCCCATCCTCCGGGTCCCCCCCGCTTGTGTTTCTTCCCGGACCTCCTGTCCCATGATCCTCTCGTATCCCCTTTTGCCTATCACCTGTCCAGCTCTTGGCTCTATCCCTCCCCCTCCTGTCTTCTCCTATCATTTTGGATCTCCCCCCTCTCCCTCCTACTTTCAAATCCCTTACTCACTCTTCCTTCAGTTAGTCGTGACGAAGGGGTCTCGGCCTGAAACGTCGACCGCACCTCTTCCTACAGATGCTGCCTGGCCTGCTGCGTTCACCAGCAACTTTGATGTGTGTTGCTTGAATTTCCAGCATCTGCAGAATTCCTGTTGTTTGAGCACAATACGGGCCCTTCGGCCCACAAAGTTGAGCCGAACATGTCCCTACCTTAGAAATTACAAGGCTTACCCATAGCCCTCTATTTTCTAAGCTCCATGTACCTATCCAAAAGTCTCTTAAAAGACCCTATCGTATCCGCCTCCACCACCGTTGCCGGCAGCCCATTCCACGCACTCACCACTCTCTGAGTAAAAAACTTAGCCCTGACATCTCCTCTGTACCTACTCCCCAGCACCTTAAACCTGTGTCCTCTTGTGGCAACCATTTCAGCGCTGGGAAAAAGCCTCTGACTATCCACACGATCAATGCCTCTCATCGTCTCAACCTCTCAACCTCAGGTCACCTCTCAACCTCCGTTGCTCCAAGGAGAAAAGGCCGAGTTCACTCAACCTGTTTTCATAAGGCATGCTCCTCAATCTCAGCAACCCCCTTATAAATCTCCTCTGCACCCTTTCTATGGCTTCCACGTCCTTCCTGTAGTGAGGCGACCAGAACTGAGCACAGTACTCCAAGTGGGGTCTGACCAGGGTCCTATATAGCTGCAACATTACCTCTCAGCTTCTAAATTCAATTCCACGATTGACGAAGGCCGTATGCCTTCTTAACCACAGAGTCAACCTGCGCAGCTGCTTTGAGTGTCCTATGGATTCGGACCCCAAGATCCCTCTGATCCTCCACACTGCCAAGAGTCTTAACATTAATACTATATTCTGCCATTGTATTTGACCTACCAAAATGAACCACTTCACACTCATCTGGGTTGAACTCCATCTGCCACTTCTCTGCCCAGTTTTGCAGCCTATCAATAGACAATAGACAATAGGTGCAGGAGTAGGCCATTTGGCCCTTTGAACCAGCACCGCCATTCACTATGATCATAGCTGATCATCCACAATTAGATTAGATTCAACTTTATTGTCATTGTGCTGAGTACAGGTACAAAGCCAATGAAATGCATTTGGCATCTGACCAGAAATGCAAAGAATAGTGTTATTTTCAAAATAACTGCAAATAAAAAAAGTGCTACAGCACACAAATATAAAAGTACTGAGACAGTCCAATATGGGTGCAATACTGCTTAGCGCTGTGATGTGAGGTTCAGCAGGGTCACAGCCTCAGGGAAGAAGCTCTTCCTGTGCCTGCTGGTGTGGGAGCGGAGGCTCCTGTAGCGCCTACCGGATGGGAGGAGAGTAAAAAGTCCATGGTTAGGGTGAGCTGCATCCTTGATAATGCTTTTCGCCCTGCCCAGGCAGCGTTTATGGTAGATGTTCTCAATGGTGGGCAATTGGGTGCTGATAATCTGCTGGGCAGTTTTCACTACACGCTGGATTGCTTTGCGGTCCGATACGGGACAATTGCCATACCACACTAAGATGCAGTTGGTGAGTATGCTCTCAATGGTACAGCGGTAAAAGTCCGTCAGTATCCTGGGACAGAGGTGAGCTTTCTTGATGCTCCGCAGGAAATAAAGGCGCTGTTGTACCTTTTTTGATCAAGATGGAGGAGTTCAGGGACCAGGTGAGATCCTCGGAAATGTGGACACCAAGGAATTTGAAGCTTGATACACGCTCCACTACAGTTCCGTTGATGTAGATGGGGACATGAGCATGACTCCTGGGATGCCTGAAGTCCACAATGATCTCCTTGGTCTTCTGGGTGTTAAGGGCCAGATTGTCGTCGGCACACCACGCAGCCAGGTGCTGGACCTCATCCCTGTAGGCCGTCTCGTCATCCCCTCTGATCGGACCAACCACCGTCATCTGCGAACTTGATTATGGAGTTAGAACCATGTACAGGAACGCAGTCATAGGTGAAAGGGGAGTACAGAAGAGGGCTCAGCACACAGCCTTGAGGCACACCGGTGTTCAGGGTGAGAGTGGAGGAGGAGAAGTTGTCTAACTTAACTGATTGGGGTCTGTTAGAAAGTCCAAGGTCCAACTGCAGAGGGATACCAAGGTGGCCAAGTTTTGGTGATCAGCTTGGAGGGGATCACAGTATTGAATGCCGAACTAAAGTCAATGAACAGCATTCTGACGTAAGAGTTGGGGCTGTCCAGGTGGGTCAGGGCAGAGTGAAGTGCCGTGGATATGGCGTCCTCTGTTGACCTGTTGGTGCGATAGGCAAATTGATGGGGGTCCAGTGTAGAGGGCAGACAGGATTTCAGATGTGATAGAACCAGTTTCTCAAAGCACTTTGCAATGATGGGGTGAGTGCAACTGGGCAGAAGTCATTCAGGCCCATGGCAGTGGAATGCTTTGGCACTGGCACGATGGTGGCGATCTTGAAACTTGTGGGGACAACTGCCTGGGCCAGGGACAGATTAAAAATGTCCATGAAGATCCCGGCCAACTGCCCTGCACAGACTCTGAGCCCATGGCCAGGTATTCCATCCGGACCAGCTGCCTTCCGTACATTCACCCTGCTCAGGGTGGCGCAAACATCGAAGGTGGAAAGTGAGAGGGGCAGTTCACCAGGTGGGAGATCCGCTTTGATGGTGACCTCCTTGTTCTCTCGGTCAAAGCGAGCGTAGAAGTAATTGAGCTCATCAGGGAGGGAAGCAGAGCTGGAAGGGGGCACAGTACTAGGGGGTTTGAAGTCTGTAATGACCTGTATGCCATGCCACATGCGCTGGGGGTCCGAGAACTTGAAATGCTCCTCGATTCTCTGTTTATATATGTGTTTAGCCTGAGAGATTCTCCTCCTCAGGTTGGCCCTGGCTGAGCTGTAAGCCTCCTGGTCTCCAGACCCGAAGGCTGAATTTCTGGCTTTGAGCAGGAGGCGAACTTCTCTGTTTAGCCATGGTTTCTGATTGGGGAAAACTTTTATTTGTCTTTGTGATGTCACTCTATCTAAACACTTGTTGATGTACTCAAGGACAGAGTTGGTATATAAATCAACCCGTTCCTACCTTCTCCCCATATCCCTTGACTCCACTATCTTTAAGAGCTCTCTCTAACTCTTTCTTGAAATCAATGTTCCGCTGTAACCTTTGACAGCCCTCCACACTATCCACAACACCTCTAACCTTTGTGCCATCAGCAAACTTACTAACCCATCCCTCCACTTCCTCATCCAGGACATTTATAAAAATCATGAAGAGTAAGGGTCCCAGAACAGATCCCTGAGGCACACCACTGGTCACCGACATCCATGCAGAAAATGACCTGTCTACAACCACTCTTTGCCTTCTGTGGGCAAGCCAGTTCTGGATCCACAAAGCAATGTCCCCTTGGATCCCATGCCTCCTTACTCTCTCAATAAGCCTTGCATGGGGTACCTTATCAAATGCCTTGCTGAAATCCATATACACTACATCTACTGCTCTTCCTTCATCAATTAAACAAGCAAGAACAACTTATTTAATGGATATATCCATTCCAAGCACACATAACCTACAGAAATCAATATGTGAAAAACACCAGAAATATGCTGAATTAAAAGAGGAAATTGAAAGACTTTGGAACATGAACAGGTTATACATGGTCCTAGTAGTAATATCTACAACTGGTATCATCTCAAAGACACGACACAATAGCATTAAACAATTAGGTCTACACAGCAATATCTATGTAAATCTTCAGAAAGCCACAATACTAAACACCACCAGAATGGTCCAAAAGTTCCTAGCAATTGATCAATGAGTGTGCTTGGCTATGCCTGCACCTCAGGTTTTACCAGCTTGAGCTGAGAAAAAAATAAATAATAATAATAATAAATAAGTAAATAAATATGATCGAGAACAAGATTTGTAGGAATCAATGAAAGTGAGTCTATAAGTTGTGTTTAGGGATAAGTTCAGTGTTGAGGGGAGTGAGTTCATCCAGACGTTTCAGAGCTGATTGAAGAGCCTATGGATTAGCATCTGCTGTTGCCTGCTGTGACTAGGTCGCTAATCAGTAAAGTTAACTGTTTTTTCTGCGCAGATCCTGCTTGACAGAATGCTTGTTCTGCTTGTTCTTTTTCTTTTTGTTTCAGATTCCAGTGTCTGTACACTCTATTTGCTTTACATTTCTGAATGGTCCTTTTTCATTTACACATAAAAATAATACAGTGGCAAGCAACCAAGGATAATTAAATGCCGGAGGAACTTAGCCAGGGAACTTTTTTCAGTGATGATACGCTGGTTAGTGTTCCTTGTTTGTGCTATTGTAGTAAATCATTGTAATTGTAAGACACAGATGGCCAATTGTTTCCAGAATATTTTGAAGACTTGGATAAGATCATTAGACAGTATATGTTTTTAATATTAATTTAACTCCTCAAAATTAATAAAAGGCACAAAAGCATGGGAATGCCATGACCTGGCTATTTCCTCCAAGATGAAATATATCTTTGTTCATTCAACGCCCTGGGTCAGAATCCTAGAACTCCTTCCATAACAGCATTGTGGGTGTTCTCACACCTTGAGGACTGCAATGATTCAATAAGGTAGCTCACCAACATCTTCTCAAGGGCAATCAGCAACGGGCAATTAAATGCTGGGTCACCCTAAAAGGAAGAGTAATAAATGGATTCAAAAGGCAGAATTGATAGTATGTTGAATCTTCATTGTGGACAAGCTGTCACAAGTGTGGAGCACAGGTGGACTTAAATGCAGGACACAAACACGTTTTGTAGTGTTAACAAAAGTAGAGTTTATTAATAGTTAATAGAAAAGCAGGGAAGCAAGGATTGTACAGAGAGACATCAAGGAGTCAATGAAACGGAAGTGGGAATATGCGTGGCTGGGGTTGGGCTTGGACCCAGGGCTTAGACTGGGACTCGGGACCTGGACTTGGACTTGACCTGGGACTTGGAACTCAGAACCCGGACTTGGACTTGGACTGGAAATTGGGACTAGGAACTCGGAACATTGGAGCCTGGACTTGGAACTCGGAACATTGAAACACAGAGCCGGGACTTTTCCTTGGATACAGGACGCAGAGCCGGGACTCTTCTTGGACGTAGGACACAGAGCCGAGACTCATATTTGGATACAGGACACTGAACACAGAACATGGAGAGATAGTTCTCCACTCAGGGTAGCAGCAAACGGCCAGACCTACCCAGCGGATGCGAGGACACAAAGAGACAGTTCCCAACTCAAGGTAGCGGCAAACGGCTGGACCTACCCAGCGGAGACGAGGACATGAAGAGACAAAACCACACAACGATAGCCAGTTCCTTATCTTGGCACGAAGTGGCTCCAAGTAGCGGTGAGCTCTTGACTTGGCCCAGGAACTACATACAGCGGCTCTTGACTCACTCCGGCGGGTTAACTTGACGGACCCGCTCTGGTGAGGAGAGGCAACTTACTGGCACTCGCTTCGGAGAGGAGACTTGGCTCACTCCGGCGATGTGACTTGCTCGCACTTGCTTCAGTGACATCAGGTGACGGTCTAGCGCCAAGCAGCTGTATGCCTGACACTATATGCTGACCATTCAGCTGAGAATCAAGTGCCTTTAATTACAGAGCCCAAGAAACATGGGGAAACAATGAATGAAAGGAAAACAAGGAGTCAACTGTCCCGATCGTGACACAAAGGAAATTTAAAGGGAACCAGGGAATAACCGATCGGGACTGTGGCATAAACCTCCTAAAATCTTCCAAGAACGCAGACAGTCTTTATTCCTAGGTTTGGGGAATCCAAAAGATTCAAAGATGCAAGAAAAAACTTTATTGTCATTCTAACCGTATATCAGCTCTGCAGGGCAGAATGAGACAGCATTTCCCAAGTGCAGTGCAATCATAACATAACAAACGCAACACTAAATAATAAACATAACAATAAATAGTAAAACACAACAGCCACATGTCAGTTAAAATCAAGTTATAAGTGAATAAATGAAAATCAAGTTATAAGGAATGAAGAACTACAGAGTGCATGTTTAAAGTGAGAGGGGAGAGATTTAGTAGGAGTCTGAGGAGCATTCCACCCAGAGGGAATGTACTGTCAGAGGAAGTGGGTGAGACATGTACATTAACAATATTTAAAAGGTATTTGGATCAGTAGATGGATGGGAAAGGTTTAAAGTTCAAGTCAAAGTAAATTTATTATAAAAGTACATAAAAGTACATTGGCACGTGGCCAAGTGGTTAAGGCATTTGTCCAGTGATTTGAAGGTCGCTAGTTCGAGCCTTGGCTGAGGCAGTGTGTTGTGTCCTTGAGCAAGGCACTTAACCACACATTGCTCTGCGATGACACCGGTGCCAAGCTGTATGGGTCCTAATGCCTTTCCCTTGGACCACATCAGGGGCATGGAGAGGGGAGACTTGCAGCATGGGCAACTACTGGTCTTCCATATAACCTTGCCCAGGCCTGCACCCTGGAAACCTTCCAAGGCGCAAATCCATGGTCTCATGAGACTAACGGATGTCTATACATATACGTCACCATAAACAACCCTGAGATTAATTTTCTTGTGGGCATTCACAGTAAATATAAAAAACACAATAGAATCAATGAAAGACCAAAACCAACAGGACGGACAAACAATCAATGTACAAAGGGCAACAAACAGTGCAAATACAAAAAGAAAAAAATGAAATAGTGATAATTAATAAATAAAGAATAAATATTGAGAACATGAGATGAAAAATCCTTGAAAGTGAGTCCATATGTTGTGGGAACAGTTCAGTGATAGGGCGAGTGAAGTTGAGTGAAGTTATCCCCTCTGATTTGTGAGCCTGATGGTTGAGGAATATGGAACCAAATTGTTTTAGAGTAATGTGAGCCAAATGTGGGTAAGTGGGACTAGCTTGGATGGGCATCTTCGTCACAATGGACTAGTCAGGTTGAAGGGCCCTATTCCCTGCTGAATTCATCTATGACTCTTTGAGTGTAATTGGATAGAACTACATGTTAAGCTGAGAAATCCGAGGCAGGAAAGGTAGGACATACGAACATTGAAAGTTTAGTAAGGGTAATGCAGAGAGAAATACGGCCAGATGAAGATACAACCAAAGAGAGGTGCATCATCAGATAGTTATGACAGTTTTCTGAGGGCCATAAGGTGACAAGTGATAAGGATGAGCAAGTCCATAAAGCAATTTGACCTGTGAGTCATGGATAGAAACATAGAAACATAGAAAATAGGTGCAGGAGTAGGCCATTCGGCCCTTCGAGCCTGCACTGCCATTTATTATGATCATGGCAGATCATCCAACTCAGAACCCTGCCCCAGCCTTCCCTCCATACCCCCTGATCCCCGTAGCCACAAGGGCCATATCTAACTCCCTCTTAAATATAGCCAATGAACTGGCCTCAACTGTTTCCTGTGGCAGAGAATTCCACAGATTCACCACTCTCTGTGTGAAGAAGTTTTTCCTAATCTCAGTCCTAAAAGGCTTCCCCTTTATCCTCAAACTGTGACCCCTCGTTCTGGACTTCCCCAACATCGGGAACAATCTTCCTGCATCTAGCCTGTCCAATCCCTTTAGGATTTTGTACGTTTCAATCAGATCCCCCCTCAATCTTCTAAATTCCAACGAGTACAAGCCCAGTTCATCCAGTCTTTCTTCATATGAAAGTCCTGCCATTCCAGGAATCAATCTGGTGAACCTTCTTTGTACTCCCTCTATGGCAAGGATGTCTTTCCTCAGATTAGGGGACCAAAACTGCACACAATACTCCAGGTGTGGTCTCACCAAGGCCTTGTACAACTGCAGTAGTACCTCCCTGCTCCTGTACTTGAATCCTCTTGCTATAAATGCCAGCATACCATTCGCCTTTTTCACCGCCTGCTGTACCTGCATGCCCACTTTCAATGACTGGTGTATAATGACACCCAGGTCTCGTTGCACCTCCCCTTTTCCTAATCGGCCACCATTCAGATAATAACCTGTTTTCCTATTTTTGCCACCAAAGTGGATAACTTCACATTTATCCACATTAAATTGCATCTGCCATGAATTTGCCCACTCACCCAACCTATCCAAGTCACTCTGCATCCTCTTAGCATCCTCCTCACAGCTAACACTGCTACCCAGCTTCGTGTCATCCGCAAACTTGGAGATGCTGCATTTAATTCCCTCATCCAAGTCATTAATATATATTGTAAACAACTGGGGTCCCAGCACTGAGCCTTGCGGTACCCCACTAGTCACCGCCTGCCATTCTGAAAAGGTCCTGTTTATTCCCACTCTTTGCTTCCTGTCTGCTAACCAATTCTCTATCCACATCAATACCTTACCCCCAATACCATGTGCTTTAAGTTTGCACACTAATCTCCTGTGTGGGACCTTGTCAAAAGCCTTTTGAAAATCCAAATATACCACATCCACTGGCTCTCCCCTATCCACTCTACTAGTTACATCCTCAAAAAATTCTATCAGATTCCTCAGACATGATTTTCCTTTCACAAATCCATGCTGACTTTGTCCGATGATTTCACCGCTTTCCAAATGTGCTGTTATCTCATCTTTGATAACTGACTCCAGCAGTTTCTCCACCACCGACGTTAGGCTAACCGGTCTATAATTCCCCGGTTTCTTTCTCCCTCCTTTTTTAAAAAGTGGGGTTACATTAGCCACCCTCCAATCCTCAGGAACTAGTTCAGAATCTAACAAGTTTTGAAAAATTATCACTAATGCATCCACTATTTCTTGGGCTACTTCCTTAAGCACTCTGGGATGCAGACCATCTGGCCCTGGGGATTTATCTGCCTTCAATCCCTTCAATTTACCTAACACCACTTCCCTACTAACATGTATTTCGCTCAGTTCCTCCATCTCACTGGACCCTCTGTCCCCTACTATTTGTGGAAGATTATTTATGTCCTCCTTAGTGAAGACAGAACCAAAGTAATTATTCAATTGGTCTGCCATGTCCTTGCTCCCCATAATCAATTCACCTGTTTCTGTCTGCAGGGGACCTACATTTGTCTTTACCAGTGTTTTCCTTTTTACATATCTATAAAAGCTTTTACAGTCAGTTTTTATGTTCCCTGCCAGTTTTCTCTCATAATCTTTTTTCCCTTCCTAATTAAGCCCTTTGTCCTCCTCTGCTGAACTCTGAATTTCTCCCAGTCCTCAGGTGAGCCACTTTTTCTGGCTAATTTGTATGCTTCTTCTTTGGAATTGATACTATCCCTAATTTCTCTTGTCAGCCACGGGTGCACTACCTTCCTTGATTTATTCTTTTGCCAAACTGGGATGAACAATTGTTGTAGTTCATCCATGCAATCTTTAAATGCTTGCCATTGCATATCCATCGTCAATCCTTTAAGTGTCATTTGCTAGTCTATCTTAGCTAATTCACGTCTCATACCTTCAAAGTTACCCCTCTTTAAGTTCAGAACCTTTGTTTCTGAATTAACTATGTCACTCTCCATCTTAATGAAGAATTCCACCATATTATGGTCGCTCTTACCCAAGGGGCCTCTCACGACAAGATTACTAATTAACCCTTCCTCATTGCTCAAAACCCAGTCCAGAATAGCCTGCTCTCTAGTTGGTTCCTCGACATGTTGGTTCAAAAAACCATCCTGCATACATTCCAAGAAATCCTCTTCCTCAGCACCTTTACCAATTTAGTTCACCCAATCTACATGTAGATTGAAGTCACCCATTATAACTGCTGTTCCTTTATTGCACACATTTCTAATTTCCTGTTTAATACCATCTCCAACCTCACTACTACTGTTAGGTGGCCTGTACACAACTCCCACCAGCGTTATCTGTCCCTTAGTGTTATGCAGCTCTACCCATATCGATTCCACATCTTCCCGGCTTATGTCCTTCCTTTCTATTGCGTTAATCTCATCTTTAACCAGCAACGCCACCCCACCTCCTTTTCTTTCATGTCTATCCCTCCTGAATATTGAATATTCCTGAATGTTGAGCTCCCATCCTTGGTCACCCTGGAGCCATGTCTCTGTGATCCCAACTATATCATAATGATTAATAACAATCTGCACTTTCAATTCATCCACCTTATTACGAATGCTCCTTGCATTGACACACAAAGCCTTCAGGCGCTCTTTTACAACTCTCTTAGCCCTTATACAATTATGTTGAAAAGTGGCCCTTTTTAATGCTTGCCCTGGATTTTCGGCCTGCCACTTTTACTTTTCTCCTTAGTACTTGATCATGTAACAAGACAATTGTGAAACTTTATTGACAAGCATACAAATAAAGTACAAATAAATATTGTTAACATTCTGAATTGTACAGATGAGTCAAGCTCAAAGGTGATAAAAGGATATTGAATATTTGCCTTTGTTACATATTTAGAAAAGTAATTTCCTGAATAAAATCAGTCACAAATGGGATAGAGAGGAATGATGGCTCTGATGAAACACTGAATCTGCTGGTTTTTACTTGTCCTGTTGCCTTCTTACCCGTGAAGTCTTCATTCAAAATCACCTGAAACGTGAAAGATTTTCATCTGGGTACCAACTCCACTTTATCCGACAGGGACCATATCGATGTGTGGGGAACTAATGACACATTAAATCCACTCTAAATTGAATCTTTGCCCTGCAGTCTTTGGTGCCCTTTGACAGCTGCACACCGATGCCAGAATTAAACTGTTCACAATAAGCCACACATTATAATCAAATTGGATATATCAATCATTCTAGATGAAAGATTGTGATTGGAAACATAAAAAACATCACTCAGGCCATTATTAAAATGACATATGGACTTGGTGGCCACTTTAATAGGTACAGGAGTAGGACCTGGTGTGGTTTTTAGCTGTTATAGTCCATCCACTTCAAGGTTTGACGTGTTGTGCATTCAGAGAGGCTCTTCTGAACACCACTGTTCTAATACATGGTTAACTGAGTTACTGTCGCCTTCCTGTCATCTTGAACCAGTCTGGCCATTCTCCTCTGACCTCTCTCATTAACAAGGCATTTATGCCCATGGAATAGCAGCTCACTGGAAGTTTCTTGTTTTTTTTTGCAGCATCCTCTGTGATTTCTGGGAACAATTGTGCATGGAAATCCTAGGATATCAGCAGTTTCTGAAACCACACCATCCCATTCGGCATGGTCAAAGTCACTTAGATCATATTTTTCCCCATTCTGACGTTCGGCAGGAACAACTACCGAACCTCTTGACCATGTCTGCATGTTTCTATGCATTGAGTTGCTGCCACATGATTGGCTGATTAAATATTTGCATTAAGGGGCAGGTGTACAGGTGTGCCTAATAAATTGGCCACTGATTAGACATTCAATTACTCTGTCTAGCATCTTCTCCAATAAATTCCCTAATGTAGTGTAACACTCACTGACCTATAGTTCTCTGGCTTATCCCTGCTGCCCTTCTTACATAAAGGACTTTAGTTTTTGTAGCTCAACTGTGACTAACAAAACAATGTACAACGATCCCCATTACTGTCCCAGCAATTTCCTCCTGAACCTAATGAAGTAGCTACTGAGTGTATGTTTGAGGTCTTCTGTTGATGTAGCCTATCCACTTCAAGGTTCGACATGCAGTGCATTTGGAGATGTTCTTCTGCACGCCACTGTTGTACCGTGTGGTTATTTGAGTTTCTGTCACTTTGCTATCAGCTTCAATCAGTCTGGACTGACCTCCCTCATTAACAAGGCATTTTCGCTTACAGAACCGCCACTCACTGGATGATTTTTATTTTTCACACCATTCTCTATAAACTTTAGAAATTGTTGTGCATGAAAATCCCAGGAGATCAGCAGTTTCTGAGATACTCAAACCACCCTGTCTGGCACCAACAATAACTCCACAACCAAAGTCACCTTGATCATATCTCTTCACCATTCTGACATTTGGTCTGAACAACTGGACCTCTTGACCATGTCTGCATGCTTTTATACACTGAGTTGCCGCTGATTAGATATTTGCATTAACAAGCAGGTGTACAGGTGTACCTAATCAAGTGGTATTTGGCAGTATCTGATGCTAACATCAGATGGATGTTGCCACACTGGACTCAACACTGCAGGTAATAAGACAGTAAAATTGCATGAACTATTACGGTGATGCCTTCTGTATCACTGCTCCTTGCAGAGATATTTTGATACTGGCCTGTTCTGTGTTGTGTAATTCTAGGTGTCTCTGGTCTGTATACAATGGGCACCCATCATAATAACCAAAGAGCTAGTAGTTAGTCTCAAACTCTGTGATTTTCTGGAGGGAGACATCCAGGTAAGCACAGTGACAATGCAATTTAAAGCAGGGATGAGCATGTGAGAGTTAACAAGTTGCAGGGCATCAGGAATGAGAGAGGGCAATGGGACAGATAAGATTATTCTTTTGAGAGCTGGCATGGGCCTAATAAACTGGAACAGCTTCTTCTACATTGTAAGTGGATGTCACACAAAGGAGCTTGAAAAGGGCTGTTTGACTCATCAATCCTGGTCTCTGCACTCTGTCCCAATCGACCTACTGGATCTCTTAATGATGCTGTTTACTCAGTTAGGTGTCACTGTGTCACAGCATAGTCTCATTAAATCCAGCTGTTTGACATTTCCTGAGTAAAAATCAAAAATCTCACACAGGGATGCAACATCCTGTTTGATCTTCTTATCCGATTTTTGCCAAGGACCATAACAGTGAGAAAAAGACACGTCTCTTGTGCCCCTGTATCTTTGTGTGTGTGAGTGTGCATATGTGTACATGTCTAAATGTGTGTGTTTGCCTTAGTGTGTGCATGTGTGTGGTGGTTGGCATCCGTCTGTCTCGAAGGACAATGGGTGACGATGACCATCATTGCAAGCCTGGGCGGAAGGTCTGGAGATCCTGAGATGCCCAGTCATCAAGATCACTTCATTCTCCTAAAGAAATATAGTTGCTGTCTTGCCTTCTTTGTAGCTGCATTGATATGGTGGCACGAGGAATTCTGCAGATGCTGGAAATTCAAGCAACACAAATCAAAGTTGCCGGTGAACGCAGCAGGCCAGGCAGCATCTCTAGGAAGAGGTACAGTCGACGTTTCGGGCCGAGACCCTTCGTCAGAACTAACTGAAAGAAGAGCTAGTAAGAGATTTGAAAGTGGGAGGGCGAGGGGGAGATCCAAAATGATAGGAGAAGACAGGAGGGGGAGGGATGGAGTCAAGAGCTGGACAGGTGATTGGCAAAAGGGATATGAGAGGATCATGGGACAGGAGGTCCGGGGAGAAAGAAAAGCGGGGGGGGGGCAATGCCATCTACCTGATGGCATGAACATTGACTTCTCTAACTTCCGCTAATGCCCCACCTCCCCCTCATACCCCATCTGTTATTTATTTATATACACACATTCTTTCTCTCTCTCTCCTTTTTCTCCCTCTGTCCCTCTGACTATTCCCCTTGCTCATCCTCTGGGTTTTTCCCCCCCCTCCTCCTTTTCCTTCTCCCTGGGCCTCCTGTCCCATGATCCTCTCATATCCCTTTTGCCAATCTCCTGTCCAGCTCTTGGCTCCATCCCTCCCCCTCCTGTCTTCTCCTATCATTTTGGATCTCCCCCTCCCCCGCCCACTTTCAAATCTCTTACTAGCTCTTCCTTCAGTTAGTCCTGGCAAAGGGTCTCGGCCCGAAACGTCGACTGTACCTCCTCCTAGAGATGCTGCCTGGCCTGCTGTGTTCACCAGCAACTTTGATGTGTGTTGCTTGATATGGTGGCACCAGGTTAGATCCTCAGAGATCGTGACACCAGGAACTCGAATCTCCCCACTTCTGATCCCTCTATGAGGATTGGTATGTGTTCCTTTGTCTTACCCTTCCTGAAGTCCACAATCAGCTCTTTTGTTTTACTGACATTGAGTGAAAGGTTGTTGCTGCAGCACCATTCCACTTGTTGGCGTATCTTGCTCCTGTACTCCCTCTCATCTCCATTTGAGATGCTACCAACAGTGGTTGTATCATCAGCAGATTTATAGATGGTATTTGAGCTATGTCTAGCCACACAGTCATGGGTATAGAGAGAGTAGCGCAGTGGGCTAAGCACATACCTGTGAGGTGCGCCAGTGTTGATCATCAGCGAGGAGGAGATATTATCACCAATCTGCACAGATTGTGGTCTTCTGATTAGAAAGCTGAGGATCCAAATGCAGAGGGAGGTACAGAGGCCCAGGTTCTGTAACTTATCAATCAGGATTGTGGGAATGACTGTTAACTGATGGTGTTAACTGCTGAGCTATAGTCAATGAACAGCATTTCTGACATAGGTGTTTGTATTTTCCAGGTAGTCTAAGGCTGAGTGAAGAGCATTGAGATTGTGTCTGCCATTGACCTATTGTGGCAATAGGCAAATTGCAATGGGTCCAGGTCATTGCTGAGGCGGGAGTTCAGTCTAGTCATGATCAACCTCTCAAAGCATTTCATCACTGCATATGTGAATGCTACTGGGCGATAGTCATTTCGGCAGCTCACATTATTCTTTTTAGGCATTGGCATAATTGTTGCCTTTTTGAAGCAATTGGGAACTTCTGCCTGCAGCAGTGAGAGGTTGAAAATGTCCTTGTATACTCCAGCCAGTTGGTTGGCACAGGTTTTCAGAGCCCTACCAGGTACTCCATCGGGACCATCTGTCTTGCAGGGGTTCACTCTCTTTAAAGACAAATAATATCTGTTTCCAAGACAGAGATCACAGTGTCACCAGGTGCAGCAGGGATCTTCACAGCTGTAATTGTGTTCTCCCTTTCAAAGCCGGCATAGAAGGTGTTGGGTTCATCTGGTAGTGAAGCATCACTGCCATTCATGCTATTGGGTTTTGCTTTGTAGGAAGTAATGTCCTGCAAACCCTGCCAGAGCTGTCGTACATCCGATGTCGCCTCCAACCTCATTCGAAATTGTCTCTTCGCCCTTGAAATAGCATTCCGCAAATCATACTTGGCTTTCTGGTGCAGACCTGGGTCGCCAGACTTGAATGCCACAGATCTAGCCTTCAGCAGATGACATGTCTCTTGGTTCATCCACGGCTTTTGGTTTGGGAATGTACAGTAAGTCATTGTAGACACACACTCATCCACACAGGTTTTAATGAAGATGGTAACGACTGCAGCATATTCATCCACATTCGAAGATGAATCCCTGAATACAGTCCAGTTCACCAATTCAAAGCAGTCCTGTAGGCGCTCCTGTGCTTCCCTTGTCCATACCTCCTGGTCCTCACTACTGGTGCTGCAGTCTTCAGTCACTGCCTATGGTCAGGGAGTAGAAGTACAGCCAGGTGATCCGACTTCCTGAAGTGAGGGCGTGGAATAGCACGGTACGCATTCTTGATCATGGTGTAACAATGGTCTAGTGTGTTGTTTCCTCTGGGTCTATTGGGCAAGTGATCTGTTGATGGTAGTTGCATAGTGATTTTTTTAGACTGGCCCGGTTAAAATCCCCCAGAATGATGGTAAAGGCGTTAGGGTGTGCTGTTTCGTGCATGTTGATCCCATTGCTCAGATCATCTAAAGCCTCATTGACATTGGCCTGAGGTGGAATGTATACTGCTACCAAAATGATCCCAGAGATCTCCAGTGGTAGGTAAAATGGACGACACTTAAATGCTAGATATTCCAGGTCTGGTGAGCAGAATTGGGACAGTACTGATATATATATTTGTGCACCAAGAGGAGTTGATCATGAGGCATACTCCTCCACCTCTGCTTTTGAGAGACTCTATAGATCCATCCTAATGGTGTATCGTAAACCCCTCAATCTGAATCGTTGCATTCGGTACGAAACAGGTTAACCAGCATTCCATGAAACAAAGGACACATTCGGTCACCAATGCAGTCCAAAGGGAAGTTTATGAATCAATACATTTGGCACCAGCTTGGCTGCAGGAGCTGACAGAAGGATGTCCAATGACATCCGGCCGTCTTAGGGGCTCTGCTCCAGATTTGCTGTCTGGGTTCACTCCCGTAGCCTTCGTCTCTTCCAAGGCTGCCCACAATGCAATGGGGCTATTTACGCATAGCTGGGGATCTGGTTCACAAGAACAAGAGCATATCCACACACCGGTGGTCCTGCGTGCTGCGTGTGCAGGGGTCGGATAGGGTTGCCAGCTGTCCCGTATTTGCCGGGACATCCCGTATATTGGGCTAAATTGGTTTGTCCCATACGGGACCGCCCTTGTCCCGTATTTCCCCCGCTAAGGTAGAGCGTTCCTATGAAACCGTTCATAAGCCAAAATGGCGTAAAGCGAAGAAGCAAATACCATTAATTTATATGGGAAAATTTTTTGAGCGTTCCCAGACCCAAAAAATAACCTACCGTATCCTACCAAATAACACATAAAACCTAAAATAACACTAACATATAATAAAAGCAGGAATGATATGATAAATACACAGCCTATATAAAGTAGAAATAATGTATGTACAGTGTAGTTGGGAAGATTAAGCCAAAACTGATTTGTAGATAAAAATCGGCACGTACACACATGCGCACGTCACGCATGCGCACACAGGTGCCCGCGCAAGGCTTCATGGTCATGGTAGTCTTTCTCGGGGTAAACACAAGTGTCCCGTATTTGACTGCGACTCTTGTCCCTTATTTGGGAGTGAGAAAGTTGGCAACCCTAGGGCTGGACCTCCTCCCCGTCCTCTGCAGCTGAGCCTAAGTCCGAAAAGAATTCAGCTTCCGAGTATCACAAGCGAGGGGACACTACATGAGGCTTGCTGTTTGCTGTTGGAGAGGCTGTGTACTGGCAGGGAGAGACTTACACATTCTGCTCTCCTTTTTGCAAGACTGCTGGCCAGCGGTGGAAGCTGAAAGTGAGAGCGACAAGCACTACCCACTGCACTATCACAGTAGACGCATCACAACAGCCATTTTGACAGTGGGGGGGGGCGAGGTGTGTACAATGTGTATATATATGTGTGTGTGTGTGTGTGTGTGTGTGTGTGTGTGTGTGTGTGTGTGTAGTGTGTAAGTAAATATAAAACTACTGCATTATCTACAGTATTTGGTTCACAAAGTTTCTTCAGGGAAGAGTCTCTTTCATCTGCATCTGCCCTGTATAGGACTAAAATCCCTGTAACGTGGTGAGTTATTAACTACCTCTGGTTAGGGATAGCTAGGGATGGATAATACTGTAAGTGCTGGCATTATCAGTGATATCCACACCCTGTTCTACAGAACAAAATTGTTACAAACGTGGGCTTCTTTAAGGTGTTACTATCCAAAGTGTAAAGAATTGTCATCAAGGTGAATTCCTGACCAGCCTCCAGTGCCTGCAGGCAGATTACTTAAAATTGCTCTGTAAGTGAATCTCCAGTATCTTAAAACTGCCTCCAAACCACTTCAAAGTGTGTCTGAATAACTGCCTTACGTACTTGTTAGCTGTCAGTGCATATTGAACTGCTGTTCACTTCAAGGTCACCCTAACTACATCCTTCATCCCTTTTTGTCATGCCGACTTGACACTAACCATAATGTAGCTAGTCTGGAGTGAGGGAATTGCCCCAGCGTGAAGAAGGCCATTTGGCTGGTAGAACAAAACATCTATTCTTGCTCCCTTGCTCTTTTTACAAAGCTCATATCTCTGGTTGTTTTACAATGGGTACGCATCATAAAAAGCAAAGAGCTAGTGGCTAGTTCCAAACTCCGTTATTCTGGGGGGAGACATCCAGGTAAGCATAGTGGCAATGCAATTTAAATCAGGGATGGGCATGTGGGAGTTAACAAGTTGCAGGGCTTCAGGAGAATGAGGAGAGGGTAATGGGACAGTTGGGATTGTTCTTTTGAGAGGTGACGTGGACCCAATAAGCTGGAAAGACTTTTTCTACATTATTAGTGGATGTCACACAAAGGAGCTTGAAGAGAGCTGTTTGACTCATCAGTCCTGGTCTCTCTGCACTCTGTCTGAATCTACCTACTCTTTCTCTTAATGATGCCGTTTACTTAGTTAGGCATCACTGTGTCACGCATAGTCTCATTAAGCCCTGCTGTTCAACATTTCCTGAGCAAAAAAAAAATCAAAAATCTCACACGGAAGCAACATCCTGTTTGATCTTCTTAATCAATCATTGCCAATGATCATAACAGCAAGAAATAGACACATCTCTTGTGCCCCTGTATGTGTTTCTGTACAAAATGTAAGGAATTGCCATCATGGTGAACTCTTGGCCAGCCCCCAGTTTCCCAGGCAGGTTAATTAAAACTGCCCTGTAAATGAATCTCTAGTATTTTAAAACTGCTATGAAACCACTCGAAAGCACATCCGAATACCTGCCTTATGTTCTTGTCAACTCACAGTACACATTGAATCTCTTGTCACTCCAAGATCCTTTGACCTTAAAACCGTAAGACCATAAGACATGGACCATTTGGCCCATCAAGTCTACTCCGCTATTCAACCATGGCTGATCCCTTTTTCCCTTCCTCAGCCCCACTCCCTAGCCTTATCCCTTTGATGCCAGGTCCAGACAAGAACCTATCAAGCTCTGCCTTAAATACACCCAATGACCTGGCACCCACAGCTGCCTGTGGTACCAAATTCCACAAATTCACCACTTTCTGGCTAAAGAAATTTAAATGGACATGCCTCTATCCTGAGGCTGTGGCCTCTTGTCCTAGACTCCCCCACCAGGGGAAACACCCTTTCCACATCTATTCTGTCTAGGCCATTCAACATTCAATTGTTTCAATGAGATCATCCCTTAATCTTTTAAATTCCAGTGAGTACAGACCCAGAGCCATCAAACGTTCCTCGTATAATAACCCTTTTATTCCCAGAATCATCCTCGTGAACCTCCTCTGGACCATCTCCAATGCCAGCACATCTCTTCTTAGTTGAGGAGCCCAAAACTGTCCACAACACTCAAGGCGAGGCCTCACCTGTGCCTTATAAAGCCTCAGCATCAAATGCCTGTTCTTGTATTCTAGACCTCTTGGAATGAATGCTAACATTGCATTTGCCTTCCTCACCACTGACTACCTGCAAGTTAACCTTTAGGGTGTTCTGCACAAGGACTCCCAAGTCCCTTTGCATCTCGAATTTTTGGATTTCCTCCCCATTTAGAAAATAGTCTGCACATTTATTTCTACTACCAAAGGGCATGACCATGCATTTTCCAAAATTGTATTTCATTTGCCACTTTCTTGCCTATTCTCCTAATTTGTCTAAGTCCTTTTGCAGCCTACCTTTTTTCTCAACATACCTGCCCCTCCTCTAATCTTCATATCAACCGCAAACTTGGCAACAAAGCCATCTATTCCATATCTAAATCATTGATATACAGCATAAAAAGAAGTGACCCCAACACCGACCCCTGCGGAATACCACTAGTCACTGGCAGCCAACCAGACAAGGATACTTTTATTCCCACTCGCTGCCTCCTTGTCCCGCTTGGTGGCGCAATAATATCAGCGCTGGACTCCGGAGCGAATGTTCCCGAGTTCGAATCCAAGTCGGGTTGAGCGTCGAGCTAGCAACTCGGCCTCGTAAAAACAAGAATAGCTTGCTACGGAAACACCGTCATGACGGTGCTCTGATAACTCCACTGCCAAGTTAGGGGCTATTCTTCTTCTTCGCTGCCTCTTACCAATCAGCCAATGCTCTAACCATGTCAGTAACTTTCCTGTAATAGCATGGGCTTTTAACTTGGTAAGCAGCCTCACGTGTGGCACTTTGTCAAAGGCTTTCTGAAAATTCAAACATACAGCATCCACTGCATCCTCTGTATCTATGCTACTTGTAATCTCCTCAAAGAATTCCAACAGGTTTGTCAAGCAATATTTTCCCTTCAGGAAACCATGATGACTTTGTCCTATCTTGTCCTGTGTCACCAAGTACTCCATCACCTCATCCTTAACAATTGACTCTAACATCTTCCCAACCACTGAGGATAGGCTAACTGGTCTATAATTTCCTTTCTGTTGCCTTCCTCCTTTCTTAAGGAGTGGAGTGACGTTTGCAATTTTCCAGTCCTCTGGCACCATGCCAGAGTCCGATGATTTTTTTAAAGATCCTTGCTAATGACTCCACAATCTCTACCGTTAACTCTTTCAGAACCCTAGGGTGCAGTTCATTTGGTTCTGATGACTTATGTACCCCTAGCTCTTTTAGCTTTTTGAACACCTTCCCCCTTGTAATAGTAACTGCACCCACTTCTCTTCCTTCACACAGTACAACATCTGGCACACTGCTAGTGTCTTCCACAGCAAGGACTGATGGAAAATACTCATGTAGTTCATCTGCCATCTTCGTGTCCCCCATTATTATTTCTCCAGCCTCATTTTCCACTCTCATCTCTCTTTTATTCTTCACATATTTGAAAAAGCTTTTACTATCCACTTTGATATTGTTTGCTAGCTTGCTTTCACATTTCATATTTTCCCTCCTATTGATACTTCGAGATACTCTCTGTAGGGTTTTAAAAGCTTCCCAATCCCCTGTCTTCCAACTAACCCTAACTCTGTAGTATGCTTTCTCTTTTTTTCTTTTACATTAGCTTTGACTTCCCTTGTCAGCCATGGTTGAACTATTTTGCCATTTGAGTATTTCTTTGATTTTGGAATATATCTATCCTGCTGTTTTGCACTGTATCTCTAAATAAAAGAATAAGGAAACCACTCTGAAACAGTTAATGTATCAAGGTTGAAGATGCTTTATCAGAATCAACCTAAAATGTTGCCTCTGTTGGCCTTTCCACGGATGCTGTCTGACTTGGTGAGACTTTCCAGCATTTTCTGTTTTTTGTTTCAGATTTCAGCACCCACTCCTTTGAATCTTGTGATTCTACATCCCACCTCTTCTTCCACCAACCACCAACTATAATACCTTCCGCATCTACGCGCTCCACATTTTAGCATTTTCCTCTAATGCTATCAATGCTGAAACCTTCCTCTCTGCTTCTGTGACCTCTTGTTCAGGCCACCCCTTTTCCTCTTTCTTTGTCTCCATGCTTATTTCCTTGATGTTACTGAGGGCATTGAGTTAGAACTATGCACACTGCCACTGTTGAAAGTGAGTTGGTGTATTTATAAGAATCAATCTTGTGGGAGTATTTTTAAAGGCTCAGAAATTGCTGTTGTAAATGAAGACGCTATAGACAAGGCTTATACAGTATAAAGGACAAACATCATGGAGGCAGTTACTGGCAAAATGACACAAAAACTAGGATCTGGTTTTGGTGTTGGCAGGCTAAATGTGTTGTTGAACTCTTTAAAAAGGTAGCCATTTACTGCACTTGTCAGGCGCTTGGCGACAGCTGTGTAGGGATATTGTTCGAATTCTGGAGATGGAAAGAACAACCAGAAGACAGCAGAAGAGAGCTAGGAGAAATGCAGCCATGGTTGCCACCTCTACTACATATCATATCCCACCTGCAATAGAGCTTGTGGGTTCAGGATAAGACTGTATAGTCATGAAAGATCTCACCGTTAAAGGAATAGACTTCGTCATTGGATTTCGATGGACAACTGAAGAAGAACAGGTGATAACACAGGTAGAACTCAGAAGATAATGTATTAGTGTCTGGTTGGACACCTCTTCCCATCTGTCTCTTGTTAAAATACTATCCCTTCTCTTGGTTCCTCCATCTTCACCACATCTGCTCTCGGAAGAGGCTTTTCAATCTAGAACTAATGAGATGTCCTCTTTCTTCAGAGAAAATGGCTTTCCTTCCTCCAGCATCAACACTGTCCTCATCCGCATCTGCATCCTCACATGTGTCTGTCTTCACACCATCTTCTTGCCACCTCACCAGGGATAGGGCTCCTCTTGTCCTCAACTACCACCCCATCAGCCTCCACGTCCAGCACATAATTGTCTGTAACTTCTGCCATCTCCAACAGGATCACACCACCAAGCACATCCTTCCCTCTCTGCCACTTTCTGCTTTCATAGAAAAATAGAAACATAGAAAATAGGTGCAGGAGTAGGCCATTCGGCCCTTCGAGCCTGCACCGCCATTCGGTATGATCATGGCTGATCATCCAACTCAGAACCCTGTACCAGCCTTCCCCCCATACCCCCGATCCCTTTAGCCACAAGGGCCATATCTAACTCCCTCTTAAATATAGCCAATGAACTGGCCTCAACTGTTTCCTGTGGCAGGGAATTCCACAGATTCACCACTCTCTGTGTGAAGAACTTTTTCCTCATCTCGGTCCTAAAAGGCTTCCCCTTTATCCTCAAACTGTGACCCCTCGTTCTGGACTTCCCCAACATCGGGAATAATCTTCCTACATCTGGCCTGTCCAACCCCCTTAGAATTTTATACGTTTCAATCAGATCCCCCCTCAATCTTCTAAATTCCAGAGAGTATAAGCCTAGTCGATCCAGTTTTTCATCATATGAAAGTCATGCCAACCCAGGAATCAATCTGGTGAACCTTCTTTGTACACCCTCTGTGGCAAGAATGACTTTCTTCAGATTAGGGGACCAAAACTGCACACAATACTCCAGGTGTGGTCTCATCAAGGCCTTGTACAACTGCAGTAGTAACTCCCTGCTCCTGTACTCGAATCCTCTTGCTATGAATGCCAGCATACCATTTGCCTTTTTCACCGCCTGCTGTACCTGCATGCCCACTTTCAATGACTGGTGTACAATGACACCGAGGTCTCGTTGCACCTCCCCTTTTCCTAATCGGCCACCATTCAGATAATAATCTGTTTTCCTGTTCTTGCCACCAAAGTGGATAACGTCACATTTATCCACATTAAATTGCATCTGCCATGAATTTGTCCACTCACCTAACCTATCCAAGTCACCCTGCATCCTCTTAGCATCCTCCTCACAGCTAACACTGCTGCCCAGCTTCGTGTCATCCACAAACTTGGAGATGCTGCATTTAATTCCCTCGTCTAAGTCGTTAATATATATTGTAAACAACTGGGGTCCCAGCACTGAGCCTTGCGGTACCCCACTCGTCACTGCCTGCCATTCTGAAAAGGTCCCGTTTATTCCCACTCTTTGCTTCCTGTCTGCTTTCTGCAGATATCGCTTCCTATACGACTCCCTTGTCCATTCATCCGTCTCCACTGATCGCCCTCCTGATACTTACCTTTGCAAGCGAAACAAGTGCCATACTTACCCCTACACCTCCTCCCTTACTACCACTCAGGGCCCCAAACAGTCCTTCCAGGTGAGGAAGAAACAGAAACAGTTGGATCTCCTGGTGCCCACCTACTTCAATTCTACTTCCCATTCCCATTCAGACATGTCAGTCCACGGCCTCCTCTACTGCTGCGATGAAGCCACACTCAGATTGGAGGAGCAACACCTTATATTCCATCGGGGTAGCCTCCAACCTGATGATATGAACATAAATTTCTCAAACGTCTGGTAATTGTCACCCCCCCCTTCACTATTTCCATCCCATTTCCCTCTCTCACCTAATTTCCTTACCTGCCCATTACCTTTCTCTGATGCTCTTCCCTCTTCCCTTTCTTCCATGGTATGCTACCCTCTCCAATCAGATTCCTTCTTCTCCAGCCCTTTATTTCTTTCACCTATCAGCTTCCCAGCCCTTTACTTCACCCCTTCCCCTCTCCTGGTTTCACCTATCACCTACCACCTTGTACTTTTGCTTCCCTCCCCTCCACCTTCTTGATCATATTCTCGTACTTTTTTCCGGTCATGATGAAGGTTTTTGGCCCAAAATGTTGACTGTTTGCTCTTTTCCATAGATCCTGCCTGGCCTGCTGAGTTCCTCCAGCATTTGAAGTTTATTGCTTTGATCTCTAGCATCTGCAGATTTTCTTGTCTTTATGCTTTCTCAATAACAGTGTTTGCTTGATATTTTTTGTAAATAACAGCCCATAACTAACTTTACTATACTAATGATCCATTCTTTTAGGTGGCACTCTGTTTCATTCAGGATAGCGCCTCTGGACCTGTGGAGTGGTAGCAGGCTTGGCAGGGGTCTTGTCAAAGACTATGTTCTCGTAGTGCCTCTGGACCTGTGGAGTTTCATCAGGTTTGGTAGTTGTCTTGTCAACGATAACTTTCTCTTTTGCAGGTGTCATATTGCTGTTAGTGACATGATCATCTCTGGGAGGGAAGTCCGGTGGATGCAATGTGTCTGTCTTGTTGGACGCAGATGACCCAGATGTGTTCTTCAGCTGAGCATCCGTATCTGGTCCACATGATGTCTCCATGTCTGATCTCCAACATCCACTGTGTACATCAGCGATCCAGTTCTTGCAGCTATCCTATTGGGTGCCCACCTGTCTTCTTGGTAATCACGTACTCGGACCTCCTGTCCAATCTTGAAGCTCCTTGCTGCTTCACTTGGCAACTGGCTGATCTGCTTATGCTGCACTTCCCTCTGTAGATCTGGTTTTGGGAGGTCTGTGCGAGATCTCAGATTTCTACCCATGAACAGTTTTGTAGGTGTTTAATTTGTTGTTGCATGAACAGAGTTCTGGTACACAAAAAGGAACTCTTTGTACTGAAGAGAAATGTCCTCCTTTGCCATAGCTTTAATGGACTCCTTAAAGGTATTGACAACCTCTCAGCTAACCCCTTCAGTGCTGGGTGGTGAGGAGCTGACAAGAAATATTTGACGCCATTTTTCTTCATGAATAGTCTAAACTCTTCTGACATGAATTGTGGTCCTAGTCACTCACAATTTGTTTGGGTTCTCCATTTCTGGTGAATATGGTCCTCCGAGTGGAAACTATCTTCTCTGACTTGATGGGCTAAATGGCCTAATTCTGCTCCTATGTTTTATAGTCATACGGACTTCATTGGTAAATCTCTGGCCACTTCAAATGAGGATCCACAGCAATCAGAAACATAGAGTTCATGCAAAGTGAATATGCACTCTTTGCCATGGTGAAGACTGTCACTCCTACAGGTGTCAGGGTGCCTGTGAGGGTGCGTTTTGAACTTTGTGGTACACCTAAAAGATTTTGAACAAGTTTTCAATCTGTCTATCTATTCCCGGCCACCACACCTAGTGCCAGACGAGACTCTTTGTCTTGACTGTACGCAGGTCTCCCTCACGCAGCTCCCCTAACACTCTGGTGCGCAGTTTAGAGGGAGCCACATTGTGAGATCCGCCCTTCAGGGTTCTTTGACATACCAACAGTTGGTGTCATCTCACTGAGAACTCTGGAAACATAAGATTACCACGAGTTGGCCATCCTTGCATGGTGATGTCATAGACTTTTGACAATGTTGGGTCTTTCCTTGTATTTCCGAATTTGTTACTAGCAGCCGCTCCACCAGTGCTGTGCGGAACACCTCTGCTGGGTCACAGAATGAAGACTTTTCTTCTTCAGTTGTCAAGAGTGGAAGATGTGACAAGCCATCAGCGCTGCTGTGTTGTTTCATACCCTTGAACTCCATGTCACAAGGGTGGGATCCTAGGAACAGTGCCCAACGTTGCAAATGGGTAGCAGACATCACCGGGATTCCTTTCCTGGGACTGAAAATGGGCGCAAGGGGCTGGTGGCTTGTCACCAGAGTAAACTTTTGTCCGTAGGGTTAGTGGGGGATCTTCTTTACTCTTGGTCTATCTGTGCATAGCTGCATTTAATACTCATCGGTGATCTTGAAGCAAGTGTAATCAGATGTTCAGATCCATCTTTCATAGTGTGTGACAAGACGGCACCAATGCCAAAAGGGGACACATCGTGCGCCAGTCTGATGGGCAGAGGTGGGTCATAATAGGTGAGCAGTTCATCTGATGTTATTACTCTCTTTGTTTCCTTGAACGCTGTTTCACATCTTTCTGACCACTCCCACTTTGTTCCTGTCTGTAACGATGCATTCAATGGATGCAGCATTGTAGCAGTGTCTGGGAGAAACAGGTGGTGGTAGTTTACAAGGCCTAAGTATGACCTGAGTTGTGACACATTTTCCGATTGGGGTGCCCATAGCACTGTTTCAATCTTCCCTTGTGACTTATGCAAGCCATGCTTGTCAATAACATGTCTACAATATGAGATTTCATTCTCGAAAACTCATATTTCTCTCTCTTTGCACGCAGACCATACTCAGCCTGGTACTTATCAGGGTTCTGGAGGTGCTGTTCATCATTCTTGCCAGTCACGATGATGTCATCAAGGTAACCTAGTGTTCCTGGGATACCTTGGAGAACTTGATCCATTGCTCTTTGCCAAATTGCTGGAGCTGACGCGATGCCAAAGATGAGACAATTATTCTGGAACAGTACCCTGTGAGTGTTGTTTGTGAGGAACTTTCTGCTTGACTCCTCAATCCCCATTCGCAGATAGGCTTCTGACAAGTCAATCCTTGAAAACCTCTCCCAACCTGCCAAAGATGCAAAAAAGTCTATTGATGTCAAGGGATACTGCACAGTGTGCAGCTCTGGTTGATTCTTATTTTGAAATCCCGACATAAGCAAACAGCTCCTGCCTTCCCTTTCTTGATCACCGGGACAATGGGTATGGCCCAATTGCACCACTCAACCTTGGAGAGAATTCCAGATGCCTCCAATCTCTGAAGTTCAGCATTCATTTTAAGATATAATGCGTAAGGCACTGGACACAATTTATGGAATCTTGATGGTGCTGCTTCATCCAGTTTAATTCAGGCCTTCATGCCTTTGAGTTTAACAATACCCTTCTGAAATATATTCTCATTAGCATTAAGCAGCAGTTACAGTCTCTGCTTAGTGCTACCACTTGGGCTGCACTTGCCTGTTGATGACACATTGAGAGCTTTGATTGTGTGCCAGTCTAGTTGGATTTTTCAACCATTCATGTCCGAAAAGTGTTGGCCTTCCACATAAAGCTCTAACTGCTGTGCTTTGCCACCCTACTCACATTCACTCTCTGTTTGCCTTTGGGAGATTATCTTTTGCCTGTGTAGGTCTTTAGCGTCACCGAGGTCTTTTCTAATGGTAGCTTAGAAAATAGTCTATTGTAGTCAGCCTCTGAAATTACAGATTTCAGCTAACCCTGCATCCAGCTCCTTTTTCAGTTTTACACCAGATACATCTATTGTGATCCATATGATTTTGTGATCTGTTTCAGTGATGTTATGCAGTTCTAGGCATGACAGTGCACCTGTGTCAGACTCTGTGTTATCTGATTCAGTTGCACATTTAGTCACTTTTAGATTAGAGTATGAGAATACTCAGTCCTCTTTTATTGTCATTTAGAAATGCATGCATTAAAAATGATACAACACTTTATAATACAATACTTTATGTATTTGTTTAGTTTTGTGTTTGAAACTTTTCACTCTATGTGGCTTTTTCTCTTTGTTGTGTTTTTTGTCAGATGCACACTCTATGTGGCCATATCTGTGATACTTGCTGCAAACTTTTTCTTTGAACCAACAGTCATTTGACTCATGGGAGCATTTGCCACATTGATAACATTTTTGGCTTTTTGCACCGTTCAGGAACATGTTGTGCATTTCACATTCTAAACTCTTTTTCTGTAGTTCTGACACTTCTTTTGCAACTTGTCTTCATTGATATTGCAATGGTCAACGCCCATTCTAAGGTTAGGTCTCTTTCTACAGTAGCCTCTTTTGAGTGCTTTGACCCTCCATGCCACATACAAGCTTGTCCCTTAACGCATTAGAAAGTCCATCTCACAGTATTGGGAAAGTTTGCATAGCTCTGCAATGCATTCAGAAATGCTTTCATCCTTTGAATGGTTCCTTCTGTGAAATCTAAATATCTCAGCTATTAGTAGCGATTTTAGGCTCAAGTGCTTTAGTAAAATTTCAACAATTTCGTTGAACATCTTGCTTGCTGGCTTTTAAGGAGTTACTAAGTTGTGTAAGATACTATACATTTTAGCACCCATTAAGCTAAGAAGTGTGGAGACCTTATTTTCCTTATCCACATCATTAGCATTATAACACAGTTCAACCCTCTTGATACACAATTCCCAGTCTTTATAGTGCTATCAAATTCATCAACTTTCCCAACTAAGGCCATTGCCTTGTTATTTTCACTTTTGCTTTGCAAGTTGTGCATTTCTCACTGTGTTACTCATACGTCCCTGTGCTAGCATCCGTGACCTCTTCCTCTGTACTAATTCACTCTTTCCTCTCACTGTCCCTCTCTCTTCCTCTGATTTCTGTCATCTTGCAACTGTCGATGCAGTTGGTAAAATTCGCTGACATTTAGGTTCGTACTCATCACCAATTTGTTCTGTCTGTACAACTACATATCAGATAAATAAAGGCACACGCTTGGAGGTGAAATTAACTTGTATATTCACCTTTCAGAGAGAGAGAGAGCAATAAATCAATGCACATGGGAAGTTATCAGTCATTAATTAGTACTAAGGGGAGACATTGCGCTAAAAGAGATAGATCTGTACACTACAGACTGCATTTGCTTCCCACTCCTTGTAAGCACTGTAAAATGATCATGTACTCTGAAACTGAGCAGAACAAAGGCAGTTTACAGTGAAATATCTTGAATATCTCTTTCTCAATCATCACCATATTTACACTGACAGCATCTCACTTCAACAGTAATTATTGACAGCTGTTCTCAATTGCTTCCAGTTTGAAATATATGATCTTCCAAACAACATTCACTGCTGATAATTATTTGCTGATGCTGATTATTAAATGACAGGTCTAATATTATAACCATATAACCATATAACCATTACAGCATGGAAACAGGCCATCTCAGCCTTCTAGTCCATGCCGAATGCTTACTCTCACTAGTCCTATCTACCTGCACTCAGCCCATAAATCTCCATTCCTTTCTTGTCCATATACCTATCCAATTTAACTTTAAGTGACAAAATTGAACCTGCCTCTACCCTAGTGCTACCCTCCTAATCCAGAGACATGAATTCAAATCCCACCACAGCTGTTGGGGTGTTTTAATTCAATTAATTAAGAATCTCTAGAATTTAAAATATCTTGTATTGTAAGTAGTGACTGGATTGATGTAAAAACCGATCTGATTTTTTAATGTCCCTTTGGGAGGGGAAATTAACATGCTTGGCTTGTGTAAATCTAGATCCAAACCAATGTGGTTAACTCTTTCCTACCCTCTGAAATAGTTAAGCACATTATTAGTGATGGGAAACAGACTGTTTGACCCAGTGATGTTAATCTGTTCAATCATTCCAGTTTGAATCCCACCTCATAAAAGTTGGAAAATTTATGTTCAAATAAAATTTCAACAATCATGGTAAAGCAATCCGAGTAAAAAATCCAGACACAAATTGGAAGAGCTTGCTATATGAAATTACTGAATTCAGTAAATAGCATTAAAAGAAGAGCAAATGTTAGAAATGGATTTATGGTGTCAGAAAGTTATAGAGCGTTACAACATAGAAATGGGCCATTCAGCCCATCTAGTCTTTGCTGAACTGTTATTCTGCCTAGTCCCAGTGAAATCAGATGCAGAGCTTGGTAACATGACAACACTTCTGTCAATGTTGGCAGAACGCTGACTTCCGGAAGGGGAGTGGTGCACGTGCTCCTGTCTTCATCAATGGTGTTGAGGTTGAGAAGGGTGGAGCTTCTAATTCCTGGGAGTGAACATCACCAAGAGCCTGAAACTAGTCCAACCATATAATGCCAGGGCCAAGAAATGTCTCTACTTCTGAAGGAGGCTAAAGAAATTTGGTATTGACCCTCACCAATGATTATTGACACACCATTGAAACATCATATCTGTATGCACAGCAGCTTGGTGGGGCAACTGCTCTGGATGTAGCTGTAAGAAACGGCAGAGGGTTGAGTACACAGCTCAGTACATTAGAGAAATCAGCCTCTCCTTTATGGAGTCTGTCTATGCTCTTTGCTAACTCAGTAAAGCAGTTAGAAACATAGAAAACCTACAGCACAATACAGGTCCTTCGGCCCACAAAGCTGTGCCGAACATGTCCCTACTTTACAACTACCTAGGCTTGCCCATAGCCCTCTAATTTTCTAAGCTCCATGTATCCATCCAGGAGTCTCTTAAAAGGCCCTATCGTTTCCGCCACCGCCAGCTGCCTATTCCACGCACTCATCACTCTCTGCGTAAAAAAACTTACCCCTGGCATCTCTGTACCTACTTCCAAGCACCTTAAAACTACGCCCTCTCGTGCTAGCCATTTCAGCCCTGGGTAAAAGCCTCTGACTAACCACACGATCAATACTTCTCATCATCTTGTACACCTCTATCAGGTCACCTCTCATCCTCCATCTCTCCAAGGAGAAAAGGCCGAGTTCACTCAACCTATTCTCATAAAGCATGCTCCCCAATCCAGGCAACATCTTTGTAAATCTCCTCTTCACCCTTTCTATGGTTTCCACATCCTTCCTGTAGTGAGGTGACCAGAACCGAGCACAGTACTCCAAGTGGGGTCTGACTAGGGTCCTATATAGCTGCAACATTACCTCTCTGATCCTAAACTCAATCCCACGATTGATGAAGGCCAATGCACCATATGCCTTCTTAACCACAGATTCAACCTGTGCAGCAGCTTTGAGTATCCTGTGGACTTGAACCCCAAGATCCCTCTGATCCTCCACACTGCCAAGAGTATTGCCATTAATGTTATATTCTGCCATCATATTTGACCTACCAAAATGAACCACCTCACACTTATCTGGGTTGAATTCCATCTGCCACTTCTCAGCCCGGTTTTGCATCCTATCAATGTCCCGCTCTAACCTCTGACAGCCCTCCACACTATCCACAACATCTTCAACCTTCATCATCAAGGTCATTAATAAAAATCTCAAAGAGTTGGGGTCCCAGAACAGAACCCTGAGGCACACCACTGGTCACCGGCCTCCACGCAGAATATGACCCGTCTATAACTACTCTTTGCCTTCTGTGGGCAAGCCAGTTCTGGATCCACAAAGCAATGTCCCCTTGGATCCCATTCTTCCTTACTTTCTCAATAAGCCTTGCATGGGGTACCTTATCAAATGCCTTGTTAAAATCCCTTAACACTACATCTATGGCCCTACCCTCATCAGTGTGTTTAGTCACATCCTCAAAAAATTCAATCAGGCTCGTAAGGCACGACCTGCCCTTGACAAAGCCATGCCGACTATTCCTAATCATATTATACCTCTTCAAATGTTCTTAAATCCTGCCTCTCAGGATCTTCTCCATCAACTTACCAACCACTGAAGTAAGACTCACTGGCCTATAATTTCCTGGGCTATCTCTACTCCCTTTCTTGAATAAGGGAACAACATCCGCAACCCTCCAATCCTCTGGAACCTCTCCCATCCTCATTGATGATGCAAAGATCATTGCCAGAGGCTCAGCAAACTCCTCCCTCGTTTCCCACAGTAGCCTGGGGTACCTCCTGAATGGTCCCGGTGACTTATCCAACTTGATGCTTTCCAAAATCTCCAGCACATCCTCTTCCTTAATATCTACATGCTCAAGATTTTCAGTCCACTGCAAGTCATCCCTAACATCCCCAACATCCTTTTCTGTAGTGAATACTGAAGTACTGATTAAGTACCTCTGCCATCTCCTCCGGTTCCATACACACTTTTCCACTGTCACACTTGATTGGTCCTACTCTCTCACGTCTTATCCTCTTGCTCCTCACATACTTGTAGAATGCCTTGGGATTTTCCTTAATCCTGCTTGCTAAGGCCTTCTCATGGCCCCTTCTGGCTCTCCTAATTTCATTCTTAAGCTCCTTCCTGCTAGCCTTATAATCTTCTAGATCTCTATCATTACCTAGTTTTTTGAACCTTTCATAAGCTCTTCTTTCCTTCTTGACCACATTTACAACAGCCTTTGCACACCATGGTTCCTGTACCCTACCTTCCTTTTCCTGTCTCATTGGAACATATCTATGCAGAACCCCATGCAAATATCCCCTGAACATTTGCCACATTTCTTCCGTACATCTCCCTGAGAACACCTGTTTCCAATTTATGCTTCCAAGTTCCTGCCTGATAGCGTCATATTTCCCCTGACTTGAGTTAAACGTTAACATAATGAAGGACACCGCTCACCTCAGGCATTTTCTCTTCTTAATTTAAATACTTAAATTAAATAAATAGTATAAGAATAGAAATAAAAAAAGTAGTGAGGTAGTGTTAATGAGTTCAATGCCATTCAGAAATGGTGGGGTGGGGGGGGGGGGAGGTGAAGAAGCTGTTCCTGAATCTTTGAGTGTGTGCCTTTAGTCTTCTGTACCACCTTCCTGATGATAGCAATGAGAACAAGGCATGACTTGGGTGATGAGGGTCTTTAGTGATGAGGGTCTCCTCTTGAGGCACCGCTCCTTGAAGATGTCTTGGAGGATAGTACATATGATGGAGCTGACTAATTTTCCAACTTTCTGCAACTTACTTCAATTCTTTGCTGTAGCTCCGCCCACCCCACACCATACCAAACAGTGATGCATCCAGTTGGAATGCTCTCTGTGTACATCTGAAGAAATTTTCAAGTGTCTTTGGAGACTTACCAAATCTCCTCAAACTCCAATAGAAATGTAGCCGCTGATGTGCCTCCTTTGTAGCTGCATTGCTATGTTAGGTCCAGGTCAGATCCTCAGAGATATTGACACCCAGGAACTCGAAATTGCTCACTTCTGATCCCTCTATGAGGACTGGTGTGTGTTGCTTCATCTTACCCTTTCTGACATCCACAATCAGTTCTTTCAAGATAGGTAGATAGATAGACACTTTATTGATCTCAAAGGAAATTACAGTGTCACAGTAGCATTACAAGTGTGCAGATATACAAATAGACAAATATTAGAAGAGAACTAAGAAAAAATAAAAATAGTTACCTCAAACAGTCTAACAGGAGGGGTCGTTGCTTCCCCGGCTACAGGTTAACTCATTATAGTGCCTAATGGCCGAGGGTAAGAATGACCTCATATAGCACTCTTTGGAGCAGCGTAGTTGTCTTAGGCTAGGACTAAAAGTGCTTCTCTGTTCAGCCAAGATGGAAGGCAGACAGTGAGAAACATTGTCCAGAATTGCCAGGGTTTTCCATAGGGTCCTTTGTTCTACCACAGCCTCCAGTGTGTCCAGTTTGACTCCCATAACAAAGCCAGACTTAGCAATCAGTTTATTGAGCCTGTTGGCATCACTTGTGTTGATGCCATTGTCCCAGCATACCACTGCGTAGAAGGTTGTACTGGCAACAGCAGACTGGTAAAAAATGTGAAGCAGAGGCCTGCATACCCTAGAGGACCTCAGTCTCCTCAGGAAGTAGAGGTGACTCTGGCCCTTCTTGTACATCGCCTCTGTGATACAAAAGCTTGAAAGCATATTATACCAGGCCCAAGGACAGCTTCTACCCCAAAGTAATAAGACTATTGAATGGTTCTCTAGGATGGTGAGCAGGTTTTTTAATATCACAGTCGATCCTTTATTATGATCTTGCACCTTGTTGTTTACCTATACCTCACTTTCTCTGCAGCTGTTACACTTTATTGTATATTCTGTTATTATTTTACCTTGCTCTACCTCAATGAACAGTGGGGAAGCCAAGCTTTCCACTGTATCATGCTACATGTGATAATAATAAACTAATTCTAATTCCAATCCCAATTTTGTATTTTCATTGAGATTTCCTTGCACTCTTTTAAACTCTGGAAAATATAAGCATAGTCTATTTAATCTCTCCTTATAAAACAATCCTACCATCTTTGGAACCAACCTCGTGAATCTTTGCTGCACAGTATATTCATTTAAGAAAGGAGAGTAAATCTCCAGACAGTACTCCAGTTGTGGTCTCATTAAGGCCCAGTGTAAGTATACTGAGACATTTTGCATCTTGTATTCTATTCCTTTTAGACACCCGGATTCCTCTCAACATCAACATTGTCTAATCTCCCATCATTTAAAAAATACTCTGCCGTTGTGTACCAAGGTCGATGCTCCACGTTTTACCACATTGTGAAAACATATTAAAACTGCAAATTTTAATCGAGCCCTGTGGTAAAGTCGATTCCAGGTTTCCATTACCACAAATGTGAAAAGCATTTCCTGGTTCAATGCTAACTCTGGCAAGCACTAACTTAAGTTTATTCTAATTCATTCTTGATTCTGCTATGAGAGTCAGTCCTTTGCTTTACCATAACCCACTGTGGTTTTGAACCCTTCATTAAGGTTACCTATGGACCTTCTAAAGCTGAGTGGACAAGGGAGTTGCAAAGAGATCTCGGGATGTTTGTATAATCTGTCCTTAAACGTGGATAATATTCTGATGGAACTGTGTTCTAGGGCTTAGAGAATCATAAAAATATAGAGCACTTCCTGAAAGTGCCTGCACAAGTTAATGGAGTGGCAAAGAAAGTGTATGGCATGTCTACTTCAATTGGTCAAGGCATTATCTTCTGGTTACCCCACTATAGGAATCACGTGGAGGCTTCAGAGGGGGTGCAGAAGAGACTTACAAAGATTCTGCCTGGATTTGAGGGCATGTACTATAAGGAAAGGTTGGACAAAGTAAATTTGTCTTACCTGAAGCAGTGGAGGCTGAGGGGAAAAATATGAAAGGATAAGATAGAGTAAGCAGCTGGTATCTTTTCCCAGCGTTAAAATATATAATACCAGGGGGCATGCATTTAAGGTGAAAGGGGAAGTTTCAAAGGAGATGGGTGGGCAGGTATTTTACATAATAAGTGGTGGGTGCTTGGAGTGTACTGTCTCCAAGTGATTTTGGAGGCAAATAAGATAGAAGTATTTTCAAGGTTCTTAGGCACTTGAATGCCAAGAAAGGATATGGACTTTATACTCTATTCATGGTTGGTGCAATTGTAACAAAAGCCAATTTCCCATGGGATCAATAAAGTATGTCTGTCTGTCTGGACGTTGTTCCGGCAGAAGGAATTTGTTTAATTCGGCATCAGTGATTAATTCAGAACCAGCTTTATTATCACTAACATATGTTGTGAAATGTACTGTTTTGTGGCCGCAGTACAGAGCAAGACATAAAAATTACTGTAGGTTAGGAGGATAAATAAATAATGTAAACGGTGATTAATGAGGTAGTGTTAATGGCCAAAGGCCCTGTTCCTGTGTTGTGCTGTACTGTTCTCTTTTCAATGTTCTATGCAAACTGATCATCACTGCTCACATTTACACTTTTCCTACCCTAACCTATTTTATTCTCTCTACCTTCTGGAAGCTTCCATCTGGCTCAGTAATGGACTGAGATGATAACTATTTAAAATTTTGATACTCAGTGATGAAATTTAATCATAAAAGTTTTGGTAAAGAAGAAGATTTAGCCCATCTTCTTCCAAGATTTTGGTGCATAACCTTATGGGTTGATGCACTTGACATACAGTTTATATACGATGATTGATTTGGCTTCAATTACCCATCTAGAAAGTGAGTTATGGACCTCTCTACCCCTTCATAAGACTATTTGGCACCTTGAAGTATCCTGGATGGGTACCAGGCAGTCATAAAACTTGAACTCAACCAGAATGAGTCACCGAGTGTTTACAAATAGCCTCTTCATTCATGGTAGAGCATATGACTTAACTTTCAAAGAGACAGTCATCTGAAGAAACTATTAAAATCAAGTATAAATATACAATCCTCAACCACACCTCCTCCATTTCCCATATTTCCCATATGTCTGCTGTTACCTCATCTTACTTCTGGCATAACAGAGACAGGGTTCTCCTTCTCTTCACCTACCATCCCACTCGCCTCAGTATCCAGACCACCATTCTCCACAACCTTCACCATCACTAAAGGGATCCCACCACAAGGCCCATCTTCCACTCATCTCCTTTCCATATTTTCCACAGGGATCACTCTCTGTGACTCCCTTCTCCACTCATCCCTCCCCACCGATCAACCTTCGAGCCCTCATCCCTGCAACCATGTTAAGAATTACACCTCCTCCTACATCTTCTCCCTCACCACCATTCAGGACCCTTGCAGGTGAGGCAGTGCTTCACGTGATGAATCCACTGATGACATTCACTGTATCTGCTGTATCTGGTGCAGCCTCCTCTGTGACAGTGAGACCCAACACAGTTTGGGGCACCTCTTTGTTCAGCACCTTCACTCTGTCTGCTGAAACAGTCAGGATCTCCCTGCGAACAACTATTTTAATTCAGTTCCCATTCCCACTCACATTGACCACGGCCTCCTGCATTCCCATGTGAAAGCCAGGCGCAGATTGAAAGAGCAACACCTCATATTCTGCATTCCAGACTGATGGCATCAACATCAATTTTGCTGAATTCTAAAGACTATTTGACTACTTCCTCCCAGCTCCTCTCTTCATTTCCTCTTATTCCTATTGCCCATTGAGTGAGTGAGTGAGGCCTCCATCAGTTAGGGCCGACCATGGGTGTTACGTCCTAGCGGTCTGGATACGCAAGCCTGGGCAGGACGATATGGAGAGTGAGCTGTTGCCCATGTAGCAAGATCCCCCTCTCCATGCATCTGATGAACCTAAAGGAACAGCAGAGACCGCTACAGTTTGGTACCAGCAGCGTCACAGGAGTTGCCAGTCAGTGTTGAACTCGACCTGGGACTGCCTTAGGGACTCCAGCTCTGGATCTTTTCCTCGTGGCTTACTTCTGAAGTCTTCCCCATGGGGTGGGTATAGCCTCAAGGCAGCCGAAGTTTGAGATCGGAGTTTAACTTCTCCTGGGTGAGCTGCCAACCACGGCTGACCAGGCCCGTCTGCCCGCAGCGACTGGTTTTCAGGCTCCAGTAACCCGCCTTTGTCCTTCAGTCGGTAGAAACAGTTCCACCCGGCTTAGTAGCTAAGCCTCGTGTGAAGGTCAGGAGCTGGACTCGGTTGTCAGAGGCTATTTGAGACACAAACCATTGACAGCATTTAACAGGTAGTGGGAGTTTGTCCCCATTACCACCCCTGGCTTTAACAACCTTAAGGAACCATTAACTCTTCTCTTTCTCCCCCATCTGTCCTCATGACTTGCCTATCACTTCACCTTCCTCCCTCTGGTTCCCACCTCCTTCCCTTTATTCTGTGGTCTACTGTTCTCTCCCTTCACATTTGGTCTTCAGTCCTTTGCCCTCCCACCTATCACTTCCCAGTTTCTCACATTGTTCCTTTTCTCTCAACTCCCCAACTTGCTGCCTCCAACTCACCCCCCCACCCCCACCTGGATTCACCTCTCACCTGTCATCCCTGTTAGGTTTTGTAACTCCAGAACATTACAACTAATTATAGAAAAAACTAGAGAGCCAAGAGTTGTGAGACTTAGTTCGTGTTTACTTTAAGAGAGGCGCGCCTGCATCACGTGGTGGTGCAATAACATATTGCCTGTCATCATGTGCTTTCCCAGATAACCAGCAATGCATTATGTAAACAACTAAGAATGATTAATCAAACAATATATTTACAATATATTACTGGAATACTGAATACACAATGCTCCTCCCACGTTAGCTATAAATGCCAACTCAATATAGAATGCATCTTAACTATATACACACTATGATATAATACAACTACTGTACAGTTATCCACAGCTTAATAAATTTTAAATTGTCCCATTCAGGCCTAAAGATTTAATCATCGTGGAGGATTTCTTATTCCTGTAGGATAACATCTTTACTGACAGGGGAGGTCACTCTGCTTGGCAGGTGAGACTTGTGGCTGTGAAACAATCTCAGTTTCTGGGGCTCCCTCTATGGTGGTTACAGTTGACGTTGAGACTGCAGGAAGTGGATCTGACAGCCCTGGACACTTCTCTTTTTCTTGGCTTTTCTCTCTGGATCTATTTCAATCCTAGCTTTTTTTCCCGGTCCCTATCATGGTCTCAGTTACAGTCCTGATACCACTCATGCTCCCATTCCCGCTCTTTTTCTTCCTCATGTTCCTTCTCTCTTTCACGTCTTTCTCTTTCTTTTCCATTTTCGTCTTTCTAGGATGTGCATCTTGATCTTGGGAAGGCGCATTTAGTTCACTGGAGTATTCTCATATTAATCCTTCTTTTGCTCCCTTTACGATCTGATCTCTCCTCTTGGTTTCCTCATCCACAACATTATATCCTCTGTTTTCGTATCTGCTTTGACTCCTCTCTTCTTGGCCTTCCATTCATCCAGCTGGGCTTTGGTCTTTGCATCTACCTTTACAAGTAGCTTTTGGTCTCCCACTTAAAGTTCATGCATAAACCTTAACACACGCAGAGTAAATTCTGGTTCTTTATACTCACAAAAGTTGAATGCTTGCATCACTCTTCCTGAAGCTCCTTGAACTCTCTTCCAGTTTAAAACCAAACAACATTTTAAAATTAACTATCTGATTGATTTCTCAGATATGATGCTTACAAAAACTGTTGTAGTCAGACCATTTCACGATTCCTCTGAACAGCATAGTCCTTCCTTGGTCAACATGCTTCCCAATCAGAGGCACAGAGATTTGTTTGCCCTTTGTTAGGTCCCTCCATTCATGGTGTGCAGCATGCACACAGCCATTACATAATATAGTACCTTTCACAAATCACTTTTAGTTGACTCTCTTACAGGATACGTGGCATGCAAATGGAGGATGGATCTCCAATCAAGTTGTAATTGTCTCAGCTACTCATGACCCCACAATGCTTATGAAATCTAAAGCATCCTGCAACCAACAATGGTTTCGGTTCTAAATATTCCTGCATTGCTTTCCTGATATCAGCAAAGCAAATTTCAGCTGATTTGGTTGGAGCAGTCAAACTCCTAAGCAAACTGTATGCCTTTTAACCCAATGCACTCAGTAAAATTATTTCTCATTGATTATTTCATTTGATTTAGGATACTACTCAATCCATTCAGTGTACAAAATCCAGTTATCTGTTGTGAAATCAAATAGGTCAATCTTTCTGATGTAGTCAGCCATCTTTGCTCTTTTTTTTGATTATTATCACCCAATATTCACTGTTTATGAACCTGTGAATTTGTCCATTTTCTGCCTTTTTTTTAAACTCGGCTGTCTCTGCACGCTGCACTTTTTTTTAAACCCGACTATGCTTTTTAAAAAATTCGACCGTCTTGCTGCATTTCAACAGGTTGGTGGCCATCTTGGGTTCATTTTAAAAATACCTTGTCACCCCTGTTATGCTTTGTAACTCCAGAACATTAAATATAATTGAAAGCTAAACAAGAGAACTGAGAGATGTGAGTCTTAGTTCGTGTTTACTTTAAGTGAGGTAAGCCTGTGTCATATGGGGGCGTGATGACATATGCCATTGCGTAATTTTCTAGATAACCAGCAAAGCATTATGTAAACAACAAAGAATGCTTAGTCAAACAATATATTTACAATATTACTGAAATACTAAATACACAACAACCTCTTACTCCTCCCCCTTCTCCTATTCCACCTTTTACCCTCTTCATTTCCAGTCTGATGAAGCACCTTGGCCCGAAGTATTATCTATTTGTTTGCTTTCATTGATTCTGCCTGACCCACTGAGCTCCTCCAGTACTTTGTGTCTGTGTGGATCCAGATTTCCAGCATCTGCTGTTTCTCTTGTGTCTCAGTAATCTGAAAAAAACGTGTTTGCAATAGAGACACATCCGATCTCATGTTTATGTGCTTCATAATTTTCTAATCCTTGCTCAGTTTCTATAAACAGTCTGATTGGGTGGATAACTCAAATAGTTTTTACGAACAAATTGTTTTTCTTGTGGATTACTGATTGGCATGAAGAACTATAGGATATTTATGTATTGCTTTCTGTTTAGATTTCATGTCAGTTCAAAAGATTTCTTCTCTCAAAGTACTAACTCATAGTTCATTGGCTGTAAGTGAAATAGTGCTTAAATGGTGCTTGTTTTCCTCCCAAATCTTTCAAAAGGTCACATTGCAAATACCTTGCAAAACTTGTTAATTTGAAAGTGTGCGTTTATTTACTCAGACCATGACAGGAAGACCCTTCCCCACCACTGAGCACATCCACAAGGTCCCCCGCCATTCAGGCTGTGCTCTCTTCTCGCTGCTGCCATTTGGGAAGGACATACTGGAGCCTTTGGTCCCACACCACCAGGCTCAGGAATAGTTATTACCCTTCAACCACCAGGCTTCTGAACCAACATGGATAACCTTGCTCACCTCAACACTGAACTGGTTCCACAATTTACTGTATGGACTGCCTTTCGAGGACTCTACAACTCCCATTATTAATTAGTTGTTTATTGATTTTTTTTGAAATTGCATAGTTTGTTTTAGATTAGATTATGAGAACACTCAGTCCTCTTTTATTGTTATTTAGAAATGCATACATGCATTAAGAAATGCTACAATGTTTCTCCGGAGTGATATCACAGAAAACAAGGCAAACCAAAGACTAACACTGACAGAACCACATAATTATAACATATAGTTACAGCAGTGCAAAGCAATACCATAATTTGATGAAGAACAAACTATGGGCACGGTAAATAAAGTCTCAGAAGTCCCCGAGTCCCCGATAGCAGGCGGCAAAAGGGAGAAACTCCCTGCCATAAACCTCCAGGCACCGTCAACTTGCCGATACCTTGGAAGCAGCCGACCACAGCTGACACTGAGTCCGTCCATCCGAAAACTTCGAGCTTCCGACCAGCCTCTCCGATACAACCTCCCGAGCGCCATCCTCTGCCGAGCACCTTTGACCTCGCCCCGGCCGCTGAACACGCAAAGCCGAGGATATCGGGGCCTTCTGCTCCGGAGACTCTGGTTACCACACAGTAGCAGCAGCAGCAAAGCGGGCATTTCAGAAGTTTTCCAGATGTTCCTCCGTACTCTAATGTCCGTCTCCATCAAATCAGAATTGTGCACGGTCCCCTACTTGACAGATAACAGACATCACCACTGAAGTGGCCGCTGGCGCTTCCCTCGCGCCACCATCTTCTCCTCCTCCCACCATCTTCTTATGCATATTGACTGTCTGTTCATCTTTTTTTTATTATTCTTTTTATTTATTTTTTATTACAAACAAAGAAACAAAAAAAAGCACATCTACAAAAACCACGACCTTAACAAAATCTAATTAAATATTGAGTAGCAAAAGGCAAAAGTAAACATACACAGCAGAGGTGCACTGCACCAAAAAACCTCAGTCCTCACCCTGTGAGAAAGTTCAATACAGGGCCCCATATCCTTTCAAAGATGTCCCCTCTGTCCTCATTACATAGTCTCAGTCTCTCCAAATGTAAGGTATTTTCCAGTTCTCTCAGCCACAGATCGTACGTAGGCACAGAGTCCATTTTCCACATTTGCAGGATTAACTTCTTAGCAATCACTGTGCCAAACAATACAGCCTTTTTTCCATACTTATTGGCTGAAGATAGGGAGCTTGTTACTCCAAAGATGGCTATGAGCGGGTCTGGTTCCCGCCGCTTCCCATAAGCCTCAGAGAAACAGTGAAAAATACTTTTCCAGTATGCATAAAGCTTACAACATGACCAGAATGAATGTGGTAAGTTACTGTTCACAGATTTACATCTATTACAAACTGGTGAAACATCAAGGTAGAAACCGTGCAACTTTTCTTTGGAATAATGAAGTCTATGTATTGTTTTAAACTGTATAAATCTGTGTCTGCCATTGACCAAACAATCATGTATACTCTTTAAACACTCATCCCAGACCTCCTCTGTCAGTTCTATACCCAGTGCATCCACCCATGCCTGTTTAAGACCTGCAGTATTCACCCGAGCTCTGTTATGTAGGATTTGATAAAAATAGGATACCGCACTACGAGTATCAGGATCAAATTTATTTATTGCCTCCAGGGATTCATGTTTGTCTAAAACTTCGAAGTTAGGTATATATTTCCTTACATAATCTCGAATTTGTAAATATCTAAAAAAACTAGATGCAGGGATATTGTAAACTGCTTGTAACTGTGTAAATGAGGCAAAGTTTCCTTTAATATATAGGTCACCTACACTACAGATGCCTCTTTGTTTCCAGGTAGAAAAAACAGTATCATTCAGGCCAGGCAAAAAGGAATGATTGTCACAAATCGGAGTGTTAATATAAATTAATGTGGGCCTTAATGTGTAGTTGAATCTGCTTCCAAATTCTTATAGTGCTGCCAACCACGAAGCTGTTACTAAAACGCGACTCATTAACTGCAGTGGGGCTATTAAGGAGAGCTGGTAAGGAAGTCTTCTTACAAAGCACCCGCTCTATGAGTAACCATGCTGGGCACGAGTCTGATGTAGAAGGTGGGCCTTTTTTCCACCATGCAAGAATGGATAGGTGGGCAGCCCAGTAATACATTTTATCGTCCAATAGGGCAAAACCACCTGCTTCCTTGGGCTTTGACAAGTGCTTTTTAGTAATTCTAATGGCTTTATAATTCCAAATGAAGGGTATAATAATTGAATCCAATTGCTTAAAATATGACAGAGGAATAAAACATGGAATTGACTGGAAAAGATGAAGAAATCGTGGCAGTAAAATCATTTTGATTGCGTTAACCCTCCCCACTAAAGAAATTGGAAGAATTTTCCAAAAGTCAATATTGCGTTTAACCTGCTGAACTTTGTTTCGCCAATTCACTTGCAAAAAGTCATCTGGGTTTTTTGTAATAGTCACACCAAGATGGGAAAAATTATTTTAAAGGGAATGGACTGTAAATACGCTGTATTAACCACTGCAGTGACTGGCATTAGTTCACTTTTATCCCAATTAATAAAGAAACCTGAGAAACTACCAAAATTATTAATTAGAGTCAGAAGGGCGGGTGTTGATGTTTGTGGGCTGGAGATATATAAAAGGATATCGTCAGCGTATAACGAAATGTGATGTTTATATCCATGCATATCAATGGGAGATATCAAAGGGTCCTGTCCAATGCTAACAGCCAGTGGCTCAATGATAACTGCAAACAAAAACGGAGGAAGGGGGCAACATTGACAAGTCCCACGATGAATTGCAAAAGGGGAGGAAATATTCTGATTAGTGATAATAGAAGCAGATGGGTGTGAATAAATTATCTAAATCAATTTAATGAAAGATGGTCCAAATCCAAATTTCTTAAGTGCAAACATCATATATGGCCATTCCACTTGGTCAAACGCACGTTGCGCATCTAATGAAATGACTACAGCCTCTTCTGCATGTTTTGTATATAAAATATTGAAAAGATGATGCAAATTAAAATGCATATGTCTACCTGGCATAAAACCAGTTTGATCCGGATGAATAATAGAACAAATGCATTCTTTTAACCTATTGGCCAGGACTTTCCCAAGAATTTTGGTTTCAATGGGCAGCAGCGAAATGGGGCGATATGATGAAATCACCTCGGGATCACAACCTGCTTTTGAAATCAGAGAAACATTGGCTTTACATAAAGTGGGTAGCAATCTGGAAGCTGTCCTAGAGTGATTAAACATTCGTAAGAGAAGAGATGACAATTTTGAACCAAATACATTGAAGAATTTCAAGCTGAAACCATCAGGACCCACTGCCTTATTATTGGGGAGGGAAGAGATGACCTTCTTGATCTCATCTCGGCTTATATCAGCATCAAGTGAATTTACTGAATCTGTTGACGGTGTGGGCAGATTCAGATTATCAAAAAATGCTTCCATAGCTTCAACGTCCGGACCGCCTTGTGATTGGTAAACATTAGCACAGAACTCCGCAAAACACTTATTAATTTTTTCCGGGTCCGTCCATAAAAAGCCATCTTTCGCCTTTATACGATGTATAGCCCTGGAGGCCTGCATCTGTCTTAACTGACGGGCTAATAACTTATGGGGCTTTTCACCAAGCTCAAAACACCTCTATTTGACTTCTGTCAGTAGTTTTGAGACACTCTTGGACATTATAGAATTATACTCATACCGTAAGGTAGTAATCTTATTAAGTAATTCTGCTTCCTGGTTTATTTTGTAAGAAGCTTCCAGATTTGCCAACTGATCATCTATTTCAGTTAACCTTCTTTTGAATCTTCTTTTTTCCACTGTCTCATATGCTATTATGCAACCTCTAATAACCGCCTTCATGGCCTCCCAAAGAGTGGAATCATCAACACCACCCACATCATTGGTGCTTAAGTATAGATCTATCTTACGTGAAAGATAAGAGCAAAAAATCCTTATCCTTTAGCAAAGCGTTATTTAAACGCCAACTATATTCACCTCTTTTGTGGTTCAGTTTGAGTATAAGGGAGACAGGAGCATGATCCGATACAAGTATATTATGGTAAGTGCAACCGACTACTGACGAGACCAATTTCGAATCTAACAGAAAATAATCAATCCTAGAGTAGGATTTATGTACTGCGGAGAAATATGAAAAATCCTTCTTCGTGGGATTAAGGAGTCTCCAAACATCCACTATGTTATACGATTGCATGAGATTATTAAATGTTACACTATTTTTAAGTGAACAAACTTGGGGACATTGTCTATCTAAGAGGGAGTTTAAGATGCAATTAAAGTCTCCACCTACAATTATGTTAGAGTCAGACAGATTTGGCATGACCTTAAAGAGGTTCTGAAAAAAAATTGGATCATCAAAGTTGGGCCCATACACATTCACTAGTGTCAATGGTATAGAATTTAATATTCCACCTACTATTACATATCTGTCGCTCTGGTCAGCAATAGTTTGTGTGTGAATAAACAGTATATTTTTTTTATTAGGATTGCACACCTCTAGTTTTAGTACTAAAATTCGACTGGTAGACCTGAGATGCCCAGGGGGGACAAAACACATTCGCTGCTGTTTTCCTAATGTGTGTTTCTTGAAGAAAACAAATATCAGCTTTGAGTGTATGAAGATGTGCATACACCTTCCCTCTCTTCAGTGGACTATTCATCCCCCATACATTCCAGCTGACAAGTTTAGTCTCACCAGTGCTGTGCATATGCGAATTAGATGTCATATCTGCTGCTTAACAAACAAATATGCTGTATGGTCGTGGCATAACGCAAACTGTAACTCAAACAAATAGATGTGCTGTAACAACCCGTTCCCTCCCAAAAATAAAAACACACCAGGAGTAGTACTTCCATACTCCTAATCTAGAGTCAAAGCTATATCCAAGAGCTTTATATACACATGGCCCGGAATAGTGAGATAACTATCTATTACTCACTAAACACTTGAGAAACACCTCTTCACAAATACACTATGAAATATAAAAATAAACAATAACAATCAGTCCTCACCCACATCTTAGAGTGAGCTTATTTTTCAGTTCCTCATGCGCTAAACATAACGAACAGTCTCCAGATGAAGCGGCTATCGATCAACGACAAATCCAGTAACCCAGTGTTAATCTGTTTTTAGGTTGATACGGTGTCCGAATGCCAATCTTTAATTCTTGGCTCAGGAACTCCTCCGCTACGGCTGCAGTGCTGAATGTACTGGTGATATTGTTAACTGTAACCACAAATCCGGATACCGGAACCCACACCTAATTTTCCTGGCTTTGCATTTCTCCTTAATGTGCTGAAAATCCTGACGTAGCCGAGGTTAAATCCGGGTAAATGAACACCGGATGCCCATCATATAGCAGTGGAGCTCTCTCCCTGGATAACCGTAGCACCAGCTCTTTAACCTGGTAGTGGTGTAGCCTTGCAATAATAGCTCTTGGCCTACCATTTTTAGCAGGTGCTAGGCTCCGGTGGGCACGGTCCACTTCAATCGGCTGATTGAAATGTTCTTCCCCCAGCAACTTTGGAAGCAACGTGGCTACAAATTCCATCGGCTTATTGTTCCCGATAATGTGAATGTTTTGATGGCAAGACCGAGCTTCAAGGTCATCCACCTTAGCCTGTAGGTGCATGTTTTGGGATATCAGGCTTTCAAGCCGCCGCTCCAACTCTTCGATTCATCTCTCATACGATTCGGCGGCATCCTTCATTAAAGAAACATGCTTACTGACTTCGGTTAGAGCCTTTGCATCCTCTAACCGAGGATTATGCTCTGCATGTCTTCCGTCTACCAAACTGTACAGTTTGTTTACCACCACAGAGACTTCTTCAAATGGTAGTTGGGACCGGGGCCCTAGCAGCATTGGCTTTAGCTTCTCCTGGGCCTGCTAGCTTCGCGGAGCCCTTGCCAGAATCTTCTACTCTAACGCCCTTTTCTTGTTTCTTCCCTTTACCTGGCTTCGTCATTTCGTTCAACCCGTTACAACTTACTTCAGTCACTTAAAAAATAAGAATTAACTGCTGTTTGGGTGAGGCAAAAGGTGAAGGTAGGCGCGGCTCTATTGTGAATGCCTACAAGAAAATAAATCTGAGGATAGTATATGTTGACATATGTGTACTTTGAAAATAGGTTTATTTTGAACTTCGAGCATAATTGGACCTTGAGTACAAATACCCTTGCAAATGCAAGGTAGATTTTTCCTGCTTAGGATGATATTAAAATCTGACACAGATGAGTTCAGAACCCCACATGCCAGATTCTATTGCAATTCTTAGGAAAATAAATCTCAAATGGTTCCAGTTAGTATTGTTTCAGATTTACACACCAGTGTTCCCTCTGAGGTGTGCACATGCGCACATGCACATATCTTTTGCTACTAGAGCACAAAGGAAGATTGTCACCCTCTACCTCGTTAGCATGTTAAGTATATTTCACAACTGTAACAACCACATTTCCTTTTCCAGTTTCTGACGCGGATGATGTTGATTTTATAACTGGCTTATTTATAGTATTTTTATTGAATAAATTATTGATTCAATATGATGAATTCCAAAGAAGCAAAGGGCGTGGTGCAAAAGAGCTATCAGTTCATTTAAAGCAAAATGGCTTAATGAAACAGTAGAAACTGCTACACCGAAAGCTCATGAGGTCAGGAACGTGCAGCCACGAGATATATTAATGTACAATAGAGAAACTGGTGTTGCCTGTGGTGTGTATTGTCACAATGGAAAAGTTGCTGGAGAATTTGCAAGTGGGAAGAAGTGGAGTGATATTTGAAAACTTGAACTTTTAAAGTGTCATTTAACAAGTAAATCACATATGGACAGTGTGCAAAAGCTCCAACAAGAAAATCCTTCATTACCTGCTACAGGCCTGTTTTGTATGTTTTGTGAGGGCAGATGAACAAGAGCGAAAACAATCAAACCCAGAGGAGATTAAAGTTCTTTTGAAGTGATTTGCTCGCTATTAAAATGAATACCTCTACGTATCAAATTCAGTGCGCATAGGTTGTTGTCACTGACCAAACAAAAATTGCACAGCCCAAGTTTTTGTGCACATTGCTCCTTACTAATTAGAGGGAACATTGCTACACAAGTTTATAATTCTGAATGTGGAATAGTATCAATTAAGTATTTGAACAGCATTTCTCTTCCAACTTAAGGTAGAGTTTTTAAATTGGCAGGTAAATCTATGATGGAGACCAAATCTCATCATTATCCTTAAAAGAATTGGTCAAGTAACAGAAGAATGTACAACGTAATGGATAGAAATAGACAAATTAACTTTATGCTCTGGAGTTAGTGAAGCAGTTGCAGCATGAGTATATGTGACCCAAGGCCAGACATAAAATGTATAGAGACAAAGTAGATAGTCAGCACTATTTGTTTATGAGACTCTTTCCATGATTCATTCTGACCCTCCCAACACAATAGTCAGAAGTCTTTGGTGCCATCTTCAGTGAGCATTTCAAGATAACAAGGTTTGATGAGGTGATGGTAATCACTGCATACTCCTTATTAAGAATCCTCTCTGGGATATTCAAGATCAGAATTTGAGACAGGTTTAATATCACTGACATATGTGGTGAAATTTGTTGTTATGCAGCAGCAGGAGTACATTGCAATACATAATAATAAAAACTAAATTACAGTAGGAAGAAAACATATATATAAAAAAAATTAAATTAAATAGGCAGTGCAAAAAGCTAGGAAAAAATACTGAGTAAGTATTTCTGAATTGTCTACTCAGAAATTTTGTGATGGAGGGGAAGGAGCTGTTGAGTGTGTGTCTTCACGCTCTTTTACCTCCTCCATGAAGGTATTGAGAAGAGGGCATGTTCTGGATGACGGGAGTCCTTAAAGATGGATGCCACCTTTTTGAAGCATTGTGTTTTGAATGTGTCCTTGATGCTGCGGAGGCCAGTGCCTGTGATGGAGCTGGCAGAGTTTCCAACTTCCTGCATCATTTTTTGATCCTGTGCAGTGGTCCCTCCATACCAGGCAATGATGTTAGAATGCTCTCCGCGGTACATCTGTCAAAATTTGCGAGCGTCTTTGGTGCCATACCAATTCTCTTCAAACTGCAAATGAAAAATAGCCACTGTCATGCCTTCTTTGTACTTGAATCGATATACTGGGCCCAGGATAGATCCTCAGGGATGTTGACACCCCTGGAACTTGAAGCTGTCAGCTTCTCAGCTTTGGCAAATGACCATTTAATCATTCTAGATCACTGGAGTACTGCTAGACAACCAAACTTGCATTGAAAGGGGGGACTTGACAGAGGTATTTAAAATTATGAGGACATGAGTTGAGAGTTAAAAGGCAAAAGTTTAGGGGTAACATGAGGGGGAACTTCTTTACTCAGAGAGTGGTGGCTGTGTGGAATGAGCTTCCAGCAGAAGTGGTTGAGGCAGGTTCGATGTTGTCATTTAAAGTTAAATTGGATAGCTATATGGACAGGAAAAGAATGGAGGGTTATGGGCTGAGTGCAGGTCAGTGGGACTAGATGAGAGTAAGAGTTCGGCACAGACTAGAAGGGCCGAGATGGCCTGTTTCCGTGCTGTAATTGTTATATGGTTATATGGTTAAAAAAAAGAAATGGAAACATACTGTATTTATTTTCTACTGCAACCTTTTGCAAGGTAAGCAATCTTAATTTTCTTCATGGTGCAAAATTCATTCAGTTTAGTTGGATGAATGGAAATATAACACACTTCTGCTGCAAATATAATGCTTGTTAAGCATTGACTTCATTTACATTCCTGCCGTGATTATTCCAAGCACTGGTCCTCCACTGTATCCTCAGCCCCCAGCTCTCCTCCTTGTTTGCTAATGACTGGGTGACCAGAATCAGCTCCACCTCCATCTACAAGTTTGCAGGTGGTACTAGTGTAGTGGGCCACATCTCAAATAAGGATGAGTCAGACTACAGGAAGGAGATAGAGAGTTTAGTAACATGGTGTCATGACAACAACCTTTCTCTCAATATCAACAAAAGAGTTGGCTATTGACTTCAGGAAAGGGGGCAATATTCATGTAAAGTGTTGAGGTTGAGATCTTCAAGTTCCTAGTAGTGAATATCATCAATACCTTTCCCTGGAACAACCATGTAGATGTCAAGGTCAAGAAAGCTCATCCTTACCTTTAACTCCTCAGGAGGCTAAAGAAATTTGCCGTGTCCTTGTTGGTTCTTCCCAATGTTTCTTGATTTTTATCGCACCATAGAAAGCATCCCATCTGGATTCAAAACAGCTTGGTATGGCAACTGTTCTGTAAGTGACCACAAAAAACTACCCAGAGTTGTGGACACAGCTGATCATATTATATTCTTTAGATTCTAATTATAATCCTCCCAGGAGGGGGGGAGAAGATGGCGGCACAATGGCAGTGCGCATGTCCACTTCGGTGATGAATATCTGTTATCTGTCAAGTAGGGGACCGTGCACAATTCTGATTTGATGGAGACAGACGTGAGAGTGTGGAGGAACATCTGGAAAACTTCTGAAATGCCCGCTTTGCTGCCGCTGCTACTGTGTGGTAACCGGAATCCCCGGAGCTGAAGGCCTCAAAATCCTCGGCTTTGCGTGTTTCAGCAGCCGGGGAGAGGTCGAAGGCGCTCGGCAGAGGATGGCGCTCGGGAGGCTGTATCGGAGAGGCTGGTCGGAAGCTCTGAGTTTTCGGACGGATGGACTCGGGGTTGGCTGTGGTCGGCTGCTTCCAAGGCATCGGCAAATTGACGGTGCCTGGAGGTTTATGGCAGGGAGTTTCTCCCTTTTGCCGCCTGCTATCGGGGACTCGGGAGTCGATCAACTTGTGACTTTGAGACTTTTTTTTACTGCGCCCATGGTCTGTTCTTCATCAAATTATGGTATTGCTTTGCACTGCTGTTATAATTATGTAGTTTTGTCAGTGTTAGTCTTTGGTCCATCCTGTTTTCTGTGATATCACTCCGGAGAAACATTGTATCATTTCTTAATGCACGTATGCATTTCTAAATGACAATAAAAGAGGACTGAGTGTTCTCATAATCTAATTATCCCTTCTGACCCAGTAAAGCAGGCAGCATAGTCAAAGACCCCACCTACCCCAGATATTCTCTCTTCTCCCCTCTCCCATTGACTCCTCATCTTTTTTTCTTCAGTCCTGCTGAAGGGCCTTGGCCCAAAACATTGACTATATTCTTTTCCATAGATGCTGCCTGACCTGCTGAGTTCCTCCAGCATTTTGTGTGTGTTGCTTTTTCCATTTCTACCTTATTTCCTATTTTTTTTTCATTTAAGGGAAGGCAAAATTAGCTATGAGATTTAAACAAGAGCCCAAAGTTGTTTATTTAAGCCTAACTAATGAGCCTTTAGAGAGAAATATATGGGAGGAAATTAAAATAGCCTCAAATAAGCTCAGTTGGTGAACCAGAATGAACTCAACAAACATCCATAAAAATCGATGTTAGTGCATCTCTTCAGCATAAACTTTGCTCCGATTGCTACACCCAAGCAAACACTGAAACGTTAATTTGTTGAACTGCAATCCTTCCACAAGCAATTCAGGCAGTGTGAAAGCTGTGGGACATTCCATCCTCCCTCATGTGGAAATTGCAGATCCCAGTGTCTGACGATTCCTTGAATCATTACTCACTTCAAGTAAGGCCTCAGCAAAGCCAGGAATTAATTTTAAACACGAGAGATTCTGCTGAAGCTGGAAATCCAGATTAACGCGCACTGAAAGCTGGAGGAACTCAGCACGTCAGGCAGAATCTATGGAGAATAATGAAGAGCCGACGTTTCAGGACAAGAGTCTTCTCTATTCAAACTGCACAATATGCTGAGGCGGACGATTATTTAAAAGTTTCAATTGCAGTTTGATTCCCTTGACTTCAGACCCACTTGTTATCTGGTCCACTCCAGCTTTTGTGTAGACAGCAAACCAAGACCAGCAGTTCGTTGGCATACTATCAGTCCTCCCATTTCGTTTATCTGACTCCACACTTGTTTTATGTTTCAGGAAATAAACCTAGCTTTTGAAGACAATTGGACTGAAGATCTTTAGTTAGCAGTCGTTTGTACAGCTCCCATCTGGACTATCAGGTGCAAGAGAAAAACAGGGTGCAGTACTCCAGCATTGCTTTAACGATTGACGTTTGCACCACCAATGCTCCAACTTGTGCTTGATCTTTTTATTAATGCAACTTCATACTCTGTGTGGATGGGAAATAACATCTCCTCCTCGCAGACAATGAGCACTAGTGCACCTCAAGGATGTGGCTTAACCCAACTGCTCTACTCTCTCAACACCCACAATTGTGTGCTGGGCACAGCTCAAATGCCATCTATAAAATTGCCGATGATACTACCTTTGCTGACAGAATATCAGACAGTGACGAGGAGGTGAAAAGGACTGAGATAGATCAGCCGGTTGAGTCATGTTGCAGCAACGAGTTGCATTCAGCATCAGTAAGACCAAAGAATTGATTGTGGACTTCACAAAGGAGAAGTCAAAGGTACACACAGCAGTTCTCATCAAGGAATCAAAAGTGAAAAGGGTGAGCAGTTTCAACTTCCTGTGTGTCAACACCTCTGAGGATCTCTCCTGGTCCCAACATATTGATGCAATTGCAAAGAAGGCACGACAGTGGCTATATTTCGTCAGCAATTTGAGGAGAACTGGTATGTCACTAAAGGCACTCGCACATCTCTACAGTTGTACGGTGGAGAACATCCTAACTAGTGGCATCACTATCTGCTATGAAGGGGTCACTGCGCAGGTCAAAAAAGCAGCACAAGATTGTAAACCCAACCTGCTTCATCATGGGCACCAGCCTCACCAGCATCCAGGCCACCCTCAAAAGGCAATGCCTCAAAAAGGCAGCATCCATCATTAAGGACCTCCATCACCCAGGACATACCCCCTTTTCATTGCTACCATCAGGAAGGAGGAACAGGAGCCAGAAGACACACGTGGAATATGAGGGGTGATTGATAAGTTCATGGCCTAAGGTAGAAGGAGTCAATTTTAGAAAACCTAGCACATTTATTTTTCAACATAGTCCCCTCCTACATTTACACACTTAGTCCAGCGGTCATGGAGCATACGGATCCTGGACCTCCAGAAAGTGTCCACGGCAGGGGTGATTGATAAGTTCGTGGCCTAAGGGAGACGGAGATGAGTTATACAGCTCTCGTTACATGCACATGCAGTTCAACTCTTTGAACGATTATGCAGAAAGTTTTGAAGTTAATATCTCATCTCTCTTATCTTGCTAAGCAGCCTCGTGTGTGGCACCTTTTCAAAGACCATCTGAAAATCCAAGTACACCACATCTACTGCATCTCCTTTGTCTATTCTGTTTGTCATTTCCTCAAAAAAATTGCAGTAGTTTAGTCAGCCAGGATTTTCCTTTCAGGAAACTATGCTGGCTTTAGCCTCCAGGTACTCCATAATCTCATCCCTAACAATTGATCCCAACAATTTCCCAACCACTGATGTCAGGCTAACAGGTCTACAGTTTCCTTTCTGCTGCCTCCCACCCTTCTTAAATAGCGGAGTAACATTTGCAATTTTCCAGTCATCCGGTACAATCGAAAGATCATTGTTAATGCCTCCGCAATCTCTCCAGCTACTTCCTTCAGAACCCAAGGGTGCATTCCATCAGGTCCAGGTGATTTATCCACCCTCAGACCATTAAGCTTCCGGAGCACCTTGTCAGTTGTAATTTTCACTGCACATACTTCACTTCCCTAACACTCTTGAATGTCCGGTATACAGAAGATGTCTTCTACTGTGAAGATTGATGCAAAATACACATTCAGTTCCTCTGCCATCTCTCATTACAATATCTCCAGCATCAATTTGTATTGGTCCTATATCTACCCTCGACTCTCATTTACCCTTCATATATTTATAATAGCTTTTAGTATCTTCTTTGATATTAGTCACCAGCTTCCTTTCATAATTCATCTTTTCCTTCCTAATGACCTTCTTAGTTTCCTTCTGCAAGTTTTTAAAAGCTTCCCAAATCCTCTATCTTCCCAATAGCTTTGACTTCCTTGTATGCCCTCTATTTTGCTTTCACTTTGGCTCTGACTTCACTTGTCAGCCATGGTAGTGTCCTTCTTCCATTCAAAAATTTCTTCTTATTTGGAATATATCATTCTTGCACTTCCCTCATTTTTCGCAGAAACTCCAGCCATTGCTGCTCTGCTGTCCTTCCTGCTAGTGTCCCTTTCCAGTCAACTTTGGCCAGTTCCCCTCTCATGCCATTGTAATTAACTTTATTCCACTAAAATACTGACACATTGGATTTTAGTTTCTCCTTCTCAAATTTCAAAGTGAACTCAGTTATATTGTGATCACTGTTCCCTAAGGGTTCCTTAGCTCTCTTATCAACTCCGGACCATTGTACAACACCCAGTTCAGTACAGCCGATCCCCTAGTGGGCTCAACAACATCCCTTAGACATTCTACAAATTCTCTCTCTTGAGGTCCAGTACTGACCTAGTTTTCCCAATCCACTTTCATGTTAAAATCCACAACATGTATCATGACATTGCCTTTCTGACACGCCTTTCTACCTCCTGCTGTAATTTGTAATCCACATCCCGGCTGCTGTTTGGAGGCCTGTATACAACTGCCATTAGGGTCCTTTTACCCTTGTCATTTCTGAACTCAACCCATAGAGATTCTACACCTTCCGATCCCATGTTATCCCTTTCTAATGATTTAATTTTTTTATGCACAGGGCCATATCATCCCCTCTGCCTACTAAGCAATCTTTCCAACACACCGTATATCCTTGGGTATTCAGCTCCCAATGGCAGCCATCCTTTAGCCAAGTTTTAGAGATGGCCACAACATCACACTTGCCAGTCCGTAGCTGAATTTCAAGATCGTCCATTTTATTTCTTATGCTGCGTCCATTCAAGTATAACACTTTCAGTCCAGTATTTGTTGCATTCTGTCTTAACTGCACCATGCCTCTATCGCCCTGTAACTCATCCCACTGGCTGTGATTAAGCCTCATCTCCTGCCTGTCCTTTCTATCATATCTGTCGCAGGCTATCTTTGATTTATTTGTTATCCCCTTCCTCAGCCCTATCACTCTGGTTCCCATCCCCCTGCCAAATTAGTTTAAAACTTCCCTAACAGCCCTAATAGCCTAACCTGCCAGCTAGGAAATTGGACCCCTTTGAGTTCAGGTGTAACTGAATAATATACAGTATACTTCTAATAGTAATTTATTGTTTTTATCATTATATATTGTAATGCACTGCTGGGGCAAAACAACAAATTTCATGACATATGCTGGTGATATTAAACATGATTCAGATTCCTGTACTTAATACTCCTTTGGATTGCTCATGAATCTTTGCTGATCAATGCGAAGCAAAACCAAGATTCACTCCCCTTGCAGCTGCTTTCTGTAAATGATAGTTTCATTCTTTGTTGGCTGCACCAAATTCCATTACCCTATATTTAGATAGGTTAAATCCAACTTGTCATTGATTGGCCTTATTCCATAACGCATATAAGTCTTTTTGTATTAATGTACATACAGACACACACACACATACATAAACTCTATATATATTGCCTCCACCGTCTTAAAGCTTGCACAATATTAATATCATTGTTCATTATTAAGCCTTTTAAAATGCTTCTAACAACTATCCTGGTCATTAATAATAACAGAGAACAGTAGCAGGCTTAATCTGTTTTTTGCTAACCGTGGCTGTTGATTGAAATGTTCCAGTGGTGGTTCGAATCCAATAGCTATCAACTCCCGCTAATATCATAAGGACCTTGTGAAGCGCATCATATTAAAGGATTTTTTTTTTCCCTCATCAACTATACCAACAACTTCTCAAATACTCCAGTCAATCCTCCTGTCTGGAAACTTAAAATCTTCTTCACCATTTTAATGAAGGGGATTTCAACCACCTTCATGCTCCCTCTCAATGGTAGATGTCAGGCTGATAGATTATTTGGCTCTGATTTATTCTTTTAATGATAAAACACGGTAATTTACTTATTGCTTGTTGAGATATGCCCTTCTGGATCTTCGAGCCATACTGCCAGCAATCTCCTGATTTAATTTGAGCTTAATCATGGTACAATTTAAAAAATGGCCAGTTAACCTACCAACCAGTAGGTCTTTGGACTGGGGGAGGAAACCAGAGCACCCAGAGGAAACCCACGTGGTCACGAGGAGAATGTACAAGCTCCTTACAGGTAGTGACGGGAATTGAACCTGGTCGCTGTCGATTTAATAGCGTTATACTATCCGCTGCACTATCATGCCACCCCCTATTTAGTCCTTTTCGAAAGTGCGCATCCTGTAAGCCAGGCTCCAGTCTAAGGGAACTGTCACTGCCTCTCACTGACCTACGGCCAAAACTCAACAACACATCTATGCTTCTTACATTTCATTCAAGTCCTTTGATTGTACAGATTAAAATGCAGTACTTCGGTAGCGTATTAAAAGCTAATTATTATATCATACAACAATGATCAAAGTTAGTTTATAAATGTTTTCAATCAGCAATTCGTCAGCCCTCACACTCCTGGGATGTGAGGATAAGTAGACAAATTAAATCAATAAAGATGTGGCAACTCATCCTGTTGACTGCAATTTTGCCCTATCAACAGCCTCTCCTCACTATGCGTTGCCTCTGTTTGTAAACCAGCTACCTCACCTTCAGCACTATTATCCGCCTTTCCTATGATACTTCTTGCATTGAAGCATATGCAGCTCAGGGTACTAGCCACACCCGGCTAAACCTTCTGGTTCCTAACTTTGTCTGAGGTCTTACCACGGACACCTCTCCACTAATTGTACCGCACCCTGGTCCCCATCCCCCTGCAACTCTAGTTTAAACTCTACTGTGCAGCATTAACAAACCTTCCCACTAGGATATTAGTCCACCTCCAGTTCAGGTGCAAACTGTCCCTTCTGTACTGGTCCACCTTCCCTGGAAAAGAGCCCAATGGTTCTAAACTATTTTGCCCTTCCTCCTACACCAATTCCTTCGCCAGATATTAAACTGTATAATCTTCCTAGTTCTGACCTCACTAACATGTGGCATGGGTAGCAGTTCTGAGATCACCACCCTGAAAGTCCTGCCCTTTAACTTAACACCTAACTCCCTGAGCTCCCTATGCAGAACTAATGGTACCTACATGGACCACAATTTCTGGTTGTTCACCCTCCCACTTAAGAATGCTGAGGGCTCAATTGGAGATATCCCGGACCCTGGCACCTGGGAGGCAATGTACCATCTGGGAATCTAGTCCTCACCCACAGAACCTGTCTGTTACCCTAATGAATCACTTATCACCACAGCGTGCCTGTTCATCCCACCTTCCCTTCTGAGTCACAGACGCAGCCGCAGTGCCGGAGACCTGACCACTGTGACTGTCCACTGTTCGGTCATTTCCCCTGACAGTACCCAAAGTGTTATACCTGTTGTTGAGAGAGATGGCAACAGGGGTACTCTGCACTGGCCCCTTAAACCCTTTCCCTTTCCTGACTGTCACCCAGTCTCTTGTGTCCTGCAGCTTGGGAGTAACTACTTCTCTATATGTCCTATCTATTACTGCCTGAGCCTCTCGAATGATCCAGAGTCCATTCAGTTCCAGCTCCAACTCCTTAAAGCGGATTGTTAAAGGCTGCATTTGGATGCCCTTAGCAGAATTAAGCCATTCAACCCATCGAGTCTGCTCTGCCATTCCATCATGCCTGATCCCAGATCCCACTCAACCTCATACACCTGTCTTCTTGTGTATGGCAACTACTAGATTAGCAACTAAATATTCCTGGATTTAATTGCTTCAGGTGTGATAGAATCGGAGGGACAAGAGGGGGAGGTGTTGCATTACTTGTGAGAGAAAATATTACAGCGGTACTCTGCCAGGATAGATTAGAGGGCTTTTCTAGGGAGGCTATTTGGGTGGAATTGAGGAATGGGAAAGGTGTAGTAACACTTATGGGGGTGTATTATAGACCACCAAATGGGGAGCGAGAATTGGAGGAGCAAATTTGTAAGGAGATAGCAGATATTTATAGTAAGTACAAGGTTGTGATTGTGGGAGATTTTAATTTTCCACACATAGACTGGGAAGCCCATACTATAAAAGGGCTGGATGGTTTGGAGTTTGTAAAATGTGTGCAGGTTAGTTCTTTTGCAGCAATACATAGAGGTACCAATGAGAGAAGGGGCAGTGTTGGATCTCCTGTTAGGGAATGAGATAGGGCAGGTGACGGAGGTTTGTGTTGGGGAGCACTTTGGGTCCACTGATCACAATGCCATTAGTTTCAATATAATTGTGGAGAAGGATAGGTCTGGACCCCAGGGTTGAGATTTTTGATTGGAGAAAGGCTAACTTTAAGGAGATGGAAAAGGATTTAGAAGGAGTGGATTGGAACAATTTGTTTTGTGGGAAGGATGGATTAGAGAAATGGAGGTCATTTAAAGGTGAAATTTTGAGGGTACAGGATCTTTATGTTCCTGTTAGGTTGAAAGGAAAGGTTAAAAGTTTGAGAGAACCATGGTTTTCAAGGGGTATAGGAAACTTGGTTCGGAAAAAGAGAGGGATTTGCAATAAATATAGGTAGCATGGAGTAAATGAGGTGCTCGAGGAATATAAAGAATGTAAAAAGAATCTTAAGAAAGAAATTAGAAAAGCTAAAAGAAGATACGAGGCAGCTTTAGCAAGTAAGGTGAAAATAAATCCAAAGGGTTTCTAGAGTTATATAAATGGCAAAAGGATAGTGAGGGATAAAATTGGTCCCTTAGAGAATCAGAGTGGATGGCTATGTGTGGAGCCAAAAGAGATGGGGGAGATTCTGAACTATTTGTTTTCTTCGGTATTCACTAAGGAGAAGGATATTGAATTGTGTAAGGTAAGGGAAACAGGTAGGGAAGTTATGGAAAGTATGACGATTAAAGAAGAGGAAGTACTGGTGCTTTTAAGGAATATAAAAGTGGATAAGTCTCTAGGTCCTGGCAGGATATTCCCTAGGACCTTGAGGGAAGTTAGTGTGGAAATAGCAGGGGATCTGACAGAAATGTTTCAAATGTCATTAGAAACGGGGATGGTGCTGGAGGATTGGTGTATTGCTCACGTTGTTCCAGTGTTTAAAAAGGGCTCTAAGAGTAAACCTAGCAATTATAGGCCTGTGAGTTTGACGTCGGTTGTGGGTAAATTGATGGAAAGTATTCTTAGACATGGTATATATAATTATCTGGATAGACAGGGTCTGATCAGGAACAGTCAACATGGATTTGTGCGTGGAAGGTCATGTTTGACAAATCTTATTGAATTTTTTGAAGAGGTTACTAGGAAAGTTGACGAGGGTAAAGCAGTGGATGTTGTCTATATGGACTTCAGTAAGGCTTTTGACAAGGTTCCACATGGAAGGTTAGTTAGGAAGGTTCAATCGTTAGGTATTAATATTGAAGTAGTGAAATGGATTCAGCAGTGGCTGGATGGGAGACGCCAGAGAGTAGTGGTGGATAACTGTGTGTCAGATTGGAGGCTGGTGACTCGTGGTGTGCCTCAGGGATCTCTACTGGGTCCAATGTTGTTTGTCATATACATTAATGATCTGGATGATGGGGTGGTAAATTGGATGAGTAAGTATGCAGAAGATACTAAAATAGGTGGAGTTGTGGATAATGAAGTAGGTTTTCAAAGCTTGCAGAGAGATTTAGGCCAGTTAGAAGAGTGGGCTGAAAGATGGCAAATGGAGTTTAATGCTGATAAGTGTGAGGTGCTACATTTTGGTAGGACTAATCAATATAGTACATACATGGTAAATGGTAGGGCATCGAAGAATGCAGTAGAACAGAGGGATCTAGGAATAATGGTGCATAGAAACATAGAAACATAGAAACATAGAAAATAGGTGCAGGAGTAGGTGAACCTTCTTTGTACTCCCTCTATGGCAAAGATGTCTTTCCTCAGATTAGGGGACCAAAACTGCACACAATACTCCAGGTGTGGTCTCACCAAGGCCTTGTACAACTGCAGTAGTACCTCCCTGCTCCTGTACTCGAATCCTCTCGCTATAAATGCCAGCATACCATTCGCCTTTTTCACCGCCTGCTGTACCTGCATGCCCACTTTCAATGACTGGTGTATAATGACACCCAGGTCTCGTTGCACCTCCCCTTTTCCTAATCGGCCACCATTCAGATAATAATCTGTTTTCCTATTTTTGCCACCAAAGTGGATAGCTTCACATTTATCCACATTAAATTGCATCTGCCATGAGTTTGCCCACTCACCCAACCTATCCAAGTCACTCTGCATCCTCTTAGCATCCTCCTCACTGCTAACACTGCCACCCAGCTTCGTGTCATCCGCAAACTTGGAGATGCTGCATTTAATTCCCTCATCCAAGTCATTAATATATATTGTAAACAACTGGGGTCCCAGCACTGAGCCTTGCGGTACCCCACCAGTCACCACCTGCCATTCTGAAAAGGTCCCGTTTATTCCCACTCTTTGCTTCCTGTCTGCTAACCAATTCTCCACCCACACCAATACCTTACCCCCAATACCGTGTGCTTTAAGTTTGCACACTAATCTCCTGTGTGGGACCTTGTCAAAAGCCTTTTGAAAATCCAAATATACCACACCCACTGGTTCTCCCCTATCCACTCTACTAGTTACATCCTCAAAAAATTCTATCAGATTCGTCAGACATGATTTTCCCTTCACAAATCCATGCTGACTTTGTCCGATCATTTCACTGCTTTCCAAATGTGCTGTTATCACATCCTTGATAACTGACTCCAGCAGTTTCCCCACCACCGACGTTAGGCTAACCGGTCTATAATTCCCCGGTTTCTCTCTCCCTCCTTTTTTAAAAAGTGGGGTTACATTAGCCACCCTCCAATCCTCAGGAACTAGTCCAGAATCTAACGAGTTTTGAAAAATTATCACTAATGCATCCACTATTTCTTGGGCTAGTTCCCTGAAGGTGGAATCTCATGTGGATAGGGTGGTGAAGGAAGTTTTTGGTATGCTGGCCTTTATAAATCAGAGCATTGAGTATATGAGTTTGGATGTAGTGTTGAAATTGTATAAGGTATTGGTAAGGCCAAATTTGGAGTATTTTGTACAGTTCTGGTCACTGAATTATAGGAAAGATGTCAACAAAATAGAGAGAGCACAGAGAAGATTTACTAGAATGTTACCTGGGTTTCAGCACCTAAGTTACAGAGAAAGGTTGAACAAGTTGGGTCTTTATTCTTTGGAGTGTAGAAGGTTGAGGGGGGACTGGATAGAGGTATTTAAAATTATGAGGGGGATAGATAGAGTTGATGTGGATAGGCTTTTTCCATTGAGAGTGGGCGAGATTCAAACAAGAGGACATGAGTTAAGAGTTAAAGGGCAAAAGTTTAGGGGTAACATGAGGGGGAACTTCTTTACTCAGAGAGTGGTAGCTGTGTGGAATGAGCTTCCAGCAGAAGTGGTTGAGGCAGGTTCGATGCTGTCATTTAAAGTTAAATTGGATAGCTATATGGACAGGAAAGGAATGGAGGGTTATGGGCTGAGTGCAGGTCAGTGGGACTAGGTGAGAGTAAGAGTTCGGCACAGACTAGAAGGGCCGAGATGGCCTGTTTCCATGCTGTAATTGTTATATGGTTATATGGTTCTTACCGTATCCTTTAATGCCCTGGCTAATCAGGAATGATAATCTTCTGCCGTTAAATACACACACGGACTTGGCCTCCACTACTGTTTGTGTTAGAGCATTCCACAGATTTACTACTCTCTTGTTAAAAAAATTCCTTCTTACTTCTGTTCTAAAGGGTTGCCCCTCAATATTCAGGCTGTGCCCTCTAGTTCTGGATACCCCCACCACAGGAAACATCCTCTCCACATCCACCCTATCTAGTCCTTTCAATATTCAATAGGATTCAATGAGATCCCCACACATTCTTCAAAATTCCAGTGAGTACAGGCCAAAAGCTGCCAAATGTTCCTCATATGTTAACCCCTTCATTCCTGGAATCATCCTCATGAACCTCCTCTGGACTCTCTCCAATGACAACACATCCTTTCTGAGATATGGGGCATAAAACTGTTGGCAATACTCCAAGTGTGGCCTGACTAGTGTCTTAATAAAGGCTCAGCATTATCTTCTTGCTTTTATATTCTATTCCCCTTGAAATAAATGCCAACATTGCATTTGCCTTCTTTACCACAGACTCGGTCTGTAAATTAACCTTCTGGGAGTCTTGCATGAAGACTCCTAAATTCCTCTGCACCTCTGATGTTTGAGCCTTCTCCCCATTTAGATAATAATCTGCACTGTTGTTCCTTTTTCCACAATGCATTATCATACATTTCCCAACACTGTATTCCATCTGCCACTTTTTTGCCCATTCTTCTAATTTGTCTAAGACCTGCTGCAATCGCGTTACTTCCTCAGCACTACCTGCCCCTCCACCTATCTTTATATCATCCACAAACTTTGCCACAAAGCCATCAATTCCATTGACAAAAAATGTAAAAAGCAGCGGTCCCAATACTGACCCCTGAGGAACAGCACTATCACCGGCAACCAACCAGAAAAGACCCCTTTTATTCCCACTCACTGCCTTCTGCTATCCATGCCAGTATCTTTCCTGTAATGCCATAGGATTCTATTTTGTTAGGCAGCCTCATATGTGGCACCTTATCCAAGTAAATAACATCCACTGCCTCTCCTTTGTCCACCCTGCTTTTACTTCCTTGAAGAACTGATTTGTCAGGCAAGGTTTCCCTATACAGAAACCATGCTAACTTCGACTTATTTTATCGTTAGTCTCCAAGTACCTCAAAACCTCATCCTTAATGATAGATTCCAACATTTTCCCAACCACAGAGGTTAGACTAACCGGCCTATAATTTCCTTTCTTTTTCCCTCCTACCTTCTTAAAGATTGGAGTGACAGTTGCAATCTTCCTGTTCTTTGAGACCATACCAGAATCAAGTGATTCTTGAAAGATCATGACCAATGCATCTATTATCTCTTCAATGACCTCTCTCAGGTCTCAGGGATGTAGTCCATCTGGTCCAGGTGATTTATCCACCTTAAGACCTGTGAGTTTGCTGAACACTTTTTCCTTTGTAATAGCAATGGCACTCACTCCTGCTCCCTGACACTCACGGACTACTGGCACACTGCTAGTGTCTTTCACAGTGAAGACAGATGCAAAGTACCCATTATGTTCATCTGCCATTTCTTTGTCCCCCATTACTATCTCATCAGCATCATTTTCCAGTGGTCCAGTATCAACTCTCACCTCCCTTTTGCTCTTTATATAACTGAAAAAACTTTTGGTATCCTGCTTTATATTATTGGCTAGTCTGCCTTCATATTTCATCTCTTCCCTTCTGATAGCTTCCTTAGTTGCATTTTGTTGGATTTTAAAAGCTTCCCAATCATCCTACTCACTTATGCTACCTCATATGGCCTTTCCTTGGCTTTTGTGCCGTTCTTAACATCCTTGGTCAGTCACGGTTGCCTACCCCGGCCATTTGAGAACTTCTTCCTCTGTGGGACATATCTATCTTACACCTTATGAACTATTTCCAGAAATTCATCCACCTCTGCTCTGCTGTCAACCCCACCAGAATCCTCCTCCAATTCCTCGCTCCTCGCTCACGCCTCTGTAATTCCCTTTATTCCATTGCGATACTGATACATGTGAGTTCTGCTTCTCCCTCTCAAACTGCAGTATGAATTCAATCGTATTATGATCACTGCTACTGAGGGTTCCTTTACATTAAGCTTCCTAATAACATCTGGTTTATTACACAACACTCAGTCTAAGATACTCTTTCCCCGAGTCAGCTCAAGGAAAAGCTGCTCTAAAAAGCCATCTCATAGGCATCCAACAAATTCCCTCTCTTGCGATACAACACCAACCTGATTTTCCCAATCCCCTTGCATATTGAAGTCCCCCATTACAATTGTGTCATTACCCTTATTACATGCCCTTTCCAGCTCCCTTTGCAATCTCAACCCCATATGTTAGCTACTACTTGGAGGCCTATATATGACTCCCATAATGTTTTTTTTACCCTTGCAATTTCTTAACTCCACCTGACATTCTCTGGCCCTATATCACCTCTTTCTAAAGATGTAATTCCATCTCTTACCAGCAGAGTCACACCACAGCCAACACCTTCCTGTCAGTCCTCTTGATACAAAATGTACCCTTTGATGTTAAGCTCCCAACAGTGGCCATCTCTCAGCCATGACTCAGTAATGCCCACAATGTCATACCAACAAATCTTTAATTACGCCTCGAGTTCGTCCACCTTATTCCAAATGCTACGTGCACTTAAATACAGCACTTCTTGCAGTTGTAGTCGTCAGGGACACAGGAAGTCTCCCTGCCTTCTCACATCGCACAAAAGGAGCATTCAACTACCCACCTGGCATCTTTACTATGCTAGCTGAGCAGATATAAAGAAGGGAATATAAAAAACTTAACCTCAAGCTTTTCTTTCATTTGCCTTCTTTGACTGAAGCCTCAAAATCACCACTCTGACTCTGCCCACTCAGATGATGGCCCTGCGCTTGTCACTGCCTTCCTTTAATTTGCTCTTGCTAATCAATCACAAATGCTGATTAGGCATTGCTCTTTTATCGCTGTACTGACCCACTGCTGCCTTTTGTCACTCGAGCAGTGGACCTGATTGAAGTCCCCTCCTCTCTAAACTTCTGTTGTCCAGATTGGCCGCTGGTCAAAGCTCTTTTATGACTGTGTGATGCTAGTACTCCAGGTCACTACTTTACAGTGCTAAAATATAAGGTGTTGAATAGGATACAAACCTTTAACATAAACCATGAAAACTGCAACCCTGAACACACAGTGTCATAAGAATTCTTTTGACCCATCATAACTGTGCTAGCTTTTTGGAAAAAAGTACAAATTATTCCCAACCCGTTCTTTCTCCTTAACTTTGCATATCTTTTTTCTTCTAACTGGTGTTCTCTGGTGAGTTATAATGAACTTGTTTTCTTTGCCCATTCAGATCTGTATTCTAGATTCCACCTCGTGAGATTTGCCTACTTCCATTTTTTGGCATATTCGTACCACAAATGAGCTTTCTATGATTATCAGATTAAGCTCTGAAGCCAATGGAGTATTGATGGCTATGTGGATTGTGATATGAAACCTGGACATCATCAAGTCTCTGTAACTGGAGTCATAGATTCCATGGAACCAGGAATCAGCCAACTTGTTCATTCCTACCTTCCTATGCTAGTCCTATTTGCCACCATTTGCCATATATCCCTTGAAACCATCCTTAACCATGTACCTATCTAAATATCTTTTACAAATTATAATTCTACCTGCCCCACCACTCTCTGTGCATAACCATTGCATGTATCGTGAAACTACTGAGAATCAGCATCAGATCTAATATCATTGTCATATGTCATGAATTTGTTAACTTTGCAGCAGCAGTACAGTGTATTACATGATAAATATAGAAAAAAAGAACTGAGTTATATGTAATTATATATATGAATATTAAATAGTAAAGTTAACATAAGTAGTGCAAAAAAACAAAAATAAATTTTAAAAAGTAGTGAGGTAGTGTTTTATAGGTTCAGTGTCCATTCAGATGTCGGATGGCAGAGGGAAAGAAGCTGTTCCTGAATCACTGAGTGTGTGCCTTCAGGCTCCTGTACCTTGTTCCTTGTGGTAAAAATGAGAAGAAAGCATAGGCTGGGTGGTCGAGGTCCTTAATGATGGATGTCACTTTCCTGAGGCTCCACTCCTTGAAGATGACTTGAATACTACAAAGGCTAGTACCCACAATGGAGTTGACTAATTTTACAACTTTCTGCAACTTCAATTCTGTGCAGTTCCCCCCCCGCCTCCAACTCCCATACCAGACAGTGATGCATCCAGTCAGAATGCTCTCCACAGTACATCTGTAGACGTTTTTGAGTGTTTTAGGTAACAAACCAAGTCTCCTCAAGCTCCTGATGAAATATAGCTGCTGTCTTGCCTTCTTTATAGCTGCATCGATATGTTGCGACCAGGTTAGATCCTCAGAGATCTCGACACCCAGGAACTTGAAACTGTTACATTACTTGATCACATCTCGACACTTTGCGAAAGGCAGAAGGGAGGAAATTATAGGCCAGTTAGTCTGGTTGGGAAGATGTTGGAATCGATTATGAAGGATGTGTTTTCACTGTATTTGGAGGCACATGATAAAATAGGTTTCCTCAAGGGAAAATCTTGCCTGACGAATCTGTTGGAATTCTTTGAAGAAATAACGAGCAGGATAAACAAAGGAGAATCAGCTGATGTTGTGTACTTAGATTTTTAAAAGGCCTTCAACAGGGTGTCACACATCCGGCTGCTCAACAAGCAATGAGTCCATGGTATTACAGTAAAGATTCCAGCATGGGTAAAGCAGTGGCTGATTGGCAGGAGGCAAAGAGTGGGAATAAACGGAGTCTGTGTTGGGATTGATTCTTTTTACGTAGTACGTCAATGATTTTGATGATGGATTGATGATTTTATTGCAAAGTTTGCGGATGATATGAAGATAGGTGGAAGGGCAGACAAATTTGAGAGACTACAGAAGGATTTAGATGGATTAGGAGAATGGGCAAATAAATGGAATATGGAATACAGTGTCAGGAAGTGTATGGTCATGCACTTTAGTAGAAAAAATGAAAGGGTTGACTATTTTCTAGCTGGAAAGAAATTACAAAAACCGAGGTACAAAGGGACTCGGGAGCCCTTGTGCAGGCTCCCCTAAAGGTTAATTTGCTGGTTGAGTCTGTGGGAAGGAAGCAAAAGCAATGTTAGCATTCATTTCAAGAAGACTAGAATATAAAAGCAAGGGTGTAATGTTGAAACTTTATAAAGCACTGATGAGGCCTCACTTGGAGTATTATGAGCAGTTTCGAGCCCCTTATCTTAGAAAGGATGTATTGACACTGGAGAGGGTTCAAAGGAGATTCAGAAAAATGATTCCAGGATTGAATGGCATTTCATATGAAGAGTGTTTGATGGCTCTGGGCCTGTATTCACTGGAATTCAGAAGAATGAGGGGTGACCTCATTGAAACCTATCGAATGGTGAAAGGCCTTGATAGAGTGGATGTGGAGAGGATGTTTCCTATGGTGGGAGAGTCTAAGACCAGAGGACACAGCCTCAGAACAGAGAGGCGTCCTTTTGTAATGGAAATGAGGAGGTATTTCCTTAGCCAGAGAGTGGTGAATCTGTGGAATTCTTTGCCACAGGCAGCTGTGCATGCCAAGTCTTTATGCATATTTAGGGTAGAGGTTGATAGATTCTTGATTGGTCAGGGAACAAAGGGATATGGGGAGAAGGCAGGAGATTGTGGCTGACAAGAAAGTTGGATCAGCCATGATGAAGTGGTGGAGCAGACTTGAAAGGGCAAAAGGCCCAATTCTGCTCCTATAACATGTGGGCTTATGGTCTTACATATTTTTCCACGACATATGCCAGTGATAATAAACCTGATTCTGATTCTGATCATAGGACTTGACAGGCGAGATACAGGGTGAAAGTTTTTCCTGCTTGAGGAGTCTAGCAAAGGGGTTGCAATCTCAGGAAAAGTTATAGGCCATTCAGGACACGTACGAGGAGAAACGTTAGAAATTTTTTTTACCCTGAGGGCTATAGAGGTTCAGTCACTGATTTCTTTCAAACTAGAGACAGACAAGTTCATTGGATCTAAAAACACAAGGGCAGTATTAGGCTATTCAGCTCATCGAGTCTGCTCCACTATTCCATCATGGCTGATTTATCTTCCCTCTCAACCCATTCTCCTGTCTTCTTCCTGTATCCTTTCACACCCTTACAAACCAAGAACCTATCAAACTTTGCTTTAAATATACCTAGTGACTTGGCCTCCACAGCCATCTGTGCAAATTAATTCCAGAGATTCACCAACATCTGGCCAAGGAAATTCCTCCTCATCGCTATTCTAAAGGGACATCCTTCTATTTTAAGGCTCCTCTCCACACCTACTCTATATAGACCTTTCAATATTTGATAGCTTTCAACGAGATTCCACTGTCCCCCATTCTTCTAAATTCCAGTGACTACAGGGCTGGAGCCATCAAATGCTAGATAGGTCTTAAGTCAAGGGATGTGTGGATGGTATAGGAAAATGAGGTAGAAGATCACCTATGATCTTGCTGAATGGTGGAGCAGGGTTGAAGGAACAGATGGTTTCCCCTGATACTGTTCCTTGTCCCCACATCCTTCTCCTTGGCTTTTTAGAGAATTACATTTTGTAACTGATGTAACATACTAATGCAATATCAGGGCCAGATCTTCCAGAGATGGAGAGGAAGATATCTTGCAGTCCTCCAGAGTTGGAGATGCTCACAGAGGAAGGAAGGGTTGATAAATGTAAATCTGATTCAGTTGAAATGTCTAATACCAGAGGGCATGCATTTAAGGTGAGTGGGGGTAAATTGAAAGGCGATGTAAGGGGCAAGTTTTTTTTTTACATAGAATGTAGTGGGTGCCTGGGATGTGCTGCCTGGAATGGTGGCAGAGGCAGATACATCAGGGACTTTTAAGAGACATTTAGATAGGCACAGGAATGTGAAGGAAATGGATGGATATAGACATTTGGTAGGCAAAAAAGATTAGTTTAGTTGATCACAAACAAGAAAAAACCTGCAGATGCTGGAAATCTGAGCAACATGCATAAAATGCTGAGTTCTTCCAGCATTTTGTGTGTGTTTCTTAGTTTAGCTGATCATTTGATTACTGATTTAATTGGTTCGACACAACATCGCAGGCTGATTGACCTTTTCCTGTGCTGTACTGTCCTGCGTTCAAAATCTGTAACAGTGTTGAGCTGTAGACTTGTACCCTGTCTCATTTCTCAGAGGTTCCATAAGACCATAGGATATAGGAGCAGAATTAGGCCATTTGGCCCATCGAGTCAGCTCCACCATTTCATCATAGCTGATCCAATTTTCCTTCATGGCTTGACTAATCAAGAATTGTGATGATTATAATTCCCTAGTCTCCAATAAGTAGGAATGATGTCAATCCCAAGACTTACTCTTTATTAAGACTACCAAGGTCTTAATAAAGATAAACAGCTGGCAATGTGAACATTACTTAAAAAGTAAGTAGGCGCTGCTTAAGAATAAAATACAATTTTCATTTGTGATCCCAAACTCTTTATATCAGTGTATGTGATTTATTTGACAACTGTAAATACTTAGATCAGGTAATAGTCTAATTAAAGCTATTGTACTTATTTCCCATTTAACACAGACACTCCATTTTATTCTATGATCAGTAGAGGAGGCCTGTTCATTTGTTTAGTGTTATATTTCAGCTGGGCAACCAACTCACAAAGATTAACAATCTCTGTATACTGTGTGACCAGTCTGTTGACAATTCATATTTTTCTGTCTCTGTGAAATGAAGTTCTAGCATTATGTTACTTTATTCTGTATAAAATCTCTTAATTGCAAGGAACTACATTGTAGACACAAGGCAAATCAGTTTTTATCTGCTCAAATTATATTTTCCATTTTGCAGTCCAATAAAACATTCCCACTATCTAAATAAACTATTGGTAAATATCCTTCCAGGAAACAGCTTTAATGCATTTCAGTCACCTTTTTAGGAATGGTTGGGCTGCCTGGAAATGCTTCAAGAACTTCTAATTAAAACAGGATTATCATTTCAAATTCCATTTTGCGGGGATGTCCTTGGAATGGAGTGGTAGTAGGAGCCATTTTAGATAATTTATGAAGGAGATAAATGTAATCATAGAAAATAACACTTCATTAGGTCACTGTTTAGCCCTAATGAAAGACATGGACTATAACAATGCTACAGAAGAAAAAAACATTATATAGAATGTTCCCAGGTGATGAATGAGTTACATTTTCACAGGCGTCCCTAAGGTGATCTTTTGCATAAAACACAAAAATTACTTGGGATGGTAACCACATTCAGAGGCCACTTAAGTAGATACCTCCTGTACATAATAAGTTGCCGCTGAGTGTCTGCTTGTGGCTTTCTGCTGCTGCAGCCCATTCACTTCAAGGTTCAATATGTTGTGTGTTCAGAGATGCTGTCCTGCACACCACCGTCACAATGCCTGGATATTTGAGTTACTGTTACCTTCCTGTCTGCTTGAACCAGTTTGGCCGTTCTCCTTTGATCTCTCTCATTGACAAGGTGTTTTCACCCACAGAACTGTCACTCATGGGATTTTTGTTTCTCACACGTTTCTGTCAACTCTAGAGACTGTTGTGCACAAAATCCCAGGAGATCAGCAATTTCTGAGATACTCAAACCACCCCGTCTGGCGCCAACAATCATCCCACAGTCAAAGTCACTTAGATCACATTTCTTCCCCATTCTGATGCTTGGTCTGAACAGCAACTGAACCTCTGGATCATATCTGCATGATTTTTATGCATTGAATTGGCTGATTAGTATCTGCATTAACGAGCAAGTGTAAAGGTATAGCTAATAAAGTGGCCTCACTGTCTATATTTCCACAATGTTGTAATAAAATGTATTAAAAAGGCATATGGTTGCTAAGAAAAAATAATTACCAAAAGTGGGGTGAGAGAGGAAACTAATTTCAGAACAAGTATATGCAAGTATTTTAGACATTTGAATAATATTATGGGATCCCATTGGCATGTGGAAGTGCCAACAAGTCAGGTGTTCTTACCCCCAAGGACGGCTTGTACATTCTCATTTTGGTAAAGTAACATAATGGCAAATTGATGGCATTTTAGGTTAACTGTTGAGAGGTAGTTTCACCTAGAACAGAACTAAGAATCATATTGTCAGGACAAAAGCATTTGGCTGAAACATGCAAGACCCTAAATGGAAATGTGCAAAATCCTGACAGGGTTCACGAGACTGAACGTGAGGAGGATACGTCTTTAGATTGGAGGTGCTTAGTACCAGGGGTATATTTGAGGATTCAGCACAAAACGTTTAGGACTGAGATGTGGAGAAGCAAGGTGGTGAATCTGTGGAATTCAGGATTACAAATGGCTATGGATGCCAAATTATATTTTGTCATTTCTATGGGACAGTATGTCGATAATCCTATCATAGAAGCAGCTCTAATTCAACTCAGCTTAGGAAATGAAACTGCATAGGTACAGAGAGAGTGCTGTGGGAGGTACAGAGCTGGAATACTTCAAATTTTAGATTCCATGGGGGTGGTTGGATATGTCCATAAAACCATAAGATATGTATAGGAGCAGAATTAAACCATTGGCCTATTGTGTCTGACCCGCATTTCCCTCTCAGCCCTGATCTCCTGCCTTCTCTTCATATCCCTTCTTGTCTCTGGTTTGTTGCCCTTCCTGATTGTCATTGAAGTGAATGATCTAGTGGGCCATTTCAAAGTGCAATTGAGCGCCCTGCACAAGATCAGTGGCAGCCTAAAGCTAGGCTGGAAAGGATGGTGGATTTCCTTTTCTAAAAGACAGTACTGAATCCAGAAACTGAGAAGCTTCAGACTGCTCATTGCAATTGTATTCCAGAGGACATAATTGACGAAATGTACACTCAGGTGCCACTTCACCTAACAAAGTGGCCGTAAGACCAGAAGGTATAGGAGCAGAATTAGGCCATTTGGCCCATCGAGTCTGCTCTACCATTTCTTTATAGCTGATCCATTTTTCCTTTCAGTCTCAGTCTCCTGTCTTCCCCTCCACCTCCTGCCCCATATCCCTACCTTCCCTGACCAATCAAGAATCTATCAAACTCTGCCTTAAGTATACATGGCCTCCACAGCTGCCTATGGCAACAAATTCCACAGATTCACCGTTCTCTGGCTAATGAAGTTCCTCCTCATCTCTATTCAAAAAGGAGGCCCCTCTATTTCGAGTCTTAGGCACTCAAACCATTGGAAACTTCCTCTCCACATCCATTCTATCAAGGCTTTTCACCATTCAATAGGTTTCAACGAGGTCACCCCTCATTCTTCTTAATTCTAGTGAATACAGGCCCAGAGCCTGGAATCATTTTTGTGAACATTCGTTGAACCCTCTCCAGTTTCAGCACATCCTTTCTGAGATAAGGGGCCCAAAACTGCTCAGAATACTCCAAGTGAAGCATCACAAGTCTCAAAAGCACATCCTTGCTTTTATGTTCTAGTCCTCACATTTCTAGACATCACATTTGCCTTCCTCACCGAAGCCTCAACCTGCAAATTAGCCTTTAGGGAATCCTGTACGAGGTCTCCCAAATCCCTTTGTGTCTCAGATTTTTGTATTTTCTCTCCATTTATAAAATAGCCAACCCTTTCATTTCTTCTACCAAAGTGCAAGAGCATACACTCCCCAAAACTATATTCCATCTGTCACTTCTTTGCCCATTCTCCTAATCCTTTTGTTGTCTCTCTACTTCCTCAAAACTACCTCCACACATCCTCATATCATCTGCAAACTGCAACAAAGCCATCAATTCCATCATCCAAATCATTGACATATAATGTAGAAAGAATCAGTCCAAACACAAACCCCTGTAGAAAATCACTAGTAACTAGCAGCTAACCAGAAAAGGCTCTCCTTATTCCCACTCTTTGCCTCCTGCCAATCAGCCACTGCTTCATCCATGCTAGAATCTTTCCTGTAATACCATGAGCTTGTAGCTTGGTAAGCAGTCTCATGTGTGGCACCTTGTCAAAGGCCTTCTGAAAATCCACGTACACAACATCAACCGATTCTCCTTCGTCTATCCTGCTTGTTACTTCTTCAAAGAATTCCAACAGGCTTGTAAGGCAAGATTTCCCCTTGAGGAAACCATGCTGACTATTCTTTTATCATGTGCCTCGAAGAATTCCAAAACTACATCCTTAACAATTGACTCCAACATGATCCCGTCACCGAGGTCAGACTAACTGGCCTATAGCTTCCTTTCTTTTGCCTCCCTCCTTTCTTAAAGAGTGGAGTAACATTTGCAATTTTCCAATCTTCCAGAACCATTCCAGATTCTAGTGATTCTTGAAAGTGTTGGGCATGTGGCCAAGTGGTTAAGGCATTCGTCTAGTTACCTCAAGGTCGCTAGTTCGAGCCTCAGCTGTGGCAGTGTGTTTGTGCCCTTAAGGCATTTAATCACACATTGCTCTAGTCTGTGCAAGATGTGGAGCCCCACATAGACTTCCAATATGTGCCTTGTAAGGCATGAAAATACCCGACGCAGGCCTCTCATGGTCTGAGTCGATGTTCCCTCCCCCTTGAAAGATCAATACCCAATCCAGAATAGCTGATCCCCTAGCCGTCTCAACCATGAGTTACTCTAAAAAGCCATCTCATAGACATTATAGAAATTCTCCCTTTTGGAATCCCACACCAACCTGATTTTCCCAATCTATCTGTATATTGAAATCCCCCATGACTATTGTAACGTTGCCCTTTTGGCATATATTTTCTATCTCCTGTTGAAAATTGTACACCACATCCCTACTACTGTTTGGTGGTGTGTATATAACTCCCATCAGGGAATTTTTACCCTTGCAGTTCCTTAGCTCTATTCACAACAATTCAACAGCTTCTGACACTCTGACCCACTGAGTGTATGTTTGTGATCTTCTACGGCTGTAGCCCATTCACTTTGAGGTTTGAAATGCTGTGTGTTCAGAGATGTTCTTCTGCACACCATTAGAAACATAGAAACATAGAAAACCTACAGCACAATACAGGCACTTTGGCCCACAATGCTGTGCTGAACATGTACTTACTTTAGAAATTACCTAGGGTTACCCATAGCCCTCTATTTTTCTAAGCTCCATTACCTACCCAGGAGTCTCTTAAAAGACCCTATCGTATCTGCCTCCACCACCGTCGCCAGCAGCCCATTCCACGCACTCACCACTCTCTGCATATAAAACTTACCCCTGACACCTCCTCTGCACCTACTTCCAAGCACTTTAAAACTGCCATTTCAGCCCTGGGAAAAAAGTCTCTGTCTATCAACATGATCAATGCCTCTCATCATCTTATACACGTCTATCAGGTCACCTCTCATCCTCCATTGCTCCAAGGAGAAAAGGCCGAGTTCACTCAACCTATTCTCATAAGGCATGCTCCCCAATCCAGGCAACATCCTTGTAAATCTCCCCTGCACCCTTTCTATGGTTTCCACATTCTTCCTGTAGTGAGGCAACCAGAACTGAGCACAGTACTCCAAGTGGGGTCTGACCAGGGTCCTATATAGCTGCAACATTACCTCTCGGCTCTTAAACTCAATCCCATGATTGATGAAGGCCAGTGCACTGTATGCCTTCTTAATCACAGAGTCAACTTGTGCAGCAGCTTTGAGTGTCCTATAGACTCGGCTCTCAATAACCCTCTGATCTTCAACACTGCCAAGAGTCTTACTATTAATACTATATGCTGCACCCTTTCTATAGTTTCCACATCCTTCCTGTAGTGAGGTGACCAGAACTGAGCACAGTACTCCAAGTGGGCTCTGACCAGGGTCCTATAAAGTTGTATTAATACCTCTCGGTTCTTGAACTCAATCCCATGGTTGATGAAGGCCAATGCACCATATGCCTTCTTAATCACGGAGTCAAACTGTGAAGCAGCTTTGAGTGTCCTGTGGACTCAGACCCCAAGATCCCTCTGATCCTCCACACTGCCAAGAGTCTTACCATTAATACTATATTCTGCCATCATATTTTAGCTACCAAAATGAACCACCTCACACTTACACACCATTGTTGTAATGCATGGTTACTTGAGTTACTGTCACCTTCCAGTTAGCTTGAACTAGTCTGGCTATTCTCCTCTGACCTCTCTCATTATCAGGGTGTTTTTACCCACAAAGCATTGGATGCTTATTGTTTTCAGTACCACTGTTGTGTGTGAAATCCTAGGAGATCCACCTCGCAACAACGGTCAAAGTCACTTAGATCAAATTTCTTTCCCATTCTGATGTTTGGTCTGAACAACAACTGAACCTCTTGACAATGTCTGTATGCTTTTATGCATTGCGTTGCTACCATGAGATTGGCTGATCAGATAATTTGCAATAATGAACAGGTGTACAGGTGTATCTAATGAAGTGATCACTGAGTATAAGATCCTGAGCTATTGTGTTAAGATATGAACTCAACACCTCCAAATCCTACAATTTTTATCTCTTAACTCAATCAAGACGTACAAAATGCAAAAGGAACTCAGCAGGTCAGACAGTATAATTTATATTTCGAACAGCGACCCTTCACCAGGATTGGGAAGGAAGGGGACAGAAGCCAGAATAAAAGGACAGTGGGAGGGAGAGGATCTGGAACTGGTGGGTGATAGGTGATTCCAGGTCATGGGGCAAGGCAGGAGGGTGCGGAAAGGGGAAACGGACAGAAAAGGAATATGATGATAATTTTGGAGGTAATAGGTGGAGAAGGCAAAAGGGCTGAAGAAGGAAACTGATTTGAGAGGTGGGGAACCAGAGGAAAGAAGATGAAGGCAATGGGCAGGACTTGAGGAAAACAGGGGATGAGGTGGGGAAAAAAAGAGGGGAGTTGTTAGAGAGATCGGCCACAGCTATTTCCAGGCTTAAGTTCCCCGCCCAGTACTAAATTCTCACTGAATTCAGCATGTCTCTCTCATTGCCACATAGTTCTGCACAATTTTATTGCTAAAAATTCCCTTACAGAAACAAGTTACTGTACCAGTAGAACACAACTTTAACCAACCTGAAATAGGGGAATGTTTGAAAAAAAATCCCACATATTTAATACATGCAACATGGCAGAATTCCATTGAGTGAAATTGATAGGGATCAGTGAAAGTCATATTCAAAGTTATGAGTGCTTAGGGTTTCTGATGCCAGGAAGCTGTAGCTTCTAGGAACTGGTGATCTACAGCTATTTTCTAGGTGGCAGAGTCAGTCAACATCACAGCAGCATTAGGACAAGAACTAATTGGATGGGAAACAACTTCCTACCCCCAGACCAGGGGACTACCAAACTCTCTACCATCACATATGAAGTGTCAGCAGTGTTATACTGTTTACTTTCTAACTTGTGTCATAAATACACCTTTTGCTACATGTCAATCTTCTGGAATATATTTTATTATTTGTTAATTTATTTGTGTAAATATTACTTTATATGTTGTGTGTGAGTTATATGTGCTGTGTTGTAAACTGTGGTCTGGAGGAGAGTTGTTTCATTTGATGGTATACATGCATACAGTTGAATGACAATAAGCTTGATCTTGAACTAGAACCTGAACTTGAACGACTTAGCAAATGCAATGCTCAAGCAGCGTATTAGGCATACAGAAAAACATATTAAAACTGCTTTCAAGGAATCCTTAAAAGGCATTACACTTGAAGACAATTTGCTTAGCTGTAAACCTTTTGATGTACTTCTCATAAACAGACATGTTCCAAAATTCACATGCTGCGACTCTAGAAAAAAAATGTGCCAGAATTTCCCACGATCTTCCTGACAAACCACACAGATATAGTAAGCTTCTGGATTCCACATAGTCATTTATACCAAAGACATTTCTGTCTGGAGGATGGACTGTGCTCGGGTATTCCTGTGGGCGGTGCCATTCCCTGTTAGTGACCCACTGTGCAGAGTGTAATTGGATCTTAGATGACTGCATGAAGTCAGAATTCGCCATTTCTTTTTCAGTTCAACCTGAACCTGTAGATGAAGAATGGAGAATCTCCTGATACAAGACAATACACCTATCTTCATGGTTCTTATTATAACATTGAATATACCATGTATTTTAAAAAATACAAACACATAAATTCAATTTGTATTTGAGCTGTATTTATTTATTTATTGATATACAGCATGGCCCTTCTGGCCCTTCGAGCCATACCGCTCAGTAAAGCCCTGATTTAATCCTAGCCTAATCACGGGACAATATACAATGACCAATTAACCTACCGCAGTCTTTGGACTGTGGGAACAAACTGGATGAATCCTTATCTTCTCTCTCAATATTTGTCATAATCATACATAGTTTTTGAAGATAAAGCACAGTAACAGGTCTTTCTGGCCCAAAGAACCCAAACTGTCTAATTACACCCATGTGACCAATTAAGTTGTGAACCCATACGTATTCGGGGCACGGGAGAAGACTGGAGCACCGAGAGGAAACCCATCTGTTCGTGGGAAGAACAACAAACTCCTTGCAGACAGGGGCAGGAATTGACCTTGTAGGTGCTGCAGTAGTGTTATGCTGACTGCTGCATTACACTGTTTAAACAATTATTATTTGTACACCTGTCAACTTTAACAATGCTTCCTCAGTTTAGTGAAGAACAGTTCTAGGTGAAGCTTAGTTGTCTGACATTACAGGAGCTAAGACCGAGTGCAATATTTCCAAAGGCACCAATTGAACTGACACCAGTGTTAAAATGCTCAATTATAACTTCAAATCAGATCTGAAATAGTCTTTTAGCTGTGGGAGACCGACACAGACACTATGGAAATGAGGCAAAAGGATAGCGAGGTCATTGAGCGTATCCAGATTGTAGAAGAGTAGATACTGGCTTTATGGAGAAGAACTAGGGTGCATAAATCCCCAGGGCTTGACATGGTGTCCATTTTGACCTTGTGGGAGGCTGGTGCAGCAATTGCAGGAGCGCTGCAGAGATTTTCAAAGTGTCCTTAGCCATGTGTGAAGTGCTGGAGGAATGGAGTATAGCTAATGTGTTTCCATTGTTCAAGAAAGGCTCTCAGAATAATCCAGGACATATTATGGGCTGGAGAGGCTGATGTTAGTTGTAGCTAAATTATTGGAAGATATACTAAGGGACAGGATATATAAGTATTTGGATAGAGAAGGCATGATTAGTGACAGTCAACATGGCTTTGGGCATGGTTGGTCATATCTAACCAATCTTGTAGAGTATTTCAAGGAGGTCACCAAGAAGGTTGATGAAGGAAAGGTGGTCCATATTGTCTACAAGGCCTTTGACAAAATCACAAATAGGATTCTGATGCAGAAGGTTAACTCACTCGATCTTCAGGATAAAGTAGTCAACTGAATTCAACATTGGCTTACCATGAGAAGGCAGAGAGTAGCAATAGGAGATGGTTGTCTCTTTGATTGGACGGCTACATTTCAGGGATCAGTGCTGGGTCTATAACTCTTCATCATCTATATTAGTGATTTAGTTACTATTATGGTAAATTGGAACAATGAAATTGTTGATGTCACTATATTGGGGGCATAGTGGACAGTGATTGAGTGTATCAAAGCTTGCAAAGTGATTTTGATTAGCTGGGAAATTGGGCTGAGAAATGGCAGATAGAATTTAATGCAAACTAATGTGAGCTGTTACATTTTGGAAGGACAAACCAGGGTAGGTCTTACACCAATAGACCATAAGATGCAGGAGCAGAATTAGGCCATTTGGCCCCTTGAGTCTACTCTGCCATTTCATCATGGCTGGTCTATCTTTCCTCTCATCCCCAATCTCCTGCTTTCTCCCCATATCCCTTCATGTGCTGGTCAATCAAGAATCTATCAATCTCTGCCTTAAATATACATAAAGATTTAGCCTCCACAGATGCCTGCGGCAATGAATTCCACAGATTCACGATTCTCTGGCTAAAGAAATTCCTCCTCACCTTTATTCTGAGGCTGTGTCCCCTGGTCTTAGACTCTCCCACCATAAGAAACATCCTCTCCACATCCACTCTGTCAAGGCCTTCCACCATTCGATAGCCTTCAATGAGGTTACCCTTTATTCATCTAAGTTCTGGTGAATACAGCCCAGAGCCATCAATTGCTTTTTATATGACAAGCCATTCAATTCTGGAAGCATTTTTGTGAACCTCCTTTGAACCCTCTCCAATGTCAACACATTCTTTCTAAGATAAGGGACCCGAAACTGCTCACAACACTCCATTGCCTTCCTCACCAGAGACTCATCAGGACTCGGCCTGAAACATTGACTGTTTATCCATTTCCATGGATGCTGCTTGGCCTACTGAGTTCAAGCAGGTGTGCTGCTCTGGATTTGCAGCATCTAGAGAACCTTCTGGATTTAAGATATACACAGTGAATGGGCGGGCACTTAGGTGTGCCATAGCCCAAAGGGACTTGGGAATATAGATCCATAATTTCTTGTAAGTGGCATCATAGGTAGATAGGATTATAAAGAGAGTTTTGGCTTATTGGCTTTCGTAAATCAGGGCACTGAGGACAGGAGTTGGGATGTTATGTTGAAGTTGTGCAAGATCTTGGTGAATTTAGAGTATTGTGTGCAGTTGTGGTCACCTACCTTCTAGAAATAAGCTTGAAAGAATGGAGAGAATATTTACATGGATGTTACCAGGAGTTGAGGAAAGGCTAAACAGGTTAGGACTTTACAATCTGGAGTGTAGGAGAATGAGGGGAGATCTCATAGAGGTGTATAAAGATTCCGATTAATTTGGCATCATGGTAGCATTGAGTTTGTTAGCTGAGGGGCTTATTCCTGTGTGGTCCTGATCTATGTTCCAATGCACAAGAATAAATAAGTTCTGTACTTGGAGTTGGTCTCCCTGACCTTGATCTAAAGTCTCCAGTCTCCAAGGATCTATTAGCATTATGGTTAATAAAATACTGCAGTCCAAATGGAATTTGAATTGTCTATTGTGACTGGTGAAGGTTTATAATAGCCAAGTCATAGGCTATATTCAAAGAGAAAGCTAGTAGACAGTGTGTGAGGGAGGACAGGCAGGGGACAGAGATCTGGAGCACTCAGACCAAAGATGTAGGGGACAAGGAAGAAAAAGATAACAAAGTTGTTTGCTCCATTAAGGATAAAAAGAGAGTAAGAGGTGGAGAGTTTCCTAAATGCATCTATTGTAATGCTAGGAGCATTGTAAGAAAGGTGGATGAGCTTAGAGCATGGATTGATACCTGGAAATATGATGTTGTAGCTATTAGTGAAACATGGTTGCAGGAGGGGTGTGATTGGCAACTAAATATTCCAGGATTCTGTTGCTTCAGGTGTGATAGAATAGGAGGGGCAAGAGGGGGAGGTGTTGCATTGCTTGTCAGAGAAAATATAACAGCGGCCCTCTGGCAGGATAGATTAGCGGTCTCGTCCAGGGAGGCTATTTGGGTGGAATTGAGGAATGGGAAAGGTGTAGTGACGCTTATAGGGGTGTATTATAGACCACCTAATGGGGACTGAGAACTGGAAGAGCAAATTTGTAAGGAGATAGCAGATATTTGTAGTAAGCACAAGGTTGTGATTGTGGGAGATTTTAATTTTCCACACATAGACTGGGAAGCCCATTCTGTAAAAGGGCTGGATGGTTTGGAGTTTGTCAAATGTGTGTGAGCAGTGTTGGATCTCCTGTTAGGGAATGAGATAGGGCAGGTGACGGAGGTATGTGCTGGGGAGCACTTCGGGTCCAGTGATCACAATACCATTAGTTTCAATATAATTATGGAGAAGGATAGGACTGGACAGGAATATTGGCTTAATCGTAAGAGGATATGCTACTAATTCATATATAGATTGCTATTTTTTTGAAACAAAATGTTGGAATTAAGGATGCTACCAATTTTATCAATAGTGATCATTTTTGTACAGTGAATTCTCAGTGGAGTTCTTAAGATATATTTTTGTTATGCTATGTTTTTATATTCCTCTTTTAAGAGCACTCTGTAATTCTTTTTCTCTGAGACCATGTATAATTGTGAGCAAGCCCTTTGTCTAGTGTATAGACGCAAAGGAAAGCCATTGTTTAATATTGTGCTCAGCAGCCAGTCCGTATAATTAATCACAAATATGACACTGGTAAAACGTTTATGATCACATTTGGGAGGAATTCTTGTGCACGATTCAACAACGCAGAACCTCCAGTGCAGACTGGTGATTATGGGGGAGGTCCTGAAGACCATTAAATTCAGTGGACAGAGGATCACACAATGTGCATCCTAGAACTTTCAAATGCAGGTGAGATCAAAGGGCATGTGTGTATCATTGTGTCCCCTGCCCAGGAATGCTGTGACAAAATCAAAAGTATTGTTCTTACTTCTTTATGGTATGGATCCAGGCTGGGAGCACTGCCTGGGAGAATAAGTGTGTCAATATGATATTCCAGATTTGGTATTGGTGGAGAATTAGGTCCCTGATTGCTGGACTGAAATAACAATATTCAAACCGCTATGAAATCATTTATCTTCCTTTTATGGACTAAATTTCAAGGACTATCTTCACTCACCTCCACACTGAACTGATTCCACAACCTATAGACTCTCTTTCAAAGTCTCCACTGCTCATATTTATTTACTTTTTTTGTATATGATTGTTATTCTTTTGTATTTGCACCCTGGTTGTCCATCCTTATTTATATGTAATCTTCCATTTTTTCTATTGTTTTTTTGTTGTTCTACAGTAAATTCCTGCCGCTGAGTGTGAGGAATTTGCATGTTCTCCCCGTGACCGTGTGGGTTTCCTCTGGGTGCTCCGGTTTCCTCCCACAGTCCAAAGATATACTAATTGGTAGGTTAGTTGATCATTGTAAATTGTCCCATGATTAGGCTCGGGTTAAATCGGGGGATTGCTGGGCAGCGTGGCTCAAAGGGCTGAAAGGGCCTATTTTGCACTGTATCTCAATAAATAATAAATAAATAAACACATAAATAAAAACAAATCTCAGGTAGTATGTATGTATTTTGACAATAAGCTTACTTTGAACTTCAAATGATTTGTATAGTTCATTGCTTCTATTGAAATGAGCAATAACTAGTAAAAAGATACCCAACCTAAACATTAAAATGTCATGTTTTGTTTGAGATTTTTATCTCTTCAAGATATTCAATAAGCCAATGGTTTAAGGCTCTGTCATTGACATATGTTCTTCCGTATCTTTGCCAGTAGATTCTTCAAATGAATTACTGAGAAATTTTAGAGCAGCAATATCTCAAATCAGCAGGTTAACTCACCTCACTATTTAAAAAACAGTACCAAACAGCAACAAAAAAGCCCTGCAAAAAGAACAAATTAGTTTTAAAAACATATAAAGTCTGTTGACATAATAATTTAAATAATAGAAGGGGAAAGAAATGATTTTTACCTGAAAAGATCCAAGACATAATTCAAATACGATCCTAAACTTCTTATTAATCTCGTCTGGGAGAAAGGCAAATATGATATAATGGATTCCTAGTAACAGGATCAGGAGCAGCAAGGATTTGGCAAGTCTCCTGGTTAATTGGGGAGAAGAGAAACAATTATCAGTTTGACGAAGATTAAACTGGCAGCAGTGGCACACTTTAGGAAAAGAATTACTCACAGCAGAGAAAACAGCAAATGCTCGTTCACTGTTATAAGTCTTCAGGACTAAGGTCAATAAATTGGCTGATATTCAAATATTCTACTGGGAATGTTACATCGGCTGGTAGGACAGGTAGCTGCCGCAGAGAGAGAAGACCTTAAATAGTGTAGTCGAGCACTCCGTCCCTAACAACTGTCTTTGGGCACCTCTCCAAGATTGGTCTGTTTCAGTTTTAACAAGGCTCTGTCTGCCCATGGGAGTAACAAGAGGAGTTGTTGTGGGGGCTGATGAAGACGCCTTGTGAACATTTTGGGAAGGCAGCTCGGACAGTTGAGCCAACAGTGCAGTATTTTGCGGTGTCTCGTGGAGAATCACTCCAATTTCTGCAATGATATCAACATCTATTCACGCACAATTGTTTGTGAAACATAATCCATTTTAACCTAACTTGAGGGGTCATGCAGAGGTAACTGTGGGGAAGGAAAATAATTTAACTGAAGTCCTTTATCGCCTGGTTGCTGTTGCAATGGAATGATTCTAAACCCTCTCCAACATGGTCTGTTGTTTGACTGTTAGTTGGGAGGGGATTTATGCATGACCAACATTTACTAAATGATCAGCAGATAAGAACAGTCTTTGAGTTACCCACAACAGAGGAAAGAATGATTCAGATATGATTTTTAATATCGCCTGCTTTCGGTTTTTGGACACTACCCTAAATTTACAGGTTAATTCATGTGCACAGAGCAGGAGCACAAACTGTTCCAATATTTTTTCAAGGTTAATCCATATACTTCTGCAATCAAGTAAAACCTCATTAATACTTTGATGGATGGCAATCAACAATGACTCGGTTGATATTGGCATTCTGTTTTAATTTGCTTAAAGATTAGTAAGATTCAAGATCGCTTAAATGTCATTTTCAGTACATAAGTGCAAAGAACAAAATAATTGTTACTCTGAATCTGATGCAGCAGGAAATAACCCAATAAGATAAAGAATACAATAATTAAAATACACAATAAATATAAATATATAAGATAGCTTATATACATAGATTAATTGTATATCCATAGAGTGATGCTAGGCATAGGAATGTATGTACGTAAGGTGACTCTGACAGGAAATGATAAAGTAGCAGTGGAGGGGTGGATTAACGGGTGGGGGTGTTGATCAGCCTGATGACTTGGGAAAAATAGCAGTTTTTAAGTCTGGTGGTCCTGGTATGGAGTTAGGTAGCCTCCTCGCTGATGGGAGTGGAACACAAATAACAAATTAGTATTCTCTTCTAAGAGTTGTTACCCAGATCTGAAGACTATACCGATCATCTGTGTGCTTGTGACCACACCAAAGACCTAATTTTTCTGTCTGGGCTGTTCTTATAGTCAGAATCAGGTTTAATATCACTGGCATATGTTGTGAAATTTGAAACCTATCCTGGGTGGTGGGGGTCCTTAATGATGGATGCCACCATTTTGAGGCATCAACTTTTGAAGGCATCCTCAATGCTGGGGAGGCTAGGTCCCAAGGATGGAGCTGGCTGAGTTTACAATTTCTGCAGCTTTTTTCAATCCTCTGCAATGGCCTCTCCCTACCAGATGGTGATACAACCAGTCAGAGCATCTGCCATAGAGCTGTTCTATCAGTAAGCATACTGTCCAGTGTGGCAGGAAGTTATTTCCCATGGTAGGGGAGTCTAGGACAAGAGGGCACAACCTCAGGATTGAAGGACGTCCATTTAGAACAGAGATGCAGAGAAATTACCTTAGACCATAAGACAAAGGAGCAGAAGTCGGCCATTCGGCCCATCGAGTCTGCTCCGCCATTTTGTCATGAGCTGATCCATTCTCCGATTTAATCCCACTCCCCCGCCTTCTCACCATAACCTTTGATGCCCTGGCTACTCAGATACCTATCAATCTCTGCCTTAAATACACGCAATGACTTGGCCTCCACTGCTGCCCGTGGCAACAAATTCCACAGATTCACCACCCTCTGGCTAAAAAGATTTCTCCGCATCTCTGTTCTGAATGGGCGCCCTTCAATCCTTAAGTCATGCCCTCTCGTACTAGACTCCCCCATCATGGGAAACAACTTTGCCACATCCACTCTGTCCATGCCTTTCAACATTCGAAATGTTTCTATGATGTCCCCCCTCATTCTTCTAAACTCCAAGGAATACAGTCCAAGAGCGGTCAAACGTTCCTCATATGTTAACCCTCTCATTCCTGGAATCATTCTAGCAAATCTTCTCTGTACTATCTCCAACGTCAGACGGTCATAAATCTTTAGTCAGAGGGTCGTAAATCTGTGGAATTTGTTGCCACGAGTGGCTGTGGAGGCCAAGTCATTGGGTGCATTTAAGGCAGAGATAGATAGGTTATTGATTAGCCAAGGTATCAATGGGAATGGGGAGAAGGTAGGGGAGTGCGGATGACTGGAAGAATTGGATCAGCCCATGATTGAATGGCAGAGCAGACTCGATGAGCCAAATGGCCTACTTCTGCTTCTATATCTTATGGTCTCTTATGGAATGGAGTTTTTGATTATCATTGGCCTTTCAAGGCACTTCATGATGATTGGTGTCAGCACCACCGGGTAGAATCGTTTAGTTCTGAAGGTGTGGAGTTCTTTGGTACAGGGTTGATGGTGGCTTATTTGAGGCATTTGAGAACAGAAGCCTAGATGAGTAATGTGTTGAAGATGTCCATGAAGACGGCGGTAAGCTGGTGTGCACATTCCCAAAGTGCTTGGCCTGGAATTTTGTCTGGCCTGGCTGCCTTATGGGGTTTGACTCTCTGCAGAGTCTTTCTCACATCTGCTGCTCTTCCAGAAAGCAGCTGCTCACCTGGGGGGGAGGAGTTGTTTTGGTGGCCGGTGTTGTGTCACTTACCTGGACGTGTGCATAGAAGTTGTTTAGAGCATTAGGGAGGCATCGTTGGTACAGTCGACGCTCTTTTTCCTTGCCTAGTCAGTAATGTGCTTGATGCCCAGCCACATACACCGGGGATCACTATCGGACAGGTGTTCCTGGATTTTTTGTCTGTCGGCAGTCTTTGCCCTCTTGATGCCTAAAATGAGGCTTTGCCTCGTTGCTCTGTTCTGTAACTGAATCGAAGGCAGTGTCTTGGGCTTTTAGTAGGGAGTGTACCTCCGAGTCCAACCAGGGTTTCCGATTGGGCTATGAGATGACTGGTCTTGAGGTACCAGCGTTGTCTACACACTTACTGAGGTAACCGATGACAGATGAGGCATATTCCTCAAGATCTGTGTCTACTCCATTTGTGGCGGCCTCCTTGAACATCTGCCAGTTCGTCCATTCAAAAGCAGACCTGAAGCATAGAGACTGCCTCATTAAGCCGTACAGTGACGGTCGTCTTGACTGGTTTCTCCATTTTCATCAGCGGTCGGTATGCTAGGATTGGCATTGTGGAGATATGGTCAGAGAGGCCATGGAGAGGGCATGGGATGGCTTTGTAAGTACCACATCAGTTTGTATATGCATGGTCCGGTCTGTTTTCTCCCCTGGTGATCATGGTGACGTTTTGGTGGAATTTGGGTAAAATGCCCTGCGTGTTAACATGATTCAAGTCTCCGGTAATTATTAAGAGACCTTTTGGATGCTTATTTTGTAGAGAGACGATGAGAGTGTAAAGCTCTACCAGTGCGTCCTTGGCATTCGTGCTCGGAGGGATGTAGTCAGTGGTAATGAGCACCACAGTAAACTCACTGAGGGGGGAATGTGGCTGGTAAGATGTTCAACTGTCCCAGAACAGTGACTGCTAGCTACAGATGAGTTTGTGCACCAGTCGTTGTTAATGTACACACAGAGTCCACCTTCTTTGCAGTTCCCTGACAGGGAGATCTTGTATGTGTCATCCCGTCGAACTGAAATGCCGAGTCGGGTGTGTTGTTGTTTAACCACGTCTCGGTGGAAACCACAGTGCAGCAGTTTCTCGTCTCTTTCTGTGCATTCATTCTCAGTCTCAGTGAATCCATTTTATTTGTTAGTGAGCGGATGTTGTGCCAGGAGACATGATGGTCCCGCCAGCCTAGTCAGGTTAGCTCTCAGCCTAGCTAGTGCCCCAGCACACTTCCACGTTTCTGCTTCCTCTCTCGCTGCCTGCATCTGCTGAGCCACTTCAGCCAGGTCACTGACTCCGGGTCAGGTCGAGCCCCCTAGTCCACTGAGCACCACCATTGACTCTGCTGCCGGAGGACTAGACGTTCAGCAGCGCTGTATTCCTGGGGTGCTGGATGACTGAAATGCCTGACTGGAACCTTTGAAACACTATTGAATGCTAGCACCTTTATTGGGAGCTGGACTAAACACTCTGTCCTTGTGTCCCATCGTCTTGATAAAGTTAATGGTACGGCCAACAATAGTCCTGTGCCCACCAGGCAACCAAATAAGGCACCACTAGCCAAGAACAGATTTGTTTGCCAGAATACTAGAATATTGCATTTAATTTTCCAACAATGTTATGACAACAACAACTAATTTTGATATCGCCAGTACAATAAAAGGATGCTTTGTTAGTCCATGGATTTTTTTTTTAATTTGAAGAATAGGGTGTCTTATTCTCTGTCATTGGATTTCTGAATGGTCCATGAATCCATGACCAATACTTCACTAGTCCTTTTTATTTTGCACTATCTACCTATTTTGCAGTTTTTAGTAACTTTGCACTGTACTTTGCCACAAAACAACGAATGCCATGCCATGTAAGACAGTAATGGTGTTAATAGCAGTAATGTAATCACTCGAGTCGAGGATGATGTTCTCCGAAGGGATTTTCTATTGGTGGGTCCTCAAGTGGCTGCAAAGGCTGATCCAGGATCCAGGTTGTTTCATGGCTGTCTGTGGGAAGGCAAATCTCATACGTACTTTGATAATAAATGTGCTTTGAACTTTGAACGTATTCTAGTGCAGTGTGGTCAAGAGAAAGTGGAAACTGTGGTTAGTGGTTGGGCCTTTTGACTGCTCAGTCTCTCCTTTCACAGCTGCTGATTCTGATATTGATGTTTATGATACAGAGGTACAACCCTAGAATGTGCAATTCAATATTTTCTACTGCGAGCTCAGCATGAAAGACCAGATAACTTTCTTACATGTACTGTGAGTTGCTCTTGCTACTAACATCCGGGGACTTGAGCTTCTGCATTAGTATTCGTGTAATATTAGTAAATAGGAGGAAGGTTACCTGTGAATTAAATAAGAAATAACAGATGAACTGCATTCACTCCCGAGGATGTAAAGGTGCTTTTTTTTTTGGCTTTTTCTAACTTTAAATGTCAAGCATGTTATTTAATACTTCACAATATTAAGCTTGTACAACAAAATGCTCTAACATTGCTACATTTAACACCCGGCATACATTGAACTCATTTGTACTTCAAACTTGCAATTTAAAAGTTCAAAGTTCAAAAGTTCCAAGTGAATTTATTATCAATATGCGTGAATGCCACCAAATACTACCCTGCGATTCTTTTTTTGCAGGCATTCACAGTAGAACAAAGGAATACAGTAGAATCGATGAAAAACTACACACAAAGACTGACAAACAACCAATGTGCGAAAGAAGACAAATGGTGTAAATACAAAAATAAACAAATAATGATTATAATACAAAATGCTGGAGGAACTCAGCAGGTTAGGCAGCGTCATTGAAAATGAATAGACAGTCCGTGTTTTAGGCTGAGATCCTTGATCAGGACTGGAAAGGAAGGAGGTAGAAACCAGAATGAGGAGGTGGGCAGAGGGGAAGGAATACAAGATACAAGGTGATAGGTGAAGCCAAGTGGGTGGGGAAGTAGGAAGCTGAGAAGTGATAGTGGAAAATGTAAAGAGCTGGAGAAGAAGGAATCTGATAGAAGAGGTGAGTAGACCATGGAAGAAGGGAACCATGGGGTGGTGATAAGCAGGTGAGGAGAAGAGAAGAGGTAAGAGGGGAACCAGAGTGGGGAATTGAAGAAGAGGGAAGGTGGAGGGAAAAAAATTAGAGAAATCAATGTTCACGCCATCGGGTTGGAGGCTATCTAGGCTGGAGGATGTTGCTCCTCCAACCTGAGGGCGGCCTCATTGTGGTGGTAGAAGAGTACAAGGACCAATGGTTTGAGCCCTTACTGCAATCTTTCTACCTATCCAACGCAAGCTTATAGTAAGTGCCATCTCAATACCAGATTGTCACCATGTGCTATATTATACAGTAAATCACAGATGGTGAGAACATGGTATTGATAACTTCTGTTCAATTTTTAACCTGTATTTTAGCACTGGGCCTCAAGATACAATGACGTAAAGACTATATCATTCTCTGTTATTCTCAGAACAATCAGTGGCACACACTGATGTGAAAAGAATCAGCTAAAGATATGATTGTTTGATGAGATGCAAGATTTAATTCATGAACTTACCGCAATCGATACCACGATGAATACTCGGAGTGTTGTCCATGGAATGGGGTGATTATTCGTATCCCAGCATCTAAATCCAAAGAAATACATGCATTTTTAAGAAGAATAGTATAATATTTACAATAGAGTTATGCCATTCTGCTTATTATGCCTTTGCCAGTCAAGAAAGAGTTACCCAGTCCAGTTCCAATCCTACGCACGGCATCTGTAGCAGAATGCCTTCTGGCTCAATGAGCCCACACTGCCCTATTACACCCAATTAACCTACTAACTTCTACATCTTTGGAATGTGGGAGGAAGCCAGAGCCCCTGGAAGAAACCCATGTCGTTATGGGGAGAATAAATAAACTCCTTAACGACCGTGAGTGGATTGAATTAGTGTCGACCGTGCTGTGATAGAATTATGCTAACTGCTGTGCTCTAGATCTACTGGCCTTACGGGGAGTGAGTTCCCGATCCATCACCCAATGGCTGAAATATTTCTCCCCCCTTCTCATTCCACAAGTTAATTTATAAATGTACAAGTGCCCCCTAAACTTTGACCTCACCCACGAGACAAAAACAATTTCTTCCTGTATACTGTATTAAGATCCCTCAGAACTTCTTTCACATCTGACTCAGAGCAATTGAAATTTGCTTTGGCATGGAATAGGACATAGTCATATTAAGGTATTTTGACTTCAATGGAAATAAACTTAGAAGCACACATCAGAGATTCTACTCACATTTATCTGAATAGAAAGATTAACTTGCAAAGTAGAGACTGCCTGGAGTGAATTGCCCTCTTGTTACTTAGGAAAGAACTTCTAATTGGCAAAGTCATGTTATATACTCACATGACTGGTCTTTCTATGCCAACATATGGATAATTAAGCATTACTTTAAAAATGGGTCAGTGCCTGATAAATAAAGTATATTTCACATTTGTTACAAAAGTCCACCAAAGGTCAAAGTTCAAAGTAAATTCATTGTCAAGATACATGTATGTCAACATATACAATACTGAGATGCATTTTCTTGCAGGCATACACTGTAAACCCAAGAAACACAATAGAATCAATGAAAGACCACACCCGGCAGGGCAGATAAACAACAAGACAACAAATTGTGCAAATACAAAAAGGAAAAAATCATAATAATATGAAATTTCATGACACGGTGATAATAAATCTGATTCTGATTCTGAATAATTAAGCAAAAAATATTGAGTACATGAGATGAAGAACCTTTGAAGTCCATAGGGTATGGGAACAGTTCAGACATGGGGCAAGTGAAGTTGAATTAAGTTATCCCCTCGGATTCAAGAGTCTGATGGTTGAAGGGTAATAACTGTTCCTGAACCTGGTGCTGTGGGTCCTGAGGCTCCTGTACCTTCTTCCTGATGGCAACATCAAGAAGAGAACATTGCCTGGATGATGGAGGTCCCTGAGGTGAACGCTGCTTTCTTGTGACAGGACTCCACGTAGATATGCTCAATAATTAGGAGGGCTTTACCTGTGATGGACTGGGCCATATCCACTACACTTTGTAGGATATTCTGTTCAAGGGTTTTGGTGTTTCTATACCAGGCCGTGATGTGTCCAGTCAATATACTCTGCACCACACCTCTATAGAAAATTTTCAATGTTTTAAATGACATTCTGAATCTTTGCAAACTTCTAAGAAAGTAGAGGTGCCAGTATGCTTTTTTTGTAATGGTACATACATACTGAACCCATTATAGATCCTCTGAAATGAAAACACCAAGAAATTCAAAGTTGCTGACCCTTTGCACTTCTGATCCCCTAATGAAGACTGGCTCATGGACCTTTGCTTCCTTTCTCTCGAAGTCAATAATCAGCTCTTGGTCTTGCTGATACTGAGAGAGAGAATGTTGTTTTAGCACCACTCAGCCAGATTTTCAATCTCCCTCCTATATGCTAATTCATCATCACCTTTGATTTGGCCAATGACAGTGGTGTCATCAGCAAACGCAAATATGGCACTGGAGCTGTGCTTAGCCTCTCAATCATAACTATAAAGCAAATGAAGTGGGGGTTAAGCACACAGCCTTGTGATGCACCTGTGCTGTTGGAGATTGTGGAGGAGATGTTGTTGCCAATCCAACCTGACTGGAGTCTGCAAGAGAGGAAACTGAGGATCCAGTTTTACAAGGAGGTATTGAGGCCAAGGTCCTGAAGTTTATTGGTTAGTGTTGAAGGGTTGATGGTAGTGAAGCCAAGCTGTAGCCAATAAAGAGTACTGGGTTGAGTGAAGAGCCAACGAAATGGCAAGTACTGTTGATCTGTTGTACCAGAAGCAAATTGGAGAAGATCCAAGTCACTTCTCAGACAGGATATGATATGTTTCATCACCAACCCCTCAAAGCACTTCATCAGAGTGGATGTAAGTGCAACTGAACGAGAGGCATTCAGGCAGGTTACCGTGTTCTTCTTAGGCACTGGTATAATTGAAGCCTGTTTGAAGCAGATGGGTAGCTCAGACTGCTGAAGCGAGTGTTAAAGATATCAACGAACACTCCAGCCAGTTGATCAGCACAGGTATTTAGTACGCGGTCAGGTACTCCATCTGGGCCAGATGATTTCCATGGGTTCACCCTCCCGAAGGGTGCCCTCAGGTCTGCCTCAGAGACTGAAATCACAGGGTCTTCAGGGGCTGTGAAGGTTTCTCCATGGTTTGAACATGGAAGCAAGGATGAGAAACTAATATTGGATTTATTTAGTGCCTTTTACATCTTAGGCCATTCCGGAATGTTTAAACTTCTGGACAAGCAGCTAGGATTCTGGACCATTGATGAAGTGGCGTGTGTTTGAAGTCTGGCATGGTGCTTGGTAATTTAAATTTGAGGAATGAACTAAAAATAGGCATTTAAGAAAAGACTAGTTTCAGTTATTATAGCCACAAACCACAAAGTTGATATAAAATTCTAACAAATTAAAGAATGGAACGTACACAAAAGTCTGGAGGAACTCAGCAGCTCAGGCAGCATCTAAGAAAGGAATAAACAGCCAATATTTTGTGTAGTGGCTCTTCTTCAGGACTGGAAAGGAAGGGGGATGATACTAGAATAAAATGTTGGGGGGAGTGGAAAGAGGATAGCTGGAAGGTGGTAGGTGAAGCCAGGTGGGTGGGAACAGTCAAGCGCTGGAGAAGAAGGAATCTGATAGGAGAGGAGAGTGGACCATAGGAGAAAGGGAAGGAGGAGGGGACCCAGGGGGAAGTGATAGGTAGTTGAGAAGCAGTAAAAGGTTAGAGGGGGTAACAGAGGAAGAGGGGTGAGGGAAAATTTGTTTACCAGAAGGAGAAATTGATATTTGTACCATCAGATTTGAGACTACCCAGATGGAAAACAGCGTGTTTCTCCTCCACCCTGAAGGTAGCCTCACCTTGGCAAAAGAGGAGACCATGTACCAATATGTCAGAATCAAAATTAAAGTGTTCTTCAGGGAAGGAAATAAGACCTCCTTAGCCTATAATTAACTCCAGGAGCACAAATGTGGTAGTGTAGTAGATTCCAAAATATCTCCTTAGTTTAGGAGCATGCAAGAATGAGGAATCAATAGTGAAATATTTGCGCGCCATGAACAAATAAAAATAAAATATTGTCGTGCGATCATAGCTATGATGCAAGTGGTATTTGCAGTTGGCAAGTGCCATACACAAATAAACCAGAAGCACTGCTGATTGCAGAGTCTGGGATACTGCCTTCAGGTCCGGTGACAAAACAGCTCTCAAAGCAACCAGAAGAAACCTCATCTTAGGCATTAAAAAGGCAAAGACTGCCCAGGCACAGCCAATGTTGAGGATGAGGGGAATGAGGGAGTAGTTGTGACTATGGCATCGACACCCCCCACCCTCCCGACACTCTGAACAACGTTTATGCACACTTTGAGGCATGCAACACATCACCAGCCACAAAGCTGCCCTAATCAACCCCCCCTCTCCCCGCCCCCCCAGGTGAACAACCACTGTCTGTAACAGCAACATATACGAGAAGGCGTCTGCAGAAAGTCATCCTCATAAAGCAGCTGGGCCAGTCAACATCTCAGGCTGAGTACTCAGGGGATACCAGTTTTGTGACATCTTCATGGACATCTTCAATACTCATCCTGGCTGCAGTCTCCACAAGCTTCAGATCAACCACCATCATCACTGTACCGAAGAACTTTACACCTTCAGAACTAAACAACTACCACTAGTGGCACTGATGCCAATCATCCTGAAGTGTTTTGAATCACTGATAATGACACATATCAAAAACTCCATTCTTGCCATATTGGATACTCACCAATATGCTTAGCAACAGGCCCACTTTACAACAGATGCCATAGCATCTGTCATGTACCTGGCCCTGACACACCTAGAAAACAAAGACACTTACCTTGGCCTCAATACCTCCTTGTAAATGCTGTTTCTGCATTTTTTGGCATTCAACAGTATTGTCCCACAGAGCTTGGAGAACAAACTCTTACTCCTCGGTCTAAATACACCATTGTGGGTGTTGGACTTCCTAACAAACAGACCTCAGACAGCCAGAATGCACAACCACTCCTCCCTTCCCATCATCCTCAACATTGGTGCCCACCCCCCCCACCCTGCCAAGGGCTGTGTGCTGAACCCACTGCTGTACACTCTGCTCACACACGGCTGCACGGCCAAACACCTGAGCAATCACATCATCAGGTTCGCTGGTGATGCGACTGTGGTGGGGCTCATCACCAACAATGATGAGATGGCCCACCAAGTGGACGTGGAGGAGCTCAAGTCCTGGTGCCAGGCAAATAGCCTCTTCCTTAATGTCAACAAGACATAGGAGATGGTTATCAGCTTCAGGAGAATCTGTGCCACTCATACTCTGCTTTAAGTCGGCGACACACCAGAGGAAACTGGAAGCAGTTTCAAACTCCAAGGAGTGCACATCTTCGCACAACCTCTCATGATCCCAGAACACACCCTACACGTCAAGAAAGCTCACCAATGCCTCTACTTTCTGAGGAGGCTGAAGAGAGCTGGACTTTGCATATCCATACTCACGTCATTCTACAGACTGGCAGTAGAGAGCATCCTAATAAGATGCATCACTGCTTGGAGTGGAAGCTGCACTGTGGCAGACAGGAAGGCTCTACAATGGGTAGTCAAGACTACCCAACATACCACTGGCATCAGCCTCCCCATCAGCAAGGACATATATACAGAAAGGTGCTGGAAAGGGAGCAACTAGCATCATGAAGGACCCCAGCCATCTTACTCATGGTCTGGTTTCCACTCCCACCTTGGATGAGGCTATGTAGCAACTTCGCCAGGACCACCAGACCCAAAAATAGTTACCCTTTCCCCAAGCAGTAAGGCCGATCAACGCCTCCACCCACTAACTCCACCACCACTTTATTATTTCCTGTCAGTCACCTTATGCACAGCCTAGTCTCACTTTATAGACAAACTATGCATATAAGGTATCTTATGTATTTATATTTATTGTGTTCTTAAAATTATTACTATGTTCTTTATCTTTTGTGGAGCTTTTTTGTGCTGCGTCAGACCCGGAGTAACAATTATTCTGTCCTCCTTTACAGGGAATGACATGAAGCAATCTTGAATCTTGAATAAAACACACACACACATACTCTGCTTAAAGAGGGTGAAGTCCAATCTCTTGATATTTTGACTGCCTTTTCCTTTTGATAGCCACCTTGGTTGTTGGATTCTGCCCAATTTATTACAGTTACTTCCCACAGGCCATCCAGCTGATCAACACCTTCTGCCATGAACCTACTCCAGCACCACCTCTTTATCATTTCCTGTCAGACTCACCTTATGTATAGATACTCCTGTACCTAGTGTCACTTTCTGTACATTCAGATTATGTATATAAGCTAATCTTATGTATTTATATTTTTATCGTGTTCTTTATGCTTATTGTCCATGCTGCATCAAATTTGGAGAAAACATCATTTCAGATTGAAGGTTACATAAGCCCCTATTGTATTATCATCATTCTTCCCTATAATCCCCTTAATTTACCAATTTAGCTATTTCCTATTATAAGAGCTCTAAAATGGCCTGTTCTCTTTTTGGTTCCTCAATGCAGAGATAAGGCAGACCATCTCTCAAACGCTTCATAAGTTCATCCATTCTTGCTCATCTTATTTGCACTGCCTATGAAATAGATTAAAATCTTCTAACCTTGCTAGATGCACTTCTTATTTCCTGATTGATAATGTGCATTACTATTACTGTTCGGTGACTTCTATACAACTCTCACTATTGCTTTCTGAACCTTGCTACTTTTTAACTCCACTCAAACTGATTCTATGTTTTGATTTTCCAAGCTAAGACCTTCTTTATTGTCTTTATCTAATCTGTTATTATGAAAATAATCCTTGCAATTTTCCATTTGGCCTATCTCATCTAAAAGTACCCTGGAATATTTAATTTCCAACCTTGCAGCGTGTCTTTAATTGTACCCATTTATATTTGTGCTATTAATTTGTCTGCCTTGCTATGAATATTGCATGCAGTTAGATAATGAGCCTTTAATTTTTTTTCATTTTACTATTGACTTGAAAATATCTGCTCAGACCATTTTTTTCTGAAAGATGTTGGTTAAAATGGTCTATTTTGCTCCCGTGCACACTATCCTGTTTTTTGTCTTGAACTTTATAAAATTCCTCATCCTCAGAACCTATCATTCTTCCCTCACCATCCATCCCTGCATCCCCCCCTCCCCCCCGCCCCACACACACACACACACACACACACACACACACACACACACATACACACATCATTTGACACCTTCTTGAGGGCTTCTAGTAGTTTGAGTGCTACGAAGATGCTCAAGGATACATGAGGAGAATGTAACTAGACTGGATCTATGCTTTCTGGATTAAAAGACGATGAAGAAATGATCTCAGTGAAAAATGCAAACACAGGGAATTCTGCGGATGCTGGAAATTCAAGCAACACACATCAAAGTTGCTGGTGAATGCAGCAGGCCGGGCAGCATCTCTAGGAAGAGGTACAGTCGACGTTTTGGGCCGAGACCCTTCGTCAGGACTAGGTCTCGGCCCGAAACGTCGACTATACCTCTTTCTAGAGATGCTGCCTGGCCTGCTGCATTCACCAGCAACTTTGACGTGTGTTGTTTCAGTGAAAAATGCACCGTTTTATTTACAGGGGTTCACAGTGTGGATCAAGTGATGACTTTTATCTCCTGCTGGGAAAATATTTCTCAAATTGAATCATTGTGAGAGGGGAGCAGGACCATATGGAGGCATGGGATCCAAGGAGACATTGCTTTGTGGATCCAGAACTGGCTTGCCCACAGAAGGCAAAGAGTCGTTGTAGCCGGGTCATATTCTGCATGGAGATCGGTCACCAGTGGAGTGCCTCAGGGATCTGTTCTGGGACCCTTACTCTTCATGATTTTTATAAATGACCTGGATGAAGAAGTGGAGGGATAGGTTAGTAAGTTTGCTGATGACACAAAGGTTGGAGGTGTTGTGGATAGTGTGGAGGGCTGTCAGAAGTTACAGAGGGACATTGACAGGATGCAAAACTGAGCTGAGAAGTGACAGATGGAGTTCAACCCAGATAAGTGTGAAGTGGTTCATTTTGGTAGGTCAAATATGATGGCAGAATATTGTATTAATGGTAAGACTCTTGGCAGTGTGGAGGGTCAGAGGGATCTTGGAGTCCGAGTCCATAGGACACACAAAGCAGCTGCGCAGGTTGACAGGTTAAGAAGGCGTACAGTGTATTGGTCTTCATCAATTGTGGAACTGAATTTAGGAGTCAAGAGGTAATGTTGCAGCTATATAGGACCCTGGTCAAACCCCACCTGGAGTGCTGTGTTCAGTTCTGGTCGCCTCACTATAGGAAGGATGTGGAAACCATAGAAAGGGTGCAGAGGAGATTTACGAGGATGTTGCCTGGATTGGGGAGCATACCTTATGAGAATAGGTTGAGTGAACTCGGCCTTTTCTCCTTGGAGTGATGAAGGATGAGAGGTGACCTGATAGAGGTGTATAAGATGATGAGAGGCATTGATTGTGTGGATAGTCAGAGGCTGTTTCCCAGAGCTGAAATGGTTGCCACAAGAGGACACAAGTTTAAGGTGCTGGGGAGTAGGTACAGAGGAGATGTCAGGGGTAAGTTTTTTACTCAGCGAGTGGTGAGTGCGTGGAATGGGCTTCCAGCAACGGTGGTGGAGGCGGATACGATAGGGTCTTTTAAGAGACTTTTGGATAGGTACATGGAGCTTAGAAAAATAGAGGGCTATGGGTAAGTCTAGTAATTTCTAAAGTAGGGATATGTTCGGCACAACTTTGTGGGCCGAAGGGCCTGTATTGTGCTGTAGGTTTTCTATGTTTCTATATATGTACCAATTACACAGGAATCCCTGATTGTGTATGTAAGCTTTTCAGTTCATAGAAAGAATGCATGGAGTTGCTTTTCATAATAAGTGACACTGATGGTGTAGCTATCTCGTAAAGAAACAAATAAAATACTATCCTAACTGAAATGGTTCCAAAATGGTTCCAAATGTACTTCACAGTGACAAATCTTAACGTCGTGTAAGAAATTTTCTATGCTGAATTGGAACAACTCTCAATGTCTGAAGTTGTGGAAAGCAATGAATGTGAAATTAGGATACAGAAGGCATTGTGGCTCCAGAAAGTATACTGTAGAGTTAAAGAACTTATCACAGCGCTGAACTACAGTATCAATGGAGGTAGCATTTCAGAATAGCAAAGCATTTTGTCCAGTGCAGATTACAAATCTGAATGGGCTTTATAGCCATAGACTGAAAGCTGAAGTCCCACGTTGAAAATGAGGCCATTCGGTTAAAACCAGTGTTTTAGATCTGCTGTACATCTGATGGAAGTCATCCACATGAAGGCCAATTTATGAAAAGGTAACACATTTTAATTTCCAGAAAAAGGACGTATTTCCTCAGCGTGCAAGTATAACACCAAGATAATGAAGTAAAGCATTTTTTGTGGTATCATTTTCCATAGGAGCGAAGTTTCCTTGGTAAGGAGCTGCACACATAAAGGACGCTTCTGCACTAGTGAAGCCAATGTGTAGGATGGGACATACACTCAGTGGCCACTTTATTAGGTACACCTGTACACCTGCTTGTTAATGCAAATATCTAATCAGCCAATCATGTGGCAGCGACACATGATTGCTGATCATGAAAAAGCATGCAGACATGGTCAAGAGGTTCAGTTATTGTTCACACTAAACATCAGAATGGGGAAGAAATGTGATCGTAGTGACTTTGACCACGGAATGATCGTTGGTGACATTTGGGGTGCTTCGAGTATCTCAGAAACTGCTGATCTCCAAGGATTTTTCATACACAAAGTTTACAGAGAATGGTGCAAAAAACAAAACAAAAAAAAATCCAGTGAGCAGCAGTTCTGTGGGCAAAAACACCTTGTTAATGGGAGAGATCAGAGGAGAATGGCCAGTCTGGCTCAAGCTGACAGAAAGCTGACTCAAATTATGTGTTACAACAATGGTGTGCAGAATGCACGACATGTTGAACCTTGAAGTGGATAGGTACAGCAGCAGAAGACCATGAACATACACTCAATGGCCACTTTATTAGGTACAGGAGGTATCCGTGTATGTCAGTAATGGAAATGTTAGAACCAAGAATACGTATTTAAAACAGTTCAGCTAGTCATCTTTAATGGAGATTACAATGACATTGAAAACATACAGGTGTCCCCCGCTTTTCGAACGTTCGCTTTACGAAACCTCACTGTTACGAGAGACCTACATTGGTACCCTGTTTTCGCTAACAGAAGGTGTTTTCACTGTTACGAAAAAAATCAGCATGCGATAAAAAAATCAACGCGCGATAAAAGGCAGCGCGCGATAAAAGGCAGCGCGCGATAAAAGGCAGCGCGCGCCCTGAGCAGCCACTCTCCCCCGGATTCGGAACGGCATTGCTGAAACACGTGCCTGTGAGCAGTCATTTGCAAGATGAGTTCTAAGGTATTGGAAAAGCCTAAAAGAGCTCATAAGGGTGTTACACTTAGCGTAAAACTAGACATAATTAACCGTTTCAATCGTGGTGAACCAAGTAAGGACAACGTGAGTTTGGCTTGTGGAAGCTGACGAAGATGATGTTGAAGAGGTTTTGGCATCCCATGACCAAGAACTGACAGATGAAGAGCTGATGCAATTGGAAGAGGAAAGGATAACAATCGAAACCGAATACAGTAGTGAAATGAATGTGAAGAAACTGTGTGAGATTTTCGCTGCAATGATAAAGTACGACTTTAATTTTGAAAGGGTACATAGGTTTAGGGGATATTTGCAGGATGGTTTGAGTGATTACAAAGAATTGTATGATAGAAAAATACGCGAGGCTCAGCAGTCAAGCAAGCCTTCCACATCAGCCACAGCAGACGACGATGAGATGACACCCCCGTGTCCCACCACCCCAACCCCCAGGCCCCGGACAGATGCCAATTCGCGGAGAATGCAGCAGTAGCTGGGAGGCACACAGCACATCTTTAAGAAAAAAGCCGAAATAAACATGCTAATTAATTAGGTGCCGCCCCACACTTAAATGTTGGCCCAGATCAGAGGCGATGCAATCGGCAATCGGCACTGATCTGGGCTGACAATTACGTGTCGGGCGGCACCTAATTAATTAGCATGTTTATTTTGGCTTTTTTCTTAAAGATATGCTGTGTGCCTCCCGGCTACCGCTGCATGCTTCGCGGCAATGTATCGGTCGGCGGCCTGGAGGTTGGGAGCCACTACACCCCCCAACCTGCGACGACTCAGTCTAACACACCATCATCAGTGTGCTCGGCACTGTTTTCCCGATTCCCGTAAGTGATACTACACTGTACATACATTATTTCTACTTTATATAGGCTGTGTATTTTTACGTGTTATTTGGTATGATTTGGCAGCTTCATTGCTTAAACGTTATTGGAGAGAGTGTTTTTGTCAACAGCGCTTGCGTGAGATTTTCGCTTCGGAGAACAGTGCCAGCAATGATTGTGGAAAAGTATTTCTACTTTATATAGGCTGTGTATTGTGACGAGAATACACATAGATAAGATGTTAGCTGTCCTGTGTGATCTGTGTGTCCTGTGTGATCTGTGTTGGTCTGCCACCTGTCTTCAAGAGAGAGATAAGGAACACAATGAAACAGCATCTGGAGATGTGTAATGAAGGGACGGGAGAGAGAGAGCTGTCTGGAGCGGCTCCCCCTTTGAACCCTGAATTGTTTGAAGTGATGGACAGGCGATACCCCAGCAGGGGGATAAAAAGGGACAGGTTCGCTAAGGCAGCACACACGACACCCGAGGTAACGAGACCCTGAAAGCGGTGCGCCTCTCACGAGTCGGTGGGAAGTATCGGACAATGCACAGGGTGGAAAGGTACAATCAGCGGGAACCAGGTGTGTGTCCGCCCTTGCCTGGGTGCCGGGTTCACTGCAGAGGATCGACCGCACCTGGAGGAGGGGTCACAGTCGGTGACCTCAGGTGACATCACCAAGGACCCGCCCAAATGCTGTTTGTGAGCAATTATCGCCGGTCTGTGAGTGGAAGTCGTTTCTGAATGATCAGTCGTTCCCGTTCTCTCTCTCTCTCTCCCCCCACGTTGTCCATCGCCATGGCAACGATTACTGCGAACTGAACTAAATTGGACTGAACTTTTGTGTCACTTTGAAATTTGGTCATTTACCCCTAGACAACGATAGAGCTTGATTGATGCTGTTATCTTAATTCTGTGCACATGTGTGTTTATCATTGTTGAACTGTTGCATTTATTATCCTTTCAATTACTGTGTTGCTTGTTTCGTTAATAAAACTTTCTTAGTTCTAGTAATCCAGACTCCAACTGAGTGATCCATTTCTGCTGGTTTGGCAACCCAGTTACGGGGTACGTAACAGTATTTATCATATAATTCCTGCTTTTACTATATGTTACTGTTATTTTAGGCTTTATGTGTTATTTGGCATGATTTGGTAGGTTATTTTTGGGTCTGCGAACACTCACAACATTTTCCCATATAAATAAATGGTAATTGCTTCTTCGCTTTACGACATTTCGGCTTACGAACTGTTTTATAGGAACGCTCTACCTTTGGATGGCGGGGGAAACCTGTATTTCAATGCATTATTAAGACATGAAGGCAGGTGAAATGTTTAGTTTGTCAGGATGATCAGTAAATAGAATTAATAATATAAATTACAGATTAAACTAATCAACCAATGTTAATTGACAAAGAGTCGATGCAAGCAAATCAACTATGGACAACGTATTGGGAAAATATGCAAAGATCCCTGCAAGGGTGTTTAATTTCATTATGTCGGTATTTACATGCCAGGGTATAGTAAACCTCACATCATTCACTATTAACTGGTGTGGTTGGGAAAATGGGGAAAACAGTTGAAGAGCCAAGGAAATGATACAACAAATAAGGTATTACCGATTAGAAAAGCTTAACAGTCAGTTATTAATCAGTAAACTTTTTGCTAACGTACAGAACAATTCCACATTCCACAATTATTCCTGCTGATTTACTAAGGCGTGAAAGATTCAGAGCACAATCGTGGTTCAGTAAAAATCGTGAAGGGCAAGATAAAAGGGCAGCTGAAAGAGAAAGGAAATTAGGATTCAAGCTATGGAGAGAAGACATTTAAACAATGTGAGCAAGTTTGCATGCTAATGTCGTCTGACAGTTAGCTGGAATTTCAGAATGATAGCTGAAGCCTGTGGTACAAAGCGATGTCATGTGGAAATAGGATATACTGTACTTGGAAGTGTTCACTAAATTCCTGCAAGAAACGTGGAAGAAAATATCAAAGACTTATGGGATAATGAGTACATTCTGAAGTTGATCCAGTGGAGACTGTGGAAGAAATGACACAAGGATAACTAAACAGAGTCATGAAGTTGCTCCTTATTCAAGATGTAGACACTATGCTAATGTCTGCTCCTTCGAGAATATCAAAGAAATCTGAATGTTACGTCTGTCGTGAGGCGAATACATGAACCACTGTCTTTTTGAAAGGAGGAAATATCCTGCAAGTACCTGCAAATATCCATCTTAAATTTGGAGGTTTGAATAAATCAGTACTAATCATTCTAGCAGCTTTCCGTGACACTTCATGTTTCTTTATATACACTGTATTCAACGAGTCGGTGAAAAGGAATGCATGAACACCCACATGCTGCACATTACACATTTCAAGTTTTGAGCCAAGCTATAAATTCAAGGTAAATTATATAAATTCAAATGTATCAAACTGTACAGTTTGTTGGACCTGTTACACTGTCTACTCTATTTGCTTTTGGTTCCAGAAGCACATACGTGGTATGTTTTAACCTGTTGGTTATGGATTATGGTTTACAAAGTTAAGGATCAACACACAGTCCGCTGACCATCCAGGTTGTAAAACAACCAGTTATGACTTCCCCTCTGGGACCTCAGTTTGTATTGAATTAAGGCAAGAGACGAAAGTATCCTCTGACACGAGTTGCTGTTGGGTACAAACCCTGAGCTCAATTCCTTCTAGCAGCTACTTTCTGTTTTATCTCTTCTTCTGTCTCATTATGTCTGGAATGTGGCTTTTGGTCCAGTGACTAGGTACTGCTGTTATAAATGTTTCCATGTTCTATTGGCAAAACTGTTTATTTTTGGTAGCCATTGTTACATCACACCTGCCCCGTTTGCTCTTCTCGTGTGATTGCTCCAATGAAAAATGATACCCACTATTATGTACAGCGTATGGTTCCCCCGGGACCATTCCCCTCAGCAACAAATATATCTCTTTGGCTTCGGGATATGACCCATCAGGACCCAGCATCAGCAGACAGGGCAGTGACAGTATGGCCAGCTCTGAGGCTCAGCTGGGAAGAGTAAAGTCAGCAGAGCAATTGTGATAGGAGACTTGATAGTTAGGGGGACAGACAGGCGGTTTTGTGGCTGCGAAAAGGAAGCCTCCCATGTGCGAGGGTCCAGGATGTCTCAGACCAGCTGCAGAAGATTCCCAAGAGGAAGGGTGAGCAGTCAGACATCATGGTGCACGTTGGCATCAATGAGATAGGTAGAAAGGAGATAGAGACAAGTATAAGGAGTTAGGAAAAGGCAGGAGAACAAGTCCTCCAAGATAGTAATCTCTGGATTACTCCATGTGCTAATCAGGGCAAGGATAGGATGATGGTAGAAATGAACGAGTGACTGAAGAAATGGTGCAGGGGGCAGGGTTTCAGATTTCTGGATCATTGGGACAGTGAGGATGGACGATACAGCAAAATTGCAGCCAGTGGGATGAGGGGTGAAGTGTAACATGGGGTCAAAATCGAAAAAGGTGATGAATTCAGGACTGAAGATCTTATATTTCATGCACACAGTATATGGAATAATGTAGATGATCCTGTAAGAAGAGGTGGCTCCGTTGGTAAAAAATGAAATCAAGTCCTTAGGAAGAGGTGACAAAGGATCGGAAGATGTAGAATCTTTGTGGGTAGAGTTAAGAAACTGAAGGGTGTTATACATGGGACCCCAAACATTAGCCAGAATGTAGCATATAAATTTCAATGGGAAATAGAAAAGACCTGTAATAAGGGCAATGTTATGACAGTCAGTCATGGGGGATTTCATTTTGCAAGTATACTGGGAAAATCAGATTGAAACTGGATCCCAAGAGAGGGAATGCCCATGAGGCAGCTTTTTAGAGCAGCTTGTGGTTGAACTCATAAGGGGAAAAGGCAATTCTGGGTTGGATGTTGTGTAATGAACCAGATTTGATTAGGGAGCTTAAGGTAAGTGAGCCCCTGGGAGGTGGTGATAATATGATAGAACGCACCTTGCAGTTTGAGAAGGAGAAGATAAAGTCAGATGTATCAGTATTACAGTGGAATAAGGGGAAGTACAGAGTCATGAGAGAGGAGCTGGCCAATGCTGATTGGAAGGGCTCATGAGCAGAATTGAAGGCAGAACAGCAATGTCTGGAGTTTTCAGGGGCAACTCGGAAGGCACAGGATAGATACGTTCCAAAATGAAGTATTCTAAAGGGAGGGTGAAGTAACCTTGGGTGACAAGGTAAGTCGAAGACACATGAAAGCAAAAGAGAGGGCAAATAATATATCGAAAATTAGTGGGAAGTTAGAGGATAGGGAAGCTTTTAAATGCCACCAGAAGGTAACTAAAAGAAAACTGTAAGGTGAGAAAAGATGAGATATGAAGGTATACTACATAAAAATATTAAAGAAGATACCAAAACATTTTACAGATATGCTAAGAGTAAAAGAGGTGGAAGTGGATATCGGACCGCTGAGAAATGATGCTGGAGAGGTAGTAATGGGGGACAAAGAAATGGCGGACAAAAAGTATTTTGCATCAGTCTTCACTGTGGAAGACACCAGCAGTAGGCAGTATGCCAGAAATTCCAATGTAAGGGGGCAGAAGTGAGCGTAGTTGCTATTACTAAGGAGAAGGAGCTTGGGAAGCTGAAAGGTCTGAAGGCAGATAAGTCACCTCGACTAGATGGAGTACACCCCAGAGTTCTGAAGGAGGTAGATGTAAAAATTGTGGAGATATTGATAATGATCTTTCAAGAATCACCAGGTTCTGGAATGTTTCTGGAGGGCTGGAAATTGCACATGTCACTCTACTCTTTAAGAAAGGAGGAAGGCAGAAGAAAGGAAATTTTAGGCCAGTTATCCTGACTTCAGTGGTTGGGAGGATGTTGGAGTCTATTATTAGGTATAAGATTTCAGGATATTTACATGCGCATGATAAAGTAGGCCAAAGTTCGCATTGTTTCCTTAAGGGGAAATCTTGCTTGATATATCTGTTGGAATTCTTTGAGGAAATAACAGGCAGGATAGAGCAAGGAGAGTGTTTGGATGTTGCTTCCTTGGGTTTTCAGAAGGTCTTGACAAGATGCTGCACATGAGGCTGCTTAACGAGATAAGTGCCCATTCTATTACAGGAAAGATACTGGAAGATTGGTTGATTGGTGGGAGGCAAAGAGTTGGAATAAAGGGGGCCTGTTCTGGTTAACTGCTGTTGACAACTGGTGTGCTGCTGGGGTTGGTATTGGGACCACTTTTTTTCGTGTTACATATCAATGATTTGGATGACATAATTGATGGCTTTGTGGCCAAGTTTGCAGATGATACGAAGACAGGTGGAGGGGTGGGCAGTTTTGAGGAAGCAGGGAGTCTGAAGAGGACTTGGATGGGAAAATGGGCAAAGAAGTGGCAGATGGAATATAGAGGGGAATTCTACGAGTCTGTGATGGCCAGTGCTATCATGTTTGCTGTTGTGTGCTGAGGCAGCAGGCTGAGGGTGGCAGACACCAACAGAATCAACAAACTCATTCGTTAAGGCCAGTGATGTTGTGGGGATGGAACTGGACTCTCTCATGGTGGTGTCTGAAAAGAGGATGCTGTCTAAGTTGCATGCCATCTTGGTCAATGTCTCCCATCCACTACATAGAGTACTGGGTGGGCACAGGAGTACATTCAGCCAGAGACTCATTCTACCGAGATGCAGCACTGAGCGTCATAGGAAGTCACTCCTGCCTGTGGCCATCAAACTTTACAACTCCTCCCTTGGAGGGTCAGACATCCTGAGCCAATAGGCTGGTCCTGGACTTATTTCATAATTTACTGGCATAATTTACACATTACTATTTAACTATTTATGGTTCTATTACGATTTATTATTTATGGAGCAACTGTAACGAAAACCAATTTCCCCCTGGATTAATAAAGTATGACTATGACTATGTATGGTCATGCACTTTGGTAGAAGGAATTAAAGCACAGACTATTTTCTGAATGGGAAGAAAATTCAAGAATCAGAGGTGTAAAGGGAATTGGGAGTCCTTGTGTAGGATTCCTTAAAGGTTAACTTCTAGGTTGAGTCAGTGGTAAGGAAGATAAATGCAATGTTAGCATTCATTTTGAGAGAACTAGAATATAAAAGCAAGGACGTGATGCTAAGGCTTAATGAGCCACTGGTCAGACTACATCTGGACTACTGCAAGCAGTTTTGGGTCCCTTATCTAAAAAAAGATATGCTGGCATTGGAGAGAATCTAGAGGAGGTTCATGAGAATGATTTTGGGAATGAAAGAGTTATCTTGTGAGGAGAGTTTGACAGCTCTGGGCCTGTCCCCACTGGGGTTTAGAAGAATGAGGGGAGATCTCATTGAAACCTATCGAATATTGAAACGTCTAGACAGAGTGGATGTGGAGAGGATGTTTCCTATCGTTATTGAGTGTGGGACCAGCGGGCACAGCCTCAAAATAGAGAGACCTCCATTTAGAACAGAGATGAGGAGGAATCTCTTTAACCAGAGGGTGGTGAATCTGTAGAATTCTCTGCCACAGACTTTGTGGATGGAAAGTCATTCAGTATATTTACAACAGAGGTTGATAGGTTATTGGTTAGTCAGGGCATCAGAGTTTATGGGGAGGAGGCAGGAAAATGGAGTTGAGAGGGATAATAAATTGGCCATGATGGAATGGTGGAAAAGACTCAATGGGCCGTGTGGCCTAATTCTGCTCCTGTGTTTTATGGTCTTATGGCCTTATGGTCTTATTACCGATGCAGATGGCATTCTGCCAACTAGTGAAAGTGGAAATTAATCCAGCTTTTAGGATTAGTCTCTGTCTGAAGTAATAGCAACATAGAAACATCAGTTTAACACCTAATAAAACTTTTAAAAGTGTTCATTTCTAACTTAAGAGACAGAAATGTCCTATTATGGTACCAGCCTAGCAGCGGACCCTCTGTACTTGGTATTTGACAAGCTGGAGTGAGATTGCCAACTAGTTCTGTTATTCTGCTTTACTACTTTAACTTTAGACCATCAACTGCTCCATTTGCAGCCAGTTGGATCTTTTGCTCTTTTATAATGACAAAGCCCATTATACTGAGTAACATTCACAATGGATCATCCCTTTGCCAAGGCTCAGCAGTGCTTAAATTGATGAGATAAGCTGGTAGTATTCAATCTCTATGGTGATCTCTGAGTGACCCTGTCAATATCTGTCTTCAGGAAGATCAGCATATTACTTCCATCAATTCTTACTACCCTGACACTAACCTCATTTTTAATTCCGGGTCTGATGATTGATAGACAGCCACAAAGCCTTTAGAAGTAATGGGCCATGAGTTTGTTTTAGCTTAATTCACGTTGTCTTTTATTTACTGGATTGATGGGAATTTATCAATTAACTAATGGAAAAGAAACAAAGCTTAAGGAAAGCATGAGGAAAAACACTTCATTTCTCAAATACTCAGTTTACAGCTTTTGAGACTTAACATTGAGCTCAACAATTTAGAAGAGAATTGCTGCTGCTATTTCATGTTAATTATTCTGTTTTATTCATGAGAGTTTCTCTGGACCCATCTTTCATTTCTTTTCTTGTCCCTTACCACCAATTTCCAAACATCCTCATTACTGGTATTTCCTCTCACCCACTTCCTGCCATTTATTATCGATGCACCATAGAAAGCACCCTACCAGTGTGCATACAACACACACAAAATGCTAGAGCAACTCAGCAGGTCAGGCAGCATCTACAGAAAGGAATGAAGAGTTGACCATCCCCATGGAGGCTCTCTGCCTGAATCATCAACTCTTTATTCCCTTCCATAGATGCTGCCAGACCTGCTGAGTTCCTCTAACATGTTGTGTGTGTTGCACTGGATTTCCAGCATCTGCAGAATCGCTTGTGCTTAGAATGCACAACACCTTTGTATGGCAACTGCTCTGTACATGACTGCAAGAAACTGCACAGAGTTGTGGGCACCGCTCAGCATATCACAGAAATCAACCTCCCCTCAATGTACTCCTTAAGACCATAAGGCATAGGAGGAAAATTAGGCTATTTAGCCTATCAAGCCTGCTCCACCATTTCATCATGGCTCATCCATTTCCCTTTCAGCCCCAGTCCCTTGTCTTCTCCCCTTAGAGAGATTAGACCATAGGAGAGGTTCCATGACTGGAAAAGTGGTTCTCACTGAAGATGAGAAGTGCACAAGAACGTAAGTGGTTGAGAAGGGTAGGCAGAAGCATGTTGTTTCCATTAGTGGTTGGCTCAAAGAATTTAAAGACCATAAGATAAAGGAGCGGAATTAGGCCATTTGGCCCATTGAGTCTGCTCCACCATTTCATCATGGCTGATCTATCATCCCTCTCAGACCCAATCTCCTGCCTTCTCCCTGTATCTATTCATGCCTGGAATAATCAAGGATCTACCATCCTCTGCCTTAAATATACCCAATGACTTGGCCTCCATGGCTGCCTGTGTCATGGTCTGGATCAGGGTCCCTTTAAATTTAGCTTGTTTATGTTACGATCCGGACCGTTGATTCCCTGTTTTCCCGTGTCCCTCGACTTTGGTGATTAGAGGCAATTAACACTCGGCTGAACCGGTAGTTTATAGTCTCCGGCTTTCAGCCGTTCGGTGCGGGAGCATCTGCAAAGTCTGCAAAATCACGGCGTGCCAATGTCATCTGGCCAGAGCAAGCCTTGTCTCCGCCCGAAGCGAGTGCCGGTAATTCGCCTCTCCTCACCAGAGCAACCCTGTCCAGTTACCTCGCCGAAGCGAGCCTGCAAAATTTCCTCACCGAGGTGGGTCCGTCAGTTAACCCACCGGAGGGAATCAAGAACCGCTGTCTACTGTTCCCAGGCTGAGTCGAGAGCTCGCCACTACCCGGAGGTTCCAAGTCAAGTCCTGGCTCTGGCAGCATCCAAGTACCACGTCCACGTCCTGGCTCCAGCGGCATCCAAGTACCACGTCCATGTCCTGTCCCTGGTGGCATCCAAGTACCACGTCCATGTCCTGTCCCTGGTGGCATCCAAGTACCACGTCCACGTCCTGGCTCTGGCGGCATCCAAGTACCACGTCCACGTCCATGTCCTGTCCCTGGTGGCTTCCCAGTTCCGAGTCAAGTTCTGGCCCGGCGGTCTGTGATTCCTGTCCTACCCCACTGTCTGAATCCCTTCTCTGCCCCTCTCGCCTCTAGCCCTTCTCTGCAGCCCCTGCCTGCACTTCGGTCTAGTTCCATTACCGGAGCTAGATAGGTACTGTCTGGTGTTCATTCGTGTTGGTCTTGTCTTGTCTTGTCCTCGCCTCCATAGGGTAAGTCTGGCAGGCTTGCCGTTGCCCCGCGGGGAGTCATGTCTCGTCCTGTCCTTGCCTCCGTGGGGTAAGTCAGGCCATCTTGCTGTTGCCCCGTGGAGGGTAATGAGTCCCGGTCCTATGTCCTGTACCCAAGGAGGGGTCCCGGCTCTCTGTTCTGTGTGTGAGTCCCGGCCCTATGTCCTGTACCCAAGGAGGGGTCCCGGCTCTCTGTTCTGTGTGCGAGTCCCAGCCCTATGTCCTGTACCCAAGGAGGGGTCCCGGCTCTCTGTTCTGTGTGTGAGTCCATGGTTCCATGTACCTGCTCTCCCGAGACTGAGGTTCTGTTTTCCATGTTCCTCCTCTCCCTAGCCCATGTCATGTCCATGCCTGGTTCTGGGGTCCTTGCCCAGTCTCGGGCTCGGAGTCCATATCCTAGCCTCTTCATGTCTCCTCTAGCTCTGGGAGCCAATTCTGAGTCCTAGCCCAGACTCTTGGTCCCAGCCTAGTCGTAGTCCTCAGTCCTTGTCCAGTTCACTACTCCTGCTCCTGCCTAGCTGTCCTGATATCGAACAATAAACTAAATTTAATTAACCTCACAAGATGTGTCTTAATTTGGGTCCACCCTTGCTCCCAATGCCCCGCCACTGTGACAGCCTGGGGCAATGAATTCCTCAGATTTACCACTCTCCGCGTAAAGATGTTCCTCCTCATCTAAAAGGTGGCCCCTTTATTTTGAGGCTGTGTTCTCTGTTCTTAAACTCCCCTACCACAGGAAACATTCTCTCCATATCCACTCTTTCAAGGCCCTTCAATTTTTGATAGTTTTTAATGAGGTCACCTTTCATTCTTCTGAATTCCAGTGAGTACAGACCCAGAGCCATCAAATGCTCCTCATGTGACAAGCTTTTCAATCCTGGAATCATTTTCGTGAACCTCCTTTGTACCCTCTCTAATGTCAGCATATGCTTTCTTAGGTAAGGGGCCAAAAACTGCTCACAATACTCCGTGAGGCCTCACCAGTGCTTAAAAAGCCTCAGCATTACATCCTTGCTTTTATATTCTAGTCCTCTTAAAATGAGTTCTAGTCCTCTTAAAATGAATGCTGACATTTCATTTGCCTTCTTCCATGACTAAAGCTGCAAATTAATCTTTAGGGAATCCTGCACAAGACCTCCAAGAATTGCACCTCAGATTTTTGAATTTTCTCTCCATTTAGAAAATAGTTGATACGTTTATCTCTTCTACCAAGGTGCATGACTTCCTGCCACTTCTTTGCCCATTCTCTTAATCTAAGTCCCTCTGTAGCCTCTCTGTTTCCTCAAAACTACCTCCCTCTCCACCTATATTTGTATCGTCCACAAAGCTGGCCATCAAGCCATCGTCTAAATCATTGACATGTTACGTAAAAAGAAGCAGTTCCAACAAAGATGCCTTGTCACGGTCCCGACCGTTAATTCCTCTTATTTTCCTAATTCCCTTTTCCCCGTGTTCTGCTGGGCTCCTTGATTGCGGCACCTGATTCTCATCTAAACCTGCAGCATAAAAACCCTGGCTTTGCATCCACTTGTCGCCAGACCGTTGCTTCAGCCAGTGTGGTAATTCATGTTCCTGGCCACTTAGAATGGTGTATCTAAGTTTTACTTCAGTACCGAGGTTTACCTGTGTAACTCTGTCTGTCCGTGTCAAGATAAGTATTGCCTGCTGTTTGCCTTTCCATTTGCCTCTCTGTGTCAAGATAAGGATTGCCTGCCATTTGCCTTTCCATTTAACACTCCATGTTAAGATAAGTGTTGCCTGCTGCCTGTCTCCTGTTTGCCGTTCAGCTCCAGCAGCACCCTGCGTGAAGAAAAGTCTTGCCTGCCTCCTGCTCGTCTGTTCATCCGCGCCGTTTGCCTGTGTTAACTCTGTCTCTCAACTGCTTAGAATTGCGTATTCTAAGTCCTGTTCCCATGCTGTTTGCCTGTGTTAACCCCGTCTCTCAACTGCTTAGAATTGCGTATTCTAAGTTTTGTTTCCACACTGTTTGCCTATGTTAGCCCTGTCTCTCAGCTGCTTAGAATTGAGTATGCTAAGTTTTGTTTCCGCACTGTTGCTTCCCTGTGTTAACTCTGTCTTGCCGTGTTAACATGAGCATGGCATGCCACCGGCTGCTCTCCCCCAGCCACGCTCATCCCTTGTCCGCATCCCTGCCCTGCCTCATCCCGCCATCCGTTTACACTCTCCGCTGGCTCAGTGGTTAAACGCCACGTTCTCACCACAGTAACCTGGGTTCGATCCCCGGTCCAGCCTCGCTCACTCCTTGGCTTTCCTCTGCCTAATCCTTGTTCCCCAGCCTTCCCTGCAACCATTAATAAACACTCTTCAGATTACGCTACCTCCATGTCAGTGTCCTGTGTTTGAGTTCACCCTTTCTCCTTGCAACACCCCTGTGGAACCCCACTAGTCACCATCAGCCAACCAGAAATGGCTTGCTTTATTCCCACTCTTTGCCTCCTGCCAATCAGTCATTGCTTTATCTATGCTAGCATTTTTCCTTAATACCATGGGCCCTCAACTTGTTAAGCGGCCACATGTGTGGCATCTTGTCAAAGGCTTTCTGAAAATCCAAGCACACAATGTCCACCAAATCTCCATTGTCCCTCCTGCTTGTTATTTCTTCAAAGAATTCCAACAGATTTGTGTGCAAGATTTTCCCTTAAGGAAACTGTGCTGACCACGGCCTATCTTATTATGTGCCTCCAAGACCCAAAACCACATCCTTAACAATCAGCTCCAACATCTTTCTAACCACTTATACTAACTAGCCTATAATTTCATTTCTTCTGCTTCTCTCCCTTCTTGAAGAGTGGAATGACTTTTGCAATTTTCCAGTCCTCCAAAACCATGCCAGGATCCATTAATTATTGAAAGATCATTAATAATGCCTCCAAAATCTCTTCAGCCATCTCTTTCAGAACCCTGGGGAGTACATCTGGTCCAGGTGATTTACGTATCTACTTTCAGACCTTTCAGTTTCCCAAGCACCTTTTCCCTAGTAATGGCAATTTCACACACTTCTGCCCCCTAAAACTCTCAAACCTCTGGCATACTGCTAGTGTCTTCCACAGTGAGGACAGATGTAAAATACTTATTCAGTTTTTTTGCCATTTCCTTGTCCCCCACTACTACCTCACCAGCAACATTTTCCAGCGTTTGATATCTACTCTTGCCTCTCTTTTACACTTTGTATATATGAAGAAACTTTTTGTATCCTCTTAAATATTATTAGCTAACTTACTTTCATATTCCATCTTTTCCTACTTTCTGACTTTTTTAGTTGCCTTCTGTTCATTTTAAAAAACTTCCCAATCCATTAAGTTCCTCCAATTTTTGTTCTCTTATATGCCCTCGCTTTGGTTTTTAAGTTAGGTGTGATTTCTCTTGTCAGTCATGGTTGCCTCATCCTCCCTTTAGAATATATGTTCATCTTTAGGAACTATCTATCTTGCATTTTATGAATTGATCCCAGAAATTCTGGCCATTGTTTCTCTGCTGTCATGCCTGCTACTGTTCTCTTTCAATCCATTTTGGCCAGCTCCTCTCTCATGCCTCTGTTATTCTCTTTATTCCACTGTAATTTGATTTTAGCTTCTCCTTCTCAAATTGAAGGGTGAATTCTATCATAGAATGATCACTGACTCCTAAAGGTTCCTTTGCCTTAAGCTCTTTCGTTGATACTGGTTCATTGTGGAACACCCAATCCAGGATAGCTGATCTGCAAGTGGCCACAACTACGAGCTGCTCTAAAAAAACATCTTAGAAACATAGAAACATAGAAAGCCTACAGCACAATACAGGCTCTTCGGCCAATAAAGCTGTGCCGGACATGTCCCTACCTTAGAAATCACCTAGGGTTACCCATAGCCCTCTGTTTTACTAAGCTCCATGTACCTATCCAGGAGTCTTATAAAAGACGCTATCGTTTCCACCTCCACCACCATTGCCAGCAGCCCATTCCACACTGTCACCATTCTCTGTGTCAAAAACTTACCCCTGACATCTCCTCTGTACCTACTTCCAAACACCTTAAAACTATGCTCTCTCGTGCTAGCCATTTCAGCCCTGGGAAAAAGCCTCTGACTATCCACACGATCAATGCTTCTCATCATCTTGTACACCTCTATCAGGTCACCTCTCATCCTCCGTTGCTCCAAGGAGAAAAGGCCAAGTTCACTCAACTTATTCTCATAAGGCATGCTCCCCAATCCAGGCAACATCCTTGTAAATCTCCTCTGCACCCTTTCTATGGCTTCCACATCCTTCCTACAGTGAGGCGACCAGAACTGAGCACTGGGGTCTGACCTGGGTCCAATATAGCTGCAACATTACCTCTCTGCTCTTAAACTCAATCCCACAATTGATGAAGGCCAATGCACCGTATGCCTTCTTAACCACAGAGTCAACCTGGACCTGAAGCATTTGCTTTATTTCACACTCTATTTATGTCACAGGATCTGTTAGAGAAAGTGAAGCTGGGACCTTAAGCCCGACAGGGAGCAGGGTAAGAGCACACTGTCAGCTCCTACTGTAGTTCAATGCCAAATGAAGTCTCAGAGATTAAGTTTCCATCAGCTCTGAGCAGTTTCTGTTTCTTGGGCACATGGTAAAGAAGCAGTTAGCATAATGCTATTACAGTGCTAGCAACCCGGGTTGAATTCCTGCCACTGTAAGGAGTATGTACACTCTCCCTGAAACCACATGGTGCTCTTCTTTCCTCTCACCTTTCAAAGGCATATGGGTTCATAGGCTAATTGGTCACATGGGTGTAATTGGGCAGCAGAGGCTTGTTAACCCAGTACGTCCTGTTACTTTGCTAAGTGGGAAAAAGACTAAATTATTCACTGTTATGATTAATGCTGCCCACTCATAACTGACCCTAAATGCCCAGTCTTCTGTTAAGAGAAACCCAGACTGCAGCGAGAGTTGAGTCACATGTAGGCCCGATGAGTAATGACACATATTTCCTTCCATGAAGCCATAAAAATCCCATTAGTCTTTAACAACAATCCAGTAATTTCACATTCATCATTTTTGAGACAAGCTTTTTAACGTTGCAGATGGTATTAATTACTTTAATATGAAATTCTACCTGTAACAATAGGATTTGAACTAGTGGTTACCCATGCCCCTTGTTAAAGGGCAAGTAACTTATCTGGGCTAGATATACCTGGTATAAGTAACTTATACTGTACCATTCTGGGCTGCGTCGAGGCAGGGGCTAAGTTCAAAGTAAATTTATGATCAAAGTACATAGATATCACCATATACAACACTGGGATTCATTTTCTTGTGGGTGTACTCAATAAATCCATAAGCACAACAGAATCAATGAAAGATGTACCAGCTTGAGAGTTCAACCAGTGTCAAAAGACAACAAACTACACAAATACAAAAGAAAGAAATAATAATAATAAATAAATAAGCAATAAATACCGCGAGCATGAGATGAAGAGTCTTAGAAAGTGAGTCCACAGGTTCTGGGGACGTTTCAACGATGGTGTAAGTGAAGTTGAGTGAAGTTGAGTAAAGTTGGTTCAAGAGCATGATGGTTAAAGGGTAATAACTGTTCCAGAACTTGCTGGTGTGAGTCCTGAGGTGGAGATGTGGTCAATGGTGGAAAGGGCTTTCCCCATGATGGACTGGGCCATATCCACTACTTTTTGTATGATTTTCCCTTCAAGGGCATTGGTGTTTCCATACCAGGCTGTGATGCAACCAGTCAATATACTTTCCACTGCACATCTATAAAAGTTTGTCAACGTTTGAGATGTCATGCCGAATCTTGGCAAACTCCTAAGGAAGTAAGGATGCTGCTGTACTTCTTGCGCTTACATGCTTACGTACCCCTCGATGGAATTTAAATTTGCTGACCCTCTCCACTTCTGATCTTCCAATGAACTGGCTCAAGGACCTCTGGTTTTCTTCTCCCGAAGTTGATAATCAGCTCCTTGGTCTTGCGAGTAAACTGTTGTTATGGCACCACTCAGCCTGATTTTCAATCTCACTCCTCTATGCATGTCCGTCACTGCCTTTGATTCGGCCAAAGACGGAGGTGTCATCAGCAAACTTGAATATGGCGTTGGAGCTGTGCTTAGTCTCACAGTCAGAAGTGTAAAGCAAGTAGAACAGGGGGGGTAAGCACACAGCCTTGTGGTGCTCCTGTGCTGATTGAGATTGTGGAGGAGATGCTGTTGCCAATCTGAAATGACTGGGTCTATAAGTGAGGATATTGAGCATCCAGTTACACAAGGAAGTAGTGAGGCCAAAGTCTTGGAGCTTAGTTTTGAGGGGATGATGTTGTTGAATGTTGAACTGTAGTCGATCAAGTGCATCCTGATGTATGCATTTTTGCTGCCCAGATATTCTAGGTCTGAGTGAAGGGGCAGTGAGATCACATCTGCTGTAGTTTCTTGCACCCTCACTCCCAACTCCAGAGGGAAAGATTCGATATGTCACAAAAGACTCTTGCAATCTTCTGCAGATGTGCTGTGGAGCGCATTTGGGTTAGTTGTAGCAGTGCCTGGTATGGGGCTTCCATTGCACAGGATTACAAGAGGCTGCAGAGGGTCATATACTGTGCCAGCTCCTTCGGTGTCCACCAGGGACACAGGCCTCCCCACTACCAGGGACACAGGCCTCCCCACCATCAGAGACACAGGCCTCCCCACCATCAGGGACACAGGCCTCCCCACCTTCAGGAACACAGGCCTCCCCACCACCAGGGGCACAGGCCTCCCCACCACCAGGGACACAGGCCTCTCCAACATCAGAGACACAGGCCTCCTCACCATCAGAGACACAGGCCTCCCTACCATCAGGGACACAGGCCTCCCCACCTTCAGGAACACAGGTCTCCCCACCACCAGGGGCACAGGCCTCCCCACCACCAGGGACACAGGTCTCCCCACCTTCAGAGACACAGGACTCCCCAACACCAGGGATACAGGCCTCCCCACCTTCAAGAGCACAGGCCTCCCCACCATCAAGGACACAGGCCTCCCCACCTTCAGGGATACAGGCCTTCCTACCATTAGAGACACAGGCCTCCCCACCATCAGAGACACAGGCCTCCCCACCATCAAGGGCACAGGCCTCCCCACCATCAGAGAGACAAGCCTCCTCACCATCAGGGACACAGGCCTCCCCACCTTCAGGGACACAGGCCTCCCCACCACCAGGGACACAGGCCTCCCCACCACCAGGGACATCATCAAGAGGAGGTGCCTGAAGAAGTTGGCCTCCATCAACAAAAACCCTCACCTTTTTGGGATATCCCTTCTTCGTGTTAATAACATTGGTGAGAAGGTACAAGAGCTGCTCCTAAAACAAGCAATGAGTTTATTAGGAAAAGCTCTTCCCCTCTTTCATCAGATTTCTGAACAGTCCATGAATCTGTAAACACTACCTCGCTGTTTGTCTCTTGGATGTTCATTTATTTTGATAACCTATTGTAATCGTCATGTGTTGCACTATACTGTTGCTATGGAATAACACACTTAATGACATATCAGTGATCATCAGCCTGGTTCTGATCCTGAAAGTCCCTGATGGAATTCCTGTTGCCTTTTATGGTATGGTGATTAATATTACTATAAACATCTGGCCAGTCCAGAATAAAACAGGCTAAGGCACCTAGCCCTGTGCGTGGTATACTTGCCTTTGGGTTGTAATATGGTGAAATCAAGACCCATTCTCAAGTCCATAGCATTGGTTGATCAGTGCGGTGTAGAGGCTGTGCTGTATTGTTGGAGGTGTTGCCTTATGGGTATCATGTTAATCTGAACTTCCTCTTAAGTGGATTTAAAAGGTCCTCAAAAAGCTAGAAAAAGAACCTAATTGCCTGCAATAAACTATGATCATTTAAGTACAAGTCTTCCTTTCCCTAGTTACAAGCAGCAATTATATTCGCTAGTGAGAGGCTGAGCATACCTTTTCTTCTTAACTTGATAGGTGTCAACTAACTAGATAAATAAAAGCAGAAAGAAGAAAAAGCTGAGAGGTGTGGTGTGTGTGTGAGAGAGAGAGAGAGAGAGAGCGAGAGACAGAAACTGAGAGAGAAGGAGAGTGATGGGGGGAAGAGAGAAGGAGAGACAGGGAGATGGTGAAAGACATAGAGAGAGGAATGAAGAGGTCACATAGACAGAGAGACAGATGGATAGATAGATATATTGGATAGACAGACAGAGATAGATGGATAGATAAACTGAGAGAGAGAGAGAGAGATGCATTTTCATTTCCTTATATGATACTTTGCTCAGACCAAGAGCAAGGTTTAGAACTTAAGCAGAAACCTGACAGCAATCAATCATTTTTTCTTTACCACAGTTCATACTCACTGAACGTCGTCCAAGTAGATTCTCAGAATAATCCATATAATTGTGATCAACGTTGGCATACCTGCAGAAGATACCATGCATTCAATTAAGGTTGAAATAGATTGAAGATGGATTTCATCTGTTGACAATGTTTTCTAATTAATTCAGAAAATGACTTACCCCAGCCAATCAGCATGTAGAGTATAAAATATTTGTTTTCAGAGAAAAAGACCATGAGCAGTGTGTGCAGGTACAAACCTTCCACCATCAACCAGTAGAAGTTTGCTGTGACGAAGTAATGGAAAAAAACCAGAATAATCTTACAGCCAACCTACAATGAAACAGACAGGCATCACCCTGAGCTGCGATCAGAAAAAGATACTTTTTAAACATGTAGAATTAAAATTACATTGTGCATGTTGGAAACGGCATGCTTCTTAAGTCAGGCCACATCCATGGAGAGAGATAAACAGGGTTATAGCTTCATCTCAAAGACCTAGTACTGCTGCTAACAGAGCACCTGTCTCACAGTTCCAGTGACGTGGGTTCCATTGCAACTTCTGCTCTGCAATTTCTTTGTTCTCACTGTAAACTTTTGGGTTTCCTCCAATTGCTCTGGTTTCTTTCAGTGCGATAGAGAAGGGCAGGTAGGCGGATTGCTTTTTAATGAGAATCTTACTGGTATTCTACAGGTGTATCGTGGAGAGCATTCTAACTGGTTGCATCACTGTCTGGTGTGGAAGAGCCACTGCATAGTATTGGCAAAAATAAACTGTTGAAAGTTGTAAACTCAGTGAGTTCCATCATTAAGGAGCCCCCTCACCCAGGACATGCCCTCTTCTCATTGCCACCATCAAGGAGGACGTACAGAAGCCAGAAGACATACACTCAACATTTCAGGAACAGCTTCTTCCCTTCCGCCATCAGATTTCAGAATGGAGAATGAATCTATTAACATTACCCCAGTATTTTTTCCTCTCTATATGCACCACTTGCTTAATTTAATTTTCTTTTTTTTATATATATACTTTATATTGTAATTCCTAGCTTTTATTATTATGTATTGCTATATTTTTTTTATAGGCAGTCTCATGAGTCTTGGAAGGTTTCCAGGGCACAGGCCTGGGCAAGGTTGTATGGAAGACTGGCAGTTGCCCATGCTGGAAGTCTCCCTCCTCCACAACATCGATGTTGTCCAAGGGAAGGGCACTAGGGCCGATACAGCTTGGCACCAGTGTCGTCGCAGAGCAATCTGTGGTTAAGTGCCTTGCTCAAGGACACAACATGCTGCCTCAGCCAAGACTCGAACTTGCGACCTTCAGGTCACTAGACCGACGCCTTAACCACTTGGTCATGCGCCAACACATTGCTATATACTGCTGCTGCAAAATAACATATTTTATAACACATGCCAATGGTATTAAGGTGACTAACCACAGTCTTTTTCCCCAGAAGAAGGGAGTCTGACACAAGAAGACACGACTTTAAGTCAAAGGGGAAAGATTTAAAAGGGATATGAGGGGCAACTTTTTCACACAGAGGGTTCAAAGTAAATTTATTAGTTCGAAGTTCAAAATTCAAAGTAAATATTATCAAAGTACCTACATGTCACCATATACTGCTCTGAGATTTATTTTCTTGTAGGCATTCTCAGGAACAAACAAATACAATAGAATCAATGTAAAGCTACTTTCAAAGACTGACTGACAACCAGTATGCAAAAGACAACAAACTGTGCAAATACAATAGATAAATAAATAGATAGAGAGACAAAGACTGAGAACATGAGTTGTAAGAGTCCTTCAAAGTGAGTCCCTAGGCTGTGGAATTAGTTTAGTGAAGAGGCGAGTGAAGTTATGAAGTTTAGGAAACTCATGGTTGAGGGGTAATAATTGTCGTTGAACCTCGTGTTGTGGACCTGAGGCTCCAGTGTCTCCTGCCCGATGGCTGCGGCGTGAAGAGAGCGTTACCTGGATGGTGGCGGCCCTGTATGATAGATGCTGCTTTCTCGAGGCAGCAATGTGCTCAGTAGTGGGGAGGGCTTGTCCTGTGATGGACTGGGCAGCACCTACTACTTTTTGTAGGCTTTTCCACATTAGGGCATTGTTGTTTCCAGGCGAGGCTGTGATGCAACCAGCCAGGCACGGAGTGGTGTGTGTATGGAGTGAGCTGACAGAGGCGGGTACAATCATAACATTTAAAAGACACTTGTACAGGTTTAAAGAGACACGTGTCACAGGAGTAGCTCAGTTAGGGCACTTGGTTGACATGCATGATTGGGGCTGAAGGGCTTATTTTCGGTGCTATACCAATCTATGACTCCATCGGTCAACGTAACTTACCCATAGCGTCTGGTTGAGATAAGTATTAGTGATAGAACCCGGGAAGAGTTGGGAGAAAAAAAAATGGGATTAATACAGGATTAGCATCAATGTGTGTTTGATTATCGGCAGTGAGTGGGTGAGATGAAGGACACACGTCTGTGATCTATGATCCCATAACTCCAAGACCACACAAGAGAATGTTCTGATGAACGGTTTTTCTCACCACGCACAGTGGCTGAATATTTCCAGCACCTTCTACTGTCATTTTAGATGTACTGTTTACATCTGTGGCAGGCCAAATGAGCTACTGTCTTGAACTAGAACTACCCCAGGCTTCCGTCATCTTGTATGTATTCAGGGTCCCTAATTATTTTAAGAAATATTTTTATGGTAATTTGAAATGCTACGACATGGAAGGCTATGGAGTGCCAGCTAGGAACCAATATCGGTACACTGTAGATAGGACCGCTCCGTTGAGCACCTCTGCTCCGTCCGCCACAACAGACAGGATCTCCCAGTTGCCACCCACTTCAACTCTGCTTCCCACTCCCACTCAGATATGTCCATACATGGCCTCCTCTACTGCCATGATGAGGTTAAACTCAGGTTGGAGGAGCAACACCTCATATACCGTGTAGGTAGTCTCCAGCTCCTTGGTACAAACATAGAATTCTCCAACTTCCGGTAAATCCCTCCCCCTCCCTTCCCCTATCCCTATGTCACTCTGCTCCCTCCCCCAGCTGCCTATCACCTCCCTCTTGGTTCTGCCTCCTTCTACTACCCATTGTGTTTTCCCCTATTCCTTCTTCACCTTTCCTGCCTATCACCTCCCTGCCTCCCTTACCCCACCCCTTTATCTTTCCCCTTACTGGTTTTCACCTGGAACCTACCATCCTTCCCACCCTCCCCCCACCTTCTTTGTAGGGCCTCTGCCCCTTCCCCCTACAGTCCTGACGAAGGGTTCCGGCCCGAAACGTCAACCGATCTTTTCCATGGATGCTGCCCGACCTGCTGAGTTCGTCCAGCGTGTTGTGAGTGTTGCTGTGACCCCAGCATCTGCAGAGTATTTTGTGTTTACTCGTAGATAGGTACTTGCTGGTCACCATCGATAAGTATGAAGTACAAAGTAAATTTATTTTCCAAGAATATATATGTCACAAGTATTATACTGAGATTCACTTTCTTTTAGGCAATCACAGTAGACCAAAGAAATACAATAGAATCAATGAAAAACTACACTTTGAACTTTGAACAGCAGTTGTCTTTGGTTTTAATGCTGTAGTCAAGTCTAGTTTAGGTTTGGTTTTTCTGCCATGTCACTGCTATGGTCTAGTTCAGTGACCAATATGTCAGTCTATCCCGTCATGTGTTTGACAGGTTGGGAGTGCATTCAACAATTATTCACACTGTGATTAATGGAAGGGCCCCTGATCAATCTGGGAAGTTACTTCTATAAATGATTTAACACTGACATTATAATAAACTGTCTACACATTTCTCTGTCAATTTTACCTGCAATAAAGTGACGTTCCATTTACCAGCTTTCACTCTTTAAAGGTTATTGCTCTTTTTTGGTTCTAACAGAGCACAGCATAAACTCTATTGGCTCCTTGCAAACACGTAGCGCATGTGGGGCAGCCCATGTTTTACTGTGACTATTAAAGGACACAAGCTACCCATTGTAAACCAATGAAATTAACTTGGTCTAAGCCACTACAAAAACAAATACAGAGATCAAGGAAAAGGTCTCTGCAGTGTACCAGCTCATATGCAACATAACGTCAGCTTGCATGTGACATCAGCTTTCCAGGAAAACAAACCAAAAAAATCCTGTATACAAGGAAAATATTCACTGCAAGTTCACAAGGGTACAGCCAAGTTAGTAACTTTGCAAATGACTGACTCCACAATTGGTGCCATGGTAGACAGTGAAGAGATTGAAAGCTTTATACTTTATACTTTATTGTCGCCAACCAATTGATACTAGAGCGTACGATCATCACAGCGATATTTGATTCTGCGCTTTGCGCTCCCTGGAGTACAAATCGATAGTAAATATTAAAAATTTAAATTATAAATCATAAGTAGAAAATAGAAATGGGAAAGTAAGGTAGTGCAAAAAAACCGAGAGGCAGGTCCGGATATTTGGAGGGTACGGCCCAGATCCGGGTCAGGATTTAGGACAGTGTTCTAGGATCTAGGCCGGAATCTAGATCAACTGAGAAAGTGGGCCAAGGAATGGCAGATGGAATTTAGCTTGGATAAATGGGAATTTATGCATGTGAAAAGAATGTGTGTATATAAATAACTTCCGCTAATGCCCCACCTCCCCTTCGTACCCCATCTGTTATTTATTTATTTATATACACATATTCTTTTTCTCTCTCTTCTTTTTCTCCCTCTGTCCCTCTCACTATACCCCTTGCCCATCCTCTGGGCTCCCCCCCCCACCATTTTCTTTCTCCCTAGGCCTCCTGTCTCATGATCCTCTCATATCACTTTTACCAATCAACTGTCCAGCTCTTGGCTCCATCCCTCCCCCTCCTGTCTTCTCCTATCATTTTGGATCTCCCCCACCCCCTCCCACTTTCAAATCTCTTACTAGCTCTACTTTCAGCTAGTCCTGATGAAGCGTCTCGGCCCAAAATGTCGACTGTACCTCTTCCTAGAGATGCTGCCTGTCCTGCTGCGTTCACCAGCAACTTTTATGTGTGTTGCTTGAATTTCCAGCATCTGCAGAATTCCTCGTGTTCACAATCTGTTCAGCTTAGTTTTGTTCACCCACATTAATATCTCCTATAATCCGAAAGCCCCAGTGGGTCCTTAATCCACTTCATAGTGATAAGTATCTGATTTATAGAAATAGTCTGAAAGTGCAGATTTTAGCATTGAAGTTGATTAAATCTTAGAACTATCCACCATGTAATGGATTTAGCAATTAAAAGATTTTAAATCATTAAAAACTGAAAAGGTCAAGGTTCATCCATTTGAGCTGTGGCGTGATAGATGCAGACACGCTTCCTATGAAACGGAGTTGAATGATTCTCACCGTTGCTTTGATGGTGATAAACTGCTTTGTATTCATTCTCTAGCTAAAGTCACTCATCATCATGTGCAGAAGCTGAAGAAACAGACTGTGTAATGTGTAAACATCCCTTACCAGCAATTTTAAAATAATTTAAAGCTGCAGACGGTTGTAGGCTCAGCCAGCTCCACTATAGGCACTAGCCTCTGCACCACCGAGGACATCTTCTAAAGGCGATGCCTCAAGAACGTGGCACCCGTCAATGAGGACCCTCCAGGACCATCCAGGACATGCCCTCTTCTCATTACAACCATCAGGGAGGCACAGCTGCCTGAAGATGCGCATTTGACATTTCAGGAACAGCTTCTTCCCCCCTCACCATCAGATTTCAGAACGGGTCATGAACCCATGAACACTATCTCACTATTTTGCACTCTTTTCACACTATTTATTGATTTACTTAATCGTTCTTATTGCAACTTGTGGTACTTTTTATGTATGGCCATGTACAGCTGCCACAAAACAACCAGGCATCATAGGGCAAGATGGAGGCACCAACTTGATCTTCTTTGAAGATTTGCATTCAGCCACTGCAAAGCAACAGCCCCAGAGTCTTGGTTTTTGTAGACTATCAGCCTGCCTCGAGTGGTGCTTGGGAAGGTTGCGCCCTCTTGTGCTGCTCGAAAAATGTCTCGTAGAGTATCTTTTCGTTCCCTTACTGAGATGACTCCTGTCAAAGAAACTGCCCCCCGTTTTGGACTGTCCACGGCTTGATTTTGTCCAATAAACTTTTTTGCTGCTCTCCAGATCAGTGTTCCAGTTAGAACACTGAACCGCTTGATGTGCACAAGGCTTTGCATGGCTGACACTGCAGGCGGTCTCCAAACAAGGCATTTCATGACATATGTCAGGAATAGGAAACCTGATTCAGATTCTGCATGTATAGTACTTGTCTCCTTGGGAAGACATTTACTTGATTAAATCCCTTTCAACTATAATCATTTCTGATTTTGAAGTATTTTGTACTTCTAACGATAAGCATAACTTCTCAAGGTTGAGTTTGCATTATTTTTGACCTTGAGTCTAAAATTAAATGTTGAACAAATTAACGTGTGAAAACACTGACTTAGAACTCACTTATCTGTCCATCAAGCTTTCTCCAAACGTGCTGCCTAAATTAAACACACCCATCATTATTTTTAAGATGCAGTGGGACTTGGGAGCCCTTGTGCAGAACACCCTAAGGGTTAACTTGTAGGTTGAGTAGGTGGTGAGGAAGGCAAATGCAGTGTTAGCATTCATTTCAAGAGGCCTAGAATATAAGAGCAGGGATGTGATGCTGAGGCTTTATAAGGCACTGGTGAGGCCTCACCTTGAGTATTTTGAACAGTTTTGGGCTCCTTATCTAAGAAAAGATATGCTGGTATTGGAGAGTGTCCAGAGGAGGTTCACAACGATGATTCTGTGTTATCATATGAGGAAGGTTTGATGGCTCTGGGCCTGTCCTCACTGGAATTTAGTAGGATGAGGGAGGATCTCATTGAAACCTGTTTGCCTTACTACCATCGAGGTTGAGGTAGAGGTATAGGAGGCTGAAGACACACAGCAACATTTTAAGAATAGCTTCCTCCCCTCCACCATCAGATGCCTGAACAGTCCATGAACCCATGTGTGGTAAACCATATATATGTTGTAACTGGGTTACCTGTCTGGACACGCCCCTTTGCTGACTGCCCCTGTGGCTTCTCCCACAGATCCGAGAATAAAGGCGATTTTGCCCTGCTCCTCCCCCTCAGACCAGGGGCAGACACTCAGCATGGAGGTCACGTCTTACTGCAAATGAAAGCCTTTCAGTATTTACCCTACTTCAGTCTTTTGGAATTATTGAAGGTGCTTCACCATGAACACTTCTTCGTTATTCATCTGATATCTTATTATTTTTGTAACTTACATTAATTGTAAGTCTTGCTGCTGCTAAACAATAAATTTCATGACAAATGTCAGCAATAATGAATCTGATTCTTATTCTGATGTTGGCTTGGTATGAAAACTGCTCTACCCAATACCGCAAGAAATTGCAGAGAGTTGTGGACACAGCCTAGCGCATCACAGAAACCACACTCCCCTCCATGGACTCTGCCTACATTTCCCTCTGACTCAAAAAAACAGCCAACATAATCAAAGTCTCTGTCAAGTCAGATTTCTTTTTCTTCTTTGAACATGTGCAGCTTCCCCACTTGAAAGGGATTGAATGCGTCTACCCAAAGGTTTTTTAACTAGATTCCACTCAATGACCAAACAACTTTTCCTTTTTCCTCCTTTTATGTTTTGCAAGTGCAGCAGTTTGATAGTTCCATCAACCATTTGCCATTAGACATTAGTCACTAGGTATTAGACGTTAGTCACTAGACACTAGTCTAGTCATTAGTCATAAGTCATAATACATAAGGTGAAAAAACTGGCTACCTCTCTGGACTTTGTAGACAGATTCCGACCTGCACCTCTCCGCTCCCTAATAGACCGTTATATTTTCAAACTGGGTGACCCTTCCCGAAGGTTCCCAAGGTCCTCTTAAACCTTGCACCATTTCCCAGAAGTGCCTGCGCGTGATGATCCCCGTGACATGAAGCTAGCGCTAACCCAAAAAGCAGTGACAGCAGTGCTCTCTTCCATGAAACAGTCTCTAAAGTTATTTAAAGTTCAGCATCTTACCGCAGATTCCAACGTTGCTCCCGGACTGCCGTTGTCATGCTGCCCGGTCCTCCCGATGTTCCGGGCAGAAGCAGTGCTCAGGCAGTGGGTTCCATCCGGTCTATCAGTGGATCCTTGCTACTACTTTTAAATTTTATTTTCTTTTGCCTCTAGTTCCCAATACTTTCTAGGAACTCTAGTCTGGTACTTGGTAGGGTCCAAGGAGGTCCGCCGTTGTGAACTGGAACAGTGCAGCAGGTTCAGTTCTTTCTGGTGGCAAGTCACCCATTACTTGTTGACACTTCCTTGCTTTTGCCTTCCTGCAGAGCATGCAGCCACTGACAACTTTTTGGGCAATTTTCCTTCCCTTATGACCCATGCCTTTCTTCTCATCTTGAGCACGGTTCCAGCCACTCCGTCATGACTCTCGTTGTGGGCCTCCCAAGTTAACAGTGTGGACACCCAGGCATCATAGGGCAAGATGGGGGCACCAACTTAATCTTCTTTGAAGATCTGCATTCGGCCACTACAAACCAACAGTCTAGAGCCTTAGTTTTTGTAGATTACCAGCCTGTCTCGAGTGGTACTTGGGAAGATTGCGCCCTCCTGTGCTGCTAGAAAAATGTCTCTTAGAGCATCTTTTCGTTCCCTTATTGATATGACTCCTGCCAAAGAAACTGCCTCCCGCTTTGGACTGTCCACGGCTTGATTTCGTCCAATGAGCTGTTTTGCTGCTCTCCAGATCAGTGTTCGAGTTAGAACACTGAACCACTTGATGTGCACAAGGCTTTGGATGGCTGACGCTGCAGGTGGTCTCCATTGTTCTGTTTTGACCTGGTACTGTTTTTGTGCTGGTTCTTGTTTCTTTACCTTGGCCCTTGTCAAAGCAGCAACAAATGCCTTCTTTTGCAACTTGTTGATGCTTTCCTTGGCAGAGGCTGCTAGTTCTTTGGCTGATTTCATCAGCCATTCATTCACTGGTAAACTCAAAAACTTTGGCTCATTTTGCCACTCTGAGTCTTCATCCAGGTCTTGAGGGCTGGCTCCTCTGGTGATTACGTCAGCAATATTTTGTGGACCAGGAATCCACTGCCAGTCCTGGATCCCTGTGCTGATTTGAATCCCTCCGATCCTATTTGCAAAGAATGTTTGATAGCCATAGCTTTCTCGCTGTACTGCACCAAGGACTGTTTGGCTATCAACGAAATGGTACCACCTCCCAATTTGGATTCGGCTATGCAGCTCAAAGTACTTTCTCAGGCGTGAGGCAAACACTGCTCCACACATCTCTGCTTTGACAGCATCACCTTTGTGATCCAAGGGAGTTAATTTGGCTTTAGATTCCACCAGCCTGACGATTGAGCCCTGGTCCGAGTTCCACCTTAGGTACCTCACTGCTCCATAGGCGTGCTCACTTCCATCAGAGAACCTGATTGCCCAGGGTTCCTCAGTGAAGCATGGGGGAGTCTGCCCTGGTGAACTTTACCTTGCCAAGTTGAATGTACTCCTCGAAGAGCTTAATTGCATCCTTCCTGAGGCCATCTGAGAGTGCTATGTCCCAAGTGTCTTTGACTGGATACCTTTCACCCGTTGCCTCTTGGAACACCCTTTGTACCAGTATAGCTCACTTCTGCTTAGCAAGAGTTACCAGGCCAATTGGGTCATACAGCCCTGATACTTGGCTGAGCAGTTCTCTTTGTGTCAGGGGGTTTGGCGTCTGGTCTCTGATTTGCTCTTGTAGAAGATCTTGGCCAAGTCTCATTTTTTCTTTCTCTTTGAGAAATTGATTGCAATCATGACATGGAGCTTGTCCTCTTCTACTGTGTGGCCCAGGCCAAGTGCCCTGTTGTCTTCATCGTGTATTTGGTTTGGCAAGACCATGGTTTCTGCCTTGGACTTCTCCAGCTTGTCATTGTACTCTTTCCTCCCACTTTGCCCAGAAAAGACCCAAGGCTTGAGCTCGAAACCTCCGGCCTTCAGCACCTGCTCCACATTTGCTGTGATGGATTTCAGCTGGTCAAGGTTGTTGTGGGATGTGAGAATGTCATCAACGTGGCTGTCGTGTTGGCGCACCTGCTGCTCCTCTTTGAGGTGGGTGAAAGGAGGGAGGTCAGCAGTTTCGCGCATTGCTAGCTGCGCAATGCACCCTGCTGGTTTATCTCCGATGTTCACTCTTGTGATTGCATATTCCTCCAGCTCCTCGTCCTCGGAGTCTCACCAGAGGAATCTATGCAGGTGCACTTCTCGGTCTTCCAACCAAACCGAATTGTACATCTTTTAAATGTCACCCAGAGCAGCGTATACCCCACCCCTGAATCTGAGTAGGACAGTACGGGTCTGGTTGAGGACATCTGGACCTTTCATTAGCAGGTCGTTCAAGCTCAAACCTCTGAACTTTTGGCTGCTGTTCCACATGAGTCTCACTGGGGTCATGACAGAGTGCGGGTTTGGAGCAATAAGGTGACTCACATACCAGACTGGCCCGTTCCAGTTGATGACTGTGTCTTTGGACAATTTCCTTGCAGCCCTTCGATCGACCATGTCACACACTTGAGCAGCATAGGCAGCTTTCCACTCGGGTCCTTTGGCTAGTTGCCTTTCTGTCCTGAGAAATGTAGCCTCGACTGTTCTCTTATTGTTTGACAAGGAAGCTGGATCTTCTAACCAAGGATATCTGGCGTGCCAATGTGGTTCCTTGTTGTGGCGGTCACCTGTGACATAGGTGAGGCCTCTTCTTACAACTTTCCTCTCCTCAGCAAGAGTCATTCCTTTGACGCCTGGCTGACGGTTTCCACAGTGGCAGCCCCCACATTTTGAGCTCCCATGCTGCACCAATACTACCCCACTTCCACCACTCTAGGAAGTCCCGGTTGGTGCTTGAAGTACCTGACTCCTGGAACTTTATGCCATCCTGTTTGTTTGGCGGAAGTTGCTCTGGGACTCTGCTGGTGAGCTCCTCATACTTTACAGCAGCCGCTCTCATTGACCTTGTAAAATGTCTCTTGGACATGTGGGCCGACACAGACAGCTCCTCAAAGAGATCAGGGTGTGCTCCTCCGACCGTCTTCCCCAGTGGTCCGTCCCACAGCACGAGGTCTCCAACAGCTCTGGTTCTCTGAGGTGCTAGCTGACCTTCCCTATGGTTTATGAGTAAATCTATTTCTCTGGGTCTCACGAGTTCATCAAGCTGTATGTCTGGAAAGAGTTTCTGCAGTTGCTTCGGTGTCACATATTTGTGGACATTTGCAATGCTGTCTGGTCCATAACAAACCAACTGGTGTGATTTGAGAGTGCCCTTGGGAGTGTTTACTCTGATTTTTAGAAGGTACCACTTTGTCTCCACCTGAACCTTCATCCCCCCAACTCCATAGACAACGAGAGTGATTTCCTCACCTCTGCTTGCAGCCTTGTGGGTTATATAATTGGTGTCTGAAGCCAAGTCAATTAACGTCCCGATTTTTTGCCCAGCGTTAGCTGTGACCTCGAGAAGCATCATAATCACTGGCAGCTCTTGCAATCCACTTTCCACTAGAAGGCCCAGTTTATCTTTCACAGTGCTGAAGGCTCTGGATGCAGTGTTTGAAAATACATCGTGACATTGTTTGGCCAATTCTGGTGAAAGTTTGCTGAAGAACTCCTCTTGATCCTCTGTATATTTCTCCTTGCCTTTATCTTCCTCTGGACCAAATCTGCTCTTTTTCTGACCTGCGCTGCTTTTCTTTATTTCAGCATTGGGGCACAGATAGTAATGATGCTCAGGAGTATGCGCATCCTTGCAGCCTTGGTTTTTACACAGATAGGTGGGTTTGCAGTATGAACTATCATCATGTGTGTGGGCACATGGCCAAGTGGTTAAGGCATTGGACTAGCGACCTGAAGGTCTTGAGTTTGAGCCCCAGCCGAGGGAACGTGTTGTGTCCTTGAGCAAGGCACTTAATCACACATTGCTCTGCGACGACACTGGTGCCAAGCTATATGGGTCCTAATGCCCTTCCCTTGGACAACATTGGTGTCGGGGAGAGGGGAGACTTGCAGCATGGGCAACTGCTGGTCTTCCATACAATCTTGCCCAGGCTTGCACCCTGGAGAGTGAAGATCCATGGTCTTACAAGACTAATGGATGTCATCATGAACCTCGAGACACCTCTTGCATGCCCTCAACTTTCTTACTGCAGCCTTTTTCTCTGGTAGCTTTAGTGCTTGAAACTGTTTGCAAAAGTAGAGCTTCCTTTTGTGCTTTCCATCACCGCAGAACACACACCCTGCATGGTCGTCACCTGACTTGGTAGACTTGGTTCTGGCATGTCTTGGCTCAGCCCTGGCTTCTCTTCTACTTGGTTCTTCATCCCTCAGTTGCTCGAGCTGCTCATATATGCTCTCTTGCCCTTTGAGGAATTCCAAGAGACTGTCAAACCGATTAGATGGTGCCACAGCAATTTTCCTGTCAGCGATGTAGACCTGCCATTCCTTTTTGAGAGTTTCTAGAAGTTTACTTTAAATTGATTTTGTCACCAGCGGATTTTTGATAGCACCCGTGTCTCCAGGGTCACTCAAGTCTTGAAGTGCCTTCTCCACAGCTTGAATTAATTCCACTATTTTCCGTGACTGATGATTTCTGACAGCTGGCATTTTCTGTAACTCTTTCACTATTTCAATAGCAATGCATGTTTGATTTTCATAGCGGTTGTCTAGAACACGGAAGATGTCATCTGCAGTGTTATAAGTAGTGGGGGGAAAGTTTCTTCTGATTTTGTCGTCAAGACTGTCCAGTAGTTGTACCTTTTTCACCTCTCTTGAACTGGTCAGCTCTCCCTGCCTCTGGAGTGCTTCCCAGTCCTTTCTCCACCTGTGAAAATCACGTTTGCTGCCAGTAAACTTGGGAAGGGCTGTCAGTTTCAATCTGATGGCTGGCGTGGGAAAATTGGAGAAAAAGCCTAACGCCGTCACTGTTAGTCTTTCTGCATCCTCCTTTCTCCTTGCCTGTATGAAGTGGGCCTTCTTGGAAACCAACTTGGGGATGTGGAGTTCGAGCCCCTTTAGGTGATTCTGAAGGTCCTTCTGATCCCCTGGCGGGATCCATCGTTTCCACTGACCATGCACCTCCTTTGCTGTCGTTACCAGTCCTCGCAGGTGGTTAAGCATGAACTCATACGCCTCCTGGTGGCGATCAGGTTGTACAGCAGCGACATTTTCACATTCATCCTCTGCTGCTTGTAGTGCTGTGAGCAATTCAACATTTCCAAAATTGGTCCAAAGAGTCTCCTGAATTAGGCTTCTGACCTCCTTTAGTTTCAACTGACACTCATTTGCCATCTTTGCCAGGTTGGCTTTTTGCTGTTCAGTTAACACAGCTACTTCCTCTGTGTTCAGCTCCACCTCCAGTTCCGCAATGAATCCGGCCACCACATCATCACTGGCTTCTATGGCTTTCTCGGCTTCTATTGTGAGTTTATTGAAACTGACTCTGAGCTCCTCTTCAGATGTGTCTTCATAGGTCCTGGTAATACTGTTGATCAGACAAGAAAATAATCTTTTTGCTGTCGTTCGCTCTACCTTGAGTTGCTCATCTGATTTCCCAACAGCTTGATCAGCCATGTTTGATTTCCACTGCAGACTGTTCACAGGTGAAAAGGTAAGGACAACTTTTTAATGATGCTTTGATGTTGTTTTATCTTAACTTGACTTTCTTCCTTTTTCAGGATTCCAGGTTATTGCTCCTGCTGTTCCAGCTCAAAGCTCCCAGATTTCTGTTTCCTGGTTCTCCAGTTTCCCAGTCAACCAGTTTTTTCACTGTCAAGTCACATTTCTTTTTCTTCTTTGAACATGTGCAACTTCCTCACTTGAAAGGGATTGAATGCATCTACCCGAAGGTTTTTTTAACTAGATTCCACTCAATGACCAAACGACTTCTCCTTTTTCCTCCTTTTATTTTTCACAAGTGTGGCAGTTTGATAGTTCCATTAGTTCCATCAACCATTAGCCATTAGACATTAGTTACTAGACACTAGTCATTAGTCATAAGTATTAAGACACTAGTCATAACAAACAAGGTGAAAAAACTGGCTACCTCTCTGGACTTTGTAGACGGATTCCGACCTGCACCTCTCTGCTCCCTAATAAACTGTTATGTTTTCAAACCAGGCGACCCTTCCTGAAGGTTCCCGAGCTCTTCTTAAACCTCGCGCCATTTCCCAGACAACACTCATCAAAGTTGCTGGTGAATGCAGCAGGCAGCATCTCTAGGAAGAGGTACAGTCGACGTTTCGGGCCAAGATCCTTCGTCAGGACTAACTGAAGGAAGAGCTAGTAAGAGATTTGAAAGTGGGAGGGGGAGATCCAAAATGGTAGGAGGAGGGGGAGGGATGGAGCCAAGAGCTGGACAGGTGATTGCCAGAAGGGATATGAGAGGATCATGGGACAGGAGGCCCAGGGAGAAGGAAAAGGGGGACGGGGGGAAACCCCAGAGGTTGGGCAAGGGGTATAGTCAGAGGGACAGGGGAAGAAAAAGGAGAGAGAGAGAAAGAATGTGCATATATAAATAAATAACGGATGGGGTACGAGGAGGAGGTGGGGCATTTGCGGAAGTTTGAGGATTCAATGTTAGCGTAGGTGTTCAACAAAATGATCTCCCAGTCTGCGTCGTGTCTCCCAGTCTGTGTTGTTTTGCTGAATACCAACGCTCTGTCCGCCAGAGAAAGCAGGATCTCCCAGTGGCCTCACATTTTAATTCCACATCCCATTCCCATTCTGATAGGTCTATCCACAGCCTCTTCTACTGTAAAGATGAAGCCACACTCAGGTTGGAGGAACAACACCTTATATTCCGTCTGGGCAGCCTCCAACCTGATGGCATGAACACTGACTTCTCAAACTTCCACTAATGCCCCACCTCCCCCTCATACCCCATCCGTTATTTATTTATATACACACATTCTTTCTCTCTCTCTCCTTTTTCTCCCCCTGTCCCTCTGACTATACCCCTTGCCCATCCTCTGGGTTCCCCACCTCCCCCTTTTCTTTCTCCCTGGGCCTCCTGTCCCATGATCCTCTCATTTCCCCTTTGCCAATCACCTGTCCAGCTCTTGGCTCCATCCCTCCCCCTCCTGTCTTCTCCTATCATTTTGGATCTCCCGGTCCCCCTCCCACTTTCAAATCCCTTACTAACTCTTCCTTCAGTTAGTCCTGATGAAGGGTCTCGGCCTGAAACGTCGACTGTACCTCTTCCTAGAGATGCTGCCTGGCCTGCTGCATTCACCAGCAGCTTTGATGTGTGTTGCTTGAATTTCCAGCATCTGCAGAATTCCTCGTGTTTATCATTTCCCAGAAGCGCCTGCGCGCGATGATCCCCGTGACGTGAAGCTAGCGCTAACCCAAAACGCAGTGACAGCAGTGCTCTTCTCCATGAAACAATCTCTCAAGTTATTTAAAGTTCAGCGTCTTACCGCAGATTCCAACGCTGCTCCTGGACTGCCGCTGTGATGCTGCCGGGTCCTCCCGATGTTCCGGGCAGAAGCAGTGCTCAGGCAGTGGGTTCCATTTGGTCTATCAGTGGATCCTTGCTACTACTTTTAAATGTTATTTTCTTTTGCCTCTCGGACCCAATACTTCCTAGAAACTCCAGTTTGACTTGACGGTCTTCTGCCACGCAGCATTCTTTGTTCTCCCCCCCTTCATCCCCTGGCAGAAGCTACAGAAGCTTGAAACCCCACTAGGCTCAAAGGTAGTTTATATCCCACTGTCGTAAGACTATTGAATGGACCTGTTGGAGAGTAAAGTTGAATGATGAACTCTTAATCTCACAATATACCCTGCCTTGACCTTGTATCTTACATTCTGCCTGAACTGCACCTTCTCTGCAATTCTAACTCTGTGTTCTGCATTCTGTTACTGCTTTTCCCTTGTACTACCCTCAATGTTGCCCTTAGATTTCTAATGAACAATGAGCCCATGAACACCACCTCGCTAATTTTTTGTTGTTCGCTTTTTGCACTACCTACTTCATTTAACTTTATATATATATATATATATATATATATACGTATGTGTGTGTGTGTGTGTGTGTGTGTGTGTGTGTGTATATATAGTCATACTTTATTGATCTAGGGGGAAATTGTTTTTTGTTACAGTTGCACCATAAATAATTAAATAGTAATAATAAAACCATAAATAGTTAAATACCAATATGTAGATTATACCAGGAAATAAGTCCAGGACCAGCCTATTGCTCAGGGTGTCTGACCCTCCAAGGGAGGAGTTGTAAAGCTTGATGGCCACTGGCAGCAATGACTTCCTATGACGCTCTGTGTTGCATCTCGGAGGAATGAGTCTCTGGCTGAATGTACTCCTGTGCCCAACCAGTACATTATGTAGTGGATGGGAGACATTGACCAAGATGGCATGCAACTTAGACAGCATCCTCTTTTCAGACACCACCGTCAGAGAGTCCAGTTCCATCCCCACAACATCACTGGCCTTACGAATGAGTTTGTTGATTCTGTTGGTGTCTGCTACCCTCAGCCTGCTGCCCCAGCACACAACAGAAAACACGATAGCACCGGCCACCACAGATTCGTAGAACATCTTCAGCATCGTCCGGCAGATGTTAAAGGACCTCAGTCTCCTCAGGAAATATCCACATCCCTCACTTCTTGTAGAAAACCTCTCACTGTTCAAGCCTTAATAACTAGAGACCTTCGTACAAAGACGTAACAAACTTTATGTAATACTCCAAACGAGGTCTATTTAAGGTCTTACAGATCTTCTCTTTGGTGCTTAAATTCTATACTTTCTTTTCTATAACCTATTAAATAAATAATTTGCTGACAAGAGAAAGTCTGCAGTTGCTGGAAATCCGAGCTACCAACACAAAATGCTGGAGCAACTCGGCAGGGCAGGCAGCATCTATGGAAATGAGTACAGTTGACGTTACGGGCCAAAACCCCTCGGCAGGACTCAATTTGCTGAATAGGTTTGAGAGGCCTGATTCTTCAAAATTTCACGATGAGTTTGTTTCCCTGCTGGTATATTTGTCTTTCAAAGAAGGCGTTAAACCCTGACTAGCTGGTCAGTGGATCATACACCTGAAACTGAATACATGTAAGCAGTTCCCAACACCCCACTTTCAAATAAAACTCCAAAGTGAAGATTGGAAGTGTTCAAGTAAGTCATTACTCTCCACGGGACTTGCCAGTGTTCACATTCTGTGGCTGTGTTTACCTACACCCAAGAGCCCCAGACCAGAGAGGTGGGCTACTGTGGACATTAAGTCCCACAGGGGATTGTTCTGACCTAGAAAATGAACAACCGGCGTAGACTTACATTGCCAATGTTATAGATGACCTCAGCACAGCAAGGGTAATTTGGCTCAGAACTAATATCTAAATGCAGTTTTTAAGCTGATTAAGATACATAGATAAATATTTATTCCTTTTGGAATGAAAGTAACTACTTAAGTGTGCGAAATTTGTTCTTCAAGCGTGGCATTTCAAATCTGCAGTGTAGGTCAAGTTTACACATCTATCATTTCATATCAAATTAATTCATTATAGACAAAGAATTTGGGAGTATTTCAATGTGATCTAGCTGCCTCAGCTGAAGAGTGTTACTAACGGTGGCAACCCTCTGCTCATTCCTTCTGCTAATAACATGTGAATAGTCACTTTATAAGAAGTTTACCTTACTTGTAAAATTACATATTAAAATGGTGTTGTGTGGGGGACTTGTGCTAATTTCCATGGAAGTTGCAAGTAATGATACGCTAATATACTTGTAGTACGATGCAGCATGTGTTATTCAAATAGTGAATCCCAGATCGGCTGTGCAAAATAGATTTTAAAGGTCTTGTAATGTTAAAGAGGTTTCGTATGTCACCAAAGCCTCTAGCAAATTTCTACAGATGTACTATGGAGAGCTTTCTGACTAAGTGTGTCACTGCCTGGTACGGAGTTGCTGATGGACAGGATGGTAAGAGGCTGCAGAGGGTTGTAGATTCAGCTAGATCCATCACGGGCAAAAACCTCCCCCTCATCGAGGGTACCTTGAATAAGAAGGCAGCTCCCATCAATAAGGACTCTCGCCATCTGGGACATATTCTCTTATTACCACCAGAGAGGACACAGAAATAATGATGTAGTATTCATAGGTTCATTGTCCATTCAGAAATCTGATGGCAGAGGGGAAGAAGCTGTTCCTGAAATGTTGAGTGTGTGCCTTCAGGCTCCTGTACCTCCTCCTTGATGGTAGCAATGAGAAGAGGGCATGTCCTGGGTGATGGAGGTCCTTAATGACGGGTGCTGCCTTTTTGACGCATCGCCTTTTGAAGCTGTCCTGAATGCTCGGGAGGCTAGTATCAGTGATGGAGCTAGCAGAGTTTACAACTTTCCGCACCTTTTTCTGATCCTATGCAGTGGTTTCTCCATAGCAATCAGTCAGAAAGCTCTTATAAGACCAAAAGACCATAGGACATTGCAGCAGAGTTAGACTGTATGGGCCATCGTGTCCGCTCCACCAGTCCACCGTAGCTGATTTATCATCTCTCTCAACCCCATTCTCCTGCCTGCTCTCCGTAACCTTTGATGCCCTGACTTGGCATGCACAGCCATCCGTGGCTATGAATTTCACAAACTCACCATCCTCTGGCAAAAGAAATTTTTCCTCTTCTCTGTTCTTAATGGACATCTCACAAGATCTTGCTCAGCAGACTTATATGGTATGTGTGGCACCTTGTCAAAGGCCTTCTGAAAATCCAAATAAACATCCACTGACTCTCCTTTGTCTATCCTGCCTGTTATTTCCTCGAAGAATTCCAACAGATTTGTCAGGCAAGATTTCCCCTTTAGAAAACCATGTTGACTTTGGCTATATTATCATGGGACTCCATCATCAGGTGCCATGCCCAGTTTGAGCTTTGACTGCCATGGCCCACACACTCCTGTTTCAGGTCAACTGCATCAATTCATTGGTATTCATTTCCAGTTCTCTGGCTGCTGTCTCCATTATCATTTGTCTTTGCCTTCCTTTTGCTTTCTTTCTTTCAATCTTTCCCATAATTACCATGCATTCTAACTCATCTTTCCTTATCACATGTCCAATGAAGTTATGTTGCCTTTTCATGATCTCATACATTATTTCTCTTTTTGTGCTTGCTCTGTTCATGACATCCTCATTAGATATTCGTTTCATCCATGATATTCTTTGCATCCTCCTCAAAAACCACATCTCTGCTGCTTCAATTCATTTCCTCATGTTACTAGATATTATCCAACATTCTGATCCATATAATAAAACTGGATAAACGTAACATTTCAGTACTTTGAGGCAATTTGTCACGCCTAGTTTAGTGTTGGTCAATATACTCTTCATTCTTGTAAAAGTGTCTTTTGCCATCCCTATTCTTCTTTTGATGTCCATGTCGCACCTGCCATCTGATGTCACCCAGCTTCCTAAGTAGAAAAGTTCTGTACTTGTTTTATGTCTTCCCCGTTTATTTTCAGCCTGCAGATAGGATTCTCCTGCTTTTTGGATATCACCATACATTTTGTCTTTTTGCAATTGATAGATAGACTCATTTTTGCACTTTCTTCAACAACTGTATCAATTAAATTCTGTAGTTCTTCCTCCGTACTTGCAACTAACACAGTGTCATCTGCATATCTGAAATTATTGATGTTTTCACTGCCAACTTTGATTCCCAAGATGTCTCTTATTTTTTGTAATAATGTTTCACTTGTTACATACCTAAAGGAGATCTGTGATTTTTTTGTGAGAATGATGTAATGGTCTTTTGGAGGTCACCTGATGTAATTTTCCCGCCGATGTGAGGTCATGTGATGACATGTGCACCACGGGTATATAAGTTTTTTAGTTTTTAGTTTTCCAGCTAGAACGTGTGTCTGTGTCTCCGTTTCTGTTGCGTATTTGTTTTTATGATGCAGTTTCATTTTTTAAAGAACGGAGTATTGCGTTCTGTTGCAAGGTACAATAGTGCTGGATTGGCAATTTTTGCTAGATGTGCTGATGTACCTTATTCCAGCAGTAGTACGGGAGAGTGAAGACTTTATCGAAGTACAGGACCCGAAGGATTGAGAGGAGTCGGTTTCATTCGACAGTTTAACAAAGGATCGACCTTATTGAGTCTTCGTTGAAGGAGTAGTGACCTGTATCGAAGATAACTCTTGCCAGAAGAGAGAAGAGTTCATGCAAAGGTTTGCTCTCTCTAAAAGAAATTAAGGTCAGTTGTTTTAAACTGTTTATTCCCTGCATCGTGAATCCTTTGGACAGAACCAGCGGGAAAGTCACGTCTATGAAGAAATCCTTCTCCAGAGAAGTCTCTCCCAATTGAACGTATAAATCTGTTGGACTTCCAAATTTACCATCTTAAGAACTATATCTGACTTTACCGCTTTAAGAACTGTTTTTGCATTTAACGCTTTAAGAACAGTGCCGAGTGACGATTTGTTGAACAGCTGCATAGCGGTTAACTTCCGGTTAAGGTTTTCGTTTGTACTTTTTTTATCATTTATCTGTGCTTAATAAATGTTTGGTTGTTTTTATATAACCTGTCTCGGTTGATATTCATTGTTGCCAGTTACGTAACACACTGTACACATTAAACAAATCAGGGGAGAAAATACACCCTTGCCTAACGCCTCTCTTTATTTTTGTAAACTGACTCACTTCTCCATCTATTCTTACAGTGGCAGTTTGTTCCCAGTACAGATTTCTGATTAGGCGGAGGTCTTTCGAATCTAGATCGAGAGTTTCCTGTGATATTTCAAATAACTTATTGTGCTTCACTTTATCATATGCTTTTGTGGTTGATAAAACAAACAAACCTTTTTGCACTTGAATAGCCTGTTCTGATAGTATTCTTAACATTCTTGTACCTTTGTCTTTCACAAAACCACATTGTTCTTTACCTATTTCAGCTTGTATCTTACTTTTAGCTCTTGGCATCAATGAGACTCCAAGTACCCTGAAACCACATCCTTAATAATTGACCCCAGAATCTTTCCACCCACTGAAGTCAGGTGAACTGGCCTATAATTTCTTTTGTTCTGCCTCCCTCCCTTCTTAAAGAGTGGAGTGACATGTATAATTTCTCAGTCCTCCGGAACCATTCCAGAATCTTGTGATTCTTGAAAGCTCATTATTAATGACACAACAATCTCTTCAGCTATCTGTGTCAGGACCCTGGAGTGAGGTCCATCTGGTCCAGGTGACTTACCTACCTTCAGACTTTTCAGCTTCCCAAGCACGTTCTCTTTAGTAATAGCAATGACATTTCTTTGTCTCCCAGTACTACCTCTCCAGCGTAATTTTCCAGCGATCTGATATCTACTTTTGGCTCTCTTTATATATCAAATTTTTTTTGGTATCCTCTTTTATATTATTGGCTAGGTTACCTTCATATTTCATCTTTTCTGTCCTAATGGCTTTTTAGTTGCCTTTTGTTGGTTTTTAGAAGATTCCCAATCCTCCACTTTCCAACTATTATTGTTATATTATATGACCTTTCTTTGGCTTTTATGCTGTTTTGACTTCCCTTGTCAGCCACAGTAGCCTCATCCTCTCTTAGAACTCTTTGGGATGTATCTTTCCTGTGCCTTCCGAATTTACCCCAGAAACTCCAGCCAATGCTATTCTGTTGTCATCCCCACTAGTGTCCCCTTCCAATCAACTTTGACCAGCTCCTCTTCCATGCCTCTGTTATTTCCTTTACTCCACTTAATACTGATACATTCAATTTTAGTTCCTCCTGCTCAAACTACAGGGTGAATCCTATCATTATATGATTACTGTCTCCTAAGGGGTCCTTTACCTTAATCTCACAAATCAAATCTGGGTCATTTCATAACATCCAATCCAGAACTGCCATTCCCCTGGTAGGCTGCTCTATAAAACAGCGATCTTCTAAGCATTTTACACCTTCCCTCTCTTGTGGTCCAGCACCAAACTGAGTTTCCCAATCTACCTCCATATTGATACCCCCCCATGATTATTGCAACATTTCCCTCTTTATATGTCTTTTCTATCTCCCGTTGTAATTTCTAGTCCACATCCTGGTTACTGTTTGGAGGATTCTACATCTTCTGATCTTACGTCACCTCTTTCTAAGGATTTGAATTTTTAACAACAGAGTCACCCCACCCCTTCAGCCTGCCTGCCTGTCCTTTCAGTACAAGGTGTATCCTTGGATGTTAAGCTCCCGACTATAATCCTCTTTTAGCTACGTATTAGTGATGCCCACAGCATCATACTTGTCAATTTCTATAACTGTGCTTGAAGATCATCTACCTTATTCTGTATACTGCATGCATTCAAATGTAACACCTTCCGTCCTTTTTTTCTGCTTTTGCCCTCCCCCCCCCATTACAGCTTAACTCACCCTACTGACTGCAATTTTGCCCTATTATCTGCCCGTCCTTCCTCACAGTATCACCACACACTGCATCCACTGGAGTTGCCCCATTCTCAGCTGTTATCACTCCTGTTTGCATCCCACTGCCATATTAGTTCAAACTGTCCCAAACAGCTCTAGAAAACTTGCCCACAACGATATTGGACCCCCTTGGGTTCAGGTGCAACGCGTCCTTTTTGTAGACATCATACCTTCCCCAGAAGAGATCCCAATGATCTAGAGATCTGAAACCCTGTCCCCTGAGCCACAAATTCATCTGCCAAGTCGTCCTATTCTTACTCTCACTGGCTCAGGCCAGAGCTGACTACCCAGGAGGTCCTGTCCTTCAGATTTCTACCCAACTCCCTATATTCTCTCTTCAGAACCTCCTCCCTTTTCCTACCTATGTCAGTGGTACCAATATGTACCACGATTTCCGGCTGTTCACCCTCCCCCTTTAGAATGCCGTGGATCTGATCCGAGACATCCCTGACCCTGGCACCTGGGAGGCAATATACCATTAAGGTGTCTCTGTCATGTCTACAGGATCTGCTTTCTGCTCCTCTGATTATGGAATCCTCTACCACTACGGCACTCCTCTTCTCAGTACCAAAGAACTTGTTGCTAGGGCTTCTCCTGGTAGGGTGACTCTCCATGGTATATCTGTAGAAATTTGCAAGTGTCTTTGGTGACACATCAATTCTTCTCAAACACCTAATGAAATACAGTCATTGGCGTGCCTTCTTTGTAATTGTATCAATATGTTGGGCCAAGGTTAGATCAACATATCACTCATAGGAGGTACAGGAACCTGAAGACACATATTCAATGTTTTAGGAACAGCTTCTTCCCCCTGAAAGGTCCATGAACCCACAAACACTAACGCACCATTTAGCTTTTGAACTATTAGTTTATTTATTATTATAACTTAATAGTAATTTTTAAAGCCTTGCGCTGTACTGGGAAATTTTGCTCCACTATAGCATGGCCTCAGAGTGCAGCAGGACTCTGCTTTGGGCAGATATGCTCTCAAAGATGAGAGAATGATGGTGCCTGTGAAGATTGAGAGGACACTGTAACATTGGAGGTGAGCACCTGAGAGTTGGGGTCATGATGACTGAACCCTGACTTGTAACAGAGATCAGAAGTGACCCCGATGGACGGTGATGGACTCAATTGCTCTTCCTTAACTGGGGAGAGATGTGCAGTCTGAGTAAGACTGGATCAGGATCTTCATCCTCTGAGTCCCATGCCATAGGCAAAAATATAGTGTTGGGCTTGTGCATCAACATATCCTCCATGGTGCTTGACATCATTGGTGCAAATGAACAGCAGCCTCCATATAGAGAAAGTCCGTAAGACCATAATACATAGGAGCAGAATTAGGCCATTTGACCCATCGAGTCTGCTCTGCCATTCAATCAGAGCTGATTTATTTTCACTCTCAACCCCACTCTCCTGGCTTCTCCCCATAATCTTTGATGCCCTTACTAATCAAGAACCTATCAACCTTCATTTTAAATATACTCAATGATTTGGCCTCCACAGCCATCTGTGGCAATGAATTTCACAGATTAACCACCCTCGGGCTAAACAAATACCTCCTTGTCTGTTCTAAAGGGATGTCATTCTATTCTGAGGCTGTGTGCTCTGGTCCTAGACTCAATAGACAATAGGAGTAGACCATTCAGCCCTTTGAGCCAGCACCACCATTCACTGTGATCATGGCTGATCATCCACAATCAGTACCCTTTTCCTGCCTTCTTCCCATATCCTTTCACTTGGTTATCTTTAAGAGCTCTATCTAACTCTTTCTTGAAAGAATCCAGAGAATTGGCCTCCACTGCCTTCTGAGACAGAGTATTCCACAGAACCACAACCCTCTGTGTGAAAAAGTCTTTCCTCAACTCCGTTCTAAATTGTCTACCCCTTATTCTTAAACTGTGGCCTCTGGTTCTGGACTCCCCCAACACTGGGAACATGTTTCCTGCCTCTCGCGTGTGGAATCCCTTAATAATCTTGTATGTTTCAATCAGATCCCCTCGCATCCTTCTAAATTCCAATGTATACAACCCCAGTCGCTCCAATCTTTCAACATATGACAGTCCCGCCATCCTGGGAATTAACCTCGTGAACTGACGCTGCACTCCCTCCATAGACTCTCCCACTATTGGAAACATCCTCTCCACATCCATCCTATTTAGGCCTTTCAGAATTCTGAAGGGAGACGATCATATACCTGCAGAGTTATGGTGCACTTCCATGAAGCAAGCATGTGGAAAGTTGGTGAGCATGATTTGCATCAAGATTCATGGCAAAATTCTACCAATTAGCTCATTGCCCCATAGAGAGAGTTTCTCACCCATTATACTTAAAAGAATGTTAACAAAGATTTGCTGTGACTCACCAGTATTATTTCATTACATTGATCAGTAGTTTGATCTGAATACAGTATCCTGTCCTTCAATAAAACAAACACTGCCCGGAAAATGAATGATAAAAACATATTTAGGTGGATGTAATTCCGTGTGCAATGAAGTTTCCTGTATTGAGGGGCAGAAAATGCAGAAAGAAATTGGTTAGCTGAAGGGTATTCCTTTAACCTTGTTTTTCCAATGGCAATTACATTTAAGTTGATTACTGCCAAAATTAAAATAATTGTCACTGAGATTTGTGGTGCTAAAAGGGCTCTATAAATACAGATCTACAACATTTGATGTTACTTGATGAACAGCAACAGACATAATTTTGATCACCTGCAGCAAGTACTATTTTTAACTCAGGAATTAAGTGCCAAATGGCACACAGGCTTATAAATCAGGTTTAAATGGGAGAATTATGTTACATAAATTATTGACCAAAATCATTAACCGCCACAATAATGAGCTAACATTTAACACATTATATGCCATTCCTTTGTACTTCATTTTAACTGAGGCTTTAGCCAATTTACATTAAATAGGTTACAAATAATGCAACAGAAATTGTCATTTTTAATCGATCTCAAAAAACAAGGAAATAGATCTTGCATTTGCGTAGCACCTTCCATGACTTCAGGATGTGCCAGAGCATATTAGAAACACCAAGGCGTAGTTTAAGAATCTTTCTAAACAGGAAAATTGGTAGCCAATATCTCTGCACAACAAACTTACATTTATTAAATACGCCTGCTCGTTAATGCAAATACCTAATCAAGCGGTAGCTACTCAATGTACAAAAGCATGCAGACATGGTGAAAAAGCTCCGTTGTTGTTCAGACCAGACAAGAGAATGGGGCAGAGATACGACCTAAGTGACTTTGACTGTGAAATGAGTATCCCTGAAACTGCTGATCTCCTGGGATTTTCACGCTCAACAATCACTAGAGTTTACAGAGAATGGCGTGGAAAATGTATTTTAAAAAAAACAACCTGTGAGTGGCAGTTCTGTAGGTGAAAGTGCCTTGTTAATGAGAGAGGTCAGATGAGAATGGCCAGACTGCTTTAATCTGACAGGAAGGTGACAGTAACTCAAATGACCGAGCATTACAACAGTGATGTGCAAAATAGCATCTCTGAATGCACAACACATCGAACCTTGAAGAGGATGGGCTACATCAGCAGAATTTCATGAATGTACACTCAGTGTCCACTTTATTAGGTACAGGAATTACCTAATAAAGTAGCCACTGAGCGTAAGAACCACTGGGTTACTATTGGAGGCAAGGAGGGAGATACCAGGGACACTGATGAGGATTTTTGTAATGAGGTTCCAAAACGAGTGTTCTTTATATAAGAAGGGCAGCAGGACTACAGCTCAGTATTTAATACAATCATTCCTTCAATTCTGATCAAAAAGCTCCAGAACCTGGACCTCTGTAGCTCCCTCTGCAACAGGATCCTCAGCTTCCTAACTGGTAGACCAGAATCTGTGTGGATCGAAAACAGTATCTCTTCGTCACTGACACACCTCAGGGATGTGTACATATCCCGCTGCTCTACTCTCTCTAAACCCTTGACTGTGTGACTGGGCACAGCTCAAATGCCATCTATAAATTTGTTCTTGATACAACCACTGCCGGCAGAATTTCGGCTGGTGGTAAGAGGGCATACAGGAGTGAGATATATCAGCTGGTTGAGGGTCGTCATAGCAACAACCTTGCACTCAACGTCAGTAAGGTCAAAGAACTGATTGTGGACTTCAGAAAAGGTAAGATAAGGGATTCTACACCTGTCCTCACAGAGGGATCAGAAGTGGAAAGAGTGAGCAATTTCAAGTTCCTGGGTGTCAATATCTCTGAGGACCTAACCTGCACCCAACATATCGATGCAGCTACAAAGGAGGCACAACAGCAGCTATATTTCATTCAGAGTTTGAGAAGATTTGGTATGTCTCCAAAAACGTTTGAAAATTTCTACAGATGCACCATGAAGAGCATTCTAACTGGCTGCATCACTGTCTGATATGGGGGGGGGGTGGTGGGGGTGGGTGTGCTACTGCGCAGGATTGAAGAAAGCTGTGGAAAGTTGTGAACTTAGTCAGCTCCTTCATGGGCACTAGCCTCCATAGTATCCAGGATATCTTCAAGGAGCGATGCCTCAAAAAGGTGGCATCCATCATTAAGGACCCCCACCACCCACGTCATACCTTGTTCTCATTGCTGCCATCAGGAAGGAGGTACAGAAGCCTAAAGGCACACTCTCAATGAACCAGGAACAGCTTCTTCCCCTCTGCCATCAGATTTTCTGAACGGATATTGAACACATGACCACTATCTCATGACTACTTTATTTCTATTTTTGACCTACTTATTTTAACTATTTAATATATATATACTCAATGTAATTCACAGATTTTAAAAAATTATTATGCATTGCATTGTACTGCTGCCAGAAAATCAACAAATTTCATGACATATGCTGGTGACACGAAACCTGACTTTGATTATGATTCTGATAAGCCAGATAACTTGGGCTAGTGAGCATTACATCAAGATCCGGAACTTACTGGAGAAAATACTAAGGGATCGAACTTATGTTCATTTGGGAAAGTAGGAGCTGATCAGGAATAGTCAGGTTTGGAAATCCTGTTCCAACTATTTCTCTGAGATTTTTCAAGGAAATAACTAAGAAGATTGATGAAGGCAAGGTGGTAAGCATTTTCATTGATATTAATAAGAAATTCCACTTGGTACAACATATAGGTCTGTCCTGATGGTTAAGCAAATGGGGTCCAAGCCAGATTGCCTAATTGGATCCAAAACCTATCACCTTGTGTTTCTCCCTCCCTCTCCCCACCTTTTAAATCGACTCCTCATCTTTATTTCTCCAGTCCTGCTGAACGGTTTCGGCCCAAAACTTTTTCCCACAGATGCTGCCTGGCCTGCTGAGTTCCTCCAGCATTTTGTGTGTGTCGCTTTGTATTTCCAGCATCTACAGAGCTTCTCTGGTTTGTGCTATTTCTTTCACTTTATAAAATTCATTTCTAGAAATTTAAAAATTTCCCCCCACTGTAGATAACAATAAAACCATTTTAGTCCTTAATATAATGAAATAATCTTGCTGAGTGCACCACTCAGAAATATTCACTGCATTTTCAGCTCTGGTGGCCTGGCATAGATTGAGACTTTTTGATCAAAGGACTGATTTTCTTTTAACAGATGGTGAAGTTGGTCTGCCTGGTGATGGATATCTAAACAAAATAAAATTATGTGTTCTGGATGTTGGAAGTTAAAGCAGCTCACAGCCCTTTCTGAATTAAGACACAGTGCCATCAAAAGAGCTGTTCTAAAGTTAATGACCAGATGATTAAGTCGCATACAATAATTTTTGCTACCGCAAGACGTTAAACTCTCCATATTTCCTTCGACTAGGTGATAAGAACCTAAGAACGTATGAAATAGGAGCAGGAGTAGGCCACCTGGCCCATCGAGCCTGCTCCACCATTCAATAAGATCACAGCTGATCTGGCCATGGATTCATCTCCACCTACCTGTCTTTTCTCCATCACCCTAATTCCCCTACAATGCAAACATTTATCCAACCTTGTCTTAAATATATTTACTGAGGTAGCCTCCACTGCTTCATTGGGCAGAGAATTCCACACATTCACCACTCTCTGGGAAAAGCAGTTCCTCCTCATCTCCATCCTAAATCTACTCCCCTAAATCTTGAGACTCTGTCCCCTAGTTCTAGTCTCACCTACCAGTGGAAACAACTTTCTTGCCTCTATCTTATCCATCCCTTTTCATAACTTTATACGTTTCTATAAGACCTCCGCCCAACCTTCTGAATTCTAGCCAGTACATTTCCAAATGACTCAGTCTCTCCTCATAGTCTAACCTCAACCTGGTGAACCTCCTCTGCACTGCCTACAAAGCCAGTATATCCTTCCTCATTAAGGAGACCAGAACTGCATGCAGTACTCCAGATATGGCCTCACCAGTACCCTATACAGCTACAGCATAACCTCCCTGCTCTTAAATTCAATCCCTCTAGCAATGAAGGCCAACATTCCGTTTGCCTTCTTGATAGCCTGCTGCACCTGCAAACCAACCTTTTGGGATTCATGTACAAGCACTCCCAAGTCCCTCTGCAAAACAGCACACTGTAATTTTTTACCATTTAAATAATAATCTGCTTCTCATTTTCCTTCCAAAGTGGATGACCTTGCATTTACCAATATTGTATTCCATCTGCCAGACATTTACCCACTCACTTCACCTATCTATATATCTCTCTGCAGACTCTCCGTGTCCTCGGTACAATTTGCTTTTCCACTCAATTTAGTATCATCAGCAAACTTCAGATCAGATGTATCAGTCTAATAGTGTAAAAGGAATTACAGAGGTATGAGAGAGGAGCTGGTCAAAGCTCATTGGAAGGCGACACTAGAAGAGATGATGGCAGAACAACAATGGCTGGAATTTCTGGGGGCAATTCCGAAAGTGCAGGATAAATCCATGCCAAGTCAAGTCAAAAGCAGCACAAAAACAAAAGAGAGGACATATAATATAGCAAAAATTAGTGGGAAGTTAGAGGGTTGGGAAGCGATCAAAAACCAGCAGAAGGCAACTAAAAAAAAAGGAACATGAAGCCAAGCATATCAAAAAGGATATTAAAAGTCTTTTCAGATGTGTAAAGATATAAAAAAGGGGAAAGAATAGATATTGGACCACTGGAAAATGACGCTGGGACAAACAAATGGTGGATGAACTTAATAAGTATTTTGCATCAATCTTCATTATGGAAGACACTATCCAGAAATATGCCAGAAATTCTACAGTGTTGGGGGCAGAAGTGAGTATAATTACTACTACCAAGGAGAAGTTGCTTGGGAAGGTGAAAGATCTAATGATAGGTAAGTCATAAATCTACCAGATAGACTACACCCTAGGGTTGTGAAAGAGCTAGCTGAAGAGATTGTAAGGCATTAGCAATGATCTTTCATGAGTCACTAGATTCTGCAACGGTGCCAGAGGAAAAGAAAAATTACAAATGTAACTCCACTCTTTAAGAAGGGAGGGAGGCAGATGAAAGGAAATTATAGGCCAGTTAACCTGAATTCAGTGGCTGAGAAGATGTTAGACCATACGACAAAGGAGCAGAAGTCAGCCATTCGGCCCATCGAGTCTGCTCCACCATTTTATCATGAGCTGATCCATTCTCCCATTTAGTCCCACTCCCCCGTGTTCTCACCATAACCTTTGATGCCTTGGCTACTCAGATACCTATTAATCTCTGTCTTAAATACATCCAATGACTTGGCCTCCACTGCTGCCCATGGCAAAAAATTCCACAGATTCACCACCCTCTGGCTAAAAAAATTTCTTCGCATTTCTGTTCTGAATGGGTGCCCTTCAATCTGTAAGTTATGCCCTCTCATATTAGACTCCCCCACCATGGGAAACAATTTTGCCACATCCACTCTGTCCATGACTTTCAACATTCAAAATGTTTCTATGAGGTCCCCCCTCACTCTTCTAAACTCCAAGGAGTACAGTCCAAGAGCGGACAAACATTCTTCATATGTTAACCCTCTCATTCCCAGAATCATTCTAGTGAATCTTCTCTGAACCCTCTCCTATGTCAGCACATCCTTTCTTAAATAAGGAGCCCAAAACTGCACACAGTACTCCAAGTGAGGTCTTACCAGTGCCTTATAGAGCCTAAACATCACATCCCTGCTCCTTTACTTTATTCCTCTAGAAATGAATGCCAACATTGCATTTGCCTTCTTCACCACTGACTCAACCTGGAGGTTAACCTTAAGGGTATCCTACACGAGGACTCTCAAGTCACATTGCAACTCAGAACTTTGAATTCTCTCCCCATTTAAATAATAGTCTGCCTGTTTATTTCTTCTACCAAAGTGCATAACCATACAATTTCCAACATTATATTTCATTTGCCACTTCTTTGCCCATTCTCCCAATCTATCCAAGTCTCTCTGTTGTAATCCATTATTAAGGAAGTGGGTGGTTTCAGGGAACTAGGAGGTACATGATAACAAAATCAGCATGGTTTCCATCAGGGGAAATCTTGTTTGACAAACCTGTTGGAATTTTGCCCAGCAAAAGAAGAACCCATGGAATTACTGGAAAGGTACTATCATGGGTAGAAGCAACACACATCAAAGTTGCTGCTGAATGCAACAGGCCAGGCAGCATCTCTAGAAAGAGGTACAGTCGACGTTTCAGGCCGAGACCCTTGGGTCTTGGCCTGAAACGTCGACTGTACCTCTTCCTAGAGATGCTGCCTGGCCTGCTGCGTTCACCAGCAACTTTGATGTGTGTTGCTTGAATTTCCAGCATCTGCAGAATTCCTGCTGTTTGCGTATCATAGATAGAAGACTGGTTGACTCGCAGGAGGCAAAGAGCAGGAATAAAGAGGGTCTATTCTGCCTGGCTGCCAGAAACTTGTGATGTTCCACAGGGGTTGATATTGGGATTGTTTCTTTTCATGTTATATGTCAATGATTTGAATGATGGAATTGATGACTTTGTGGCCAAGTTTGCAGATGATATGAAGTTAAGTGGAGGGGCAAGTAGTTTTGAGGAAGAAGGGAGAATGCAGAATGACTTAGACAGATTGGGAGAACGGGCAAGGAATTGGAAAATAGAATATATTGTAGAGAAGTGTATGGTCATGTACTTTGGTGGAAGGAATAAAGGTGTAGACTATTTTCTAAATGAGAAGAAAATTCAAAAATCAGAGGTGCCATGAAACTTGCAGAATTCTCTGAAGATTATCTTGTAGGTTGAGTCAGTGGTAAGGAAGGCAAATAAGATGTTAGTATTCATTTCCAGCCTACTAGAAGATAAGAGCAAGGATGTGATGCTCAGGCTTTATAAAGCATTGGTCAGACCACACTTGAAGTATTGTGAGCTGTTTTTGGCCCCTTATCTAAGGAAGGATGTACTGGCGTTGGAGAGAGTCCAGAGGAAGTTCACGATAATTTCTCCAAGGAATTAAAGTAATACACTAGGAATGAAAGATTTAACATAAGAGGAGCGTTTGATGGCTCTGGGCTTGTACTTGCTGGAATTTAGAAGAATGACGGGGGGATCTCATTGAAACATATCTAACATTGAAAGCAACACATATCAAAGTTGCTGGTGAACGCAGCAGGCCAGGCAGTATCTCTAGGAAGAGGTACAGTCGACGTTTCAGGCCGAGACCCTTCGTCAGGACTAACTGAAGGAAGAATTAGTAAGAGATTTGAAAGTGGGAGGGGGAGGGGGAGATCCAAAATGATAGGAGAAGACAGGAGGGGGAGGGATGGAGCCAAGAGCTGGACAGGTGATTGGCAAAAGAGATATGAGAGGATCATGGGACAGAAGGCCCGGGGAGAAAGACAAGGGAGGGGAACCCAGAGGATGGGCAAGGGGTATATTCAGAGGGACAGAGGGAGAAAAAGGAGAGTGAGAGAAAGAATGCGTGTATAAAAATAAATAACGGATGGGGTACGAGGGGGAGGTGGGGCATTAGCGGAAGTTAGAGAAGTTGATGTTCATGCCATCAGGTTGGAGGCTACCCAAACGGAATATAAGGTGTTGTTTCCTCCAACCTGAGTGTGGCTTCATCTTTACAGTAGAGGAGGCCGTGGATAGACATGTCAGAACGGGAATGGGATGTGGAATTAAAATGTGTGGCCACTGGGAGATCCTGCTTTCTCTGGCAGACAGAGCGTAGGTGTTCAGCAAAGTGGTCTCCCAGTCTGCGTCGGGTCTCGCCAATATATAGAAGGCCACATCAGGAGCACCGGACGCAGTATATCACCCCAGCCAACTCACAGGTGAAGTGTCGCCTTACCTGGAAGGACTGTCTGGGGCCCTGAATGGTGGTAGGGGAGGAAGTGTAAGGGCATGTGTAGCACTTGTTCCGCTTACAAGGATAAGTGCCAGGAGAGAGATCAGTGGGGAGGGATGGGGGGGACAAATGGACAAGGGAGTTGCGTAGGGAGCGATCCCTGCGGAAAGCAGAGTGGGGGAGGGAAAGATGTGCTTAGTGGTGGGATCCCGTTGGAGGTGGCGGAAGTTACGGAGAATAATATGTTGGACCTGGAGGCTGGTGGGGTGGTAGGTGAGGACCAGGGGAACCCTATTCCTAGTGGGGTGGCGGGAGGATGGAGTGAGAGTAGATGTGCGTGAAATGGGGGAGATGCGTTTGAGAGCAGAGTTGATAGTGGAGGAAGGGAAGCCCCTTTCTTTAAAAAAGGAAGACATCTCCCTCATCCTAGAATGAAAAGCCTCATCCTGAGAGCAGATGCAGTGGAGACGGAGGAATTGCGAGAAGGGGATGGCATTTTTGCAAGAGACAGGGTGAGAAGAGGAATAGTCCAGATAGCTGCGAGAGTTAGTAGGCTTATAGTAGACATCAGTGGATAAGCTGTCTCCAGAGACAGGGACAGAAAGATCTAGAAAGGGGAGGGAGGTGTCGGAAATGGACCAGGTAAACTTGAGGGCAGGGTGAAAGTTGGAGGCAAAGTTAATGAAGTCAACTAGCTCAGCATACATGCAGGAAGCAGTGCCAATGCAGTCGTCGATGTAACGAAGGAAAAGTGGGGGACAGATACCAGGATAGGCACGGAACATAGATTGTTCCACAAAGCCAACAAAAAGGCAGGCATAGCTAGGACCCATATGGGTGCCCATAGCTACACCTTTAGTTTGGAGGAAGTGGGAGGAGCCAAAGGAGAAATTATTAAGAGTAAGGACTTATTCCGCTAGATGGAGCAGAGTGGTGGTGGAGGGGAACTGATTGGGTCTGGAATCCAAAAAGAAGCGGAGAGCTTTGAGACCCTCCTGATGGGGGATGGAAGTATATAGGGACTGGACATCCATGGTGAAAATAAAGCGGTGGGGGCCAGGGAACTTAAAATCATCGAAAAGTTTATGAGCATGAGAGGTGTCACGAACATAGGTAGGAAAGAATTGAACAAGGGGGGATAAAACCGTGTCGAGGTATGCAGAAACGTGTTCGGTTATTGAAAGGCCTAGATTGAGAGGATATGGACAGGATGTTTGCTATAGTGGGTGAATCTGGGTCCAGAGAACAGTCTCAGAATAGAGAGATTCTTTAGCTCGAAGGTGATGAGTCTGTGGAATCAATTGCCATGGAGAACTGTGGAGGCCAAGTCATTGAGTATAATTAAAGTGGAGGTTGATAGGTTCTTGATTAGTCAGGGTGTCAAAGGTTACAGGGAGAAGGAAGGAGAAAGTGGTTGAGAAAGATAATAAGTCAGCCATGATGGAATGTTAGAACAGACTCGATAGGTCGAATGGCCTAATACTGCTCCTAACTCTTATGATCTAATAGTCTTATTTCCTTTTACTTACTTATGGCTGTAAAGGAAGCAGCTGGATCTACATCAAACAGACCATACAGCCAAAAAGGGAAATGTAACTGCTACATCAGAAGTGTTGGGGAGAGGAGAGGGATTGCAAAATATGGTATTTTTTTTAAGGTGAGTGAAAGAAGATGCCACAATGGAATTTGTTATTTGCCTCTTATGAGGATTAAAGGGTTTTAGAAGCCTTGTGAAGTATTCATCTAAAATTAGATTTTAACTTTGAACTTGGACCTCAAAGTCTCGAGAACATAAGGCATGTGCTTCTCAGCTTACTTATACATGCTCAAAGGATCAGCCCTTGATCAGGATACTGCATGCAGCTCTTGTCGTTAGGATTATGAATCAACGCAAACAGAAAGCTTCTTCCCCATATTCACTGGCAACACTGGCTGATCACTGTTCTTCTACTGTACCGTGTTCTATATCTGTTTTTGTAACATTTGGTTGAGGTGTCTCGCTCAATTATTAGAAGCATGTTTAAATCTATTCAATAATTGCATATGAAACATTAGTGTTGCAAGGTGAGATTTCTAAACAACATAAAATGAGTCGGAATTGGACCCAGGGTAATAGGGTCATCTTATGGGAAACTATTCAAAGATGGCACTGGTGATACATGGCGACATTTAGCGTGGGCAACTTCACTCACCTTGACATTGAACTGATTCCGCAATTTATGGACTTACTTTCAAGGACTCTACAACTCATGTTTTCAGGATTATTTATTATTTATCTATTCAGCATCATCATTTTTTGTATTTGCACAGTTTGTCTTGATTTGCACATTATTTGTCCATCTTTATGTACTTTGACCATAAGACATAGGAGCAGAATTTGGTCATTTGGCCATGGAGTCTGCTCCGCCATTTAATCATGGCTAATCCTTTTTAGCCCTCTTCAACCCCACTCACCAGCTTTCTCCCCGTAACTTTTGATGCTGTGTCCAATCAAGAACCTTTCAAGCAGTGCCATAAATGCACCCAATGCCCTGGTTTCCACAGATGTCTGTGGTAATAAATTTCACAAATTTTCCACCCTCTAGCTAAGAAATTTCTCCACATCTCTGTTTTCAATGGACACCCTTCTATCTCGAGGCTTTGCCCTCTTGTCCTAGGCCTCACTCCACCCCACAATGGGAAATATCCTTTCCACATGTATTCTACCTTGGTCTTCCAATATTCAAAAGGTTTCAATGAGATCCCCCTTCATCCTTCCAAATTCCAGCGAGAACAGACCCAGAGCTATCAAGCGTTTCTTGTATGATAACCCTTTCATTCCCAGAATCGTCCTTGTGAACCTCCTCTGAACCCTCTCCAACGCCAGCACATCTTTTCTAAGATGAGGAGCCCAAAACTGTTCAAAATACTCAAGATGAGGCCTCACCAGTACCTTATAAAGCCTCAGCATCACATCCCTGCTCTTGCATTCTAGACCTCTTGAAATGAATGCTAACACTGCATTTGTCTTCCTCAGCACCAACCCTACCTGCAAATTAACCTTTAGGGTGTTATGCACCAGGACTCCCAAAACCCTTTACATCTCAGATTTTTGGATTTTCTTCCTGTTTAGAAAATAGTCTGTGCATTCATTTCTCCTACCAAAGTGCGTGACCATGCATTTTCCAACATTGTATTTCATTTGCCGCTGTCTTGCCCATTCTCCTAATCTGCTTAAGTGCTTCTGCAGCCTTCCTGTTTCCTCAACACTACCTCCCCCTCCACCAATCTTCATATCATCTGCAAACTTGGCAACAAAGTCAGCTATTCCATCATCTAAATCATTGATATACAGCATTAAAAAAAGCAGTTCCAACACTGACCCCTGTGGAGCACCACTAGTCACCGGCAACCAATCAGAAAAGGATCCTTTTTATTCCCACTTGCCGTCCCCTACCAATCACCAAATGCTCTAACCATGCCAGTAGCTTTTCTGCAATGCCATGGGCTCGTAACTTGGTAAGCAGCCTCATGCTTGCCACCTTATGAAAGGCCTTCTGAAAGTCCAAATATACAACATTTCATTGACTCTATTGTGTTTCTACGTAACTACTGTGAATGTATGCATGAAAATGAATCTCACTGCAGTATTTGGTGAGTTTTGAAATTATTAAGAAATGTTAGTCAGCGTGCTTTCGGCTTACACTTTTCTTACTGCTTCTACACAACCTTTCTAACTTGTTTGTTCACCAAATGGAGCCATTCAGAAGTCAAAGGCAGTGTAACAATAAATTCATGCCCAAAAAGGCAGCTGAGTTATTTAAAAGTGGCTATTGGATGCAGGTACCTTTCTGTGCAAAACTGTTAGGCATATATATATATATATATATATAGCCAGGGTGCCTAAGACTTTTGCACGGGACTGTATTTGTCAACATGGATTGGAGAGTGAATTTGTAAATCTCGCAGGAGCAAACAATATTGGGAAAGACGAGGGTGGAGCTGTACAGGAGGAGTGTGGGTCAGGTGGCAGAGAAGGAGTGTGCCGGGGGTGGGGGGTTGCTGGGAGGGTGCATTGTAGACACACCCAGCCCTGAGCACCGGGCAAGGTCACTTGATTCCAAACAATTGGTTTATTGATCGTTACATAGTGTCTCTCTGGCGCTTCCCGCTCTTTCTCCCCTCTCCCTTCCCCTTTACCCAATCATGATTCCCTTCTCTCTGCCCCTTTCCCACTCTCAATCCACAACAGAGACCCATATCAGAATCAGATTTATCATCACTCACATATGTCAAGAAATTAGTTCTTTTTCTCTGTGGCAGCAACACAGTGCAATGCATAAAATTACTGCAGCATTGTGCAGAAATCTTAAGCACCTTAGCTATATATATGTGCCTAAGACTTTAGCACAGTACTGTATATTGAAGTCCCACTGAAGGCAGTGAACAGCAATGGTTTACTGTAGGGTCTAACTTTATTTACACCAGTAGTTGCTAACAGGGCTTGGTGGAAATTGCCATACTAGAGAAAACTTGTTCTAATCCTTATTTTGATTATTTTATTTCTTCCTTTCCAGTTCATTGCATAAGTTCACATTCACAGCTACAGTTTTCTTGTCTGGCAGCAGGTTCAGCGTTCACCTTTTGAAATGTGGGACATAGTAACCTTGGCTATTTTCAATCAAAGTCCAGCAGTAGCTGTTAAGGCATTACTGTACATTGTGTCCCAATGAAATGACCTTCCTCTCCCGTTAGGATAATGATTGAATCAATTAGAGTGTTACACCCACTCCCACTCCTTATTCACTGAAAAAAAGTGGCCAATCACTCTTATCCCAATGTACATGTTTTTTGGATAATTTGTAGATGCATAGAATACAGAGGACATTACAGCACAGTATAGCCTCTTCGGCCCACGACGTTGTGCCTACTCTAAAATAAATCTAACCCTTCCATCCTGCGTAACCCACCATTTTCCTGTCATTCATGTGGCTATCTAATAGTTTCTTAAATGTCTCTAATGTATCTGCGTCCAGTACCGTTGAACATTAGATCGAGGTGTTTCACTTGATTATTAAAAGCATCTGTCAGTTGATCAAAACATTACACATGAAACATCTGTGTTGCAAGGAGGGATTTTTCAACAAAGAGGAAATGAATTTGGTGAGTATAAGGAAGCTTTCTTATAAGATAAGGCCACTTGATACATCAAACTCAAGAAAGTTACTTCTATTGCAGATGTCTACCCCCATTCACTTACCCCACTTCCTCCCACCTCCACCCATTGACCGTGAAAGCAATTACTGTGAGTCTGAATAAACGTTTCTCACCTACAGAAGCAAAGGATAGCTGATCCAGTCGTGAGAGCAACCAAGGAGAAACTGTGTCCCAGAGTGTAAATAATCTTCACCGACATGTAAAAATCAGTCTTTTGAAACAAAAGAATTCAGAGATAAATTGAAAAATAATAGACAAATATAAAGGAACAACATAATCAATAGTCATATAAGTATATAAAAACATTAGAGGGATAGACAGATAGAGTCTAAAGCTTGAAGGCATATATTTAAGGGGAGAGGGATGAGATTTTAAAGGTGATCTGTAGGGTAATTTTTCACATCGTTTTGCCATTCAGGCAATTGATTTATGTTAAGCACATTACACTTTCATTCTAAGGAGAAGTTTCAGATCTGTATTTGGTCACTTCCTACGCAGTCAGGAAGTAAGTAGAAAAGCACATTGGCTGGCAGTAGGCCAGAGGTTTACGTTAGGAGCAAAAGACGTTTCTATCTAAAGCTACCCTGTTGTTTCCCCAGCAGAAGCATTGCTTGTAAGTTGATGTTATATTATTTAGAAGTTAACTTAAAGGTATCAAGAAGATTTTGCTGAAATAGTATGTTGTTTTTGAGTCTATTAGACATTAACTTAGATGCGAATGGTTTACACATAACATTTACCTGCAAGAAACTTAACTAAGTTCTTATTTATCTGTGTATATTTACTTGTGCACATGGAACAATATGATAATTGCACTGTATTTTGCTTGTTTTCATTTTCAGTCTTAATTCACTGTGTCATGCCACTGAGTCTGCAATAAAACCAAAGAGCCAGACTGCTACACCTTGACTCTCATGCCAGTTTTGAATGGAATTTGGCTGACTGTCTAGTTGATGTGACAACACCCCAGGAAGGGCAACGCATACACAGTTACTGGAATTTGCTATAAAATGTCAGATGGCAGCAAATTGCTTTAAAAAGCACCTTGACAGGTACTTAAATGAACAAGGCATAGAGGGGTATGAAATTAATGCAGGCAAATGGAATTACTGCAGGTAGCTATGAATAACAACACTTCTATCCTGTATAACTCTCCAGTGGGTACCTGTATTAGAACAAAATTCAGAATGGTTTCAGGCTCTGAACTTACTGTGACTGCAAAATGATCTATTCTGGTTGGCAAACCATCCTTTGGTCTGATATAGGTTTGGTTTATTGGTAAACCAATTTTTAGCCAGAGGACGGTGAATCTATGGAATTTGTTGCCACGGGCGGCAGTGGAGGCCAAGTCATTGGGTGTATTTAAGGCAGAGATTGATAGGTATCTAAGTAGCCAGGGCATCAAAGGTTATGGTGAGAAGGCGGGGGAGTGGGACTAAATAGGAGAATGGATCAGCTCATGATAAAATCGCGGGCAGACTCAATGGGCCGAATGGCCGACTTCTGCTCCTTTGTCTTATGGTCTTACGGTCTTATAGCAGTGGTCCCCAACCACCGGGCCGTGGGCCGGTACCGGACTGCAAAGCATGCGTTACCAGGCCGCGAGGAAACGTTATGAGTCAGCTGCACCTTTCCTCATTCCCTGTCACGCCCACTGTTGAGCTTGAACGCATGCAAGGTCATTACCCACACGTCATCCATGTCATTACCCACGCATCATCCATGTCCAATATTTTTCTGCAATGAATGCAATGAAAACTAAATTGCGGAATAGACCGGACATAAGGAACCCCCTTCGAGTATCGCTGTCTCCCATCACCCCTCGATACGACCGTCTTGTTACAGGAAAACAAGCCCAGGGCTCCCACTGATTCAGCAATATTGGTGTGTTGCAATGATTTTATATGTTCATACGGGGAAAATGTGTGCTGTGTGTTTAATATCCAAACGTTACTTAAAATGTTAAGATGCTATTGACTTACTTATATAACCATATAACAATTACAGCACAGAAACAGGCCATCTCAGCCCTTCTAGTCCGTGCCGAATGCTGCTCTCACCTAGTCCCACCGACTTGCACTCAGCCCATAACCCTCCATTCCTTTCCTGTCCATATACCTATCCAACTTTTCTTTAAATGATAATATCGAACCTGCCTCTACCACTTCTACTGGAAGTTCATTCAACACTTACTTCAAGCTCCCCTGTCCTCCCCTGATAATTGACTTATCACTATATTCATGCGAGGAAAATATGCGCTGTGTGTTTTATATTAAATTCGTTAGCTAACCCCTTTTAGAAATGAAATTGAGTGTATTAGCCACTTATCACCTATATTCCGGTCGTGATTAACACCCCCCCTCCCCGAACAGAATCACCAAAAACGATTTGCAGAAAAAAAATCGGCAGGTACACGCATGCGCAGGTCCCGCGTGCGCACTTGTGCCCATGCAAGGCTTCATGGTCATTGTAGTCTTTCTCTGGGTAAACACAACATATTTGGCTGCTACTCTTGTCCGTTGGCAATCCTACCACCCCCCCACCCCCCGGGTCGGCCGGTCTGCAAGAATATTGTCAATACTAAACCGGTCCACAGTGCGACAGAGGTTGGGGACCCCTGTCTTATGGTCTAAGCAATGGTGAGAGGAGAGTTGATAGAAATTTCCAAGATTTTGAAGAGATTAAAGGATAAGTATAAAAGAACTGTTCCACATGCACTTTTGCTTTCCTAGGTTACTTGACCAGGAGTTCCCATTCCAATAATCTGTATCACCGAGAAGGACAAGGGATTCAGAGGCATGGTACACTTTCATTTGCAAGTTCCCCTACAAGTCACACTCTATCCTGAATTGGGAAAAGTACCACAATTAAGTCACACTGTAATTTAATTCTGGAACTCTCTCCCTAATAGCATTGTGGGAACAACTTCACAAGAGGGAATACAGTGCAATTGGGGATGAGTAATAAATGGGAGCCTTACCAATGGTACCCACATTCTAGAAGATGAAAAATTCAGATGATTCAAGTGCCAAGATCTAAAGTGAAAGGCAAGGACTTTATGGGGAATGCGGGAAAAACCTTTTGAGCAAAGGGCAGGTACCATGAGGAATTCATAGCCTTTAAACGTGGCGAGGGGACCTTAGTTAGTTTGGATTCCCAAAGGGAACTGGACAAGCATTTGAGAGAGTATAATTTGCAGAGCTGCCTCGAACAAGTTGGGTCACATTATAGATTGCCTAAAAGGGAGCAGCACAGACCCAAATAACTGTAATGTCTCTATGATGTACTGTTCATAATATTAAATGTAAACCAATGTGCTTCTTTGGTGTTCCTTTCAACCCATTGCCTCACATTATCTCCAGCATCATCACAAACAGATTTGTAATTCCAATACTTCATCTATGTCTGACATAAACTCAAAAAAAAAACTGCTGTTACAGATAAACACAAGAAAGTTTGCAGATGCTGGAAATCAAAACAACACCCACAAGATGCCTGGAAAACTCAACAGGCCAGGCAGCTACCATGTAAATGAACAAACAGCCAATGATTCTGCATCCTCTTACATTTGAATTTCAGTGTTGTCTTTTTAAAATTGAGGTACAGGTTAATCAAAAAGAAAAGCTGGAAATCTTTAAAGTACAGTAATTAGAGGCAACAAAGAGCAGTCTGACTCAGTCACCAATACCAACTCCTGTTAACTGTAGGCCATCATAAGGTTGGCAAAGACAAGTTGGCAATGCTGAAAAACTCTATGAATCTGAACAGTTAAGATCATAAGACCATAAGACAAAGGAGCGGAAGTCGGCTATTCAGCCCATTGAGTCTGCTCCGCCATTTTATCATGAGCTGATCCATTCTCCCATTTAGTCTCACTCCTCCCGCCTTCTCACCATGACTTTTGATGCCCTGGCTACTCAGATACCTATGAATCTCTGCCTTAAATACACCCAATGAATTGGCCTCCACTGCCGCCTGTGGCAACAAGTTCCACAGATTCACCACCCTCTGGCTAAAAAAATTTCTTCACATCTCTGTTCTGAATGGGCGCCCTTCAATCCTTAAGTCAAGCCCTCTTCTACTGGACTCCCCCATTATGGGAAACAACTTTGCCACATCCACTCTGTCCATGCCTTTCAACATTCGAAATGTTTCTATGAGGTCCCCCCTCATTCTTCTAAACTCCAAGGAGTACAGTCCAAGAGTGGACAAACGTTTCTCATATGTTAACCCTCTCATTCCCAGAATCATTCTAGTGAATCTTCTCTGTACCTTCTCCAACGTCAGCACATCCTTTCTTAAATAAGGAGACCAAAACTGCCCACAATACTCCAAGTGAGGTCTCACCAGCAACTCATAGAGCCTCAACATCACATCCCTGCTCCTATACTCAATTCCTCTAGAAATGAATGCCAACATTGCATTCGCCTTCTTCACCACTGACTCAACCTGGAGGTTAACCTTAAGGGCATCCTGCATGAGGACTCCCAAGTCCCGTTGCATATCAGAACTTTGAATTCTCTCCCCATTTAAATAATAGTCTGCCCGTTTATTTCTTCTGCCAATGTGCATAACCATACACTTTCCAACATTGTATTTCATTTGCCATTTCTTTGCCTATTCTTCCAATCTATCCAAGTCTCTCTGCAGACTCACTGTTTCCTCAACACTACTGGCCCCTCCACCTATCTTCATACCATCAGCAAACTTAGCCACAAAGCCATCTATTCCATAATCCAAATCGTTGATGTACTACGTAAAAAGAAGCGGCCCCAACACAGACCCCTGTGGAACACCACTGGTAACAGGCAGCCAACCAGAATAGTATCCCTTTATTCCCACTCTCTGTTTCCTGCCAATCAGCCAACGCCCTATCCATGTATGTAACTTTCCTGTAATTCCATGGGTTCTTATCTTGTTAAGTATCCTCATGTGTGGCACCTTGTCAAAGGCCTTCTGAAAATCCAAATATACAACATCCACTGCATCTCCCTTGTCTAGCCTACTTGTAATTTCCTCAAAAAATTGTAATAGGTTTATCAGGCAGGTATTCCTTTAAGGAATCCATGCTGAGTTCTGCCTATCTTGTCATATGCCTCCAGGTACTCTGTAACCTCAACTTTGACAATCGACTCCAACAACTTCGCAACCACCTTTGTCAAGCTAACAGGTCTAAAATTTCCTTTTTGCTTCCTTGCCCCCTTCTTAAATAGCGGAGTGACATTTGCAATCTTCCAGTCTTCCGGAACCATGCCAGAATCTATCGACTTTTGAAAGATCATCACTAATGCCTCTGCAATCTCCACAGCTACTTCCTTCAGAACACGACGGTGCATTCCATCTGGTCTGGGAGATTTATCTACCTTTAGACTATTCAGCTTCCTGAGTACTTTCTCTGTCGTAATTGTGACTGCACACACTTCTCTTCCCTGCCACGTTTGAGTGTCCGGTATACTGCTGAGGTCTTCCTCAGTGAAAACTGATGCAAAATACTCGTTCAGTTCCTCCGCCATCTCCTTATCTCCCATTACAATTTCTCCAGCATCATTTTCTATCGGTCATATATCTACTCTCACCTTTCTTTTACTCTTTATATACTTGAAAAAGCTTTTAGTATCCTCTTTGATATTATTTGCTAGCTTCCTTTCATAGTTCATCTTTTCCCTCTTAATGACCTTCTTAGTTTCCTTTTGCAAGCTTTTAAAAACTTCCCAATCCTCTGTCTTCCCACTAATTTTTGCTCCCTTGTATGCCCTCTCCTTTGCCTTAACTTTGGGTTTGACTTCTCTTGTCAGCCACGGTTGCATCCTTTTTCCATTTGAAAATTCATTCTTTTTTTGGAATATACCTGTCTTGCACCTTCCTCACTTCTCGCATAAACTCCAGCCACTGCTGCTCTACTGTCCTTCCCGCCAGTGTCCCTTTCCAGTCAACTTTGGCCAGTTCCTCTCTCATGCCACTATAATTTCCTTTACTCCACTGAAACACCAACACATCAGAATTCGGCTTCTCTTTTTCAAATTTCACAGTGAACTCAATCATGTTATGATCACTGCCTCCTAAGGGCTCCTTCACCTCAATCTCTCTAATCACCTCCGGTTCATTACACAATACCCAATCCAGTACAGCCGATCCCCTAGTGGGCTCAACAACAAGCTGTTCTAAAAAGCCATCTTGCAGACATTCTACAAATTCTCTCTCTTGAGATCCAGTGCTGACCTGATTTTCCCAATCCACTCGCATGTTAAAATCTCCCACAATTATCATAACACTGCCCTTCTGACAAGCCTTTTCTATTTCTTGTTGCAATTTGTAGTCCACATCACTGCAGCTGTTTGGAGGCCTATAAATAACTGCCATCAGGGTCCTTTTACCCCTGCGATTTCTTAGCTCAACCCATAAAGTTTCTGCACCTTCCGATCCTATGTCAGCTCTTTCTAATGATTTAATATCATTTCTTACCAATAAAGCCACACCACCCTCGCTGCCTACCTTCCTATCCTTCCAATACACCGTGTATCCTTGGATATTCAGCTCCCAGAGACATGCATCCTTTAGCCATGTCTCAGTGATGGCCACAATATCATACCTGCCAATCTGTAGCTGTATGACAAGTTCATCCACCGTATTCCTTATGCTGCGTGCATTTAAGTATAACACCTTAAGACCAGTATCTGGTACTTCTTGCTTTGATTTCACTGCAACTTTATTGCACTGCAACTCATCCCAGTGGCTACAAATCTGCCCCATCACCTGCCTGTCTTTCCTGACATCTTTACTGCTCACTATCTTAGATTTATTTCTGTTTTCCCCTTCCTCCGCTCTATCATTCCGGTTCCCATTCCCCTGCTAAATTAGTTTAAACCCTTCCTAACAGCTGTATTAAACCTTCCTGCCAGGATATTGGTCCCCATCGGGTTCAGGTGTCCTGACGAAGGGTCTCGGCCTGAAACGTCGACTGCGCCTCTTCCTATAGATGCTGCTTGGCCTGCTGCGTTCACCAGCAACTTTGATGTATGTTGCTTGAATTTCCAGCATCTGCAGAATTCCTGTTGTTCAGGTGTAACCTGTCCATTTTGAACAGGTCATACTTCCCCCAGAAGAGATCCCAATGATCCAAGAACCTGAAGCCCTGCCCCCTGCACCAGTCTTTCAGGCACGCATTCATCTGTCTGATCCTACTATTCTTGCCCTCGCTAGCACGTGGCACAGGTAGCAATCCCGAGATTACTACTCTGGAGGTCAGCTTCCTTCCTAACTCCCAGAAATCTCTCTTCAGGACCTCTTCCTTTGTCCTATCTATGTCGTTGGTACCAACATGTACTAAGCAACTGGTTGCTTGCCCTCTCCCTTCAGAATATTCAGGACCCGATCCGAGAGATCCCGTACCGGGGCACCTGGGAGGCAACACACCATGCGGGTATCTCTATCAGGCTCACAGAATCTCCTGTCTGTTCCCCTGACTATGGAATCCCCTATGACTACCGCATTCCTCTTCTCCCTCCTTCTCTCCTGCACAACAGCACCAGGCTCAGTGCCAGAGACCCGGTCACCGTGGGCGTCCCCTGTCAGGTCATCCCCCTCAACGGCATCCAGAAGAAGATATTTGTTGCTGAGGGGGACAGCCACAAGGGTGCTCTTCTGATAAAACCTAACTAAGTGGTTAAACATGTGACAAGATGGAAACATCCAGAAGAAGAGAAATCTGAGATTACTGAGGAGGCCCATTGCCCCTTCATGGCGCAGCTTTCTCCAGTGTTATTCTGTTCACAAAATAATCCTCCCTTGCACCCTCATCTTTGTTCTCACCCTTTCCTATCTGACCCTCCATATGCCATTTTTGTCCTATTCCCCTAACCAATTAGTATATCTCTATGAACTATCAGCGTCCTCTTCACAACTTGCTGTCTTACCTGCTTTTATATTGTCTGCATATCTGGCAACTGTAGACTTTCTACAGCATTTACTGTACACAGTTGCGATCACAGTACTTATCCATATGGTACCCCACTGGTCACTCATTGTCAGTGTGAAAATGATCTCCTTATTCTGACTCACTGATTTCTGCCTGTTGGATTATTCTTCATCCATGCAGGTGTGCCACCTCCATGTTATATGGCTTAGCGTTTTATAAGGGGCCTTGCTGAGCGCCTTCTGGCACTCCAAGTACAATCATTGGACCCTATCTATCAAAAAAAAACAAAAATGCCATTTGTAACTCAGAAGTTCAGGCAGCATCTCTGGGTAAAGAAACAGCCAGCATTTCTGGGTTTGCAACCAGAACTCAGTGTTTTTTTTTGTCTGTTTTGGTTTTGGATTTCCAAAATCTCATTTAAAAATATATATTTCCCTTTGTCTTTTCTGCTCTAGATGTCCTAAACTTACTCACTAACTACCCTTTATGCTGTTGCCATTTAGGGCAGCATGAAGGTTCTCCATCTCTGTCTGTCCATAACATCGCACATAGATACAGAAGGATTCTTCGTTGCTGTTTTCATAACAATTTAACAAGTTAGCCCTGAGTCAAATGCCTGAACCTGGAGGACCAGTGGGCCACTCTTAGTCTGGCCTCTATTCTTACAGCTGTTTGCCATAGGTGACCCGACCAAGAGTCAAAGCACAAGGCCCCAACTCCAGCCACCCATATCTCTCTGGGTCACTGAGGAACGCAAGTCTCCAAACCCTATGACAAGGTTGTGATCCTCTTGGAGGTTTTCCGGAACGAAAACATTAATAAATTCTTCAGAAACTATTTCCCCTTCATGAAATCACGTGATCCTGTTCGATTAGATTGTGAATTTCCATAGTTGTTGTCATTATTTCCTTAACAATTAACTCCAACATTTTTCTAACTATAGATGTTACTTTGGTGACCAGAAGTCTCATCTTCTTCTGATCTCCTAGCACTTCTTAGGTATCTGAGGATTTTCTGCTAGATTATAACTAATATCTGATCTGTTCTGGGACCCCTGCTCTTTGTGATTTTTATAAATGACCTGGATGAGGAAGTGGAGGGATGGGTTAGTAAATTTGCTGATGACACAAAGGTTGGGGGTGTTGTGGGTAGGGTGGAAAGCTGTCAGAGGTTACAACGGGACATTGATAGGATGCAAAACTGGGCTGAGAAGTGGCAGATAGAGTTCAACCCAGATAAGTGTGAAGTGGTTCATTTTGGTAGGTCAAATATGATGGCAGAATATAGCATTAATGGTAAGATTCTTGGCAGTGTGGAGGATCAGAGGGATCTTGGGGTCCGAGTCTATAGGACACTCAAAGCTGCTATGCAGGTTGACTCTGTGGTTAAGAGGGCATACAATGCATTGGCCTTCATCAACCGTGGGATTGAGTTTAAGAGCTGAGAGGTAACGTTGCAGCTATATAGGTCAGACCCCACTTGGAGTACTGTGCTCAATTCTGGTCACCTCACTACAGGAAGGACGTGGAAACCATAGAAAGGGCGCAGAGGAGATTTACAAGGATGTTGCCTGGATTGGGGAGCATGCCTTATGAGACTAGGTTGAGTGAACACAGCCTTTTCTCCTTGGAGCGACGGAGGATGAGAGGTGACCTGATAGAGGTGTACAAGATAACGAGAGGCATTGATCGTGTGGATAGTCAGAGACTTTTCCCTTGGGCTAAAATGGCTAGCACAAGGGGATATAGTTTTAAGGTGCTTAGAAGTAGGTACAGAGGAGATATCAAGGGTATGTTTTTCATGCAGAGAGTGGTGAGTGCGTGCAATGGGCTGCCGGCGGCAGTGGTGGAGATGGAAACAGTCTTTTAAGAGACTCCTGGATGGATACATGGAGCTTAGAAAAATAGAGGGCTATGGGTAAAGCCTAGGTAGTTCTAAGGTAAGGACATGTTCGGTACAGCTTTGTGGGCTGAAGGGCCTGTACTGTGCTGTATGTTTTCTATGTTTTCTATGTACAGTATCAATTTCCATGTATCCACTTCTTTTAGATTCCTAGGCTGCAAACCATTGAGGCCAGCCAGGGAACTTATCAACCTTGAACCTCATCAGTTTGCGTGTTACTGCTACTTTTGTGATTGTGATGGAAATAATATTTAGTTATATGCTGACGTTCTCCAGTATTAATTATATGCTTGTTATATCATCTCCCACTATTTACACTTCTCCATACAGAGCAGATTGAACTAATGAGAATTCATCACCCTCTCTTGGATGATTCTACCATGAGAATTTACTTGGTCTGCACCATTTCACAGACATTATTTTCTTCCCTGCTGCTCTCTGCAAATTGAAACACATTTTTTCCTCATTATTCCCAAATTGATGAAAGATCATTGATATTTGTTCACTTTTTTCTCTGATGTTGCCTGACCTGCCAAGTATCTCTAGCATTTTCTGTTTTTATTTTAGAACTAAATACCCTGCCAACAGTCACAGGGTAAGATAATGGGGTAAGTAACTACAGCACCTCGAAATCTTTCTTCCTGTGCCTCTTTTTGATATCAAGATAAACAATGAATCACTTAACAGCATAGATAGAATTTACATTGAAACTTGTTCATCAGTAGATCATACAAACAAGTAAATTCTGACATTGTGCTAAATATGCCAGCACCAACTTGCAAAGCATAATATAATCGTAGGTGAGAGGTATTAAAGATTATTTTTATTTTTTCATAGATAATCATAGTTGGGATCTTGTAGATTTTAAAAAGATTATCCCTCATTCTTCTCAATTTCAAAAGAATATTGATCTAACTTTGAAAGCCAATCTTCTCTTTCCTGGAATTATCTAATGAACTTATTCTGGACTACCTTGAATGCAATTATCCCCTTTCTTAAATAGGGGGGCTAAACTCTACACAGTAGTCTAAGTGCAACCTCACTAACGCCTTGCATAACTATAATATTATTTTCCTACTTCTAAACTCCAGCCACCCCTTATATTTTACAGTCCATGTGCATGGCTCTGCAAACCAGACTGAAGGGAATAGCTGGAATCTTCCGTCTTATTAAGAAACCATTCTTTTGATTTTATTTATTGGGATCGTTAAAGGTGGCCTCAGATGATTCAGTTCACACTTAATGAGTGGAATGGGGGACCAAAGAATAGTTTGATTTTTGTCCATACAGTTTGTGGCAATAATTTTAGTTATTCGCATGGACATGTCACATGATAATATAGATTCATACAATCTAATAAGCTAACAAGTCAAGTCAAGTCACTTTTTATTGTCATTTCGACCATAACTGCTGATACAGTGCACAGTAAAAACGAGACAACATTTTTCAGGACCATGGTGCTACATGAACAATACAAAACTACACTGAACTACGTAAAAAACAACACAAAACTACATGAGACTACAGACCTATCCAGAACTGCATAAAGTGCACAAAACAGTGCAGCATTACAATAAATAATAAACAAGACAATAGGCACAGTAGAGGGCAGTAGGTTGGTGTCAGTCCAGGCTCTGGGTATTGAGGAGTCTGATGGCTTGGGGGAAGAAACTGTAACATCTTGCGGAGCAGACTTGATGGGCCAAATGGCCTAATTCTGCTCCTATAACTTATGGTCTTATGGTCTCATTGATAAGGAAAGCTTTGTAACACTACAGAAGATACCAACAGTTCCATCCAGCCTGGCCTTCAAAGCAGTGATACATCACTGCACAGACACTTGCTACTCCAGACCAGTCTTGGAGGGGCAAAAGGATGAATAAATTCGGTCAACTTGCGCAATTAAATCTACGAAGTCTGTTTTTTCTAGATGATCAAACCTAATCCAGGGATCATGTGGATACTGACATACTACAGCAAAGTAACTGCATTTTAAGTGACACGAGAATGTTCCAGTCAGAAAGTTTTATAGTACACTCAGGAAGATACTCAAAGAATTAGTGCTCAGCGTAGGAGTTCCCAACTGAGGAAAAGTGCAGTTGCTTAACTCTCATTTAGTACTGTCCTTAAGTTTTGTTTAATGTGGAGACAACCTGCCATCCAGAGACTAATTGTCCATGCAGACATCAGTCTGTCAGGACAAATCATTTCCCTTGGTTGGATCGGCTGTTTAACCAGTTTGTTATAAAATAGTCTCGATAGCTAATGAATTAACTCAACTCTCAGTGATTCTTGAAGTGATTCACTTGCAGCAACTTTAAAGACTAATTCAAACCCATTCTTGTTCTTTTTGGAAATACTTTGTTATTATCTTAAGCAAACCAGGCAGTAGGGAGAAATCTGAGGGTCAAACTGTAGCCATTACACCCTCTGGCTGCTGTGCTCTGGTCATGTATAGTACTGCCAACACTCTCTGAACCAAACATCATTTCTTCAGTGTGCAGTTACATCCCTGGATTTTTATAGGTGTGTGGTATTGAAAAACTTTGTTGAAATTTATCATGAACCAGTCTTGCATTGTTCCAATACATCAGAAGACGGTTTTGCTGAAATTTTGTAGCCCTGTTTCTCTTTCCACAATCTGGGTACTTCCAACACGTTCTGCCTTTAATTCTGACTTCCAGCATCTCCAGTTTTCTTTGATTGTCAGCAATCACGGTGGCTTTCAAATGTAATCCTTCAACTAAACAAATGTCAGCATGTGTAAAAAATTGAATATAAATAGTACAGTGCAAAATTTGTTTGTGTAGCTTAATTTAGGCTTTGTTAATGAGGCATAATTAACTGGACAACATAAATATAATGGTTCACTCTACACTATTGGGCTGCATTGGCTCTATTCCATTATACTACTAATACTACACACTAGCGTCAGTAATGTTAAGTTCCTTGTTATCATATCAGAAGACAGGTCCTGGGACCAGTACAGAAGTGCCATCACTAAGCAGGCAAGACAGTGCCTCCACTTTCTTAGAGGTTTGCACAGATTTGACATGTCACCTAAAACTTTAATAAACTTCTATAGAGTATCCTGACGGCTTGCATCACATCCTGGTACAGAAATGACGATGCCCAGGAATGGAAAAGCCTACAAAAAGTGATTGGTACAGCCAGGTCCATCGCAGGAAAAGTCCTCCCCACCACTGAGAACATCTACTGCGAGTGCTGCCACAACAAAGTAGCACCCATCATCAAGAACCACCACCATCTCCCTTCTCACTGCTACCATTGTAAAGGAGGTACAGGAGTCTCAGTTCCCATACAATCAGGTTCAGGAATAGTCATCACCCTTCAACCATCAGGCTCTTGAACCAGCATGGATAACTTCAGTTACCTCATCCCTGAACTTACTACACAACCTATGGACTCATTCTCAAGGACTCTACAACTCCTGTTCTCAGTATATTTATTTATTTATTTGTTTTTTTTTATTATTATATACTTTTAAATTTTTTTCAGCTAGTAAAATCTGAGGTGCGGGCATAGCCAAGCACACTCATTTCTCAATTGCTAGGAAAATGTAGACTATTTTGGTGGCTATCTGGAGATTTACATAAATATTGCTGTGTACGGCCTAGTTGTTTAATAATATTGTGACTTTCGGGTGATACCAGTTACAGATATTTCTATTGGGACAATGTATAACCTGTTCATGTTCCAAAGTCTTTCAATTTCCTCTTTTAATTTTAGCATATTTCTGGTGTTTTACACTTGTTAATACTAGTTGCAGACATTATTGTTGGGACAATGTATACCCTGCTTATGATCCATAGTATTTCAAATTCCTCTTTTAATTTAGCACATTTCTGGTGGTTTTCACTTATTGATGGTTATGTTATGAGCTTGGAATGGCTGTATCTATTAAGTAAGTTGTTCTTGTTTGCTTATCCTGTAATATTATGCCCGAACAGTTACTATAGGTTGTCCTATCTGTAATAATGGATAAGTCATAATATAATTTTTAGTATTCTGACTAAAATAGATCAGGCTTGTATTTATAGTAAGGTATGGTATCTTTTATGAGTTTGCATCTTAAAGCAAGATTTTGGTGAATGATGTTTGCCACTTGATTGCACCTGTGCAAGTAATCAGATCGAGTTAAACTGCTGCTGGATTCTGGAAGGTGTTAGATTGTTCCTGGTTTCTCTTGGCATTTTCTGTATTTATCATCTTCAATTTGTTTGTCTTTTATTATGTATTTTGATAATATTTTTGTGTTAACCACCTGGTCCTGTAAAGCCACAAGGAACCCTTCTGATTCTGGGAAGAGGTCTCCAACTCTAAGCCAGGCATTCAATGCTTCCTTGTCAACATTTAGTCTGCTCAGATCGTGGGTTGTGCTTTCGCTTAAGTTTAGTTGTTTTCATTTAAGTTGAGTGGTGTGTACTTCTTATCAGAATTGCAAATGCTCGCTTGGAGTGCTAAACCCTGTTTTTGTTGAAGAAAACATATCCTTAAAAGTTTTATCTAACTGTTATGTAATTTTTTTAATGTCTGTTATTCCTCTTCCACCTTTCATCCCAGGTGGTGTTAATCCAATACATTCAAATGTACATAATGTTATCTAAAATTTGTCATTACAGTTCTTATTTTTAGACCATATGACCACAAAACATAGGAGCAGAAAAAGGCCATTCAGCCCATTGAGTCCCTTCTGCCATTTCATCATGGCTGATCCCGCATGCCAATAACCCCATTCTCACCGTATCCCTGATGCCCTGACCACGAAGCGCATCTTTCCCTCTCCCCTACTTTCTGCTTTCCACAGGGATCACTCTCTACACGACTCCCTTGTCCATTCGTCCCTCCCCACTGACCTCCCTCCTGGCACTTCCCCTTGCTAGTGGAACAAGTGCTACACCTCCTCCCTCACTACTATTCAGGGCCCCAAACAGTCCTTCCAGGTGAGGTGATACTTCACTCATGAGTCTGCTGGGGTCATACTGTGTCCAGTGCTGCCAGTATCGGTGAGACCTGGCGAAGACTGGAAGACTGCTTCACCAAGCACCTAACCTCCATCCACCAGAAAGAACAGAATCTCCCAGTGGCCACCCATTTTAATTCCACTTCCCATTCCTATTCTGATATGTCAATCTATGGCCTCCTCTACTGTCATGGAGGCCACACTCATCTTGAAGGAACAACACCCTTCAACCTGATGGCATGAACATCGCTTTCTCGAAGTACCGGTAATGGCCCCATACCCTTCACCATTCCCATCCCCTTTTGCCTCTCTCATCTTATCTCCTTGCCTGCCCATTGCCTCCCTTTAGTGCTCCTCCACCCCCCCACTTTTCTCTCCTCCTTGGCCTTCTGCCGTCCTCTATTAGATTCCTCTTCTCCAGCCCTGTATCTCTTTCACCAATAAACTCCCCAGCACTTAGCTTCACCCTTCCTCTCCTGGTTTCACCTATCACCTTGTCTTTCTCTTTTCCCTCCCCCACCGCTTTTAACTCTACTCATCGTCTTTCTTCACGAGTCCTGCTGAAGGGTCCCGGCCTGAAGCGTCGACTGATCTCTTTTCCATAAATGCTGCCTGGCCTGCTGAGTTCCTCCAGCATTTTGTGTATGTTGCTTGTCATTCAGGAAACTACCAAATCTTGCTTTGAATATACTCACGGACTTGACCTCCACTGCAGACTGTGGCAGTGCAAACCATAGATTTACCACTCTTTGGCTAAAAGAAATTCTCCTTAACTCTGCTTTAAAGGGTCACCCCTCAATTTTGAGGCTGTGCCCACGACTTCTGGATAACCCCACCATAGGAAACATCTTCTCCACATTCACCCTAGTCCTTCCAACATTCAGTAGGTTTCAATGAGATCCCCTAATCTTCTAAATTCCAGCAAGTACAGGCCCAGTGCTGCTAAATGCTCTTCATATGTTAACCACTTTGTTCCTGGAATCATCTTCATGAACCTCCTCTGGACTCTCTCCAATGACAACACATCCTTTCTGAGGTGCAACTGTAACGAAAACCAATTTCCCCCAGGATCAATAAAGTATGACTATGACTATGACATAAGGGTCCCAAAACTGTTAACAATACTCCAAGTGCAGCCTGACTAGTGTCTTATAAAGCTTCAGCATTATCTCCTTGTTTTTTATGTTCTATTCCACCTGAAATAAATGCCAACATTGCACTGGCCTTCTTTACCACAGACTCAATCTGTAAATTAGCCTTCTGGAAGTCTTGCATGAGGACTCCTAAGTCTTTGCAAATTTTTCTTTGTAAGTGTTCCAGACTGGTTTCGGATCAAGATATTATGCCAAAAGAATACGTTAAAATCAGTATAGTGAAAGCTTTTATTGCCTTTGTTTCATTTCTACTGTTGAGTTCTGCTTCTGCTTGGCAGATTTTCTCAAGTTTTAAAAGTAAATTCTGCTGAATGTTTTCGCTTTATCGCACTACGATCTATTTTATTTGCTTGTTGGTATCCCAGCTACCTATATGTTCCATATTCATCCATTGATTGTATTGTATTCTGCTACTCCGGTTTTTATTCTACTAGCTCTATTGCACCTTCCTTTATGTTTAAAATTCTGCACTAAGCTAGTCCAAAGTTCATATTTATATCTTTTGAAAATAGTTCTACTGTTTGAATTAATTGCTTTAGCTTTACTGATGGAGTGTATAATTTCAAATTAATTCATGTATAGAAAGTGTGTCAAGGTATGATTCGTTTGGTTGTCTCTGATTTGATACCCAACTTCCATGCAATTCAGTAAGTTAGAGAGCGGGTTTAAAGCTATACTAAACCATAGTAGGCTTAGGGTTGCCCTGGAAAATGCCTTGCTTATTCTTTTTTGGTTCTTAATAGTTAGGGTGATTATAGTGGGCCAATGCTCCATTGGATGTTATAAGAATTTCAGAACCATTGGCTATAGTTGATATATATTAAGAGCTTTTATTAACCATGAGTGTAGAACAGAATCAAATACTTATTATTATGATTATTATTATTTGTACAGTTTGCCTCCTTTTGCACATCGGCTGTTTGTATGTAGTTTTTCATTGATTCTGTTCTATTTCTTTGTTCTACTGTGAATGCCTACAAGAAAATGAATCTCAAGGTGGTATATGGTGAACATTGAAGAATGTATCAATTATTTAAATTCATTTTTCAGAATTCAGTGTAGTTGGCATTTAATGCTCAGTCCTAAAAGCCCTCTAGAAGTTGGTGATGAGAGGCACCTTGTTGAACTGCTGCAGTGCAGTACTGCTGGAAGAATCCTTTCACAATGCAGCTGGATACAATGTTCCAGAATTTAGATCCATAAAACAGTATGGAGCAGAATTAGGCCATTCAGCCCATCGTGTCTGCTCCACCATTGCATCATGGCTGATCCATTTCCCTCTCAACCCCATTCTCCTACCTTTCTCAACCTGACTAACCAAGAACCTATCAACCTCCACTTTAAATACACCCAATGACCTGGCCTCCATGGGTGTCTATGGCAATGAAGTCCACAGATTCGCAACCCTCTGGCTAAGGACTTTCCTCCTCCTCTCCATTCTAAATGGATGCCCCTCTATTCTGAGGAGTTCCCCTCTGGTGCTGGACTCACCCACCACAGGGAACATACTCTCCACAACCACAGTCAACAGGTTTCAACGAGATCCCACTTTGTTCTTCTAAATTCCAGCGAGTAAAGGCACAAAGCCTTCGGAGGATCAGAGGTGGAGAGGGTCAATAACTTTAAATTCCTGGGTGTCACTATCTCAGAAGATCTGTCCTGGATCCACCATATAAATATAATTGTGAATAAAGCACGACGGTGCCTTGACTTCCTCAGGAGTCTGCGGAGATTTGGCATGTCATCAAAAACATTGGCAAACTTCTCTAGGTGTGTGGTAGAAAGTGTCTTCACTGGCTGCATTACTCCAAGTGAGGCATCACTATGCCTTATAAAGCCTCAGAATGACAACCTTGCTTTTATATTCTGTCGTTCCTTTCTGCGCCTTATGGTGCACCAGGCAGCAAAGTTGCCATTTCTTCAGCACTTTGCCTGTTTTTTACAAGGCCAAGTTGCTAGCTCGATGCTCAACCCAGTACGGATGGAAAGCACACAAAGAGCCAGCCAGATTCGAACCTGGGACCACTCGCCTCAAAGTCCAGTGTGCATGCCACTACACCACTGGCCAGCTATTTTATATTCCAGTCCACCCTAAATGAATCTAACATTGAACTTGCCTTCCTCATCACAATCTGCAAGCTAACCATCAGGGAATCCTGCATAAGGACTTCCAAGTCCCTTTGCACAAAAAATTTTAGAATTTTCTCCCCGATTAGAAAATAGTCTATGCTTTTTCTTCTTCTACCAAAGTGCATGACCATACACTTCCCGACCCTGTATTCCATCTGCCATTTCTTTGCCCATTCTCCTAATCTGTCTAAGTCCTTCTGTAGCCTCCTTACTTCCTCAAAACTACCTGCCCCCCCCCACCTATCTTCACATCATCCATAAATTTGGCCCCAAAGCCATCAATTCTATCATCCAAATCATTGACATACAATGTAAAAAGAAGCGATCCCAACACTGACCCTGTGGACCATCACTATCACTGACAACCAGTCAGAAAAGGCTCTCTTTATTCCCACTCTTTGCCTCCTGCCAATCAGCTAACCCTTCATCCATGCTAGTATCTTTCCTGTAATATCATGGGCTCTGATATTGTTAAGCAGTCTCATGTCTGTCACCGTGTCAAAGGCATTCGAAAATCCAAGTACACATCATTCACTGATTCTCCTTTGTCTATCCTGCCTACTATTTCCTCAAAGAATTCCAATAGATTTGTCAGCAAGATTGTCCCTTGAGGAAACCGTGCTGATTTTGGCCTAGTTTATCATGTGCCTTCAAGTACCCCTAAACCACATCCTTAACAAATGACTGCGACATTTTCCCTACCACTGAGGTCAGGCTAACTGACCTATAATTTCCTTTCATCTTCCTTCCTCCTTTCTTGAAGAGTGGAGTGACACTTACAATTGTTCAGGCCTCCAGAATTATGCTGCAAGAATCTATTGTTTCTTGAAAGATCATTACTAATTCCTCCACAATCACTTCAGCTACCTCTTTCAGAACCTGAGTCCAGTCCATCTGGACCAGCTGACTTGTCAACCTTCAGACCTTTCAGTTTCCCAAGCACCTTCTCCCCAGTAATAGCAACTGCACTCACTTCTGCCCACTGTCACTCTCAAACTTCCAGCATACCTGTTAATGCCTTCCACTGTAAAGACTGAAACAAAATCCTTATTCAGTTCACCTGCTATTTCCCTAATGAAGATGGCAGAGTTTGTCATTGAAACGTCAGTTATAATTGATACCTGTACCTGGCTGGAAGCCCGAGAAGAGTTTATTCATCATCTTCGCCGGGAAAGCACTACATCCTTTTTTCCATTTCCTTGTCACCTCTCCAGGGTCATGTTCCAGCAGTCCAATATCTACCCTTGCCTCTCTTTTATTCTTTATGTATCCGAAAAATCTTTTGATATCGTCCTTGATATTATTGATCAGCTTATCTTAATATTTCATTCTTCCCCCTTTATGGCTTTTTATTTGCCTTCTGTTGGTGTTTAAAAGTTTCCCAATACTCTAACTTCCCATTAATTTTTGCTCTATTATATGCCCTCCCTTTTGCTTTTATGTTGGCTTTGACTTCCCTTGTCAGGTATAGTTACATCATCCTGCTTTTAGAATACTACTTCTTCTTCGGGATGTAGCTATCCTACACCATCCGAATTGCTCCCATAAACTCCAGCCATTGCTGCTCTACCATCATCCCAGCTAACATTCCCTTCCAATCATTTTGGCCAGCTCCTCTCTGATGCCTCTGTAATTCCTTTTACTCCACAGTAATGCTGTTACATCTGACTTTACCTGCTCCCTCTCAAACTGCAGAGTGAATTCTATCATATTATGATCACTGTCTCCTTAGGGTTCCTTTACTTTAAGCTCCCCAAATCAGCGGTCCCCAACCACCGGGCCGTGGACCGGTGCCGGGCTGCAAGGGAACGTTATGATTTGGCGATATGAGTCAGCTGCACCTTTCCTCATTTCCTGTCACGCCCACTGTTGAGCTTGAACGCACGCGCGGTCATTACACATGCGTCATCCATGTCAGCGCGGGAAGAAGATCAACTCCTCGAGCTTGCAAATGACGGCGGGCTGAAAAGTATGTTTGACATAACATCTCTGCCGGCATTCTGGATCAAAGTCAAGGCTAAATATCCTGAGATCGCCACAAAAGCACTGAAAACGTTGCTTCCATTTCCAACATATCTCTGCAATGATGCAACGAAAACTAAATGGCGGAATAGACTGGACATAAGGAACCCCGTTCGAGTATCACTGTCTCCCATCACCCCTCGATAGGACCGTCTTGTTGCAGGAAAACAAGCCCAGGGCTCCCACTGATTCAGCGATATTGGTGTGTTGCAATGATTTTATATGTTCATACGGGGAAAATATGTGCTGTGTGTTTAATATCTAATCGTTATTTAAAATGTTATGATGCTATTGACTTATAAGTGACTTATATAATAATTGACTTATCACTATATTCATGTGAGGAAAATATGCACTGTGTGTTTAATATTAAATTCATTAGATAAACCCTTTTAGAAACGAAATTGAGTGTATTAGCCACTAAAAAGTGACTTATAGTTGACTGATCTTCTATATTCCAGTCGTGACTAACACCCCACCACTGAACAGAATCGCCAAAAACGATTTGTAGAAAAAAAATCGGCAGGTACACGCATGCGCAAGTCACGCATGCACACCAAGGTGCCCACGCAAGGCTTCATGGTAATTGTAGTCTTCTCGGGGTAAAGACAGCGTATTTAATGGTTACTCTTGCCCCTTGGCAACACCCCCCCACTCCGCAAGAATATTGTCAATAATAAACCGGTCCGCGGTGCAAAAAAGGTTGGGGACCCCTGCCCTAATTGAATCCATTTCATTACACAACAAAATCGCTGATCCCCTGGTGGGCTCAACCACAAGCTGCTCTAAAAAACTATCTTGCAGGCATTCTACAAATTCCCTCTCTTGGGACTCAACATCAACCTGATTTTCCCAATCTACCTGCACATTGAAATCCCCCATGACTATTGTAATACTGCTTTTTTGACCTGACTTTTCTATCTTCGTTGTAATTTGTACCCCACATCCTGGCTATTATCAGAGGCCTGTATATGACTCCCATCAGGGTCCTTTTACCCTTGCAGTTTCTTAACTGTACCCACAAGGATTCTACATCTTCCAATTCTATATCACCTTTTTTTTAAGGATTTGATTTCATTATTTACCAACAGAACTACGCCAGCTCCTCTGTCTACCTGCCTGTCCATTCAATACAATCTGTATCCTTGGACATTAAGCTTCCAGCTATAATCTTCTTTCAGCCATAGCTCAGTGATTCCCACAACATCATACACGACAATCTGTAACTGTGCTACAAATTCATCTACCTTACTCTGCATACTGCGTGCAATGAAATGTAACACCTTCAGTCCTGTATTCATCACTATTTTTTGATTTTGTCCCACTTTTTTTTTACATTGCAACTCATCCCTTTGACTGTAATTTTGCCCTAGCATTTGCCTGTCTTTCCTCACGGTCTCACCACACACTGTCTCTGTAATCCAGCAGCTCCATCACTCTGGTTCCCATCCCCACCAAATCAGTTTAAACCCTCCCCGGCAACTCTAGAAAACCTGCCTGCAAGGACAGTGTTCCTCTCTGGGTCCAGAAGTGATGAAGTCTGTATATCTCCAAGCCACAATGATAATATTGTTTTTATTTTCTTTCATAAACCTACACATTACTTGTTATATAAAGGTTTTTACAGATAGATTATCTTATTGGTAGAAATATTAAGGTCACAAACCACTTCGACTTGTTTGGGCATTTTCTAATATCATCCAGCAATATTGTGGTTTAGAACACACCCGCAGGGCATTCTATCTCCTTTCACTTTTGTTACCACTTACCTTTGTCTTGGCATTTGGTATCCACATTCCTGATGAAAATGGAAACAAACGCCAAGATCCTACATCTTTTGATAAATTATTATTCATGGCAAATTTTGTAAATGCTGCATAAAGTGGCAATTTCCTTTTCATGGGCTCCAGTCCAATAAATTGCAAAGCTCTTATCCAACATCTAAGCCAGAGGATTTTCTAACTGTTGTTTCTATCCGTCACTAATGGCACATTTTGGATTAATGTTGGCAATATAGGCATACATAAACTTCTTTTCATTGCTTTACCAAAGATTTTTAGTCTGAATATTTTGATACACCTTAAACTGAGAGTCAATGCAGTCGTGTCATTCATTGCCCATTCTGTGTCATTGCCTTTGTCACCCTTTGTGTGTGCTCTGCGTCAAGAAATACATTTCTATTCATATTCTGTGACAATCTGCTGTCTTCACAACATAAGCTTTCAAAGACTGCTGCATGTGAAATTTAGAACACAAGTGATGGAAATCTGTGAAGCGAGGTACAATATTAATATTTCTGGTTAATAAGGTTTATTAGACGCCAGATCACCATCTGTAACATTAACTCTGTCTCCCTCTCCTTAAACCTGTGGGGTGTTTTCAGTACTTCTGTGTGGTTTTGAAATAAAATGACTTAGAGTTGCTGCTCTGAGTAATTACTTCCTCCATGTTTTGTGTCACTTTGTGCTGTGCAGACTGTTATCGGGCTTTGTTGGGGTTAGTGTCCTGCGATTGAGGGAGGTACAGTTCCCATACCAGGCAGTGATGCAGCCAGTCAGGGTGCTCTCAATTGTGCCCTTGTAGAAAGTTGTTAGAATTACATGAGCACTCGGTAGAAACAACACTCAAATACGCACTGATGATGTCACCTCGGCTGGTGACATCATGTTTACGCCCTAATCCCCAGGCTCGGTGAACAACCCTACAAATATAATTTCTATTTGAAACTGCCAATATTATCAGATAGTCCATGAAGTTTTAGGGTTGAGGATTGCATTTACTGGAAATTTTTTACCGCAGGGTCTTGGCTCGTTAGAAGCATTTAAAGTAAAGATGGACATATTTTTAAAAAGTTGGGGGGACTGAAGACCATGGGGGTCAGACAAAGAGGAGGAGATGAGGTTTAGGGTGGAGCAGATCAACCATGATGACACTGAGTGGTGGGACGGGCTGGAGGGTCCAGGGGGTCTATTCGTGCTCCTATTTCCCTCTGTTCTTATGGAACTCCCTTCTGAGCAGCATTGTTTGAGTTAATGCACCACAGGGAGCCAGTGGTTCAAGGATGCAGTTTACCACCACTTCATTTACAATCAGTAGAGACAAAAGTGCTGGCTTTTCCAGCAATGCTTACATTCCAGAAACTGAAAATAATTTACAGGGCTTTATGCAGAGTGTGTAAAAGAGAATATATGGTCTACTTCAGGGAGCTCGGATAGACTCTATGGATTTTATGTCTTGATAAATTTATATTGAATGTTTATATCCAAGCCAATATTTATTTCACAAATGTCATGAGCTTGCCGCTAGGCCACATTGGGATCTTGTTCTCATCCAACTGGCTGCTGCATTTCCTCGATTACAACACAAGCTAAACTTCAATAAAACACTCTGCTGGCTGCAAAGCACTTTTGAACGTTCCAAGATTATGCAAGGTGCTAAATGTTTTTTTTGTCATTTTTTTTTCATTACGTTAAACATGTAGGTCAGTTATTTCAACTTATTCTCAGTTAAGAGTTCAAACAGCATAGATGATGCAAGAAGCAGGACAATGTTTTTCATTTAGGGGCACCACATTCCGTATTCCTGTGCTGTTCCGTTCCGTTTTTTGGTGTTCTAAATAGAACCTACTATATATTCTTACATTGAGACAGCTGATGTATGGCTCCAGTGAATTTGGATTAACTCTGAGTAGTTTTAGCAGTGTGTGATTTTTACTTTCTCTTGTGTGGGCATCCTGTAATAAATCCATTCATTTACTTATAGTTTGAGTGATCTTTTTTCAAAGAATGCTTTTAATTTATGAACCATTTCCAAATATTTAAACCTCCTTCAATCATCAGATAGTTATGGTGAGGGATTTCAGATTTCCAGATGCAATAATAACTTGCCTCTGTGTCGCACCTCTGATGCAGAAAATGCCACAAAATGTCAGAGCACTGCAAACTTCAGTGAAGGCCAAGGAGTACTCCAGAGGTTCTCAACCTGATGTCCATGGACTCTTTGCTTAATGGTGTTGATCCATGTCATAAAGAAGATTGGAAACCCCTGACCTACTCCCACCTTGATGAAAAGCGACACACTGATTGCCCTCATTGGCATCAGTGCTGGGTTAGAAAGGATGTATGGTGAGATTGGCAAGGAATAAGTTGGGGAAACTAACTCTAATGGGCTTCTACCCTTGATCATAGACTTATCATGATGAGCTTCCCGTTTCTTCAGAGGTACAAGCACAAGATGTCAAGGCAACATCCAGACTCCAAGCACTGGCATCTGGGATATTCTCCCATTGAGGGATCATGAGGCTCAGGTAGGCAACTTGATCAGTTTGGGCGAGTTGGGCCGAAGGGCCTGTTTCTGTGCTAAATAGCTCCATAACTGTATGAATCTAAAACAAGCTGCTTGAGGAACACAGCCAGTCAGGCAGCAATTGTGGAGGCAAAGGGATAGCCGATGTTTCAGGTCAGGACTGAGACTGTAAGGGGAGATAATCACTATAAGGAGGAATGGGGTAAGGCAAGTGACAGGTGGATCCAGGTGAGGAAATCTAGATCGACAGATGGAGTAAGGTGGCTGTTGGAAGAGTTACGGAATCTGGGAAGTGGAAATGAAAGAATGGGGACGAGATAGGAGCAATAGCGAATCAGATAGGGGACCCATTGGGTTGAGTATGTGGATAACAGATGGATGGAATAGGCGAGGAAGTGTAAAGTTTAGTAAGTTTCTATGAGATCTCCCCATATTCTTGTAAACATCATATGTATCTACTCAATCCTTCTAAATTCTAATGAGTGTAACTTCTGCTCATCTTCAGAACTGTCATCCCTGGACCCAGTCATGTGAATCTTCACTGCCTTCCCCTTATGGCAGTTACTCCCGTCTTTTGGGTAAGGAGATCAAAACTATTCCATGTGTAGTTTCATCAAGGCAATATGCAAATGCAAAATTTCCTCCCTCCTCCTATCATTCCTCGCATAATGAAGGCTAACATATCACTTTAGGATGTAGTTGTTAATGAGATTCAAGATTAGTTTAGCAGGAGAAGCCATAGAGTGGTAGCAGATGGTTGTCTCTCTGACTAGGGACTAGTGGAGTGCCACAGGGAATAGTGCTGGGTCAATTGTAGTTTGTCAACGATATCAACAATCTGGATGATAATGTGGTTAACCAGAGCTTGAGGGTGTAGTGGATAGCAAGGAAGGTTTTCAAAGCCTGCAGCACGATCTGGACCAGCTAGAAAAAAAGGGCTAAAAAATAGCAGATGGAATTTAATGCAGACAAGTGTGAGGTGTTGCACGTGGAAAGAGCCAATCAGGGTAGAATTTACACAATGAACAGCCAGGCACTGAAGAGTGCAGAAGAACAACGGGATCTGGGAATATAGATCTATAATTCCTTGTAAGTGTAGATAGATAGCATTACAAAGAGAGCTTTTGGCACATTAGCCTTCAGAGAAACATAGAAACATAGAAAATAGGTGCAGGAGTAGGCCATTCGGCCCTTCGAACCTGCACCGCCATTAAGTACGATCATGGCTGATCATCCAACTCAGAACCCTGTACCTGCCTTCTCTCCATACCCCCTGATCCCTTTAGCCACAAGGGCCATATCTAACTCCCTCTTAAATATAGCCAATGAATTGGCCTCAACTGTTTCCTGTGGCAGGGAATTCCACAGATTCACCACTCTCTGTGTGAAGAAGTTTTTCCTCATCTCGGTCCTAAAAGGCTTCCCCTTTATCCTCAAACTGTGACCCCTCGTTCTGGACTTCCCCAACATCGGGAACAATCTTCCTGCATCTAGCCTGTCCAATCCCTTTAGAATTTTATACGTTTCAATAAGATCCCCCCTCAATCTTCTAAATTCCAATGAATATAAGCCTAGTCGATGCAGTCTTTCATCATATGAAAGTCCTGCCATCCCAGGAATCAATCTGGTGAACCTTCTTTGTACACTCTCTATGGCAAGAATATCTTTCCTCAGATTAGTTGACCAAAACTGCACACAATACTCCAGGTGTGGTCTCACCAAGGCCTTGTACAACTGCAGTAGTACCTCCCTGCTCCTGTACTCGAATCCTCTTGCTATGAATGCCAGCATACCATTCGCCTTTTTCACCGCCTGCCGTACCTGCATACCCACTTTCAATGACTGGTGTATAATGACACCCAGATCTCGTTGCACCTCCCCTTTTCCTAATCGGCCACCATTCAGATAATAATCTGTTTTCCTGTTATTGCCACCAAAGTGGATAACCTCACATTTATCCACATTAAATTGCATCTGCCATGAATTTGCCCACTCACCTAACCTATCCAAGTCACCCTGCATCCTCTTAGCATCCTCCTCACAGCTAACACTGCCACCCAGCTTTGTGTCATCTGCAAACTTGGAGATGCTGCATTTAGTTCCCTTGTCTAAGTCATTAATATATATTGTAAACAACTGGGGTCCCAGCACTGAGCCTTGCGGTACCCCACTAGTCACTGCCTGCCATTCTGAAAAGGTCCCGTTTATTCCCACTCTTTGCTTCCTGTCTGCCAACCAATTCTCTATCCACATCAATACCATACCCCCAATACCGTGTGCTTTAAGTTTGCACACTAATCTCCTGTGTGGGACCTTGTCAAAAGCCTTTTGAAAATCCAAATATACCACATCCACTGGTTTCCCCCCCATCCACTCTACTAGTTACATCCTCAAAAAAATTCTATGAGGTTCGTCAGACATGATTTTCCTTTCACAAATCCATGCTGACTTTGTCCGATGATTTCACCACTTTCAAAATGTGCAGTTATCACATCTTTAGTAACTGACTCTAGCATTTTCCCCACCACTGATGTCAGGCTAACCAGTCTATAATTCCCCGGTTTCTCTCTCCCTCCTTTTTTAAAAAGTGGGGTTACATTAGCCACCCTCCAATCCTCAGGAACTAATGCAGAATCTAAAGAGTTTTGAAAAATTATCACTAATGCATCCACTATTTCTTGGGCTACTTCCTTAAGCACTCTAGGATGCAGACCATCTGGCCCTGGGGATTTATCTGCCTTCAATCCCCTCAATCTACCTAACACCACTTCCCTACTAACATGTATTTCCCTCAGTTCCTCCATCTCACTAGACCCTCGGTCCCCTACTATTTCCGGAAGATTATTTATGTCCTCCTTAGTGAAGACAGAACCAAAGTAGTTACTCAATTGGTCTGTGTTTATTAATCTATGTTTATTAATTGAGCACAGGGGCTCTGCTGTTACATAGAAAGTTGAAAAATAAGTGATTGGCCATTTGAAACAAATGAGAAGAAATTTCCTCCAAGACATAAAATAATCTGCAGATGCTGGGGTCAAAGCAACTTCCTTCAAGGCTGGGCGAATTTTCTAAGTCTTCACCCAGGAGGACTGTGAAAGCTTGTTAACCGAGTACACTGAAGATGGATGATCAATATATTTTTAGAAATCAAGGGAAAGAGGGATATGGAGCTTATGCAGGAAAGTGGAGCTGAGGTAAAAGATAATGAGATGATGAAATAGCAAGCAGAATGAGGCATCAACTCCTGATTCTATTTTTTTTAGTTTCTTGTATTGTGCAACTGCAACTACTGTAAATGATGAAGGCCAGATTTTCCAGTCTGTGATGGTATCTGCTGAAAACCAATTAATTATGCATTTCAAAGCAACCCAGTGGTTGTCCAAACGAACGGAGGTCTACGTTCTAACTGTCTGCCAAAGTTTTTTTAACTGAGGATCACACACTGTCACGAAAATGTCAGCCAAACCTTCAGTAAAGGGCTGTATGTATTCCAGTCACAATAATCACAAAGCCGTGATGCAAGACAGGTTGTGTCACTGGGCCAGGGAGACTAACAGAGGGATCAGATGTGAAAAGAGGCTGCTAAGTAAACCTACTGCCATTTGACACCTGCTACAACGTGTCCCAAAATATGTGAATGACTTGAGATAAGGCTCTGGTCCCAGCGAAAAACCAGTTTGATTGTAGTGAACTATAACCAAGAGTTTAAGAAGTGCAGATTGAGCGGGTGGGGGGTGGGGATGTGTGGTGAAAATCTAGGGGTTCAAGTCGATAGCTCCCTGAAGGTGCTACACTGGTTGATAGGGTGGTAAGGAAGGCGTATGGCATGCTTACTTATGTTAACGTGGCAATGGGTTCATGAGCCAGGAAGTTATATTACGTCTTTATAAAACTCTGGTTGGGCTGATTTGGAGTATTGCATTTATTTCTGTCACCCCATTACAGGAAAGGTGTGGAAGCTTTGGTGAGGGTGTAGAAGAGGTTTACCTGGATTAAAGGGCACGAGCTACAGCATACAGAGAGCTTGGACAAATTAGGGTCATTTTCTCTGGAGCACCAGAGGCTGAGTGAAGACCTGATAGAAGTTTATGAGGGTAAGAGAGGCACAGATCGAGTATCCTGTTGATAACTTTTCCCCAGGTTCAAATGTCTCATCTTAGAGAGCATGCATTTAAGATGAGAGGGAACCAGTTCAAAAAAGATGTGCAGAGCAGGGCAAGCTTTTTATTCGGAGAGTTCCGGGTGCTTGGAGTGCGTTGCCAGGATGGTGGTGGTGGCAAATATGACAGAGGTGGTTAAGAGGTTCTTAGAAAGGCACATGAATGTGCAGAGAATGGAAAATACAGATGTTGTGTAGAGAGAAGGGTTTCATCTAGTTTGGTGACTAATTGTGAGTTTAAATACTTTGACACAACATTGTAGACTGAAAGGCGTGTTCCCGAGCTACTCTGTTTTATCTTCTATGTTCTGTGAGGTTTCCCCTTGCAGATGGAGATTTCTTCTCTCATAGATCTTTGGAATCCTCTATCCCTGAGAATGTGGAGACACAGTAATTGAAGGTACAATCAGTGACCACTTTATTAGGTGCATCTGTACACCTCGTTAATGCAAATATTTAATCAACCAATCATGTGGCAGCAACTCAATGCGTAAAAGCATGTAGACATGGTTAAGAGCTTCAGTTGAAGGAGGGATTTGAACTGTTGATTGGTGGTGCAGGCTGTAAATGGTGGGAAATGGTGTAGTTTCAGGTAGTGGGGAGGATCTGAAAAATGAACTGCAAATGGAGAGTGTGGGAGGAGGTTAGAACGAAGTTGAATCTAAATCTGGAAAATGGAAAAATATTGGAAAGATTTCAAGTCATGGGAAAGGAAGAGTGGGATATTTTGAATAAAAGAAAGGAGACTTCGTTATTGTTTAAATTTATCCCAAAACAGCCTTCTTTTATTAATCCCATTAAATTAACTACATACTTAAAATCTGCTATCAGGACTATAGATTGTGCTTGTACTTTAAGATGAAGGAATGTGTTAATCGTTTGTAAGGATAAGAACCAGTGTGAGAAGGCATTATGACTGATGACTTTACTTGGCAAAAAGATGACATCTATGTTGCCAAATGAAATTAGAGGTATTAGGGGTGTTATCACGGGTGTTATAGTGGAAATTTTGATAGAGGTTAAATCTCATTTATTGGAGGCAAGGTTAAGGAAGTAAAGAGATTGCAAGTGGTCAGAAATGGGGAAAAGATGAATAGCTATCAGTATTGAAATATTTTGCTGAGGTAAAGTTTCCTGATAAAGTTAGTTTGGGGTATGTTTATATTCCACCACTGTTTAGATGTTACAAATGTCAGAGATTTGGGGCATGTTGTGGTGGTAGGTTAAGGGAACATAAGTATGAAGACTGTGAAGAAAGTGTAAAGTTTAATTGTTGTAATTGTGGAGGAGAACATAAAGCAGCTTATAGAGGATGTGAAGTGCTTAAGAAGGCAGCTGAAGTTCAACAGGTTAAAGTACAGTTAGGTGCCTCGTATGCAGAGGCCTTGCAAAAAGTTAAACCAACTGTTACCAGTCAGAGAACAGAAAGTGAAGTCAGTGACTTCATGTCAACATCACAGTTCTCTTACTAAAGATACTTTACTAGTTGATAAAATGAAGTTTGTGATGTATATAATGTGGTAAATTGTACTGCTCAGACATCTAGTCGTATTGAGAAGATAAAAACTATTGTGAAAGCTACTGATAAGTATCTTGGTATGTCTAGTTACATGGGAAGTTGTAGATGAAGCTTTGATGGATGGGGTATCTGTATTTCAGTCTCCTTGTAAATGTACGTCATGGGATTAAGAATATTGCAGTGGAATGTTGGAAGCCTGATTCCCAATGGTTAAGACTTCAACTTTGTTTTTGGTTTATCAAGTCCTCCTGTTATTATATGTATTCAGGAAACCGGTTGTTGCCATATTTGATTTTCTTTGCAGGATTATTTTGTAATTAGGCATGATACGTTAGTTGGTAAAGGGGGTAGCATTGCAAGTTTTATAAGGGAAGGGATAAGAGTTGTGGATGTGAATGAAGTACAATGAGGCACTTGCAGTAGAACTATTCGATTCAACAGTTAGGGGTATTAAAGTGGTAAATTTTTACAACCCTTGTGGAAAGTTTTTGATTTTGTCAGAAAATATATGTAGCTCTAGCTCACTAAGGGTTGTATGTTGTGGGGATTTTAACATAATTCACTGTGGGGCTATTTGAAAAATGATGGTAATGTTTCGATTGTAGAAGAACTTTTAGATAATTCTCATCTTGTGGTCTTAATGATGGGAGGGGTATGAGATTTAATGTTCATAATAGTTCTGAAATTGCTGTAGATTTAACTTTAGTTTTGAACATTCTGGTGTGAATGAGTGGGCGTCATGGCAGATGAAATGTCCAGGAGTGATAATTTTCCTATATTTATAACTTTGGGTTTGGATTTATTTAGAGGACAGGAGACTACTTTTAGGAGGCGGAATTTTGGTAATGCAAATTGGGCAAAGTTTAAGGTTTTATGTGATGAATGTCTGTCAGGGCTGAATGTTGAGGAAGATGTGAATTTCTGTAATGAAAGATTACATCACATTATTTTTCAAACTGCGTTGGAAGTGATTCCTATTAAAAATGGCATTAATAGGAGAAAGGCCGTATCATGGTGGACGGAGGGGTGTGCAGGGGCAATTATGGAGAGAAATAAGGCATTTAGGAAAGTTAAGAAATATCACTCTTCAAGTGATCTTATTGTGTATAAAAGGACACAGACAGTGTTAAGAAAAGTGGTGAAGATTGCGAGAAAGGTTTCCTGGAGGTCATATTGTGATAGTATTAGTAGGGATATTAAACTTGGAGCTGTTTGGGGGGGGGGTGGGGAGGATTCATAGGGTAATAACATTCCAGTATTGATGAAAGATTGTAATACAATTGTTACTGAAATAGAGAAGGTTGAGTTACTAGCTCAGTCATTTGCTGTAATTCATAATCAAGAAAATTTAAGTAAAGAGGTTAAACAATGTAGGAATAAGGTTCTAAGTGAATACCCTGATGTGTTGGAAGCAGCTGTAGCAATGATAGTATCAGTGTTGTAGAGTTTTCTTTGTGTGAATTTAAGAAAGTTATTGATAGTACAGGCCACATGGCTCCAGGAAATGATGATATATGTTATTGTATGGTTAAACATATGTCTGACAACTCTCAAGATAATAAATTTTTTGATTCATATTTGGAACTTAAACCATCTTTCCCCCTCATGGAAAAAAGCAGTAGTAGTACCTATACTAAGATCTGGGAAAACCCCATCGGATCCTTTTAGTTATAGACCAATATCATTAATGTCCCAGTTCTGTAAACTTATGGAATGTAAGGTAATAGAGCAGTTGAATTATATTTTGGAAAAGAGAGGTGATACAGCGATATCTCAGAGCAGATTTCAGAAAGGTAGAATGACATTGGATTCAGTTTTGTGTTTGGAAGATGATATTAAGAAAGCCCAGGTCAATAAGTTGTAATAGCAGTAATTTTGATACTGAAAAAGCATATGATGTGCTATGGAGGGAAGGTCCTTACCTTAAATTAAGGAAATTGGGAGTGAGAGGAAGGTTATATAATTTTGAACTTTTTATTTGGACGGTCTATGCAGGTAAGGATGGGTAAGGTATATTCGGGCTCCTATGAGATAGAGAATGGGACCCTGCAAGGCAGTATTTGTAGCCCTTTGTTGCTTAATATTATAATTTAATGATATTTTCTTTGAGATAGGTACTGGGGTGGGTGAATCACTTTTTGTAGATAATGGAGCTTTAATTTAATTTATTTTGTAGATAATAGATTCATAGTAGAAATTTCAATTTAAATGTGTATAGGATGCAATTAGTAATCAATCAGGTTAAACTGTGGGGTTTTAAACTTTCGGAAGCTAAAACCCAAGTTATGTGTTTTACAAAGAGGATCAATAGACCTGCATTTGATTTGGAAATTGTATGGTCAAATTCTTAATGTGTCAGTGGTAAGATTTCTCATCATGTGGCTGGATAATAAGCTGATATGGAAGCACCATATCAGCAAAATAATTAATAAATGTAAAGGAGCACTAAATACCCGCTTCATCTTCAAAGTTAAAATGTTTGGACGTGATACAAGCACAGGCTTTAGGACTGTTTTGTGGTGCAGTAAGGTAGTCTTCTGTTTCGACTTTACTGATGGAAATGGGACAATTACCTTTACAGTTGCAGAGGTTGAAGTTGATATTCAGATACAGGATTAATCACTTAAATTTGAGGGGGCAGAGAAATGATCACCCTGTTAAGTGTGTTGGAAGACTGTTGGGAACATCACAAGAAGAGTGCTTTTAGGTTTGGGTGGCTGGGTCCTTATCACGCGAGGAATATGGGTTTACTGGTTTACGTAATATGTCCCATTATAGCTTTCTCGGTAACCCCACCTTGGTTTTTTCCAATGACTTTAGTTGATTTTGGGTTACATGATTTAATAAAGTCTAAGGATCCTGGTATGCCTGAGGCTCATCACATGTTAAGGAAAATTATGATATATGAGGTATTAACCATTTTTACTGATGGATCAAAAATTAGTATAACTGGGAAAGTTGAACAGGTTAATTGTTTAGATACATATATCCAAAGATAAAATCTCTTGCTCTTTTCTTTCACCAAGCCTGTGAACCTGGCTGTTCAGCAAAAAAAAACGTTATCTTTTATTAGTGCATTTTGGAGCCAAAACAGATCCTTTGATTCAACCCTCCTCTCTCCCTCGTTTTTTTTCCATCTTATCTAGGGTCATATCTTGGGTTATGACATCGCAGCAAAAATAACCATTCAAAAATTTTAAAAACAAGATAAAAAGTGAATTAAACTATTAAATGTTGATGCTTCCTGAAATAGACAATGAAGCAAAAGAAATTCAGTTATAATTGGCATAAGCACGTTGACATAAAAGGGACTAAGCATCTATGGGGGTTATCCTGTCTGCCCAAGGCAAATTTGACAGAAGTATAGTGAAGTACAGTATAGTTTCTCTGGGAAATCTAACTAACACAGATCTGATCTTTTGCCCAGTGAAATATTTTTCTAAAACAATCTTGTGTCCTTGAGTGTTTAAATAGAATCATAGAGCACCAAGAAGGCTGTTGAACCCATCATGATTTTTGACAGCTCTTATCTATCTGATTAGTGTCATTACTTTGTAATTTATATCCAGTTCTCCTCCGAAATGTTGAGATTGAATGAGTTCCCAACAGACTTCCAGCCAAAGCATTCCACAAGAACTTGTTGAGTGAGAAGATGTTTGTAAGTTCCATTTAGTTCTTTTCATTAATTATTTAGAAACTCTGCTACTTAGCTGTCAATCCTCCTGTCAATGGGAATAGTTATTTTTTCTTACACTGTTGAAGCCCCATTAAACTATGAATATCTCTGCTAAGTTGACCACGATAAATTCTTTTCTAAATCTTCCAAACTGTCAGGCTCCGCAATAGCTCTCAGACTGACTTTTGTCCCACTCCTTCCCCACCCTTCACCATCCTCATATTGACTTTTGCTGTGACATGAATGGAGATCACCAGCACTCAATCTATCAGAGGCTGAGCTTCTATCAAACTGCTCACAACATAGGGCAGATACTCCTGGCGCATCCTTTCCACTTACAGGCCTAGCCTATCGAGAATCCTTGAAGACTGAGTCTTACCCTTGACAACAAGGTTGATCAGAAGTCTGGTAGTCAAAGCCCGATTGCCAAAGCCCAAGCTCTGAATCTGAAGTTCACTGTTGGAGGTCTGTTTTCCATGAGTTTGCTGGAGACCCGGAGGCCTGTCCTGGGGTTGGAGGAATGTCTATGTTGGGCTGGGTGGGTGGTAGAGAGGAACGGACTTGTTTTGTTGTTATTATTTTGATGCATGTTGTGTTATAGAGTCATAGAGGCCAAGAACATTACAGCACAGAAACAGGCCCTTTGGCACATCTAGTCTGTGCCAAGCCAATAATCTGACTAGTTCCATTTACCAGCAGCTAGATTGAAGCCCTCCATCCCACTCCCATCAATGTACCTTCCCAAATTTCTCTTAAACGGTGAAATTGAGCCTGCATCCAACACTTGCGCTGGCAGTTTGTTCTACACTCTCACCACCCTCTGAGTGAAGAAGTTCTCCCTCATGTTGCTCTTTTCTTTTTCAATCTTTTTATTAATTTCAAAACATGGAAACAAAACATAGCAATAATACAAATAGTAGGAGATATATTGTTATACTTAAAAAAAGTAATTGCAAAAACCAAATAGTGTAAATTAACAAAGCTCCCAATCATATAGAACTAACAACGAATAATACAAAGCAAAAAAAAACTGGAAAAAAACATGAAAAAGAAAAAAAAACAAACCCCATCCCCAAAGAAAAGCAGAGTTAATCAACTAAACTAAAAGACTTGGGCAGTACTAACAACTTAAAAATGTGAAAGAAGAAAACCTTAGTGTCGACGACTCCAATCCTCTCCACCAACAGTACAGAGAGATAAAACAAGTTTGGAAATGATCAAATTACATCAAATGAAAATGCTGAATGAATGGCCTCCAAGTTTTTTCAAACTTAATGGAAGGGTCATAAACCACACTTCTAATTTTCTGCAAATTCAAACACACCATAGTTTGTGAAAACCAATGAAATACAGTAAGAGGGTTAATCTCTTTCCAATTCAACAAAATGGCTCATATGTCCAAAGATAAACTATTTCGTTATTATTCTTATATTAATCCAATATGTGACAGATGTCATTCCGAGATAGCTTCTTTAACCCACATGTTTTGGTCATGTCCTTTGTTGGAGAAATATTGGAAAGATATTTTTGATATTATTTCAACGGTCTTAAATATAGACTTACAACCTCATCCAATTACTGCTATCTTTGGATTACCAATGATAGATTTAAATAATTTAACCTCTTCATCATGTAGGATGATTGCATTTCTTACTTTAATGGCCTCATGTTGCTCTTAAACATTTCACTTTTCACCCTTAACCCATTATCACTAGTTGTAATCTCACCCAACCTCTGTGGGGGAAAAAAGCCTACTTGTATAGTCCCACCTAGTCGGTGGGACTAGGTGAGAGTAAGAGTTCGGCACAGACTAGAAGGGCCGAGATGGCCTGTTTCCATGCTGTAATTGTTATATGGTTATATGCATTTGCCATAATGCTATTCCTCATAATTTTGTATACCTCTACCAAATCTCCCCTTAGTCTTCTACCTTCTATGGAATACAGTCCTAACCTACTCAACAGTTCCTTATAACTCAAGTCCTCAAGTCCTGGCAACATCCTTGTAAATTTTTTCTGCATTCTTTCAAACTTATTCACATCTTTCCTGTAGGTTGGTGACCAAAACTGCATGCAATACTCCAAATCAGGCCCCATCAATATCTTGCAACACACATCAAAGTTGCTGGTGAACGCAGCAGGCCAGGCAGCATCTATAGGAAGAGGTGCAGTCGGCGTTTCAGGCCGAGACCCTTCGTCAGGACTAACTGAAGGAAGAGTGAGTAAGAGATTTGAAAGTTGGAGGGGGAGGGGGAGATCCAAAATGATAGGAGAAGACAGGAGGGGGAGGGATGGAGCCAAGAGCTGGACAGGTGATAGGCAAAAGGGATACGAGAGGATCATGGGACAGGAGGTCTGGGAAGAAAGACAAGGGGGGGGGGAACCCAGAGGATGGGCAAGGGGTATATTCAGAGGGACAGAGGGAGAAAAAGGAGAGTGAGAGAAAGAATGTGTGTATAAAAATAAGTAACAAATGGGGTACGAGGGGGAGGTGGGGCATTAGCGGAAGTTAGAGAAGTCGATGTTCATGCCATCAGGTTGGAGGCTACCCAGACGGAATATAAGGTGTTGTTCCTCCAACCTGAGTGTGGCTTCATCTTTACAGTAGAGGAGGCCGTGGATAGACATGTCAGAATGGGAATGGGATGCCACACATTTTAATTCCACATCCCATTCCCATTCTGACATGTCTATCCACGGTCTCCTCTACTGTAAAGATGAAGCCACACTCAGGTTGGAGGAACAACACCTTATATTCCGTCTGGGTAGCCTCCAACCTGATGGCATGAACATCGACTTCTCTAACTTCCGCTAATGCCCCACCTCCCCCTCGTACCCCATCTGTTACTTATTTTTATACACACATTCTTTCTCTCACTCTCCTTTTTCTCCCTCTGTCCCTCTGAATATACCCCTTGTCTTTCTTCCCGGACCTCCTGTCCCATGATCCTCTCGTATCCCTTTTGCCAATCACCTGTCCAGATCTTGGCTCCATCCCTCCCCCTCCTGTCTTCTCCTATCATTTTGGATCTCCCCCTCCCCCTCCAACTTTCAAATCTCTTACTCACTCTTCCTTCAGTTAGTCCTGACGAAGGGTCTCAGCCTGGAACGTCGACTGCACCTCTTCCTAGAGATGCTGCCTGGCCTGCTGCGTTCACTAGCAACTTTGATGTGTGTTGCTTGAATTTCCAGCATCTGCAGAATTCCTGTTGTTTACCCATCAATGTCTTGTACAATTTGAACATAACATCCATGTTTCTGTACTCAGTATTTTGATTTTGAAGGCCAATGTGAAAAAATCTGTCCTTTTAACCCTTTCTCCCTGTAGCACAACTTTCAAGGAATATTGGATCCCTATTTCCAGATCCCTTTGTTCTATTGCACTCCTCAGTTCCCTACTGCTCACCACATAATACCCACATGGTCCTCCAAAAATGCAACACTCCCTACATGATGGCATTAAACTCCATTTACCATCTTCAGCCCATTTTCCAGCTGGTCCAGATCCCACAGTAAGCTTTGATAGTCTTCATCGTTGTCCACTACACCTCCAGTCTTGGTGTCATCTGCAAATTTGCTGATCCAGTTTACCAGATTATCATTCCAGATCGTTGGTATAAATGACAAACAACAATGGACCCAGCACCAATCCCTGAGGCACTCCACTAGTCACAGGCTTCCAGTCAGAGAGGCAATCATCTATCACTCTCTGGCTTCTTCCCCAGATCCAAAGTCTAATCCAATTTATTACCTCATCTTTGATGCCAAGTGACTAAACTTCCTTGACCAATCTCTTATGTGGGACCTTGTTAACAAGTCCATGTAGACAACATCATCAACTTTGCCTTGTGTTCATCAACTTTCCTGATAACTTCCTTGTAAATCTTTGTAAGGTTGGTTATATATAACCTACCATGCACAACGCCATGTTGACTATCCCTAATCAGTCCCTGTCTATCCAAATACTTGTATATGCTGTCTCTTTGACTACCTTCCAATAATTTTCCCACTACTGATTACAAGCTCACCAGCATACAATTTCCTGACTTATTCCTAGAGCCTTTCTTCAACAATGGAACAATATTAGCTATCCCCAAGTGCTCCAGCACCTCACCTGTGGCTAAGGATGTTTTAAATATCTTTGCAATTTCTCCACTAGCCTTCCACAGGGTCTGAAGGAACACCTGGTCAGGCCCTGGGGATTTATCTACCCTAATTTGCCTCAAGACAACAAACACTTCCTCTTCTGTAATCTGTATAGACTATGGACTTCTATGGATTCTGTGTCATCTCCCAAATAAATACAGATGTAAAAAAATCCATTTAAGATCTCCCCCATCTCTTTCAGCTCCATGCATAGATGGCCACTCTGCTCTTCCAAAGGGCCAATTTTGTCCCTCGCAATCCTTTTGCTCTTAATATATCTGTAGAAGCTTCTAGGATTCTTCTTCATCTTGTCTGCCAGTGCAATCTCATGTCATTTCTTAGCCCTCCTGATTTCCTTAAGTGTTCTCTTGCATTTCTTATACTCAAGTACCTCATTTGTTCCTACCTACTTGTACTTGCTATGCACCTCCTTTTTCTCAAACATGGCCTCAATATCTTTTGAAAGCCCTAAAGCTTTAGTGCTTTCCTTTTGTTCTGCCAGGAATATGCAACTCTACTCTCAAAATTTCACTTTTGAAGACCTCTCTCTTACCAAGTTCACCTTTGCTAAAAAACAACCTGTCCCTATCCACTCTTGCCAAATCCTTTCTGATATCAGCAAAATTTGTTTTTCTCCAGTTTAGAATCTCAACCTGAGGACCAGACCTTTCCTTTTCTGTAACTATCTTGAAACTAATGGTATTATGTCAACTGGATGCAAAGTGTTCCCATACACAAACTTCCGTCACCTGTCCTGCCTCACTCCCTAATAGGAGATCTAGTATCCTACTCTCCCTAATTGGAACTTCTATATACTGATTAAAGAAGCTTTACTGGATACATTTGACAAAATCTTTCCCATTCAGCCCTTTTACAGTCAGTGTGTGAAAAGTTAAAATCACCTACTATCACAACCTTGTGTTTCTTGCAACAGTCTGCCATCTCGCTCCAAATTTGCTCCTCCAAGTCACGCAGACTGTTGGGTGGTCTATAATACAATCCCTTTAATATGGTAATACCTTTCCATAATGTCTCACTACACAAGCTCTCCGGTCTTCCTGTCTGAGCACTGCCACAACATTTTCCCTGACTAGTAATGCCACCCATCCCCATTTAATCCTTCCTGCTCTATCATGTCTAAAACAACGTAACCCCAGAATAGTGAGCAGCCCCTCCTGCCCCTCCTGCAACCAATTCTCACTAATGGCTACAATGTGGTAATTCCAAGTGCTGAGCCACGCCCTAATCCCATTCGTCTTTCCTGCAATACTCCTTTCATTGAAATATATGCAGCACAGAGCAGTAGTCTCACCATGCTCATCCTCATGATTCCTGACTTTGTGTGTAGGCTCACCAACATCTTTCTCCACAACCACTCCACTATCTGTTCTGTTACTCTGGTTCCCATCCCTCAGCAACCGCCCCCCACCCCCGTGCAGCACCAGCAAACCATTCTACTAGGATATTGATCCCCCTCAGTTCAGGTGCAAACAGTCTCTTCTGTAAAGGTCCCACCTTCTGTGGAGAAGAGCCAAATGATCCAAAAATCTGAAGTGCTCCCTCCTACACCAACTCCTTAGCCACGTGTTAAACTTTATAATCTTACTTCTGGCCTTGCCTACATGTGGCATGAGTGGAAATCCTGAGATCACAATCCTGGAGGTCTTGTCCTTTAGCTTAACACCAATCTCCCTGAGCTTCACTTCGTAAGGTGTTGTCACCCCTCCTGCCCATATTATTGATAGTGATGTGGATCACTACCTCTGACTACTCACCCTCCCACTCAAGAATCCTCTCCCTGACCCTGGCACACAAGAGGCAACAGGAGTCTCATTCTCATCCGCAGAACTTTCTTTTTGTTCCCCTAGCAAACGAATCCCCTATCACTACAGCTCGCCTCTTCTCGCCGAAGATTCAATGAGCTAAAGCCTCAACTCCCTACTCTAACAGTGGCCTACTTATGCAATAACTGCTCACTTAAGCAGTACCAAATTGTGCACAATCTTATGTCTCCTCAGGAACTGTGGCACACAATACTCCCTCTATGCAATCTGATGTCTACTTCAGTACTGTGTGACATAAAATGGGTCGACTGCCCAAGCTTTCTTCTTTTAAACTCTCCCTCTGTGCAATATGCTATCTCCTCAGGAACTGTTTGCTTCTATTAAATTCTCTCTCCCTCAGTGAGACCACACTTGGATTGGGAGACCGATTCACCAAGCACCTACACTCCATCCGCAAGAAAAAACAGAATCTCCTAGTGGTCACACACTTCAATTCCCATTCCTATTTCCATTCTGCCATGTCAGTCCATGGCCTGCTCTACTGCCATGATGAAACCACACTCAGGTTGGAGGAGCAACACTTTATATTCCGTCTGGGTAGCCTCCAACCTGATGGCATGATGAGCAATTTCTCAAACTTCTGGTAATTGTCCCCCCCCCCCCGCTTCACCATTCCCATTTCCCCTCTCACCTCATCACCTTACCTGCCCATCACCTCCCTCTGGTGCTCCTCCCCCTCCCTTTCTTCCATGGCCTTCAGCCCTCTCCTATCAGATTCCTCCTTATCCAGCCCTTTATCTCTTTCACTTCTCAGCTCCCCTACTCTTTACTTCACCCCTCCCTCTCTCCCAGTTTTACCTATCACCCACCACCTTGTACTTATTCATTCCTCCCTCCCACCTTTTTGCTCTAACTCTTCATCTTTTTTTCCAGTCCTGATGAAAGGTCTCTGCCCAAAACATCAACTGTTTACTCTTTTCCATAGATGCTACCCGGCCTGCTGAGTTCCTCCAGCATTGTGTATGTGTTGCTTGGATTTCATCACCGAACAGGAGGGGACTGTCTCTGGACTACTGATAATAAGTCTGAATTTTGATCATGTGCCTCTCATTCTACCTGATGTTGTTTCACCTTTCAGGTGACCTCCTGGGCATACCTCAGTGAGTTTGAATCGCCGACATGCTGACTTGATTTTGTTCTGTGGATTACAATGGTCCGTGCAGTGACCTGCTGCTGAAATGAGCCAGTGAGGTGAACAGCATTTACATGACGCTTATCTAAGAAACTTATTTGTAAAGGGAAAAAAAAACTACACTGTGCTGGAAATATCAGATCAGGCAGCAGCCTTGGAGAGAGAAAGTGTTAGTATTTTAGAGTGATGACTTTCATTAAAACCGTTCAGCAGTCAAATTGAAACATCATTGACTTTTTATATGGGATTCTAGGCAGCAGTTATTTTACTTATTTAGAGATACAGCAAGGCAACAGGCCCATCTGGCCTATTACACCCATGCAACCAATTAACCTACTAACCCTTTGGAATATGGGAGGACACTGGAGCACCCGGAGGAAACCCACATGGTTATGGGGAGAATGTATAACCTTCTTGGCTAACATGAGAGTGCACAGTTTTAAGGTGCTTGGAAGTAGGTACGGAGGAGATGTCAGGGGTAAGTTTTTTTATGCAGAGAGTGGTGAGTGCATGGAATGGGCTGCCAGTGCCAGTGGTGGAGACGGAAACGATAGGGGCTTTTAAGAGACTCCTGGAAGGTACATGGAGCTTAGAAAAATAAGGGGCTATGGGTAACCTTAGGTAATTTCTAAAGTAAGCATCTGTTCGGCAGAGCATTGCAGGCTGAAGGGCCTGTATGGTGCTGTAGGTTTTCTATGTTTCTATGTTTCTTACAGACAGTGGCAGGAATTGATCCTGGGCTGCTTGTACTGTAAAGTCTTGCCCTACCAAGCCGCCAATTATGTTGAAATACTATTTTCTTTTTCTACACTCACTGGCATTATAGGCAAGTCCAGGGTGTATTAGCTATCCCTGGTTGTTTTCGATAAGATGACGATAACTCTCCTCCTTGAACTGCTGTCATCCTGCTAGTGAAGGTAATCCCATTCTGTTGTAGGAGAGGGAATTCTGGGACTTCAAATGGACAGCAATAGTGAAGAATTTTCAGCAAGGATGGTGTGAGACTGTGAGGAGCAAGGAGGTCATAGTGTTCCCATGAGCCTGCTGCCCACATTCGTATTGGTGACAGGGAATGTAGACTTGATAGCTGCCTGGTGTAGCACATTTTGAAGGGGGACACTGCGGCCATGGTGCGCGGTTGGTGGAGAGAATTAATCTATAAAATGGTGGAAGGGATAACGGTTTGGTGAGCTGCTCTCTCTGGGATTCCACTCAGTCATAAAAACTCCATGACTCAAAGAATCATAGTTATTTTTGTTTCAAGCTTTTAAGAGATAATGGAGTGGCAGTCATCCAGACAAGTGGGAAGTATTCCATCACACCATTAACTTGTATTTTGTTGATGGTAGAAAGGAAGTGATAACTCAGTGCAGAATACCCAGCTTGAGCTGTATGTGTGTGTGTGCATGTATGTATATATATATTTATGTATGTGTATTTATATGTCATGATGGCCATGTCATAACAAAAGTCCCACATCAACAATATTCTGCAGTTCATTTGCCATTGTCATATTGCTACCATCAGGGAGGAGGTGCCAGAACTTGAAGACGCACACTCGATGTTTTATTAACAGTTTCCTCCCCTCTGCCACCTGATTTATGAACAATCCATGTACCTGTGAATACACCTCACTACTCATTTTTGTATACAATATAAGAAACTGTTTTTAAAATATCGGGAGTTATAGAAAATGTTTTAGCATGTTCTTTTCATAAAAGTTAACTTTGTTCATTTTACTTCAATACAGATGTAGGTTGGGCTGGTTTTGTCGATGTTTCTAAAGAGAACCCTTGGTGTTTTGCCATGTAAATAACAGTGAGTGAAGCCTCAGCCCTATTGAATGCAGGCATCTTGGCCAATTCTGTGGACCAAGTCAGACCTGGTGCAGGGTCCACAAACATGTTGATCTCAATATGGATTTTTAAATGTGAATTGGGAAGCAAAGAAAATTGAATGTTATATTCTTTGAATGATTTGCTTTGCATTAATATTTTAAATCATTTATGTTTATGGTGTTTTGGACGAAACTTCATGTCTTACAAACATTTGACTAACTTTTAGTTTTTGAATAGTTATTTCAATTTTATTAAGTTTTAATATTGTTGACTATTGGAAAATTCAGAATACCATTAAACTCCCCCATTGATATAGGTGAAGGTGGAGTGTCACAGTCTGTCAAAGCTTTTGTTAATATTTCTCAGGTGGAGTCTCTGAAATGCACTGCCTACGTGCTGGCTGTGCCACTCAGACTAATGCACTGAAAGATAGGCATCAACGTCAAGTACTGCAGGAGCAAAGGTTATAGGGTCATACAGACTGGAAACCGGCCCTTTGCCCAAATGGTCCATGTTGATGAAGATTCCCATCCAAGCTAATCCCATTTGCCTCAGTTTCATCCAGATCGCTCTAAATCTTTTCTATCCATAAACCTGTTACTTTTTTACCTTTTACCTTGCACCTTTTGTGGCAAGAGACAACGGTTTAATAAGGCAAAGAGAGATACAATCGATACAACTAATATCCATTTATAATCTTCAGAGTTGATTTGTATATAGAACAGTAGTAAACTAAGGAACTCCAGCATCCAAACATATTCTCCAAAGTAACAGAACCATTTCTAGTATATACACAAAACACTGGAGGAACTCAGTTGGTCTGGCAGCATCTATGGAGAGGAATAAACAGTCGGTGTTTTGGGCAGAGACCCCTTCATCATACACTTCAATTGTTTATCTGTTTCTTAAACATTTTAGCTATGAATTAAATAACAAAAAGCTGCCTCCTTTACATGAACTGCTCAAACTGGAGCCACTCCCCATCACAATCTACCTTTCTGTGAACTTCAGTTACTCAAGGTAGACCCTAGTTTTACTGAAATATTTAACTCAAACTGTGAAATAAACACAAAAACAGAAATGCAGGTAATCCAAAATTTAAAAAAAAAAACAACAAAAGAATGCTGGCAACACACATCAAAGTTGCTGGTGAACGCAGCAGGCCAGGCTCAGGCTATAGGAAGAGGTGCAGTCGATGTTTTTGGCAGGTTAGTGAAGAGAAGCAGGATTAAAATTTCAGAATGATAATCTAGATCAGGGAGTCAAAATCTTTTTTTATGCAATGGACCCCTACCATTAATTGTGGAGTCTATGAACCCTAGGTTGCGAATCCCTGATCTACAGTAACACAGACAAAATACTGGAGGAGCTCAGCATGTCAGGCAGCATCTGTGGAAAGGAATAAACAGTCGATGCTTCAGGCCAAGACCCTTCATCAGTCTGATGATCTATTAGTTTCGATGAGACATTATTTTAGTTTTCATTTATTTTTTCACAGAACTGGTTAAACAGTTATGAAATAAGAAAATAGGAAGTAACATTTCTACTCTGTTTTCTTTCAAAATAAAAGGACAACTTTAAAGAGTCTTTGTGTGAATGAGGACAAAGTTCATCCCACAGTGGGATGCAGCTAATAGTAAAGACAGAAGCTGATGGAGAGGCAGGTTCACATATGGATGCCTACCAGAGGAGGTGAGAAACATAGGTTTGTGCGCTTACCCTTTCAGTTTCCTCACTGATGTTATATTCGGCGGTTAATACACATGCTTCATCATAACTTGGAAATGTTTCTGTCCACCCGTCAGCCATGCATTTCTTGCTTACATTGCCTTGAAGAGAAAGATTAATGGGTTTATTCCTGTTCATGGATATTGAAAGCAATACCAAGTGGAGTAAATAAATTGAACATTTTCTTCAGATTTTATTTTAGAGTTTTTTCTTTGAAACACTGCAACAAATTTGCACTTGAAAATGATTTTCATGCAAAAGTATATAAAGATCCTCCACAAAATTTTTAAATTTGATTCTTAAAGCACTTTCCATTGAATGATGTTCCAGACCAGGAGTCATATACTACAACATTTACCTTTTGGTTTCAGTGTCAAATAATTGTGAGTGCAAAATAATCTCAAGCTTAGTCGATGCAGATGCAGTAGTCGATCTTGTATCGGTCTGCCCTCTTAGTAAATTATACAGATACACCTTGCGACTCCATTGCAGCAGAGAGTAGTGGTATGAGAGTGGTAATGTGGCTTATGAGTTGTGCTGTTATGAAGCGGATGGTGCTGCAGCCATTTTCGTTTGTGTTACACATGAATGACTGAGATGAAAATATAGATTGGTGGGTAGTTAAGGTTGCAAATGACTAAACGATTCGTGGATTTGTGGACGTTGTAGGGGTTGCCAAATGCTGTAGCCAGATACGAGCAGAGAAATGGCAGATGAAGTTCAATCTGGGGAAGTGTTGGACTCTGGGATGTCAAATGTAAGGGGAAAATATACAGTTAATGGCAGGACCCTTAACAGAGGAGGAATCTTGAGGTACAGTCCATAAATAAGGAGGGAGGAGAAGATGGTGGCGCGACGCAGTGCGCACGGCCTCTCCGGTTAAATGATATCGTATCTGTTAAATAGGGTTTGTGCACAATCCTGATTTGTTGGAGACGGACATGAAAAGCACGGAGGAACATCTGGAGAAACTCCTGAAATGCTTGGGGCGCTGCCGCTGCTACTGTGCGATCAAGAATCTTTGGAGGGAAGGCCCCAAATCCTCGGCTTTGCCTGTTGCTGGCGGCTGGGACTGGGGTCGAAGCGCTCGGCAGAGATGGTGCTCAGTGTCGGAGGGCTGGTCGGAGGCTCGAAGTTTTCGGACGGACTGAGAGTCGGGTGCTTCCAGGTTGCTGCATCAGCAAGTTTACGGCACTGGAAGCTCATGGCAGGGAGAGTTTTCTTCCTTCTACCATTTGCGCGAGACGTTAGGACTTTCGAGAGACTTTGACATTTTTTTTACCATGCCCATGGTCTGTTCTTCTATCAAATTACGTTATTGCTTGCACTGTTGTAACTATATGTTATAATTATGTGGTTTTTGTCAGTTTTTCAGTCTTGATCTGTCTTGTGTTTCTGTGATATCGCACTGGAGGAACGTTGTATCATTTCTTAATGCATGCATTACTAAATGACAATAAAAGAGGACTGTGTGTCCTCCTAATCTAATCTAATCTAGCTCCTTGCAAGCAGTCTCATAAGTAGATACTGTGGGAAAGAAGGCAATTAGAATGACAAGATAGATAGAGGAGCAGAGTAGAATTACGCCACTCAGCCCATCCAGTCTGCTCCGACACTCCATCATGGCTGACTTATTATCCCTCTCTACCATTTTTCTGCCTTCTCCCCATAACCTTTGATGCCCTGACTAATCAAGAACCTCCCAACATCTGCTATAAACATATCCAACGACTTGGCCTCCACAGGCATCTGTGGTAATGAATTGCACAGATTTACCACTCCCTGTCTAAAGAAGTTCCTCCTCAGCTCTCCTCTTAAGAGATGTCCCTCCATTCTGAGGCTGTGCCCTCTGGTCCGACACACCTCCACAACAGGTAACATCCTCTCCATACCCACTCCATCTCAGTATTTTAATATTGAATAGGTTCAATGGGATCCACCTGATTCTTCTAAACTCCAGCGAGTAAAGGCCTAGAGGCATTAAACACTCTTCATAACCCTTTCATTCCTAGAATCATTATTATGAACTTCCTCTGGACCTTCTGCAATGCCAACACATCTTTCCTAGTAAAGGGGCCCAAATTTGCTCACAATACTCCAAATGTAATATGATCAATGCCTTATAAATCCTCAGCATCATATCCTTGCTTTAGTATCCTATTTCTCTCAAAATGAATGCTTATATTGCATTTGCCTTCCTTACCACTGATTCAACTTTCAAGTTAACCTTTAAGGAATCCTGCCCAAGGACTTCCAAGTCCCTTTGCACCTCTGATTTCTGAATGTTGTCCCCATTTAAAATAATACTCTATGTCTTTATTCCTTCTATCAATGTGCATGACCATACATTTCCCTACATTATATTCTATCTGCCATTTCTTTGCCCATTCTCCCAATCTGTCTAAGTCCTTCTGCTGACTCCATCAACATTACCTCCACCTGTCTCCGTATCATCCACAAACCTGGCCACAAAACTATCCATTCCTTCATCCAAATCACTGACATACAACATAAAAAGAAGCAGTCCTAATACTGACTCCTGCAGAACATCAGTGGCAGACAACCAGAAAGGACCCCCTTTATTCCCACTCTGTGCCCTATGCTTAGTCAGCCCATCTTGTATCTTTCCTGTAAAATCATGGGCTCTTATCTTGTTAAGCAGCTTCATGTCTGGTACCTTGTCAAAGGCCTTCTGAAAATCCAAGGATATTTTTCCACTGATTCTTCTTCATCTTTCTTCCACATCATTTCCTCAGGCAAGACTTTCCCGTTAAAAGAAATCATGTGGACTTTGGCGTACTTTATCTTGTGCCTTCAAGTACCCCAAAAACTCATCCTTAATAATGAACTCTAAAATCTTCCCAACCATTAACGTCGGGTTAACTGGCCTATAGTTTCCTTTCTTCTGCCTCCTTCCCTTCTTAAAGAGTGGAGGGACATTTGCAATGTTCCATTCCTCCAGAACCGTTCCAGAAAATTCTTGCAAGGTCATTACTAATACTTCCACAATCTCTTTAGCTACCTCTTTCAGAACTCTGGAGTGTAGTCCACCTGGTCCAAATGAAAAGTAGAGGCTTTAGACTTTCACTCCTGATTATCATGCTGGTGAATGTACAGTCCCTGAAAAATAAAACTGAAGGCCTCAGAACAAGATCGCTTTACGCTGTGCTTTATGGTTATTAGACCCTGATGTGAGTTATGTGCAGGCACGCGAACAGTAGCCAGGATGTGGGATATAAATTTCAATTAGACATAAAAAAGGCACGTAATAAGGGCAATGTTATGATAGTCATGGGGAATTTCAATATGCAGAAAGATTGAGAACATTAGGTTGGTGTTGGATCCCCGGAGAGTGGACGTGTAGACTGCCTATGAGATGGATTTTTAGAGCAGCTTGTGATCGACTCCACTGGAGGAAAGGCAATTCTGGATTGAGTATTGTATAATGAACCAGATTTGATCAGGGAGTTTAAGGTAAAGGAACCCTTAGGAGACAGTGATCATAATATGATATAATTCACTCTGCAGTTTGAAAGGGAAAAGAAAAAATCAGATGTATCAGTATTTCAGTGGAGTAAAGGAAATTACCATGGCATGATAGAGGAATTGGCCAAAGTTGATTGGAAGGGGAAACTAGCAAGGATGATGACAGAACAGCAATGGCTGAACATGAAGAAGTATTCTAAAGGGAGGATGACGCATCCATGGGAGACAAAGGAAATCCTTTGCATAAAAGCAAAATTTAGTGGGAAGTTAGAGGATTGGGAAGCTTTTAAAAGCCAATAGAGGGAAACTAAAAAACCATAAGAGAGAAAAGATGAAATATGAAGGTAAGCTGGCCAGTAATATAAAAGAGTATACAAATATATATATCTGAAGTATATAAAGAGTAAGAGAGAGATGTGAGTGGATATTGGACCACTGGAAAATGATGCTGAAGAGGTTGTAATGGAGGACAAAGAAACGCCTGACAACTTAATCAGTATTTTGCATTAGTCTTCACTGTAGAAGACTCTAGCAGTGTGCCAGAAATTCAAGGGTGTCAGTGGGCGGAGGTGAGTGTGGTTGCCATTAGTAAGGAGAAGGTGCTTGGAAAACTGAAAGGTCTGAAGATACAGTAGATAAGTCATCTGAATGAGTTAGCTGAAGAGATTATGGTGATATTAGTAATGATTTTTGAAGAATCACTAGATTCTGGAATGGTTCCAGAGGACAGGAAAATTGCAAATGTCACTCCAATCTTCAAGAAGGGAGGGAGGCAGAAGAAAGGAAACTATAGGCCAGTTAGTCTGACCTCAGTGGTTGGGAAGATGCTGGAATCGATTATTAAGGATGATGTTTCAGGCTATTTGGGGGCACATGATAAAATAGGCTGTAGTCAGCATTGTTTCCTCAAGGGAAAATCTTGTCTGAAAAATCTGCTGGAATGCTTTGAAGAAGTAACAAGCAGAACAGACTAGCGGTGTTCCATCGGCTTCTGTGTTGGGACTGATTCTTTTATATTATACCTCAATAATTTGGTTGATGGAATTGATGGCTTTGTTGCAAAGTTTGCGGAAGATATGAAGATAGGTAGAGGGGCTAGTAGTTTTGAGGAAGTAGAGAGGCTACAGAAGGACAGACAGATTTAGAGAATGGGCAATGGAACGGCAGATGGAATGCTGTGTTGGGAAGTGTATGGTCATGCACTTTGATAGAAAAAATTAAATAGTTGACTATTTTCTAAATGGAAAGCAAATACAAACAACTGAGACAAAAAGTTCGGGGTGTTGTGGATAGTCTTGAAGGTCATCAGAGGTTACAGTGGGATATCGATAGGATGCAGAAAGGGGCTGAAAAGTGACAGATGGACTTCAACCCAGGTAATTGTGAAGTGGTTAATTTTGGTAGGTCAAATCTGAAGACAGAATATAATATTAACGATAAGACTCTTGGCAATGTGGAGGATAAACGAGATCTTGGGGTCCATGTGCATAGGACACTCAAAGCTGCTGCACAGGTTGACAGTGTTGTTAAGAAGGTGTATGGTGTGATGGCCTTTGTCAACCAAGGCATTGAGTTCAATAGTTCAATTTAGTTCTAGTCGCCTCACTACAGGAAGGATGTGGATACTATAGAGAGAGTGCAGAGGACATCTACAAGGATGTTGCCTGAATTGGAGAGCATGCCTTATGAGAATAAGTTGTGTGAGCTTGACCTTTTCTCCTTAGAGCAAAGGAGGATGAGATGTGGCCTGATAAGATGATGAGAGGCATCGATCATGTGGATAGCCAGAGGCTTTTTCCCAGGACTAAAATGGCTAACATGAGGGGGCATAGTTTTGTGGTGCTTGGAAGTAGGTACAAGGGGGATGTCAGAGGTAAGTTTTTTTATACAGACAGTGGTGGATGGGTGAAATGCACTGCCAGCAACAGTGGTAGAGGTGGATACAATAAGATCTTTTACGAGACTCTTAGATAAGTGCATGGAGCTTAGAATCGTCATAGTCATAGTCATACTTTATTGATCCCGGGGGAAATTGGTTTTCGTTACAGTTGCACCATAAATAATTAATTGTAATAAAACCATAAATAGTTAAATAGTAATATGTAAATTCTGCCAGTAAATTATGAAATAAGTCCAGGACCAGCCTATTGGCTCAGGGTGTCTGACCCTCCAAGGGAGGAGTTGTAAAGTTTGATGGCCACAGGCAGGAATGACTTCCTATGACGCTCTGTGTTGCATCTCAGTGGAATGAGTCTCTGGCTGAACGTACTCCTGTGCCCACCCAGTACATTATGTAGTGGATGGGAGACATTGTCCAAGATGGCATGCAACTTAGACAGCATCCTCTTTTCAGACGCCACCATGAGAGAGTCCAGTTCCATCCCCAGGAAAATAGAGGGCTAGGTGGTAGGGTAATTCTAAGCAGTTTCTACAGGAGGTTACACAGTCAGCACAACATTGTGGGCTGAAGGGCCTGTAATGTGCTGTAAATTTCTATGATTCTATGAAATGAAAAGGGAGTTGCGAGTCTTTGTGCAGGATTCCCCGAAAGGTTAATTTGCAGGTTGAGTCTGTGGTGAGGAAGGCAAATGCAATGTTAGCAATCATTTTAAGGGGACTAGAATATAAAAGCAAGGATGTAATGTTGAGACTTTTTAAAGCACTGGTGAGGTCTCACTTGGAGTATTGTGAGCCAGTTTGGGCATCTTATCTTGGAAAGGATGTGCTGAAACTAGAGAAGGTTCAAAGGAGGTTCACAAAAATGATTCCAGGATTGAATGGCTTGTTATACGAAGAACGTCTGATGGCTCTGGGCCTGCATTCACTCAAATTCAGAATAATGAGGGGTGACCTCATTGAAACCTATTGAGTGGTGAAAGGCCTTGACAGAGTGGATGTGGAGAGGATGTTTCCTATTGTGGGAGGGTCTAAGACTAGAGGACACAGCCTCAGAATAGAGGGCCATTCTATTAGAACAGAGATGAGCAGGAATTTCTTCAGCCAGAGGGTGGTGAATCTGTGGAAATCTTTGCCACAGGCAGCTGTGGAGGCCAAATTTTTATGTATATTTAAGGCAGAGATTGATGGATGCTTGATTAGTCAAGGCATGAAGGGATATGGGGAGAAGGCAGGAGAACGGGGCTAAGAGGAATATTGGATCAGCCATGATGAAATGGCGGAACAGACTCAATAGGCCAAGCGGCCAAATTCGGCTCCTGTATCTTATGGTCTTATGATCAAATGGGCCGAAACCAGAATGGGTTCCTTGAGGGGGAAATAACAAGCAGAATAGACAAAGGGCAGTCAATGGGTGCTGTTTACTTTGATTTCCAGAAAGCCATTGGCAAGGTGCCACACATGAGAATGCTTAATAAGTTAAGAGCCCATGGTACTACAGGAAAGATATATCATGGACAGAAGTTTGGCTGATTTACAGAAGGCAAATAATCAGAATAAGGGGGGCCTTTTCTTGTTGGCTATCGCTGACAAATGGATTTCCAGAGGGGTCGGTATTGGGACCACTTATTTTCACGTTATTTGTCAATGTTTTGGATGATGGAATTGATGGCTTTGTGTCCATGTTTGCAGACGATACAAAGATAGGAGGAGGGACAAGCAGTTTTGAGGAAGTAGAGAGGCTCAGAAGGATTTACGACATTAGGAGAAAGAGCAAAGAAGTGGCAGATGGAATACAGCGTAGCGAAGTGTATGGTCACACAGTTTGGTAGAAGAAATAAAGGCTTAGACTATTTTATAAATGCGGAGAAAATTTAAAGAACAGAGGTGCAAAAGGACTTGGAAGTCCCTTGTGCAGGATTCTCTAAAGATTAACTTGTAGGTTGAGTCTGTTTTAACAAAGGCAAATATTAGTATTCATTTTCAGAGGACTAGGATATAAGAGCAAGGATGTGATGCTGAGGCTTTATAAGGCATTGGTGAGGCCTCATCTTGAGTATTGTGAGCAGCTTTGGGCCCCTTATCTAAGAAAAGATGTGCTGACACTGGAGACGGTCCAGCAAAGTTCACGAGAATGATTCAGGAAATGAAAAGGTTTACATATGACAAACAAGAGAAAATCTGCAGATCCTGGAAATCTGAGCAACACACACAAAATGCTGGTTCTGTCTCAGTCCTGTTCATATGACCTGGAACATCTAGCGGTCAAACGTCATCCATTTTATCCACCCAGGGAATTTTCCGCCTTCACTCTGGTAGCGGTGTATATCCCGCCTCAGACAGCCACTGGAGGAGCTGAGCAACATAATCAGCAGGCATGAAGCAGGGCACCCTGATGCCCTCCCAATCATTGTGGCAGATTTCAGCCAGGCCAGCTTGAAGTGAACAACTACCGCCAACATATCACCTGTGGAACCAGAGGAGCCAATATACGTGACCACTCTTATACCACCATCAAGAACACTTACCATACCATCTCACACCCACAATTTTGAAAGTCATCAGCTGTACTATTTCCAGCATATAGGCAGAGACTAAAAACCGTAGGACCAGTTATGAAGAACAAAAAGGTTTGGTAAAGAGAGGCAAAGGAGCGCTTCCAGGACTGCTTAGAGTTGGTGGACTGGACAACTGGACAATATTTATGGATTCATCTTCAAGTCTGAATGAATACTCCACAGTTGTCTCCAAGAGCTTTGTAGATGAGTGTGTGCCTTCGAGAACATAATGGACATCCCTGTAGCATTTGGTGACCCTACGATCTGCCTCAGGGAACGTTAAAACATCTTTCAAGAAGGTGAACCATCACAAGGCGTCAGGCCCTGATGGTGTGCTTGGTAGGGCTCAGAAAACCTGTGCTGCACTGTTCAAGGACATCTTCAATTTCTCACTTCTACATTTGGAGGTTCCCACCTGCTTCAAAAGGGTTAACAATCATACCAGTGCACAAGAAAGGTATCCTGATCTGCCTCAATGACCATTGCTCGTGCCATTCAGGTCTACGGTTATCAAGTGCTCTGAGAGGTTGGTCATGGATAGAATCAACTCGTGCCTAAGCGAGTACCTGGACCCACTGCAATTTCCATATTGCCATTATAGATCTACAGCGGACACAAACTCACTGGCTTTCCACTTGGTCTTGGATCACCTGGACAATAGTAATATGTCAGGCTGCTGTTTATTGACTGTAGCTCAGTTTTCAACACAATCATACCCTCAGTTCTAATCAACAAGCTCCAAAACCTGGGATCAGAAATAACATCTCCTTCCTGACAATCAGTATTAGTGCACCTCAGGGATACGGGCTTAGCCAGCTTTTCTACTCTTTCTACACCTGCAACTGTGTGCTCAAATGCCATCTGTAAATAGGTTGTCCACACAATTACTATAGGCAGAATTTCAGATGGTGACCAGGAGGCATACGAGAACAAGATAGATCAGCTGCTTGAGTGGTGTCGCAGTAATAACCGTGCACTCAACATCATTAACACATTGAATTGATTGTGGACTTCAGGAAGGGAAAGTCAAGGGAACACACACCAGTGTTCTTTGAGTGATCAGAAGTGGAAAGGGTGAGCAGTTTCAAGCTCCTGACTGTCAATATCTGTGAGGATCAGTTCTGGGCCCAACACATTGAAGCAATTACAAAGGCTATATTTCATTAGGAATTTGAGGAGACACTCGCAAATTTCTGCAGATGTACCATGGAGAGCATTCTAACTGGCTGCATCACCCTATGGTGTGGAGGGGCCACTGCAGAGGATTGGCAAAAGTTGCAGAAAGTTATAAGCTCAGCCAGTTCCATCATGGGCATTAGCCTCCCCGGCATCCAGGACCCCTTCAAAAGGTGATGCTTCAAAAAAGTGGCATGCATCATCAATAAGGATCCCCATCACCCAGGACATGCTCTCTTCTCATTGCTGCCATCAAGGAAGAGCTATAAGAACCTAAAGAGACATACTAAGTGTTTCAGGAACAGCTTCTTCCCCTCCACCATCAGATTTCTAAATGGACAATGAACCCATAAACATGACCTCAGTATTTGTTTCCCCCTCTTATTTAAGTAAGTAGTCAAAAGAGAAGGGAAACAAGACTCTTACATGTCAAAGTGAAAACAGATCTCTACAAATTGATCTAAATTTGATCTCACTGAATACTTCTCTTCGGTATTCACCAATGAGAGGGAACTTGATGACGGTGAGGACAATATGAGTGAGTTGATGCTCTGGAGCATGTTGATATTAAGGGAGAGGAGGTATTGGAGTTATTAAAATACATTAAGATGGATAAGTCCCCGGGGCAAGATGGAATATTCCCCAGGCTGCTCCACGAGGCGAGGGAAGAGATTGCTGAGCCTCTGGCTAGGATCTTCATTTCCTCATTGTCCACGGGTTTTGGTACCGGAGGATTGGAGGGAGGCGAATGTTGTCTCCTTGTTCAAAAAAGGTAGTAGGGATAGTCTGGGTAATTATAGACCAGCGAGCCTTACGTCTGTGGTGGGAAAGCTGTTGGGAAAGATTCTTAGAGATAGGATCTATGGGCATTTAGAGAATCATGGTCTGATCAGGGACAGTCAGCAAGGCTTTGTGAAGGGCAGATCGTGTCTAACAAGCCTGATAGAGTTCTTTGAGGAGGTGACCAGGCATATAGATGAGGGTGGTGCAGTGGATGTGATCTATATGGATTTTAGTAAGGCATTTGACAAGGTTCCACACGGTAGGCTTATTCAGAAAGTCAGAAGGCATGGGATCCAGGGAAGTTTGGCCAGGTGGATTCAAAATTGGCTCGCCTGCAGAAGGCAGAGGGTTGTGGTGGAGGGAGTACATTCAGATTGGAGGATTGTGACTAGTGGTGTCCCACAAGGATCGGTTCTGGGACCTCTACTTTTCGTGATTTTTATTAACGACTTGGATGTGGGGGTAGTAGGGTGGGTTGGCAAGTTTGCAGACGACATAAAGGTTTGTGGTGTTGTAGATAGTGTAGAGTAGGGGTTGCCAACCCGTCGACCGCGATCGACCGGTCGATCTTTGAGACTTTCCCAGTAGATCCTGAAGTAAAATCAAAAATAAATACACAAATACTGTTGAAATGTGAGCATTATAAAAGTAATACTAATTAGGATAATGGTAATATAGTAATATTTTCACTAAAAAGCTGTTTGTAAAGAGAGATTGTTTCCGGGTTGCGGGGGTTTAGTTCCGTTCTTTCTGCCCAGTGCGCATGTGTGTAGCTCCCCCGCCGTGCAGCGCGTTTTCAGCGCTGACTGTGCTGCATCAAAGTGACTAATCAGATTAGATAAGAGTACAGTCTGTCGCAAACATCAATATACGGCAGTGTCCCCAACCTCCGGGCCGCGAAGCAGGCAGTGATGCAGCGGTAGTTGGGATGCACACAGCACATTTTTAAGAAAAAAAGCCGAAATAAACAAGCTAATTAATTAGGTGCTGCCTAGCACATAAATGTCGGCTCAGATCAGAGGCGACGCAATCGGCAATCGCTCGTGATATCCTGATAGCATAGCGGAGGCTTCACGAAAGAAGGCGAAAACATACAAATTCCATCCAGAATGGAAAGAGGAATTTCTATTTACCTCGGTGAAAGACAAGTGTGTATGTATGTTGTGCCACCAAACACAAGTACTGGCTAAAAGAGGGAATCTGGAGCAGCACCGAAACACCAACCACCAGGAATTTAAAGACACCTACCCCCCCCCCAAAGTGCGCAATTCGTGCTGGAAAGTTGAGCTGAAATCGGGGTTGAAGGCCCAGCAATTGTTTTTCACAAAACATGCTGCTCAAAATAAGGCTGCTATTGAAGCATCATTTCGTGTAAGTCACCTTTTGGCTAAACACAAGAAACCTTTTACAGATGGCGATTTATTCAAGGAAGCAATGGTCATTACCACAGAGACTGTTTTAATGATTTTAAAAACAAAAACGGCATCACAACCGCAATATGTAATATACTGCTTGGCCCTGCAACAGTGACAAGGAGGGTAGAGTCACCGTCAGAGGACGTGAATATTTTTCACTACAGTTCGATGAATCCCTGGATGTAATGCAAACAGCTCAGCATGTTGTATTTGTCAGAATGGCTTTCCAGGATTTTACAACAAAGGAGGACTTCCTCACTCTCTTGCAATTAAAGGAAAGAACGAGAGGTGAGGATATTTACAATGAGTTTTAAAAAAATATGTCCATGAAAATGACATCCTCATTCATAAGCTGGTGGCAATTACTACTGATGGGGCCCAGCAATGCACGGTGTGCACGTATTTACCCCGAGAAAGACTACCATGACCATGAAGCCTTGCGCGGGCACCTATGTGCGCATGCGTGACGTGCCGATTATTTTTAACCCCACAAATCAGTTTTGGCTTAATCTTCATTATTTCTACTTTATATAGGCTGTGTATTTATCATATTACTCCTGCTTTTACTATATGTTACTGTTATTTTAGGTTTTATGTGTTATTTGGTATGATTTGGTAGGTTATTTTTTTGGGTCTGGGAACGCTCAAAATTTTTGTCCATATAAACTAATGGTAATTGCTTCTTCGGCATAAAGCATTTCGGCACGAAAGGTTTCATAGGAACGCTCTACCTTAGCGGGGGGGAATATGGGACAGTTGGCAACCCTACAGCTCACAGACTGTCTCAGACTGGCTGTCTGTAGTTATGAGCCAAATTTCAGGGAACTAGCAGAAAGTATTCAGCCCCAGTCATCACACTGAGTGCAACAGTCAATTTTTATTCATTTATTTTTCGTGTTGAAATAAAATTAAATAATGAAACTTAGAATTAAAGGTGTGAAGTATTGTAATATTCTTAAAGACAGAAGACAGAATTAAAGGTGTGAAGTATTGTAATATTCTTAAAGACAGAAGACAGTGCCAGTTTGAGAGGCGGACGGGTCTGCGAGTCAACAATTGGCGCTGAGGCAAACCCGAGGAGACAGACGTCAGGCAGAGCCGTGGTAGTAGGGGACTCCATAGTGAGAGGTACAGAAAGGGGTTTCTGCGGCAACAGGCGGGATTTAAGGATGGTGTGTTGCCTCCCTGGTGCCAGGATCCAGGACGTCACGGACTGATTACAAGGAATCCTCAAGGGTGAAGGAGAACAATTGTACAAAAGGGACGGGTTGCACCTTAATAAGCGGGGCACCAGCATTCTGGCAGGCAGGTTTGCCTCTGCAACATGGGTGTGTCTAAACTAAGTTGTGGGGGGGAGGGGACGAACTGGAAACATAAGGATGGAGATAAAGGGAAGGAGAGAATAAGAAAAGTTAAGAATGACAGCAGAATCAACAGAGCAGAAAGCTCAAGAAGGGATCGTACAGTATGGCCAAGTGATATAGGAACTGATATGGGAGGTCGGGGGAGTAATGAATTAAAAGTATTGTATATGAATGCACGGAGTATAAGAAATAAAGTGGATGAGCTTGAGGCCCAGTTGGAAATTGGTAAGTATGATGTTGTGGGAATAACAGAGACTTGGCTTCAAGCGGACAGGGCCTGGGAAAAAATGAATATTCAAGGCATACGTCCAATCGAAAGGACAGACTGATGGGCAGAGGGGGTTTGGTGGCTCTGCTGGTGAGGAATGATATTCAGTCCCTTGCAAGGGGGGACATAGAATCAGGAGACGTAGAGTCAGTATGGATAGAACTGAGAAATTCTAAGGGTAGAAAGACCCTCATGGGAGTTATCTACAGGCCCCCAAACAGTAGTCTGGATGTAGGGTGTAAGTTGAATCAAGAGTTAAAATTGGCATGTCGCAAAGGTAATGCTACAGTTGTTATGGGGGATTTCAACATGCAGGTAGACTGGAGGAATCAGGTTGGTGCTGGACCCCAAGAAGGGGAGTTTATGGAGTCCCTCCGAGATGGATTCTTAGAACAGCTTGTACTGGAGCCTACCAGAGAGAACGCAATTCTAGATTTAGTGTTGTGCAATGAACCGGATTTGATCAGGGACCTCAAGGTAAAGGAGCCATTAGGAGGTAGTGACCATAATATGATAAGTTTTAATCTACAATTTGAGAGGGAGAAGGGAAACTCGGAAGTGTCAGTATTACAGATGAACAAAGGGAACTATGGTGCTATGAGGGAGGAGCTGGCCAAAATTCAATGGAACAATACCCTAGCAGGGATGACAGTGGAACAGCATGGCAAGTGTTTCTGGGAATAACGCGGAAGGTGCAGGATCCGTTCGTTCCAAAGAGGAAGGACGATCCTAAAGGGAGTAAGGGGAGGCCATGGCTGACAAGGGAAGTAATGGACAGCATAAAAATAAAAGAGAAGAAGTATAACATAGCAAAGACGAGTGGGAAGCCAGAGGACTGGGAATCTTTTAAAGAGCAACAGAAGGTAACTAAAAAGGCAATATGCGGAGAAAAAATGAGGTACGAAGGTAAACTAGCCAAGAATATAAAGGAGGATAGTAAAAGCTTCTTTAGGTATGTGAAAAGGAAAAAAATAGTTAAGACCAAAATTGGGCCCTTGAAGACAGAAGCCGGTGAATTTATTATGGGGAACAAGGAAATGGCAGACGAGTTGAACAGGTACTTTGGATCTGTCTTCAGTAGGGAAGACACAAACAGTTTCCCAGATGTAATAGTGGCCAAAAGACCTAGGGTAATGGATGAATTGAAGGAAATTTATATTAGGCAGGAATTGGTGTTGGATAGGCTGTTGGGTCTAAAGGCTGATAAGTCCCCGGGACCTGATGGTCTGCATCCCAGGGTACTTAAGGAGGTGGCTTTAGAAATCGTGGACGCATCGGTAATCATTTTCCAATGTTCTATAGATTCAGGATCAGTTCCTGTGGATTGGAGGGTGGCTAATGTTGTCCCTCTCTTCAAGAAGGGAGGAAGAGAGAAAACAGGGAATTATAGACTTGTTAGCCTGACGTCAGTGGTGGGAAAGATGCTGGAGTCAATTATAAAAGAAGAAATTACGACACACCTGGGTAGTAGTAACAGGATTGGTCCGAGTCAGCATGGATTTACGAAGGAGAAATCATGCTTGACTAATCTTCTGGAATTTTTTGAGGATGTAACTATGAAAATGGACAAGGGAGATGTAGTGTACCTGGACTATCAGAAAGCCTTTGATAAAGTCCCACATAGGAGATTAGTGGGCAAAATTAGGGCACATGGTATTGGGGGCATGGACATGGACTGAAAATTGGCTGGCTGACAGAAAACAAAGTGTAGCGATTAACGGGTCCCTTTCGGAATGGCAGGCGGTGACCAGTGGGGTACCGCAGGGTTCAGTGCTGGGACCGCAGCTGTTTACAATATATATTAATGATTTAGATAAGGGAATTAAAAGTAACATTAGCAAATTTGCTGATGACACAAAGCTGGGAGGCAGTGTGAAATGTGAGGAGGATGTTATGAGAATGCAGGGTGACTTGGACAGGCTGCGTGAGTGGGCAGATGCATGGCAGATGCAGTTTAATGTGGATAAATGTGAGGTTATCCACTTTGGTGGTAAGAACGGGAAGGCAGATTATTATCTAAATGGAGTCAAGTTAGGAAAAGGGGAAGCACAACGAGATCTAGGTGCTCTTGTACATCAGTCACTGAAAGCAAGCATGCAAGTACAGCAGGTAGTGAAAAAAGCTAATGGCATGCTGGCCTTCATAACAAGGGGAATTGTGTATAAGGGCAAAGAGGTCCTTCTGTAGCTGTACAGGGCCCTGGTGAGACCGCACCTGGAGTACTGTGTGCAGTTTTGGTCTCCAAATATGAGGAAGGACATTCTTGCTATTGAGGGAGTGCAGTGTAGGTTCACAAGGTTAATTCCCGGGATGGCGGGACTGTCATATGTTGAAAGATTGGAGCGACTGGGCTTGTATGCTCTGGAATTTAGAAGGCTGAGAGGGGATCTTATTGAAACATATAAGATTATTAAAGGATTGGACATGCTGCAGGCAGGAAGCATGTTCCCGCTGATGGGTGAGTCCAGAACCAGAGGCCACAGTTTAAGAATTAGGGGTAGGCCATTTAGAACGGAGTTGAGGAAAAACTTTTTCACCCAGAGAGTGGGGATATATGGAATGCTCTGCCCCAGAAGGCTGTGGAGGCCAAGTCTCTGGATGCTTTCAAGAAAGAAATGGATAGAGCTCTTAAAGATAGCGGAATCAAAAGTTATGGGGATAAGGCAGGAACTGCTTACTGATAGTGGATGATCAGCCATGATCACAGTTAATGGTGGTGCTGGCTCGAAGGGCCGAATGGCCTACTTCTGCACCTATTGTCTATTGTCTAAAGAAAGACAGCAATGGTCTGTTTGATATGCTAGTTACAGTGTTTTCTTGTTTGAATTAATTTGAAAGTTTGACAAAAGTATTTTGTGTAATTCAAATACAATTCACCCAAATAAAAGGCCTCAAAATGGAAGTACAATCTGAGGTTTTTTTTCTCTAATCTATTTAGTAGGTAGATCTTGCCTTTCACTGAGGTCAAGGTAGGGGATCTTGGGCTTAAAAAGGTTGGTGACCACTAGTGTAGAAGATTGTCAAAGATTGCAGAGAGACATTGATAGGATGCAGAAGTGGGCTGAGAAGTGGCAGATGGAGTTCAACCCACAGAATTGTGAGGTGGTACACTTTGGAAGGACAAACTCCAAGGCAGAGTACAAAGTAAATGGCAGGATACTTGGTAGTGTGGAGGAGCAGTGGGATCTGGGGGTACATGTCCACAGATCCCTGAAAGTTGCCTCACAGGTAGATAGGGTAGTTAAGAAAGCTTATGAGGTGTTAGCTTTCATAAGTCGAGGGATAGAGTTTAAGAGTTGCGAGGTAATGATGCAGCTCTATAAAACTCTGGTTAGGACACACTTGTGTCCAGTTCTGGTCACCTCACTATAGGAAGGATGTGGAAGCATTGGAAAGGGTACAGAGGAAATTTACCAGGATGCTGCCTGGTTTAGAGAGTATGGATTATGATCAGAGATTAAGGGAGCTAGGGCTTTACTCTTTGGAGAGAAGGAGGATGAGAGGAGACATGATAGAGGTGTACAAGATAATAAGAGGAATAGATAGAGTGGATAGCCAGCGCCTCTTCCCCAGGGCACCACTGCTCAATACAGGAGGACATAGCTTTAAGGTAAGGGGTGGGAAGTTCAAGGGGGATATTAGAGGAAGGTTTTTTACTCAGAGAGTGGTTGGTGCGTGGAATACACTGCCTGAGTCAGTGGTGGAGGCAGATACACTAGTGAAATTTAAGAGACTACTAGACAGGTATATGGAGGAATTTAAGGTGTGGGGTTATACGGGAGGCAGGGTTTGAGGGTCGGCACAACAATATGGGCCGAAGGGCCAGTACTGTGCTGTACTATTCTATGTTCTATGTTAAATTCCATTTATTAAACAGGAAATAATTGGTTGCGCAAGTATTCACCCCTTTCAAGTCAGTATTTAGTAGATGCACCTTTGGCAGCAATTACAGCCTTGACTCTGTGTGGACAGGTCTCTATCAGCTTTGCATATCTGGACACCACATTTTCCCCCCATTCTTCTTTACAAAACAGGTCAAGCTCTGTCAAGTTGCATGGGGATCATAAGGAAACAGGCCTTTTAAATTCCAGCCACAAATTCTCAATTGCATTAAGGTCTGGGCTCCGATTTGGCCACTCTACGACATTAACTTTGTTGTTTTTAAGCCATTCCTGTGTAACTTTGGTTTATGTTTGGGGTCATTGTCTTGCTGGAAAACAAATCTTCTTTCAAGTTGCAGTTCTCTTGCAGACTGCATCACGTTTCCTCCAGGATTTCCCTGTATTGTGCTACATTCATTTTACTCTCTATCTTCACAAGCCTTCCAATGCTTACTGTAGTGAAGCATCCACACAGCATGATGCGGCCACCAGTACGCTGCACAATCAGAAAGTTGTTTTTTTGATGATGTGAGGTGCTTGGCTTATGCCAAACATAGCACTTAGTTTGATGGCCAAAAAGGCTCAATTTTGGTTTCATCAGACTATAGAACCTTCTTCCAGCTGACTTCAGAGTCTCTCACATACCTTCAGGGGAACTTTAGCCGCGATTTCATGTTTTTCTTTCAACAGTGGATTTCTCTTTGCCACTCTCCCATAAAGCTTCGACTAGTGAAGCACCTGGGCAACAGTTGTATGCACAGTCTCTCCCAGCTTGTCCACTGAAGCTTGTAACTCCTCCATTTTTGTCATAGGTCTCATGGTGGCCTCCCTCACTAGTCCTCTTCTTGCACGGTCACTCAGTTTTTGAGGATGGCCTGCTCTAGGCAGATGTACAGCTGTGCCATATTCTTTCCATTTCTTGATGACTGAGTTAACTGTACTCCAAGTTATTCAAGATATTCCAAGATATTCAGTGACTTGGAACTTTTCTTGTATCCATCTCTTGACTTGTGCTTTTCAAGAACTTTTCTGTGGAGTTGCTTGGAGTGTTCTTTTGTCTGCATGATGTAATTTTTGCCAGGATACTGACTCACCAGCAGTTGGGCCTTCCAGATAGAAATGTATTTTTACTACAATCAATTGAAACAACTTGACTGCACGCAGGTCTCCAAAAACAGTTCTCCATTTAACTAATCATGTGACTTCTAAAACCAATTGGCTGCACCAGTGATGACTTGGTATGTTATATTAAAGAGGCAGGGGTGAATACTGATACAATCAATTACTTTGTGTTTTGTATTTGTAATTAATTTAGATCACTTTGCAGAGATCTGTTTACACTGTGACACGAGTCTTCTTCTGGCGGTCAGTGTCAAAAAAGCCTCATTAAATCCACTGTGATTCAATGTTGTAAAATAATAAAACATGAAATTTTGGGGGGGGGGTGTGAATATTTTTATAGGCATTGTATATATAAAAGTCTGTATATACATTTGAGTAATTTATAGCTTTTATTATTATGTATTGCAATGCACTAGTGCTGCAAAACAAAATAAATTAAGACATATGCCAGACCAATTATATTAAATCTGATTCTGATTTTGATCTAACTTCCCTCCTTTCTGGTTCCCAAGCACCTTCTTCTTAGTAACAGAACTATACTCACTTCTGCCCTTTGGCACTCTTGAATTTCTGGCACACTGCCAGCGCCTTCTACAGTGAGGACTGACATAAAATATTTATTAAGTTCATCCACCATTTCTTTGCATTCATTCCCAAAATCATTCTCATGAACCTTCTCTGGACTCTCTCCAATGCCTTTATTGGCTGGGGTATTGAATAGAAGAGTAAGGAAGTTATGTTGCAGCTATATAAAACTTTGGTTAGATCATGCTTGGAATATTGTGTCCAATTCTAGTTGCCCAATAATAGAAAGGATATGGAGTTTTTGGCAAAGGAGTAGAAGAGGTTCTTAGGAAGCTGCCTTGATTGAAGTGTACGTGCTATAAGAGTGGACAAACCTGGGTTGTTTAGAGTGGCAGTGTCTGAAGGGAGACCTGACAAAATATTTTTAAAGTGAGGAGAGGCATAGACAGGATAGAGAAGCAAAATTTTACTTCCATGTTAGAATGCCAAAAACTAGAATATATACACTTAAGATGAGACGGGCAATGTTTTAAGGAGATGCTTGTGGCAAATGTGTCTAGAATGGGTTGCCAGTGGTAGTGGTGGAAGTAGCTCCAATAATGGTGTTTAGGAGGGTATAAGTATGCAGGAAATGGACAGATATGGATCTTGGTGCTGGTAGAAGAGATTTAGTTCAATTTGACACTGTATCTGATGCAGAAATAGAACATAGAGCATTAAAGCATAGTACAGGCGATTCAGCCCACAATGTTGTGATGAACTTTTTACACAATCCACTGCTCCCTCCCATATAGCACTCCATTTTCCTATCATCCTATCAAAGAGTCTCTTAAATGGTTGTCTAAGGCCCAACACATTAGGCCTCAGCCAGGGGAGGTGTTAGAAGCTTAATGTATCTGTCTCTACTACCACACCTGTCAGCACATTCTACACACTGAAGTCCACGTATACTTCCTTCGAATCACCTTAAAATTATGTTTCTTGATATTATCCATTTCTGCCCTGGGAAAAATTCTCTGAAAATCCATTTGATCTATGGCTCTTATTATCTTGCCTCTGTCAAACCACCTTTGTCAGGACACCTCTCAGTCTTCTTCGCTCCGGAGAGATAAGCTCTAACTTGCTCATAAAACATGCTCTCTAATCGAGGCAGCATTTTGGTAAATCTCCCCTGTGCCGTCTCTAAAGCTTCTACGTCCTCCCTATAATAAGGTGACCTGAACTGAACTCAATATTCCAAGTGTGGTTTATAGAACTGCAATATTGCCCCGTGGCTCTTGAGCTCAATTCCGCAACTAATGAAGACCGACACACCATATGCCTTCTTAACAACCTTATCAACTTGCAAGGCATCTTTGAGTGATCTGTGGAAATGGACCCCAAGATCCCTCTGCTCCTCCACATTGTGGAGAACCTTGAAATAAATCCCATATTCTGCTTTCAAATTTGACTTTCCAAAGTAAAGCTCTTCACACTTCTCTAGGTAGACTTCCACCTGCCACTGCGCCTACGTCTTATGGTCCACACCGTTGGCCAAAGGGCCTGTTCTTGTGTCATACTATTCTATGTTCTGTAATCTATGTTCTTTCATTAAATAATAACCAATTAAAATCCCTCGGATTGCTTTTATACAAGAAAACCTTACCCTAGACCATAAGACCTTAAGACATAGGAGTACAATTAGGCTATTTGGTCCATTGAGTCTGCTCAGCCATTCCATCAGGGCTTACTTATTATTCCTCTCAACCCCACTCTCCTGCCTTTTCTCTGTATCCTTTGATGCCCAGACTGATCAAGAACCCATCAACCCCAGCTTTAAGTATATCCAATGACTTAGCCGTCTGTGGCAATGAATTTCACAGAGTCTCTACCCTCTGGCTAAAGAAATCCCTCCTCACCTCTGTTCTAAATGGATGTCCCTCTATTCTGGGGCTGTGTCCTCTGGTCAGAGACTCTCCACTATAGCAACCATACTCTTGACATCCACTTAACCCAGGCCTTTCAATATTCAATAGGTTTCAACGAAATCCCGCTTCATACTTCTAAACGCCAGTGAGTACAGACCTAGAGCTATCAAAACCTCCTTAATGTCAACCCTTTCATTCCTGTGATCAATCTTGTGAATCTTCTCTGACCATCACCAATGCGAGCACATCTCTTCCCAGATAAGGGGTCCAAGCTGCCCACAATACTCCTAGTGCAGCCTGACCAATAACTTATAAACTCTCTGCATTACATACAAGTTTTATATTCCAGTGCCCTTGAAATGAATGCTAACATTACATTTGGCTTCCTTCCCACCAAATTAACCTGCAAGTTAACCTTTAGGCAATCCTGTACCAGGACTACCAATTCCCTTTGCACCTCTGATTTCTGAATTTTCTCCACATTTGTAAAATAGTCTAGCCTTTATTCCTTCTACCAACATGAATGACTATACACTTCCCTACACTATATTCCATTTGCCACTTATTTGTCCATTCTCTCAATCTATCTAAAATCTCCTGCTTCCTCAATCTACCAAGCCCCTCCATTTACCTTTCCCACAAACTTGGCAACAAAGCCATCAATTCCATCATCTAAGTCATTGATGTACAGAATAACGTGAAAAGAAGGGGTCCCAACACCGACCCTTGCAGAACACCAATAGTCAAGAACAGCCAACCAGAAAAGCCAATCTTTTACCCATGCTAGTATCTTTCCTGTAATAATCTGGGCTCTTATCTTGTTAAACAAATTCATGTGCAACACCTGAAAATCCACTGACTCTCCTTTGTCTATCCTGCCTGTTATTTCCTCAAGGAATTCAAACAGATTAGTAAGGCAAGACTTCCCTTTAAGGAAACCATGACAAATATGGCCTCTGTTACCATATGCCTCCAAGTACCTTAAAACACCATCATTAATAATGGACTCCAAAAACTTCCACCACCACTGAAGTCAGGCTAACTGGCTATAATTTGTTTTCTTCTGCCCTTTTCCCTTCTTAGAGTGGAATGACATTTCCAATTTTCGTGTCCTCCAGACCCATTCCAGAATCTACTGATTATTGAATGATCATTACTAATAGCTCCACAATCTCTTCAGCAACCTCTTTCAGAACTCTCGTGTCCATCTGGTCCAGGTGACATATCTACATTCTGGCTTGTTGCTTCCCAAGCACATTTTCCTTAGTAATTCTCCTCTGGACCCTCTCTAATGCCATCACATCCTTTCATAAGAACATAGAGCATAAGAAATAGGAGCAGGAGTAGGCCATTTGGCCCGTTGAGCCTGCTCCGCCATTCAATAAGATCATGGCTAATCTAACCATGGACTCATCTCTACCTACCTGCCTTTTCCCCAACTATGCAAAAAATCTATCCAAACTTGTCTTAAATATATTTACTGAGGTAGCCTCCACTGCTTCATTGAGTAGAGAATTCCACAGATTCACCACTCTCTGGGAAAAGCAGTTCCTCTTCATCTCCATCCTAAATCTACTCCCCTGAATCTGAGGCTATGTCCCCTAGTTATAATCTCACCCACTAGTGGAAACAACTTTCCTGCCTCTATCTTATCTATCCTTTTCATAATTTTATATGTTTCTATACAATCTCCTTTCATTCTTCTGAATTCTTGCGAGTACATTTCCAGGCAACTCAGTCTCTCCTCATAGTCTAACCCCCTCATCTCTGGAATCAACCTGGTGAACCTCCTCTGCACCGTCTCCAAAGCCAGTATATCTTTCTTCAAGTAAGGAGACCAGAACTGCATGCAGTACTCCAGGTTCGGCCTCACCAGTGCCCTGTATAACCTCCCTGTTCTTAAATTCAATCCCTCTAGCAAAGAAGGCCAACATTCCATTTGCCTTCTCGATAGCCTGCTGCACCTGCAAACCAACCTTTTGTGATTCATGTACAGGCACTCCCAAGTCCCTCTGCTAGTCCTCTATCACAGAGGACAAAGGGAGGAGAAGATGGCGGCGTGACGGCAGCTGGCGCGGCCTCCAGTGAATAATGTCTGTAACTTGTCAAGTAGAGGACCGTGCACAATTCTGATCTGATGGAGATGGACATGAGAGTATGGAGGAACATCTGGAGAAACTTCTGAAATGCCCACTTCACTGCCGCTGTTACTGTGTGGTAACCGGAATCTCCGGAGCAGAAGGCCCCGAATCCTCGACTTTGCTTATTTCAGTGGCCAGGGTGAGGTCGAAGGTGCTGAGCAGAGGATGGCGCTCGGGAGGCTGTATCGGAGGGGCTGGTTGGAGGCTTGAAGTTTTCGGATGTACGGACTCAGTGTCGGCTGTGGTTGGCTGCTTCCAAGGCATCGGCAAGTTGACGGTGCCTGGAGGTTTATGGCAGGGAGTTTCTCCCTTTTGCCGTCTGCTATCGGGGACTCGGGAGTCGATCGATTCGTGGACTTTGAGACTTTTTTTTACAGTGCCCATGGTTTGTTGTTTATCAAATTATGGTATTGCTTTGCACTGCTGTAACTATATGTTATAATTATATGGTTCTGTCAGTGTTAGTCTTTGGTTTGTCCTGTTTTCTATGATATCTCTCTGGAGAAACATTGTATCATTTCTTAATGCATGTATGCATTTCTAAATGACAATAAAAGAGGACTGAGTGTTCTCATAATCTAATCTAATCCTTCCTTAGCAGGGAGACCATACTTGTGCACAATGGTCTCTTCATCAGAGCTCCACATAATTGCAATAATCTTTACACTCTCACTTCTCTGCCCATTCCACCACCCTGTGTTTACCTCATTGCAATCTATTACAGTACTGTCCTCCTCACAATTCACAGAGGGTGTGATCTAAGTTTAACTACCAAGTGAGTTTGCATGCAGACTAGTTTGAAATTATATCCTAATATCTACATATAAATCCATACACAGAGTCATATAGAATGGAAATGGGCTCTTCCATTGACTCTGTCCATGCCAATCTACACTCATCCGATTTGCCTGCACTTAGAACCATAGCCCTCCGTGTCTTGTTTATTTTGGTGTTCATCTAAATGTCTCTTTATTCCACCATCTCCTCTGGCAGCATGTTCCAGCTATAACCATTCTCTTACCCCTCAGATCCCCTTTAAACTCTTTCCTCTCACCTTAAACCTATGCTCTCTTGTTTGTACCATGGGAATGTCAACCCTATCTAAACCTCTCATCATCTTATATACTCCAGCTGGTCATCCCTCTGCCTCATTCAGCTCCAGGGAATACAAACCTGTTTATCAAATCTGTCCACATCACTCAAATCCTCCAATCCAGGACACATCCAGTGACTCTTCAATGAAATCACATTCTTCCTCTCAATGCCTGTACTCACTGGAGTTTACAAGAATGAAGGGGGATCTCATCAAAACCTATTAAAAATTGAAAGGCCTAAATAGAGTGGATATGGAGAGGATGTTTCCAAAAGTGGGGAAGTCTAGAACCAGAGAGCACGGCCTCAGAAATTATTCCAAGTGCGCTCTAACTCTGTTTGTGAACTTGCAATATGCCGTCCTAACTCTCATATTCTATGCCCTGATCTATGAAGTCAAGCATACCATTTGCTTTCTTCACCACTAATGGTGCCATTTTCAGTGAACTGTGGACTTGGATCCTCAGGTCACTCACTATGTCAACATTCTTTAGTAACTTACCAGTTACCGCATGGACAACCTCAGACACCCCACCCTGCAAAAACTAGTTTCAGGGAGGTAGCACCATCAATTTGTGGGAGACTCCCGGAACTTCCGGGAGAGGTGGGATGTCTGCAATAGAGTAGCTCCTTAGCAGCTAGCCAGCTAGTTTAAATAACGTTAGCTATGCTAATGAATGAATGACACCTGTTAAACTCACCTCAACATGTCTCTTACAGTCATTTGGGCAACAGAAAAGTCACTGTTGCAAACAGTGCAGCGAGCAACATCGTCATTATTTTTGACCCCTATTAGGCAGGGGTATACTTCAGGGTAGTCTGGGGTGACGTACGTTTTATATTTTCTTCTTTTGGAACACTCTCCCATGGTGCGCGCGTGCTCTCTCTCTCTCTCCCCCTCCCTCCTTCCCTCCCTCCCTCCCCATCTCTCTCTCCCCCTCCCCCTCTCCCTCTCCCTCTCCTTCTCCCTCTCTCGTGGTCGCTCTCACGCTCTCTTGCTCTCAAAAAAATCAATTTCCGGGACACTGTATATAATTTGTGGGCATCAGGAAGCCACTGCTAAAATGCGGGAGACTCCTGGAATTTTTGGGAGAGGTGGGACGTATACAACCTTTCTCACTATCCACAACCCCATCAGTTGTTGTGTCATACGTAAACTTCTCATCATTCTCCTACTTAAAAGATATGTAATCATACCTCCTACATAAACATCCACTTACAGCAAATATCCCAGTACCAGTCTCTGTGATATACCCCCAATCACAGACTTACAATCAGACAATCCTTTACCCTCTGCCTCCTATGACCAAGACGCCTTTGGATCCCATTAGCCAGCCAGCCTTGGATTCCAGGTACTTTCACCTTCTGGACTTGCCTTCCAAGCAGGACCTTAACTGAATCCAATGAATCACCACACATGATGCTATGATGACTGCTTAGTGCTGGCAACAGCCAGGGCCCTCTCATTAAGTATGGGAAGGCCCTGGCTGTTGCATTGTCAACACTATTCTTGAAAGGCTTAAAAGTATCTTACACAACATAGGCAGGGATATTGTTTGCACAGGTGAAAGTCAATAGAAAATTGGCATTTTTTATTAATAGCGTTGGACAGAACCCTAATGCAGAACAAAAGGCCTCACTGATGAAAATAGATGATTCATGCAAAACCATGTGTACAGTACCTCACAGAATGTCATTTCTTTAGATTATTATTACGGTATTACTATAAATTACCAATGTTAAAGTGCAGCAGTGTTTGTTAGCAGCTTTTATGGTCTCATATTGAATGTGCTATTAGGTCAGGTTAAAGGAGACCAGCTCCGGAAAGTTTGCTGGAAAAAGACATTGTGGTGTGGAGAGTGGTGGGAGGAAAATGTAGATTTACTTGTCACATTTCATTCGTATTCAGGTTATTATCAATTTAGATAAACCTTTTGAATCCATCTCTAAAAACATTTTAACATCACCTAGGATGAATTCTCCATTCACAAATGCCTTCCCCCTTGTCTTTTTTTTTTTAAAAATTCCTAAGATTTTTAGCATTAGAAGAAACAATCCAGATTCTAATAAAGACCTGGTTCTCTGCTGAAGTGCCTATAGATTAGTGGACAGGGCAAGCTGACTGTTTCTCCAACCTTGGCTGGCATCCAGCAGGTGTAATTATCCCAAATCCCAGCACATCCTGGAACAAAAAGAAAAGCAAACACGCCTTTAGTGTCATTGTGTAATTAAGGTTCTTTTGTGTAAACATCTTTCAGTATTAACAGACAGACAATCAACGATAAAGTATATACGTCATTTATAGTTTCTCTTCTAAACATTCAATTCATTGTCTGACAGAAGAGGTGACAGCAAAATGAAGACTACTGTAGTTTATCCATATGGATGAAAGACCCTGACCCAAAGCCTCAGCTATCCATATTTCTTTCTACAGATGCTGCCTGACCCACTGAGTTCCTCCAGCATCTTATTTGTTGCACCAGATTCCAGCACCTGTAGTCTCTTGTGTCTCTGCTACAAGAAAATTCATCTGGCTAAGCAGTGTCTGTGGCTCAGTCATAGAGTCATAGAGCACCACAAGCCCTTCAGCCCAACTAGTTCATGCTGAACTATTGTTTTGCCTCGTCCCATTGATCTGCACCTGACTCATAGCCTTCCATGCCCCTCCCATCCAGGCATTTAACCAAACTTCTCTTCAATGCTGCAACTGAACCTGCATCCCACCACTTCTGCTGGCAACTCATTTCACACCTGCATCACCCTCTGAGTGAAGAATTTCCCCTTCAGGCTCCCCTTAAGTATTTCACCCTTCACCCTTAACCTATGATGTCTAGTTCTAGTCTCATCCAGGCTCAGTAGGAAAAGCCTGCTTGCACTTATCCTATTTATACCTGTCATTATTTTGTTTTCCTCTGTTAAATCTCCCATTATTCTCCTGCACTCCAGGGAATCAAGTCCTAGCCTATTCGACTTTTCCCTATAACTCAGGTTCTCAAGTCCTTGTAAATTTGGGATGGTTCATGGTTTAATTAGAGACATTGAATCAGCCGCAGTTCAACCCACTGAGTTGATCAAGCAGTTTGTGTTTTCCTCCAGATTTCAGCCTTTGCAGTTTCTTGTCTCTAGATATGAGGTAATGGCTGGGCAAGACCAGCTATGATTGGTGGACAGGCTTGAACATAGAACATAGAATAGTACAGCACAGTACTGGCCCTTCATCCCACAATGTTGTGCTGACCCTTAAACCCTACCTCCCATATAACCCCCCACCTTAAATTCCTCCATATACCTGTCTAGCAGTCTCTTAAGTTTCACTAGTGTATCTGCCTCCACCACTGACTCAGGCAGTGCATTCCACGCACCAACCACTCTCTGAGTAAAAAACCTTCCTCTAATATTCTGCTTGAACTTCCCACCCTTTACCTTAAAGCCATGTCCTCTTGTACTGAGCAGTGGTGCCCTGGGGAAGAGGCGCTGGCTATCCACTCTATCTATTCCTCTTAATATCTTGTATACCTCTATCATGTTTCCTCTCATCCTTCTTCTCTCCAAAGTGTAAAGCCCTAGCTCCCTTAATCTCTGATCATAATCCATACTCTCTAAACCAGGCAGCATCTTGGTGAATCTCCTCTGTACCATTTCCAATGCTTCCACATCCTTCCTATAGTGAGGCAACCAGAACTGGACACAGTACTCCAAGTGTGGCCTAACCAGAGTTTTATAGAGCTGCATCATTACCCCGCGACTCTTAAACTCTATCCCTTGGCTTATGAAAGCTAAAAGCCCATAAGCTTTCTTAACTACCCTATCTACCAGTGACGCAACTTTCAGGGATCTATGGACATGTACCCCCAGATCCCTCTGCTCCTCCACACTACCAAGTATCCTGCCATTTACTTTGTACTCTGCCCTGGAGTTTGTCCTTCCAAAGTGTACCACCTCACACTTCTCCGGGTTGAACTCCATCTGCCACTTCTCAGCCCACTTCTGCATCCTATCAAGGTCTCTCTGCAATCTTTGACAATCCTCCACACTATCTACAACACCACCAACCTTTGTGTCATCTGCAAACTTGCCAACCCACCCTTCTACCCCCACATCTAGGCCATTAATAAAAATCACGAAAATCAGAGGTCCCAGAACTGATCCTTGTGGGACACCACTAGTCACATCCCTCCAATGCGAATGTACTCCCTCCACCACCACCCTCTGCCTTCTGTAGGCGAGCCAATTCTGAATCCACCTGGCCAAACTTCCCTGGATCCCATGCCTTCTGACTTTCTGAATAAGCCTACCGTGTGGAACCTTGTCAAATGCCTTACTAAAATCCATATAGATCACATCCACTGCACCACCCTCATCTATATGCCTGGTCACCTCCTCAAAGAATTCTATCAGGCTTGTTAGACACGATCTGCCCTTCACAAAGCCATGCTGACTGTCCCTGATCAGACCATGGTTCTCTAAATGCCCATAGATCCTATCTCTAAGAATCTTTTCCAACAGTTTTCCCACCACAGACGTTTCCATTCTGTAATTGTTAATTCAGCATGTCACCTAAAACTTTGACAAGCCTCTGTAGATGCACAGTGAAGAGTTTCCTGACCAGTTGCGTAATGGCCTGGTACACAAACACCAATGCCCAGAAATGGAGTAGCCTCTAGCAAGTGGTAGATACAGCCCAGTCCATCACAGGGAAAGCCTGCCCCACCATTGAGCACATTTACAAGAAAGCAGCATCCAGGTGATCAAAGACCCCCACCATCCAGGCTATGCCTCTTCTTGCTATTACCATCGGGCAGGAGGTACAGAGGCCTGTAGCACGGGATTCAGGAACAGTTATGGTCGTACAACCATCAGGCTCCCATACCAGCATGGATATCTTCACTCACTATGACTCTGAACTGATTCTACGACCTACAGGCTCACTTTCAAGGGCTCTAGGATTCATGTCCCTAGTATTATCTTTTTACGTGCATAACGTGCCTTCCTTTGCACGATGATTGTCAGTCATTGCTTTTATATACTTTTTCATGAGTGTTATTGTATTTTATTTTCCTGTAAATGCCTGGAAGAAAATGAATCTCAAAATAGAACACAATGACATATACAGTATGTATTTTGATAATAAATTTACTTTAATAGCACACTCCGGCAGCTGGCTGATATAACACTGCTGGGGAAACATTGCGCTTAAATCAGGCCGCAATGAGGCGGGCGTGTGGAGGCTGCAATGCAGCTTATAATTGGCAAGGCCAGCTGCTCCTGACACATCTGTGAGTCACACTTGTCGAGCTGCTGCCATCAGGGTGATGAAGTTACTCCAACAGACCCATCTAATTGATACACAGGACAGCGAGAGCACATTAAAAAGAGGCACTGAGAAGCTAATAAGCTCCATCAGGCTTGGAGGCAATATCTACCTTGGATGACAGGACTGATTCAGGAGATTTCACGATGTTTCCTGTCAGATAATAATGGTGTGTACATTTCTTATTCCCACACATCCACCTCTCCAAACTAAAAGTTCTAGACTTACCGAAACTGTAGACATGACCTTAAATTTATTTTGCCTATGAAGCCCGCAGACAAAGTTCTACCAATTTTTACTTGACTTATTGGCTGAATCATAGATTCATACATCACGAAAATAGGCTCTTCAGCCCATCGTGTCCATGTTGACTACCGAGGGCCCATTTAAACTAACCGTCCAATAATCCCATTTTATTTTCCCACATTTACATCAATCACTCTGGGTTCTACAGCTGACAATGAACTTGCAAACCTACACATCTTGGGAATGCCAGAAGAAAATGGAGCACCTAGAGCAGAAGTTCCCAACCTGGGGTCCTCAGACACCTCGCTTAAAAAAGCGTTGGCAACCCTTGACGTCAAGAAAACCCACACGGATTTAATTTGTAAAATGTTACCAGATTATGCTTTTCTGTTCATCATTATCACTATTTTATCACATAATTACCACATCATTATCATTCATCAAAGCTTGCAGAGAGATTTAGGCCAGTTAGAAGAGTGGGCTGAAAGATGGCAGATGAAGTTTAATGCTGATAAATGCAAGGTGCTACATTTTCGTAGGACTAATCAAAATAGGACATACATGGTAAATGGTAGGGCATTGAAGAATGCAGCAGGACAGAGGGATCTAGGAATAATGGTGCATAGTTCCCTGAAGGTGGAATCTCATGTGGATAGGGTGGTCTTTATTAATCAGAGGATTGAGTATAGGAGTTGGGATGTAATGTTGAAATTGTATAAGGCATTGGTAAGGCCAAATTTGGAGTATTGTGTACAGTTCTGGTCACCGAATTACAGGAAAGATGTCAATAAAATTGAGAGAGTACAGAGGAGGATTACTAAAATGTTGCCTGGGTTTCATCTCCTAAATTACAGAGAAAGGTTGAACAAGAAGGTCTTTATTCTTTGGACTGTAGAAGGTTGAGGGGGGACTTGATAGAGGTGTTTAAAATTATGAGGGGGATTGATAGAGTTGACGTGGTTAGACTTTTTCCATTGAGAATGGGGGAGATTCAAACAAGAGGACATGAGTTGAGGGTTAAAGGGCAAAAGATTAGGGATAACATGAGGGGGAACAACTTTACTCAGAGAGTGGTAGCTGTGTGGAACGAGCTCCTGGCAGAAGTGTTTGAGGCAGGTTCGATGTTGTTGTTTTCCCCCGGGATCAATAAAGTATGACTATGAATATAAAGTTAAATTGGATAGATATATGGACAGGAAAGGAGTGGAAGGTTATGGGCTGAGTGCAGGTCGGTGGGATTAGGTGAGAGTAAGAGTTCGGCACGGACTAGAAGGGCCGAGATGGTCTGTTTCCGTGCTGTAACTGTTATATGGTTATATGGTTATATGGTTATTATCACTGCTAAAACGTGTGATGTGTGTGCCGTAGTAAAAATGCAATTGAATTGTTCCCTGCTATGGGAATATTGCAGCTTTAAATTACTACTAGTATCAGGCACAAGGGTTGATCATTAAATTTGTGGAGATGTTGTTGATAGTGAAGAAGGGCATTGTAGATTACAAGGAGATCTTGATCAGTTAGGAGAGTGGTCTGAGGAGTGGCAAATGAATTTCAATACAGATAAGTGTAAGGTGACGCATTTTGGAAAGTCAGACCAGTGTTGGACTTATGCTACGAATGATGAAGTACTAGGCAAAGAGAGAACAAGGAGCACAGTTTATTGAAAGCAGCATCGCAAGTAGACAGGATGTTGAGAAAGCTGTTCAGCATGCAGACCTTCATCAGTGAGGGCACTGATTATTGGAATTGCGACATTATATTGCATTGATGAGGTTGTACTTGGAGTATTGTACCGAGTTTTGGTCACCCAAATAGGAAAAATGAGGTCAAACTGGAAAGAAATCAGGGAAGATTTACGGGGATGTCAGCAGCTGGATCGGTTTGTGGTTGGGGTGACTCAGAACCCCAATGATCCTACAGGCCCTTTTTACACACCTGTCTTTATGAATGTCCTGAATAGTGGGAAGTTCACACCTACAGATGCACTGGGCTGTCTGCACCACTCTCTGCAGAGTCCTGCGATTAAAGGAGGTACAGTTCCCATACCAGGCAGTGATGCAGCCACTCAGGATGCTCTCAATTGTGCCCCCATAGAAAGTTCTTAGAATTCTGGGGGCCCATACCAAACTTCTTCAACCATCTGAGGTGAAAGAGGCGTTGTTGTGCTTTCTTCACCACACAGCCGGTATGTACAGACTACGCGAGATCCTCGGTGATATGTATGCCAAGGAACTCAAAGCTGTTCACCCTCTCAACCCCAGATCCATTGATGTCACATCCCTGAGGGCACCTGTGTTGAGGGTCAGAGGGGCAGAGGTGAGGGAGCCCACTCTTACCACCTGCTGGCGATCTGACAGGAAGTCCAGGATCCAACTGCACAAGGCAGGGTGAAGGCCGAGGTCTCTGAGCTTCTTAGCAAACCTGGAGGGAATTATAGTGTTGAACGCTGAATTGTAGTCCAAGAACAGCATTCTCACAGAAGCATCCTTCTTTTCCCAATGTGTAAGGGCGGTGCGTAGAGCTGTGGCTATTGCGTCATCTATTGATCGGTTGTGTCAGTAGGCGAGTTGTAGGGGTCCAGTGTGGGTGACAGCAAGCTGCAGATGTAGTCCTTGACCAGCCTCTCAAAGCATTTGCTTATTATCGAGGTGAGTGTGACAGGACACCAGTCGTTCAGACGTGTTACCTTGGTCTTTTTAAGGTACAGGGACAATGGTAGATCTTTTGAAGCAGGAGGACACTCTACACTGGGGGAGGGAGAGATTAAAAATGTCTGCAAGCACACCAGCCAGTTGTGCCACGCACAATCTGAGTATGCGCCCTGTGATGCTGTCCGGTCCTGCAGCCTTGCGTCTGTTCACTCATTGGAAGCGCCTGCGTACTCTAGCCTCAGAGAAGACCAAGCTGCAGGTCGCTGCAGCGGCTCTCCCCGGGGGCTCAGTGTTGGCGACATCGAACCGAGAGTCAAAAAGATTTAGCTCATCTGGGAGAGAGGCAACAATGTTGGAAACACCGCTGCGTTTAGCTTTGAAGTCTGCGGTGGTGTGCAGACCTTGCCATAAGCTGCGTGTGTTGTTGGAGGAGAACTGTGGATCTTGTCCTTGAATTGTCGTTTGAGAAGTACTTGGATTTGTATATGCAAGAGTGGGGCTGAGAAGGATATGGGCTGAACACAGGAAATTAGGAGCAGATGGTTAGGCATGGAATCGATGGGCCAAAGGGCTGGTACCTGTGCTGTATTTCTCTATGACTCTGTATAGGGAGAATTGCAAACTGCACACGAGCAGCCCCGGTGGCCAGTATTGAACCCAGATCTCTGGAGCAGTGGAGCAGCAACTCTGCTAACTCCACCAAAAGCATTCACAAACTTCTACAGATGTACCGTGGAGAATATTCCAACAGGCTGCATCACCATCTGGTAAGGGGGGCACGGTGCGCGTGGTGGGTGTCTACTGCACGGGATCAAAGTAAGCTGTAAAATCAGTCAGCTCCATCGGGGGCATTAGCCTCCACAGTATTCAAGGAGTAATGCCTCAGAACGGTGTCGATCATTAAGGACCCCCATCACCCAGGTCATGCCTTGTTTTCATTGCTACCATCAGGAAGGAGGTACAGAAGTCAAAAGGCACATTCTCAGTGATTCAGGAACAGTTTCTTCTCCTCTGCCATCCAATTTCTGAATGAGCATTGAACCCATGAACACTTAACTTAAGTCACAGTTTTTTCTAAATTTAAGGCATCTGTTAGTCTTGCGAGACTATGGATCTGCGCCTGGAAAGTCTTCACTCTCCAGGGCGCAGGCCTGGGCAAGGTTGTATGGAAGACCAGCAGTTGCCCATGCTGCAAGTCTCCCCTCTCCACGACACCAATGTTGTCCAAGGGAAGGGCATTAGGACCCATACAGCTTGGCACCAGTGTCGTCGCAGAGCACTGTGTGGTTAAGTGCCTGGCTCAAGGACACAACACGTTGCCTCGGCTGGGGCTCGAACTCACGACCTTCAGGTCGCTAGTCCAATGCCTTAACCACTTGGTCAAGTTCTATTATGTATTGCATTGTACTGCTGCCACAAAGACAACACATTTCACAACATATGCTGGTGATATTAAGTCTGATTCTGATACCTTTCCTATTATTTTTCACTAACCTTTAATGGTGAGTAAGGTTCATGGTCTAATTCAGTAAGATATCGACAAACTTGCCAAATTTAAATAACTCCTATCAAAGTTGTGATGATTGCAATGTACAGTGAGCACATGGGATCACTATCTCCATCACCACCACCTTCAGTTCCTCTCTAATCACATACTATACCTACTTGTAAAAGTATAGACATGCTCTTTCACGGTACAAGATCATATAACTCCCTTTTCAACATCACATAGACAGCAGTGGTTCAAGGAAATAATTGGAAAGGCAATACAATTTTGGCTTTGTCTGCAATTAATATACAAGTTAAAATTCAAAGACCAGTGGAATTTCTGCAGCAAATTAGAAGCAAAAGTTGATCTACTTTAACACAGAACATTTCAGTAAATACTGTGTAGTGTGTGAAATTAAATTCAAATATGACATCTACCAGGTAAGAATAACATATCCCACCCTTGTCAAATACAGCCTCGCCTTTTTATTTTTGGCACAACACCATTCATTAAAGACTCAGTCAGCCATATATTTTGGTTTTAGTATGGGCAATGACTCGGGATGTTGGGGGGTGGGGGGAGGGTGAATCAGTGAACGTTTACGATCTTCCGGGATGGAACTTTATCAGAAGGAGTGTCACCATATGTCAGAAAAGAAAACATTTGCTCAAGACTATGGGGAAGAGCAAAAAAGGGAGATCAGTACTCCAAATAGTTAACCCACTTGTGCAAAGAAATGTTTTCAATAAACATGTGCTCACATCTCAGTGAGCCTTTTCCCACTCTTCCTGTACTTGCTTTATTGGACTTGCCTACTACTTACTGATATTTTTTATCCAGACTATTTTATTTAGAGAGTGGGGAGGACCTCATCTAAGCATTATGGTCTTCGTTAAGATAGTCATTCAGGGACCTATTTTGGTCAACAGCTCTTATTTTGAAAATTAGTTCAAAGTAATTTTATTATCAAAGTACATATATGTCACCATATACTACTCTGAGATTTGTTTTCTTGTATACATACTCAATAAATCTAATAACTATAACAGAGTCAATGGGTGTACAACCAGTGTGCAAAAGACAATAAACTGTGCAAATACAAAAAGAAAGAAACAATAGTAATAACAAATAAATAAGCAATAAATATCAAGAACATGAGATGAAGGGTGCTTGAAAGTGAGTCCGTATGTTGTGGGAGCAGTTCAGTGATGGGACAAGTGAAATTGAATGAAGTTTTCCCCTTGGTTTAAGAGCCGAATGGTTGAAGGATAATAACTGTTCCTGAACCTGGTGGTGTGAGTCCTGAGGCATCTGTATCTGCTTTCTCATGGTAGCAGTGAGAAGAAAGCATGACCTGGGTGGTGGAGGGTCCTGAAGATGGATGCTGACAATGCTCCGTGTAGATGCACTCAGTGGTGGTGGGGGGGACGACTTTAAGTTCCTCAGAAACCAATTCGAAAGCTAAGCCTACTGGGCCTGAACACCTCCCTCTGCAACTGGATCCTAGACTTCCTGACTGGGAGACCTCAGTCAGTCTGGATCGGGAGCAGCGTCTCCAACACCATCACACTGGACATGGGGCCCCCCAGGGCTGTGTGCTCAGTCCACTGCTGTTCACTCTGCTGACCCACGACTGTGCTCCAATACACAGCTCAGACCACATCATCAAGTTCGCCGATGACATGACCGTGGTGGGTCTCATCAGCAAGAATGATGAGTCAGCATACAGAGAAGAGGTGCAGCGGCTAACAGACTGGTGCAGAGCCAACAACCTGTCTCTGAATGTGAACAAAACAAAAGAGATGGTTGTTGACTTCAGGAGGACACGGAACGACCACTCTCCGCTGAACATCAATGACTCCTCCGTAGAGATCGTTAAGAGCACCAAATTTCTTGGTGTTCACCTGACGGAGAATCTCACCTGGTCCCTCAACACCAGCTCCATAGCAAAGAAAGCCCAGCAGCATCTCTACTTTCTGTGAAGGCTGAGAAAAGTCCATCTCCCACCCCCCATCCTCACCACATTCTACAGAGGTTGTACTGAGAGCATCCTGAGCAGCTGCATCACTGCCTGGTTCTGGAATTGCACCGTCTCAGATCGCAAGACCCTGCAGCGGATAGTGAGGTCAGCTGAGAAGATCATCGGGGTCTCTCTTCTCGCCATTACAGACACTTACACCACACGCTGCATCCGTAAAGCAAACAGCATTATGAAGGACCCCACGCACCCCTCATCTCCCTCCTGCCATTTGGGCTCTCGCAACCAGACTATGTAACAGTTTCTTCCCCAAAGTCATCAGACTCCTCAATACCCAGAGCCTGGACTGACACCTCTATTTATTTATAATTATAAACCTACTGCCCTCTACTGTGCCTATTGTCTTGTTTATTATTTATTGTAATGCCTGCACCGTTTGTGCACTTTATGCAGTTCTGGGTAGGTCTGTAGTCTAGTGTAGTTTTGTGTTGTTTTTTACGTAGGTCAGTGTACCATGGTCCTGAAAAATGTCTCATTTTTACTGTGTACTGTACCAGCAATTATGGTCGAAATGACAATAAAAAGTGACTTGACTCGACTTGACTTGACGTGATGGTCTGTTCCAGTAGCCTAAAACAGGTAGGTCAGCAAGAAACCCCTTTCAAATTGAAACTGATTGCATTGCATACTTAAAGGGACAGTAAGTCTTTCGTTTTGAGGGTGTGCTCACCTCTGCAACATCAACTAAAGACCCTGATAATGGTCTCTAACTGATCACATTGAAGAATAGAACAGAAGAACCATTCATTGTTCTTCATGGGCAAGACTAAAGATCAGGTTGATTTGTCAGACGCACATCAAAACATATAGGAAATTGTGTCATTTGTGTCAAATCAGATCAGCAAGGATTGTTCTGGGCAGTCTGCAAGTGTCGCCACACTTCTGTCATCAACATAGCATGCCCACAATTCACTAACCCTATCCCATATGTCTTTGGTATGTGGGAGGAAACCAGAGCACCCAGAGGAAACCCACGCAGTCACGGAGAACCTCCTTCCAGACAGCGGCTGGATTTGTACATTGATTGCTGACACTGTTGCTGTAAAGCGTTGCTCTGACTACTTCACTACCATGCCACCTGGTTGCTAGGGCGGCCTGTTTGCCAAATGTGGAGAACTTGATTAGGTTACGTATGCTCTCTCTAGAGGTTAGAAGGATGAGAGATCTCATCAAAACTTACTAACTTCTCAAAAGGTTTGACAAACTTTGTTGCCAGCGCTAGACAGCCTGAGTTATAGGCAGAGTTTGCCCAGGCTAGGCCTTCACTCCTTGAAGCAGAGGAGAATAAATAGTGACCTTATAGAGGTTCATAACATCATGAGGGTCAAAGATAAGGTGGATTGTAACAGTGTTTTACCCAGGTTAGGGGAATCCAGTACCAGGTGGCAGCAATTTAAGTTGAGATGAAAGATTTGAAAGGAAACTGAGGAGTGGTGGTGAATATATGGAATGAGCTGCCAGTGGAAGTGGTTAAGATAAAGTAGGTACAATAATGTCAGTTAATAAGCACTTGGATAGGAACGTTAAAGGGCAAGGCTTAGAGGGATATGGTGTGAACATCAGAAATTGGGACTAGCTGGGTGTGCATGGACTTGTTGGGCTGAAGGGCCTGTATCCGTGCTGTATTACCCCATGAATCTGTGATTCTATGACTAGATACTGTGAGGGTATTTTCCCTTGTTTCCCAAGGGACACAAGTTTGGAATAAGAGAGAGGTAGACATGAGAGATGTCTTCGCGCAGAGTGGTGAACCTTTGGATTCCGTACCAAGGGTGGAAGGGTTGCTATGGAGGCTTAGTCACTGATCTCATCTGCCACAAGAGATCAATTGGACTTTAGGCATTAAGGACTTTAGACGTTTAGACATTTAAGACATTTCTTTTGGATTGGTACTACAGAGCGGCGTGGGAGCTAAATTCTGAAGGAAGGCAGTTTCTTAAAAAAACTTCGAATGCAAGGACGAGACTGCGCAGGCGCGTGACGTAAAAGGACAGCGGGGAGAGTTTAAAAACGCAGGTTGTTACCAACAGCTGTCCTTTGGATCGGGACTACAGAGCATTGTGACAGCTGAATTCTGAAGGAAGGCAATTTTTTAAAAAACATCTTCGAGTGCAAGAAGGACGAGACTGCGCAGGCGCGTGACGTAATAGGACAGTGCGGAGAGTTTAAAAAGGAGACCACCCCATACAGCGGGCAGCTGTCGGAGCAGGCAGTGAAGTGAGCGGTAGCAGAGTGTAGGGCTTTGGCAGTAACGGGAAGAGGCGAGAACGAAGCACCAACTCTTTTTTTTCTTCCCCCCCCCCCCACCTTTCGCGAATCGGCCCGGACAGACAGGAACAGCAGGGCTCTCACAGCTAACGGTTTAAAAAGTTTGTCTGTTTGGCAAGGTAAGTGAGTGAGTAGACTTATTTTTCCTGTTTCATTCCTGTAGAATTAAATGGCATGCTTGCAGGGTTAGTGCTTTGTTCAGGGTGTCAGATGTGGGAATCCTGGGAGACCTCCAGCCTCCGTGATGGCCACATCTGTGCCAGGTACACTGAGATGCAGCTCCTCAGAGACCGTGTTAGGGATCTGGAGCTGCAGCTTGATGACCTACTGCTTATCAGGGAAAGTGAAGAGGTGATAGACAGGAGCTACAGGGAGGTAATCATCCCTAGGCTACAGGGGTCAGAAAACTGGGTCACTGTCAAGAGAGGGAAGGGAAATGCCCGGATAGTGGAGAGCACACCTGTGGCTGTCCCCCTCAGCAACAAATATCTTGTTCTGGATGCTGTTGAGGGGGATGACCTGACAGGGGATGCCCACGGTGACCAGGTCTCTGGCACAGAGCCTGGTGCTGTTGTGCAGGAGAGAAGGAGGGAGAAGAGGAATGCGGTAGTCATAGGGGATTCCATAGTCAGGGGAACAGACAGGAGATTCTGTGAGCCTGATAGAGATACCCGCATGGTGTGTTGCCTCCCAGGTGCCAGGGTACGGGATGTCTCGGATCAGGTCCTGAATATTCTAAAGGGGGAGGGTGAGCAGCCAGTTGTCTTGGTACATGTTGGTACCAATGACATAGATAGGACAAGGGAGGAGGTCCTGAAGAGAGATTTCTGGGAGTTAGGAAGGAAGCTGAGAAGCAGGACCTCCAGGGTAGTAATCTTGGGATTGCTATCTGTGCCACGTGCTAGCGAGGGCAAGAGTAGTCGGATCAGGCAGATGAATGCGTGGATGAGAGACTGGTGCAGGGGGCAGGGCTTCAGATTCTTGGATAATTGGGATCTCTTCAGGGGGAAGTATGACCTGTTCAAAATGGACAGGTTACACCCGAACCGGAAGGGGACCAATATCCTGGCGGGAAAGTTTAATAGAGCTGTTAGGGAGGGTTTAAACTAATTTGGCAGGGGAATGGGAACCGGAATGATAGAGCGGAGGAAGGGGAAAACAGAAATAAATCTAAGATAGTGAGCAGTAAAGATGTCAGGAAAGACAGGCAGGTGGTGGGGCAAATTTGTAGCCATTGGGATGAGTTGCAGTGCAATAAAGTGGCAGTGAAATCAAAACGGAAAGTATCAAATACTGGTCTTAAGGTGTTATACTTAAATGCATGCAGCGTAAGGAAAAAGGTGGATGATCTTGTCGTACAGCTACAGATTGGCAGGTATGATATTGTGGCCCTCAATGAGATGTGGCTAAAGGATGCATGTCTCTGGGAGCTGAACGTCCAAGGATACATGGTGTACCGGAAGAATAGGAAGGTAGGCAGAGGGGGAGACATGGCTTTATTGGTAAGAAATGATATTAAATCATTAGAAAGAGGTGATATAGGATCGGAAGGTGCGGAATCTTTATGGGTTGAGCTAAGGAATAGCAGGGGTAAAAGGACCCTGATGGCAGTTATTTATAGGTCTCCAAACAGCTGCAGTGGTGTGGACCTCAAATTACGACAGGAAATAGAAAAGGGTTGTCAGAAGGGCAGTGTTATGATAATTGTGGGGGATTTTAACATGTGAGTGGATTGGGAAAATTAGGTTGGCACTGGATCTCAAGAGAGAGAACTTGTAGAATGTCTGCGAGATGGCTTTTTAGAACAGCTTGTTGTTGAGCCCACTAGGGGATCGGCTGTACTGGATTGGCTATTGTGTAATGAACCGGAGGTGATTAGAGAAATTGAGGTGAAGAAACCCTTAGGAGACAATGATCATAACATGATTGAGTTCACTGTGAAATTTGAAAAAGAGAAGCCGAATTCTGATGTGTCGGTATTTCAGTGGAGTGAAGGAAATTACAGTGGCATGAGAGAGGAACTGGCCAAAGTTGACTGGAAAGGGATACTAGTGGGAAGGCCGGCAGAGCAGCAGTGGCTGGAGTTTATGCGAGAAGTGAGGAAGGTGCAAGACAGATATATTCCAAAAAAGAAGAAATTTTCAAATGGAAACAGGATGCAACTGTGGTTGACAAGAGAAGTCAAAGCCAAAGTTAAAGCAAAGGAGAGGGCAAACAAGGAAGCAAAAATTAGTGGGAAGACAGAGGATTGGGAAGCTTTTAAAAGCTTACAAAAGGAAACTAAGAAGGTCATTAAGAGGGAAAAGATTGACTATGAAAGGAAGCTAGCAAATAATATCAAAGAGGATACTAAAAGCTTTTCCAAGTATATAAAGAGTAAAAGACAGGTGAGAGTAGATATAGGACCAATAGAAAATGATGCTGGAGAAATTGTGATGGGAGATAAGGAGATGGCAGAGGAACTGAATGAATATTTTGCGTCAGTCTTCACTGAGGAAGACATCAGCAGTATACCAGACACTCAAGGGTGTCAGGGAAGAGAAGTGTGCGCAGTCACAATTACGACAGAGAAAGTACTGAGGAAGCTGAATAGTCTGAAGGTAGATAAATCTCCCGGACCAGATGGAATGCACTCTCATGTTCTGAAGGAAGTAGCTGTGGAGATTGCAGAGGCATTAGTGATGATATTTCAAAAGTCAATAGATTCTGGCAAGGTTCCGGAGGACTGGAAGATTGCAAATGTCACTCCGCTATTTAAGAAGGGGGCAAGGAAGCAAGACGGAAATTATAGACCTGTTAGCTTGACATCGGTGGTTGGGAAGTTGTTGGAGTCGATTGTCAAGGATGAGGTTACAGAGTACCTGGAGGCATATGACAAGATAGGCAGAACTCAGCATGGATTCCTTAAAGGAAAATCCTGCCTGACAAACCTACTACAATTTTTTTGAGGAAATTACAAGTAGGCTAGACAAGGGAGATGCTGTGGATGTTGTATATTTGGATTTTCAGAAGGCCTTTGACAAGGTGCCACACATGAGGCTACTTAACAAGATAAGAGCCCATGGAATTACGGGAAAGTTACATACATGGATAGAGCACTGGCTGATTGGCAGGAAACAGAGAGTGGGAATAAAGGGATCCTATTCTGGTTGGCTGCCGGTTACCAGTGGTGTTCCACAGGGGTCCGTGTTGGGGCCGCTTCTTTTTACATTGTACATCAACGATTCGGATTATGGAATAGATGGCTTTGTGGCTAAGTTTGCTGATGATACGAAGATAGGTGGAGGGGCCGGTAGTGCTGAGGAAACAGTGAGTCTGCAGAGAGACTTGGATAGATTGGAAGAATGGGCAAAGAAGTGGCAAATGAAATACAATGTTGGAAAGTGTATGGTTATGCACTTTGGCAGAAGAAATAAACGGGCAGACTATTATTTATATGGGGAGAGAATTCAAAGTTCTGAGATGCAACGGGACTTGGGAGTCCTCGTACAGGATTCCCTTAAAGTTAACCTCCAGGTTGAGTTGGTGGTGAAGAAGGCGAATGCAATGTTGGCACTCATTTCTACAGGAATAGAGTATAGGAGCAGGGATGTGATGTTGAGGCTCTATAAGGCGCTGGTGAGACCTCACTTGGAGTACTGTGGGCAGTTTTGGTCTTCTTATTTAAGAAAGGATGTGCTGACGTTGGAGAGGGTACAGAGAAGATTTCACTAGAATGATTCCGGGAATGAGAGGGTTAACATATGAGGAATGTTTGTCCACTCTTGGACTGTATTCCTTGGAATTTAGAAGAATGAGGGGAGACCTCATAGGAACATTTCGAATATTGAAAGGTATGGTCAGAGTGGATGTGGCAAAGTTGTTTCCCATGATGGGGGAGTCTAGTACGAGAGGGCATGACTTAAGGATTGAAGGGCGCCCATTCAGAACAGAAATGCAAAGAAATTTTTTTAGCTAAAGGGTGGTGAATCTATGGAATTTGTTGCCACGGGCAGCAGTGGAGGCCAAGTCATTTGGTGTACTTAAGGCAGAGATTGATAGGTATCTGAGTAGCCAGGGCATCAAAGGTTATGGTGAGAACGTGGGGGAGTGGGACTAAATGGGAGAATGGATCAGCTCATGATAAAATGGTGGAGCAGACTCGATGGGCCGAATGGCCGACTTCTGCTCCTTTGTCTTATGGACTTATGGGATACACCTGTCTTGCACCTTCCTCATTTCTCGCATAAACTCCAGCCACTGCTGCTCTGGTGTCTTTCCCGCCAGTGTCCCTTTCCAGTCAACTTTGGCCAGTTCCTCTCTCATGCCACTGTAATTTCCTTTACTCCACTGAAATACCGACACATCAGATTTCGGCTTCTATTTTTCTAATTTCACAGTGAACTCAATCATGTTATGATCACTGCCTCCTAAGGGTTCCTTCACCTCAATTTCTCTAATCACCTCCGGTTCATTACACAATACCCAATCCAGTACAGCCGATCCCCTAGTTGGCTCAACAACAAGCTGTTCTAAAAAGCCATCTCGCAGACATTCTACAAATTCTCTCTCTTGAGATCCAGTGCCGACCTGATTTTCCCAATCTATTCGCATGTTAAAATCCCCCACAATTATCATAACACTGCCCTTCTGACAAGTCTTTTCTATTTCCAGTTGTAATTTGTAGTCCACATCCCTGCAGCTGTTTGGAGGCCTATAAATAACTGCCATCAGGGTCCTTTTACCCCTATTTCTTAGCTCAACCCATAAAGATTCTGCACCTTCTGATCCTATATCACCACTGTCTAATGATTTAATATCATTTCTTACCAATAAAGCCACGCCTCCCCCTCTGCCTACCTTCCTATCAATAAAGAGAAGAAAAAACCCCAAAAAACCCCACCGTGCAACTAACCTAAAAAGCAAAGCAAAGCAATGGGCTAACTAGGTACCAAGTAGACTTAAACAACTTAAATAATCACGTCCTCAAACCCGACCTCCATTAATAACAGTTAAAAACTAAGAAGGGAATGTAAATATGGTCAAAGAGAAAAAAAAAGTTACATTAAATGAAAATGTTGAATAAAAGATCTCCAGGTCTGTTCAAATTTAACTGAAGTATCATAAAGATTACTTCTGATTTTTTTCCAAATTTAAACATAGTATCGTTTGAGAAAACCAAAAAAAGGTAGTTGGGGCATTAATCTCCTTCCACTGTTGTAAAATACATCTTTTCGCCATTAAAGTAAGAAATGCAGTCATTCTATGGGCTGAAGGGGAAAGATTACTGGAGGGTTTAGGTAATCCAAAGATAGCAGTAATAGGATGGGGAGAAATATCTGTATTCAATACCTTTGAGATAATATTAAAAATGTCCATTAGCTCCATTCGATAAGATTAGGTCCAACTGGGAAAAGGAATTGGGCTTTACTATTTTGGCGGATGACTGGGCGCATATTTTACAACTAGTCAATACTTCCTCTATCTGTTCCAAACATTCCCTAATTCAATTTAACGTTGTTCATAGAGCACGTATGTCTAAAGATAAATTAGCTCGTTTTTACTCTCATATGAACCCTCTTTGTGATAGATGTCATGGGGAGATAGCTTCCTTAACTCACATGTTTTGGTCCTGTCCTACTCTGGAAACTTTTTGGACTTTTCAATTAGTTTTGACTGATTGGATTTAGCCTTGTAATGCATTGCAATCCCAGACCTGTGAATTAATGTTTGTTGAAAACGGAGTCGAGTGGTAGAGCACACGTTTGTGGTACCTACTCCAGAGAATCCGGTCAAAGAGTAATCACTAGAATAAGGAGTCTCCTCACTGATATCAACAGAGTAGCATGGCTGTGAAAGAACAACAAACAATTTGCTGGAAGAACTCAGCAGCTTAAGCAGCATCTGTGAGGAGGGAGTATCTGTCAACATTGTTTGCAGCTCCAAATTCCAGTATCTCCAGTCTTGTATCTCAGTTGCAGTATGGGCAATGACTCAGTAGGGGGGGGGTGGGGAGAGTGATGAATTTATGAAAATTTATGATGTTCTGGGCTGGAACTTCATCAGAAAGAGCATTAGCGTATGTCAGAAAAAAAGCATTTGCTCAAGAATACAAGGAAAGGAGAAGCAGAAGATCAGCTCACCAAGTACTCAACCCAAAGAAATATTTTCATTAAATTTGTTGTCACATCACAATGCCTCCCACTCTTCCTGTACTTATTTTATTGGACTTATCCATTACTTTTATCCAGATGATGTCATTTCTGGGGAAGAACCTCATCTAAGCAAAATCTTTATTGTGCTTTTAGTTAAAAAAAAAACAGACATCAGGACTCTATTATGGTCAACAGGTCTCATTTTGAAAATTAAACAGGTCTAATTGCCCAAAACAGGTAGGTCAAAAGAAAAACCCTTTCATATTGAAACTGATTGCATTACTGTACTCAAAGGGACAGTAAGACTGCCATTTTGAGGGTGCACTAGCCTCTGTAACATCAAGTCAAGGCCATGGTAATTGACTCTAAGTAGATAACATTAAGCATTAAAATGGAAGATTCATTACTCGTTCTTCAAAGGCAAGACTAAAGGTTAACTTTATTCATCACATGTATATTGAAGCATTCAATTTGTTTGCTTAAAATCAAATCAGCGAGGAGTATCTTGCCATGCTTCCAGTGCCCATAGCATGCCCGTAACTCACTAACCCTAACCCATATGTCTTTGGAATGTGGGAGGAAACCAGAGCACTTGGTGGAAACCCACATGGTCATGGGCAGAACGTACAAACTCCTTACAGACAGTGGCAGGAATTGAACACTGATCAGGCAGGGCTGTAAAGCAATGTGCTAACCAGTTGCTCTACCTTGAGGCCCAGTTGCAAGGGTGGCTGGCGTACCAAATGTGGAGAGATTGAACAGCTTGGGAATGTTTTGTCTGGAGAGGTTAGAAGAATAGGGGATCACATCAAAACTTACAAAATTTTTAAAAGGTTTGACAAGCTTTGTTGCCAAGACTAGAGGGCCTGAGCTATAGGGAGAGGTTGGCCAGACTAGGTCTTTATTCTTTGGAACGTAGGAGAATAAGGGATGACCTTATCGAGGTTTATGAGGGGCAAAGATAGGGTGGATGGTAACATACTTTTACCCAAATTAGGGGAATCCAGAATATGGACAGAGATTTAGGTTGAGAGGGGAAAGATTTAAAAGGAACCTGAGAAGCATGCCCACTCAATATAACAGGCCCAAATACAAATTTTAATATTTTCACACTTTATGAATTGTTAATTTAACTACATTTAAGTGTTATAGTATTGTTAAATCGTTTGATTAATTTTATAATAATTCCATGTGTCAGAATATCAGATTCGGGGACATTCACTTGTTTTGACAGGCAGGAGATGTGGCTTAGCCCCCTGCCAATGTTTGTCAGCAATACTGTAGGTAGGGTCAGACCTGGTCCAACCTGTGATGCAATCTCGACACAAGGGGGTGGAGGGCTGTTGCGGTGCAGAATTTTGCCACCGACATTGGAGCTGGCACTTTCCAGCAAGTTGGTCTCAGGGCTTGGGCACAAATGTGAGCAAATCTTGCAGGGTATAAATCAAATTGCCATTTATAATTGTGCATATGAAAGAACAAGAAGTTAAAACAACCTTCATTTACTGCTTTTCAAATCCTCCCCAGAATTTGTAGTGAAGTACTCTTGAAAGTGATGATGCAAAACTAATAATCTGTGATGATAATTGAAACAGTGCCATCGAAGTGTTTACAGGCAATACTGCATTCTAACTTTCTCTACTGAATTATTAAAATGTTTTTTTTTCTTGCTGATGCTTGTAATGAGTTGAATTAACAAAGTGATACGTTAATGAAGTAGGGCTTTTTCTTTGTCAGCTTATATTTATAAAACACTTTTAAAGGGGAAAAGGTTCCAAGAGTTACAATGGAAAAATTCAGTCACTTCAAGAGACATCAAGAAGACTGTCCAGATGTTTTGTCCATGAGATATGCTTCAATTTCTTAACACAAAACATGGAACGTAGAACATAGAACATTACAGCATAAAACAAGCGCTTCAGCTCACGATGCTGGGCTGACCTTTCAACCCAATCTGACCCTTCCATCCTCCATAGTCCTTCATTTTTCTCTCATCCATATACCTATTTCATAGTCATAGTCATAGTCATACTTTATTGATCCCGGGGGTAATTGGTTTTCGTTACAGTTGCACCATAAATAATAAATAGTAATAGAACCATAAATAGTTAAATAGTAATATGTAAATTATGCCAGTAAATTATGAAATAAGTCCAGGACCAGCCTATTGCCTCAGGGTGTCTGACCCTCTAAGGGAGGAGTTGTAAAGTTTGATGGCCACAGGCAGGAATGACTTCCTATGACGCTCAGTGCTGCATCTCGGTGGAATGAGTCTCTGGCTGAATGTACTCCTGTGCCCACCCAGTACATTATGTAGTGGATGGGAGACATTGATCAAGATGGCATGCAACTTGGACAGCATCCTCTTTTCAGACACCACCGTCAGAGAGTCCAGTTCCATCCCCACAACATCACTGGCCTTCCGAATGAGTTTGTTGATTCTGTTGGTGTCTGCCACCCTCAGCCTGCTGCCCCAGCACCCAACAGCAAACATGATAGCACTGGCCACCACAGACTCATAGATTTAAGAGTTTAGTAAATGTCCCTAATGTATCTGCCCCAACCACCATCCCAGGATGCACATTCCATGCACCTACCACTCTGTGTAAAAATTTACCTCTGACATCCCCCAATACTTTCCTCCAATCAACTTAAAATTATGCCCCCTTGTATTAGCCATTTCCCATCTGGGAAAAAGTCTGGCTGTCCACTTGATCCATGCCTTTTATTCTCTCGTACACCTCTATCAAGTCATCCCTCACCCTGCTTCACTCCAAAGAGAAAAGCCTAGCTCACTCCATCTCTTCTTAAAGAAGGAAATACAGGTAGCAAAGATTCAGGAAGGGAATTCCAGAACTTGTGGCTAAAATTCATTGTGCTGTGATCAAATAAACTCAAAAGATCATTTGGATTTGTGGTTACTGTAGGGTACAGCCACTGCAACTACATTGCTCAGTTTTACTCTAGAAGGAATCATCTGTGTTCAATTAACTTAGAATCGTTCCTGCTCTGTCATGCTCCAGGCACCATTCAGCCATGTCAGTGTGCTGTACTATCAATCTCTATCCATACTATGGCCTTTCAGAGAATGAATTTTGGAGGCACACTACGATGTAAATAGCATGCTTAGCACTGCCTACTAGCTGACTCAGCGGCAGCTTGTTGATGGAGCCTTTATTTATATGAAGAATTTTGTCCAAGTTTAAGGCCAAACAAGAGAAAGAAACTGAATAATGGCAAGCAAAGCTGTCAGGCTTTGTTTCTTGTTGCTGGAGTACTCACCTAAAAGAGTTTTTGAATCTGTATGCTGCACCTTAGGAAGTTTATACAATAATATTGTAACACTCAGCCAAAGAGAAGTCAAACCTATTTATGAGCCAATGTAGGCAAAATTCCAGATCACAGCGCACGGAGTTCGCCACACAACACATCGGCGACGAGACTTCCTCCCTACATCACAACTGAGTTTCTGTAATGACGACCAATCAGCTGATTGAAAAGTATATAAAGACCAAACATTCGGAGGACACACCTCAATTAATATTTAAGTTGCCAAGATCAGAGAACAACTCAACCCAATCAAATCCATCTTTGGTCTAATAGAACAACAAACAACAAACTAATCGAAAAACACACGGGATCAGGAGTAGGCCAGTCAGGTGAATTCCAAAGAGTCAAGAGCAAGTAAGGGAAGGTATTCCACCTCATCACATCACAGAAACCAGCCTCCCCTCATGGACTGTTTATACATCTCATTGTCTGAGTAAAGCAGCCAAATACTCTAACTACCCCAGACTTTCTCTCTTCTCCCTCTCACTATATGACAGAAGATACAAACACCCACAATCTTGTACCACCAGCCTTGAAGACAGCTTCTATCCCACTATTGAAAAGACTACTGAACCCTTGTACAATAAGATGGACTCTTGACCTCACAATCCATCTCGTTATGATCTTGCGTCTCTTTGTCTACCTGCACTGCACCTTCCCTGTAATTGTAACACTTTAATCTGTATTCTGCTCTTGCTTCCTCCTGTACTACTTTGATGTGCTGATGTAATTATATGAACAGTATGCAAACAATGTTTTTCACTGCAGCTCAGTACACGTGACAATAATAAATCAATTTACCAATTTACCCATGTTCACCATAAGTGGGCCACTAGTTCTTGATATCATAATGATGGGAAACTTCCTCTTGGCACTCACCCTGTCAATCCCCTCAGAATCTTATATATCTCAATCGGATCATCTCTCAGTCTTCTCAACTCCCAACTAACTCAACCTCTCTTCATATGTCTACCTTTTCAAGAACCATTTTGAACCTTCCCTGAACCTTACATGACCTAGAAGGTAATTTGTGTCTGTGACCCCATGCCATAGTCTCCGCAGCCATTGAAACATCCACAGCACAAGTGTTCTATCCTGTCTATGTTTTAGTGAGGTTCTACTGTATGTCATTGTTGTAAATCTAGAGTTGGGGCCTAGTCTATTCAAGCTCTCATCCCTGGAATCAGTCTGGTGATTCAGGTGTGATCTTACCCAATCCCTTTATAATATAGATAGACATTCTTTCACTTCTGTGCTGGTGGGGCTGTTGTTAAATCACTGTGCTACAATTCTAAGTTCAAGTCCACTGTGGAATTTAAATTAGTAATCCCATAAAGCTGAGATTTCATAAGGCATTAGTCAGACTGAATTTAGAGTATTGTGAGCAGTTTTGGGCCGCTTATCTTTGAAAGGATGTGCTGGCATTGGAGAGGATCTAGTGTAGGTTCACAAGAATGATGCCAGGAATGAAGGGGTTAATGTTTGAGGAGTGTTGGTGGTTCTGGGTGTGTACTTGCTGGAGATTAGAAGAATAAGTGGTGGGGAGGGTGATTCTATTTGAAACCTATCAAATATTGAAAGGCCTGGAGGGTGTGGACATGCAAAGGATGTTTCCAACAGTTGGGGGATCTCAGACCAGAGGGCACAGCCTCAGAATACAAGGACGTCCCTTTAGATCAGGAGGAATTTCTTTAGCCAGAGGTTGGTGAATCTGAGGAATACATTGCCATATTTCACCACCGGAAGACGTAGAGCCCTGGAGAAACACGGTTTCATTTGGATGAATTCATGTGTATGCTTGATGATGGTGATTAAAGTTGAATTTGAACTTGTATTTAATAAATCAGACATGATTGAATAGCAGAGTAGTCTCAATATACCATACAGACTAATTCTGTTCCAATGTCTTATGGGTTTATGGACTTACAGAATAGCCACCCCATGTTATTGACTTCTGAAAGGAAGCCCTTTGAAATGGATACATTAGGGCTGGGCAATAAATTCTAGTCTTGGTTGGCAATGTTGTTCATCACAAAAAAAAATGAATGATGAAAGGAACTCCTACTACAATAAATGCCAACTTGCCATTTTTCTTCTTAATCAGGGACTGCCCCTGCATGCTGTATCTGTATGATCAGTATAAATTTTAGAGTAAGGGGAGACCTGATAGAAGTTTATAAATATACGGGAAGCAATAATAGAGCAGACAGCCAGTATCTTTTTCCCAGGGTAGAAATATCTAAATCTATGAGGGCGCACATTTAAAGAGAGTGGAGGCAAGTTTTTTTTTACACAGTGAATCAAGCATGCAAGAAAGATCTGCCAGGGTGGCAGAGGTAAATAGATAGAGGCATTTAGAAAACTCTCTCCCAATGTGCAGAGAATGGAAGGGTATGGACATTATATTGGGAGAAGTGATGAGTTTAGATAGGCATTTACTTAGTGTTTAAATAGTTTGGCACAACATTGTAGGCTGAACGGTCATTACATGTACTGCTCTGTTCAATGTCTTATACTCCAAATTCCCTGTTAGTCAGGGACCCAGCATTTGCCATTGTTAGACTTGTTGCTTTTACAAACCTATGCGTCATCAGTCTGTTGTTAGGTTTTTTGCTAGTTTTCTTCTCTATTCTCACCCTCAGGGTGGAGGAGCAACACCTTATATTCCATCTGGGCAGCCTCCAACCTGATGGCATGAACATCATTTTTTCCTTCCAGTGAACAAATTCTGCCCCCCCCCCCATTCATCTGTTCCCCATTCTGACTTTTCGCTTCTCACCTGCTAATTATTTCCCCCTGGATCCCCTCCTCTTTCCCTTTCTCCCATGGCCCACTCTCCTCTCCTATCGGATTCCTTGTTCTCCAGCCCTTGACCTTTCACGCCCACCTGGATTCACCTATCACTTTCCAGCTAGCCTCCCTCCCTTCCCCACGCTTTCCTTCTCAGTCCTGAAGGAGGGTCTCGGCCCGAAATGTTGGCTATCTATTCATTTCCATAGATGCTGCCTGATCCGCTAAGTTCCTACAGCATTTTGTATGTGTTGGTCCATATTCTACTTCTCTCTGTTTACTAATTTCTAGACCATTACTTGCTGAATTCTAATGCACTCTCAACATCAGCCTTATTGCTTTCACTGGCAACTTTGTCAAGCTATTCTCTAGATTTGATTTAATTTCTCATGTAATGCACAGTTCACCCACATTTTTTTGTATTGTCCCTATGCCTTTAAGGAAAGTGTATTTGTTGCAAATCACATAATATTTCCTTCAAGTCCATTTATTCTTTTATTTATTCTTTACTTTCAGCAACTCCAGATAATTTCCCTTTCACAGCTCCAGAAGTTTCTTTGCTTAGATTGAAAATCCTATTTCAGATTGAACTGAACTGCATCATTTTCAAATTAGTGCAAAATTCTATCACATTGAGATTAGTTTTACCTGGAGGCCTCTTTACATTATTAGTGAATCCTTTTCTCAGTACTGAATTTTAAATAACATATTATCTAGTCAGTTCCTCAGTGTAGCTAATCCAGAAGTACATCTTGTATGCCTTCCAAGAATTAATCTCCGACATTGTCAGCATTAATTTGATATGTTCAGTTGATACATTTCGATATAAGTCCTCCAAAGTTACTGCATTACGCTATTACATGCTTTTCTAATTGAATCGGTTGTATCACTCTGCAATGGTACAGCCATTTGGAAGCTTATAAACTATTCTGTCTATTTTCTGTTCCCTGTGGCTTCTCAGCTCTGCAAATAACTGATCCTAATTCAGTACTACAATCTGCCAAGCCAAAATTCTTTCTAACTATTGCACTGATGTCATCACTTAATAACAAAGCGACAGCACTTCCTTTTCCATATTATTTTACTTTCAAAATATCAAATGCTCTGGAAAATTTGTTTCCCAGCATGTTGATTACCATGAAGCCATTTTTCTGCAGTGACAACTAGACATCCATTTACAAGTACTTGCGCCATTAATTCATCCACCTCTTTATAGATGCGCCATATATTCAGGTACAATGCCTTTAAAGCTGGCCCTTTGACATTATCCTATAGTCAGACCATATTTGCTGTTTGCCTTTGTTCTGATGTCTCTTTAGTTTTTGGCCCCTACATTCTTCTTTCACTTCCACTTTTGTCTCCTTCCTGGCTTTCACGCGGTCCCATTCCCCGAAGGACGAGCACACCCACCTCACTGTGAGGATATTGGTCCTGGTCCTTCCTCCTGAGCTGTTAACCACCTGAAATACAGTACATTGCTCCCAAGTGCTGAAGAAGGGGATGAGCGTCTCAGAAATCCAAAGCACTTCTTTCTGCATCTTCTATGAATTCATTGGCTCTGACCATATTCCGTACTGGAATCTAAGGTGACTTGATAGAGAAATGCAAGATGATAGGAAGCTTAGACAGAGTGGATAGAAAGAGACTTCTTCCCAGGGCAGAAATGGCTAATAGGTAGACAACATACATAAACAAGAGAAAATCTGCAGATGCTGGAAATCCAAGCAACAAAATGCTGGAGGAACTCAGCAGACCAGGCAGCATCTATGGAAAAGAGTACAGTCAACGTTCCAGGCTGAAACCGTTTGGCAGAGCTCAGACAACATATATAGGCAGTTTGAGCAAAGTGTTTGGGGGGGAGGGTGAATGTCAGAGGTAATATTTTTACACAGAAAGTGATGGGCCTGTGATACGCTCTGACGGGTTAGTGGCAGAGGCAGTTATATTAGGGGCATTTAAGAAACTCTTCGATGAGACATTGATGATAGGAAAATGGAGATCTATGTAGGAGGGAAGAGTTAGATTAATGTTAGAGTAGGTTAAAAGTTCAGCATAATACTGTGGGCTAAAATGCCTGTACTGTGCTGTAATGTTGTATGTCCTATACTTGTTAGCACATAACATTAGGAGTAATCTTGAAATTACCACCTCTAAGATGCTTCATTTTAACCCCTTTCCCAATTCCTAAAATTTGCTGGCAGAATGATAAAAATTACAATAAGAATATATATAAAAAATAAAATTAACTAAGTAGTGCAAAAAAAGAGCAAAGAAAAAATAGTGAGGTAGTGTTCATGAATTCATTGTCCATTCATAAATCTGATGGCAGAGGGGAAAAAGCTGTTCCTCAAATATTGAGTGTGTGTCTTCAGGCTGCTCTACCTCTTCTTGATGCTAGCAAAGAGAAGAGGGCATGTCCTGGCTCATGGGTCCAGGACCTTGACCTGATGCAATTTGCCAATTACCACAATAGGTCTACAGCAGATGCAATCCCACTGGCTCTCCACTCAGCTTTGGATTACCCGGACAACAGCAACAGCTATTTATTGATTACAGCTCAGCGCACAACATAATCGTAGCCTCAGTTCTAATCAGCAAACTTCAAAATGCGGGCCTTTGTACCTCCCTTTGCAACTTGATCCTTGTCTTCTTCACTAGGAGACCACAGTCAGTGCGAATCAGAAATAACATCTCCTCCCCGCTGACAAATAGCACCGGCGCACCTCAAGAATGCATGCTTAGCCCACAGTTCCACTCTCACTACACTCTCGACTGTGTGGCTAAGCACAGCCCAAACACCATCTATAAATTTGCCAGTGATACAACTATAGCTGGCAGAATTTCAGAAGGCGACGAGGAGGCGTACTGGAGAGAGACAGATCATCTGGCTGAGTGGTGTTTCAACAACAACCTGGCACTCAGCATCAGTAAGACAAAGGATTTAATTGTGGACCCAACAAAGGGGAGGATCAACTTTCCCTGCATCCAAGATGCAGACATTACCATCACCCTTCCACTCTGTGGGGGGGGGGGGCAAAATGCTTGAATTATTCTCCTAAATGGTACAATAATTCCGAAAGAGTAACATTTTCATGTAGGAAGAGAAAATTAATAAACACATTAACTGCATGGCCACTTAATCAATTCTAATGAGGATCATTCTCTGTGTGGTCAAGCCCAGAGAGGGTCTGAGTAGCCAGCTAAACAGCCTGTCTTGGACATAATGGGTACAAATGGCAAATCCTCCCTTAGGCATGACTAGTTCTGAAGCAGCATCTGCTTTGACAAAAATAGAGTACGAAAACCTCAGTTCTGTCGTTTTCATGTCAGTGCCGATTTGGTCAAATTCTAATTCTCCACTCGTTTCCACAATTCCATGATGTAATGTTTAGACTACTGGATGTTTGAACTGTGCTCATTTGAAATGGAGGATTTTCTGAACTTCATTTTTGTAGACAATAGGGTATGAGGTATGTGGTTGTACATATTTCAGCCTTCGCTTTGTATTCTGGAGTTTTCCGACTCTGTCCGTCTCACTCCGCTTCTTGCATTGCACCGCTGCCTCGAACAACAGATTTCATGACATATGTCAGCGATAATAAACCTGATTCTATTGTCACCTGATAACCTCTCTCCATGGATCAGTGTTAAATTTGGACAAACATTACTTGATCATTCTCCTGTTAAGTGCTTTTGAGACATTTCATTATATTAAAGACGTTACTGAAATCAATGCTATTGTTGTGTTTTTGTTGGGTGGATGGATATGTGCTAATGACATGTGATATGTTTGTATGAGTCTATTTGTATTGTGTATTGGATGAGTGTGTTTTTAATTTTCTGTATGTTTGTGTGTGTGCATGTGCGCACACAGGCACATGAATATATGATGTGTGTATAAATTTGCACAACTATCTGTGTAAGAATGTGAGTGTGTGCATGTGCACACTCATGTATATTGTTTTACCTGTCTTTGCGGAAAGTGAAACAGCAGGGTGTGCTGAAAACTGGAAATAATATTTAGCATTCAATTATTCTGATTTAAAGATTTCAATTGTTATGAGCTCAGTAAATATGCCCATAGTTCCAGGCAAAATTTCTAAGACAGATCTCAGTGAATTATGGGCACAACAGTTTGACAGAGAAAGTGAGGGTCTCTTGAAGGTCAGAGGATCTTGATTAAGAGTTGGATGAAGAAAATTTTTGTTTCCTAGGGAATTAAAACTTTCCTTGAAAGTGGCATCATAGGTGGACAGAGTCGTAAGGAGAGCTTTCGACATATTGATCTTCATAAATCAAAGTATTGAGTACAAGAGTTGGGATGTCATGTTGAAGCTCTGTAAGGTATTGATGAAAACAAATCTGGAGTATTGTGCACTGTTCTGATCACCTACCCACAGCAAGATATCAATAAAATTGAAAGAGTACAGAGAAAATTTACAAGGATGTTGCAGGGACTTAAGGACTTAAGGTCTTTACTCCATGAAGCATAGGAGAATGCATAGAGATTTGATAGAGGTATACAAAATTATGAGGGGTACAGATAGGGTTAACAAAAGCAGGCTTTTTCCATAACCCCAGCCTATCCAATCTCTCCTTAAGATTAAAGCCCTCCATTCCAGGCAACATCATGCTGAATCTTTCCTGCACTCTTTCTAATGCTGCCGCATTCCTCCTGTAGTGGGAAGAACTGAAAACAACACTCCATATGCAAACGGACCATTTTTGTACAGTTGCACCATATTGTCCCACCCCACCCCTTACACTCAGTGCCTCAGAATGCAAAGGCAAGCATGTTCAACACCTCCTCTGCTACGCTATCCACACATGCCACAAGTTTCGGGAAGAGATGAACTTGCATCCCAAGGTCCTTCTGTACATCAACACTCCAAAGGTCCCTGCCATTTGTTGTATATGTGCTGTTCATACTTGATGTCCCACAATGCATTGACTCACACTTGTCTGCCACTGTTTTGCCAAACTTTCCAATTGATCTATGTCCCTTTTTATCTTTTCACAACCTTCTTCACTACCTACTACACACCAAGTTTTGTGTTGTCAGCGATCTAGCTTCATTCTCATCTTAGTAACATATAAATAATACTACGTCAACTCAGGCCTAGGGGGCCGGCGTCAGGCACATAAATGAGAAAAAAATATCATGGTCCCATCATCTTTGCCTGTGGTACACTACTAGTTACAGGCTTCCAGTTAGAAAAACACTCCTCTACCACAACCTCTGCCTCCCATTACCAAATGCATCTTGAGATCCAATATGATTACACACCCCAGATCCCATGTACCCTAACCTATGTGGAAATTTATCAAAAGCCTCGCTAATGTCCATGTAAACCATGTCTACCATCCTAATTTCATCAACTTTCTTACTATATATCTCCTCAAAAAACTGAAAAATCTGATTTGTGAGACAGGACAAGTCCTGAATGAAAACATTTTGGTTCCACTAAGTGGTCACTGATTGTGGACTGATTAAGGTGATTGCCACAGATATATACAAGTAAAAATTATGTAATATAACAAACTTGAATCTTAAACCCTTTGTTCCATTTTTCTCATTCCGCTCAGTTTGTAACACCCTGGTGCATTTTTACGTTCAATCTTTACTTTGGGGCCAGGGAAATAAAACTGGTCAATGTACACGCTGCACTGGCCAAAGCAAAGATACAACTTGAAACATCAGTTTTAAAAGGATTGGTCACTCTTTTTTCTGCTGAATTTCTGAAATTTTACTCACATTATTAAACCTCCCACTCTACCTTGACTTCTTGTTTCCCTCACAGCTTCGAACATAGAACAGTTCAGCACTGGAATAGGCCCTTCGGCCTACAACGTTGTGCTGAACTAATTTAATTAGCAATGAAATTCCTAATTAAACTAATCCATTCTGCCTACACAATGTTCATATTACTCTATTCTCTGCACGTTAATGTGTCCGTAGGGTTGCTGATGACACCACCATTGTAGGCTGAATTAAAGGTGGTGACGAATCAGTATGTAGGAGGAAGATTGCAAATCTGGCTAAATGTTGCCACAACACCAACATCTCACTCAACGTCAGCAAAATAAAAGAGCAGATTGTTGACTGCAGGAGGAGGAAACCAGAGGTCCAAAAGCCAGTCCTTATCAGAAGTGGAGAGGGTCAGCAAGTTTAAATTCCTCAGAGTTATCATTTCATAGAATATGTCCTGGGTTCAACAGTTATCTACCATTACAAAGACACAGCAGCACCTCTACTTTCCTGTAAGTTTGCCAAGATTCGGTATGCCATCTAAAACTTTGACGAACTTCTGTAGCTGCGCACTGAAGAGCATACGAGCTGCTTGCATCACAGCCTGGAATGGAAACACTCATGCTCTTGAATGGAAAAGCGTACAAAATGTAGTGGATACAGCCTGCTGTAAGCCCTCCACACCATTGAGCACACTTAGACGGAGCGCTGTCACAAAAAAAGCAGCATCTATCATCAAGGATCCTCCACCACCCAGCCCATGCTCTCTTTTCACTGCTGCCATCGGGATGGAGCTACAAGAGCCCCGGTTCCGACACCACCAAGTTCGGGAACAGTTACTACACCTCAGGCTCTTGAACCAGAGAGGATAAATTCACTGACCCCAACACTGAACTGATTTGATAACCCACGGACTCACTTTCAAGAACTCTACAACTCGTGCTCTCAATATTTATCACTTACTTATTATTTTTTCTTGTTTGTACTTGCACAATCTGTTGTCCTTTGCAGATCGGTTATTTGTCTATCTTTGTTGTGTGCAGTTTTTCATTGATTCTATTGTGTTTCTTTGTATTTACTAAAATGCCCACAAGAACATGAATCTCAGTGTAGTATAAAGACAAAGTCAGCATGGATTTGTGAAAGGAAAATCATGTCTGACAAATCTCATAGAATTTTTTGAGGATGTAACTAGTAGAGTGGATAGGGGAGAACCAGTGGATGTGGTATATTTGGATTTTCAAAAGGCTTTTGCCAAGGTCCCACTCAGGAGATTAGTGTGCAAACTTAAAGCACACGGTATTGGGGGTAAGGTATTGATGTGGATGGAGAATTGGTTAGCAGACAGGAAGCAAAGAGTGGGAATAAACGGGACCTTTTCAGAATGGCAGGCGGTGACTGGTGGGGTACTGCAAGGCTCAGTGCTGGGACCCCAGTTGTTTACAATATATATTAATGACTTGGATGAGGGAATTAAATGCAGCATCTCCAAGTTTGCGGATGACACGAAGCTGGGTGGCAGTGTTAGCTGTGAGGAGGATGCTAAGAGGATGCAGGGTGACTTGGATAGGTTGGGTGAGTGGGCAAATTCATGGCAGATGCAATTTAATGTGGATAAATGTGAAGTTATCCACTTTGGTGGCAAAAATAGGAAAACAGATTATTATCTGAATGGTGGCCGATTAGGAAAAGGGGAGGTGCAACGAGACCTGGGTGTCATTATACACCAGTCATTGAAAGTGGGCATGCAGGTACAGCAGGCGGTGAAAAAGGCGAATGGCATGCTGGCATTTATAGCACGAGGATTCGAGTACAGGAGCAGGGAGATACTACTGCAGTTGTACAAGGCCTTGGTGAGACCACACCTGGAGTATTGTGTGCAGTTTTGGTCCCCTAATCTGAGGAAAGACATCCTGGCCATAGAGGGAGTACAAAGAAGGTTCACCAGATTGATTCATGGGATGGCAGAACTTTCATATGAAGAAAGACTGGATGAACTGGGCTTGTACTCGTTGGAATTTAGAAGATTGAGGGGGGATCTGATTGAAACGTATAAGATCCTAAAGGGATTGGACAGGCTAGATGCAGGAAGATTGTTCCCGACGTTGGGGAAGTTCAGAACGAGGGGACACAGTTTGAGGATAAAGGGGAAGCCTTTTAGGACTGAGATTAGGAAAAACTTCTTCACACAGAGAGTGGTGAATCTGTGGAATTCTCTGCCACAGGAAACAGTTGAGGCCAGTTCATTGGCTATATTTAAGAGGGAGTTAGATATGGCCCTTGTGGCTACGGGGGTCAGGGGGTATGGAGGGAAGGCTGGGGTGGGGTTCTGAGTTGGATGATCAGCCATGATCATAATAAATGGCGGTGCAGGCTCGAAGACCGAATGGCCTACTCCTGCACCTATTTTCTATGTTTCTATGTTTCTATATGTACTTTAATAATAAATCTACTTTGAAATTTTAACTATCTGAGAGTTTCCTAAACACCCCTATATTATCTACCTGTACCACCATTCATGACAGTGCCTTCCAGCGCTCCATGTGTAAAAAAAACTTGACCTGCACATCTCCTTTGTACTTACACACTCTCACTTTCAATGAGTACCCCCTAGTTTTAGAAATTTCAACAATGGGAGAAAGATACTGGCTGTCATCTCTATCTTTGCCTCTCAATTTTATAAACTTCTATCAGGTCTCCCCACATCCTCTGCCACTTGGGGAAAAGCAACCCAAGTTTGTCCAACCTCTTCCTATGGCACATACCCTCTAATCCAGGCAGCTTCCTGGTCAAACTCTTCTACATTCTCTCTGAAGCCTTCACATCCCTCGTGTAATGGGGCAACCAGAATGGAATACAATACTCCAGATGCATGCTGAGCAAAAGTTTTGTAAAGCTTCAACATAGCATTCTGACTCTTGAACTCAGTACCTCATCTAATAAAAGCAAGTGTGCCATATGCCTCCTTTACCAACTTATCAATCTAAGCAGCTATTTTCAGGGAGCTATGGACTTGGAACCCAAGATCCCTCTGTACATCAACACTGTTGATCTTGCCATTAACAGTGTACTGGCCTTTATATTCGACCTCTCATTTGGTCTTTCTGAATACTGTCTTTTCTAATTATTTATCTGGATTTCTTCCTGAAGTAATTATCTCTCCCTTTCTATGCAGCACACACAAAATGCTGAAGGATCTCAGCAGGTCCGGCAGCATCTACGGAAAGGAGTAAAGAGTTGACGTTTCGGGCCGAGACCCTTCATCAGGACTGGAAAGGAAGAGGAGAAGTCAGAGTAAGAAGGTGGAGGGGAGGGGAGGAAGTAGTACAAGGTGGTATGGGATAGGTGGATCTGGGAGAGTGGGAGGGGATGAAGTAAGGAGCTGGGAAGTTGATTGGTGAAAGAGATAGAGGACTGGTGAAGGCGGATTCTGATAGGAGAGGACAAAAGACCATGGAAGAAAGGGAAGGGGAGGGGCACCAGTGGGAGGTGATAGGTGGGTAAAGCGATAAAGTGAGAAAGGAAAACAGGGTTGGGGATTGGTGAAGGAGAAGATGTGGAGGGCAATTACCGGAAGTTTGAGAAATCGATGTTCATCATCATCAGGTTAGAGGGCTACCTAGACAGTTTGCTTCTCCAACCTGAGTGTGGCCTCATCGTGGCAGCAGAGGACACAATGGACTGATATGCCGGGATGGGAATGGCAAGTAGAATTAAAATAGGCGGCCACCAGGAAATCCTGCCTTTTTCTGGTGGACGGACTGAAGGTGCTTGATGAAGCAGTCTCCCAATATACATCGGTCTCACCGACACACAGAAGGTCACACGGGAAGCACCGGATACAGTAGATGTCCTCAACAGGCTCACAGGTGAAGTGTCACCTCACCTAGAAGAACTGTTCGAGGCCCTGAATGATAGTGAGGGAGGAGGTGTGTGGGGGGCGGGGTTGTAGAAGATGTGCTTCGTGATGGAATCTCGTTGGAGATGGTGGAAGTTACGGAGAATCATGTGGTGACATGGAGGCCAGTGGGATGGTAGGTGAGGACAAGAGGAACCCTATCTCCCTCTTTCTATGATTGCTTTTGTTTACCTTTGGAACTTCCCAACTCTATTGGGTCAGACATTGTAATCTCTTATTGTCACCTCTATGACCTCTATATCTCTGTTGAATCGAGTGTGTTTGGGAAAAATATGCCAAATTTCTGGCAAATAATCGCAAAGTTATGGATTAATTTGTTCTACTGCTACTTGCTGCTGCCTGAGACAGCATAAGACTGTTCTATGTTTGGCTGTGAGAGAAGGAAGATATTACATCAATGTAAGGGGAGATTTTTGTCCCTGGTCAATGCTAATTGCATGCGTTGATTGTACTGAGTCCTCCAAGACAGTGGGATATGCAGTAGAGTATTCTAGATCATACCGAGAGAAAGCAAATGCTTCTGACTCATTAATTGCACTGGAAGAAGAATACTCAGATCCCAGAAACTTGAAACAAAAGAAGAAAACTCTCTTCAAGTCAGGCTGTAACTGTGGAGAGGGCAGCAGATTTAATGGTTTGGTTTGTTAACTCTATTTCTCTCACACAGATGCTACCTGACCTCCTGAGTGTTCCCAGCATTTTCTGGACCATTTATTTTAGCAGCTGTGTTTTTACATTCCCTTGTGGATTTAGGATACACAAGCCAAACACTATATTTCTTTTTCTCTCTCCCCCACCTCTCTCTCCCTCCCCCCACCCCCATCGCTACCTCTGCCTCTCTGTCTCTTTCTCTCTCTATCTTTCTCTTGGTTTCTCTCTCTGTCTCCCTCCATCTCTCCCTTTCTGTCTCTCTTTCTTTCTGTCTGTCTCTCTCTGGTCTCTTTCTCTCTGTCTTTCTGAGTCAGTCTCTCTCTCTCTCTCTCTCTCTCTCTCCCCCTCTCCCCCTCCCCCTCTCCCCCTCCCCCTTCTGTTCGAGGCCCTGAATGATAGTGAGGGAGGAGGTGTGTGGGGGGCGGGGTTGTAGAAGATGTGCTTCGTGATGGAATCTCGTTGGAGATGGTGGAAGTTACGGAGAATCATGTGGTGACATGGAGGCCAGTGGGATGGTAGGTGAGGACAAGAGGAACCCTATCTCCCTCTTTCTATGATTGCTTTTGTTTACCTTTGGAACTTCCCAACTCTATTGGGTCAGACATTGTAATCTCTTATTGTCACCTCTATGACCTCTATATCTCTGTTGAATCGAGTGTGTTTGGGAAAAATATGCCAAATTTCTGGCAAATAATCGCAAAGTTATGGATTAATTTGTTCTACTGCTACTTGCTGCTGCCTGAGACAGCATAAGACTGTTCTATGTTTGGCTGTGAGAGAAGGAAGATATTACATCAATGTAAGGGGAGATTTTTGTCCCTGGTCAATGCTAATTGCATGCGTTGATTGTACTGAGTCCTCCAAGACAGTGGGATATGCAGTAGAGTATTCTAGATCATACCGAGAGAAAGCAAATGCTTCTGACTCATTAATTGCACTGGAAGAAGAATACTCAGATCCCAGAAACTTGAAACAAAAGAAGAAAACTCTCTTCAAGTCAGGCTGTAACTGTGGAGAGGGCAGCAGATTTAATGGTTTGGTTTGTTAACTCTATTTCTCTCACACAGATGCTACCTGACCTCCTGAGTGTTCCCAGCATTTTCTGGACCATTTATTTTAGCAGCTGTGTTTTTACATTCCCTTGTGGATTTAGGATACACAAGCCAAACACTATATTTCTTTTTCTCTCTCCCCCACCTCTCTCTCCCTCCCCCCACCCCCATCGCTACCTCTGCCTCTCTGTCTCTTTCTCTCTCTATCTTTCTCTTGGTTTCTCTCTCTGTCTCCCTCCATCTCTCCCTTTCTGTCTCTCTTTCTTTCTGTCTGTCTCTCTCTGGTCTCTTTCTCTCTGTCTTTCTGAGTCAGTCTCTCTCTCTCTCTCTCTCTCTCTCTCCCCCTCTCCCCCTCCCCCTCTCCCCCTCCCCCTTCCCCCCTCCCCCCCCCACCCCGTGTGAAAGAAGAACCAATTCTGTGTAACTGAATTGTTACATTTCCTGCTTGGCATTATTTTCAAATGTACCAGACCGAAGAAATTGCCCTCCAGATATATTTTACATATAGCTAAAGCATCAGAACTATCAAGCTTGATAGCATGAAGATCTTAAAATAAAATTAACAATCTGAGTTCCTTGTGGATAACAGCAATATTGAATACAGCTCAAACCTCCACCCTATTGCTTACCTTTGAGCATAAAACAGTATCTCACGAGAGAGGGACTTATGGCCCACTATGTCTGTGCCAATTATGATACCAGTCTAAACTAACCCCATCACATGTGGTCAATACCCCCCTGTTGTAGATACCATGGTGTAATAAGTTCTTTGGGCCTGTGGGGGCACTGGAGAGTGCTGAGGTTGAAGGTTTTTTGAGCACCTGAGTTGGCTAATTGTCATTTAATGACAGTCATTAATCATTCAGACTTCCTTGTGTTCTTCTCAAAGGACTTGCCCCTTGTAATTCAGTCTCCTGGTACCTTCAGTTTAAGCTAGTTACGTTTATTTTGACAGGCTCAGGAATTCCTGGTGTTTGTATTATTTAACCGGATGCCCGATAAGCGCTAATGTCACAATGGCAGGGCACTGGGAGCAAGGGTGGACCCAAATACAAGACACTTCTTGTGAGGTTAATTAAATTTAGTTCATTGTTTGATATCAGCAGAGCTAGGCAGGAGCAGGAGTAGCGAACTGGACAAGGACTGAGGACTACGACTAGGCTGGGACCAAGGGTCTGGGCTAGGACTCGGAATCAGCTCCCAGAACTAGAGGAGACATGAAGAGGCTAGGGTATGGACTCCGAGCCCGAGACTGGGCAAGGACCCAGTACCTGGGTCTTGCCTCGGGCTCGGACCCCATGGACATGACATAGGCTAGGGAGAGGAGGAACATGGAAAACAGAGCCTCGGTCTCGGTGAGCAAGTACATGGAACCATGGACACATACACAGAACAGAGAGCCGGGACCCCTCCTTGGGTACAGGACATAGGGCCGGGACTCACACACAGAACAGAGAGCCAGGACCCCTCCTTGGGTACAGGACATAGGGCCGGGACTCGCACGCAGAACAGGGAGCCGGGACCCCTCCTTGGGTACAGGACATAGGGCCGGGACTCACACACAGAACAGAGAGCCGGGACCCCTCTTTGGGTACAGGACATAGGGCCGGGACTCATGACCCTCCGCGGGGCAACAGCAAGACGGCCTGACTTACCCCACGGAGGCGAGGACAGGACGAGACATGAGTCCCCACGGGGCAATGGCAAGACGGCCTGACTTACCCCATGAAGGCGAGGACAAGACAAGACAACACGGATGAACACCAGACAGTACCTATCTAGCTCCGGTGATGGAACTAGACTGAAGTGCAGGCGGGGGCTGCAGACAAGGGCTAGAGGCGAGAGGGGCAGAGAAGGGATTCAGACAAGGGGGTAGGACAGGAATCACAGACCGCCGGGCCAGAACTTGATGTGGCACTTGGACGCCGCCAGAGCCAGGATGTGGACTTGGTACTTGGATGCCGCTGGAGCCAGGACGTGGTGCTTGGAACCTCCGGGTAGTGCTGAGCTCTCAACTCGGCCCGGCAACAGTAGACAGCGGTTCTTGATTCTCTCCGGTGGGTTAACTGACGGACCCACCTTGATGAGGAAACTTTGCAGGCTCGCTTCGGCGAGGTAACTGGACAGGGTTGCTCCGGTGAGGAAAGGCGAACTACCGGCACTCACTTCGGGCGGAGACAAGACTTGCTCCGGCCAGATGACATTGGCACGCCGTGACTTTGTAGACGCTCCCGCACCGAACGGCTGAAAGCCGGAGACTATAAACTACCGGTTCAGCCCAGTGTTAATTGCCTCTATTCAGCAAAGTCGAGGGACACAGGAAAACAGGGAAGCAACGGTCCAGATCATAACATAAACAAGCTAAATTTAAAGGGACCCCGATCCGGACCATGACAGCTAATCGCAGAGTGCACGTTTTGGGAATGTTATTTATCACACTGTCGCTCGACTGTGCCTTTGATGTTCTTTCGGAATAAATTCTTGATGCGTCTATACGTCAGTGTTCTGACTTTACTCTGCACTTGGGTTCTGATTTTGCCAGCGCACATGTGACAAATAGGGATTTTAAAAAAAGGAGGGTTAGGGGCTGTGTAGGAGTTTAGGGTTAGATTGCTCATGGACTAGGTTTGTATAGGTCAGCACAACAATGTGGGCCTTCAGGCCCATACTGTGCTGTATAGATTCAGATTCACTTACTTATTATACGCGCAGCGAAATGCGTTGTTTTGCATTAACAATCAACGCAGCCCAAGGCAATGCCGTGGGCGGCCCATAAGTATGGCCACACATTCTGGCACTGACGTAGCATATCCACCAGAGCAACAACGACAAAACAACAGAAAAACAAGCCCCTTTTCTCCCTCGCACCCACTGACCTAGGGGTCACTGGCTACTGAGCCTTCTAACTGCATGGACCTCTGATCCTGAGAATTGCCAGCCTGGGGGGACTCGCCGACGTGGTGTGTCACCAGCCCTCGCTGTTCTATGTTCTGTTCTTTTTCTGTTTACAAATCTGCCTAAATTCCTCTTAAATGTTACCCTACTATTTGCTTCTACCACTTCCCGGCATCTACCACCCTCTGCTTAAAAAAAACATCTTGCGCATTTCCTTTAAACATTCCCCTCTCATCTTCAAGCTATGCACTCTAGTCTTTGCTATTCCCACCCTGAAAAAAGAGATTCTGTTTACCTACCCTATCTATGAATCTCAAAACTTTACTCAGTTCTACTTAGGTTGTTCCAATGAAAACAATCCAAGTTTATCCAAGTCCTCCCTCAAGCTAATACACTCCAAACCAGTCAACATCTGCTTCTGCCTCTCCAAATCAGCAAGGTGTCTTCCCAACTTTTATTACCAATGCCCTGAGCAATGAAGGCGATCATTCCGCAAGCCTTCTTTACCACCATATCCACTTGACTTTGCCTCTTTCAGGGAACTTAGACCCAAGATCACTCCCAAGGATCCTACCTTTTACTGTATACTTTCTCTTGCATTTGATCTGCCAAGGTGCAGCACTTCACACTCGTCCGGATTAAATTACACCTGCCACCTCTTCACCCAAATTTCCATCTGATCTATGTAGTATATTGTAACATGTACAAAATGTGGAGGAATTCAAAAGGTCAGGCAGCATCAGGAGAAGGAAACTAGAGGGCCACGACCCAGGTATCATTGAAGGATCAGAAATGAAGAGGGTCAGCAACCTTAAATAATTGTCATTATTTCGGACAACCTGCCTGGGCCCAGCACATAAGCACAATTATGAAGAAACTGTGGTGGTGCTCTTACTTCCTTCAGAGTTTGCAAAGATTCAGCATGACATCTAACACTTCTACAAATGTTTATAGATGTGTAGTGGAGTGTATATTGACTGGCTGCACCACAGCCTGCTATGGGAACACCAATGCTCTGGAACGGAAAATTCTACAAAAAGTTCATCCTAGGGAAAAGCCCTTCCCACCATTGAGAACATCCACATGAAATGCTGTCACTGGAAAACAGCATCCATCATCAGGGACCCCCATCAGCAAGGATATGCATTCTTCTCACTGCTGCCTTCAGGAAGAATGTACAAGACTCACACAACCAGGTTCAGGAACAGTTTTTGCCCCTCAACCATCAGGCTCTTGAATCAAAGGGAGTAACTTCACTCAACTTCACTTGCCCCATGTTCCCACAACCTATGGACTCCCTTTCACCTCTTCACTCTTCATCTCATGTTCTTGATATTTATTGCTTACTTATCTATGATTATTATTTCTTTTTTTTTGTCTTGGCACAGTTTGTTGTCTTTTGCACACCGGTTGAACGCCCAAGTCAATGTGGTCTGTCATTGATTCTGTTATGGTTATTATTCTATGGATTTATTGAGTGTGCCTGCACGACAACGAATCTCAAGATTGTATATGGTGGCATATATGTACTTTGGTAAAACATTTAATTTGAACTTTGATCTATGGAAAGGAATGAACAGTTGACATTTCGGGCCAAGACCCTTCATCAGGACGTGAAAAGTGGGAAGAAGCCAGAATAAAAAGATTGGGGGAGAAGAGGGAGTACAAGCTAGGAGATGATAAGTGAAGCCTGGTATGGGGGAAGGTAGGTGGGTGGGGGAGGGGGATGAAGTGAGAAGCTGGTGATAGGTGGAAAAGGTAGCACTGAAGGAAAAGAAATCTGACAGGAGAGGAGTGAAAGAAAGGGAAGGTGGAGGGGCAGGTGAGAAGGAGAGAAGAGGTAAGGGGAGCCAGAATGGGGATGGAAGATGGGGGGAGTGGAACCTATTGCATCATTTGATAACTTTCCCACTGTCCACAACTCCACCAACTTCTGTGTTGCCTACAAACCTACTAATCAGACCAACTGTGATGCGGCCTGATAGCCCAAGGACACGACCTGGAAGGAAAGCACACCTTCAGGGTTGCAGATTTTTGTGGGTCTGGGAATGTGCTGATTCTAGGCGGTGCCCCTGACTGAAGCATCGTGGGAGAACACGGAACATCAGGAGCAGCGGGTTAGCTGCTAGGGGTTGTGTGTCCGGAGATCTGAGTCTTTTTGGTGCCAAATCTCTGGGCGCAGAGCTCAGAAAAAATGACACAACAGACATTTAACATCGTAAATCAGCGAGTTGTTTGTGATGTCTCCCCTCCCGCTGTGAAATGGGGACATCTCTTTTTCCCTTATTTGGGAAAGAATGGTATGTCAAATGACCGGATGAACGTGTAGTTTTTGGGGTACTGCAAGTCTGTATCTTTATTGATGCTTTGCTGCACGCATCAGTGCTCGGTGGACGGTGCTGATGCTTTTTTGCTGGTGGGGGTGGGGGGCGGTTGTTGCCTTGCGGCTGCTTGTAAGTGAGGGGGATCTTTGGGGTTCTAACATTTTAACTGTCATTCATTCTTTGGGGAACTCCTCTGTTTTCATGGATGTTTATGAAGAAAAAGAATTTCAGGGCGTATATTGTATACATTTCTCTGACATTAAAAGTACCTACTGAAACCTATACTTTTATCTAAATATTTATCACAAACAGTCCCGATGAAGGGTCTGAGCCCAAATTGTTGGCTGTTTATTCCCGTCCATAGATGCTGCCTGACTCGCTGAGTTCCTCCAGCATGTTGTGTGTGTCGAGGTCTCAGCACTGATCCTTACATCAGTTCAAAGTGAAGGGAGTCTTCAGTATTGTGCCACTCAAACGGATCAAGTGGAATACCGGGGAAAATATGTGAGCAAGTATGAACAATTAACACCCACGCCATCTCCCAAGCCCTCACTGGAGTTGGAGCTTCACAGTCTGTGTGGGTGTTTCAGTGCCTGAACTACAGATCAGGAACATCGTCATAAGATGACGAAGGTTTTATTGCTCCGCACTTAAGTCTGTCAGTAAAACCTTTAAAATCCAAGAGATCACCTTTTCCTTTTACTTACGCAAGACAACTAAAAAAAAACAGAGCCACTTTATTATTTGATAAGTACACACTGACTGGAAAACAAAACTTCACTGGTTGTAAGTACATTGAGTCTTTCAAGGTCGCACGTGGCGCTACTTAAATGCGGGCGTTTTTCCCCCACAAATATTGCTCTGCTAGTTCTTGTTAAAATTTACATTACTCACCACTTTTGGGAAAATTCCAATATCACTGGCTATCTCTCCGGCTATATTTTAAAAATGATTAAAATAATTGTTACAATTAATCTCTGCGGTTATATTAGGCATTACCGAGTCGACAGATTATGACGGTGATGTAGTTTTGGTTTTTCGGAATGCTCCTGTAAAACTCTACATCGTTTGGGTCACATTAAGGCCAGTTCCCAACTTTCCTCCATTTCCTTTCATCAATTCCCGAACTTCAGACACAGATCCGTAAAAAAGACACAGCGCCTCACCTTCAGAGAGATCTATAACGTTGAGCTGCTTCAGTCCCGTCAGACAGCGAAGCTCCTCCCTCTGCATGTCCAGCATTATCTGGCAATCCTTGACGAGCCCGTTGACCTGCGGACAGGATGAGGGAACGAATCGTTAAACTTCACACGCAAAGAGCAGACGGTAGCCCGCACGCAACACACAAGTTGGGTACCGCGGCTGCCTGGGGTCTATGCACCAGACGAATATCTCAGGTGACTCGGAGTTAACAAAAGACTTTCTCCGAAGCGATTAATATGCCAAGTTATTAACATTTTGGATGAATTTCTTTAACCAGAGTGGGGAATCTGTGGAATTCATTGCCACAGATGGCTATGGAGGCCAAGTTATTGGGCATACGAATAATTCCGGGAACGAAAGGAGAGCTTGATGGTTCTGGGCTTGGACTCGCTGGAGTTTGGAAGAATTTGGTGGGGGGGGGGGGAAATCTCATTGAAACCTATCGAATGTCGAAAGGACTGGATGGAGTGGATGTGGAGAGAATGTTTCCTATAGTGGGTGAGTCTGGAGCCACAGGGCACAGCCTCAGAATAGAAGGACTTCCCTTTAGAACAGAGATGGGGAGGAATTTCTTTAGCCAGAGGGAGTGAATCGGTGAATTTCATTGCCACAGATGCCTGCCGAGGCCAAGTTCTTCACAAAACCAACAAATGCTGGAGTCCTGCCAAAAGGTCTTGGCCCAAAACGTCGACTGTACTTTTTTTTCCCCATAGATGCTACCCGGCCTGCTGAGTTCCTCCAGCATTTTGCGTGTGTGGTAAGGGTTCTTCATTTGCAAAGGTGTCAGAGGTTACGGGGAGCAACTCATAAAGATTACAGGGAAAGAAGTCCTTTCAAGGACTCTTCATCTCATGTTCTCGTTATTTATTGGTATTTGTTTATATTTGCAATTGCACAGTTTGTTGTCTTCTGCACTCTGGTTGATCCTTCATTGATCCTGTTATAGTTACTATTCTATAGAATTGGTGAGTATGTCCACAAGAAAATTAATCTCAAGGTTTTATATGGCGAGATATATGTACTTTGATAATAAATTTGCTTTGAACCTTGAGAGGGATAATACATCAGCCATGATGGAATGGCAGACCAAACTTGATGGGCCGAATGGCCTAATTCTGCTCCTATGGCTTATAGTCTTATATTTAAAGCTGAGGTTGATAGGTTCTTGATTGGTAGAGGCGTGAACGGTTACTGGGAGATGGAGAATGGATTTGAGAAGGAAAGTAAAGCAGACATGATCGAATGGCGGACCACAGGCGACGGGCCGAATGGCCTACTTTGCTACTATGTCCTATGGTCGGGTCACATGGTCTAACCCGTATATCGATACACCGACGCATCAGCCCACTACCCTGCCCGCTGGTAACACACACACACAGAGTGATATTTTTCAAGTAAATGAAAGGGTTCTGATATCCCGCTCTCGGCTCATCCCCAATCTGCCTAACTTGGGATTCATTATATGCAAAGGAATTCCACTGGTGTGTAAGTTTTATTTCCCCTCACCCGTAATAATCGCATTCGCTCCCCAGTTTTATACGCACAATTAAATGATTTCAGCAGGTGATCTAAGAATTTACAATGCTTTGTAAATAAAGTGACCTGTCTGTGTACAGTTCACAGCTGCGTGGTTGCAATGAGGTTAGACCGGGATGGAACAGTTTGCAAAGAAAACGGGGAGCTGACTAAAACGGGCTGAACGTTTAACTCTGCACCGGGAACAAGCTGCCGCGTCTCCAGAACCAAACTAAAAATTACGCTAGTCTTCGCCGTGACCTGTACAGTGCAGCGCAGAATGGGATTGTCAAATATATATTAATAACTGGAGATACGAGGATGCTGGAATCTTTATTACTTCTCTATTTAGCTTAATTGCAACAATGGGACCCAAAATAACCTGAAATCGCACAAAATGTAACAACATTGAAACGGTACGAAAGACAGGATCGGGTGGTGGGGGGGGGGCGCGGCGGAGAAATAAAAAGACATACATAGCAACAAACGCTTGAATTACTTCGTACGTGTGAAGAGAGAAATATTAAATTTCGGTGATTTAAAATTGCTGAAAAAGCGGATATTTTGCTCCTGCATTTCTTCCGTTTTTTAAAGATTATCCACAACGGAAACGGATAAGGTTGTGGATAAATTTAGGAATACACTGACCAGGAAGAAGACCTATGTATATATTTAACCAACGTTGACAGTAAAACGCGGGGGGGGGGGGTTGGAATCGCGTTCCTGATCAAACTTCTCTCACTTAAGCACTGCGCCCGTGACGACTTATCAACAAGTGCATCGGTCTCGACCTGATACTCACAGAAAGGAAAGAGCAGAGACTGAGGGAGATGTGCAGCAGAATGCCTCTCATTTCGAAGGTTCGGTCTTGTTTCGCGAGTCCTGTCTCTCCTTTCTCTTGGCCGCAGCACTACCCGACCCCACGGCTGAGGAAGACCTCTGTTGGGAAGGAGGGAGTTTACAGAAACGAACCGACGCTTCACCTCTCCCCGGGCAACTTCGCGAAGGGGAAGTTCAGCAGTGATCCATTCAGACAAGTCCATGGCTCGCCCTATTTTCTCCCTCCCACCCCGCTCCTTAACCCCACCCTGCCTTGCCCTTTTCTTTTCCAATCCCCGCCTCCTCATACTCTTTCTTCCTGTCTGTATCCTCCCATTCCTTCCCCTCTCTACCTCTTCCTTTCTTCTCACTCTCTTGTCATCTCCTCTCGCCCTCCTCCCCTCCCTACCTCTTCCCAGTCCATTTTCTTCTTAGTTTCCCCTCTCCATCTGTCTCCTTCTATTCCTTACCACCCTCATTCCCACTCTTCCCGCCATCGCCCACCTCTCCGGATTTGCCGCCTTCACTTTGCAATAATTTGGCTCGTTCCGTCCTCCTCAGCACAGGCAATTTCGACCGAGCGCTGTCTTCCACGGCATCAGGGACCAGGGACACGTCTGTAGGTGAGTCTCATCCCCCCGAACCCCATCCTTCTCTGAACCCGGGGCGTGTGTCCACTCTCGCGGCCGGCCGAGTTTCACTCGAGTCCCCGAGGGCTGCGGTCTCGGAGGCGGAGGGAACTGTCCAGGATAGGGCGCCGTGAGCTTCGAGATGCTAGTCAACATCAAAGCCAGTCCAAGCACCACCCCAGCACTCTGTCAGCTGGGAGCCGCGACCGCAATACTTGGCCGATCTTCGGGCATTCGCGCCTCCCTCGCTGAAACACCTCACTGGCAGTTTACTATCGAGAATAACATCAGCTTTGGGAAAGACGGAGAGAGATGCTTTGTCCCCTCCGAGGAACTGTTGTTTTATCGGGATGGACGGGTTATTCCGCACGCCCTTCCAGTAGTCAACGAGAATTAAAAAGCAAATGTGCAGCGAGTTCGCAGATAGCTATAGGAACAATCTGATTGTAACAGTAGATGATTTTTAACTCCCCTAATATTGTCCAGGACTGCATCTAAGTGCTAAGGGACTAGACGGGGGAGAATTTGTTAAGTGTGTCCAGGAAAGTTTTCTGAAGTAGTATATAGGTGGTCCCATCAGAGAAAATGATACACACAGCATCCTGTTGGATAATGAGGCTGCCAAAATGGCTGAGAGACTCAGAGTATTAAAGCGCAGAAACAGACCTTTCGGCCCAAATTGTCTATGCCATCATAATGCCCACCAAGATGATCGCATCTGACTGCATTTGGCCCATAACCATTAAAACCCTTCTATCCATGCTTTCCTCTACATATTTCTGCTGCACATTGTTCTGTATAAGACCATAAGGCATCAGGGCAGAATTAGGCTATCTGGTGATCGAGTCTGCTCCGCCATTCCATCAGAGTTGATTTAGTATCCCTCTCAACCTCATTCAACTGCCTTCTCCTCATAACCTTGTAATGCCCTGACTAATCTAGAACCTATCAACCTCTACTTTAAATATATCCAATTACTGGCTTCCATAGCCATCTATGGTGATTAATTCCGCTGCTTCACCACGCTTTGACTAAAGGTATTCCTCCTCATCTCTGTTCTAAATGGACATCTTGTTATCCTGAGGCTGATTGTTCCGGTCCTAGACTCTCCCACTATTGGAAACATTCTCTCCACATCCACTCTATATTGGCCTTTCAATATTCAATAGGTCTCAATGAGATAACCCTTCATCCTTTAAAACTTCAGTGAGTACAGGCCCAGAGCCATCAAACCTTCTCATACATTAACCCTTTCATTCTTAGTATCATTCTTGTGAACCTCCTCTGGACCCTCATCAAAGCCAGCACATTTTTTCTTAGATAAAGGGCCCAAAACTGCTCACAATACTCCAAGTGCGGTCTGACCAATGCTTCATAAACCCTCAGCATTACATCCTTGCTTTTATATTCTAGTCCTCTCCAGATGAATGCCCATGTTCCATTCGCTTTCCTTACCACTGACTCAACCTGAAAATTAACCTTTAGGGAACCCTGCACCTCTGATTTTTGAAAATAGTCCACACCTTTATTCCTTCTACAAAGTGCATCACAATGCACTTCCCTGCACTATATTCCATCTGCCATTTCTTTGCCCATTCCCCCATTGTCTATGTCCTTCTGCAGACATTCTGCTTCTTCACCACTACTTACCCCTCCACCTATTTTCGTATCATCTGCATTTTGGCCACAGAGCCAACCATTCTATTATCCAACTCATTGACACATAATGTGAACAGAAGAGGACCCAACACAGAGACATGTGGAGCAACATTCGTCACCAGCAGCCAACCAGAAAAGGCCCCCTTTATTCGCACACTTTGCCTCCTTCTAGTTGCCAATCTTCTATTCATGCTAGTATGTTTCCTGAAGCAAAATAGGCTTTTATCTTGTTAAGCACTGAATATATTTAAAACAGAAGTTGATAAGTTCTTGATGAGTCAGGGCATGAATGGTTGCGAGTAGAAGGCAGGTGAATAGGGTTGGGTGGGATAATTACTTCACCGTGATGGAATGGCGGAGCAGATTCGATGAGCCAAATGGCCTAATTCTGCTCCTATGTCTGATAGTCTCATTGTCTAAGAACAAGCCATTTTTTCCCCACTGAGGCTGAATGAGAGTAGAACTAGAAGTCATGGGTTAGGGGTGAAAGATGAAATGTTTAAGGGGAACATGAGGGTATGGAATGATCTGCTAGCAGAAGTGGAAGTGGCGGATGCAGGTTTAATATCAATACTTAAGAGAAATCTGTATTCGTATACAGATGGGAGGGGTATTGAGGGTTATGATTCAGTGCAGGTCGAAGGGACTAGCTTACCATGGACTAGATGGGCTGAAGGGCCTGTTTCTACACTGACTCTTAGCAGTTTCATGCACAACAACCATTTCAAAGGCCCTCTGAAAATCCAAGCAGACGACATCCACTGACTTTGTCTATCTTGCCAGTTATTTCCTCAAGGAATCGCTTAAGATTTGAAAGGCAAGATTTCCCCTTCAGAAAACTGTGCTGCCTTTTACCTATTTTATCACGTGCCTCCAAGTGCACCAAAATGTCATCATTAACAATGGATTCCAACATCTTCCCAACCACTGAAGTCAGGCACTTTTTTTTTCTGCCTCTTTCCCTTCTTAAAGAGTGGAGTTACATTTGCAATTTATAATTTATAACTAGTGATTCTTGAAAGACCATTCCTAATACCTCCACAATCTCTTCAGACACATCTTTCAAAACCCTGAGGTGTAGTCCATCTGGTCAGATGACTTATCTACCTTCAGACCTTTCAACTTCCCAAGTACCTTCTCCTTAGTAATTGCAACTACACTCACTTCTGCCCCCTGACACTCAAATTTCTGACATACCTTTAGTGTCTTCAATCGTGAAGACTGACACAAAATACATACTTATTAAGTTTATTTGCTATTTCTTTGCCCACATTTCTACCTCTCCAATGTCATTTTTCAGCAGTCTGATGTCTACTCTTGCCTCTCTTTTAGTCTTTATATATCTGGAAAAAAAACCGTTGGTACCTTCTTTTATATTATTGGCTAGTTTAACATTATATTTCAACTTTTCTCTCCTTATAGGTTTTTTGGTTGCCCTGCATTGGTTTTTAAAAGCTTCCCAAATCTCTAACTTCCCACTATTTTTGCTATATTTATGCCCCCTCTTGTACTTTTATGCGGTCCTTGACTTCCCTTGTCAGCCATGGTGGTGTTTATCTACCCTTTAGAATACTTCTTCACCTTTGGGATTTATCTGTCCTAACTTCCAAATTGACCCCAGAAACTCCAGCCATTGTTGTTCTACCATCATCCCTGCTTTTGTCCTCTTCCAATCAACTTTGGCCAGCTTCTCCCTCATGCTTCTGTAATTCCCTTTACTCCACTTTATTACTAATATATTTGACTACCTTCTCCCTCTCAAACTGCAGGGTGAAATCTATCAGATTATGATCACTGCCTACCAAGGGTTGTTTTTCTTTAATCAAATCTGGTCCATTACACAACATCTAACTCAGAATTGCCTTTCCCCTAGTGGGTTCAAGCACAAGCTGCTCTAAAAAGCCATCTTTTAGGCAATATGTGCTGTGCATATATGCACCGCCTTTTGAATAAGTATCTTTCAGGTCCCTTTTATGTCTTTCACTTCTCACTTTAAGCTGATGTCCTCTAGATTTCAGTTCCCCTTCCCTGGGAAAAGGACTGCATGTAGTCACAAACACAAGAGATTCTGCTGATGCTGGAAATCCACAGCAACACACACAAAATGCTGGAGGAACTCAGCAGGTCAGGCAGCATCTAAGGAAATGAATAAGCAGTTGCTATTTCATGCCGAGATCCTTCTTCAGGACTGAACGAAATGGGAAGGCACAGGAATAAAAAGGTGGGAAGAGGGGAGTAAGGATAGCTAGAAGGTGATAGGTGAAGCCAAGGGGGTGGGAAGGGTCAAGGACTGGAGATGAAAGAATCCGATAGGAGAGAGGGAAGTAGGAAGGACACCAGGGGGAGGCGATAGGCAAGTGAGAAGAGGTAAAAGGCCAGAGTGGGGAATAGAAGAAAGGGAGGGGGAGGGAAAAAGTACTGGAAGGAGAAATCGATATTCATGAGTCCTGGCCACATCCTCATAAATCTCCTCTGCTTCCTTTCTAGATTAATGGCATCCTTCCTACAGCAGAGTAACTAAAACCGAACACAACAATCCAAATGTGTCCTCACCAACGTCTTGACTAAATCCTGGAACTCAGTGCCCATCGGTTCAGTGCAACCAGAATAACTTCAGCTCTCCCAGATGGGAGCTCACCAGCGATGTCTCTAGGGTACATAGAGTTGTAATAATGCCGGGCCTGTGACTGCATTCTGAGAAATGAATTAAGGAAACTGAAAGACTTTTACAAATTGTTGATCCACATCTTTAAGAGTGGCAGAAGCTGAAAATGATTATTGCTAACATCAGGACGCCAGTGCTAAATATAATTGCACAATATGCCATTTTGCACTGATTACTTCAGATGAACATCGTTGCTTGAACTGCAAGTGGAAGAGTGTCAAACAAATGAATTTAAGCCATCCTCTGATCATATCACTGACAGTCATTTATGAACTAATAATAATTGAGTAATATTCTGTTGACCTACTTTATATTCCTGGCTTTGTAATTCTGCAGTCTCAAACAATGGAGACATTGACCATCACAGTCGCCGGGACCGGATGAGATGTACCCCAGGCTATTGTGGGAGGCGAGGGACGAGATTGCTGAGCCTCTGGTGATGATCTTTGCATCATCAATAGGGACGGGAGAGGCTCCAGAGGATTGGAAGGTTACGGATTTTGTTCCTTTATTCAAGAAAGGGAGTAGAGATAGCCCAGGAAATTATAGACCAGTGAGTCTTACCTCAGTGGTTGGTAAGCTGTTGGACAAGATCCTGAGAGGCAGGATTTATGAACAATTGGAGAGGTATAATATGATTAGGAGTAGTCAGCATGGCTTTGTCAAGGGCAGGTCGTGCCTTACAAGCCCGATTGAATTTTTTGAGGATGAGACTAAACACATTGATAAAGGAAGAGCAGTAGATGTAGTGTATATGGATTTCAGCAAGGCATTTGATAAGGTACCCTATGCAAGGCTTATTGAGAAAGTGAGGAGGCATGGGATCCAAGGGGACATTGCTTTGTGGATCCAGAACTGGCTTGCCCATAGAAGGCGAAGAGTGGTTTTAGACGGGTCATATTCTGCATGGGGGTCGGTCACCAGTGGTGTGCCTCGGGGATCTGTTCTGGAACCCTTACTCTTCGTGATTTTTATAAATGACCTGGATGAGGAAGTGGAGGGATAGGTTAGTAAGTTTGCTGATGACACGAAGGTTGGAGGTGCTGTGGATGGTGTGGAGGGCTGTCAGAAATTACAGCGAGACGTTTATAGGATGCAAAACTGGGCTGAGAAGTGGCAGATGGAGTTCAACCCAGATAAGTGTGAAGTGGTTCATTTTGGTAGGTCAAATATGATGGCAGAATATAGCATTAATGGTAAGACTCTTGGCAATGTGGAGGATCAGAGGGATCTTGGGGTCTGAGTCCATAAGACACTCAAAGCTGCTGCACAGGTTGACTCTGTGGTTAAGAAGGCGTACGGTGTATTGGCCTTCATCAATTATGGTATTGAATTTAGGAGCCGAGAGGTAATGTTGCAGCTATATAGGATCCTGGTCAGACCCCACTTGGAGTACTGTGCTCAGTTCTGGTCGCCTCACTACAGGAAGGATGTGGAAACCGTAGAAAGGGTGCAGAAGAGATTTACAAGGATGTTGCCTGGATTGGGGAGCATGCCTTATGAGAATAGGTTGAGTGAACTTGGCCTTTTCTCCTTGGAGCGATGGAGGATGAGAGGTGACCTGATAGAGGTGTATAATATGATGAGAGGCATTGATCGTATAGATAGTCAGAGGCTTTTTCCCAGGGCTGAAATGGTTGCCACAAGAGGACCCAGGTTTAAGGTGCTGGGGAGTAGGTACAGAGGAGATGTCAGGGGTAAGTTTTTTACTCAGAGAATGGTGAGTGCATGGAATGGGCTGCCGGCAACACTGGTGGAGGCGGATATGATAGGGTCTTTTAGGAGACTTTTAGATAGGCACATGGAGCTTAGTAAACTAGAGGGCTATGGGTAAGCCTAGTAATTTCTAAGGTAGGGACATGTTCAGCACAACTTTGTAGGCCGAAGGGCCTGTATTGTGCTGTAGGTTTTCTATGCTCTATGTTCTATACCACAACTCAATGAGTTATGTGGATAGAGGAATAGGGGAGAGCATTCAACAGCAAAATACTTCAGCATACAAAGAGGAATGAAAGACTTGCAGCATCCTGACATGGAAAAATGAATGCCACAGCAGCGTCACCATATAACCATATAACAATTACAGCACAGAAACAGGCCATCTCGGCCCTTCTAGTCCGTGCCGAATGCTTACTTTCACCTACCCTCTATTCCTTTCCTGTCCATATAGCTATCCAATTTTACTTTAAATGACAGTATTGAGCCTGCCTCAGCCACTTCTACTGGAAGCTCGTTCCACACAGCTACCACTCTCTGAGTAAAGAAGTTCCCCCTCGTGTTACGCCTAAACTTTTGCGCCCTAACTCTCAACTCATGTCCTCTTGTTTGAATCTCCCCTACTCTCAATGGAAAAAGTCTATCCACATCAACTCTATCTATCCCCCTCATAATTTTAAATACCTCTGTCAAGTCCCTCCTCAATCTTCTACACTCCAAAGAATAAAGACCTTTCTCTGTAACAGGTGCTGAAACCCAGGTAGCATTCTCGTAAATCTTCTCTGTACTCTCTCTATTTTGTTGACATCTTTCCTATAATTTGGTGACCAGAACTGTACACAATGCTCCAAATTTGGCCTTGCCAATGCCTTGTACAATTTTAACATTACATCTCAACTCCTATACTCAATGCTCTGATTTATAAAGGCCAGCATACCAAAAGCTTTCTTCACCACCCTATCCACATGAGATTCCACCTTCAGCGAGCTATGCACCATTATTCCTACATTCCTCTGTTCTACTGCATTCTTCAATGCCCTACCATTTACCATGCATGTCCTATTTTGATTAGTCCTACCAAAACGTAGCACCTCACACTTATGAGCATTAAACTCCATTTGCCATCTTTCATCCCACTCTTCTAACTGGCCTAAATCTCTCTGCAAGCTTTGAAAGCCTACTTCATTATCCACAACTCCACCTATCTTAGTATCATCTGCATCATTACTAATCCAATTTATCACCCCATCATCCAGATCATTAATGTATATGACAAACAACATTGGACCCAGTACAGATCCCTGAGGCACATCACTAGTCACTGACCTCCAAACTGACAAACAGTTATCCACCGCTACTCTCTGGCGTCTCCCATCCAGCCACTGTTGAATCCATTTTACTACTTCAATATTAATACCTGATGATTGAACCTTCCTAACTAACCTCCCATGTGGAACCTTGTCAAAGGCCTTACTGGTCCATATAGACAACATCCACCGCTTTACCCTCGTCAACTTTCCTAGTAACCGCTTCAAAAACTTCAATAAGATTTGTCAAACATGATCTTCCATGCACAAATCCATGTTGACTGTTCCGAATCAGACCCCATCTATCCAGATGATTATATATACCATCGCTAAGAATACTTTCCAATAATTTACCCACCACTGACGTCAAACTTACAGGCCGATAATTGCTAGGTTTACTCTTAGGACCCTTTTTAAACAATGGAACAACATGAGCAATACACCAATCCTCTGGCACCATCCCCGTTTCTAATGACATTTGAAACATTTCTGTCAGAGCCCCTGCTATTTCCACACTAAGTTCCCTCAAGGTCCTAGGGAATATCCTGTCAGGACTTATCCACTTTTATATTCCTTAAAAGTGCCAATACTTCCTCTTCTTTAATCATCACAGTTTCCATAACTTCCCTACCTGTTTCCTTACATTACACAATTCAATATCCTTCTCCTTAGTGAATACCGAAGAAAAGAAATCGTTCAAAATCTCCCCCATCTCTTTTGGCTCCACACATAGCTGTCCACTCTGATTCTCTAAGGGACCAATTTTATCCCTCACTATCCTTTTGCTATTAATATAACTGTAGAAACCCTTTGCTAAAGCAACCTTGTATCTTCTTTTAGCTTTTCTAAATTCTTTCTTAAGATTCTTTTTACATTCTTTATATTCCTCAAGCACCTCATTTACTCCATGCTGCCTATATTTATTGTAGCTATCTCTCTTTTTCTGAACCAAGTTTCCAATATCCCTTGAAAACCATGGCTCTCTCAAACTTTTAATCTTTCCTTTCAACCTAACAGGAACATAGAGATTCTGTACCCTCAAAATTTCACCTTTAAATGACCTCCATTTCTCTATTACATCCTTCCCATAAAACATTTTGTCCCAATCCACTCCTTCTAAATCCTTTCGCATCCCCTTAAAGTTAACCTTTCTCCAATCAAAAATCTCAACCCTGGATCCAGACCTATCCTTCTCCATAATCATATTGAAACTAATGGCATTGTGATCACTGGACCCGAAGTGCTCCCCAGCACATACCTCTGTCACCTGACCCATCTCATTCCCTAACAGGAGATCCAACACTGCCCCTTCTCTAGTTGGTACCTCTATGTATTGCTGCAAAAGAACTATCCTGCACACATTTTACAAACTCCAAACCATCCAGCGCTTTTACAGTATGGGCTTCCCAGTCTATGTGTGGAAAATTAAAATCTCCCACAATGACAACCTTGTGCTTACTACAAATATCTGCTACCTCCTTACAAATTTGCTCCTCCAATTCTCGCTCCCCATTAGGTGGTCTATAATATAGCCCTGTAAGTGTTACTACACCTTTCCCATTCCTCAATTCTACCCAAATAGCCACCCTAGATGAGCCCTCTGATCTATCCTGCCAGAGCACTGCTGTAATGTTTTCTCTGATAAGCAATGCAACACCTCCCCCTCTTGTCCCTCCGATTCTATCACACCTGAAGCAACGAAATCCAGCAATATTTAGTTGCCAATCATACCCCTCCTACAACCATATTTCACTAATGGCTACAACATCATACTTCCAGGTATCAATCCATGCTCTAAGCTCATCCACCTTTCTTACAATGCTCCTAGCATTAAAATAAATGCATTTAAGAAATTTTCCACCTCTTACTCTCTGTCTATTACTAACGGTGCAAACAACTTTACTATTTTCTTTTTCTTCCTTCTCTCCTACATCTGTTCCCACACTCTGGTTCCCCTCCCCCCCTTGTATCTAGTTTAAATCCACTGGAGCCTCTCTAGCAAACCTACCTGCAAGAATATTTGTCCTCCTCCAGTTCAGATGTAAACCATCCCACCGGAACAGGTCCCACCTTCCCTGGAAAACTGCCCAGTTATCTATAAATCTGAAGCCCTCCCTCCTGCACCATGTCTTCAGCCACATGTTGATCTGCGCTATCTTACTATTTCTAAGCCCGCCTGCACGTGGCACTGGTAGCAATCCTGAGACTGCTATCCTGGAGGTCCTGTCTTTTAACTTGGCGCCTAACTCCCTGAATTCACCTTTCAGGACCTCCTCACTCTTCCTACCCACATCATTGATCCCTACATGGACCACGATATCTGGCTGCTCACCCTCCCTCCTGAAGATACTGACAACTCGATCCGAGCTATTATAGACTTTGGCACCAGGGAGGCAACAGACCATCCAGGATTCTCGATTTCTTCCACAGAACCTCTTATCTGTCCCCATAATGATCAAATCCCCTATCACTACTGCTCTCCTCTTCTCCCTCCTTCCCTTCTGAGCTGAGGGTCCAGTCTCGTGTCGGAGATGCAACCACTGCAACTTGTCCCTGGTAGGTCATCCCCACCAACAGTATCCGAAACGGTATACTTATTATTGATGGGAACGGCCACAGGGATGCTCTGCTCATTCTGTCTATTCCCCTTCCCTCTCCTGACAGTCACCCAGCTACCTGTCTCCTGACTCTCAGGGGTGACTATCTCTCTGTAACTCCTGTTTATTTCTGCCTCTGCCTCCCAAATGATCTGAAGTTCATCGAGCTTCAGCTCCAGTTCCCTAACTCGGTTTGTTAGGAGCTGCAGCTGGATGCACCTTTTACAGGTGTAGTCATCAGGGACAATTGTGCTCTCCCTGACTTCCAATATACTGCAAACAGAGCACTCAACTGCCCTAACTGCTGCCTCCATTATCTACTCTTAAGGTAATTAAATTAATTAAAGGAACTTACCCGGCCTTACCTCACTGGGAGCAGGTTCGTCCTCAGCATCTACTCGCTGAAGCCTCTTGAGCCAAAGCCTTCCTACTCTGTCTCCCACTACTCCGTCGTCCGCTCCATTAATCTGCTCACTTTTTAACTCTCCCGCTGCCTCACGATCCAACTTTAACGCTCTTGCGCAGTCGTCCCTCATTCGTAGGCTCGAAGGACCTATTCCCTGCTATACCTCTAATTTTTAAAAAAAATTTAAATCTTATACCGGAATTTAATTTAGGAGAAAATGCGTACTGTAGCTGAGGGAAGAAACACTCTTCTGCTCTGTAAGCTTAATTGAACCCAGTGAGAGCGGAAAAACAATGGAAACCATATCGCTAGTGGGAAAAAACTATCCTATTAATGTTTCTGGTATTTGTAATTTCAGTGAATCATGGAACCAGGAATGTAAGAAGGAGGCAGCACAGGTAAGACAGTGTCTGCCTCGCAGCACCAGTAAAGTGGACTCAGTCCCGACGTCTGGTGCTATATGTGTGGAGTTTGCATGTTCTCCCTAGGTTTTCTCCAGATGCTCCGGTCCCCTCCCACATCTCAAAGGCACAAGAGGTGATAGGTTAACTTGCCACTCTAAGTTGCCCTTGGTGCATAGGTGTGAGGAGCTGATCAGAATTGTGGGGAGGATTAAATGAGGATCAGTGCACATGGGTATTTGAGGGTCAGCATGGATTTGTTGGGCCGAAAGCCCTGTTGCCGTGCTTTATATGCCCATGACTGTATATTTGGATTTATACGGATTTTTTTGTTATTCTCAGTTTAAAACATGATTTCTTTTGACAATGAATGTTGAAAGTAAAACAACTGAAATATAATCTGCAATGGCCCAAAGGAGCTCGAATATAGAAAATTAGATAATCTGATAGGAAAGGATATGTATAAGTACTAGAAAGAAAATTATTATTCCAATTCATGTGATTACTGGAGCATTCAGCAATGATCTGAGCAAACCATGGGTTTAATACTCCAGTAACTCTGAAAGTGTAGTCTTCCTTCACACTTCACTGACAGATCAAACTTCATCTTCAGCGATAACCTTCAGCATGAAGAACAAAATTCTCTAATGCTGAGCTAAGGCTGAGAGCTTACACATCACATTTGACTTATTCCTTCTGGAAGGCTCACGCAGACTGTCAATGCACACCAATTAGAATGGAGAATTAAGGTGCTGTTTCTCAATGTGCAATAATAATGAACCTGATAGAGGCAGCTATCAAAGTCAACTTTGTCTGTTGTGAATGCTGAGTACTGTGAGAAGCTCATTTACTGATACCCCAAAATCATTGAGGGACAGCAAGACCATAAGACACAGGAGCAGAAGTAGACCATTCAACCCATCGAGTCTGCTCCTCCATTCTATCATGACTGATTTATTATCCCTCTCAACTCATTCTCCTGCCTTCTCCATAAAAGTTTTACCTATGCAGAACCTAACAATCTCCACCTTAAATATACCCAATAACTTGACCTTCCCTGCAACCTGTGGTATTGAATTCCACAGATTCCCTACCCTAAGGCTAAGGAAATTCTCTGTTCTGATAATCATCCTGATTATTTTGAGGATGTGCCTCACAATAGTAAGAGCATTATGGAACACTCTCTTTGTGCCTGGATGAGTGAAGCTGCAACAACACTCAAAAAGGTCAACAGAACAAAGGAACCTGCTAGATTGGCACTCCATTCATTATCCTAAACTGTGATATCCTTAACCACTAGCTCATTAAGGGTGTAAAATGGTGAGTAACTTATTTCACCTTGCTTACTTTGTCAGCACGGACCATTTGGATCACAGGGCCCTTTCCCTTCCCGTGTGACCATGTGAGTGTATGAATCCTGTAGCCATTTCCAAAATGATCAGTAAACTGTGTGTTTATTTATCATCCACTCCCAGCTGAGAGTCAACCATCCTGATGGCACTGAATCACATACAGGGCAGAGATTTCCATCCCTTAAGGGCAATTGTGAACAAAAGTGCAAGAATCCAATAGTTTTGTCCTAATCTCCCTACTTTAAAAAAGATCCGGATTTACTTTACGATTTGAATACAAATTCCCCAGGTATCTCAGTGGGATTTGAACTCTGGATCAGTGGTTTAGAGCCTTTGCTGTCAGTCCAGGAATTTATTGAGAATGCTGTGGTAAATTATGCAGAGAAGCACCTCAGTTTTATTGCTCATAATTCAGTCTAAAATCAAGAAGTTGTAGTCTAATTTAGAGACTATGTTTATTTTAAGAGGACTCCCCTGAGCTGGGGTACGTTTTCTTTTTGTAACTGCCTCGGTAGCTCTGATTCGAATGGAGCCCCCCCCCCCCCCCACATCTCAGGTGACTGAGTTAATGTTCACACTTTTCTGCCCGGTCTCAAAAGATGAATTATTCAATCAGTCCATCAATAAACACATCCTCAGTATTTCTGTTCGAAATCCAATATTTATTCCAAAGGGTGCTATCAGCCCATAAATACACTGATTAGCTCTGACTGCCAAGCAGGTAACCGTGTAATGTAAAGTTTTCATGAACTCGGAAAATCCGAAAACATGTTAAGGCTAATAAAGAAGTTATTGAAATGTTATCACTGCTGTAATGTGGGAAAAATGACAGAACCTTACATGCACAAAGCTCCCATACGCAACAATGATTTGTTTTAGTGGCGTTCATTGGTAAATGAGTACTCAACAGGACCCTGAGCCTAACTCTCTTGTTCTTCCTTAGGAATTCCAGAAGCTTCTATTACAATCTGAGAGAGCAGACAGTCTTCACGTTTAATCAAAAAGCAAAAATAAGATCTATAAGCATTGCTATTAACTTGGAACTCCAGCTGTCTCCTACACTGCAGTTGCTCCGATCTGTCGATTATTTGATCATCCCCTAGATCAGGGGTTCCCAACCTGGGGTCCATGGACCCCTCGGTTAATGGTAGGGGTCCTTGGCATAGAAAAGTTTGGGAACCCCTGCTCTACATGTTATCTGTGGAAGTGCAAAATGGACCCTGTATCGCACTGAAGTGTTAGAATAGATTTCTGCCACAAGTCTCCAGACTAGGATTTGAACTCCCAACTTTCCATTACTATCAGAGCTGCAGCTCACACAAAGTAGATTGTCCATGGGAATGTTATTTAGTTAACGGTGGCATGAATATCGATTTCTACTTCCGATAAAAAAAAATCTCTGCACCTCCTCTCTTCTTTTATTCCCCACTCTGGCTCTTACCTGCCCATCACCTCATCCTGGATCCCCTCCTCCTTCCCTTTCTCCTATGTTCCACTTTTCTCTCCTATCGGATTCCTTTCTCTCAGCCCTTGACCTTTCCCACCCACCCGGCTTCACCATCACCTTCTAGCTATCCCCCTTCTCCTCCTCCCACCTTTTTTATTCTGGCTTCTTCCCCCTTCCTTTCCAGACCTGAAGAAGGGTCTGGACTGTTTATTCACCTCCATAGATACTGCCTGATTTGCTGAGTTCCTCCAGCATTGTGTGCGTGTGTTGCTCTGGATTTCCAGCATCTACAGACTTCCTCATGTTTAATACTGGACTGCTAGTAAGGTAAGTGTGAGGACAGGGTCCCAAAGTCATGAAGGCGATCTTATAATTGTCAGAGCCAAGGTACAGAATCATAAACATTCATAGGATGGAAGGAGGCTACTTGACCCATTGTGTATATACTAGCTGAAAATATGCTTTGGTTGATTTCGCTTCCAAGCTTGTAGTTTATGATACACTCATTTTTGGATCTGTCAATACAACCAAGCCAGCTCTCACAAAGTTACACTGATATCTCATACAATATTAGAGGAATGCCTGTTCTCCAATTTACTGAGTGTGGTAAACGTTGAGTTGCATTGTTGAGAAATTGCACCTAAAATGCACCACTCCACTTGCATCGCATGAACTGAACAGAATGGTCAAGTCACAGCAAGCTTTGGCTCCTCTTTAGATCCAAGATCAAGATTCAAGTTTGTTTAATGCTATTCTTCAGTGTAAAGGAGAACAAAATGATTGTTAATCCAGATTAGATGAAGCATAAAACACACAATAAGCATAAAGAACACAGTAAAAAACCACAATAAGTATTAATATAAGAGTTGTTTATCTTCATAATTAACTCCACTGTAGGTTTTGTTGGTAATATTCTCTGATAAGGGACTATTTGTAGCATTTTCAAAATTCAGCTGAATCAAAACTACAAGCAAGTTGTAAAATGTAAGGATCTAACTTGACTGGCCAAGTGCATAGTTCAACTGTGTTATAATGAAAACGACTTTGACATTGTGTTGAATGTGGGTAACCCGACAGGACTTTAAAGTCAAGGACTGATTATTTTGATCACATTGCTACAGTGCTCGATTCACAGCAGTAAACTTCCCACATCACAATGTATTCCTAATATTGTTCATTGGAAATCGACATAACAGTTTAGTATCTAATACCTCAAAATAATTCCATTAAATTCTTCTGCCTTTAAATACCAATTTGTTCACTCACAGAAAATTTGCTTCTGAATTTCAACAGCTGTCAACTTGCACTGAGCTCAGTTTGAAGTTCTAATCCCTGAATTTTACAAGAATTTAGTTCGTTCTATGAATCATACTTGCTGTGCTCTTCTTTATGAATGGAGTTCTTGTTCAGCTTTTTTTAGTAGGATCTGGAATTGTTTAAATTAGGTTGTTCTACAACGTGTATTTAGCAGGAGAAGGGGCAAAGGTAGGTTACTGGCACCTTAAAGCCAGTCACTTCGGGCAGATTGGGCTTGTCATCCATTGTTGGCAGCTCATTCAGGAGAAAGAGAACCCTGGTCTCAAAAATCCACTGCCTTGTTGCTGTACCCACTCATGGGGAAGACTTCAGGAGTGAACCCCGAGGAAAACTCTGGAGCTGGAGTCCCTAAGGTAGTTCTACGTTGAGTTCAACACTGACTGGCGACTCCTTCGATGTCGCTGGTGCCGAACTGTATCCATCTCTGCTGTTCCTTTGGATTCAGCAGCTTTGTGGAGAGCGCGAGCCCGCTGCATGGGCGACCGCTTGATTTCCATATCATACTGCCCTGGCTTGCATACTGACTTGCGTGTGACAGTGAGAATGCAATATCCATGGTTGACCCTGACCAATGGAGACCTTATATTTTGCAGGCATTTAATATTAGAACATAGAACAGTACAGCATCGGGCATAACATTTGCCAACAATATTATGCCCTTGCTGACGCCAATATACAGTATACTAAGTACCCTCCTTCTACATATCATCCATAGTTCTCAAATCCCTTCATCTATCTTGTGTTTATCAAAAAGCCTCTTAAACGCCAACAAGCTGCCTGCTTCAACTAGTACTCCTGGTACACATTCCAGTTACTTCTCACCCTCTGTATTAAAAAAACTTGCCCCTCCATATTGCCTTTAAACTTACCCCCTCTAACCTAAAAAAAAATGTTCTCTGATATTCCTAACGTCCTAAAGAATCTTAACATTGATCATCCGAAATAAAGTTTAATTTTCTGGTTGATTGTTACATTCTTGTGCTATCTGCCCACTGTCATAATCAGAATGCTATTCTGTTCTATTATGTCCTCTTATATATCAGACTTTTCAAACTATTATAAGTGTACAGGAAATATGAAGTATACTGGATCAGCAAATACTAAACTTTACAGAGGAGGTTATTTTAGGGAATTAATTTTCTAACGGACCATTTGCTGACTGAAATGTAGCTCCCAGCTATTAAAGTCAAATCTCAGAGTTTGAAGTAAATTTATGATCAGAGTACATATATGTCACCATATATAACTTTGAGATTCATTTTCTCGTGAGCTTTCACACTAAACACAAAAAGCACAACAGAATCGATGAAAGATCACATCCAACCTGATGGTCAAACAACAAATGTGCAAGAAGCAACAAACTGTGTAACTATAAAACAAAAGAATTAATAAGAATAAATAAATATTAATAATTATAAATATAAATATGTTGACTTCAGAAGGAGTAGCGGACCTCATGACCCAATTTACATCGGTGGTGCGCAAGTGGAACAGGTCAAAAGCTTTAAGTTCCTCGGGGTCAATATCACAAATGACCTGACTTGGTCCAACCAAGCAGAGTTCCCTGCCAAGAAGGCCCACCAGCGCCTTTACTTCCTGAGAACACTAAAGAAATTTGGCCTGTCCCCTAAAACCCTCACTAATTTTTGTAGATCCACCGTAGAAAGCATTCTTCTAGGGTGCATCACAACCTGGTATGGAAGCTGTCCTGTTCAAGACCGAAAGAAGCTGCAGAAGATCGTGAACATGGCGCAGCACATCGCACAAACCAATCTTCCGTCCTTGGACTCACTTTACACCGCACGCTGTCGGAGCAGTGCTGCCAGGATAATCAAGGACACGACCCACCCAGCCAACACATTTTTTGTCCCTCTTCCTTCCGGGAGAAGGCTCAGGAGCTTGAAGGCTCGTATGGCCATATTTGGGAACAGCTTCTTTCCAACTGTGATAAGACTGTTGAACGGATCCTGACCCGGATTTGGGCCATACTCTCCAAATATCTGGACCTGCCTCTCGGTTTTTTTGCATTACCTTACTTTCCATTTTTCTATTTTCTATTTATGATTTACAATTTAAATTTTTAATATTTACTAATTTTTACTATTTTTAATATTTAATATTTGTAATCCAGGGAGTGGGAAGCGCAGAATCAAATATCGCTGTGTTGATTGTATGTTTGGCGACAATAAAGTATAAAGTATAAAATAAGCAACAAATAAGGGAACATGAGATGAAGAGTTCTTGAAAGTGAATCCATAGGTAGTGGGAAAAGGTCAGTGATGGGGTGAGTGAAGTTAAGTGAAGTTATCCCCTCTGGTACAAGAGCCTGATGGTTGAGGGATAATAACTTTTTGTGAAACTGGTGGTGTGGGTTCTGAGGCTCCTGTATCTTCTTCCTGGTGGCAGCAACGAGAGGAGAGCATGGCCTGGGCTCCTTGACGGTGGATGGTGCTTTTCTGCGATAGCGTTCCAAGCGGATGTGCTCAGTTGTGGGGAGGGCTTTACCCATGATAGACTGGGCCATGAGACCACAAGATCATAAGACAGAGGAGCATAATTAGGCCATTCAGCCCATCGAGTCTGCTCCACCATTCCATCATGGCTGATCAACCCCATACACCTGCCTTCTCGCCATATCCTTTTGATGCCCTGACCAATCAGGAAACGATCAACTTCCACCTTAAATATATACACGGATTTGGCTTCCACCGCAGTAGGTGTCAGAACATTCCAGAGATTTACTGCTCTCTGGCTAAAACAAATTCCTCCTTACCTCTGTTCTAAAGGGTCACCCCTCAATTTTGAGGCTGTGACCTCTAGTTCTGGATACCCCCCAGCATAGGAAGCATCCTCTTCGCATCCACCTTATCTAGTCCTTTCAACATTTGGCAGGTTTCAATGAGATCCCCCCCCCCTGCATTCTTCTAAATTCCAGTGAGCACAGGCCCAAAGCTGCCAAATGTTCCTCATATGATAACCCCTTCATTCCCAGAATCATCCTCGTGAACCTCCTCTGGACTCTCTCCAATGCCAACACATCCTTTCTGAGACGTGGGGCCCAAAACTGTTGGCATATCCACTACTTGTGAGCATTTCCATTCAAGGGCATCAGTACTTCCATACCAGCCTGTGATGCAACCAGTCAAACTACTGTCTACCACACACATATATGGAAGTTTGTCAAAGTTTTAGATGACATGCCGAATCTTGGTAAACGTCTAAGAAAGTAGAGGTGCTGATGTGCTTTCTTTGCAATTGCAAATTTCATGCTGGACCCAGGATCTGAAATGATAACACTAAGGAATTTAAAGTCGCCGACCCTCTCCATCTCTGCTCGCCGATGAGGACTGGCTCATGGACCTCCGTGATCACTGATCCAGGCAGATTGTGGATCTCACGATTCAGCCAGGGCTTCTGGTTGGGGAAAACTGAACCATTTTGTGGGGATGCACTCATCTACAACTTTTATATAAAGACCGCGACAACCATGATGTATCCTTTCAGATCCGCTGATGAGTTCTTGAACACGGCCCAGTCCGCCAACTCAAAGCAATCCATAGCCGTTCCTCTGCCTCCCGCAACTCCCTCTTTGTTGTCCTTATCCCTCGAGCCTTGCTCACTTGCTTCTGCCTGTATGCAGGTCGGAGAAGGACAGACACGATCAAGGCATGGGACGGTAAGCATTCCCTGTTGTAGTATAGCAGTGGTCTAGTATGTTGGGACCCCTGGTGCAGCAGGTGATATATTGATGATAATTGGGCAGAAGTTTCTTCAAAACAAGTCTAATTGAAATCCCTGAATGATTTGAAAGACATTGGGGTGGGCTGTTTCTTGTTTGCTGATGGCAGTATCTCGAATGCCATCTTAACATCGGTTTGTAAACTGTGGTCAGGATCACGGAGACGAACTCTCTTGGTAAGTAGAATGATCAGCACTTAATCATTGGATGTCCCAGGTCAGAGGAACAAGAGTGTGACAAGACCACTGCATCCGATGCATGGTCTCAACGCAAAATATCGACAGTTTATTCATTTCCATAGATGCCTGACCTGCTGAAGTCCTCCAGCATCTTATATGTGCTAATTGCAGAGATATATTTTTTGTTAAAGCTGGACTATTTTGTCTGCTTGTAGTATGTATAAATTCTCTGTATTAGCTAGATTTCTTTGTAAAATGGCCCAGTAGAAATTAGCCTCTGATTAACAGCATTCAAAAGACACTTGGACTGATACACGGATAGGAAAGGATTAAATGGATACGAGGCAAAAGCGGGTTAATGGGACAAGCTTATCTTGGGTGGCATTTATCTGAGAAACTGAAGGGCCAGTTTCAGTGCAGTATGACCATGACTCTATCTTTCTGACAAACATTTCAATGTTTGCAAACACGCAATGATTGATCCCATGTACAAATGTGTGGGTTGCATGAGAGCTGGATTAGAGGGTATCATGTGATTCTGTCAGCATGAAAGATTAGTTTGGCCATTAATTATTGAATCACTTTCAAATCTGTACTAAAAGTACCATCTGTTGAGATTTTTAAAAGTAAATCAATCCAAAATTGATAACAGACCGGAATTAAATAATTATTAAACAATTTCTACCAGTGTCATTACATGTCCTCCTAAATGCTTGGAAGCTTTTCATTGACCGATACATTCTTCATTCTGTTTACATAACTGTAGAATATAAAGAAATTCTACAGATGTACTGTTGCAAGTATTCTGGCTGGTTGCATCATGGTCTGTTAAGGCAATTTGAACGCTCAGGAATTTAAAGCTGCAGAGAGTAATGGACCCTGCCCAATGAATATATCACATGCAAATGATAGGTAGCTTCTACAAGAGGTGCTGCCCCAAGAAGGTGACATCCATCGGGCAGATCCCCACCATCAGAGCCATTTTCTCACAGCTGCCAGCGAGCAGAAGAAACAGAAGCTTGAATTCCAGGTTCAAGAACAGCTACTTCCCTTCAAATATTCTATTCTTTGACTAACAAGCAAAACCCTAATTACTAAAATTCAGCAACACCTTGATCCCCTTGTACTAAAATGGACTTTGTTTCCTTTTGTTGTGGTTGTGTCCTTTCTGGTATAAATTGTGTGCAATTTAAGTGTAATTTATATTTTATTTGTGAATGCTGCTACATTGATGCTTTGAGCCGATGATGCTGCTGTAAGCAAGTATGTGTGGAGATGGCAATAGACTCGACTGTGAGCAGTACAGCACAGGAACAGGCCGCTGCCTGTGCTGACCACTGTTTAAAATAATACCTTCTGCATGCATGTGGTGCATATCCCTTTATTCTCTGCCTGTTCACATCTCCAGATTTCTCTTAAACATTGCTATTTCATCTGCTTCCACTACTTCCTCAGCAGTGCTACCAGGCAGCTAACACTTGTGTAAAAAATTTGCCTTGTAAGTTTTCTTTACACTTTCCCCTCTCATCAGAGGATCAGAGGTGGACAGGGTCAGTAACTTCAAAAATTTTAATGTTATTATTTCAGGGGCTCTGTCTTGAGGGCAACATGTAAATACCATCTCAATGAAGGCACGAGAACTCCTCTACTGCGACAGAAGTTTGCGCAGATTTGGCATGTCATCTAAAACTTTGGCAAACTTCCATAGATGCACAGTGGACAGTACTGGCTGTATCATCACCTGGTATGGAAACATCAATGCCCATGAACGGACAAACCTACAAAAAATGGTGGGCACAGCCCAGTCCGTCACAGGCAAGGCCTTGCACAACATAGAGCAGAACTACAAATCTACATGGCAGGCCATGCACTCTTCTCACCGCTGCCATCGGGAGGAGCTACAGGAACTTTGGGTGCCACACCAGCAGGCTCAGGAACAGCTCAACCAGCACACACAAAATGCGGGAGGAACTCAGCAGGCCAGGCATTTATGGGTTTACTCTATGGAAAAGAGTCAACAGCCAGCATTTCGGGTTGAGATCTTTCATCAGGACTGGAAAAAAAGAAGAGAAGTTAGAACAAAAAGGTTGGGGGGGGGGAGGAAGAAGAACGAGGTAGTGGGTGATAGGTGAAACTGGGAGGGTGGGGAAGGGGTGAAGTAAAGAGCTGGGAAGTTGATCGGTGAAAGAGATAAAGGGCTGGATAAGGGGGAATCTGGTAGGAAAGGGTAGAAGTCCATGGAAGAAAGGGAAGGAGGAGGAGCACTAGAGGGAGGTGATGGGCAGGTAAGGATAAAAGGTGAGAGAGGGAAACAGAATGGGAATGGTGAAGGGGGGGAGTCTGAGGAACAGCTTAACCATCAGGCTCCTGAACCAGCATGGGTAACTTCGCTGACCCCAACACTGAACTTTTCTGATAACCTTCTGCCTGGACTTGCTTTCAAAGACTCTACAAGTCATTTTCTTAGTATTTTTTATCTACTTATTAATTTTTATTTACATTGTTTGTCTTCTTTTGCATATTGGTTGCTTGTCAGTCTGTGTACTTTTTCATCAATTCTATTGCATTTCTCTGTTCTACTGTGAATGCCTGCAAGAAAATGAATCTCAAGGTAGTACATGGTGACATACATGTACTTTGATAGTAAATTTACTTTGAACTTCGAACTTTATTGATGACCCTAGTTCACTTCTCCAGCACTCCTCCTCCTCGGGGATGCCCTCTTCTAACTTATTACTCTCTTCTGACCTCTGACTACCCTATCTATGCCTCTCACAATTTCATAAGCTTATCTCTGGTTACCACTTCACCTCCAATACTCCAGAGGGAGCAATCCATGTTTCTCCAACTTCTACTTACAGTTAGTATTCTCTAAACCAGGCAACATCCCGGTGTTCCTCACAATAGATAGCAATTAAATGTTAATTACTGATACATATGTTTAATATTATCATTTGTATTCATATGTCAATATATAAAATTATTAAACATAATTCTAGGAAGCCCTATAAATATATACCTACTGTAGATGCGGGAAAACCCAATTAAAACTTTTACGGTCTTCACTACTGCTAATGAATGAATATAATTCAATAAGAACAGGACAGTCAGTACCTGTTCTTATATCATCAGCAGACATTCAGGGAAAGGTCAATTTTTGTTTTCAACAGTTCGAAATTACACTTCAGCATTGGGTGCCCTGCTCACTGAAGTACCATTTTCATTGTAATCCGAGCACGTTCAATACTTCTCAGATAAGGTCACACAAACAGGCAAATCCTGCTTAATTTCACTGAGTTTTCAAACTGCTCACACTTTGTTCAGCCTTAAGCATCCTATTCTATTAGGAAGGGTCTTACAAGTCTCACAAGCCTCGATATTCTTTGGGTGGGAGGCATGGTGTTCAAGATACACCCCTGAGGACTTGGTAAAATGGACGAGTTCTGTTCTCATATTCCATCGCTTTTCCACAAACAACAAGAGTGTGTGTCAAAGTGACTATCAGAAATGATCCATTCCTTATGCCTTTAAAAGCTACAAAAAGACTAATACCTTTGGACTCCGTTTCAAAATCATTTTTTAGTCTTTTAAAGGTCCTACCAGGTTGTTCCCAGAAGAGATTAATTTTGCTCTGAATGCAAAGTTGTGGAAAATATACAAGTACAACCTTTGTACTTTACTTTAGACTGCAATGTACAAAAAAGATCTTTCAGCTCATTCGAGCCTACAGACGTTTCTGGTTCATATTGAGTAAGTGCATTTGTTGAGTGTTGAATGATTATTTTTAAATGTGCTGCATGGCCAGATTCTGCTGCATAAGTGATGTGAGTTTAACTCTACTGTGCAAATACCGGTTGTTAAGTGTGGCTCAGATAGCCACGAGAATGAAATAATTAGAAACAGGATAGGTCACTTGGTCCTTCAGGCTGACTCCATTATTTGATACAATGACTGGCGTCCTGATCTTGACTTCAGCTTCACCTTCTTGTATATCCCCTGCAACAACTGACATTCTATGAATTAAAGTTTAATTTTCTATCAGCCTCCACAGATACCTAGGGTAGAACATTATGAAGATTCATGATCCTCTGGGAGAAGAAATTCCTCTTCAACTCCACCAGAAGTGGGTGACCCCCTTCATTTTAAAACAAAGCTGCCTCAGTATAGGTTCTATAACCACATGAGGAAATATCCTTTCAGACTCTACTGTGGAAATATATCTGTAACCCTGCAATCTTTATGAATTTATAACTTTTGTACAAGGTAATATGACAAAATGGAACCTGTGCGATCCCAGAGTGCTTTGCTGGGTTGTTGAGTGGTTTGGATGGAAGGCTTGCAAGAAGGGAGCGTTTTGACAACAGAGAAAAACAGGACGTAGCTGTTCTGGGGGGAGGGGTGTGGTACGAGAAGCCTCAGGAGATGAATGGACTAATGAAGGACAAATATGACTCTTTTAAGATGGATGCAGATAAGGAAGGAATGGAATTATGGGATAGAATGACCTCAAAGGGACGAAGTTGATGAATTATGGGACTCTGTAAATATATGAAAGTGGTGTGTTTTGAGCTGTCAACAACTTAACATGTGGAGGTAGACTTTCCCTTGCAATTAATAAATGTGCTATTAATTTGAACCACCCTGAGTTTGTTGTAGTTTGCTACTGTATATTAGAAGACCTAACTGTATGGTACATAACACTACTTTCTCAATTCTCCTCAGAATGCTATATATTTAATTACATCACATACAAAATACTTCAATGAGGAATATTGGAATATAAATTGAATATTCCAATTGTATATCACAATGAATATATCTCCAACTTATAAAACCTATCCTCATAAGATAGTCTCAAAAATCAATCTTTTCCTGTTGTCTTTAACACCTTGAGTGAAGAGACAAAGAATAAATGAGGTATCCAGCTCTTCTCTCACCAATGCCTTGTTTAATCTTCCCCTTTATAAGACCATAAGGTCTTATAAGATATAGCAGTAGAAGCAGGCCATTTGGCCCATTATGTCTGTTCCAAGATTTAATCATGGACTGATCCAATTCTTCCAGCCATCCCACTCCCCTGCTTTCACTCCATACCCTTTGATGTCTTGGCTGATCAAGAACCTATCTATCTCTGCCTTAAATGCACCCAGTGACTTGGCCTCCACAGCCACTCATGGCAACAAATTCCACAGGTTTACCACCCCTGACTAAAGTAATTTATTTGCATCTCTGTTCTAAATGGATGTCCTTCAATCAATCCTGAAGTCATGCCCTCTTGTCCCAGACTACCCTACTATGGCAAATAACTTTGCCATATTTAATCTGTTCAGGCCTTTTAACATTCGGAATGTTTCTATGAGATCATTCCTCATTCTCCTGAACTCCAGGGAATGCAGCCCAAGAGCTGCCAAACGTTCCTCATATAGTAACCCTTTCATTCCTGGAATCATTCTGTGAATCTTCTCTGAACCCTCTCCAATTTCAGTATATCCTTTCTAAAATAAGGAGCCCAAAACTACACACAATACTCCAAGCGTGGTCTCACAAGTGCCTTATAGAGCCTCAACATCACATCTCTGCTCTTATATTATATACCTCTAGAAATGAATGCCAACATTGCATTTGCCTCCTTCACCACTAATTCAACCTGGAGGTTAACCTTTAGGGTATCCTGCTCAAGAACTCCCAAGTCCCTTTGCACTTCGGCATTTTGAATTCTCTCCCCATCTAAATAATAGTCCGCCCGTTTATTTCTTCCACCAAAGTGCATGATCATACACTTTCCAACATTGTATTTCATTTGCCACTTCTTTGCCCATTCCCCAAACTATCTAAGTCTCTCTGCTCGCTCTCTGTTTCCTCAACACAGCCTGCTCCTCCACCTATCTTTGTATCATCGGTAAATTTAGCCACAAATCAATTAATCCCATAGTTCAAATCATTGACATACATCGTAAAAAGCAGTGGTCCCAACACCGACTCCTGTGGAACTCCATTGGTAACCGGCAGCCAGCCAGAATAGGATCCCTTTATTCCCACTCTCTGTTTTCTGCCAATCAGCCAATGCTCCACCCATGCTAGTAATTTCCTTGTAATTCCATGGGCTCTTACCTTGCTAAGCAGCCTCATGTGCAGCACCTTGTCAAAGGCCTTCTGAAAATCCAAGTACACCACATCTCTACATCTCCACATCTCCTTTGTCTACCTTGCTTGTAATTTTCTAAAACAATTGCAGTACGTTAGTCAGGCAGGATTTTCCTTTCAGGAAACCATGCTGGCTTTGGCCTATCTTGTGCCTCCAGATATTCTGTAATCTTACCCCTAACAATCGATCCCAACAATTTCCCAACCACTGATGTTAGGCTAACAGATCTATAGTTTCCTTTCTGCTGCCACCCACCCTTCTTAAATAACAGAGTAACATTTGCAATTTTCCAATCATCCAGTAAAATTCCAGAATCTATCGATTGTTGAAAGATCATCGTTAATGCCTCCACAATCTCTCCAGCTACTTTCTTCAGAACCCAAGGTCCAGGAGATTTATCCACCCTCAGATCATTAAGCTTCCTGAGCAGCTTTTCAGTCATAATTTTCACTGCACATACTTCACTTCCCTGATACTCTTGAACGTCTAGTTATCTGCTGATGTCTTCCATTGTGAAGACTGATGCAAAATATGCATACAGTTCCTCTGCCATTTCTGCATCTCTCATTACAATATCTCCAGCGTCATTTTCTATTGGTCCTATACCTACCCTCAACTCTCTTTTACCATTTATATACTTAAAAAAGCTTTTAGTATCTTCTTTGATATTAGTCGCCTGACGAAGGGTCTCGGCCTGAAACGTCGACTGCGCCTCTTCCTATAGATGCTGCCTGGCCTGCTGCGTTCACCAGCAACTTTGATGTGTGTTCCTTTCATAATTCATCTTTTCCTTCCTAATGACCTTCTTAGTTTCCTTCTGCAAGTTTCTAAAAGCTTCCCAATCCTCTACCTTCCCACTAATTTTGGCTTCCTTTTATGCCCTCTCTTTTGCTTTTACTTTGGCTCTGACTTCACTTGTCAGCCATGGTGGTGTCTTTCTTCCATTCTAAAATTTCTTCTTATTTGGAATATATCTGTCTTGCACTTCCCTCATCTTTCACAGAAACTCCAACCATTGCTACTCTGCTGTCCTTCCTGCTTGTATCGCTTTCCAGTCAACCTTGGCCAGTTCCCCTCTCATGCCATTGTAATTTCCTTTATTCCACTGAAATATAGACACATTGGAATTTAGTTTCTCATTCTCAAATTTCAAAGTGAACTCGATCATATTGTGATCACTGTTTCCTAAGGGTTCCTTAACCTTAAGCTCTCTTATCACCTCCGGATCATTGCACAACACCCAATCCAGCACAGCCGATCCTCTAGTGGGCTCAACAACAAGCTGTTCTAAAAAGTCATCCCGATGTTCTACAAATTCTCCCTCTTGAGGTCCAGTACTGGCCTGGTTTTCCCAATCCACTTTCATGTTAAAATCCTCAATGATTACGATGACACTGCCCTTTGGACACACCTTTTCTATCTCCTGTTGTAATTTGTAATCCACATCCTGGCTGCAGTTTGGAGGCCTGTATACGCGTCCTTTTACACTTGCCATTTCTTAACTCAACCCACAGAAACTTTACACCTTCTGATCCCATGTCATCCCTTTCTAATGATTTAATATTATTTCTTATACACAGGGCCATATGCTTCGCTTGCTTTGCGATGAAGGTCTAGCTGTTTGTTGTACCTGCAGGTCAATTTTCTCTGCTTCATGTGAAAGAAGTTATGTTACTCACTGTTAAATAGAATATAAAATGTTACCATTTTATGATCACTCTTCCCAAAAACTCTTTAGTATGAGATCATTAATAAGTCTAGACTTATTATGCATGACCTGATCACAAATAATCTGTTCAGTAGTTGGGTTCACAGCGTATTGTTCGGAGAGTTCCTTGAATATACTCTATGAACTTGTTCTCCAAACAACCTTTGTGAGATCAGGTTGTCCACTACTCTTCAGCCTCTTGCATTCTATGCTCAAGATTGCAAGAGTCTTTGAAGAGTAGTGGACTCAGCCTGGTCTATCATGGGTAGAGTTGTTTCCACTATTGACAGCAGTTACAGCAGGCACTGCTCAAGAAGGTAGTGTCTATCATTATGGATGCCTACCATCCAGCTCACATTCTGTCCTCTGAGGTCCATGAGCCAGTCCTCATCAGAGGATCAGAGGTGGAGAAGGTTAGCAACTCTAAATTCCTGGGTGCTAAAGGTCAGAGGACCTGCCCTGGACCCAGCACGTAAGTGGACTTGCAAAGAGCATGGCAGTGCCTCTACTTCCTTAGGAGTTTGTGGAGATTCGACATGACATCTAAAACTTTGACAAATATCTGTAGATGTGGAGTGGAAAGGGTATTGACTGGCTCCATCACAGACTGGTATGGAAACACCTTTGCCTTTGAATGGAAAATCCTATGAAAACTAGTGGATTCAGCCCAGTACATCACAGGTAAAGCGGTCCCAACCATTGAGCATATCTACATAAAACACGGCTGTAGGAAATCAGCATCCATCATCACCACCCAAGTCATGCTCTCTTCTCACTGCTGCCATCAGGTAGAAGGTACAGGAGCCTCAGGACCACCAGGTTCAAGAAGAGTTGCTACCCCTCAATCATCAGGCTCTTGAATAAAAGAGGTGACTACATTCAACTTCAGTTGCCCCATCATTGATGTTCCCACACCCAATGATCTCACTTTCAAGGACTCTTTACCTCATTATCTCATGTTCTTGTTATTTATTGCTATTTATTTATATTTACATTTGCACAGTTTGTTGTCTTCTACACTCTGGTTGATCCTTTATTGATCCTGTCATAGTTACTATTCTATAAATCTCCTGAGTATACCCACAAGAAAATGATTCTCGGGGTTGTATATGGTGACATATGCTGTATGTACTTCAGTAATAAAATTTACTTTCAATTTTATCATCAAGCAGGAGGTGTAAAAATCTGAAGTCCTATACCACCAGTTTCAGAATCATCTACTTCCCTATGTCAAGATCTTGAAGTGACCTGCACAACTCTAACTCTACCTCAGCAATAGAACGCTACAGACCACCTCTTGCACCGCCATGGACTTAACACTGCGTTTTCAGTTTTTTTAGCACTAAGGTTTTGTTTTTGTACGGTCTTATTATTTATGTCTCCATCTTTATATAATTTACATTCTGCATGCTGTTGCAAGCAAGTTATCATTAAACCTCTACCTCACTGTACTTGACTTGAAGGTAAAAGTCCCTCACAATCATTGTATAATCTTTCTTGCAAAGCCCCCATTCTATCTTGATATAGCGGTGTTCCACATTTTCTGTAAAAGGTCCAATAAATTACTCCGACTAGTGATTTACTTCCCTTTCTATTTTTCAACTCCACCCAAGCTAACTCTGTATCGTGGTATTCTGAGCCAAGATCATTCCTCATTACTGATCTCATCTTTTATTAACAGAGCTCCTCCTTTCAGCTTATCCTTCTGAAATGTCAACCGCCCTGGAATCTTTAGCTCTTTGTCTCTTACGACCAGATGATTTCATCTACATCTTCGCCCTATGACAATCCTTGCCTCCTCCTTTCAGTTCTATCCCCTATGTCTTACACATTCCTCTGATCTTTTCTCTAGGGGATAAAACTGGTGAAGGGTCTTCAGTCTGAAACTTTAGCTCTACGTAGATGCTGTCTGCTTTGTTTCGTATTTCCACACTTTTTTTCTGTTTTTATTACTTCACCCTTTCCCCATATTGATATCAAGTTCAATCTCGCCCATAGAAGTGAGAAGTAGGTTAGTGCAGCAAGGTAGTGTAAGTGTGTGAAGACATTAAACAGACCAAGGAAGAACAAATATAATCATTGGTCCAATAACTGTTTTAAAAGCTGCATTACACTGATCAAGCCAAGATGGCGCTGGTGAACCATGGTGACGTGCAGTGGACTGCTAACAAAGCTTCTAAATATACCTTTATTGAATAACTATGTAATTTCCCTTTAAGCAATGTACTTTTGATACATATTAATGAATTTCATGATCTTCTGAAGGACTCAGCGAACTTAACTCTCAAACATGTAGGTATGGCATCTTTAAGTGAATGCAGGTACATCGCCATGACTGGAAAAGAGGGAGGAGGGGTGAGACCTCCTCTACCCGGCATCTTGTTAGCAAATTTACAGTCACTGGAGAACAAGACCGAGGGCTTAAGGGCAAGATTACTGTTTTGAAAGGAAATGAAGAATTGCTGCGCCCTGTATTTCATGGAGACATGGTTCACTCCAGACGAACTGGATTCAGCAATCTGAACCGAGGGCTTCCCGATACGCAGGATGGACCATCTGCTGATACGGAGAAAGCAAAAGTCTGTGTTCCATGATAAACTCTTTGTGGTGCTATGAAGTGGCAGTTTTGTCATATTCTTGTTCCTGCAAACTGGAATATCTTACAGGACTGATGAAGGGTCTTGGCCCGAAATGTCGACTGTACTCTTTTTCATAGATGCTGCCTGGCCTGCTGAGTTCCTCCAGCATTTTGTGTGTTTCTTGGTAATCAGGCACTTAAGATATTGAATGTTGCCATCACCAATCAGAAACAGCCCACCCCAATACATTTCAAATCATAGTCCAGGACATCAATCAGGCTTGTTTGAAGAAACCTCTGCGCAATTGTCCCAACACATTTGACCACTGTTATACTACGATAAGGAATGCTTACCATTCCATGCCTAAACCATATTTTGGGAAATCTGATCACTTGGCTAATCCTCTCCTACCTGCACACAGGCAGAGTCTAAAAATCAAGGCTCCAGAGATAAGAACAACAAAGAGGTGGTCGCAGAAGGAAGAGGAATGGCTATGGGAATGCTTCGAGATGGTGGAATAGGTTGTGTTCAAGCACTCATAAAAGGATCTGAATGAATACACTATGCTTGTCATGGCCTTTATAAACGCAGTCGCAGATGAGTTCCCCAATTAGAAGCCCTGGATGAACCATGAGATCTGCAATCTGCTGAGGGTCAGGTCAGTGACATTCAGATCTGTGACCAAGAGGTCCAGTTACGTTCTCTGGAGTGCTATCTCATGGGCAAAGTCAAGGAAATCTGCAGATGCTGGAAATTCAAGCAACACACATAAAGAATGCTGGTGAACGCAGCAGGCCAGGCAGCATCTATAGGAAGAGGTACAGTTGACGTTCCTCCAGCATTTTTCATGGGCAAAGTTGCAATTCTGGACTAAACTTAATTCACTGAAGAATGCTCAACAGCTGTGGCAGGGCTTGAATGCTATTACCTCTTACAACCTAAGTGACAACAAGGCTTTGCTTCCAGCTGAGCTCAATGCCTTCAACGCTTTCCTCTGAGATTCCTTCCTCTCCAGCCCTTTACCTTTCCAATCCACCTGGCTTCACCTATCAACTTCCAGACATCCTCCTTCTCCTCCCTCCACCTTTTTATTCTGGCATCTTCCCCCTTCCTCCCCAGTCCTGAAGAAGGGTCTCGGCCCAAAATGTCAGCTGTTAATTCATTTTCATAGGTGCTACCTGACCTGCTGAGTTCCTCCAGCATTTTGTGTGTGTTGCCTTCTATGCTCACTTTGACCATCAAAACATGGACAAACCTTCATGAACCCTCACAGCCCCCCCAGATAACACTCTGGTTTCAGTATCTAAGGCCAATGTGAGAGCATCCTTTAGGAGGGTGAACCCACAGAAAGCATCCGGCCCAAATGGGGTGCCTGGCCAAGTACTAAAGACCTCTGCTGATCAACTGGCTGGAGTATTCACCGACATCTTTAAATCTCGCTTCAGCAGTCTGAGGTACCCACCTGCTTCAAGCGGGCTTCAATTATACGGGTGCCTAAGAAGAACTTGGTGACCTACCTCAATGAGGATCATCTGGAAGCAATTGATGAAGTGCTTTGAGGGGTTGCTGGTGAAACATATCAACTCTTTCCTGAGAAGCAACTTGGATCTGCTTCAATTTGACTACCAACACAACCACTCTACAGCAGATGTCATTTCATTGGTCCTTCACTCAACCCTGGAATATCAGGACAACAAAGTTGCATGCATCAGGTTGTTTTTTATTGATTACAGCTCAGCACTCAATACTATCATCACATCAGAACTTATCAACAACCTTCAGACCTTGGCCTTGTTATGCAATTGGATCCTCGATTCCCTTTCTTGCAGACCCCAGTCAGTTTGGATTGGCAATAATATCTCATAGAATCATAGAAAAGTACATCACAGAAACAGGTCCTTCAGCCCATCTAATCCTTGCTGGACCATATAAACTGCCTAGTCCCATTGACCTGCACCTGAACCATAACCCTCCATACCCCTGCTATCCATGTACTTATCCAAACGTCTCTTAAACGTTGAAATCGAGCTAGCATGTACCACTTGTGCTGGCAGTTCATTCCAAACTCTCACAACTCTCTGAGAGAAGAACTTTCCCCTCATGTTCCCCTTAAACTTCTCACTTTTCACCCTTAAGCTATGATTTCTAGCTGTAGTCCCACCCACCCACAGAGGAAAATAATTGCTTGCACTTACTCTTTCTATACCCCTCATGATTGTGTATACCACTATTAATTTTCCCCTCAATCTTCTACATTCCAAGGAATAAAGTCCCAACCTATTCAATCTTTCCTTATAACTCAGGTCCTCCAATCCTAGCAACGTCCTTGTAAATTTTTTTTCTATTCTCTTTCTACCTTAGTTACATCTTTCCTGCAGGTCGGTAACCAAAACTGTACACAATACTCCGAATTAGGCCCCACCTACGTCTTATACAACTTCAATATAACAGCCCATCTCCTGTATTCACTACTTTCATTTACGAAGGCCAAGGTGCCAAAAGCTTTCTTTATGACCCTATCTACCTGTGCTGCCACTTTCAATGAATTATGGACTTGTATTCCTAGATCCCTTCGCTCTACCACACTCCCCAGTGCCCTACCACTCACTGTGTAAGACCTACCCTGGTTAGTCCCACCTACATACAACACCAGCACTCATCTACATTAAATTTCATCTGCCATGTTTCAGCCCATTATCAAACTGGTCCAGATCTCGCTGCAAGCTTTGATAGTCTTCCTCGCTGTTCAATACACCCCCGATCTTGGTGTTATCTGCAGATTTGCTGATCCAGTTAACCACATTATCATCCAGATCATTGATATAGATGACAATAACAATGGACCCAGCACCAATCCCTGTGGCACTCAACCAGTCACAGGCCTCTGGGCAGAGGCACAACCATCTACTACCACTCTCTGGCTTCTCCCACAAAGCCAATGTCTAATCCAGTTTACTACCTCAACTTGAATGCCAGACAACCGAACCTTATCGATCAACCTCCCATGTGGGACCTTGTCAAATGCCTTGCTAAACTTCATGTGGATAACACCCACTGCCTTTATCCACTTTTGAGATAACTTCCCCGAAAAACTCTATAACACTGATTAGACTTGACATACAAAGCACAAAGCCTTGCTGACTATCTCAATTTGTCCATGTCTATCCAAATTCTTATATATCCTTAGACTACCTTCCAATAACTTTCCCACTACTGATGTCAGACTCACCAACCTATAACTTCCTGATTTATTTTTAGAGCCATTCTTAAACAGTGGAACAACATTAGCTGCTCTTAAATCCTCTGGTGCCTCACCTGTCACTAAGAATGATTTAAATATCTCTGCCAGGGTCCCTGCAATTTCTGCACTTGCCTCCCACAAGGTCTGAGAGAACACTGTGTCCGGCCCTAGGGACTTTTCCACCCTAATTTCCCTAAGGACAGGAGACACCTCCTCAATAATCTGTTTAAAGTCCATGTCCTCACTGCTGCTTTGATTCACTTGTATAGATTCTGTGTCTATTTCCCAAGTAAATGCAGATGCAAAAAAAAACAATCTATCTAAGATCTCCCCCATCTTTTTTGGCTTAATGCATGGATTACCATTCTGATCTTCCAGAGGACCAATTTTGTCCCTTGCAATCCTTTTGCTCTTAACATATCTGTTGAATCCCTTAGGATTCACCTTCACCTTGGCTGCTAGGGCAACCTCATGCCTTCTTTTAGCCACCCTGACATATTTCGTAAGTTTTCTCTTGCATTTCTTATGCTTCTCAAGCACTTCATTTGCTCATATCTGCTATGTGTCTCCTTTTTTTCTTAACTTAGCCTCAATATTTCTTGAAAACCAAAGTTTCCTAAACCTGTCATTTTTACGTTTTATTCTGATAGGCACATACAAGCTTTGTACTCTCAAAATTTCATATTTGACGGCCCCCCACACCTCTGCCAGAAACAGCCTGTCCCAAAGCACACTTGCTTGCTCTTCTGGATACCATAAAAAGCGACCTTTCTCCTATTTAGAATCTCAACTCACGGATTAGACCTTCTCTCTTCCATATTGACTTTCAACTCATGGCTTTATGATCACTAGATGCAAAATGTTTCCTTCTAAAATCTCCTTCCTTCTGCGCAGTCTCTTTCCCTAATAGCAGATCAAGTATCGGACACTCTCTCATTGGGACTTTGACGTACTGATTAAGGAAACTTTCTTGAACACATTTGCTAAACTCTATCCCATCTAATTCTTTTACAGTATGAGAGACCCAGTCTATATGTGAAAAGGTTATTATAACAACCTTATGTTTACTGCAACAGTCTGTGATCTCTCTACAAATTTTTTCTTCTAAATCTCATAGGGGGGTGGGAGCGGACCCAAATGCAAGACACCAACACTGAAGGACTAGGAACAGGACAAGGTTTATCAAGAAAGCAAGGGGAGTCAGGAATAAATGACACTGGACATGGACACAGGCCCTGGACGGGACAAGAACACCAGGCCTGGGCTAAGACTAAGACTAGGAAAGCAGGACCAGGACAAGGAACTTGGAACTAGGAGCCTGGGCTAGGACTCCGAGTCAGAGACTGGACAGGGACCCGGAATCTGGGTCTTGACTCGGGCTCGGATCCCAGATCAAGGTGAGGACAAGACGTGGCTACAGGACTGGACGTGGAACTCCTGCACAGGACGAGGCACATGGACAGGATGAGAAGACAAAGCCTTGACTTGGACTGGATGAGGTTCTTGGTCTAGGCTTAGACAAGACGGTTCTAGGACTTGGCTTGGACTGGACGAGTTTCTTGGACATGGCTTGGACTGGACGACGGATCTCCAGCACAGGACGAGGGATCTCCAGCACAGGACGAGGCTCTTGGACTAGGTTTGGCTCAGTTCTTGGACTCGGCTTGATTAGGCCCTTGGACTCAGGGCCGGGACCCTCTCTTGGACGCAGGGCCAGGATGACTGCCGAAGTTACTTGCTGACGTGACTGCCGAGGTAACTACTGAGGAAACCGCTGAGGAAACTGCCAGGGATTCAGATGGGGAGGGGAAGGGAACAGTCCAGCAGCGAATCCTTGGTTTGCAGAGGTATTTATGTGCCAGCCCAAAACAAGAATCAGATGCCTCAATTAAGGCACCCACTGGAACAAGGGAAAACAGGAAAACCCGGAATAAGAATCGATGAACCGGAATGCGGATTTCACAGACCGGACCATGGTAGTACCACCCCCCATCCCTCATGGGAGCCTCCTGGCGACCGAACAGGCTCTCCAGGACTAAGGAAGACCCGGGCGGGTTGGGGGCTGGTATTCAACAGGAGGGAACCCAGGATGGCGGAATTAAATGACAGTGTCTGTGTTGCTGGGTCCATGTATGACTGGGCTGTTCTGTCATAAGGGGGCATGGGAGCGGACCCAAATGCAAAACACAGACACTGAAGGACTAGGAACAGGACAAGGTTTATCAAGAAAGCAAGGGGAGTCAGGAAGAAACAATACTGGACATGGACACAGGCCCTAGATGAGACAAGGACACTGGACCTGGGCTAGGACTAAGACAAGGAAAGCGGGACTGGGATAAGGAACTTGAAAATAGGAGCCTGAGCTAGGACTCCAAGCCAGAGACTGGACAGGGACCCGGAACCTGGGTCTTGACTTGGGCTTGGACCCCGAATCTAGGCGAGGACAAGACGTAGCTACAGGACTGGACGTGGAACTCCTGCACAGGACGAGGCACATGGACAGATCGAGAACATAAAGCCTTGACTTGGACAGGATGAGATTCTTGGACATGGCTTGGACAGGATGATGTTCTCGGATGTGGCTTGGACGGGACGAGGGACTCCTGGACTGGACGCGAGATTCCTGGACGTGGCTTGGACAGGATGAGGTTCTTGGATGTGGCTTGGACAGGATGTGGGATCTCCAGCACAGGACATGGGACCTCCAGCACAGGCACCCAATTAAGGCACCCAGTGGACCAAGGGAAAACAGGAAATCCTGGAATAAGGATTGATGAACTGGACCGTGAACCGGAATGCAGATTTCACGGACCGGACCATGACACATGGACTGTTTGGTGGTCTATAATATAGTCCCATGAATGTAGTCATAGCTTTCTTATTCCTCAGTTCCACCCATAAAGCCTCACTAGATGAGTTCTCCAGTCTGTCCTGACTGAGCACTGCCGTGACATTTTCCCTGCCTAGTAATGCCACCCCTCCCTTCTTTAATCTCTCTTCCACAATCTCCATTAGCATGGGGTGGTGCAACAACAGGGCTCTCACTCAGTGTCAGCAAGAACAAGGAGCTGATTATTGAACTCAGGAGCAGGAAAATGGAGCCAGTCCTCATCAGGGGATCGGAGGTGAACAAGGTCAGCAACCTTAACTTCCTCAGTATGATCCTTTCAGAGGATCTGTCCTGGGTAAGTGCAACTATCATTAACATGTTCTGTGAAATTTAACTTAGCAGCAGTACAACACAATACGTGATGATATGGAAAGAAAAATATAAATAAGTAAATCAATTACATTAAAAATATATATCTATTATTTTTACTTCAAAGCATAAATTCATGCGTCAAAAATAGCTGCAGATGTTAGTCCTTAAAACCTTTAATGAGAAATGGAAGTTCCACAGATGTGTTCCGGGTGGATGGGAAAATATCTGCTTATCACTGTCAAGTTTTAATGTTGGAAGCCAGGCTGCGTTTTCACTGTAATCTTTCTCTTCGAATAAGCCAAACAAAACACACTGCAGACAATGACATGATGTAAACAAGTTTTTTATACAGTTCATTCTTGGCTGTTTCTACCAAGGTCATCACTTATTGATTCATGGATGTGTCATTAGAGGATTAACTCAAGGGATGTGAACTGAGGCCAAAAATCCTGCTCCTCACTTGTTAGAATAATAACATTCAATGTTAATCATGCAATAGTTCTGTTTAGCTCGGGGGAGTTGAAGAACAACGGGTCTCAGAAGATTGTTCAGAAGAGTTGCAGTGTTCATCACTGTCGATGAACCATTGCACTCTATTAATATTAATTTATGTATTTAGAGATACAGTGGGGAACGGGCCTTTCTGGCCCAACAAACCATGCCACCCAGCACCCCACATATTTAACCTCTCGCTTACTCACAGCACAATTTATAATGACCGGTTAACCTACTAAGCGGTGCGTCTTTGGAACCTGGGAGGAAACCAGAGCACTCAGATCGAATGTTGGAGCAGACTCGATGGGCCGGAGCTCCTATAGAACATAGAACAGCACAGCACAGTACAGACCGTTTGGCACACTATGTTGTGCCAACCTTTTAACCTGTTCTAAGATCAGCTTAATCTTCCCTCCCACATAGTCTTCCATGTTTCGTTAATGTGCCTATCAAAGAGCCTCTTAAATGCCCTAATGTACCTGACTCAACCAGTACCCCTGGAGTCACGTTTCGCGTACCCACCACTCTCTGCGTAATGAACACAGCTCTGACGTCTCCCTTAAACTTCCTTCTATTCACCTTAAAAGGGTATCTACTGATATTAGACATTGGCACGTTAGGAAATAGGTGCTGATTGTCCACTCTATCTAGTTATTTTATAATCTTACTCATCTCTATAAAATCACCTCCTTTGTTCCAAAGAGAAAAGCTATTTTAACCTTTCCTCTGAGCAAAACCTGGTAAATCTTGTCTGCACCCTCCCTAGAACTTCCACATCATTCCTAAAACAAGGCGAGCAGAGCTAAACACAACCGTTATTTCATCCTCCGTCGGATTCACGCATGCAATCGCTGTTTTTTTGACTTGGTCATGTTAGGCAAAGATCGCAAGATCCTACATCTACGGATCCAGAGCCTGCTGGCCATGAAACTAGCAGGCATGAACTTCAGATTGCGGCTCCTGCCATTGATCTCGCCGGCTCCAACACCTCAGGGCATATTCAAAACCCGGACTCCAGCAACGACCATGGACACCTTCAAAGCGATTGTGCAACCACCAACTGCGACTCCAGCCTTGAACTCCAGGCTGGGTCTTTATGTGTTGCTATTGTGACTCCTGTCTCTCCTTCCCCCACCAATACTCTGCAATCCTGTCTCCTTCAGATCCCACCGTCAGCTCCTGGGCCCTCAGAGGCTCCATCTTCCTCTCACCCCAACCCTCCCCTCTCCATTGACACACCCAGCCTCCCCCCTCCCCCCTCTGATCTCAGCTCTCATCCGTGCCGGGTCTTTACCATCCCCTCCGACCTTCAACTGTCGGTGGCAGAACGCTCTGTTCTCAGTAAGGGCCTCACGTTTGTCCCCCTTCGCCCACACCTCAGCGAGTTCCGTGTTCGCCACGATGCGGAACTCTTCTTCCGCCGTCTCCATCTCCGAGCCTACTTCTTCGGCAAGGACTCTTCCACCCCCACCGATGACCCCTTCTCCCGTCTTCAACCCTCCTCTTCTTCATGGACACCCCGCTCTGGTCTTTTGCCTGCTCTGGATCTCTTTATTGCTAACTGCCGACGGGACATCAACCGTCTCGACTTCACCGCACCTTGTTCCCATTCCAACCTCACTCCTTCTGAACGCTCTGCTCTCCACTCCCTCCGCACTAATCCTAACCTTATTATTAAACCCGCCGATAAGGGGGGTGCTGTTGTAGTCTGGCGTACTGACCTCTACCTTGCCGAGGCACAGCAACAACTCGCGGATACCTCCTCTTATTTACCCCTCGATCGTGACCCCATTAAGGAGCACCAGGCCATTGTCTCCCACACCATCACCGACTTTATCCACTCAGAGGATCTCCCATCCACTGCTACCAACCTTATAGTTCCCACACCTCGCACTTCCCGTTTCTACCTCCTACCCAAGATCCACAAACCTGCCTGTCCTGGCAGACCTATTGTCTCAACTTGCTCCTGCCCCACTGAACTCGTTTCTGCATACCTCGACATGGTTTTATCCCCCCTTGTTCAATTCCTTCCTACCTATGTTCGTGACACTTCTCACGCTCTTAAACTTTTCGATGATTTAAAGTTCCTTGGCCCCCACCACTTTATTTTCACCATGGATGTCCAGTCCCTATATACTTCCATCCCACATCAGGAAGGTCTCAAAGCTCTCCGCTTCTTTTTGGATTCCAGACCTAATCAGTTCCCCTCTACCACCACTCTGCTCCGTCTAGCGGAATTAGTCCTTACCCTTAATAATTTCTCTTTTGGCTCCTCCCACTTCCTCCAAACTAAAGGTGTAGCTATGCGCACCCGTATGGGTCCTAGCTATGCCTGCCTTTTTGCTGGCTTTGTGGAACAATCTATGTTCCAAACCTATTCTGGTATCTGTTCCCCACTTTTCCTTCGCAACATCGATGACTGCATTGGCGCTGCTTCCTGCACGCATGCTGAGCTCGTTGACTTTATTAACTTTGCCTCCAACTTTCACCCTGCCCTCAAGTTTACCTGGTCCATTTCCAACACCTCCCTGCCCTTTCGAGATCTTTCTGTCTCTGTCTCTGGAGACAGCTTATCCACTGATGTCTACTATAAGCCTACTGACTCTCACAGCTATCTGGACTATTCCTCTTCTCACCCTGTCTCTTGCAAAAATGCCATCCCCTTCTCGCAATTCCTCCGTCTCCGCCGCATCTGCTCTCAGGATGAGGCTTTTCATTCCAGGACGAGGGAGATGTCTTCCTTTTTTAAAGAAAGGGGCTTCCCTTCCTCCACTATCAACTCTGCTCTCAAACGCATCTCCCCCATTTCACGTACATCTGCTCTCACTCCATCTTCCCGCCACCCCACTAGGAATAGGGTTCCCCTGGTCCTCACCTACCACCCTACCAGCCTCCGGGTCCAACATATTATTCTCCGTAACTTCCGCCGCCTCCAACGGGATCCCACCACTAAGCACATCTTTCCCTCCCCCACTCTCTCTGTTTTCCGCAGGGATCACTCCCTACGCAACTCCCTTGTCCATTCTTCCCCCCCTACCCCCCCCCCACTGATCTCCCTCCTGGCACTTATCCTTGTAAGCGGAACAAGTGCTACACATGCCCTTACACTTCCTCCCTTACCACCATTCAGGGCCCCCAAACAGTCCTTCCAGGTGAGGCGACACTTCACCTGTGAGTCGGCTGGGGTGATACACTGCGTCAGGTGCTCCCGATGTGGCCTTTTATATATTGGCGAGACCCGACGCAGACTGGGAGACTGCTTTGCTGAACACCTATGCTCTGTCCGCCAGAGAAAGCAGGATCTCCCAGTGGCCACACATTTTAATTCCACATCCCATTCCCATTCTGACATGTCTATCCACGGCCTCCTCTACTGTAAAGATGAAGTCACACTCAGGTTGGAGGAACAACACCTTATATTCCGTCTGGGTAGCCTCCAACCTGATGGCATGAACATCGACTTCTCTAACTTTCGCTAATGCCCCACCTCCCCCTCGTACCCCATCTGTTACTCATTTTTATGCACACATTCATTCTTTCACTCTCCTTTTTCTCCCTCTGTCCCTCTGACTATACCCCTTGCCCATCCTCTGGTTCCCCCCCCACTTGTCTTTCTCCCCGGACCTCCTGTCCCATGATCCTCTCATATCTCTTTTGCCAATCACCTGTCCAGCTCTTGGCTCCATCCCTCCCCCTCCTGTCTTCTCCTATCATTTTGGATCTCCCCCTCCCCCTCCCAGTTTCAAATCTCTTACTCACTCTTCCTTCAGTTAGTTCTGACGAAGGGTCTCGGCCTGAGACGTCGACTGTACCTCTTCCTAGAGATGCTGCCTGGCCTGCTGCGTTCACCAGCAACTTTGATGTGTGTTGCTTGAATTTCCAGCATCTGCAGAATTCCTGTTGTTTGCGTTTTGACAGTACTCCAAGTGTGGTCTAATCAGAGTTTTATGGTGTTAGAACATTACCTTCTGGCGCCTGAACTCATCCCACTGATTAATGAAAGCCAACACACCTTCTTAACAACCATATCAACTTGCATCCGTGGACTTGGACCCCAAGATCCCTCTGTTGCTCCTCGTTGCTAGAAATCCTGCTGTAATATTGATGTGACTCGGACGCCGCTATAGATTGAACAACCACGTTTATTCAACAAACTTCCATTTTTTACCTCTCTACATCCTGACGTCATACGCACTCTGACGCTACGAATACTCACACAATACGTTACATCCCGCTTCTCAGGATTTTTTTAACAACCCTGTGAATTACCAAAACAATGCCTCTAGGTGTATCCTTCTTACAGTGCAACAACCATGACATAAACTAGAAAAATCTTACCTTCTTGTACTGTGTACTGCATTGTATCTTACAATACTAACAGCAGTGTATTTTATTTTACTAACATAGACTAATAAACCTTTTATTTCACACCTTGGAACTTATGACATGTGTGACTTTGCCTCAAACTGTGTGAGACTGTATGTATGTCTAGTCTCTGTATCTAGCTGGAAGTCTGACTTGTCTCCCAGACCGTGTGTGATACAACTGTGACTGTGCTTGTCCTTCATCAGTGTCAGTCTCTCGAGTGGCCTCTGTGTCTTTGCGTTCTGCATCACTCTTGGTGTCGTTTGTTTCCATGTCTGTATATGTGGAAATGTCCTGTGTATCTGTACGTGGAAACTCCCTCTCGCCTGTCTTCAGCAGATGCTTCCTGTTCCTCCTGTAGACTCTTCCATCCGGCGTGCGAACTATGAGGGATCTTGTTTGCTGATGTCTGTTCACAACCACAGCTGGTTGCCAAGTGTCTCCTCTCTGTATTCTGACATTTTCACCTGTATGCAGATCTGGCAACTGTCCTGTATGTCTGTCATAGAAGCTCTTTTGCTTTATTTGCTTGTCATGTACTTGAGCATTACCTTCAGGGGTCAGTAGAGTTGTGAATGTTGGCAGTTTGGACTTCAGACGACGTCCCATCAACAGCTGCACAGGGGAGAACCCCACACCCTCAATCAGTGTGTTGCGGTATTCAATGTAAGGGTCACTGTCGCTGCTTTGTGCCTTCTTGAGCATGTTCTTGACAGTTTGTACAGTTCTCTCTGTTTGTCCATTAGACTGAGCGTGCCCTGGACTGGAAGTAACGTGTTGAAATTCCGAGCTTTCCGAGAACCCTCTGAACTCACCACTGGCACTAACGACAATATCTGGAATACCATGTCTTGCGAATGTCGACTTCATTGTGGTAATGACACCTCGACTGGATGTGTCACTTAACTTGGCGATCTCCAGATATTTTGAATAGTAGTCCACACAAAGCAGATATTGTAGTGAAAGAGATCTGTGCCAATCTTCTCCCATGGTCTTCCTGGTAGTGGGTGGGGAAGCAGAGGCTCTCTTGGACTGCTGTTTTTGTTTTCATTACAGACAGCACACTGAGACACAATGTCCTCTATCTGAGTTGACATGCCTGGCCAATAGAGAATGTCTCTTGCTCTTTCTTTACATTTCACTATCCAGCTGTGACTCACGAATTCTGTTGGGCATTTCCTGTCTCATTTGGTTTGGTACGATGAGTTTGGCCGTTTTGACCATTAGTCCTGATGCATAGCTGATTTCCTCTTTAAATGTCCAGTATTTCTGCATTTCCTTTGGAACATCTTTTCTTTCTGTTGGCCATCCATTCATTGTAATGTCTCTTAGCATTTTCATTTCAGGATCAACTGCAGTCGCTTTCCTGAACATGTTCAACTTCTCCTCAGAGATGGGTAGCTGAGGTGTAACCCAGTTGACCTCCAGATCTTCCTAGCAACTATTCCTTTTGCTCTTTGAGGTAAGTACGGCTCAAAGCATCAGCGATGTACAGTTCTTTTCCTGGCTTATAAATGACTGTGAGAGTGTACCTCTGCAGCCTGAGAAGCATCCTTTGCAGCCTCATAGGGGCTTGGTGGAGTGGCTTTTTGAAGATGCTGTCAAGTGGTTTGTGATCACTCTCAACCTGGATTTCTTTGCCATATACATATTGGTGGAACTTCTTACACCCATAAACTATGGCGAGTAATTCCTTCTCGATTTGAGCATATCGGCGTTGACAGTCCATAAGTGCTCGTGATCCGTACGCCACAGGCCTCCCATCCTGCAGTATAACAGCTCCTATTCCCTCCGGACTGGCATCCACAGACATTGTCACCGGTTTATTGACATCATAGAACTTGAGTGCTGGTGCATTGGTAACCAACTGCTTCAATGTGTCAAAACTTTTCTTTTGTTTGTCTTCCCAATGCCATTCAGTGTTGCTCTCTAGTAGCTTACAGAGTGGAGCACTGACCTCTGGTAAGTTGGGAATGAATTTGGCAAGATACTGTATCACGCCCATGAACCTCAATAGTTCTTGCTTGTCTTCGGGTGGTGGTAGCTGTACCACAGCTCCAACCTTTTCATCTTCTGGTTTTAGCCCATCAGCACTGAGCACATGACCTGTGTATTTGATCTCTGTAGTCCTGATCTTACATTTACTTTTGTTCAGTTTTAGGTTGTACTCACATGCTCCCTCCAGGAGCTTCCTCAGTCTCTGATCATGTTCCTCAATTGTATCACCCCATATCAGCAAATCATCAATAATGTTGACCACCCCGTCCAGGTCTTCAATCATTTGTGCCACAGATCTCTGGATTACCTCTGATGAAGGAGAAATCCCAAAGGGTAGACGCAGGAAACGATATCTCCTTATGGGCATGTTGAAAGTGCATAATTTGGAACTTTCTTCGTCCAGCTTGATCTGCCAGAAACCTTGATTTGCGTCTAATACTGAAAAGTATTTTGCATTAGGCATGCGGGAGACAACCTCTTCAACTGTGAGCAGCGGATAGTGCTCTCTTTTGATGGCTTGGTTGAGATCTTGTGGATCCATGCAAATCCTCGTCTTTTTTTCTGTGACCACTGTCACCATCCTATTCACCCAGTCGGTCAGTTCTATTTGTCTTGTTATGATTCCCATCTGTTCCATTCTGTGTAGCTTCTCCACAACTTGATCCCTGAGAGCTACTGGAATATTTCTCGGGGCATGCACGACTGGTGCAATAGTTGGATCAATCTGGATATGGTGTTTCCCTGGTAAACATCCTAATCCAGAAAACAAGTCATCAAAGACTTTGAGAATGTCACTTTCTTTTTCAACACCATAGATTCGCTTCACCAGGCCTAGCTTAGTGCATGTTGCTTTGCCCAGTATTGCTGGAACATGTTGCTGTACTATTTCAAACTCTATCTTGTGTTTTTGTCCTTTGTACACACAGGTGAGTGCTTTTTGGCCAAGTGGCGCCGTCTTGTGGCCGAAATATGCAACAAGCTTGCAGGTGGATTTTCTTAGTCTTCCTCTGCTGTCCAGTGAGTTGAATGTTTCTGCTGACATTACATTGCACTTTGCCCCAGTGTCAAGCTTAAATGTCACATTCCTCCTGTTTATTATCAGATCTTGAGTCCAATCATCTTCATCCTCCATCTCTGCATTGTCAATATTCTTGATGCATACCTCCTGTTCCACTTCAACTGTGCCAATGAACATGTCACTGTTACCCTCACTCTGTTCCATAGCATGCATTTTCCTTGCATGCTCCTTTGATTTGCACATCTTTGCAAAGTGATTTCTTTTCTGGCATAACTTGCATGTCTGACCAAAGGCTGGACATTTTCTGTATCCATGTTTATAACCACACCTGTTGCAATTAACTTCCTTTTGATCATCCTGTGGAGCTGGCTTTGTCCTACTCGTCAGTTTTCATAGTTTTTATTTTGTGCACTTCAATCTCTTCATTGAGCACTTTAATCTGACTTGACGTGATCTCGCTGGCACAGCAAACATCAATCGCCTTTTCTAAAGTAAGATCCGTCTCTCTCAATAGCATGCCTCTCAGTTGAACATCTCGTATGCCGCATACAATCCTGTCACGTATTAAGGAGTCATGCAGTCGTCTGAACTCACAGTCTTTTGCCTTGCTCTTCAAATCTGTTACACAGGCATCTATGGTCTCTATTGGTCCTTGAGCCCTGGTGAAAAACATATGTTGGATGTACGGTAGGTTTTTTCTCGGTTCGCAGTAATCTTGAAACTTTTTCTTCAACACTTCAATTTTATCTTGCTCATCATCTTGGAAGACAAACATGTTGCATACTTTTATTGCCTCTTCCCCCGCCACATGCAGAAACGTAGCACTTTGCACTTTCTCCGTCTTTTCAGCTTCGCCCCTAGCGGTGCAAAACAGCTCAAACTTCTGGATCCATATTTTCCAGTTCTCAGCAAGATTACCTTGTAGGCTTAAACCTGACGGAGGCTGTAACTGTGACATCTTTTACGTGTCTTCTCTTCCTTTTTTTTCTTCAGAATTTCTTCTGACACCATGTAATATTGATGTAACTTGGACACCGCTGTAGATTGAACAACCACGTTTATTCAACAGACTTCCATTTTTTACCTCTCTACGTCCTGACGTCATACGCACTCTGATGCTACGAATACTCACACAATACATTACACCTGCCTTTAGGTATCTCTTATATAAAGGAGCTAATCTATTGTCAGAAGTAGAAAGAGCAATCGAGAAGATTAAAAAGAATAAAGCACCTGGTCCAGACAACATCCCAGCAGAACTACTGAAAGCAACAGGCACCTCAATGGCCCACACCTTGCATCGCATTGTCTGCACCATCTTCAAGTCTGGCAAATGGCCAATAGACTGGTGCAAATCTGTCTACATTCCAATTCCCAAGAAAGAGGACCTCCTGCAGTGCAGTAATTACAGAACAATAGCATTGATATCACACGCCAGCAAGGTTCTACTCATAATCATCTCAGAGACTAAAGAACTACGTATATAGAGAAACTGCACTCAAACAGGCTGGCTTCAGGAGTGGCCAAGATACGAGGGACCAGCTCTTCAACGTGCACCTAATAATGGAGAAAATGAAAGAGGTCAATACCCACCTGTACATCTGCTTCATAGACCACTCAAAGGCATTTGACTGTGTCCAATACACCAAACTGTGGACGACAATGATTCAGCTGGGGGTGGCACCACACCTAGTGGCTCTTCTAGAAACACTGTATGCTACGCAATCCTCCAACCCTCGGACCACATCTGGCGAGACTGAATCATTCTGCAATGGGAAAGCAGTCCGCCAAGGCTGCAACCTTTCTCCACGCCTTTTTAACATCTACACTGAGATGATCATGAGACTGGCAATTCCAGACAACACTGACATTAAAATAGGAGGAAGAAACATCAGTAACTTGAGGTACACAGATGACACAGCCCTGCTAGCCACAACAGAAGACGACCTACAAGCACTACTTAATAATGTTGCAAAAGTCTCTGCTGAATTTAGATTGCTGATAAGTGGCAAAAAGACCAAAGTTATGGTGATAAGCAAAACTGCAATTCAAGCTGACATCTACATCGGAAACAATGGGATTGAACAAGTGTCCTCCTTTATATACCTTGGTGCAGAACTAAATGACACAAACGAATGCAGCGAGGAAATAAGGTGAAGGCTAGCAATGGCATGCACAAGCACCACCAAACTCTGGAACATCTGGAAAGTTAGATCTGTGAGCACTGACACCAAGATACGCCCCCTCAAAAGTCCCGTCTGGCCAGTAAATTTATATGGCTGTGAAACATCGACCTTAAAAGCAGCTGATTAAAAGATGTTGGCAGCACTTGAGATGTGGACACACAGACAGATCCTCAGGGTATCATACAATGAAAGGAGATCCAACAATTTCATCCTAGAGAAGGCTGGCATGAAACCAATACTTCTGGAAACCATTATCCAAAGGAAACTTTGCTACTTTGGACACATCTCAAGAACTGATGACACATTGGAACACACTGTGCTTGAAGGTAGAGTAGGAGAAGGCCGCTCGCGAGGCAGACAGAGGACAACCTGGATCGACAACATCAAGAAGTGGACCAGCCTCACCGCCAGAGATGCAAGAGGTTTGACTACTGACAGATCGCAGTGGAAGAAAGTGGTCGCCAAGGCTCTGGCAGAGTATGGCACACGATGATGAATCTTAGAAATTCATTGTTATGTGGCAATATGTTCCACACCGCCTCAGCATTCTGTCCACTGATGGAACCAAATTTCCGAAACAGAAGGAAGCATCCTGGTATTATCAGATTGTGCATCATAATGCATCTAGTCTGAATAACCAGGCCTGAATATCTCAGAACCAATAGAACTGAAGGGAGCTTTTTCATTTTTACCACCAGTAGAAACAGGGGGTTTTAATCCCATGAAAGTAATCTTTATACTTTATTGTCGCCAAACAATTGATACTAGAGCGTACGATCATCACAGCGATATTTGATTCTGCTCTTCGTGCTCCCTGGAATACAAATCAATAGTAAATATTAAAAATTTAAATTATAAATCATAAATAGAAAATAGAAAAGGGAAAGTAAGGTAGTGCAAAAAAACTGAGAGGTAGGTCCGGATATTTGGAGGGTACGGCCCAGATCCGGGTTAGGATCCGTTCAGCAGTCTTATCACAGTTGGAAAGAAGCTGTTCCCAAATCTGGCCATATGAGTTTTCAAGCTCCTGAACCTTCTCCCGGAGGGAAGAGGAATGAAAAGTGTGTTGACTGGGTGGGTCGTGTCCTTGATTATCCTGGCAGCACTGCTCCGACAGCGTGCGGTGTAAAGTGAGTCCACGGACAGAAGATTGGTTTGTGCGATGTGCTGGGCCGTGTTCACAATCTTCTTCAGCTTATTCCGGTCTTGGACAGGACAACTTCCATACCAGGTTGCGATGCACCCTAGCAGAATGCTTTCTATGGTGCATCTATAAAAATTAGTGAGGGTTTTAGGGGACAGGCCAAATTTCCTTAGCTTCCTCAGGAAGTAAAGGCGCTGGTGGGCCTTCTTGGCAGTGGACTCTGCTTGGTTGGACCAAGTCAGTTCATTTGTGACATTGACCCCGAGGAACTTAAAGCTTTTGACCTGATCCACTTGCGCACCACCGATGTAAATGGGGTCGTGCGGTCTGCTACTCCTTCTGAAGTCAACAACCAATTCCTTCGTTTTGATGACATTGAGAGATAGGTTATTGTCTTCACACCATGCCACCAGGTTCTTAATTTCCCCTCTGTACTCAAACTCATCAATCTTTGTTGCTCAGTCAAATCACAGTTCAGCATATCACATCTGGCTGAGAACTGGGAGAAAGAGGAAAATCAACTTATTTTTACAGGGGCAGAAATAGGCCAATCAGCCCATCGATTCTGTTCCATCATGGCAGATTTATTATCCCCCTCAACCCTATTCTCCTACTTTCTCCCCGTAACCTTTGACTAATCAAGAACCTATCCCCCTTCACTTTAATTATACCCGATTACTTGGCCTCCACAGGTGTCTGTGGCAATGAATTCCACAGATTCATCACCCTCTGTCTCAAGAAATTCCTCCTCATCTTTGGTCTAAATGGATGCACTTCTATTCTGACTCTGTGCCCTCTGGTCTTAAAGTCAAGTCAAGTCACCTTTTATTGTCATTTCAACCATAACTGCTGGTACAGAGCATAGTAAAAATGAGCCAACGTTTTCCAGGACCATGGTGCTACATGAAACAATACAAAAACTACACTGAACTACGTAAGAAAAAACACAAAAACTACACTAGACTACAGTCCTATCCAGGACTGCATAAAGTGCACAAAACAGTGCAGGCACTACAATAAATAATAATAAATAATAAATAAGACAGTAGGCACAGTAAAGGGCAGTAGGTTGGTGCCAAGCCAGGCTCTGGGTATTGAGGAGTCTGATGACTTGGGGGAAGAAACAGTTACATAGTCTGGTCGTGAGAGCTCGAATGCTTCAGTGCCTTTTTCCAGATGACAGGAGGGAGAAGAGTTTGTATGAGGGGTGCGTGGGGTCCTTCATAATGCTGTTTGCTTTACGGATGCAGCGTGAGCTGTAAATGTCTGTGATGGCGGGAAGAGAGGCCCCGATGATCTTTTCAGCTGACCTCACTATCCGCTGCAGGGTCTTGCGATCCGAGACGGTGCAATTTCCGAACCAGGCAGTGATGCAGCTGCTCAGGATGCTCTCAGTACAACCTCTGTAGAATGTGGTGAGGATGGGGGGTGGGAGATGGACTTTTCTCAGCTTTCGCAGAAAGTAGAGACGCAGCTGGGCTTTCTTTGTTATGGAGCTGGTGTTGAGGGACCAGGTGAGATTCTCCGCCAGGTGAACACCAAGAAATTTGGTGTTCTTAACGATCTCTACGGAGGAGTCATCGATGTCCAGTGGAGAGTGGTTGCTCCGTGTCCTCCTGAAGTCAACAACCATCTCTTTTGTTTTGTTTACATTCAGAGACAAGTTGTTGGCTCTGCACCAGTCCGTTAGCCACTGCACCTCCTCTCTGTATGCTGACTCATCGTTCTTGCTGATGAGACCCACCATGGTCGTGTCATCGGCGAATTTGATGATGTAATTCGAGCTGTGTATTGCTGCACAGTCGTGGGTCAGCAGAGTGAACGGCAGTGGACTGAACACACAGCCCTGAGGGGCCCCCGTGCTCTGTGTGATGGTGTTGGAGATGCTGCTCCCAATCCAGACTGACTGAGGTCTCCCAGTCAGGAAGTCTAGGATACAGTTGCAGGGGGAGGTGTTCAGGCCCAGTAGGCTCAGCTTTCCAATCAGGTGCTGAGGAATGATTGTGTTGAATACTGAACTAAAGTCTATGAACAGCATTCGAACATACGTGTCTTTTTTGTCCAGGTGGGTTAGGGTCAGGTGGAGGGTGATGGCAATGGCGTCGTCTGTTAAACGGTTGGGACAGTACGCAAACTGCAGGGGGTCCAGTGAGAGGGCAGCAGGGTCTTGATGTGCCTCATGCGCTATAGGAAACATCCTCTCCACAGCCACTGCTACTGTGTGGTCCAGAATCTCCAGAGGGGAAGGCCCCGAGTCCTTGGCTTTGCTTGTTGCTCGGCGGCTGGGGCGGGGTCGAAGCGCTCGGCAGAGATGGTGCTTGGTGCTCGGTGTCGGAGGGCTGGTCGGAGTCTCAAAGTTTTTGGACGGACTCAGAGTTGGCTGCGGTCGGGTGCTTCCAATGGTGCTGCATCGGCAAGTTTGCGGCGCTTGGAGGTTCATGGCAGGGGGAGTTTCTCCCTTCTACCGTCTGCGTGAGATGATGGGGCTACCGGGACTTGAGACTGTTTTTTTTACCGTGCCCATGGTCTGCTCTTTATCGAATTACGGTATTGCTTTGCACTGTTGTAACTATATGTTATAATTATGTGGTTTCGTCAGTTTTAGTCTTGGTTTGTCCTGTGTTTCTGTGATATCCTTCTGGAGGAACATTGTATCAGTTCTTAATGCATGCATTTCTAAATGACAATAAACGAGGAGTGAGTGCCCTCATAATCTAATCTAATCTAAACATCCATTGTATCTAGGCCTTTCAGTATTCAATAAATTTCTATGAGATCCCCTCCTCCCTTCATTCTCCTAAAAATCGGAGAGTACAAGCCCAGAGCCATCAAACACTCCTCATACATTAATCTTTTCATTCGTGGAATCATACAAATGGACCTCCCCTGGACCCACTCCAATGCCAGCACATTTTTCCTTAGATAAGGGGCCCAAAATTGCTCACAATGCGGTCTGACCAATGCCTTATAAAGCCTCAGCATTACATCCTTGTTGATATATTTTAGTCCCCTTGAAATGAATGCCAACATTGCATTTACCATCCTTACCATCAACTCAACCTGCAAATTAACCTTTAGGAAATCCTGCACAAGGACTTCCAACTCCCTTCGCACTTCTGATTTTTGAATTTTTTCCCTGCTTAGAAACCGCAGAGGCCTGATTTTATTCCCACAAGTCAATGAATATATTGTAAAAAATAGATCAGTCCCTACTCTGTACGTAGTTTTCTTCTTTCGATTGTTCTTTCTTTCCTCTCCTTTCTATAAGTATATACCTCAGATAAATATTATGTAGAGGTTTGTAACAAATATGACTATATGATATATGTCTACAGTATCTGCAATACATCTTATGGAAATGCTTGTTTGATGATGAAATTCAATAAAAATAATTACAAAAAAAAAAGAAAATAGTTTACACCTTTATTCATTCTACCAACATACATGACCACACACTGCCTTACACTATATTCCATTTGCCACCCTTTTCCCAATTTGTCTAGGTCCTTCTGCAGACTCCTTGCAGGGAGTTTGGGTGGAGAGATGGATGAGAAAAAGGGAATATCTCTGATAGGGCAAGACTAATATTCCTATGTGGATAAATCAACCAACTCGGAGATTACACTACCATATGCATGCCCTCTCCCCATTCTTCCTTTCCTTCTTACAGCACATCCTCCTACAACTGCAAGAGATGCGACCCTTGTCCTTTTAGCTCTTCTCCTCCCAACACCCAGGATCCTAAGCAGCCCTTTCAGGTGAAGCAATGATTCATTTGTACCACTTCCAATCCATAGTACTGCTCTCGATGTTCACTATGTGAAGCCCTTTGCATTCTTGAAACGGATACCATTTTCTTGATGGGCTGAACAGCCTGTTTCTGTGTTGTAGTACACTGTGTCTCTATGATACTATATTGGATTATGCTTTGCAGTGGAGTAGTTACTGACTAGACTTTAACACACCTAACTACATACCTTAACTACTTAGGATCACAAAATCCTGGAAAGATTAAATTGCCACATACTTGGAAATATTTCAACTTAGTTAAGACTTGACAGTTTATTTCTCTTGAAAGAATTGGAAAAGAGAAAAAATCAATTTGTGAAGTGGAAGGATTCATTAAATTTAGTGGAATGACTTTTCTTCCAGAATTTGAGTTGAACTTCAGTAAATAATCAAGGCTCAATATCTCAGATTATTCTGTTCACTGCTGGGAAAAAGGGGAGTGAGACTCCATGGGCCAGCATCATTGAGCAGTAGAATAAAATTATCCATGCACAATAAAGGGAATAGAAAACCCGGGCTATTTATCTCCGGACAAATGAAAAGCAGAAAAAGAACAGTAGAGCCAACACACTGCTCTAAACGCATTGCCCGTAGAACTTCATATAATATTGGGGTTATACTTAAATCAAACTTTAACCTAGGTTTCAAATAAAGAAGACAAACTAAAAGCCAAGGCTGACGCCAACAGGGTTGTAAAGAAGAGCGTAAATTCCTGGGAGTATGTTAGGGGCAGAGGAAAAATCCAGGAAAATAAAAAAATTCCAGTTCTCAATCTTGATTATCTTTCCTTAGATCCAAGAGGCCTCAGTTGAAATAGGTTTTATGCTTGTGAGAATTGTTATTTCTCCTGGTGATAGAAGCTAATCAAATGCATCTACCAATGTGCATTGTTTGCTGTTAATACCACCTAACATTGTTCTAAGGTGATAGTCATGGCTTCTCCACATTTGTCTGTGGAGGAATAATGAGCTGAGAAACTGAATCAAGCAATGCTATCTTTTCTGTTCAGCACAATGTTATTCCATTTTGATTTTATGTAGAGCAAAATTGCTAGCAATTATTTCTGAGTGAAATAATGTCAACCATGAAATAGCTGCATGTAATTCAAGTTAGTGAGCTGGATATTTTCCCATAATGAAGGTAGGCATTTAATGGCATTTTTGCTTGCATACTGTGTGACTCTGCTCATACCGATATAATGCCAAGTTCAAAGCTCTACACAGTGATTATCACTGAACAGTCTTAGGGCAATTAGGAGTTTTCATCATAATTTGAAGAGAATCACTATTGACACCGGAAGACCTTGAAAACTCACTGCTGGTTCCTCAGATATCTCCCAGATATTCTGACTAACAAGAAATGTTTCTTTCCCCCAGCATTCACTCACTTCCTGAATGCATACAATCAGCGGCCACTTTATTCCTGTACCTAGTATGAGTGTATCTTTGTGGACTTCGACTGCTGTAAAATCCATCCACCTCAAGGTTGGATGTTCTGTGCATTCTGAAATGCTCTTTGGCACACCACTATTGTAATCCCTGGTTATCTGAGTCATGGTTACCCTACTGTCAGTTTGAACCAGTCTGATCATCTGCCTTTGACCTCTCCCATTGACAAAGCCCCAGAACTGCCACTCACTGGATTTTTTTTCATTTTTAACCATTCTCTGTAAACTCTACAGACTGTGAAAATCCCCGGAGAACCGCAGTCTTTGAGATACTCAATCCATCCTGTCTGGCACCAATGATCATTCCACGGTCAAAGTCACTTCCCCATTTCTTCCCCCTTCTGATGTTTGGTCCGAACAACAACTGAACCTCTTGACCATGTCTGCATGCTTTTATGCATCGAGTTGCTGCCACATCATTGGCTGATTTGAAGTTTACATTAAAGAACAGGGCGACCTATAATGTTGAACTGAGTGTAGGCTGTGATGTGTCACCAAAGAAAATTCCTGTCAGGGAATGTGGGGAGCACATATGCAACCTGCAGCCTAAAGAACACTGACTGAAGGACAATGACAGGGCCTGGCATTGGTCTCATGAATGGATCCCACAGACACAGAGATTATCCTCTTCAGCAGACCTCTCTTTAAAAGCAAATGCTAGTTATGAATTCACTGTCTTCTTTTACAACTTTTCCAGATCAATCCTTTCTTTACTTGTTCCATTGGTGCCCCCACCATTTGCCTTGCATCATCATTCATTTCAGATTATTCAATCCTATACCTCCCTCACACACTTCTTCCTTCACACACTATTTCATGCACCTCATTGCACACAACCCTCCACACACCTATTCCCACGTACCCCTTCCCAAACACACTGCTTTACCCGCATTCCCACACTGATATGTCAGGATGCGAATGGGAAGTGGAATTAAAACGGGTGGCCGCTGGGAGATCCAGCTTTTACCGGCAAACAGGGCGTAGGTGCTCGGCGAGGCGGTCTCCTAATCTATGTTGGGTCTCACCAATATACAGGAGGCGACAACGGGAGCACTGGATACGGTTGATGACCGCGACAAACCCACAGGTAAAGTGGCGCCTCACCTGAAAGGACTGTTTAGGGCCCTGAATACTTCCCATCCCATTCCAACATGTCAGTCCATGGCCTGCTCTACTGTTGTGATGAGGCCACACTCAGGTTGGAGGAGCAAGACCTCATATCTTGTCTGGTTAGCCTCCAACCTGATATATCAAACTTCCAATAATGCCCCCCTACTCCTTACCTTCACCATTCCCCGTCCCCATCCCCTTTACCTTTTCTATTCACCTTATCTTCTTGCCTGCCCATCACCTCCCTCTGGTGCTCCTCCCCTTCCCCTTCATGGTCTTCTGTTCTCTCCTATCAGATTCCCCCTTCTCCAGCCCTTTATCTCTTTCACCAATCAACTTCCCGGTTCTTTACTTCACCCCCTCCCCCTTTCCAGTTTTACCTATCACCTTGTGTTTCTCCCTCCCTTCCTCCGCCCCCCCCCCCACCTCCTAACTCGGAATCTTCATCTTTTTGCCTCCAGTCATGATGATAGGTCTCAGCCTGAAATGTCGGCTATACTCTTTTCCATAGCTGCTGTCTGTCCAGCTGAGTTCCTCCAGCATTTTGTGTGTGCTGCTTGTATTTCCAGCATCTGCAGACTTTCTCTTGCTTGTTACTCGACTCTCCAGAATGCAGCCTAACTGACTTCTATAAAGCTGCAGCATAATTTCCTGGTTCTTGAATTCAGTGCTTTGATTAATAAAGACAAGCATCCCAAATGCCTTCTTTACCACCCCATCAATTTGTGGGAAGCTATAGGATTACAATGAATAGTGTGCAGTCCCTTTATATTTGATATCCCAAAGTGCAATAGCTCACCCTTGCTTGGATTGAACTCCATCTGCCATTTCTGTAATTAATCTATAAACTGCTGTTGCCTTTGGCAATCTTCTACACTATCCACAGTGCCACCAGTCTTTACTAATCTACCCATCCATGTCTGCATCTAAGTTATTTATAAATACCAAAGATCTGTCTGGATGTCTGTGACTGGTAGCATTTCCAAGGGATCCTTATATAACACCACGAGTTACAAACATCTACCAGAAAAAGACCCATTGACCTTTATCCTTTCTCTTCTATGGCCTAGTCATTTCTGAATCCTAATTACCAAGTTATCATGGTTCCCATGCATCTTAATCTTCCCGATGAGTCTCCCATGAGGATCTTTGACAAATGCCTTACTAAAATCAATGCAAACCCTTCTCACGCCTTCCCCACACACCCGTTCACATCTATTTCCCCACATGTCACTCTACACACCCTTCCCATACACCTCTTCTCCCACACACCCATTCACACCCACCTTTGCATGTTTTATGGGGATAGGTTGAGTAAGCTAGGGCTTTTCTCTTTGGAGAGAAGGAGAATGAGAGGTGACTTGACAGAGGTATACAAGATAATGAGAAATATAGATTGAGTGGATAGCCCAGGGCGACGTATGGCCGGGGCAGAAATAACCAACATGAAGGAGCATAATTTTCAGACGATTGGAGGAGAGTATAGGGGGATGTCATAGGTAAGTCTTTTACACAGAGGGTGGTGATGCATGGTGCGTGCTGCCAGGGGTGGTGGTAGAGACAGATACATTAGGGGCATGTCAGAGTCTCTTAGATAGGCACAAAAACGATAGAAAAAGTGGGGGCAAGGTTAGAATGACCTCAGAGTAGGTTAAAAGGTCAGACCACTTTACACATCCCTTTACACCCTTCCCTGTACAACCCTTCTCACACCTTCCCCCAGACACCTCTTCACACATGTTCACACACACATCTCTCCCCAAACACACTTTCACACCCCTTCCCAACATACTCTTCCCCATACACACACCTTCCTCCACATAGACCATCCCTCACCCACCCCATACTTCCATAAGAATTCCATGTTTTGTTTCCACACTTTTTTGGCCCACAGTGTTGATAGCACTCACAAAGAAATCCCATTCCCTCGATTACTTACTCTGCCGTCTTTTCTTCCTCCTTTCATAGTCATACTTTATCGATCCCGGGGGAAATTGGTTTTCGTTACAGTTGCACCATAAATAATTAAATAGTAATAAAACCATAAATAATTAAATAATATGTAAATTACGCCAGGAAATAAGTCCAGGACCAGCCTATTGGCTCAGGGTGTCTGACCCTCCAAGGGAGGAGTTGTAAAGTTTGATGGCCACAGGCAGGAATGACTTCCTATGACGCTCAGTGTTGCATCTCGGTGGAATGAGTCTCGGGCTGAATATACTCCTGTGCCCACCCAGTACATTATGTAGTGGATGGGAGACATTGTCCAAGATGGCATGCAACTTGGACGGCATCCTCTTTTCAGACACCACCGTCAGAGAGTCCAGTCCAATCCCCACAACATCACTGGCCTTACAAATGAGTTTGTTGATTCTGTTGGTGTCTGCTACCCTCAGCCTGCTGCCCCAGCACACAACAGCAAACATGATCGAACTGGCCACCACAGACTCGTAGAACATCCTCAGCATCGTCCGGCAGATGTTAAAGGACCTCAGTCTCCTCAGGAAATAGAGATGGCTCTGACCCTTCTTGTAGACAGCCTCAGTGTTCTTTGACCAGTCCAGTTTATTGTCAATTCTTATCCCCAGGTATTTGTAATCCTCCACCATGTCCACACTGACCCCCTGGATGAAAATAGGGATCATCGGTACCTTAGCTCTCCTCAGGTCTACCACCAGCTCCTTAGTCTTTAGTTCCTTCCAGGTACTATTACTCACCAACAGAGAAGGTCCAACAATTAAAATACAAGGATGTCTTTAGGATGTTGGAGAAAACCAGAGCATTTGGGGGTAGCCCCAGGTGGTAACCGGGAAGACGCCCAGACTCCATGCGGTCTGCACCCAAGGTTGGGATTGAACCTGGGTTACTGGGTCTGCATGGCAGCTGCACTACTGTGCTACTTCATTAGCTGCTATTCTTTAATAATTGATTTTATTATTTTTCAATAATAAATTTTACCCTAATCTTCTTCTTGCCTCTATCCCTTTGTGAACAGATGTGTACATTGACAATTTTCCAATTTGCTGGAATTTCTCAGGAATCCAAGGATTTTCTTGCAGATTATAACTAATGCATCCCTCCTCTCTTTACCCTCTCCTTTTTTTTTTAGAATCCTGAGACGCAAGCTAAAATAGATTAATAGATTAAGAAAGATTCCATAACTCATGTCTGTGACTGTGCTGAATCCCACAGAATCACTGGCTAGTTCCAACCTCCACAAAGAAAGATAGAACACTGTTATAGTCAAGGGGCTCTGTTAAAATGGCACTTCACTTCATTTAAATTGGGACTATCACAAGGTAAATGAGCTTTGGATAGATGTAAAGTGAACCCGATCCTTTAACATAAAGAAAGAGCTTAGCTTTGAAAACCCAGGAATGGTGACTGAACTAATGACGTCCGTTTCAATGATTTACGCAATTGGAGCTCCCTATAGACAGAAGAATTAGTCTGAAATCCTGGGGTAGTGAGAAAGGAATTACCAACCATAAATACTGCTGCAATTTGAATGTAAATGGCTCTTAGACAGGTGGCACATGAATTAAGAAACAAATATATACTCAGGGGCCACTTTATTAGGTGTAACTTTACACCTGTACGACATTGCAAATATCTAATCATCCAATCATGCGGCAGCATCCTAATTCATAAAAGCATGCAGACATGATCAAGGGGTTCAGTTGCTGTTCAGACCAAACACCAGAATGGGAAAGAAATGTGATCTAAGTGACTCTTACTGTAGAATAATTGTTGGTGCCAGATGGGATCTCAGAAACTGTTGATATCCTGGGATTTTCACACATGACAGTCTCTGGAGTTTACAGAGAATGGAGCAAAATAAAATATCCAATGAGCAGCAGTTCTGTGGGCAAAAACACCTTGTTAGTGAGAGAGGGCAGAGGAGAATGGCCGGAATGATTCAAGCTGACAGGAAGGCGACAGTAACTCAAATAACCATGCGTTAGAACAGTGGTGTGCAAAAGAGCATCTCCAAGGCACGACATGTCGAACAATGAAGTGAATGGGCTACAGCAGCAGAAAACCAAACATAAACCCAGTGGCCACTTTATTAGGTACAGGAGGTACCTATGAAGTTGGCCGCTGAGTATATGATCCCTGCGCTTTGAAGTTAGTTTTGCCACCTGATGACATTTTCTGGGCTACACCTCATGCCACAGATGGGTTGTCATCTATTAGTAGTTTCTTATTAATTTAGCTTAACATGATTTTATTATTTTTGTTACTTCCTCCTTTTCTGAATTCATGCGACTCAGGAAATGGATCTTCAGGAAATAGCTCAATATGTCTCTTGCGGGGCAGCAGCCACTGCTGAAACAGCATCAGGCTGAGAAACGTAAGCAGTCACTGCTTGGCTTGCTCGGTGAAGTCCTCTTCACAAAATGTGGAGACGACTGGAGAATTCATAGAGGTAATTCCATAGACAATGAAGTAGCAGTTTAAAATAAAATTGGGCATCAAGTAACTGCCGAGAAGGATATCAGGTGAGAAAGTAAGTGTGTTTTAAGTCACCTCTCTGCAAAGAAAAAAGAAGTTTTCTCATTTTTCCAAGTCCGAATAAATAGAATTGATATGAAATGGTAGCACACTACACATTCTCTTCACAGATGCTGACTGATCTGGTATGCATTCCTACACTTTCCTATGTTTTGTTCAGGAAGGCTCAATGTTGTTCTATTTTGTCAGTCATTGATTCAAACTTCATTATCATTATCTCCATATATCTCCAATTCAGTTAGCAAAATATACCTACTAGACAGTGATAAAAAGTCCACAGTAAATTAGGTACGGCCTCGTTGCCTTAACACTCTATATATTGAGACACTGTAATACCTCAGACTACCACCCAACAAGAGATACTTGCACTTCAATGACCTTTTAAGGATGTCTCATAACAATTAACAGCAATTGTAGTAATTGAAAAGTAGTTGCCATTGTTGTAATGAGGAAAAGCCTTCACCACAAAGATTAATGAAGACAAATACAGGAACAAAAATCAGCAAAAGGGGAATTTATTGTAGAAATCAAGGAAATGGGAAAACACTTAATACAGAATTTGATGCTGTCATTGCAAAGTATACAAATAACCTCCCACAAGCTTTGAGAAGAACAGGATTGAGCGAAATGGCCTAGCAAGGTGGGGGGAGGGTGAACTAAATGAAATCAAGATGGTTGGGGAAATAGTGTTGGGAAACTTGCAGGGACTAATGACAATTTCCATGATCTGCATTCCACAGTAGTTAAGGAAGTGGCCCTAGAAGTAATGGCTACATCGGTAGAAATGTTTCAACATTTCTTAGACTCTGAAGTTGCTCAAATTTGAGAGTAGTTAATGTCATTGTAGTATTTGTAAAAAGGTAGAAGATAAAGAAATTCACCCTCAGGAGGTCAGACAGCAATCTATGGACATCAGCATTTCAGGCCAGGGCCTTTCATCAGAATGGGAAAGGAAGGGGGCAGAAGGCTGAATAAGAAGATTGCGAGGGGACCAGGTGAGGGAGATGGATGGATGGATGGATGGGAGAGAAGGAATGAAGTAAGAAGCTGGGAGGTGACAGGTGGAAGAGATAAAGGGCTGAAGAAGAAGGAATCTGATAGGTAAGATCAGTGAACTATGGAAGAAAGGGAAGGAGGAGGGGAACCAGAGGGAGGTAATGAGTAGGTGAGTGAAAAGAAGGGGTAGAATGGGGAACGGAAAAAGAGAGGAGGAGGGAAAAGTGAGCAGAAGTTGGAGAAATCAATGTTCATGCCATCAGGTCGCAGGCTACCCAGACAGAATATGAGGTGTTGCTCCTCCAACTAGAGCTTAGTTTCATCATGGCAGTAGAGGAAGCCAAAGACAATCATGTTGGAATGGGAGGTAGAATTGAAATGAGTAGCCGCTGGGACATCCTGCCTTTTGTACAGACAGAGCAAAGGTGCTTGACAAGGTGGTCTCCTAATATGCATTGGATGTCATTGATGTAGAGGAGGACCTACTAGGAGCATCAGATACAATAGATGACCCACAGATTTGCAGGTGAAGGACTGTTAGGAGCATTGAACGGAGGAGTTGTAGGGGTGGTGTAGCACTTACACCTGCAAGTGGGTTGTCACTGTGCTCAGCTTGACCAACGGGAATAACAAGCAGCTCCAAAAAACGATCAAGATGGCAGATCAAATAACTGCGCTTAATTGTACTTTGTGTTTATATTTTTCAACACTGTTTTTCCTTTCCTGGTGAACAACTTTGGGGTAGAATTTTTAGCTTCAAAAATGTTTTAGTTTTTAATCAATGCAGTCACAATATCCAGATGTCTCAAGTAGCAGTAATGATACTTAACATCCATCGCTAGTTGGCACTGACTGGTATAAAGCAATGGAGTTTGTAAGAGTGGCAATAGGAATATTTCTATTATTTGGCTAATGCTGGTATCATTCACAGATTCTGTTGCTATTGCGAGTAGTACCTGTTACGCTTTGTTGAAAGACAGGGGTGTGGAAATAACCATGCCTTTTTTTTTGCCTTACAAGACGTGAAATGAAAGACTGTGTGGCGCGCCACTCCTCACACAGACAGTAGGTGGCCGTTGACTCACAAAGAGTTCATCCGCCCTTTGACAGGTTTTGTTTTTAGTCCTGCTGGGTGCCTATACACACCCTCCTCCCTGGTTAACCGAAGTGCACCAGGGGGTGTGCCGGTTCAGTCGCCGAGAACCCGACCCGAGACAGGTAGTTCTGGGCTACGTGATACCAGTAGCAAAGCAAGGCCCTGACCTGACCCTAACCTAGTAGTAGTGGTGTGGAATATTGTTCACATTTCTAATGGTGTTCTAACCATGAACTTGGTCTTTACAAAGTACAAAGTAAATTTATTATCAAACTACACATATGTCACAATATACAACTCTGAGATTTATTTTCTTGCTGGCGAACTCAATAAATCCATGGAATATTAACCATAATCCAATCAATGAAAGACCACACCAACCTGGGTGTTCATCCAGTATGCAAATGACAACAAATTGCGAAAATACAAAAAGAAAGAAATAATGACAAATAAATAAGCAATCCATATAGAGAACATGAAATGAAGAGTCATTGAAGGTGAGTCCATTGTTTGTGGGAATACTTCAAAGATGAGGCAAGTGAAGTTGAGTGAAGCTATCCCCTTTGGTTCAAAAGCCTGACGGTTAAGGGGCAGTAACTGTTCCTGAACCTGGTGATGTGAGTCTTTTGGCTGCAAAAGATAATTAGAACCTGTCTCGAGTTCTGGATTGGAGTGTAATGTTGTGGAGCAGAGCTTCAGTGAAAGACCTTCTCAGCCTGTAAACATTGTGTGCAGATATCTGTGAAAACCCTTACTTGAAAACTTCTTGTCTTGCTCTATCTCCTCCCCCTTTTCCATCAGCCACACATACTACATTATTTCTGGAACATATAGATTTAAAACACAATGCTTTATATGCCACGAGAGGAACTTGCAGCATCTCATTAAGCCTACCAATTATGAAGCTGTCATGGTTCTCATTTCTCCAGGACTCTCTCCGTCTAAAATTCCAGTCCAGAGTTGTTCATCAGAAATGGAAAGTATAGGGTTTAATAAGATTAGACTATGAGAACACTCAGTCTTCTTTTATTGTCATTTAGAAATGCATACATGCATTAAGAAATGATACAATGTTTCTCCGGAGTGATATCACAGAAAACAGGACAGACCAAAGACTAACACTGACAGAACCACATAATTATAACATATAGTTACAGCAGTACAAAGTATTACCATAATTTGATGAAGAACAGACCATGGGGACAGTAAAAATAGTCTCAAAGTCCTCGAGTCGATCGACTCCCAAGTCCCCGATAGCGGCAGCAAAAGGGAGAAACTCCCTGCCATAAACCTCCAGGCACCGTCAACTTGCCGATGCCTTGGAAACAGCTGACCACAGCCGACACTGAGTCCATCCATCCGAAAACTTCGAGCCTCTGACCAGCCCCTCCGATACAGCCTCCCGAGCACCTTCGACCTAGCCCCGGCCGCTGAAACAAGCAAAGCCGAAGATTCGGGGCCTTCTGCTCCGGAGATTCCAGTTACCACACAGTAGCAGCGGCAGCGAAGCGGGCATTTCAGAAGTTTTCCAGATGTTCCTCCATGCTCTCACGTCTGTCTCCATCAAATCAGAATTGTGCGCGGTCCCCTACTTGGAAGATTACAGCTATCATCACCGAAGAGGCCGTGCGCGCTGCCGTCGTGCCGCAATCTTCTCCTCCTCCAATAAATCTGATACCTAACATAAGGGCAATTATTTTGTCTAGAATGAAGGTTGGAGTTTGATATCACCATGAGAAATTGAAAGAATTTAACTTGAAGCAGACTGAATATAAAAATCCAGAGGGATCTGCAAATGAATGAATTGGACAGGAAAACTATGTGGAATTTTTTTTTTTAATTTGTCTTAATTGATTAAGCATAGAGCCTCATACTTAATAGGAATGGGAATACAATAATTTTTTTCCTAAAATTGTAGTTTTAGAAACTTAAAACAGAAAATACTGAAAATACTCACCCTACTGCACCCTGTTACTAAGCTGGTGTAGCAGGAGGAATCAAAAGGGAGTTGAAGAAGGAGAATATGTTACATGGGTACAGGGAAATAAGGAGATGGGGAATGAGACTCTTGGGTTTACCTCCTGAGAGCCAACAAGGACCCAGAAGGCAATATAGCCTCCTTCAGAACCAGTAAGTGTCAGTGATATAATGTTATAAGTTGCAGAGAAGGGTAGGAAGGAGCAGAATGAAGGAAAGTCTGCCTTGGATGGGAGACCAGAAGTGATTGATAAAGTGGGCTGAAAGAAAGAAAATAAAGGCAAGGGAATCGATAAAGCTGCAACTCAGGAAAACGTAAACAGTTGGGGAAAATTTTACTGCTTGCAATTAAAGCAGGACACAACTGCTTAATTCATAAAAAAAACTAATAAATATGAGAAGCTGAAGGTATTAGTGACAGTGCAGAACATTAGAGGCTGAGATTGCACTTCAAGTCTCTTGCTTAATTAGCTACTTTCATGTAAGTTTATTAATTTAATTTTAATAGCTTTATAGATTGGCTGTCACCTTTTCCTCTTTCAAAACTAGCAGCAGAAATCATAAAGTAGCATTAAAGGGTTAACTTGTTTTCTGGAGCTGGAACAACTCTGAGTAGCATGGCAGATCTTCCTGCAGAGTTTCTCCACCTCTGCTTGACTCAGATATCCATCGCTCCAAGCTTAAGAACTTGTTTGATCTCCAGGTTCTCCTCATGAATAAGTCAAACTAATTTTCTTCAAGTGTTGTGGATTACTTCTAGCCGTAGTCTCTGCCCTGAGCTGTCATTGCCATTACTTATCAGTTTTGCCTTTCAACTTACACTCTGTGGCCAATTTATTAGGTACCAACCTAATAAAGTGGCCACTGAGTGTATGTTCAAGGCCCATCCACTGTTACAACAGCACTGTTGTAACACATGGTTATCTGAGCTACTGTTGCCTTCCTGTCAGCTTGAGTCAGTCCAGCTATTCTACTCTGACCTCACTCATTAACAAACTGTTTTCACCCACAGAACCACCCTCACAGGATTTTTTTTTCTGTTTTTCACACTAGTCACTATAAACTCTAGAGACTGTTTATCAGGCAAATTCCACCCAGCAGTTTCTGAGATACTCAAACCACCCCATCTGGCACCAACAATCATTCCACAGTCAAAGTCATTTAGATCATGTTTCTCCTCCATTCTGATGCTTGGTCTAAACAACAACTGAACCTTTTGACCATGTCTGCATACTATTATACATTGAGAAGCTGCCACATGATTGACTGACTGGATATTTGCATTAACAAGCAGATTTATAGGTGACCACCAAGTGTATAAATATTTAAGATACAGAACAGGGAATATGCCTCCTAAATATTTCTTCTTCTGGTTTATTGTATCTCTTTGAATGAAATAAACAACATAATTTGCAAAACCTTGTTCTTTTTATTTCCCTCATCCGCCTTGCTTTTCCTCTATAAACAGTCTCGGAGTGGTTTTCATTGATCTGAAATATAGATCCGTGTTGACGAGAGATGTGGAACATTTAGCCTAGAGGAAGAAAGAAGTATACTTCACGTTCAGGGAGTAAGGATCAAGCAGGACTCTTGGTAAAAAATGAAATCAAATTCTTAGAAAGAGGTGACATGGGATCGGAAGATGTAGAATCCTTGTGGATAGATTTAAGAAACTGCAAGGGTAAAAGGACCCTGATGGGAGTTATATACATGCCCCCGATCAGTAGCCAGGATGTGGGGTATAAATTTCAATGGGAAATTGAAAAGACATTTAATAAGGGCAATGTTACAGTAGCCATGGTGGATTTCAATATGCGGGTAGATTGGGAAAATCGGATACAAAGTATATTTATTATCAAAGTACATACACAACCCTGAGTTCATTGTCTTGCGGGCATACTTAATAAAGGAAAGGAAAGATACCTCGCATCCGGAGTTTCAATGGTTAACGGACGATTTCCCTCCACACCTCTCTGATGTAGTGGGGAACCGCGTACGAGGCAAGTTACAGCAAATCCATAGAATAATAACCATAACAGAATCAATGAAAGACCACACAAACTTAGATGCTTGACTTGAAACCTAAAGCTTGGTGCTGGATCCCAAGAGAGAATTTGTGGAACGCCTACAAGATGGCTTTTTTAGAGCAGCTGGTGGCTGGCCCACTAGAGGAAAGCCAATTCTGGATGGCTAGTTTTTCTGGTTGTGTATCAAACCAGATTTGATTATGGAGCTTAAGGTAAAGGATCCCTTAAAAGCCAGTGATAATAATATGATAGCGATCAACCTGTAGTTTGAGAGGGAGAAGATAAAGTCAGATGTATGAGTATTACAGTGGAGTAAAAGGAGTAACAGAGGCATGAGAGAGGAGCTGGCCAAAGTTGGTTAGAAGGGGACACGACCAGGGATGACAGCAGAACAGCAATGGTTGGAGTTCCTGGGGGACATTTGGATGGAACAAGATAGATGTATCCCAAAGACGAAGTAATATAAAGGGAGGATCAGGCAACTGTGGCTGACAAGGGAAGTCAAAGTCAACATAAAAGCAAAAGAGTGGGAATTTAGAGAATTGGGAATCTTTCAAAAGCCAACAGAAGGCATCTAAAAAAGCCATAGTGGGGGAAAGATGAAAAATAAAGCTACACTAGGCAATAGCACCAAAGAGGATAAAACTTATTTTTTTCAGATACACAGTATGAAGAGTAAAAGAGAGGTGAGAGTGGATATTGGATTGCTGGAAAATGTCTTCGGAGAGGTAGTAATGCGGAATGAAGAAATGGCAGGAGAATTTAAAGAGCACTTTGTATTACTCTTCACTGTGGAAGACACTAGCAGTATGCTGGAAATTCAAGAGTGTCATGGGGCAGAAGCAAATGTATCTGTTATTACTAAGGAGAAGATGCTTAGGAAGCTGAAAGTTCCGAAGGTGGAGAGGACACCTGGACCAGGTGGACTACACCTCATTGCTCTGTAAAAGGTAGTTTAAGAGATTGTGGAGGCATTAGAAATCATCTTTCAAGAAATAATAATTTCTGAAATGTTCCGGAGGACTGGAAAATTGCAAATGTCACTCTAGTCTTTAAGAAGGCATGGAGGCAGAAGTAAGGAAATCATATGTCAGTTATCCTAACTTTATTGGTTGGGTAGATGTTGGAATCCATTATTGAGGATAAGGTTTCGGGGTACTTGAAGGTGCATGATAACGTAGGCCAAAGTCAGCATGGTTTCCTTAAGGGAAAATCTTGTCAGACCAAACAGTTGGAATTCTTTGAGGAAATAACAGGCAAGTAGACAAAGGAGAGACTGTGGATGTTGTATACTTGGATTTTCAGAAGGCCTTTGGCAAGGTGCCACACATGAGGCTGCTTACTAAGGTAAGAACCCGTGGTATTGCAGTGAAGATACCAGCATGGATAGAAGACTCATTGACTGTTAGGAGTCAAGGAATGGCAATAAATGGGGCCTATATTGGTTGGCTGCAGTGACTAGTGGTATTCTGCATGGTAACAACAGGAATTCTGCAGATGCTGGAAATTCAAGCAACACACATCAAAGTTGCTGGTAAATGCAGCAGGCCAGGCAGCATCTATTGGAAGAGTTTCAGTCGACGTTTCAGGCCGAGACCCTTCATCAGGACTAACTCATTCTGCATGGTTTGGTTTTGGGACCACTTCTTTTCGCATTATATGTCAACTATTTGGATGACAAAATTGATGACTTTGTGGCCAAGTTTGCAGATGATACAAAGATAGGTGGAGATACAGATAGTTTTGAGGAAGCAGGGAGTCTGTAGAAGGACCTGGACAGAGTGGGAGAGCGGGCAAAGAAGTGGCAGATAGAATGCAGTGTAGCGAAGTGTATGGTCATGCACTTTGGTAAGAGTATTTTTTAAAATGGGGAGAAATTCAAAGATCAGAGGTGCAAAAGGACTAGAGAGTTCTTGTGCAGGATTCCCTAAAGGTTAACTTACAGATTGATTAAGTGATAAGAAGGCAAATGCAATGCTAACATTCATTTCAAGAGGACTAGAATATAAAAGCAAGGATGTGATGCTGACACTTTATAAGGAATTGGTCAGACTGCTCTTGGAGTATTGTGAATAGTTTTAGGCTCCTTATCTGAGAAAGGATGTGCTGGCATTCAAGAGGGTCCAGAGCAGGCTCACGAGAATGATTCTGGGACTGAAATGGTTAACATATGAGGAGCATTTGAAGGCTCTTGGGCCTGTACTCACTGCAGTTTAGAAGAATGGGGTGGGGGAGGGGATGATCTGATTGAAACCTATCGAATATGCACGGCCTAGATAGAGTGGATGTATTAGGGACGTTTCCAATATTGGGTAAGTCTAGCACCAGTGGCATAGCATCAGATTAAAGGGACTTCCATTTCTAACAGAGATGAGAAGGAATTTTTTTTTAGCCCAAGAGTGGTGAATCTGCGAAATTCATTGTCGCAGATGGCTGTGGAGGCCAAATATATTTCAAGTGGAAATTGATAGGTTCTTGGTCAGTCAGGCCATCAAAAGTTACAGAGAGAAGACAGGAGAACGGGGTTGAGAGGGATAATAAATCTCTGGTTCACAGCCATCGATCCTTCACATTTTCTGCATGTTGATCGGGTGGCTAAGAAGGTGAAGTAGTGTTGTACAGTATGTTCTCTGCTCAATGTGGAGGTACAGTGATGATACAAGAGACTACTGATGCTGGAATCTGGAACAACAGATACGGAGTTTTGACCCGAAACTTCAAGAGTTCCATTCCTTCCACCGATGCCTTTCAACTCACTGAGTATTCTAGCAGACTGCTTCTTGCCGGAGGTTCATTGGTGAACCAATTGTTACTGGACTAGAGCCAATGGGCTGGACAACCTATTCAGCGACAAGAGTTTGCAAACCACTTGACATCTGGGGTAGGAAGGCGGGTGTTGGTTCCAACTGTTTAGCTTCTTTGACTTTCATTAATTGGCTAGTACTTTCTCATTGGTTAAATTTGTTACTGCAGCTTTGAATATGCATTTTCTAATTTGATTATTATTATCAATTAGAATGGGATGTTCTTTATCTGTATGCTATAAAAGTAGCTGTTTTGTGCGAGGCGCCATCTTTTCTTACATTTCCCTTCTTCAAGTAGTAGGCTTCTGTACCTGTTTGTTTCAACTTCCCTTTGTTCTATCAGCTTTTAATAAAATGAACATTAAACAACAAGACTTATGCTGCGTTCCTGAATCTTGGATTTAAACATTGAAATCCATTGAGGTTGGGGGGCAAGGATGGAGTGTTAATTAAATAAATCTGGACTTAAACAAAGCAAACTAAATTTCTGTAAGTACAAACTACTGGATGAATGTAAAATCACAGCTGAAGAGGAAATCTATCATCCCTACCTGCTCCATATGATTCCAGATCCACCAATTTGTTGCATTCTTAAATATCTTTGCAGTTCAAGGACAGTTGGGTTGGAGAGTAAATGCCAGCATTAACATCCACATTCTGTGAACAAATGACCAACAACAAAATTATGCTCTATAAGCATGGCACAGTTATTATCACTTTCTATTTTGGTTCAGAGTTTTCTTCAGAGTTGGTGATATCCTGCATCAAAGACCTTGATCTGCCATATTGCATTCTAAAATATTTAGACCTTTAATATTGTGCAATTCCTTTCTAGATCATCAATCAAATTAACAATTTTCTATTAATTGTTGTGGGGAGAAAGTCCAGGAGTGCTAAAAGGACAGTGGGGATACTGACATCACAGGATCTACTGGGCATCAGAGTCCATCTTAACCTTCTCAAGAACATCTGTGCAAAAGGATTGACCTCATTGAGTGAAGATGTGAGCAAGTGCCATTCTGCCACTTGAAACTTCTTTCACATCATGGTACATTATTCTCTTTTGTTTAGCTGTCTCCTGAGTTACCAACAAACACTTGTTCATCAATATTGAAGATAAAGATAATATGCTATTTTCCAGAACAACTGGGAATTCTCCATAGCTGCTGAACAAGCTTTGACATTTAGCCTGCACAAGTAATTCTTCTGCTGATGCTAAACTAGATTTGTGAATGTAAGTGCTAATTGGGAGTGAAACCACATTCTTTGCATGCATGTGCTGTATGAAAAAATGATATTTTTTTTGGGTCCTCCTTAAGTAAGAATGCAAAGCCATAATTCTTACATTTCGCTTTCAATTTAACAGCTGTGACTCCTTTATTTATGTTTCTGAATGTCCAATGTTGAACCATTCAGTTAATACTCATGTCCTATGTTTTGATCCTTACAATTATCTCCACTGGGCATTTGTCGGCCCTCCTTCAGATCAAGGTGATATTTCAAATTTCCACCACAGGGCAAGAGGATCAAATTGGATCACCAGTGATTGCTCATTACACTTTGGAAAGTTTTTTTTTGCAAACACTCAAAATATTTGCATGAACTTTCAATACTGGATTAACAGCTTGAAAGCTTTTTTAAGAAGTTTAACATTAGAAGGAAAAAGTATTTTTCCTTTATTTGTACTCATTAAACACCTGTTTCTGTTTTGTCCATAGGTGGCATCCATACAGAAACTGTGTGTAGTGTCAATTAAATTTTTGTCTTGCCCATCACTAACAATCTGCTTTCACTGGCCTTTGAAACTGAGTCGCAAAGACTCACAATCTTCCGAGAAAGAAAAAAGTCATGTTATTTCAGTCTTAAGTGGTAACTCTTCAGTTTTAAACAATGCCTCCATGTTCTAGATTCTTCCACAGGTAGAAATTTCCTCTCAAGATGCCTCAGAATAGACCTCCTCTAGTAAACTGATCCCAGACTCACCTGCACATCTTGTTCATGGGCACCTACTTCTCAGAGATTTCCTGTACAGAATAAAGTGGACACTGAGTGTATAAGACCATAAGACATAGGAGCAGAATTAGGCCATTCAGCCCATCGAGTCTGCTCCATCATTCTATCATGGCTGATCCTGGATCCCACTCAACCCCACACACCTGCCTTCTCACCATATCCTTTGATGCCCTGACCAATCAGGAAATGATCAACTTCCACTTTAAATATATCCGTGGAATTGGCTTCCACTGCAGTCTGTGGCAGGGCATTCCACAGACTCGCTACTCTCTGGCAAAAACGTTCCTCCTTACCTCTGTTCTAAAAGGTTGCCCCTCAATTTTGAGGCTGTTCCCTCCAGTTCTGGATACCCCCACTATAGGAAACACCCTCTCCACGTCCACCTTATTTAGTCCTTTCAACATTCAGTAGGTTTCAGTGAGATCCTTCTGCATTCTTAAAAATTACAGTGAGTACAGGCCCAAAGCTACCAGACGTTTTTCATTCCTGGAATCAGACTTGTGAACCTCCTCTGGCTTGTATGTATGTCAAATCTGGCCGTTCTTCTCTGCCCTCATTAATAAAGGGGTTTCACTCACAGAACTGTCGCTCACTAGATGCTTTTTTGTTCTTCGCCCAATTCTCTGTAAACTCTAGAGATCGTTGTGCATAAAAATCTGAGGGACCAGCAGTTTCTGAGGTAAGTAAACCACATGACTTGCACTAACAATCACTCCATGGCCAAAGTCACATAGATCACAGTTCTTCCCCATTCTGATGTTTGGTCAGAACAACTGAACCTCTTGATCATGGCTGCATCCTTTTTCTCACTGAGTTGCTGCCACATGATTAGCTGATATTTCATTATCGAGCAGGTGTACAGTTGTATCATTTGACCCCTGACCTTGGAATCTTAAATCTTCCTGCTGCCCCATTGAGCTAACCCTCCATGGTTTGGTTATCAGACTCCCCTCACAGCACCCTTGTCTTGTCACTGCTCCCATTACTTCTGTCTCTTCTTCCTTTCAGAGTCCTCCTGTTTGGGTCTGACCGCAACTAGCAACTCACCGCTCACCCTGATCTCAGGTTGCCATGGTAGAGGGTAAAATGGTCCTGTACACAGGCAGCTGTTGACTCATAGACCAACTGGGCCCTTTGTCAAATAACTGCTGTTCAATGGTGGACAGATCGTTTGGCCTCCGCATCAGTTGCTAAATGATATGGGGCAGTTAGGATGGAATGGATTCCAGTAGAAGGAAGGCATATGGCAAACGGCGCCAACCCGAACTTTGTACTGAACAGGTGTGGTGATATGACGTGTAGGAACGTGATTGGAGAGAGTTCTGAGCATGCGCAGGGATGATAGAGAGATCGAGAAAGATGGTATTGTAAAAACATTGTGGTTGTTGTTAAATAAAAGTTCTATTTCTTCCAGAACATGATTCTTTATTAGAAACTCATGGTACGTATGAATATAAAGAACACAATATGGTGTCAGAAGTCGGTCTGGAAGAATAATGTTTCCTAACATGGGAGAATCAAAGATAATTTTCTGAAAAAAAGAGTTTGAACTGTTTTGGTATTGCTAACAGTTTTACAAATGGAAGGTTTGCAGCCTCCATCGACACTTCAATTGTCTGGGAATGTAGCTGAGAACTGGAGAAAATTTAAGCAACATTTTGAATTATATTTATCGCCGATCGATGCAGATCGAAAACTGGAAAAATCGAAAGCTGCGCTTCTACTCCACGTAATAGGTGACGATGCAATTGAGGTACATAATCATTTTATTTTTGAAAATGAAGATAATTTAAAGTTAAAATCGATAATGGACAAATTTGAAGCATTTTGTGTACCGAAGTGTAATGTGACGTACGAGCGGCATAGATTTTTTACATGTACGCAGAGAGCTGGTACAACTATTGATTAATATGTTACTGAGTTGAGACACCGGAGTAAAACGTGCGAGCTTGGAGAACTGACAGACTCTCTCATTAAAGACAGAATTGTCTGTGGCATTCTGGATAATGGTCCTAGAGAAAGACTGTTAAGAGAACAAGACTTAGACTTAGAAAAAGCTTTGATGCTCTGCAAAGCTTTGGAGACCATGACGTCACAGGTTAAGGAACTTTTCATTGAGAGCTGCAACGTAGATGCTATGAGGAAGCATGAACATATTGGAAAAAATGATAAAACAACAACAAAACCGACAGACAGCAAGACGGCATCTGAGAGAAAAAGGCTATGTGATTGCTGTGGGCGGCAGCATTGGCCAAAACAGTGTCCAGCATATGGGAAAATGTGCAACGACCGCAGTAAGAATAATCATTTTTCACACTGTCGCAGCAGTAGAAAAAAAATAAAACACGTAAATGCAGTGCTTGAAAATGAACTTGATGAACTTTATATAGATGTGCTTTGTGAAAACAAACAAAGTGAGAATGACTACACTATTCCATTGCAAGTGAACCAAAGCAATATTCTGTTTAAACTTGATACTGGAGCACAAGTAAATGTCCTTGCAGAATCTGAGCTTATTGCATTAAAGCCAAGACCAAAGTTACATAAGACAAATATAAAAGTGACTGGGTATTCAGGTACAGACATTCCAGTTAAAGGAACATGTGTGGCAAAAGTAACACACAAGAATGTTGTACACACGCTTTCATTTGTGGTGGTGCCAAAGAAATGTACAGTCAATACTGGGTTTATATGCCTGTGAGAGACTGAATTTGGTGAGAAGAGTCTTAGTCCTGGATCATGACACAGAGTCAGAATACAATGACTTGATGAAAGAGTATGAGGATTTGTTCAAAGGGCTTGGTTGTCTTGCAGGAGAGCACACAATTAAAATTGACAGCACAGTGCCACCTGTAGTACATCCATGTAGAAAAGTACCTTTTGCATTACGTCATCAACTGAAAACAGAGCTTGACAGAATGGAACGGCTAGGAGTCTTAAAAAAAATTGACGAACCGACTGAATGGGTCAATTCGCTTGTCATTGTTGATAAGAAAAATGGAAAACTGAGGACTTGCTCAGATCCAAGAGACTTGAATCGAGCCATTAAAAGAGAGCATTTCAAATTGCCAACTCGTGGAGAAATTATGTGACAGTTTGCTAATGCAAAGTACTTTAGTAAGTTAGATGCATCCTCTGGATTCTGGCAACTTAAACTAGATGAACCGAGTTCAAAGTTGTGTATCTTTAACAGTCCTTTTGCCAGATATTGGTTTTTTCGGCTTCTGTTTGGAATTGCATCAGCTCCTGAAGTGTACCATTAAACCGTTCACATGCTATATGAGCACATTGAGGGTGTGGATATTTCCATGGTCGATATTACTCTTTGAGAATCATCTAAACAAGAGCATGACGCCAGACTCAGACAAGTCTTTGAGGCAACACGCAAGGCAAACCTGAAGTTGAATGAAGACAAAAGTCAGGTAGGAGTGACTGAACTTACCTTTGTGGGTGATATCATCAGCAATGAGGGTGTGCGTCCTGATCCATTGAAGGTTTCTGCTATTGAAAAGATGTCAAGACCGCAATGTAAAAAGGATATTCAAAGGTTCATGGAAATGGTCAAGTACATGGGAAAAATCACACCCAATCTTTCGGAACAGCTTGCTCCATCGAGGCAGCTAACAGAAAAGTAAAACGAATGGAGCTAGAATCATGAACGGAAGAAGGCATGGCAAAATCTCAAGAAAGTGCTCACTAAAGAACCTGTGTTGAAATTCTATGATGCTGAGAGACCCATCAAAATCTCATGTGATGCATCTCAAGCAGGCTTAGGGGCAGTATTACTCCAGAAACATGATAAGGAATGGCTATCAGTGGCATCTGCATCTCATTCATTATCTGATCCAGAAACAAGGTATGCCCAAATTGGAAAAAGAATTGTTCAGCGTTATGTTTGCATGTGAGAGATTTCATCATTTTGTGTCAGGGCAATGTTGAAACTGATCATAAGCCTCTGATTGCATTGTTTCACAAACCTTTAAGTGGCTGTCCTTTGCGAATTCAGTGAATGATGATCAAATTGCAAAGGTATGCATTGAACGTGTCATACACACCTGGAAAATTCATGTACACGGCTGACACACTTTCCCAAGCTGTGGATCCAACAACAAAAGACAATCACATGGACGCTGTTGATGTTCAGGCATTTGTTGATATGATCCTAAAGACTGTACCTATTTCTGCTAAAAAGTTGAAACTGCTGCGTCTTGAGACAGAGAGGGACAAAATTCTCAGTCAGGTAATACAAGTGGTGATGGATGGATGGGCAGATGATAAGCATGATGGTACCTCAGAAGTACAAGAATATTGGAACCACAGATCAGAACTTTCTGTTGTGGATGGGATATTGTACAAAGGTAGCAGAATTGTGATTCCTAAAAGTCTCCGAAAAGAAATGCTTGGGAAAATTCATGAAAGCCACCTAGGTATTGAAAACTGTAAGAGAAGGACATGGAAAGTGATGTTTTGGCCCAGGGTGAATCAAGAAATTGCAGAATTGGTGTCTTCTTGTCAAATATGCCTTAAATACCAACCTAGCAACCCTAAGGAGCCACTGCATCCACATCCTAGTCCTCAGAGACCTTATCAGAAGGTAGGCGTTGAACTTTTTGTAACTGACAATGAAGATTATCTATTAATAACAGATTACTACTCATTGTATCCTGAAGTGTGTGGTCTGAGCAGAACAACTGCAGAGAATGTAATTACATGCATGAAATCAGTTTTTTTTCCACAGACAATGGTCCACAATTCAATGGTGAAGGCATGAGACATTTTGCTCATGAATGGGGCCTTGTTCATACAATATCTAGTCCATTTTTCCCTCAGTCCAATGGATTAGTTGAGAAGTCAGTAGGAATTATCAAGAAACTGATGCACAAAGCAAAAGATAGTGGAGGTGATTTTTATAAAGCTTTGTTAGCCTGTCGCCGTACTCCACTTGAATGTGGATTTTCACCTGCTCAGCTCTTGATGGGATGCCACACTTGAGGTCCAATCTGTCAATAGATGAGAGCCTCCTGAGAAAAAAGGGAGGTGAGTAAGTGAAAAGATGGAAAGATGAACATGAAGCAAAGCAGAAAACATACTTTGACAGATGTTCTCATCCATTACCTGAACTGCACCGAGGAGATGAAGCAAGGATACTATACAAAATTAACACATGGACACAGAAAGCTACTTGAAGAAGTACAACCCAGATCATACACGGTCCAAACAGAAGCAGGAGCAGTGTTAAGAAGAAATTGGAAAGACCCCAAGAAAGAGCCAACTTCAGAGCTTCAGTTAACTGAGGCAGACCAGACAAAACATGGAAATTACAATGAAAGACAAGGACTGTGTAGAAGGTCTACTCGTGTTCATAAGCTCCCAGGGAGACTGATAGAGACATGTTAAATTATGCATTTGCTCTGGTCTAATTGTTTTTTTCTTTTTAAGGAAAGGAAGATGTGGTGATATGACGTGTCAGAACATGATTGGAGAGAGTTCTGAGCATGCACAGGGATGATAGAAAGATCGAGAAACATGGTATTGTAAAAAGGTTGTGGTTGTTGTTAAATAAAAGTTCTATTTCTTACAGAACATGGTTCTTTATTTGTAACCCATGGTACGTATGAATATAAAGAACACAACAACAGCGAGACCATATACCACTAAAACTTAACTTAAAGATTCTGTGGTCAACTGATCAGACCAGTTATAGGAGAATGCATTACACTCCTTAATAGCTTCAGCAAGAACCAGGAACAATTTATTACTGAACTTTGTTCTACATAGATTAGGGTTGGGGTTACTGAAAGTGTTGTTCTGTTTATATTTAACAGGCCATTCACCATGCACTTTATTCCAGAGCCAGAACTTCTCTTTTTTGTAAGAATTACTAAAGGGAACTCAAAATAATGACCAGCCTTTGTAAGGAATATCAAGCAGTACTGAAGTCCTGTGGAAAGAGCATTGCTCAGCAATATTTGTTGGCTGTCCTGCGTTCAAAATAGCTGTCACCCTTTCCCAGAAAGATGGATGCCCCTTTCATTCATTTGGAAAGCAACATAACCTAGCATAGAGGTTAGCGCAATGCAATTACAACTCAGGGCGCCGGAGTTCAGAGTTCAATTCTGGCATTGTCTGTAAGGAGTCTCTGTACATCCTCCCTGTGGAATCAGTTTTGCCCCCCACAGTTCAGAGATGTACTGGGTAGGTTAATTGCCTATTGTAAATTGTGCCATGACCAGGTGCTAATAAAATTCAACAGTCTACTCGACACTGTAAGGTACCGTCACCAGAAATGGGCTTCCAATCGTAAAGCACTTTAAGCAACTTTCTCCCAAGCAGTGAGACTTCAAAGATGCTGGCTGACTAGACCACAGACTGCTGTTCTCTATTAAAACAAACAATGATCGTGAGCCTGTGGTAACTCTTTATTTTCTTAACTCATCCAGAAGTGTTTCAATGGTCTCTGAAATACCACTGAACAAGAGTGCAAGGCAGACAGCAGCTAATTCATACACAATAAACTGCTACAGACTGCAATGACCAACAACTTTTTCCAAGTGTTGTTAATCGAGTAGCAAGTATGAGAAAAAAAACTGATGTTGGCATCTTCAGCGCAGTTCCATGAGATCTGTTATTGCCTTTTGAGGAAATAGGCAGTACTTCAGGTTAACCCTTTATTTAAAGTGCAGCCCCTCTGAAGGACTGAACTACAGTACAGAGCCAGCCTAGACATTATGAATTCAAGTCAGAGAAAACAACTTGAAATCATAGCCTCCCAACTCTGAGACTAGGAAACTAGCACTTGAGTGCTGGCAGACACTTGAACAAATGGTTAGTGTTTATAACTGTTCAGAAATTATTGAAACAGCATCAACAGCACATCTGGCATCTGGTTCATAGTTGCTACCCCTTGCTGTGTGATGACAAAATAGAGATATGTTTGGGAAGAGTATTGCATATTCATCTCCTTAACACTGGTTAGGTCACAGATGGAATGTTGTCTACTCTTGTGGTCACCAAACCCTAGGAAGGACATGATTGTACAGGAGAGAGTGCAGAAGGGACCCAGCAAGTTATTGACTTCAGTTCAAAAGACTGGAACATTGGATTTATTCTCTTTGGAGCAGCGGGGCTGAGAGGGAACCCAACAGAAGTATCCAAAGCTATGAAGGACATAGAAAGTATAGCTTGCAGAAAACTTTTTCTTCAACTTCCCCTTAAACACCTTACCCTTTATCCTGAACTGATATCATCAAGCTTTATAAGACATAGGAGCAGAAATAGGCTATTTGGCCCATCGAGTCTGCTCCATCATTCAATCATGGCTGATGCTCGTTTTTGTTCCTCCTCAACCTCACGCCCCGGACTTCTCCCTGTAACTTTTGAAACTGTGGCTAATCAAGAACCAATCAATCTCCGCCTTAAATGCACCTAATGACCTGGCCTCCACAGCTGCCTGTGCCAACAAATTCACCACCCTCTGGCTAAAGAAATTTCTCTGCATCTGTTTCGAAAGGGCGCCCCTCTATCCTGAGGCTGTGCCCTCATGTCTTAGAATCCCCCACCAAGGGGGGACATCCTACCCACATCTACTCTGTCTAGGCCTTTCAACATTCAAAAGATTTCAATGAGATCCCCCCTCATCCTTCCAAATTCCAGCGAGTACAGACCCAGAGCCATCAAACCTTCCTCATATGATAACCTTTTCATTCCCAGAATCACCCTTGTGAACCTCCTCTGAACCCTCTCCAATGCTACCACATCTTTTCTTAGATATGGAGCCCAAAATTGTTCACAATACTCAAGGTGAGCCTTCACCAATGCCTTTTAAAGCCTCAGCATCACATCCCTGCTCTTGTATTCTAGACCTCTTGAAATGAATGCTAACATTACATTTGCTTTCTTCACCACTGACTCAATCTGCAAATTAACCTTTAGCATGTTCTACACCAAGATCCCCAAGTCCCTTTGCAGCTCAGATTTTTGGAGTTTCCTCCCCATTTAGAAAATAGTCTGTAAATTTATTTTTTTTACCAAAGTGCATGACCATTCATTTTCCAACATTGTATTTCATTTGCCACTTTCTTGCCCATTCTCCTAATCTGTCTAAGTCATTCTACAGCCTTCCTGTTTCCTCAGCACTATCTGCAACTCCACCAATCTTCATATCATCTGCAAACTTGGTAATGAAGTCTATAATTTCCTTTCTGCTGCCTCCCTCCTTTCTTAAAGAATAGAGTGACATTTGTAGTTTTTCAGTCCTCCGGAAACATGCCAGAGTCCAATGATTTTTGAAAGATCATTACTGATGTTTCCACAATCTCTACCGCTACCTCTTTCAGAACCCTAGGATGCAGTTCATTGTTCCAGATTAATTATGAAACTTTAGATTGTTCAGCTTTTTGAGCACCTTCTCCTTCTGCACGCACTAACTTTCCTCACACCCTTCAACAGCTGGCATGCTGCTAGTGTCTTCCACAGTGAAAATACTCATTTAGTTCATCTATCATCTCTTTGTCCCCCATTAATATTTCCCCAGCTTCATTTTCTAGTGGTTCTATATCCACACTCATCTCTTTTATTCTTTATATACTTAAAAGCATTTTCTATCCACGTTGAAAGTGCTTGCTACCTTACTTTCACGTTTCATCTTTTCTCTCCTAATAATCCTTTTAGTTGCTTTCTGTAGGTTTTTAAAAGTTTCCCAGTCCTCTGTCATCCCATTAATTTTTTTTGCTTTTTGTACATCCACTCTTGTGCTTTTACGTTAGCTTTGAATTCCCTTGTCAGCCATGGCTGTATTATTTTGCCATTGGAGTATTTCTTTTTTGGAGTACATCTAACCTGTTCCTTCTTCATTTTTCCCAGAAACTCAAGCCGTTGCTCCTCTGCTGTCATCCCTGCCAGCATCTCTTTCCAATTTACTTTGGCCAACTCCCTTCTCATACCACTACAATTTCCTTTACTCCACTGAAATATTGCTATGTCAGACTTTACTTTCCTGTCGTGACGCTGGAGCAGGGATCCAGTCGCAGACCCAGTACTGTGCACGCAGTGATACTAATTGAGTATTAAGTCCCGAGGCGCAAACAAAGTCGGCGTCAAAGTTCAGGCAGAGATCAAAGCATCCAGAGAAATCCAAAAAATCAGAATCAGGAAATAGGCAGAGTCGATATTCAGAACAGACAATACAGATACAAGTGCTGGAAAGGCTGAGGAAAATTCACTGACACAATCTGGCAACAAACAGGTGAAAACACAGGACTGAAATACACTGAGCAATAAACAGAGAGGCAGGTGATAGGTGGAGCACGATGAGACACAGGTGCAGCAATACAGGTAATAATGACAAGCAGATGAGAGACAGAGTACTCAGTAATACAGGGGCTGGAGTAGAGCAGGAACACATGGCAGTACAAAACCACAGACTGACAGCTAGGGCGAAAAACACAAAAAGACGAAGTTCAACTGAAGGTACTGACAGTACCACCACTGCCCACCCCCATGGATGCCGTCATGGCAGGTAGAGCTGGGTGCTGGCGATGAAAGTCCCTGAGGAGAGAGAGGTCCAGGATATTACAGGCGGGGACCCAGCACCCCTCCTCAGGACTGTAGCCCTCCCAGTCCACAAGGTACTGGAGGCCATGGCCCCGGTGACAAACATCCAGCAGTTGACGCACCGTGATGGCCTCTGACCCATCGATGAGCCGTGGGGGAGGGGGTGTTTGGGGGCAGGACACAGGGAGTGGCTCATGAAAGGCTTGACGCGGGACACATGGAAGGTGGGATGAATGCAGCGGAGAGCGGAGGGGAGCTTGAGATGGATGGCAGCAGGACTGATGACTTTAGCAATGGGAAAGAGGCAATGAATTGGGGAGGGCGGGCTTGTGGGAATCCATCTTGAGGGGCAGGTCTCCGGCTGAAAGCCACACATGCTGTCCCTGGCGGTAACTTGGAGTGATGGTGGTCAGTTTGATGCTTGATCCTAGCAGAGGCACGGAGAAGGGTAGAGCAAGTGCGCCTCCACGTCCACTGACAACGGCGGGTGAATGCCTCGGCAGATGGAACGCCAACCTCCACCTCCTGGGCAGTATACAGTGGAGGTTGGTAGCCAAGGCAGCAATAGAAGGGGGACAGACCGGTGGATGAGGACAGATGAGAGTTTATGGCATATTCGGCCCAGGTTAACTGCTGACTCCACGCGGAGGGGTTCTGGGAGACCAGACACCGCAATACTGTCTCTAGCTGTTGGTTGGCCCGCTCGGTCTGGCCATTGGTCTGTGGGTGGAATCCTGATGATAGACTCAGAGGCACCCAGAAGATTACAGAATGCCCTCCAGAAGCTGTATGTGAATTGACAGCCCCTGTCTGACACAACATCTACAGGTAAAATATGTAATTTTAACACATTCAGTACTAGTAATTTGGCTGTTTCTTTGGCAGAAGGGAGTTTAGGTAAAGGAATGAAGTGTACAGTCTTGGAGAAACGATCAACTACTGTGAGAATAGTGGTGTTACCATCTGATGGGGAAAGACTGGTGACAAAATCCAGGGCAGTGTGGGACCAGGGTCTCTTGGGGATAGACAGGGGTTGTAACAGACCAGCAGGTGAGCAGTTAGAGTTCCTGCCTTGAGCACAGACCGAGCATGCTGAGTCAAAGTTGTGGATGTCATCTCCCATGGAGGACCACCAGAACCACCGACTGATGAAGGCCCGTGTACGCTTGGTTCCAGGGTGACAGGATAACCGGGAAGAATGATCCCACTGCACTACCTGTGAGCGGACAGAGCTAGGAACATAAACATGGTTACTGGGGCATTGACTAGGGGCTGCCTCGCTCTGTTGAACAGCTTGCACAATGGATTCAATGTCCCATTGCGCTGTACCCACAAGACAGTGAGCGGGGAGGATGACATCAGGGACCTCAAGGGTCTCAAAGGAAGGAAATCTTCAGGAGAGGGCATCAGGTTTTCCATTCTTGGAACCGGCGTGGAAGGACAGAGTAAAAATGAATCTTGAGAAAAACAGAGACCAACGAGCTTGACAGGAGTTGAGACGCTTGGCCGTACGGATATATTCCAGATTCTAGTGACCAGTCCAGACTAAGAATGGCACCTTGGGTCCCTCCAGCCAATGCCTCCACTCCTCCAGAGCTAGCTTCACAGCCAGCAGCTCCTGGTTTCCAACATCGTAATTCCACTCCGTGGGAGTGCGGCGGTGAGAGAAGTTGGCGCAGAGGTGTACCTTCTCATCCTTGGCCGGGCACTGAGAGAGAACAGCTCCTACACCAATGTCAGACACATCCACCTCCACAATCAGTGTCGGGTTGGATCAGGATGGGGGCAGAGGTGAAACGTTCCTTCAGGTCAGAGAATGCTTTTTCAGCAGCAGGGGACCAGGAGAATCTGAGAGCAGATGAGGTGAGAGCAGTGAGTGGTGCAGCCAGTGTCCTGTAATTTCTGATGAAGCGGCGATAGAAGTTAGTGAAGCCCAAGAAGTGTTGCAACTTCCAATGAGTCGAGGGTTGGGGCCATTCGACAAAAAAGCCTTGCAGAGGGTGGTTAGGGGAGCAGAGAAGGTTATTGGGGTCTCCCTTCCTTCTTTCCAAGACCACTTTCAGAGTCGATGCCTCCAGAAGACATGGTACATCATTAAAGACCCCTCACACCCTCTCCATGAACTGATTGTTCTTCTGCCATCAGGCAAACATTTACAGGAGCATCAAAACTAAAACCACAAGGCTAATAAACAGCTTCCTCCCACAGGCAGTCAGACTGCTAAATAGCTGCTCTACCTGACTCTGCTTTGGACACTTTTAACTTGCACTGGACAATTATAACTTGATTTTAACTGACATGTGGCTGTTGTGTTTTACTATTTATTGTTATGTTTATTATTTAGTGTTGCGTTTGTTATGTTATGATTGCACTGCCCCTGAGAAACGCTGTCTCATTCTGCCCTGCAGAGCTGATGTACGGTTAGAATGACAATAAAGTTTTTTGAATCTTTGAATCACCTTGACCTTCTGTTGGTCCATTTGAATGGAAGAAATTACATACCCCAGGAAGGAGGTGGTATTGCGATGAAACTTACATTTCTCAGCCTTCACAAAGAGCTGGTTCTCCAGAAGGCGCTGGAGAACTCTGCAGACGTGACCTCTGTGTTCAGCAAGGGAGTTAGGGAAAAAAGAAAATCAAAATGTTGATGAGATACACAAAAACAAATTGGTTTAGCATGTCCCTGAGAACATCATTTACCAGGGCTTGGAAAACGCGGGGGCATTGGTGAGACTGAATGACATGAGCAGATACTCGTAATGGCCTGAGGTGGTGTCCCCTTCGCGGATGCGGACAAGATGGTAGGCGTTATGGAGATCAAGCTTGGTGAAAACTGAGGCTCCTTGCAGTAGTTCAAATGCCGAGGTCATGAGCGGAAGAGGGTAGTGGTTCTTAACAGTGACTTCATTCAGTCCCCGGTAATCGATGCACGGACATAAGGAGCCGTCCTTCTTTCCAACAAAGTAAAACAGGCACCAGCATGGGAGGAAGACGGCCGGATGATGCATGCAGCCAGAGACTCTGGAATGTACTTACTCATGGCTTCTGTTTTAGGCACAGACAGGGAATACAGGCAGCTCCTTGGGGGAGATGCGCCAGGCAAGAGGTCAATAGCACAATCATATGTACAATGAGGCGGCAGGAAAGTGGCCCAGGACCTGCTGAACACAGCATTGAGGTCCATGTATACAGGAGGGATGGCACTAAGGTCCGGAAATTCCTCAGGGGGATCTGGGCATGGAGACAAGGGGATCTGAGCATGGCGGAGGCAGTGGGAGTGACAAAATGGGCTCCAGCCTACAATCTTGCGGCTGAACCAGTCAATGTTGGGGTTGTGTCTGACTAACCAGGGATGGTCAAGGACAATGGGAGCTTGAGGAGAGTCAATAACATAAAAGGGTTAATTGTTCATGATGGTTGCCAGATAAACTGAGACTCACTGGGGCTGTGACATGGCTCATGTTAGCCAGTTTCTGACCGTTCAAGGTATTGGCCATTAATGGTGACTGAAGAGCAGACGTGGGTAGTCCCCAGTGGGTAGCCAAGCTGGAATCGATAAAACACCCTTCCTCACCGGAATCGACCAAGACGGAGACTGCTCGGCGTTGGACGCCCCACTCCAGGGAAGCAGGTATGAGAGTGAGGTGTTGAGAAGGGCTGGACAGAGTCACACTCACTAGTACTCCTCATCCTACTGGTGAGCGCTGGCTTTTACTGGGCAGGTGGAGATGAAATGGTCTGGTTGGCCACAGTACAGACAGGAACAGGTGCTGATTCTCCTTTGTCTTTCAGTCAGCGCCAGGTGGGTACGGTCAACGTGCACAGCCTTGGACTCTGGAACGGGAATTGTAGATGGAGGCAAATGGCAGGGCAATGTAGACTGACAAGGAGCTTGGAACTCACCCAGCGCCCCCAGGGACCCTCTGGAACCCATCCCTCTGCAGTGCTGCTGAAAGTGAACAACAATATGGATGGCCAAATCCACCAGGGCTTCAAAGGTGGCAGGAAACTCCTGGGTGACCAGCTCATCTTTGACATCTTCAGAGAGGCCATTCAGGAAGGTGTCATACTGTGCCTCCGAGTTCCAGCCGCTGGAGGTGGCTAGGGTCTGGAACTCTCCAGCGTAATCTCACACAGATCTGCGCCCCTGGTGTATGTGCAGCATTTCATGGGCAGCCTCTCTCCCATGTTTGGAGCAATCAAACACTTTTCTTATCTCCTCCAAAAATAACTGAAAACTCCTGCAGAAAGGGGAGCCTGCCTCCCAGGCGGCTGTTCCCCATTCTCTCACCCGACCAGACAGTTGGGTGATGACGTAGGCTACCTTGGCTCGATCAGTCAGAAACGTTGTTGGTTGTAATTCAAAAATGAGGGTGCACTGCGAAAGAAAAGAGCGACAGGTACCAGGCTCACCGGAGTACTTTTCTGGAGGAGGCAGACAGGGCACTTGTATGGGAGGAGTGAACGAGAACGCAGAGGGCAGGGCAGAAGATGCAGTCACAGAATGTTGATGGGTACTCTGGGACAGCTGGAGTGACCGAGTCTGGGCCACAAAATCAGCTACATTGGCAGAGAGCGACTCCACTGCCCTGAACACAGAGTCCAGCTGGTTCTGGAGTCTCCCGAGCATCACTCAATTGTTCCAGGACAGCTCTCAGACAACTGGGGTCTGCTGGATCCATTCTGGCAAGATTGTACTGTCATGACACTGGAGCAGGGATCCAATCGCAGACCCAGTACCGTACACACAGTGACATTAATTGAGTAACAAATCCCAAGGTGCAAACAAAGTTGGCATCGAGGTTCAGGCAGGGATCAAAACATCCAGAGAAATCAATAAACCAGAATCGGGAAACAAGCAGAGTCTACATTCAGACAGACTGACAGAGTGCAGATACAAATACGGGAAAGGCTCAGGAAAATTCATTGCCACAATCTGGCAACAAACTGGTGAAAACACAGGCCTGAAATACACTGAGCAATAAACAGAGAGGCAGGTGATAGGTAGAGCACAATGAAACACAGGTAGCAGCAATACAGGTAATAATGAGAAACAGATGAGAGACGGAGCACTCAGTAATACAGGGGCTGGAGTAGAGCAGGAGCAGGGACAGGAGCACATGGCAATACAAAACCACAGACTGACAGCTGGGGGAAACACACAAAAAGACAGAGTTCAGCTGGAGGTATTGACATTTTCCCTTATCAAATTTCAAGTTGAACTCAATCATATTGTGATCACTATCTCTTAAGGGTTCCTTTACCTTAAACTCCCTAACTGCCTCTGGTTCATTACATAACACCCAATCCAGTATAGCTGATTCCCTGGAAGGCTCAATGACAAAATACTCTAAAGAGCCATCTTGTCGGTATTCAACAAATTCACGTGACATCCATTACCAACCTGATTTTCCCAATCTACCTACATGTTGAAATCGGTGGGAGGAGAGATAGCAGTGTGCAGCCCTCCGGTGAAAATGATATTGTATCTGTTAAATAAGGGCCGTGGACAATTCTGATTTGATGGAGACAGACGTGAAAGCACAGAGGAACATGTGGAGAAATTTCTGAAACGCCCGTTCACTGCTGTTGTTACTGCGCAGTCGAGAATCTTCCGGAGGGCAGGCCTCAAAATCCCCGGCTTTGCCTGCTGTTGGCGACCGAGATGGAGGTCGAATCGTTCGGATAGAGATGGCGCTCGGTACTCGGTGTCGGAGGGCTGATCGGAGGCTCAAAGTTTTCGGACAACTCAGAGTCGGACTGTGGTTGGGCATTGCAGGGAGAGTTTTCTTCCTTCTCCCGTCTGCGTGAGATGTGGGACATTTGAGAGACTTTGAACTTTTTATTGTGCTCATGGACTGTTCTTCATCAAGTTATGGTATTGTTGCACTGTTGTAACTATATGTTATAATTATGTGGTTTTGTTAGTTTTTTCAGTCTTGGTCTGTCCTGTGTTTTGTGATATCACACCGGAGGAAATATTGTATCATTTCTTAATGCATACATTACTAAATGACAATAGAAGAGGACTGCATGTCTTCATAATCTAATCTAAATCTCCCATGATTATCATAACATTGCCCTTTTGATACACCTTTTCAATTTCCCGTTGTAATCTGCAGTCTACATCCCAGCGACTGTTCGGAGGCCTATATATAACTGCCATCAGGGTCCTTTTACCTTTGCAGTTTCTTAACTCAACCCACAAGGATTCAAGATCTTCCAGTCCTCTGTCACATCTTTCTTATGATTTGATGCCATGATTTACCAGCAGAGCCATGCCACCCCATCTGTCTACCTTCCTGCCCCTCTGATGCAATGTGTAACCTTGGACATTCAGCTCCCAACTACAACCATTGTTCAGCCATGATTCAGTGATGGCCACAACATCAAACCTGACAATCTGTAAAAGTGCAACAAGATCGTCCACTTTATTTCTTGTACTCCTTGTATTGAGCTATAACACTTTGAGTACTGTATCTGCTACCATTGTTGATTCTGCATCCCTAATGCACTGCTATTCACCCCGCTGGCTGCAATTTATCCTATCATCTGCTTGCCCTTCCTGACAGTCTGACTGAATGCTAGTTTTGCTTTTTTACCACCCATCCTATCCCAAGTCCCTTCATTCTGATTCCTATCCCCCTGCCACTTAGTTTAAACCCTCCCCAACAGCTTTAACAAAACTGCCCACAAGCATATTGGTCCATCTCAGGTTCAGGTGTAACCCGTCCCTTTTGAACAGGTCCTACCACCCCAAAGAGATCCCAATGATCCAAGAACCTGAAGCCCTGCCCCCTGCACCAGCTTCTCAGCCATGCATTAATCTGCCAGATCATCCTGTTATTACCCTCACAGGCACACAGCACTGGTAGCAATCCAGAAATTACTACCCGGGAGGTTCTGCTTCTCAGCTTTCTACCTAGCTCTCTAAATTCCCTCCTCAGGATCTCTTTTGCTTTTCCTTCCTATGTCATTTGTTCAAATATGTACCAAGACATCTGGCTGCTCCCCTTCCAGCTCCAGTATGCTATGAACGCAATCGGAGACGTCCCTGTCCCTGGCACCTGGGACGCAACCCGATGTCCCATTCACATCCACAGAATCTCCTGTCTGCTCCATCTATAGAAATCTTCATTGGAGTTTTTCTTTGTGGTATCCTTCTCTTTTTATTTCTTTTCTCTTCATGATTAATTATATTAAGAGTTTGGAAGTCTATTACACTTGTACTATTTGTAGTTTCTCTTGTATATGCTTATTACCAATAATGTAATTCCAATCTCTTTATATCACTATTGTTATTATGTTTATGAACTTGAAAACTAATAAAAAGATTGAAAAAAGAAAGAAAGGAATCTTCATCTATAGAAAAAGCCATTTCACCCAGGCTTCGCAGTGGAGACACAGTCCCATGGTAACCAGAGACCCAGGTAAAATCCTGACCTCAGTTACTGTCTGTGTGGAGTTTGCATTACCTGCCTGTGCAACGTGGGATTCTCCATTTTCCTTCCACATCCCAAAGATGTGTGGCTTGGCAAATTAATTAATCACTGTAGATTTCTTCTAATGTGTAGGTGAATGGTAGGATCAGGAGGGAGTTGATGAAAAATCTGAGGAGAAGGAAAAAAATGGAATTAATGTGGGATTTGTACTTGATGTACGGAGTTTGATGCTTTCTGTAGACATGGTGCACCAGAAGACCTTTTTCTGTGCTATACCTCTGGACAGTGTTTGGGATCTTGAATGTACTGTCTGAGTATGATTTTGGAGAAAGGTACTCTCACAGCATTTGAGAAGTATCTAGATGAGCACGTGAATCTCCAAAGCACAGAAGGTAGTGGACCAAAAGCTGGTACCTGAGATTGGAATTTTATAGTTATCAATGGTCAACAGTGACATTGTGGGCCAAAGATCTGTTTCTGTGCTGTATGAGGACTCTAGCCTAAAGTCACTGTAGCAACTACCTGTCCTCTTCCTGACATCTGCAAATACTGAGGCTCAAATAAAGTTCAAAGTTCAAAAAGTTCAAAGTACATTTATTACCAAAGGGTTTAAACTAATTTGGCAGGGGGTGGGAACCAAAGTGAAGGGACTCAGGATAGGACGGATGGTTAAAAAGTAAAGATAGCATGCAGTCAGACTATCAGGAAGGGCAGGCAGGTGATGAGACTTAGTTACAGCCAACAGGCTGAGTATCAAATCATTAGGGATGTAGAATCAAAAAGGACAGCAGATACGGTACTCAAGGTGTGGTATCTAAATGCATGTAGTATAAGAAATAAGGTGGATGATCTTGTTGCACTATTACAGATTGCCAGGTATGATGTTGTGGCCATCACTGAATCATGACTGAAGGATGGTTGTAGTTGGGAGCTGAATGTCCAAGGTTACACGTTATATCAGAGGGACAGGAAGGTAGGCAGAGGGGGTGGTTTGGCTCTACTGGTAAAGAATGGGATCAAATCAGTAGAAAGATGTGACATAGGATCAGAAGATGTTGAATCCTTGTGGGTTGAGTTAAGGAACTGCAAGGGTAAAAGGACGTTGATGGCTGTTATATACAGGCCTCCCAACAGTGTCTAGGAGGTGGACCACAGGTTACAACAAGAAATAGAAAAGGCGAGTCAAAAGGGCAAAGTTATGGTAGTCATGGGAGATTTAAACATATAGGTCGATTGGGAAAATCAGGTTGGTAATGGATCTCAAGAGAGTGAGTTTGTTGAATACCTAAGAGATGGCTTTTTAGAGCAGTTTGTCCTTGAACCTACTAGGGGATCAGCTATACTGGGTTGGGTGTTATGTAATGAACCGGAGGCGATTAGGGAGCTTAAAATAAAAGAATCCTTAGGAACCAGTGATCACAATACGATTGAGTTGAACTTGAAATTTGACAGGGAGAAAGTAAAGTCTGATGTAGCAGTGGAGTAAGGGAAATTACAGTGGTATGAGAGAGGAGTTGGCCAATGTAAATTGGAAGGAGCTGTTAGTAGGGACGTCACCAGAGCAGCAATAACGTGTGTTTCTGGGAAAAATGAGAAAGGTGCAGGACATGTATATTCCAAAAATGAAGAAATACTCAAATGGTAAAATAATACCACCGTGGCTGACAAGGGAAGTCAAAGCTATTCTAAAAGCAAAAGAAAGTGCATACAACAAAGCAAAAATTATTGGGAAGGTAGAGGATTGGGACGTTTTTGAAAAGCCTTCAGAGAGCAACTAGAAGAATCAGAAGGGAAAAGATGAAATATGAAAGCAAGCTAGCAAATAATATCAAAGTGGATAGTAAAAGTGTTTTTAAGTATGTTAAAAATAAAAGAGAAATGAGAGTGGATAAAGGACCACTAGAAATTGAGGCAGGAGAAATAATTACGGAGGACAAGGAGATAGAACCCATTAAACAAAAAGACCGTCAAACACCCAGCATGCAGAATGAGAAAACGAATAGGGCAAACTACAAAAGCAAGTGAACAACTGAAGTTCACGAAGTGCGTCCACAGCCACAAAGCCAATTGTCACTGTAGCTGATCCAGTAGCCTGTTCGTTGTAGGCCGCAGCCCCAGTTCAGTGCAGAGACAAGAAAATCTCCAAGCAGCGAGCTGAACTGGCCAGTCCCTTGCTTCCAGCCCGACTCCCTGACCTTTTCAATCTGGCCTGGTGCTTAAATCATTCAAATCTCAAGTTGTTCCTTGCTCTTGGATGTAGGCCCCGCCGCTTTGCTACGCTCTCGGGCCCAGGCCCAGGCCCCGACACAGACCTCACTACCTCAATTCAACCCATACATGCCTCGACACAACCACCCTGCACTTTCGAGACTTCAGTTCACCCAGAAATGTCAGGTCATACAGGCGGTTCAAGAACTCATCTCCAAAATGGAAGTTACTGCAAGTGTTGGAAATACCTGGCAGAGTCTGTGACCTTTCAGGCTTTTGTTAGAACTATGAAAAGTCAAAGATGAAAGTGGGCTTGAGAGGGAGAAATGAACAAAGAGGAGTGTCCGTACTCAGACTGATTAAATGACTCAAAGGATGGCAGAGGAGAGATTCAACTGCACTTTATGCTTTCTTGTTTCTCCAATGAAACATGAGCTACTTTATTCCATTAAAATACTGGCACTGGCAGCAAAAATGATGAAACTATGTACAGGGAGGAGGTCAAACACCTAGAGAGCTGGTGCAGGGATAACAACTTGATGCTTAATGTCACCAAAACCAAGGAGATGCTTGTTGATTTCAGACGGTCTCAGCCTGAGCACACACCCTTCAGCATCAGCGGCTCCACAATGGAGAGAGTGGAAAACATCAAGTTCCTTGGGGTGCAGATCTCGGACAATCTCACCTGGTCCAGGAACACTACTGGGATTGTGAAACGGGCCCAGCAGAGATTGCACTTTCTGAGGAAGCTTAAACAAGCATCACTCCCCACTAACATCTTAACTACATTCTACAGAGGCGTGGTTGAGAGTGTGCTGACCTTTTGCATCACAATCTGGTACTCCAGCTGCAGTGCTGTCGACAAAAAAGCCTTGCAGAGGGTGGTTAGGGAGGCAGAGAAGGTTATTGGGGTCTCCCTACCTTCTGTCCAAGACCTCTTTCAGAGTCGATGCCTCCAGAAGACACGGTACATCGTTAAAGACCCCTCACACCCTCTCCATGAACTGTTTTTTCTTCTGCCATCAGGCAAACATTACAGGAGCATCAAAACTAAAACCACAAGGCTACTAAACAGCTTCCTCCCACAGGCAACACACATAAAAGTTGCTGGTGAACACAGCAGGCCAGGCGGCATCTCTAGGAAGAGGTGCAGTCGACGTTTCAGGCCGCGACCCTTCGTCAGGACTAACTGAAGGAAGAGTGAGTCCCTTACTCACTCTTCAGTTAGTCCTGACAAAGGGTCTCGGCCTGAAACGTCGACTGCACCTCTTCCTAGAGATGCCGCCTGGCCTGCTGTGTTCACCAGCAACTTTTATGTGTGTTGCTTGAATTTCCAGCATCTGCAGAATTCCTGTTGTTCCTCCCACAGGCAGTCAGACTGTTAAATAGTTGCTCCACCTGACTCTGCTTTCGACACTTTTAACTTGCACTGGACACTTACAGCTGATTTTAACTGACATGTGGCTGTTGTATTTTACTATTTTTTGTTATGTTTATTATTTAGTGTTGCGTTTGTTATGTTATGATTGCACTGCCCCTGAGAAACGCTGTCTCATTCTGCCCTGCAGAGCTGATGCATGGTTAGAATGACAATGAAGTTTTTTGAATTGAATTGAATTATTTTTTAAGTTCAAGTTCAGCTATCATTCAACAGGAGAGAATCTGCATACGCTGGAGATCCAAAGCAACACACACAAAATGCTGGAGGAACTCAGCAGGTCAGGTAGCATCTATGGAAAAAAGTAAACAGTCAATGCCTCAAGCCGACTCCCTCCTTCAGGCTTCAGGGGCCAAGGTGCAAAACCTAGTACCAACAGTCATACACGGCACAAAGCACACACAAGACAGCAGTAAACATACAGTCACACAAATAAAATACGATATAGCCCAAGTCTCTAAGTGACATATAGCATAGATTGATGGCAAATAGATGTTACTGGCAACAACAAGCCCTGAGCAGTCTGCCGGCAAACACACACAATCCAGCTTGTCTTCCCCTGAGCAAATACTGGAGAGTAGCACCAACAGGAGGGAGCTGCACCCAATCCAGCATGGATGCCGTGCCACACTGTGTCTGGCATCTCTCCCCCTGGCGGGTGCAACAGGTTACACCGCAGTGTGAGGCCTAGTCCTTGCTACAACCGAGGTTATGCAGCTCCCCCGCCATCAGTCTCGCTAATAAGCCAGTGAACTGGACTTGCAGTGTTCCAACAGAACCTTGTGATCACAAGAAAAACGTCCCAGACAATCACTCGCTGTGAGACTGCACACCGCTTTCGCCCACCGACTCCCACGCCTTTCTGTACCAGGCCGCAACACAGTCTAAAGCTAGTCCAGCCCCTCCACTAACGAGCTGATGGGGGAGACCTGCAGTACTTGAATTTCTTAATGTCCAGCAGTGTCCAGCAATTGTAAAAAAAGACATTTAACAAGACGAAAACACTTTTGGTTGGCCCCGAATAGCCGCTGCATTGGAGCCATCTTTCCAGAACTTTTACCTCTACATTTTTTTTAAACTGCTGGGACTGACAGGTTTCTGGCACAAAGGATCTAAAGATAAGATGGGGAAATAGGAAAGGCAGGAGTTGAAACACTATCATAGCCTTCAGCGGTGGAATTGTCTTCTCCAGCTTCTACATCTTTTGCTGACTGTTTTAAAGTCAGGGCTTTTTTCTACAGCTGATCATACCCAGCTGCTGGTGGAGTGTATTGTGAGGATTTGAAATAAATTTTGGAGCTTCTCCCTGATGTTTTTCAGATGGAAGTGCCATGATACACTCATCACAACATGAATTAGCTTAGATCTAATCTCAAGAACCATCTTTTTGGATAAGCAACTGTGTTTCCACTGCTGCTTAATTGAAAAGATGTGCTTTGTTCCCATGATAAATAGGTCATCCATTACCTACTTTTAAGGCCATAAAGTGGATGTAACCTTTTGAATTGAATCATAATAATAAATACTACACTGTTGCCTTCTAATTACTGAGTTTCTATATTACTGATCTTCTTTCTGACATAACAGAACAAAATCCCCAGCATGCTGAAAATCTGCAATAAATGGAAAAATTGCTGGTAATTGCCTGCCTTTTTATTGGCTTTGTGGAACAATCTATGTTCCGTGCCTATTCTGGTATCCGTCCCCCACTTTTCCTTTGCTACATCGACGACTGCATTGGCGCTGCTTCCTGCACACATGCTGAGCTCATTGACTTTATTAACTTTGCCTCCAACTTTCACCCTGCCCTCAAGTTTACCTGGTTCATTTCCGACACCTTCCTCCCCTTTCAAGATCTTTCTGTCTCTGTCTCTGGAGACAGCTTATCCACTGATGTCTACTATAAGCCTACTGACTCTCGCAGCTATCTGGACTATTCCTCTTCTCACCCTGTCTCTTGCAAAAATGCCATCCCCTTCTCGCAATTCCTCCGTCTCCGCCGCATCTGCTCTCAGGATGAGGCTTTTCATTCCAGGACGAGGGAGATGTCTTCCTTTTTTAAAGAAAGGGGCTTCCCTTCCTCCACCATCAACTCTGCTCTCAAAAGCATCTCCCCCATTTCACGCACATCTGCTCTCACTCCATCCTCCCGCCACCCCACGAGGAGTAGGGTTCCCCTGGTCCTCACCTACCACCCCACCAGCCTCCAAAATATTATTCTCCGTAACTTCCGCCACCTCCAACGGGATCCCACCACTAAGCACATCTTTCCCTCCCCCCCCCTCTGTTTTCCACAGGGATCACTCCCTACGCGACTCCCTTGTCCATTCGTCCCCCCCCATCCCTCCCCACTGATCTCCCTCCTGGCACTTATCCTTGTAAGCGGAACAAGTGCTACATATGCCCTTACACTTCCTCCTTTACCACCATTCAGGGCCCCAGACAGTCCTTCCAGGTGAGGCGACACTTCACCTGTGAGTCGACTGGGGTGATATACTGTGTCCGGTGCTCCCGATGTGGCCTTCTATATATTGGTGAGACCCGACGCAGACTGGGAGACCGCTTTGCTGAACACCTACGCTCCGTCCGCCAGAGAAAGCAGGATCTCCCAGTGGCCACACATTTTAATTCCACATCCCATTCCCATTCTGACATGTCTATCCACGGCCTCCTCTACTGTAAAGATGAAGCCACACTCAGGTTGGAGGAACAACATCTTATATTCCGTCTGGGTAGCCTCCAACCTGATGGCATGAACATTGACTTCTCTAATGCCCCACCTCCCCCTCGTACCCCATCCATTATTTATTTTTATACACACATTCTTTCTCTCACTCTCCTTTTTCTCCCTCTGTCCCTCTGACTATACCCCTTGCCCATCCTCTGGGTTCCCCCTCCCCACCCTTGTCTTTTTCCCCGGGCCTCCTGTCCCATGATCCTCTCATATCCCCTTTGCCAATCACTTGTCCAGCTCTTGGCTCCATCCCTACCCCTCCTGTCTTCTCCTATCATTTTGGATCTCCCCCTCCCCCTCCCACTTTCAAATCTCTTACTAACTCTTCCTTCAGTTAGTCCTGATGAAGGGTCTCGGCCTAAAACATCGACTGTACCTCTTCCTAGAGATGCTGCCTGGCCTGCTGCGTTCACCAGCAACTTTGATGTGTGTTGCTGGTAATACAGGTTGGCTGCAATACAGTGGTAACCCAGTCCTGATGCAGGGTTTCAACTCGAAACGCCAACAATTCCTTTCTCCTCACAATTGCTGCTCAATCTGCTGAATTCCTCCATCAGATTGTTTAAGTGCTGGTGAAAGAACTTCCACATCTTCTGTTCTTTATTTCAGTGAGGTACGGCTATGTTTCTCATGGACAGTCAGAGGGCAATTTTTACTTTGCGACTTTAAATCTTCCTTAAAGTAATAGTGATGAGCTTGTCTATAAATTTGAATACAAGATTATGAGGGTTAATCCAAGTGGGCTATTTCCACTGAGGTTGGGTTAGACTAGAACCTAGGTCATAGGTTTAGGGTGAAAGATAAAATATTTAAGGGGAACCTCTTCGCTCAAAGGGTGTGAGAATATGGAACGAGTTGCCAGCGGAGGTGGTGGATGTGGGTTGATTGATTTCAGCATTTAAGAGAAATTTGGATAAGTACGTGGTCCAGATGCAGGTGGATGGGACTAGGCAAAATAATAGTTCAGTAATGTTCTATAAATCTATGACTCAGAGCTAACATGAGGAATATTTATGGAAAGAGAATCTTCAATATTGAAGTAAGCTGTAATCAAGATTATCCTCCCAGCAAGTTGAGTTAATCAGTCACTTCAGCAGTGTGGAATGTCTATAACTCACAAACTGCACAAATTAGAACTGAACTTGACAGTGTTTTCATAAAGCAGAGAATATCCAGAGCTCATCAATGGTGAGGTTTCCGCAGATACGGTGGAGCCACCATGGGAAGCAGTTGATACATTTCTCAGGATACCTCAGGATACATTTCTGAGGAACCTGTGCATGATGCTAAAATCTCTGGTGGTATACAATATATGATCAAATGAAGCAGAAATTCAGGATGTGGCAGAACATTTTAGTTTTGAATTAGTGGGAAAATTATATTATGACTGATCTGTTATTACAGATAGGACAGTCCATAATAACCATTCGGGTATAATATTACAGCTTAAGCAAGCAAGAGCAGCTTACTTATAGATGCAGTCATTCCAAACACCCATAACTTACAGAAATTAATAAGTGAAAAACACCAGAAAAATGCTGAATTAGAAGAGGAAATTGAAAGACTATGGAACATGAACATGATATACTTTGTCCCGATAGAAATATCTACAACTGGTATCATCCTAAAGTCATTACACAATCGCATTAAACAATTAGGTCTACACAGCAATATCTATGTAAGTTTGCAGAAAGCCAAACACACAGCAAAGTAGTTGACTTTCAACAGGCTACCAGTGGCTGAACAAGCCACATTAATGGGCCAGAAAGGAAGGATGGGCAATCAGTACTAGATGCCTGTGATCGTGTGTCATGGATGATTTCTGAGTATGTGATGTGTTGACTGCCGGTGAATTGTAGTGAGGTCAATAGCCATCCAATGCTTATTTGGGTTCCGTCTTGACCCAGAGAGAGGCTTCTGTTGTTAAGTGGCCCATAATGAGCCAGACTTATTAGCATTATACAAGTAGGCCAATTTTATTTTATGGGGGTGGGGCTCCCAACTCCAAGTCCATCCCATTCCCATTCCACGGACACAAGAGATTCTGCAGATGCTGGAAATACAGAGCAACACATGCAAAATGTTGGAGGAACTCAGCAGGTCAGGCAGCGTCTGTGGAGAGGAATAAGCAATCAACGTTTTGGGCCGAGGCCCTTCTTCAGGTCTGGAAATGAAGGGGGAAGATGCCAGAATAAGAAGGTGGGGAGAAGGGAAGGAAGTCAAGCTAGAAAGTGACAGGTGAGTGGAAGGGGGGCAGAAATGAAGGAAGAAGCTGGGAGATGATAGGTGAAAAAGATGAAGGGCTGGAGAAGCAGGAATCTGATAGGAGAAGAGAGTGGACCATGGGAAGAAGGGAAGGAGAAGAGTCATCAGGGGAAGTGATAGGCAGATGAGGAGAAGAGATAAGAGGGCCAGAGTGGAAAATGAAGAAGCGGGAAGGGGGAGGGGTAAAATAAATTAAATGCTTTCCAGAATTTGGAGAAATCAAAGATGATACCATCAGGTTGGAGGCTACATAGACAGAAAATGAGGTGTTGCTCCTCCAACCTGAGGGTGGCCTCGTCATAGCAGAAGTGGAGGCTGTGAACAAACGTGTTAGAATGGAAATGGGGATAGGAATTAAAACCCCGTTCCATCTGTTCACCAGGAGCTTCTCACTACTATTCAGCCACAGTTCCAGTCGTGAGCCAACACTGTCACAGAGCTGAAGAAACCACAGGGCGCCACACAGGCAGGTAAATTCATGCGTCCCAAGAACTCCCAAACTTGAAACTACTCAACAGGCAACTAAGGTTCCTGGCATTGTGCTCCTGAACAGCAGTCTATCACTGAAGTCATAGTCAAAGAGAGATATGGCATGGAAACAAGTCCTTTAACCCTTCGGCTTGTGCTGACCATCAGCCACCCATTGGCACTAACCCTACATAAATCTCATTCTTTGAATAAAGATTATTGGCTAATTAAAGATTAATGATTAACTTTATTTATCACATGTACATCAAAACATAAATGCAATGCATTGTTTGAATCAAATTAAATCAGCAAGGATCGTGCTGGGCAGCCTGCAAGAATTGTCACGCTGCTGGCGTCAATATAGCATGCCCACAATGCACAAACCCTAACCACACATCTTCAATGTTCAAAGTAAACTTTATTATCAAAGTACGTATAGGTCTCCACATACAACCCTGAGATTCATTTTCATATGGGCATATTCAGCAAATGCATAGAACAGTAATTATAACCGGATCAATGGAAGGTCAACCAGAGTGCAGAAGACAATGTACAAATGCAAAAATAAATAAATACCAGTAAATAATGAGAACATGAGATAATGATATAAAGAGTTCTTAAAGTGAGATCATTGTTTGTGGGAACATTTCAATGTATCGGCAAGTGAGTGTAGTTATCCCCTTTGTTCAAGAGCCTGATGTTGAGGGGTAGTAACTGTTCTTGAACCTGGTGGTACGAGTCTTTGAGCTCTTGTACCTTCAATCTGATGGCAGCAGCGAGAAGCGAGCATGACCTGGGTGGTGGGGATCTCTGACAATGGATGCTGTTTTCCTATAACAATGTTTCACGTAGGTGGGTCAATGGTTGGGAGTGCTTTACCCATGATAAACTGGGCTGAATCCATTTCCTTTTGTAGGAGTTTCCATTCAAAGACATTGGCATTTCCTTTCAAAAACATGCCAGGCTGTGGTGGAGCCAGTCTATACACGCTTCACCACACATCTATAGGAGTTTGTCAAAGTTTCAGATGTAATGTCGAATCTCCACAGACTCATAGAAACATAGAAAACCTACAGCACAATACAGGCCCTTCAGCCCACAAAGCTGTGCTGATCCTGTCCCTATCTTAGAACTACCTAGGCTTCACCCATAGTTAGCTATTTTTCTAAGCTCCATTTAGGCATCCAGGGGTCTCTTAAAAGACCCTATCGCTTCCACCTCCACCACTGCTGCTGGCAGCCCATTCCATGCATTCACCACTCTCTGCGTAAAAAACTTATCCCTGACATCTCCTCTGTACCTACTTCCAAGCACCTTAAAACTATGCTCTCTCATGCTAGCCATTTCAACCCTGGGGAAAAGCCTCTGACTATCCACACGATTAATGCCTCTCATTATCTTGTACACCTCTACCAGGTCACCTCTCATCCTCCGTCACTCCAAGGAGAAAAGGTCAAGTTCACTCAACCTATTCTCATAAGGCATGCTCCCCAATCCAGGCACCATCCTTGTAAATCTCTTCTGCACCCTTTCTATGGTTTCCACGTCCTTCCTGTAGTGAGGCAACCAGAACTGAGCACAGTACTCCCAAGTGGGGTCTGACCAGGGTCCTATACAGCTGCAACATTGCCTCTCAGCTCTTAAACTCAATCCCACGATTGATGAAGGCCAATGCACCGTATGCCTTCTTAACCACAGAGTCAACCTGCGCAGCAGCTTTGAGTATCCTATGGACTCGGACCCCAAGATCCCTCTGATCCTCCACACTGCCAAGAGTCTTGCCATTATTACTATATTCTGCCATCATATTTGACCTACCAAAATGAACCACCTCACACTTATCTGGGTTGAACTCCATCTGCCACTTCTCAGCCCAGTGTTGCATCCTATCAAAGTCCCATTGTAACCTCTGACAGCCCTCCACACTATCCACAACACTCTCAACCTTTGTGTCATCAGCAAACTTACTAACCCATCCCTCCACTTTCTCAACAACATACATCAAAGTTGCTGGTGAACGCAGCAGGCCAAGCAGCATCTATAGGAAGAGGTGCAGTCGACGTTTCAGGCCGAGACCCTTCGTCAGGACTAGTCCTGACGAAGGGTCTCGGCCTGAAACATCGACTGCACCTCTTCCTATAGATGCTGCTTGGCCTGCTGCGTTCACCAGCAACTTTGATGTATGTTGCTTGAATTTCCAGCATCTGCAGAATTCCTGTTGTTTGCCTCCACTTTCTCATCCAGGTCATTTATAAAAATCACAAAGAGTAAGGGTCCCAGAACAGATCCCTGGGGCACACCACTGGTTACCGACCTCCATGCAGAATATGACCCGTCTACAACCATTCTTTGCCTTCTGTGGGCAAGCCAGTTCTGGATCCACAAAGCAATGTCCCCTTGGATCCCATGCCTCCTTACTTTCTCAATAAGCCTTGCATGGCGTACCTTATCAAATGCCTTGCTAAAATCCATATGCACTACATCTACTGCTCTACCTTCATCAATGTGTTTAGTCACATCCTCAAAAAATTCATTCAGGCTTGTAAGGCACAACCTGCCTTTGACAAAGCCATGCTGACTATTCCTAATCATATTATGCCTCTCCAAATATTCATAAATCCTGCCTCTCAGGATCTTCTCCATCAACTTACCAACCACTGAAGTAAGACTCACTGATCTATAAATTCCTGGGTTATTTCTACTCCCCTTCTTGAATAAGGGAACAACATCTGCAACCCTCCAATCCTCCGGAACCTCCCCCATCCTCATTGACGATGCAAAGGTCATTGCCAAAGGCTCAGCAATCTCCTCCCCCGCTTCCAACTGTAGCCTGGGGTACATCCTGTCCAGTCCCGGTGACTTATCCAACAATGCCTTCCAAAAGCTCCAGCACATCCTCTTCCTTAATATCTATGTGCTCAAGCTTTTCAGTCCACTGCAGGTCATCCCTACAATCACCAAGATCCTTTTCCATAGTGAATATTGAAGCAAAGTATTCATTAAGTAACTTCCCTATTTCCCCTGATTCCATGTACACTTTTCCGCTGTCACACTTGATTGGTCCTATTCTCTCACGTCTTATCCTCTTGCTCTTCACATAACAGGCATCTGTTAGTCTCTTGAGACCATGGATTTGCACCTTGGAAGGTTTCCAGGGCGCAGGCCTGGGCAAGGATGTAAGTCTCCCCTCTCCACGCCACCGATATTGTCCAAGGAAAGGGCACTAGAGCCTATACAGTTTAGCACCGGTGTCGTCACAGAGCAATTAATGTGTGGTTAAGTGCCTTGCTCAAGGACACAACACGCTGCCTCAGCTGAGGCTCAAACTAGTGACCTTCAGATCACTAGACCATCGTGTTAACCTCTTGGCCATGCACCAACATACTTGTAGAGGAAGTAGAGGCACCACTGTCCGGGACAGGTTCTTTAAAATAGTAAAACCTAGGAATTTAAAGTTGACCCTCTCCACCTCTGATCCTCTGATAAGGACCGGCTTATGGACTTCTGGTTTCTCTCTCATGAAGTCTACAGTCAGTTCCTTGGTCTTGCTGACATTGAGTGAGACGTTGTTGTTATGACACCACTCAGCCAAAACTTTAACCTCCCTCCTGTATACTGATTCATCACCACCTTTGATTCGGCCCACAACAGTGGTGTCATCAGCAAATTTAAATATGGCATTGGAGCTGTGCTTAGCCACACAGTCAAAAGTGTAATGTAAGTACACCAGGGGGCCAAACACAGCCCTGTGGTGCACCTGTGCTGATGGACATTGCGGAAGAGATGTCCTTGCCAATCTAAACTGTCTGGGTTCTACAAATGTGGAAATCCAGGATCCAATTGCACAGGGAGGTATTGAGGTCAAGGTCTTGGAGCTTATTGATTAGTTTTGAGGAGACGATGGTATTGAATGCTGAGCTGTAATCGGTAGAGAGAATCCTTGCTGTGCAGATGTTCCAGGTTTGAGTGAACAGCCAACAAAATGACATCTGCTGTGGACCTGTTGCTCTGGTAGACAGATTGGAGTGGATCCAAGTCACCTCTCAGGCAGAAGCTGAGATACTTCATCACAAACCTCTCAAAACATTTCATCACTGTGGATGTAAGTGCCACTGGACGATAGTTATTGGGGGAGATCACCATGCTCTTCTTGGGCACTGACATAATTGAAACCTGCTTGACGCAGGTGGGTACCGCACACTGCCAAAGCAAGAGGTTAAAGATCTCAGTGAACACACCAGCCAGTTGGTCAGCACAGGTGTTTAGTATGTGGCCAGGTACCCTGTCCGGTCCAGACGCTTTCCTGACTGAGAACCTAGGACCATCAGGGGATGTGGGGGTTTGCGATGGTTCCTCCATGTTCTGATGGTCGAAGCGAGCATACAAGGTATTGAGCTCATCTGGAAGTGAAATCCTCCTGTCTGCCATGTCGCTTGATTTAACTTTGAAGGAGGTCATAGTAGTCAGTCGCTGTCACAGCTGTCGAGCATCCCTCGTTGATTCAAGTTTGGTCCGGAATTTCCACCTTGCCCATGAGATAGCTTTCCGGAGACCATAAGTGCAACTCTTGTAGCTTTCTTGATCTCCAGACATGAATGCCTCTGACCAGGCCCTCAGCAGACCCGGTAATGTGGGAGGAAACCAGAAAATGCAGGGGAATCCTATGTAGTCATGGGGAGATCAACAGCAGTGGGAATCAAACCCCAATCTTATAGCTGGCTCTGTAAAGTAATGTGTTAACAGCTGTGCTGCTGTGCCAACCTATTCTCCTCACACACTCATTATGCCTTCTTGGACTCTCCCGTGACCCTAGGGGAGAGAGAAAAAATGGTGTGAGGCTAAATGTTCAATGGATCAACGGCACCTATTTTTTCTACCCTGTTTTCCAGTGGAACTTGTAAAGCATATAGACTCATGGAACAATTGAGTGTTACAGCAAAGAAACAGACCCTTTCAGCACACTGTGCCTATGCCAAACCTGATACTAAACCCACTTGCCTGTATTAGGACTATTTCTCTCTACTCCATTCCTGTTCAAATGCCTTTGAAATATTTTAAATGCATTTGCTTCTACCATCTTCTCTGGCAGCTCATTCCAAGTAGTCACCATCTTCTTTGTGATCTCACAGCATATCTCTTAGTTAGCTTGCTAATGCGCCGTGGTTCTGTTCCACTTTCTTAAATCCAGAAAATAATTGAAACAATAATAAAAACTGGAGAATAACACCATGTTCATGGAGAATTTATCAATTGTATCCAGATTTCCTGATGAACTTTCAAAATTTGGAATGCCAAGTAATTGTGTCAGGAAATAGTTAGAACATAAGATAAATAATTGTTCACTGCATTCCGCCTCAAAGTACAAAGATTTCCTGGACCGGATCCATTTAAATAACAGGAGTGTATGGAAGTGCTTTTCATTTGGAGTTTGTCCTGTCAGAGACAGAGAACAGCTTAGAGCTAGAGGTTTCCAATACTTACAGCAGCCATAAGAACTAGATTTCCCATATTGTCTCCACCTGAGAACGTGCAGTGTTGAGGCTTGCAAGGTGCTGTGAATGGTCTCTTTTGGAGCTTGAAACTTCTCACTTTGCTGACTTGGCTGTGAAGGGGAATGTGTGGGATGCTGCAGGAACAATGTCAGATGGAAGGCTGAAGGAGTGAAATTCCAGTCCAGCGGTGGACAGAAAATAGGCCATTCAGTAGCTTATAACCAGAACCAGCAGTGAGAGTGTGCTATAAGAAATGTATTGACCTTACCAGATCAGAGAAGTCAATCCTTTATCGACTCATAGATGTATATAGCATGGAAACAAGTCCTTTGCCCTAACTAGTCCATGCCAACCAAATTGCTTACCTGGGACAACCCCATATACATACATTTGGCCATATTCCTCTTTCCCTTTTATATCCACGTACCTGCCTAAACCCTTTTAAACACCGTTATTGTACCCATCTCTACCACTTCCTCTAGCAGCTCATTCCATGTAACCATCACTCTCTGTGTGAAAACCTTGTCCCTCGATCCCTTCTAAATCTTTCACCCCTCACTTTAAATCAGTACTCTCTCGATTGAGACTTTCATACTTGGGAAAAAAATGTGACCATTCATCTTATCTATACCACTCATGATTTTATGTACCTTTGATAGTTCACCCCTGAACCTCCTATGCTCCAGAGAAAAGAATTCCCACCCTATCTAGTCTCTCCTCATAACTCAACCCCTCCAGTCCTGGGAACATCCTTGCAAGTGACACTGCAGTTTTTGGCAGAATTTCAGATGGCATTAAGAAGGCATACTCGCATTCACAAAATCATTTGCCCTAGCTTCAACCATTTCTATGATTTCATGAAAAGCAATTTATTCAATTTGGAAAAGAAAATCATCAGTGCATAATGGTAATTTGTGAAATCTAATGTAGATTTGACACTTCCGTGAATCTGTTACAATGGTGAAACATTATACACAAAATAGTAGAGCACAGGAACAGGCCATCCGGCCTACAATGTTGTGCCAAACCAGCTAAAAAGCAAATCAAAAACACCCAAATACTAATCCCTCCTACCTACACAATGTCCATATCCCTCCATTACATCCATGTGCCTATCAAAATGTCCCTTAAAAACCTCTAGTATATTTTCCTCAATTAACACACCATGTAGCACATTCCAGGTATCCATGACCTCTGAATAAAAAACTTACCCCTCACATCCCCCCTGAACCCACCACCTCTCACCTTCGGATATAGTATAACACCAGGTGAGGCGGTAACTGAAAAACCAGTGACCAATGAGATAAATTGCAAGGTTGAGAGTTCACCTTTAGTGTAAAAGAGATCCATTCTAAAAGTCTTGTAAGAGCAAGATGGATGCCGTCCTTGAGTTCATGGAGGGGAGGCTGGTTTCCGTGATGTGCTGAGCTATGACAACATCTCTCTGCAGTTTCTTGAAGTCACAGCAGAGCAGTTGCTATACCATGCCGTGATGCTTCTGGATTGGATAGTCTCCATGGAGCATCTATAAAAACTGGAGAGCATTAACGGGGACCTGCCAAATTTCCTTAAACTTCCGAGGAAGTAGAAGTGCATAACTGGCCACTGGTTTCATTGGCCAACAGGAATCTTGCTTCCTGGATACTTTTGGGTGTATCTTATGGATTTTGGGCACTTGATCCTGAAATTTCACACACCATTTTATTTAAATTGCTTATATTTATTATTTCAATTCATGATTCAAATCAGAATAACTGAGGCAAAGATTAGGAAGGCATTTGTGTTGGTCCACAAATCAAACAGGTCATCAATGACTTGCAACTTGAAGAACTTCTCGTGGGACTGGAGAAAATTGCATAGAGGGCACTCAAGGATGTTGTTGGAAATTTTCTTGGCAACGACAGAGCACCAGATTATGTGCAGCTGGTTGACAGTGTGCTTCAAGCCTAAAAAACCATGAAGTGCAACATGTTGCTAACAGGTTTCTATATTCCCATTTAGACCTCTTCCCTACAAATCGTGGGGCTGTCAGTGAAGAGCATGGTGAAGGGTTTCACCAGGACATTGCAGTCATGCAGAAAGGGTATCAGGGCAACTGGACTCCATCAATGCTGGCTGATTATTGTTGGACATTTACGGCAGAAACCTCAGACACTGAGTGCAAATGAAAATCATCAACTAAACATTTAGCTTAGTTGAACTATTGCAAAGTGTCAGCAACATTATGAAATTAAATGCATTATATTCAATAAAAGTTAGGAAAGTGTTTAATTGGAATAAGGGAAAATATGAAGCTATCAGGAAGGAAGTTGGAAGCATAAATTGGGAACAGAAGTGCTCAGGGAAATGTACGGCAGAAATGTGGCAAATGTTCAGGGGATATTTGCGTGGCATTCTACATAGGTACATTCCAATGAGACAGGGAAAGGATGGTAGGGTACAGGAACCATGGTGTACAAAGGCTGTTGAAAATCTAGTCAAGAAGAGAAGAAAAACTAGGTAATGATAGAGATCTAGAAGATTATAAGGCTAGCAGGAAAGAGCTTAAGAATGAAATTAGGAGAACCAGAAGGGTCCATGAGAAGGCCTTGGTGAGCTGGATTAAGGAAAACCTCAAGGCATTCTACAAGTATGTGAAGAGCAAGAGGATAAGACATGAGAGAATAGGACCAATCAAGTGTGACAGTGGAAAAGTGTGTATGGAACTGGAGGAGATAGCAGAGATACTTAATGAATACTTGGCTTCAGTATTCACTATGGAAAAGGACCTTGGCAATTTTAGGGATGACTTACAGTGGATTGAAAAGCTTGAGCAGATAGACATTAAGAAAGAGGATGAGCTGGACCTTTGGAAAGCATCAAGTTGGATAAGTCTCCAGGACTGGATGAGATGTACCCCAGGCTACTGTGGGAGGTGAGGGAGGAGATTGCTGAGCCTCTGGCGATGATCTTTGCATCATCAATGGGGATAGGAGAGGTTCCAGAGGATTGAAGGGTTGCAGATGTTGTTCCCTTATTCAAGAAAGGGAGTAGAGATAGCCCAGAAAATTATAGACCAGTGAGTCTTACTTTAGTGGTTGGTAAGTTGATGGAAAAGATCCTGAGAGGCAGGATTTAAGAACAATTGGAGAGGCATAATATGATTAGGAATAGTCAGCATGGCTTTGTCAAAGGCAGATTGTGCCTTACGAGCCTGAATGAAATTTTTGAGGATGTGACTAAACATATTGATGAAGATAGAGCAGTAGATGTAGTGTATATGGATTTCAGCAAGGCATTTGATAAGGTACCCCATGCAAGACTTATTGAGAAAGTAAGGAGGCATGGGATCCAAGGGGATATTGCTTTGTGGATCCAGAACTGGCCTGCACACAGAAGGCAAAGAGTGGTTGTAGATGGGTCATAATCTGCTTGGAGGTCGGTGACCAGTGGTGTGCCTCAGGGATCTGTTCAGGGATCCCTTCTCTTCGTGATTTTTATAAATGACTTGAATGAGGAAGTGGAGGAATGGGTTAGTAAATTTGCTGATGACACAAAGGTTAGGGGTGCTGTGGATAGTGTGGAGGGCTGTCAGAGTTTACAGTGGGACATCAATAAGATGCAAAACTGGGCTGAGAAGTGGCAGATGGAGTTCAACCCAGATAAGTGTGAGGTGGTTCATTTTGGTAGGTCAAATATGATGGCAGAATATAGTATTAATGGGAAGACTCTTGGCAGTGTGGAGGATCAGAGGGATCCTGGGGTCCGAGTCTATAGGACACTCAAAGCTTCTGTGCAGGTTGACTCTGTGGTTAAGAAAGCATATGGTGCATTGGCCTTCATCAATCATGGGATTGAGTTTAGGAGCTCAGAGGTAATGTTGCAGCTATATAGGACCCTGGTCAGACCCTCTTGGAGTACTGCACTCAGTTCTGGCCACCTCACTACAGGAAGGATGTGAAAACAATAGAAAGGGTGCAGAGGAGATTTTCAAGGATGTTTCCTGGATTGAGAAGCATACCTTATTAGAATACTAGACACTAGACACTAGAATACTACAGCACAGTACAGGCCCTTCAGCCCTCGATGTTGTGCCGACCTATATATTCCTTAGAAATACGTACTAAACCCACACTACCACGTAACCCTCTATTTTTCTTTCATCAATGTGCCTTGTCCAAGAAGTTCTTAAATACCCCTAATGTTTTAGCCTCCATCACCATCCCTGGCAAGTCATTCCAGGCACCCACAACCCTCTGTGTAAAAAACTTACCCCTGATGTGTCCCCTAAACTTCCTTCCCTTAACTTTGTACATATGCCCTCTTGTGTTTGCTATTTGTGCCCTGGGAAACAGGTACTGGCTATCCACCCTATCTATGCCTGTCATAATCTTGTAGACCTCCATCAAATCCCCTCTCATCCTTCTACGCTCCAGAGAGAAAAGTCCCAGCTCTGCTAACCTTGCCTCATAGGACTTGTTTTCCAATCCAGGCAACATCCTGGTAAATCTCCTCTGCACCCTCTCCATAGCTTCCACATCCTTCCTATAAAGAGGTGACCAGAACAGAACACAATACTCCAAGTGTGGTCTCACCAGAGATTTGTAGAGTTGCAACATGACTCTCTACTCTTGAACTCAGTCCTCCTCTTAATGAAGCCTAGCATCCCATAGGCCTTCTTAACTATCCTATTAACCTGAGCAGCGACCTTGAGGGATGTACGGATTTGAACCCCAAGGTCCCTCTATTCATCCACACTCTTAGGTAACCGACCATTAACCCTGTACTCAGCCTTCTGGTTTGTCCTTCCAAAATGCATCACCTCACACTTATCCGGATTGAACTCCATCTGCCACTTTTCTGCCCAGCTGTGCATCCTGTCTATATCCTCTTGTAACCTTCAACAACCTACAGCTCCATCCACAACTCCTCCAATCTTCGTGTCATCCGCAAACTTACTCACCCATCCTTCCGCCTCTTCATCCAGGTCATTTATAAAAATCACAAAGAGCAGGGGTCTCAGGACAGATCCGCACTCCACTAGTCACCGACCTCCAGGCAGAATACCTTCCTTCCACTACTACCCTCTACTTTCTTCCTTTAAGCCAATTTTTTATCCAAACATCCAATGCCTCATGACTTTCTGGATGAGTCTCTTGTGGGGGACCTTGTCAAATGCCTGTCTAAAATCCATGTAGACTACATCTACCACCCTACCTTCATCAATTTCTTTTGTTATTTCTTCAAAAAACTCAATTAGGCTCGTGAGGCACGACCTTCCCTTCACAAAGCCATGTTGACTAGATTGAGTGAACTTAGCCTTTTCTCCTTGGAGCAACGGAGGATGAGAGGTGACCTGATAGAGGTGTATAAGATGATGGGAGGGATTGATCGTGTGGATAGTCAGACGTTTTTTCCCAGGGCTCAGATGGCTAACATGAGAGGGCATAGCTTTAAGGTGCTTGGTAGTTACAGAGGAGATGTCAGGGGTAAGTTTTTACGCAGAGTGGTGAGTGTGTGGTATGGGGTGCCGGCAACGGTGGTGGAGGCAGATACAATAGGGTCTTTTAAGAGACTCCTGGATAGGTACATGGAGCATAGAAAAATGGGGGGCTATAGGTAACCCCGGGAAATTTCTTTTTTTTTGTAATTATTTTTTTATTGAAGTTCATCATCAAACAAACATTTCCATAAGATGTATTTCAGATACTGTACATATATATCATATAGTCATATTTGCCACAAGTCTCCACATAATATTTCTGAGGTATACACTTATAGAAAAGAGGAAAGAAAGAACAGGCAAAAGGAGAAAACTATGTACAAGTAGGGAGTGTTCTTTTTTTTACAACATTCATTGATGTGTGAGAATAAAATAGGCCTATGAGGTGTTATATAATTAAACCATTTTTCCCAATATGAATCAAATTGTTCCAACTTATGATTAACAGATGCTGTCATCTTCTCCATTTTGTAGATGTCCATTGTAATTTCCATCCATGTGTTTAAAGTTGGGCTCTCCTGTGATAACCATTTCCTGGTAAGGGTCTTTTTACCAACCACCAGCAGTATAGTCATTAAATATTTACCTCTTTTCAACCATTCTTGAGGTATATGCCCAAAATATATGGTCTTACTTTCTAACGGTATTTCACATTTAAAGATGTCTTGTAGGGCATTGATAACGGCATTCTCAGAAAATATGTTAATGGTTTGCATATTGATTTCCACAATTTCTCCAGCAAACAGGGAGGTTACTATCATTATGGGATTTCTGAGAGGGTGTAATAAAATATCTTATCAAGTTTTTCCATCCAAACTTCCTCCATTTCTGTGAACTGGTACACTTCCATTGATACCTCCATATATTGTGCATTCTTCCTCAGATATAATTATCCCTGCTTCCTTCTCCCATTTTGTTTTAATGTATGAAGTTGCATGTGTTTTAAGATTTGACAAACCCTTATACATGCTTGAAATGATTCTTCTACCGTTATCTGAATTATATGCTTTTCTAAATAGCTCTATTAAACATGTACTCGCCTTGGTTACATTTTTAACCCTCCTTTTAACATACTGTCACATCTGTAAGTACCGATAAAAGTCTTGTTTTTCTAATAAGTGTTTCTCTTTAAGCATTTCAAAACTGAACAGTGTCCCTTCTTTCATTATATTGCAAAGAACTGTTATTCCTTTAGCTGTCCAGTCCTTAAATCTAGCATCCAGTTTATTTGGCGTAAAATCTGAGTCATAAGCACACCATTTATGAATTGCAATATCTCCCTCTAGTTTATATTCTTTTATAATAGTTTTCCATATTTAAGAGTCCATTTCACCCCTGGGTTATCAATAGTATTTATGTAACTTTGTAGGTTGTTATCAGCCAAAATTGCCTGTACGGAGATGGAAAGTATCCTCTCCTCAATGTTTTTCCATTGAGCGTCATGTGATGGGTTGCACCAGCATATCACAACTCTCAACTGTGCTGCAAAATAATAACCTCTAAGAGAAGGTAGGCCCCATCCCCCTTTTTCCTTGGCTGTTTGCAAAGTTTTGAGATGAACTCTAAGCCTTTTACCTTGCCATATATATCTTGATAACATTTTGTTCCATTCGTTGAATTGATTTTGGTTAATCTCTATTGGTAGGGTCTGAAGGAGATATAATAGTCTGGGCAGTATATTCATTTTAATAAATTCAATCCTTGAACTGAGACTTAAAAAAGGAATTAGGTTCCATCTTGTTATATCTTCCTTAATTTTTTTTATATATAAGTGAATAATTGCATTCTGATAATTTTGCCCAAATATTTGACGGACTCTGTTTGCCATGCCCAGGGATATCTACTTTCAATTTCTCTTGGTGGGCTATAGTTACATGAAAGTAATTGGGTTTTATCTATGTTGATCTTGTATCCTGATAATTGACCATATTGTTCAAAGGATTGCATCAATTTAGGTAAAGAGTATGTTGGTTGCCCTAGATAGATCAAAATGGCATCCTCGTAACAGGCCAATTTATGCTCTGTCCCTTTAATAGTAATTCCCCTGGTATCTTCATTTTGTCTGATGTATTGAGCTAATGGTTCCAGATATAATGCGAAGAGTAGCGGTGACCATGCACAACCCTGTCTTGTGCCCCTTTCTAGGGTAAAACTATTAGAAAATTATCCATTGATTTTAATCCTAGCAGTAGGATTGTCATATAGTGCCTGTATAGTTTTAATAATTGTCATGTAAACCAAATCTATGTAAAACTCTGTAAAGAAAATTCCAATTAATCGAATCAAATGCCTTTTCAGCATCTACGCTTATCACTGTTGCTTCAATTTTATATTTTTGTATATGTACGTGAAGTGCCCTTTGTATATTGGCTTGCGTTTGGCGTTGTCGTATAAAACCTGTCTGATCCTTATGTGTCAGTATGGGTAGAAACTCTTCTAATCATTTGTCCACGAAAGAGGTAAATAATCTATAATCCACATTAAGAATGGATATTGGTCTAAATGACCCACATTCCATTTTATCCTTGCCTTCTTTCGGTATAGCTGAGATTATCACTTCCTTCCAGCTGGGTGGCATTTGGCCTTTTTTAGAGCCCAGTTCAGTTTGGGGAGTAAAACAGGAATTAACTCTTTTTTAAATTCTTTGTACCACTCTGCCGTATATTCATCTGATCCTGGTGACTTGCTTAATTTAAGCCTACTAATTGCAGCTTTTAGTTCAGCTTCAGTTATGTCAGCAGTCATCGTTCTATTTTGTTCTTCGCTTTAAGTGGGTAACTCTAGAGAATTCAGTAAGGTGTCAATTTGGGTTATGCTTCCCCCTAGAACTTTGGAATATAGAGATTTGTAAAACACTTCAAAAGCTTCTTGAATTTCATAGAACAATAGAACACAGAATAGTACAGCACAGTACAGGCCCTTCGGCCCACAATGTTGTGCCGACCCTCAAACTCTGCCTCCCATATAAGCCCCCACCTTAGATTCCTCCATATCCCTGTCTAGTAGTCTCTTAAACTTCACTAGTGTATCTGCCTCCACCACTGACTCAGGCAGTGCATTCCACGCACCAACCACTCTCTGAGTAAAAAACCTTCCTCTAATATCCCCCTTGAACTTCCCACCCCTTACCTTAAAGCCATGTCCTCTTGTATTGAGCAGTGGTGCCCTGGGGAAGAGGCACTGGCTATCCACTCTATCTATTCCTCTTATTATCTTGTACACCTCTATCATGTCTCCTCTCATCCTCCTTCTCTCCAAAGGGTAAAGCCCTAGCTCCCTTAATCTTTGATCATAATGCATACTTTCTAAACCAGACAGCATCCTGGTAAATCTCCTCTGTACCCTTTCCAATGCTTCCACATCCTTCCTATAGTGAGGTGACCAGAACTGGACACAATATACCAAGTGTGGCCTAACCAGAGTTTTATAGAGCTGCATCATTACATCGCGACTCTTAAACTCTATGCCTCGACTTATGAAAGCTAACACCCCATAAGCTTTCTTAACTACCCTATCCACCTGTGAGGCAACTTTCAGGGATCTGTGGACATGTACCCTGGGATCCCTCTGCTCCTCCACACTACCAAGTATCCTGCCATTTACTTTGTACTCTGCCTTGGAGTTTGTCCTTCCAAAGTGTACCACCTCACACTTCTCCGGGTTGAACTCCATCTGCCACTTCTCAGCCCACTTCTGCATCCTATCAATGTCTCTCTGCAACCTTTGACAATCCTCTACACTATCTACAACACCACCAACCTTTGCGTCATCTGCAAACTTGCCAACCCACCCTTCTACCCCCACATCCAGGTCCATTCACTTAGCTTATTTTTTTAATCACTTTTGTTCTTGGATCCCTAATTCTATGAATTGTATTTTCTGCTATCCTTTTTTATCCAGTTTCCACGCCAGTACTTCCATAGATTTAGATTCACTTTCATAATGTCTCTGTTTCAGAAACATTAAATTTTTCCTGATTTCTTGTGTAGCCAAATTATTAATTTCATTCCTAATGTTGTTAATTTCCTCTAATGTATCCTGTGCCAAACTCAATTTGTGTGTTTTTTCTAGTTCCTTCAGCTTATTTTGTAATTCCTCTAATGTTTTATTCCTTATTTTTTTCTTATATGAAGATATCGCTATTATATTCCCTCTTAAGACAGCCTTCAGAGTATTCCATAGAATGGGAGGTGAAACCTCTCCATTATCATTGAATTTGAAGTAAAGACCAATTTCTTTTTTAATTTGTTCCTTAAAATAGGGATCATTGAGTAGACTTGAATTTAGTTTCCAGACAGTATTCTTTAGTTGTAGGTCAAAATCAACAGATAAATATATAGGTGCATGGTCACTTACATCTATTGTCCTAATTCCACAGGTGTTTATTTTGTCTTTATCTTTTCCAAATGTTATGAAATAGTCTATTCTTGTATATACAGAATGGGGGGCAGAATAATGAGTGTAATCCCTTCTGTTGAGGAAAAGGTCCCTCTATATATCAATTAGACCAACATCTTCAAAAAGTACGTTAACTTTCTTATGTAAAGACTTTATTTCATAGGTTTTTCTATTGGAAAAGTCTAACTTTGGTTGTAATTGTAAATTTAAGTCTCCCCCACATATCAAGAGACTTTCTGTTTCTGTTACCATAATATTAGTAATTTTCTGGAAGAAACCAATATCACTTCCTGGGGGTGCGTAACTGAATTTCCATCGATATTCCCCCTTACCAGAATATATCTGCCCTCCTTATCTCCCATTTTGAATACTTCTTCAAAATTTAGCTTGCTTGATATGAGAATAGCAACTCCTCTCCTACGTCCTGATTTATATGAGGAGAAAAACAAATTAGTGAAGCCCATTCTCTTTAGTTTTCTATGCTCATTATCACTTAAGTGAGTTTCCTGTAAATGTACTACATGGGCTTGTTCTTTTTTCATTTTTGATAGAATTTTGCTGTGTTTGATTGGATTTAACAACTCATTGACATTAAAAGAAATGAATTTAGTTTGTCCTTAGCCATGTGTATTTACCTGTCAGTGTATCATTGAAATTAGCAGAATAAAACTTAATCGATCTACTCCCTGAACAAATAAGAAACGCGAATAAAAAAAAAGGTAACGAAGGTGTGATTCTAAGGTTGAGGTCTCTAGTAGGTGGCCCTGGGGTGAGCTAGAGGAAACGTCCAGCCATGGGGGATAGCCTCTCCTACCCCTGAGTTGAGGGTCCCCACTGCAGTATCCATAAAAGTAAGTGAAAAAAACTATGTCCATTACATAGAAAAGATTTCCTTGTGTATTCCTCCCATGTATATATTCTCATTTAGGTGGGGAAAAAGGAGTGAATGAATGAATAAAAAATAAAATAACTGAGTAATATAAAATCCACATTGTAATATGTATTTCGAGATAAATATAGCACCGTCTATTTTTGCTTCTGTTTAGCTTATCAACACTTTTGAAATTAGTCAGACGTTATGGCTCTTCTGGAGGGGGTAAGGGCTGTCTTCTGAAAACTCACAGTCTCGTCCTCATATTCTTCTCTCGCTCTTCTTCCGTCCCCGGCTGTCTCGATTCTCTATTTCCCAAGCAGAGCCTTTCCCTCGGTTTGGTCACGCTGACGGGCAACCCTCTGTCCTTCATGTCTGCAGTCGCCTCTGCCACTGTCTGATACAGCTGCGTTCTGTCTTCATAAAACACTCGCAGTTTAGCAGGGTACGGAGTCTGGAAGCTAACCTTTCTTTGCTTAAATATCGCTTCGCTTCAGAATATTACTTATGATTCTGCAGGACCGCTGGGGGGGAGGGGGGTAATCTTGATCAAAACATATTAATTTCCCATTCAAAAATACTTTCTTCTTTCCCCAGACCTTGCGCAGAATCTCTGCTTTGGTGTTGTACTGATGGAATCTAATTACTATTGATCGTGGCTTATCTTCCCTGCCTCCAGAAGGCCTCGGGACAAGCGTGCGGTGTGTTCTCTCAATGTCAATTGGGAATCTCCAGCGTGTCCCGTAGTAACTTCCCTACAAACTCCACCATAGACAACCCCTCCGCTCCTTCGGGAACATTATATATCCTGATATTCTTCCGTCGTGACCTTCTTTCTTGGTCGAGTAGTTTATTTTCTTATTGATTTAACACTTCTATCATCCTACTTAGCATCTGTTCCACATTTTGAACGTGATCTTCCACCTTTCCAATTCGTGTCTCTGCCACCACTATGTTTTGATTAATGTTGGTGAGCTCTGACTTGATATCATTTAGTTGCTGTTTTATGTCTTTTTGGAATTCCAGTATCTCTTCCAGAATTTTTATCAAATTTGCCACTTCGCCTGAACGAGGCCCATCATCAGCCTCGCTACCACGCGCTGGTGTAGGAGAGCCGCTCGCTGCACCCCCCTCGTCCACAGGCTCCGCAGTGATGCTTTTTTAATCTCCATTCCTTTTCCCCATTCTTGCCCCCCCCCTTACCAGTTCAGATATTTTCGAGAGATCTTGTATTTGGCGGATTAACGGGGCAAAATAAGCGTTTCTCCGGAGGAGCGATTATTTTAGGCTGCCATTCTGGACGATGACATCACCAGAACCAACCCTAGGAAATTTCTAAAGTAAGTACATGTTCGGCACAGCATTGTGGGCTGAAGGGCCTGTATTGTGCTGTAGGTTTTCTATGTTTCGAAAAGTTAATTTCTTGTTTCCCCAAATTCCTACATTATTCAAGTAGGCTCTGTAGTCACTGGAATTTAGAAGGATGAGGGAGGATCTCATTGAAACGTTTCGAATGTTGAAAGGCTGAGACAGAGTAGATGTGGAAAGGATGTTTTCCTTGGTGGGAGAGTCTAGGACAAGAGGGCATAGCCTCAGGATAGAGGGAAAACCTTTCAAAACAGAGGTGCGGAGAAATTTCTTTAGTCAAAGGGTGATGAATTTGTTGCCTCGTGCAGCTGTGGAGGCCAAGTCGTTGGATGTATTTAAGGCAGAGAATGATAAGTTCTTGATTGGTAATGGCTTCAGAGGTTATGGGGAGAAGGCCAGGAACTGGGGTTGAGGAGGAGATGAAAAAAAAAGGATCAGCCATGATTGAACGGCGGAGCAGACTCGATGGGCCAGATGGCCTAATTCTGCTCCTATGTCTTATGGTCTTAGTCTGAAATTATATTTGTCTTCAGCTTCAGGCAGGCTAACATTAACAGAAAGAAATTCTGAAGAAGCAATACTTTCAAGAAAATTTGTTGTCAACAGTTTCCAGCTATTGCCTCACTTGGCATTGCATTTTACTTGTGTAACAGCTAGAGTGCCTAAAACTATTTCATAGCACTCTATTTGTCAAAGTGGAGTGGAGAGCAAATTTGTAAGTCTGGTGGGAGGAAGGGATGTTGCGAATGTTAAGGGTGGAGTGCCGTGGGGGAGGAGTGGGACAGGTGGCAGAGAAGGAATGCTACAGACAGGGGGGGTGGCGCAATTGCAGACACACCCAGCCTTGAGATATAAGGCAAGGTCATTTGATTCCAAACAACTGGTTTATTAGTCATAACAGAATGTTTCTTTGGTGCTTCCCATTCCCTCCCCTCTCCTCTCTCCTTTTCCCAATGATGATTTCCCTCTCCCTGCATCTTTCCCACTCTCAGTCCACAATAGAGACCCATATCAGAATCAGGATTATCATTATTCACATGTGTCATGAAATTCACTTTTTTGTGGCAGCAGTACAGTACTATACATAAAATTATTACAGTACTATGCAGATGTCTTAGGCATTCTAGCTATGTGTGTATCTATATATATAGTTGATTGCATAAGTATTCACCCCCTTCAAGTCAGTATCTAGTAGATTCATCTTTGGTGGCAACTACAGTTTGAGTCTGGGTGGAAAGGTCCCTATCAGCTTTGCATATCTGGACACAGTATGAGGCAGACACCACCACCTTCACGGTAGAGATGGTGTGTTTTTGATGTTGTGTGGTGTTTCTTTCTTGCAGGGTGATGAGCAGACAGACATAGCGTTTTGTCTGATGGCCAAAAAGCTCAAGTTTGGTTTCATCAGGGCCACAGCTGCTTTGATTTTTCAACACTGAGCGAGGGGTTGGGTGAGTGATCTGTAATTTTAGTACTCTGTTCAAAGATACCACACCCATGATACCTCTTCTCAGTCATGAAAGCCCTGGCTAATGCAGGAAATCAAATATGATTGAGATAAGCAGTTGAATTAACTGCTTATATCCCTACTCTTACTATGTGCAATATTTAAAGTCAGTAGCTTTTGGAATACAATCGATAGCCTATGATTACTTTCTAACAAAATAGAAAACTTTTTAGCAGAGGTAAGAAAACTTCCAAGAATTCTGGGGCAATTGATCAACTCCAGCTTTGAATATAAGTGAACGTAGAGGATTATCGTGTGAGAATAGTTAACTGCTTGATGTCTGAGGGTCCAAGGAGCTGAGAAATGAATGACTGCCGTCGCATTTCCAGTAACGGTAAAGGTAGTTAACATCATTGCTGATGATAGCACGTCATCTTGCATAATGCTATTATATTTCAAGATAATACACGGTAATGGGCCCATCTGGCCCAACGGGTCTGTGCCACCCATGTGACCAATTAACATACTAACCCGTTCGTCTTTGGAAAGTGGGAGGAAATGCGAGCACCTGGCAGAAAACCAATGCAGTCCCAGGGAGAACATACAAACTTCTTACAGGCAGCACCCAGAACTGAATCCCGGTCGCAGCTGCGTTATGCTAGCCGCTGCACTATCGTAGTAGCAATTCTAAACTTCATGAGAGGTGACATTAAACTTTGGCAAATGTTTCTTCAAATACGTCTTCACTTCTCATTCCTCCTAGCACTGAGACAGAAACTGATCTACCGTTTTCTGTTTACAAGCGGTGACTCCAGACCAAACTTAAAGCACTGGTGATAGACTTCATTCTAAAAACTGGCACGGTGTCTGTTAGCTGGATTCAGGTGGCTATATTTGCGAAAATGTATATTTTCATTTTATCAGGTGTAAGCAGACTTTTCTTTGATCCTGCAAAGCCACCAGTGAGTCATCACCAATTTATCCATGGTGTCCCAAAAGCTTGGGCTGCTCCATTCTGGATCGTGTGCAATCCACTTAACAATTGCATCTTTCTAATTATAACCCTCTTTTGAACTGTCAGATACATATTAACTTGATTTTTCATCAGCTTTGCTGGAACTGACTCAGACTGAAAGAGGTACGAATTTAGTTTTATTATCTGGAACACTTGCTTGGCTTCCGTCACAAGTTTGTTTTTTTAAGATGTTCCCCTTTGTCAGCTAATTTGTAAATTCTCCTCCACCTCCTCTGGTTTGTGCAAATTTGCTGCCTCTCTTAGATTAAAAGACTTCAGGCAAAGCTGTTATGCCCGATAACCCATTTTAACAGAAGAGAGAAGGTGCGCTGGAGAGGGAGAAACAATGGAATCCAATAAAAAATGTGCTTTGAGGAAAAAAAACGATTGGAAAAGTACGCTGAGTCTGCCAATAACACTCGATGTCAAGTCCAAATTAAGAAATGTTTTAATAAGTTTTGAGGCCCAGTCTTCCCTCAGTTTGGCATAAATAAACGCTTCTTATGTAAACAGAGCTTCATTTGGAATCAGCACACTACCAAACAAATCCGAAAGTTGTAGAAGTAATTTAAATTGCCTATAAAAAAATTACTACAAAACTCAAAGTGCTGCTAATAAGAATCATCTGTCTTGCAGCTAAGAAAGTGATGGTCACCTACAAGTTGAACAAGCTACATTTGGTGCTTTTCAATCTGTCAGAACTGGCAGAGGACCAGAGGACATGCTAGGCAAGCTGTCAGCATTCCTGTCTAGAAACCATCCTTATTTAAAACACTAACAATGAAAAGCAAATCTTAGTCAGCTGCATGATGTCTTAAGCATACAAAAGTGACAGACAGGAAGAGGCACCCTCACTGCATGAACCAACAGCCAATTCCATGAGCCTGTTGGTCTTTGTGAAGAAATAACTTCCAACATCAAACTTAGCACTACCTGTACGTAACGAGTTTGTGACACCTCCTCCTCCTGGGCTACTCTGTGGAAACCCATTGGTTACACAAATCCATTGCAACAACACACATAAAAGTTGCTGGTAAACGCAGCAGGCCAGGCAGCATCTCTAGGAAAAGGTACAGTGGACGTTTCCGGCCGAGACCCTTGGTCAGGACTAACTGAAAGAAGAGATAGTAAGAGATTTGAAAGTGGGAGGGGGAGGGGTAGATCCAAAATGCCATCGGGTTGAAGACTACCCAGACAGAATATAAGGTGTTGTTCCTCCAACCTGAGTGTGTCTTCATCTTGACATTAGAGGAGGCAGTGGATAGACATGTCAGAATGGGAATGGGACGTGGAATTAAAATGTGTGCCCACTGGGAGATCCTGCTTTCTCTGGCAGACAGAGCGTAGGAGTTCAGCGAAACGGTCTCCCAGCCTGCGTCTGGGATTTCAATACGTTGGTAAATTGGGAGAATCAGATTGGTGCAGGGTCCCAAAAAAAGGTAAACAGTAGAATGCCTGCGAGATAGCTCTCCAGAGAAGGTTGTGATTGAGCCTACTGGGGAAAAGCAATTCTGAATTGGGTGCTGATTAGGGAACTTAAGATAAAGGAACCCTTAGGACAGGGGTGTCAAACTACCGGCCCGCGAAGGGGTCCAATCCAGCCCGCAGAATGATTGGGGGGGGGGGGAAGTATATTCACGACTATTTATTCTGTATCTGTACGGCAGCCGCTCTCTCCCACCGCAGTCTGTGCCGCCCGCTGCGCCGGCAGCTTGTTGTGTGTACTCAGAAAACAACAGGCGGCAGTCAACCACCCGCTGTGCGTAAGCACCTACCACCCTGCACTGAAGACCACTCGGGCCCCACTTACGGCGTCAGACACAGCATAAACACACAGAGTACTCAGGTAAGTAACACCTGTAGCAAGGCTGAGACTGTTTGCTGCTGTGGTTCAAAATGCTTTCCAAGAAAAGTTGACATCGAAGGTTTGATATTCAACGATAATTGGAAAGATCGTCTTTTCTTCTGTGAGGTCAAGGGCAAACCTGTGTGTCTGATATGCTGGCAACAAGCGGCTGTGGCGAAAGAGTACAGTATCAAACGACAGTATGAGACGTCACATGGAGAAAAATATGACAAGTGCAGGACGACTCAGAACGCAAAAGGTAAACGAGCTTGAAGCAGTTCTGAAAAAACAGCAATCAGTGTTCTTCAAAAGTCGAGAGACTCATGATGGAGCTGTCAAGGCCAGCTATCTTATTGTCAACAAAATAGCTGCTGCGTCGAAGCCATACTCTGAGGGGGAATTCAGCAAAGCATGCATGCTGACGGCGGCTGAGCTGGTGTGCCCTGAGAAGAGACAGGCTTTTGGTAATATCAGCTTGTCAAGAAATACTGTGGCAGAGAGAATCGGGGACCTTGCAGGAGATCTGAACAGTCAACTAAAAGACAAAGTGAAGTCATTTATTGCCTTCTCTATTGCAATTGATGAGAGCACCGACGTGAATGGTGTAGCTCAATTGGGAATATTTATTCGTGGTGTTGATGCACCTTTGACTGTCACGGAGGAGTTTGTGGAGATGGTGCCATGACGAACACCACAACAGCGAACGACGTTTTCTCCAGCCTCATCGAGGCCTTGGACAGACTGGGGGTTGACTGGAGTCACACTGTCAGCGTGGCAACAGATGGCGCACTGTCCATGGTGGGGAAAAAGGCAGGTGTTGTTGCGAAACTCAGAAAAATCAGAGAGAGAATCCAGAGCAGGAATTCTGTAAATTTTCATTGTATTATACACCAAGAGGCGTTATGTAGCAGGAGCCTGAAAATGGACAATGTCATGGATGTGGTAATCAAAACGGTTAATTTTATTAGAGCCAAGGAACTCAACCATCAGCAATTTAACACTCTTTTGTCCAAAAGTAATATTGGACACAGCCTGCCCTACCACACTGAAGTCCGCTGGTTGAGCAGAGGGGTTGTGCTCAAACGTTTTTTTCAATTATGTGCGGAAGTTGGACTATTCATGACTGAGAAAGAGAAGCCAGTAGCAGAGTTGGATGACACAGACTGGCTTCATGATCTTGCATTTTTGGTGGATATAACAGAGCACTTAAATGTGCTTAATGTTAACATGCAAGGCCGCAACAAACTTGTTACGGAAGACGACGACAGCATTCGTGCCTTTCAAATTAAATTAGGCCTGTGGGAGAATCAACTACCCCGGAGCAACCCAGCTCATTTCCCCTCTTTGCAGTCTGTGCGTGTCGCTCATGGGAATAATGACAACATGGACAGGTACAAGGACAAAATATCACGGCTGAAAAGTGAGTTTCAGAATCGTTTCCAAGGCTTCACTCAGCTCGAGAAGGAATTCTCCCTATTTTGCTCGCTGTTTGCCGTCAACGCAGCATCAGATGTGCCGGAGAAACTCCAAATGGAACTAATTGAAATTCAGTGTAACTCGGTTTTGAAATATAAATTTGAGACTGTGGGTCTGGACTCATTCTATCAATACCTGGGACTGTTGTGCCCCAAGATGACAGACTTTGCCTCAAAGATCCTTTGCATGTTCGGGACAACATATCTTTGTGAGCAGGTGTTCTCCATGATGAACATTAACAAATCCAAACTGCACTCACAGCCGACGCACAGACATCTAAATGACATTATGAAAATCACAACTGCCCAGAAACTGGTCCCTGATGTTGACAGGCTGGTTAAAGCCAAGAGATGTCAGGTGTCTGGAGGCAGCAGGTGAAAAATGAGTGACACTCTTTGATGCACTGGACAGGTAAGCAAAATGCATTATGAAATATTGAGTGTCATAATATTGGGATTCATTCATTTTCTGACCATTCTATTGTTGTAAATGTAATCACTTCAATAAAATTAGAGGCTAACTGCGTTCATTGTCTGAGTTTGATTGCTAGAAGCAGGCTAATAAAAGTTAGGTGCAGTTGTGTAGCCTACATTTACAATTTGTTTCGATAGGTCTACTTTGTCTCTGCTAATATTCAATTTCAAATGGTTTATTAATGGAAAGGGTGTGGCTCCCAAAACAATCTTAGCCAAAGTAGCCCCGATTTTCTCTCTCTCTCTTCACAACTTTCTTGTAGCCTATGACTGTAAGTTAATACCAATTATAAAAATAATGCTTGCTAGGCAACCTTCTTCATAAGAAGCGAAACTGGTAAAGTGAAACACTTCGTAGTTATAGCAGAGACTGAGACACATGAGAGCAGGTTGAAAAAAACGAAGGCAACGAAAGCTGTGGGAGCACGTGCGTGTGCACAACTGATCCGGCCCGCATGAAGTCGCATTTTGCCCAATCTGGCCCGTGACCTAAAATGAGTTTGACACCCCTGCCTTAGGAGACAGTTAACACAATATGAAAGAAGTCAACCTGCAGTTTGAGGGTGAGAAGCTAAAGTCAGATATATCAGTAACAAAGTGGAGTAAAGGAAATGACAGAAGCATGAGAGAGGAGCTGGCCAAAGCTTATTGGAAGGGGACATGTCGTAGCAGGGATAACAGCAGGACAACAATTGCTGGCGTTTCTGGGGGCAGTTCAGAAGGTACAGGATAGATACATCTTAAAGATGGCAACTGTGGCTGACGGGGTAAAGACAACATAAAAGCAAAAGAGAAGGCATACAAAATTAGTGGGAAGTTAGAGGATTGGGAAACTCAAAAACCAGCAGAAGGCAACTAAAACAAGCCATTAAGTAGAGAAAAGATGAAATATGAAGGTAAGCTAGAACAATAATATACAGTAGGATAACACAAGTCTTTTTTAAATTTAAAGTGTAAAAGAAAGGCAAGAGAGGATATTGGACCACTGCAAAATAATGCTGGAGAGGTAGTAATGAGAGACACAAAAATGGCAGACGAACTTAATAAATAATTTGCATCAGTCTTCACTATGGAAGACACTAGCAGTATGACAGAAATTCCAGAGTGACAAGGACAGAATTGAGTGCAGCTATTATTAAGGAAAAGGTGCTTGGGAAGCTGAAAAGTCTGAAGGTAGTTAAGTCACATTGACCAGATGGACAGCCCTTCAGGGTTCTGAAAGAAGTAGCTGAAGAGATTGTGGAGGCACTAGTAATGATCTTTCTAGAATCACGAGATTCTGGAGGACTGGAAAATTGCAATGTCACTCCATTTTTAAAGAAGAGAGGGTGGCAGAAGAAAGGAAATTATAGGCCAGTTAGCCTGACTTTAGTGGTCGGGTTGGGATGGGATGATGTTGGAGTCCGTTATTAGGGGTGAGGTTTCGGGGTACAGAAGCACATGATAGAAAAGGCCAAAATCAGCCTGGTTTTATCTTGCCTGACAAATCTGTTGGAATTCTTTGAGGACATAACAGGCAAGATAGATAAAGGAGAGTCAGTGGATGTTGTTTACTTGGATTTTCAGAGGCCTTTGACAATGCTGCACGTGAGACTGATTAACAAGGTAAGAGCCTATGATATTTCAGGAAAGATACTAGAATGGATAGAAGATTGGCTGACTGGCAGGAGGCAACATACGGGAATAAAGGGGATCTTTTCTGGTTGGCTGTGAAGGACTATGGGTGTTCCGCAAGGGTCAGTGTTGGAATTGTTTTCATGTCAAATCTCAATGATTTGGATGATGGAATTGATGGCTTTCTGGCCAAGGTTTTGCATAATATGAAGATATGTGGAGAGGCAGGTAGTGTTGAGGAAATATGGAGTCTACAGAAGGAATTGGACAGATTGAGAGAATGGGCAAAGTGTTAGATGGAATATAGTGTAGTAGAAGAAATAAAGGTTGAGGATATTTTCCAAACAGAGAGAAAGTTCAAAATTCAGATGTGCAAATGACTTAGGGGTCCTTGTGCAAAACTTGCTAAAGGTTAACTTGCAGGTTGAGTCAGTGATAAGGAAGATAAATGCAATGTTAGCGCAATCATTTCAAGAGGACTAGAATATAAGAGCAGGGATGTAATACTGTGACCTTATAAGGTATTGGTCAGACTGCACTTGCAGTATTGTGAGCAATTTTGGCTCTGTTATCTAAGAAAAGATTCACAAGAATAATTTCTAGTAATGAAAGTTTAACATAAGAGGAGCTTTTGATGGCTGTGTACTCACTGGAGTTTAGAAGAAGGGGGGGTTCTCTTTGAATCTTATCAAATATTGAAAGGTCTGCATAGAGTGGATGGGGGGCAAGATGTTACCTACAGTGGGTAAATTTAGGACCAGAGGGACATCCTCAAAATAGAGGTATGTCCATTTAGGACAGAGAAGAAGAGGAATTTCTTTAGCCAGAGGGTCATGAATCTGTGGAATTAATTGCCACAGGCAGCTGTGGAGGCCAGATCGCTGAGTATATTTAAAGCAGAGGTTGATAGGTTTTTGATTAGTCGGGGCATCAAAGTTTTTAGGAGAAGGAAAGAGAATGGGGTTAAGAGGGATAATAAATCAGCCATGATGGTCCAGTTGGCTATATTCTGCTCCTATGTCTTATGGTCTTCTCCAAACCTTAGTGTTTTGCCTCTTTTCAGCTTATTGTACAATGACTGCTTTTAAATTGGAATCTAATATTTAAGTACTCAACAGATCATGCCATTTCTGTGTGAAAATAAACAGGGTTACTGCTTCAGATTGAAGACCTTTCATCAAAGAACTGTCCGTGTTGGCGAAAGGAAAAATCCCTTTAGACCTTTGTTGTCTAGTTACTAACTCTGCTTTTTGCTAGAAGAAGAAAATATCCTCTTCTCCTTAATCTTGATCCATACCCAAGACATCAGGTCCTCACCTATTTTCCTGGATCATACTGGTAACTTATATTCAGATTAATGATGTCCACCTGATTGGCCTCCTTCACTCTTAGAGGTATGGAATTATTTACAGTAACAAAGCTGGGAACATATTGCAAATGAAGTTTCTGCTGCCTACATTTTTGAATGGAAGTGTACACTCAGTCACTTCATTAGGTCTACATGTACACCTACTTCTTTAATGCAAATATCTTATCAGCCAATCATGTGGCAGCAACTCAATGCATAAAAGCATGGAGGTTCAGTCGTAATTCAGTCCAAACATCAGGATGAGGAAAGAAATATAGTCTAAGTGATTTTGACCGTGGAACGATTGTTGATGCCAGACAAGGTGGTTTGAATATCTCAGAAACTGCTGATCTGCTAGGACTTTCACACACAAGAGTCTCTGGAGTTTACAAAGAATGGTTTGATATGAAAAAACATCCATGAAGTGGCAGTTCTGTGGTTGAAAATACCTTGTTACTGAGAGAGGTCAGAGGAGAATGGCCAGACTGGTTCAAATTGACAGGGAAGTGACAGTTACTCAAATAATCTGAAGAGCATCTCTGAATGCACAATGCGTCAAACCTTGAATTGGAGTGAGAGTGTGAGGAGCTAAAGATGGCGCCAGAGGCTTTTTGCAGACCCGGGCAACTTCTTCCAGTTCGTCCACGAAACAGCTTAAACCTTCTCTTCATACATCTCTTTTTTTCTTTCTCAAGGTGGCTGGAGTCCTGTTGGAGTCCATGATCTACAGGCTCAAACTACGGTTTTTCACGGGTGGGGCTTTGTGCTCTCAGAACTCTCCGAGTGGCCGGGCATTTCAGTATCTCCAGGTGCAGCCTGGAAGATGTGTGTCTTTGGGCTGCAGCCCTGTGGACGCCACAATTCCTTGCCAATGTCACCAACCGAAGCGCTGCGGGGCATTGAAATATTGAGACAATGGGCAGTGTGCGCAACTCGAGCGATCTTTCGCTCTCTCTCTCAATGGTGAATGAGAGTTTGCTGGTCTTCGAGTCGGGTAGTGGGGTGGGGTGCGGGCTCGGACAAGCGATGTGGCAGATTGTAACATCGAAACAGCAAGCTCTTGGCCTCCCCTCTCATTGTGGCTGGAGTGATATCTGTCTCTCCCTCGTTAGTGAGAGAGGGAGCCTTTCTGAGATGTCGAAGTGTTGGGATGGACGGTAGTTTTTGATGGACTCTCGATCATGGTCTCCGAGGGGGTTGCTATTGCTTGCATGATGGGCGGTGGGGGTTTGTTGCTTTGGCTGGAGCAATTGTGGGGAGGGCAAGGGTGAAGGGTTGAAGCTGTTGCTGCTGTTTGTCCATGGGAGGGGGAGGGGCTTCGGGGTTCTAACATTTTCTGCCATTCATGGTTTTTTTTTCCTGTTTTGTGCATGTCCAGGAAGAGTAAGAACTTCAAGTTGTGTACTGTGTACATTCTCTGCTATTAAATTGGACCGCTGGATGGGCTACAGCAGAAGACCATAAATGTGCACTCAGTGGCTTCTTTATGGGGTACAGGAAGTACCTAATAAAGTGACCGCTGAGTATATCTCCAGGAAAGGATGTAATTGTAAGAATAGCTGATCACTTACCATCAACCAATCATTCCAGCTCATCCCATTTGCTGGACCTAGATTATGTTTACAGAAAACCTTATAAGCCCAATATCCCTATCTTTGCATGCATTCCTAGTTTTATTGATCTAATCGTGCTCTATCTTATCAATGTTCTTCTTTTCTTTGGGTTTCATGCATGCTGGCAGATTGTAGTCTAAAACATGTTCTTCCTTACTCCGTGTGATCAGCTGAGGTTCAGTCTTTGCTGCAAGTGGTGATCTCTCTCACGATTCCCACATTTATACATCTATTCTGTTTTATCTTCATTCTGTTGCTGCCAGGAAATGTTGAGGTCATGGAGAAAAGATACTCATTTTATACTCAAAGTTCAATGTAAAGTTATCAGCAAAGAATTTCTTTCCCACTAATTAGTCAAAATTCTTAAAACCGGCCCTCTGGAAGTCAGTAGTTGTTAATGAGTAGGAAGTCCTTTGCCGGCTAGAAGGCATGTCCTTGTTCTTTATTTTCATGTCTCGGACTTAGTAGTTATGTTCTGACTTATGAAAGCATGTGGCAGGGGGTATATAGTAACAGTCCACTAACTGTGTGCCAGACACCTTCTGATGCACAGCAGTAACAGACGAAGGGAAATATTGTAAAAACCTAACTAAAGATACACATATTAACCAACTTCATTAGGTGCCTCCTTACCTAATAAAGTGGCCACTAAGTGTATGCTTGTGATCTTCTGCTGCTGTAGCCCATCCACTTCATAGGATTTTGTGAATAAAACATGTGAGAGTCCTTTTATGTGACAAAAGCCACAGCCCTTTATGTCCATTACAAGCAAACCAAAAGCATTCGCCTTGCATTGACATCATTACATCAGAATCCGGTTTAATATCACCAGCCGATGTCATGAAATTTGTTAACTTAGCAGCAGCAGTACAATGCAATACATGATAAATATAGAACAAATCAATTACCGTAAGTATATTAAATAGTTAAATTAAAATAGTGCAAAAACAGAAGTAATAAAAAGTAGTGAGGTAGTGTTTATAGGTTCAATGTCCATTTAGAAATTGGATGGTAGAGGGGAAGAAGCTGTTCCTGAATTGCTGTGTGCCATCAGGCTCCTGTACCTCTTCCTGATGATATATACGAGAAGAGGACAGATCCTGGGTGATTGGGGGGGGGGGGGCTCCTTAATAATGGATGCCACCTTTCTGAGGCACCGCTCCTTGATATACGATGGAGATTAGTACCCATGATGGAGCTAACTAATTTTACAACTTTCTGTAACTTCTTTCAGTCCTGTGCAGAAACCCCCCACCCCCATACCAGATGGTGATGTGGCCTGTCGGAATGCTCCCCACTGTAGAAGTTTTGAGGGTTTTAGGTGACAAACCAAATCTCCTCAAACTCCTAATGGAACATAGCTGCATTGAAATATTGGTACCAGATTAGATCCTCAAAGATGTTGACACCAAGGAACATAAAATTGCTCACTCTCTCCACTTCTGATCCCTCTATGAGGATTGGTTCATTTTCTCTCATTGTCATAGCCATACTTTATTGATCCCGGGGGAAATTGGTTTTCATTACAGTTGCACCATAAGTAATTAAATAGTAATAAACAATACATAATTAAATAGTAATATGTAATTTATATCAGGAAATAAGTCCAGGACCAGCCTATTGGCTCAGGGTGTCTGACCCTCCAAGGGAGGAGTTGTAAAGTTTGATGGCCACAGGCAGGAATGACTTCCTATGACGCTCTATGTTGCATCTCGGTGGAATGAGTCTCTGGCTGAATGTACTCCTGTGCCCAACCAGTACATTATGTAGTGGATGGGAGACATTGTCCAAGATGGCATGCAACAGCAAACATGATCGCACTGGCCACTACAGACTCGTAGAACATCCTCAGCATCATCTGGCAGATGTTAAGGAACCCCAGTCTCCTCAGGAAATAGAGACGGCTCTGACCCTTCTTGTAGACAGCCTCAGTGTTCTTTGACCAGTCCAGTTTATTGTCAATTCATATCCCCAGGTATCTGAAATCCTCCACCATGTCCACAATGACCCGTTGGATGGAAACAGGGGTCGCCAGTACCTTAGCTCTCCTCAGGTCTACCACCAGCTCCTTAGTCTTTTTCACATTAAGCTGCAGATAATTCTGCTCACACCATGTGACAAAGTTTCCTACCGTAGCCCTGTACTCAGCCTCATCTCCCTTGCTGATGCATCCAACTATGGCAGAGTCATCCGAAAACTTCTGAAGATGACAAGACTCTGTGCAGTAGTTGAAGTCCGAGGTGTAAATGGTGAAGAAAAAGGGAGACAAGACAGTCCCCTGTGGAGCCCCAGTGCTGCTGATCACTGTGTCGGACACACAGTGTTGCAAGCACACGTACTGTGGTCTGCCAGTCAGGTAATCAAGAATCCACTCATCTTACCCTTTCTGACACTGTCTCTTAAAGTTTGTAAATCACGTAGAACTATTTCTATGACGAACAATATGTGTCATCTGTCACCTATTATATTAATTATATTACCCTACAGTTCCCCCCCCCCCCACACCCACCAACAATTCACCAAAACGGGGATTGTGACTGCCTGGAGCGTGCACAAGCTGTTATGTGCTTTGGCTGGAGTAGCAGCAGGTGCCTCTGACTCGTCCAGGGGGTGTGCTAACATACACATGCTCATGTCCGTAAGACCATAAGACAAAGGAGCATCGAGTCTGCTCTGCCATTTTATCATGAGCAGATCCATTCTCCTATTTAGTCCCACTCCCTTGCCTTCTCACCATAACCTGTGATGCCCTGGCTACTCAGATACCTATCAATCTCTGCCTTAAATACACCCAATGACTTGACCTCCACTGCCGCCCGTGGCAACAAATTCCACAGATTCACCACCCTCTGGCTAAAAAAATTTCTTCGCATCTCTGTTCTGAATGGGTGCCCTTCAATCCTTAAGTCATGCCCTCTCATACTAGACTCCCCCACCATGGGAAACAACTTTGTCACATCCACTCTGTCCATGCCTTTCAACATTCGAAATGTTTCTATGAGCCCCCCCCCCCCATTCTTCTAAACTCCAAGGAATACAGTCCAAGAGCAGACAAACGTTCCTCATATGTTACCCCTCTCATTCCCGGAATCATTCTAGTGGATCTTCTCTGTACCCTCTCCAACGTCAGCACATCCTTTCTTCAATAAGGAGCCCAAAACTGCACACAGTACTCCAAGTGACGTCTTACCAGTGTCTTATAGAGCCTCAACATCACATGCCTGCTCCTATACTCTATTCCTCTAAAAATGAATGCCAACATTGCATTCACCTTCTTCGCCACTGACTCAACCTGGAGGTTAACCTTAAGGGTATCCTGTGCGAGGACCCCCAAGTCCCGTTGCATCTCAGACCTTTGAATTCTCTCCCCATTTAAATAATAGTCTGCCCGTTTATTTCTTCTACCAAAATGCATGACCATACACTTTCCAACATTATACTTCATTTAGCACTTCTTTGCCCATTTTCCCAATCTATCCAAGTCTCTCTGCAGACTCGCTGCTTCCTCAGCACTACCGGCCCCTCCACCTATCTTCGTATCATCAGCAAACTTAGCCACAAAGCCATCTATTCCATAATCCAAATCGTTGATGTACAACGTAAAAAGCAGCGGCCCCAACACGGACCCCTGTGGAACACCACTTGTAACTGGCAGTCAATCTGAAAGGGATCCCTTTATTCCCACTCTCGGTTTCCTGCCAATCAGCCAACGCTCTATCCACGTATGTAACTTTCCTGTAATTCCATGGGCTCTTATCTTGTTTAGCAGCCTCATGTGCGGCACCTTGTCAAAGGCCTTCTGAAAATCCAAATACGCAACATCCACTGCATCTCCCTTGTCTAGCCTACTTGTAATTTCTTCAAAAAATTGCAATAGGTTTGTCAGGCAGGATTTTCCTTTAAGGAAACCATGCTGAGTTCTGCCTATCTTGTCATATGCCTCCAGGTACTCCGTAACCTCACCCTTGACAATCGACTCCAACAACTTCCCAACCACTGATGTCAAGCTAACAGGTCTATAATTTCCTTTTTGCTTCCTTACCCCCTTCTTAAATAGCAGAGTGACATTTGCAATCTTCCAGTCCTCCGGAACCATGCCAGAATCTATTGACCTTTGGAAGATCATTGCTAATGCCTCTGCAATCTCCACAGCTACTTCCTTCAGAACACAAGTGTGCATTCCATCTGGTCCGGGAGATTTATCTACCTTTAGACTATTCAGCTTCCTCAGTACTTTCTCTGTCGTAATTGTGACTGCGCACACTTCTCTTCCCTGACACCCTTGAGTGTCCGATATTCTGCTGATGTCCTCCAGCTTCATTTTCTATTGGCCCTATGTCTACTCTCAACTGTCTTTTACTCTTTATATACTTGAAAAAGCTTTTAGTATCCTCTTTGATATTATTTGTTAGATTCATTGAGTAACTACGGAGTTGTCCGAGACCGCCAGGATTTTGTAAATAAAACATGCAAGAGTTGTTCTATGTGCTTAACAAAAGCTGCAGCCCTTTAATCGATTATGAACAAAACCAAAGCAGTCGTCTTGCACTGACATCATTACGTTAGATACCTTCTATTGAACTGAACACAACAACTTAATGATGGTTTGTGAATTACATAGGACAGTTTCTATTATGAACAATGTGGGTCATCTTTCACCCATTACATTACACTACAGCTTCAAGGATCACCATAATGTACATTTCAAGATGCTCTTCTGCACACCGCTATTGTAACACTTGCTTATGTGAGTTATTGTCACCTTTCTGTTAGCTTGAACCTGTCTGCCATTCTCCTCTGATCACTCTCATTAACAAGGTGTCTTTGCCCATAGAACTGCTGTTCACTGAAAGTTTTTTGCTTTTCACACATTGTTCTATAAACTCTAGAGACTACTGTGCATGAAATTGCCAGGAGATCAGCAGTTTCTGAGGTACTCAAACCACCCTGTCTGACACCAACAATCTTTTCACAGTCAAAATGATTTAGATCACATTTCTTCCCCCATTCTGACGTTGGGACTGAACTACAATTGAACTGCATACTTTTATGCACTGAGTGGCTGTGACTTGATTGGCTGATTGGATATTTGCATTAATGAGGTGTACAGGTATACCTAGTAAAGTGGCCACTGAGTGTATTTAAGGTCAGGTTTTAAAACAGATCTCATTAGATATTTAGATAAGACAGGAATCAGGAGATAATGGAACTTGTGCTGGAAGGTGCCATTAAATTTCTCACACTTGCTGTCTTACTCAAGAAACCCTGGTCTCACTGAATAGCAGAGATGGTGTGAAGGGCCAAATGTCCAACTCCCCAATGTCAAACTCCCTGCATGCTGAGGTATGCTGAAAAGCTTGTCTGAAGCTGGTTCACAAGCACATAGTGTCATATAAGCAGCATTCACAAGAAAAACATCCATTATTTTTACAACAAACAGAATAGAACACAACGGCTCCAAGTTCATTTTAGTGCAAAGTGATCAACATAATCTACTAAAGTGTACTGACTAAACTTGTGCCGAATGGTTCAAGGACTGAATGGATGAAGGGAAGTACGTAGCTGTTCTTGAACTTGGTGGCGTAGGATGTCAGTCTTCCGTACCACCTGTCCGATGGTAGCTGCAAGTAGATGGCATAGCCTGGATGATGAGGATCTTTGATGTTGGTTACTGCCCTCTCGAGGCATGCCCTCTTGTCAAAACCGCTGATGGTGGCTAGGGTTGTGTCTATAGCCAACTGGGCAGTGCCGTCTACTCTCTACAGCTTCTCATAGTATATTGCTGTACATTTTAATTACTATATCAGATCAAGATGTTGTCCAGATACTTACAACAGTATATCTGCTGAAGTTTGTTAAGTATTAGGTAACAAGCCAGAATTCCTTAACCTCCTTCTATTTCTTGTGTTCTTACATTTCCAAACCCATCATTACTGCTTACCAGTGCAGTACTGCATAACCTGTACCTAGGAAATTATTGTAATTGCTGTTTTATAATGGAAGGGATACAGAGCAAGTCAAGCAGATGAATATATCTTTTAAAGTTCCCTCTTCGCATCCATTTAGTCTGTGGACATTTTCACTGTTCAATACACCCGGCTGGGAAAATATTGAACATAAATGCTTACAAAGCTAGAACAACCATGGAAACCATAACAACATCCGTTCTCATAGCAGTGCCTCCTCACTCTGTCTGAAGCAAGACCCCTCTTTCATTCATGTGGACTGTACAAAATGCAGGAGAGTTTGATAATAGTGTAACCAAAAGAACTGGCCTTCTTGGCTCTGTTCTGAGATTCTCACCAATCTTCAACCGATACAGTTCCCTCCATATTTTATCTAGTTCTGACTCATGGGCTGTCTGTGGACAGACACATATCAATTGCTGCTGAAGGATTATTAACTTGGTGGAGGGTACTCTTTGGTCGGCCTGAAACCAGTCTCCCAGCACAGCCTGTAAGAGAATGCAGCTGACTGGCACGTTGCAGGCTGCAGGAGTCTGAAGTAAGAGATGCACTGGAGCTTGGTACGCTCAATACAAGGGCTCAGAGTGGAAGGACCAGTCTAGTGTTCTTCTGTAACCAGACCTCGAGGGGAGCTGGATTGTGACCAATCACATGAGGGAGTGCATAAATAGAGCTACCTCTTCAATCAGGTCAGCAATCAAAATTTAGAAGGCAGAGCTTTGTGGCTTTTTCTCAGCATTAGGCTGGGACCATTCGGCAAGAGGGATTCATTAGAAAGAGTGAATAAAAAATAATGCAAGTGCAAGTGGAGAGGCCATTCTTCTGAGTGTGCCAGTGTTTAGAGTGGCTTTGGCTCATCAGGCTTGGATGAGGTAAAGTATCTGGTAAGTTTCTCTCTTTCTGTTCTTATTTGTTTATTCCTTGTCTGTCAGGGCGTAGTTGTGTAGTGAGAATGGCTCCTGGGGCAGTGTTTTGTACTGTGTGTGTGGGATGTGGGAAATCTTGGACACTTCCAGTCTCCCAAATAAACACATCTACACCAGGTGCACCAAGCTGCAGCTCCTGAGAGAACAGATTAAGGAACTGGCGCTGCAGCTTGATGGCCTTGGAACCATACAGGAGAATGAGGAGGTGATAGACAGGAGCGACGGGGAGGTGGCCACCCGGAGGTTTTTGGGAAACAGGCAACTGGGTGACTGTCAGGAAAGGAAGTGAAATGCACAATGAGTTCAGAAGGCCTGTGGCCATTCCCCTCAATAAGGTATACAACTTCAGATACTGCTGAGGGGGATGACCTACCAGGGGAAGCCACAACGACCAGGTCTCTGGCACTGAATCTGGTGCTGTTAAGAGCAGAGAGGTGAAGAGAACTGCAGTGTTGATAGGAGCTTTCATAGTCAGAGGAACAGAGATGAGGTTCTGTGGGCACGATAGAGACACCTGGATGCTACTTTGCAAGGTCAGTAATATCTCAGATCGGGTCCATGACATTCTCAAGGGTGAGGGTGAGCAGCCAGAAGTCTTGGTATATATTGGCACTAATGACATAGGTAGGCAAGGTGAAGAGGTCCTGAAAAGAGATTTCAGGGAGCTAGTTAGAAGTCTGAGAAACAGGACCTCCAGGGTAGTAATTTATGGATTGCTGCCTGTGCCACGCACCATTGAGGGTAAGAATAGGATAATTTGGCATGTAATATGTGGCTGAGGAACTGGTATAGAGGGCAGGGGTTCACATTTATGGATCATTGGGCTCTCGTCTGGGGAAGGTACGGCCTGTACAAATGGGGCAGGTTACACCTGAACCTGAGGGGGACAGATATCCTTGCAGGCAGGTTTGCTCGAGTTGTTCAGGAGTGTTTAAACTAATCTGGCAGGGGGATGGGAACTGGAGTGATAGTGCTGAGGAACACACACAAAATGCTGGAGAAACTTAGCAGGACAGGCAGCGTCTATGGAGAAGATTATTATCGATGTTTTGGGCCGAGATCCTTCAGCAAGGCTGCAGAAAAAAAGATGAGGTGACAGTGTTAGAAGGTGGGGAGAGGGGAGGGAGAAACACAAGGTGATAGGTGAAACTGGGAGGAGAAGGGGTGAAGAAATGAGCTGGGAAGTTGATTTGTGAAAGAGATACAGGGCTGGAGAAGGGGGAATCTAATGGGAAAGGACAGAAAGCATAGAAGCAGCAAAAAGGGGGAGGAGACAATGGGCAGGCTAGGAGACAAGGTGAGAGAGGGAAAAGGGGATGGGAATGATGAAGGTGGTTGGGGGGGGGGCCACTACTGGAAGAGCTGGAATATAAGATGTCGCTCCTCCAACCTAAGTGTGTTCTCATCACGACACTAGAGGATGCCATGGACATAGAAACAGAAAATAGGTGCAGGATTAGGCCATTCAGCCCTTCAAGCCTGCACCACCATTCAGTATGAACAGAACCCTGTACCAGCCTTCCCTCCATGCCCCCGATCCCTTTAACCACAAGGGCCATATCTAACTCCCTCTTAAATATAGCCAATGAACTGGCCTCAACTGTTTCCTGTGGCAGAGAATTCCACAGATTCACCACTCTCTGTGTGAAGAAGTTTTTCCTAATCTCGGTCCTAAAAGGCTTCCCCTTTATCCTCAAACTGTGACCCCTCATTCTGAACTTGCCCAACATTGGGAACAATCTTCCTACATCTAGCCTGTCCAATCCCTTTAGGATTTTATACGTTTCAATAAGATCCCCCCCTCAATCTTCTAAATTCCAACGAGTATAAGCCTAGTTGATCCAGTCTTTCATGACATGAAAGTCCTGCCATCCCAGGAATCAATCTGGTGAACCTTCTTTGTACTCCCTCTATAGCAAGGATGTCTTTCCTCAGATTAGGGGACCAAAACTGCACACAATACAGACATGTTGGAATGGGAAAGGGAAGTGGAATTAAAATGGGTGGCCACTGGGAGGTCCCACACTTTCTGGTGGATGGAGTGCAAGTGCTTGGTGAAGTGGTCTCCCGATCTATGTCGGGTCTCGCTGATATACAAGAGCCCACACCAGGAGCACCAGATACAGTAGATGACCCCAACAGACTCACAGACAAGGTGTCACCTCACCTGGAAGGACTGTTTGGGGCCTTGAATGGTAGTGAGGGAGGAGGTGTAGGGGCAGGTGTAGCACTTGTTCCACTTACAAGGATGAAGCTGGGAGGGAGATCAGTGGGGAGGGACGAATGGAAAAGGGAGTCGCATAGGGAGTGATCCTTGTGGAAAGCAGAAAGTGGGGGTGAGGGAAAGATGTGCTTGGTGGTAGGATCCCACTGGAGATGACAGGAGTTGCAGAGAATTATGTGCTGTATGTAGAGGTTGGTGGGGTGGTAGGTGAGGACAAGAGGAAACCTATCCCTGATAGGGTGGCAGGAGGATGGGGTGAGAGCAGATGTGCGCGAAATGGAAGAGATGTGTTTGAGGGTAGTGTTGATGGTGGAGGAAGGGAAGCCCCTTTCTTTGGAGGAGGACATAGCCTTCATTCTAGAATGAAAAGCCTCATCCTGGGAGCAGATACAGTGGAAAGAGATGCAGCACTACTACAAGGCCACACTCAGGTTGGAGGAGCAACATCTTATATTCCGTTTGGGTAGCCTCCAGCTGGATGGCATGAACATTGATTTCTTGACCCTCTGGTAATCTCCCCTTCTCCATTTCCTCACCCCCATTTCCCTCTCTCACCTTATCTCCTTGCCTGCCCATCGCCCCCCTCTTTTGCTCCTTTCCTTTTTCCTTTTTCCATGGCTTTCTGTCCTCTCTCATTAGATTCCCCTACTCCAGCCCTGATCTCTTTCACCAATCAACTTCCCAGCTCTTTACTTCACCCCTCCGTCCTCCCAATTTCACCCATTACCTTGTGTATCTCCCTCCCCTCCCCCCACCTTCTAACTCTGACTCCTCATTTTTTTTTTGCCAGTCCTGCTGAAGGGTCTTAGATTATGAGGACACGCAGTCCTCTTTTATTGTCATTTAGTAATGCATGCATTAAGTGATACAATTTGTTCCTCCAGAATGATATCACAGAAACACAAGACAAACCAAGACTAAAAAAACTGACAAAAACCACATAATTATAACATATAGTTACAACAGTGCGAAGCAATACGATAATTTGATGAAGAACAGACCATGGGCACGGTAAAAAAAAGTCTCAAAGTCTCTCGAAAATCGCATCATCTCACTCAGACGGTTGAAGGGAGAAACTCTCCCTGCCACGAGCTTCCAGCACTGCAAACTTGCTGATGCAGCATCTTGGAAGCACCCGACCAAAGTCTAACTCCGAGTCCGTCCGAAAACTTCGAGCCTCCAACCAGCCCTCCGACACCGAGCACCGACTCTGCCGAGCGCTTCGACCCCGGCCCCAGCAACAGGCAAAGCCAAGGATTTGGGGACTCCCCCTCTGGAGATTCTCGATCACACAGTAGCAGCAGCAGCGAAGCAGGCATTCCAGAAGTTTCTCCAGAGGTTCCTCCGTGCTTCTCACGTCCATCTCCATCAAATCAGGATTGTGCACGGCCCCCAGTTAACAAATACGATATCAATTCGGAGTGGCCGCACGCACTGCGTTGCGCCGCCATATTCTCCTCCCCTCTAATGCCTTGGCCCAAAATGTTGACTGTATTCTTTTCTATAGATGCTGCCTGGTCTGCTGAGTTCCTCCAGCATTTTGTGTGTATTGCTTGGATTTCCAGTAACTGCAGATTTTCTCTTGTTTGTGATAGTGCCGAGGTTGAGGTAGTTGGTTTAGAAACAAAGGCAGTGTATAGTGAGACTCCTAGCAAGGAGAGACTGATGATAGGGCAAAATGGCAGTCAACACAATGAGTTGCAATGTAAAAGGTGGACAAAATTGAAAAGGGTGATTACAGGACTGAAGATGTTATATTTGAATGCGCCCAGTATATGGAATAAGGTAGATGAACTTTTAGCACAGTTACAGATTGGCATTTATGTTGTAGTTGGCATCACTGAATCATGGCTGAAAGAAGATGATAGCTGGGAGCTTAACATCCAAGGTACCAAAAGGACAGCCAGGTAAAGCAGAGGGGATGGCATAGTTCTGCTGGTAAAAAAAAATGAAATCAAATCATGAGAAAGAAGTGACATAGGGATGAAAGGTGTTCAGTCGCTGTGGTATGGCTAAGGAAATGCTAGGGTAAAAAGACCTTGCTGGGAGTTATATACTGACTCCCAAACAGTAGTAAATATCTGGTCTACAAATTACAATGGAGATAGAAAATGCGTGCCAAAAGGGCCAAGTTATAATAGCCATGGGGGACTTCAATATGCAGATAGATTGGGAAAATCTAATTGATTTTTAGAGCAATTCGTGTTTGAACCCACTAGGGGATCAGCACTTCTGGCTTTAGTGTTGTGCAGTGAACCAGAATGATTAGAGAGCTTAAGGTAAAAGAACCTTAGGGTTCATGATATGATCAAATTCACACGGAAATTTGATAAGAAGATGCTAAAGTCAGACGGATCAATATTACAGAATCCAAATCAGAATCAGAATCCTTTATTATCGCCAAGTATGTGGACACGTACAGGGAATTTGATGCCGATTTCCCTGAGCTCTCGCTGTACAGAATCAAAAAGCAAACAAAACAATAGTGCAAATAATCATGAACTATATACAATGAGGTATACCTGTGTATGTACAGGTGGACTTGGTTTATAATAGACTAAAATTCAAGTGTTCATAAGACTGATGGCATACGGGAAGAAACTGTTCTTGTACCCATTTGTCCTGGCATACAGTGATCTAAAGCACCTACCAGAAGGAAGGAGTTGGAACAGGTGATGTCCAGGGTGTGATGGGTCTACAATGATGCTGCTTGCTTGCTTCCTGACTCTAGATGCATACAAGTCCTGGATCGAGGGCAGCTTCACAACAATAATCCTTTCCGCAGCCCTGACGGTTCTTTGGAGTCTATTCTTGTCTTGTTTGGAAGCTGATCCAAACCAGACAGTGATGGATGAACAGGGAACAGACTGGATTATTCCTGAATACACAATGGAGTAAATGGAATTACAGAGGCATTAAAGAGGCCAACATTAATTGGAAAAGATCACTGGCAGGGATGACAGCAGAGCAGAATGGCTGGAATTTCTGGAAGCAATTCAGAAGGTACAGGATACATACACCCCAGAGAGGAAGAAATATTCTAAAGGCAAAAAGACACAACCATGGCGAACAAAAGTCAAAGCCAATGTAAAAGCCAAAGAGTGAGCATATAATAGAGCAAAGATTGGCGGGAAGTTAAGGGATTAGGAAGATTTTAAAAACCAACAGGAGGCAACTAAAAAAATCATTAAGGAAAAGATGGAATATGGAAATAAGCTAGCCAAGAATATTAAAGATACTAAAAGTTTCTTCAAATGCATAAAGAGTAAAAGAGAGGCGAGAGTGGATATCGGACACTGCAGCTTAATGTGAAAAAGACTAAGGAGCTGGTGGTAGATCTGAGGAGAGCTAAGGTACCGGTGACCCCTGTTTCCATCCACGGGGTCAGTGTGGACATGGTGGAGGATTACAAATACCTGGGGATACCAATTGACAATAAACTGGAGTGGTCAAAGAACACTGAGGCTGTCTACAAGAAGGGTCAGAGCCGTCTCTATTTCCTGAGAAGACTGAGGTCCTTTAACATCTGCCGGACGATGCTGAGGATGTTCTACGAGTCTGTGGTGGCCAGTGCTATCATGTTTGCTGTTGTGTGCTGGGGCAGCAGGCTGAGGGTAGCAGACACCAACAGAATCAACAAACTTATTCGTAAGGCCAGTGATGTTGTGGGGATGGAACTGGACTCTCTCGCAGTGGTGTCTGAAAAGAGGATGCTGTCTAAGTTGCATGCCATCTTGGTCAATGTCTCCCATCCACTACATAACGTACTGGGTGGGCACAGGAGTACATTCAGCCAGAGACTCATTCCACCGAGATGCAACACAGAGCGTCATAGGAAGTCATTCCTGCCTGTGGCCATCAAACTTTACAACTCCTCCCTTGGAGGGTCAGACACCCTGTGCCGATAGGCTGGTCCTGGACTTATTTCATAATTTACTGGCATAATTTACATATTACTATTTAACTATTTATGGTTCTATGACTATTTTATTATTTATGGTGCAACTGTAACAAAAACCAATTTCCCCCAGGATCAATAAAGTATGACTATGACTAATATGATGTGGGATAGGTAGTAATGGGGGACAAGGAGAGGACAAATGACTGAAGTAGTATTTTGCATCCATCTTCACTGCGCAAGACACTAGCAGTATGCTGGAATATGGAGAGTGGTAGGGGTCAGAAGTACGTGAACTTGTCAGTAATAGTGAAAAGGTTCTTGGGAAACAGAAAGGTCTGAAGGTAAATAAGTCACCTGGACCAGATGCTGTACACCCCAGGGTTCTGGAAGAGGGGGCCGAAGAGATTGAGGGAGAACTAGTAATGATCTTTCAAGAACCACTAGATCTTGGAATGGTTCCAGAAGACCGGAAAATTGCAAATGTCACTCCACTCTTCAAGGAAAGGAAGAGAGGCAGAAGAAAGGCAGTTATAGGTCAGTTAGTCTGACCTCAGTGGTTGAGGGGATGTTGGAGTTGATTGTTAATGATGTGGTTTCACAGTACTTAGAAGCACAAGATAGGTGATAGTTAGCATGGTTTCCTCAAGAGAAAATCTTGCCTGATAAATCTGTTGGAATTGTTTGAAGTAATAACAAGCAAGATAGAAAAAGGAGAATTGGTTGTTGTTGTTGTGCACTTGGATTTTCAAAATGCCTTTGACTAGGTATCTCACATGAGTGCTTAACAAGTGAGGAGCCCATGGCATTACAGGGAAGGTTCTAGCATGGATAAAGCAGTGGCTGACTGGCAGGAGGCAAAAAATTGGGTGTAAAGGGAGCCATTTCTGGTTGGTGGTTGGTGACTAGTGGTGTTCCACCAGGGTCTGTGTCGGGAGCACTTCTTTTTATATCACGTGTTAATGACATGGATGATGGAAATGATGGCTTTGTTGAAAAGTGTGCGGATAATATGAAGATAGGTGGAGGGGCAGGTAGTTCTGAGGAAGTAGAGAGGCTACAGAAGGACTTAGATAGATTAGGAAGAGAGGAACAGTGGCAGGGAATAGTGTGTTGAGAAGTTTACAGTATGCACTTGGTAGGAGAAATAAAAGGGTAGACCATTTTATAAATGGGGAGAAAATTCAAAACTTTGATGTGCAAAGGGAGTTGAGTGTCCTCCTTCAGGATTCCCAAAAGGTTAATTGGCTGTTCGAGTCTGTGGTGAGGAAGGCAAATGCAATCTTGGCTTTCATTTCAAGAGGACTAGAATATAAAAGTAAGGATGTAACGTTGAGACTTTATAAAGCACTGGTGAGGCCTCACTTGGAGTATTGTGAGCAATTTCGGCCCCTTATCTTAGAGAGGGTATGCTGACACTGGAGAGGGTTCAAAGGAGTTTCAGGAGAATTATTCCAGGATTGAATGGTTTGTCATATGATGAGCTTTTGATAGATTTGGGCCTATATTCTCTGGAATTCAAAAGAATAAAGCATGACCTCATTGAAATCTATTGAATGTTAAAAGACTCTGATAGAGCAGGTGTGGAAAGGATGTTCCCTGTGGCAAGAGATTCTAGGAACAGTGGACACAGCCTCAGAATTGAGGGATGTCCTTTCGGAATGGAGGTGAGGAGGAATTTCTTTAGCCAGAGAGTGGCAAATCTGTGGAATTCAGTGCCATAGGCCGAATCTTTATCTATATTTAAGCAGAGGTTGACAGATGATTGATTGGTCAGGGTGTGAAGGGATATGGGGAGAAGCAGGAGACTGGGCCGAGAGGCAAATTGGATCAGCCATGATGAAATGGTGAAGCAGACTCAATGGGCCAAATGGTCTAATTCTGCTCCTATATCTTATGGTTTCATGGATTTATGGGTAGAGCCTTGTGAAGAACCCTGTCAAATGTGGAATGGAGTATCACTCCAAGGAACACCATAAGCTCCAGAACTAGGTGCGTCTTTAGACACGTTTGTTTATGACACTATCTAACTATTTGGAAAATACCTAGATATTTCTAATCATAAAAATCAGATTAAATCCAACGCAACCAATTATCATTCTCTCAATCAGCAAAATGATAATAAATATGCTAATGTTGGCACTCCCCATTCAATAACCTACTTACAGTACAATGCCCACTCCTCTGCTGAACTCGTCCACACAGCTTGGTCCAAACATGGAACAAGGTATGATGAAAACGATTGCCTCAATACCAAGGCAGCATTCGACTGAGTCCTGGTAACGCTGAAGTCAATGTGAATAAAATCAAAAACACTACAGTAACTGGAATATTTGCACAAAGGAAGATCATTCTAATCTTGGGGTGTCAGTCGTTCCTGCTCTAGATATCACTGTAGCGATTACTCAAGGTCCAACCACCTCTAGCTGTTTGATCAATGACTTTCCATATATCATACGGTCAGAAGTAGGGACGTGCCCTGTTCAATGTTAAATTTAATTCACAGCTGCTCAGCAGATGAGGCAGCATATTGATGCAATCATGAAGAAGGCATACCAGCAGCTCTACTTCATTAGGGGTTTGAAGAGATTCAGTTTGTCAGAGATTCTTGCAACTGTCTACAGATGTTCGGTGAAGGACATTCTGACTGGTTATATCCCAACCTGGTGTGGAGGTTCCTATGCACCGGATCGCAAGAGGTTGCAATGGGTTGTAGGCTAGCCAGTTCCATCGCAAGTACAGTCCTCAACGCGATTGAGAAAATCGCTGCCCCAGGAAAGCAGTATCCATTATTAAGGACCCTCACCATCTGGGACATACTCTCTTCTCATCACCTCTGTAGGGGAGGAGGTGCAAGAGCATAAAGACCCACATTCAGTGCTTTAAGATCAGCTTCTTCACTTGAATGGTCTATGAACTCATAAACACTACCTCATTATTTTTCTTTTGCTCTATTTATTTCTTTTGTAACTTACAGTAATTTTTATATCTTACACTGTATTGCCTCTGCAAAAGAGTGTAACACGCTGTAATGTTTTGCTACTAATGTAATGGCCTCTCTGTAATGTTTCACTGCTAATGTAATGGTTTCTCTGTAGCAGCAATGTTTGGGTTATGACCAGAGATGATGGGGGCTTTGGAATGTGTGCTATCCAATGAGAGGTGTGTTGTTTCTTTCTTGTGAGGCTGAGATAAGGGATTCATGGTCTTTTTTTCCTCAGCGGAAGATGCCAGATCGAGGAAGTCATAGACTGCAGGACAGAATGGACTTGGAATGTGGTCGTGACTCGACATCCAGGGAGAAAATCAAGGGAGAATGAACTGAAGGGAAAACTGTGAGTTCCAACATTGTGAAATAGACTGTTTAATGAGAATGGGCCCTTTTACTTTTGTTTCTTTACCAACCCTATAGTCAAATTAAGAATTATAAAGCTCAATAGTTTAATTGCATATTGTGTACTGTTTGTTATTTCGTGGTCCTGATTTGTAACAGGGGAACACATCACATAGCAGCCACACAAACAAGATTTCTCACGTTTGGCCAGGCTGGAGGCCGTCTTTCCCTAGTGTAAGCCACGAGCCGAACCTGAGGGTTACAATAGCAAATTTTACAACATGTATCAGTGATAATAAATATGATTCTGATTCATCATCATCAGCCAGAACAAAGCAGCCTTCTTGTTTAGTACACATTGACCACCCTGAACATGCATTCCCTTCCCCATTGGTACACCCCGGCTGCTGTTTGTCCTGTCTACAAACTGCAGCACAATTAGTGGCTCGGGCTACTCCAACAGGACCTCCCAAGCCAATGAACTAAACCACCAACCAAGGCAAGGACATGTGCAAGTTTCTCTACAAGCCACACCCATCCCTGACCTGGACATAGTTCACCATTCCTTCACTGTTGCTAGGTCTAGTTCCTGGAGCTCCTTGCCCAACAGCACCATGTGAGCACCTCCACCAGAAGGGCTGCAGCAGTTCAAGGAAGCAACTCGCCACCATCTTCCTCAGGGTCATTCAGACTTGGCAATGAATATTAGCTTTGCCAGCAAAGCCCAGATCTTGAGAAACGAACAAGCATACAAACACAAGAGCTTCTGCAGATGCTGGAAATCCAGAGTAACACTGAAAATGCAGGAGAAGCTTAGCAGGTCAGGCAGCATCTGCGGAAAGGAATGAAGAGTCATACTTTGGACCGAGACCCTGCATCAGGTCCTGGCAAACCTCAGTTCCTCCAGCATTTTGTGTATTACTCTAAGTACATAAATATTTTGCAGCATTTTGAAACATAACTGTTCATCTTCTCTCAGCAGTGCCAAAACTGGCTCACAGGTTGTCTCATGTGCTTTCTCACTTTGAGTTGTGAAAATCTTAGCACAACTTAATATAACAGGGGATCAGAAGATCTTCCTTGTAGTCTCCATGATTTAACCCGTCCTTTGATTAAATTCAGTGCAAAGGATCAGCTGTCAGAATTGAAGCCTTGCTTCAGAATTGTTGGTTTGCCACTGAACGTTGCCTCTGCAAACCAACAATTTTCGTGACATATGCCAGTGATATTACACCTGATTTTGATTGTTATTTACTCATGGAATAAAAGCTTACCAAATATTTGCAAGTAATCTCTGACTATGTATCAGATCAAAATGCTTCACTCCTGTTGTTGCTTTCACTGACATTCGGAAACGGATCAGTGAATCCAAGTTAGATTTGGTTTCCTCTTCAACGTCAGGACTGTGTACTCTGATTTATTACCACCCATTAAGAATATTCACACAAATGGCAGCAGCACATATTTATGACAAAGATTAGACCAACCATAAAGCTCTTGAGTTATTTGAAGAAACATTTGGATGTCTAAGTATTCTTTCCTTCTAGATTGCTAAACTAGGATGAAATGGAGGAACTGTCTTATCTGCATCTGCCTTGTAATCCTATGATTAAAGTGCATCCTATTTAACACACTTAAAATAGGGTTTTATCATGAAGCTTTTAAGACAAGCAACATGGCCTGAGTAAATACCAACTGTTCATAGCCAATCAGAATAAAGAATTTCAGGATTTGGCAATCTTTTAAACAATCCCGTGATCTGTTTTCTGGCACAATATTTTAGGGGTTAGTCTCAGGAAAGAAAGCATATTACAAATGTAAGGAAGTTGTTCATTAAAATCAAAAACAAGGGTATCATCCACCTCTGCAAGTAAATGAGGTAAGAGATTTAATAGAACTACAGCATTTGGAACTTCACTAACAAATATTCATAGGTTACACACTCAATTACAGAGACTAGTTTGAAGTTATTAGATACACTCAGTGGCCACTGGTACACCTGCTCATCAGCCAAAGATGTGGAACAAATCAATATATAAAAGCATACAGACGTGGTCAAAAGTTTCAATTATTGTTCGTATCCCAAACATCAGAATGGGGAAGAAATGTCACCTAAGTGACTTTGGCTGTGGAATGATTGCTGGTGCCAGATGGGATGGTTTGAGTATCTCAGAAATTGTTGTTCTCCTAGGACTTTCACACACAACAGTCTCTAGGGTTTACAGAGAATGTTGCAAAAAAAAAGTGAGTAGCATTTCTGTGGACAAAAACACCTTGCTAATGAGAGAAGTCACAGGAGAATGGCCAGACTAGTTCAAGCTGACAAGGCGGCAAAGGTATCTCAAATAACCACATGTTACAATAGTGGTGTGCAGAAGAGCATCTCTGAATGCACAACACATCGAAGCTTGAACTGGATGGGCTACAGTAGCAGAAGATCATGAATATACACCCAGTGGCTACTTTATTAGGTATAGGGTGTACCTAATAATGCAGCCACTGTCTGTATCTCCAGGAAAGGATGTAATCGTACCTCCTGTACCTAATGAAGTGTTCACTGAGTGTATTTGATATGCATTTTACTTGATTGAAGTCTATGCACCAAACCCTAAACATGAAAAATAGCAGGGGAAGGGTATTCAGCCCTTTGCATCTGATCCACCATTTAATATCATGGCTAATCTTTACCTTTGCAACATTTTTCTGCGCCATCCCTACATTTCTTCTTGCCCTTAATTCCCTTAAGGGAAACAAATAACAACAGTGGTGAAGCCACATTTGGAATTTTATAGAAACATAGAAAATAGGTGCAAGAGTAGGCCATTCGGCCCTTCAAGCCTGCACCGCCATTCAGTATGATCATGGCTGATCATCCAACTCAGAACCCTGTACCTGACTTCCCTCCATACCCCCTGATCCCTTTAGCCACAAGGACCATATCTAACTCGCTCTTAAATATAGCCAATGAACTGGCCTCAACTGTTTGCTGTGGCAGAGAATTCCACAGATTCATCACTCTGTGTGAAGAAGTTTTTCCTCATCTCAGTCCTAAAAGGCTTCTCCTTTATCCTCAAACTGTGACCCCTCATTCTGGACTTCCCCAACATCGGGAACAATCTTCCTGCATCTAGCCTGTCCAATCCCTTTAGGATTTTATACGTTTCAATAAGATCTCCCCCCTCAATCTTCTAAATTCCAATGAAGATAAGCCTAGTTGATCCAGTCTTTCATCATATGAAAGTCCTGCCATCCCAGGAATCAATCTGGTGAACCTTCTTTGCACTCCCTCTAAGGCAAGGATGTCTTTCCTCAGATTAGGGGACCAAAACTGCACACAATACTCCAGGTGTGGTCTCACCAAGGCTTTGTACAACTGCAGTAGTACCTCCCTGCTCCTGTACTCGAATCCTCTTGCTATGAACGCCAGCATACCATTCGCCTTTTTCACCGCCTGCTGTACCTGCATGCCCACTTTCAATGACTGGTGTATAATGACACCCAGGTCTCATTGCACCTCCCCTTTTCCTAATCGGCCACCATTCAGATAATAATCTGTTTTCCTGTTCTTGCCACCAAAGTGGATAACCTCACATTTATCCACATTAAATTGCATCTGCCATGGATTTGCCCACTCACCTAATCTATCCAAGTCACCCTGCATCCTCTTAGCATCCTCCTCACAGCTAACACTGCCACCCAGCTTCGTGTCATCCGCAAACTTGGAGATGCTGCATTTAATTCCCTCGTCTAAGTCATTAATACATATTATAAACAACTGCGTGGTTTACTTTTTGTGTTCACATGGAATTTTCGCTATAGGAAAGATGCCATTAAACTTGAAAGGGGACAGAAGAGATTTATGATGGTGGTTTGTAAGCAACTCTTAGACAGGCACATTAATATGGAGAGAATGGAAGGGTGTGGACCATATGCAGGCAGAAAAGATTAGATGTTTAATTAATTCAGCACAACATCATTGTCCGAGGGTCTATTCCTGAGCTGTACTGTTCCGTGTTCTATGCATCAGGATGTTGCTGGGACTCGAGGGACACAGTAATGGACAGAGGCTGAGGAGGCTGGGACCATTTACTGGAGAGTAGGAGGATGTGGAGTGTTATTAAAGAGATGAACAGAACCATGAGGGGCATAGATGGTGAATGCACATTCTTTTTCTCATGGAATCAAGGGCTACAGGTTTGCAGTGAGAGGAGAGACTGTTAACACCGTTTTCACCCAAAAGGGCAATCCATATATGGAATGAGCTGCCAGCGGAAGTTGCTGAGGCAAGTACATTAACAACATTTGAAAAGTACTTGGGCAGAGACATGGATAGGAAAGGTTTACAGGCAAATGGGATTACATGAGACAGGAATCTTGGCGTGAACCAATTGGGCTGAAGGGCCTGGTTCAGAACTGCATGACTCTATGATTCTAATATCTGATTATTTATTCGTTGTTTTTTATTAACATACTGGGCAATTTTATTTACATAGCTTTGTCTTGGGTGGAGATTTGCTCCCTTCAGAGTAAAGCTATTTCTCCTTAGCTTAGGTCTGATTAGTGGAGACCTTATTTTAAGAAAATGGCTTCTGTTTCTGAACACCCCAGCCAGATGAAATATTAAAATTCAAAAATGTCATTATATTTGCTGCCAAGTTCCACTCTGTCCTCACATGTCCGTTGTCCATCTCTGGTAATTCCCTTCCCTTTCTGGATCTCCCCATCTCCAGCTCAGGGGAGACACCATCTTCTACAAGTCCACAGACTCCCACAACTGCCTTTAATGCCACATCCACTTGCCCTGCTTTCTCTAGGGATGACATCCTTCCTCCCCAGTTTCTCCGTCTCCATTGCTTTTGTTCCAATGATGAGATGAGGCCTTCAGCCCTGTTATCTCTGAAGCATCCTCCTTCCTGAAATGTGGCTTCCCACTGCCATAGCAGAAGGAGCTCTCAATGGGATGTCCTCCATTTCCAGCAGTTCTGCTCTTACCCTATATGGTGGCCCCCTTCTGTGACCACTGCTGTGCCACTGTACCAGGTACATCTGTTATATATTCACTGCATTCCTTCTCTTGCAGGTATATTCATGTGTGGGTCATCAAGTTGGACCTGCACATAATATTTCAGGTGTAGTTTGACCAAATCAGCTAACATCATCAAAAATCCGTCCTAACCTAGTCATTCTCTCCTCTCCCTTCTCCCACTGGGCAGAAGATACAAAAGAAAGAAAACATGTCCTACCAGATTCAAGAACAGCTTTTGGCCGACTTATCAGACCCTCACGTAGTCCTCAGGGTGTGCTAAAAGATGAACTCCTGAACTCAGATCAACGATGTGTCCCTTGTATTTTACTTGTGTACCTGCTCTGAACTTCCCCTGTAAATTCAATGCTATATTCTGCCATATTGTGCTTAACACACACAAAATGCTGAAGGAACTCAGCAGCTCAAATCCGCTGGAAGGTAAATCTGACAAAACTTCCAGTATTTTCTGGATTTCCAGCTTCTCATGACTATGTTCTGTATTATTTGTGCTATTTCCATATAATTATGAATGGGATCTTTCTTGATGGCACACAAAATAGAAGCTTTTTACTATATCTTGGTACATGTGACAATAATAGTCTAAAACCAATCAACACCAATACTATTTCTAGTAAGGGCTGTTTATTCCGGCTTCCAGATACACCATTTTGACAAATTAAAAGTTGTTGAATTTACATAGAGTAGATGAAGTACTGATGTACAGAAACTAGGTTTTGTGTGTTTTATTCCCTTAAAAAAAAATCAAGCAATGATAGGATTATTTAAATCCTGGAAGGGTGAACTGAATATTGGAACTACGTTTCCCCCACGGGGGCTACAGTGATTCATTGTCGATGTTCTCTTATTGCCCAACAACAGCAACAGCTTCACCTGGTTAAGATGCTGCTACCGAGCATGTGCAAAAGCTCACCAGTAGTTCAAAAGGCAAGAAATTTGACTAAAAATATCACTAAAAACACTTTTCCTGAGGTAAATTGCAATAAATTATCACTGCAAGTAGTGAGGGGACAAGCAATAGTGAGGTGGGTTTGGGGGATGAGCCGAGATGGTGTGTTTCAGTATTGATGCATATAGAGTGAGCCAATTGGAGAGGAGCGGTCAGGGCAGTGGAGTTCTGGGTCTGGGTATGAGCTTGGATTACTCTGGACACCAAGCCAATTTGAAGAGCTTGAAAGATGCTTCAGGCTGGGCTGCAAAATCTAAGCCTGGAGTAGATTGCTGGGAGGTATGGACTAGGCCCAGAGCCCTTCATAGCAGCCAAGTCCTAGTGTGAGGATAATTTAAATGCCGGCCCAGATCAGAGGCGAGAGCCGATTTTGCTCACTCTCCACAATGGTCACTCCTTTCTCAATGGTGCTGAGGCTATGAAGACTGTCCCAGTTGATGTGCTCTGTGCAAACTAATATGATGAACTGAAAAGTGAGGTTTCGGGCCTACTCCGTGGTGCTCCAGGGTTTGGATTTGAGGACTCAATTTGGTTCTCTCGTTGTGATGCACTGCCCTGAGAGTGCCTCACACCATCAGTGACCCCACTGTGTGGGATGATTAATGGGACAGGGATCACAGGAATATGCAATGATGTAGATAATATTAAAACAAATCAGGGAGCAGCAATAAATAATGGGAACGGCTCTTTAACAACTGAAAGCTGGTCCAACTGATTATTTGGTCACTTGGACGATTGCTTTGCTTCTCGCTGGAGATCTCAGCTTCATCTGCTCCTTGTTTCTCTTGTGACTTGTGGACAGTGGAGGCTGCACCTTTGAGGTCCATTTTACCAGGTATATATATACCTAGGGTGCCTAAGACTTTTGCATAGTGCTGTAGTAATTTTATGTATTGTGCTATACTGCTGCTGCAAAAACAAAAACACATTTCATGACACATGTGAGTCATAATAAATCTGATTCTTTTATGGCTCTATTTTGTGGAATTAGAATGAGAAAGGGGCAGTGACAGACAAAATCATTGTTGGGAAAATGAGAAGGGAGCAGGAAGCACCAGAGAGATGTTCTGTAATGATCAATAAACCAGTAGTTTCGAATCGAAAGACCTTGCCTGGTGTCTCTGGGCTGGGTGCATCTGCACCCACACCACCCAACCCCACCCCTGACATTCCTTCACTGACATCTATCCCACACTCCTCCCACAGCACTCTAGCTTCACCATCCGAACATCCTTTGCTCCCACCAGATTTACAAACTCACTCTCCACTCCACATTGATAAATACAGTACTGTGCAAAAGTCTTAGGCACCCTAGCTACGAGTGTGTATATGTGCCGAAGACTTTTGCACACTGTATGCCAGTAAGTGTACAAGTTGGATATGACATTATTAGGCACATTAATTAGCTCCTTCTCTGTTTTTCTCTGCTCCTGATCTACCCAGTTCTTCTTGCACCCACCTCCCATTCAAGACCCATATAACCCTTATTTTCCTTATATTTATAATCCTTATATTCCATCTGGGTAGCCTCCAACCTGATGGCATGAACATTGACTTCTCTAACTTCTGTTAATGCCCCACCTCCCCTTCATATTTATTTATTTTTTCTCTTTTTTTCTCCCTCTGTCTCTCTCACTACAACTCCTTGCCCATCCTCTGGGCTCCCCTCCCCCTTTCTTTCTCCCTAGGCCTCCCGTCCCATGATCCTCTCCCTTCTCCAGCCTCGTATCTCTTTTGCCAAGCTCTTTCCAGCTCTTAGCTCTATCCCTCCCTACTGTCTTCTCTCATCATTTCAGATCTCCCCCTTCCCCCTCTCAAATCTCTTACTATCTCTCCTTTCAGTTCATCCTGACGAAGGGTCTCGGCCCGAAATGTCGACTGTACCTCTTCCTATGGATGCTGCCTGGCCCGCTGTGTTCACCAGCATTTTTTGTGTGAGTTACCCACATAACCCTGCTTCTTTTCCCTAAACCTCCCATATAGTCCTCCCACCGGGTCCCCACTCCCCACTGCTCCCATCATTCCCACCATGTCCCTGATTTCATTCTATGCTCCTCCTTCTTCTCCAATAAGATTCCATCTTCTGAACCTTGTTGCTGCTTCCAAGTATCACCTCCCTCACTGTCACTATTTCTACTCATCCTTGTTTTTCCTTGTGACCCTGTGGACAGTGTCGGTCCATTTTACCCTTCCACCCTTCCTCAGCAGGACAGGCAAATGCTCAAAGTTCAAAGTCATGGAGATTCATTTTTTTGCAGGCATTCACGGTCAAACAGTAGAATCAAAGAGGATCTACAAACAATGACTGACAAACAACCAAAAGACACCTTGTGCAAATACGATAAATTAGTAAATAAGTAGGTTAATAAATAAATAGGCTTGTCTGCTCTTGCACAACAGTGCTTCCATACCAGGCCAGGTCGCAACCAGTCAGTGTGCTCTCCGCTGTGCGTCTGTAAAAGTCGGCAAAATCTTAGATGACGTGATGTTCAGGACAAGAGGGAACAGTTAGCATAAAGAGATTCAGACTAAAGACTTTAGCACAAGGAACAACATCCAGACCTTTTTATACTGGGTATTCTGGGATTATATTCCATGTCAAGTGATGGACGAGAGTATTCGGTGAAGGTTTTTAACATGGTAGACAATGTAGAAGGGAACATGCCGAGGGAGATGGTACATGTTAAATACAACTTGGCTCAGGGCAGAATACCAAGAGTAAGTAGGGACCGGCAACATGGTGCTTTTCTCTGTGGCCGACTCACATAGATGCTGCAAGTGATTTTAACAGGAAACCAGTGGGTCTTCTTTAGTGCGATAGACACAAAGGGCGCTAGCGATGTGGCTGCTGGAGGCCATGGATGCTATAGGTGCTACCTGACTGCAGAATGTCCACTCAAGGTGATCTAGTGTAACAATTGCACAGAGCAAGGTCTACCGTATGGAGATGCATTGCTAAAAATGATCATTCTCAACAAAGCAGGTATTAAAAATAACAAGTTTATTTATAGAGCACCTTTCATACATTAAGCTCAAAGTGCTTTACATGGATTGTAAAAATAAATCAATGTAGTCATAAAAATACAAGACAAATTAAAAATCGTAAGTGAAGGCAGACACAATACTGACCCCTTGCGGGAGCCCACTAGTCACCAGCAGCCAAACAGAGAAGGCCTTCTTTATTCCCACTCTTTGCCCTCTGCCAATCAGAAAGCTGCCTGGTTTAGAGAGTATGCATTATAATCAGAGATTAAGGGAGAGATTAAGGCTTTACTCTTTGGAGAGAAGTAGGATGAGAGGAGACATGATAGAGGTGTACAAGATAATAAGAGGAATAGATAGAGTGGATAGCCAGCACCTCTTCTCCAGGGCACCACTGCTCAATACAAGAGGACCTGACTTTAAGGTAAGGAGTGGGAAGTTCAAGGGGGATATTAGAGGAAGGTTTTTTACTCAGAGAGTGGTTGGTACGTGGAATGCACTGCCTGAGTCAGTGGTGGAGGCAGATACACTCATGAAGTTTAAGAGACTACTAGAGAGGTATAGGGAGGAATTTAAGGTGGGGGCTTATATGGGAGGCAGTGTTTGAGGGTCGGCACAACATTGTGGGCCGAAGGGCCTGTAATGTGCTGTACTATTCTATGTTCTATTATATAGAATAAAATGTAATTGAATATACCAAATTATATAAAGATAATCAAGGTCAACAGGCATCAAGGGCAACAGGCATTAAGTAATTGTATAAGCAGGCTAAATCAAAAAAGTAGGTTTTTAGAAGCATTTTGAAATGTTCCACAGTACTAACCTGATGTACTCAGTGGAGTATTCTAGATTTTTGATGCAAAAACTCACATCACCAGTTCTTACATGCTTGGCTACTTAGGTAAACTGATGTTCATGGATCTAAGATTATGATTAGGGATGTGCAAGAGGATAGACACTCCAAAATATGCAGAGGAGCTAGATTATTCAGAGCCTTATATACAATCAAGAGTATTTTTAAATTGACACTAAAGGACACAGGCAGCCAGTGTAATGATGCCAAAACCAGTGAAATGTGCTCAGATTTCCTTTGTTTGGTTAAGATTCTTGCTGCTGTATTTTGAACAAGCTGCAGCCAATTTATCTTTCTTAGGCAGTCCTAAAAAGAGTGCATTACAGTAGTCTATCTGCTAAAAACAGTGTGTATCAATTGGTGCTCTATGTTTGCCTTGGATACGTGGGAAAGGTCATGGAATAATCCACTGGACTACAGTGCACACAGTGGCGGCAAACAATGAAGGATTGGAAATAGGAATGCTGAACGGATCCTATTGGACACTGCAGGAGAGCTGTGACATGGTACATAAGGCCGCTTTGTTGACTGAGGAAGCAACTAAAAATATGTGCAGTGCTGCTCAAGTCAATCTTCCTTAGGCCAAGGTGCCCATCTGAAATATGTTAACCAGCATGATGCAGAGCAGAATAGCATTAAGCTCAAATTCAAGAGATGCTCTCTGAATCATGGGAGGTGGGGGAGTGAACAAGGACAAATAGACCCTGTCACTTTCTGAATATGTTCCAGTGACTAGATTGAAACTTGGCCACTAAACTATCAATTCTGTCATCCAAATCATTGACATATAATTTGAAGAGAAGCAGTCACAATACTGACCCTTTGCGGGAGCCCACTAATCACCAGCAGCCAAACAGAGAAGGCCTTCTTCATTCCCACTCTTTGCCCTCTGCCAATCAGCCAATCTTCTATCCATGTTGGTATCTTTCCTGTAATTCCATGGGCTCTTATCTTGGTTGGCAACCTCATGTGTGGCACCTTGTCAAAGGCTTTCTGTAAATCCAAGTAAGCAATATCCACTGACTCCCTTTTGACTAACCTGCTTGTTGTTTTCTCAAAGAATTCCATCCTATTCGTCAGGCAAGATTTTCCCATAAGGAAACATGGCTGACTATGGCCTATTTTATCATGTGCATCCAAGTACCCTTAATAATGGACTTCAGCATCTTGCCAACCACTAACTAGCCTATAGCTTCCTGTCGTTGCCTCTCTTCTTAAAGAGTGGAATGACATTTGTAATTTTCCAGTCACTTATTACATAGTAGTGACAAATACAACAATAAATCCAGCAAGGAGAGCAAAGCAGCAGAATGGTGCAGAGTTTACCGTACAAGCTGAAGTAGTGAAAAAAGAAATGTTTATTTTAAAATAACAGAATCACCAAGAGAGGTAGAGATTAGAGTCCGAGGATGTGGCAGTATCATTGGGAAGGAGGTGAGATAGATGTGGAAAACAGTGTACAAAAAATGACCGCAATAATACTTGGGAAGCCGAGAGATAGTACAGCCCAGGATGAAGGTGAAGTACAAGCACCTCTCTCCCTGAGACCAGGTGAGGTGACCATATTGTGATAACAAGCACCAAGCCTAAGAAACTTCAAAGACAGTCCATCAGACAAGCTTGTGCTGGAATCTGAGCTAACCTGCTAAATTTAAGCCTTCCAGGCAGGAGGGAAGATTGCAGTTTGGCCAAAGGATGCAAGGACGGTGTATTAAGGAACCTAAAATTATTATCTCTAGAGCAAAAGGCAAGAGAAAGCAATACAGCCAGACACGCCAATGTTGTATCTCCACAAGTACAGTCTGTTTCTCTGCACAGATGTTCTCTCACCTGCTGAGACTATCCAAAGTGTTCTGTTTGGGTTTCAGCTCTGATAGATTTGAGAATAGTTTAGTACATTTGGTTGATATCCAGAAGACTGAAGCCATGAATACAGTACGTAATAATGGCTCTGAAGACAACTGTGCCAAAGCAGAACAGAGTGAAAGACGCCAGGTATATGAGGTCTGTCTGGGGATTAATCTATTGGAATTGATTTGTTATTTCAGAGGTGTCATAGCAGACTGTAGTAAAATGTTCAGTGAGCACCGTGACTAAGAGACTGCATGAACTTAAAGTTCACTGAATTTACAGTTGAGTATTGGTGCAAATGTTAATTCACTGCAGAATTTTATATTCAAAAACAGATCAAGCTTAGGTTCAAGTTTATAGTTGTTAAAGGCATAAATACACAGGATATAAATGTCATAAAATAAGCTTTTCACAGCACAGTGTGCATTACAGCATGGCGAACACAAGTTTTTCTACTTTGCTGGTGTTGAGGGCAGCAATGAAGGTCATCCATCCCTGGCAGCATTCACAGCTTCCTTCATCCTGTCAGTAGCTTCCTCTCAGTTTACTGTCAGTCATGTAAGTCCCGGGTGGAGACTCAGGAATACCATTGCACCACAGATATAGAGGGATACCTCACTGCTATTTCCATAACACTCTCGTTTTACCAGTCAGGGTTGTTAGCCCTGAGCTGAAGCCCTGAACCTGGAGGACCAGAGGGCCACTCTGGTCTGGCCTGTGCACTTTGACCTGTTTGGCACGGGTGACCCAAGCAAGAGCCAAACCATAAAACCCTGACTCCAGTCAGCATAGCTCTTCGGGTCATTGAGGCACACAGACCTCTGAAGCACCACGATGTTGTGGTCCTCTTGGAGGACAAACATAAGTTAACAAAGTTAAAATAATGTAAACTATACATAACTTAAACATGTACAGAAAGCAATATAAACATAATTAGACTAGTGCAGGATTGAGAGAAAATATAAATTTTAAGATTTTTTTTTCCATAGAATCAGAGTCACAGAGCACCACAACATAGAAATTGGCCCTTCAGCCCATCTAGTCCATGCCAAATCATTAATCTGCCTAGTCCCATCGACCTGCACCTGAATCAAAGCCCTCCCTACCCCTCCCATCCATGTACCTATCCAGATTTCTCTTAAATATTGAAATCAAATTCACATCCACCACTTGTGATAGCAGTCATTTCCCGCTCTCTCCAGCATCTAAGTGAAGAAGTTCCCCCTCATGTTCCCGTTAAACATTTCACCTTTCACCCTTAAACTATGGCATCTAGTTCTAGTCTCACCAAGGTTCAGTAGAAAAAGCTTACATTTACCCTACCTATACCCCTCATAATTTTGTATGAAGCCCTAACCTATTCAACCTTTCCCTATAGGACAGGTCTCAAGTCCTGACAACCACCCTTGTAAATTTTCTCTGCACTGTTTCAATTTTATTTACATCTTTCCTGTAGCTAGGTGACCAAAACTGGACCGAATAGTCCAAATTAGACCTCACCAACATTATATCCCAACTCCTGTATTCTATACATTGATTTATGAAGGTCAATGTGCCTAAAGCTCTCTTTACGACCCTATCTATCCTGACACCACTTTCATAAGACCATAAGGTATAGGAGCAGAGTTAGGCCATTTGGCCCAGTGAGTATGCACCACCATTTCATTGTGGCTGATTCATTTTCCTCCCAGCCCCAATCTTCCACCTTCTCCATGTATCCCTTCATGGCCCGACTGATCAAGAATCTATCAACCTCTGCCTTAAATATGCATACAGACTTGGCCTCCACAGCTGCTTGTGGCAAAAAATTCCACAGATTCACCACTCCTTGGCTACAGAAGTTCCTCCTGATCTCTGTTCTAAAAGGACGCCCCTCTATTTTGGGGTCATGTCCTCTGGTCCAAGACTCTCCCACCTAAGGAAACATCCTCTCCATATCCACTCTATCAAGGAATTATGGATCTGTATTCCCAGACCCTTCAGATCTACCACACTCTGCATAAGACCCACCCTGTTTGGTCCTCTTAAAGTGCAGCACCTCACACTTGTCTGCATTAAATTCCCTCCACCATTTGTCAGCCCACTCTTCCATCTGGTCCAGATCCAAATGCAAGCTTTGGTAGCCTTCCTTGATGTCCCATACTTGGTCATCCATAAATTTGCTGATTCTGTTTACCATATTATCATCCAGATTGTTGATACAGATCACAAACAACAACAGACCCAGCACCAATCCCTGCGGCACAACACTAGTCACAGGCCTCCAGTCAGAGAGGCAACCATCTACTGCCACTCTCTGGCTTCCCCATGAAGCCCATGTCCAATTCAATTTACTACCTCATCTTGAATGCTAAACAACTGAATTTTCTTGATCAACCTCCTATGTGGGACCTTGTCAAGGCCTTGCTGAAGTCCACGTAGACAGTAACCACTGCCTTGTCTTCATCAACTTCCTCAAAAATTTCTGTAAGATTGGTTAGACATGATCTACCACGCACAGAGCCATATTGACTATCTCTATTCAGTCCTTCCATGCAAATGCTTATATATCTGGTCCCTAAGAGGATCTTCCAATAACTTACCCAGTACTGATGCCAGGCTCACTGGCCTGTAATTTTCTGGCTTAATCATAGATCCTTTCTTAAATAATGGAACAACACAAGTTATTCTCCAATCCTCCAGCACCTCAACTCGTGGCTAAAGATGTTTTAAATAACTCTGCTAGGGGCCCTGCAACTTCTGCATTAGCCTCCCACAGGGTCCGAGAGAACACCCTGTCAGGCCCTAGGAATTTACCCACCCTAATTTGCCTCAAGATAGGAAACACTTCTCCTCTGTAACCTGTATACAATCCATGTCCTCACTATTGCTTTGCCTAATTTCTGTAGACTCTGTGTCTGAACCCAAGTAAATACAAAAAAATCCATTTAAGATCTCCCCCATCTTGTTCGGCCCCATGCATATATGACCATTCAGATTTTCCAAAGGACTATTTCTGTCCCCTGCTCTCCTCTTGCTCTTAATACTATCTGTATTCTCTTTCCGCTTGTCTACCAGAGCAACTTCATGCCTTCTTTTAGCCTCCCAATTTCCCTCTTAAGCTTTCTCTTGCATTTCTTATACTCCTCAAGTACTTCATTTGTTCCTTTCTGCCTATACCTGGTATACATTTCCATCTTCTTCTTAACAGGGGCTTCAATATCCGTCAAAAACCAAGGCTCCCTAAACCTGTAAACCATGCCTTCTGTTTTCTCACCTCAGGAATGCTATGGACTTGATCCGAGATGTTCCTGACCCTACCATCTGAGAGGCAACATACCATGTGGAATCTCATTCTCATCCACAGAACTTCCTGTCTGTTCCCCTAAGCCATGAGTCCTCTACCACAACTGACTGCCTCTTCTCCCACCTTCCCTTCTGAAACACAGTGCCGGAGACCTGCCCACTGTGGCTTTCCTCTGGTAATTCATCCTTCCAACCATATCCAAAGCAATAGACTGGTTATTCAAGGGAACAGCTCAATGGTATCCTGTGTTTGCTGCCCATCTCCACTCCCCCTTTGGAAGGTCACCCGTGTCCTGCACCTAGGTATATCTACTTCCCTGTCAGTCATCCCTTCCTGCTCCTGAATAATCCAAAGGTCATCCAGTTCCAGCTTGAAGCACTTCTTGCAAGTGTACTTGCCAGGGATACTGGACATCCCCGTCTTCCCACATTATGCAAAAGGAGCATTCCACTATCCTGCCTGGCATTCCCTCTGTCTAACTGTGTTATAAGAAGCTTACCAGAAACTGATACAGTACATTAACCTCCGCCTTTTCTTGCCAAAGCTGCTTGAGCCAAAGCCTCGTTTCCCCACTCTGGCTGACTCATGTTATGGCTGCACCTCATTTATTTTTATTGCTACTTGCAGAATGCCCAATAAATAGCAAGATCCTGACAGGATACGTTCACTTCAAGTAGCTGCTCGCACAATCTCAAATTCTGCAGTTTGGTTCAAGTACTTAATGGTAGTAGGAAAAAAAATTGAGGCATTGTTCTTCTGCTCCTATAGCTCCTGCCTGATAACAGTATTGAGACAAGAGCATGGCACAAAGTATAGGAGTAGAATTAGACCATTTGGTCTATCGAGCCTGCTTCACCATTCAATCATGACTTATCTTTTTTTTTTGAACCACCTCCTCACTCCCCAGCCTTCTCCCCATAATCTTTGATGCCAATCACGAACCAATCTCTGCTTTAACTATACCCAATGACCTGGCCTCCACAGCTTCCTGTGGTAATAAATTCCACAAATTCACCATCTGGCTAAAGAAATTTCTCTGCATCTCTGTTTTAAATGGACGACCCTCTTGTCCTAGACTTCCCCACCATGGAAAACATCCTTTTCACATCTACTCCGTCTAGGCCTTTCAATATTCAGAAGGTTTCAATGAGATTCCCCCTCATCCTTCTAAACTCCAGCAAGTAAAGACTCAGAGCCATCAAATGTTCCTCTTATGATAAATCTTTCATTCCCAGACTCATCCTTGTGAACCTCCTCCAAGCCCTCTCCAATGCTAGCACATCTTTTCTAAAATGAGCACAAAACTGTTCACAATACTCAAGGTGAGGCTTCACCAGTACCTTACAAAGCCTCAGCATCACATCCCTGCTCTTATACTCTAGACCTCTTGAAATGAATGCTAACATTGCATTTGCCTTCCTCACCACTGACTTTACCTGCAAATTAACGTTTAGGGTGTTCTGCACAAGGACTCCCAAGTCCCTTTGCATCTCAGATTTTTGAATTTTCACCCTGTTTAGAAAATAGCCCACACACTTATTTCTACTACCAAAGTGCATGACTATGCATTTTCCAACATTGTATTTCATTTGCCACTTTCTTGCCCATTCTCCTAATCTGTCTGAGTCCTTCTGCAGCCTATTTCCTCAACACTACCTGGCCCTCAACCAATCTTCATATCATTTGCAAAGTTGGCAACAAAGCCATCTATTCCATCACCTAAATCATTGATATGCAGCATAAAAAGCAGTCCCAACACCGACCCCTGTGGAACACCACTAGTCACTGGCAGCCAAACAGAAAAGGATCTTTTATTCCCACTCGCTGCCTCCTACCAATCAGCCAATGCTCTATGTTAGTAACTTTCCTGTAATACCATGGGCTCTTAACTTAGTAAGCAGCCTCATGCATGGCACCTTGTCAAAAGCCTTTTGAAAGTCCAAATATACAACATCCACTTCATCCCCTTTATCTATCCTACTTGTAATCTCCTCAAAGAATTCCAACAGGTTTGTCAGGACGGTTTTCCTTGAAGGAAACCATGCTGACTTTGTCCTATGTTGTTCTGTGTCACCAATTACTCCATAATCTCATCCTTAACAATTGACTCCAACATCTTCCCAATGACTGAGGTCAGGCTAACTGGTCTAGAATTTCCTTTCAGCTGCCTTCCTCCTTTCTTAAAGAATGGAGTGACATTTGCAACTTTCCAGTTCTCTGGTACCATACCAAGGTCCAGTGATCTTTGAAAGATCGTTATTAATGTCTCCACAGTCTCTACTGCTACCTCTTTCAGAACCCTAGGGTGAAGTTCACCTGGTCCCAATGACTTGTATCCCTTTGGTCTTTCAGCTTTTTGAGCACTTTCTTCCTTGTAATAATAACTGCATCCACTTCTCCTCCCTCGCACCTTTCAACATCTGGCACACCGCTGGGGTCTTCCACAGTGAAGAATGATGAAAAACTCATTTAGTTCATCAGCCACCTCCTCATCCCACATTATTATTGCTCCAGTTTCATTTTCTAGTGGTCCTATATCCACTCTTCTCTTATTTTTTTTTTATATAAACATAGCTGAAAAAACTTTCACTATCCACTTTGATGTTGTTTGCTAGCTTGCTTTCATATTTCACCTTTTCCTTCCTAATGACTTTTTTTTTGGGTGTCCTCTGTTGGTTTTTGAAAGCTTCCCAGTCCTCCATCTTCCCACTAATTTTTGCTTTGTTGTATGCCCTCTTTTGCTTTTACATTAGCTTTGACTTCCTTTGTCAGCTACAGTTGTACTATTTTGCCATTTGGGTATTTCTTCATTTTTGAAATACATCTATCCTGTACCTTCCTCATTTTTCTCAGAAACTCAAGCCATTGCTGCCGTGCTGTCATTCCCGCCAGCAGCCCTTTCTAATTTACTTTGGCCAACTCCTCTCTCATACCACTGAAATATTGCAACGTCAGACTTTATTTTCTCCCTACCAAATTTCAAGTTGAACTCAATCATATTATGATCACTGTCTCCGAAGGGTTCTTTTACTTTAAGCTCCTTAGTCACCTCTGGCTCATTACATAACACCCTATCCAGTATAATTGATCCCCTAGTAGGTTCAACACCCAACTGCTCTAAAAAGCTATCTCATAGGCATTCAACAAACTTACTCTCTGGAGATCCATTTCCAACCTGATTTTCCCAATTGACCTGCATGTTAAAATCTCCCATGATTATCATAACATTGCCCTATTTCCCATTGTAATCTGTGGTCCATATCCTAGCTACTGTTGAGAGGCCTGTATATAACAGCCATCAGGGTCCTTATACCATTGCAGTTTCTTAACTCAACCCACAAGGATTCAATTTCTTCCTATCTTATGCCACATCTTTCTACTGATTTGATGCCATTCTTTACCAGCAGAGCCATGCCATCCCCTCTGCCTACCTTCCTATCCCTTTAATACAATGTGTAACCTCAGACATACAGCTCCCACCATCCTTCAGCCACGGTTCAGTGATGGCCACAACATCATACCTGACATTCTGTAATAGTGCATCAAAAATCATCCACCTTATTTCTTATACTCCGTGCATTGAGATATAATATTTTGAGGACTGTATTTGCTACGCTTTTTGATTCTGCATCCCTAGTACACTGAAACTCACCCTGCTGGCTGCAATTTTGCCCTATCATCTACCTGCCCTTCCTGATAGTCTGACTGCATGCTATCTTTCCTTTTTATTTTTACCATCCATCCTATCTTAAGTCCCTTCTCTCTGGTTCCCACCCCCCTGCCAAATTGGTTTAAACCCTCCCCAACAGCTCTGACAAACCTGCCCACAAGCATATTAGCCCCCCTTGGGTTCAGGTGCAACCTGTCACTTTTAGGGACAGGGATTCAGGGTAATTAGCAGACAAGCCAGATCCTAAGCCCCTGGTCCATGTTCAAAGGCCATAGTCAGGTATCAGGCCAGAAGACCCCCTTTTCCCCAGCATTACAGAATCAAGAACTGGAGGGTATAGGTTTAATATGATAGGGAAAGATTCATTCGGAACTTAAGAGGCAATAGAGGTGGTATGAATGTGTACTGGGTTACCAGAGGCAGGGACAAGAACAACCATTTAAAGACAGTTTGGCAGGTACATAGATACTTAAATACTTATAGGCCAAATGCTGGCAGATGGGTCTGCCTTAGATGGGGCATCTTGGTTGGCATAGGCCAGTTGAGCTAGGGTTCCTTTTTCCATACTGTATAACTCCGTGACTTCAGTCTACATATATGAATCTATGTAAACCTTTGAAAGCCACATGGTATGAGTTTTTACATCTTATTTTCCAAATACTGTATGTTATTGCCTTCAAAAAAAGAATGTTCTAGTGGTAGTTCTAACTCCATTGTTTGCTTCTGGAAGTTCAACACTAAATAAAGTACAGATACCATGGACGTAACAGGTTATTTTAATATTTTACATAAATATAAACAGCAGCAACTGTATCTTCTGAAAATGTTACATTCCTTCCATAATGATTCAAATAATTAGATACATTTGCCTGTGACAGGTTGTGCAATATTGTCCCAGCAGCGATAACGTGCAGTGAAGTAAATTGTTTAGAATATTTTCCTTCATCTTCGACTCTGGTGTCTCAAAAGATATAAACTGCTTATTCTATAGCAGGCACATTTCATTTATTATGATTGCAATGGTATTAAGGGAACATTACTACAAAGGGCTTGAAATTTGAAGGCAAATATTTTAATAGTTTTCAGCAACTTGTCACAAAATAGTCTATAAAAAATTATTTTTTAAAGTTTAGCCTTATTTCTCATATGTACACTGAAACATACAGTGAAATGAGTCACTCGTGTCAGATCAAATGAGCGAGGATTGCGCTGGGCAGCCCGTAGGTGTCACCACGCTTCCCCCACCAACGTAGCATGCCCACAATACAGAAACTCTAATCCATATTGGAACATGGGAAGAAACTGGAGTACCCAGAGGAAACCCAGGAGAACGTGCAAACTCCTTCCAGACAGTGGTGTGAATTGTACTCCATTGTTATAGCTGGGGCTGTAAAGCATTGCGCTAAAACACTTCTGATAGGATGGCTGTGTGTTTCGATGCAGCGGCCTCAATAGGGCCAACCAAAGATGTTATTCTCTTTTTTTATCATCTCAAGATACCGCTGAACATTAAAAACTTCAAGTACTGCAGCTCTACCCCTATCAGCAGCGCGTTGCTCGTTGGTCGAGGAGCTAGACGGAGTGTGGACCGTGTTGCAGACTCTGAAGACAGCTGGCAGAGTCAGTGTGCAGCCCAACAGCTGGTGATCGTCTTTGTCATTGTTCTTGTGATCACAAAACCCCGTTGGACGTTGGTAGTGCACAGTGCAGCGAGGCCAGGTCACTGGTTCCGTGGTGTGGCTGACGCTGCGTGGCGTCAGTTGTAGTGAGAACTAGACCTCACGTTGCCCGTTTGTAGCTACCCGGGAGAGCGGTGTCGGAGTCGGTGCCATGGGAGGTGAGGTGTGGCACCCATGCTGGCATCAGTGCTGCTCTCCAGAGGTCGCTTGGTGGAAGATGAGCTGAACTGCGTTTGACTGCAGACAGCTGCAGCTGGCACATTCACAGACTCAGGACTTGGGCTCTAGTAGACGTTTCTGGTGTGACTGTGTGTTTACTTCTATCTTATATGTGTTATATATGCCTTGTGCTGTGTATGGCTGTTGGTACTGTGTTCGCACCTTGCCCCGGAGGAACACTTTCATTTGACTGTATTCATGTGTGGTTGAATGAAAACCAAACTTGAACTTCACCTTTACACAGCTGTGCTGCCCCTACACTACCATTATGCCCCATAAGCTACGTTAAATATAAAGTGGCAAGGAGTATAAAACTTCTTCCAAGAACCACAATCTACAGCACTTTGGATGTTTCCACTTCTGCTCTTCCTTTCCTGGACAAGTTGCTCTACTGGAGGTGAATTACTATCAGGAGCTGGGATTTACTTGTTGTTTTCCTCACTCATGTGGTAAGAGAAAAGTAAGAATTACTGAGATTGGCTCAAAGCCAATGGGCATCCAAACTGAGTGGCTTGGAGAAGGAGACAGCGGATGCTGGAACGTGGAGCATTCCTGATGCAGGATCCCTTCTGTCTCCACAGATGTTGCTTGACCCAGGGGTTTTCCAGTATCATGTCTGTGGAGCCCATGTGGTTTAGGCATCATTGTGTTTCAAGGAAATGCATTGGGTTATAAAGTTCAAAGTAAATTTGTTATCAAAGTAAATATATATCACCCTATACAATACTGAGATTTGTTTTTGTGTGGATATACTTAGTAAATCCAAGAACCACAACAGAATCCAAGAACGATCACACTCTACAGGGCAGACAAACAGCCAATGTACAAGACAACAAACTGAGCAACACAAGGGGAAAATAATAATAATAAATAAGCAACAAATATCAAGAACACAAGATGAAGAGTCCTTGAAAATGAGTCCATAGATTGCGGGAACAGTTCACTAATGGGGCAAGTGAAGTAGAGTGAAGTTATCACCATGGTACAAGAGCCTGATGGTTGACACGGTAATAACTGTTGCTGAACCCAATTGTGAGAGTCCTGAAGCTCCTGTACCTTCTTCCTGATGGCAGCAGCGAGGAGAGAGCATGGCCTGGAGGGTGGGGGGTCCTTGATGATGGATGCTACTGACACAGAGTGAGAGGTTGTTGTTGAGGCACCACTCAGCCAGATTTTCAATCTCCCTCCTATATGCTGATCCATCACCACTGTTGATTTGGCCAGCGACCATGGTGTCATCAGGAAACTTAAATATGGCATTGGAGCCACGTTTAGCTACACAGTCATAAATGTAAAGTGAGTAGAGCAGGGGCTAAGCACACAGCCCTTGGTGCACCTCTGCTGATGGAGATTGTGGAGGAGATGTCATTGCCAATCCAAACTGACTGGGGCCTGCAAGTGAGGAAATTGAGGATCCAATTGCACAAGGAGGTCTTGAAGCTCATTGATTAGCTTTGCAGGGATGATGGTATTGAATGCCGAGCTGTGGGCAATAAAGAGCATCCTGGTGTATACATCTTTGTTGTCCAGATGTTCCAGAGTTGAGTGAAGAGCAAACTAAGTGACATTTGCTGTGGACCTGTGTGTCATACCAATGTCAAGGTTAGAGAGGTAAAATACTGTAGACAACAGTTACTTTGCCTGATGAAGAGTGAAAGGCAACTGAGTGACACAACAAGAATACTATAGACAGTTAGTAATGGTTGTACTTGTAGGTGGGCTTATTATTAACTTAGTGCATGCCATCCATACTGACCATTTCAGAACAACAGCATATCAAGTTATTGCAAGGGAAAATCAGTTGCAGATTGCAGTGAGTAGTGTTACAATTACAGAGCGTCTGCGACTCCCTGATCCACATGTCCCTCCCCACGGATCTCCCACCCGGCACTTAACCCTGTAAGCGCAAGTGCTACACCTGTCCCCACACCTCCTCTCTTGCCGCCATTCGGGGCCCCAAACAGTCCTTTCAGGTGAGGCAACACTTCACTTGTGAGTCTGTTGGGGTCATCTATTGCTTCTGGTGCTCCCGGTGTGGCCTCTTCCACATCAGTGAAACCCGACGCAGATTGGGGGACCGCTTTGTCGAGCACCTCCACTCCGTCCGCTACAACAGACAGGATCTCCCAGTAGCCACCCACTTCAACTCTGCTTCCCACTCCCATTCAGATATGTCCATACATGGCCTCCTCTACTGCCATGATGAGGCTAAACTCAGGTTGGAGGAGCAACACCTCATATACCGTCGAGGTAGTCTCCAGCCCCTTGGTATGAACGTAGAATTCTCCAACTTCCGGTAATTCCCTCCCCCTCCCTTCCTCTATCCCTATGTAACTCTGCCCCCTGCCCCAGCTGCCCATCACCTTTCTCATGATTCCGCCTCCTTCTACTACCCATTGTGTTTTCCCCTATTCTCCTGCCTATCACCTCCCTGCCTCCCTTCCCCCACCCCTTTACCTTGCCCCTTACTGGTTTTTCACCTGGAACCTACCAGCCTTCTCCTTCCCACCCTCCCTCCACCTTCTTTATAGGGCCTCTGCCCCTTCCCTCTACAGTCCTGATGAAGGGTTCCGGCCCGAAACTTCGACTCATCGTTTCCATGGATGCTGCCCGACCTGCTGAGTTCCTCCAGCGTGCTGTGAGTGTTGCTTTGACCCCAGCATCTGCAGAGTATTTTGTCTTATAACAGTGAGTAGATGCAGTCCTTGAGCCTGTAGGTATGTGCGTTCAGTCCTTTTGTTTCATCTGCCCGATGGAAGAAAGAAGTCAAAGTCAAGTTTATTGTCATGTGTGCAAGTATGTGCAAACAAATGTGGACATAAATGCACAGACAATGGAGAACTTACTTTTAGTAACATCACATCCACACAGCATCGTATAAGGGGCATTTACAAGAAACCTATAAATTAAATATAAATTATTTTCAGTTTTTGCAAGAAAGAACAATTAGAAGGAAAAAAAAGTCTATTTCTGTGCAAAGCGTTCCCAAACTGTAGTGAGTACAGTTGTGTGGGTTAGTTCAAGAACCGAATGGTTAAAAGGAAGTAACTGTTCCTGAACCTGATGGTGTGGACCTCAGCCTTTTTGTACCTCCTGCTTGATGTAATAGCAAGAAGATGCCATGGTCTGGATGGTAGGGATCTTTGGTGATACATGTTGGTAAGAAATATAGGGAAGGATGTGCTTGTGGGCAGCCTTAGCAGAATCCTCAGACTGTGTACAACGCATTTCACTGTATGTCTCGACGATACATGGGATGATGTCCTGGAGCCACGTTTCTGCGAGAACAAGCACGCAGCAGTTGTCCATCATGCGCCAGTGCAGCTGCAGACAAACCCAATCCAGCTCGTCTTCCACCGAGGGAACACTAGAGGGCAGCACTGATGGGAGGGGCCAGCTGCCAACTCCGGAGTCTACCTCCCCTGGCCAGCTGCAACAGATGAGCCCACAGCACGAGGACCTGGAATGTACAACAACCAAGGCCACGCATATCCCCCGCCATCGGTCTCACCAATGAACCAGACTTGCAGCATTCTACATCACCAATTCACCCTCCTAATTTTCTTCGTTTCTTATACTCAACTACCTCATTTGTTCCTTCCTACCTATACCAGCTATCCACCTTCTCTTTTTAACCAGTGCCTCACTCGATAGTCTCTCCATATGTCATATCTCTCAATTTGTCAATGTACATTGAAATATATAGTGAAATGCATCATTTGCATCAAATCAGCTCAGTGGGGATTGTGCCAGGCAGACTGCAGGTTCCATCACGCTTTCAGCACCAGCATAACATGCCCACAACATATGAACCATAGTCCACATGTCTTTTTGGAATATGGGAGGAAACCAGAGCACCCGGATGAAGTTTACATGGTCACAGTGAGAGCCTACAACCTCCTCACAGACAGTGACAGGAACTGAATTCCAATCTTACAGCTGGCACTCTAATAGTCTTACACTAACCGCTACGCTATGATGCTGCCCCAGAAACATGGAATGCTTCACAAATTTGCATGCCCTCCTTGTACAGGGGCCATATTAATCTTCTCTGTATCATTCTAATTTCAGTATACCGTATGTGCTGCCGAAGCAAGTTCTTAATAGTTGATGTGGACCCTGTGGATTAAAGCTCTTGCTTTCTTGCTGTGTCTTTGTGACTGTTAACTCGAGAGAGGGTACTTGCTGATCACATTGCATTTAAAATTGTGAGAAGAGCAACTCTAAAGTTCAAAATAAGTGAAGAAGTCCTCACTGAGGTAATCACTTTCAATTAATCAATCCTTCTGTTGCTTCATCAGTGATGATGCGTTCAACAGCTTGATTAAGACTGTTAGATTTGCTTCCTGATATTCTCCTATCCCGCTCACTCAATTATCTCCATGGCAATGAACAGTGCCAATCTATGAGGCTTTAACAATCCCCTGCTATGCTCGTCCATCTGTTGCTTTTCGAGAGTACCTCAGAAAGGGGGAAGGCTTGTGAAGTTGATTAGACAAGTAGCACGATAATCAGTCACTTCCATGTGTGACCACTAACCTTTTGATCATTGCTAATGCAAAGGGATGGTGGACAACGTGGGGAAGCTTTGCTGCGACAGAAAAGTGTATGGGGAGACCACACCTTAAGTACACAAAATAATGCTGTTCTTTGTATTAAAGGAGGAGTATAGTTGCATTCAATCTTCCCATTAAAGGATATTGTATTCTCTTTGTGGATTGCACTACAATGAAGAGCTTATGCAGGAACATGAATGGGAGATCATGACAAATGTAAGCAGATTATCATCAGGAGTGCAAGTTCTACGAGTCTGTGGTGGCCAGTGCTATCATGTTTGCTGTTGTGAGCTGGGGCAGCAGGCTGAGGGTAGCAGACACCAACAGAATCAACAAACTCATTCGTAAGGCCAGTGATGTTGTGGGGATGGAACTGGACTCTCTGACGGTGGTGTCTGAAAAGAGGATGCTGTCTAAGTTGCATGCCATCTTGGACAATGTCTCCCATCCACTACATAATGTACTGGGTGGGCACAGGAGTACATTCAGCCAGAGACTCATTCCACCGAGATGCAACACTAAGCGTCATAGGAAGTCATTCCTGCCTGTGGCCATCAAACTTTACAACCCCTCCCTTGGAGGGCCAGACACCCCGAGCCAATAGGCTGGTCCTGGACTTATTTCCATCAGGCATAATTTACATATTATTATTATTATTTATGGTTTTATATTTCTATATTTATACTCTGTTCTTGGTTGGTGCAACTGTAATGAAACCCAATTTCCCTCGGGATCAATAAAGTATGTCTGTCTATAAGATCCTGGGTGTGTTGGCGCAGTTTAGAGTCCAGAGGAGATCAAAACATTGAAGCAGCCAGATGAGCACTTGAATCATCAAGTCATAGTAGGGTACAGATTGTATGATAACTGAGATTGGTACAGATCAGCACTTACGGCCAAGCACCGGCAAGGTGGGCTGTGGGCCCTTTTTCTGTGCCACATCATTCTATGACATTATGACAAAAACTGTGTGCGTTTGTAAGTTACACAGCTATCTTAGATTGCTGCTGATGTGTAGACGAGTTGTAGAATCTGAGGTGGAAATGTGGTGGAAAAAAGAATCAGTTAGGTTGGGATTGTTGCAAATTGGGTAATTAATGGGCTGAGTGGCCTATTTCCATACTGTATCTATCCATGACTCAGAAAAATCTAAAATGTGGATGAGCATGAAAATATTTTTGGACAAGGCTTTCCTTGTGAGTGGACTGCAGCAAGTTGCCATGACATCTTCCGCACCACTTCCCAATACAGTAATGCTAATGCTGCTACATTGTAAAGCAAGGCCAGAAGACAGAGTACCACCACGTCCAAGATCCCCTCCAACCTACATCTTCATGTTGTTCTAGCATTACTTTATAATTAAGGCTAAAAGGTATCAAAATCATATGGTTAGTCATAGAGAGCTGGAGTCAAACAGCGCAGAAACAGACTCTTCATCCCATCTGGTATATGCAGAGCATGATTCCAAACAAAGCTAGTCTCATTTGCCCACAGTTAGCCCATATCCCTCTCTAAACCTATCCAACCCATGTACCTGTCCAAGCACCTTTTAAATGTTGTTAATCTGCCTCGACCACTTCCTCCGGCAGCTCCATAGACTGACCACCCTTTGGGTGAAAATGTTGCCCTTCAGGTTCCAGTTAAATGTTTCCTACTCACCTATGCCCTTTAGTTCTTCCTTCCATATCCCTGGAAAAAAATACTGTGCATTGACTTTATCTAACCTCTCAGGATTTTATACATGTCTGTGAGATCACACCCCCATTCAGCTCACAGTCTGAGAGTACCTTCACCCCAAGTGATTTGCACCATTCAAGTTGATGTCTCATTACCAACACCTCAAGGACAACTAGCAAGGAGCAAGAAACAATGTACCATCAAGATATTTTCTTTACATCAGAATACAATAACAAAGATTCCATCCCATGAGCTGTAACTGACACGTAATTCAGAACCAAAATCTCCCAATGGTGCATTATTCAGTCTGTCTGTATCTTGTTTTACGGCGGTTGGCATCCAGCTTAATGGTGCATTACCGCCACCCTCTGCTCCAGAATGTGCACTAGACATACATTCTAAATCCCTTCACTCAATCGCGCACGCATACATACACATATACACACATATACATACATACACATATACACACATATACATACACACATACACACACACATATACACACATACACACACAAACCTACACTTCACCCTCCCATCTTTGACCATCCTAGTATCCTATTCCTGTTTATTCGTCATATTCTATAAAAAACCCCTGTACCCCTTAAAAACGCTAAAAATACCCGGACTTGTGCTCTCTCACCCATGCCCAGCAACCCTTTTAGTGTGAATTCCTGCATCCCCAACTCCCTTAATTTATTTCTCATCATCTCTCTCTGTATCCCATACTTCCTGCAACACAAAACGACATGTTCTACTGACTCCTCTTCCTGACATTCCTCACACAATCCTGTCTGGTGTTTCCCTATCATTTTCAATGCTTTGTTTAATGCACAATGCCCCAGCCTTAACCTAGTCCACACAATTTCCTCTCTTCTGTTTCCATTACCTACCCTAGTAACTGCAACACTCTTCTGTATTTGATATAAATGCCTCCCTTTTCCCTCCCTGTCCCATCTTTCTTGCCACATTCGGTTGACTTTTTCCCCAGATTACACACTTAACCTCTGCTTTACTGATACTAATGTGCATTTCCACATTTTCTTTCTTTAACGCCCTCTTTACCAACTCATCCACCCTCTCATTCCCCTTCACCCCTACATGTGCTGGAACCCATAGAAATTTTACCTGACCTCCCTGATTTGCAATTCTTGTAACTAACTGAAGGACTTCATAAAGTACATCTTGCCGACTGTCTGTGTGAAAAGACCTTAAACTTGCTAGAACTGAGGATGAATCTGAACATATCAATGCTTTGGCTTGTCTGGCTTTCTGCACCCATTGCAATGCAACCAACACTGCCAGCATCTCCACTGTAAACACCCCTAACTTATTAGATGTTCTTCTGCTGATTCCAATTTCTTTTGCTGGTATTACCACCCCAAACCCTGTCACTCCTGTTTCAGGTTCCTTCGCACCATCCGTATAAATGTGAGTATAATCACTATACTTTTCCATCACATGACAGTTAAATGCATTTACAAAATCTGTTTTATATCTTTCTTTCCTTTTTACCTCTAACAAATGCCAGTCTATGTCAGGCCATACAAGCTTCCATGGAGCTACAACCGGATAAACTACTGAAAGACTTATCCTCAGATCAAATACTCCACATTCTTTCACAATATCATTCCCTACCCAACTAAAGGTATCCCTCTGAAACCTCCCATTTTCCCAGCACTCCCGCAACACTCCTTTAGTAGGGTGAGAATCATTGTGCCCCTGCAAGTTAGCCCAGTAGTTTGCCATCAGTTGCATCCTTCTTAGTTCCAAAGGCATTATTCCCATTTCTACCTGCAGGGCTGACACTGGTGACGTTTTAAAAGCCCCACTGCACACTCTCAAGGCCTGAGCCTGAATCACATCCAGTTTCCTTATAAGAGACCTAGCTGCTGATCCATATACTATATTTCCATAATCCAATACAGATCTCACTAAAGCCACATACATTCTCTTCAAAGCTAAACAACTTGCTCCCCATTCCCTACCAAACATCTCATCACATTTTTTTACATTTCTCCTCAACTTTCCTGATATGGTCTGCCCATGTTAATCGTGAATCAAATACAACTCCCAGAAATTTAAATGATGCAACCCTTTCTAATTCAACCCCATAACTTCTTCCCTACCTCAACCCTTTTCCTGGTAAAAAATACAGTTTGAGTTTTATCTACTGAAAATCTACATCCCCAATCATAACCCCACTCCACCACTTCATCAATTGCTTCTTGTAGTTTCCTGATTATATGGTCCATGTTCCTGCCTCTTTTCCACAAGGCCCCAATCATCCACAAACAGTGACCTACCTATATCCACTGGTACCTTTGTGAAGACATCATTGATCATAATGATGAAAAATAACGGGCTAATCACACTACCTTGAGGTGTGCCATTTTCCACTATGTACTGTTTTGATAATTCTGATCCAATCCGAACTTGAATTCTTCTACCAAACAAAAAATCTTTAATCCAATTAAAAACTCTCCCACCAACCCCCATCTTGTGCAGTTTAATTAATAATCCTTCCTTCCACATCATATCATAGGCTTTTTCAATGTCAAAGAACACTGCCACTACTGACTCTCTATTTGCCTGGGCCTTCCTTATTTCAGTCTCTAACATAATCACTGAGTCCATGGAATTCCTTCCCTTTCTAAAACCACTGATAACTTGCCAGCATTCCTCTTTTCTCAAGCTCATATGATAACAGAAAGGTTATCATCCTTTCCATTATCTTACATATACTTGATGTTAATGCAATTGGTCTGTAGCTAGTGGGTTTTGACAGATCCTTGCCAGGCTTCCTTATTGGAATTACTACTGCTTCTTTCCATGCACTTGGTAATCTTCCCTCCTCCCATACTCGGTTATAAAAATGCAGCAACTTCAAGAGCGCTCCTTCTCCTAGATTTTTTAGCAACACAGAGCATATCAGATCTTTCCCTGGGGAGGTTGGTCTCGATCTCTTTATTGCTCTCACCATTTCTGCTAATGTAAATGGATCATCAATTATATCATCTGTTCCTTCCCTCCTGCTTAACACACCTGGGTGTTGGCTCATTATTCTTTCCCTTCTTCTGACAAATTTTCTGAACTGTGTATCAGTACAAATGACTTGGCCATGACCTCAGTCTTATCCCTACTGGAGACTGCAGTTTCCTCCTCAGATCTCATTACTGGATATTCCCATTCCCTTCTATCTCCTCCCATCCTCTTAATCATTCCCCATCTCTCTCCCGCAGGTGTTGTTCTTCCTACCTTGTCGCAAAAACTCCTCCAACTTGCCCTTTTAGCTTGACGTATAGTTCTTCTCACCACTGCCTGTGCTTTCTTATATTGAACTAAATGCTGCATATTATGGGTTCTTTTAACTAGCCTGAATGCTCTATTTCTGTTTTTTTTTTTTACAGCCTGACAACATTCCTCTGTCCACCATGGTACCAGTTTTCTATTCATCCTATTTTTACTCCTAGGTATAGATCCTTCTGCTGCCATGATAATTGCTGAAGTCACCTGACTGTTTAATTCATCTACATTTCCAGAAATATCAATCTTTGTCAACCCTTCTTCACTCAACTTCTGGAACTTACCCCAATCAGCTTTTTCAAACACCCACTTTGGGGTTCCGCCACCTGGTCTTACTTCAACTCTTTCACCCACTGAACACAAAAGTGGGTAGTGATCACTGCCTACTGTTGAAGCAGTCCAAACTCCCCAGTTACTAACGCCAGCCAAGGTATTAGACACTAACGTAATATCTAACACTGACTCAGTTCCTGTTGTTATATCTATCCTTGTGCCGCTACCATCATTCATACACACTAAATCCCTTTCTTCCATCAAATCTTCAATTACCTTTCATTTGGATCTGTAATCTGATCCCCCCATATTGTGCTATGAGCATTGAAATCTGCACACCACACTACTTTATGTCTGTTTTGTCCTTGTATCTTTAATAGGCTGTCCAAATCCAACCTTTTACATGGATTGTAGTAGTTAATTATAACCACTCCCTCCCCTCTCTCCCACACTTCCACCACTATGTATTCCTGATCATCTCCTTTTTCCAGCACCCTATATGGTATACCTTGCTTGATTAACATAGCGCAACCCCCTCCTCATCCTAGATTTCTATCTTTCCTTATCATTGTATACCCATATACCACAAAGTCTAAAGTTGGTTTCAACCAAGTTTCCTGAATACACACTACATCCGGTTTTACAACCATTTCTTTAATAAAGTGCTTGAATTCCTGGCTATTGGCCAGTAAGCTTCTTGCATTCCATTGTAAAAGAATCACCTTAATTAGTATTAACCAACACATGACACTTCCTGGCTTGACTGATTACTGAGGTTCTCCCTCACTTCCTCCCATGTCAGTCCTACTAACCCTAAATGGTTCACTGCTGCTTTTACCACCAGCTGAATTTTGTCACTTTTTGACTTTACCTCAGCCGTACTATTAATCACTCCTGCAATGAATGTTACTAGAGCCTTTTTGTCTACATAAATCCTGTCATTTGTTCTTTGTTGCATCTCTCATATCCCTATTGCTCCCTGTTCATTAGGAGCATTATTCTGTTCTCTTGACATTCTTACAGCTTCTGCATAAGTGATCTTTCTTTTCACTCTTATTTCTTGAATTTTAGTCTCCCATCTCACAACCTCACACCCACTATATGCAACATTATGAGCTCCTCCACAATTGCAGCATTTTGGTTGAACTCCTGTTCCACACTTTCCATATTCATGATCACCCCCACATCTAGCACATCTCCTCTGCCTTTTACAGTTTTTAGCCACGTGTCCAAACCTTTGACAATTATAGCACCTCAATGGCTTTGGCACATACACCCTTACTGGGTAACTCATGAAAACCAGGAACACCTTCCTTGGCACTCTTTCTTCTTCAAATTCAATCAATACAGATTCACTTTCCTTTTTCACTCCCTCCTTTGTTGTTTTCAGTCTTTGAATATTCATTACTTTCCCTCCTTTGATATTCCTCTTTATCTCCTCCATATTTATACTCATTGGTATCCCCATGATCACTCCTTTACAACCACTGTTTTGTGCTCCCACCCTCCCAGTATATTCCACCTTGCATTTTCCTATCTCTTTTAGCTTGAGTGCTTTCTCAAGTTGTTCCTCATTCGCACATCTTACCAATAAGTTGCCATCATTAAGGACTTTTGCAAATACTATTTCCCCTATCTTATTTGTCAGAGTTGTTGTTAGCACAAACGGGTTAATTTTCTTTATATGTCCCCGAGCCTTCTCATTAAACCTAATTATGACAACACCTCCTCTCTGAGCTTGTTCACCTTCCTCACTTTGAGCTTTCTCCACTATCATTACTTATTCTTTTATTCCCTTTGTCTTTATTCATCCAACCCCTCACTATCTCCTCATTCCCTCTATTTCTCCCTTCACAATAATCCACCTCTCCCCAGCTGCCTACCTGTGGTCCCAAGTCTCTATCCCTCTCCTTCTCCACTTTCTTTCCCTCAACCCCACCTCTTATCTTGTCCGCCATTACCAGACCCACACGACCCCCTCCCAGCAATTTCCGTTCCTTCCCCACTCTCTTTCCCTCAACAGGTTCCGAACCACATTCACGCATCAAGCAAAACACAGCCAGCTTCCAGTCCAGCCAACTCAGCCACTCCCTTCTCAGATGCCTGCATTATTCAGTTGCCTGACCACATCAATTTATAGTGGCAATTGGAAAATTAATTGAGTAGTCAAAGATCAATCCTGTTATTTTATTTAATGGTTATTAAGTAATACCATGGAAACAATTCCAAACCACATTCTCATTTATGGCTCAATACAAAGCTTCTGCTGTGGAAACATTAAGCATGGCTGTAAAATATATTGGGTCATTTCTCAAAAGGGAGATCTTTGGACCTGCTTATTTGTTTAGATTTATTTGCTTCAGTCAATCATTCCTACACTGTCCCACTTTAAAGAATACCACTGAATTTCCAGGAGACTTCTAGCCTCCCTAGTCACATCTGCACCAGGTCCCATTTTAAATAAAAACATCCCTCATATTTTCAGGAAGAATACCGTCAATCTATTTCAGCATAATCAAGTGGCTTCGGGAACACTCCTGAGGAAGAGATTAAAATCAATCTGAAAGCAAAGGTTAATGTTTGCCTCAGACCACTGTGTTAACTCCATCTGGTTTGGCTGTGCCTTGTTTCAATTTTTTGCCTAGAGACAAAGGAAATCTGTAGGGTGTAGAGTGCTTGTTTAATTTTCCAGGGGAAGTAAAGTTCTATTGATTAATGATCAGCTAGGGTGGTATAACAAGTCAATAAGGCAATTAATGGGATTTAGATAAGCAAAAAGAAAATTTACAACCATTTGTTGTTGTTAATGTGAACCAACCAAATGTGAACTCATTTTTTAAATGCTCAGATGTTATAAGTTGCAACTGATACACATTTTTTTATATACTTTCAAACTGGATTCTGGAATGTGATGTTATAGAGTCAAACAGCATGGATACAGCTCTTCCTTGATGCTGGTCATCACTGACCAGGGTTCCCAGCTAAAATTGTCCCATTAGCCTGCATTTGGCCCACATCCCTCTAAACCATGTTTCCTAACTTGGGGTCCAGGAACCCCTTGCTTAATGGTATTAGTCCAAACTATAAAAAAGGTTGGGAACACCTGCTCTAAATCTTACATTTCCATGTACTCGTTCAACTCGCTTTCAGCTGTAAATTAGAAACCATTCATCTCAATAAAGAAGTAATCCTGTTTTGTTTTTGATAAATGTATAAGCTCATTTCTGAGAGATTGGAGGTCACCTATTTTTTCAGTGCACTAATGCCCAAGTATTCACAAACTCAGCAGCTACTGCTTTATTGTCTGCTGAGCACCGGGAAGTGACTCAGAGTTTGTCAAAAAAAAAATCACTTCATGGCAGAAACAGAAGCACTACATAAAAGATTTACTTAGTGATGAGGAAGAGTGATCATCTCCTTCCACCCTCACATGGTAGTCTGCCCTGATCAAGTAGCGCGTGCAGAGAGCCCGATGCCACAGCAAAGTGCAGGAGCAGAGACATGTAATGCAAATGGGAGTTTTGTTAACAGGCTGCAATACATGATAGAGAAACCAATATTAAAACGTTGAGAAAGGAGGCTGGCAGGTCATGTGTGTTTCACATCAATATCACACCGTGGATCAGATCCAAAACATCGACTGTCCATTTCAAGTCAGATCACCTGTTCCAACTCCTTCCTTCTGGCAGGCACTTTAGACAACTGCATGCCAGGACAAATAGGTACAAGAACAGTTTCTTTCGTATGCCATCAGTCTTTTGAACACTTGAATTTTAGTCTATTATAAACCAAGTCCACCTGTACATACACAGGTATACCTCATTGTATATAGTTCATGATTATTTGCACTATTGTTTTGTTTGCTTTTTGATTCTGTACAGCCTGCTCAGGGAAACCGGCATCAAATTCCCTGTATGTGTCCACATACTTGGCAATAATAAAGGATTCTGATCAAGTCATGCCAAGTTGAGTTTATTGTCATGTGCAAGTAAGGTGACATACTGGTGCAAAGCACAAGTATAACATAAATAATACATACATTATATGAAGCAGTGAAAAGACTATTCAAAACAAGATATTAGTCAAAAGTAAACATGATCATAAACAAAACCATGGTAGCTCATTAGGTGGTCTATAGTGTTTCATTGCTGAGCTAGGATTAGAGTTATGCAGGCTGTCTCAAGAGCTTGCTAGGTGAATGGAAGTAGCTATTCTTGAGCCTGTTCGTATTAGACTGCAGGCTTCTGTATCTCCTGACTGATGATAATGGCAACAAGAGGGTAAACTCTGAAGGTGGTTCCTTAATGATAGATGCTGTCTTTGACCATTAGACATAGGAATAGAATTAGGCCATTCAACCCATTGAGTCTCCTGTCTTCTCCTCATAACCTTTGACACCTTTACTAATCAAGAAGCTAGCAACCACCAGTTTAAGTATACACAATAACTTACCTTTATATTTCTTTTTCTCTCTTCTTATTACTTTATTACTTCCCTTCCCAAACCTCTACCTCCCCACCAATTTTTGCTATGTTGTATGTTTTCTCTTTGCTTTTATGCTGTTTTTGATTTCCCTTGTCACATATGGATGCCTCATCTTACCTTTAGAATGCTTCTTCTTTGAGATGAATCAATCCACTGTCCTCTGAATTACTCTCAGAGTCTCCAGCCATAGCTGCTCTACCAACATCCCTGATAGTATCCCCTTCTAATCAATTTTGGCCAGCTGTAGTTAATTTTACTCAGGTGGAATACTGATAAATTCAATTTTAGCTTCTCTTTCTCAAACTGCAGGTGAATTCTGTTATATTATGATCACTGCCTCCTATGCATTCCTTACCTTAAGTTCCCTAATCAAATCTGGTTCATTACACAATACCCAATCCAGAATTGCCTTTTTTCTGAGCACAAACTGCTCTAAAAATGGATAGGACCTTGTAGGCATTCTACAAATTCCTTCTCTGGAATCCAGCTGCAACCTACCTGCATATTGAAATCCCCTATGGCTATCATACCTTTTACATACCTTTATAATCTCCCATTGTAATTTGTATCCCACATCCTGGCCACTGTTCAGAGGCCTGCATTTCACTCCCATCAAGGTGTTTTTACCTTTGCAGATTCTCAACTTTACCCATAAGAATCTCTGTCTTCCAATCCTACGTCACTTCTTTCTTGCAATTCAATTTAATTTTTACCAGCAGCTCTGTGATACCTACAACATCATATCTACCTATTCCTAACTGCACAACAGGATTGTCTACCTCATTTTGTATACTGCGTGCATTCAAATAAAACATCTTCAGTCCTGTATTCACCACCCTTGTTTCACTTGTGCCTAAATGTTGCCTGAAGTTAAATTCTAATTCCTTTCTAAACTTTTTGTCTTATTCTTTATTCTGTAGACATCAGTAGCCTTCCCTGCACTCTTCTTCCCTTTGACTTTATCCATGCTTTTCCAGACTGTTGAAACAACCTCTCCCCTAGTGCTTGCCTTCCTGAGGCAGATGCTGTCAGTAGTGGAGATGGCTGTGCCCTAGGTGAGAATGGCTGTGCCCTAGGTGGAGCAGGCTGTGCCCTAGGTGGAGATGGCTGTGCCCTAGGTGAGAATGGCTGTGACCTAGGTGAGAATGGCTGTGTCCTAGGTGAGAATGGCTGTGCCCTAGGTGGAGATGGCTGTGCCCTAGGTGAGAATGGCTGTGTCCTAGGTGGAGATGGCTGTGTCCTAGGTGAGAATGGCTGTGTCCTAGGTGAGAATGGCTGTGTCCTAGGTGGAGATGGCTGTGCCCTAGGTGAGAATGGCTGTGTCCTAGGTGAGAATGGCTGTGTCCTAGGTGGAGATGGCTGTGCCCTAGGTGAGAATGGCTGTGTCCTAGGTGGAGATGGCTGTGCCCTAGGTGAGAATGGCTGTGCCCTAGGTGAGAATGGCTGTGTCCTAGGTGGAGATGGCTGTGCCCTAGGTGAGAATGGCTGTGTCCTAGGTGGAGCAGGCTGTGCCCTAGGTGAGAATGGCTGTGTCCTAGGTGGAGATGGCTGTGCCCTAGGTGAGAATGGCTGTGTCCTAGGTGAGAATGGCTGTGTCCTAGGTGGAGATGGCTGTGCCCTAGGTGAGAATGGCTGTGTCCTAGGTGGAGATGGCTGTGCCCTAGGTGAGAATGGCTGTGCCCTAGGTGAGAATGGCTGTGTCCTAGGTGGAGATGGCTGTGCCCTAGGTGAGAATGGCTGTGTCCTAGGTGGAGCAGGCTGTGCCCTAGGTGAGAATGGCTGTGCCCTAGGTGAGAATGGCTGTGCCCTAGGTGAGAATGGCTGTGTCCTAGGTGAGAATGGCTGTGTCCTAGGTGAGAATGGCTGTGCCCAAGGTGAGAATGGCTGTGTCCAAGGTGGAGCAGGCTGTGCCCTAGGTGAGAATGGCTGTGCCCTAGGTGGAGGTGGCTGTGCCCTAGGTGAGAATGGCTGTGTCCAAGGTGGAGCAGGCTGTGCCCTAGGTGAGAATGGCTGTGTCCAAGGTGGAGCAGGCTGTGTCCTAGGTGAGAATGGCTGTGCCCTAGGTGGACCGGGCCGTGTCCACTAATCTCTGCAGCCTCTTGAAGCCATGTGCCATGTGCCATACATGGTTGCGATGCAACCAGTCAGAACATGCTCAATTGTGCACCTGGAGGAGCTTGTTAGAGAATATGATGACATGCCAAATCTTCTTAAACCTTTGAGAAAGCAGTACCACTAGTATACTTTCTTCATGGTTGCATCTACCTTCTGAGCTCAGCTGAAAGGTGAAAGCCCAGGACCTGCTCCACTTCCGCCCCACCTATGAGAACTGACATGTGATCTCGGATTTCTCTTCACAGATGCTGCCTGACCACTGAGTTCCTCCAGAAGCTTGTTTTTGGCTCTAGGTTCGAGCACCTGCCTCACTGCAGATTATTAATTGACTCTTTATTGTTGATATCAGTGTGGTGTTTTCTTGCTTCACCGTGACTTTTCAATGGAGGTCATAAGAGATAATAAGTTTTGCTACCAAGAATTAGGATAGACTGTGCATGCTAAACAGTGTGTTTTTAAAAGGGATGCATGGACAGAAACTTAGATATGTGCACTAATCTGTGAAGCTGGTGAAGTAGGTTTATAAAGCAGAAGGTGATGAATCACCTGCAGGGTACATCATTAGAGGTATTTAAAGAGGAGGCAGATAACCTATTGAAAGGTTTGGGAATTTGGGAGGGGGCACAGAAGAGGGATGAGATCTGGGGAGATTCGTCATGAACATTTTGGACTCCGGGGCAGGCTTGGGGGTCTGAGGAGCCTACTTCCTTGCACTGTTACAGTCTAGTCAAGCAAAGGCATTCAGGACTCTCTAAATAGAGACATGCAATGAAATACTACATCCAATTCCAGGCACTTTACAACCATTGTCAAAGTAATTTGTGTCAGCACTGATGGAAGGCAACAGAAGCGATGTAACCCCTCTCACCGTACATGCTGTGTAAGCTGTAGAAAAATATCAGCATTTTATGAGTTTACTTCCAGTTTCTAAATTTTGCAGCATTTTCATTTCATATCAGTTCTGAACTGAAGGTCATCGACCTAAAATGTTAACTCTTCGGATACCATCTAGCCTACTAGCCCAACGATGTTCTGATCCATTCCAAAGTAAAACACTGGTAACAGCATAAAATGAGCAAAGTGGTACTGTGCCCCGGGACCTTACAGTGTAGAGTTTTAGAATTAGAATTAGAATTTTATTTCTTACATCCACCTCACAACATGCGGGAGTAAAAATCTTTATGTTGCATCTGCCTCGCTATGTACAAGCAATAAGGAAGGGAAATGTGGAAGGGTATTGAAACTACTCACCCTCTCAACTACAGTCCTATTGGTGTCAATAGGGGCTAGCCTGTTTCCATTCCTCCTGTAATCCACGATCAACATTGAGGGAGAGATTGTTTTCTTGGCACCACTGTGTCAGGGCTTTGACTGTCTCATCATTGTTGGAAATAAGGCCTATCAATGTGGTGTCGTCTGCAAATCTGACCGGCAGATTTGGAGCTGTGGGTGGCAACACAGTTGTGGGTGCATAGGGAGTCTCAGGACACAGCCCTGCGTTGAAGGTCAGAGGGGTGGAGGCAAAGGTGCACATCCTTACCACCAGCTGGCAATCCGACGGGAAGTCCAGGATCCAGCTGAACAAGGCGGGGTGCAGGGTGAAGTCTCTGAGCATCTTGTCAAGCCTGAGGGGAATTATGGTGTTGAAATCTGAACTGTAGATAAGCTAAGCTGAAAATAAGCACAAGAGATTCTGCAGATGCTGGCAATCTAGAGCAATACTAGCAAAATGCTGGAGAAACACAGGGAGTCAGACAGCATCTAATAAGAGAAATAAACAGCCAATGTTTTGGACCAGAACCCTTCATCAGGACTGGAAAGGCAGAGGGTAAAAGCCACAGTAAGAAGGTAGGGGAAGGGAAGGAGTAAGAAGGAAGGTAGGAGAAATTATTGAAAGTTAGAGAAATCAATGTTCATGCCATCAGGCTGAAGACTACTCCGACAGAAGTTGAGATGTTGATCCCCCAACTGAGTTCATCCTTATCATGACAGTAGGGGGCTCCATGAACAGACACGTCAGAATAGGAATAGGAAATCAAATTGAAACAACTCATATTCTCTCTGTGCAGCCACCAACCTGATGGCATGTGCATCGATTTCTCTAACCTCCCGCAATTTCTCTCCCCATCCACCCTACTTACTCTTCTATTCCCCCCACCTGCTTATTCTGGCTCCTGCCCCCTTCCTTTCCAGTCCTGACGAAGAGTCTCAGCCCAAAAAGTCAACTGTTTATTCCCCTCCATAAATGCTGCTGACTGACTTGGCTCAAATTTTGTGAGTGTGGAAGATAATGTGAACAGAGCTTCTCTTGAATAAAGTCATCAACTTCCATTGAGGTGTGAAGGGACAAATAGAATGGTTACAGAAAGGAAAACGGACTCTACTTACCTGCTACATTTCGGGAACTGCTCAATCAAATCTGGAATTATTAGCACAGCCGTCAGCATCCGCGATCAATCAGCAGTGCCTATTCACCGATCTTTTGTCGAAATGGTTACAAGGTAGAATCTTCGATCACAAAATATTGGAATTTTTAAAAAAAACTCCAGCCCAACATAGTCCAGGGATATGTGCACCTTGGTTATCATCAATCAGGTGGATAAAATGAGAGTCTGATTCATTTTGGCAGTCGGGCAGCTGAGTGTGGAAAGGGTTATATTCATGTTTTACAGGCATTGAAAATGTATAGTCATGACCGGTTTAAGAGCATGAAGGTTGATTAGTGCCTGCATCTGAGCCATTACTCGATTTGTCAGAGTGTATTTATTTTATTTATAGGGCCCTAACAACTGAGATTAGAAAACATGACCATTACTAACGGCAAACACAGCAAATACCCACGAACACAATAGTGTGATCTTGTGTGGCTTCAGTCCAGAGGAGAGACCCTATCAGGCATATGGTATAAAATGTCATCTATACTCAGACAAGCACAGCGTTCCCATCAGGAAGATGGTTGTTGTTCTGAACCTTAACTGTAACTCTGTTTTCCTCTCCCTAGATGCCATCTGATCTCCCGAGTGTTTCCAGCAGCTTCTGTTTTATGCTACTTTTCTCTCTTCTGCCATTTTAGCTCTGGAAGAAGATTCCATTTTTTTGCATTTGCTCTTGAGTGATTTTACTACACAGTGTAAAATATGTGGTGCTGTGTAAAGACTAGACTTTAGAAGTACTTGGGTCTCAGCCTGAAATGCTGACTGATTTTTTGTCACAGCAGATGTGGCCTGACCTTTCGATTTCCTCCAGCATTTTCTGTGTGAATTGCTCAAACACTCTGTGTTAGTTTTTTTTTGCTGAGTTTGACTACCACTTACTAGATTTATAAAATGTTTTTCAACCTGAAACAAGACATTCAAATTCAGCAGAAAAAGTGACATGCAATTTCATATTGCAGACATACTGGATTTTATACATACAATTTATGCAATGAATATCAAATAGCAAATGAGCATAAAGGTCAGATTTGAAACAATGCCCAAGGGCCTCTCTGTATTGTATGTCTCTGTGATTCAAGTATTTTTCAGCTGAATTGATTTCCGTGCTGTACTGCAAACTAAACCCTAGTAACTGAATTCTCTTTTTCCTCTGGAAATATTGACATTCCGATGAAGCACTATTTGGAACCAAGTTACAATAATGGGCCCTCTAAGCTTATGAGGATTTTCACAATTGCCAGTTCTGGAGAAATTCACAGTGTGGCCTTTAATGATCATTAGTGATAGTCGAGTTCATTGTCATATGCACAAGTATAGTGGGGCATGGGTACCTTGAAATACTTGTTTGCAGCTGCAACACGGGCACATAGGTAGAGATCACAACACAGAACATAGAGTCCATAGAAACCATAGAAACTACAGCACAGAAACAGGCCTTTTGGCCCTTCTTGGCTGTGCCGAACTATTTTCTGCCTAGTCCCACTGACTTGCACATGGACCATATCCCTCCATACACCTCCCATCCATGTATCTGTCCAATTTATTCTTAAATGTTAAAAAAGAACCCGCATTTACCACCTCGTCTGGCAGCTCATTCCATACTCCCACCACTCTCTGTGTGAAGAAGCCCCCCCTAATGTTCCCTTTAAACTTTTCCCCCCTCACCCTTAACCCATGTCCTCTGGTTTTTTTCTCCCCTTGCCTCAGTGGAAAAAGCCTGCTTGCATTCACTCTATCTATACCCATCATAATTTTATATACCTCTATCAAATCTCCCCTCATTCTTCTACGATCCAGGGAATAAAGTCCTAACCTATTCAACCTTTCTCTGTAACTGAGTTTCTCAAGTCCCGGCAACATCCTTGTAAACCTTCTCTGCACTCTTTCAACCTTATTTATATCCTTCCTGTAATTTGGTGACCAAAACTGAACACAATACTCTAGATTCGGCCTCACCAATGCCTTATACAACCTCATCATAACATTCCAGCTCTTATACTCAATACTTTGATTAATAAAGGCCAATGTACCAAAAGCTCTCTTTATGACCCTATCTACCTGTGATGCTACTTTTAGGGAATTTTGTATCTGTATTCCCAGATCCCTCTGTTCCACTGCACTCCTCAGTGCCTTACCATTTATCCTGTATGTTCTACCTTGGTTTGTCCTTCCAACGTGCAATACCTCACACTTGTCTGTATTAAGCTCCATCTGCCATTTTTCAGCTCATTTTTCCAGCTGGACCAAGTCCCTCGGCAGGCTCTGAAAACCTTCCTCACTGTCTACTACACCTCCAATCTTTGTATCATCAGCAAATTTGCTGATCCAATTTACCACATAATCATCCAGATCATTGATATAGATGACAAATAACAATGGACCCAGCACTGATCCCTATGGCACACCACTAGTCACAGGCCTCCACTCGGAGAAGCAATTCTCTACTACCACTCTTTGACTTCTTCGATTGAGCCAATGTCTAATCCAATTTACCACCTCTCCATGTATACTTAGTGACTGAATTTTCCTAACTAACCTCCCATGCGGGACCTTGTCAAAGGCCTTACTGAAGTCCATGTAGACAATATCCACTGCCTTCCCTTCATCCACTTTCCTGGTAACCTCCTCGAAAAACTCCAATAGATTGGTCAAACATGACCTACCACGCACAAAGCCATGTTGACTCTCCCTAATAAGTCCCTGTCTATCCAAATGCTTGTAGATTCTGTCTCTTAGTACTCCCTCCAATAACTTACCTACTACCGACGTTAAACTTACTGGCCTATAATTTCCCGGATTACTTCTCTATCCTTTTTTAAACAACGGAACAACATGAGCCACTCTCCAATCCTCCGGCACCTCACCTGTAGACAGCGACATTTTAAATATTTCTGCCAGGGCCCCTGCAATTTCAGCACTAGTCTCCTTCAAGGTCTGAGGGAATACCCTATCAGGTCCCGGGGATTTATCCACTTTAATTTTCCTCAAGACAGCAAGGACCTCCTCCTTTTCGATCTGTACAGTCAGAGAGTCATAGAGCAGAAATAGGACCTTCAGCCCATCTAGTCTGTGCTGAACTGTTATTCAGTCTAGTCCCATCAACCTGTGCCTGGAACGTAGCCTCCCATCCATGTATTGTAAATACTGCATCAAGCTTGCTTCGATCACTTCTGCTGGCAGCTCATTCCACACTCGCACCACTCTCTGAGCCCTTTGGGCTCTCCTTAAATAGTTCACATTTCACCCTTAACCTATGACCTCTGGTTCAAGTCTCACCCAACCTCAGAGGAAAAAGCCTGCTTGTATTTACCCTATCTATGCCCTCATAATTTTGTATACCTCTATCAAATCTCTTCTCAATTTTCTACATTCCAGCGGATAAGGTCCCAACCTATTCAGCTTTTCCCTATGTTACACATAAATCATACAAGACAGTGAAGAAAACATGACAAGATCTTAATGAGAAGACGCAATTAAAATTAAGTCCGTGGTAGTGTAGAAATGGTCCGTAGAGTTCCATCAATTAATCTTTTAAATCCTGAGTCATTACAAAGAAGGCATGCCAGCGGCTATATTTCATTAGGAGTTTGAGGAGATTTGGTATGTCACCAAAGGCTCCATCAAATTTCTACAGATTTACAGAACAGACTACTCTAACTGGCTGCATCACAGTACAGAAGTGCAAGTGCAGACGGTCATAAGCTGAGCCAGCTCCGTTATGGGCAGTAGCACTGAGGGCATCTTTGAACCTTTGAACATTTGATCTTCAATAGGCTATTTATCAAAAAGGTGGAATCCATCACTCAGGACCCTCACCACCCAGGACATGCCCTCTTCTCATTGCTACTATCAGGGAGGAGGTACAGGAGCCTGAAGACACACTCCACATTTTAGGAACAGCTTCTTCCCCTCCGCCATCAAATTTATGAATGGACCATAAAATCCATGAACAGTACCTCACTATTTGCACTACTTAATTTATATTTTATATATTGCTCATTGCAATTTATAATAGTTTTTTAAATGTATTATTCTATACTGCTGCTGCAAAACAACAAATTTCCTGGCATATGTTAGTGCTAATAAACCTGATTCCGATTTTATCTTAATTAACTATTTTTTTTACTGACAAGCATTGCAGAGTAGGCGCTTGCGGCCTCTCGAGCCGCACTGCCCAGCAATCTCCCAATTTAATCCTAACCTAATCACGGGACAATTAAAAATGACCAATTAACTTACCAACCGGTAGGTCTTTAGAATGTGTGAGGGAACCGGAGGACGCGGGGGAAACTCACATGCTCCTTAGAGGCAGCGGCGGGAATTGAACCTGGGTTGCTGGTATTGTAGAGTGTCGTGCTGACCACTGCACTACTGTGTCATCCCAGTTTGGCTCATTCAATAAAATGCTGAAGCTGTGGTGCAAATGAAAACAACAAAGCCGAGATTGTTCGATCTCTGTTAGAGAAGGGCTTTGTTCTGGTAGGTGTGAGTAGGAGATCTGAAATTTCCCCAATGAATGACAGAATCAGGAAATTGAATGAAGTATTCATGTTACTTTGTTTCAAAGGATCAGATCAAAGTGAATGGGGTTCTGTTGAAGACTCTGACCTGGAGTTACACTTTGGTCCTTTGCGGCACGAGGACCCACTCCCAGTGGCTTACGACCGGCTGTTTTTCAATATCCCAAGGATGCAGCCTAGAAGATGAGCTCACCTTCAGGTTTCTGAGGCTCTTCAGCCCTTTGTTTGAGCCGATTCTATGGCAGGACTGCTGACTGAAGCATCACGGGACAAAATGGAACATCAGGAACAGCGGATCAGCTATCGAGGGCTCTTTACCTGCCGAATTGCGCACTCTCTCTCCTTCTCACGTTAATGAGTCTGTTGCTGATTCTCGAGTCGGAGAGCTCAGCAAAAAAAGTGACATGGCAGACTTTAACACCGCAACCAGCGAGTTGTTTGTCTTTGTTGGCCTCCCCTCTCGCTGTGAAAGGTGGACGCCTCTCCGCACTATTATTAGGGACAGAGGGAGAGATTGTGGAATGTCGACTTGTCGGGTGAATGATTAGTTTTTGCTGTACTGCAGATCATGGTCTCTTTTGAGGGCTTTGCTTGGTGGATGGAAAGTGCTGAAGCTTTTTTTTGCTGAAGTAAGTGGGGGAGGGGAGGGTCATTGTTTTGCTGCAGCTTATACGTGGGAGGGGAAGTGGGGGGGTTGGGGTTCAAACGTTTTTACTGTGACTCATTCTTTGGGGCACTCTTCTGTTTTCATGGATGTCTGTGAAGAAGAAGAATTTCAGGTTGTATATTGTATACATTTTCTTATAGTAAATGGAACTTTTGAACCATTGATCTATTCAACCATTGAAAATCAAACAAAATGCAGACGCTGGACATCTGGAAAAAAAAAGAACAGAAAATGAAGGAAAACCTCATCAGGGCAACAGTTTCTGTGAAGAGAAGAACAATCAATATTTAGGGTCTACCTTGGTGTGTCAGTTCTAATGAATGATAGCAGACCTGAACCATTGAACATCTCACTTTATGTAGATGCTGCCCGAGATAAGAGTGGATATGATCTAAAGATGAACATATTTAAAATCAACACTTATGTGCACGTAATGTTTACCTTCTGACAGTACCATTAACCTTAATATCCTGACACTGTAAAATTAGATTGCCCTTCAACAAAGTTAAATAAAGGACTTCAATAATATCCAACAAAGTTATTTTTAAGTCAACTATTTTAAAAGTAAATCCCTCCCAGCTAACTGTATTCTGCTCAGCGCTGTCAACAATAATCCAAACCATTGTAGAAATGCTTAATGCTTGAAAAAACATTCTGTAACTAATTTGTGTTGATTCTTCTTCTTGAGTATGGCTTGGAATTAATTGTCCGGGTCATGTGTTAGTCAATGGCTTCAGGTGAAGCTACAGCAAAAGGATCTTGGAGGAGAAGACACTGGAGATTCAAAAGATTGCAGATGCTTGAATCTGGAGCGATAAACAAAATGCAGGGGAAACTTGGTGGCTCAGGCAACACATATGGAAGGAACTAGTCAATTGACTTTTTGGGTCAGGATGCTTGATTACAAAGGATCTTGAGCAGCAGCATCGACTTTCCATTTCCCTCCACAGATCTTGCACGTGCCGCTGAGCTCCCCCAGTATTTTGTTTTTGGATGAATACAAATTCAGGATATGAATCACTTTTGGCTTAACTTGCAGACTTCCATAACCGATTCTCAAAGATGGACCACACTTCCTTATGATGATTAACAGCCAGACTTCCATGGACTGGTCTAATGCCTAGTGGGTGGGTTATGAACAAATCTTTTAATCTTCATGCATTGTGAGGGAAGCATAGTTTATTTTCTTTTGCAGTTTGGCTTTCGTTGTTTCTCTGTCCCTTCAAAAAGCATGGTTAACCCATAAGATGTAGGAGCATAATTAAGCCATTCAGCCCATCAAGTATGCTCTGCCATTTGATCATTGCTGATTTTTTATCACTCTCAACTCCATTCTCTTGCCCTCTCCCCATAACCTTGGTTACCTTTAGTAAATCAAGTACCTATCAACCTCTGCTTTAAATATATGTCCAGTTTAAATATACCCAATGACTTGGCCTCCACAGCTGTCTGTGGCAATGAATTCCACCGATTCACCAACTTCTGGCTAAAGAAATTCCTCCTGAACCCTCTGGAACACAGTTTCATGGAAGGAACAATGGAGACCTAAGAGACGGCAGATGCTGGAATCCGGAGCAACAAATAATCTGCTGGAAGAACTCAGGGGGTCGAGCAGCATTTGTGGGCGGAAAGGAATTGTCAATGTCTATCTTTTTCAAAATCAAAATCAGAATCACAATCAGGTTTAATATCATTGGCATATGTTGTGAAATTTTGTTATTTTGTATAATAATAAAAATTATAATTTATAAGTAGTGCAAAAAGAGAGGGAAAAAGTACTGAGGTAGTGTTCATGGATTCATTTTCTATTCAGAAATCTGATGGCAGGGAGGAAGAAGCTGTTCCTGAAATATTGAACATATGTCTTCACACTCTTGTATCTCCTCCTTGATGGTAGCAATGAGAAGAGGGCATGTCCTGGGTGGATGGGGGTCCTTAATAATAGATGATGCCTTCTTGAGACATTGCCTTTTGAAGATATCCTGGATGCTGGAGAGGCTGGTGCCCGTGATGGAGCTGACTGAGTTTACAACTTTCTGCAGCTTTTTCCAAACCTCTGCAGTGGCCCCTGCATCTCAGACGGTGATGCAGCCAGTCAGAGTGCTTTCCACAGTACATCTGTAGAAACTTGTGAATCTTTTTGGTGTCATGCCAAATCTCCTCAAACTCCTAATGAAATGCAGCCGCTGTCATGCTTTCTTTGTAAGTGCATTGGTATGTTGGGTCCAGAATAGATCTTCACATATGTTGACACCCAGGAACTTGAAGCTGCTCACCCCTTCCATTTCTGATCCCTCGACGAGGACCGGTGTGTGTTCCCTCGATATTTGTCTGGACATTGTCTTTAACCCTGCCTTACCAAAACTTCCACACTATCACCTACTAGCCTTTATCTCAGCTCTCTCAATCTGCACTAGACTGGCTATCAATCCCCTTCCCTCTTTGTCCCGATGATGCATCTCAACCAGAAATATCAGCTTACACCTTCTGCCTCCACAGGTGCTGCTCGACCCATTGAATTCCTCCAGTATACAGATCCCAGTATCTGCAGTCTCTTTTGCCTTCACAGGACATAGAACATAGAAATCTACAGCACATTACAGGCCCTTGTAACCTACTCTAGAAACTGCCTCAAATTACCCCACCACATAGCCCTCTATGTTTCTAAGCTCCATGTATCTATCTAAGAGCCTCTTAAACAACCTTATTGTATCCACCTCTACCACCATCACTGGCAGTGCATTCCACATACCCACCTCTCTCTCTGTGAAAGATCGACCTTCAGAGGAAGCATTCACCCCTTTCCCCATCTGTGCACCATGACAACAGCATTTACCATTTACAAAATTAACTGCAGTTGCTCATCTGGGCTATTCTGAAAGTAAACTCATGGCCTCTGGTATCAAAATGGGGTGGGGAGGGGGCTTAGCAGTAGGTACAGGGTCCACTTCAAGTCACAAACTATCCTGAGTTTGAAAATATCACCATCCTTTTATTGCTAGTAGGTCTAAGTCTAAGAACGTTCTATTCAGATTCAGTTTTGTGGAAACATGCAGTGAAATATGCCTTTTATGTTAAAAACCAATACTTCCAGGGGTAGCCTGCAAGTGTTGTCACACATTCCAGCACCAACATAACACACCCACAATACTCAGCAGAATCTAAACACAAGAGATTCTGCTGATGCTGGAAATCCACAGCAACACACACAAAATGCTGGAGGAACTCAGCAAGTCAGGCAGCATCTATGGAAATGAGTCAACAGTTGACATTTTAGGCCTAGACCCTTCTTCAGAACACAGTTACTTAGCAGAACGACACAGAACACAGCGAAACAAAACACGACAATCAGAAAAACAAGTGCCTTTCCTCCCTTCCACCCTCCCACATACACACAGACAGCCCTCGATCTCCAGGGCTGGCCTCCAGTCTCACTCTTCGGCCATCAGGCTTCAAACTGCGGACTCCCAATCAACCTCAGTCTTCGATATCGACCTCCAGGCTATCCAATGGCTGGGCCGCAAACTCCAGGCTGACCGGCCCCCGTGCCTCCTGCTTGCACAGGTGTTTGATCCCACTGCCTAACATCCACGGATATCCACATCACTGGCCACTCGCTCCGCTGCAGCCAAGACGGACTGCGGCAGGTCACTAGCACCTTCCACAGGGCATAAGGCATAGGATCATAAAATATAAGGGCAGAGTTATGCCATTCAGCCCATCAAGTCTTCTCCGCCATTCCATCATGACTGATTTATTTTTCCTCTCAACCCCATTCTTCAGCATTTTCCCTGTAATCTTCAATGTCCTCTCATTTAAATAGACCTAGTGACATAACCTCCACAACCATTTGAGGCAACGAGTTCCACATATTCACCCTCTGGCTAAAGAAATTCCTCCTCATTTTCATTAGAAGTGGATATCCCTCTATTCTGTGCCCTCTGGTCCTAGACTCACCCCTCCCCCCCACAGGAAACATACTCTCCACATTCACTCTATCCAGGCCATATACTTGATAGGTTTCAACGCAATTCTGCACCACCATTCTTCTAAATTCCAAAAATTCCAATGAGTGCAGGCCCAGAGCCATCAAATATTCAGCCCAGCACATCACACAAACCAATCTTCCACCCTTGGACTCACTTTACACCACACACTGTCAGAGCAGTGCTGCCAGGATAATCAAGGACACGACCCACCCAGCCAACACACATTTTGTCCCTCTTCCGTCTGGGAGAAGGCTCAGAAGCTTGAAGACTCGTATGGCCAGATTTGGGAACAGCTTCTTTCCAACTGTGATAAGACTGCTGAATGGATCCTGACCCGGATCTGGGCCGTACCCTCCAAATATCCGGACCTACCTCTCGGTTATTTGCACTACTTTACTTTCCCTTTTCTATTTTCTATTTATGATTTATAATTTAAATTTTTACTATTTATTATCGATTTGTATTCCAGGGAGCGCAAAGCGCAGAATCAAATATCGCTGTGATGATTGTATGCTCTAGTATCAATTGTTTGGCGACAATAAAGTTAAGTAATATTCCTCATACGATAAGCCTTTCATTCCTGGAATCATTCTCATGAACCTCCTCTGAACCCTCTCCGATGTCAGTACATCCTTGGATAAGGAGCCCATTCACAATACTCCGAGTGAGATCTCACCTGTGCCTTATAAAGCCTCAGCTTATATCCTTCCTTTTTTATTCTAGACCACTCAAAATTAATGCTGATGTTGCATTTGTCTTCCCTCGCCACCAACTCAACCTGCAAGTTAACATTTACGGAATCCAGCACAAGGACCCCCAAATCCCTTTGCACTTCGGATTTTTGAATTTTCTCCCCGTTTAGAAAATAACTTTTGTTCCTTCTACCAAAGTGCATAACCATACACTTCCCAATACTGTATTCCATCTGGCACTTCTGTGTCGATTCTCCTAATCTGTCTAAGTCCTGCTGTAGCCTCCCTGCTTCCTCAACACTATCTGACCTTCTCCTATTTTCATATCGTCTGCAAACTTGGCCACAAGTCCATTGATTCCAACATCCAAATCATCGGCATACAATATGATGTAAAAAGAAATTGTCCCAACGCCAACCCCTGCAGAACATCACTTGTCACTGGAGCCAACCAGAAAAAGGCTCCCTTTATTCCCACTCATGCCTCCTACCAATCAGCCACGCTAATATCTTTCCATGGCTCTTATCTTGTTAAGTAGCCTCATCTGTGACACCTTGTCAAAGGCCTTCTGAAAATCTAAGATTTACCTTCGTCTATCCTGCTTGTTACTTCCTCAAAGAATTTCAACAGATTTGTCAAGCAAGATTTTCCCTTAAAACTGACTTTAGACCATAGGACCATAAGGCATAGGAGCAGAATTAGGCCACTCAGCCCATCGAGTCTGCTCCGTCATTCAATTATGACTGATCCCAGATCCCACTCAACCCCATACGCCTGCCTTCTCACCATATCCTTTGATGCCCTGACCGATCAGGAAATGATCAACTTCTGCCTCAAATATATGCACTGACTTGCTCTCCACCACAGTTTATGGCAGAGAATTCCACAGATTTACTACTCTCTGAATAAAAAAAAATCCTCCTTACCTCTGTTCTAAAGGGTCACCCCTTAAATTTGAGGCTGTGCCTTCTAGTTCTGGATCCCCCACCACAGGAAACATCCTCTCCACATCCATCTTATCTGGGCCTTTCAACATTCGGTAGGTTTCAATGAGAACCCTCTGCATTCTTCTAAGTTCCAGTGAGTACAGGCCCAAAGCTGCAAACTCTCCTCATATGTTAACCCCGTGATTCCTGCAATCATCCTCATGAACCTCCTCTGGATTCTCTCCAATGACAACACATCCTTTCTGAGATAGGAGTCCAATACTGTTGGCAATACTCTAAGTGTGGCCTGACCGGTGTCTTATAAAGGCTCAGCATTATCTCCTTGCTTTTATATTCTATTCCACTTGAAATAACTGCCAACATTGCATTTGCCTCCTTTACCATAGACTCAACCTGTAAATTAACCTTCTGGGAGTCTTGCATGAAGACTCCTAAGTCCCTCTGCACCTCTGATATTTGAACCTTCTCTCGTTTAGATAATATTCCGCACTATAGTTCCTTTTACCAAAATGCATTATCGTACATTTCCCAACACAGTATTCCATCAGCCACTTTTTTGCCCATTCTTCCAATTTGTCTAAGTCCTGCTTCCTCAGCACTACCTACCCGTCCACCCTTGAAAACAATAACAGAATGCTGAATGAAGTGTTACAGTTACAGAGAGAGTGCAGTGCAGGCTGACAATAAGGTGCAAGGCCAGAATGAAGTAGATTATGAGGCCAAGAGTCCACCTCATCATACAAGAAGGGTTGCTCAATAGTTTTAGAATAGCAGGATACAAGCTATCATTGAGCCTGGTAGTACACGCTCTCAGGCATTTGTATCTGCTGCCCAAAAGGCTGGGGGGGGTGGGGGGAAGTGAGAATGTCTAGGGTGGGTGTAGTCTTTGATTAGGTTATCTGATTTACTGAGGCAACATGAACTGTAGACAGAGCCCATGGAGGAGAGGCTGGTTTTTGGTGAGTTGTGTCCACAGATCTCTGCAGTTTCATGTGGTCTTAGGCAGAGCATGCTGTACAGTGTATTGTTTCCCATATTCCCCACTCACCTGCTTCTAAGCTGCTGTTACATGAGGACAAGCTATAGAATGTAAATAAGGCTACTGTATATTTATTGCAAATCGCATTGTATCTGCTAACAGATCCAAAGAGACTTCAATGTTCACATAAAAATCCACAATGTTCTTGGAATAATGTATGACAATATCATTTGTGCATTTAAACACCTCATTATAAACAGAAATCTAAAGCATAGCCTTTAGAAAAAAAGAAATTGTGTTTTCAATAATACACTGTACTGTCAAAAATGAAAATAATGGAATGAACAAATTAATATTTAATAGTCTGATGGATGTGTTTTTATTTTACTAAAGCATTAATATATTCATGCTGAAATATCATGCACCGAAAAGAATGTGGAAAAGCAATTCAAGTCTTCAACTCTCTCAGGCAACAAGAAAATATTTGGTTGGAATTTTATGGGGTTTCTACTCAGTTAACAGCTTAATTTGGATAGAATCAACAACAAAATAATACAATATAGGCAACAAATGATTTACAATTATCTCACACTTGAAGCTCTTTTCACAAACTACAAAATCACACAGCACAAAAACAGGCCCTTTGCCCATTGAGCATCACGCACCTAATTGCACTCATCCCATTTTATTCATAGAGACACAGAGTCACAGAGTTATAAACTACTGAGACTGGCCCTTCAGCCCAACTGGTCAATGCTCCAAGCAAGTACCAATTGCCAGAGTTTGGCCAATACTCTTCTAAACCTTTCCAATCCGTGTACCTGTCCAAATGTCTTTTAAAAGTTGTTACTGTACTGACACAGCCACATCCTCCAGCGGCTATTGCACCTGTATACCATCTTTTGTATAAGCAAGTTGCCCTTGAAGTTTCTATTAAGCCTTTACCCTCTCATCTAAAACCTGTGCCTTCTAGAATATAGACTATAGAACAATGCACTAAAGTCTGGGATCTTTGGCAATCTTTTAACCTGCTCCAAGATCAATCAAACCCTTCCCTTCCATATTAAAGTCTATCACGAGCCTTGTGGCCCATCAGGCCGGTGCTTATGGCGGTTTCCGTGGCGTGAAGCACCTGAGAGTATGAGACTCCCCCCCTCCGCCGGAGAGGAGGCCAGTCTATCGCGAGGTTAACCCCCAGCAATTTTTTGCTGGTACCCATTCTCAGCTGGGTAGACTGGAGCATTGTGTGGTTAAGTGCCTTGCTCAAGGACACACACGCTGCCTCAGCCGAGGCTCGAACCCATGACCTTCAGATCGCTAGTCCAACGCCCTAACCACTTGGCCACACACCACACTCCCTTCCATATAGCCCTCCATTTTTTCATTCATCCATGTGTCTTTCTAAGATTCTCTTAAATGTCCTAATGTATGTAACACGCTGTAAGGTTTCACTGCTAAGGCTAATGTAATGGCTTCTGTGTAATGTTCCACTGTTAAGGTAACGGTTTCTCTCTAGAAGCAATGTTTGGGTTATGACTAGAGATAACGGGGCTTTAGAATGCAGGGGTTAGCCAACCAGGAGTTTGCTGCCCTGTCTTGTGATTCTGGAAGTAGTTGATTTCGCAGGGTTTTGCCAGAGGGAGAGGGAGAGATGAAGAGAGAAGACGCGAATGGAGAGATCTGATAGGCCGCCGGACGGGGTGGACTCGGAGCGGGGTCCGAAGGTCGGCAATGCTCGGAGGAGACCGATGGTGTAAGAAGGACTATTGAACTGCAGTGAGCCCCAACTTTTGTGCACAGACTGTTGATTATTAAATCTTATGATTTTTGACTGTTGATTATTAAATCTTATGATTTGGGCCCTTTTTCTTTTATATTTTGTTTCTCTACTAACCATATAGTCAAAGTAAAGCTTAATCATTTAATCATATGTTCCATGCTGTTTGTTATTTTGGGGTACTGATTTGTAACAGGGGCCACATCCACCCAAGCGAGGTTTCTTAAGTTTGGCCGGGCAGGGGGTTATCACCCCGTATATTAAGCCACTAGGCAAAGCGAGTGTTACATGTATTTTCCCCTGGCAGCACATTCCAGGCACCCACCATTCTCCATGTAAAAAAAACCTACCTTCCCTCCAATCAATCTAAAATTATGCCCTCTCATATTAGACATTTCCACCTTGGGTAAAAAGACATTGGGTGTCCACTCATCATCTGTTACACCTCCATCAAGTCACCTCTCATCCTCAGTCTCTCCAAAGAGAAAGGCTCTAGCTTACTCAACCTTTCCTCATCCGACATGCTCTCTAATCCAAGTAGTGACCTGGTAAATCTCCTCTGCGCGCTCTCTCTAACATTTATACATCCTTCACGTAATGAGGCAATCAGATTTGAGCACAATTCTCCAAGTGCTGCCTAACCCAAGGGTTCCCAGCCTGAGGTTGACTCAGAATGTCTCAGAGAAGCACAGCACAGAAACAGGACCTTCGGCTGATCTAGTCCATGCCAAAACTATTTATACTGCCTACTCCCATCGAACTGCACTGGGAACATAGCCTTCCCTACCCCTACTGTCCAAATTCCTAATCAAACTTCTCTTAGACGTTGTGGGGATCCATGGCATAAGAAAAGATGGGAACCCCTGGTCTAACCAGAGAAATCGCCACCACATCTCTCAGCTCACACATAGTACTGTGGTCCACAGCTGCCAAGAGTCTTCCTCATTGAGTTAACCATCCCTTGGAAGGAAGGAGTGGGGACTGCCCACGAGCAGAAAAGGGTGAAGTACTCAGAGCTGGCTGGAGGACCATCATCTACCCTGGGGAGGTAGGATGCCAGGATGCCACTGCTCCATCGGCACATCGACAGCGAGGGTACTCCGTGATATGGCAGTGACTGGAGCAAGGCTCAGGAGGTCCACCAGAGAGCTGGCCGAAGAGGCAGAAAAGGGTAGCTTTTGACCGTGACAGAGGGGGAAGGACAGTAACTGGGGGTGAGACGAAGCCTATTGGAAGCTGCAGAGGGTGGCAGGGAGACGTCCTGCAGCTCCCTGCCAGGAAGTGACGTCACTGCCACTGTTCCGCCACCAGGAGATGTACCAGGACTAAGGGAGCAAAACATCAGTGAATGGTGGTCCCCAGCTGATGACCTCATAGCTAACTTAAGGGCACTGCTGGACGAGCGGCAGGCAGCAATGTCAAGCAAGAAACATCTTCCTGTGTAAATCTCATAGACTGAACTGATTATGCAACTGCAATTTAAAATGATGCCTTTTTACTACAATTAGCAGAGCAGGCATCATGTAATGCCAAAGATATATTCATCAAATATAGGCTGCTGGGACAAGGTTTGAGATGGCTTTATAGCAGTGAAAATAGGCATTCTCCTCACCAGAGAGGAGAGGAGGTGGGAAGATGATCTCTGGACCCTTAGCGTCTAAGGTTGGGAACAATCTGATACAATTTCAAATAGAGGTCAGGTGGAGGGATGGAGCTGACAGCTAGGGAATGCTGTTTTCATAGTGCTAGTTTTCTTAACAGATTACTGAGTTAAATTTCTCCTTCAGTATGCTTAAGAGGCAGTTAGATAGACATATAAACAGGCAGGGAATGAAGGGATATTGTTCATGTGCACATAGAGGAGTTTTAAGTTTAATTTACTGTTGTGTTCAATGCAGACATAATGAACAGAAGGGTCTGTTCCTGAGCTGTATAGTTCTATGTTATGTTAATGTATTTCCCAATCCTATTCTAGAGGCACTATCAGCTACTGAATTGCTCTTGCTCTAACAGATTGTTGACATTCTGTGCTTGTATAAAAATGCGCAAATGATACGGCTCTTCTAGCTTTCAAAAGGTCTGGTACAGCCACCATCACCTTCCACATTGAGGTTGGATAAGGCTAGAACGGGAGGTCATAGGTTAAGGGTGAAAGGTGAAATGTTTAAGGGCAACATATGGGGAAACGTCTTCACTCAGAGGGTGGTGAGTGTGTGGAATGAGTTGCCAGTGGATGAGGTGGGTGCGGGTTCAATTTCAACATTTAAGAGAAGTTGGGAAAGTACATGGATGGAACGTGTGTGGAGGGCTATGATCAAGGTGCAGTTCGATGGGACCGGGACGAGATGGGCTGAAAAGTTTGTTTCTGACTGTGGTGCTCAATGACTCTATATATTAGCTGCTGGGTGCTTGGATACCGACTCACAGCACTATGCATATTCTAATTTACTGTCTATAGAACGTTGGTGTGAACTTTTCACTAAGTTTTAGGGCCAACAACAATTTAACTTAAGGCAATTTTAACCTTCTGGGAATTTGTTGGCTAATATAATTAGCATCCAGTACCAGGAATCTCACCAGAAACAGAGATGATGTCAATATCCTATCAGCAGTATTAAGCATGTAGATGCAAATCATCTCTCTAATGCCATTTTTCATTATTCATAATTAGTTGTACTATATTCCACACAAGTCATTATGTTAAAATAAATTAATCACAAAAACTAACATTCTGTTCCAGGAAACTTTGATTGTGTTCTCCAATATATCACACACCTTTCCACTCAGAAAACTGTTCCAACTGGCACATTAGAATCATATCATTGTAAATTTTCACGAGTCTCAGACGTAGTATCAACATGATCTAGAGGTTTAAACCATACAGTTCTTATGGCTGCAGGAAACTAACTCTGAAGGGCAAAGAATAAAGCATTTGATTCACGTCTTAAACCACATGGGTTTGTGGAAGCATTTAACATTTCTGCAGACATGCGAATGGTGATCATGTTTTATCCAGTCAAAGTTCTTCACACATTCAAAGCTATTCAGGAACATTAATTACCCTTCAAACATCAAGCTCCTAAACTAGTATGGATAACTTCACTTACCTCAACACCGATCTGATTCCACAATCTATGAACTCACTTTCAAGAACTGTACAACTAATGTTTTCAATAGTATGCAACACACATAAAAGTTGCTGGTGAACACAGCAGGCCAGGCAGCATCTCTAGGAAGAGGCACAGTCGACGTTTTGGGCTGAGACCCTTCGTCATCATGATGGCAGAGTACAAGGTTAATGGCAGGATCCTTAGCAGTGTGGAAGAACAGATGGATCTTGGGGTCCAAGTCCATATCTCCCTCAAAGTTGCTAGGGTTGTTAAGAAGGAGTGTGGTGTGTTGGCATTTATTAGTCATGGGACTGAACTCAAGAGCCATGAGGTAATGATGCCATTCTGTAAAACTCTGGTTAGACCACAACTGGAGTATTGTGTTCTCTTCCAGTTGCCTCATTATAGGAAGGATGTGAAAGCTTTAAAGAGAGTGCAGAGGAAATTTACCGGAAGGCTGCCTGGATTAGAGATCATGGCCTTTGAGGAAAGGTTCAGTGAGCTAAGGCTTTTCTCTTTGGAGTGAAGGAGGATGAGAAGTGACTTGTTAGAGGTGTGTAAGATGATAAGTGGCATAGGTAGAGTGGATAGCCAGCGCCTTTCTCCCAGGGTGGAAATGGCTAATACAAGAGGACATATTTTTGAAGCAATTGGAGGAAAGTAAAAGGGAGATATAAGAGGTAGGTTTTTTACAGAGTAGTGGGCACGTGGCCAAGTGGTTAAGGCATTCCACTAGCAACCTGAAGGTCGTGAGTTCGAGCCCCAGCCGAGGCAGCGTGTTGTGTCCTTGAGCAAGGCACTTAACCGCACAGCTCTGCGACAACACTGGTGCCAAGCTGTATCAGCCCTTGCCCTTCCCTTGGACAACATTGGTGTCATGGAGAGGGGAAGCTTGCAGCATGGGCAACTGCTGGTCTTCCATACAACCTTGCCCAGGCCTGCACCCTGGAGAGTGAAGACTTTCCAGGCGCAGATCCATGGTCTCACAAGACTAACGGATGCCTTTATTTTTACAGAGTAGTAAGTGCATGGAGGGTGGCGGTAGAAATTGATACATTACAGACATATAAGAAAGTTTTGGGTAAGCGCATGGATGAATGAAAAGTGAAGGGCTAGGTGGGAGCGAAGCATTTGATTGATCTTGGACTAGGTTAAGAGGGCGACGCAACATTATGGCTGAAGAGTCTGGAGTGTACGATATTGTTCTACTTTCTATGCCCCCCGTTCTAAAATAGGCAGAAGGTACAGACTGTCAATCTTTATGATTGAGACTTATGCTAAAAAATTTTCCTGACCGTTGTTTTCACTGAAGGCTCCCATAAACTTTCACTCCAAGAACATTCCCTCTGCTGCTTTGTACTCAGATTTATGGGCATTCCACCGCCCAGGAATTCCTGCCCACATAAAAGAAGTGAAAACTTCCGTCATCATGTTTCCTTCTCAATGTGAGCTCGCAGGAAGCATGCTACAACTAACCTGATAAATATTTCAGGATTTATTGTTTAGGTCTCAACATTGATTACTGACTTTGCCTAATCTGTTGATCAAGAAGCTCTCTCAAAGTTTGCTGTTTTTGTGTTTTGCAGTGTGATGGATCTGTTTAGTAGATTCCATACGCTCATTTCAAGTGCTCCTTTATGCAGCACTGACGTAGGGTTTGCACTTGCGCTGGTGGTGAGAGTGAAGTGAGAGGCTTATGAGAATTTAGGAATACATCAAAAAATTCCATTTATATTCTGTATTTATAATATAATTATATTTATATTACTAGTTACCCTTGAGAAGGTGGTGGTGATCTATCTTCTTGAACTGCACCAGTCCTTGAGGTGTGGGTATACCAGCATTGCTAACCGATTTCCAAAATTTTGACCTTGCGATGGTGAAGAAATGGCCAAATATTCCAACATCCAGGCAATGATGTTCCCATGTTTTCACTGCTCTGGTACTTCTAGCTGGTAGAGGTTGTGGGTTTGGAAGGTGCTACCTACGTGTCCTGGTGAATTGCTGCACTGCTAGTGGTGGATTGAGTGAATGGTTGTGGATGGAGAGCTTATCAAGGGGGTTGCTGTGTTCTGCGTGGCGGTGGGCTTCTGGAGTGTTGTGAAGCTTCACTCATCGAGGCAAGTGGGCAATATTTCATGACACTCCTGACTTGGGCCCTGTAGATGTTGTACAGGCTCTGAGAAGTTAGGATTTGAGTTACTCTCTGCAGGTTCGTTAGCCTCTGAACAGTTCTGAACCCATGGACGATACCTCACTACTTTTTAAAATTTCTATTTTTGCACTATTTATTTAATTTAACTCTTTTATATGTATATACTTGCTGTAATTCACAGTTTTTTTTCTCTATTCTTATGTATTACATTGTGCTGCTCCTGTAAAGTTAACAACTTTCATGATATATGCTGGTGATATTAAACTTGTTTCTGATTCTGGTTCTTTTTGCCGCATTTTATATATATATATATATATATATACCTACTTCAGTTCACGTGGCCCTTGAGAATGTTCACTATTTAATAAGGTTATGACTGATCTGATCTTGGCCAAATCCATCTTCCTGTTGATCATCATAAATTTTGATTTCCCTGTAGTCCATTTCTCTGCTTTAAAGTTACCCAGTAATTTATTCCCCAGGGCTCACTGAGGTCCAATGATTCATGGTCCCCTGAGAGAAGATGGACCTCATCTCAACCCTTATTTTGAATCTATGGTCAAATGTCTAATTCCTCCAAAGTTCAAAGTTCTAAGTTCTAAGTAAATTTTATTATCAAAGTACCTATTTGTCACCATTTACAACCCTGTGATTCATTTTCTTGTGGGCATACTTAACAAATCCATAGAAGAGTAACTATAACAGGATCAATGAAAGTTCACCAGAGTGCAGAAGACAACAAACTGTGCAAATACAAATATAAATAAATAGCAATAAGTAACGAGAACATGAGATAATGAGTTAAAGAGTCCTTAAAAATGAGATCAATGGTTGTGGGAACATTTCGATGCTGGGGCAAGTGAGTGTTTCCAGCATCTGCAGAATTCCTGTTGTTTACGTAGTTATCTCCTTTTGTTCAAGAGCCCGATGGTGGAGGGGTAGTAACTGTTCTTGAACCTGGTGGTGGGAGTCCTGAAGCTCTTGTACCTTCTACCTAATGGCAGCAGTGAGAAAAGAGCATGGCCTGAGTGACGAGGATCTATGTTGTTGAGGACCCTCTCTTGGAGGGTCAGACACCCTGAGCCAATAGGCTGGTCCTGGACTTATTTCCTGGCATAATTTACATATTACTGTTTAATTATTTATGGTTTTATTACTATTTATTTATCTATGGTGCAACTGTAACGAAAACCAATTTCCCCCAGGATCAATAAAGTATGACTATGACTATTTCTTGTAGATATGCTCAGTAGTTGGGAGGGCTTTACCTATGGTGTATTCGGCCAAACACACAACATTTTGCAGGATGTTCCGTTCAGAGGCATTGGTGTTTCTATACCGGGCTGTCAATGCACTCTCCACTACACATCTATAAAAGCCTGTCAAATTTTTTGATATCATGCTGAATATGCACCAACTCCTAAGGAAGTAGAGGCACTGTCATCAAACATCGACTTCTCTAACTTCCGCTAATGCCCCACCTCTCCCTTGTACCCCATCCGTTATTTATTTTTATACACACATTCTTTCTCTCACTCTCCTTTTTCTCCCTCTGTCCCTCTGACTATACCCCTTGCCCATCCTCTGGTTTCCCCCCCCCTTTGTCTTTCTCCCTGGGCCTCCTGTCCCATGATCCTCTCATATCCCCTTTGCCAATCTCCTGTCCAGCTCTTGGCTCCATCCCTCCCCCTCCTGTCTTCTCCTATCATTTTGGATCTCCCCCTCCCTCTCCCACTTTCAAATCTCTTATTAACTCTTCCTTCAGTTAGTCCTGACGAAGGGTCTCGGCCTGAAACGTCGACTGTACCTCTTCCTAGAGATGCTGCCTGGCCTGCTGCGTTCACCAGCAACTTTGATGTGTGTTGCTTGAATTTCCAGCATCTGCAGAATTCCTGTTGTGAGGTACTGTCAAGCTTTCTTTGTAATTGTACTTACGTGCTGGGACCAGGACAGGTCCTCTGAAATAGTAAAACCCAGGAATTTAACTCATCCTCTCCACCGATCTTCCAAGGAGAACTGGCTCATGAACGTCTGGTTTCCCCTTCTGGAAGTCTACAATCAGTTCCTTGGTCTTGCTGATATTGAGTGAGAGGCTGTTGTTATGCCGCCACTCAGCCAGAGTTTCAGGCTGATTCGTCATCACTGGAAGAAAACTTTATCACATCGGTTCTCTCAAATCCTTTTTGGATTTCATTAAGACAATAGACAATAAGTGCAGGAGTAGGCCATTCGGCCCTTCGAGCCAGCACCGCCATTCACTGTGACCATGGCTGATTATCCACAATCAGTACCCCGTTCCTGCCTTCTCCCCATATCCCTTGATTCTGCTATCATTAAGCACTCTATCTAACTCTTTCTTGAAAGCATCCAGAGAATTGGCCTCCACTGCCTTCTGAGGCAGAGCATTCCACAGATCCACAACTCTCTGGGTGAAAAAGTTTTTCCTCAACTCTGTTCTACATGGCCTACCCCTTATTCTCAAATTGTGGCCTATGATTCTGGACTCCCCCAAAATCGGGAACATGTTTCCTGCCTCTAGCATGTCCAATCCCTTAATAATCTTATATGTTTCAATCAGATCCCCTCTCATCCTTCTAAATTCCAGTGTATACAAGCCCAGTCGCTCCAATCTTCCAACATATGACAGTCCCGCCATCATTAACCTCATGGACCTCCGCTGCACTCCCTCAAAAGCAAGAATGTCCTTCCTCAAATTTGGAGACCAAAACTGTACACAATACTCCAGGTGTGGTCTCAACAGGGCCCTGTACAACTGCAGAAGGACCTCTTTGCTCCTATACTCAACTCCCCTTGTTATGAAGGCCAACATGCCATTAGCTTTCTTCACTGCCTGCTGTACCTGCATGCTTACCTTCAGAGACTGATGAACAGGGACACCTAGATCTCGTTGTACTTCCCATTTTCCTAACTTGACACCATTCAAATAGTAATCTGCCTTCCTGTTCTAGCCACCAAAGTGGAAAACCTCATATTTATCCACATTAAACTGCATCTGCCCACTCTCCCAACCTGTCCAAGTCATCCTGAATTATCACAACACCCTCCACACATTTCACACTGTCACCCAGCTTTGTGTCATCTGCAAATTTGCTAATGTTTCTTCCCTTCATCTAAATCATTAATATATATTGTAAGTAGCTGCGGTCCCAGCACTGAGCCTTGCGGTACTCCACTAGTCACTGCCTGTTATTCTGAAAGGGACCCGTTAATACCTACTCTTTGTTTCCTGTCTGCCAACCAATTTTCTATCCATGTCAGTACCCTACCCCCAATACCATGTGCTCTAATTTTGCCCACTAATCTCCTATGTGGGACCTTATCAAAGGCTTTCTGAAAGTCCAGGTACACTACATCCACTGGCTCTCCCTTGTCCATTTTCATAGTTACATCCTCAAAAAATTCCAGAAGATTAGTCAAGCATGATTTCCCCTTCGTAAATCCATGCTGACTCGGACCGATCCTGTTACTGCTATCCAAATGTGCCACTATTTCATCCTTTATAATTGACTCCAGCATCTTCCCCACCACTGATGTCAGGCTAACTGGTCTATACTTCCCTGTTTTCTCTCTCCCTCCTTTCTTAAAAAGTGGGATAACATTAGCTACCCTCCAGTCCTCAGGACCTGATCCTGAATCTATAGAACATTGGAAAATAATTACCAATGCATCCACGATTTCTAGAGCCACCTCCTTAAGTACCCTGGGGTGCAGACCATCAGGCCCTGGGGATTTATCAGCCTTCAGTCCCATCAGTCTATCCAACACCATTTTCTGCCTAATGTGAATCTCCTTCAGTTCCTCCATTACCCTAGGTCCTCCGGCCACTATTACATATGGGAGATTGTTTGTGTCTTCCCTAGTGAAGACAGATCCAAAGTACCTGTTCAACTCATCTGCTATTTCCTTGTTCCCTATAATAAATTCACCAGTTTCTGTCTTCAAGGGCCCAACTTTGGTCTTAACTAATGTTTTCCTCTTCACATACCTAAAGAAGCTTTTACTATCCTCCTTTATATTTTTGGCTAGCTTGCCTTTGTATCTCATCTTTTCTCCCCGTATTGCCTTTTTAGTTATCCTCTGTTGCTCTTTAAAAGTTTCCCAATCCTCTGGCTTCCCGCTCATCTTTGCTATGTTATACATCTTCTCTTTTATTTTTATACTGTCCTTGATTTCCCTTGTCAGCCACGGTCACCCCTGACTCCCCTTAGAATCTTTCTTCCTCTTTGGAATGAACTGATCCTGCACCTTCTGTATTATTCCCAGAAATACCTGCCATTGTTGTTCCACTGTCATCCCTGCTAGGGTATCTTTCCAGTCAACTTTGGCCAGCTCCTCCCTCATGACTCCATAGTCCCCTTTGTTCAACTGTAATACTGACACTTCTGTTTTTCCCTTCTCCATCTCAAATTGTAGATTAAAACATCATATTATGGTCACTACCTACTAATGGCTCCTTTACCTCAAGTTCCCTTATCAAATCCAGTTCACTACACAACACTAAATCTAGAATTGCCTTCTCCCTGGTAGGTTCCAGTACAAGCTGCTCTAAGAATCCATCTCGGAGGCACTCCACAAACTCCCTTTCTTGAGCTCCAGTACCAACCTGATTTTCCCAGCATGTTAAAATCCCCCATAGCAACCGTAGCATTACCTTTGCGACATGCCAATTTTAACTCTTGATTCAACTTGCACTCTATATCCAGGTTACTGTTTGGTGGCCTGTAGATAACTCCCATCAGGGTCTTTCTGAACTTACAATTTCTCAGTCCTATCCATACTGACTCTACATCTCCTGATTCTATGTCACCCCTCGCAAGGGACTGGATTTCATTCCTCACCAACAGAGCCAATTGTTAAGAAACAATTCACTTCCTTCAGAATTCTATAAAGGCCATATTTACTCAATCTTTGCCCACAAAGTAACTTCTTCATTGTAGATCATGGTACATTGTAAATCAGCTGTTATAATAGCTCAGAGCATCCCATGGATTTACACATTGAGTCCGCCCAATCTGTTAATTATTGTCTGACTAAATACGTATGTAGTAGCATGTTGGCAATGGTGAGAGGACTTGTTTCCAAGAGGCCCCAGTTTGCCCCTGGCCCATTGTCTGACTGTTCTGAGAACGACGGATGCCAAAGTGCTAGAGACTCCGGAACTTTTTAATGCCTTTGAGATATTGATAAAAAAAGAAAAGAAATACCCAGAGGAAAATCTTGGCACCATGAGTAATTGTTGGTGACAGAAACAATAAATATTAAGAATTAGTCAGCAAAATAATTTATATTACAAAATCATGCTTTCTGAAAAACGTGATAAACAAAATATTACAGCAGAAATTTCTAATCTATATTTGATAATGTAAGGCTTCCCTCTGTGGGAAACGCTTCATATAACAGTTAATCAACAGGGATACAAAAAAAGGGTGGTTTTGTTGTCCAAAAGCAAAGTATTATGGATACCGAAAAGCTGGAAGTACTCAGCAAATCAGATAGCGCCTTTGGAGAGTTGATGTTTCACCTCAACAACTTTAATCAGAATTTCACAGTGAGCCATTACACCTTTTTCTTGATTCTCTGTTGCATCACCTTCATTTAATTCTTCATTGTAAACAGCACAGAAGATGTGAGTATCACAGTTTACCAATCCACACAAGTCTGGTGGCTACAAGAGATGGTCAAGGTCTAAATGTTAGATGATGGTTTGATTGCCTGTTGAATACCCAGAGCCACTCCTCAAGCCATTCAGTTCAGTCGGGAGAGTTACAGAATATTTCCAAATCCAGTTCCAAAATACCAAGCAGCTCAGAATAACCCAGGATAAAGCGTTCTGATTAATTGATGGACTGTCTAATAGCAGAGACAGATCCACGGAGTTATCGAGCACCACATTACAGAAACAGGCGGGGTTGTAGAGTAGCAGCTAGTATAATACTCTACAGTGCCAGCAATTAAGGTTCAATTCCTGCTGCTGTCTGTAAGGAGTTTGCAAGTTCTCCCTGTGTGTTTTTCTGCCAGGTGCTCCAGTTTCCTTCCACATTCCAAACATGTACAGGTTAGTAAGTTGTGGGCATGCTCCATGTTGGCACCGGAAGAACGGTGACACTTAACGGCTTCCCCTGCACATCATTGGACTATGTTGATCAGTGACACAAAAGACGCATTTCATTGTATGCTTCAATGTTTCAGTGTATATGTCACAAATAAAGCTAATCTTTAATCTATATCACTTGACCCATCTAGTCTATGCCTAATCCCAAATACCCACACCTAGATGGTAGCTCTCCATATGCCACACAACCATGTACCTACCCAAGCCTCCCTCAAATGTTGCAATCAAACCCACATCCACCACTTCTGCTGGAAGCTTGTTCCACACTCACACCACCATCTGCATGAAGAAGTTCCCTTCAGGTCTCCCTTAAATATTTCATCTTTCAACCCAAACCTATGACGTCTAGTTCTAGTCTCACCCAACCTCAGGGGAATGCCTGTAGGCGTTTATTCTACTTACATGCCTCATAATTTTGTACACCTCTTTAAGATCCCCCCTTATTTTCCTATGTTCTAGGGAGTGAAGTGCACAAGACTTTTGCACAGTGGTGTATTTGCCAATGTGGAGTGAAGAGCGAGTTTGTAAACCTGGCGGAAGCAAAGGATGCTGGGATTGGTGAAGGCCTCACTGCAGGAGGGGTGTGAGACACGTGGCAGAGAAGGAGTTCCAGGGGCACTGGTGCAGACACACTGAGCCCAGAGACACCGGGCCAAGGTAACCTGACTCCAAACTACTGGTTTATTGATCATTACAGAACGTCTCTGGTGCCTCCCACTCCCTCCCCTCTCCCTTCCCCTTTCCCCAACCATGATTCCCCTCTCCCTGGCCCCTTCCCATTCTAAGTCCATAATAGAGACCCATATCAGAATCACTTACATATGTCATAAAATTTGTTTTTCTTTTGTGTAACAGTACAATACAATACATAAAATTACTAAAGTACTGTGCAGAAGTCTTAGGTACCCTAGCTGAATATACGTTTGTATGTGCCTAGGATTTTTACATATGTTGCCACTTTCCAGGAATTATGGATCTATATTCCCAGATTCCTCTGTTCTATCTCACACCTGAGTGCCCCACCATTCACTGTGGAAGTCTTGCTCTGACTTGTCCTGCCAAAGTGCAATGCTTCACTCTTTTCTGCATTAAATTCCATTTGACAATTTTCAGTCCATTTTTCTGCATCAGTTTTCTCCACCAACAGTAGAATTTGGCTGCAATGCCTGCACAGGATGCAGTATGCTGTATATTTTGTTCATTACAGCAAGTTGCTAAGACATCTTTGGCAGCACTTGACAAGCCCACAGCCTTCATGAGGTAGAATGAAAGGGCAGAAAATGATTAGGAATCCAATCGCCGCCAAGCTAGGCACAATTCTGGTTTATAGATTCGGAGTCACAGAATCATACAGAATTGAAACAGGCCATTCAGCCCATCATGTCCACACTAACCAGTGGGCACACTTCCCTTTCCACCCCAATTCATCGTTATGAGCCAAAATTCTAGCCTACTTAACAGTGCGACTGGATTACCTTAAACACAGTGTTGTCTCAATGGCTCAGGAAACACAATGAACAAATAAAATATTCAGTGGAGATTGAGAGTGCTTGTTCTTCAAGTAGTAATTACTACTCTGGTTTCCAGAACAACAGCAGACTTAACACTCCCAGGTGCAATATTGTTAACGGGTGGAAAAAGTCTCACACAATACAAATGCCAGTGTCTAGAACTGCAGCTTTGGCTTGGGTAGCTACCCCCTGTGATCCTCTTTAATTTCACATTTACTGAGGATCCTTATTGCAACAATAAAGGGAGTGTGGTCTTGATGTCATTTACTCTGAGCTCTCAATGCAGTTCTAATTATCCCAAACAAGTCAAGTTTATTGGCTGACGTACAAGAGCAGTGAGGAAAAGGTACAATAAAATCCTCACACCTCCATGATATACCACTTCTGTAAAATACTCTTCAGTAAAGATCAAAGGAAAGTATCTTCTGTATCTCAAATGTTTTGATCCATTACTGATTACCAAACCGCTCTTTTCAATCCTCAAAAATATATCAAATACTTCAAGGACACCCATGGACTTTTGAACTCAATAACGAGGTGGCCTACAGGGAAGAAGTCATCTCTCTGACACAGTGGTGTCAAGAAAACAACCTCTCCTTCAAGGTCACAAAAACAAAGGAGCTGGTTGTGGATTACAGAAGTAATGGAGATGGACAAATGCCTATTGACATCAATGAATCTGGGGCTGAGAGGGTAAACAGCTTCAAGTTCCTCAACATCCACATCACTGAGGACCTCATGTGGTCTGTACATACCAGCTGCGTGGTGAAAAAGGCACAACAACGCCTCTTTCACCTCAGATGGATGAGGAAGTTTGGTGTGGACACCCAAATCCTAAGAACTTTCTACGGGGGCACAATTGAGAGTATCCTGACTGGCTGCATCACTGCCTGGTAAGGGAACTGTACCTCCTTTAATCGCAGGATTCTGCAGAGAGTGGTGCGGACAGCCCAGTGCATCGGTAGTTGTGAACTTCCCACGGATCAGGACATTTACAAGGACAGGTGTGTAAGAAGGGACTGCAGGATCATTGGGGACCCAAGCCATCCCAACCGCAATCTATTCCAGCTGCTACCATCCGGGAGGTGGTACCGCAGCATAAAAGCCAGGACCAACAGGCTCCAGGACAGCTTCTTCCACCAGGCCATCAGGCTGATGAACTCATGCTTACTTGAGTGTACTCTATATTACATAGACTATTCTATTTATTATAAATTATTATAAATTGCACATTTAGATAGAGGCACAACATAAAGATTTTTACTCGTCATGTATGTGAAGGATGTAAGAAATAAAGTCAATTCAATTCAATCCTGATGCTATGTACAGCAAATTCTTCTGTTTTAATGGATTCTAAATCTACAGTGTCCTGAAATTTCATAGTTCCCCATTTCTAAACAAATGCTTATATTAAGTAATTGTGCAGTCTGTTTCTAAACAAAGTTTCAGTGTTGAACCTCAGAGTAAACGGGGCAAGTTTTGTATATGGATATCCTTGAATGTTGCTACAGATGCAGCTTCCTATGGTGACTTGAAATTCACTCAAATCTCTGTAGCTCAGATCATTTTCAGAAATTACTGGAGTCTCTAAGTCGCACTTAGAGTAGACTGAGGTATGCCAATTTTCCTGAACCTCAGAAAACCTGCTCCTTATCTCCTTAAAACGGATTCTCACATTCACTTTGATATTTTCCCCCCTTTAATGGTGGGTTCTTTATCTTCCTGGCTTTATCAACCTTAGTGCAACACACACAAAATGCTGGAGGAACTCAGCAGGTTAGGCAGCACCTATGGAAATGAAAAAAAAACGTTGATGTTTCAGGCCGAGACCATTCTTCAGGACCGGACAGGAAGAAGAAAGTTAGCAGAATAAAAAAGGTGGAGTGAGTGGAAGGAGGACCGGCTAGAAGGTGACAGGTTAAGTCATGTGGGTGGGGGAGGGAGGATGAAGTAAGAACCTACAAGGTGATAGGTGGAAAGGCAAAGGGCTGGAGGAGAAGGAATCTGATAAGAGAGGAGTGTAGACCATGGAAGAAAGAGGACGAGGGGCACCAGGGATCGTGATAGGCAGGAGACGAGAAGAGGTAAGAGACCAGAGTTAGGAATAGAAGAAGAGGGAAAGGGGAGGGAAAAGATTATGTTGCTATTCCTTCATCATGACTGCGTCAACATCTTTAAAATCCCTGCTCAAATTCAGAAAATAATACTGCAGTAGTTCAAAGACACTAAATAATTGCATTGCAAGTAAATTTTACAAGCAACAAGAAAAGCAAAATTAAACTGTATACACTGGATGCCCTAGCTGGGTGGGTTTTCGTTGATTCCATTATGGTTATTATTCTATAGATTTATTGAGTATGCCAACAAAAAAATGAATTGGGATGTATATAGTCAGGGTTGTGTGTGTATTTTTATATGTGTGTATGTGTGTGTGTGTGTGTGTGTGTGTGTGTATATATACTTTGATACTCAATTTACTTTGAACTTTGGAATTGAGTAAAAACAAAAAATTCTTCACATACTCAGGCAGCTTCTGTGAAGAGAAACAGCATTAACATTTCAGGTCAATGACCCTTCAGCAGAATCAATACAAGGTCATTGTCCTGGAATATTAGTTCTGTTTCTCTTTGCACAGAATTAAAAGAATTTGATTTCACGAGTCTTTTATTTTTGTGGCAATTGTCCTCTAGGAACTAGTTGATATTTGTGGTAAAATTATTAATAAATCTTCCATGAAAAAATGAATGTTTCTCCAATGACACCAACTACTGAAGAACATCAATGTGTAGTCTTAAATTAATCCACCTTCTTTTCCTTTAACGTGAAGCAGTTGTGAGGAAAGAAGACAAAGACAATTTTAAGAGGAATGGAACCCAGCAAAAGTGATCAACCATTACAATCAATTAAAGAAGAATTCATCTAGAATCCGTGTAGCAAGAAAGCCAAGGATGTAATATTGAAGCTTTATAAGGCATTGGTCAGTCTGCACTTGGAATATTGTGAGCAGTTTTGGGCCTCATATCTAAGAAGGGAAATGCTGGCATTGGAGAGGGTCCAGGGGAGTTTCACAGAATAATCCTGGGAATGAAAGGGTCTGAAAGGGTCCTATTTAATGGCCTTGAGCCAATACTCACTGGAATTTAGAAGAATGAGACCAATTGAAACCCATTGAAAGAAATAGAGTGGACATGCAGAGGACTTTTCCTATTGATATGCTCAGATTCATCCTCAATTCTAGCAAGTTTAAGGTCATTTCACTCAAACAGTCGGCAAGATGTACTTTATGAAGTCCTTCAGTCAGTCACAAGAATTGCAAATCGGGGAGGTCAGGTAAAATTTCTATGGGTTCCAGCACATGTAGGGGTGAAGGGGAATGAGAGGGTGGATGAGTTGGCGAAGAGGCCGTTAAAGAAAGAAAATATAGAAATGCACATTAGTATCAGTAAAGCAGAGGTTAAGTATGTAATCTGGGAAAAAATCAACCAAATGTGGCAAAAAAAAATGGGACAGGGAGGGGAAAGGGAGGCATTTATATCAAATACAAAAGAGTGTTGCAGTTACTAGGGTAGGTAATGGAAACAGAAGAGAGGAAATTGTGTGGACTAGGTTAAGGCTGGGGCACTGTGCATTAAACAAAACATTGAAAATGATAGGGAAACACCAGACAGGATTGTGTGAGGAATGTCAGGAAGAGGAGTCAGTAGAACATGTAGTTCTGAGTTGCAGGAAGTATGGGATACAGAGAGAGATATGAGAATTAATCTAAGGGAATTGGGGGTGCAGGAATTCACAATAAAAGGGTTGCTGGGCATGGGTGAGAGAGCACAGGTCAGGGTATTTTTAGCTTTCTTAAGGGATACAGGGGTTTTTTATAGGATATCATGGATAAGCAGGAATAGGGTACTAGGATGGCCAAAGATGGGAGGATAAAGTGTAGGTTAGGGTATGTGTGTGTGTGTGTGTGTGTGTGTGTGTGAGAGAGAGAGAGATTGGGTGAAGGGATTTAGAATGTAAGTCTATTGCACACTTTGGAGCAGAAGGTGGTGGTAATGCATCATTAAGCTGGGTGCCAACCGCCGTAAAACAAGACGGAGAGGAGAAGAAGAAGAAGGATTTTTCCTATAGTGGGGGAGTCTGGGACTTGAGGGTAGTGCCTCAAAAAAGAAGGTCATCTCTTTAGAATAGAGGTGAGAAGGAATTTCTTTAGTCAGAGTGTGGTGAACTTGTGGAATTCATTGCCACAGCTATGCAGATGAAGGTTAATAGGTTCTTGACTAGTAAGGGTGTCAAAGATTATGGAAGAGAAGGCAGGAGAATGGGGTTGAGGGGGATAATAAATTAGCTACGTTGGCCCATGTAGTCTAATTCTGCTCCTATATGTCTAATGGACATCTGCCTTGAACAATTCTATTGTATATAAAAAGTGCAGAATAATAAAATGTAGAATGTAAGTAATGGATCTTTCTCACAAATTCTAGGTTAATAAACGCCTAATCATTCAAATGGCTAATTTTAACTAAAAAGTTAAGATATGGTGCAATGTTTCTATGAGCTGCAAAAGAATTGCTTCGAGCAAGTCACTTGTACACCATTGGAAGGTAGTCATGCCTGCTTTATTTCAAATGATATTAATGATATGTTGGAAAAATTCAGTGTTGCTTTGTGTAAGCAGGAGAATGAAGCTCTTTATGCACTCAGCTACATGTCACAGCACAGAATCCGGAATCTAAAGTGCACAATGTCAATGGAATGGAATCATAGAATGGAGTTAATGTGGTAGCCATAATTACGTTTTGGTAAACTTACTCACGTCTTGCAGTTAATAGAAGGATTTTAGGATGTCAGTAGAGTAGCCATTTGTAATTGGCTACCTAGTTCTTGTAATCTGGTCCAGTCAAGTTTCTAGTCTTGAATGTGCTATTTGAGAGGGAATCGGTGATTGCCCTGAAACTATTAAAGTTCTGCGTAACTCTCTACGTTCCTGTGAGGTTCTTTAAACATTACAGAAACCAGAGCCATTTCGTTTATACTTTCTCAAGCACTCTGTAATACCAGAGCTATTTCTGATTTGTTATTTTGACTATAATTAGAAATAAACAAATTCTTTTTGATTACTGACAACCTCGTCGGACCATGTGGGATTAATAATATGAATCATATTTGAAAGCTGGGGGAGATACCTATTACATCCTAGATATACATATATACTGTACCATTAAACGCAAACAGGAATTCTGCAGATGCTGGAAATTCAAGCAACACACATCAAAGTTGCTGGTGAACGCAGCAGGCCAGGCAGCATCTGTAGGAAGAGGTGCAGTTGACATTTCAGGCCGAGACCCTTCGTCAGGACTAACTGAAGGAAGAGTGAGTAAGAGATTTGAAAGTTGGAGGGGGAGGGGGAGATCCAAAATGATAGGAGAAGACAGGAGGGGGAGGGATAGAGCCAAGAGCTGGACAGGTGATAGGCAAAAGGGGATACGAGAGGATCACGAGACAGGAGGTCTGGGAAGAAAGACAAGGAGGTGGGGGGACCCAGAGGATGGGCAAGAGGTATATTCAGAGGGACAGAGGGAGAAAAAGGAGAGTGAGAGAAAGAATGTGTGCATAAAAATAAGTAACAGATGGGGTACGAGGGGGAGGTGGGGCCTTAGCGGAAGTTAGAGAAGTCGATGTTCATACCATCAGGTTGGAGGCTACCCAGACGGAATATAGGGTGTTGTTCCTCCAACCTGAGTGTGGCTTCATCTTTACAGTAGAGGAGGCCGTGGATAGACATGTCAGAATGGGAATGGGATGTGGAATTAAAATGTGTGGCCACTGGGAGATCCTGCTTTCTCTGGCGGACAGAGCGTAGATGTTCAGCAAAGCGGTCTCCCAGTCTGCGTCGGGTCTCGCCAATATATAAAAGGCCACATCGGGAGCACCGGACGCAGTCGACTCACAGGTGAAGTGTTGCCTCACCTGGAAGGACTGTTTGGGGCCCTGAATGGTGGTAAGGGAGGAAGTGTAAGGACATGTGTAGCACTTGTTCCACTTACACGGATAAGTGCCAAGAGGGTGATCAGTGGGGAGGGATGGGGGGGACGAATGGACAAGGGAGTTGCGTAGGGAGTGATCCCTGCGGAATGCAGAGAGGGGGGGAAGGGAAAGATGTGCTTAGTGGTGGGATCCCATTGGAGGTGGCGGAAGTTACGGAGAATAATATGTTGGACCCGGAGGCTGGTGGGGTGGTAGGTGAGGACCAGGGGAACCCTATTCCTAGTGGGGTGGCGGGAGGATGGAGTGAGAGCAGATGTACGTGAAATGGGGGAGATTGTCAATCCCTTCCGACCTATGTTTGTGACACGTCTCACGCTCTTAAACTTTTCGATGATTTTAAGTTCCCTGGCCCCCACCACTTTATTTTCACCATGGATGTCCATTCCTTATATACTTCCATCCTCCATCAGGAAGGTCTCAAAGCTCTACGCTTCTTTTTGGATTCCAGACCTAATCAGTTCCCCTCTACCACCACTCTGCTCCATCTAGCAGAATTAGTCCTTACTCTTAATAATTTCTCCTTTGGCTCCTCCCACTTCCTCCAAACTAAAGGTGTAGCTATGGGCACCCGTATGGGTCCTAGCTATGCCTGCCTTTTTGTTGGGTTTGTGGAACAATCTATGTTCCGTGCCTATTCTGGTATCTGTCCCCCACTTTTCCTTCGCTACATCGACGACTGCATTGGCGCTGCTTCCTGCACGCATGCAGAACTCGTTGACTTTATTAACTTCGCCTCCAACTTTCACCCTGCCCTCAAGTTTACCTGGTCCATTTCCGACATCTCCCTCCCCTTTCTAGATCTTTCTGTCTCTGTCTCTGGAGACAGCTTATCCACTGATGTCTACTATAAGCCTACTGACTCTCACAGCTATCTGGACTATTCCTCTTCTCACCTTGTCTCTTGCAAAAACGCCATCCCCTTCTCGCAATTCCTCCGTCTCCGCCGCATCTGCTCTCAGGATGAGGCTTTTCATTCTAGGACGAGGGAGATGTCTTCCTTTTTTAAAGAAAGGGGCTTCCCTTCCTCCACTATCAACTCTGCTCTTAAGCGCATCTCCCCCATTTCACGTACATCTGCTCTCACTCCATCCTCCCGCCACCCCACTAGGAATAGGGTTCCCCTGGTCCTCACCTACCACCCCACCAGCCTCCGGGTCCAACATATTATTCTCCGTAACTTCCGCCACCTCCAACGGGATCCCACCACTAAGCACATCTTTCCCTCCCCCACTCTCTCTGCATTCCGCAGGGATCGCTCCCTATGCAACTCCCTTGTCCGTTCGTCCCCCCCATCCCTCCCCACTGATCACCCTCCTGGCACTTATCCGTGTAAGCGGAACAAGTGCTACACATGCCCTTACACTTCCTCCCTTACCACCATTCAGGGCCCCAAACAGTCCTTCCAGGTGAGGCAACACTTCACCTGTGAGTCGACTGGGGTGATATACTGCGTCCAGTGCTCCCGATGTGGCCTTTTATATATTGGCGAGACCCGACGCAGACTGGGAGACCGCTTTGCTGAACATCTACGCTCTGTCCGCCAGAGAAAGCAGGATCTCCCAGTGGCCACACATTTTAATTCCACATCCCATTCCCATTCTGACATGTCTATCCACGGCCTCCTCTACTGTAAAGATGAAGCCACACTCAGGTTGGAGGAACAACACCTTATATTCCATCTGGGTAGCCTCCAACCTGATGGCATGAACATCGACTTCTCTAACTTCCGCTAAGGCCCCACCTCCCCCTCGTACCCCATCTGTTACTTATTTTTATGCACACATTCTTTCTCTCATTCTCCTTTTTCTCCCTCTGTCCCTCTGAATATACCTCTTGCCCATCCTCTGGGTCCCCCCCCCACCATCTTTCTTCCCGGACCTCCTGTCCCATGATCCTCTCGTATCCCCTTCTGCCTATCACCTGTCCAGCTCTCGGCTCCATCCCTCCCCCTCCTGTCTTCTCCTATCATTTTGCATCTCCCCCTCCCCCTCCAGCTTTCAAATCCCTTACTCACTCTTCCTTCAGTTAGTCCTGACGAAGGGTCTCGGCCTGAAACGTCGACTGCACCTCTTCCTACAGATGCTGCCTGGCCTGCTGCGTTCACCAGCAACTTTGATGTGTATACTGTACTATTTATCCCTTTGTTTGGATTAGGAAGTCCCTTATTTCCTTTAGAAGTGAAAGACAGGTTAGGATGTTAATGACACCTTTTATACTGTCCCCAATACATAAAATACGCTCCACTGGACAGAATGCTCCAGACATAACGTGCAGAGCAGGATCCCAAAAGAAGCAATGTAAATTTTGTAGGTGATATTTTTCTTGAAGGCAAATACTTGATAAACCACTTTAACTTCAATGTCATCGGAAAGTACACGAAGAAAATTCGGCTCAGCCTAACACCACTAGCGGGGAAGTTACTGGAGAGAATTCTAAGGGAGAGGATCTACCAGTATTTAGATAGAAAGGGGGTGATTCAGGAGGAGATAGCATATCTTTGCACATGGGAAGTCATGCATACTTGAGGAACATTTTAGAGTTTTTTTGAAGAAGTCAACTGTAAGATAGACGAAGGTAGGGCAGTGGATGTTTATTTTTAGACCTTAGCAATAAGGTCCCACATGGTAGGCTAGTCTGGAAGGTCCCATGGAATCCAAGGAGAAATAGTTAGGTAGTTTCAAGATTGACTAGGAGGTAAGAAGCAGTGGGTTGTCGTTAAAGGTTGCTTCCCAGAACGGAGGCGAGAGATTAGTGGTGTGTCATAGGTGCTGGTGTTGGGACCTTCGTTATTTATGTAAATGATATGGATACAAGGGCAAAAGGCTTGATCAGTAGGTTTGCAGAGGGCATGGAATCAGGAGGTATTGTTGATAGTGAAGAATATTAACGTAGTTTACAAGGGGACCTCGATCAGTTAGAGAAGTGGGCTGAGGAGTGACAACTAGATTTCAATACACAGAAGTGTGAGATGATGCATTTTAGAAAGTCAAACCATCGTAGGGTTTATACTGTGACTGGTAGGGTATTAGAGTGTGTAATAGAAAAGAGGCATATAGGAGGACAAATGCATAGTTCAGTGGTAGACGGGGGATGAAAAAGGAGTTTAATACGCAGCTTGTCATCAGTCAGGGCACTGAGTACAGGAGTTGGAGTTGTATAAGTCATTGGTAAGTTCGCATTTGTAGTCCCATGCACAGTTTTGTCATCCGGTTAGAGAAAAGATGTGGTTAAAAAGGAAAGAAGGCAGAAAAGATTTACAAGGATGTTGCCAGGACTAAAGGTTGTGAGTTATAGTGAGAGGCTGGCCACGTTAGGTTTTTATTTCATGGAACATAGGAGAATAGTTGGGGGAGGGAACTTTACAGAAAAGTTTAAAATTATGAGAGGCATAGATAAGATGAACGGTTACAGTCTTTCCCTCAGGGTAGGATAATCTAAAACAATTCAGCAAAGGTTTAAGCAGAGCAGGGAAAGATCTAAAAGGAGTCTGAGGGGCAACCTTTTTCACCCAGGGAGTTAAGTATATGGAACAAGCTGCCAGAAGAAGTGTTAGAGGCTGGTACAATAATATCATTTAAGAAGTACCGGGATAGCTATGTGAAGGGGTGGGGCTTAGAGGGATATGGGCCGAAGCAGGAAATTCAGATCAGCTGGATGGGCCTGGTAGTGGGCATGAACTGGTTGGGCCGAATGGCCTGTGTCTGTGTTTCATTGTGTTTTGATTCTATGGACCTTTGGATAAAATTTCTGCAATGCAAGGCCTCTGTTTATTGTTTCTGTCAGAACTTCAGCCCAGACTTTAATTACCTGAAGTCCAAGTTCGAACTCATAACCTTCTGAACCTGACGGTGACGATGTACTGACTGAGTTCAAGGTGAAATGGTCAAGCACAGCTTGTGAGAACTGGCTGTCTTAATGAAATTTTTGAACCTTGAACTTAGATAGTCCGGCACTCTTCAAGGTTATTTTTAACTGTTCCTTTCGGTTATTACAGCTCAATACAAAGTGAACCCTGGGCCAAATGGTCTGCCTCATCAACTAATGATGAACAAAGGGAAAAATTCAACCAGCCCTAATTTCAGAAACTACATAATATTTTTCCCAACAGGTAGTGTGAACTTTATGTGACTGAATAAATGGGTCAGCTTTGTAACTTATGTGCAATCTTCTGTTTTATTCTGTCATGTTTTATTTGTCTGCCCTTTGGGCACTACCCCTTTTTATCTGCTGCTAAGTTTTATATTCATTCCTTTACCACCATGGGCTTCCTCACTCAGAACAGGCTCCTCACCCCGCATTAATTACCAACCAGGTTGCAAGTAACCCACATTAAACGATATATTCCACTGATATCACCTCCAAGAGCTCTCAGAGTCATAGATTCACAAAGTGTGGAATGAGGCTCTTTGACCTGGGAATATAGATCAGAGGTGGGATATGGGCAGAGAAATGGCAGGTGGAGTTTAACTTGACCAAATGTGATATTTGGGAGATTGAATGTAAAGAGACAATACACTGTTAATGACAAGACCCTTAACAGTGTTGATGTACAGAGGGATCATGTCATACAAATCCATAGCTCCCTGAAAGGCACGACACAGGTTGGTAGAATACGAGAGAAGGCTTCCGACTCTTCAACCATGTACTCATCCAGACCCGCTACCATAGCTCTGTATCCTTCTTGGGAGCTTGTCACCTTCCAGCCAGCCTCCTTCTCCCCTCCCCATCTTTTTACTTTGAGACCTTCCTCCTTCTTTCTCAGACCAAAACTTCAGCTGTTAATTTTTCTCCATGGATGTTGCCTGACCTGCTGAGTTCCTCCAGCACTCTGTGTGTGTTGTTAGGGAATGCTTGCCTTTATTAGTTGAGGAAATTAATTAAAGAGTCCAGAAGTTATTTTGTAGCATTATAAAACCATGAGACATAGGAGCAGAATTAGGCCATTCAGCCCATTGAGTTTTCTCATCATGGCTGATCCTGGATCCCACTCAATCCCACACACCTGCCTTCTCACCATATCCTTTGATGCCCTGACCGATCAGGAAACAATCAACTTCCACCTTAAATATAGGCACGGATTTGGCCTCCACTGCGGTCGGTGTCACAGCATTCCACAGATTTACTACTCTCTGGCTAAAAAAATTCCTTCTTACCCCTGTTCTGAAGGGTCGCCCCTCAATTTTGAGGCTGTGCCCTCTAGTTCTGGATAACCCCACCATAGGAAACATCCTCTCCACGTCCACCCTATCTATTCCTTCCAATATTTGGTAGGTTTCAATGAGATCCCTCCGCATTCTTCTAAATTGCAGTGAGTACAGGCCCAAAGCTGCCAAACACTCCAAATGTGCTAACCCTTTCATTCCTGGAATCATCCACATGAACCTCCTCTGGACTCAACAATAACAACACATCCTTTCTGAGATATGGTGCCCAAGACTGTTGACAATACTCCAAGCGCAGCCTGACAAGTGTCTTATAAAGGCTCAGCATTATCTCCTTGCTTTTATATTCTATTCCCCTTGAGATAATTGCCAACATTGTATTTGCCTTCTTGACCACAGATTCAACCTTTAAATTAATCTTCTGGGAGTCTTGCACAAGGACTCCTAAGTCTCTCTGCACCTCTGAAGTTTGAACTGTCTCCCCATTTACAGAATAGTCCACACTATTGACCCTTTTACCAAAATGCATTATCGTACATTTCCCAACACTGTATTCCATCTGCCACTTCTTTGCCCATTCTTCCAATTTGTCTAAGTCTTGCTGCAATCGCATTGCTGCTTCCACACTACCTACCCCTCCACCTATCTTGTTATCATCCGCAAACTTTGTCACAAGCCATCAATTCCATTATCCAAATCATTGACAAACAATGTGAAAAGCAACAGTCCCAATATTGATCCCTGAGGAACACTGCTAGTCACCAGCAGCCAACCAGAAAGGTCCCCTTTTATTCCCACTCTCTGCCTCCTGCCTGTCAGCCATTCTGCTATCCATGCCAGTATCTTTCCTGTAACACCATCCACTGCCCCTCCTTTGTCCACCCTGCTTGTTACCTCCTCGAATAACTCCAACAGATTTGTCAGGCAAGATTTCCCTTTACAGAAACCATGCTGACTTTGACTTATTTTATCATTAATTTTCAAGTACCTTGAAATCCCATCCTTAATAATAGACTCCAGCACTTTCCCAACCACTGAGGTTAGGCTAACTGGCCTAAAGTTTCCTTTCTTTTGCCTTCCTCCCTTCTTAAAGAGTGGAGTGACGTTTGCAATCTTCCAGTCCTCCAGAACCATGCCAGAATCAAGTGATTCTTGAAAGATCATGACCAATGCATCCATTATCTCTTCAGCACCCTCTCTCAGGACTCTGAGATGTAGCCCATCTGGTCCAGGTGTCTTCTCCACCTTAAGACCTTTGAGGTTGCCTAGCACTTTTTCATTGTAATTGCAATGGCACTCACTCCTGCTCCCTGATACTTACGGACCTCTGGAACACTGCTAGTGTCTTCTACAGTGAAGACAGATGCAAAGTACCCATTTAGCTCATCTGCCATTTCTTTGTCCCTCATTACTACCTTATAAATCTCTAGTTAGGCCTCAACAGAAGTATTGCATTAGGTTGTGGTCGTTCCATTAGAGGAAGGTTTTGGAGGGAGTGCAGAAGGGGTTTACCAGGATGCTGTCTGAATTATTGAGATGCTATAATGAGAGGTTGGGCAAACCTGGGTTGTTTCCTCTAGAGCAGTGGAGGCTGATGGAAAATCTGATTCAACTGCGACTCCAGCCTTGAACTCTAGGCCGGGTCTTTATGTGCTGCTGTTGTTACTCCCGTCTCCCCTTCCCCCACCACCACTCCGCAGCCCCGTCTTCCTCAGATCCCACCGTAAACTCCTGGGCCCTCAGAGGCTCCATCTTCCTCTCACCCCAACCCTCCCCTCTCCATTGACACCCCCAGCCTCCCCCCTCCCCCCTCTGATCCCAGCTCTCATCCGTGCCGGGTCTTTACCATCCCCTCCGACCTTCAACTGTCGGAGGCAGAACGCTCTGTTCTCAGTAAGGGCCTCACGTTTGTCCCCCTTCGCCCACACCTCAGCGAGTTCCGTGTTCGCCACGATGCGGAACTGTTCTTCCGCCGTCTCCGTCTCCGAGCCTACTTCTTCGGCAAGGACTCTTCCACCCCCACCGATGACCCCTTCTCCCGTCTTCAACCCTCCTCTTCTTCATGGACACCCCGCTCTGGTCTTCTGCCTGCTCTGGATCTCTTTATTGCCAACTGCCGACGGGACATCAACCGTCTCGACTTCACCGCACCTTGTCCCCATTCCAACCTCACTCCTTCGGAACGCTCTGCTCTCCACTCCCTCCGCACTAATCCTAACATTATTATTAAACCCGCTGATAAAGGGGTTGCTGTTGTAGTCTGGCGTACTGACCTCTACCTTGCCGAGGCACAGCGACAACTCGCGGATACCTCCTCTTATTTACCCCTCGATCGTGACCCCACTAAGGAGCACCAGGCCATTGTCTCCCACACTATCAACGACTTTATCCGCTCAGGGGATCTCCCATCCACTGCTACCAACCTTATAGTTCCCACACCCCGCACTTCCCGTTTCTACCTCCTACCCAAGATCCACAAACCTGCCTGTCCTGGCCGACCTATTGTCTCAGCTTGCTCCTGCCCCACCGAACTCGTTTCTGCATACTTTGACACTGTTTTATCACCCCTTGTTCAATCCCTTCCGACCTATGTTCGTGACACTTCTCACGCTCTTAAACTTTTCGATGATTTTAAGTTCCCTGGCCCCCACCGCTTTATTTTCACCTTGGATGTCCAGTCCCTATATACTTCCATCCCCCATCAGGAAGGTCTCAAAGCTCTACGCTTCTTTTTGGATTCCAGACCTAATCAGTTCCCCTCTACCACCACTCTGCTCCGTCTAGCAGAATTAGTCCTTACTCTTAATAATTTCTCCTTTTGCTCCTCCCATTTCCTCCAAACTAAAGGTGTAGCTATGGGCACCCGTATGGGTCCTAGCTATGCCTGCCTTTTTGTTGGGTTTGTGGAACAATCTATGTTCCGTGCCTATTCTGGTATCTGTCCCCCACTTTTCCTTCGCTACATCGACGACTGCATTGGCGCTGCTTCCTGCACGCATGCAGAACTCGTTGACTTTATTAACTTTGCCTCCAACTTTCACCCTGCCCTCAAGTTTACCTGGTCCATTTCCGACACCTCCCTCCCCTTTCTAGATCTTTCTGTCTCTGTCTCTGGAGACAGCTTATCCACTGATGTCTACTATAAGCCTACTGACTCTCACAGCTATCTGGACTATTCCTCTTCTCACCCTGTCTCTTGCAAAAACGCCATCCCCTTCTCGCAATTCCTCCGTCTCCGCCGCATCTGCTCTCAGGATGAGGCTTTTCATTCTAGGACGAGGGAGATGTCTTCATTTTTTAAAGAAAGGGGCTTCCCTTCCTCCACTATCAACTCTGCTCTTAAACGCATCTCCCCTATTTCACGTACATCTGCTCTCACTCCATCCTCCCACCACCCCACTAGGAATAGGGTTCCCCTGGTCCTCACCTACCACCCCACCAGCCTCCGGGTCCAACATATTATTCTCCCTAACTTCCGCCACCTCCAACGGGATCCCACCACTAAGCATATCTTTCCCTCCCCGCCTCTCTCTGCATTCCACAGGGATCGCTCCCTACACAACTCCCTTGTCCATTCGTCCCCCCCATCCCTCCCCACTGATCTCCCTCCTGGCACTTATCCGTGTAAGCGGAACAAGTGCTACACATGCCCTTACACTTCCTCCCTTACCACCATTCAGGGCCCCAAACAGTCCTTCCAGGTGAGGCATCACTTCACCTGTGAGTCGACTGGGGTGATATACTGCGTCCGGTGCTCCCGATGTGGCCTTTTATATATTGGTGAGACCCGACGCAGACTGGGAGACCGCTTTGCTGAACATCTACGCTCTGTCCGCCAGAGAAAGCAGGATCTCCCAGTGGCCACACATTTTAATTCCACATCCCATTCCCATTCTGACATGTCTATCCACGGCCTCCTCTACTGTAAAGATGAAGCCACACTCAGGTTGGAGGAACAACACCTTATATTCCGTATGCGTAGCCTCCAACCTGATGGCATGAACATTGACTTCTCTAACTTCCGCTAGGCCCCACCTCCCCCTCGTACCCCATCTGTTACTCTTTTTTATGCACACATTCTTTCTCTCACTCTCCTTTTTCTCCCTCTGTCCCTCTGAATATACCTCTTGCCCATCCTCTGGGTCACCCCCCCCACCATCTTTCTTCCCGGACCTCCTGTCCCATGATCCTCTCGTATCCCCTTCTGCCTATCACCTGTCCAGCTCTCGGCTCCATCCCTCCCCCTCCTGTCTTCTCCTATCATTTTGCATCTCCCCCTCCCCCTCCAGCTTTCAAATCCCTTACTCACTCTTCCTTCAGTTAGTCCTGACGAAGGGTCTCGGCCTGAAACGTCGACTGCGCCTCTTCCTATAGATGCTGCCTGGCCTGCTGCGTTCACCAGCAACTTTGATGTATGTTGCTGGAAAATCTGATAGTGATTTTATAAGATTATGAGAGTCCTGGGTAGAGTAGTCAGTCTGTATCTCTTTTTGCACGGCTGAAACCAGTAATCAAGCATTTAAGATGAGAGGAGGGAAGTTCAACGGGGAAGTGCAGGGCAGGCTTTTTATCTCGACTTGCCCTCGGTGCCCCTTTTAATATGGAGTGTGGTGAGTGCCTGAAATGTATTGCCTGGGTGATGGCAGAAGGAAAGATAACAGAGGCATTCGAGAGGCACTTACATGGGCACATGGATGTGCAAGAAATGGAAGGAAATTGGACTTCTGTAGGTAGAAATGGTTAGCTTAGCCGGCCTTTTGATTGTTAATTTAATTAGTTCAGCACAATATTGCGGGCTGTGCTGTACTGTTCAATGTTTGACCAAGCTCATCGATACTGACCAAGTCTGCTACCTCAGCTTGTTCCATTTGCCTTTATTTGGTCCATATAGATCTAAATCTTTTCTATCCGTGTACCTATCTAAGTTTCCTTTCAACATTGTAATAGTATCGACATCTACAACTTCCTCTGGCTAGTCATTCTACATACTCAGCCCTTGCTGCGTGAAAAACTTTCCCCTCAGTTCCCCTCTAAATGTTTCCCTCTCACCTTCTTCTAATGCTTTCTAGCTTTTGAATCCACTGCCTTGAGAAAAAGTGTGGCCATTTACTTTATCTATGCCCCTCACGGGGTCTCACAAACATCTTGTACAGTTGTAACATCAGCAAGTCTGGAACTCAAGGCCTGGATTTCAGGCCCTTGACCAGAGTCCTCATTCACCATCATTGGCGAATCCTGAGTTGTTTCCAATGATTGAAAGGTCGATAGTAAGTCCAGATCAACCCTGAAGGTTGATTAGAAGTCGGGATCGAAGCCCAAACGTCAATTGGAAGTCCAGTAGAAGTCAATGGCAGTGGCTGGCGCAATAAGTCTGTGAATCTCTGGGAGTCCATCAGGGAAATTGAAGGCTTAATGCAAATTCACGAATCCTCTCAAGGCTGAAGGCCCAAGGCGGACAGTCATAGGGTTAGAGAGCTGTATTTGCGTGGGTGGGTGGGAGGAAGGAATGAGGCTTGATTTGCTGTTTCTGCTTTGTCACTTGGTGTGTTCTGCTTTGTTGTGCTCCGTGCTGCTCTGCCGAGCATGCTGGGAATGTTTAGCCACACTTGTGGGCTGCCCCCAGCACACCTTTGTGTGTTTTGGTTGTTAATGTAAAGTAATGCATTTCACTGTATGTTTCAATGTACATGTGACAGATAATAAAATAAATCTACCAGTAAATCTGTTGTCACAACATTTGTACTCAGTGCCCCAGTCCATGAAGACAAGCATAACAGACATCTTCCTCATCAGCCCGCCTACCTGTGGTGCCATGTTGAGGGAACTAAGTACTTGTACCCCTAGGTGTTTCTGTTCTACAACACATCAAACAGACCAGTCATTCACTCTGAATGCCAAGTCCTGGTTTATCTTCCCAAAATGCATCACCTTGATCTAGTCTGAACTAAATTCTGTGCTTGACCAGTCCTTGTCACTTGTGTCATTCCCACCATTACCAACATCCCAACTCTCCGTCTAGGTAGCTTTTGCTGTCAGCTGTCTAAACTTTGGAGAACACTTTCTAAACTTTCCTGCCTGACACCTGTCACCATGTGTGGCATAGTCATGCAGTCAGTATAACTGCTGCCTTATAGCTTGAATGATGAGGATTGGATCTCTGGTACTGTCCATGTGGAGCTCACATGTTCTCCTGTGGCCTCCTCCCACCTCCCCAAAGGTCTGCACGTTGCCAGGTTAATTGGCTGCTCCAATTTGCCCCTACTGTGCAGAATCTTGGAGAGGTTGACAGGAATATGGGGAGAATAGGAAAAATTAGTTGGGCAAGGGGTTGCTTTCTCTAAGATAAAAATTATCTTCATTTTTCACTTGTACATCAAAACATATAGTGAAATGTGTTATTTGTGCCAAATCAAATCAGCAAAGATTGTCCTGAGCACCACACTTCCAATGCCCACATAGTCTCCCTTGTTAGTGATATTCTTTTTGCCAAATATACAAAGTGTAAATAGGAGCAGTCCATTTAACTTTCCGTTTGAGCTGAGGCACTTTGTAAAAGGGGAGATTAGTTGGACCATATGGACAGGAAGTGCTAAATACAGCAGGACATTATTTAAGTGTGTATATGCAGTTACTGATATAAGTTGCAGTGTGACTGTTCATTCCAAAAGTATAAAACAGATCAGCCTAAAAGCAGCAGAGGGGAAATATTCAGGGAGTGGAGGGTTAAATTAGGTGTGGGAACAACCTGAGTTATGAAGTTTATTTGTGAGGAATCTTTGGTGTGACAGCTGCTTTTAGTTGAGAAATGGTTTTAAACATGATGTTATGATTCTGCAATTTTATTATGCAGTGTTCATTGCAAGTTAATGAATCATTTTACGGATTTGGATAGTTATATTCAGCAACACTGCGTAACAATAGAGCTCACACAAAAGTGGAAGTGGATAAAGAATGTCTATCCATTAATGTCGTTAAAGGTGACTGTTTAAGAGCTATCTTAATACCACATTAATGGAGTTCAGGGCAGCTAATGGCATTGAGAAACAGCAGCACAATAAGCCTGGAGTTTATTTTATTATCTTAAAAAACTCAAACAGTCCATCCATTTTCTAGATTCTGTCCAGAGGACATGGTAGAGCTTTCATGTGTTGTTCTAACAAAATTCGTTGACTAGTATGTATCCTGCCACCGTCTGCAAAGTGCTCTTACGTTCCCTCCATAACCACATGGGTCTCCTCCGAGTGCTCTGGTTTCCTCCTACAGCCCAAAGACATACTGGTTGATAGGTTAATTGGTCATTGTAAATTGTCCTGTGATTAGGCTACAGTTAAAATTGACCACCTTGAGGGAGTCTTGATCATAAGCAGCTGAAACTCCTGAAGACAGGTGGCAGGTCAACTGATGATCCCACTGGTGATAGCACAGGACAGTTAACATCTTAGTCCATGTGTATTTTGTAACTAACTGGCGGGGGGGGGGTGGTTCTGGACAGTGCACCTCAAAGGGTTGGAAAAGTCTACACTGTCCTGTACCTCAATCAATAAATAAATTACTAGTTTTAATTCAGGATATCAGGACGTGCCCTCTTCTCATTGCTACCATCAGGGAGGAGGTACAAGAGCCTGAAGACAAACACCCAATGTTTTAGGAACAGCTGCTTCTCCCCTGCTATCAGATTTTTTGAATGAACACTCCCTCACTATTTTGCTGCCTTTTTGCACTACTTATCTTCCTTATCATTTTAATGCAACTTCGTGTAATTGTTTATGTATTGCACTCTACTGCAGCTGCAAAACAAATCTCATGCCATATGTTAATTGTGATGGTGTTAGCTTCACCGTCCGCAAAGCCCTAAATTCAAAAGGAGATTTTAAGCCCATTCCGACATAGGTATCTATGGGTTCTTCTTCTTCTTCTATTTCCGGCTGTTTAGACGCATCTAGGCGTATTACCGCCCTCCGCACGATGTATACTTAATTATAGAACTTCAAGGAACTCAAATTCTCGAATAAAACCTAGTCTCACGTGTAAACTGAACGATAGACTCTTCAAGCAGATGCTGATTCTCTTGATGGCCAAACAAAGATTGAATAGAAAACCAGAATAAATTTAAGCCAGATAGCCTCTTGAACAGCATGCTTCTTTCAATTTTGTATCGATTACAGCTCAGCAAAACATGCTGGACTGTCTTTGGACTACCACAGTCACGTAATCCAGTAGGATGTTTTCCTATTATCTGTATGTTTATCTTTGGGTTCCCTAACGATAGGGAGGTTATATTGTAGGCTACTACTCTTCACAGACTACCTTACTATCCTGTCCAGTCTCTGTGCTCAGGTCTAGATGCCAATACCTTCTATTAACCATAGAACCATAGAACCATAGAAACTACAGCACAGAAACAGGCCCTTTGGCCCTTCTTGGCTGTGCCGAACTATTTTCTGCCTAGTCCCACTGACCTGCACACGGACCATATCCCTCCATACACCTCCCATCCATGTATCTGTCCAATTTATTCTTAAATGTTAAAAAAGAACCCGCATTTACCACCTCGTCTGGCAGCTCATTCCATACTCCCACCACCCTCTGTGTGAAGAAGCCCCCCCCTAATGTTCCCTTTAAACTTTTCCCCCCTCACCCTTAACCCATGTCCTCTGGTTTTTTTCTCCCCTTGCCTCAGTGGAAAAAGCCTGCTTGCATTCACTCTATCTATACCCATCATAATTTTATATGCCTCTATCAAATCTCCCCTCATTCTTCTACGCTCCAGAGAATAAAGTCCTAACCTATTCAACCTTTCTCTGTAACTGAGTTTCTCAAGTCCCGGCAACATCCTTGTAAACCTTCTCTGCACTCTTTCAACCTTATTTATATCCTTCCAGTAATTTGGTGACCAAAACTGAACATAATACTCCAGATTCGGCCTCACCAATGCCTTATACAACCTCATCATAACATTCCAGCTCTTATACTCAATACTTCGATTAATAAAGGCCAATGTACCAAAAGCTCTCTTTACGACCCTATCTACCTGTGACGACACTTTTAGGGAATTTTGTATCTGTATTCCCAGATCCCTCTGTTCCACTGCACTCCTCAGTGCCTTACCATTAACCCTGTATGTTCTACGTTGGTTTGTCCTTCCAACGTGCAATACCTCACACTTGTCAGTATTAAACTCCATCTGGCATTTTTCAGCCCATTTTTCCAGCTGGTCCAAGTCCCTCTGCAGGCTCTGAAAACCTTCCTCACTGTCTACTCCACCTCCAATCTTTGTATCATCAGCAAACTTGCTGATCCAATTTACCACATTATCATCCAGATCATTGATATAGATGACAAATAACAATGGACCCAGCACTGATCCCTGTGGCACACCACTAGTCACAGGCCTCCACTCAGAGAAGCAATTCTCTACCACCACTCTCTGGCTTCTTCCATCAAGCCAATGTCTAATCCAATTTACCACCTCTCCACGTATACTTAGCGACTGAATTTTCCTAACTAACCTCCCATGTGGGATCTTGTCAAAGGCCTTACTGAAGTCCATGTAGACAATATCCACTGCCTTCCCTTCATCCACTTTCCTGGTAACCTCCTCGAAAAACTCCAACAGATTGGTCAAACATGACCTACCATGCACAAAGCCATGTTGACTCTCCCTAATAAACCCCTGTCTATCCAAATGCTTGTAGATTCCGTCTCTTAGTACTCCCTCCAATAACTTACCTACTACTGACGTTAAACTCACCGGCCTATAATTTCCTGGATTACTTTTCGATCCTTTTTTAAACAACGGAACAACATGAGCCACTCTCCAATCCTCCGGCACTTCACCCGTAGACAGCGACATTTTAAATATTTCAGCCAGGGCCCCCGCAATTTCAACACTAGTCTCCTTCAAGGTCCGAGGGAACACTCTGTCAGGTCCTGGGGATTTATCCACTTTAATTTTCCTCAAGGCAGTAAGCACCTCCTCCTTTTCAATCTGTACAGTTTCCATGGTCTTACTACTTGATTCCCTCAATTCCATAGACTTCATGCCAGCTTCCTTAGTAAATACAGACGCAAAAAACCTATTTAAGATCTCCCCCATTTCCTTTGGTTTCGCACAAAGCCGACCACTCTGATCTTCAAGAGGACCAATTTTATCCCTTACAATCCTTTTGCTCTTAATATACCTGTAAAAGCTCTTTGGATTATCCTTCACTTTGACTGCCACGGCAACCTCATATACCTTGAGAACCAAGGTTCCTTATTCCTATTCAATTTGCCTTTAATCCTGACAGGAACATACAAACTCTGCACTCTCAAAATTTCTCCTTTGAAGGCTTCCCACCTACCAATCACATCTTTGCCAGAGAACAACCTGTCCCAATCCACGCTTTTTAGATCCTTTCTCATTTCTTCATATTTGGCCTTCTTCCAGTTCAGAACCTCAACCCTAGGACCAGATCTATCCTTGTCCATGATCAAGTTGAAACTAATGGTGTTATGATCACTGGAACCAAAGTGCTCCCCTACACAGACTTCTGTCACTTGCCCTAATTCGTTTCCTAACAGGAGATCCAATATTGCATCCCCTCTAGTTGATCCCTCTATATATTGATTTAGAAAACTTTCCTGAACACATTTTACAAACTCTAAACCATCTAGACCCCTAACAGTATGGGAGTCCCAATCAATGTATGGAAAATTAAAATCCCCTACCACCACAACTTTATGTTTCCTGCAGTTGCCTGCTATCTCTCTGCAGATTTGCTCTTCCAAGTCTTGTTGACTATTGGGTGGTCTGTAGTACAATCCCACTAATGTGGCCATACCTTTCCTGTTTCTCAGCTCCACCCATAAGGACTCAGTAGACAAGCCCTCTAATCTGTCCTGCCTGAGCACCGCTGTAATATTTTTCCTAACAAGCAATGCTACTCCCCCACCTTTCATTCCTCTGCCTCGATCACATCTGAAAATTGGAACCCTGGAATATTAAGCTGCCAGTCCTGCCCCTCCTGTAGCCAAGTTTCACTAATTGCTACAACATCATAATTCCACGTGTCAATTCACGCCCTCAACTCATCCTCCTTCCCCGCAATACTCCTAGCATTGAAATATATACACCTCAGAAGATTTTTACCACCACTCACATCCTTTCTATCTGCGGATTAGCTTAAACTTTCAACATCATTTATTTTCACCCCAGCCACACTGTCAGCTCTGGCACTCTGGTTCCCATCCCCCTGCAAATCTAGTTTAAAGCCTCCCCAATAGCACTAACAAACCTCCCTGAAAGGATATTGGTCCCCCTGTGGTTCAAGTGTAACCCGTCTCTCTTGTACAGGTCCCACCTGCCCCAGAAGAGGTCCCAATGATCCTGAAATCTGAAACCCTGCCCCCTACACCAGTTCCTCAGCCACTTGTTCCTCCTCCAGAGCATCCTATTCCTACCCTCACTGGCATGTGGCACAGCAGCAATCCTGAGATTACCACCCTCGAGGTCCTGCTTTTCATCTTCCTACCAAGCTCTCTATACTCACTCTCCAGGACTTCCATAGAACATAGAACATAGAACATAGAATAGTACAGCACAGTACAGGCCCTTTGGCCCACAATGTTGTGCCGACCCTCAAATACTGCCTCCCATATAAGCTCCCACCTTAAATTCCTCCATATACCTGTCTAGTAGTCTCTTAAACTTCACTAGTGTATCTGCCTCCACCACTGATTCAGGCAGTGCATTCCACGCACCAACCACTCTCTGAGTAAAAAACCTTCCTCTAATATCCCCTTGAACTTTCCACCCCTTACCTTAAAACCATGTCCTCTTGTATTGAGCAGTGGTGCCCTGGGGAAGAGGTGCTGGCTATCCACTCTATCTATTCCTCTTATTATCTTGTACACCTCTATCATGTCTCCTCTCATCCTCCTTCTCTCCAAACAGTAAAGCCCTAGCTCCCTTCATCTCTGATCATAATGCATACTTTCTAAACCAGGCAGCATCCTGATAAATCTCCTCTGTACCCTTTCCAATGCTTCCACATCCTTCCTATAGTGAGGTGACCAGAACTGGACACAGTACTCCAAGTGTGGCCTAACTAGAGTTTTATAGAGCTGCATCATTACATCGCGACTCTTAAACTCTATCCCTCGACTTATGAAAGCTAACACCCCATAAGCTTTCTTAACTACCCTATCCACCTGTGAGGCAACTTTCAGGGATCTGTGGACATGTACCCCGAGATCCCTCTGCTCCTCCACACTACCAAGTATCCTGCCATTTACTTTGTACTCTGCCTTGGAGTTTGTCCTTCCAAAGTGTACCACCTCACACTTCTCCGGGTTGAACTCCATCTGCCACTTCTCAGCCCACTTCTGCATCCTATCAATGTCTCTCTGCAACCTTTGACAATCCTCTACACTTTCTACAATACCACCAACCTCTGTGTCATCTGCAAACTTGCCAACCCACCCTTCTACCCCCACATCCAGGTTGTTAATAAAAATCACAAAAAGTAGAGGTCCCAGAACAGATCCTTGTGGGACACTACTAGTCACAATCCTCCAATCTGAATGTACTCCCTCCACCACCACCCCCTGCCTTCTGCAGGCAAGCCAATTCTGAATCCACCTGGCCAAACCTCCCTGGCTCCCATGCCTTCTAACTTTCTGAATAAGCCTACCGTGTGGACCCTTGTCAAATGCCTTACTAAAATCCATATAGATCACATCCACTGCACTACCCTCATCTATATGCCTGGTCACCTCCTCAAAGAACTCTATCAGGCTTGTTAGACACGATCTGCCCTTCACAAAGCCACGCTGACTGTCCCTGATCAGACCATGATTCTCTAAATGCCTAAAGGTCCTATCTCTAAGAATCTTTTCCAACTGCTTTCCCACCACAGACGTAAGGCTTACTGGTCTATAATTCAAGTAGAGGGTCCTCCCACCCTACCAAGGAGGAGATACTTCCAGCTAGCAAACAAGTAAAAGCACAATTTATTTTATTTTTAATGATACACATTTAATTTTAGACAAATAATTCCAGGCACACATTTAAAACTCACAGAGGATTTCCAATTTATAAAAGGCTTCTGAACTACAAAATATTAATAAACTGCAAACGATTTCCAAACACAAATGCAATTCTTACAAACTAAAGGTACAAATGTACATACCAACAAGTTGCAGATGATCAAGTCGTCCATCACAGAAACTGAAGGCTGAGGAATGATTTCTAGTTCTACTTCCTGTCATCCCTTCTTTCTGTCATTCCCCTTGCCATTCCTAACAATCCCCAAGGCCTTCTAACATTGGTACTGTTTTGCTACTAGTTGACATCTGCATCTGTTATTTTTCAGATACCTTTGCTGGCACAAAGTAATTCACACAGATGGTCTAAAATTCCCAACCTTTTTTATGTCATGGACCAATACCATTAAGCAAGGGGTCCATGGACCCCAAGTTAGGAACCACTGGTCTAAATGCTTCTAGGGACAAAAATCCCAAGCACCCAAAATTGGATGGCATGGTAATGTAGTGGTTAGCACAACGCCTTACAGAACTGGCCAGCTGGGTTCATTTCCTACCGCTGCCTGTAAGGAGTTTGTATGTTCTCCCCATGACTGCATGGGTTTCCTCCGGGTGCTCCGGTTTCCTCCCTCAGTCCAAAAGACAAACCATTTGGGAGGTCAATTGGTCCTTGTAAATTGTCTCATGATTAGGCTGGGATTAAATCAGGGAATTGCAGGGCAGTGCGCTTCCAAGGGCCAGAAGCGCCTATTCTGCACTGTTCCTCAATAAATAAAAAAGATAAAATTAATGCTGACTCTCTGAGTACACAAATATCTCAACCATACCTGTGATCATGTTGGAAGTGACAAAATCAGTCTGGTCTGCAAGCTTCCTAGCCACAATGGTGCAAATCACTTAGCCAGTGTGGTCTGACGCAGGTCAAGTAACATAACCTGACATTGATTAAACATGGGCGCACAAGACTGTTTAATTGTTTACAACAAGAAGGTTGGAAGATGTTAGAGTCCACTATTAAGGATGAGGTTCTGGGGTACTTGGAGGCACATGATAAAACAGATCAAAGTGAGCATGGTTTCCTGAGGGGAAAACTTGCCTGACAAATCTTGAATTGAGTTGAATTGACTTTATTTCTTACATCCTTCACATACATGAAAAGTAAAAATCTTTATGTTATGTCTCCATCTAAATATGCAATGTGCGATCATTGTCATTTATAATAATTTATAATAAATAAAACAGTCAATGTAATATAGAGTACACTCAAGTAAGCATGAGTTCATCAGTCTGATGGCCTGGTGGAAGAAGCTGTCCCGGAGCCTATTGGTCCTGGCTTTTATGCTGTGGTACCGCTTCCTGTATGGTAGCAGCTGGAATAGATTGTGGTTGGGATGACTTGGGTCCCCAGTGATCTTACAGGCCCTTTTTATGCACCTGTCCTTGTAAACGTCCTGAATCATGGCAAGTTCACAACTACAGATGCGCTGGGCTGTTCGCACCACTCTCTGCAGAGTCCTGCGGTTAAGGGAGGTACAGTTCCCATACCAGGCAGTGATGCAGCCAGTCAGGATGCTCTCAATTGTGCCCCTGTAGAAAGTTCTTAGGATTTGGGGGCCCATACCAAACTTCCTCAACCGTCCGAGGTGAAAGAGGCTCTGTTGTGCCTTTTTCACCACACATCTGGAATTCTTTGAGGGAATAACATGCACTGTAGACAAAGGAAAGTTAGTGGATGTTGTTTACTTGGATTTTCAGAAGGCTTTTGACAAGGTGCCATACATGAGGCTGCTTAACAAGATAAGAGCCCGTGGTATTACAAGAATGATATTAGCATGGATAGAAGATTGGCTGATTGGCAGAATGGAAAGAGTTGGAATAAAGGGGGCCTTTTCTGGCTGGCTGCTGGTGACTAGTGGTGTTTTGCAGGGGATGGTATTAAGACCAGTTCTTTTCACATTGTATGTCAATGATTAGATTATGGAATCGCTGGCTTTATGGCCAAGTTTGTGGATAATATGAAGATAGGTGGAGTTGCAGTTAGTATTGAGGAAACGAGGAGTCTGCAGAAGGACTAAGACAAATTGGAAGAATGGACAAAAAAGTGACAGATGGAATATAGTGTAGGGAAGTGTGTGTTCATGCAATTTGTTAGAAGGAATAAAGGCATAGACTATTTCCTGAATGGGAAGAAAATTCAAAAATCATAGGTGCAAATGGATTTGGAGTCCTTGTACGGGATTTTCTGAAGATTAACTTGCAGGTTGAGTCGATGGCCAAATTCTGCTCCTATGTCTTATGGTCTTGTGGTCTAACTCAGCAGGTCAGGCAGCATCCATGGAGGGGAATAAGCAATTGACGTCCAAGGCTGAACTTCAGCCTGATGAAGCATCTCAACCCAAAGCGTTGACTGGTTATTCCCCTCCATGGATTCTGTCTGACCTGCTGAGTTGCCCCAGCATTTTGTGTGTGCTGCTCTGGATTTCCAGAATCTGCAGAATCTCTTGTGTTTAAGACATCTAGCACAGTCTGGTAAGATATCTCTGAGGGTTAATTGTGACCTTAGAGCTAAGTTATTTCAAAATGCCAGAAACACACGGTCCAGTTCATAAGATATTGCAGGTGGCCTGCCAATAGCCAAGCCTTTTCCATGAGAAAAAATAGTTAAAAATAATTTATATAATAACCTGACAAAGGGTCTCGGCCTGAAACGTCGACTGTACCTCTTCCTAGAGATGCTGCCTGGCCTGCTGCATTCACCAGCAACCTGGATGTGTGTTGCTTTATATAATAATATGGTTACATTGCAGGCCTCTGTGGCATCAGACATCACCACATTTTCTTATCTATACAACATATTTGTGGATGAAGGAACTAGCAAATTAATAGTGAGTCACTGTTGATTAATAGCCAGTATTATCCACCTGCTCTCTTTTACAAAGATTTGGACTAATTATGAGGCACTTTTCAATATTCCTTCATCTTAATTCATGTTTCACAGCAAGTGAATGTGTTTATTCATCAGAGAACTGTATGAACGAAGACTGGTGAACCACTCCATAAATCTCCGAGTTCCTATAACAAACATTACTTCACACACATGTGTTCCAAGTTAGGAGTAATTCCTGCAGTTTCAAGATGTTTGGTTCCTTTCAAACTGTTCTTCTAAGTTAAGAAAAATGCCTTGATTTATTAGCCTGCTGTTACTTGACTACGACTTCGAGCAATTTTAAACATCTGAGTAAAGTTGGTTCATAGGCCAAAGCATGAAATTTATTAAATGTTATTTATTCATCTATCAATTATTATGTTCCACTGAGTGAGAATAGCAGCAGCATAAGGTGTGTTCACCCTGAGAAATGCTACCCAGAGTTAACCTCTATTTTCTTACTTACCTACTGCCCATTACGCCACTGGCATTTAGGGTAGCAATGAAGGTCCTTTATCTCTGGCAATGTTCAGGGCTTCCTTCACTGTGCTAGTAGCTTCCTCTCGGTTTTTACTCCTGTCAGTCATGCAAGTCCATAAGACCAGAAGACATAGGAGCAGAATTAGGCCATTCTGCCCATCAAGTCTGCTCTACCATTTTATCTTGGCTGAACCCAGATCCCATTCAACTTGATACACCTGCCCTCTCACTGCATCTGCAGGAAACATAAAGTTGTGGTGGTAGGGGATTTTAGTTTTCCATATATTGATTGGGACTCCCATACTGTTAGGGGTCTAGGTGGTTTAGAGTTTGTAAAATGTGTTCAGGAAAGTTTTCTAAATCAATACATAGAGGGACCAACTAGAGGGGATGCAATATTGGATCTCCTGTTAGGAAACGAGTTAGGACAAGTGACAGAAGTCTGTGTAGGGGAGCATTTTGGTTCCAGTGATCATAACACCATTAGTTTCAACTTGATCATGGACAAGGATAGATCTGGTCCTAGGGTTGAGGTTCTGAACTGGAAGAAGGCCAAATTTGAAGAAATGAGAAAGGATCTAAAAAGCGTGGATTGGGACAGGTTGTTCTCTGGCAAAGGTGTGATCGGTAGGTGGGAAGCCTTCAAAGGAGAAATTTTGAGAGTGCAGAGTTTGTATGTTCCTGTCAGGATTAAAGGCAAAGTAAATAGGAATAAGGAACCTTGGTTCTCAAGGGATATTGCAACTCTGATAAAGAAAAAGAGGGAGTTGTATGACATGTATAGGAAACAGGGAGTAAATAAGGTGCTTGAGGAGTATAAGAAGTGCAAGAAAATACTTAAGAAAGAAATCAGGAGGGCTAAAAGAAGACATGAGGTTGCCTTGGCAGTCAAGGTGAAGGATAATCCAAAGAGCTTTTACAGGTATATTAAGAGCAAAAGGATTGTAAGGGATAAGATTGGTCCTCTTGAAGATCAGAGTGGTCAGCTATGTGCGGAACCAAAGGAAATGGGGGAGATCTTAAATAGGTTTATCGCGTCTGTATTTACTAAGGAAACTGACATGAAGTCTATGGAGTTAAGGGAAACGAGTAGTGAGATCATGGAAATTGTACAGATTGAAAAGGAGGAGGTGCTAGCTGTCTTGAGGAAAATTAAAGTGGATAAATCCCCGGGACCTGACAGAGTGTTCCCTCGGACCTTGAAGGAGACTAGTGTTGAAATTGCGGGGGGCCCTGGCTGAAATATTTAAAATGTGGCTGTCTACAGGTGAGGTGCCGGAGGATTGGAGAGTGGCTCATGTTGTTCCCTTGTTTAAAAAAGGATCGAAAAGTAATCCAGGAAATTATAGGCCGGTAAGTTTAACATCGGTAGTAGGTAAGTTATTGGAGGGAGTACTAAGAGCCAGAATCTACAAGCATTTGGATAGACAGGGACTTATTAGGGAGAGTCAACATGGCTTTGTGCGTGGTAGGTCATGTTTGACCAATCTATTGGAGTTTTTCAAGGAGGTTACCAGGAAAGTGGATGAAGGGAAGGCAGTGGATATTGTCTACATGGACTTCAGTAAGGCCTTTGACAAGGTCCCGCATGGGAAATCCAGTTAGGAAAATTCAGTCGCTAGGTATACATGGAGAGGTGGTAAATTAGATTAGACATTGGCTCAATGGAAGAAGCCAAAGGGTAGTAGTAGAGAATTGCTTCTCCGAGTGGAGGCCTGTGACTAGTGGTGTGTCACAGGGATCAGTGCTGGGTCCATTGTTATTTATCATCTATATCAATGATGATAATGTGGTAAATTGGATCAGCAAATTTGCTGATGATACAAAGATTGGAGGTGTAGTAGACAGTGAGGAAGGTTTTCAGAGCCTGCAGAGGGACTTGGACCAGCTGGGAAAATGGGCTGAAAAATGGCAGATGGAGTTTAATACAGACAAGTGTGAGGTATTGCACGTTGGAAGGACAAACCAAGGTAGAACATACAGGGTAAATGGTAAGGCACTGAGGAGTGCAGTGGAACAGAGGGATCTGGGAATACAGATAAAAAATTCCCTAAAAGTGGCGTCACAGGTAGATAGGGTCATAAAGAGAGCTTTTGGTACATTGGCCTTTATTAATCAAAGTATTGAGTATAAGATCTGGAATGTTATGATGAGGTTGTATAAGGCATTGGTGAGGCCGAATCTGGAGTATTGTGTTCAGTTTTGGTCACCAAATTACAGGAAGGATATAAATAAGGTTGAAAGAGTGCAGAGAAGGTTTACAAGGATGTTGCCGGGACTTGAGAAACTCAGTTACAGAGAAAGGTTGAATAGGTTAGGACTTTATTCTCTGGAGCGTAGAAGAATGAGGGGAGATTTGATAGAGGCATATAAAATTATGATGGGTATAGATAGAGTGAATGCAAGCAGGCTTTTTCCACTGAGGCAAGGGGAGAAAAAAACCAGAGGACATGGGTTAAGGGTGAGGGGGGAAAAGTTTAAAGGGAACATTAGCGGGGGCTTCTTCACACAGAGAGTGGTGGGAGTACGGAATGAGCTGCCAGACGAGGTAGTAAATGTGGGTTCTTTTTTAACATTTAAGAATAAATTGGACAGATACATGGATGGGAGGTGTATGGAGGGATATGGTCCGTGTGCAGGTCAGTGGGACTAGGCAGAAGATGGTTCGGCACAGCCAAGAAGGGCCAAAAGGCCTGTTTCTGTGCTGTAGTTTTTCTATGGTTTCTATGGTTTCTCACCATATCCCTTGATGCCCTGACCAGTCAGGAATCTATCAAGCTGCTTTGAATATACCCACGGACTTGGCCTCCACCGCAGTCTGTGGCAGAGCATTCCACAGATTCACCACTCTTTGGTTAAAAAAAAATCCTCCTTACTTCTGTTCTAAAAGTTCGCCCCTCGATTTTGAAGCTGTGCCTTCTAGTTCTGGATACATCCACCAGAGGAAACAATCTCTTCACATCTGCCCAATCTAGTCCTTTCAACATTTGGTAGGTTTCAAAGACATCTCCAAGCATTCTTCTAAATTCCAGTGAGTACTGGCCCAAAGCAGCCAAATGTTCCTCTTATGTTAACCCCTTAATTCCCAGAATCAGCCTTATGAACCTCATCTGGACCCTTTCCAATAACAATACCTCGCTTCTGAGATAAGGGGCCCAAAACTGTTAACAATACTACAAATGCAACCTGACTAGTGACTTATAAAGGCTCAGCGTTATCTCCTTGTAAAAACCCTTACATTCACCTTATACTCTAGTCCCAGCTGAAAACTCAGGAATACCATCACACTCATATGTAGAAGGATTCTTCATTGCTGTTTCCATAACTATTTTGTTTAACCATTCAGGGTTGATAAACCTGAGCTGAACCCCTGAACCTAGTGGACCGGTGGACCACTCTTAGTCTGTCCTCTACCCTTTGACCTGATTGGTATAGGTGACCCTACCAAGAGCCAAAGTATAAAGCCCTGACTCCAGCCAACATAGCTCTCCAGGTCATTGAAGCACCCAGCCTCCAAACACTATGACAAGGTTGTGATTCTCTTGGAGGAACCTCTACTTTCCCCAGGTGCTTATTTTCTGTCCTGCCCCTGTCATATCCTTCCAGGTTACAATCTATTTTTTAAAAGAGAGAAATAAAGAGCCAATGTTTTGGGCCTTACCTTGCACGTCAGCAGGTCAAGCAGCTTCTATGGAGAAGAGTAGAAAGCCTGATGAAGGGTCTCAGCCTGTAACATCGTTTTTTGGTTCCCATCTCCATAGATGCTGCCTGGCCTGCTGAGCGCCTCCAGCAATTTGTGTGTGTTACTCTGGATTTCCAGTATCTGCAGAATCTCTTGTGTTTTTGTCCGCATGTGGATAATTTCGTGGAGGCGTTTTTATTAAAATGTGTAATGCGATATGGCAATTCAAATCTAAAAACAGCTCTGATGAAAGACCATTGATCTGAAGTGTTGATTGTCTCTCATCATTTATGCCACCTGACCTGCTGAGTATTTCCAACGTATTCTATGCTGTTGCAAGGAAATTAAAATTTCAGCTAAGTGGCACAAAAAGTTAATTAAATCCTGATTTACAATTAATTCATTTATCAAATTGTCTCTCATCACTGAGACTGTCTGACTGTTCAGCATTCCCTATGTTATAGCAAGCAAATTAAAATTTCAGTTAGATGTCACAAAAATTTCATGTTGTGTCATGGAAGATGCTTCCAGCTAACAAAATAGTTTAAACATAGTTTATTTATTTTCAGCAATACATGTTTAAATCCAAACAACATATTTAAAACAAATTTAAAACTCACAGAGGATTTCTATCTCATCAAAGATTTCCAAATTACAAACCATTTCTAGAACACAAAGTAATTCCAAACCACAAATACAATTCCTATAAGCGGAAAATACATACCCGTGAGCAGCAAACAAATTGACCATCGCAGAAATTGAAGACAGAAGAATAGATAATAATTCACCCTTGTCTTTCTGTTATTTTTCTTGATGTTCCTGGACCATTACTAAAAAGCCTAGACCGCTCTCTTTATTTATAGCGTTTCTCAGCCACTTGGGTGACTTCAGACACATGTGACATTTTATTGGATAACTTTTAAGAAAAAATTCTGGAGACAAAGATCTTAAGTACCCACATTTAATGCTGTAACGCTGATTCTTTGCACACATAAACCTTCTAGCTACAAACAGGTTAACTATTTGATATGCTAAATGATGATATCAATCTGGTCCACAAGCTTCCTTGAACTAGGTAACTTAGCGACCATCGTCTAGTTGGAAACAAACCCAATTAACATACCCCATTGACTTACACTGTATCAATACTGTTTGCAAAGATGCCCTTTGAACTTCAGTCTGATTATTTCTTGCCACTTACAGTGCCTTGAGAAAGTATTCAGCCCCCACAACTTTTTTTTCACATTTTACTGTCTCAATTTTTCAATTTATATATTGAAATAAGATTTTTGAGCTAATCTACAAAACATGGTGCATCATGTCAAATCAAAAGAAAAATTCCCAAGACATACCAACAATTTACTACAAATTAAAAGCCAGAAGTGTGAGGCTGAAAAAGTATTAATCCCCTTTGTAATTACTATGCTAAGATGAAGTTCATGGCTGTACAATCTCTAAGGCCTTGAATAAAACGTGTATTTATGGAAGTGTGGCCATAAAGTCTTTGCAAAACGTCAATTAGAAGATACTGTGAAGATGTGGAAGAAGGTCTTGTGGTCAGATGAGACTAAAGTGAAATATTTTGTCCTCAACACTAAGCGGAGTGTATGGCATGGATCTATTAATGTGCATCAGGGAGGTAACACTATCCCTACTGTTAAGTATGGTGGAGGTAGAATCACGCTATGGCAGCAGCAGAGACTTGAAACCTGGTCAGAATTGATGGGAAGATGAATACCGTGAAATACAGAGATATTGGATAAAAACCTGCTAGCCTCTGCCAGAAAACTTGAAACTGGAGAGCAAGTTTGTCTTTCAGCAGGACAACAACCCAAAGCACATTGCCAGAGCAATAATGGAGTAGCTTCAAAAGAAGAAAATTGATGTCCTTGAAGGGCCCTCCTGACCTTAACTCAATCAAACATCTCTGGCAAGACCTCAAGATTACTACCCACTGCTGCTTCCCAACTGACCTGGCACAGTTTGAGCAATTTTGCAAGGAGGAATGGGCAAACTTTGCTCCATCACAGCTAATAAAGGAATACTACTGGCTGTAATAGCTGCAAGAGGTGGTTTGGTTCAATTAAATACTGAACAAAGGGGGAATGTATACACTTGAACTTCTGACATTTCAGTTTTTGAATTTTAATTGTCCATGTTTTATAATTTTCCGTCTTTGCGCTCTACTGTAAAAAAGTACAAGTTATTCACAAATAAAAATTCTCAGTTAAATAGATCAAAATCTCTAATTGTAATAGTCATTTTTATGATGCAAGTGTTGGGGGCTGAATACTTTTTCAAGGCACTCTACGTTAAGAAATGAAGACTGACTCCCGTTTATGATCCGAAGCTAAACAAAGAATATTGGTTGGAAGTTTAATTTACTCAAAAACAACACTTTGACTTTTAGAACTGTCAGATGCTGTGTTTAGAAAGCTGAGCTCAGCAAAAAAGAAAGGACCCCTGGCCCAGGACCATGAATATCCATCAAAGCATTAGTGGAACAAAGATTATGTGGAGGTAGGTTTATTATATAGAGATTGGTGGGTGTCTGGAATGCACTGCTGGGGTGGTGGTAGAGGCTGATACAATAGGGACAATAACAGACTCTTAGAAAGGCACATGGAGGAACGAAAAAAATAGAAGGTTATGGGTCAGGTAAGAGGAAAGAGTTATGTTGATTGTAGAGTAGATTTACATAGATTAGCATAGCATCATGGGCTAAAGGGCCCAAACTGCGCTGAAATGTTCTATGTTCTATTTTCTATATAAGTGCAGTGGAAGCAGTTTGGAGAAGGTTTACTGGACTGATTCCTGGAACAGGCACATTCTGTTATGAGAAAAAGTTGGACAGGCTAGGTTTACATATGTTAGAGTTTAGATGAGTGAGAGAAAACCTAATTGTCCCTGACAGATTTTAACAGAGGAGAGAATATTTCTTCTGCGGGGAAATAGACCCATAGGTTGTTATTTAAAAACAAGAATGCATTTAACACAGAGATTAAGTCATTTATTTTCTACTAGAGGTTCAAGGGTCTTTGGACCACAAACAAAAGAAAATCTGCAGATGCTGGAACTCTGAGTAACATACACAAAATGCAGGAGGGACTCAGCAGGCCATCAGCACCCACGGAAAAGAGTACAGTCTGGCCGAAACCCTTTGGCAGGACTGGAGGAAAAAGCTAGGGAGTAGATTTAAAAGGTGGGGGGAGGGGGAGAGAGAAACGCAAGGTGATAGGTGAAACAGAAGGGGGAAGGGGGAAGTAAAGAGCTGGGAAGTTGATTGGTGAAAGAGACAGACGGCTGTGGAAGAAAGAAAAGAGGGCTGGAGCACTAGAGGGAGGCAATGAGCAGGCAAGGAGATAAGGTTAGAGAGGGGAAAGGGATAGGATATGGTGTAGGAGGGGGCTGGGGGGCATTACCAGAAGTTTGAAAAATTGATGTTCATGCCATCAGGTTGGAGTCTACCCAAACAGAATATAAGCTGCTGTTCCTCCAGCCTAAATGTGGCCTCATCACAACAGTGGAGGAGTGGAGGAGATCATGAATGGCTCCCACCCCCACCCCCGATCTCTCTCCTGGCACTTATCCTCGCAAGCAGAACAAGTGCTACACCTGCCCCTACACCTCCTCCCTCACTACCATTCAGGTCCCTAAACAGTCCTTCCAGGTGACGCTACACTTCACCTGTGAGTCTGTTGGGGTCATATACTGTGTTCAGTGCTCCCGGTGTGGCCTCCTGTATATCAGTAAGACCCAACGTAGATTGGGAGACTGCTTTGCCGTGCACTTACGCTCCGTCTGCCAGAAAAAGCGGGGTCTCCCAATTTTAATTCCACTTCCCATTCCCATTCTGATACGTCCATCCGTGGCCTCCTCCACTGCCGTGACGAGGCCACACTTAGGTTGGAGGAACAACACCTTATATCCCGTTTGGGTAGCCTCCAACCTAATCACCTCCCTCTGGTACTCCTCCCCCTGAGGGATGCAGTGACCTGTTCAGGCTTCCAGTTTAAATGTTAGTCTGTTCCACAGGAGAAATTCTGTGAAAATTCTTCCCCAAATTAAAAATGATAAGTGACTGGAAGTAAATGAATAGAGAAGAAATCTGCCGATGAAGATTCAGTCACCCAATTCGAAGCTGAGTGTACCTGAACCGGAATCAAACAGGCAACACTGTGGCATAGCTGGTCGAACAGCTGCCTCAAACTGGGTTCAATTCTGTCGTCAGGTGCTGTCTGCATGGGGATTGCATGATCTATGTGATCAGGTGGGTTTCCTTCGGGTGCTATGGTTTTTTCCCACGTCCCAAGGACGTGCAGGTTAGTAGAGTAATTGGACACCATATATTGGTGAGTGGTAAAACCTTGCGGGGGGAGGGGGGGTTATGAGGATGTGGGATGAATGTAGGATTAGTGTAAATGTGTAGTTGTTGGTTAATATGGACTTGGTGTGCTGAAGGACCCCTTCTTAGGCCTGCTAAAAAATTGGAAAATTGGAAATAATGGAAGTCCCCCTTGTCAAAGATACAAGAGGTACTACAGATGTTGGAAGTCTAGAGCACAATGCACGCAGAGTGTTGGAGGAGCTCAGCAGGTCAGGCAGCATCCATGGATGGGAATAAACAGTTGATGTTTCAGGCTGAAAAGTTTTGGTCTTGTTGAAGGATCTTGGCCCGAAACGCAGACTGTTTATTCCTATCCATTGATGCTGCCTGACCTGCTGAGCTCCTCCAGCACATTGTGTGTATTGCATACGACATCAACCCCAGTGGCTGGCACAGTCTGCAGGGACTGGCTCTGCCACATACCCAGGAATGTTAAGTAGCACCGCATTAACTTAGAACTCATTCCTTGAAGTTACAAAGCATCCAAATGTATTGAGGTGAAAGTCTGAGTGACCTTGATCCAAATTAGAACATTGCTCAATTTCAAAAATTCATTTTACTGTTCCAGCAAAAACAGCTGAAAGTCAAACACTATGAAAATGTTTTTGTTAAATCTAAGGCTCAGCTAGTTTTGGCTGAGCATTGGAAATCTGGCCTTTATAATCCAAATTCATTTCCCCAGAGGCAGCTGTCCAGATGTTTCTGAATTACTTTGACTAATGTACCCCAGAGGAATAAGTGGCAATATGAGCTTGATCAGTTCAATCAGGAAGAAACGTGCCAGCATTCCCACCTTCTTAAAAATTTTAGGAGATTCGGCATGGTATTGAAGACTGACAGACTTCTACATCATGACTGCATGATGGCCTGATGTAGGAACTCCAATGCACAGGAACATAAAAGTCTATGGAGAGTGGTGGACTCAATCATTTCCAACATGGGCACAGTTCTCCACACCATTGTAGACATCTGCAGGAGGTGGTGTCTCTGGACAGCAAAATCCATCATTAGGTGTCAAGGGCAAAGCTGATGGGAGTTGGTAATATGGATACCAAGAGAAAGAAGGAGGCTAGGGTCACATATAGGCACCTGGGATCAGTGAATCACTGGTGATAAATAGCTGATGCCAGAGGATACTCAAAAGGCCAAAAGGGGGTATAAGACTGATTTGGCAGAGAAAATTAAGAAGAATCCTAAGAGTTTATTTTTTAAAATGCATTAGGGAAAAAGAATGACTAGGGAGAAAACAGACTAAGATGGAGACGTAAAAGGTTGGCAGAGCTTTTGGTGATTATTTTTCCTCTGTTTCTACTCTGGCAAAAGATGTAAAGACTTGGGAATAGTTTAACAAGAACCTTAGATACATAAATAGAATCTGAACTGGTATATGAATAATAGGAGATTATAGACTAGCTGCTGGGAAATGGTATTAACTTGAAAATACACTTTGTCAGCATGGAGAAATAGGGGCTGAAAGGCCTTTTTCTGTGCAGTACAACTCTATGACCCTGATTCTAAGGACCCTGCCATCCAGGCCATGCTCCCTTCCCAGTGCTGCTACCAGGCAGGAGCTACTGTAGCCTCAAGCCCCACACCTCAATGTTCAAAGACACCTTCTTTCCCATTGCCATCAGGTTCTTGAACCAATTTGAAAAACATTAATGCTACCTTAGACTGTACAGTGCTTGAAAAAGTATTCAGCCCCCAGAACTATCTTCACATTTTACTGTCTCATTTTCTAAATTTAAAATATTTTGAAGTAGAATTTTTTGAACTAATTTACAAAACATTGTGCGTCATGTCAAATCAAAAGAAGAAATCCAAAACCTGACAACAATTTACTAAAAATTAAAAACCAAAATTATGAGACTAAAATATATTCATCCCCTTTGTAATTACTACACTAACTTTCCTTAGGTGCAATATACAGGTATTACACTACCAACCCACACAATTTGTTGATGCAGAAAATTGGAGGATCAAATGTTTTCAATGTTTTCAATGAATTCATTAGAATAAATGACCCATTTCTCTGTAGGGTCCAACAGTATGGTAGATTTTCAACAGACCAAGCCAAAATGAACACAAGAGAGCATTCAAGACAAGTCAGAGAACCACAGATTTGGGGAAGGGTACAAGGCTGAATGAACTTGACCTTGAACAAATAAAGGGTTGGCAATCTCACTGTGGATCAGAAATGTTTGGACGGATATCAGAAACACTCCCAAGGGTTTTCTGGCTGATGCCTCATCAGTGTTAATTGAAATTATGAGGCACAGAGTTTCTGCCGATTGCAAAGTGAGGCAAGGGCTTCTGTTCACCACAACAGAAGCATAACATGCTGGAAATACTCAGCAGGTCAGCCTGCATCTGTGGGAAAAGAAAAGGAGTCAATACTTCAGGTCACTTCTCGCTGCTACCATCAGGAAAGAGGTACAGATACCTGAAGTCCCACACCACTAGATTCAGGAACTCTGCTTTCCTATAACCCTAACCCTACCTTAGCAGCCAGACCACCTCTTGCACTACAATGAACGTCACTGATTGCCTCTCTGTTTTGCATTATGTTTTAGCACAGCCTTCTTCTCTCTCTCTTCACTCTTGCATAATATGTGTATAATTTCTATAGTTGTCTGAACCTATATGCCTATGCATAATAGGCATAATATATGTATAATTTGCATAATATATGTATAATTTCTATACTGTGTTTTCCCAAATCTACATGCCTATAATGATGCTTCAAGCAATTTTTCATTCCACCTGTATCTCCCCATACTTGTGCAAATTACTATAAACTTAACCTGACTTGAGGTTGAAGGCCCTTCATTAGAACTCCTGAAAAAGAGTGTCCAGTTTGAAACTTTATTTTTTCTGGTCCCCCAGATGTTACGTATTTCTGGAATTCTCTATTTCTGTATTACATTTTCAACTACTGCGCTTTTCTGGCATGGCAGCATAGCGGTTAGCGTAATGCTTTATAGGGCCAGCTGTAAGATCAGGGCTTGATTCCCGTCGCCATCTGTGAGGAATCTGTACGTTCACATCATGACCACGTGACTTTCCTCCCATTTCTTTCCACTTTCCAAAGACATACAGGTTAGGGTTAGTGAGTTGCGGGTCTGATATTTTGGCCCAGAAGCATGGTGACACTTTGTTTCGATATACATGTGACAAATAAAGCCAAACTTTAAATCTTTTTTTCTTTTAAAGGAATATCATTCTGGAAGGGTGGAAAGAAAATCAGGAGTCAGAAATAAGAGAGCATCCAATTCTCAGGATGCTTAAAAGGTGAATTGCCCTTCTGAGTACCAAGGGGCCATCAGCCTTGCAAGGTCACGGTGAGACTGGGTAAGTGGCACTGAAATGGAAGAATACAAAGCACTTCCTGCCCACAATCAGAATGAAGGAAATGTGATACAGTGAATGGGAAGCAAAGTACTACCCAGTGACTGCTTTCCAATACTGATCTTTGGACTTGCTAAGAAGAGCTCCGCTGAAGAACCATCACAAGGGAATGAATGGATGAAGTTACTTTAACAATATATCATTGGAACGAAGTGTCTCTATACATCAACCATCTGATAAAGCATTGGTCCGTTCTATCAGTGTTCTCTTAGAATCATGCCCTCTGTTGGATTAGTCTTTTGTTGGAGAGATACCCCATGTTGGATGAGTGTTCTATTGAAGGGACATCCCATGTTGGATAAGTGTTCTGTTGTAGAGACATCTCATGTTGGATCAGCGTCCTGTTGAAGGGACATCTCATGTTGGATCAGTGTTCCAGTGGAAGGACAACCTATGTCGGATGAGTGTTCTGTTGGAGAGAGGTTCCATATTGGATAAGTGTTCTTCTGGAGGGATGTCCCAGGCTGGATGAGTGTTCCGTTAGAGGGATGTTCCATGTTGGATCAGTGTTCTGTTTTTAGAGATGTTCCATATTGGATAAGTGTTCTGTTGGAGAGATGACCCATATTGAATCAATGTTTTGTTGGTGGGATGTCTCATATTGAATCAGTGTTCTGTTGGTGGGATGTCCCAAGGTGAATCAGTGTTCTGTTGGAGGGATGTCTCATATTGAATCAGTGTTCTGTTGGTGGGATGTCCTAAGTTGAATCAGTGTTCTGTTGGAGGGATGTCCCAAGATGGATCAGTAAACAACAGGAATTCTGCAGATGCTGGAAATTCAAGCTTACATCAAAGTTGCTGGTGAACGCAGCAGACCAGGCAGCATCTATAGGAAGAGGCGCAGTCGACGTTTCAGGCCGAGACCCTTCGTCAGGACTAACTGAAAGAAGAGTGAGTAAGGGATTTGAAAGCTGGAGGGGGAGGGGGAGATGCAAAATGATAGGAGAAGACAGGAGGGGGAGGGATGGAGCCGAGAGCTGGACAGGTGATAGGCAGAAGGGGATACGAGAGGATCATGGGACAGGAGGTCCGGGAAGAAAGACGGGGGGGGGGTGACCCAGAGGATGGGCAAGAGGTATATTCAGAGGGACAGAGGGAGAAAAAGGAGAGTGAGAGAAAGAATGTGTGCATTAAAAAGAGTAACAGATGGGGTACGAGGGGGAGGTGGGGCCTAGCGGAAGTTAGAGAAGTCAATGTTCATGCCATCAGGTTGGAGGCTACCCAGACGGAATATAAGGTGTTGTTCCTCCAACCTGAGTGTGGCTTCATCTTTACAGTAGAGGGGGCCGTGGATAGACATGTCAGAATGGGAATGGGATGTGGAATTAAAATGTGTGGCCACTGGGAGATCCTGCTTTCTCTGGCGGACAGAGCGTAGATGTTCAGCAAAGCGGTCTCCCAGTCTGCGTCGGGTCTCACCAATATATAAAAGGCCACATCGGGAGCACCGGACGCAGTATATCACCCCAGTCGACTCACAGGTGAAGTGATGCCTCACCTGGAAGGACTGTTTGGGGCCCTGAATGGTGGTAAGGGAGGAAGTGTAAGGGCATGTGTAGCACTTGCTCCGCTTACACGGATAAGTGCCAGGAGGGAGATCAGTGGGGAGGGATGGGGGGGACGAATGGACAAGGGAGTTGTGTAGGGAGCGATCCCTGCGGAATGCAGAGAGAGGCGGGGAGGGAAAGATATGCTTAGTGGTGGGATCCCGTTGGAGGTGGCGGAAGTTACGGAGAATAATATGTTGGACCCGGAGGCTGGTGGGGTGGTAGGTGAGGACCAGGGGAACCCTATTCCTAGTGGGGTGGTGGGAGGATGGAGTGAGAGCAGATGTACGTGAAATGGGGGAGATGCGTTTAAGAGCAGAGTTGATAGTGGAGGAAGGGAAGCCCCTTTCTTTAAAAAATGAAGACATCTCCCTCGTCCTAGAATGAAAAGCCTCATCCTGAGAGCAGATGCGGCGGAGACGGAGGAATTGCGAGAAGGGGATGGCGTTTTTGCAAGAGACAGGGTGAGAAGAGGAATAGTCCAGATAGTTGTGAGAGTCAGTAGGCTTATAGTAGACATCAGTGGATAAGCTGTCTCCAGAGACAGAGACAGAAAGATCTAGAAAGGGGAGGGAGGTTTCAGAAATGGACCAGGTAAACTTGAGGGCAGGGTGAAAGTTGGAGGCAAAGTTAATAAAGTTAACGAGTTCTGCATGCGTGCAGGAAGCAGCGCCAATGCAGTCGTCGATGTAGCGAAGGAAAAGTGGGGGACAGATACCAGAATAGGCACGGAACATAGATTGTTCCACAAACCCAACAAAAAGGCAGGCATAGCTAGGACCCATACGGGTGCCCATAGCTACACCTTTAGTTTGGAGGAAATGGGAGGAGCAAAAGGAGAAATTATTAAGAGTAAGGACTAATTCTGCTAGACGGAGCAGAGTGGTGGTAGAGGGGAACTGATTAGGTCTGGAATCCAAAAAGAAGCGTAGAGCTTTGAGACCTTCCTGATGGGGGATGGAAGTATATAGGGACTGGACATCCAAGGTGAAAATAAAGCGGTGGGGGCCAGGGAACTTAAAATCATCGAAAAGTTTAAGAGCGTGAGAAGTGTCACGAACATAGGTCGGAAGGGATTGAACAAGAGGTGATAAAACAGTGTCGAGGTATGCAGAAACAAGTTCGGTGGGGCAGGAGCAAGCTGAGACAATAGGTCGGCCAGGACAGGCAGGTTTGTGGATCTTGGGTAGGAGGTAGAAACGGGAAGTGCGGGGTGTGGGAACTATAAGGTTGGTAGCAGTGGATGGGAGATCCCCTGAGCGGATAAAGTCGTTGATAGTGTGGGAGACAATGGCCTGGTGCTCCTTAGTGGGGTCACGATCGAGGGGTAAATAAGAGGAAGTATCTTCGAGTTGTCGCTGTGCCTCGGCAAGGTAGAGGTCAGTACGCCAGACTACAACAGCACCCCCCTTATCAGCGGGTTTAATAATAATGTTAGGATTAGTGCGGAGGGAGCGGAGAGCAGAGCGTTCCGAAGGAGTGAGGTTGGAATGGGGACAAGGTGCGGTGAAGTCGAGACGGTTGATGTCCTGTCGGCAGTTGGCAATAAAGAGATCCAGAGCAGGCAGAAGACCAGAGCGGGGTGTCCATGAAGAAGAGGAGGGTTGAAGACGGGAGAAGGGGTCATCGGTGGGGGTGGAAGAGTCCTTGCCGAAGAAGTAGGCTCGGAGACGGAGACGGCGGAAGAAAAGTTCCGCATCGTGGCGAACACGGAACTCACTGAGGTGTGGGCGAAGGGGGACAAACGTGAGGCCCTTACTGAGAACAGAGCGTTCTGCCTCCGACAGTTGAAGGTCGGAGGGGATGGTAAAGACCCGGCACGGATGAGAGCTGGGATCAGAGGGGGGAGGGGGGAGGCTGGGGGTGTCAATGGAGAGGGGAGGGTTGGGGTGAGAGGAAGATGGAGCCTCTGAGGGCCCAGGAGTTGACGGTGGGATCTGAGGAAGACGGGGCTGCGGAGTGGTGGTGGGGGAAGGGGAGACGGGAGTCACAACAGCAGCACATAAAGACCCGGCCTGGAGTTCAAGGCTGGAGTCGCAGTTGGTGGTTGCACGATCGCTTTGAATGTCTCCATGGTCGTTGCTGGAGTCCGGGTTTTGAATATGTCCTGAGGTGTTGGAGCCGCCGAGACCAACGGCAGGGGCCGCAACCGAAAGTCCATGCCTGCTAGCGTCGGGGCCGGCAGGCTCTGCAGTCCGTAGATGTAAGATCTTGCGATCTTTGCCTAACATGACAAAGTCAAAGAAACGGCGATTGCAGGCGTGGATCCAACGGAGGATGAAATAGCGGGTAGGACCATTACAGACGGCGAAGAAAGTGTCCCGAAGGTGTGGAAGGGTCTGGGATAGGGACACCAAGTACCTCCTCATGGCGGAGAGCGTCGCCTTCAGAGCTTGACGGGAGAAGCGGCGAGAGGCAGAGTCAATGAAATGTGAGTACCTGGGATCCTCAGAAGGTCCAAATTGAGAGGCTTGGAAACGAATCCTAAAGCCAACTGGAGTAAGTTGGCGACGGAGGCACGTTCCAAGAAAGGATACATGGTAGTGATAGCGAGTTTGAGTCAAAGTCTGGTCGAAAAGTTGAAGAGCCGAAGAAATCACAGATGGGGAGCAGTGAGAGATGGTTTCACTGAACTCCCGTTGAAGAGAGGATCTAAACTTCTTCGGTGTAGGCATCACCGGAAGAGGCTTCGCAGTAGTGAATTAAAACGCAAACAACAGGAATTCTGCAGATGCTGGAAATTCAAGCTTACATCAAAGTTGCTGGTGAACGCAGCAGGCCAGGCAGCATCTATAGGAAGAGGCGCAGTCGACGTTTCAGGCCGAGACCCTTCGTCAGGACTAACTGAAGGAAGAGTGAGTAAGGGATTTGAAAGCTGGAGGGGGAGGGGGAGATGCAAAATGATAGGAGAAGACAGGAGGGGGAGGGATGGAGCCGAGAGCTGGACAGGTGATAGGCAGAAGGGGATACGAGAGGATCATGGGACAGGAGGTCCGGGAAGAAAGACGGGGGGGGGTGACCCAGAGGATGGGCAAGAGGTATATTCAGAGGGACAGAGGGAGAAAAAGGAGAGTGAGAGAAAGAATGTGTGCATTAAAAAGAGTAACAGATGGGGTACGAGGGGGAGGTGGGGCCTAGCGGAAGTTAGAGAAGTCAATGTTCATGCCATCAGGTTGGAGGCTACCCAGACGGAATATAAGGTGTTGTTCCTCCAACCTGAGTGTGGCTTCATCTTTACAGTAGAGGAGGCCGTGGATAGACATGTCAGAATGGGAATGGGATGTGGAATTAAAATGTGTGGCCACTGGGAGATCCTGCTTTCTCTGGCGGACAGAGCGTAGATGTTCAGCAAAGCGGTCTCCCAGTCTGCGTCGGGTCTCACCAATATATAAAAGGCCACATCGGGAGCACCGGACGCAGTATATCACCCCAGTCGACTCACAGGTGAAGTGATGTCCCAAGTTGAATCAATATTCTGTTGGAGGAATGTTCCATGTTGGATCAGTGTTCTGTTGGTGGGATGTCCACAATTGGATCAGTGTTCTGTTGGTGGGATGTCCACAATTGGATCAGTGTTCTGTTGAAGAGATGTCTCACGTTGGACTTGTGTTCTGTTGGAGTGATGTCCTATGTTGGAGCAGAGTTCTGTTGGAGCAATGTCCCATGTTGGATCTGTGTCCTATTGAAGGGCTGTCCCAAGTTGGTTAAGTGTCCTGTTGGAGTGATGTCGCAAGTTGGTTTAGTGTTCTGTTGGAGTAATGTCCCAAGATGGATTCGTGTTCTGTTGAAATGATGTCCCAAGTTGGATTGGTGTTCTGTTCGGGAGATGCCTCATGTTAGGCAAGTGCTTTGGAAGGATGTCCCTGTTGGAGGGAAATTCCTTGATGGTCTGTGTTGTGTTGGAGGTATGTGACTTGATGGGTAATATTCTGTTGAGGAGATGTATCTTGTTATATCGATCTTATGCTGGAGGACCTGCCTTGTTAGCACTTGATTTAATTCACTGAATTGTTACCTGAGGCCTATTGAGTTGAACTAGAGAGAGAAGTCTCATGGAAATTTAAAACTGTTAGTTTAAAAATTCCAATATCATTAAGAGTGGCTATGAAATTACCATTATGTCATGAAAATCTATATTATTTCCATCCTTCACAAAAAAATCTACCTTCCCTCTGACCTATATATGATGTCAAACACATACCAATGTGACCAAATCTTAGTTGCAAGATAGCCAGTTAATGGAGCATTTAGATAGGGAAATAAATATTCTCCATATCTACATTCTATAAGCAAGTAACCCAAAGATGTTGACTTTAGCAGTTCACTTGTTAATGTTTCAAGCTCTGTTTTATATTCTTTCTGGGTGCTATTTTTATGCGGTCCAGACCTGTTTATTTTAAACAGTTTAGCACCTGCATGGGATGCATGGTTAATAACTGTTCGTGTGTGAACTTAATTAATCATTATTCCAGTCCTTATAAATCACTTCTGAATGAAGTTCTTTCATCGTTCCCAAACGTAGAAGGAGTTTAAAGTTGTTAAATTTTAAGGTAGCTTCTGCACTTGCATACATATTTCACGGCTGAAAAATGCAAAGGAGTGAAAAGCCAATATAGAATATGGAATAGGTTCCAGCTTTATATCCAGAGGACTGGACTGTAATGCCAAATTGCACCATAGCAGCTGGGGAACTTAAATTTGAATAATTAAAAATGATAGAAAAAAATGTAAAAATGCATCTGGTGCATTCTTAAAAGAAAGAAATCCATCATGTTTTTATTTACCTTTAAGCGTAGTGGTTAACGCTACACCACTACAGCTCGGGTTTTGAAGTTCAGAATTCAATTCTGATATCATTTGTAAGGAGTCTGTACACCCTTCCTGTGGAATGCATGGGTTTTCTCCAAGTGCTTCAGTTTCCTCCCGCAGTCTGACGACGTACCGGCTGGTAGGTTAATTGGTCCTACCAGCCATTGTACACCAGTCATTGAAAGTGGGCGTGCAGGTACAGCAGGCGGTGAAACAGGCGAATGGTATGCTGGCGTTCATAGCAAGGGGATTCGAGTACAAGAGCAGGGAGGTACTACTGCAGTTGTACAAGGCCTTGGTGAGACCACACCTGGAGTATTGTGCACAGTTTTGGTTCCCTAATCTGAGGAAAGACATTCTTGCCATAGAGGGAGTACAAAGAAGGTTCACCAGATTGATTCCTGGGATGGCGGGACTTTCATATGAAGAAAGACTGGATAAATTGGGCTTGTACCCGTTGGAATTTAGAAGATTGAGGGGGGATCTTATTGAAACGTATAAAATTCTAAAGGGATTGGACAGGCTAGATGCAGGAAGATTGTTCCCGATGTTGGGGAAGTCCAGAATGAGGGGTCACAGTTTGAGGATAAAGGGGAAGCTTTTTTAGGAGATGAGGAAAAACTTCTTCACACAGAGAGTGGTGAATCTGTGGAATTCTCTGCCACAGGAAACAGTTGAGGCCAGTTCATTGGCTATATTTAAGAGGGAGTTAGATATGGCACTTGTGGCTAAAGGGATCGGGGGTATGGAGAGAAGGCAAGTACAGGGTTCTGAGTTGGATGATCAGCCATGATCATACTGAATGGCGGTGTAGGCTCGAAGAGCTGAATGGCCTACTCCTGCACCTATTTTCTATGTTTCTATGTCCTTGTAAATTGTCCCATAACTAGGTTAGGGTTGAATCAGGTGTTGCTGCGTTGACGCGACTCTAAGGGCCGACAGGGCTGACTCCACACTGCACCTCTATGAAATGTATGAAGTTTTTGTGTCTCCAATCTCACAGTAAACTCTGAAATGATCTGACAATGAGGGATGGACAAGATGCTCTCCCAGGAGTTGCGGCGGAAACATTATTTCACTATTTATTAAAAATTAAAGGAGACTATAAGGAAAGATGTGGAGAATATTAGGTTCACTTATCTCACTGAACACAAGCTGCTGGAAGAAATCTCAATGGGTCAGGGAGTTCTGTGGATAGAGGAATAGGGGCAAATGTTTAACAGGAAGGACTTTGATATACAAAGAGGAAAGAACATCATGCATCATACTGAAATGGAATTTTATCACCACTTGTTCATCATTGTTGCAGGTGAACCCTGAAGCACTCAGACCCAGCTGAAATGGGGAGGACCTTCAACAAAAGGACTGCTGTCATTAAAGAAGGAAGCTCATCATCACCTCCTCATTTACTAATAAATTCTTGCCTTATTAATGGTGGTGAAATCCTGTAAAAAAAAAATGGGAAACGAATGGATCTTGAGTTCTAAGACAGGAATGGCCAACCTTTTACATTCCACGCGTCAATTTTTTCACCAAGGGTCGGCCACCTTTTTGCCTCTGTGGGCCGGATCGCGTATTAATGAGCGGACGGTGGGCCAGATAAGGGCCATAAAAAACTTGAAATATGGGAATTATCCATTTAAATACATCACGTTATGTTTTGCCTCAAATTAATGAATTCACAACAATGTCCGTAACATCCTTTAATTTCAGAGATTTGGCACATAATGCCTCTTGATGGATATTGCAATGAATTTTAACCAGGTTTTAACCAAGGTTTTCCATTTGTCCTTGCAGCAATGCGATGATGCTTTTTTTCTGTCCCACCATTGCTGGTGCCCTATCAGTTGTGATGCCAATTAGCTTCGACACATTAAGTTTCATTTCTGACATCATTTTCAGCAAAGCTTCAAAAATCTCTGCTCCAGTAACCGTGTCCTTCATAGGAATTAATTGAATAAACTCTTCAAAACTTTGAAAAGTTGAGGTCACTTCTCGCACAAACACTGCAAGTAGAGCAGTGTCTCTCAAGTCTGTGCTCTCATCAAGCGCAATTGAAAAAAAAATGCAATCAGGCATCTCTTAAACAACTTTTAACATATGTTGACATTTCTTCAACTCGCCGCGTGATCGTTCTTGCTGACAGGCTGATAAATGCAAATAAATATTTCTTCTAAGGATAAACAATATCCACCCCTGCCAGTAAACATTCTTTGACAAACTCTCCATCTGTAAAAGGCTTCATCTTTTCTGCAATACGTTTTGAGACTTCATAGCTGGCACAGGTATTTCCTTCATCTTCATTCTCATTCTGATATGTCTATCCACGGCCTCCTCTACTGTAAAGATGAAGCCACACTCAGGTTGGAGGAACAACACCTTATATTCCATCTGGGTAGCCTCCAACCTGATGGCATGAACATTGATTTCTCTAACTTCCGCTAATGCCCCACGTCCCCCTCGTACCCCATCCGTTATTTATTTATATACACATTCTTTCTCTCACTCTCCTTTTTCTCCCTCTGTCCCTCTCACTATAACTCCTTGCCCATCCTTCGGGTTTTCTCCCCCCCCGTTGTCTTTCTTCCCGGACCTCCTGTCCCATGATCCTCTCATATCCCTTTTGCCTATCACCTGTCCAGCTCTTGGCTCCATCCCTCCCCCTCCTGTCTTCTCCTATCATTTTGGATCTCCCCCTCCCCCTCCAACTTTCAAATCTCTTACTCACTCTTCCTTCAGTTAGTCCTGACGAAGGGTCTCGGCCCGAAACGTCGACTGTACCTCTTCCTATAGATGCTGCCTGGCCTGCTGCATTCACCTGCAACTTTGATGTGTGTTCCTTCATTTTCACTGCTTTTCTTGGCAAAAACTGATGTTTGTTTTCCAAAACTAGCCTTCATTCGCTCAACTTCATCTTTCCTTGCTTCCCTAGTAAACTTGTTAAAATGTCCACTATGGTGGGTCTCATAATGTTGCCTGATATTTGCCACCTTCTTCACAGCGACATTTTCTAGACAAATGAGACAGACTGGTTTCCCAACTTGCTTGATGAAGAAGTAATCTAGTGTCCAAGTGTCTTGGAAACTTTGGCACTCAGTGTCTACCTTCCTGCGTTTTACATTCATTGCCATTGGAATTTTTTTCTTTGATTTTACTTCTAATTATGGACTACAAAGGAGGGAAACCAGAGGTCCATGAACCAGTCCTCATAAGAGAATCTTAGGTGGAGAAGGTCAGCAACTTTAAATTCCTTGGCATTATCTTTTCAGAGGATGTGTGCTGGGTCCAGCACGTACAGTAACTGCCAGTACAAGGGAGGCACAGCAGCGCCTCTACTTTCTCAGAAGTTTGCGAAGATTTGGCATGCCACCTAAAACTTTGACAAACTTCAATATATGCAGGATGGAGAGTATACTGACTGGAGATGTGCATCTGCCTTTTCACATATCTCCATTTGCACTTTTCTCACTCTAGTCACTTGAGCACAAAAATCCGAACTGCTATTCCGATGCAGTACGGTGGGATTGCCACAACTCTGGAGCCTCCCATGTACAGAGTAATGGTCCTGTATGCTTTCTTGGGTAAAAGATCTCATTGCCATTGTAGAGGAAGTTATACCAGAGTTAACAACTGATATGTCACTAATTGTGAACTCTATATAAAAATTTAAGCAGAATTTCTTTCTTGGAGGGTATCAAGCGATCAATAATCCACGCGGATGTGCAAATGCACAACCTAAATTGGCTTACAGCCAGCACAGGAAGCCCTCAACCATCTGCTTTTGATCTACGTAATATTTTTTTCAAATATACACCATTGATTTTATTGAAGGGAATTTATTCATAACAAATCGCAGTTAAATCTAGTGCGTTTGTGTGTGTGCGCGAGCTTGTGATAATGTGTGCAAAAGTGTGTCTCCACGTTGGTGTTTGTGAGTGTGTGCACATGCATGTGTCCGCGTCGGTGGGGGTGTTTGTGTGTGTACGTCCTCATCCATGTTTCCGAATGCATGCTTTGAGGGACATGAGGGGAAAACATCTATTGAAGGCTGCTATTTAAATTCTGTACCTTGTCTACCACCTGTTGGTAAATTAGGGGAACTACAGTGTAAAAATAAATTCAGAAATGAAATAATAATTGCCAGTTAATACAGAACCAAAGCATAAGTATTCGTAAGGAATTCTAACTTGAATCAAGATTCAGAAGGACAGGAACAGAGTGAGAGGCAAATTTAGTGACAAACATGCCCCATGTCAGCAACGTGAAGCATGGGTGCTTTTAACACCTTGCTCTATGGCATGGTAGATGCTGGCAATTGATTAGTGAGTCTCATAAAGGGGTAAGTTACCAGATAATTGGAAAAGAAAGTTCAGCAGCAGCATCAAAGGGACAGAAAGAAGAAGAAGAAGAAGAAGAAGAAGAAGAAGAAGAGGAAGAAGAAGAAGAAGAAGAAGAAGAAGAAGAAGAAGAAGAAGAAGAAGAAGAAGAAGAAGAAGAAGAAGAAGAAGAAAGCCCTTAACTCCGAGTGGAGTCATCGGGACGTCGTCATGACGGCGTTTTTTTTAGCAGGCTTTCTTATTTTTACGAGGCCGAGTTGCTAGCTTGACGCTTAACCCAGCACGGATGGAAAGCGTGCAAGGGAGCCGGCTGGATTCGAACTCGGGAGCCTTCGCTCCAAAGTCCAGCGCTGATGCCACTACGCCACCAGCCGGCTAAAGGGACAGGAGTGACAGGGATACCCAGCGAATAGAGGAGAAGGGAATTGACAGAGGGGTCTTCAATATTCCCTGTATAATGACTACACGAAGGAAGCAAAAAAACTTAGCTACATTTGTATACCTGCGCCCTGACAAGTGCCGGCAGGTGTCTCTGAAAGAAATGGTGTAGCCCACTGGCACAACAAGATGAGCAATCAGTCACCCAACAGGAATTGTCAAACTGGTGCCACCATGTGAAAACAGCAACCTGGCACTTAATGTCAGCAAGACAAAGAGTTGGCTGTTGACTAACAGTAAGTGGAGAGAGGTGTAGGTGTGAGTGTGATGATGAGTGAACAGACCCTGTCCTCATCAGTAGAATGGTACAGATAGTCAATACCTTCAAATTTCTAAGCATCCATATCAACAGCAACCTCACCTGATCCCTCCATCCTTAAGAGGTAGAAAAGAAAATGCATCAACATATTTACTTTCTTAAACAGCTGCTGAGTTCCAGTTTGTCAACAAGAATTCTCTCAAATTTCTACAGATGCACTATAGAGCATATCCTGACAGGTTATATCTCAGCTTGGTTTGAAAACTGCCCTGCTCTAAACTGCTTAGTCCCAGTTTTACTTCAGATTTACTGCATTTGCAGCATTTTACATCTCACAATTTTGGCACTTTTTGTTTCCTCCCTTAGTTTTCTGTCTATCTGTCTGCCTGTCTGTCTGTCTGTCTGTCTCTTCCCCCTCCCCCCCACCATCTCTCTGCCTCTCTCTGTCTCTCTCTCCTTATCTTTCTCTTGGTTTCTCCCTGTACCTCTCTCTTTCTGTCTTTCAGCCTTTCTGTGTCTCTTTCTCTATGTCTTTCTGAGACTCTCTCTCTCTCTCTCTCTGCCACTCTGTCTCTCTACCTTCCTTCAGTTTTCATGTGCCTCCTAGTCATATCTTCTCTGGATAATTCATCTGCCTTCACAACTGTATGTCATTCACCGTGTGTCATTCAGCTTTTCTTGGTGTCGCCTTTGGTCCCTCCACACCTCTCCGTTTCACACAACAAAACATGTTTGATTTCTAACCATTCTTGCCTCTAGTGAGGTGTCTGCTACCTCTTTTGCTCTCTCTACAGATGCTGCCAATGAAATGAGTACTTTCAAACTGTTTCATTTCACTCCCTGCCTTCTACTGGCAGATGCAATTAGCTGCCTCACTTTCTAAATATTTACTGTATGCCCCTGCACAATGCTGCCCCTCTCCTGCGCATTCCCAGACCATAATCATAACCATAAGCAGCGGGTGTGGAACCAATCGCAGACAAGATGTCAGAAAATGTGGCAGAAGCAAATTCTTTCTTTTTCAATCTTTTTATTAATTTCGAAATATAGAAACAAAACATAACAATAATACAAATGGTAGGAGATATATTGTTACACTTAAGAAAAGTAATTGTAAAATCAAATAGTGTAAGTTAACAAAGCTCCCAATCATGTAGAACTGACAACGGATAATACAAATAAAATAAACTGAAAAAAAAATCATGAAAAAGAATAAAAAACAAAACCAAAAAAAAACAAACCCCCATCCCCAAAGAAAAACAAAATTAATCAACTAAACTAAAAGACTTGGGCAAAACTAACAACTTAAAAATGGAAAAGAAGAAAACCTTGGTGTCGACGACTCCATTCCCCTCCAACAACAGTACAGAGAGATAAAAGGCAGAAGCAAATTCTACAGAATCGGCACTGACAGACCTGTGGAGATGGATATATCATCCAACTCTCCCCATGAGTGACAAAGGCACTGGAGAGGAAAGATAAGATGTAAGCAAGCAGGGAGAATACACATTTGTGCCACCTATGACATTCTGCAAGATTTTTAAAATGTGATTACTGTACATTTTCAACAGGAATTTTTGGCTTGCATGCGCATAGCCAACAGGGATCTGGAGTACCACAAAACAGCAGCATATACTTTGTAATAAATCTGTCCAAAGGTGTGAATTTTAATTTCCAAAATCAAGGTAAGAAGCAAAATTCTAGACTTTTGGAAACTCTGCCAATGTTCACACATTGTTCTATCAGAGGAGAAGAAAATTTGATGCCTTGGGTTGATGGCTCAGAGAAAAGTGACCGATTTCAGAACACCACTGGCTGTTTTACAAGCAGTTAAATACAATTTAACTTGCACGCATTTTCTTACGTGGGAAATGAAACAACTAGATTCACCACGGCGGAGTCCCGCACAAAGCTAAGAAATAGATATTTGGTTTTATTGATGTGGTAATACTGACCAGGGACAAAGAGAGAACTCTTCTTCTCTCCCCCTGGTAGTGTAAAAGACAACAAACACTGCAACTACAAAAGGAAAAAAAAAGAAATAATAATAAAAAATAAATAAGAAATAAATATCGAGAACATGAGATGAAGAGTCCTTGAAAGTGAGTCCATAAGTTGAGGGAACATTTCAGTGATGGGGCAAGTGAATTTGAGTGAAGTTATCCCTCCTGATCCAAGAGCCTGATAATTGTTCCTGAAACTGCTGCTGTCAGTCCTGAGTTTCTTGTGCCTGCTTGCCAATGACAATTGCAAGAACACAGCATGATCTGGATGGCGGAGGTCCCTGATGATGGATGCTGCAGTAATTTTTCCCAGGATGGAAATGTCTAATATTGAGTCTAATCTTGATATTTGATCTGCTATTGGGGAACGAGACAGGGCAGATGACGGAAGTTTGTCTAGGGGAACACTTTGCATCCAGTCATCGCAAAGCCATTGGTTTCAAAGTAAGTATGCAAAAAGATAGGTCTGGTCCATGGGTTGAGATTCTGAACTGGATAAAGGCCAATTTTCATGGTATCAGAAAGGATCTGGCAAGTGTGGTTTGTGACAGGCTGTTTACTGGCAAAGGAGTACTTGGTAAGCAGGAGCTCAAAGCTTGCATGTGTCTGTCAGAATAAAAGGTAAAGATTACACGTGTAGGGAACCTTGGTTTTCAAGAGGTATTGTAACCCTGGTTAAGAAAAAAAAAAGAGGTGTGTTGCAGGTAGAGGCAGGTAGGAACAAATAAAGTGCTTATTCAGTATAAGAAATGCAAGAGAACACTTAAGAAAGAAATCAGGAGGGCTAAAGGAAGGCATGAGGTTGCCTTATCAGACAAGGTGAAAGAGAGTCCTAAGAGATTCTACAGATAGATTAGAGAAAAAAGGACTGCAAAGGATAAAATTGGTCCACTGGAAGATCAGAATGGCAATCTATCTGTGGAGCCAAAAGAGACAGGGGGGCAGGGGAGATCTTAAATGAATTCTTTGCATCTGTATTTACTCATCAGATGGACACAGTGTCTATAGAAGTAAGGCAAAGCAGCAGCGAGATCATCGACCCTATACAAGTTATGGAGGAAGAAGTGTTTGCTGTCTTGAGACAAATTAGGATGGATAAATCCCCAGGGCCTGACAAAATGTTCCCTAATAACCTCCGGCAGACAAGTGCAGAAATTGTCTGGGACGGAGCAGAGGTATTTAAATAATCCCTAGTGACAGATGAAGTACCAGAGGATTGGAGGATAACCAATGTTGTTCCACTGTTTAAGAAAGACTCTAAAAATAAACGAGGAAATTATAGGCTGGTGAGCCTAACATTAGTAATTGGAAAGTTATTGGAAGGTATTCTAAGGGACCGGATATATGAGTATTTGCATAGGCATGGACTGATTAAAGACAGTCAGCATGGCTTTGTGTGTGATAAGCCATATCTAGCCAATCTTGTTGAGTTTTTCGAGGAAGTTACCAGGAAAGTTGATGAAGACAAGGCAGTGGATGTTGTCTACATTGACATTTGACAAGGTCCTGTTTGGGAGGTTGGTCAAGAAGGTTCAGTCAGTCAGCATTCAAGATGAGGTAGTAAATTGGATTAGATGTTGACTTTGTGGGAAAAGACAGAGAGTGGTAGTTGATGGCTGCCTCTCTGACTGGAGGCCAGTGACTAGTCGAGTGCCACAGGGATCGGTGCTGGGTCCGTTGTTGTTTGTCATCTATACTATCTGGATGATAATGTGGTTAACTAGATCAGCAAATTTTTGGATGACACCATGGTTTAGGGTGTAGTAGACAGCAAGAAAGACAATCATGGCTTACAAAAGGATCTGGACCAGCTGGAAATATGGGTTGGAAAATGGCAGGTGGAGTTTAATGCGTACAAGTGCGAAGTCTGGCACTATGGTGTAGGAATTACGTAGTGAACAGTAGTGAACTGAGGACTGTGGTAGAACAAAGGGATCTGGGAATACAGGTCCATAATTAATTGAAAGTGGTGTTACAGGTAGATAGTGTAGGGTCATAAAGAAAGCTTTTGGCACATTGGCCTTCATAAATCAAAGTACAGGAGATGGGATGTTATGTTGAAGTTGTATAAGACTTGTGTGGTCTAATTTAGAGTATTGTGTGCAGTTTTGGTTACTTACCTACAGGAAAGATGTAAATAAGGTTGAAAGTGTACAAAGAAAATTTATAAGGATCTTGCCAAGTCTGGAGGACTTAAGTTATGAAGAAAGATTGAATAGGTTAGGAATTTATTTCTTGGAATATAGAAGATTGAGAAGAGATTTGATAGGGGTGCAACTCTCAAGTTTGGCTAGAGGCTGATTCTAGGGAAAGACAGCCTCCAGCCCGGCCAAACATGAGAAATCTTGTTTATGTGGATGCTGCGTTATGTGCTCCCCTGTTACAAATCAGTACCACGAAATAACAAACAGTACACAATATGCAATTAAACGATTGAGCTTTATAATTCTTAATTTGACTATAGGGTTAGTAAAGAAACAAAGAAAAGAAAAAGGACCCATTCTCATGAAACAGTTTATTTCTCAACGTTGGCGCTCATGGTTTTCCAGTCTGTTCGCTCTCCATCGATTTTCTCCCCGGGTTTTGACTCCCGACCCCATTCCAAGTCCACTTCATCCGGCAGTCTACGAATTCCCCGTTCTGGCACCTTCTCTCTCCATCTTCCACCGAACAAAAAGATCACAAATCCCTTATCTCAGCCCCACAAGAAAGAAACAATACGTCTCATATTGGATAGCACACATTCCAAAGCCCCCATTATCTCTAGTCATAACCCAAACATTGCTGCTACAGAGAAACCATTACATTAGCAGTGAAACATTACAGAGAGGCCATTACATTAGCAGTGTAACCTTCCAGCGCGTTACAGAGGTATACAAAATTATGAGGGTATAGATAGGGTAAGTGCAAGCAGTCTTTTTCCACTGAGGTCAGGTGGGACTACAACTAGAGGTCATGGGTTAAGGGTGAAAGCTAAAAAGTCTAAGGGGAACATGAGGGGAAACTTTTTCACTCAAAGGCTCGTGAGAGTGTGGAATGAGCTGCCAGCACAAGTGGTGCATGCAAGCTCAATTTCGACATTAAAGAGAAGTTTGGATAGGTACATGGATGGTAGGTGTATGGAGGACTATGGTTCCAGTTCAGGCTGATGTGAATAGACAGTTTAAATGGTTTTACACAGGCTAAATTGGCCGAAGGGCCTGTTTCTGTGCTGTACTTTTCTATGACTCTATGCAGGGCGTAGATTTAAGTTGAAGAGGAAAAAGTGTAAGGGAGATTTGTGAAGCAAGTTTTATACACAGAGTGGTAGGTAGCTGGAACGTGCTGATGGGGAGATGGTGGAAGGAAACATGATAGCAACGTTTTTTATGGTGTTTAGACAGACTCACAAACTGACAGGATTGGAGAGATATAGACCATCTTCAGACAGGTGGAATTAATTCAAATTGTCATCATGGTGGGACAAAGATTGTGGGCCTCAGAGCTTATGCTTGTGTTGCACTGTTTTATGTTCCCTGTTTCTGGCAAAGAATCACTCCCTTTTTAGTATGTCTGCCTAGGATTTGTGCTCAAGTATCATGCAGTGGAGTGCGAACAATTCCTGCTCCTTCTTCTTCTTATCCTGTTTCTTGTCATTGAGGAATATTTGCTTCCATTCCGGTTTTGTGATGCTGAGGTGGCTGATAAAGTGAACATAGAATGGACACAAACACAAGGAATTCTGCAGATGCTGGAAATTCAAGCAACTCACATCAAAGTTGCCGGTGAACGCAGCAGGCCAGGCAGCATCTCTAGGAAGAGGTACAGTCGACGTTTCAGACCGAGACTCTTGTCTTGATGAAGGGTCTCAGCCTGAAACGTTGACTGTACCTCTTCCTAGAGATGCTGCCTGGCCTGCTGTGTTCACCAGCAACTTCGATGTGTGTTGCATAGAATGGACACACTCTGTCAGAGGTGACCTGGAGAAAACCTTATTAATGGGCCTTCTGCTGCTTATTCCAAGCTTCTGTAAGCACAAGAAGCATGAACTGGATCATACAAGCTTTGACAAGCCAAATTACCACTAAAGGTTGGGAGGGATATTGTATTTATGCTATACATTTGCCAAGACAATCCAAATCCAAGTTCATGGAGATTTTCTCTCTCTATCTCTCATTGCGCAAAAGCTACTGATTCACACAATTATCCTTGCTCTTCCCAAACGAATATCTGCCCTAAGATCTCTGTGCAACCATGAATTCCCTACTTTGGAGAGCTTTTCATTTCATTTGACAAACTTAAATTAATGACCTTCATTATTAACTCTTCCACCCTATCCAGATGAAATTGTCTGATCCCCCTCCCCATGACGACAAAGTCCTTCATTATTAAATATAACCCTATAAAACATTTCACTTTCTCTGATAAATCTAGGTATTCCCCTTGTGTCGAATAAATACAATTGACGTCCTCGAATGTGTCATTAATCAGCAAAGGGATCACCCCAGTGAATTTATCCTTTGGCTTTAAAATTATTTCTGTAATGAATGAAATTTCCTGTGGCTAGCTAAATTTTAATTTATAAATTAATGCAATTCTAAAATTGTTGTCAGCCTCGTTCTTTTAAAGGTAACATTTACTTTCAAAGTGATTTGATTAATTAGCGTGCATTTTAAAATATTAGGGTTTCCTCTGGTTGCTCTGGTTTCTTCCCACTTACCAAAGGTGAATGGGTTGGTAAGTTACTTAACCACTATAAATTGACCCAATGCGCTAGTGAGTGGTAGGTTCTGGGGGAGAGTTGTGGAGAGATTTTTTTAAAAACAGTTTAATGTAGGACCAATGAAAATGGGTGGGTGATGGTTGGCATCAAGTTGATGGATTGAAGAACTTGTTTCCGCACTCCATCTCTCCGTGACTTTTTGACTCTATGTTGTCAATAACAGGGAACTCATGCATACAAATCTGGTCAACTGTGTCTGCTCTTGATAATTAATTTGCATTGCAAACAGCCTATAAAAGGAAACTGCCAATGCATGTTATACAACTGCCCTTTGGTTAATGCAAAAACTTGACCATTGAGTTTAAATGCAGACATCTCTGGTCTTCAAATACAATTTGCTATTGAAGCCATATATAAGTATGGTGAATGCTATGAGGACAGTGAAAGACATTAAATGATAAAAATTCAAAAGGGGAAAAGGAAAGGATCCTTGAGAAGATTCTGCAGAATAGGATGTACTTGTATCTGAAAAGCCTAGGACTAATTGAGGTGGTCAGCATGGATTGTGCATGGCAGATCATGTCTTATAAAGCTGACTGAGTGTTTTGATGATGCAACCAAGAAAGCTGATGACAGCAGGACATATACACTGTTTATATGGACTTCAGTAAGACCTTTGATAAGGCTCCAGGTGGCAGGCTACTTTGGAAGGTAAGATTGTAGAGGATCTAGGGAGAGGTGGCAGACTGGATACACAACTAGCTTGGCGGTAGAAATCATCGGCCAATGGTGAAAAGTTGCTTCTCAAACTGTTCTGTTCTATTGTGAATGTCCGCAAGGAAATGAATCGCAAAATAGTATATAGTAACATACCTTGATAATAGCTTTACTTTGAACTTTGGAGGTCCGTGACTAGTATGGTGCCTCAAGGATCGATGCTGAGTCTTTTGTTATTTGTCACTTATATTAACAATTTGGTTAAGAATGCTCAATACATGCTTAGTAAGTTTGTCAATGGCACTAAAATAGGTGTTGTGATGGACAATGAAGAAGGTTAGCAATAATTACAGGGGGATCAGTTGAGTAAGTGGGCTGAGATAAATGGGGTTTAATTCAATTAAGTACAAGATATTGCATCTTGGAAAGTCAAATCCAGGTAGAATTTACACAATGAATGGCAGGGCCCTGAGTTAGACAGGCGATGACTTGGAGTATAGGAGGCTGAGTGATGATCTTATCGAGATGTATTAGACCATGAGGGGTACAGACAGAGTGAATACACTCAGTCTTTTTCCCAGGTTGCAGAGTCAACAACTAGAGGACATTGTTTTCCGATGAGAGAGGAAATATTTAATATGAACTTGAGGGGCAACTTTTTACACAAAGTGTTGTATCAATGCGGAATGAGCTGCCAGAAGAAATAGCTGAGGCAGGTACAATAGCAGTTGTTGAAATACAGGTACATGGATAGAAAATGGTTTGGAAAATTATGGGCAAAACCCTGGCAAATAGGACTACCATGGATGGGGCATCTTCGGCAGGCATGGGCAGAAGGTCCTATGTCTGTACTGTTTCACTCTATAACTCCAAATATATATACAGGCATCCGTTAGTCTCGTGAGACCATGGATTTGCGCCTTGGAAGGTTTCCAGTGCGCAGACCTGGGCAAGGTTGTATGGAAGACCGGCAGTTGCCCATGCTGCAAGTCTCCCCTCTCCACGCCACCGATGTTGTCCAAGGGAAGGGCATTAGGACCCATACAGCTTGGCACTGGTGTCGTCGCAGAGCAATGTGTGGTTAAGTTCCTTGCTCAAGGACACAACATGCTGCCTCAGCCAAGGCTCGAACTAGCGACCTTCAGATCACTAGATGAGCGCCTTAACCACTTGGTCACGTGCCAACACTAATAACTCCAATATTGTAGGAAGTGAATGAGGCATAACTCATTAAGTATTGTCAAAGTTGGCAGTTCAAGTAGGGAAGTGCAGAAAATTCCATATATAATCTTTATTAAATTTGTACTGGGCTGCATTTGATAGATCTATTTTGGCCCCACATTATGTTCAACATAAAGTTGCTGGGTTGAGCCTTTACAAGAACTGAAATGTACTTGAAAATGCTGAAACTTCCATAAGTTGAATAGTTAACTTTAAAGAGAGTTAAAGTTAACTGTCTTTAAAGACAGTTTCAAAGAATCATGACAAAATATAGAATTACTTCCGGTGGTAAAGAAATTATAAGAATAATTAATAGGCCTTTCAAGCACAGCCAAGACTATGGAGAGGAAGAAAAATGTTTCCTGTCGGAAGATTGTAAATCTTTGGAGTTCTCTACCATAGTGGAATCTAGAGGGATCAGCAGGATGTTCAGGTTCAGAAGGATGGATATTTGGACACAAACGTAATCAAAGGTAAGTGGAATGTGTAGGATTAGTATAAATGGGTGTTTGGTAGTTGCAGTGGACTTAGTGAGCCTGTGAGTCATACTATGAGTAGAACTATCTCTCTGTAACTCTACGACTCAATAATCAAATGGATATCAGGTAAGGCAATTGGCTTAAGGTGAAAGTCAGCCATGATGTTATGGAATGGTGCAGGATGTTTGGTGGCTGTAACCCACTTGTGATGATACCCATAATTATCCTGTGAATCTGACTCCATGAGTACACAAACATTCCAGCTTCTTAACACATCAGCCATTTGATATGCTGAGTGATATTGTCCACCTGGTCTGCAAGCTTTCTTAGACCAATTAACATTGTCAATGGAGTCTGCTTTGAAACAAGCCCAATTAGCATACCCACTGTCTTAATTATATCGCATATCTTGAGAAGTCACTCCAGGTGCTGTAACCTTCTTTCTATAGACAGAATCAGAATCAGCTCTAATATCACCAGCATATGTCATGAAATTTGTTCTTTGCAATATAATGCAGTACATAATAATAGAGGGAAAAAAACACATGAATTCAGTAAAAATATATATATAACTTTTTAACTATACATATATATAAATAATAGTTAAATTAAATAAGTAGTGCAAAAATAGAAATTAAAAAGTAGTGAGGTAGTGTTCATGAGTTCAATGTCCATTCAGAAATCAGATGGCAGAGGGGAAGAAGCTGTCCCTGAATCATCAACTGGCTGCCTTCAGGCTTCTGTACCTCCTTTCTGATGGTAACGATGAGGGGAGGGCACGTCCTAGGTGGTGGGGGTCCTTAATGATTGATCCCAGCTTTTTGAGGCATTGCTCCTCGAAGATGTCCTGGATACTACAGAGGCTATTGCCCGTGATGGAGCTGACTATGTTTACAATTCTCTGCAGCTTATTTCGTTCCTGTGCAGTAGCCCCCTACCCATAGCAGACAGTGATTTATCCAGTGCATCTATTTGCAAAGCTGTCCTTTCAACCTCAGATTGGGAGGTTACATTGCAGTTGTACAGGACATTGGCAAGGCCACACTTGGAGTACTTTGTTTAGTTTTGGTCACTCTGTCGCAGGTAAAATGTGATTAAAATGGAAAGAGTGCAAAAAAAATTGACAAGAGTATCAACAGTACTCAAGTGACAGAGTTATAAGTAGGGGTTAGATAGGCTGAGTGTTGGCTCCTTAGGGCATAGGAGACTGAGGGGTGATTTCATAGAGATATATAAAATCATGAGGGGCCTACGTAGAGTGAGTGATCTTATTCTGGGCTTGGGGGAATTGGAAGCTAGAGGGCATAGCTTTGAGGTTCGAGGGAACAAGTTTAATAAGTGCCTCGAGGGGCAACTTTTTCACGTGTAGATACAGTCTATAGAACCAGCTGCCAGAGAAAATGGTTAAAGAAGGTACATTCTATATTTTTAAGTATATGGACATCTATATGGATGACAAGAGCTTAGAGGGATGAGGGCTATGTGTTGGGAAATGGGATCAGCTTGAATATTTACCTTGGTTGGCATTGACAAGTATGGGCCAAAGGGCCTTTTCTCTGTGCTGTACAACTCTTTGGCTCTATGATTCTAGCTGACAGCAGTTCACAGTCAGGTATACACCTATCTAGGTGTGTATGTTGTTGAAAAAAACTGCCTAGTTATCTGATGATTCAAATTTGAGTCGATACTTACTTACATTCATCAGCTTGAATTGGGAAAAAGATAACCTTTACATTTTTAACCTCTCCCTGCTTCAGGCTACGGTCCTGCTTTAAGAAAACCACCATCATCCCAGTAGATAACAGCAAGGTAATGTGCCGCCCAGTGGCTCTGATATCTACCACCATGAAGTTTTGCAAGAGGTTGGCCATGGCATGTATCACCTCCAGCTGTCCAGAGAGTCACGACGTTTGTGGTGTCAGAAAAGAAGTTAGTTGCCACAGGGTACCCAGTTTCTGATTTACTCCAAACACTTGGTTCCATCTGCCCATCATCTCCTCAGCAGCTGGTTCCACCCGTCACCCAGCAGCCACATCTCCCACATACTGGCAATCTTTCCGCTTCCCTCTCAGTCCCGAGGCAAGGATTTGACTTGAAATATTCATTTATACCTCTTGCCTCCGCTGTTGCTATCTGGCCCACTGAGGTCTTTCACCATTCTGAGTTTTGCTCCAGAATTTATCATCTGACATTTCAGAGGTCTGATCTACCCCTGTTGCTCAGTCATTTTGTGGCTGTCCTGTTGAATTGATGATCAAATAGGATATTGATGATAGGAGTCACATTTGTGACACAAGCATTACTTTTATCACTTATCAGCCAAGAGCAGTGACAGGGGTAGGTTGGAAGACATTGGTAAGAGGGGTCAGGACCGTGGAAAAGGGAGTTCATAAAGTATTGGAAAGGAGACTTGGTATGTGGCGGTGGGATGATCAGGAGACTTAGGCAGGAAGATAATAGGAGATGAGATCCAAGACCTGGATCACGGGAAATATGAAGCATGGTGCCAGGGGCATGGGGGAGAGGTTTAACATCCAATTCAGACATCTCTCACCCAATAAGGGAGGTACAATTTCCAGACAAGAATCTTGAAACGCTTAACTACTCTCTGAAAAGCTTAAAACATTTGAAAACATGAAACAGGATTTTAGAACAAGTACTCACAGGACTGGAATTTAGGGTGTAGATTGTATGGTTATTATTAATGAATTTTGATGTATCTATAGATTATCATAGCATAATAGCTCATATATTGTCTGCAAGATAAATTGCATTGAATAGTTTTAACTTCTAATACATTTGAAATAATTTTAATCCCATTTTCTTCCTTAACATCTGAAGCTATTTGTTGACTATAGCTCCGCCTTCAATACTATAATTCCAAATAGGCTCATTTCCAAACTCCCAGACCTTCAACTCAGCAACTGGATCCTTGACTTTCTAACCTAACAAAATGAGTAAGGATAGGCAGCAATACATCTGCCACAATTACCCTCAACACTGGCGCCCCACAAGGTTGCATCGTCAACCCCCTACTCGACTCCCCTATGAATCATGTCTGTGTGACCAGTTTCTTAGCTACTTCCACCGACAAGTTCACAGATGATATCACTCTGTAGTGGACCAGATTTCAAATAATATTGAGATAGAGTACAGGAAGGAAGTGAAGAACCTAGTGACATGGTGTCAAGACAACAACCTCTCCCTCATGTCAGCAAAACAAGAGAACTGATCATTGACTTCAGGAATTGGCTCAGAGCACATTCCCCTGTATGTACCAATACAGTATGACAAGGGAAATAGGCAAGAATGGTTGGACCCAAGTATTCGAGACAGGAATTGGGACACAGTGTTCTTGACTACAACAGGAACAGAGTACTAAACTAGACAGCAGACAATAATCAATAGGTTCAATCGGTACATTTAGTGTTAGAGAAATATATACAATATACATCCTGAAATTCTTTTTCTTTGCAAACATCCATGAAAACAGAGGAGTGTCCCAAAGATTGAATGACAGTTAAACATTATAACCACAAAGCGTCCCCCAGCTCCCCCCTCCTACACAAAAGCAGCCGCAAGGCAACAACCCCCCTTCCCCACCAGCAAAAAAGCATCAGCACCCCCACCGAGCACTCAAGCGTGCAGCAAAGCACCAATAAAGACATAGACTTGCAGTACCCCAAAGACTACTTGTTCACCCGGTAATTCGACATACCACAGGCACTCTCTCTCTCCCTAATAAGGGAAAAAGAGGTGTCCCCGTTTCACAGCGAGGGGGAAAGACATAACAAACAACTCACTGATTTATGATGTTAAAAGTCTGCTGCATGACTTGTCCGAGCCCTGCACCCAGAAAATCGGCCCCGGAAAGGCACAGCTCTCTGGACACACAGCCAGCAATTAACCCGCTGTTCCCGATGTTCCGTGTTCTCCCGCAACGCCTCAGTCAGGGGCACCGGCCTTGAATCAGCCCGTCTCCAGAGCCATGAAAATCCATCTCCCTGAAGGCATGCTAGTCTTCCAGGCCACATCCTTGGGATATCGAAAAGCAGCTGGTCATGAGGCCCTGAGAGCGGGTCCCATTCCCACAAAGAACCAAAGTCAGATAGTAACTCAGGTCAGGGTCTTCAAAAGAACCTTAAAAAGGTAAAAAAAGAGATATCAAAGATAGAAATAGAGCTGCTTCTGACGATGCAGGCAAAGGAGTCGCTGTTTAGCGCCAGCTTGACACTGCTCCACCCTCCAAGTAGAGCTCAGGGTTGAGCACGCCACCTGCTTTGAGCTGCTCCTTATATATTGAAATCCTGGCACCAAAACCTGGCTGCCAATTAGCCGGATGGTCCTGAATCCAGATATCCATATTCCAGGGAGTAGAGCATCTAACCCCAGAAGCTGGCATGGTTGGGTGCGTATTGTAACAGGACCCCTCTCCTTTGTCTGACTCCTAAGGGCTCTGGCTGTTTGGAGAGACAGTGATGGTAGTTGCCAGATCCAAGATGTCCTTTTCAGGAACCCAGCTCCCTTCCTCAGGTCCAAATCGGTCCCAATCTGTGATAAATTGCCAAATATCGAGAACAGTTCATGAATCCAAAATTGTTCGTACAGTGAAGACCTGGTCCTCATCAATAAACGTGGGTGGCAGCAGGTCTGATGATGCTGGGGTTAATGGACAGGAGTTAACAGGTTTTAATTTGGAGATGTGGAAAGTGGGATTGATCTTGAGGGTCTTAGGCAGCGGCAAGGTGTAAGCCACCAGGTTTACTTTCTTGAGAACCCTGATGGGTCCAATTTCCAAGACTCCACCTGGAGAGGCAAATTCCGAGTAGACTGCCAGCCCTGTTGCCCAGGCTGCAAGGTGTGTCCTTGTCCTCTCCTCTGGTTAGCCTTAATTTTGGCCTTCTAGGTAGAGGCCAGCAAAATCACCCTTGCCCTAGTCCATTTCTCCTTGCATCATTGGACAAAATCTTTGGCTGCAAGAACTCCAGTCTTGGCCTCCTGCTCAAGGAAGAATGGCGGAGATACCCAAATTGGCATTTCAGCATGGAGGGACATCCCATGCACTGAATGCTGTAAAGTGTTTCAAATATTGGTTCATGAACGCTGTCTGATCGGTGGACTGTGGGTGAAATCCAGAGGAAAGACTCATAGCTGCTTACAATGAGCAATCCGACACAAGGTCCACCAAAAATTCCTGGGTCCTGAAGACTTGGTGCAGGACAATTTTGGCCGTCCGAGGCGACCACCTCCACATTGAAGGGGAAAGTGAAACCAAAATGGGAGATGCCGTGAACCACTGTTTGAGCTCTGTGAAAGCAGCCTCCGCTTCGGTAGTCCTAACAAAATGGTCCCATGGATTTCTTAGTTCAAGCTACCACTGAGTTGAAGTTCTTTCTGAACTGCTGGTAAAAGTTGGCAAATCCCAACAAACATTGGACTTGTTGCACATTGGATGGTGGTGGCCAATCTCCGACTGCCTGGGTCTAGCTGGGGTCCATCTTGGGATTGCCATTAGAGATGATAAAACCCAAAAATGAAATGGTGGCCACGTGATATTTAGACTTCTCAAGCTTGACATAAAGTCCAGGATCTTTAAAATGTCCCTGACATGAGCAACATGCTCCTCTATGGACTGAGAAGATTAGAACATCATCCAGGTATACAAAGGTGCATTTATGGAGAGCATCCAAAGCACAATGTTTATAAAGGCCTGGAAAACTGCTGGAGCAGTCCTGAGACCAAAGGGTATGACCAGGTACTCACAGTGCCCTGTCGGTGTGTTGAGTGAAATTTTCCACTCATCACCCTCCTTTATGCAGACCAGGTTGTATGCAATCCGCAAGTCTGGCTTCATGAATACTCTTGCACCTTGGAGAATCTCAAAGACAGTATTCATGAGTGGAAAGGGAGGGGGAGGGTAGCAATTTTTGGGCATTATGCAATTCAGCCCTATATAATCAATGCATGGCCACAAGCTTCCATCCTTTATCTATACAAAGAAAGAGCTTGCACTAGCTGGTGAGCTGGAGAGCTGAATGAATACTGTGGCAAGAGCTTCCTTTATATAGTCCTCCATTGCAGAGCACATACAATCAACCCCATGGAGGACAAGTACCAGGCAGTAGATCTATAGCACCAGTTGTAAGGTCAGTGCAGAGGAAGAGTCATGGCCTTTCCTTTGCTGGATGCCTCCTCCAAATCTTTGTAGATGGAAAGGATTTTGACCAGTTTGTGTGTTGTAATTACCTCCAAACCCTCCTCCAGGGATGATTCCAGCGGCTCTTTAGGTAGCAGGGGAGATTCAACAGACCACAGAATCTCCTTTATTGTTTCAATAGACTGTTGCATAGAAACAATGGCCAAATCAGAGACCAAATCGTCATCTGTATCCTCAGCCGATGGCGATGAAGGATCACAAATGCTCATGGGACTAGGCTCCAAGAGTCTGCATTCGGAAGCCTCGTGGCTGGATCTCTTAAGCTTAGCTGCTAGAGTTCCAGACTGCTTGGGCACCTCCTTGGGTTGTTCCTGAACTAGAGACCCCTTCCCTCTAGTTCCCGGTGTGCCACCGACTAAACAGGGGTGAGACTCACACAATCCTGTCGGCTGCAGCTAGTCTGTCTGGCCTTGAGGGCAGAACTGGGTCTCCAGAAGGGTCCTGGTTACCCCAAACCAAAGTCTGCCCCTCGTCAGTCATTGGTCTTGGGAGAGTCTGGGTGTCAGAACACCAAGCCGAAAACATACCCTCTTGTAATGACTGGACCAAGCAATGATCCTCCCTTGATTCCAGTTCACAGCAGGGTTATGCTGGGACAGCCAAGGGTGCCCTAGGATCAGAGGTATGAGAAGCAAATGGGTGATGAAGAAATTAATGTCCTCCACGTGATCCTCAATTCTCAGAGCAGTTGCAGGCACGGGCTGATTCAGTTTCTGCAGTGGTATGTTGAGCCAAAAGGCAGTCCCCAAGTCTAGGAAATTACCAGCAACCCCAGAGTCCACAAAGACATTCAGTTCTTGCTGTTTTTTTTCCCCCTGGAGATCTCCGCATTCAATATAATGCCAGAATCCGTAGGGTTGGGAGTGGTGGCTGCTGCGGGCACAGTTCCCCCCGACACCGGACAGTCTTAGCAGTTTCCCTGACAGTTGCAGCCTTGGACATTTGGCCCACCAATGACCTGCCTCCCCACAGTAATAGCAGCAACCTCTACTCCGACACTGCGACCTCTCATCGGCGAAGAGTCTTGTGTAACCGATCAGCTTGGGCTCGATAAAGATGAGCTGATCATGTCTGAGATCGGCTCATGGAACTGCGATGTACTAAGGCCTAGCTCAGGCTAGCACTCTTCAATCACTTGAAGTAACCCACTTACGCTCTGCCAGATGATTATCAAGGTGGAAGGGCTGGTCGATCAGAACCTCTCGTCCTCTACTGGCTCTCCCAAGGTGAGGCCATACTTTAGTTTGTCTCGGAGTCCTTGGCGGTATAGAATGGCCATGGCTTCCCCATTCCAACCACTCTCTCAAGGCGAAGTCTGAAACTCGATCGCGTAATTGAGCGCCTCCCATCCGCTCTGACTCACCTTCATCAGATGGTCCGAGTCTCAGCTTGCTCCGGCAGGGCGAAGGAACTCCTTCCTTATGGCGGCCATGAATTCCCCTGAATCCGAGCAAATCTCCAACCTTTGTTCCCATGCGCAGTGGCCCAGGCCAGGACTCTACCAGTCAGGAGAGAGATAATACCGGCTGCCTTTCCACACTCCGAAAGGAACCAGGGTAGCTGGAGTCAATCACCAGTGAGCATTGAGTGAGGAAGCCAGGTCACCGTTGAATCTCTCCAGGGTCGGAAGGTGTACTGGCTTCACAGAGCGACCGACAGCTTCACCTGAGCGACTCTGGCTTCCTCCTTACGAAAGCTGACACACGCAACCTGCAGATTGTGTATCTTCAGGCTCTGTCCAGAAATCCTGTTGCTGTGGCTGGCTTCAGTGGATGAATGGCTCTGATACCCTGCGAAGTCCACGTTGGCTCAATCGTACAGTAAGGAGAGGCCTCGGCGAGGATGGTTGGACCCAATCGCTGGAGTATGCGAGACTGGAATCGAGACACAAAGCAAGACTGAAACGAGAACAGAGTACTAAACTAGACGCAAGATGATAATCCAAGTAAAGCTGATGATTGAGCACAGAACCTCCGTTCAGGATAGACAAAGGAGAATCAGTGGGTGTCATTTACTTGAATTTTCTGAAAGCCTTTGACAAGGTGCCGCACATGAGGCTGCTTAACAAAATAAGACCCCAAAGGAAAGATACTACCATGGATAGAAAATCGGGTGACTGGTAGGAGTTGGAATAAAGGGTGTCTTTTCTGGCTGGCTGCCGTTGGCTAGTGGTGTTCCACGGGGACACTTATTGGGATCGCTTTTTTTCATGTTATGTGTCAACAATTTGGATGCCAGAATCAATGGCTTTGTGGCCAAGTTTGCTGATGATACAAAGATAAATGGAGGGGGAGATGGTGTTGAGGAAACAGTGAGTCTGCAGATTGGGAGGATGGGCAAAGAATTGGCAGATGGAATATAGTGTAGGTAAGTGTATGGTTTTGCACTTTGATACAGGAATAAATTCAGAAATCAGAGGTAGAAAGAGACTAGAGAGTCCTTGTGCAGGATTCCCCAAACATTAATTTGCAGGTTAAGTCAGTGGTAAGGAAGGCTAATCCATTCAAATCAAGAGGACTAGAATATAAGGGCAAGGATATGATGCTGAGGCTTTATAAGGCATTGATCAGACCACGTTTGCAGTCTTGTGAGCAGTTTTGGGCTCCTTATCTTAGAAAAGATGTGCTGGCATTGGAGAAGGTACAAAGGAGGTTTGCAAGAATAGTTTTTGGAATAAAAGGGTTAATGTATGAGGAGCATTTGATGCCTCTGGGCATCTGCTTGCTAGAATTTAGTAAAATGAAGGAAGGATATCATTGAAACCTATTGAATATTGAAAGGCCTAGACAGAGTGGATTTGGAGAGGATGTTTCCTATAGTGGGTGAATCCAGGACCAAAGAGCACAGCCTCAGAATAGAAGGACGTCTTTTAGAACAAAGATGAAAATGAAATTCTTTAGCCAAAGGGTGGTGAATCTCTGGAATTCATTGTCACAGACAGCTGTGGTGGCCAAGTCATTGAATATATTTAAAGTGAAGTTTGATAGATTCTCCATTAGTCAGCGCAGCAAAGGTTATGGGGAGAAGGACTTGTCCTGCTCAAAGGTTACAGGGAGAAGGCAAGAGAATGGGTTTGAGAGAGGTAATAGATTATGGAATGATGGAGCAGACTCGATGGGCCAAATGGCCTTCTTCTACTCCTCTGTCTTATTGCTTTATATACTCACATCTTCCACATTCATGTCCAAACCATTTATTTATTTATAGATACCGCTCGGACAGGCCCTTCAGCCCAATGTGCCGTGCCCCTCAGCAACCCCTCCTATTAAACACTAGTCTAAACACAAAGCAATTAACCTAATAACTGGTGCATCTCTGGACTGCTGGAGGAAACCAGAGCACCCGGTGACAGGAAGGCTCCAAGCTGTAATAGTACCATGCTAACCACAGTGCTACCGCTAATGTCATCATTATCAGAGTCTTAAAAGGACTTCTCATATACTATAAGATATCTCAATCTACCTTGTTATGACCTTGCATCTTGTCTGCACGCACTACATGAGGTCTCTGTAACCGCAACGCAATATTCTCTACTTTATTCTCCCTTACTCTACCTCAATATACAGAAGTATACAAGAAAACAAAAGCTTTTTGCTGTATCTTGGTACATGTGGTCATAATAAACCAAGCCCAATACCAATGCAGTTTGAGAAAGCAGAGGGATCAGAGTGGGGGAGTGAGATGAAGTGCTAAAGTAACTAGAGGCACAAGGTCATGACTAAATAGTTTGGTTTTCCTCACTTGTTTTCTGACAATCTCTTCCACCTAGTCGAAACTTTGCTCTAATCTCCTCTCGGACCTAGGATGCGCCAATCTCAGTCATGCGCAGATGACAAAGCACTGCAAGATATGCCAGAGCAAAATCAAGAGTAGGGTGTGAGTCATTAATGTAATTAGCCTGCCAGTGAGTTCTCACAAAACTAGAGTAACTTCAGGACGCTTTCTTCTTTAGGATTTCTTTAATACATGCCCGATTGTCTCTATTGCCTCATTGGAAGTGATGAGACAAAGGAACAAATAAATATTTGATGACATTTCGCTGCATAGTGCTCAAATAAATGGAAAATAAACCATGACCGTTATTTCAGTCAATATTCTGTAAGTACAAAGATCCATCTTAAATCTTCAACAGTTCATTCAGCTGTCAAACAAGTACCTATACAGCTGGTTTCTATCCATTTTGAGTGCATGCCAAGAAGAACAAGAAAATTGTCATTCTCCTTTTGACAGAATGAACTTACTGGAATGGTTGAGTTGGCTGCTTCCACAGAAGTCGTGGTATCTGAGAAGGGATTGCTCTGTTTCGCTGGCAAGATGTGCACACTCATATGACTTCTAAAACTTTATCAGTATTCAGCCAATACACAGATTTCTGGCAAAAACTTTTTACATTAACTGTGGCAGTGTGTTCCAAATGTAGCTTGGCTAAAAGAACTTTCTGAAAACATTCAGGATAACTACTCAGTGTTCCTATTTTGAAAAACCTTAGTTTGTTGCCAGTTCAAACCTGTTATAAATCTTAACTTGAACATCCTTGCAGGCCAATTGAAATGTGTTCATAGACTTGTTTTATGAAAGTATCCAGCTGAGCTGTCAGATCATTCCCATTGGCTGTTACCAGGAAATTTTACAAGTTCCAACATGACAGTTAGACTTTCACTTCCAGTATCAGATGATGCATACAGTAAACTGCACAGAATCCCATCAAATAGATATTTTTTGCTTTCACATGCGATGCTTAATGATGCAAAAATACTACAACCACAAAACCACCCGCTTCTGCATCGTTGGACTTACTGGAGTTACTTTTCAGGGATTAGAATTTCCGATGACAATTTGTAATCTATAACAAGGCATGGGGTCGTCCTGGCAAAAACTGAAGCAATTTCATCATGCTGAAGGTAAATGCTAAGATCCACTTCCCAAGATGAAAATCTAGAGTACCCCCACATTATGGCAGTTTAGGTAATGGAAGTTCTTCCGCATGGACTTCATACATCACTACAAAAAATCTAAAGTTTGGAAGAAAAATGCATTTTTATGGAACTTGTGAGAGGGTGGCATGGTAGCTTAGTGGCTAGTGCAACTTTTTACAGTACTGGCAATCTGAGTTCAATTCTCGCCGCTGCCTGTAAAGACCTTACACATTCTCCCCATAAAAGTTGGGGGATTGCTGGGCAGCACAGCTTAAAGGGCCGAAAGGGTCTATTCTTGCTGTATCTCAATAAATAAAATATAAAATAAATCTAAATATTTACCAAGGACAATAATTGCAGGTTGCCATTTCATAGTGGGGGGGGGGGCTCTTAAAGGATTAGCTATGAAAACTGACAAGGCAGTCTCTTCTGTTAGTACTTGCACATTAATACATTACCAAACAGTGCAACATACATTTCTAGTTAATTAAAACTACAATCCTTTCTCCTCTGTCTCCGGAAAATCAGATAACCTTTGCCTGCAGACCTCATATTCTTAAGGGCATTGATTAAAAAAAAAACTTCTCACAGTCCACTTATAATATGGGATTCAAAATAGGGTATTGATGTGGAAAGTCATGAAATGGCTTTTTTATGGGAACACAAATCCTTCATGAAGCAGGGGAACATGGCAGTAGATGGTGGCAGCAAACAATGTGAACAAGGGGGACACCTTCCAGACAGATCACAAAACTACTTCTTTCACATCTTTTACATCTTCTTTTTCTTTCAAATGTGGTTCTGTTACTGTTGGAGCCTGTAATCTACATTTTGGTGTTGTGTTGTGGAGCCGATGGAATAACCTGGCACTTTGTTCTCTCCGAGGGTGCTTGGTGATGTTTTGAGTGAAGCGCACGGCCTCAAGGCCAAGAGGCCTGAAGATGGTCTGTAAGCCCATGATGGCCTTCATTTCTCACTGACTTACCAGTCTCTCTCTCACTGCTGTCAGAAAGTCCCTGCATTCGAATTCTCATTCTCTCACTCACTCTCTCTCTCTCCTCCCCCCTCCCTCCCTCCCTCTCCCTCTCCCCCCCCCTTCCTCTCCCTCGATGGTGCTGAAGGATTGTGCTGCAGTCCCAGATCAAGGGCAAAGTTTAATCGGTGCTGTTTGTTGGTTGGACTCCGTAGGTCACATTATGATGTGTTTCTAGTCGCTCCTTTTTTTTTTGCTATTTTGAGCGATTTTGATCACGCCAGCCTGCAGATAATGAATGGCGCAGCACTAGATTGAACTGAACTGAGCTGAACTGAATATGCCTGGACTCTTTCAATTTTGTTTTATATTCTGTGCTTTTCGCATTTTTTTTCTTTTTTTTTGCCCTTTATGCGATGTGTGTGTATTTTTTTTTGTGCATTGGGGAGTGGTTTGATGGTTTTCCTTGAATGGTTCCAGGGTTTTCATTGTTTCATGGTTGTGTGTGGGAAGATGAATTTCTGGGTTGTATACTGCATACATACCTTGATAATAGATGTACCCTGAACCTTGAAAAGCAGGTTATATAGTCAGTTCCCATCCATCATCCATAATGTGGCTGACAGCATTGACACCATAAATTAGAAGCATTACATGTTAACTTTAAGGTTCTCACCATGTCAGTGATTCACTGTTAAAACTGTGCCCACATTGATCAATTACTTTCAGTTGCTGATCATCCCTGATCATTTTCTTGTTCTTAGAAGAAGCTGATGCATCACTGTTAACATCATTGCTAGATCAGTCAAGGAACTGAATATTAAAAAATTCATAGAAGAGAGCAAAGCTCTCTAGACATTCTGTGGACCATTTATGTCAGAGGCAATATCAAGCTCATCATAAAAGTTTCAATGCATTAATATTTATTTTGTACTGAGGTCCACCACTTCAGGCCATAGAAAAGAAAACATACACTGTTTCAATTTGACATCGAAGTGCATCATCCAAAATGTGTACGTTATCTTCTGTACTAACAGTAACGATCAGAACACAACAAACTTCCAGGCCATTCAGGCCATGCCGTCTTTTTACTGCTGCCATTGGGAAGAAGATATAGGAGCCATAGGTCCCACACCACCATGTTCAGTATCAGTTCTTACCCTTCAATCACCAGACTCCTGAACCAGAATGGATAACTTCGCTCACCACTGAACTGATTCCATAACCTGCAGGCTCACTTTCCAGGACTCTACAACTCGTATTCTCAGTATTATTTATTTACAGGTTTCCCCCGCCATCCGAAGGTACAGCGTTCCCATGAAATGGTTCGTAAGCCGGAATGTCGTAAAGCGAAGAAGCAATTACCATTTATTTATTTGGGAAAAATTTGTGAGCGTTCGCAGACCCAAAAATAACCTACCAAATCATGCCAAATAACACATAAAACCTAAAATAACAGTAATATATAGTAAAAGCAGGAATGATATGATAAATACACGGCCTATATAAGGTAGAAATACTTTTCCACAACCATTGCCGCACTGTTCTCCGTAGCGAAAATCTCACGCAAGCGCTGTTGGCAAAAGCACGGCGCAAGTGCTCTCCAGTAACCTTTAAGCTATGAAGCTGCCAAACCATACCAAATAACACATAAAAATACACAGCCTATATAAAGTAGAAATAATATATGTACAGTGTAGTATCACTTACCGGAATTGGGACAGCGCCAAGCACACGGATGATGGCGTGTTAGGCTGTGTCGTCAGAGGTTGGGGTGGTGCAGTGGCCCCCACCCTCCGGGCAGAGAACCGATACCGATCCGCGGAGAATGCAGCGGCAGCCGGGACGCACCCGGCACATCTTCAAGAAAAAAGCCAAAATAAACAAGCTAATTAATTAGGTGCAATTGCATCGCCTCTGATCTGGGCCGAAAATTATGTGCCGAGCGGCACATAATTAATTAGCATGTTTATTTCAGCTTTTTTTTTAAGATGTGCTGTGTGCCTCCCGACTACCGCTGCATTCTCCGCGAATCGGTATCTGTCCGCGGCCCGGGGGTTGGGGTGGTGGGACACTGGGGTGTCATCTTGTCGTCTGTTTCCATCAGGGCAGGCAGCTCACTGCCTGCCTCGATATCGAAGGTCAAGGTTCGTCGTCTGCTGAAGACTTGCTTGACTGCTAGCCTCGCACATTTTTCTATCATACAGTTCTTTGTAAGCACTCAAACCATCTTGCAAATATGCCCTAAACTGACGTACCCTTTCAAAATTAAAGTCGTACTTTATCATTGCAGCGAAAACCTCACGCAGTTGCTTCACGTTCAGTTCCTGGACAACTTCACTTACGGTCTGTTCGTTGCTGCATTCAGTTTCGATTGTTATCCTTTCCTCTTCCAATTGCATCAGCTCTTCACCTACCAGTTCTTGGTCATAGGATGCCAAAACCTCTTCAACATCATCTTCGTCAACTTCCACAGACAAACTCACTTTGTCCTTACTTTGTTCACCACGATCAAAACGCTTAATTATGTCTAGTTTTATGCTAAGTGTAACACCCTTACGAGCTCTTTCAGGTTTTTCCGACACCTTAGAACTCATCTTGCAAACGGCTGCTCACGGGCACATGTTTAAGCAATGCCAGTGAGAATGCAGTTCCGAATCCGGGGGAGAGTGGCTGCTCGGGGCGCGCGCGCTGCCTCTTATCGCATGCTGCCTTTTTTTTGTAACAGTAAAAACACCTTCTGTTAGCGAAAACAGGTAACTAATGTAGGTCTTTCGTAACAGTGAGGTTTCGTAAAGCGAACGTTCGAAAAGCGGGGGACACCTGTACTTATGTTTGTATTTGCAGAGTTTGTGTTCTTTCGCACATTGGTTGTCAGTCTATGTACGTAGTTTTCCATTGATTCCATTGTATTTCTTTGTTTTACTGTGAATACCTGCAGGAAAATGAATCTCAAGGTCATATATGCTTATCTTGATAACAAACTTACTTTGAACTTTGTACCTCGGTTAGTGGACAATCTTCTATGCTTACTCAATCTGAGGCATATCTGACTATTCTCTATCATTAAACGCCATACATAAGCGCTTAAAGAAAAAGCAATTTTGGTCAAGGAAACTCTACCAACTATGCAAGCAGAACCTGGGAAGTTGTTAAAGGATATTGTTCATCATTGATTGTTTGATTTAGAATTACTTTCCTTACTGTATTTTCTGGTTTATGTACAACTTCAATCAGATGTGCTCAATCACTGTGTGTGACTTTGGTCAAAACTCCATTTCTTTCCAATTCCCTTAGCCCTGCTTCTTTTGATCAGAAATAAGGGACAGTTTTAATGTCAGATTTGATTCATGCATAAACCTGAATAGGCATCTTTGGAGATTTCGCCATATATCAGAATCAGAGTCAGAATCAGGTTTATTATCACCAGTGTGTGTCATGGAAGCTGTTAACTTTGCAGCAGCAGTTCAATGCAATACACAATTCAAAAGAAAAAATAATATTAATTAAATAATTGCAGTATACGTATATTGAATAGACCAAAAAACAAAAATAATATATATTTAAAAAGTGAGGTAGTCACATACAGTTGTATGTCAACTGTATCTCTAGTTATGATTTTGGTGTATTCATGCAGAATTCCAATTAGGTTTCAACTCAACACCCTAACCTTGCCTACCAGAACTGCACACTTAATAGAGTGTGCCACTATTATGTACAAACAGATGTTGTTGCACTTCATGCATTATATCTGTCCTAAACCCTTCAGGAATTCTCCTAAGTAAGTCTTAAAATTACTGAGGGTTACATGACTGAATTACTTGTCATGGCCATCCCTCTCCATAATGAAACAATCTGCAACTGTTTTGATTTACATCACTAATTACTTGCTATTAATGAGGACTCTGACCTTCAATTCCTGTTGTCTCACACCATAGTAACTTGTCATATAAATGCTCAACCACATAAATTTTATGTCATCTGTAGCAATTGTAATACTGCTCAGATTACCACTTCATAATTGCATGAGTCCCCAAATCTTAAGGACTTTCTACAGCGGCACAATTGAGAGCATCCTGACTGGCTGTATCACGGCCTGGTTCGGGAACTGTACATCCCTCAATCGCAGGACTCTGCAGAGAGTGGGTATGGACAACCCAGAACATCTGCGGATGTGAACTTCCCACTATTCAGGACATTTGTAGTGACGGTGCATTAAAAAGGCCCGAAGGATCATTGGGGACCCGCGTCACCCCAACCACAAACTGTTCCAGCTGCTACCATCTGGGAAACAGTACCGTAGCATAAAAGCCAAGACCAACAGGCTCCGGGACAATTTCTTCCACCAGGCCACCAGACTGATTAATTTGCACTGAAGCAATTGTATTTCTAAGCAACATTGACTGTTCTGCTGTATATCTTACAGTACATACTATTTATTACAAATTACTATAATTTGCATATTGCACATTCAGATGGAGACGTAACATAAAGATTTTTATTCCTCATGTACAAATGTATATGAAGGATGTAAGAAATAAAGTCAATTCAATATGAGAAACCTCTGTACTGTGGTGTATTGGAAACTATTAGCAGTCATGGTGATTGACAAGTAAATCCTGTTTTGATTTACCTCAGAAATGGTAATTCGTTTATTATGGCTACTTGTAGTAAGATACAGTAAAAAGCTTTTGGCTGTATGCCAATCAGACATATCTTGTTTTTTTTAGATTATGAGGATACTCAGTCCTCGTTTATTGTCATTTAGAAATGCATGCATTAAGAAATGATACAATGTTCCTCCAGAGTGATATCACAAAAAAAACAGGACAAACCAAAGACAAGACCACACTGACAAGACCACATAATTATAACATATAGTACCAGCAGTGCAAAGCAATACCGTACTTTGAGAAAGAGAAGACAATGGGCACGATAAAAAAAAGTCTCAAAGTTCCGATCGACTCCCGATAGTCCCAATAGCAGGCGGCAAAAGAGAGAAACTCTCCCTGCCATAAACCTCCAGGCACCGACAACTGCCAATGCATTGGAAGCACCCGACCACAGCCAACTCTGAGTCTGTCCAAAAACTTTGAGCCTCCAACCAGCCCTCCGACACTGAGCACAATCTCTACCGAGCACTTCGACCCCGCCCCGGCCACCGAGCAACAAGCAAAGCCGAGAACTCGGGGCCTTCCCCTCCAGAGATTCTGGATCACACAGTAGCAGCGGCAGCGAAAAAGGCATTTCAGAATTTTCTCCAGATGTTCCTCCGTGCTCTCACATCTGTCTCCATCAAATCAGGATTGTGCACAGCACCCTACTTGACAGATAACAGATATCATTCACCGGAGTGGCCGCTGCGCGCTGCGTCGCGCCGCCATCTTCTCGTCCTCCTGGATTACTTGATTACTGCCCGTCACACCGCTGGCATTTAGGGCAGCAATGGAGATCCTCCAACTCTGGTGCTGTTCAATGCTTCCTTCATCATGTCAGCAGCTTCCTCTCGGTTTTCACTACTGTCAGTCATGCAGGTCCCTCAGACTCAGGAACACCATCGCACTCATATGTAGAAGGATTCTTCATTGCTGTTTCCATTACAATTTTGTTTTACCAGTCAGGGTTGTTAACCCTGAGCTGAACCCCTGAACCTGGAGGATCAGTGGACCACTCTTAGTCTGTCCTCTACCCTTTGACCTGTTTGACATGGGTGACCCTACCAAGAGGCAAAGCATAAGACCCTGACTCCAGCTAGCATAGCTCTCTGAATCGTGAGGCACGCCAGTCTCCAAGTCATTACAAGGTTGTCATCCCCCTGGAGCATCCAGACAAATCATTCCATACTTAAGTACATCAAGGTAACACGAAAGTGTGTCGGTGAACATATAAATACAAGGGCCATGATGAGGTGGATTGAGAGATCAAGAATTTAACTTTATTGAGTAAGAGGTCCATTCAAGAATCTTATACTCTAACAGCGGGATAGAAGTTGTCCTTGAGCCTGGTGATATATTTGCCTTCTGCCCAAAAGGAGAGTAGAGAAGAGAGAATGTCTGGGGTAGAAGGTGTCCTTGATTATGCTCGTTACTTTACTGGGCAGTGAGAGGAAGGGAGGCTGTTTTCCATGATGTTCTGACATGTGTCCACAACTCCCTGCAGTTCCTTGTGGTCCTAGGCAGAGCAGTTACCATACCAAACAGTGATACATCAGGATAGGATGATTTCTGTGCTGCATTATAAAAATTGGCAGTGATCATCATGGACATGCTGACTTTCCTCAGCTGTCTGAGGATGTTGAGGTGCTGATATGCTTTCTTGGGAGCACAGATTGATAATTGTATCAAAAGATACAAGTAAGAGTTGAAGAATAATTCTTCTGCTTATAGCTGAGGCCAGCCACGATCTTGATAAATTATAGAGCAGAGTAGAATGGCTATATGGACTACTCCTGCTCCTAATCCTTGCACTTATAGAACATAGAGCATTGAATGGTACAGCACAGTACAGGCCCTTCGGCCCACAATATTGTGTCATCCCTTTAACCTATTCCAAGATCAATCTAATGATTCCATCCCACATAGTCTTTGATTTTTCTTTCATACATGCACCTATCAAAGGGTTTCTTAAATGTCTCTAATGTACCTGCTTCTACCACCACCCATGACAATGCACTTACCACTCTCTATGTAAAAAACATGCCTCCGATATCCCCCTCTACTTTCCTCTAATCATCTTGAAAGCTTGTGCTCCCAAATTAGCCATTGGCACCCTGGCTAATGGTCACTGGTTGCCCACTCAATCTGTGGTTTGTCACTATTTTTGCACTTGTTTTGCACTGCTTGTTCAATGTAATATTTTTATTGTCATTTATAGGTTTTTAATGTAATGCACTGTACTACTGCCTCAGAGCAACAAATTTTACAACATATGTCAGTGATATTAAACCAGATTCTGATTCTATGCCTCTATCAAGCAGCATCTTATCTTGCTTCACGCCAAACTGGAAGCCCTTATTGATTCCATCTTTCCTTATAAGATATGCTCTCTATTTTCTTAATAGAGGGTTGACTATTTTCTAAATGGTGAGAAAATACACAAAAAAACTGAGGTGCAAAGGGACTTCAATTCCCTAAAGCTTAATTTGCAGGTTGAGTCTGTGGTGAAGAAGGCAAATGCAATGTTAGCAATCATTTCAAGAGGACTAGAATATAAAAGCAAGGATGTAATGTTGAAACCTTATAAAGTGCTGTTGGGGCTTCACTTGGAGTATTGTGAGCAAGAGTTTGAGCCTTTTATCTTAGAAAGGATGTGCTGAAACTGGAGAGGGTTCAAAGGGGGATCACAAAAATGATTCCAGGATTGAATGACTTGTCATAGAAAGAGTGTTTGATGGCTCTGGGCCTGTATTTACTAGTATTCGGTAGAATGAGGGATGACCTTATTGAAACCTATCGAATGGTGAAAGACCTTGATAGATTGGATGTGAAGAGGATGTTTCTTATGGTGGGAAAGTCTAAGACCAAAGGACCGAGCCTCAGGATAGAGGGGTGTCCTTTCAGAACTTAGATGTGGACGAATTTCTTTAACCAGAGAGTGGTGAATCTGCGGAATTCTTTGCCACAGGTAGCTATGGAGGCCAAGTCTTTATGTATACTTAGGGCAGAGGTTGATAGATCCTTGATTGGTCAGGGCACGAAGGGATACAGGGACAAGGCAGAAGATTGTGGCTGAGAGAAAAATTGGATCAGCCACGGTGAAATGGCACAGCAGACTCGATGTGCCAAATGATCTAATTCTGATCCTATATCTTATGGTCATATCCTACCTATAATGAGGCAACCAGATTAGGATACTGAACTAAACTGAAGTTCTTCTAATCAATCAGGAGTAGGTTTTGTGGGAACAGTTGATCACTACCTTCTAGAGGGTACTGGATGGATGTAGAAAAGAATAATTTTCAGATCTGTTGCAAACAAGGGAGAAAATGGGACTGATACAGCTGCCTATCAAGAAGCTGGGATAGAGTTCATCATTCAAGTGATTCCTTTCTGATCTGTAACCAAGGGCCCAATGATCTAAATGCAAGAATTTTGCTGGGAGGCAGAATGTGTGGAATGCATATGGAAAAAAACAAGAGATTTTGCAATCTCTGGAAATCCTGAGCAACACACACAAAATGCTGGAGGAACTCAGCAGGTCGGGCTGCTTCTATGGAGGGAAATAAACAGATGGCATTTCAGGCCAAGACCCTTCAGAGTCCCGATGGAAGGTCTCAGCCCAAAGCATCAACTGCGTTATCAGGAAAGTTTGGACAGACTAGGACTTTATACCTTAGAGTGTAGGAGACTGAGAGGAGACCTTACCCAGGAGTATCAAATCATGAGGGGCATAGCCAGGGTGAGTGCACACTTATCCATTTTCCCAGAGGTGGGGTTTGAAAACTAGAGGGGATAGATTTTTAGAGAGGGGAAAACCTGAGGTATATAAAATAATGAGGGCCATAGACAAATATTTTAGGGAGCATGTGAGAGGGGATAGATTTAGAAAGGACCTGAGAAGCAGTTTGTTTACACACGCACACAGAGTGATGAGTAAATGGAAAGAGCAACCAGAGGCAGTAATAAAGGCAGGTAGAGTTTCAATGTTTAAAAGACATTTGGTCTGGTTCACTGATAGGAAAACTTTAGATCAAGGGTTCCCCACCTGGGGTGCATGGCATAAGAAAAGTTGGGAACCCCTGCTTTAGAGGGAAGTGGGTGAAATGCAGGCAGAAGACACCTTACTCAGCATGGATAATTTAGGCTGAACAGCTTCTTCCCCTCTGCCATCCAATTCCTAAATGGACATTGAAGCTTTGGACACTACCTCACATTTTTAATATACAATATTTCTGTTTTTGCACACTTGTTAAACCTATTCAACATACTGTACATAATTGATTTACTTTTTTATTTATTAATATGTTTTATTTTATTTATTATTATTATTTCTTTTTCTTGTCTCTCTGCTAGATTATGTATTGCACTGAACTGCTGCTCCTAAGTTAACAAATTTCACATCACATGCTGGTGATAATAAACCCGATTCTGAATCTGAATTGCTATGCCATATGGCTTCAGATCAGCAGGCACAATGACAAAATCCAGACTGAGCCAGGATCTAAGCAGCAAAATGAGTCAAAATTTTGAGAACGTGAAGTTGACTAGAAGACTGCTCAAATGATCTTGTCAAGAGGAACAGTGTTTCAAACAAAGCACTAAACATACTATCAGTGAGCATAATATACTTTAGTTAAAACTTGTGGGGCGTGAACTTGGTCATCTGGCAATCAGGTGCTGAAGGAAATGTGCTGCAGCTTCACCGCGAGTGGGTCTGAGCAACTTCAGCCGTGGTTCTTTGAGAATATATGGTTTCCTGTTTCTGATTTCAGATGAATCAAAATTCAGCCACTCTTGATTTGCAGCGTGGAGCCTGCCAACTGATCACAGCACATTTTTAGCATTTTCTCTCAAATGTTCAGGAAATGAGATATTTGTGATTGCTTCAAGGACTTTCAATAGCCTCGCTCTGCCTTCCCTATTCTAAAGACAGAGTCAAAATCAAAGTAAACTTATTACAAAGTATGTATACGTCACCGTATACTACCTTGACATCCATTTTCCTGCATGCATCTACAGGGAAATTAAAAAATACAACAGAATTTATGAAAAACTGACACAGCCAACGTCAAAAGAAGGCAAATTGCGCAAATAAATGAATAAATACGGTACGTACATAATACTAAAAAAATGCATTGTAGAGTCCTTGGAAGGACGTCTACAGGTTGCGAAGTCAGTTTAGAGGTCAGTGAAGTTGCCCACACCAGTTCAAGGGTCCATCACTAGTGGTCCACCCTCTCCCTCTTCCTGTAACTTTCAATTTCAGCCTACCAGAAGCAACTTCTGTGTGACTATACTGTGTTATATCTATGCATAATCTGGGTCAGCTTAAAAGCAGTCCTCAACGATGAGCGGCAATTACGTCAACACAGACAAGATTTTTTGTCAGGTTAACGATTTGTTAACTGAAGTGAGAATTTTTTTTAGATTAAGCGAAATACAATTTTCTTTACTGTAGGGCGCAGTGTGTGGCAGAACAGGAACGCTCCTGGTCTTCTCCACCATTACTTATGCAAGAGTTCTATTTGGAGAGGAATGCGTGTGATTTTATGTTCCTAAACTAGAGAGCGACTGGCTCTAGGACACACAATCTGCACACTTATATAAGGTCACTCTTTGTAAAATTATTGTAAAATTGCAAATGGCTTGCTTCGAAACAAGTGGCTGAATAAAATTTCAGCATATCCTTGGTTATTATGCCTCGACAGTTTTGATCTGACAGAGCTATTTTTATCATAATGTTTCATGGTACAATGAAATAGCCGTGCCTAGATTCCCAATTCTGCTGATCAGTGATTAGAACTGGAAATACAGTTTGCTTTGCATCCGTGCTGTTTATTTAACCTAAATTCAGTGGCCACTTTATTAGGTATGTTCTGCATGTTCGTGGTCTTCTGCTGCTGTAGCCCATCCACTTCAAGGCTCAACATACTGTGCATTCAGAGATGCTCTTCTGCACACTACTGTTGTAACAGGTAGTTATCTGAGTTACTGTTGTTTTCCCGTCAGCTTGAAGCAGTCTGGCCATTCTCCTCTGATCTTACTCACTAACAAGGCATTTTTGCCCACATAACTGTCACTCACTGAATGTTATTTTTGTTTCTCACGCTATTATCCGTAAACTCTAGAGACTGCTGCATGTGAAAATCCCAGGAGATCAGCAGTTTCTGAGATACTCAAACCACTCTGTCTGGCACCAACAATCATTCCACGGTCAAAGTCACTTAGATTACATTTCTTCCCCGATCTGATGTTTGGTCTGAACAACAATTGAACTTCTTGACCATAGAAACATAGAAACATAGAAAATAGGTGCAGGAGTAGGCCATTCGGCCCTTCGAGCCTGCACCGCCATTCAGTATGATCTTGGCTGATCATCCAACTCAGAACCCTGTACCAGCCTTCCCTCCATACCCCCTGATCCCTTTAGCCACAAGGGCCATATCTAACTCCCTCTTAAATATAGCCAATGAACTAGCCTCAACTGTTTCCTGTGGCAGAGAATTCCACAGATTCACCACTCTCTGTGCAAAGAAGTTTTTCCTCATCTCGGTCCTAAAAGGCTTCCCCTTTATCCTCAAACTGTGACCCCTCGTTCTGGACTTCCCCAACATCGGGAACGATCTTCCTGCATCTAGCCTGTCCAATCCCTTTAGGATTTTATATGTTTCAATAAGATCCCCCCTCAATCTTCTAAATTCCAAAAACCATGTCTGCATGCTTTTATGCATTGAGTTGTTGCCACATGATTGGCTGATTAGATTTTAGTATTAAGGAGAAGGTGTACAAGTATACCTGAAAAGTGTAGTTTGTGACAGCTAAAGGAAACACTCATGTACTTACAGTCTCCATATTGTTGTGGGTATTCTTTTAACCTGTCCATTTTGTCAGCCAACTCTCCTGACCTCTTTTAGCCTTTCATCTTGACTGAATGCATGAGGCACAGACCCTGCTGTAGAGAGGACAACCAAATTTCAGACAAGTGTTCTGAAAAAGGCATCACACCCTCTGTCTGCAGGTTCAGAAGATCAATTAGCACAGAAGATTCTGCGGACGCTGGAAATCTAAAGCACCACACACAAAATGCTGAAGGAGTAAATGAATGTTTATGGAAGTGGACATTTTGCCCAATGCCCTTCTTCAGGACTGGAAAGGAAGGGGGAAGATGCCAGAATAAGAAGTTGGAGGGAACGTAAGGAGGACTAGCTAGAAGGTGGTAGGTGAAGCCAAGAGGGTGGGAAAGGTAAAGGGCTGGAGAAGGAATCTGATAGGAGAGGAGAGTGAACCATGGGAGAAAGGGAGGAAGGAATCAGAATCAGTTTTATTATCACCAGCATGTGTCGTGAAATTTGTTAACTTAGCAGCAGCAATTCAATGCAATACGTAATATAAAAGAAAAAAAAGGGGTTCCAAGGGGAGGTGAAGAGAAGAGTTAAGAGGCCAGAATGAGGAATAGAAGAAGAGTGAAGAGGAAGGGAAAAAATACCAGAAGGAGAAATTGATGTTCATTCCACCAGGCTGGAGGCTACCTAGATGGTATATGACACGTTGCTCCTCCACCCCAAGAGTGGCCTTATCATGGCAAAAGAGGAGGCCATGAACTGACAGGTCAGAACAAGAATGGGGATAGAATTTTAAATAGTTGGCCTCCAGGAAATTCCTCTTTTGGTGATGAAGCAAAGGTTCTCAACAAAGCAGTCCTAATTTACGTCAGGTTTCACCAGTATGGAGGAGGCCGCATTAGCAGCTCTGGATACAATAGACGATCCAACAGGTTTGCAGGGTAAGTGCTGCCTCATGTGGAAGAGCTGCTTGGGGACCTGAATGGAGGTAAATGGGCACATGTAGCATTTCTTTCACTTGCGAGGATATGTGCCAGGAGGACGATTTGTGAGGAGGGACAAACAGACAAAGGAATCAGAGAAAGTGATACCCGCGGAAAGCGGAGAGTGGGGTTAGGTAAAGATGCGTTCTGTGGTAGGATCCCATTGAGGATAACAGAAATTGCGGATAATGATGTGTTCGATGTGGAACCTCATGAGATGGTAGGTGAGGACAAGAGGAAGATGGGGTGAGTGCAGATGTCTGGGAAAGGGATAAGATGCAGGTGAGAGCTGCATCAATGGTGGAGGAAGGGAAACCTTCTTATTGAAGGAGGAGGACATCTCTGAAGTCCCAGAAAGAAAATAATAGATATCCTTGGAATAGGTGTAGCGGAGACAAAGAAACGAGAAAAGGGATTAGCATTTTTACAGGAGATAGGGTAAGAAGAGGTACGGTCAAGATAACCATGAGGATCGCTAAGTTTACAAAAACTGTTGGTAGACAGTTTGTCTCCAGAGATGGAGACAGAGAGATCAAGAAAGGGGAGGGAGGTGTCAGAAATGGACCAAATGGGTTTAAAAGCAGGATGGAAGTTGGAGAAAAAGTTGTTGAAATTGATGAGTTCTGCGTGGGTGCATGAAGCAGCACCAGTGCAGTCGTCAATATAGCACAGGGAGACTGCCAGTGAAGGTTTGGAACATGGACTGTTCTACGTAGCCAATGAAAAGGCAAGCGTAGCTGGGTTCCATGCAGGTATTCATGGCTACCCCTTCAGTCTGGAGAAAGTGGGAATAGCCAAAGGAAAACTTTTTGAGGGCAAGGATCAGTTCTACCAGATGGAAGAAGGTGGTGGTGGAGGGGAACTTTTGTTGGAAAAAAAGTGGGGAGCTTTAAGGCCTTCTTGATGAGGGATAGAACTGTATAGGGACTGGGCATCCATAGTTTGTACAGATCAAATCATTACACAATACACAGTGTAGGGGCTTGGTGAGATTTCGTGGCAATGACATCAATGTGGTAGGACCAGGACAAGTTGATTTTCACTCCCGGGAGCTTAAAGTTCTCTACCCTCTCAAACTCAACACCGTTGATATAGATTGGAACATGTGCACTGCTTCCCTTTCTAATGTCAATGACCAGTTATTTCACTTTGTTTAAATTGAGGGAGAAGGTGTTTTCATAACACATAAAATCATAGAATCATAGAACACTGTAGCACAGAAACAGGCCTTTCAACCCATCTAGTCCATGCCGAACTATTAATCTGCCTTGTCCCATCAACCTGCTCCTGGACTACAACTCCCCCCCAAATCCCACCCATCCATGTACTTACCCAAATTTCTCCTAAATGTTGAAATTGAACCAATGTCCACCACTTCTGTTGGCAGCTTGTTACACATTCTCACCACCCTCTGAGTGAAGAAATTTCACCCTCCTGGTCCCTTTATATATCTTACCGTTCACCCTTAACCCATCACCTCTAGTTCCAATCTCACTCAACTTCAGAGGACAAAGCCTGCTTTACCCTATTTATACCCCTCCTTACATTGTATACCTCTATCAAATGTATGGTCACATTGCTTATTAGAAGAAATAAATATGCAGACTATTTTCTAAATGGGAAGAAAATCCAAAAATCTGAGATGCAAAGGGACTTGGAAGTCCTTGTGCAGAAAACCCTGAAGGTTAACTTGCAGGTTGAGTCAGTGGTGAGGAAGGCAAGTGCCATGTTAGCATTCATTTCAAGAGGTCTAGAATATAAGAGCAAGAATGTGATGCTGAGGCTTTATAAGGTATGGTGAGGCCTTACCTTGAGTATTGTGAACAGTTTTGGGCTCCTCATCTAAGAAAAGATGTGCTGGCATTGGAGAGGGTTCAGAATAGGTTCACAAGGATGATTCCAGGAATGAGAGGGCTGTCATACGAGGAATGTTTGATCACTCTGCGTCTGTACTTACTAGAATTTAAAAGGATGACAGGGGATCTCATTGAAACCGTTCGAATGCTGAAAAGCCAAGGCAAAGTAGATGTGGAAAGGATGTTTCTCACGGTGGGGAGTCTAGGACAAAAGGGCACAGCCTCAGGATAGAGGGGTGTCCATTTAAAACGGAGATGCAGAGAAATTTCTTTAGCCAGAGAGTGGAGGATTTGTGGAATTTATTACCATACGCAGCTGTGGAGGTCAGGTCACTGGATGTATTTTAGGCAAAGCTTGATAGGTTCTTAATTGGACATGGCATCAAAGGTTATGGGTAGAAGGCTGAGGAGGGGAAAAAAGCATCAGCCATGATTGAATGGCAGCGTAGACCTGATGGGCCAAATGACCTAATTCTGCTCCTATGTCTTATTGTCTTAACTCTCCCCGCAGTCCCCTGCACTCCAGGGAATAAAGTTCTAACCTATTCAATCTTTCCCTATCACTCAGATCCTCAAGTCCTGGCAACATAGTTGTAAATTTTCTCCGCACTCTTTCAATCTTATTGACAGCTTTCCCATAGGTAGATGACCAGAACTGCACACAATACTCCAAATTAGGTCTCACCAATATCTTATGTAGAATTTAACATAACATCCTAATTCCTGTATGCAATACTTTGATTTATGAAGGCCGGTGTGCCAAAAGCTCCCTTTACGACCCCATTCTCCCGTGATGCCACTTTCAAGGAAATATGCATCTGTATTCCCAGATCTGTCTGTCCTACCACACTCATTGGTGCCCTACTGCACACCGTGTAAATCCACCGTAACAGAGAAAGAGTTGGGGAACAGTACCAGGGAAGGTTTGGAACAGGGACTATTCCACATGGCCAATAAAGAGGCAGGCAGAGATGGGGCCAGTGTGGGTGCCCATAGCTACACCTCTGATTTGTGGAAAGTGAGAAGTCAAAAGAGAGGTTCTATAATCTGAGAACAAGTTCAGCCAGGTAGATGGGAGCATTGGTGGATGAAAATTGGTTGGGACTTTGTTGTAGAAAGAAACGGGATGCTTTTAGGCCTTCTTGTTGGAGAGTGGAGGTGTATGAAGAGGGGAGAAAGGTGGGCAATCGCCTCTGCGCTCTCAGTTTGCAGGATTCTGGCCTGAAATGTTGACAATTTCTTACCTCCTGCAATTGTGGCTCAACCATCCCACTGAGCTCTTTTGGCAGATCTTGTTGCAATAAAATAGGCAAAGAGTTGCTGAAATAAAAGTCGTAACTGCTTTATTTTGTTTCTGGACTTCCATCAAGTCACGCAAAATATAAACGTTCCCCTGTCCATGGTCAAACTGGATTACTTAGAACTTTGCTGCTGAAACACAAAGTTTAAGATATAATTATCATACTTACTTGAGATCAGGATAGGAGAGGACATACCGATCTTACACAAGGAGGCCAGATATAATAGAAGAATGGCCAAGTTTTGGCACCTCACAAAAACTTCTCTTATAACAAAGAAAACACTTGGCTCACAGTATCCCTGTATGCTCCCAGTGGAACTACCCTAATAATCTCATTTCATTTTTCCTCCTGCCTCACTCCTTCAGCAACTGTCAATCAAATTGCTTTTGCAATTCACTTACAATACTGGATAAATTACAGTGGTCAATTAACCTAACAACATAGTTTGGCATGTGAGATGAAACCAGATTTGTCAGGAAATGTACAGGTATATGGCTTATTTTTGCATAGAGATACAGAACAGTAACAAGCTATTCAGCGCAATGAACTTGTACCACTCAATATTACCCATGTGACCTATTAACCTACTAATTTGTACGTCTTTGGACTCTGGGAGGAAACCAGAGCACCCAGAGGAAATCCATGCGGTCACGGGGGGAACGTACAAATTCATTGCAGATGGCGGAAGAGAACTGGGATATCTGGCTCTGTAATAGTGTTACGCTAACTGCTACACACCGTGTTGCCCCAATATCAAATGCACAAATTCTACACAGAGCTCTGGAGCAACAAAGCAACGGCGCCAACTACACCACCGTGTCACCCTTCAAAGTTCAAAGCCTTCTGGAATAATCAAGTCATACATGATGAAAATGGGGCCTACAGCCCAATGTCCGTACCAACCCAAGGAGCTTCCTTGGCTCATGTCCCATAAATCCATCAAATCCATCTACTTATCTTCTAAGGATTGCAATTGTGCCTGCCTCTACCACTCCCTCTGGCAGCTCATTCCATATACCCAGCATTCCTGACTCCCTCAGACCCCCTTTACATCTTTACCCTCTCTTCGTAAGCCTATTCCCTCTAGTTTTAGATTCCCCTAACTTGTAGAAAGAGTGTTAGCATCCACCCTGTCAGGCCCTTCAATACACTATAAGCCTTCCCTCAGGTCACCCCTCATCCTCCTTGCCACAGGGGAAACAATTCCAGCCTATCCAGTCTCTCCTTATATCTCAACCCCTTCAGCCCCAGCAGTACCTTAGTGAGTTGTTTCTGCACCCTCTCTCGCCTAATCACATCCTTTCTATAGTGTGGTGATCAGAACCGTGCTGTTTAATGTTTTTATCTCCCATTTTCTCTCCGGTAATTCAGTGGCATGCAGACTCACGATCATAATGCAAGCCATTCGGGAGCAACAAGTAGGAGAACTGGTCAATAAACTCTTTCAGTTTGTTAATTAGTGAACAGGGACTTGCTAATTGTACAACATGTGGTGCCATCGCATATAACGTGAATATTTCCATTTCATGGATCACAAAACACAAGCAGGTACTTCCTTTAATGCTAGAATTGGTAAGGACAAGACTGATAAAATATTAACTCTTTAGGCAGTATACAGTACAGAGCAAAAGTCTTAGCCAAATATATATAGTGAGGGTGCCCAAGACTTTTGTACAACACCGTAGTGATTTTATGTATTGCACTGTACTGCTGCCGCAAGTGAAACAAATTACATGAGATTGGTGAGTGTTGATAAAGCTGATTCTGATATGGGTCTCTATTGTCGATTGAGAGTGGGAAGGGGGCAAGGAGAGGGGATTCATGGTTGGAAAAATGGAAGGGAGAGGGGGGAGCGGGAAGCACCAGGAAGACATTCAATAATGATCAATTTAAAAAATTGTTTGGAATCAAATGTCCTTGCCTGGTGTCTCGGGGCTGGATATGTCTGCAACTGCGCCATACCTGGTCCCTGGCACTCCTTCTCTGCCACCTGTCCCACACCCCTCCCGCGGCGCTCCACACTCTCCATTCCCAACATCCTTTGCTCCTACCCGATTTACAAACTCGCTCTCCTCTCCACATTGACAAATACAGTACCGTGCAGAAGTCTTAGGCACCCTAGCTATATATATACCTAAGACTTTTGCACAGTACTGTCTGTGACCATGTTATTGGTATTTAGTCGACAGTGGAAGGAAGAGCGGTGTGTAGCTTTAAAGAGTATTCCAGGTTTTATGAGAAGAGATATAATAATATGAATGAAGATATATGGGTTTCCTGCTTCCAAGGAGCCTCTTCTCTTCAGAACAAATTCCAGCAACATCACAGCGATGGGGTGGAGTTAATTATCCCTCTAAATGGTTCCACTCGTCTCACTGGATGAAAGCTTTCTGAGAAGCACACAACTCCACACATCAGGCAGCAGCCCTGGAGGGAGATGGACAGTTAATGTTTCAGGTCGAGCTCCTTCATCTGCACTGAAACATAGAGGGGAGGTGGCCAGTATAAAAAGGTGGAAGGAAGGTTCGGAGCAAGAGCAATAGGTGGATCCAGGTGAGGGGACAGGCTGATAGGTAGATTCAGGAGAGGAGAGTAGGAACGCTGTTAGAAGATGAGATGTGATAGGTGGAGGAAACAAAGGGCTGATGATGATAGAAACATAGAAAATAGATGCAGGAGTAGGCCATTCGGCCCTTCAAGCCTGCACCGCCATTCAGTATGATCATGGCTGATCATCCAACTCAGAACCCTGCACCAGCCTTCCCTCCATACCCCCTGATCCCTTTAGCCACAAGGGCCATATCTAACTCCCTCTTAAATATAGCCAATGAACTAGCCTCAACTGTTTCCTGTGGCAGAGAATTCCACAGATTCACCACTCTCTGTGTGAAGAAGTTTTTCCTCATCTCGGTCCTAAAAGGCTTCCCCTTTATCCTCAAACTGTGACCCCTCGTTCTGGACTTCCCCAACATCGGGAACAATCTTCCTGCATCTAGCCTGTCCAATCCCTTTAGGATTTTATACGTTTCAATAAGATCCCCCCTCAATCTTCTAAATTCCAACGAGTATAAGCCAAGTTCATCCAGTCTTTCATCATATGAAAGTCCTGCCATCCCAGGAATCAATCTGGTGAACCTTCTTTGTACTCCTTCTATGGCAAGGATGTCTTTCCTCAGATTAGGGGACCAAAACTGCACACAATACTCCAGGTGTGGTCTCACCAAGGCCTTGTACAACTGCAGTAGTACCTCCCTGCTCCGGTACTCGAATCCTCTTGCTATAAATGCCAGCATACCATTCGCCTTTTTCACCGCCTGCTGTACCTGCATGCCCACTTTCAATGTCTAGTGTATAATTACACCCAGGTCTCGTTGCACCTCCCCTTTTCCTAATCGGCCACCATTCAGATAATAATCTGTTTTTGTGTTTTTGCCACCAAAGTGGATAACCTCACATTTATCCACACTAAATTGCATCTGCCATGAATTTGTCCACTCACCTAACCTATCCAAGTCACCCTGCATCCTCTTAGTATCCTCCTCACAGCTAACACTGCCACCCAGCTTCGTGTCATCCGTAAACTTGGAGATGCTGCATTTAATTCCCTCATCCAAGTCATCAATATATATTGTAAACAACTGGGGTCCCAGCACTGAGCCTTGCGGTACCCGACTAATCACTGCCTGCCATTCTGAAAAGGTCCCGTTTATTCCCACTCTTTGTTTCCTGTCTGCCAACCAATTCTCTATCCACATCAATACCTTACCCCCAATACCGTGTGCTTTAAGTTTTCACACTAATCTCCTGTGTGGGACCTGTCAAAAGCCTTTTGAAAATCCAAATATACCACATCCACTGGTTCTCCCCTATCCACTCTACTAGTTACATCCTCAAAAAATTCTATGAGATTCGTCAGACATGATGAAATCTGATAGGAGAGAGATGGAGCATGGAATAGAGGGAGGGAGGTAGGGAGAACAGTGGGGAAGAGCAACCATGGGGGGGGGTGTTGTGGGTACTGGGCAGATGGAGAGGGTGGGGAAAGGGAAGAGACCTGGCTCTAGATCATTGGCCTCTTATGTCCAAAGTTGTGGCTGCTAGCAACAGCATGCATTTATCTCATACTTTAAATCCAGCTTCCCAGTACTTTTCAGAGTACAAAATTTGACACATGAGGAGATGGCAGGGCAACTCAAGGTGGTAGGTTTAAGACATCTTAAAAGAAGAGAGAGAAGAAGAGATGCAAAAAAGATTTAGGAAGGAAATTCCATAGGGTCACAGACAATTCAGGAAATGGTGAAGTGAAAGATCCAGTCGAGAGGGCAGAATTCAAAAACAACAGAAAAGCCTGAAGTTTGCAAGGTTTCAAAAGGTCAGGAGGGACAACAGCAAGGAACAATCTAGACACACTCAAATAGAAAACATTCAGACTCTCCTTCTGAAAGAAGACACTTGTGATACAGGTGGCTGCTTCAGATCCGTTTTATGGCCTGACCTCTGAAGAGGTGAAGACTTGCAAGTTTTATTTATTCTGACAAGCCTAGGTACATCGGAACACAGGAGCACAAACTGTTTATCGAACCACTGAACCCTGCCATAATTGCAATGACTAGCCTGCAACCTAAAGCCATGGAAAAGGATTTAGTGCTTTCCCAGGGTATATGATCAACCTTTTCTGCACTGTGGACCGGTTTAATATTGACAATGTTCTCGCAGATCGGCCGACCGGCGGGGGGGGGGGGGGGGGCGGGTATGGTTGCCAATGGACAAGAGCAGCTGTCAAATACGTTGTGTTTATCCCGAGAAAGACTACAATGACCATGAAGCCTTGCGCGGGCACCTATGTGCACATGCGTTTTTGGCAATTCTGTTCAGTGAAACTACACTGAACATACATTATTTCTACTTTATATAGGCTGTGTATTTGTCATATCATTCCTGCTTTTACCATATGTTAGTGTTATTTTAGGTTTTATGTAACACAGCGCATGAATATAGTGATAAATCAATTATAAGTCACTTATAAGACAATAGCATCATAACATTTTAGGTAACTTTTGGATATTAAACACACAGCACATATTTTCACCGTACGAACATATAAAATCATTGCAACACACAAATATCACTGAATCAGTGGGAGCCCTGGGCTTGTTTCCCTGCAACGAGATGGTCCCGTCGAGGGGTGATGGGAGACAGTGATACTCGAAGGGGGTTCCTTATGTCCAGTCTATTCCGCAATTTAGTTTTCGTTGCATTCATTGCAGAAAAGCTCGCTTCGCAGAGATATATTGGAAATGGAAGCAACACTTTCAGTGATTTCGTGGCTATCTCAGGATATTTAGCCTTGACTTTGATCCAGAATGCCGGCAGAGATGTTATGTCAAACATACTTTTCAGCCCGCTGTCATTTGCAAGCTCGAGGAGTTGATCTCCTTCCCACGCTGACATGGATGACGCGTGGGTAATGACCTCGCGTGCATTCAAGTTCAACAGTGGGCGTGACGGAATGAGGAAAGGTGCAGCTGACTCATATCGCCAAATCATATCGTTTCCTCGCGGCACGGTAGCACATGCTTTGCCCGGTGGTTGGGGACCGCTGTGATAAATAAACTCTTCTTAGGCATCCAGTCAAGTACAGGTTTCAATTTTAACCGATGTTCCGATAACAAGTTCTACCATCTTCATAAGGAATGAGGCCTAGGCACATCTAGTTCAGTGGTACGTATACCCATCATCCGTACCCCCGATTGGTTAGTTCTCAACCAATCAGGTTTCCGCTGTCCCACCTTATTTACAATCGAACTCCAGTTCTTTTTTTTCCAGTAGTTCTGTGCCATCCAAGTCAATCATATGGCCATTGTGAATGTAATATGGCCATTGTGCACCGCCGATTTCTCCAGGTAACACAAACGGATAAACCTCCTATGCTTCTTGTTGCGGGTCATAGGATTGATGTCATTGGCACAAAACTACTGCGATGCACCAATGGCTTTTGGGACCACTTCATGAAGGAAGCCATTGAACTAAAACTAGAGAAAAAGAATTTTAACAAAGTTGAGGTTCTCGCTCTAAGTAAGAACTGGAATTCGATTATAAACAAGGTGGTACAGCGGAAACATGATTGGTTGAGAACTAACCAATCAGGAGGGATGGACGATGGGAGTATACATACCATCAGATTAGACATGCATCATTCTTGATGAAGATAGCAGAGTTTGTCATCGAAACATGGGTTAAAATCGATATCTGTATCCAGCTGGAAGCCCAGGAAGAATTTATTAGTCAGAAAGCCAACTTTCCCCATATATTTTAATATTTTAGCTACCAAAAATCTATCCTGGAATGGGGATAAATAGAGATGCGGAAACATTTGGATGAAATTTCAAAATTTGGATTACAAACTGTGGACTTAATTTCCCTGTTCACCCTGTCATTTCTTCTAATGTCTTGGAAACTTCATTCAAATCACTTCTAAATTAAATTCTTGGCAATACCATTCTAGTTTCTGTACTGATATCTGACACCTGCCAAAACCAACTACCTAAGAGTCAGCAATGAGTTACTGAGTAATCCAAGTAGGTAACCTTTCTAAGTACCCAGCACCAAGTCCACACATTCTTCTCCATGAGGTACATCTCACTGCTCCTCAGAGACTATGATCAAAATCAGAATCTGGTTTAATATCCTCTGCATATGTTATGTAATGTGTTTAACTTTGAGGCAGCAGTACAATGCAATACAGGAAATCAAAGAAAAAAACTGATTTACAGTAAGTATTCAATAGTTAAATAAGTAATGAAAAAACAGAAATTTAAGAAGTAGTGAGGTAGTGTTTTTAAAAACGTAAACACGATGGCATGAACATTGACTTCTCTAACTTCCGCTAATGCCCCACCTCCCCCTCACACCCCTTCTGTTATTTATTTATATACACACATTCTTTCTCTCTCTCTCCTTTTTCTCCCTCTGTCCCTCTGACTATACCCCTTGCCCATCCTCTGGGTTTTTTTCCTCCCCACCCCTTTTTCCTTCTCCCTGGGCCTCCTGTCCCATGATCCTCTCGTATCCCCTTTGCCTATCACCTGTCCAGCTCTTGGCTCCATCCCTCCCCCTCCTGTCTTCTCCTATCATTTTGGATCTCCCCTCCGCCTCCCACTTTCGAATCTCTTACTAGCTCTTCCTTCAGTTAGTCCTGACGAAGGATCTCGGCCCGAAACATCGACTGTACCTCTTCCTAGATATGCTGCCAGGCCTGCTGTGTTCACCAGCAACTTTGATGTGTGTTGCGTGAGGTAGTGTTCATGGGTTCAATGTTCATTCAGAAATTGGATGGTAGAGGTGAAACTGTTCCTGAATGGTTGGGTGTGTACCTCCTTCCTGATGGTAACAATGAGAACAGGGCATGAGAAGAGATCAATTTACAAGGGAACGGTTGTAGATTTAAACCAAAAAAACATACAGTCTGTCATCACACAGCTTTTGTAAACTTCCAATTAACAGTCTGTCTTGAAATATTTTATCCTTTAAAGCACCGGTTTCCAAGCTTTTCCAGTCCAACCTGTACATAATCTCAAATCCCATTAACCAGCAACACACACAAAATGCTGAAGGAACTCGGCAAGTCAGGAGGGGGATAAACGATTGATGGTTTTGGCCAAGACCCTTCATCAGGACTCACTAATAAAGGGTCTCAACCCAAAACATCGACTGCTTATCCTGCTCCCTGCACACTGCCTGACCTCATGAGTTCCTTCAGCAACACGCTTGAATTTCCAGCATCTACAGAATTCCTGTTGTTTGAGTTCCTCCAGCATTTTGTCTGTGTTGCTCAAAATTTCCAGCATCTGGTGTTTATTAACCAGTCTATCATTCTGAGATGTGTAGATGATATAAACGTGCTGGTGAGTCGTTAGCTCTACCATGAATACTGTGGGCTCTACAGGCTCTGAACTCATTTCATCTCTCTACCATAGGGTGTGATTTTCTTCTAAACAGACACATCAACTTAAATGAGATTCTATCCAATTTGTTTTCCTCTTCATAAAACATAGAACAGCACAGCACTGGTTGAGACACCAGTCCATAGTGGCTGATCGAGCCCTAGTGCCAATTTAAATTAATCCCATCTGCCTACACACTCTATTCCCTGCCTGATCCAGTACTCTTCAAAGCTTTGCTTTACGGAGCTCCAAGAAGTTCTGCAGGTGCTAGAAATCTTGAGCAACACGCTCAAAATGCTGGTGGATCTCAGCAGGTTAGGCGCCTTCTATAGAGGGAACTAAACAGTTGACAGTTTGGGGCTGAGACCCTTCATCAAAACTGGGAAGGAAAAGGACAGAAGGCCAAATAAGGTGGGGGGAGGAGAAGTACAAGTTGGTACATGATAGTTGAGACCAGGTGAGGGGGAAGGTGGGTGGGTGGGGCAGGAGAGATGATGTGAGAAGCTAGGAGGTTATAAATGCAAGATGCAAAGGGCTCAAGAAATTAAAGAAGTCTGATTGTTGCCCATTTACAGTCAAAGAAATAACAAGCTCAGAAATCTTTACATCATGCAGGATCTGGGTGTGACACCCCTACTGTGGAGGCTGGGGATGTTGTCCAAATGGATTGTTTACAGTAAGCTACAGTGGCATGCAAAAGTTTTGGCACACCTGGTCAAAATTTCTGTTACTGTGAATAGCTAACTGAGTAGAAGATGAACTGATTTCCAAAAGGAATAAAGTTAAAGACAACACATTTCTTTAATATTTTAAGCAAGAAAACTTTTTTTTATTTCCATCTTTTACAGTTTCAAAATAACGAAAAAAGAAAAGGGCCCGAAGCAAAAGTTTGGGCACTCTGCATGGTCAGTACTTAGTAACATCCCCTTTGGCAAGTATCACAGCTCATAAATGCTTTCTGTAGCCAGCTAAGAGTCTTTCAATTATTGTTTGGGGGATTTTCGCGAATTCTTCCTTGCAAAAGGCTTCTAGTTCTGTGAGATTCTTGGGCCATCTTGCATGCACTGCTCTTTTGAGGTCTATCCACAGATTCTTGATGATGTTTAGGTCGGGGGACTGTGAGGGCCATGGCAAAACCTTCAGTTTGCGCCTCTTGAGGTAGTCCATTGTGGATTTTGAGGAGTGTTTAGGTTCGTCATCCTGTTGTAGAAGCCATCCTCTTTTCATCTTACAACACACATCAAAGTTGCTGGTGAACGCAGCAGGCCAAGCAGCATCTGTGATGTTTGCTTCCAGAATTTGCTGGCATTTAATCAAATTCATTCTTCCCTCTAATGGTAAATGTTCTCCATTCTACTGGCTGCAACACAAGCCCAAAGCATGATTGATCCACCCCGTGCTTAACAGTTGGAGAGGTGTTCTTTTCATGAAATTCTGCACCCTTTTTTCTCCAAACATACCTTTGCTCATTGCAGCCAAAAATTTCCATTTAAAAGGTTCAAAGGAACATCTAAACAAGCCTGATGCACTTTGGAAACAAGTCTGTGGACTGATGAAATTAAAATAGAACTGTTAGGGATACGATTACAGTCCTGTCCAAGACCGAAAGAAGCTGCAGAAGATTGTGAACACGGCACACTGCATCACACAAACCAATCTTCCGTCCGTGGACTCACTTTACACCGTACGCTGTCGGAGCAGTGCTGCCAGGATAATTAAGGACACGACCCACCCAGCCAACACACTTTTCATCCCTCTTCCCTCCGGGAGAAGACTCAGGAGCTTAAAGACTCGTACGGCCAGATTTGGGAACAGCTTCTTTCCAACTGTGATAAGACTGCTGAACGGATCCTGACCTGGATCTGGGCCGTACCCTCCAAATATCCGGACCCGCCTCTCAGTTTTTTTGCACTACCTTACTTTCCATTTTTCTATTTTCTATTAATGATTTATAATTTAAATTTTTAATATTTAATATTTGTAATCCAGGGAGTGGGAAGCGCAGAATCAAATATCGCTGTGATGATTGTACATTCTAGTATTAATTGTTTGGCGACAATAAAGTATAAAGTTTAAAGAGTACTTGCAAACACATGACAAGATAGACCAAAGCCAGCATGGTTTCCTGAAAGGAAAATTCTGCCTGACTAACCTACTGCAATTTTTTGAGGAAATGACAAGCAGAATAGACAAAGGAGATGCAGTAGATGTGCTGTATTTGGAGTTTGAGAAGGCCTTTGACAAGGTGCCATACATGAGGCTGCTTGGCAAGATAAGAGCCCATGGAATTACAGAGGAGTTACTAGCATGGGTGGAGCATTGGCTGATCGGCAGAAAACAGAGAGTGGGAATAAAGGGATCCTATTCTGGCTGGCTGACGGTTACCAGTGGTGTTCCACAGGGGTCAGTGTTGGGACTGCTGCTTTTTACGATGTATATCAATGATTGGGACTACAGTATGGATTTGTGGCTAAATTTGCCAATGATACAAAGGTAGGTGGAGGAGCAGGTAGTGTTGAGGAAACAGAGAACCTGCAGAGAGACTTAGATAGTTTAGGGGAATGGGCAAAGAAGTGGCAAATGAAATACCATGTTGGAAGGTGTATGGTCATGCATTTTGGTGGAAAAAATAAACGGGCAGACTATTATTTAGATGGGGAGAGGATTCAAAATGCAGAGATACAAAGGGACTTGGGAGTCCTTGTGCAGGATAACCTAAAGGTTAACCTCCAGGTTGAGTCAGTGGTGAAGAAGGCGAATGCAATGTTGGCATTCATTTCTAGAGGTATAGAATATAAGATCAGGAATGTGATGTTGAGGCTCAATAAGGCACTTGTGAGACCACACTTGGAGTATTGTGTGTAGTTTTGGGCTCCTTATTTTAGAAAGGATATACTGACATTGGAGAGGGTTCAGAGAAGATTCACGAGAATGATTCCAGGAATGAAAGGGATACTGCTTGAGGAACATCAGGCAGCTCTTAGGCTGTATTGCCTGGAGTTCAGGAGAATGAGGGGGGATCTTATAAAACATTCCGAATGCTAAAAGGCCTGAACAGATTAGATATGGCAAAGTTATTCCCATGTAGGGCAGTGGCGGCGCCAGAGATTTTTTCTTGCTGGTGCTACAGTGGGGCTGAATTATTCAGTGATGGTGCTGAGGGATGTACTGTATGGTAATATGTATTCACAAGGCCAGACGCATGGCGTTCAAATGTCAGTTTCAGGCATTATGTGCCTTCTATAAATGCCTCTGCTGATTCACAAGCAACAGCAATTGATAAGTATAATATAGAAGTGAACTGTGACAGTGTCAACTGCATCGGAGACAACCCGGGCTACACAGAGCATAAACAAACAAACCAACAGAGCATCCGAACCACAGTGCACAATGTGAATCACGCACCAATCCCGCAATCAGCGTCAAATGCGTGCATTTCAACTGAAAAATACAACGCTAACCCACAATGTCCACTGCTATTCTCATTACATAGACAGACAAATGGTTTTGCTGTCATTACATAGACAGCAAAACCAGTAGGCTTAATAGCAGTAAATGTAATATTTTAGGATTTGCAGGAAACATAAGGTCTATGGGGTATCCACCACAAAATGATAATAATAATCAGCATTAGTTTTGGACCAAATTTTTTTTAAAAAAAGCAACTGCACCCACCATTGATGTTTTCATAGAAGCACAGTCTGTCTGTTATTGTGATTGGTGGCGAAAGCACCAATGATTTTCTGGATGTCAAGTGCTTTGGTCCTCCAGCTGTTTATGGCCAACAGGGCCAAGTTGCTGTTATGAGCATCACCGCTGCTATTCCTTAGGTAGGTTTTGAGGCGTCTGAGGCAAGAGAAACTCCATTTGCATGAGGCAGATGTCACAGGTAGAGTCAGTGATATGCAGATTAGTTTGTATAAATCTATAAATGCCTCGTGGTAGGGTCTCATTAGAGCTAGAAATTCCACTGTGTAATTCATTGTCTGTCCTTGCTTTTGTTTTGTTTCCAGCAGACGCCGAACCTGATGTAGCTCTGCAGTCAGGTTCACTTCAGTCATTCCATAGTATTGGGCTATTGGCCAAAGACAATTCTTGTCTAGGAAGAACTTGTGTTTGGGACTCAGTGCTGAGACTCCAGTCAGAACACCCCCAGTCTCAATTAAGAACCGTCTTTTCATTTCAGTCAGAAGTCTGTCTATAACCGGATAGAAACAGTGCTTGTGAAGGTCATCAGAGGATGTGACAGGTGTGCATTCAGTTTAGGCCTCAACAACAAAATCATGTAGGCGGCGGGTTGGCTGGGCCTGTCTCCTTTCATGTGGTCTGCTCTGTATACCGACCTTGACGCACAGGTCCCGAGCTCTTGCATGATTCCTCTCCCCGTTTTGCTGAGAGTGCTTCGATAATAGACTGAGCCAAGTCCACAGCGGATGAAAGCTCCAAACTGGGACATTATAGCTGGTCTGACATGAACTTGGTGACTCGGAATAAATTCTCAAACAGAGTGAGAAGTAAAGGAAACTGCTCGTCAATCAGTCCATTTACAGCTCTGGCCTCCGTTTTCCTCCGTGCATTTGGTTGACCCATAATATCCTGTAGTGTAGCTAGAATGGCAGGGAGTGATTTCCTTATAGCCCACAAAGCTGTATACTGCCATGCCCAGCATGTATCTGAAAATTTCTTCAACTCCACAGGCTGTGCAGTTGATTCCAGTTCTCTCTGTTTCTTCATGAAAAGATCGTGGGCAACAGAGTTTGAAAAGAAGTTGTAAAGCAGCTGCACAGTTTCAAAAAACTCACCCGCCCGCTTGTAGTACATTGCTCACAACATCCACTAAAACAAGGTTAAGTCTGTGAGCATGGCAGTGTATATATAATGCCTGCGGGACCTCTTTCCTGAACCTCTCTTGTACCCCATTATTGCACCCGGAAATCACTGCTGCCCCATCATAACACTGACCTATACATGCGTTCTTATCAATAGCACACTGGGCGAGTGTCTGTTCAATGCTTTTAAGAAGCGACTCTGCGTCCAACCATTCTGCTGGAGTGAAGTACAAGAATCCTTCAAGCACTGTTTCGTTATTGAAATACCACACCACCACTGATATTTGCTCCTTTTAACTCAAGTCTTTACTTTCATCCACCATGATGGCAAAACGTCCAGCCTCCTTGATTTCTGCACTTATTTGACGTCTGACCATATCTGCCATAATACCCATAATTTCATTTTGGATATTGTGATGGGTGTTTTTTTTTGCATTTCCAGGATTGTCCTCTATTTTTTAGCTACAGTTTTATCATACTGTCCAATTACACTGAGCAACTTAACAATGTTTCCCCTATTGCCGGATCCATCATTCTCCCGGTGTCCTCGCTGGACAATGCCTTGGCACGCAGTACAGCGCAGAGACTCAACCAATGCTCTCATATACCCACGATTTTCTTGGACAAACTTTGCATGTTCTTTGTCAAGCATATTTCCCAATCTTGAACCGTCATGTTTTCTCAATCTGAACTCGGCCCATGCCTCCATAGCAAACTTATGAGCTACACTTACACGGTGGGTTTTGAAAGCTGTTGTAGCTTTCCGCCAGTTGCGGTAACCGGTGACAGCGAAGGTAGACTCAGAATGGAACCCATGTCCTCCACACAGGAAATGCCTGCATGCGAAGCAGAACGTAGTATCTTTCGTGATCGAATATTCCAGCCAGGAGTACAGGTCAAAACAGCCACAAATAAAACTCCTTTGCTGATTGCCAAACTGTTGCGAGCAGCGAAGGGTACATTTTCAATGCTGGCCGATGGGGTCCTTCCTCAGGCTGCTGGCTAACATCGCTAACAGTATTCCCACTAGCACTAAGAGCAGCTTCATCCACGTTCTCTTCTGAATCCCGCTCCATTTCTTGTTCCTCTACTTCGTCCTCACACTCCTTCAATGAACTGCTGTCGTCCTCATCCCCACTTATTTCTTTCTGCATGTCACTTTCAATTAAGACAGGTTCAGGCTGAGACACCACTGATTCCTCTGGATGAGGTCGTTTTCTCACTAAAACTCGATCCATTTTTCACGCCGGCCAAAATAATGCATGTGCCAGGCCCACGCTAGCTTGTAAAAGCACTGTGTGTGTGTGTGTGTGTGTGTGTGTGTGTGTGTGTTAGCATCCGTTAGTCTCGCGAGACCATGGATCTGCACCTGGATGTATATTATCCATCTCTCGCGTGAGTGAGAGTGAGTGACATCATCACCTCAAGTGATCTTAGATCAGCTTAACTGATCTGAGGACAGCAACGGCAAGACATTGACAACGAACGAATATGCAGAAGTGTAGAGTGGACAAATTTCAGTTAATTTCTCGGTGGTGCTATGGTGGTGCTATTGTAATTTCTGCTGGTGCTATAGCACCAGCTAGTACCACCTTAGCGCCGCCCCTGTGGGAGGGGAGTCTAGGACAAGAGGGGACGACTTCAGGATTGAAGGACGTCCATTTAGAACAGAGATGTGGAGAAATTACTTTAGCCAGAGGGTGGTAAATCTGTGGAATTTCTTGCCACGAGTGGCTGTGGAGGCCAAGTCATTGGATGCATTTAAGGCAGAGATAGATAGGTTCTTGATTAGCCAGGGCATCAAAGGATATAGGGAGAAGGCAGGGGAGTGGGGATGACTGGAAGAATTGGATCAGCCCATGATTGAATGGTGGAGCAGACTCAATGAGACAAATGGCCTAATTCTGCTCCTATATCTCATGGTCTCTTATGGTCTAAAATAACTGGGCCCAGAACACACACACACTCATGCAACTCAAACATACTTTTTATTTACTTGTGTATAAGAAGAGAAGATTGGGACCCTGTCACCAACATTGTTCTGAATTCTGAACAGAAAACTGCTCTTTTTATACAGAATAGACTTGTCAGATGTGGATATTGATTATTGCAAATTGTATATGTTTGAATTCCTTACTTGCAAGATCAATCCCCATTCATAATAGAGGTGTTGAAGTCAATCGAAACTTCAAGCTGACAGATGATGGTATTTTGGAGTTAGTAAGGACAATAGAGGTGTTAAGACTTTGAGCAAACAGCTAACGATATTTTGAAGTTAGTAAAGATGATAGTGCCTTTGTTGTTGGGTATGTTTTACATCACTCTTGTTATTTCATTCATCTCCCGTGGTCTCACTTCAAAGATCTCACTTGACTACAACTGCCCCAGGCTATCTTTGCCTTACTGCAACTTCCACATCAGCAATCTCCTGCTGGTACTCCTTCCCTTCCCACAATAGACATAGACATACTTTATTGATCCCGAGGGAAATTGAGCTTCATTACAGCTGCACCAACCAAGAATAGAGCATAAATATAGCAATACAAAAACCACAAACAATCAAACAACAATATGCAAACTATGCCAGATAGAAATAAGTCCAGGACCAGCCTCTTGGCTCAGGGTGTCTGACCCTCCACGGGAGGAGCTGCAAAGTTCGATGGCCACAGGCAGGAACAACCTCCCATGACGCCCAGTGTTGTATCTCGGTGGAATATGGCCAGAGTCCAACAGCAAAAAGTTCAATATCCGGGCTACAAACACGTTCCTCGATCGTAGTATGACTAGGATTGCACCATCCGTTGTTAACCAGAACAGCAGGCCCCCAACTCCTTTACGCTTACCACTCTCAGTGCACTTCCGGTCAGCCCGAACGGTCTGGAAGCCCTCCATGGAAAAGTTTTGGTCAGGTATGTCCACGTGCAGCCATGTGGCTGCATGTGGACATACTTATTCGTATTCTGTCTTTTGCCCCCCCTTCTTTTCGAGTCCTGATGAGGAGTTTCAGCCTGCGACGTCAATTGTTTATTCCTCTCCGTAAATTCTGCCTGACTTGCTAATTTCTTCAAGTATTTTGTGTGTTGCTCAAGCTTGGCTTTTGACAATATTGCTGAACTATTTCTATTAGATCCTTTCCATATAAGTTCTAAGTAATTTGGATGTAAAACAACCCAGGGCACTATCTCAAACAAGAGAAGAGCTCTGGTGAAAAATTTTCCCTGAGCTAACATCACTAAAGCAGATTATTTAGTGATTCCACATATATATCAGTGGGAATTTCCACAGCAGAAATTCCCTGATGTTTTTTTCCCTACATTACTGCTGTGTTGTTATTATTATTATTATTATTATTATTATTATATACTTTATTGTCGCCAAACAATTAGTACTAGAATGTACAATCATCACAGTGATATTTGAATCTGCGCTTCACACTCCCTGGATTACAAATATTAAATATTAAAAATATTAAAAATAGTTAAAATTAGTAAATATTAAAAATTTAAATTATAAATCATAAATAGAAAATAGAAAAATGGGAAGTAAGGTAGTGCAAAAAAAACCAAGAGGCAGGTCCGGATATTTGGAGGGTACGGCCCAGATCCGGGTCAGGATCTGTTCAGCAGTCTTATCACAGTTGGAAAGAAGCTGTTCCCAAATCTGGCCATACGAATCTTCAAGCTCCTGAACCTTCTCCCAGAGGGAAGAGGGATGAAAAGTCTGTTGGCTGGGTGGGCCGTGTCCTTAATTATCCTGGCAGCACTTCTCCGACAGCGTGCGGTGTAAAGTGAGTCCAAGGACGGAAGATTGGTTTGTGTGATGTGCTGCGCCATGTTCACGATCTTCTGCAGCTTCTTTCAGTCTTGGACAGGACAACTTCCATACCAGGTTATGATGTACCCTAGAAGAATGCTTTCTACAGTGCATCTATAAAAATTAGTGAGGGTTTTAGGGGACAGGCCAAATTTCTTTAGTTTTCTCAGGAAGTAAAGGCGCTGGTGGGCCTTCTTGGCAGTGGACTCTGCTTGGTTAGACCAAGTCAGGTCACTTGTGATATTGACCCCGAGGAACTTAAAGTTTTTGACCTGTTCCATATGCTTCAAAAGTGCTTTATTAGCTAAAGTGCTCTGTGACATGCAGAGATCGTGAAATCATGATGTAAATACAGAATGTTTTAATCAGAATGCGCTCTCCCAGTACTTTATTCCCATGTTATAACTAATACAGAGTACAGCATGTATATAAATACATCAAAAATGTTTAAGTCTCGACCTGAAACATCGACTCTCTGTTCCTTTCCATAGATGCTGCCTGATCTGATGAGTTCCTCCAAGATTTTGTGTACTCTGGATTTGCAGCATCTGCAGATTTTCTTGTGCTTGTTAAATATTGGGTAAAGTCGATTTAGTAATTAACTTTACAATGGACAACCCTGCACTTAAAAAGCATGATCTTACCATGCAAAAACAAATGTACTAAGTATGAATTAGTAGGCACATCCACACAGAACATTGTCAGAGGAAAGCAGCATCCATCATCAAGGACCCCCACCATCCAGGCCATGCCCGCTTCTCATTGCTGCCGTCAGGAAGAAGGTGCAGGAGCCTCAGGACCCACAACACCAGGTTCAGGAACAGTTATTACCCATCAACTATCGAAAGCAGCATCCATCATCAGGGACCCCCACCATCCAGGCCATGCCCTCTTCTCATTGCTGCCGTCAGGAAGAAGGTGCAGGAGCCTCAGGACCCACAACACCAGGTTCAGGAACAGTTATTACCCATCAACTATCAGGCTCTTGGACCAAAGGGATAACTTTGCTCAACTTCACTTGCCCCATCACTGAACTGTTCCGTCAACCCATGGACTCACTTTTAAGGACTCTTCATCTCATGTCCTTAATAATTATTGCTTATTTATTTGTTATTATCACATTTTTTCTCTTTTGTATTTGCGGTTTGTTGTCTTTTGCACATTGGTTGTTTGTATGTTCAGTGATTCTATTGTGCTCGTTGTATTTACAGTGAATGCCCACAACAAAACAAATCTCGGTGTTGTATATGGTGACATATATGTACTCTGATAATAAAATTATTTTGAACTTTACTCTGAAGCAGTAAAGTATTGCTTAAAGTATAATACTGTGAAGTATTATTCACTGTACATGGCAACAACATTTATCCATGTGGCAATAGACAAAACATTTCATTGCGTAAAAGCCCTTTTAATAATTAAATATTAAATAAAGTTTGCAAAAGCAAATGTTCTGTTTAAAGCAGCTGGGCCTACTCAGTAATACAAAGGAGCCGCAGTGCAGCTAAATTTGAATATTATTCAACTTTTACAGGATGTTTTAGTTTGTAGGATTCTATCAGGTGACTTATCTCAAAACATCACAGGTCATCACTACCAAACTTGATCCAGTACACTGACAGTTTCCTCGTTGTCAAGGCCACCATCACAATCAATGATCATTATCTCATCGACAATTTATCAGCGAATGACATTTAAAGGACTTTCGACCATCTAATGTGCATATGTTGATGTGATCAGCCCCACAAACTAAATTCATTGACCCGAAAGGCAGCGTAGGAAGAAGCCTTTCAGACTACCACCCCTCCACAAACCCTTCAATGACTATTCGGTTAATTCCATACACTATTCTTTTGCTTTGTAACAACTTTAATAAGACCATAAGACACAGGAGCAGAGCTAGGCCACAACCCATTGAATCTACTCTGCCGTTCCAACATGGCTGATTTATTATTCCTCTCAACCCCATTCTCTTGCCTTCTCCCTGTAACCCATGATGATCTTACTAAACAAGAACCTATCAATCTCTACTTTAAATATACCCTGTAACTTGGCCTCCACTGCCATCTGTGGCAATGAATTCCAAGGATTCTTCACCCTCTAACTAAAGAAATTCCTCCTCACCTCTGTTCTAAAAGGATGTCCTTGTATCCTGAGGCTACGCCCTCTGGTCCGAGATGTTCTCCCATGACCATAACGGTTTTCTCCAGGTGCTCTAGCTTCTTCCCACATTCCAGATTAGGATTAGTGAATTATGGGCAGGCTAAAGCTGGCACCAGAGGTATGGAGGCACTTGCAGGCTGCAAGCATCCTTGTTGGTCTGATTTGATGCAAATGATGCGTTTCACGACATGTTTCAATGTGGACAAACGAAGCTAATCTTTCTTTTCTTTCTCTTTCTTAATGTGGCCCAAGTATTTTGAAACCTTGCTTAGTTCCAATTTTCTTGTGATCTTGTACTCAGAAAGGTAGCTTTCCAAGAGGAAATATCAATGGCTGGGAACCAACACTGCCACTGCATCTATAGAAACAATAAAGGGTCAGTGTCACTGTTTGCAAACTTATGATGTAATTGTCTGCAATGCGCACTGTAACTGTTTAAAAAAAGGACAACACAATTATCTATCAAGAGATGATGTACACAGCTACATGATTTTTCCACCTATCGCCCTCCAGCCATTGTCCCTCAAGTCCCCCCTCCCCTTCCTCATCTGGATCCATCTACACATTATCCCTCCCTTATCTTGTTCCACTTATTGACTTTCAGCCTCTTGCTTCTACCTTCCATCCTTTGTACATGTTTATGAAGCAGGTTCCCACCTACAACAAAAGGGCAACAATAATACTGGTGCCCAGGAAGAGCAGGATGAACTGCTTCAATGACCATCCACCAGTTGGTATTCACATCGACAGTAATGAAGAGCTTCAAGTGGTCATTGCAAGGATTACCTCCTGCCTGAGCAAGACTCCGGACTCACTGCGATTCACCTACCGGTCTACATCAGACGCAATCTCACTGGCTGTCCACTCTGCTTTAGAACATCTAGACAACAGCAAAATATACATCAGTTAGCTGTTTATTGACGAGAGCTCGGTGTTCATCATCCCCCAGAATTAGTGACCAAGCCTCTCAGCCTGGGGTTCCGTACCTTCTTCTGTAACTTGATTCTTGACTTTGGGAGACGGCAGTTGGTACAAATAGGTGATAACTGCTCCTTGCCGATAATCAATGCTGGCACACCACAAGGATGCACGCTTAGCCTACTGCTCTCCTCTCTCTATACTCATGACTGTGCGGATGAGCACAGTACAAACACCATTTGTAAATTCACAGGCAACACCACTATTGTTGAGAACGTGGAGGCGTACAATAGTCAGATAGATCAGCTGGCTGAGAGGCGGTGGACCAACATCCTCACACTCATCATCAGCAAGACCAAGGAATTGACTGTGGACTTCAGATTCAAGATTCAAGTGCACTTATTATCAACGAAAGTATAAATTTTAAAAATGATCATAAAAGAGAAAAAAAACACCTCGTGCAAACAATAGAAGCAAATGACGACATCCTGAACCAGATCAAGTGCTTAGATACGCTCCCTGGAGCAACTGGACTAGGCCCAAGACTACTGGTATTAGCCATTTCAGTTCATAATATCAGCGAGGTAAAAACACTGCAAACCTCGCAGAGACGACAGCCACCGGAGATATAGGAATGAATTTCACAGGACAGAGAGTGAAATCAGCCCAGCCCTTACCTCCAGTCCCAGCACTTGGGCTTTCCAGTTTATCAGGGCCGGCGTTTAAATTCTGCAAGCCATGGGTAGTGCCTCACTCTCGGACCTGGGCCCTGGCGCAGTGACATACTTGGGCTGCACAGCCCAAAGCCACTCTCTATCTCATCAGTTTCACTTCTGCTTGCTTCTTCATTGTTTGTGATGATAGTTAACCACAATTTACCTCAGAAGAGGTGTTAGTAATGTTTTTAGTGTTACATCTTGCCATCTGAACTACCAGTGAGCTGTTACACAACTTCAGCAGCGCCATCTTAGACTTCAGGAAGGGGAAGTTGAGAGAACACGCACCAGTCCTCATTGAGGGGACTGCAGTGAAAAGGGTGAGAGCTTTAAGTGCCTGGCTGTCAACATCTCCATGGTTCTATACTGGCCTTAACATATCGGTGCAATTATGAAGAAGGTAAGCCAGTGGCTCTACTTCATTAGGAATTTGAAGAGATTTAGTTTGGTCACCAAAGACTCTAGCAAATTTCTATACATGTACAGTGGAGAGCATTCTGACTGGTTGCATCACTGCCTGGTAAGAAGATTCTAATGCATTGGATTGCAAGAGAGCTATAGACTCAGTGAGGTCCATCACGGGCAAACTACCCACCCTTGAGGACATCTTCAAAAGGCAGTGCCTCCAGAAGGCACCATCCATCATTTAAGACCCTCAGCGTCTGAGAAAGTGACTTTTTCTCATTACTACCATCAGGGAGGAGATGCCAGAGCCTAAAGACCTATGCTCAATGATCTGGGAACAACTTCTTCACCTCACTGATGCTCTTTTTTTGCACAATAAGGTGCAAGACCATGGTGAAGTAGATTGTCAGGTCAAGAGTCCATCTTATCCAACAACAGTTCATTCAATAGTCTTATAACGGTGGGGTAGAAGTTACCTTGAGCTTGGTGGTACCCATATGACGGTGAAGGCTAAGTCACTGGGTGCACTTAAGGCAGAGTTTGAAAGGTTCTTGAATGAGAAAAGGGTTAAGAGTTACAGGGAGAATGGAGTTAAAAAAGAAAAGCAGACATGACTGAATGGCAGAGCAATGGGTCGAATGGCCTAATTCTGCTCCTATATGGTATGGCCAAACTGACAAGGGAAAATGAGCCTGTGTTTCCTCTCCACAACAATTTGCCTGTCCCTTTAGGTGAATACAGGCCTCATCTTGTCTGGTGTGACCATGAATGTAGAATACACCTGTTACTTACTCATGAGATATGCTTTACTATTTTTTCAAAGCACCTTGCAAAGTGCCAGATGACATTTTTGACCCGAACAGCACTTGGTCTCCAACCAAATTAACTGTTGTTCATAGCATGGAACACAAGGCTTGCTTATGTGACTGATCTATCTGGGGCAGCCTGAAGCACAAGTTACAAACGTAAAGTGACAATAACCTGCCAGACAAGTAACATTTTCTTAGATCTCACACAAAGCAAATGGCAGGACGGACAGGGGAAGGGAAAAGTTGCATCACCAGTGGTTGCATGAGAAACTGCCATCAGATGGAGAGTTCGGAGAGGATGGAAGAGAAGAAGGAGCAATCCCTTTGAAATACTGAAAGTGGAATGGAGAGGAATACATTCAACGTTCAAAGTAAATTTATTATCAAAGTATGTATAACAGTGGTCCCCAACCTCCGGGCCACGAAGCATACAGGGGTACAGTGGTAGCCGGAGCGCACCCAGCACATCTTTAAAAAAAAGCTGAAATAAACACTCTAATTAATTAGGTGCTGCCTGGCACGTAAATGTCAGCCCAGATCAGAGGCGACTGCCAATTTCACTTGCTGTACGCGATGTTCACTCCTCTTTCCAGGGCGCTGGAGCCTTTAGCTGTTCCATTGTTTGGTCAATTTAAACGCCAGCCCAGACAGGCTGTAAAGACAGGGCTGTCAGGATCGAGGTGGCATGTTGAATCTACGCAAACTTCTAATAAAGTATAGGCGCTGCCGTGCTTTCTTTGTAATGATGGTTACGTGCTGGTCCCAGGACAGATCCTCTGACACTTTTCAGAGAGAGAAACGTCAATCCTTAATGCCGAAGAATTTAAAGTTATTGACCCTCTCCACCTCAGTTCTTCTAATGAAGACTGGCTTCTGGGTGGGACTTAATTAATTAGCTTGTTTATTTCGGCTTTTTTCTTAAAGATGTGCTGGGTGCGCTCCGGCTATCGCTGCACCCCTGCATGCTTCGCGGCTCGATATCGGTCCATGGCCCGGAGGTTGGGGACCACTGATGTATAACATATACAACCCTCAGAAAACAAAGAATCACAACAAAAGCCATGAGAAAACCACATACAACCAACATCCAATGTGCAAAAAGAGGACAAAAGCAAATGATTAAAAATAGTACACAAATAATACATAGAACGTAAACTGCAGAGCCCCCAGAAGTGACAATTCAGTGATAAGGTAAGTGAAATGAGTCCAGGAGCCCAATGCCTGCAAGGCAACAACTGTTCCCAAACCTGGTGACGTTGGACCCAAGACTCCTGCAGCTCCTGTCCGATGGTAGTAGTGAGAAGTTATGGAGATGAGTCAAACGCAGGCAGACAGGATGGGCTAGTATAGAGTAGTGGGCTGAACACCAGAACTCTGGCCTGAAAGTTTGAATCTGGCTCGCTTCAATGCATGGCTAATGAAGCTGGTGGAAATCCCTTCCCACCATCCAGAGACCTAAACAGTCCTAGGCCAAGCAATGATTTACCTGTCCTTTTTCAACCTAGCTTACTGAATTCAGATTTCACAACGTGGTGTCCTGAATACTGGAGAAACCAAATGCAAATCAGGTAGTCACTTCAAGGGGCAGCCATGCTCAGATCAAAGGAATGAACCTGACCTTCCAATTGTCTGCTACTTCAACTCATATGCTATTCTCCTTCTGACCTTTCTCTCTGTAGCCTCCTCCGCAAGGCTCAACACAAATTTGAGGCACACACACAAACTGCTGGACGAATTCAGCAAGTCGGCCAATACCTATGGAGGAGAATAAACAATTGATGTTTCAAGCCAAGTCCCTTCATCAGGACCTGACGAAGGATCTCAGCTCAAAATGTTGACTGATTATTCCTCTCCATTGATGCTGCCTGATTTGCTGAGTCCCTCCAGCATTCTGTGAGTATTGCTCAAGATTTCCAGCCGCTGCAGAATCTCTTGTGTTCACAAACTTGAGGAGTAACGTCTCATATTCTGTCTGGATGTGCTGCAGCCTGCTGGATTCAAGAGCAAAATTTTCAACTTCGGGCTGCTCACACACTCTGGACTTTTTGTATCAGAAGTGGCCATTTCTGTCTGCCAGATGAAAGACTCAACCCAAAACATCAAACATCAACTGTCTATTTCCCTCTATAGATGCTGGCTGACACGCTGAGCTTCCCCGTTCTTTGTGCGTTGCTCCAGAGTCCTGTATCTGCAGTCCCTTGTGTCTCTGTGAGTAATTTGGTTCTGTTTTTCTTAATCGATTCATGTAGACTAGATTATTGTAGAATGTCTTTCCACTTTACTATCAACAACTGATTTCAGAGACAAAGAAGTACGCTGTGTGTGTAACTGCCCCATTAACTCCTTCCCCTATTTGGTTCTAGTTAACATCTTTCCTGATGGTTCCCATTATCACCTCCTTTGCTTATCTGAATCCAGCTCTGATAATACTGTGTTGCTGCTTATCTCCCTCCAGCAGCTGTCTCCTATCTTCACCTTCACCCCACCTGGCTCCGTCTGCCTCTTGCTATGTCTTCCCCTCTTTTTTGACTGCCTGCATTTATCACTCTCCTGCCGCTTTCTCCCAACTCCAGTCCCACTCCCCTCCCCTGGTGCCACCTGCCTGCCATCTCATACCCCTCCTCGGTCAACCAGTCAGTTTGGACTTCTTTTCACTACTCCCTTTCTCTGTGTGCCCACCATTTTGCCTCTGCACTTATTCCTGATGTCTCCACTGGTAACGTCAGCAATTGCCTCCCATCCAACCCCTGCCCCAACAGATGCTGCTCGATCTACTGAGTTTGTTACTCCAAATTCCAGTATTTGCAGTGACGTGTGTCCCACTAACTCATACTTAGAGACATCCCTTTTGTTCTAACTGTCCATAAGACCATAAGGCACGAGAGCAGAATTAGGTCATTTGGCCCATTGAGTGTGCTCCGCTATTCAATCATGACTGACTTATTTTCCCTCTCAACCCCATTCACCTGCTTTCACCCTGTAACCTTTGACAACCTTACTAATCAAGAACCTATCAACTTCTTTTTTTAAAATATACCCAAAGCCTTAGCCTCCACAGTCTTCTGTGGCAATGAATTGTGTGGCTAGGCACAGCTCAAGTGACATCTATAAATTTGCTGATGACACAACTATTGTTGGCTAAAGAAATTCCTCCTTATTTCTGTTCTAAAAATATATCCTTCTACTCTGAGGTTGTGCCCTCTGGTCCTAGGCTCACCCACCATTGGAAGTATCGTCTCCATATCCACTCTATCACGGCCTTGCACTTTTCAGTAAGTTTTAATGAGATTCTCAACATTCTTCTAAACTTCAGTGAGTACTGGCCAAAAGCCATAAGACCATAAGATACAAGAGCAGAATTAGGCTATTTGGTCCATCGAGTCGACTCTGCTATTTCATCATTGCTGATCCTATTTTCCTCTCTGCCCCAATCTCCTGCTTTCTCCCCATATCTTTTCATTGAACACTCCTCATACATTAACACTTTCATTCCCGGGTTCAATGTCATAAATCTCCTCTGGACCTTGTCCAGTGCCCACACATGCTTTCTTAGACTCTTCCTCATACTCCACAAAATGCTGGAGGAACTTGTCAGGTCAGGCAGCATCCATGGAAATGAAGTTCCTGGGTGTGAACATCTCTGAGGATCTATCCTGGGTCCATCATTTTGATGCAATTACAAAGACAGTGGCTATATTTCATTAGGAGTTTGAGGAGAATTAGTATGCACCAAAGACACTCAAAAATTTTTACAGATGTACTGTGGAGAGCTTCCTAACTAGTTGCATCACCTTCTAGTATGGAGGAGCCATCGCACAGGATTGGCAAAAGCTGCAGAAAATTGTAAACTCAGTCAGCTCCATCATGGGCACGAGTCTTCCCAGCATCCAGGACACCTTCAAAAGGCCATGTTTCAAAAAGGCAGCATCCAACATTCAGGACCCTCAACACCCGGGACATGCCCTCCTCTCATTGCTACCATCAAGGAGGAGGTACAGGAGCCTGAAGACTCACACTCCTCACTAATAAATTCCTCACTAATTGTACCCAGGAGGTCAAACCAGGTAAGTGCGTATCACCCACCAACGCCTGAACACCGATGCCTTGCAAGGGTGTGTACTGAGCCTGCTTCTCTACTCTCTCTTCACCTACGACTGCAATCCCACTCATGCTACAAACTCAATCATCATACTAGCTGATGGTGCGACTGTGGTTGGCCTAATCACAAATATAACAAACCTGCATGTAGAGAGGAGGTGCTGAAACTGTTCGATTGGTGCAGGAACCACAACCTATCACTCAACATCAAGAAGACAAAAGAAATGATGATTAACTTCAAGAAGGCAAGAGTTCCCGAACAAGCCCCTCTATTCATAAATGGTGAAGTAGTGGAAAGGGGATTCAAGTTTCAAGTTTCAAGTTTCAAGTTTTTGGGGATGAACATCACCAAGGAGCTCTCTTGGTCCACCAACATAACCTCGATAGCAGCGAAGGCACAACAGCGACTACACTACCAGAGGAGAACTAATCTGCCTCAAAAATTGCTGGCCTTCTTTTATCATACTGACATTTTGGAATGACAGTCTGGTACTCCAGCTGCAGCAAGACAGATCACAAAGCACTCCAATGGGCAATTACGAGGGCTCTGCACATCACTGGGACACAACGACTGGACCTGGAGAAAATCTACAACTCTTGATGCCTACAGCATGCTTCTGGTGTCATTAAAGACCCATCCCACCCTGGACATTGTTCAATCTCCTGCCATCTAGTAACGGATACAGAAACACTTAGCCAAGACAGTAAGACTGAAAATCAACTTCTTCCCAAGGGCTATTGTGCAGATGAATAATGCTACACCAATGGCCTTTGAATGCTCTGGACAATCGAACACTTGTTGCATATAAATAATGTATTTTTTTAATTAAGCCATACCACATGCTTTGAAATATCTGTTTTGCATGGACTGGAGTAGCACTGCAATCTTGTTGTCTTGAGAAAGACAATAAATTTCCATCCTATTCTATTCAACGTTTCAGGAACAGCTTCTTCCCCTTCGCCATCAGATTTCTCAATGGAGAATGAACCCATGAACCCTTACTCAATATTTTTCACCCTACTTAGTTAATTTATTTTTACATATATTTCTTATTATAATTTATAGCTTTTATTCCTACAAATTGCAATGTACTGAGGCTGTAAAATCAACAAATTTCATGACGTATGTATGCCGGTGATATTAAACATGATTCTGATTCCGAATAAACAGTTAATGTTTTGAGCTGAGACCATTCATCAGAACCAGATCATCAGTGCACTGATAAAGGGACTCAGCCTGAAACGTTGACTGATTATTCCCATCTATAGATGCTGCTGGATATGTTGAGTTCCTCCAGCACTCTCTGTTTGTTGGTCAAGATTTCCCACAACTGCGGAATCTCTCGTGTTCACAAACTTGAAGAGCAACACCTCATATTCTGTCAGGACGTGCTGCAGCCTGCTGGTTTGAATGGCAAATTTTCCAACTTCAGGCTGCACACTCACTCTGACTATTTGTATCAGAAGTGATCATTTCTGTCTATCAGGCAGATGAAAATTCTCACCCCAAAACTTCAACTGTCTATTTCCCTCTATAGATGCTGGTCAACGCATTGAGCTCTTTGCACATTGTTACAGATTCCTGTACCTGCAGTCTCTTGTGTCTCTGTGAGCAATTTTGTTCTGTTTTTCTTAATCAAGTAAGAAATCTCAGGTGGTGACGAGACAGCGTACAGGAGTGAGATATGCCAACTAGTGGACTGATGTCACAGCAACGATCTGGCACTCAGTGTCAGTAAGACAAAAGGGCTGACTGTGGACTTCTGGAAGGATAAGACGAAGGAACACATACCAATCCTCATAGAGGAATCAGAAGTGGAGAGAGTGAGCAGCTTCAAGTTCCTGGGTGTCAAGATCTCTGAGAATCTAACCTGGTCCCAACATACCAATGTAGTTATAAAGAAGGCAAGACAGCAGCTATACTTTATTAGGAATTTGAAGAGATTTAGCATGTCAACAAATACACTCAAAAACTTCTATAGTTGTACTGTGGAGAGCATTCTGACGGGCTGCATCACTGTCTGGTATGGAGGGGCTACTGCACAGGACCAAAACAAGCTGCAGAAGGTTGTAAATCTAGTCAGTTCCACCTTGGGCACTAGCCTACAAAGTACCCAGGATATCTTTAGGGAGCGGTGTCTCAGAAAGGCAGCATCCAGGGCATGCCCTTTTCTCACTGTTACCATCAGGTAGGAGATACAGAAGCCTGAAGGCACACACTCAGTGATTTAGGGAATTCTTCTTCACTCTGCCATCTGATTCCTAAATGGACATTGAAGCTTTGGACACTACCTCACTTTTTCTTTAATATACTGTATTTCTGCTTTTGCACTTTTTAAAATCTATTCAATATATGTAATTGATTTACTTGTTTATTTATTATTATGATGTTTTATTTTTTTTTGCCACTAGATTATGTATTGCATTGAACTGCTGCTAAGTTAACAAATTTCACGCCACATGCCGGTGATAATAAATCTGATTCTGATTCTGACATATGGACTAGAATGCAGGAGCATGTCCTACAACCTCATCTTCAACAACAGATTAGAGAGGAAAAGAAGTCCTGATGAAGTGTCTCAGCCAAAAACTGTTTGACTATCAACTGTTTATTCATTTGCATAATTGTTGTCTGACCTGCTGAGTTCCTCCAGTATTTTTATTTGTGTGTTGCTCTGGATTTCCAGCATCTGTAGAATTTCTTGTGTCCACAATATTCCAAGTGTGGTCTGACCAATGCCTTATATTCCAGTTCTCTTGAAATGAATGCTAACATTGCATTTGCCTTTCTTCTTACCAACTGAACCTGCAAGTTAGCCTGCTAGAGTCATACTTTGCCCCTTCTCCTAATGTGTCCAAGTTCTTCTATAGACACCTTGCTTCCTCAACACTAGTCATGTGATCACTCAAGTCAAGTAAGATGTTCTCCTAAGAGGTTATGTAATGGAGGATCCTCAGGTGGTTGTAGAGTCTGATCCAGGATCTACATACTCTGGTGCAGTGTGGATATGAGTAAGTGGTGGGTGTGGTTAGTGATTGGGTTGTTCAGTAATGTTGAATTTCTTCAGGCTGATTTTGATGATATCTTTTGATATGTTTCATTTGCCCACCAGTGGCTTGCTGACCTTCTTTCAACTGGGAGTGAAGGATCTGTTACGGGAGACATGAGATAGGCACCTGAATGACATAACCTATCCACTAAGTTGGTGTTGCTTTATTGTGCTATTCATGTTGGCATTCTCAAAAATGCTAATGTTAGTGTATCCAGCCCCAGCAGATTCCCCAAAATCTTTTGTAAGATTCTTTGTGGTGTTGTTCCAGGGGCTTTCAGATGTCTGCTGTAGGAGGTCCATGATTCAGCTCCATACTGTAATGTAGGAAGGACAACCACTCCATAGACCAAAGGTTTTCTTTGGACCTGTAGATCACAGACTTCAAAGGCTCTTGTCATTAATCTTGCAGAGGCTCCACTGGTACTACTCAGGCTGTGGTTGATCTCTGATTCAATGCTTGTTTTTGATGAAAGAATGCTGGCAAGGTAGAGGAATTAGCTTATATTTTCAAGGAAAATATTTTATCAATTCTTATAGGCGGCTGTTTAAATAGCTGGTTGTGCGGTGTCAGATATAGCACTTGGGTCATTTTTATATTCAAAGCAAGATCCGGTGTCCTATGTGTCTAGGCAAAGGCATTCAGGATACATCGGAGGTCTTCTTCAGAGTGTGTTGTGATGGCATTGTCATCGCACACTGAAGTTTCACGATAGTGGTATTGCTGACCTTGGTCTTGGGCTTGAATTGATTAAGGTTGAAAAGCCTGTTGTCCATTCTATACACGATCAGGATCTCCTGTGGCAGGTTTTGGCCAATGAGGTGAAGAATGGCAGCAATAAAGAAGACAAATAGGGTAGGTGCAGTGATGCAGCCTGGTTTGACTCCTGACTTGATACTGAAGGTTCTGATTCAGCACCACTATTGCTGAGTACTGTGGCTGACATGCCATCAGTAACCTCAGTTTTCATAAGTGCTTATCAGGGCAGCCAAGTCTTGATAGAATACACTAGAGAGCTTGATGGTCTTCTGTATCAAATGCCTCTGTCAAATCTATGAAAGCCGAGTACATGGGTTGCCTTGGTCCATGGTATTTTCATGCAGTTGTTATGCTGTGAGGATCATGTCTGTTGTACCTCTAGATGGGTGGAAGCCACACTGATATTCGTAGAGTATTTCTTCAGACAGTGGAAGGAGACTGTTGACAAGGATATGTGCCAGCACTTTGCCTGTTGTTGACAGGAGGGAGAGGCCTCTGTAATTGCCATAATGTTCCTTGTCTACTTTCTTGAGTTGGTCACTATTAGAGCATCTCTGAGCTCTGAGGGAAGTTCTTCCTTTTCCCAGACCTTCAGAAACAGGGTATGTATGTGGTACAGGAGAGCTGGTCGCCTTCCTTAAGGATCTCTTCTGGGATCCCATCAGGACCAATAGCATTGTTGCTTTTTAGGCACCTGATGGACCCCTTTCATACTGGGAGCTTCCCCCATGTCTTCTCTCACAGGTCTCTGGAGGATTTGGTTAATGCGTGGTTCAACAGTGCTACCACAGATAAGAGGGTCTTGAAAGTGCTCTCTCCATTGATCGCTGATATCCTTCCGATCTTTTAACAAGTCCTTCCCGTTCTTTGAGCACAGGGTGTTTAATCCACAGTAGCTTAGACCATAGATTGCTTTGGTGGCACTGAAGAAGCCTCTCATGTCAACCTAGTCTGCCAATCCCTGGATTTACAGGACTTCCTCAGTCCACCAAGAGTTCTTTAACTCCTTCACCCTGCGCTGGACATTTACCTTGACTCTGGTGTAAGGTTCTCTTTTGGCCTTGCTGTTGATGTCATTCTGCCATTCACAAAAGGCTTTCCTTTTCTTGGAGACAAGTTGTTCTATCGCCATGTTCCTATCATCAGACCAGTATTGATGTTTTCTGGACTTGTATCCAAAGATGTTTTGCAGGTATCAAGGAAGATGGATTTAAATAGACTCCAGTGTTCTTCGATATCCTCTAGATATTCCTGTTGGAGATTTTCCCCAAACTAGGTCTGAAGGTGCTGTTGGCTAGCAGTGTCAGATAGTCACTAAAGTTTTAGTCCTGACCTGATCTGCTTCTTATGAACCTTCCTCTTTTTCATGAGTCTGATGGACATGGTGGTGTGGATCTGGTGACGATCTGTCCAGCAGATATCAGTGCTAATCATGGCCCTTGTGATATTCACATCATGGCGGTCCCTAGCTCGGTCAATGACGTAGTCATTGAGATGTCTCTGTTTAGATTCAGGGTACTACCAAGGTGCCTTGAATTGTCTTTTTCTGGTGGAAGAGAGTGTTTGTGATGATAAGATTGTGCTCAGTACATATGGTGAGAAGCACTGAGTTGCTGTTGCCAATGCCTTCCTTTCCTGCGGTATTCTTCCAAAAGTTGAAGTCCCAACCGACCCTGGCATTGAAGTCCCCTGAGAGAATTATCTTCTCCTCCTTGGGGATGCTCAGCAGCATCACATCCAGGCAAGCATAGAAGGCCACTTTATCATACTCATGTGAGTCCAGAGCTGGTGCCCGAGCACTCATGACAGTGACCATCTGGTTGTTGGCAAACACCAAATGGATTGTCATGAGACATTCACTGATTACCCGCAGGAAGTTCAGTGAGTTAACAGTCAAGCCAGTTCTTTATTGCAAACCCAACACCATGGATCCTAGGCTCTTCAGCTGTCTTCCCTTTCCAGAAGAAGGTGTAACCACTCTTCTCCTCCTGCCTTTCGTCTGCCAGACAGGTTTCAGAAAGAGCAGCTAAGTCATTCTGGCGTCTCCTCAATTCTCTAGAGATGATCACTGTTTCCCCCTCTGGTCAATCAGAGCGTGCACAGTCCAGGTTCCATAGATTATGCTTCTTTGCACATGGTGATCCCTCTGGACCCGATCATCCAGTCCGGAAGTTTGTAGGGCACCCTTCCCAGACCCATTCTTGAGTGCAGTGAACGGAGTGCTTCCTAAATAGGGCTGCTCAATCACAAGTGCAGCCGCCAAAGTGCTCTTTCCGCCTCAGGCCAAGAGCTCAGCGACCGAAACCCCAGCATACAATGTGCCAGCTCATGATTAGGGGCTTACTGACCTCACAATCCTGCCCTCTTCGTCACTCGCTGTTTGCCATGGGGTTTAATCCAGGATGTTAGGATGGATTCCCTCAATGGAGAATGCCTGTGCGTGACCTTGTTTCATATGTGGAGGCTGATGCACAGGCGGCCACTACACAGATCAGGGTCACGGTACAGTGGTATGGAGTGTCCTACGTCTGGGGACTTTTCATTGAGGCATCCTTCCTCCGCCTTCACTAATACTGTGATGTGTCATCATCTTCTGCCAGCTCCACCACTGAAGTCTTTGCCTGGAACCTTCCCCTTGACCGTACCGCCATGGCTGCCAGACAGCATCACTCTTGGGATCTCAGGAACTCAGAAGCCTCTCCACCACCACAAAGTGGCGATCCTCAGAGAAATCTCCTCTAGACCATCACCGGTGCCACCACATCCTTTCTTAGAGATAGGACCCAAAACTGCCCTCAATACTTCAAACGTGGTCTGGCCAAATATAAAACCTCAGCATTATATGCTCTTGAAATGAATGTTAATATTGCATTTGCCTTCCTTAGTACCAATTCAACCTGCAAGTTAACCTAATGTGTCCAAGTCCTGCTACAGACTCCTTGCTTCCTCAATCTCCATCAGCACAGGTGCATCTCAAGTCTGTGTGCTTAGCTCACTACTCTACTTGCCTTACCTTATGACACTGTAGCTAAGCACAGCTCCAATGCCATATTCAAGTTCGCTGATGTCAGCACTATCATAGGCTGAATCAAAGGTGGTGATGAATCAGCCGATTAGTGACCAAGGGGAGGAAATCAAAGGTCCTTGAGCCAGTCCTCATCAGAGGATCAGAGGTGGAGAGGGTCAGTCACTAAATTCCTCAGCGCTGTCATTTCAGAGGACCTGTCCTGGGCCTAGCACGTAAGTGCAATTGTGAAGAAGCATGACCAGCACATCTTCTTCCTTAGGAGTTTGTGAAGTTTCAGGATGACATCTTAAACTTTGACAAACTTCAGTAGATGTGTTGTGGAGAGTGTATTGACGGGCTGCATCACAACTTGGTATGGAAACACCAACGCTCTTGAACGGAAAATCCTAAAAAAAAAGTAGAGGATACAGCCCAGTCCTTCACGGGTAGAGCGCTCCCCACTATTGAACACGTCTGCAAGGAGTATTGTCATTGGAAAGGGGTGTCCATCATCTAGGACATGCTGACTCCTTGCTGCTGCCATCAAGAAGAAGATTCAGGAGCCTTAGGCCTCACAGCACTGGATTCAGGAACAGTTATTACCCCTCAACCATCTGGCTCTTGAACCACCTCATTCAACTTCACGTGCTCCATCAGTGAAATGTTCCCACAACCTATGGACTCAGTTTCAAGAATTCTTGATCTCATGTTCTCAATATTTATTGTTTATTTATTTATTAATTATTCTTTCTTTATTTTTGTATTTGCACAGTATGTTGGCTTTTGCACATGGTTGTACTCCCAGTTGATGCAGTTTTTCACTGGTTCTATTATGGTAACTGGATTTATGGAGTATGCACACAATAAAATGAATCTCAGGGTTGTAAATGGTGACATATATGTACTTCGATAATACACTTACTCTGAACTTTGCTCACTACCTGCCCCTTCACCTATCTTTGTATCATTCACAAAATTGGCCACAAAGCCATCAATGCCGTCATCCAATACAATTCTGTTATCCATCACCCATCACCTCTCCTATTGAAATAAAAAGCTTTGGTTTTCTCTTGCTGCCAGTTTTGTTGAATGACCCAAAACCTAAAATATTAGTTGTTTCTCTTTCCACAGACGCTGCCTAAGCTGCTGAGAATTTCCAGCAGGTTCTGGTTTTATTTCAGATTACCAACATCTGCAGATTTTTAAAAAAATTACAAAATCTTATTTAATCAGTTGTAAATGTAAGAGAAAAGAAAATATTTGTCACCAAATAGAAGTGTCATTAGAGAAACAAGTTATTCAGTCCAAAGGTCTATATCAGAAGCAACCGCAGACTTCATTTCCTCTCATCTGACGACATAACCATCCTCTCTTTGCTGCCTTGCATGCACTTGAGTTTCCTGTTAAACATATCTAAACTCTTTGCCTCAACCACTAACTGTTTAGTTAACTGCAACAACCCAAGTTTGATTCTGAACTCTGATGCTGCCTATATGAATTTTGCCTGTGAACAAGTGGGTTTTCTCAAGGTGCTCCAGTTCTGCCCACAAAATGCAGATTTGTAGGTTAACAGCCCTCTGTAAGGTGCCCTTAGTGTGTATTGAAATGGTAGAAACTTGTGGGTGGGAGGAGGGGAAGGAGGAGTCAATGGGAATGGGGTAGGATAAAATACACTTAGATGGAATGAGTGTAAAAATATGGCTTGGTAGTCAGCGTCAATCTGAAGGCCCAAGGGATCCATCACTATTCCTTTTCTCCATAAGACTTTATGTCTCTAAGATCCAAGGTGTGAATCTCCACCAGCCTCAGAGGTATGAGCATTTCTAATCCTGGTCAAAGACATAGGCAATATGACTACTTAAAGCACAGGTGGTATATCAAACAGCCTACCTGTGATTGTGCTAATCTAGTCATACACCAGCACTCCTGCCCCCGATACAAATTCAGTAGAGATATTGCTATCTCTCATTCTGAAAAGACAATGGAGCAGATTAAAAATATTAAATTAAATTTACAGAAGCCACAAGAAAGAAAGGGAAGACGCTTCAACAACAATATGTTGCAATAAGTTCCACATGCTCTGCCTGAGCTTGTTGATTAGAACTGAGGGTATGATTGTGCTGAATGCTGAGCAGTAGTCAATAATCAGCAGCCTGGTGCAGGTATTACTACTGTCCAGGTGACCCAAGATCGAGTGGAGAGCCAGTGAGATTGTATCCACTATAGACCTTGTTTAGGTAGGAATTGACTGTAGCCATGAGCAACCTCTCAAAGCACTTCATCACAGTCGACACGAGAGCTACTTGCTCACATTGCTTTTCTAAAGTTCAAAGTAAAATTTTATTATCCGAGTACATACATGTCACTGCATACAACCCTGAGACTCATTTTCTGCAGGCATACTTACCAACTCTATAGAGCAATAACTGTAAACAGGATCAATGAACAACAAACTATGCAAATGCAGATATAAATAAATAGCATTAAATAACGAGTATGAAATAATAAGATAAAGAATCCTTAAATCAGTGTATTTATACACTTTTGCTTAAGAGCATGATGGCTGATGGGTAATAACTGTTCTTGAACCTGGTGGTGTGAGTCCTGAGGCTCTTGTACCTTCTACCTGATGGCAGCAGCAAGAAAAGAGTATGGCCTGGGTGGTGAGGATCTTTGATGATAGATGCTGCTTTCCTACATCATCATTTCATGTAGATGTGCTCAATGGTTGGGAGGATTTTACCCGTGATGTACTGGGCCAAATCCTTTACCTTTAGTCGGATTTTCTGCTCAAAGGCATTGGTGTTCCTATACCAGGCTATAAGGCCAGCAGTCAGCTTACTTTCCACCACACATCCAAAGAAGATTGCCAAGGTTGTGGATGAAATGGCTGAATTTCCACAGACTCTTGAGGAAGTAGAGGCATTGTCATGTTTTCTTTGTGATTATATTTACATGACGCTCTTCTTGGGCACTGGTGTGATTGTCGCACTTTTGAAGCAGGTGGAATCCTCTGACTGAGGAGTCGGAGATAGAAGATGTCTTCGGACACTCCTGCCAGTTGTTTGGCACAGGTTTTCAGAGCCCTTACAGGTACATCATCAGGCCCAGACTCTTTGCAAGGGTTTATCCTCCTGAAAGATGCTCTGTGAGATGAAGAATTCCAAGAAGGGAAGATTGTGGTGGGTGATGGCGATTCAGTGCCGTGAGTAAAGCAATACACTCAGAAATGAGCTCCAATGTTTATGTGCATATTTAGACTGATTTAACTGTAATGGGCCCTTTTATTTTTCTTTTCTTTTCCTGTTAATAATTTGATAAAATTAAATAATTGGTAAATATACTTCCTTTATAATTTTATGCTAGTGTACAATCTGTCATTTCTTCCCGACCAATAATTGTACAGTATATAGACAGCATAAGACCATAAGACCATAAGATACAGGAGCGGAAAGCCTTTGATAAGGTGTCACACATGAGGCTGCTTAACAAGCTATGAGCCCATGGCATTACAGGAGAGATTCTTGCATGGATAAAGCTGTGGCTGATTGGCAGGAGGCAAAGAGTGGGAATAAAGGGAGGCTTTTCTGACTGGCTGCCGGTGACTAGTGGTGTTCCATAGGGGTCAGTGTTGGGACTGATTCTTTTTACATTGTATATCAATGAGTTGGATGATGGAATTGATGGTTTTGTTGCAAAGTTTGCAGATGATATGAAGACAGGTGAAGGGGCAGGTAGTTTTGAGGAAGTAGAGAGGCTACAGAAGGTGAATAATCTTTATTAGGAGAACGGGCAAAGGAATAGCAGGTGGAATACAGTGTCAGGAAGTGTATAGTCATGCACTTTGGTAGAAGAAATGAAAGGGTTGACTATTTTCTAAATGGAGAGAAAATACAAAAAAAACTGGACATAACGGGACTTGGGAGTGCTTGTGCAGGGTTCCCTAAAGGTTTATTTGCAGGTGAGCCTGTGGTGAGGAAGGCAAATGCAATATTAGCATTTATTTCAAGAGGGCTAGAATATAAAAGCAAGGATGTAACGTTGAAACTTTATAAAGCACTGGTGAGGCCTCGCTTGGAGTATTGTGAGCAAGTTTGCGCCTTTTATCTTAGAAAGGATGTGCTGAAACTGGAGAGGGTTCAAGAAAGTTCACAAAAATGATTCCAGGATTGAATGGCATTTCATATGAAGAGCATTTCATGGCCCTAGGCCTGTATTCACAGAATTCATAAGAATGAGGGGGTGACCTCATTCAAACCTATTGGATGGTGAAAGGCCTTAGTAGAGTGGATGTGATGTTTCCTATGGTGGGAGAATCTAAGACCAGAAGACACAGCCTCAGAATAGAGGGGCGTCCTTCTAGAACAGAGATGAGGAGGAATTTCTTTAGCCAGAGAATGGTAAATCTGTGGAATTCTTTGCCACAGGCAGCTGTGGAGGCCAAGTCTTTTTGTATATTTAAGGCAAAATTGATAGATTCTTGATTGGTCAGGGAGTGAAGGGATATGGGGAGAAGGCAGGAAAATGGGACTGAGAGGAAAATTGGATCAGCCATGACGAAATGGCAGAGCAGGCTCGATGGGCCAAATAAGCTAATTCCGCTCCTATATCTTATGATCTTATGGTCTTATGGTTTCTTCTTCTATCACCATCTGTGAGTAGGCCTTAATTAAGTTCACTTTGCTGAAGTGTTTTCCTCCAGAAAGATTTGCAAAGATATCCTCTATTCTGGGCAGAGGGTATTGATCTATTTTTGGTACTGGGTTGATGGTGACCTTAGATCACCACAGATCCTGACAAGCCCATTCTTCTTGGCTACTGGGATCACTGGTGTTGCCCATGGGCTCCATTCAACCTTGAAAAGAATTCCTTCTGCCTCCATGCGATCGAGCTCTCTGGCTACTTTATCACAGATGGTATAAGGAACCAGATGGGCTGGCTTTGCAAAACTTGAGTATGGCATTTTCATTTAACACAATTTTACCCTTGATATATTTGAGTTTTGCTATGCTATCCCTGAACACTGCCTTGGCACCATCCAGCACCTTTCTTAATTTGCTTTCAGTTGACTCTTTTGCAGGAGATGTGGCAAGCAAATCGTGGATGGATCTCCAAATGAAGTTGTAGACAATCACATCCCCACAATGCTGATCCTCCTGTTTTTACCACATACAAGCCGTGTGGCTTGTTGCTTGTTGTATTTCACTGTTATGAATGTCATTCCCACAGGAGTTATTTTTTCTCTAGTATAAGTTTTTAATTGGAAATCTGCAGGCTTCAGTTTAATATCCTTGAAATGGCTTTCAAACACACTTTGTGGAATGATTAAAATAGCTGATCCAGTGTCCAATTTCATTTTAGTTGATTTGCCATTCAGTTTTGGTGTAAGCCATATTGCTTGTCCCCTGTTAGTTTTCACATGTAAATCTTAAGGCTACTCAGTCCTGTGTCACTCTCATCACTATCAGATTTTCCATCAACAGCATGCAGATTAGTGCTCTTCCTGAAACTGCAACATTACATTTTATCATTTTCTCTACCCTGTGTACTCCATTTATTTCTGTCTGCCCAAAATGCTCTTTGTATATGTCCTACTTTGTGGCATTTTCTGCAAGTTACCCATTTAAATCTGCATTTGCCTGGTATATCTGAGACCCTGCCACAATTGTAACACAAGTTCTTCAGCCAGGCAGGTCTCCATCAAGATGTTGCAATTTTATGCATGCTCACTTTCATTCCTGACTGCAACTCAATTGCGTATGTTTGCCGTTTCCATTGATACAGCTATTTCAACTGTTTTTTAAAATGTAAGGTGAACTTCAGTTAGCAGCCTTTACAACAAACAACAAGCCACATTGGGCTTGTGTGTGGTAAAAACGGGAGGACCAGCATTGTGGGGATGTGATTGGCTACTACAGGGTTGGGAGATCCAGCCATCATTTGCATGCCATATCTTCTGCAAAGGAGTTAATTTCTTCAATTCAGCCACATAAGCTGAAATGGACTCCTCTTCATTTTAATTCCACTTATGAAACATAAAGCTTTCTGCAATCAACAATGGATTCCATTTTAAAAGTTGCTGCATTACTTTCACAATATTAGCAAAGCTCATTTTGGCTGGTTTGGTTGGTTGGAGCAGCCAGACTTCTATGCAATCTGTTTGCCTTTAAATCCAATGCACTCAGTAAAGTTGGTGCTCACTTTTCATTGGCAAAATCATTTGTTTCAAAATACTGCTTAATTCATTCTATATTCTGCTATATAATCAAACGCCTCAATCTTTCACCCATTTTAATTATAATTCCCATTCCTATTCTAACATGTCAGTCCATGGCCTCCTGTACTGCTGTAATGGGGCCAGACTCAGTTTGGAGGAGCAGCACGTTATATTCTGTCTGGATAGCCTCCAACCTGATGTCATGAACATCGATTTCTCGAATTTCCGGTAATAGCCCCCCGCCCCCAACCCTCCCCTTCATCATTCCCCATTCCCATTTTCCTCTTTCACTTTATTTCCTTTCCTGTCCATCACCTCCCTCTTCCCTTTCTTCCATGGACTTCTGAACTCTCCTATCAGATGCCCCCTTCTCCAACTCTTTAGCTCTTTCACCAATCGACTTCCCAGCTCTTTACTTCACCCCTCCCTCTCTCTGATTTCACCTATCACCTACCACTTTAAACTTCTTCCTCCACTTCCCCCCACCTTCTTACTCTGACTTCTCCTCTCTTTTCTCCAGTCCTGATGAAGGTCTCGGCTTGAAACGTCAACTGTCTACTCTTTTCCATTGATGCTGCCTGGCTTGAAGAAATCCCCCTGTAATATTATCTGTGAGTTTTAAAAGATGCCTGCCTAGGTGACCTGAATTCAGTTCTATATCTACCCGCTCATATTTCTTGATATTAGCTAATTCATGGAGTCATAGAGCCAGAAAGAGACCCTTCAGCCCATCATGTCTTTGCCAATCATCATGTACACGGAGAAATGAATCCCATTTACCAGCACTTAGTCCATAGGCTACTATGGGGTAAGTTCTCATCATATACTGCACTTGGTAAATGCTGGGAAAGTATCTGCCTCTAGCACAAATTAGGGTAGTGCATTCCAGATTGTGACACCCTCCTCTAGGTGAAAACATCCTAAACCTCTTACTCCTCACCTTACACCTTACTATCTACCAAAATTCACCAATGACACCAGTTGTGAGCACTACCTCAATATTCCTCGTTTGCAGTATTTGTTATTTTATGTCTTGTTGTAACTTAGAATAATTTTTTAATGTCTTTCACTATGCTGTTGCCACAAAATAACACTTATTATGACATATGTTGGTGATAATAAACCTGATTTTGATTCATAGCCTTCAGTTGTCAAGGAGAACAAACACAGTCTCTCCTCATAACTGAAGCATTCTGTCCCAGACCACAAAAGGAGAGCAAATAGTGAGGTAGGTGATCATGGATCATTGTCCGTTCAGAAATCCGATTGCAGACAGGAAGAAATTGTTCCTGTTTTCCTGAAACGCTACTACGAGAAAACAGAATGGCTGAAATTACACTACCTTTGATAAATAAACACATTTTCCATTCACAATGATATATGTACATCAGGCTGATGGCGTAGTGGCATCAGCATCGGACTTTGAGGCGAATGGTCCTGAGTTCGAACCGGCTGGCTCCTTGCCTGCTATCCATCCGTGATGGGTTCAGCATCGAGCTAGCAACTTGGCCTCGTGAAAAAAAGTCAAAATGCTACGGAAATGGCAAAAATGCTGCCCAGTGTGCCACAAGACGCGGAAAATTACAACAACTAGATATGTGTTCCTTCTGCCTAGCATGTGCTGACAAGCAGATCTGACCTGTACACGTAAGAAATACTTCCTGTACGTTTGACACCACAGAGAAATATATTGATCAGATTTCCATATTGACAGCATAAATATTTCAGTCTCATTTATTCATAAGTGGTGCATGGCGTTAAGGCATTGGACTAGCGATCTGAAGGTCATGAATTCGAGCCCCAGCCGAGGCCGTGTGTTGTGTCCTTGAGCAAGGCACTTAACCAGTCCACCCAGCTGAAAATGGGTACCGGCAAGAATGCTGGGGGTTAACCTCGCGATAGACTGGCGTTCTATCCAGGGAGGAAGTCTCATACTCTCAGTCGCTTCACACCACGGAAGCCAGCATACAGCAAATAGTATACAGTATATAGGCCTGATAAACCTATAAAGCTCAGGACAGACTTTAACTTCAACTTTAACATTTATTCATAAATTCAATCATTGACACGTAGACACTTGAAATGAGACCAAGGTCCAGTAAAATTATAGAGCTAACAAAAGTCTCCTAGTTATTCAACCTTTTGGCTTGTGCCCACTTTATTAGGTACATCTGCACAGCTGTTTGTTAATGCAAATATCTAATCAGCCAATCATGTGGCAGCAACTCAATGCATAAAAGCATGAAGACATGGTGAAGAGGTCCATTTGTTGTTCAGACCAAACATCTGAATGGAAAAGAATTATGATGTAAGTGACTTTGACTGTGGAATGATTTTGGTGCCAGATGAGGTGGTTTGAGTATCTCAGAAACGGAGATTTCCGTGCACAACAGTCTCTAGAGTTTACACAGAATGGTGCAAGAAACAAATAAAAACATCCAGTGATCAGCAGTTCTGCTGGTGAAAACACCATGCCAATGACAGAGGGCAGAGGAGAATGGCCAGACTGATTCAAGCTGACAGGAAAGTGACAGTGACTCAAATAGCCAGCCATTGCAGCGGTGGTGTGTAAAAGAGCATCTCTGATTGCACAACATATTCAGCCTTGAAGTGGATGGTGTGCAGCAGCGGAAGACCACACACATACAGAAATACACTGAATGGCACTTTATTAGATACCTCCTGTACCCAATAAAGTAACCACTAAGTGTATCATTTAATAAACATCTTATAAGTGGTTACAATAATTGGAAAGTCGCTTAAAGCTGTTAAATTGCTGCCTTAAAATTATCAATTCTATTTTTTTTGGCTAATTTATCAATGATTGGTGCCCTTGATACGTTGCTGTATTTGACTAATTTACATTTTGTGTTCAAGTCTGAAGCATTTATTCCAATCAAATGCAGTCTCTTTTGGTACTGAAGTTGAATTATGATATAACAGCTTAGAGTTTTGAACACCAACGATGTTCATATTGAATGCATATCTGAAGCACCCAAACAGCTACTTGGTGAGATCTAAACTCACCAAAATCAAGAACTTAATAAGCTTTAATATCACGTGGCGCTTCAAGATTCTGTGCCTGTGTGATAGGGTTAGTATGAAGCCTCAATATTTATACCCATTATAGGAAACCAAGATGGCACTTTAAAGATCACATTGTTTGAGCTTACATGAAATGGGCATTACACACCTACGTCTCTTCAGCCGGTACCTGCTCCTTTGGGAGATTTATGTGTAAAGCAATCAGTCAAACAACCTTGCATATTTTAGATTTGCATGGCACTATTCTTATCAACCTAACAAAATCTTGAAAGCTAGAATGGAATGTAACTCTGGTTTGTATCTCAACATCAAAACCTTCCAAGACAGGAAACTATATTTTGCCCAGCATTCTCTCTGTCCCACATTCTCCTGCCCCTCCCCCAGTCTGCTTCAAAGTATTTGAGTAGAACTAAACTAAAATCAAACAAGATTTTTTAATGCATCCCGTGCCTACTAGGAGCTGACCAGAGACCACCCCAGCTGATTACACACATATGTATATATATAACATATCAGTAGTCTTTTAGCACAGATCTGAAGCCCAGACAAGATGACAAATCCAGATGCTCCTGATGAAGGGTCTCAGTCCAAACTGTCAACTCTTTATTCACTTCTATGGATGCTGCCTCACCTGCTCAGTTCCTCCTGTACTTTGTGTGTGTTGCTCTGCTTTTCCAGCATCAGCAGAATCTCTGGTGTTCATGAAGCATGAGCAGTCAATTTTCTTCTGCAGATCCTGCCTGACCGGCTGAGAACTTCAAGCAGCTTGTTTTTTTCATTTTTTTGTTTTTTTATTCCTCCACATTCCAGAATGTGCATTCTCTTGTGTCTCTCTAACCTGGACTTGAACTCTGCCCCCATTGTGAATATCACTGAGCTCTAAAGTTGACGCTGTCAGCAGTGTCAATATTATAATTTCCATATGCTAATCGCTGGCAAGTGCTATCTATAAGCCACTCACAGAGATAGAGTCATAGATGGATAGCTGCCAGACGAGGTGGTAAATGCAGGTTCATTTTTAACATTTAAGAATACATTGGACAGATACATGGATGGGAGGTGTATGGAGGGATATGGTCTGTGTGCAGGTCAGTAGGACTAGGCAGAAAATGGTTTGGCATAGCCAAGAAGGGCCAAAAGGCCTGTTTCTGTGCTGTAGTTTTTCTATGGTTTCTAAATACAACACAGAAACAAGCCCTTTGCCCAAATAGTCCATGCTGAATGATTCAAGTGTCTACTCCTGTTGACCTGCACTGGAACCGGAGCCTTCCATACTCCTACCATCCATATTCATATCCAAACTTCTCTTAAACATTGAAATGGAGCTCACAAGCACCACATGCCCTGTCAGCTCATTCCACATTTTCATGACCCACTGAGTGAAAAAGTTTCCCCTCACGGTCCCCTTAAACTTTTCACCTTTCACCCTTAACCCATGATCTCTGGTGTAGACCCACCCAGCCTCAGTGGAAGAAGCCTCCTTACATTTACCCTATCTATATCCCTCATAATTTTGTATACCTGCCAAACCTCCTCTCAATCTTTTATGTTCCAAGGAATAAAGTCCTATCCTATTCAATCTTTCCTTATAAGACAGCCTCTCCAGACCTGGCAATATCTGTGTAAATTTTCTCCGTATTCTTTCAAACTTACTTACATCTTTCCTGTGGATAGATGACACAAAACTGTTCACAATACTCCAAATTAGGCCTCACCAATGTCTTATACAACTCCAACATAACATCTCATCTCTTGTACTCAATAATTTGATTTATACCAAGTACATTATATTTGAGTCACACTTGCAATCTCATTACCCTATATTCATGTAAATTAAATTAAATTGTATTATTGAAATGTGATAATTTTATTATTTAAAAAAATAATCTAAACCCACTACCAAGATCGAAGCTGTTTGGTAAAGAAAGAAAAAAAGGGGAAAAAATCCTTATCATAAAGTGAAATATGTTATTAGCCACCATCTGTACTTTAACAGCAAATCAAAGGTTTTGAAAATAGTTCAAAACTGGTCCCCACAATGTTTGAAAGCCTTGGCTAGATTCAGAAATTGAACCACGGATCTTCTCTAAATTTAAACATGACATAACATCATGTAACCATTGAGCGTGAGTAGGCAGAACGACATCCTTCCATTTAAACAAGATTGCCCTCCTAGCGATAAGAGAAATAGAAGCCAAAATGTGCAAACCATATGTCTGCAAAATAATATCTTTTCCTCCAACAATACCGAGTAGGGCCATCAAAGGGTTGTTGGAGTCGATTGTCAAGGGTGAGGTTACAGAGTACCTGGAGGCATATGACAAGATAGGCAGAACTCAGCATGGATTCCTAAAAGGAAAATCCTGCCTGACAAGCCTATTACAATTTTTTGAGGAAATTACAAGTAGGCTAGACAAGGGAGATGCAGTGGATGTTGTATATTCGGATTTTCAGAAGGCCTTTGACAAGGTGCCACACATGAGGCTGCTTAACAAGATAGGAGCCCATGGAATTACGGGAAAGTTACATACGTGGATAGGGTGTTGGCTGATTGGCAGGAAACAGAGAGTGGGAATAAAGGGATCCTATTCTGGTTGGCTGCCGGTTACCAGTGGTGTTCCACAGGGATCAGTGTTGGGGCCACTTCTTTATACATTGTACATCAACGATTTGGATTATGGAATAGATGGCTTTGTGGCTAAGTTTGCTGATGATACGAAGATAGGTGGAGGGGCCGATAGTGCTGAGGAAACAGAGAGAATTGGATAGATTGGAAGAATGGGCAAAGAAGTGGCAAATGAAATACAATGTTGGAAAGTGTATGGTTATGCACTTTGGCAGAAGACATAAACGGGCAGACTATTATTTAAATGGGGAGAGAATTCAAAGGTCTGAGATGCAACGGGACTTGGGAGTCCTCGTACAAGATACCCTTAAGGTTAACCTGCAGGTTGAGTCAATGGTGAAGAAGGCGAATGCAATGTTGGCATTCATTTCTAGAGGAATAGAGTATAGGAGTAGAGATGTGATGTTGAGGCTCTATACGGTGCTGGTGAGACCTCACTTGGAGTATTGTGGGCAGTTTTGGTCTCCTTATTTAAGAAAGGATGTGCTGACGTTGGAGAGGGTACAGAGAAGATTCACTAGAATGATTCCGGGAATGAGAGGGTTAACATATGAGGAACGTTTGTCCGCTCTTGGACAGTATACCTTGGAGGTTAGAAGAATGAGGGGAGACCTCATAGAAACATTTCGGATGTTGAAAGGCATGGACAGAGTGGATGTGGCAAAGTTGTTTCCCATGATGGGGGAGTCTAGTACGAGAGGGCATGACTTAAGGATCGAAGGGCACCCATTCAGAACAGAGATGCGAATAAATTTTTTTAGCCAGAGGGTAGTGAATCTATGGAATTTGTTGCCACGGGCGGCAGTGGAGGTCAAGTCATTGGGTGTGTTTAAGGCAGAGATTGATAGGTATCTGAGTAGCCAGGGTATCAAAGGTTATGGTGAGAAGGTGGGGGAGTAGGACTAAATGGGAGAATGGATCAGCTCATGATAAAATGGCGGAGCAGACTCGATGGGCCGAATGGCCGACTTCTGCTCCTTTGTGTTGTCTTATGTCTTATGGTTAGGCTTAAAATTTACTTTGAAAAGTACAGAGAAAGTTTGAAATACTTCCTTCCAGTATTTTTCAAGACTCGGACATGTCCAAAACATATGAATTAGTGAAGCTTCTCCATTGTTACATCTATCACAATAGGGAGATATGTCTGAATAAAAATAAGATAGCTTATCCTTAGTCATGTGGGCCCCATGGACCACTTTAAATTTGATTTATGAAGGCCAATGTGCCAAATGCTTTCTTTGCAACCCTATATACCTGTGACACCACTTGCAATGAATTATGGACCTATATTCCCAGATCTCTTTGTTCTACCACACTCCTCTGTGCCCTATCGTTCACTGTGAAAGACCTACCCTGCTTCATCCTACTGGAATGCAATTCCCTGCACTTGTCTCCATTAAATTCCATCCGCCACTTTTCAGCCCTTTTTTACCAGCTGGTCCAGATCTCACTGAAAGCAATGTTATTCTTCCTTGCTGTCCACTACACGCCCAATCTTGGTTTATCTGCAAATTTGCTGATTCAGTTAACCACATTATCATCCAGATCATTGGTATAGATGACAAACAACAACGGACCAGCACCAATCCTTGTGGCACTTCACCAAAGATAGGCCTCCAGTCAGAGAGGCAACTATCTACTACCAGTTTCTGGATTCACCCGCAAAGCCAATGTCTAACCCAATTTTCTACTTCGTCTTGAACGCCAAGCGGCTGAACTTTCTTGACCAACTTCCCATGTGGGACCTTGTCAAATGTCTTGCTAAAGTCCATGTAGACAACATCCACTGCCTTGCCTTCATCAACTTACCTGGTAACCTCCTCAGAAAAGATTATAAGATTGGTTAGGTATGACCTACCACACATGAGGCCATGCTGACTATCCCTAATCGATGTCTATCCAAATAATCATATATCCGGTCCTCTAGAATACCTTCCAGTAACCTTTGCACTACTAATATCAGGCTCAGACTACAAACATAATTCAAAGTTGCTGGTGAACGCAGCAGACCAGGCAGCATCTATAGGAAGAAGTACAGTCGACATTTCAGGCCGAGACCCTTCGTCAGGACTAACTGAAAGAAGAGCTAGTAAGAGATTTGAAAGTGGGAGAAGGAGGGGGAGATCCAAAATGATAGGAGAAGACAGGAGGGGGAGGGATGGAGCCAAGAGCTGGACAGGTGATAGGCAAAAGGGATATGAGAGGATCATGGGACAGGAGGCCTAGGGAGAAAGAAAAGGGTGGGGGGGGAAAAACCCAGAGGATGGGCAAGGGGTATAGTGAGAGGGTCAGAGGGAGAAAAAGGAGAGAGAGAGAGAAAGAATGTGTGTATATAAATAAATAACGGATGGGGTACGAGGGGGAGGTGGGGCATTAGCGGAAGTTTGAGAAGTCAGTGTTCATGCCATCAGGTTGGAGGCTACCCAGACGAAATATAAGGTGTTGTTCCTCCAACCTGAGTGTGGCGAGCTGGGACCATTTCTTTTTATGTGGTATAGCAATGATTTAGATGATGGAATAGATGGCTTTGTTGCCAGGTTGCAGATGACATGAAGGTTGGTGGAGGGACAGGTAGTGTTGTGGCTGCAGAAATATTTAGACAGATTAGGAGAATGGGCAAGAGAGTGGCCAGTGAAATACAATGTTGGAAAATGCATGGTCATGCACTTTGGCAGTAGAAATAAATGTGCAGACTATTTTCTAAATGGGGAGAAAATCCAAAAATCTGAGATGCAGAGGAGCTTGGGAGCCCTTGTGCAGAACAACCTATAGGTTAACTTGCAGGGTGAGTTGGTGGTGAGGAAGGCAAATGTAGTGTTAGCATTCATTTCAAGAGGTCTAGAATACAAGAGCAGGGATGTGATGCTGAGGTTTTATAAGGCACTGGTGAGGCCTCACCTTGAGTATTGTGCACAATTTTGGGTTCTTCATCTTAGAAAAGATGTGCTGGCGTTGGAGAGGGCTCAGAGGAGGTTCACTAGGATGATTCTGGGAATGAAAGGGTTATCTTATAAAGAATGTTTGATGGCTCTGGGTCTGTACTCACTGGAATTTAGAAGGATGGGAGGAGGGGATCTCATTGAACCCTGTCAAATGTTGAAAGGCCTAGACAGATTAGACATAGAAAGGATATTGGCCTTGGTGGAGGAGTCTAGGACAAGAGGGAACAGCCTCAGGATAGAGGGGCATCCATTTAAAACAGAGATGCGGGGTAATTACTTTAGCCTGAGGGCGGTGAATTTGCGGAATTTATTACCACAGTCAGCTGTGGAGACCAGGTCGTTGGGTGTACTTATGGCAGAGCTTAAAAGCTTCTTGATTGGACATGCCATCAAAGGTTACAGGGAGAAGGCTAGGGAGTGGGGCTAATGGGGGGAAAAGCATCAGCCATGATTGAATGGCAGAACAGACTCGATGGGCCAAATGGCCTAATTCTACTCCTATGTCTCATGCTTTTATGGTCTTATATTTGTTGGCCCATGTCATTCCACCTATTTTTTGGTGTAGAATCCATGAAGAACTCTGAAACTTTCTGCATCAGTTAACATACAGTTGTGGAGAAGTTGGCCATTTTGAAAAAGAATTTTTAAAAGATTATTTTTCACATGCTCAGAGGAAAAGAAGAAAGAGATTTGCTAGTTATGTATCATCCACGAGAGAACCAAGCCTGAGATCTTATCTGCAGATAAAGGGATCATTGAGCAAAGCGACAATAGAAAATTACTTCTGGAATTATTAACAAATCTTCTATTACCATACATTGAGCAAAGCATTTGTTTAACTTAGTGTACTTTCACATTATGCAACAGTGTTTGTTTTGACCAAGTCTAGCTCTCATTAAGCTGGATATTAGCCATATGTAAGACATGAAGAATTGGCATGACCAGTGATCACGTAGACCCACTCCAAACAGGAAGCAGTTAAAGGAAAGCCTGGAGCATCTAGTACAGAGCACCAGTAAAAAAGAAGATGATGCTATCAATACAAATGGATTAAATTAGCGATTGTAGCCACGCAACCACAATACAAAACTTCATTATGTAGCGCCCCCTCATATTACCAGTTTATCCCTATCTCCTCTTGCAGCCATTGAAATGCCTATTCATTTGTTTTGGAACTTCGAAATGCTCAGACTACTAGAATGCAAGTGGTCCCTTTTTGCCAACATTTAGATTCTTGGCCTCCACTCTCATTAATATTGTAAGTGGATTCCTCTCTTCAAACTGTATTCCTGTTTCAAAACTCTGTCATCACTCACCACCCAACTTCATAAAATCTTGCAATACACATATTGTTTGATTAAGCATTCTTTGTTGTTTACATAATTCATTACAGGTTGTATGTCGCCTAGTATGGAAACACCAATGCTCTTGAATGGAAAGTCCTCGATATGTAGTGGATATGGCCCAGTCTATCACAGGTAAAACCCTCCTCACCATTAAGCATGTCTGCATGGAGTGTTGTCTCAGGAAAGCAGCATGCATCATCAGGGACCCATACAACCCAGGTCATGCTCTCTTCTCGTTGCTGCCATCAGTAAGAAGGTACAGGAGCCTCAGAACACACACCACCAGGTTCAGGAACAGTTACTATCCCTCAGCCATCTGGCTCTTGAACCAAAGGGAATAATGTCACTCAACTTCATTTGCCCCATTATTGGACTGTTCCCAGAACCTATAGACTCACATTCGGGGTCCCTCTTCATCTCATGTTCTCAGTGTTTATTGTTTATTTATTTATTGTTGTATTTGCAAAGTTTGTTGTCTTTTGTTTGCACACCAGTTGAATGCCCATTGGTTCAGTCTTTCATTGATTCTATTGCGGTTTTTATTCTAGTATGGATTTATTGAGTATGCCCGCAAGAAAATGAATCTCAGGGTAAGAAATTGATAAGAAATTTACTAATTTCATGATTACATCATTACGCCACTACGCCATAAGGGTGCGCCTCACTAAAGTGAAAACAAATCAAAAAACTACATGTGTTATTCCCGGTCTGCCGTGTTCTTCTTCCGATTAGTTTTGGAGTTACAAAACATAACAGGTAACACCACATTTCTGGGTTTATCCAATGTCATTGATAAGTGAAAGCAATGTAGAAAATAGACAGAGAAGTTAACCGAGAAGTGCAAATACTGTAGCGAAGCTATAACTGAAACATCCATTTTCTTAAACAGGAAACGAATAATGTTAGCAGCAAAGAACATGAAGAGTATCTAAAATATATCCAGGATAACCTTCTAGAGTGGGCGGCATGGTAGCAGTTAGCATAACGCTATGACAGTGCCACCAACCCGGGCTCAATGCCACCACTGTCTATAAGGAGTTTGTACGTTCCCCACATGAGCATGTGGGTTTCCTCCAGGTGCTCTGGTTTCCTCCCACATTTCAAAGACGTATGGATTAGTAGGTTAATGGCTCTTATTGGGCTGTATGGGGTTGTCAAGCTGGAAGAGCCTATTACTATCCTGTATCTCCTAGTTCGATGAGGAACTGATTTGCTGGATCTGATTTTGGTGAATGAGATGGACTGAGTGCATTAAGTTTTGGCCGGGGAATTTTAGGAGATAATAATCATAACCTCATATGATTGGAGATTAACAATGGAAAAGGGGAAAGAGTAATATAAAGTCAAAGTATTTCATTGGAGCAAGGCCAGTTTTAATGGTATGAGAGCAGACCTGGCAGAGATTAATTGGAACCAAATTTTGGCAGGCAAAACTCTAATAAGATAATGAACTGCCTTTAAAGAAGAGATTGTTCAAGTACTTTTGAGGCAAATTCCATTTTTTTGCCTCAAAAACCAGAAGTCAGGGGCAAAGGTAGAATATATGAAGTCTGAGCTCAGAACAACAGAAGGCGGTGGTAACATTTCAGTGACAGGGCATGTGAAGTTATCCCCTTTGGTTCAAGAATAATTAGGTAGAGGTCATGTGCTCATGGCCATACAGAAACCTCTTGGCTGAGCGGAATAAGCTGCCTCTGCGTTGTTCAATGTGAGTATTCAAGCTGCTGTACATCCTCCCTGACGGCAGTTATGCAAAGAGGGCAGATTCCGGATGGCAAGGGTCTTAAGTGACGGATGCCACTTTCTTGAAGCGTTCCTTTTTGAAGATGTCCTTAATGGTGGGGAGGTCTGTGCCTATGATAGAGCTGCCAGAATCTATATCCTTCTGCAGCTTCTTTCAATGCTACACGTTGGAACCTCCAAACCAGGCTGATCAGAATGCTCTCCAAGGTACATCTGTCGAAGTTTATAAGAGTCTTCCTTGGTATACCAAATCTCCTCAAACTTCTCGCAAAGTAGAGCCAGTGGTGAGCCTTCTTCATGATTGCATCAATGTGTTGAGCCCAGCATCGACCCTATGAGATGTTGACACCCAGACATTTGGAGCTTTCATGTTTTTCTCCACTGACCCCTCAATGATGATTGGTGTGTCTCCTCCCGACTTACCCTTCCTGAAGTTCACAATCAACTCCTTGGTCTTGCGACGGTGCAAAGGTTGTTATTGTAACACCACTCAACCAGCTGATCTATCTCACTCCCGTATGCCTCCTTATCACCATCTGAAATTCTACCAACAACAGTGCTGCCATCCGTGAACTTATAGAACATATAGAACATTGTTGTGCCGACCCTCAGACCCTGCCTCCCATATAACCCCCCACCTTAAATTCTTCCATATACCTGTCTAGTAGTCTCTTAAATTTCACCAGTGTATCTGCCTCCACCACTGACTCAGGCAGTGCATTCCACGCACCAACCACTCTCTGAGTAAAAAACCTTCCTCTAATATCCCCCTTGAACTTCCTACCCCTTACCTTAAAGCCATGTCCCCTTGTATTGAGCAGTGGTGCCCTGGGGAAGAGGCGCTGGCTATCCACTCTATCTATTCCTCTTAATATCTTGTATACCTCTATCATGTCCCCTCTCATCCTCCTTCTCTCCAAAGAGTAAAGCCCTAGCTCCCTTAATCTCTGATCATAATCCATATTCTCTAAACCAGGCAGTATCCTGGTAAATCTCCTCTGTACCCTTTCCAATGCTCCCACATTCTTCCTATAGTGAGGCAACCAGAACTGGACACAGTATTCCAAGTGTGGCCTAAACAGAGTTTTATAGAGCTGCATCATTACCTTGCGACTCTTAAACTCTATCCCTCGATTTATGAAAGCTTACACCCCATAAGTTTTCTTAATTACCCTATCTACCTGTGAGGCAACTTTCAGGTATCTGTGGACATGTACCCCCAGATCCCTCTGCTCCTCCACACTACCAAGTATCCTGCCATGTATTTTGCACTCTGCCTTGGAGTTTGTCCTTCCAAAGTGTACCACCTCACACTTCTCCGGGTTGAACTCCATCTGCCACTTCTCAGCCCACTTCTGCAACCTATCAATGTCTCTCTGCAATCTTCGACAATCCTCTACATTATCCACAACACCACCAGATTGTCTTTGTACTATGTTTGCAGAGAGTAGAGTCGTGGACTAAGTATGCATCCTTAATGTGTACCTGTGTTGATTGTCAGCAAGAGGTTAATATCGATCTGTACTGACTGCAGTCTGCTGAAGAGGAAGTCAAGGATTCAATTGCATGGGGAGGTAGAGAGTCGCAGGTTTTGAATCTTGTTGATTAGTACAGAGGGCATGACAGTATTGAACACTGAGCTGTAATCAATAAACAGCGGCCTGATGTATAGGTGTTCCAGTGCAGAGTGGAGAGCCAGTGCAACTGCACCTATTGCAGCAGTCAGATCCTTGCTCAGGCAAGAGCTAATTCTATCCATAACAGCCTCTCATTACGGTAGATGTGAGTGCAGCCAGGCAATTAGCATTGAGGCAACTCACACTTCTCTTGATTGATGCTCTTTTGAAGAAGATGGGAACCCTAGACTGCAGCAGAGAGAGGTTGAAGGTTTCCTTCAACACTCCAGGTAGTTGGTCAGCGCAGGTTTTCAGTACACAGCCACTGGCAGGGCCTGATGCTTTGTGAGGCTTCACCCTCTTGAAGGATGTTCTCTCACCAGCTTTTAAGACAACAGGGTCTCCCTGCGGATTCGCGCAGGTGTGGTGTTATTCTCCATTTCAAATTGAGCATAAAAGGCATAGAGCCCATCAAAGAATGAAGCATCACAGCCATTTAAGCTGTTAGGTTATACCTTAACAGCATGCAAACCCCACCATAAGCTGCCATGCATCCTAATGGGTCTCAAGCTTCAGTCAGTGTTTTCTTTACAGTACTGAGGGAAGTACAGGATGAAATGGTAAGGGGATTGACAATGATTTTTCTACATGGTGCCAGAGGACAGGATGGTAGCAATTATTATTCGAGGTTCAATAAAAAGAGGAATGTTAAGCCCAACAAATTTAAGACAATCAGTTTAACCTCAGTGATGGGAAAGCTTTCAGAAACATTGATCTGTCATGATTAGTAGTCACTTGAGGTAAGGTATATTAATTAAGATGAGCTGGCACAGATTTGTTCATGGGAAACATCATATTTAACCATCAGACAGAATGTTTTGATCGCGTAACAAGAAAAAGGAAATGTAGTCGAAATGATATACATGGACTTCCATAAGGTTTTTAATATTTGCATGTAACAGGTTATAGCAAAGTTAGAATACACGGCATAAAAGGGACATATATAGAGAATACAAGTTTGGCCAAGTAACTGACAACATATATTGTGGTGAATGCTTTTTGTCAGACTGGAGGAAAATAAGCAGTAGGATTCCCAGGCCAAGAACTATTGCTTTTATTTTGATTTATATTATTCACTTGACTTTGGGGTGCTGACCACAATTTCCTAATTTGCAGATGACATAAACTTGATGTTATTATCAATTGCAAAGAGAATGGTGATAGATCGCATCAGGATATAAACAGGCTAGCAGAAAGTTCAGATGAGGTTTTATCTGGAGAAATGTGACGTAATGCATTTTGGTCAGAAGAATGAAGAGAAGTAATATACTGCAGAATAAAGGATCCCATTCTGAAAAGGATGATGAAGCAGAGGGACATGGGTACATGAACACCTGGTGAGACTGGGGTAATTACTTCACCCTGAGTGCAACACACCTAGTCAGACTTGTTAAACTCCCTTCACCTTTGAACAGGTTCATCCACATATCTCCCCTCTGGCAGGACAGGTTGAGACAGGAACTTAAAAAAAAGCCCACAAAATTCTTGGCTTTGTGATTATGAAGACACACAGTCCTCTTTTATTGTCATTTAGTAATGCATGCATTAAGAAATGATACAATATTTCCTCGGGTGTGATATCACAAAACACAGGACAGACCAAGACTGAAAAAAACTAATAAAACCACATAATTATAATATATAGTTACAACAGAGCAACAGTACCATAACTTGATGAAGAAGTCCCTGAGCACAGTAAAGTTCAAAGTCTCTCAAATGTCCCACATCTCACGCGGACGGGAGAAGGAAGAAAAACTCTCCCTGCCATGCCGACCACAATCCGACTCAGCGTCATCGGAAAACTTCGAGCTCTGATCAGCTCTCCGACACTGAGTACTGAGCGCCAACTCTGTCCAAACGATTCGATCTCCTTCTCAGTCACCAAAAGCAGGCAAGACCGGGGATTTTGAGGCCTACCCTCCGAAAGATTCCTGACCACACAGTAATGACAGCAGCGAACAGGCATTTCAGAAATTTCTCCAGATATTCCTCTGTGCTTTCACATCCATTCTCCATCAAATCAGAATTGTCCACAGCCCCTATTTAACGGATACGATATCATTTTTCACCAGAGGGCTGCGCACACACAGGCGCGCCGCCGTCTTATTGATATAATGCTAAAGCAGGGAAGTTATGTGGAAACTTTCTAAAACAGTAATGCAGCCCTAGTTAGAATATTGTGTTCAATTCTGGTCGCCAGTTTTTAAGAAAGATTTGAAGGCAATTGAGATGATCCAGAAAAGATTTATGAGGCTGGTTTCTGTAATGAAGCTCTACTATTACAAGGATAGATCAGAGAAACCGTAATTCTTTTCTTCAAAGAACAGAATGCTGAGGGGAGTTTTTATTAAAGCCAATAAAATAATGTGTGGTATGACCAGAATGGATAAGATAAGGTAAGACAAGATTAGTTTTAATTGTCTCATGTGCATCGAAACATACAGTGAAATGCATCATGTCTGCATCAGCAACCAGCACGGTCTGAGGACCGTGTTAGGCAGGGCAACCCACAAGTGTTGTGACACATCCAGCGCCAACATAGCATGCTCACAACTCACTAACCATAACTGAGTGTTTTTTAAATGTGGCAGGAAACCAGAGCACTGAAAAGAAACCAGGGAGAATACATAAACTCCCTGCAGACAGTGGCAGGAATTGAATCCCTATCGATGATCGCTGATGCTGTGAAGCGATTGGCCTAACAGTGCTGCCCCTAATGGCAGGCTGTTCTCTTTGCTGGATGGTTCCAGGACTAGAGGTACAAGGTATAAATAAAGTACAAGCAAAATAGAAGCGACTTGAGTGAAGAAAGCTGGAACGCACAAAACTTAGCAATGCTATCAACTGCAAAGACAATGGTGATAGATTACAAGGCTGTTGTCACAAATGGCTGAACTTTGTATATGGTATCTTACCAAAAGACTTTTGGAAATCCATGTTCATGAATTCCACTGCATTATCCTCAACTACTTAGTATACAATATGCAGTTGGAATCTGAAGTGGAGGAAGGTTCTGTAATGGCCTTCGAAAAGGCATCGGATGCATAAGCGGTAGAGAAAATTTTATAATGCCAGTGGAGAAAGAGCTGGTTCCTTGAAGGAGAAGATTTTTCTGGTAAAGAGCTACCACAGGCATGATGGGCCAAATAGTCTTCTTTCAGGCAATAAACTTTCTATGATTCTTTGATTTAATTGAATTTAAACAGAAAAATGGAGATGAATGAATAGATGAAGTTCTATTAACATGAGGAAATAAAAAGGAACAAAATTAAAGTAAGTAATGATATTTTTAAGGCTCAGAATGTGTTGGGACTGTTTGGAGTGCTAAGGATGAACTCTTGAACTCTCAAGCGACACACACAAAATATTGGAGGAACTCAGCAGTCCAGGCAGCATCCGAGGAAAAGAGTAAACGGTTGACGTTTCATGCCGAGACCCTTCATCAGCATGACCCTTCATCCCATTGAGACCCATTGTCTGTATTTCATTGTCCTGATGAAGGGTCTCAGCCCCAATCGTTGACTGTTTACTCTTTTCCATGGATGTTGCCTGACCTGCAGAGTTCCTCCAGTATTTTGTGTGTGTTTCTTTTGATTTCCAGCATCTGCAGATGTTCTCTTGTTCTTGATTTCTTAAGCGACATTAGCATGCTCCTTGCACTTGATTTGTCTACTTGCACTGCACGTTCTCTTCAACTCGAACACTACATTCTGTATTCGGTTGTTTTCTCCTTTTGCACTATCTCAACGTACTTATTCATGGAGGATCTGTCTGGGTGGCATGCAATCAAAAGCTTTTCACAGTGTCTCAGTACATGTGACTATAATAAACCAATTGCTAATTTAATGCAGTCCCTTGAACTGAAGGAAGTGGCAAAATAGAGCAGGATCAGAGACCAGGCAGTCTCAAGAGAATTTCGTTTGATGGTGTTTCAATGCCAAACACTGACTCATCTTTCCTCGGACTCAGCACCTCAGATCTACCTTCCTCTTTATAGTCACATCTATTCACAGTCTCATGAATGGTTTAAACACTAGGCTTTTCCTTTTACCTTTCTTTCATGTTTTGATTTGGTTCCTGGCATTCAATCATTTCTTGTCTTTTTGAAATATTTTCTATTTTGTTTCTGCGTGTGTGTGTGTGTGTGTGTGTGTGTGTGTGAGAGAGAGAGAGAGAAAGAGAGAAGGGGGAGAGAGAGTAAGTATGCGCGAGTGTTTATACGTGCATGTATGTGAGTTTGTGTGTGAGAGAGAAAGAGAAAGGGAGGAGAGAGAGTGTGTGTGTGAATATGCATTTGCACACGTGTGTGTGTAGCAACGCACATCAAAGTTGCTGGTGAACGCAGCTAGCTCCTCCTTCAGTTAGTTCTGACGAAGGGTCTCGGCCTGAAACGTTGACTGTACCTCTTCCTAGAGATGCTGCGTTCACCAGCAACTTTGATGTGTGTTGCTTGAATTTCCAGCATCTGCAGAATTCCTCATGTGTGTGTATAGCTTTAGTTTTAATCCCACCTATATCTAGGCACGAGGTTGTTGAGTGACTGAAGTCCAAGGAGCTCACTTACCTAACTATCAGGCCAACCACATGCTTTCCTCAACAAATTGAGAGGTTGATAGGATTTTGGGAATGACTCTCTGAAAGATTGGTGGATGCAGAATAACTCAAAACGCAAAAACCTGCAGGGCCATAGACCAAGTATGGAGAATGAGATTAAACTGTTTTTCTCCTTGGTTCAGCCTCAGGAGATTGCTTTAAATCATATAATTACTAAGTCACTCAAACCGCTATGTTCTGTCTCATTTATGAGTCTATTTTGCTGTGAGATGGATAATTCATAAATCTTACAAATTGTAAATTGTCTATGACTACATTAGAGGCCTGAACAACACGGTTGAAGATTTGTGTACATCTCCAATAAATTACTTCGTTTTCCGAAGTTTTAATTTCTTCATTTAAAGCAGTTAAATATTTTTAAGGACATAGGAACTTAAAGCTTGAAAGAACCTTTCAGCCCCTTTTGCCTGCTGAATATCGTAGCTGACCTTTAGCCTTTTTCCTGCACTGACCCTATATCTCTTGATAGCCTTAATATCTAAAAATCTTACCATTTCAGCTTTAAATATACCATGTGAATCGTTCCCTGGAAAACCTCTAGGATTTAGATTTCCAAAGACTCTCCGCCCTTTGGGAGAAGAAATGTCTTCTCACCTCTGCCCTGATTTGCTGACACCAGAACAGGTGAGGGGAGAAAGTGAGTTTGGAGGGAGTAGAAGAGCAGGAACTAGGAAAGAGAGAGGGAAAGATGGAGAGTGGGGAATGTGTCAATTAGAGGTTCAGTGGAGGAAAAAAGGAGAATGAAGGGAGCAGAGGGAGGTGTAAGAGTTGGAGTTGGGGCAGGAAAGGGACAGAAGATGAGAGGGGAACTGAAAGGAAGGACGAAGGGCTTAGGAGATGGACCTGTGAAAATAAGGCATTTTGCTAAAAGGATAACTTAAGAAAAGACCAAAATTGTACCCAACTCTGCCCAACTATGTGTTTGTCTGTAGTCAGAAAGTGTCAGTACAGGATGTGGGTAGAGATGTGTGTAGACCTTTAAGGACTAGATGTATTATGTGATATGACTTCTACCAACCACTACTGTTAGTTGTGTGTTGATTAAGATCAATAAAGAATCAAAAATCAAACCACTGGAGGAATTCAGTGAGTAAAGCAGCATCAAAGGAAGGAAATGGACTGTCAATGGTCCAGGCCTGAAGAAGGGTCTCAGCCCAAAATGTCAACTGTTTATTCTCTTCCGTAGATGCTGCCTGACCTGCTAAGTTCCTTCAGAATTTTTTATGTGTTGCTTTGGATTTCCAGCATCTGCAGAATTCCTCATGTTTATTATTAAGTCAAGGTCAAGACCCTTCATCTGAACTGAAGGAATGGAGGGAAGATATCTAGCATCTTGTGTCGACAACCAAGGATGTTTATTTGGTAGCCTTGTTACTTGGTGTGTTGGACAGCAACGCAAAAGAAAATACTAACTCTGAATACGCATATGCCTCTTTCGTGTTATCAGATCTTTCTTCACTTAAGTTTTGGTTTACTCCATCACAGTTTCATTTTCATAGTGCAGAAACTCTCTGCCCTTTCCATGCCCAACCACAATGCCTGCAGGTCTTGATGTTGACAGGTTTGGATCTATTCTGGGCCCAACTCCTTGATGAAATTATGAAGAAGGCACAACAGTGGCTATACTTCATGAAGGGTTTGAGGAAATTTGGTATGTCAAGAAGGTGGAGTTATAAGGACCCTCACCGTTGAAGACGTTTTCTCATCACTTCCATCAAGGACCATATACAAGAGCCTGAAGACTCAAGCTCAATCTTTTAGGAACAGCTTCTTCCCCTCTGCCATCAGATTTCTGAATGGCATATGAACCCATGAACACTACTTCATTATTCCTTATTTGCATTATTTATTTATTTTTGTAACTTAATGTCTTATGTCTTGCTCTGTACTACTACCACAAAACAACAAATTTCACATCATATGTCAGAGATAATAAACCCGATTCAGATTCAGATTTTGATTCCGAATTGATTGATTGATTTTGATTCCGAATTGCGTGCTTAAAATGACTCAATTTTTTAATTAATCAAATTGTAGGTGCAATTAATGATAATTATGTCAGTTGGTCGCAGGGTACAGAATGGGTAATTCCCTTACAGTCAAATATAACATGTCATTCCTTTTGAGTTCTGTCATAGAACATTTTAAGAATTCCAGATGGATGTATGCAAAGAGTAAAAGACTTGATTGTATTTTTCCTGTTCTTTTAATGTTTGCTGATGTTAATTTAGGGTTCTTTTGCCATTGATCCTAAGGAAGTGAGTCATAATCCCTAATCATGGGCAGGTGAGGGTTGGTTAAAGTACTAAATATCCGAATCCTGATACAAATCCGAAGCAATGGGGTTAACAACCAACCCTCTCCAATGAGACCGGTTAGAAATGTTAACATTATAATGAAATTTCATGTCTCAGAGTTAACCAATATTCATCATATGGAATGTAGAAATTCAATAAGGTGCTTCACCTCCACCAACTGCAAAACATTCAGGGAGATGCAATAAATGCTCACTCTGCCAGTGATTCCAGAAGTTTCGAGAGCCTCGGGAATTCACACAGCCAATGGGAAACAAGTTCCGGAGTATGTCCCTCACCCTAGGAAATACCCTCAGGGTTAAGGATGACTTACCTCCACTCCAATTCTGAGGAATGCACCACAAGTCCGGTAGCACTCACAACTACGGCTCTTCATGGGGCCTTGAATCACTGGGTCAGGGTGCTGTTTATTGACTACAACTTAGCATTTAACACAATCATCCCTACAGTTCTGATTGAAAAGCTCCTGTACCTGGGCCTCTCTACCTCCCTCTGCAAATAGATCCTCGACTTCCTAAATGGAAGATTACAATCTGTGTGGATCAGAAATAACATCTCCACCTCACTGACACACCTCAGGGATACGTACATAGCCCACTACTCTACTCTCTCTACACCCATGACTGTGTGGCTAGACATAGCTCAAATGCCAGTTATAAGTTTGCTGACAATACTGTTGACAGAATCTCAAATGGTGACAAGAGGACATACAGGAGCAAGATAGATCAGCCAGCTGAGTGCTGACGCAGCAACTACCTTGCACTCAACATCAGTAAGACCAAAGATCTGATTGTGGACTTCAGAAAGGGTGAGATGAGGGAACAGACACCAGTCCTCATAGAGGGATCAGAAGTGTAAAGAGTGAGCAATTTCAAGTTCCTGGGTTTTAATATCTCCGAGGATCTATTCTGGACCCAACATATCAATACAACTACAAGGAAGGCATGACCGTGGCTATATTGCATTAGGAGTTTGAGGAGATTTGGTATGCCACCAAAGGCACTCGCAAATTTGTACAGATGTACCGCGGAGAGCATTTTAACTGGTTGTATCCCCGTCTGGTATGGGGTGGGGGAGTAACTACTGCACAGAGACTACACTGCAGAGAGTTATAAACTTAGTCAGCTCCATCAAAGGCAATAGCCTTCGTAATATCCAGGACATCTTCAAGGATCGATACCTCAGAAAGGTGGCATCCATCATTAAAGACCCACATCACCCAGGTCATGCCTTGTTCTCATTTCTACCACCAGGAAGGAAGTACAGAAGCCCAAAGACACATACTCAATGATTCAGGAACAGCTTTTTCCCTTCTGCCATTAGATTTCCGAATAGACATTGAACCCATGAACTGTAATCCACAGCTTTTTTCGATTGTTATGTATTGCAGTGTACTGCTGCTGCAAAGTTAATATATTTCATGACACGTGCAGTGAAATATTAAAGCTGATTCTGATTCTGAAAACAGGAGCAGGAGTAGACTGCCCTGCCATTCAATGTAGTCATAGCTGGACTTTACTGGCCTCAACTCCTCTACTGTGCAGTTCGCCACAGCTCCCAGATGCCTGTGGGCAGAAGACGGCAGCTGGTAAATTCTTTGAATGTGGGAGAGGTCATTGCACACCAGTTACCACATGGGGTTGACAGAATGAGGTCTTAGTCCAATGGCAAGGAGATCCAAGACAACAGAGGGTTAGGCTTTGCTGCAAAAACTTAATGCACACACAGACCCGGTTCTTCCGTTCCCGCACTTTCCCCAGAGCCTAGACCTTCACAGCTCTCCCCCATCTGCATGCTCACTCGCTAAGACTGAGTCAGCCTTCTGATTGTATCTCAGTGCCTGTCCATTGACCCACTGGTTTAATCTATCAACCAGCCCTCCTCTATCCCTACTGCAGTTCACCTACCTTCTCAGCTCCAGATTTAACAGCTCCTGTCTCCCAGCCTCCATCTTCAAGGAACTTTAATAAAGATAATAGGAGGCATAGATCGAGTGGACCTTTTCCCAGGGCAGAAATGCCTAATACCAGGTGGCATAATTTGAATGTGATTGGAGGAAAGTATAGGGAGGATGTCAGAGGTAAGATTTTTACACAGAGTGGTGGGTGGAATCAGGTGATGGTAGAGGCATATACATTGGGGACATTTAAGAACTCATAGATAGGCATGTGGATGATAGAGAAATGAGGAGCTATGTAGGATGGAATGGTTAGATTGACTTTAGTGTAGGTAAAGGGTTGGCACAACATCATGTGCTGAAGGGCCTGGATTATGTTGTACTGTTCTGTGTTCTATGATCTCAAGTACAACTCAACCAAAACTCTCTTCCACACAGCCTTTTGCTATTATCCCATTCACCGATCCTTACGTTCCTTGCTGATCTCTGCTGGCTTCTAGCTGATGAAAGGTTGAAACTCTTTAGGCTGTGAGTTAGAAACACTTCATTGCCTCGCATCAACTACCCCATTCATTTCTCCACTCAGGCCTATAACCTAGACCAGTCCTACAAATAAACTTTATTACCTTGAATGAACATCAAATTTTATGGCTAACAGCTGCAAGTTTAAAGCAATTTAGGAGCAACAACAAGTTCTATTTATATGTAGTAAAAATATGCCCCTGGAATTTTACGGGGATTTAATGGAACAGAATATTTACAGTGGGCTATGGAGGAGAAGCAGGAGGCTTTTGGAACAAGTTAAAGAAGGAAAACACTCTAACTGGTTGCTTCTCCGTCTGATATGAGAGGGGGCACGACTGCACAGGGTCGAAAGAAGCTGCAGAAAGTTGTGCTCAACGAACTCCGTCATGGGCACTAGCCTTCTTAGCATCCAGGACATCTTTAAGGAGTAGTGCCTCAAAAATGTGGAATCCATCACTAAGGACTCCATCACCAGAACATGGCTTCTCCTCATTGCAATCGTCAGGAAGCGGTTACAGGAGTCTGAAGACACACACACAGTGGTTCAGGAACAGCTTCTTCCCTTCGGCCATTTTATTTTTGCACTACATATTTAATTTAACTATTTTATACACAGTGTATATACAGTGTGTATATTCATGCAGACTATGGGTCTGTCTAGTGTGTGAGTAAGAGATTCACCCCTGAACATCCAGTTTTAGAAGAGACGAGCTTCAAAGGTTATGTGCACATTGGACTAGTTTAACTGTAATCGACCCTTTTCTTTTTCCTTGTAACTGTTTGATAAAGCTGAATTTAGTAAATATCCTTTCTCTATAGCTTTATGTGGTGTACATAGAACACAGAAGTCTACAGCACATTACAGGCCCTTCAGCCCACATTGTTGTGACGACCATGTAACCTACTCTAGAAACTGCCTAGAATTTCCCTAACACATAGCCCTCTATTTTACTAAGCTCAATGTATCTTCTAAGAGTCTCTTAAAAGATGCTATTGCATCCGTCTCCACCACCATCGCCAGCATTTCACGCACCCACCACTCTCTGTGTGAAAAACTTACCCCTGACATCCCCCCTGCACCTACTTCTAAGTACCTTAAAACTGTGTCCCCTCATGTTATCCATTTCAGCCCTGGGAAAAAGCCTTGGGCTATCCACATGATCAATGCCCCTCATCATCTTGTACACCTCTATCAGGTCACCTCTCATCCTCCGTCACTCCAAGAAGAAAAGGCCAAGTTCACTCAACCTATTCTCATAATGCATGCTCGCCAATCCAGGCAACATCCTTGTAAATCTCCTCTGCACTCTCTCTATAGTATCCACATCCTTCCTGCAGTGAAGTGACCAACACAGTACTCCAAGTTGGGTCTGAGCAAGGTTTTATATAGCTGTAATATTATCTCACGGCTCTTGAACTCAATGCCATGGCTGATGAATGCCAAAACACCATATGCCTTCTCAACAACACTGTCAACCTGCGCAGCAGCTTTGAGTGTCCTATTGATATGGACCCCACGATCTTTCTAATCCTCTACACTGCCAAGAGTTTTACCATTAATACTATATTCTGTCTTCAAATTTGTCCTCCCAAAATGAACCACTTTACACTTATCTGGGTTGAAGTCCATCTGCCACTTCTCAAGTCCATCTGCCACTTCTCAGCTCAGTTCTACATCCCATCGATGTCCAGCTGTAACCTCTGACAACCCTCCAGACTATCCAGAACATCCCCAACCTTTGTGTCATCAGCAAACCCACCCTTCTACTTCTTCCTCCAGGTCATTTTTTAAAAATCACAAAGAGGAGGGGTCCTAGAACAGATCCCTGAGGAATACCACTGGTCACCAACCTCCATGGAGAATACAAACCATCTACAACCACCCTTCGGCTTCTGTGGGCAAGCCAGTTCTGGATCCACAAAGCACGGTCTCCTTGGATCCTATGCCTCATTACTTTCTGAATGAGCCTCACATAGGGAACCTTATCAAATGCCTTACGGAAATCCATATACACTACATCCATTGCTCTACCTTCATTGATATGATTTGTTACATCCTCAAGGTATTCAATCAGGCTTGTAAGGCACGACCTGCCCTTGACAAAGCCATGCTGACTATCCCTAAGCAGATTATGTCTCCCTCCCTAAGCAGATTATGCCTCTCCAAATGCTCGTAAATCCTGCCTCTCAGGACGTACTCCAACCACTTGCCCACCATTGAAGTAAGACTTACTGGTCTATAATTTCCTGGGTTATCTCTACTCCCTTTCTTGAACAATGGAACAATATTTGCAACCCTCCAATCCTCCGGTATTTCTCCTGCCCCTACTGATGATACAAAGATCATCACTAGAGGCTCAGCAACCTCCTTCCTTGCTTCCCACAGTAGTCTGGGCTATATCTCATCCAGTCCCAGCAACTTATCTAACTTAATGCTTTATAACATCTCCAGCACATCTTCTTTCTCAATATATATATCCTCAAGAGTTTCAGTCCGCTGTAAGTCATCCCCACAATTGCCAAGGTCTTTTCCCCTGGTGAATACTGAAGCAAAGTATTCATTAAGTACCTCCGCCACCTCCTCCACTCCATGCACACACTTCCACTATCACACCTGATTGGTCCTTTTCTCACACGGCTCATCCTCTTGCTCTTCACATACTTGTAGAATGCCTTGGGGTTTTCCTTAATCCTGCTCACCAGGGCCTTCTCATGGCCCCTTCCGACTCTCTTAATTTTATTCTTAAGCTCCTTCCTGGCAACCCTGTAATTTTCTAGAACAATATCAGTACCTAGTTTCTTGAACCTTTCGTAAGCTTTTCTTTTCTTCCGAACTAGATTTTCCACATGATTCTTTTACCTTACCATCCTTTCCCTGTCTCAATGGAACATGTTTATGCAGAACACCGTTTCCTGAACATTTGCACATTTCTGCCATGCACTTCCCTGAGAATATTTGCTCCCAAGCTCCTGCCTAATAGCATTGTATTTCCCCCACCCCAACTAAATGTTTCCCAAATTGTCTGCTCCTATCCCTCTCCGGCGCTAGGAGATAGAGTTGTGATCACAACCTCCAAAGTGCTCTCCCACTGAGAGATCTGACACCTGACCAGGTTCATTTCCCAATACCAGATCAGGTACGGCCTCTCCTTTACTTGGCTTAACTACATATTGTATCAGGAAACATTCCTGAACACACCTAACAAAGTCCACCCCATCTAAACCCATGCTCTAAGGAGATGCCAGTCAATACTAAGAAAGCTATCATCACAACTCTATTATTATTGCACCAGTCCAGAATCTGCCTCCCTATCTGCTCCTCAATGTCTGTGTTATTATTGGAGGATCTATAAAAACACCCAGTAGAGTTATTGTTCTCTTCCTCTTTCTGACTTCTGCCCACACTGACTCAGAAGATAATTCCTCCATAACTTCCTCCTTTCCTGCAGCCGTGACACTATCCTTGATTAGCAATGTCATGCCCCCACCTCTTTTGCCTCCCTCCCTGTCCTTTTTGAAAGTCTAGCATACTCAGCAGCCATTCCTGCCCCTGAGGCAAACAAGTCTCTGTAAAGGCCACACCATCATAGATCCACATATTAATCCACACTTTAAGTTCATCTGCCTTGTTTATGATACTCCTTGCAGTAAAACAGACACATCTCAAACCAACAGGCTGAGTGCATCTTTGCTCTATTATCTGCCTATCTTTCCTCACAAACTCCCTACAAGCTGTCCCTTCTTGTGCGGCAATCACCCCATCGTCTGCCTCTTCACTTCAGTTCCCACCCACTGCAAACCTAGTTTAAACCCTTCCCAATAGTATTAGCAAATCTCCCTGCCAAGATATTGGTCCCCCTTGGATTTAAGTGCAACCTGTCCTTTTTGTACAGGTCACTCCTGCCCTGGAAGAGGTCCCAAGGATCCAAATATCTGAACCCCTTCCCCCTGCTCCAAACCTTCAGCCACACATATCTGTCACCTCATTCTATTCCTATCCTCACTGCCGTGTGGTACAGGCAACAATCCCAAGATTACTACCCTTGAAGATCTGCTTCTCGGCTTCCTTCCTAACTCCCTGTATTCTGCTTTCAGCACCCCATCTCTTTTTCTACCTATGTCGTTGTTACCGATATGTGCCACCACCCTCCCTTTTCAGGATACTGTGGACATGTTCAGAAACATCATGGACCCTGGCACCTGGGAGGCAAATTACTATCCATGTTTCTTTTTTGCACCCACAGAATCGCCTATCTGTCTCCCTAATTATAGAGTCCCCATTACTGCTGCCATCCTCTTCCATTCCCTACCCTTCTGGGCCAGACAGAATGCCAAAAGCATGGCCACTCTTGCTTCCCTCAGGTAAGTCTGTTCCCCCCCCCCCACAGTACTCAAAATGGAGTACATTGTTAAGGGGGATGGCCACAGGGGTGCTCTCCACTACCTGATGCTCTCCCTTCCCTCGACCTGCCAATAACTCCTATCGATCATCTCCTCATTTTCCCTGACAAGCCGAAGGTGATTGAGCTGCAGCTCCAGTTCCCCATCTCCGTCTCTAAGGAGCTGTAACTCAATTCTCCTGGACAGGGAGGCTGGAAGTCTCCTGGATATCCCACATCAGACACCCAGAGCAGAAAACTGGCCTTGCAGTCATACCCAATATTCTTAAGTTAGAGGGAAAAAGAGATATGAAAGTAACTTCTTTTCTCGCCTAGGCCCATCCTTACCGAAGCCCTGATGAGTCAAAGCCCTACCACCCTGACTCACGCTACTCCGACGACCAGTCCTTTGATGACAGCTTCGGTAGGCAGTGTCGCCCTTTCATTCCAGAACCTTCTCAGCAGCCTTGCGTGATGATGAGCTACTGCATCTGCACACTTCTTCCACTTCTCCGCTAATGAGTGGAGGGAGGAGAAGATGGCACGCGTGGCCATTCTGAATGATATCGTATGTGTTAACTAGGGGGCCATGCACAATCCTGATTTGATGGAGACAGCTGTGAGAAGCACAGAGGAACACCTGGAGAAACTTCTCAAATGCCCGCTTCTGCTGTGCAATCAAGAATCTCCGGAGGGGAAGGCCCCAAATCCTTGGCTTTGCCTGTTGCCTGTTGCTGGGGCCAGGGTCGAAGCGCTCGGCAGAGATAGTGCTCGGTGCTCGGTGTTGGAGAGCTGGTAGGAGGCTCGGAGTTTTCGGACGGACTCGAAGTCGGATTGTGGTCGGATGCTTCCAGGATGCTGCATTGGTAAGTTTGCAGCGCTGGAGGTTTACCGCCTGCGTGAGATAATGGGACTTTGAGAGACTCTGAGACTTTTTACCGTGCACATGGTCTGTTCTTATCAAATTACGGTATTGCTTTGCACTGTTGTAACTATATGATATAATTATGTGGTTTTTGTCAGTTTTTCAGTCGGTCTGTCATGTGATTCTGTGATATCATTCTGGAAAAACATTGTATCATTTCTTAATGCATGCATTACTAAATGACAGTAAAAGAGGACTGCATGTCCTCATAATCTAATCTAATCAAATCTTTTGTTCCTTCTCGACCAATAATTGTGTATGGGCAGTATTTACACAGCATTAGCTCAGATCAAGGTTTCTTTAATCAGGACATCATGACATTCCTGTTGAACCTCAAACCATACCAACTCCAAACGTATATTGTTTATGAAAGGTGGCCTTTTCACCTCTGAGTCTTGTGGTCGTTAGCAGAGTTAGCTAACGAGCCATGTTTGCATACGAGCTCCATGAGGGGGCTACATTTTGTGGGAGCTTCATCCGGAGATTTCAGATGCTGTTTGAATGTTTTTTTAGAATTGATGTGTTTAAGCCTGTGTTTAATCTAGTGTCAGGGAAAGGTACTTTATTATGGACACCGCAGGGATTAAGGTTTGGTGCAATTCAAAGAGGTTATCCACAAATAATGCTTGTGTTCTGAGTGGGGTGGATATCTGAAGCCCTGATGACCTGCAAATTAGAGTGATGAGTTCTGTAAAAGTGTTGAAATCTGTAAAAGAATATGAGACTTGGGCTGAGCAGGCATCTCAGTTACAGGATGAGTGGCAGTGCTCAGATAATACGAAAAAACAGAGACTAGTAGAGAGTTTAAAGTGTCTAGCGGTTGATATAGTGAGGTTCCTGAAGGCAGAAAATCTATTAGTCACAGCAGCTAATTACTTGCAAGCTCTGGAAGATGCTTTTGGCACCTCTGAAAGTGCAGCCAATTTTAGGATGAAGTTTAGACATACATTCCAGGAGGAAGAAGAGCCTGCCTGCCTTTTCAGGTCAGAGAAACTGCTGCATTGGTTGTGTCACAAAAGGAGCATTCAGCTGTCTGAGAGAAACTGCTTGAGGATAGAGCAAGTTGTGAAGGGTGCACTGTCACATGACGTGATGGCTCTACCTATTCGAATGACCCGCAAGATACTTCCTCCTCCATCTTTTACCGAGTTACCCAGAGGGGTTAGAGAGGAGGAAAACGTGAGAAGTGGAACTTTTCAAGAAGCAGAGTAGTGTCTTCAATGGTAGCCTTTGCTCTTTGCTGCTGAAGTGACCCCTGATGCCATGAAGATAGAGCTTTTGGGGGATGATGTGGAAACTCTTCGAGCTGAGCTGATTCGATGGATGTCTGCTCATGTTTCAGCTAAATGAGGCATGTCTGTTGGGAAACCCAACCCACCTGTAGGGCTTACAACAGGGCAGACTACTGCTGAAAAGGGTCTCTTGACTAGAGAGACTACTGGTTTTCTGTTACAACTGTGGAGAAAATGGACACTTCAAGCGAGATGGTGAGGGGCAGGAAAAATTTCAAGAAGTAAATCAGTGGTTAATCAGAGAAGAAGAGAGACAAAACTTTTGAGAGACCCAGTTAACGAACAGGCTGGTGTCTCGGAGAGGATACGTTCCAATCAGTGTATCAAGGGAAATACTGAAGTGCGAAACACTATTCCTGAAGGTTTAGTGGGACTAAGCTCTGATGTATCCAGATGGATTGAAAGTGTTTATGCTGGAGCCATACTTGACACAGGTTCTCAAGTTACTTTGCTTTATGGATCCTTTTACAATCTGTATTTGATGAATTTAGCATTGATGCCACCCAGCGCCCTTGAGATGTGAGGGCTTAGTACTGATGAGAACCCAGAGAATGGCTACTCGTCATTCAAACCGGAGTTTTCAGTGCAGATGTTGGAGTAACGGAGATTATTGACACACCACTGTTGGTCTGCCCAGATCCAGTTGAAAAGAGTGGAGCTTCCATTCTTGTGGGAACAAATACTACGGTTGTGAGAAGGCTTAAGGGAGAATGCAAGGAAAGAAATGGAGAGAACTTTCTGAAAACCTTGTTCATTCACCCTGTGTTCAGAACTGCTTTTGAGAAGGTTCAAATTCCTTCTAAGCAGGATGATGAGCAGAAACGAGCAACTGTGTAGTACACCCAGTCTAAAACTGTCATGTTACATACTGGAGGAGTAGCTTAAGTGATGGGAACCCCCGAATTCACTAGAATGCCCAATGCCTCGGCCATCCAGGTGGATGATCCTGATGATCATGAAGAAGAGTCATGCTTACCTGCAGGAGGGCTGGTGAGACCTGAAGCTGCAGAAATCTTCAGCTGTCTCCGCAAACAGCATGATAGTAATTGTCAGGAACACCTCAGGAAGAGAAGTACCCTCAAACGTAGAATGCCGATTGCCCATCTTTTTCCTGTGATGGTAGTGTCTAGTTTTCCGGGGAAAATGGAAGAGAAGCAGTTTCCTGGATCGAGGAAGTTGACATTGAAGTCATTCAACTTGGAGATTCACCGATAGCTGAGGAATAGAAAAGGAGATTAACTGAGAAGATGTTGGAATGTGAAGGTGTCTTTCCTTTAGACAAGTTTGATGTTCGTTGCTCCAAGGGTACTTGCTACACTATTAGAGTGACAGAAAACATACCCTTCTGAGAGAGGTCTCACGGGTTAGCACCAGCGGAGGTTACATAGAACATAGAACATAGAACATAGAATAGTACAGCATAGTACAGGCCCTTCGGCCCACAATGTTGTGCCGACCCTCAAACCCTGCCTCCCATCTAACCCACTACCTTAAATTCCTCCATATACCTGTCTAGTAGTCTCTTAAACTTCACTAGTGTATCTGCCTCCACCACTGACGCAGGCAGTGCATTCCACGCACCAACCACTCTCTGAGTGAAAAACCTTCCTCTAATAACACTCTTGAACTTCCCACCCCTTACTTTAAAGCCATGTCCTCTTGAATTGAGCAGTGGTGCCCTGGGGAAGAGGCGCTGGCTATCCACTCTATCTATTCCTCTTATTATCTTGTACACCCCTATCATGTCTCCTCTCATCCTCCTTCTCTCCAAAGAGTAAAGCCCTAGCTCCCTTAATCTCTAATCATAACCCATACTCCCTAAACCAGGCAGCATCCTGGTAAATCTCCTCTGTACCCTTTCCAAAGCTTCCACATCCTTCCTATAGTGAGGCAACCAGAAATGGACACAGTACTCCAAGTGTGGCCTAACCAGAGTTTTATAGAGCTGCATCATTACATCGCGACTCTTAAACTCTATCCCTCGACTTATGAAAGCTAACACTCCATAAGCTTTCTTAACTACCCTATCTACCTGTGAGGCAACTTTCAGGGATCTGTGGACATATACCCCCAGATCCTTCTGCTCCTCCACACTACCAAGTATCCTGCCATTTACTTTGTACTCTGCCTTGGAGTTTGTCCTTCCAAAGTGTACCACCTCACACTTCTCCGGGTTGAACTCCATCTGCCACTTCTCAGCCCACTTCTGCATCCTATCAATGTCTCTCTGCAATCTTCGACAATCCTCTACACTATCTGCAAAACCACCAACCTTTGTGTCATCTGCAAACTTGCCAACCCACCCTTCTAACCACACCTCCAGGTCGTTAATAAAAATCACAAAAAGTAGAGGTCCCAGAACAGATCCTTGTCGGACACGTGGCCAAACTTCCCTGGATCCCATGCCTTCTGACTTTCTGAATAAGCCTACTGTGTGGAACTTTTTCAAGTGCCTTACTAAAATCCATATAGATCACATCCACTGCACTACCCTCATCTATATGCCTGGTCACCTCCTCAAGAACTCTATCAGGCTTGTTAGACACGATCTACCCTTCACAAAGTCATGCTGACTGTCCCTGATCAGGCCATGATTCTCTAAATGCCCATAGATCCTATCTCTAAGAATCTTTTCCAACAGCTTTCCCACCACAGACGTAAGGCTCACTGGTCTATAATTACCCAGACTATCCCTACTACCTTTTTTGAACAAGGGGACAACATTTGCCTCCCTCCAATCCTCCGGTACCGTTCCCGTGGACAACGAGGACACAATGATCCTAGCCAGAGGCTCAGCAATCTCTTCCCTCGCCTCGTGGAGCAGCCTGGGGAATATTCCTTCAGGCCCTGGGGACTTAGCCGTCCTAATGTATTTTAACAACTCCAACACCTCCTCTCCCTTAATTTCAACATGCTCCAGAACATCAACCTCACTCATATTGTCCTCATCATCATCAAGTTCCCTCTTATTGCTGAATACCGGAGAAGTATTCATTGAGGACCTCGCTCACTTCCACCGCCTCCATGCACATCTTCCCACCTTTATCTCTAATCGGTCCTACCTTCACTCCTGTCATCCTTTTTTTCTTCACATAATTGAAGAATGCCTTGGGGTTTTCCTTTACCTTTTTCTTTTCCTTTACCCTACTCACCACGGCCTTCTCATGATATGTATCTCCTTCTTGCTCTTCTCAGCCCCTTCTTAAACTCGTTTCTTGCTTCCCTATATTCCTCAATAGACCCTTCTGATCCTTGCTTCCTAAACCTCATGTATGCTGCCTTGTTCCACCTGACTAGATTTTCCACCCCACTTGTCACCCATGGTTCCTTCACCCTACCATTCTTTATCTTCCTCACTGGGACAAATTTATCCCTAACAGCTTGCAAGAGATCTCTAAACATCGACCACATGTCCATAGTACATTTCCCTGCAAAAACATCATCCCAATTCACACCCGCAAGTTCTAGCCTTATAGCCTCATAATTTGCCCTTCCCCAATTAAAAATTTTCCTGTCCGCTTTGATTCTATCCTTTTCCATGATAATGCTAAAGGCCAGGGAGCGGTGGTCACTGTCCCCCAGATGCTCACCCACTGAGAGATCTGTGACCTGACTCGGTTCATTACCTAGTACTAGATCTAGTATGGCATTCCCCCTGGTCGGCCTGTCCACATACTGTGACAGGAATCCGTCCTGGACACACTTAACAAACTCTGCCCCATCTAAACCCTTGGAACTAATCAGGTGCCAATCAATATTAGGGAAGTTAAAGTCACCCATGATAACAACCCTGTTATTTTTGCACCTTTCCAAAATCTGCCTCCCAATCTGCTCCTCGGTATCTCTGCTGCTACCAGGGGGCCTACAGAATACCCCCAGTAGAGTAACTGCTCCCTTCCTGTTCCTGACTTCCACCCATACTGACTCAAAAGAGGATCCTGCTACATTATCCACCCTTTTTGTAGCTGTAATAGTATCCCTGACCAGTAATGCCACCCCTCCTCCCCTTTTCCCCCCTTTCTATCCCTTTTAAAGTACTGAAATCCAGGAATATTGAGAATCCATTCCTGCCCTGGTGCCAGCCAAGTCTCTGTAATGGCCACTACTAGGTTGAAGATGTTTATCAACATCTGCTTAATCGGAAGGGAACTAAGTTCAGTCATGGAGCGAGGGGCCTGAGCTGTCAGAAGGTGCGAGTGACAGGTGGGGGAGACATCCTCTAGTAGACAGGAAAGGTCACCATGAGTGGTTGAAACTGGAGAAGCTGAAGGTGAGAAGTGGAGCTCTCAGAGAGTCAGGAAGCCCCTTGCCGGGCTGTCCGTGGATGCACCCGAGTAAAAGAGTGTTACCTCCATTCCTGTGGTGAGATTTACAAATGGATTGGGAGTCCTAAAGTCAAAATGCATTTCAACCCTGTGTCATTAATAATGGTTTAATAATTTCCACAGTCACGAGGACATAACTATTTTTGCGGGGGCGGGGGAATGTGGTGTCAATACCTCCAGTTGAACTCTGTCTTTTTGTGTATTTCCCCCAGCTGTCAGTCTGTGGTTTTGTATTGCCATGTGCTCCTGTCCCTGCTCCTGCTCTACTCTAGTCCCTGTATTACTGAGTGCTCCGTCTCTCATCTGTTTCTCATTATTACCTGTATTGCTGCTACCTGTGTCTCATTGTGCTCCACCTATCACCTGCCTCTCTGTTTATTGCTCGGTGTAGTTCAGTCCTATGTTTTCAACTGTTTGTTGCCAGATTGTGGCAATGAATTTTCCTGAGCCTTTCCAGTATTTGTATCTGTATTCTGTCTGTTTCCTGATTCTGGTTTTTGGACTTCTCTGGATGTTTTGATTTCTGCCTGAATTTTGATGCTGACTTTGTTGCCACCACCCCCACCCCCACCCCTGGATTTGCTACTCAGTAAATATCACAGTGTGCACAGTACTTGGTCTGTGATTGGGTTCCCGCTTCAGTGTCCTGATGTGGGGAGGGGGAAAAGAGTGTAATGCCCTGGTTTAGAATCTGCTGCTATACTGTAGATATTTCATTTTAGCAGTGTGTTCTGCTGCTAAAATGTTTTGGTTTTGACTAAAGAATTCCTAGTTCATCTTAGGAATGTGGTGTCAGCCAAACAGGATGGTGGGAGCTGGAGGAAGTTCTAGAGTTTTGTGACAGACAGCAGTCTGGTTTGGGGTCTTTTGTCAGGAGCTGTGAAGTGTGACAGGAGGGAAGATGCTGCAGAATGTCATTGGAAGGAGAGTCTCCATTGGGAGAAGTGCTTTGTGCTGATGAATAACTCTGAGGAGGAAGGGCAATACTCCTCAGATAGATAGTTTGCTTGAAATGGTCTTTGAGGGGAGTATGAAAATGTTGCTGGTGTTTTCACCCAGACTGTGGATCCAGTGCATGAGTAAGAGAAACAACCCCCCCCCCCGCCCGCCGAAATACCCAGTTTTAGAAGAGATGAGCTCCAATGGTTATGTGCACATGGACTGGTTTAACTGGGCCCTTTTTTTCCCCCTTTTTTTTTCTTATAACTGTTTGATAAAGCTGAATTTAGGAAATATACTTTCTTTATAATTTTAAGCGGTGTACAATCTGTCATTTCTTGCGGACCAATAATTGTGTGTGGGCAGTATTTACACAGCATTCACTCAAATCGAGGTTTCTTTAATCACAACATCACCATGTTCCTATTTGGTTGAACCCTGAATCATTCATATATCATTCATATATATAAAAATATGATTTTTATATATATATAAATAAAAGTATGATTTGGGGTTCAACCAAATTTTATACTTGCAGTAATTCAGAGAGGAGAAGAGAAGCAGCGCCCACATGTGCGCAGCCCTCCGATGAAAAATGATATTGTATCTGTTAAATAGGGGCTGTGGGCAATTCTGATTTGATGAAGATGGACATGAAAGTACAGGAAAAATTTCTGAAATGCTCATTTGCTGCTGGTGTTACTGCGCAGTCAGAAATCTTTTGGCGGGTAGGCCTCAAAATCCCCGGCTTTGTCTGCTGTTGGGAACCGAGAAGGAGGTCGAATCATTCGGATAGTGATGGCGCTCAGTACTCGGTGTCAGAGAGCTGATCGGAGGCTCGAAGTTTTCAGATGACTCAGTCGGACCGTGGTCGGGTATGGCAGGGAGAGTTTTTCTTCCTTCTCTCTGTCTGTGTAAGATGTGGGACATTTGAGAGACTTTGAACTTTTACTATGCTTGTGGACTTCTTCATCAAGTTGTGGTATTGTTGCACTGTTGTAACTATGTTATAAATATGTGGTTTTGTTAGTTTTTTTCAGTCTTGGTCTGTCCTGTGTTTTGTGATATCACACTGGAGGAAATATTGTATCATTTCTTAATGCATGCATTACTAAATGACAATAAGAGGACTGCGTGTCTTCATAATCTAATCTAAAAAAAATTGTTTTATTACTATATATGGCAATGTACAGCTGCCACAAAAACAATAAATTTCATAACATGTGCTGGTGATATTAAACTTGATTCTGAGAGAGGTGGATAGCAACGTGTAGATGGAGATAGAGAAATGACAAGGATCTGAAGGCACAAGTACCAATGGTTGCACAATTGAAGTTATAGTGATACCATGATTAAATGAAAACAAATATTTTGGAGAATTATGCAATTGGAGAAGATTGTAGAAGTAAAGAGCAGCAAGACCATGGAGTGCTGTTAAGGCAAGGAATCAAATATTGAGTCATTATGTAGCATTCCCAGTAGTGTGGGCAGCACAGTGAGGCAAATGGTAGTTACTGTGTCTCAACTTTAATGTCCCAGCTTCAAACTGGACCTCAGCTGCTGTCAGTGTGCAGTTGCACATTCTCCCTCTGAAGACATCAGTTTCCTCCAAGTGCTCCTACCTTCCAAAGACACACTAGTTGGTGGATTAAGTAGTCACTGTTATTTGAGAGCAGTGTGTTGGTGGGAGGTAGTTAATAGGAAGGAGGAGAGAAGGTGGGGTATAGATAGGGTGAATGCTTTTTCCACTAAGGTTAGGTGAGACTGGAACGAGAGGTCATGGGTTAAGGGTGACATGTTTAAGGGGAAGATGAGGGAGAACTTTTCTCAGGAATGAGCTGCCAGCAGAAGTAGTGGATGCAGGTCTGATTTTAATATTTAAGAGAAGCTTGGATAAGTACATGGATGGGAGGGGTGCAGGTCAATGGAACTAGGCAGATTAATAGCTCAGAATGGATTGGATAGGCCAAAGACCCTGTTACTGTGATGTAGTGGTCTATGACTCTATTACCAATAAACTGGGATTAGTGTTGAATTAATGCAAATGAATTTTGATGGTCAGTACGGTACAGACTTGATGGACTGAATGGCCTTTTTCCTCTTTGAACAGCCTATGACTCTGGTAACAGAAACAATGTCCTCAAACACAGAATGGGTCATCTGGATCTTGTGTGAATTGAACACAGGCAGTTTGGAACGGTCTCATGTTTACTAATAATCAAACAGGAAAGGCCAGCCACGATATCATTGGAATAGTCATAGTTGTACTTTATTAATCCTGGGGGAAATTGGTTTTTGTTACAGTTGCTCCATAATAATTAGTAATAGAACCATAAATAGTTAAATAGTAATATGTAAATTATGCCAGTAAATTATGAATTAAGTCCAGGACCAGCCTATTGGCTCAGGATGTCTGATCCTCCAAGGGAGGAGTTGTAAAGTTTGATGGCCACAGGCAGGAATGACTTCCTATGACGCTCTGTGTTGCATCCCGGTGGAATGAGTCTCTGGCTGAATGTGCTCCTGTGCCCACCCAGTACATTATGTAGTGGATGGGAGACATTGACCAAGATGGCATGCAACTTAGACAGCATCCTCTTTTCAGACACCACCGCCAGAGAGTCCAGTTCGATCCTCAGACATCAACTTCAAAGTGAGGGTTTCTGTTCAAAATGATTTGAGAAGGGTGATGCTAGACCATCATACAGAAGTGGAAAAGACTTTCTTTATAATGGTGTACTGTAAGGTCTGAATTAAATTCGTAGTTCAAACATGATACCAAGGATCATAGAGTTGCCAGAAAGGGAAATGAAGTAGGCTCAAATTTCAAAGCTCAAAGTAAATTTATTATCAAAGTATGTATATGTCACATTTGTATTACCCTGAAATTCATTTTCTTGTGGGCATACACAGTAGATAAATGAAAAACTACACACAAAGTCTGGAGGATCTGAGTTGTTAGAAAAGATTTAATAGGTTAGGACGTTATTCCTTGGAACATAGAAGATTGGGAGGAAATTTGATAAAGGTATACAAAATAGAGGGGTATAGACCAGGTAAAAACAAACAGGCTTTTTCCACTAAGGTTGTGTGGACTACAACTAGAGGTCATGGGTTAAAGTTGAAAAGTTTAGGGGGAACATGAGGGGATAATTGCTTTTCTCTAAGGGTCATGAGAGTGTAGAACAAGCTGACAGTGCAAGTGGTGCAGCTGAGCTCTATTTCAATGTTTAAAAGAAGTTTGGATAGGTACATGGGTGATAGAGATAGAGGGCTATGGTCCTGGCCCAGGTTGATGGGAGAAGGCAGTTTAAATGGTTCAGCACAGACTAGATGGGACAAAGGGTCTGTTTCTGTGCTGTAATTTTCTTTGGCTCTCTGACTCTGTAAGACGGACAAGCAATGTGCAATAGAAGACAAATTAGTGCGCATGTGCCGGTCGTGCATGCAGCCTGTTACAGCCGTTCCGACCCGTATTCTTACTTTTTAACTTGCGTTATTTTTTTTGTTTTTTTTTTCATGGTAACACGTTGAAGCTGCACCCTCTCTAACATGCTGGTAGAGAGTTTTATTTGGGTTTTTAGCACTGGAAATAGTTACATTCCGACGCATCTCATTAGCGGGACAGAAGCATGGTCGCATTGTTTATTCCAGGGACCAGCTGATTGCTCTTATGCCGGCCGGTTTAGCGAACAGAGCGGCGGACAGCCCTGCTGAAATATGGAGGAAAACACACAGAGGATGCAGAGGGGGATCACAAAGGTGAGGAAAGAGGACCGGGTCGAGACAACAGACTTGTGGAGAAGAGGAGTTTGGTGGGTAATAAAATGGACGCGTTCACGGCGCTAGCCAGGCGTCAGAGAACATTTCGGGAGTGCAGTGTTATGCGATTCACTGGAATGGGGCTGCACGAGGACATACCCGATCAAAACTTTTCCATGGATGGCTTCCAGACCGTTCGGGCTGACTGGAAGTACACTGATAGCGGTATGTGTAAAGGAGTTGGGTGCTTACTGTTCTGGTTAACAACAGATGGTGCAATCCGGGTCATATTACGATCGAGGAATTTGTTTGTAGACTGGATATTGAACTTCTTGCTGTTGGACTCTGGCCATATTCCACCGAGATACAACACTGGGCGGCATGGGAGGTTGTTCCTGCCTGTGGCCATCGAACTTTGCAGCTCCTCCCGTGGAGGGTCGGACACCCGAGCCAATAGGCTGGTCCTGGACTTATTTTCCATCTGGCATAGTTTGCATTTTGTTGTTTGATTGTTCGTGGTTTTTGTATTACTATATTTATGCTCTATCCTTGGTTGGTGCGGCTGTAACGAAACCCAATTTCCCTCGGGATCATAAAGTATATCTATCTATCTAGCAAATTGTGCAAACAAATAATTTGCAAATAAATACACGCATATATACATAAGTATTGAGAACATGAGTTGTAGAGTCCTGAAAGAGTCCATAGGTTATGGAATCAGTTCAGAGTTGAGGTGAGTAAAGTTATCCACGCCGGTGAGAACCAAGAACGTCTGGACAAGGGAAGCACAGGAGCGCCGACAGGATTGCTTTGAATCGGTGGATTGGACTGTATTCAGGGATTCATTTTCGAAGCTGGATGAGTATGCTGCAGTTGTTACTGACTTCATTAAAACCTGTGTGGATGAGTGTGTGCCTACAAAGACTTACTGTACATTCCCAAACCAAAAGCCATGGATGAACCAGGAGGTACATTGTCTGCTGAAGGCTAGATCTGTGGCATTCAAGTCTGGCAACCCAGGTCTGTATGACGAAACCAGCTATGACTTGCGGAGGGCTATTTCAGGGGCAAAGAGACAATTTCAAATGAGGTTGAAGGCAACATCGAATGTACGACAACTCTGGCAGGGTTTACAAGACATTACTTCCTACAAAGCAAAACCCAATAGCATGAATGGCAGCAACGTTTCACTACCAGATGAGTTCAATGCCTTCTATGTCTGCTTTGAAATGGAGAATATAACTGCTGCTATGAAGATCCCTACTGCACCTGGTGACCTCTGTCTCAGAGGCTGATGTTAGGCTGTCCTTAAAGAGGGTGAACCTCACAAGGCGGAAAGCCCCAACAGAGTACCTGGTAAGGCTCTGAAAACTTGGGCCAACCGACTGGCAGGAGTATTCAAGGACATTTTCAACCTCTCACTGCTAAGGGCGGAACTTCCCACTTGCTTCAAAAAGACAACAATTATACCAGTGCCTAAGAAGAGCTGCCTTAATGACTATCGCTCAGCAGCACACACATCTACAGTGATGAAGTGCTTTGAGAGGTTGGTCATGACTAGACCGAAATCCTGCATCAGCAAAGGCCTGGACCCACTGCGATTTGCCTATCGCCACAATAGGTCAATAGCCGACACAATCTCAATGGTTCTTCACACAGCCTTAGACCACATGGACAATACAAACACCTTTGTCAGGATGCTATTCATGGATAATAACTTGGCATTTAATACCATCATTTCCACAATTCTGATTGATAAGTTACAGAACCTGGGCCTCTAACCCCCTCTGCAATTGGATCCTCAACTTCCTAGCCAGAAGACCACAATCTGTGCGGACTGGTGATAACATATCCTCCTCACTGATGGTCAACACTGGTGCACCTCGGGTGTGTACTTCACAAGATCAAAAGAAGCTGCAGAGAGTCATAAATTTAGCCGGCTCCATCTTGGGTACTAGCCTACACGTGCTCAGGATTATCATCAAGAAGCGGTGTCTCAGAAAGGCATCGTCCATTATTAAGGACCTCCAGCACCCATGGAATGTCCTTTTCTTGTTGTTACTATCAGATAGGAGGTACAGAAGCTTGAAGGCACCCACTCAGCGATTCAGGAACAGCATCTTCCCCTCTGCCATCCAATTCCTAAATGGACTTTGAACGTATGAACACTACCTCACTTTTTAAATATATTATTCCTGTTTTTGCATGATTTTTAATCTATCCAATATATTCATTTTCCTTCTATATTATGTATTGCATTGAGCAGCTGTTGCTGCTAAGTTAACAAATTTCATGACACATGCCAGTGATAATAAATCTGATTCTGGTTCACAAGTCTGATGGTTGAAGGGTAATAACTGTTGCTGAACCAGGTGGTGTGGGACCTGACACTCCTATACCTCCTTCCCAATGGCAGCAGCGAGAAGGGAACATGGCCTGGATGGTGGGGCTCCTTGACGATGGATAATACTTTCAGCAGATGGAATTCCAGCAAGTGGAGTGCAAATGGAGTTTGTGATATAGAGTGGAAACAAAGACGGCTGTCTTCCCAATATTTAAATAACTATTTAAATAAAATATTTTTTTTTTCCTGGACATCCGCCTAGCATTCAAAAATTTGAGATAATGGTCCAGAGGAAGTAGTCACCATAAACCTCTAAATTTTATTCATGTTCCTCTTAAACATTTCACCTTTCACCCTTAACCCATGACCTCTAGTTGTAGTCTTACCTTATCCAATCTCAGTGGAAAAAGTCTGTTTGCATTTACCCTATATCCCTCTCATAACTTTTTTTAAAACTCTATTAATTTTCCCCTCAGTCTTTTATGTCCTAGGGAATAAAGTTCTTATCTTTCAAACTTTCCTTATTAACTCAGGTCCTCCAGACCTGGCAAAATCCTTTTCTCTGTACTCTTTCAATCTTATTTACATATATCCTGTAGCTAGGTGACCAAAATTGCACATGATACTCCAAATTAGGCCTCACCAATGTCTCATACAACTTCAACATAACATCCTTTCTTTTTAAATCTTTTTATTGAATTAGTACACAAAAGGTAAACCATATAGGCACTGATACATTGTTGCAATATAACTTTACAAGAGATATTAATACACAAAAAGTAATTAGTACAAACAGTGCAGTTTAGATATAAAATAACAAGGTAATATAATAGTATTGTGGCAACCCACTTTCTGGCACCCACGAACTGGCTCACAACAGTGCGCGCAGGCAGAGGGCCGGCCCCAAAAAGGGCGCCAGGCCATCTTCACCAGCAGGGGGAAAATCCTGCGCGCGGAAAGGGTCTGGGAATATGCATTCCTCACAGCAATCCCGCCCTAGGGAGGGTGGGAACGGGAAGGCTTTAAAGCAGGCCGCGAAGTTTGAATAAATCTCTTTCATCGCAACTCTAACTCACCGACTCCGTGTGGTTATTCTAGCGCTGTGTGTAGCACACCGCTACAGTATACTAATTTTCAAACATGTCAATAAGGAAAAGGAAAAAAAAACCCAAAAAAACCTACCGTGCAACTAATCTAAAAAGCAAAGCAAAGCAATGGGCTAACTAGGTATCAAGTAGAGTTAACAACAGGAATTCTGCAGATGCTGGAAATTCAAGCAACACACACCAAAGTTGCTGGTGAATGCAGCAGGCCAGGCAGCATCTCTAGGAAGAGGCGCAGTCGACGTTTCAGGCCGAGACCCTTCGTCAGGACTCGACGAAGGGTCTCGGCCTGAAACGTCGACTGCACCTCTTCCTAGAGATGCTGCCTGGCCTGCTGCGTTCACCAGCAACTTTGATGTGTGTTGATCAAGTAGAGTTAAACAACTTAAAACAATCACGTCCTCAAACCTGACCTCCATTAAAAACAGTTAAAAAGCAAGAAGGGAATGTAGATATGGACAGAGAAAGAAAAAAGTTACATTAAATGAAAATGTTGAATAAAAGATCTCCAAGTCTGTTCAAATTTAACTGAAGAGTCATAAAGATTACTTCTAATTCTCTCCAAATTTAAACATAGTATCGTCTGGGAAAACAAAAAGAATGGTTTTTGGATTTATTTTTAGATGGTTCCCTTATGTCTTTTGAACAATTATCTAACAAATATAACTTACCAAGAATATATTTTTTTAGATATCTCTAAGTTAGAAATTTCCTAAGTACTTTACTCTCTTCCTTTCCGATGCTACCCCCTACATATATTTTAGATACTATAATTAACCTTAATCCATGTCAGAAAGGAGTAACGGCTATTATTTATAATACTATTATGAAACTTAGGAAAGCTCCATTTGATAAGATTAGGTCAGATTGGGAAAAGGAATTGGGCTTTATTATTCCGGCGGATGACTGGGCGCATATTTTACAACTAGTCAATACTTCCTCTATCTGTGCTAAACATTCCCTAATTCAATTTAAAGCTGTCCATAGAGCACATATGTCTAAAGATAAATTAGCTTGTTTTTATTCTCATATTAACCCTCTTTGTGACAGATGTCATGGGGAGATAGCTTCCTTATCTCATATGTTTTGGGCCTGTCCTACTTTGGAATCTTTTTGGAAAGACACTTTTAATATTATTTCAAAGGTATTGAATATAGATATTTCTCCCCATCCTATTACTGCTATCTTTGGATTACCTAAAATTTCCAGTAATCTCTCCCCTTCAGCCCTTAGATTGATTGCATTTCTTACTTTAATGGTGAAAAGATGTATTTTATAACATTGGAAGGAGATTAATGCTCCAACTACATTCTTTTGGTTTTCCCAGACGATACTATGTTCAACATAACATCCCAACTCCTGTACTCAATACTTCGATCTAGGAAGGCCAATGTGCTTAAAAACTTTTTTTTATGATTCTGTTTACCTGTGACACAACTTTAAATGAATTATGTAACTGTATTCCCAGATCCCTCTCTTCAGTGCCCTACCACTCACTGTGCAAGACCTACCCTGGTTGGTCCCACCGAGCTACAAAACCTCACACTTGTCTGCATAAAATTCCATCTCCCATTTTTCCAACTATTCTAGATCTGGCTGCAAGCTTTGATAGTCCTCCTCACAGTCTACCACACTCCCAATCATGGTGTCATCCACATATTTGCTGATCTAGTTAACTACGTTATTGTCCGGATCATTGATATTGGTGACAAACAACAATGGACCCAGCACCATTCCCTGTGGCACTCCACTATTTGCAGGTCTCCAGTCAGAGAGGCAAACATCTATTACCTCCCTCTGGCTTCTCCCACAAAGCCAATGTCTAATCCAATTTACTACCTCATCTTGAATGCCAAGTGACTAAACCTTCTTGACCAAACTCCCATGTGGGACCTTGTCAAATACCTTGCTGAGGTCCATGTGGACAATATCCACTGCCTTGCTTTCAGCAGCTTTCCTGGTAACTTCCTCCAAAAGCTCTATAAGATTGGTTATACACAAACTACCATGCACAAAGCCATGCTGCCTATCCCTAATCCGTCCCTGTCCTTCCAATAACTTTCCCCCTACTTATGTCAAGCTCATTGGCCTGTAATTTCCTAGTTTATTCTTACAGCCTTTCTTAAACAATGGAACAACATTATCTATCCTCCAATCATCCAGCACCACACCTGTTGCAAAGAATGACTTACATGTCTCTGCTAGATCTCCTGCAATTTCTGCACTTGCCTCCCACGGGGTCTGAGAGAACACCTTGTCAAGCCCTAGAGATCTGCCTCAAGACGGCAACCATCTGTTTCTCTGTAATCAGTAGAGAGACCATGACCTCTGCTGCTTTGCCTTGCTTCTATAGATTCTGTGTCCATCTCACAAATAAATAGAGATGCAAAAAAACCATTTAAGATCTTCCCCATTTCTTCTAGCTCCAAGCATAGACTACAATACAGATCTTCCAGAGGACCAATTTTGTTTCTGGCAATCCTTAGGATTCTCCTTCACTTTGTCTACTAGAGCAACCTCATGGCTTCTTTTTGCCCTCCTGTTTCCTTCCTTACATGTTCTCTTGCATTTCTTATACGCTTCAAGTACCTCATTTGCCTCTACCTGCTATGCACCTCCTTTGGTTTCTTAACCAGGGCCTTAATATCTCTCAAAAACTAAGTGTCCCTAAACCTGTTATCCCTGCCTTTTATTCTGACAGGCACATACAATCTTTGTACTCTCAAAATTTCATTTCTGAAGGCCAAGTACACATTTACCAAGTACACATTTGCCAGATAACACCTTTCCTAATCCAAACTTGCCAGACACTTTCTGATATGATCAGAATTGTCCTTTCAGACAGGAAGCAAAGAGTGGGAATAAATGGGACCTTTTCAGAATGGCAGGCGGTGACTAGTGGGGTACCGCAAGGCTCAGTGCTGGGACCCCAGTTGTTTACAATATATATTAATGACTTGGATGAGGGAATTAAATGCAGCATCTCCAAGTTTGCGGATGACACAAAGCTGGGTGGCAGTGTTAGCAGTGAGGAGGATGCTAAGAGGATGCAGGGTGACTTGGATAGGTTGGGTGAGTGGGCAAACTCATGGCAGATGCAATTTAATGTGGATAAATGTGAAGTTATCCACTTTGGTGGCAAAAATAGGAAAACAGATTATTATCTGAATGGTGGCCGATTAGGAAAAGGGGAGGTGCAACGAGACCTGGGTGTCATTATACACCAGTCATTGAAAGTGGGCATGCAGGTACAGCAGGCGGTGAAAAAGGCGAACGGTATGCTGGCATTTATAGCGAGAGGATTCGAGTACAGGAGCAGGGAGGTACTACTGCAGTTGTACAAGGCCTTGGTGAGACCACACCTGGAGTATTGTGTGCAGTTTTGGTCCCCTAATCTGAGGAAAGACATCTTTGCCATAGAGGGAGTACAAAGAAGGTTCACCAGATTGATTCCTGGGATGGCAGGTCTTTCATATGAAGAAAGACTGGATGAACTGGGCTTGTACTCGTTGGAATTTAGAAGATTGAGGGGGGATCTGATTGAAACGTATAAGATCCTAAAGGGATTGGACAGGCTAGATGCGGGAAGATTGTTCCCGATGTTGGGGAGGTCTAGAACGAGGGGTCACAGTTTGAGGATAGAGGGGAAGCCTTTTAGGACCGAGGTTAGGAAAAACTTCTTCACACAGAGAGTGGTGAATCTGTGGAATTCTCTGCCACAGCAAACTGTTGAGGCCAGTTCATTAGCTATGTTTAAAAGGAAGTTAGATATGGCCCTTGTGGCTACAGGGGTCAGGGGGTATGGAGGGAAGGCTGGGTTCTGAGTTGGATGATCAGCCATGATCATAATAAATGGCGGTGCAGGCTCGAAGGGTCGAATGGCCTACTCCTGCACCTATTTTCTATGTTTCTATGTTTCTATGTTTCTCCAATTTAGAATCTCAACCTGCAGTCCAATCCTATCCTTCTCCATAATTACATTGAAACTAATGGCATTATGATTACTGGATGCAAAGTCTTCCCCTACACAAACTTCTGTCACTTGCCCTGTCTCAGGAGATCAAGTATTGCACACTCTCTCATTGGGACTTCTATGTACTGTACTGATCAAGGAAACTTTCCTGAACACATATGACAAGTTCTATCCCATCTAGTCCTTTTACGGTATGGGACTCCCACTCAAGATGTGGAAAGTTATAATCACCTATGTTGGACAACCATATATTTCTTGCAAAAGTCTGCCATCTCTCTACAAATCTGTTCCTCATTAACATGGGGCTATATATATATTCTTATTCCTTATTTCCACCCATAAAGCCTCACTGGAATGATTTATCCAGTCTTCTTATTCCTTATTTCTACCCATAAAGCCCCACTAGAATTATTTATCCAGTCTGTCCTGACTGAGGTGTCAACTATCCCGAGAATGAAACAGAAATTTAACAGAGGTCAGACAAAATTAAATGACAAACTTGATGATGATTGTAAAAGGGTGGCAATGGGTCAAATAAAGGAGCAAAATTGGTCTGGAGATGTGTCAATGGAGGAAGCAGAATGTTAAAAATAAAAACATTTAGATTATCAGAGTATTTGTTGGCAATATTGTGCCAGTCAGTATGTAAGAGCAATGGTAGAGTGTGGAACTGATCAAATTTGTCTATTATACAACAAACAAAACCAATATCCTAAGAAAGCAGAGTACATTTAAGGATCAGAGGAAACCAAACTTTTACAACTTCTGCCAATAAAAGCCAAGTATCTTTTTTATCTAGAGAATGTAGTAAGTGGAGTACATTTAGTTATATAAAAATTATACTCAAAATCTCAGTCTCTTTCTGCGAAGTGGGCATTATAACTGATTGGGCAATTCATCCTCACTTTTGTCCAGTAATAGCATTGTCACTGTTTGCATCCTTAGTCAATTCTGTTAATGATTCTGTTTCTGAACTTCACTTTGTAATATAGAAATTATATGACATTTAATTTAACATGTGTCTCCCAGACTGGATCTCCAAGGCCTATTTGCATAGCCCAACCTTAGCTGATGAAATTAGGTGCAAGACATAGCAAAGACCCCGAAAGGGAATACTCTATGTCATCCTGATGAAATAAAAATTGATATATTGCTAGCAGAATAGAAAGGCAGCTCAAAATATCTATGGCAAAGGCAGAAAAAATATATTTATATGATTTATAATGTTTTTCTATGTATGGAAACTGTACTCTTCGTTATCTCTCATATTGATGCTTATAAAGCACAGCTCTGCTAACACCTTGCTGTCCTTTTCACGCCCTACTGCTTCAGATGACACTCCTACCTTGGCAAGAAATACAGTTTCTGCGCATATTAACATATAAAATACAGAGCAGATTGCGGCTCCCACTGCTGAAAATCAAACATTTTTTGAGAAGTGTATGTATATAGAGCCACATAGTAAGTCACCAGGGATTCAGCAACAAAAACTAAGTGCTTTGTGGAGCTATTATTAATTTCCATGTGATGAATTGTTGCAGGAGTTTCTTTATAAATCCAATCCTTGATGTCACTAATACGGTGCTGAAATTTAATTTGTGTTGCCTGGAAAATAAACAGATGCCGACTGGCTTTATACCCAGCGTAATTTTAGCATTTCAAGCACTAAGCACTAGGCTTCCATTTTTGTACCAGTGCCATACCTTCTACCAAAGAAGGAAATAACTTGAAAACAACATTGATAAATGAAATTCTTTGGATGTGTTCTTATGCTTCTTACATGTTAGTAATAAAGAAATTCCCTGTTGAAATTTTCAAAGCTGATTCAATAATTAAAGGTCACATTCTAACAAGCTTCAAGAAAGAAATACTGCTTCCCTCTGTATTTACTGCTAGTACTATACTGTAGTTGTATGTGGTTTCCCAATGGAGCTCAGTCATTCCAAGGCACAAGTTCTCAAGATTTTTCTTAACCATAGTTAAGTCTTTTTGCCTCTGTGGGGAATGAAAGACCAATTAGAAATGTGTCTGTACGTTTACACCAATCTATATCTTTTTATATTTCCAAATAAACTTCATTAATAATTTTTTAAATATTTGCAAGAATAAATCATGCAATGTATTTTCACTCTTACAATACTTTAAGTAGTACTCAATTACATTTCGTTAAGCCAATAGCACTGTTCCATTCATGTAGACCCCTTGGATGGTACACTACCGCAAGAATTGAGTGGCTTCCTTACCTAACCAGGCCCCTCTCTGTTCATTACACCATTGGTTAGCTGCATTGGAGATTTGCAATTCAGTAAATTTGCCACTGTTCTACAACTCTGCATCTGGAGTCCAGGATTTGGAAATCTACTCCCTTGGTTTATTAACCCTGTTCCAAAAATAAATCCCTCAGAATTCACTGATAAGAATCTGACTCTTGATTTGTACATTGTTGCTCGGCAAAAGAAAACTCTATAGATAATCCGTATTGATATTGGAATTGTTTCTCTTTCTAAAGATGCTGCCTGACCCAAAAAATACTGTAAGGTCAGCATTTGCTAATTTATTTTTGTATTCCTAGCTTTGAACTAATGGTTATGACCATGATGCAAGGAAGTACAGCAGTAATGTCCTGCAAACAGTGAATAGGTATGAAACCAAAAAATCTGGTTTTAGTTATCTCAATTAAGAATTAAATGCTGGCTAACACCTATTTTTCAAAGACACAGGAGAGTCAGCATATGCTGGAAATCTTAAGCAAAACACATAAAAATTGCTAGGGGAACTCACTAGGTAAAGCAGCATCCATGGATGGAAATGAACAGTTGACGTTTTGGTCTGAGGTATTTCATCAGGATCAGGATCAGTATGGATCTAGATTGTGTGCCTAAATCTTCAGAAGGGGATTGGAAACTACAACTTTCCGAACTGGAAACCAGTTTTCAAGCACTGTCACTAAAAAGTACATTTCGTTAATCATTTTCAAATAGGTTATGGTGGTTGTCCATCGTATCCGACAGTGACAGGAAACCAGTGCGGGAGGGTTTTTAAAGTGAAAAGGCCGTTGCACAGAGGTTGTTCCAATCTCCCAACCTCAGAAGTCCGGGCCCAGTGATACATACAAGTGTCACAAACTGGTGTGTTCCTTGACTGTACTGGATAACCGTGACTTCTCCTCTGCCTTGTCATACGCTTCGCTCTCCACGGAGTGTTGCAGTACCGCCTACCTAGTTGTTGGATCTCACTATAGGTCCCATGCGCCCAGTATGCCAGAGCTGACTTCACATGCTAGGATTGGCATATCCCTATCTCACCAGGGTATGAGGCTGCCAGCTATCCTCACCTGGTTTAGCCTGCCGGTTGAACCGGTGTACCAAGATGTGGCCGCTGTCACATGCCAACAGCCATGGTTCAGAGCTGAGCGTCCGGTGAGGACCAAAGGTGAGTGAGCTGTCCCAGAATGGACATGACAAACCTCTTCACCAGAGGTGCTACCCCTCCATGGACACCCCACATAAAGGTTAACGCATTTTTTAAAAATATCTTAGTAAAAAGCTTCATATGTATGTCTGTGGCTTACTACATTTAGCATCATAGAAACATACAGCACAAAATCTGTCAACTCACCTCATCCTTGATGAACAGAATGCCTCACTAATTTTTATAGATGCACCATAGAAAGCATTCTTCTAGGGTGCATCACAACCTGGTATGGAAGTTGTCCTGTCCAAGACCGGAAGAAGCTGCAGAAGATCGTGAACACGGCGCGGCACATCACACAAACCAATCTTCCGTCCTTGGAGTCACTTTACACCGCATGCTGTCGGAGCAGTGCTGCCAGGATAATCAAGGACACGACCCACCCAGCCAACACACTTTTCGTCCCTCTTCCCTCCGGGAGAAGGTTCAGGAGCTTGAAGACTTGTACGGCCAGATTTGGGAACAGCTTCTTTCCAACTGCGATAAGACTGCTGAACGGATCCTGACTCGAATCTGGACCGTACCCTCCAAATATCCGGTTTTTTTGCACTACCTTATTTTCCATTTTTCAATTTTCTTTTTATGATTTATAATTTAAATTTTTAATATTTACTATCGATTTGTAATCCAGAGAGCGGGAAGCGCAGACTCAAATATCGCTATGAAGATTGTGCGTTCCAGTATCAATTGTTTGGCGACAATAAAGTATAAAGTATATCAATGCTGATCCATTTGCCAATATGAGACCTGCAACTGCCCAAATGTCTTTTAAATGTTGTAATGGTACCTGTTTCCAATACCCCCTCTGGTATCGCACTCCAGACACTCCACATCCCCTGTGTGGAAAAACTTATCCCTCGGATCTCTTTTGTCCATCTAGTTGCCTCACGGCCTGGTATGACAACTGCTCTGTATGTGACCTGAGAAACTGCAGATAGTTGTGCATGCACTCCGCACCTCGTGGAAATCAGCCTCCCCTCCATGAACTCTTTCTATACTTCTCGCCGCTTCGATAATGCAGCCAGCGTAATCATAGACCCCATCCACCCCACACGTTCTCTCTTCTCCTCACCCCTCACCCCCACTTGCATCAGGCAGAAAACGTGAAGGACCAAAAGTATGTCCTATTAGGTTCAAGAACAGATTGTACCCTGCTGTTCTAAATAGTTTCCTAGCATGATAAGTCGGACTCTTGACCTCAGACTCTACCTCTTTATGATCTTGCAGCTTATTGTTTACCTGCTCTACACCTTCTCAGTAGCTGTTACACTTTATTTTGCATTGTTGTCGCTTTACCTTGTTCTACCTCAATGCACTGTGTGAAATGGAATGTTATTTTAATTGGCAGAGATGATGTTACCCATCATGAATATGTACATTATTGTTCATTTGGCTTTGTTGTAAAGCCCTGACTCACAGTAACAGATGTAAATCGATTTCACAATTCACTTGGACTTACTGTAACTGACCTAACAATGGTTATAATATTATTCCAGTGATTATGAAGAACAGGAAAACTATTACTGCAGGCAAATTAGTTCAACATAAAGTATAAAATGCTGTTTATCAGAACTAAAATCTAATTATATGCAATGTCAATCTACTCCTGGGACCTGGTAAACAAATTAACCATCTGCCTGTCTTATCATTACAGCATCTTATACACCTGGAGACAGTGAACATCCAGGGACAAAATTAAAATACTAATTTAATGTATGTTTTTGTGGCATATACCAATATAGGAAGCTGATCCTACTTCTCAGCTACAAATAATGGGTAGGGCTTTCCAGTTCAGAAGTTATTTTGCGGTACCAATCATAGGGGATGTGCCACTGCTTTTTGGTTGTTTAAATTTTACCAGATTTTGAGCCAGTCTGAGATTAGACCAGACAGATCAAAATACAATCGGAGCTCTTTCCACAAAGAGAGCAATAAATTAGAAATAAGAAGGGATGGGGAACCCAGAAATAAAATGGAGATCGGTGTTCAAGATGGAGCATTTTAAATTATAGTGTCATACATCTTCATACTGTGGCCAATAGACTTGAAAATTAACAGGTGCTGACAGCTGTTCATAATGTGAACACTAACTTTCATGCTTAATGCCAAGCAAACAAAAAAAAACACTTAAGTTGATAACATGTGCTTTCTAAAAGAAGATTAAAAAAAGTTAAAACCCATGTAAAGAGCTGTAGTCCACATCAATGTCAGGAAGCCCTGAACTCATATCATTGACTTTTCCATGCTTCTATACTATTTCAATGTTAGGCTTTGCCCAGATAAGATGTAAATTGAAAAATGTGCCATTAATTTGTTATTTCCTTCCATCAAAGTTAGAGAATTTATTGCTTCTGTGTGTCCACTTTATGGGTTACAATTCACCAAGAAAAGAAAGACCTGGATTCTGAATATCCAGGATGTTTGGCCTGCAGTCCTTTGCATTTCTTTTTCTTCTATGACTTATCTAGCAGACAGATGATGTGAGGAACTTTCTGCTTGAAAAGATCAAAGAATTCAAGTCAAGTTTATTGTCATTTCACAATATACATGTGCACCATCAAACGAGACGTTTCTCCAGACCAGGGTGTAAAGCACAGTAGTACACATAGTGAAAACTACAAATGAATTACACATAACTTAACAAAGTAAAGTGCATAAATTAAATATTGTAGGGTACAGAACAAATTACCCGGAGAACCTTCGAATGTGGTGCAGCAGGGAGTTCAGAAGCCTAATGGCCTGAGGGAAGAAACTGTTTCTCATCCTGACCCCTCTTGTTTTTATGCATCGGAATCTCCTACCTGATGGTAGGAAGTGAAAGAGGATGCTGGATGGATGGATGGGTGGGATCCTTGATAATAATAAGGACCCTGTGTATGCAGCGCTCCTGGTAAGTGTCCCCAATGGATCGTAGGGACCCCTATGATCCTTTCAGTTGTTCTCACAGTCCTTTGGTATGGTCTGGTATGCTCCCAACCCAGATGGAAATGCAGTTTGTCAGGACGCTCTGAATGGCACTGCTGCAAAATTCAGTTAAGATCAGGGTTGAGGGGTGGTGGGTGGAGAGCCTTGCTTCCCTCGACCTCCTGAAGAAGTCAGACACTGCTGTGCCTTCTTGTTCAGGGAGGTCATCCATGATATGAACTCCCAGGAACTTGTGCACTGTTCTCTGTATGGAGGAGCCTTGTATGCGCAGAGAGGGTCGGCTCATCTGCACCTTCCTAAAGTCCATAATCATTTCCTTACTCTTCTCCACGTTCAGAGTTAGATCGTTGTTCTCGTGCCAGTCCACCAGCCGCTCCACTTCCCCTCTGCACTCTGACTCATCATCGTTGCTGATGAGGCCAACCGCAGTTGTGTCATCCGCAAAACCTGATGACACGTTTTGAGCTGAATCCTGCGACACAATCATGCGTCAGCAGTGTGAACAGCAGCGGGCTGATCGCAGAGCCACGGGGAGCGCCAGTGCTCAGCGTAATGGGACTAAAGACATTGCTGCCCATGGGAAGTGCCAGTGCTCAGCGCCAAAATTAAGTATATAAACAGCAGTCTCGCATAATAGGCGCCATTTTTCAGCTGGAACAGGACAGAGTGGAGAATAAAGGCTATTGCATCATCAGTGGATCGATTTGAGCAATAAGTAAACTGGAAAGGGTCCAATGTAGCCTGGAAAAAAGCTTTAAAGCTCTCCATGAGCAGCTGCTCAAAGCATTTCATAATGGTTGATGTTAATGCCACCAGATGATATTCATTTAGACAGGTTACTGTCACCTTCTTTGGCACTGGAATGATGGTTGGCTCCTTTAAAACCAAGGTGACAATGGACTGTCCCAGGGAGATGTTGAATATTTCTGTCAGCACCTCAGTTAGTTGGGCTGCATAGTCTTTCAGAACCCAACCAACATTCTCTTATTCACGTGAAACAAGATGCAGTGGCCCTGACAGTTACTCTGAACTTCAGAGATACCAGAATCTTACTTCTGCATTCATTGATTCCCTCAGAGAGCTGTTTTATCCCATTGTCATTTGTCCACAGCACAGAATTCAGTGACAGTAGTGACAGAAGATTGTTGGATTGGCGGCACCATCCTGCACAAGATGCCCTTCAAGGAATGTCTGAAAGCAGTGACCTCCCTCACTACATCCCTCCATCTGTGCTCCCCCATCAGACTGGCAACTCATGCAAAGGACAGTTAGAATGTTCTCTTCTACCGCCAGGGCTTACCTACCAAATCTGCAGAAGGAAAACACGATGGCAAATATAGCACATCCTTAATTGAAACTGCTAGAATTTTCTTCCATTAAATTTAGAGACAGGAAAATCAGATGCCATTGTACATGGGCAGAATGAAATTATACTGTATACAACTCTTTTTGCCGATATTTTATTGAAATAGAGTTTCCAAAGTGAAGAACTAAAATGTACCAGTTTCACTTTCTCAACTTTTTAAAACTCTTTCAAAGTTTCAATCATATACTCAGTTCTGCTCCAGGTTCCACCCCCCCCCCCCCACCCCCCGGCCCCTAGATCGTGCTTTCCCTCTATTCTGAAAATCAAGCTAAGATGTCTTTCTGCACATTAGGAGCATAAGGCAAGGACATTTGATGTTTAATCCAACTGGACAAATCTAAAGTAAAAATGCTAATGTTGATTCTTGTTAAAAGTGGTACATTTAAGTCTTCTGGATAAAAGCAAGGAATATAAACCTTCAGCTATGACTGCAGACAATGCAAGTTGGTTACATCTCTTCTCCAACTTTTCATAAAGATACTGCAAGAGAATAGTTGTGGGAAAAATGTAAGACTTTATTTTCACCAAGTACTATTCTACCCCTGCACGTTCATCTATTTTATTTTCTCCATTTACTGGAATAAGCAGAAATTGCTGCTGGAATCACAGCTGCCATCAGGAAGATGGTACAGGAGCCTCAGGACTCACACCACCAAGTTCAGGAACAGTTATTATCCCTCAATCATCAGGCTCTTGAATGAAAGTGGATATTCAGAGGCTTTATCCCAGGGCTGAAATGGTTGCCACAAGAGGACACAGGTTTAAGGTGCTGGGGAGTAGGTACAGAGGAGATGTCAGGGCTAAGTTTTTTACTCAGAGGGTGGTGAGTGCATGGAATGGGCTGCCGGCAACGGTGGTGGAGGCGGATACGATAGGGTCTTTTAAGAGACTTTTAGATAGGTACATGGAGCTTAGAAAAATAGGGGGCAATGGGGAAGTCTAGTAATTTCTAAGGTAGGGACATGTTCGGCACAACTTTGTGGGCTGAAGGACCTGTATTGTGCTGTAGGTTTTCTATGTTTCTATGAAAGGGGATAACTTCACTCAACTTCACTTGCTCTCACAACCTCTGGACTTACTTTTGACGTTCTTGATATTTATTGCTTATTATTATTATTATTATTATTACCATTTATTTCTTTTCATATTTGCACAGTTTATTGTCTTTTGCACACTGGTTGAATGCCCAAGTTTTTCATTGATTCTATTGTAGATTTATTGAGTATGCCCACAAGAAAATTAATCTCACGGTTGTTTTTGGTGACATATATGTACTTTGATAATACATTTACTTTGAACTTGGGCAGCACAGTAGTGTAGTGGTTAGCACAGCACTTTAAAATATAGGTGACTGGGATTTAATTCCCACTGCTGCCTGTAAGGAGTTTGTACTGTGTCTACGTGGGTTACCTTCGGGTGCTCCGGTTTCCTCCCAAGGTCAAAAGATGTACCAGTCATAAATTGGTCATTGTAAATTGTCCCAGGACTAGGCTAGGATTAAATTGGGGAATGCCGGGCAGCACAGATCAAAGGGCCAGAAGGGCCTATTCTGCACTATCTCAATAAATAAATAGACTTTGAAATGTCATATGCTGATGTATATCGAAACACCCAGCTCAGCAGCCCACCCCCAACACACACAACCGGCCTCCTGTTGTCTTAACACTCCTTTGCTGAAACACCCTGTCACAACTTTCTCACTGTCTGCAACTCCACAATTATCACTTCACACATTGGTTGTGCTGAACTTATTTACAGCGTGCCGGGGGTAAAGCTGGAAGCACGTTGGCCTCACTTATTGCACAGTTTGATCATGTGTCCGAAAGCTCACGTCGGGCCTGGCTGGAAGGAAGCAGTCAGTCACCTTTTGAATGTGGTCTCCCCCGAGGAAAGCTGCACCTGTTTGTCTCCACCTGATGACAGCAGCTATTAACAGGAGCAGTTAGAAATCGCAAAGCAAGAACAGGACTCTCATGTCAAGTACAGCCATCATTATATGCTTTTAGCACGTCAGCCATGGAGAGAATGCTAAAAGGAGTTAGAGTTACAGTGCTGACTTAATTTCAAACTAACAACCTGCAAAACTCACTTCGAAATGTTTTCAAAGACTTAATTCTATGAGGAAAATGAGGTGAAGTTCTGAATTTGCATTTTCAAATGAAGACCAGCAATCCTCATTGCAAATTCTGGAGTTATTTACAAAATTTTTGCCCCTGTTTCCTGCCTTTTTGGAGATGTTATCATTTCAAAGCCACCATCTATCCTTCAGTAATATGTAAATGTCATTATTATTCATATCTACCACTTTATTAGGTACATCTGTACATCAGCTTGATAATGCAAATATCTAATCAGCCTATCGTATGACAGCAACTCAAAGCATGAAAACATGCAAATATGGTCAAGAGGTTCAGTTGTTCAGACTGAACATTAGAATGAGGAATAAGTGACTTTGACTGCAGAAAATCATAAATACGAGAAAGTCTTCAGATGCTGGAAATCCAAAGAAACACATACAAAAGGCTGGAGGAACTCAGCAGATCAGGTAGCTTCTATGGCAATGAATAAACAGTCGGCGTTTCAGCCAGAGACCCTTCTTCAGGACTGAAAAGGAAGGGGGAGGAGAAGGATGCTAACTAGAAGGTGATAGGTGAAGTCAGGTGGGTGGGAAAGGAAGGAGAGGAAGGGCTGGAGAGGATGGAATCTGATAGGAGAGGAGAGTAGACCATTGGAGAGAGGGAAGAAAGAGAGGACCCTAGGGATGTGTAGGCGGGTAAGAAGAGGTAAAGGGTCAGAGTAGGGAATAGAAGACAAAGGGAGGGGGAGGGATTTTTTTAATAACTAGGAGAAATCAATATTCATGCCATCAGGTTGGAGGCTACCCAGATGGAATATAAGGTCAATCACGCTGGAAGCTCATGCAGAATGATTGTTGGTGGTTTGAGAATCACAGAAACTGCTGATCTCCTGGGATTTTCAAACACCCCAGTCTCTAGAGTTTACAGAGAATGGTGCAAAAGAAAAACATCTAGTGCGTGGCAGTTCTGTGGGCAAAAATGCCTTGTTAATGAGAGAAGTCATAGGAGAATAGCCAGACTTTTTCAAGCTGACAAGAAGGAGGTAGAAATTCAAATAACCACACATTACAACACTGGGTGTACAGAAGAACAACTCTCAATGAACAACACATTGAACGTTGATGCGGATGTGCTACAGCAGCAAAAAACCACGAACATAAACTCAGTGGCCACTTTATTAGGTACAGGAGGTGACTAATAAAGTGACTAATGAGTGTAAGTGAGAGTTAGCAAGTAATTTGACTCTGTAAAGTGTCACAAATGACCTTGCACAAAATTGTCACATGCATTCTTTCCAGTTTTGAACATTACTCCGGATCTATGACTTTACGACATAAAGCGTAGAACTGTGCAAAACAGGAAGAGGGCCTTTGGCCCATGATGCCTGTGATAAATTGAACTAAATCTCTTCAGCCTACATGTGATCCATGTCCTTCCATTCCCTGCACTTTCACGTGTTTAACGGCCTCTTATATGCTACTCTCAGGTCTGGTTCTATCATTACCCTGTCAGCATAGCTTCTGGTAGTTGACACCTCTACTCTATCTATACTTCTCATAATCTTAGAAGTTTCTATCAGGTCTCCCTTCTAGACTCTGATACTCCCAGAGAAGACAACTCAAATTTGTTCAACCTCTTCTTATAGTTCATACCTTCTAATCCAAGCAGCATCCTGGTAAACATCTGCACTCTTCCGAAAACTTTCTACATCCTTCCTGTAATGGAATGTTTAGGATAGCACATACTACTCCAAGTGCAGTCTAACCAAAGTTTCACAGAACTGCAACATGACTGTCTTATTCTAATGCGCAGTGCCCAACATTTTCTTCACCCTATTTATGTATATGGCCAGTTTTAGAGAGCTATGCACTTGGACCCCAATATCCGTCCCATCACCATTGTTGTTAAAGGCCCTAGAATTACAGTAACTGTATACTTACTCCTTAAATTTGACTTCCTAAAGTTCCACCGCACTTTTCTCTGTAACTGATCTATATCCTGCTGTATCTATTCACAACCCTCTACACTGTTCACAGCTCTACCAATCATTCTGTCATCCACAAACTTACCAAACCACCAATCTACATTTTGAACTTAGTCATTCATATAGATCACAAACAATAAAGACCCCAGCACTGATCCATATGGAATATCACTCATCATGGTCCACCCTTCTCCCATTACTCGCTGTCTTCTATGGGCAAGACAATTCTGAATCCAAGTCACCATGGATCCCATGCACCTCAATCTGCTGAATCAGTTTACCATGAAGGACTGTCAATTGGCTTACTAAAGTCCAGGTAGACCACATCCGCTGCTCTACTCTTGTCAATCATCTTCATTACTTTGCAAAAGATACGTGTTAATAAGGATTGACCAATCCCCACACAAACCAAGCTGACCTTTTCTAACCAGGCAACACACATAAAAGTTGCTGGTGGACGCAGCAGGCCCGGCAGCATCTCTAGGAAGAGGTACAGTCGACGTTTCGGAAGGGTCTTGGCCCGAAACATTGACTGTACCTCTTCCTAGAGATGCTGCCTGGCCTGCTGCGTTCACCAGCAACTTTTATGTGTGTTGCTTGAAATTCCAGCATCTGCAGATTTCCTTGTGTTTGCATTCTCTAATCAGGCCACGTTTTTCCAGATGCACATAAATCCTATCCCTAAGAATCCTCTCCAGTAGCTTTCCTACCATTGATTTGAGGCTCATCAGCCTATCATTTCTTGGATTAGCTCTATAACCTTTCTTCAACGTTGAGCTACTCCCCAATGCTCTGGGACCTTGCCTGAGGTTAGTGAGGATACAAAAATCATCATCAAGTGTCCAGGAATCTTCGCTCTTACCTCTTTTAATAACCCCTTTGCCTGTTTTATCGCTTCTCAAACCTAGAATCCCAGAGGACGACCTTCTGGTCCCTGCAACCTCTGACTGCATTCCGGTTCTGCACAGATTGGAGACCAAACCTGGAACCGAATCATTGATTTATATGAGATGAAGTTTGTTGTTTCCAGCAGCAGCATAATGCAAAAGCATAAAATTACTATAAATTCAACAAATAGTATCAACAAAAGGGTTGGTGTGGTATTGTTGCTAGGTTCATGGACCTTTCAGAATTCTTGCGGTGCAGGGAAAGATATTGTTTCTGAATCATAGTGTGTGGGTCTTCAGGCTCCTGTACCTCCTCTCTGATGGTCGTAACAAAAAGTGTGCATGTCTCAGATGGTGAAAATCCTCAGAAATAGAAGTACCCTTCTTGAGGTGCCACCTCTTGAAGATCTCCTCAACGGTGGGAAGGGTTGTGCCTGTGATGAAGCTGGCTGAGTCAATGCCGCTCTACCATCTCTTATGATCCCGTGCATTGGTGCCTCCATACAAGCTCAGAAGACTTTCCACTGCACATCCATAGAAAGTTGTAAAAATCTCTGGTGGCATACTGAAATATCCCAAACTCTTAATAAAGTAGAGCCACTGGTGTGCCTTCTTTGTGCCTGCATCAATGTGTTGGACCTAGGGTAGATCCTCTGAGATGCTGACGCTCAGGAACTTTAAGCTGCTCACCTTTACCATCATTAACCTTTCAATGAGGACGAGTAGGTATTTTCCCAACTTCCCCTTCCTGAAGTCTACCATCAATTCTTTAATCTTGCTGATATTGAGTACAAAGTTGTTGTGACCCCACTCCTGTTACCATCTGAGATTCTACCAAAATCAGTGGGGTCATAAGCAAATTTACGTTTTATGAGTGCAGCCATTTAGTCATGAGTGTAGAGACAGTAGAGCAGTGGGCTAACCGTACATCCTTGGGGTACATCTGTATTAATTGTTAATGAGGAGGAGATTCTTCACCTTCAACATGGCTTGCTTCAATATTAGGCAAAGGAGACAACACTCAATCACCAAATCCACATTAATAAGTCAACATAGTATTGTTTAAGAAGCCTCCTCTTATAAGCTCCTAAAATCTATGATGTGTTATAAGTATCTGCGTTACAAGTTCAAGCTTAAGGAGATATTTATCTGCTTTGCTGCCCATAATGGATTCTCTTCTATTAGAAGGCATCTGGCACATCACCTGGAGGGTCTGGGAAATGATTGGCTATCCACAGAGTGAGAAAAACAACAGAGAGGTCATCTCCCAATCTTATATTACTGAGAATCCATTTAAATAAAATGATATGTTTCTTTAGGGAGGTGCACCTGATCTGATCAAGCTGGGCAAGGCTTGAAGGATGCCAGAATAATTTTTTAAAATTAATTTGATCTTTTTATCTATAAGTTATTAGGCTGATAATTGAAAAAAAAACAGAAAATTAATCACTGGGGGTGGAGAGGCATCCATCTATAATTGTGCAAAGTTTAGAGAGCTGTCAAAAGGCAAATGGGATTTTATGGTTTAAATATAGATGGAATTGAGAAACAAAGAGGTTATTTAGGACCTTGATGTATACTGGAATGATGGATCCATTTCTGCACTCTAGGAAGGATGTAAAGGCCTTAAAAAGATCACAGAAAACATTTACTGGAGTGATCCTATGGAAGGGAAACTGCAATTATTTTGATAGAGATAAGAATCTGGAGTTTTTATTTTTCTTGTAACAGAGACAATTGAGATCTTATTTAATGGAAAATCATAACAGTTTGGACAAAGTGAATAAAAAACACTCATTTCATTTGGCAGGATGGTTGATAACCAAAGAACTCAAATTTAAAAGAATTAAGGGTGGAATAAGTAAAACCTTTTTCACGCAATGAATAGCGATGATCTGGAATTCATTGCCTGAAGCATTGGTGGAAGCAAATTCAAAATACTTGAAGGAAAGGAATTTGCAGGGCTACATGGAGAGAGTTGGAGAATAGATTGTTAACCGGGTTATTTTTATAAAGAGTTGTACAGACTCAATAGTCCAATTAGCCTTCCTTTTACTGTAACAGTATTATGATTCTACAGTAATTGTGACAATTTTACAATGTTAAGAAAAGGCAAATAATTTTTTCTCCCGATTGTGATAGGAATGTCTTCTGGGAACCTGAAAGAAGAGTGTGCTTCTTTTCTAGTACTTTCTCTGTTTTCAGGAAGTGGAGGAAAAAAAATGGAAACAACAAAGAATTTTCAAAGGCAAAATAGAACCAAAGACCTTGGGACTAAAGAAATCAAAGGTGACATGAGGGATATCTTTTACATACACTGATTAGTTATGATCTGGAATTCGCTGCCCTGAGGGATGGCGAAAGCAGATTCAGTCAAAGAATAACAGGCCTACACAAAGCAACATAATTACAATGGTTAAGAGACTGCATATTTCAAATGGTAAATCAGTAGCAAAGAAACAAAGTTCAAAACATGTGATGTTGTATTGTCAGTGGGGAGGTCTGTAAACAACTTGGGCTTCTTCCAAAATTATAGAAAACAATTTTAAAAAAATAGCAGAAAGAAATATGGTGCCCCGCAAATATTAAACACGAGCTCATAAATATATCCCATTCCTGAAAGCAGAGAGAATATTAGAGCAAGAGCATTACACCATTTCAAGCACCACTATCATTTTTGGGTTACCACACCCATAGAGAATAAAGTTTATTTTCGTTTTTTCAGCATTTTACATTTGTCCCTATTATTATGGAATCATATCATTATTTTTATTTGCTCCCATCCTCAACCCCTTTTCCAACCACTTGCCAGTGTCCAGTCCCTATCCCTCCTCCAATTTGTTTCCCCATCTTCTCCTGCAGCCTTCAGTTCCTTCACTTACTTTTCCCCACCCCATTCAATCTCCCCACCTGCTCTTCCAGCAAATATTTATTTAATTTCCTTTTGAAATTTATTATTGAAATATCATTGCACATTAAAAGATCAACAATGCTCAATATTTGTTATTCCCTCCAAACTTACAACACAAGATTCTGAATATCCAATTGCCCATAAAATAATTTGATATACACCCTAGCTACAGCAATAAGAATGCCAAGGCAGTTAATGGATGTGTTTAAGAAATTAAACTGCAGATTGATATAGAGAAGTAAGAAAGGTGGGAACAGGGTTGATGGAATTTCTCCCTTGGAACCAGCAAGGAAATAATGAAACAAATAGCCTCCTTCTGAGAAATACAAGTAAGCTTGTATTGTAGAGATTTGATTAGAATTGAGGATTGGAAAACAGAATTACAACATAGGACATAGAACAGTATAGCACAGGAAAAGGCCCTTCGGCCCGCAATGTTGTACTAAGCCAATTAAATGTATAATAATGTAGTAATTTTATTTATAGAACACTTTTCATACGGGCAATGTAGTTCAAAGTGCTTTACTACGGGATAAAACTAGAAACATGAAAATAAAATATAAAAAATAAAAATAAATATGGAAATAAAAGGCAAAAAGATGTTAAAGGATAGGTGAAATAAATAGGTTTTGAGCTGGTGTTTAAAAGTGTCAATTGAGTCCGCATCCCTTACAGTTTTAGGCATTGAATTCCACAGTTTAGGAGTGTAGTTCAAAAAGCTGACCGTCAATTATCTTTTGAGGGAGATTGTTTAAATTTTACAGACTGGTGGAAGAAGACCTGAGCGCTCCAGCAGGGTTATAAAATGACAGTGACTCCCTGATGTACTCTGATTCCAGATCATTAAAAGCTTTACAAACAAGCACGAGAACTTTAAAATCAATTCTGAAAGATATGCAAGACAATACAGAGTAGCTAGGACAGGGGTGATATGTTCCCTCATCCTGGTTTTGGTTAAAAGTCTAGCAGCAGTGTTCTAAGTGAGTTAAAGTTTGTCAATAGTTTGCTTTGCAGGGCCGGTAAAAAGTCCATTGCAGTAATCTAGTCTATTCATTATAAAAGCGTGAATTCATTTTTTAGCATCATTATTCGACAGAAATGAACATACATTTAGTACTCTTTTCTCTATGTGGAATTTAAAATTAAAATCTGAATTGAGGATAACATCCAGGGTTGTTCCTTCTGATTTTACAAAGGGGAGACATGTTCGCAATTTTATCAAGGAGTTTTTCTATGTATCTCTTTTGGTTTTAGAATCAACCGAAAGGATTTCACTTTTATCTTCATTTACTGTTAGGAAATTATTGCTCACCCAATTTGTTTATTGTAGTCATCCCAGAAGTCAGAGAAGATGGGGTGTTATCATCATCAAGGTCTAACAAGATATACAATTGTGTGTCATCTGCATAACCTTGGAAATCAAGTTTATACTCTCTAAAAGATGTCTCCTAAGGGAAACATGTATAAGGAGAGCAATAGGTGACCAAGACAGCTTCCCTGAGCAACACCAAAAAGTAGACAACATCCTTTGCCTTGCCTTCATCAACTTTCCTGGTAACTTCTTCGAAAAACTCTAAACATTTGACCTACCAAGGTATAACACTTCATATTTGGCTGTGCTAAATGCCATCTGTCATTTCTCTGCCTATATCTGCAAATGCTGTATTATTTGCAAATTCTTTGTAATCTACATTATCCACTACAACACCAATCTTCTTATCATTGCAATCTTACAAACCCACTCATCTTCATTTTAATCCAGGTCATTTATATGCACCACGAATAGCAGAGGTCCCAGTTCCAGATCCCTGCAGAATACCACTAATCAAAGGCCTCCAGCTAGAATAGGACCTTTCAACCACTACCCTCTGTCTACTATGAGTAAGCCAGTTCAGAATCAGAATCAGGTTTAATATCACTGGCATATGTCATGAAATTTGTTAACTTAGCAGCAGCAGTACAATACATGATAATATAGAAAGAAATACGAATGAATAAATAACCAAGTAAATCAATTACAGTATGTATATTGAATAGATTAAAAATAGTTCAAAAACAGAACTAATATATAAAAAAAGTTCATGGGTTCATTGTCCATTTAGAAATCAGACAGCAGAGGGGAAGAAATTGTTCCTGATTCGCTGAGTGTGTGCTTTCAGGCTTCTGTACTTCCTTCATCCTGCAACCTGGTCATCTCTGAGGCTGAGGTACGTAGATGTTTCCAACGAGTGGACAGTCGCAAGGCTGCGGGACCGGACAGCAACCCAGGGCGAGTACTCGGGATGTGCGCAGCACAACAGACAGGTGTGTTTACTGGTATTTTTAATCTCTCCCTCTCCCAGTGTAGAGTGTCCTCCTGCTTCAAATTATCCACCATTGTCCCTGTACCAAAAAAGACCAAGGCAACATGTCTGAACGACTGGCATCCAGTCGCACTCACCTCAGTAATAAGCAAGGCTTATTGAGAAAGTAAGGAGGCGTGGGATCCGAGGGGACATTGCTTTGTGGATCCAGAATTGACTTGCCCACAGAAGTCAAAGAGTGGTTGTGGACAGGTCATATTCTGCATGGAGGTCAGTGACCAGTGGTGTGCCTCAGGGATCTGTTCTGGGACCCCTACTCTTCATGATTTTTATAAATGACCTGGATGAAGAAGTGGAGGGATGGGATAGTAAATTTGCTGATGAGTCAAAGGTTGGGGGTGTTGTGGATAGTGTGGAGGGGTGTCAGAGGTTACAACGGGACATTGATAGGATGCAAAACTGGGCTGAGGAGTGGCAGATGGAGTTCAACCCAGATAAGTGTGAGGTGGTTCATTTTGGTAGGTCAAATATGATGGCAGAATATAGTATTAATGGTAAGACTCTTGGCAGTGTGGAGGATCAGAGGGATCTTGGGATTCAAGTCCATAGGATACTCAAAGCTGCTGCACAAGTTGACTCTGTGGTTAAGAAGGCATACGGTACATTGGCCTTCATCAATTGTGGGATTGAGTTTAAGAGCTGGGAGGTAATGTTGCAGCTATATAGGACCCTGGTCAGACCCCACTTGGAGTACTGTGCTCAGTTCTGGTCGCCTCACTACGGGAAGGATGTGGAAACTATAAGGGTGCGGAGGAGATTTACAAGGATGTTGCCTGGATTAGGGAGTATGCCTTATGAGAATAGGTTGAGCGAACTTGGCCTTTTCTCCTTGGAGCGACGGAGGATGAGAGGTGACCTGTTGAGGTGTTTAAGACGATGAGAAGCATTGATTGTGTGGATAGTCAGAGGCTTTTATCCCAGGGCTGAAATGGCTAGCACGAGAGGGCACAGTTTTAAGGTGCTGGGAAGTAGGTACAGAGAAGCTGTCAGGGGTAAGTTTTTTACGCAGAGAGTGATGAGAGTGTGGAATGGGGTGCCGACAGCAGTGGTGGAGGCAGATACAATAGGGTCTTTGAAGAGACTTCTGGATAGGTACATGCTTAGAAAAATAGAGGGCTATGGGTAACCCTAGGTAATTTCTCAGGTAAGGACATGTTCGGCACAGCTTTGTGGGCTGAAGGGCCTGTATTGTGCTGTAGGTTTTCTATGTTTCTATGTTTCAAATGCTTTGAGAGGCCGGTCAAGGATTACACCTGCAGCTTGCTACCACCCAAAATGGACCCCCTACCATTCACCTACCAACACAACCCATCGATAGATGATGCAATAGCCACTGCTCTACATACGATCCTTACACATCTGGAGAAGAAGGATGTTTATGTAAGAATGCTGTTCTTGGACTATAGTCCAGCATTCAACACCATAGTTCCATCCAGGCTTGACAGGAAGCTCAGAGACCTCGGCCTTGACCCTGCCTTGTGCAGCTGGATCCTGGATTTCCTGTCAGATTGCCGGCAAGTTGTAAGAGTGGGCTCCCTCACCTCCACCTCTCTGACTCTCAATACAGGAGCCCCTCAGGACTGCGTAGAGTCTCCTCCTTTACTCCCTGTATACCCATGACTGTGTCGCCACCCACAGCTCCAATCTGCTAATTAAATTTGCTGATGACACTACCTTGATTGGCCTTATCTCAAACAATAACCAGGTGGCCTACAGGGAAGAAATCATCTCTCTGACACAGTGGCGTTAAGAAAACCACCTCTCCCCCAATGTCAGAAAAACAAAGGAGCTGGTTGTGGATTACAGGAGGAATGGAGATGGGCTAACCCCTGTTGACATCAATGGATCTGGGGTTGAGAGGGTAAAGAACTTCAAGTTCCTTGGTATCCACATCACCGAGGACCTCACGTGGTCTGTACACACCAGCTGTGTGGTGAAAAAGGCACAACAGTGCCTCTGTCACCTCGGACAGTTGAGGAAGTTTGGTATGGGCCCCAAATCCAAATAACTTTCTACAGGGGCACAATTGAGAGCATCCTGACTGGCTGCATCACTGCCTGGTATGGGAACTGTACCTCCACTAATCGCAGGACTCTGCACAGAGTGGTGCAGACAGCCCAGCGCATCTGTAGTTGTGAACTTCCCACTATTCAGGACATTTACAAGGACAGGTGTGTAAAAAGGGCCCGTAGGATCATTGGGGACCCAAGTCATCCCAACTCCAATCTATTCTATTCTATCTGCGACCATCTGGGAAGCGGTACTGCAGCATAAAAGCCAGGATCAACAGGCTCTGGGACAGCTTCTTCCACCAGGCCATCAGGCTGATGAACTCACGCTGATTTGAGTGTACTCTATATTACACCGACTGTTCTATATTTTATAAATTACTATGATTGCACATTGCACATTTAGATGGAGACGTAACATAAAGATTTTTACTTTTCATGTATGTGAAGGATGTAAGAAATAAAGTCAATTCAATTCAATTCCTGATGGTAGCAATGAGAAGAGGGTATGTCCTGGGTGGAGTCCTTAATAATCGATGCCGCCTTTCCGAGGCCATGCTCCTTGAAGATGTCTTGGATCTTTTAATATGTCCATCTATGGCCTCCTCCACTGTCATGATGAGGCCACACTTGATTTGAAGGAACAACACCTTATATCTGGGTACTCGCTAAGCTGATGGCATGAACATCGATTTCTTAAACTTCTGGCAATGACCCCCAACCCCCCTCTTTTCCATTTCCCATGCCCTTTTCCCCCTCTCACCTCACCTCTCCAATCAACTTCCCACACCAATCAATCTTCCACCCTTGGACTCACTTTACACCGCAGGCTGTCGGAGCAGTGCTGCCAGGATAATCAAGGCCACGACCCACCCGGCCCACACACTTTTCGTCCCTCTTCCCTCTGGGAGAAGGCTCAGGAGCTTGAAGACTCGCACGGTGAGATTTGGGAACAGCTTCTTTCCAACTGTGATAAGACTGCTGAACGGATCCTGACCCGGATCTGGGCCGTACCCTCCAAATATCCGGACCTGCCGCTCGTTTTTTTTTGCACTACCTTACTTTCCATTTTTCTATTTTCTATTTATGATTTATAATTTAAATTTTTAATATTTACTATCGATTTGTAATCCAGGGAGCAGGAAGCGCAGAATCAAATATTGCTGTGATGATTGTACGTTCTAGTATCAATTGTTTGGCGACAATGAAGTATACAGTATAAAGCTCTTTACTTCAACCACCCCCCTCCATGTTTCACCTATCACCTGGTGGTTCTCTCTCCCCTCCCCCCACCTTTTAAATCTACTCCTCAGCTTTTTCTCTCCAGTCCTTCGGAAGGGTTTCAGCCCGAAACGTCGACTGTACCTTTTTCCCCATAGATGCTGCATGGCCTACTGAGTTCCTCCAGCACTTTGTGAGTGTTGCTCGGATTTCCAGTATCCGCGGATTTTCTATTGTTTGGATACTACAGAGGCTAGTACCCATGATCTAGTAGTTTGTTTGTTGCTGAAAGCACAGCACATTACAAACCCAAATGTATTGAATAGGAGTGATCTAATTAGACCAATTCCGAATTGAAGGGATCAAAGTCAGGAGTAGATTGTAGGAATTTCGAACTGGAGTGATTGGATTGGAGGAAGGTTTCGATTGGAGGAAGAGTTACTTAGATTGGAAGAGGGATCGGGTTAGAGTGATCAGATTGGACGTCCTTTCGATTGGAGGAGGGATCAGATTAGAGTGATATGATTGGCGGAGTGCCTGGATTGGAGGGAAGGATTGGATTTGGAGGAATGTTTGGATTAGAGGGGTCATCGAATTAGAGGAAGGAATAAAGCGGAGGAGGGAGCGGATTGGAGGAGAGGTTCGGAGTTGCGCCATCGGATTGGAGGGATGTCGGATTGGAGGAGGATCGGTTGGTAGGCAGGGAGGTTGCTGAGCGGGGACGTGGCCTGCGGAGGGCGCCGGTTGCCGCTGAGCCGTGCCTTCGGTGTTTATGTGGAAGGTAGGCCGAGCCCGAGGGAGAGTCGGCGAAGGCGGAACGGAGCAAGGAGCCGCGGACTGACTCCTGCAGCCCCTTCCCTGCAATAGGAAGCTTGGCGGATCCCACAGCCTGGCGTCGCCGGTGGATGGGTGGCGGATCGCGGCCGGAGCAGGAGTGGCGAAGGTGAGTGCGGCGGGTGGAGCGGGGGGCCCGGGTCGCTCACTCGGTGCGGGAACATGGCGGCTGAGCCCAGTAGCTTGGAGCCTCGCCTCTTGGGTCACCGTCGAGCCGGGGTAGGGGTGGGGGCCATCAGAGGGAAGCACCCAGCCCAGTTGTCGGTGACTAGGCCTTCCTCCCTCTTTGTCTTATTTATTTCACTTTACTGCGGTGGATTTTTCTTTTTGCATCATTTCCACTCCTCCCAGACTCTCGGCGAGGAGTCTTAAGTTGACGGGAAATTGATCGTGGGGAGGGCGGTTGTCGCCGTCCGCTGGCCGCTTCTGGAGGAGTAGGGGAGAGTCAGAGTGAACAGGGGCAGGGAGTAGAGCGGGGCATCGGACGAGCAATCCACTGTACCCTGATGATAGAGTTTGAAGCCCAAAATCAATAGCTTCAGCCAGCCTGTGCAAGCGGGGGAGGTGGGCACAGAGATTATAATTTATAATGTTGGTCGCACGAGTTCTGCTACTTTTTCGAGGGGTGTCAACCAATAAATTATCTTCGCATTTTGGAAGACAGAATGGAGATCAAGGTGTTTTCACATATAGGCACGCTACTGCTTTAAGTTCAGTGAGCATCTGGGTTCCTCCCCCCCCCCCCGGAGGGTCGGGTAAATCTTTAATGTGTGTTTGGAAAAACTTTTACGTGTGCTGCATTTACAACGGCATTTAATGCTGTCAGGCATGTATTCTAGGATTGAAATACACCCTTCGGTTCCTGCTGCGTGTAGTAGTCCCATAAATTAAGTGAACAATGTCATGCCTACTTTAGCTTTGAAGCTTTGGCTACTGTTTTACTTGTTGCTAATAGTTATCCTATCATGCTTATTTTAGTTTCCTGTACCTTAAATTACTTCGGGCTTGCACAGTTTGTCTGCTCTTGTGTCTGTCATTGACCCTCTTTGATAGTCTGCATATTATATCACTTTTTCAAAAACTGTTAGTAAAGGGTATGTGTAGATGACACCCAACTCTTGATCTCCTTCACAGTTCGTTGTAATTAGATTGGAGTGAGCAATCTCTTGACACCTTCTTCCTCCTTCCTGCCAGCTCTGCATTGTCAAGCTGTCAGTGTAGATGAGTTGCAATTCACCTAAACATCGGAGAGATCTAGGATGATTCAATTGCCACAAACTATTTTTCTTCTTGTTGATTCCATCTGCTTCCCTGATTACTCTTTTGCTAAACAAGACTCTTTGTGCCTGTTGAGCTTCCCAAACCACAGTATGTTTCTACTTTATGTTCTGTTCCTGTCTTGGCCTCTTTATCTGTGCCTTTGTTATCTTGTTGAAGTGACAATTTTAAGTTGAGCATCTCACTTGTCACCTAAAACTGGCCCATGGCCTAACAGTATTTCAATTTACCTCATCCTGTGTTGTTTTGCTGTTCACCAATTTCTTGTACTTGAGTTTAATGTCCTTCAGGATTTTGAATCTTTGCATTATTACACTTTTCAGCTCTGCAGGCTTTCAGAAATCCTGTATCTCCAACTCTATTCCTTCAATTATGTTGCTTCACCCTACTAGTGACAGCTATATTTTCAGATCTCTAGGGCTTTAATATCTTAAGTTTTTGTACTTGACCTGTCAGTCCTTTTTTTTCAGTTCATGGCTTGGCTGAGCCACTGACCAGCTTCTAATTATTTAACCTGTCTCCTTTTTGTGGCTTGACATCAGTGTTCATATGATTACAATGCAGTGAAATACTTTGTTGTTGGAATTTAGATTCTGTATTAACCAGGTACAATGTCATCTACTCAGGTGGTTCCTTGCTGTTAGAATTTCATGTATATTATATATTTGCAGTTTATCAAAGTTTGTTTTACCAGTTGAAACTACCATCATGGGCTGTATAGTCATGTGGAATTTTCTCACTAGAATTTAGTAAAAATATCAATGCTGACATGTTTGTATAATCCTTTGGTGTGAGGCATCTCTCTCTCTCTCTACTCAAAAGTTTAACATAGTATTTCCCAGTCTGGGGTGTGTGACTTCTTTGATTTGGATAGAAACAACAAAAATCACAGTGGCTTAATGAACTTGGAAAAATAATCAAAAATTTGCTAAAGTGTGCATAAAAGCAAAAATCGAGTGTGGGAGTGAATTTAGAGAGTGTGAACAAGTTGTTGCCTTGTTGATTATGTCAACATTCAAAATGTTGGGAACTGCTGGTCTGGTATAATGGATTGTGTTTGTCTTGAGCTTGGTGCAATTTAGGATCATATTTAGTCATTAGATGGAGAAAAGATATTTTCTACATTACACCTGTGCCTTCTCTTGCAAGTGCCTATCCATCAACCTCCAGTGCTTTTGCTGTAGCTTCATGTTTTGTCTGCTTCAGGTATATAATCCAATTCCTTTTAGAGATTTGCTGTTACTTCAGTAGTGAGAAGTACATATTTTTAAGAATCGGATTTAATATCACTGGCATACGTCGTGAAATTTGTTAACTTATGTATTGCATTGTACTGCTAAATCTAGAGGAAAAGCAATAAGTAAATCAATTGCAGTATGAATGTTAAATAGTTAAATTAAAAACTTACAAAAACAGAAGTATTATAAAGTGAGGTAGTGTCCATGGGTTCGATAGCCATTTAAGAATCACATGGCAGAGGGAAGAAGCTTGGAGTTTCACTCAAAATGGATAGGAGGTCAGAGGTATTTGATGGGGGATGGAAAGACAAGCTCGTTCACATTATTATCACCCTTGTAGTAACAATACATGAAAATAATAACTTGACTAAACAGCGATTGGTCTTTATCAATTAGTTTGCAACAGGCCTAGACATAAAACCCAGAGGGAAAAGAAAGTAAGAATAATCTCAAAGTCTCCTGTTCCCTGTTGTGCTTGTGTCGTGTCTCAAATTATTTTGAGTATAATGTTTCTGGTATGTTGTCCCTCACGGTGCAGCATATTTTTATTGAAGAATTATATAGATCTTACTAAAAGAAACAAAGCCAAAAAATCATTTTGCTCTTTGCCCCAGCTATACATTGTCAGAGAATCACACCATTACCAAGATCAAAACACATTAGTTTTTATTCACAGTACAATCACAAGCCAGACTTTTTTTTTAAACAAGCTCGTGCCACTTAACTTCACAGGTCTATGTATATGTAAATATATATCAAAGCGATTGTTGATGGGAGTAGGCATAATAGTGCAGCATAGACTAGATGGGCCAAAAGGCCTGTTTTTGTGCTATAGGTCTCTATGACTAATAATTCTCTTTGAGCAATTAGTGTAACGTACCAGCATTCAAAGATTGAGATGGTACCCATGGTAGTAAGCAAGCATTGTTGCTTTAATTACTTTATTTTGAATTTTGAAGCCCTTGCTTGGACTATTCCAAGTTTGGCAATGTTTCAAGATTTTGTCAAAATATCCCATGAGTTTGTTGATGCAAATTATGCAGTTAATCTGGGCATCAGAGTAAGAAACAGTTTTTTTTTTCCTTTGGCGTTTTGCAATCAATGTCTGCTATGTTGAACCTAGTGTCTGATCCAGTAGTGAAGTGTGCTTGAGGTCAAATGTGTGCATATTGCCTGGAAATATCAGACTTCTGGTTTGACCCATTTGAGTGCATTTGGAATATTTTCTTGTGGAAACATTTTATCAGTATCTGGATGTAATTTTAAGTTAATGGCCAGAGGTGAGGATATTGAGTAGGAACCTTAAAACTACTGCCATTTGCACAACAGGAATATCAAATTTATTCTTAAAAATTAACCACGTGTAAGTAGATAGAGCTGATTAATTGTAGGTGAGTGATCCAACTGGGTGTATGGCAGGGAAGTAAGTGGCCATGTATTTTCAGTATTTCCATCAGTAGTGCAAGTTGTGGACTTTGGGACTATCATTAGTGTTTAAACACTGAATTTTTTTTTGTAAGTTTACTGCTACTCCTAGAAATGGAGTTTCAGTTTGAATGCACTTTCAAAGGTAGGCAGCTGAAATTGAGAATAAATCTAAGGATAAGCTAATTGGTATATATAGTTGAATTCTTTCAAAAAGAATGGGCGAGTCTTTTAAAGTCTATCTTGACTGAGCCTCTCCCTTCCAATTAGTAACCTCACCTCTTCCGTAGTTACCTTTTCCTTTCTTGTGATTCATTCAAGCTCAGTAGGTTATGATCTCAGCATTTATATAGTACTTTAATGTAATTGAACATGCTAAGTTAAAAGTCCAAATGTGAAACAGAAATAACTGAGTACTGTATGTGCCAACTGGAAACAGATGTGAATAGCAATGCTTCTCCTGATCTCTTTTGGTTATGGTGTTTCTTTTTTCCTTTCATGAACCATCTATTAAGTATTTCACAAGGCACTGCTTTGCTATCTTTTCAGTTTTGTGCCAGCTGGACTGCCATTGGAATGGAATGCTGTTGGTAAAGATTTAAAAAGTTGAATCAAAGCACATCAGCACCTCCACTTCAGAAGGCTAAGGAAATTTGAAATGTCCCTGATGATTCCTACTAATTTTACCAGATGTCCTGTAGGAAGAATCCTATTTGAATGCATCATAGTTGGGCTGGGCTTGGCATAGCATGACACCTGTGCCCAAGACTGCAAGTATTTGCAGTGTTGTAAACACAGCCCAGACTCCCATCCATTGAATGAAAACCAGTCTCCCATCCATTAATCCATCTACATCTCTCACTGCCTCTGAAAGCATCCAATGTAATTAGGGATCCTTCCCACCTAGGTCATTCTCTCCTCCCCTCCTCTGTTGGGCAGGAGATGTAGAAGCTTTAGAGTATGTACCATCAGACTCGGACAGCTGCTTCCTGCTGCTATCAGACTCTGAATAACCCTTGATTTTTCTAAAAGATGAACTCCAGATCTTCCTGTCTTCTTCATTGTGGTTCTTGCACTTGTCTACCTGCATTACACTTCCTCAGAAACTATAATATTATAATTCTGCATTGTTTTCCTTTTCTGTTCCCTCAAATGACTTGTGAATGGAATTTATCTAGATGGGACATACAAGCCTTTCACTGTATCTTGGTACATGTGACAATAATATAGCAATACTAATAAGGATACAGGAGTTGGTTCTTATCACTACTATGCCTTCTCATACTCTGAAAGCAGCATTCTTCATTGCCTACTTCTGTTACTGAAGATTTACTATCAACTTGTATGTTCCATTGAGTGCTCCTCTGCCTTTTGTGTTTGCAAACCTGGGTCAATTTTGGCCCTAATGCTTGTACATTGACAAAACTTATCATTATTAAATCCACTAGTTCATATTTCATTTGTCATTTTATAATTCTGTTTAACCAACTGGTGTTTCTTCTGTGCAAAAAGCAAGAGTCTAAAACTGGTTATATTGCATTTGAAGTATTGTTCCACACCTGCTGGAGGAATTCAGTGGGCCAGGCTACATCTTAAGTCAGAGAACAACAGGAATTCTGCAGATGCTGGAAATTCAAGCAACACACATCAAAGTTGCTGGTGAACGCAGCAGGCCAGGCAGCATCTATAGGAAGAAGTGCAGTCGACGTTTCAGGCCGAGACCCTTCGTCAGGACTAACTGAAGGAAGAGTGAGTAAGGGATTTGAAAGCTGGAGGGGGAGGGGGAGATGCAAAATGATAGGAGAAGACAGGAGGGGGAGGGATGGAGCCGAGAGCTGGACAGGTGATAGGCAGAAGGGGATACGAGAGGATCATGGGACTCCCTCCAACCTGATGGCATGAACATTGACTTCTCTAACTTCCGCTAGGCCCCACCTCCCCCTCGTACCCCATCTGTTACTCTTTTTTATGCACACATTCTTTCTCTCACTCTCCTTTTTCTCCCTCTGTCCCTCTGAATATACCTCTTGCCCATCCTCTGGGTCACCCCCCCCCCCCGTCTTTCTTCCCGGACCTCCTGTCCCATGATCCTCTCGTATCCCCTTCTGACTATCACCTGTCCAGCTCTCGGCTCCATCCCTCCCCCTCCTGTCTTCTCCTATCATTTTGCATCTCCCCCTCCCCCTCCAGCTTTCAAATCCCTTACTCACTCTTCCTTCAGTTAGTCCTGACGAAGGGTCTCGGCCTGAAACGTCGACTGCACCTCTTAAGTCAGAGAGCCTGTTTCTATGCTGTAGTACTCTTTAGCCACTCTAGTTCATACCACATCTATGAAGGGAAATGAGTAGCTGAAGTTTTGTTCTGATGAAGGGTCTCAGCCCAACTGCTCAATTTCCTCAATAGCCTGACCCACTGAGTTCTTCCAGTATTTTGTATACTGATCCAGATTTCCACTATCTGGAGTCTCTTGTGTGTCTGTTTTTAAGTATGGTGTACAGTGGCCTCTGTACTTCTGGAACAATGTACCAGTAGAATGCAGAAGAGATTCAGCAGAATGTTGCCTGGAATTGAAGGATTTAATTATAAGAGGAAACTGGTTAAGCTGGGATTGTATTCACTTCAACACAGGAGACTGAAGGGTGAATTTGTGGAGATTTAGAAAATTGAGGGATACAAATTGAGTTATATGGTTCCAAGGGTTGGGAGTAGGACAGGTTTAAGGTAAGAGGGTAAAGATTTAAAGGCGATCTGATGGCCATTTTTTTTCCACACTGGGAATGCTGTCAGAAATGTTAATCGAGGGGGGTGTATAATAAAATATTTAAGAATCACTTGGATAGGAATGGAATAGAAGTTAGGCTGAAGAGCTTGCTTCCATGCAGTATGACTGTATAAAATTTCATTCTTATTTGAGCATACACTGTGTGACTACATACTATACTTGAGCCTGGAGAACTTGACTTGCTCTTGCAATAGTGAATCTTTATTTAGCTGGTATCAATTAATAGCTTGATTTTTACCTGGAGAAACTGCATCTTTAGTGTCGTTGTAAGCATTGCTACTAGAATTACGATGGCTTTCTGATTGCCAATATTACATCACAAATTTGTTTGTCAAATTTTATAAACTGTGTGGTCCGGTTCTGTGGAGTTTCCTGTTCACCTCTATTTCAGATTTAATTTTTAAGAGGGTATTCATCGCTGGGCTATGACCCATATTCTACTGTTTACTTGTGTATTTTTTTACTGGCTAGACCATAAGACATAGGAGCAGAATTAGGCCACTTGGCCCATCGAGTGTGGTCTACTATTCAATCATAGCTAATGTTATCTCTCTCAACCCCATTCTCTTGTCTTCTCCCTGTAACCTCTGACAGTGACTAATCAAGAACCTGTCAAACTTTGCTTTAAATATACTCAGTGACTTGACCTCCACAGCTGTAGTAATAATGAATTCCACAGATGCACCACCTCTGGCTGAAGTAATTCCTTCTCATCTCTGTTCTGAATGGATGCCCCTCTATTTTGAGGCTATGCTCTACTTATCCACTAGAAGAAACATCCACTCCATCTAAATCTTTCAATATTCAATAGGATTCAATGAACTCTTCCTTTTTCTTCCCCACCCACCCCCCCCCCATACTTTTGAATGCCAGTGGGTACAGGCCCAGAGCCATCAAATCCTTTCATTCCTGGATTAATTCTGGTGAATCTTCTCTGGACCCTCTCCAATGCTAGCACATCTTTTCTTCGATAAGGGGCCTAAAACTGCTCACAATACTCCTAAGTACAGTCTGACCAATGCCTTTTAAAGTCTCAGCATCACATCCTGATCTTGTATTCTAGTCCGCTCAAAATTATTGATGACTTTGCATTTGCATTCCTTGCCACTGGCTTAACCTGCAAGTTAACCTTTAGGGAATCCAAATCCCTTTGCATCTCAGATTTTTTGAATTTTCTCCCCGTTGAGAAAGTAGTCTACACCTTTATTCCTTCTATCAAAGTCTATCGCCATACATTTCCTTAATTATATTCCATCTGCCACGTTGCCCATTCTCCTAATTTGTCCAAGTCCATCTGCAGACTCCCTGCTTCCTCAACAATACCTGCCTCTCTGCCTATCCTTCTACTGTCTGTAGACTTGGCCAGGAAGCCGCTAATTCCATTGTCCAAATCATTGACATATAATGTGACAAGAAGCGATCCCAATACTGACTGCTATGGAACGACACTTGTCATCAGAGCTGACCCTTTCTTCTTGCTCTTTGCCTCCTGCCAGTGAGCCAATCTTCTGTCTATGCTAGTAGCTTTCCAGTAATGTCACAAGCTCTGAAGCAGCCTCATGTGTAGCATCTTGTCAAAGGCTTCCTGGAAATACAAGTACACAACATCCATGAACTCTCCTTTGCCTATCCTGCCTGTTAATTCCTCAAAGAATTCCAACAGATTTGTCAGGCAAGATTTGCTGCATTTGGCCTACTTTATCATGAGCTTCCAAACACCCTGAAACTTCATCTGTAATTAGACTCTCAGCATCTGCCCAACCACTGAAATAAAGCTAACTGGCCTACAATTTCCTTTGTTCTGCCTCCCTCCCTTGAAGAGTGGAGTGACATTTGCAGTTTTCCAGAGCCATTCCAGAATCTAATGATTCTTGAAAGATCATTAGTGCCTTCACAATCTCTTCAGCTATCATTTCCAGAACCCTGGGGTGTGGCCCATCTGGTCCAGGTGACGTCTACTTTCAGACTTTTCAGCTTGCTAAACACCTTCTCCTTAGCATCAGCAACTACACTCACTTCTGCCCCCTGACACTCACATTTCTGGTATACTACTAGTGTCTTCTACAATGAAGACTGACATGAAATGTTTGTCTGCCATTTCTTTGTCTCTCATTACTACCTCTCCAGCGTCACTTTCCAATGATCTAATATCCACTCGCGTCTTTTACCATTCCAGTCAATGTTGGACAGCTCCTCTGTTATGTGTCTGTAATTTCCTTTACTCCACTGTAATACTGTTACATCTGACTTTATTTCCTCCCTCTCAAATTGCAGGGATCATTCTATCATATTCTGATCATTGCCTTCTCTGGGTACCTTTAATCACATCAAGTTCATTACACAACCCCTATTCCAGAATTGCCTTTTCCCCCAGTGGGCTCAACCACAAGCTGCTCTAAAAACCCATCTCATATGCATTCTATAAATTTCCTTTCTTGGGATCTAGCACCAAGCTGATTTTTTTTTTCCCCAATCTACCTGCATATTGAAATCCCCATTACTATAATAACATTGCCCTCTATTATATGTCTTTTCTATTTCCCATTGAAATTTGTATCCCACATCCTGGCTACTGTTAGGTGACTGTATATAACTCCCATCAGGGTCTTTTTACTCCTGTAGTTTCTTAACTCTGTCCATAAAGACTTTACATCTTCTGATCCAATGTCATCTCTTTCTAAAGATTTGATTTCATTTTATACCAACAGAACCATCCCACCTCCTCTACCTACTTGCCTGTCCTTTTTTTTTTGAAACAAAGTGTATCCTTGAATGTTAAGCTCCCAGCTATGACTGATGTCCACAATGTCATACCTGCCACAGTCTAACTGTGCTACATGATCACTGCCTTATTTCATATACTGCATGAATTCAAGTATAACACCTTCAGTCCTGAATTTATCACTGCTTTTGATTTTGCTCCCACGTTACACTTCTCACCCCACTGACTGCAGTTTTCACCTATCACCTGCCTGTTCTTCCTCACAGTCGCACTACACAATGCATTGACTCGTATACCAACTGTTCCATGCTCAGTGCTAACACTGTAGTTTCCAAACCCCTGCCAATTTAATTTAAACCCTCCCTAACAGCTCTAGCAAACTTGCCCACAAGGATCCCCTTGGGTTTGGAAATAACCTGTCCTTCTTGTACAGGTCATACCTGACCCCTACATCACTTCCTCAGTATCATTTCATCTGTACCATCCATCCTGTTCCTACCCTGACTAGCATGTGGCACTGGGAATAATCCAAAGATTACTACCTTGGTCCTGTCCTTCAGCCTTTTCCCTAACTCCCCATACGTGCTGCGCAAAACCTTTTTTGTTTCCCTTTTCTACCCGTGTCATTAGTTCCAATGTGCATTACAATCTTCGGCTGCTCACCTTCCCTCTTGAGAATCTTATGCAGCCGCTCTGAGACGTCCTGGACCCTAGTATCTGTGAGGCAACACATCATCCTGGCTTCGTTTTCACAGCTACAGGATTGGCTGTCCTTCCCCTTTATCTATTGAGTCTCCTATCACTATCGCTCTGCTTGACTACCCTTCCCTGCTGAGCCACGGAGTGCCACTGGCCTAGCAGCCGCTGCCGTGTCCTGATAGGTCATTCTTGTTTCTCTGCCACCCCAGCTGTATCCAAAGTGGTATACTTGTGGCTGAAGTGAATGGCTACAAGGGAGCCCTGCCCTGACTGCTTACTCCCCTTACCTGCCTGTCATCTGAAGCCTGCACTCTGGGTGTGACCACATCAGTAAAACTCTCATCTAAGAAGTCCTGAGTACATTCAGCTCCAGCTCCAATTCCTTGACCTTGTTAGTCAGGAGCTGAAGTTGGCTGCACTTGCTGCAGATGCCATCACCAGGGAAACCGTTGGGCACACTGAAATCCCCCAACTCACAGGTGGAGCATTCCACTTCCTGAATTACCAAGCCTGTTATACCTCTAACTTAAATTTAAGTTCAGGCCTGTGCCATTTCAGTCAAAGCCTGACTACTCTTAACACCATCCAGTCACATAATGACCCCTGTGTTCAAACCCCACTTAATTTTTATTGACCCTTGCTTATTAACCCTAGTTACTAATAACCCAGGCAATCTCCCGCTATACAGATAAATCCTGATAGGCCCATCTCATTTTTTAAAAACTGGTGTATAAAGTCGTTAAAGAAAAGGCTCCAGTTCTCTCCACGCATTCCCGCTCTGCAGACACTCACTTTTCCTTACCTTGTAGCTTTTTGAATGTTTATGCTTACAGTAATTTATAATTTTGACATCTGCACCTGTCCAATTTCAGAATCAGTCCTACATAGTCGGTTTGGATTGGGCTAACATTTTGCTAAAAAAAATTTTATATACTTAGCTGCTTTGGTTGTGCTTTGCCAGCCTTTCAAGCAACAGATTATAATGTGCTTCTAATTTAGGGTGCCTGATGTTGACTTCAGGTGACTGTCTTTTCCCTGTGTTGTCTTGGCTTTTTCTGTAATAGTACAGTTTCCTCTAGGGAAGTGTCCAGGCTAACCTTCTGACCTAGTTAAAATCACTACACTTGCATTATGGCAGTCTCTAGCCTGCATAACTTGACAACCCCATCCTGTTTACTTGAGACCATTAAGTTGAGTTTGCAGTCAATGACCTCCTCTGTGCTGGATGCTGGGTATCACTTGTAGCTTGTGAGATTTAATAACTGTACTCTTTCTACGTTGGCTGCTTCTGCTCTTCACCACCCCTTCCCACTCCGGCATCTATCATTCTATCATTTTCTTCGTCTATGTGAAGAATGGAAAATTAGTTCATGGTTGATGTGATTTTCTGACTTTTTTTTTAAACTAGAAGGAATTGTCTTGCTAAAAATGTGCTTTTGAAATTTATCCTGAATGTATTTTTCTGGTTTCTTTGTGTCATTTATTCCTTTGCACTGTCGTGGGTTATGTTTTTCTCCCCCTATGCCCTTGACACTGGGGTCTGACACATCTAAGGTAGAGCCTTCTCTTCAACGTGTGACTTTCAGAGGAGAAAGTCTGATAAACTGCAGCTTCTGCTACTGTGTAGAAGAGACTTTTAACTCGTGAAATGTCAGCTGGAGGGAAAAGGCTATCTACTTAGTCAAAAATCAGTGTTGACAAGCGAGAGTGGGAGAATACATACGATAAGTTGTAATGATTCTAGTCGAGTCAGATAAGATTAACTGCCATGAGAGACCATGGAACAAAAGTAAGATTTATTTAATTCAGCGTTGAAGCTTGGATTGCATGCGCATAATTAATAGGAGGCCCTTAAATAGGTACTGATTTACAACACAGCAGGGAGTGGAACACTGGCTCCCAGTTCCTAAGGACAACAGTGGTTTTACACTAGAGATTTTATTACCCTCTGTGTTCACTCTGGAATAAAGTTTCCACTGTAAACAGTTGCCAAAGTGCGAAAAAGTTGGGAATGTATTTCAGCTAAGTTGAACTGAGCTGAAATTGTGCATCAATTATGTTTAAATAAAAATAACTTTGAAGGTATTTCGGGGTGAAGTATACAGAATTTATTGTTGATTCTGTTCTGAATTTTAAACAAGAATGTTGTCAAAAACACCAGCCTGATTTGAATTTAAGGAATTTGAATTGGATTCACCTGTGGTAAGTCTGTCCTAAAAAGCCAATGTTATGTTTTCGTGAGCTGTATCTCTTAATAAAATGATTAATTCTTGAGTGTGGCAGGATTGCTAAAGATATTAAGGTAAACGTTGCCAATAGAATACAAGTGTCCTTAAGCAAAGCTATTTAATGTGTCAGTGATCATGCCTTTGTCATACCTTTATGGCTTAATTGAAATTACTCAAAACCAAGTACTCCCTGATAGGAAAGCTACAAATATAATGGCTTTTAATAGGGTTTTAATGGATGGACTAACAAAGTATAGGCTGGAGTTCAGTACAGTATCTCTTTCCATTTAGACTCCTGATTGTAGTCATGCATAGGTTGGTATCGCCTACCAACAGGTCTGACTGAACTCAGCTTGATATTAAGGCGGATGCTGGTATTCATGCAACTTATCCAAAGACTGTCTTTTTCTACCTTTTAGACATTGCCCAGGTGTGTGTGTGTGTGTGTGTGTGTCCGTCTCCATCTCCGGGCGGGTACTCCTATTGTCACACCTCTCTATCGCGTGTGGGTAAGCGCGTTCACCAGTTGGGGGGAAACGAACGGTAAGCTGCAACAGCACGTTAGTGCAAGGGGTTTTATTTGGTGCCAGGTGGAAAAAAAGTTCAAAAGCTGCCCAAAAAGTATTATTTACAAATAGACAAATGAAAACAAATATATGTATAAAAATCTACAAATATACAGAGGCTTTCTCCACAACACACTTTGTCTTTAGCTTTCAATAAAATAGAATTGAAACATGCTTAAACAGACCTGAAACGTCGACTGCGCCTCTTCCTATAGATGCTGCCTGGCCTGCTGCGTTCACCAGCAACTTTGATGTGTGTTGCCTGACATCCTACAGTTTTATTCCACAACAAATGCCTTAGTTAAACCCGTAGATCAGTGCCTGCGTGCTCAGTTGAATATAAAAGAATGTCTCCCCACCTGTGGTGTTGCCTGCGTAAGGTGTAATGCGCCTGCTCTCACTAACCCAGGCATTATTTTAAGACACCCCAAAATGTCCCTTGAGTCTTTTGGGGCCATTCTGCTGTCTACAAACTGATGTAACAATGTGAGTGAAAATAAATGAAACTATATGGAATGTATTTAGAATCCTTATTTTTGAGTTATAAATCAGTAGAGCACGCTAACTGAAGGGATTGTTTTGATTAGCCAAGCTAGCGATTTTATTTTTTTCCCTTTTGTTTTACTGTTGGGATGAGTAAATGTTGAACTCCCAAGAACTGCTGAATGGGAGTTCAGTGTGTGAACTACTGGGGGAAACTAGACCAGGGACGGAATGCGGAGGAGTGACTAACCAGACAAACGGCTAAGGTTAGTAGGTGAATTGGTATTGCCAACCTGTTCTGTCACCTCTTATCCTCTCTTCCATAAACTTGATTTAATCATTTTTTTTTAGCCTGCATGACTGCCATTCAAAGACTTTATTTTCCCCATTGGTATAACAAAAAAAACTTCTATGATCTCCATCTGTTTCATTGCTTGCTCGGTGTTGAAGTAGTTGCAACTGCATTGTTTCCATTTATTGCAATGGAATAATGACTAGGTTAATTCTTTGGATGTCAGTCGATTTAATAGTGACTGGGACATGGGCAGATTTAGCTGTATTTTTGGGAAATTATATCATGGCATATGTGTACTTATGACCATGTGATAATTTTTTAAACAGCTCATTGAAATGATAGCATTGCTTATTGTACATTGCAGTGATAAAGTAAATTTTGCCTTCACTTAATCAGCCTAGTGTTGCTATTTTTAACTAGCCTCAAAAGACAGCATGTATTGTATCACTTAGGTGTCTAGTCATTGGAGTTGAATGTGAATGGCAACCTGAAATCAAAATGCCTGGCATATTTAGATCATACAGCATCAATGGCAACAAAAACACTTCCTGATTTTTTTAAATTTCCAATTGCTAACATCTGCAGTATACTACTGAAAAGCCATCTCCTTCTGCAGAGACAAATGAGATTGAGCAGTCATTGGTGATGTTTGTCATTGTGTGGCTATTGGCAGTTGTACCAGAATGGATATGTTTATTCTGTTCGAAGTGAGTGCACAGAGTAAGGGACTTTCTTATTTGGCAAAGTTTGGGGATGTATCTGAATCTGCACCACAAGGCGGTATATTTAGCCCATTGCTCTATTCACTACAGTATATACTTAAGACTGAGGCTAAGCACAGCTCTAATGCCATATTTAAGTTTGCTGATGACACAACTGTCGATGGCTGAATCAAAGGTGGTGATGAGTTGGTATTTGGAGGGAGATTGAAAATTTGGTTGAGTGGTACCACACAACAACCTCTCTACTCAATGTCAGCAAGATAAAGGAGCTAATCATTAACTTCAGGAGGAGGGACCCAGAGGTCCTCATTGGGGGGATCATAGGTGGAGAGGTTCAGCAAATTTAAATTCATCTGTTTTAAAAGAGGATCTCTCCTGGGTCTAGCGTGTAAATGCCATTACAAAGAAAACCTCTACTTTCTTAGAAATTTGAAGATTCAGCACGTTTCCTAAAACTTTGACAACTTTATAGATGTGGAGACAATATTGGTTGCATCACGCCCTGGTATAGAAACTCGTATGGAAATTCCAGTGGATATGGCCCACTCCATCAGAGATGAAGCCCTTCCCACCATTGAAGATGTCAACACTGAGTGTTGTTGCAGGAAAGCAGCACGTGTCATCAAGGTCACCCTCCATTCAGGCCGTGCTCTCTTCTTGTTGCTGTGTCAGGCAGAAGCTACAGTAGCCTCAGGACCCACACCAGGCTCTTGAACCAAAGTGGATTAACTTCACTCAACTTCATTTGCCTCCATCACTGAATTGTTCCCATAACCTGTGGACCCAGTTTCAATGACTTTTCATCTCATTTTCTCAATATTTATTGCTTATTTATCATTTTTCTCCCCTTTTGTTTTTGCACATTGGTCGTTGTCAGTCCTGTTGGATGTGGTCTTTCATTAATTCTTATTCTGTGTCTTATATTTATTATGTTTGCAAGCAAGTGAATCTCATTTATATATGGTGACATATGTACTTTGATAAATTTACTTTGAACTGTTTGGAACTTTGAACTTTGTCCATACAGCCAAAGTTGTGCTGAAATTTTCCTGCCAGTCTCATTGAACTGCAAAAGAAGAGACACAAGTCATTGTATCGAATTGGGATTTGAGAGTGGTGTTGAATTCACATCAAGTACAAAAATTAAAATTTCAAGTTTTCCGTGCCCATTAAACACATTATTAACCTGTGATCAGACAAATCTTTGGATGTTAATGTGATTGAACTTGTGCCACAGAATCATACTTAAAGAAGTAACACAGCCCTCACCAGGGATAATTTTATTTTTTTTTGTTTAAAGCAAAAAAACATCAGAAAACGACTGTTTCCTGCTGTGTTTGAAAATCTGTTTGTGATTTTAGGAGCGCTGAGCAGCTGGAATTGCAGTAAATTCAGTCAGTAGGTGGTTGTATTGATTGAACACTTTCCAGTTATTAGCAAAATTCAACTTATTGACCAAAATACTTTAATACTTTAATAATTGGCCTATATTCATTCCCATGTCTCTTGGTGCAGAAATGGAGGACATTTGGGGATTTCCCACTAATTGTATGTTTAGAATTAAGATTTTATAGAAGTGCAGATATCTTGTACCATTAAACCTTTGTAAAATACAACTGAGAAAAGTGAGTGTTTCATTAATTTCATAATCACTTATTAGCCCTTTTTCCTGCCTTTTGGTGGACAGTTTGCAACTTGTATGTATCGATCCATGACTTTTCAGGTGGAAACAAAATACTATTGATGCTGTCATACCTGTTAAGCATCTTCTTGAGAAAAGTACAGGAGCATTGTGTCCCACATCTTCAGGTTCAGGAACAAATGTTACCCCTTAACCTTCAGGCTCCTGAACCAACATGTGTAACTTCACTCACCGCAACACTGAACTGATCATTGAACACAACCTATGGACTCAATTTCAAGGATCCTGCAACTCGTGTTTTCAGTATTTATTTACTTTATTATTTGTATTTGCAGAGTTTGTTTTTTGCACATTGGTTGCTTGTCAGTCTTTGTAGTTTTTCATTTATTCTATTGTTTTTCTTTGTTATATTGTGAATGCCTAAAAAAATAACTTGCAGTTTGAATCAGTGGAAAGGAAGGCAAATGCAATGTCAGCATTTGTTGTGTTCTTTACACATACTGTGGGTTACTAAGAACAAACCATATTCTGGAAGAATTAAAACTAGAATGTTTATTTACAACAGCAAGCACATCTTTAACATACAGTTTCTAGATCATTCTGTCATTTCTGCGCATGCTCCCGATTCTGTCCAATCACAGTCTTACACATGATATCACCACATCTTCCTTTCCTTAAAAAAAACAATTAGCAACGTTAATCAAAACAAATGCATAATTTAATATATCTCTATCAGTCTACGAACACGAGTAGACCTTCTAAGTGGTTCACACAGTTCTTGTGTTTCGTTGTTATTTCCTTTTTTTTCGTCTGGTCTGCATCAGTTAACTGAAACTCTGCAGTTGGCTCTTTCTTAAAGATCTTTGAGAAGAAACTGCAATTCATTCATTAACTGTGTAATTTTTTTTATGCTGAGACTTCATTTCAATAAAACTTCCAATTCCTTCACTTGTGCTTTCTCTTCTTCAGTTGGATCCTGATTCTTGTCTCTCTAGCTTCAGATCCGTATTGTACTGTACCGGCAAGTTTGGCCTCTGTCCACTGTATCACTGTCCAGAACTAAGACTCTTTTTACCAAATTCAGTCTCTCACAGGCAGATAAACCCAGTATTGACTGTACATTTTTTGGCACCATCACAAATGAAAGCTTGTGCACCATATTTTTGTGTGATACTTTTGCCACACATGCTCCTTTAACTGGAATGTCTGCATCTGAATACCCAGTCACTTTTATATTTGTCTGATGTAACTTTGGTCTAGGCTTTAATGCATTAAACACAGATTCTGCAAGAACATTTACTTGTGCTCCAGTATCAAGTTTAAACAGAATATAGTTTTGGTTCACTTGCAGTGGCATAGTCCAGTCATTCTTACTTTGTTTTCACAAAGCACATCTATATAAAACTCCGTTCGTTTTTAAGCACTGCATTTACATGTTTTATTTCCTTTCTACTCTGCAACAGTGTGAAAAATAATTACTCTTACCACAGTTGTTGCACATTTTCCAATATGCTGGACACTTTTTAGGTCGGTGCTCCCGCCTAGAGCGATCACAAAGTATTTTTTTCTTTCAGATGACGTCTTGTTCTCTGTCAGTTCTGTTGTCGCTGCATTATTTTTTTCTGATATGTTCGCGCTTTACAGCGTCTATGCAGCCACTCTCAATAAAAAGCTCTTTAGCCTGTGACATTATGGTCCAGAAGCTTTGCAGAGTGCCACAGCTTTTTCCAAATTCAAATCTTGTTCTAACAGTCTTTCTCTCAAATCATTATCCAGAATGCCGGAAACAATTCTGCCTTTAATGAGATAGTCTGTAAGCTCTGCAAACTCACATCTTTTACTGTGGTTTCTCAACTCCGTAACAAATCGATCAATCTTTTGACCAGGTCTCTGCCGACATATGAGAAGTTTTAAAGTGCTGATATGTTGCATTACACTTTGGTATTCAAAATGCGTCAAATTTGTCAAATATCGCTTTTAGATTCAAATTATCTCCATTTTCAAAAGTAAAATGGTTATGTACCTCAATTGCGTCATCCTCTATTACGTGGAGTAGGATCGCTGCTTTCGTATTTTCCGTTTTATTTTCTGCTCCAATCACTGATAAATAAATTTCAAAACGCTGTTTAAATCTTTTCCAGTTTTCAGCTATGTTTCCAGTCAGCTGAAGCATTGATGGGGGTTGCAAAACTTCCATTGTTAAAGCTGTTAGCAATCAACGAAAAAGTTCATGCTCTTTTTTTGGTTATCTTCGCTTCTCCCGTGTTAGCAAAACGAATTATTCTTCCAAACCGACTTCTGACACCATGTTGTGTTCTTTACACGTACCATGGGTTACTGAGAACAAACCATATTCTGGAAGAATTAAAACTAGAACGTTTATTTACAACAACAAACTGGAAGCACATCTTTAACATGCAGTTTCTGGATCATTCTGTCATTTCTGCGCATGCTCCCGACTCTGTCCAGTCACGTTCTTACACGTGACATGTGATATCACCACAGCATTCATTTGGAGAGGACTAGAATACAAAATTAAAGATGCAATGCTGATGCTTTATAAGGCATTAGTCAGACTGCACTTGGAGTATTCTGATCTGTATTTGGGCCCTTTTTCTAAGAAAGGACGTGCTGACATTGGAGAGATCCAGAGGAGGTTGTTGACAATGATCCCAGGAATATAAGGTTTAACATATGAGGAGTGTTTGATGGCTCTGGGCCTGTATTTGCTGGAATTTAGAAGAATTGGGGGCAGGGGGATGTTCCCATTGAAACCTATTGAATATTTGGAGTCTGAATAGAGAGGATGTGGAAGGGTGGTTTCCTATAGTGGGTGAATCTAGGACCAGACAACAAGATTACAGGCATGTCTATTTAGAATGCAGATTAGGAAAAATGATTTTAGCCAGAGGGTGGTTAATCTATAGAATTCATTGCCACAGATGGCTGTGCAGGTCAAGTCATTGGGTATATTTAAACCAATTTACCAGTAATAAACCAATTTGCCTCCTGTCTGGCAATTCAAGTTAGAAGTCAGGTGTTTTTTTTTCAGTTTTAATGTAAGGTCAGTGATCTGAAACATTAACTGACTTCTTCCACAGTTGCAAACTGAGCATCGTGTCCTTGTTTGAATTCTAACATCTGCAGTTTCTTCCTTTTTCATTAATTGTGGACACCAACCTCCTTGTGGTATTTGAAAGCTTTGTTGCTGGATAGTTGTTTTAAGTACCTGTTTAAATGGCAACTCGTGCAAACTTTTTTGTTGGAGAGTTATCAAAAATAATATACTAATTCCAAGCTGAGATTTGGAATTAAAAGCTATTTGCATGCAGTAAAAGTTGAAATTGATGGAAGGAATTAATTTAGCTGGGCATTTGTTCACTAATATGGCACATCACTGTAAGCTGTAAAAACCTGTTCCTATGCTGTACGGTTCCTTGTCTTTGAGCATTTGAGCATCTATGTATATATAAAAAAAAAATTGGTTCTCTTGCTATGTAAAGGCCATTAAAATCTAACAAATGCTTTTGGGTGATAAATAATATATATTTCTTTAAGTAAAATGTCAACTAGGGTCCACTGCTAGTTATTGCAACTGACAAGCAAAATATATAGAATCTGAAGAAAACAATTTTATCTTGAGTTCATAATGTCAGCAAGCCAGCAGGAAACTATTACAAGACAAGAGCTATAGTTGCAAATGACCTTGTGATAGACAGCTTTACTACTTTTATTTTCTACTGTCTGTGAAAGTCATAAGGTCATTGAGTAGTGGAAATTAACCAAGGCAACAGATGTGAACAAATCTACAGTTAATAATTAAACCTAATGATAAGATCACCTTATCAACAGCATGGTGATTTGCCAGTGAAGTAACAAGACCCAATTGGTTTTTGTCCTGTTTTAAATCGATAATAATTGAAATAGAAGGAAATTTGTGACCTTGGGTATAGTCGTGTTATTTTATCTGTTGTCATAAATGATATACCTTCAGAATATCGGTTTTCAACATGAACACTCCAAATTTGATTTCTCAGGTTTGTAAGTAACTCTCAGTCAACGGAGACTTAAACTCATGCTTAAAATTAATGGAGCCAGTGCCACTGAAATATTGGAATTGGCAAGCAGTGCCTAAGGCACAATGTTGTGCTGAAGACAGCTGTAAAGCTGCTTTGCCAATGAGTCCAGTGAGGTGCAGCTCTTTACGTAGCGTGTTACTGCTCTAACTCACTGTTGCTGACAAGGTACCTATTGTGCCCAAATGTTACCAAGATTCAACTCTGCATTGAACTCCTCAGGGTGACGCTAATAAATTTTACCCCCTATACGCTTTGTATTTTTTTTTGCCTCACTGGCAGTTCACACAACTGAACACTGAGTGAAATTGCACAGCATTGTGAACCTTTGATTAGTGGCACTAATCTAATCAAAACAATCTAAACCACATTGCAGTCAAGGCTGCACTGTTTGGTATTTTGGCATAAAGTAGCAGGTAGTTGCGCTGCTGTTCATGGGAACTTGCTATACCTAGATTGGCTGCTTCCTTTATAATAACTGTGACTATACTATAACAGTACTTAAATTGTTATAGTGTTTTGGTGCTCTTTTGAGGTCATCAGAATATTTATAGTGCCAGTTTTCTCTGCCTTGTTTTTATAGGCATTATCTTCATTTGGGTACCATTGTTGGTGGAAATAGTGATCCCCTGTGGTTTCTGCATAAATTTATGCAGAGTAGACTTGCTAAACAAGTTTCAATTAAGGGGTTCTCCATTGTGACCTGACTTTTCTCAGCAATTAAAAGGTGCATTGTTCATTTTATATGGGTATCCTAATTTAATACATTCCTAAATTCATACCAAGTACAATGTTTCTCATTCCTAGCTACCCCTGTGCCTAAATTTGAGGTGAATTTTTTAAGGAGAGGGGTTATTCTTATGAATTGCTAAAGAAATCTGATTTGTATTCTTCGGCGTTTAGGTGATCCTATTGAAATATGTCCATAACAGAGCAAGGTTTTTCCACCGGTGGGGCGGGGGAGGTGGTTGTGAACAGTGGTTCATATATATGTATATATGTGTGTGTATATATATGTGTGTGTGTATGTATATGTGTGTATATGTATATATATGTGTAAAACTGAAGTATATGCAATTTCTTTTTGCAGAGAGCACACTTTGGAATTCTCTAAGCCGGGTAGTGGAGATGAGATTCTTGGATGAATTTTGGGGGGGGGGGGTGGGGATCAAGGAATTCCTGCTATGGTGTGCTGACACAGAAAGAGGTGCTGCAGTTTGAGGCAGATAAACCATTACTATATTGAGCTGAGGAGAAAAGCCCCTTAAGCCTATGTTAAACTTCAAATGTGAAATTTGCTTATTGAGTATCTGCAGCTTTGATTTTTCGATTCGGGCTTTTGGTCAATTCCCTCATCGCCATGTGATTTTTGTTGTTGTTGCTACTTTAAATTTTAACATGTTAAAATTTTTATAACAAATTGTTAGCAAGTTGTATTCTGACCTTATGTGCAACAAGCTATCTGTTGTCCAATAGCCAATTTCTATTTCATGTAATTCCCACTTTACCTTGCTAATTTACTTTATCCTTTGTTGAAGCGTACAAAAAGTAGAAAAGGAAAGAGAAATTGAAAGAAAGATTGGAGAAGGGGTTGTAAAAAATAGGAAATTGCATGGGACATTGAATGGCTCCATATTTGACTGGGATTGGTTGCAGCTGTGGAGAGTACTTGCATCCAACTGACAAAGCTTTCACTAAGAAATCTTTTTTGTCAGCTTCAATCCTGTCAAGAGTAACAGTGCTGAGTGTCTGTCTCTTTGCAGTTGCATAAACTGTACCTGTAGCTATGAGAGCTATGTTGATGTACTACTGTTGCCTCTAGTTCTGAGGTTAAAGGAGCTGGCTTCTGTCCTGTTTGCCCTTTTCTCTACATAATTTTAAAGCTGTTTAATGTATTTTTGTTGACCCAGATAAAATGCTACTTTAAAAAATGATTGTACGAGCATAATATTTTAAAATTGACACCTTTTTCCAATACTGCATATAATGGCACCTAAGATGCAACCAAAATTGTAATGAGATTTTTCACTTTCTACCATATACACAGTTGAACTGATAAGATAAATTCCCATGTACCTAACTGAGACTGAAAATTGCCTGTATCAGTTTGCTAAAATTACATAGTTCCTTGGTGTGGTTTGCACAGATGCATGCTATGTGCCAAACTAAATCGGCAATCTGATTTGTAACTCTTGAACATTTGTACTTGGCTAGGCTTTTACCCAGAGAAATATGGAAGAATGTGAGAAACTTGCTCAAATTTATTTGAGATACAGTGCAGAATAGGCTCTTCCAGCCCTTTGAGCAGCTCCTGATTTAACCCTAGCCTAGTTATGGGTCAGTTTACAATGACCACTTAACCTACCAGCCGGCGTGTCTTCTGACTGTGGGAGGAAACGCACGGTCATGGGGGGGGAGGTGTACAAACTCCTTACAGACAGCGGCAGGAATTGAGCCCAGTTTGCTGGTATTGTAAAGCATTGTGCTAACCACTGCGCTACAGTGCTTAACGGGGTAGATCTGACGAGGTTGTATTCTGTTGTGGGAGTATCTAGAATTGGTCACAGATTAAAAAGAAACCGCCAATTTTAGAAATGCTATCATTCTTGAGTGGTGCAAGTCTTTTTGTTAATTTGCAACAGGAGATGTATATTGACATGTCAGAATAGGGCTTCTGAGCTTCACAAGGCAATATTAAAGTGACACGAGAGACTAGGTAAATTGTCCTGTTCTCTCTGGAGCAGATAAAGAAATTTTGTAGATTTTTAAAAAATATATTGATTGTTTATGTTTTAATTTTCCAGTTTCGAGTACCTTAAGGTAGAATGACCAGATCATAGAACAGTATAGCACAGGAACAGGTCCTTTGGCCAACAATGTTGTACTGAACCAAATAAATTAGTTATGAAATGGGCAAGTAATCTAATCCTCTCTGCCTATGTAATGTCCATATCCTTGGATTTTCCTCATATGCGCCTATCTAAACATTTCAAGCCTCATTTTAAAGTGTAGATTATCTGTACTGATTGTAGACACATAACATTGGGTTTCATTATTAGAGGGGGAGGATCTAATTGCTATAATACTTGAACCAATAGGTCTAAGGTTTTGTGTAATCGGTATGAGGAACAAGTCATTTTAAAAAAGCAAATCTCAGTAATTGGCAAAAGGTGCATACACTTGACGTATGTGGCTCAAAAATTTGTGCAGCAAAAATGAGTTTGCATGGTACTGGGGGGGAAATGGAAGCTGTGCCATTAGGATGATTGGTTCATAAGCCGTGTTAGTGTTCTAGGGAAGAGTGAGGAAGTAGTGACAATATTGGTAACAACTGTAGGTCTAAGAGAACTAAATGGGAAATGATGACTCGTGTCACAAGGAATAGAAGTCTTTCTTTCTTTTTAAATCTTTTTATTGAGTAAGTATACAAAAAAGGTAAGCCATATAAACATTAATACAATGTTAAAGTACAATAAAATTCCAAAAGATAACAATACCAAAAAGAAAATACTACAAACAATGTAATTTAAGCATAAGAAACCAAGATAACATAATAGTATACTAGATTTTATATATATCAATGGAAAAAAAAGAAAAAAAAAACCCCCAAAAAAAAACCCACCGTGCAACTACCTAAAAGCAAAGCAAAGCAATGGGCTAACTTGAAACCAAACAGAGTTAAACTTAAAATCACGTCCTCAATCCCGACCTCCATTAAAACAGTGAAAAAAAAACAAGAAGGGTAAATATTACATTAAATGAAAATATCGAATAAAAGGTCCCCAAATCTGTTCAAATTTAAATGAAGAATCATAAAGGTTACTTCTAATTTTCTCCAGATTCAAACATAAAATCGTCTGAGAAAACCAAAAAAAGGTAGTTGGAGCATTAAGCTCTTTCCAATGTTGTAAAATACATCTTTTCGCCATTAAAGTAAGAAATGCAATCATTCTACGGGCTGAAGGGGAAAGATTACTAGAAATTTTAGGTAGTCCAAAGATAGCAGTAATAGGGTGAGGAGAGATATCTATATTTAATACCTTAGAAATAATATTGAAAATATCTCTCCAAAAAGTTTCCAAAGTAGGGCAAGACCAAAACATATGAGTTAAAGAGGCTATCTGCCCCGAACATCTATCACAGAAAGGATTAATATGCGAGTAAAAACGCGCTAACTTATCTTTGGACATATGTGCTCTATGAACCACTTTAAATTGAATTAGGGAATGTTTAGCACAAATAGAGGAAGTATTAACTAATTGTAAAATCTGCCCCCAATCATCCACAGAAATGGTAAGCCCCAATTCCTGTTCCCAATCTACCCTAATCTTATCAAATGGAGCTTTCCTAAGTTTCATAATAATATTATAAATCATAGCCGATGCACCTTTCTGACATGGATTAAGGTTAATTATCGAATCTAAAATATATATAGGAGGAAGCATTGGAAAGGAAGAAAGTATAGTACTTAGGAAATTTCTAACTTGTAAATATCTAAAAAAATGTATTCTTGATAAGTTATATTTATTAGATAATTGTTCAAAAGACATAAGGGAACCATCTAAAAATAAATCCAAAAACCGTAAAATACCCTTAGTCTTCCAAGTTTGAAAAGCGCGATCCGTAAAAGAGGGAGGAAAAAATATGTTGCCTAAAATAGGAATCGCTAACCCGAATTGATTAAGATCAAAAAATTTTCTGAATTGAAACCAAATGCGCAAAGCATATTTAACTATCGGGTTAGAGACCTGCTTAAGGCGTTTCGAATCAAAAGGAAGAGAGGAACCTAAAATAGAACCAAGTGTATAACCCTGAACAGATTGTAATTCCAATGCTACCCATTTAGGAATAGATAGTATGTCCCGGTCAAGTAACCAAAATTTCATATGTCGAATATTAATAGCCCAATAATAAAATCTAAAGTTAGGTAATGCTAAACCTCCATCTCTCTTAGCTTTCTGTAAATGTATTTTACCCAGTCTCGGATTCTTATTCTGCCAAATAAATGAAGAAATTTTAGAGTCAACTTTATCAAAAAAAGATTTAGGAACGAAAATTGGTAATGCCTGAAACACATATAAAAATTTTGGCAAAAAAAACATCTTAACTGCATTAATACGACCAATCAAAGTTAAATATAAGGGAAACCATTTAGATGAAAGTTGAGTAATATGGTCTATTAATGGTAAAAAGTTAGTCTTAAATAAATCTTTATGTTTACAAGTAATTTTAATCCCAAGATATGAAAAGTAATTATTAATCAATTTAAATGGAAATTTATAATATAAGGGAAGATGTTTATTAATCGGAAAAAGTTCACTCTTACTAAGATTTAATTTATAACCTGAGAAAAGACCAAATTGTGCTAATAACTCTAAAACAGCAGGAATGGATCTCTCAGGATTAGAAATATATAAAAGTAAATCATCAGCATAGAGTGATAATTTATGGGACTTTAATCCCCGAGTTATCCCAGTAATATTTGAAGATTCTCGAATAGCAATTGCAAGAGGTTCTAATGCAATATCAAATAATAGGGGACTAAGAGGACAGCCTTGTCGAGTACCACGAAAGAGAGGAAAAAAAGGTGAGTTTAAGGAGTTAGTACGAACCGAGGCTACAGGGGAGTGATATAACAGTTTAATCCAGGATATAAATTTCAAGCTAAAATTAAACATTTCAAGCACCTTAAATAAATAAGGCCATTCTACTCTATCAAAAGCTTTCTCGGCATCTAAAGAAATAACACACTCAGGAACATTTTGTGAGGGAGTATAAACGATATTTAACAATGTACGAATATTATAAAAAGAGTAACGACCTTTAATAAAACCCGTTTGGTCTTCCGAAATAATAGAAGGAAGTACTTTTTCTAGTCTATTTGCTAATAACTTAGAAAAAACTTTAGAATCAACATTTAATAAAGATATTGGTCTATAAGATGCACATTGAGCAGGGTCTTTATCCTTCTTTAGTATTAAAGAAATTGATGCTCTATTAAAAGATTCCGGAAGTTTACCAAGTTTCAAAGAAGCCTCAAAAACCTTATAGAGCCAAGGAATCAATAAAGAAGCAAAACATTTATAAAATTCAACGGTAAACCCATCAGGGCCAGGAGCTTTCCCCAGATTCATAGAAAAAATAACATTCTTAATCTCATCCATTGTAATGGAAGTATCTAATAAAGAAGACATATCCTGTGAAATCTGAGGGAAGTCTAACTTATCTAAAAAATCATTCATATATTTAGAATCTCGAGGAGACTCTGATTGATATAAAGAAGAATAAAAATCACAAAAGGTTTGATTAATCCCCACATGATCCAATATCAATCGATCATTTTGGTTATAAATCTGATTGATTTGAGATTTAACATAATTAGATTTCAATTGATTAGCCAGCAGCTTGCCAATTTTATCACTGTGAACATAAAAATCACTTCTTGTTTTCTTTAATTGGTTTACAATCGAGGACGAGAGTAGTAAACTGTGTTCCATTTGAAGTTCAGTTCTTTGTTTGTATAGCTCCTCAGAAGGAGCCATAACATATTTCTTATCAATTTCTTTAATCTTGTCCACAATTGCCATCTCCTCCTGCTTCTGTTTCTTCCTCAAAGCAACGGAATACGAAATAATCTGACCCCGAATATAGGCTTTAAAAGTGTCCCAAAGAGTGTTAACCGAAATATCTTCTGTATGGTTAATTGTAAAAAAAAGCTCAATCTGTTCATTCATAAAATTAACAAAGTCCGAGTCCTGAAGCAACAGCGAATTAAAACGCCATTGTCTATTGTTTGGTATATTGGCCATAATTTTAATAGAAAGCTTAAGTGGAGCATGATCCGAAATGGTTATAGAATCATAATCACATTTAATCACTGAAGGAATGAGACGAGAATCAATGAAAAAATAATCAATTCTTGAATAGGAATGATGAACATGTGAAAAGAAGGAAAAATCTTTTTCCTGAGGATGCAGAAAACGCCAAATGTCCGTCGACCCAGAATCAGAAAGGAAAAAATTAATCAAATTTGCAGATTTATTAGGTAAAGTCCGTAAAGGAGCCGAACGGTCCAAAGCTGGAGATAAACAGGTATTAAGATCTCCGCCCCAAATCAATGAAAACTTGTTCAAATTCGGAAACTGATCAAACAATGATTTATAAAATTCCGGACAATCCATATTAGGAGCATAAACATTAACCAAAACTACTTTTTTATTAAATAGTAAACCACTAACCAGTAAAAATCTACCATTCGGATCAGAGATAATATCCTGTTGTATAAAAGTAACTGAGAAGTCTATAAAAATAGAGACGCCTCGAATCTTAGCATTGGAGTTCGAATGAAATTGTTGTCCCTTCCAGAATTTGAAAAAACGTAGTCTGTCCCCCCTCCGTACATGGGTCTCTTGTAAAAATAAAATTTGTGCTTTAAGTCTCCGGAACACTTTAAAAACTTTTTTCCTTTTAATAGGATGATTAAGACCATTAGTATTCCAGGAGACAAAATTAATAATAGACTCCATAAATCCTAAAGTCAACCCATAACAAGGAGGATTGACAATAGGCGCGACCCACAAACCCGGAGAGGAAACAGAACATACAAAAGATACCGGGGAAAAGGACGCAACCAATACTTCAATAATGTATATAGCCCAAAGAGAAACAAACTAAAACGTGAAGCCCCTCCCACCACCCCCCACCCCAAGACCCCAAGGCGAAATCTAAAGCAGACCCGCCAGAAAGAAGCAAGCGCTAAAACTACCCCCATGACTTCCGGTATACGCTCCCTAAAAAAAAGGTATAAATATGAAAAGGGTCAGCTAATTGTAAAACAGTAAAAAAATAAGTAAAAAAAAGTTAGCTCAATTAAAATACACACAGAACAGAACAAAAGCCGGAAAGTATATATTAAAAAAAAACCACAATAAACCTCAAACTCATGAATAGACACAGCAACAAAAAAAAAATAGGATTATTAACATAAAATGATTATAAAAAGCAAAACAGAATAAAATTTAAAAAAAACTACAAAATTTAAGGCCGCACAGGAAATACGTAAGATGACAAAAGGGAAGTAACCACTCAGAATCCCCTGGGAAAAGAAAGAAATGACGCAGTTAAAAAGAAAGTTTAGCAGCCATATTAAGAAATCGAAAGTAAACTTTTCTGCCCAAATAGGGCACAGAAAAGTTAAAACCAACCAATTCACAGCCTCCGATCAACGGAGAAAATTTAAAAAAAGGCAATTAAGATGTTGAAGATGAAAGTTGATCCAGATAACTCTGGGCATCCGATGGAGAATCAAAAAAACGAAGGGCTCCATCTAACATGCGAATCCTTAGACGTGCAGGGTACAGCAGCGCTGGTCTTAAATCCATCTTATAGAATTCCGACATCACGGATCTGTAACGGACCCGTTGGTCCCAGATTGGTTTACTGAAATCTTCCACGAATCGGAACTTAAGATCCGAAAAATCAATGAAACCTTTAGATCGAGCGAATCGAAACAGTCTCTCCTTGTCTTGAAAGTAATGAAAACGTAAGATAACATGCCTCGGTCTATCTGACCTAGACGAGTATGATGGGATTCTGTGAACACGATCCAGTAGCGGTGGTTGGTCAGGAAATACAGTAGGGAATGCATCTTTTAAAAGTTGGGAGAAATATTTCATAGGGTTGTTAGCTTCCACGGCTTCCCTGACGCCAATCATTCGTAAATTCTGCCGTCGCATTCTAGATTCCAAGTCAGAGTTTTTAAAAGTCAAAAAGTCAAGTTTCTTCTTCATTACATTAATTGTTTCTTCGACTTTCCCCATCTTAAGCTCACTTTGTTGCGCGGATTTTTGAAGATCAGATATAGCCGACTGATGTTCCGCAATACATGTTTGCATCTTATCAATTAAATCGGCAATTTTCTGGAACTTAGTTGAGATTTCCGTATGAATCAGGTCTTTAACAAAGCCCATAATTTCTGTACGAATCATCTCCCTAACAGAGGTTGAAATTTCCCTCTGAATTAACTCCGATATCGCTTTCAAAGTCACCGGTGATTCAGTCGGAGGGAGATCCGTAGCTTTCGGTTTAACCGGAGGTTTACCATCCTTGCCGTCTTTCCCGTTCTTAGACATAGCCGATCTCAGTATCATCCAATTGTCAGAGAATTCAGTTTAATTCAAAGTATTGTAAAAATTGATGCCTTAATAGTTAATTAAAGTATAGCTGACCATAGAGAGAAAAAACTCAGAGGTAATGGAGCGAGTCAAGAACGCGACTTCACTCCATGAGGAATAGAAGTCTTAAAGGCAGCGGATAAGATCCAATGACTTAAAGTTCAAAGTAAATTTATTATCAAAGTACATCTGTCACCATATACAACCCCAAGGTTCATTGTCTTGCGGGCATACTCAACAAATTTATAAAATAGCCATAACAGAATCATGGAAGACCACACCAACATGGGTATTTAACCAGTGTGCAGAAGACAACAATCTGCAATTATAAAAAAAAGAAATAGTAATAATAAATGAGCAGTAAATATCGAACATGAGACGGAGAGTCCTTGAAAGTGAGTCTATAGGTTGTGGGAACATTTCAATGATGGGCAAATGAAATTATCTCCTTGGTTTCATGAGCTTAATGGTTGAGGGGTAATAACTGCCTGAACCTGGTGGTATGAGTCCTGAGGATCTTGTACCACCTTCCTGATGGCAGCAGTGAGAAGAGAGCATGTGGTGGGGGTGATCCCTGATGATGGATGCTGCTTTCCAGGGACAGCGTTTCATGTTGATGTGCTCTGTACCCATGATGAGCTGGCTGTATCCATTACTTTTTGTATAAGTTTACATTTAAAAGCATTAGTGTTTCCATACCAGGCTGTGATGCAACCAGTCAATATTCTTTCCATTGCACATCTATAGAAATTTGTGTAAGTTTTAGATGTCATGCTGAATTTTTTGCAAACTCCTAAGAAGTAGAGGTGCTGCTATGATTTATTCATAATTGCATTTGCATGCTGCAGCCCAGGATAAGTCCTCCAAAATAATAGATTATGAGAACACTCAGTCCTCTTTTATTGTCATTTAGAAATGCATACATGCATTACGAAATGATACAATGTTTCTCCGGAGTGATATCACAGAAAACAGGACAAACCAACGACTAACACTGACAGAACCACGTGATTATAACATATAGTTACAGCAGTGCAAAGCAATACCATAATTTGAAGAACAAACCATGGGCACGGTAAAAAGAAAGTCTCAAAGTCCCCGAGTCGATCGACTCCTGAGGCCCCGATAGCAGCAGCAAAAGGGAGAAACTCCCTGCCATAAACCTCCAGGCACCGTTGACTTGCTGATGCCTTGGAAGCAGCCGACCACAGCCCACACTGAGTTCATCCGTCCGAAAACTGAGACTCCGACCGGCCCTCCGATACAGCCTTCGACCTCGCCCCGGCCACTGAAATACGCAAAGCCGAGGATTTCGGGGCCTTCTGCTCCGGAGATTCCGGTTACTACACAGTAGCAGCAGCAGCGAAGCGGGCATTTCAGAAGTTTTCCAGATGTTCCTCTGTGCTCTCACATCTGTCTCCATCAAATCAGGATTGTGGACGGTTCCCTACTTGACAGATAACAGATATTCATCACCGGAAAGGCCGCGTGCGCTGCCGTCGGGTCGCCATCTTCTTCTGTAGTAATACACTAGGATTTTAAAGTTGCTGACCCTTTCCACCTCTGATCCCAGACAATTACTGGCTCGTAGACATCAGGTTTTCTTGTCCTGAAAGTCAGTAATCATCTCCTTGGTCTTACTAACATTGAGTAAAATGTTGCTGTGCCACCACTCAGCCAGATTTTTAATCTCCCTCCTAAGTGCTGATTCATCCCCAACTTTTGATATGGCCTACAACAGTGGTGTTGTCAGCAAGCTTGAATATGACGTTGGAGCTGTACTTAACCACTCAGTCGAGGGCTAAGCACAGCCTCATGGTACATCCGTGCTGATGGAGATTGTGGGGGAAATGTTGCGGATTCAAACTGACTGGGATCTGCAAGTGAGGAAATCGGGGATCCAAATGCACAAGATGGTTTTGACACCAAGGTCTTTCTTGGAATTCATTGATTAGGTTTGAGAGGATGATGGCACTGAATGCTAAGCTGTAGTTGATAAGAATATCCTGCTGTATGTATCTTTGCTGTCTAGATATTCCATGGTTGAGTGAGAGCTGTTGCTCCAGTAGACAAATTGGAACAGATCCAAGTCATGTCTCGGTCAGGAGTTGATATGTTTCGTAACCAGCCTCTCAAAGTACTTCAAATTGTATAAGATGATGAGAGGCATTGATCGTGTGGATAGTCAGAGGCTTTTCCCCAGGGCTGAAGTGGCTAGCACGAGAGGGCACCGTTTTAAGGTGCTTGGAAGTAGGTACAGAGGAGATATCAGCGGTGTTTTTTACGTAGAGAGTGGTGAGTGCATGAAATGGGCTGCCAGCAATGGTAGTGGAGGTGGATGCGATAGGTTCTTTTAAGAGACTCCTAGACAGGTACATGGAGCTCAGAAAAATAGAGGGCTATGGGTAACCCTAGGTAATTTCTCAGGTAAGGTCATGTTCGGTACAGCTTTGTGGGCCAAAGGGCCTGTGTTGTCCTGTAGGTTTTCTATGTTTCTGTCACTCTGGATGCAAGTCTACTGGATGATAATCATTGAGACAGGTCACCACATTCTTCTTGGGCACTGGTATAATTGAAGCCTGCTTGAAACAGGTGGATACCTCAGAATGCCAAATTGAGAGGGTAAAGATCTTGGTGAATTCCAGCCAGCACAGGTATTTAGTACTTGTCCAGGTACCCCATCTGGGCCAGATGTTTTTTCCATGGGTTCATCCTCCTGAAGACTGTTTTCACATTGGCCTTATCCTGAAATCATAGCATCATCAGGGACTGTAGGAGTTTGCAGTGGTTCCTCCAAGTTTTTATGGTGAAGGTGAGCATAGTAGGAATAGAGCTGATTTGGAAATGATGCCCTGCTGTTGCCCATGTTGCTTGATTTAACTGTATAAGAGGTGATGATATTTAAGCCCTGCTATCACTGTCAAGCATCCAATGTACTTGGCATTTACCAAATAGAACTATGCTGTAGGTTGATCTACATTGGATGTTAAAGGATAAACTTAGAAATATGGAAGTTAGGAAAAAGTGAAAGAATGGCTTTGTAAATTAAAGATGGCATTATCTCAGTAAAAAGATTATCTAAATTCAGGAAATCATGATAATCGTGTGGAGATGAGAAGTAAAAGCAATAATTTGTTAATGGAGTGCTGCATGGACCCCAACAGTTACCACAAAGGAAGATGTAGTTTCAATGAAAAGAAAGGTTGCTGGAAAGATAGTGATAATTGATGGTTTTAATTGACATTTAGGTGGGAAGAATTGGATGGCACAGGTACTTAAATGAGTTAATGTTTGGGGAACAGTGTGTACCACAGTCAAGCCGTGCATGCGCATACTGTCCCACTTATATTATTAATGATCTCGTAGTGAAAGTGCCTCTGGTAGAAACAATCAAAATACACTTGAATTTTATTTTAAATTTGAAAGAAAGGGGAGTGGGTCTAAAATATTTAAACTAAATAAGGGCAATTATGAGGGCATGACGAGCAAGCTAAAATAAACTCGTAAAATTGGCTAAGGGATCAAGATGCGTTGCAAGAAGGATAATTCTAAGGAAAGAACCAACCACCTGTGGTTAACCAAAAGGTTAAAGATAAATGTATAATTGTGCAACGAAGGAGACCAGGTCAGTAGATTGAACAGAATTTAAAGCAGCAAATAGGCTAAAAGATTGTTGGGGGGGAGGTGGAACTGAGGTAAATCAGGGCAGGAATACAAGATGAAAATTTTAAAAATGTTAAGTTTAACTATTGGTGTTGGAGTGAATGTAGGAAATTAATATTGAGAAATAGAGGTGATTGAGTTAAGTGGGTCTTCGCTTTTGTAGATGCAAGTAACAACCCAACAATAGCTGTACGTTGGGAATTGGATGGAAGGAACAACTAGCAGGGAAATTATTCATCAGGGCAGTGGCATCAAGAAAGTTGTTATGAACCCTAAGCACAAGAGATGCAGAACAATGCAAAATTCTGAAGGTACTCGGTAGATCAATCAGCTTCCGTGGCAAACTGTCAACTATTTATTCCCCTCCCCTGGAAGCTCTTAACTTGCTGAGTTCCTCTAGCATCTTGTGTGTGTTGCTCAAGATTTCTAACATCTGCAGAATCTCTTGTGTTTAGCCTTTACCGATAATACAATAGAATGCAAATGCTAGCTATCCACCTTCTCCTCCTCCAGTTCAGGTGAAGGGTCTCCACCTGAAACAAAGACTGTCTATTTCCTTAAACAGATACTGCTTCGCCTGCGAGTAACAGCTTATAATCTAAAATGGTGAAAGATTGCAGAGCTCAGATGTGAATGGATCTGGGATTCCTTGTGTATCATTCATTATCAGGGAGTGTGAAGGTAATTGAAGCTAATAGAATGTATCAATTATTGATAGGGGAATTGATTATATTCTGATTATTTAAGAGATGTCATTAATGTGTTTTAAATAGTTTGGAGACTCACTTGACTGCAACCTAAAATGAGCAGGTTGTCTTGAGGGGAAATGCCAGTTAATTTAGACTTTCATCTATAAAGCTTTTAAAGCTTTCAGCATCTTGTAAACATCCTAAAGTGTACAAGATTTTGAAGGCTATTAACTCATGGGAAGTATCTAACACTCCTATAAGAATTTTGAGGTATGGTTATTGTTTTAAAATGGGGTACTCGCATTTTTTTCTCAATGTTGACTCTTGGAATCCCTCTCAAAAGCGGAGTTTTAATTAAGGCTGACAAATGTGGCTAGACTGCCACGTTTAGTGGGTGTTTACGTATGACTCCCCCTTCTCCCCCTTCTCCCCCTTCTCCCCCTTCTCCCCCTTCTCCCCCTTCCCCCTCTCCCCCTTCTCCCCCTTCTCCCCCTTCTCCCCCTTCTCCCCCTTCTCCCCCTTCTCCCCCTTCTCCCCCTTCTCCCCCTTCTCCCCCTTCTCCCCCTTCTCCCCCCCTTCTCCCCCTTCTCCCCCTTCTCCCCCTTCTCCCCCTTCTCCCCCTTCTCCCCCTTCTCCCCCTTCTCCCCCTTCTCCCCCTTCTCCCCCTTCTCCCCCTTCTCCCCCTTCTCCCCCTCCGTTGTTGTCAGAGGATAGTGCTGGAGTGATGGGTCTTGGGCAAGGTTTAATTGACGAGGGTTGTGGATTTGACTTTGTCATTCATGTTATGATGTGCTTCTGATCGCTCCTTGTTGCTATTTTGATGAAGGCGGCCTGCAGGTGAACTGAGTATGCCTGAATTCTTTCAATTTTATACTTTATTGTCACCAAACAATTGATACTAGAGCATACAATCATCACAGCGATATTTGATTCTACCCTTCTACAAATTTCGTGTTTTATGTTCTGCGTTTTTTGTTTTTGTTGTGTTTGCGCAATTTGTGTTTTGTGGATGGAGGGGTTGATGGTTTTTCTTTAAACAGGGTCCATGGTTTTCTTTATTTTGTTGCTGCCTGCAGGAAGATGTCAGGGTTGTATACGGCACAGATACTTTGATGTATTTTGAATCTGAAGGAATATAAAGGATTACTGCAATCAGTGGGAATGTGGAGTTTTGATTAGTCAAATCAGCTGTGATTTTATTGCAAATTTGACTAGCCTACTCCTAATCCATAAATTGTACTTCGTTTAAAGAAATTTGCTTCTCTCCAGTTTGCTTTGTGCAATGATAGTTGTTCTAAGCATCCCATACTGTTAGACAATGCTCCTAATCGATCTGTGGTGTACTCTTCAACTACTGTCCCTCTGGGATCAGATTTGATTTGAGGCTTAATTAGCATTAGTTATTTTAATTGTTGCTACTTTACAAAGTGAGTATTTTTTGGGGGAATGCAGTTCTGTAAGTTAATGGATGGGACTTAAACCCATAACCTTCTGAAGTGAGAATGCTACTATCGAAAGGATCAATGAAGATTGATTTGCTAGGGTTGTGCATGGTTCAAAAATTCATTATACTATTGCTGAAATGGAGAATTAAGAATCTGAAAGGTTTTGCAAAGGTAGAATCATCAAAAGTAGTTTCCAGTGATGGGTGAATTATTAAAATCCAGGTGAACAGTAGACTTGAGGTACATACTAGAAGAACAAAATGAAAGGGAAAATAAAACATGGAAAATTTTACCGCAAGCACCATTTGAGAGACTTAAATATTTATAAATATACAACAATGATAAAAGTAAATAAGATGAGAGTGGGGAGTTGTAATTGAAATCATAGCTATACAATACAGATGCTGCCCCTTTAATCTAATGACAACTTTACACATTTTTACTAAAACTAATAGTAAAGAGTTATGTGAATTTGTCCATAATGGATCCAACTGTCCAGCTCGGCTCCATCCCTCCCCCTCCTGTCTTCTCCTATCATTTCAGATCTCCCCCGTCCCCTCCCACTTTCAAATCTCTTACTAGCTTTTCTTTCAGTTAGTCCTGACGAAGGGTCTCGTCCCAAAACGTCAACTGTACCTCTTCCTAGAGATGCTGCCTGACCTGCTGCGTTCACCAGCAACTTTGATGTGTGTTGCTTGAAATTCCAGCATCTGCAGATTTCATCGTGTTTGCATAGTTGGTTATTTTTGTAATAGATGTAGCAGTTTTTTTGCTCAACAGTGAGATATTAGTCTGAAAGTTTGTTTTGGGTAACAGTGGATATTTGTTATCTGGATTAATATACAACACAAGAATTGAATCATTGCATAAACTTTGAAGTATTTTTCAGTACTGAGAGAAGACCATTTCTCATCGGGGGGGCACTGGAACTTTTATACAAATTAAGAAGTTTAAAAATAGGTTTGGTCAGATAATTTGGTAGTTTAATTGACTACTTTTCCCTTAATATAATGGGTGGCAAAATTTGGAGTGGGTTGGGTGGGGGGAATAGAATGGGATGAGTATAGAGTCAGTATCTGATGAGGTGAATGATATCCTTTGCCATCTCTATCTTTGCTTATTGGACCCAGGCATTAATTATAGTTGATCTAATAGATTTTTAGATAAATTGCGGCTGATTTTATAAGTTCATAGAATTATTCTTGATTATTGGTTTTCTAATTGTCAGAATTTGAGATCTTTTGGATGATTTAGAGGGCTGAAACTGGCAGATTAATTTCCACCTTTTCTTTTACGTTTCTAAAATGGTAGTTGGGCTTGTTCCAATAATAGCCAGTTCTCAGAAGACTTTTTGAGTGTTCTCTACCATATTAATTTAAACCTTTAGTTGAAAGCAGTGCTATGTTCCATGCGGTCTTCCATCTGTTCTAAACAAGCACAGCCATGGGTTGAGTAGAAAAACACTTGTGGGTTCAAATAACATTCTTGTCTGTTGTGCATAGAATCAAGGTGGTCATTCCGTACAGTACTGTGTCTTGCTTTATTAGTGATGTACTGTAGGATGAGTTGTTAAGCAGAGATTGTCCCCTTGATAACATGCATAACTAATTTGAAAAGAGTAGGGCAGCTTTGATGGTTTCTTTTGTGCCTCAAGCCATATCAAAAATGCAGCTTATTTGGCCATTCTCACTTTTGTATGTGGAGCTCACTACGCATGACATTGTTCCCCATGTTTTCATTGCAGTAGTGACTGATTCAAAGAAAATATTAATTGGCAATAAAGCATTAGGACATTTGAGGTTGTGAAAGGAATTATAAAAATATGCCACACATCAGTCCTGCCAACACTCTGCTCCCTCCCCACATGCTGACCAGTCACTAATTTTAGCTACCAGATTACAAGCAAATAAGTAATATTTAATTGAGAAGATTAAGCTGATTTGCTTTGAAATTGTATGATAGTTGCAAAGGAGAATATGCAAAGGTACACATGACAAAGTAGATGTGATTTTAAAAATGAATGTTACACTTGGATATTGAAATCTAAAAGTTTTTAAATAAAAGGCAAGCAGCTTGTAGAAGATAATGGATCAGGAAGCAATTGTACAGATGAATGAAGCTATTTGTATTCAGAACTGGTTTGCATGTAGACGACAGGGTAATGGTTGAAGGGACTTCTTTGAACTGGAGGTCTGTAATTGTTGGACTTCCACTGGGATCTGTGCTGGGACCTCTGCCGTTTTGTAATGCATATAACTGACCTGGATGAAAATAAAGATGGGTGGGTTACTTAATTTACCTATGATACTGAGATTATTTGAAGGTGTGGACTGAAGGAATGGCAAATGGAGTTGAATCCAGATAAATGTGAGGTGTTGCACCTCGGTAGGGCAAATGCAAAGAAATGGATGGTGAGAGCTTATCCCCACTACAAGCCCTAGCTATAACAACCTTAAGGTTGTGCATTGTAATAGATGCAACTTACTCTTTTACGATAAATATTGCTATCCTATTTACTAAGCTTTTATGCTTTTGGTTGTTGCATGTGCCCACCTTTTCACTGACTTGGCTCTCAAAATTCCCAACACATGCCAATCTGGTTTAAAACTTCCCTGGTTGCAAAATTTCCCTGCTAGGGTTTTTGATTCCCCTCTGGTTCAGTTGCACCCCATCCTTGCATGGGCTACCTTGACACCAGAAGAGATCCTAATGATCCAGAAATCTGAATCTCTGTCTCCTACAGTCACAAATCCATCTGGCTTATCTTGCTACTCCTGGACCCACATGTTATTGAAACCAGGAATTATTTGGAGAACAGTATCCTCAAGCTCCTGCATTTTAATCTCTTATTTGACCCCCCCTCCCATACTCGTTCTACAGTATCTCATCCATTGCTCTACCAATGTCAGTGAAGTACAGTTAGAGTGAGATGGCAGATGGATGTAGGAAGGAAACAAAGGAGTGGATGGTGGCGAGGTGGGGGGGACGATAGGGTACCGGTGCAAATGGGTTGGAAAGAGCTGCAAAATTGGGATGACTGGAGAAGCAGGAGGAAGTAGAAAAATAAGGGGATGTATTTTAGATGGTGCCCCTTGCCTTTGGGTTGCACATTACCCAGAGGGACTTTAAACTGTTGCTCAAATTTATGCTAAGGCTTTATCCTGGTAATAGAGAGGGTGGATGAGTCAGTGTAGGAAAGGGAACATTAGCAATTTCTTTCCCTCCACAGGTGCTGCGTGAGCCACTGAGTTCCTCCAGCACATTGTTCTCTGGATTCCAGCAACTGGAGCTTCTTTTGACTTTGTCCGTCACCCACATGCTGCTGCCACTGGGTCCTCTGGTGCTTTCCCCCTACCCCTACTGTCGCCATTTGCCCATGCTGCCTCTCTTATTGGTTCCGTGATCTACAGAGCCTATAAAAATTATTCACCCCCACCCCTCCCAGGAAGTTTTCATCTTCTGTTGTTTTATAACATTGAATCACAGTGGATTTAATTTAGCTTTTTCTGACACAGTCAACAGTAAAAGATTCATGTCAAAGTGAAAACAGATCTCTACAAAGTGATCTAAATTAAACAAATGTAAAACACAAAATAATTGATTGCATTTAAGTATTCACCCCCTTCAAGTCGGTATTTAATAGATGCATCTTTGGCTGCAATTACAGCCTTGAGTCCGTGGATAGGTCTTTTATTAGCCCAGGATACTGACTTACCAGCAGTTGAACCTTCCAGATACAAGGGAATTTTTACTTTATACTTTATTGTCGCCAAACAATTGATACTAGAGCGTACAATCATCACAGCGATATTTGATTCTGCTCTTCGTGCTCCCTGGAGTACAATAGTAAATATTAAAAATTTTAATTATAAATCATAAATAGAAAATAGAAACGGGAAAGTAAGGTAGTGCAAAAAAAGAGAGGCAGGTCCGGATATTTGGGGGGTATGGCCCAGATCTGGGTCAGGATCCGTTCAGCAGTCTTTTCACAGTTGGAAAGAAGCTGTTCCCAAATCTGGCCATACGAGTCTTCAAGCTCCTGAGCCTTCTCCCGGAGGGAAGAGGAATGAAAAGTGTGTTGGCTGGGTGGATCGTGTCCTTGATCATCCTGGCAGCACTGCTCCGACAGCGTGCGGTGTAAAGTGAGTCCAAGGATGGAAGATTGGTTTGTGTGATGTGCTAGGCTGTGTTCATGATCTTCTGCAGCTTCTTCTGGTCTTGGATAGGACAACTTCCATACCAGGTTGTGATGCACCCCAGAAGAATGCTTTCTACGGTGCATCTATAAAAATTAGTGAGGGTTTTAGGGGACAGGCCAAATTTCCTTAGCTTCCTTAGGAAGTAAAGGCACTGGTGGGCCGCCTTGGCAGTGGACTCTGCTTGGTTGGACCAAGTCAGTTCAATTGAAACATTTTGACTGCACACAGGTCTCCAAAAACAGATCTCCATTTAACTAATTATGTGACTTCTGAAACCAATTGGCTGTACCAGTGATGATTTGTTCTGTCATTTTAAGGGCGGGGGGAGTGGTAAATACTTATGCAATCAATTATTTTGTGTATTATATTTGTAATTAAGTTCACTTTGTAAAAGGACTGTTTTCACGGATGCAAAAGAGTCTTTTTCTGTTGATCAGTGTCAAAAAGCCAAACTAAATCCACTGTGATTCAATGTTGTAAAACTTCAATGTAAAGCATGAACTTCCAAGGGGGGTGGGTTGAATTCTTTTCATAAGCACTGTATCACTCACTCACATCTATAGTCATGTCCTTCTACAGATGCATAGTGCAGAGCATCCCAACAGGCTGAAATACTGCATGGTACAGAAACTGCTCTGTGGCAGGCAGGAGGGCTTTACAATGGGTATTCAGAACTGTCCAGTGCATCACAGGCACCAGTAACACCATGAAGGATTGAACCCGCTCTGCTCACATACTGGTTCTCCCACTCCCATTAAGGGAGGAGGCTACATAGCATCCACATCAGGATCACCAGTTTCAGAAACAGTTACTTTCCCAAAGCCATCAAGCAGATTAACATTTCAACCCAGTAACCCACCCTTCCATAACCCTGCCCACCCCCCCCCCACTACACTACGTTATCACTTCCTATCAGCACCTTGGTACAGACAGTCCCTTACCTAGTGTCACTTCATGAATATAAATCAGTCTATGTATATAAGCTATCTTGTGTATTTATGTTTTTTTTACTTCAAAAGAAATCCATACAAATTGTAAATAAGACAAGTTATTATGAGCCAACCAATCCACAATTTATTCAATTAAACGCTTTAAAATTCAGAGATTTTGTAGATTTTAAAATACAAATTATGTATAAAGTAAAAAATAGACAGTTACCACAAAGTATCCAAAGGTGGTTTAAAATGAGAGAAAGTCAACATGTTCCCCTCAAATCATGTATATTTCAAAAACAAAGGATAAGAACAAATGTAAAAAAAGTCATTGTATTTCAGTCAGAGGGGTGAATCTATGGAACAGTTGTAGTGAGAATTTAAAAACATGCACCACACTTAACAAGTTTAAAAAAATTATTTAAAAATAATTTAATGAACAAATATAAAATGATTTAAAATGGGAGTAATGTAAGTAAATGATACTTGGAATTGGAATTTTGTGTTAAGATTGTGAAATATTTTGTTTTGATGTGAAGATTGACGCCCTAATGCGACGCCAAATATGTTTTTTGTATAAGTAAGAGGGGTAGGCGTAATAAGCTGTAGCTTCAGCCTACACCCTTTTGGCCTGTTTTAAAGAATATCTATGTTTTTGTTTTATGAAATCATCGTTGAGAATGATGTTTTGTTATGTTTGTACTGACCAAAATAAAATTTTATTCATTCATTCAATTTCATTGTGTTCTTTAACTTGTGGGTTATTTTGCTACATCGGATTTGAAGTAGTAATTATTTCATTTATGACATTAAACAATCTTGAATTTTTTCGTCTCAAACCGAAACTTTCTATTTCCACGGATACTACCTGACCTGAGTTCCTGCAAGTTTTATTTGCTCTAGATATAGGTGAACGAAATATTTGTACTGAAACTTCAGTAACTGTACAGGTTTGGCCCAAAACATCAATTATTTATTCCTTTCCGTAGATGTTGTTACTGAGTTCCTCCAATATTTTGCATTTTCCTAGATTTCCAGCAACTGTAGAATCTCTTCTGTTGATCATTTTGCATTGTCTTTGATATGTACCAAAATGCCTTGTAGGTGTTGTTCCATGTCTTTTAGGTTTGAGGAACTGTAAATGTATAAGGAACATGAAACACAAAATCGGCTTGGGGAGGTGTAACTGGGAGTTCAGAAGAATCGTTAACTGACCTGGAATCGCTCTCTTTGTCATCTAGTTGTTAGTGGGAAGTTTTGCAGAATGACTCATTTCAAGATGTCTGAAAAACCTTGAACCTTTTGTAAAATCAGTACTGTAGCTTCTGTCTCGCCAATCAACAAAGTGCAAGATTCCACAACTTTCAATGGACTAATAATGATTTATATTGTAATTAAAGATCTGATATTACTTTTGATATTCTAAGCCTTTGGAGACACTGACTGTGGTTTTACACTTGAAGAAAAGTTCTGTTTAATTAGTCTGCACTAAAACTTTGCTTTTTCAACACATCAGTTCTGTGTGATGTTATCTTGCTACTGATTACACATGACTGGTGTGTTGGAAACAAGTTGAACCTCAATTAGTCTTAAAGATTTGAATCCCTGTGAGGAATGTTTTTTGTATTTGCAGAGGCAATGTACTGTTAGCAGAAGAAGAAAATTGGGTGTTGCTGCTACTTGAAATCTTTTCAGTTATTTGGTGGAACTCTGAGCAGATGTAGTCCAGCCCATCTGATGAATTCAGCTTCATGGGTGCTTGGTTATTTAGTTATCAGAAGTAATTGGGGCATTAAATTTAGTGTGCATTTTAGATTAACAGGTATTGACGTTTGCTTCACAATATTTGAGACCGGTTCACATTTGCCTGGCATGCTGTTGTAAATGGTGAAAGGAGCCTTGGTTTGTAATTGGTGTTTCTTGCTGTCAACAATTTAGCATTTTCATTTCACGTCTAAGCACTTCAAAAATGTTTTTTTTTGCAGTTATTAGCCAGTTATCAGGTCTTGAGTACATTATAAAACTTTGTTGAACTTAGTACTGCATTAGATAATTCTTGGAAGCTGCAAGTCATTTGAAACAGAGGGATGTGTAAAGTTTCATAAAGATCAGTTGCTGTTTTATCACGCTGCTAGATTAGATCTTTGTTAGGGCACATTGATTCTTGAGAATGGACAGTTTTCTGGTTAGAGACAGAAGAAGGAAACACTGTAGTCTGTGCTGGATTAGGCAACATGAAAAAGAATAAAGCAAACAATAACTTCTAAATGCATCCTATGTATTAAAATGAAATGTGTGCACCTTTGTCCCCTTTTTTTTATTTGCAGTGGATTTTGAGCTGCAGGGTGGTAGGTTTGTCTACTTTGACTTTAGTAAGGCATTTCAAAGATTCAGTATGATAGAAAATTAGACTACAGGAGATCCAGAGTGAATCTGATACGATGTTGGATTTGCACTCTTTCAACCTTATTTACATCTTTCCTGTAGGTAGGTGACCAAAACTGCACATAATACTCCAAATTGGGCCTCGCCAATGCCTTATACAATTTCAAAAGAACATCCTACCTCCTGTTCTCAATTCATTCATCAAGGCCAATGTGGCAAAAGCTTTCTTTACAACTCCATTTACCCGTGATGTCACTTTCTCAAGGAATTATGGATCTGTATTCCCAGATCCCTCTGTTCTACTGCACTCCTAAGTAGCCTCACTGTAAGGCCTATGCTGGTTGGTCCTCCCAAGGTCTAACACCTCATGCTTACAACAAATTCCATCTGCCATATTTCAGCCCATTTTTTCTAGCTGGTCCAGATCCCACTGCAAGCTTTGGTCTTCCTTAGTGTCCCCTACACCCCCAATCTGCAAATTTGATGATACAGTTTGCCACATTATTTTCCAGATCATTGATATAGATGACAGACAATAGTGGAGCCAGCAATGATCCCTATGGCACACCACTAGTCACAGGCCTCCAGTCAGAGAGAGAAACCGATCACTCTCTGGCTTCTTCCATGAAGCCAATTTCTAATCCAATTTATGGCCTTATCTTGAATGCCAGCGACTTAGCCGCCATGATCAACCTCCCATGCGGGATCTTGTCAGAGGCCTTGCTAAAGTCTAGACAGACAACATCCAATGACTAGCCTTCACCTTTCTGATAACTTCCTTGAGAAACTCTAAACGATGGGTTAGAATGACTTGCTATGCACAAAGCCACATTGACCATCCCAAATCAGTCCCTGTCTATCCAAATATTTGTGTAACTGCTCCCTTAGAGTACCTGGCCATAACTTTCCCACTACTGATTGTAGGCTCACCAGTCTATAATTTCCTGGCTTATCCTTAGTCTTTCTTAAGCAATGGTACAAAATTAACTATCCTGTAATCCTCCGACACTTCACCCGTAGCTAAGGATGTTTTAAGTTTCTCTGCTAAGGCCCCTGAAATTTCTGCACTTGGCTCCCACAGGGTCAGAGGGAAAACCTTGTCAGGCAGCAAATGCCACCACTTCAGGAAGGGTAAGATGAAGGAACACATACTAGGTCTCATAGAGGGATCAGAAGTGGAGAGAGTGAGCAGCTTCAAGTTCCTGGGTGTCAATATCTCTGAGGATCTAAACTGGTCCCAACATATCAATGTAGTTATAAAGAAGGCAAGACAGCGGCTATAATACTTTATTAGGAGATTGAAGCGATTTGGCATGTCAACAAATGCACTCAAAAACTTCTATAGTTGTATTGTGGAGAGCATTCTGACAGGCTGCATCACTGTGTGGTAGGGAGGGGCTACTGCACAGAACGGAAAGAAGGTTGTAAATCTAGTTAGCTCCATCTTGGGCAATAGCCTACAAAGTACCCAGGACATCTTTATCAAGCGGTGTCTCAGAAAGGCATCCATTATTAAGGACCTCCAGCATCCAAGGCATGCCTGTTTCTCACTGTTACCATCAGGTAGGAGATACAGAAGCCTGAAGGCACACACTCAGTGATTCAGGAACAGCTTCCTCCCCTCTGCCATCCAATTCCTGAATGGACTTTGAAGCTTTGGACACTACCTCACTTTTTTAATTTTATAGTATTTTATAGAAAACATAGAAAACCTACAGCACAATACAGGCCCTTCGGCCCACAAAGTTGTGCCGAACATGTCCCTACCTTAGAAATTACTAGGGTTACCCATAGCCCTCTATTTTTCTAAGCTCCATGTACCTATCCAAAAGTCTCCTAAAAGACCCTATCATATCCGTCTCCACCACCGTTGCCGGCAGCCCATTCCACGGACTCACCACTCTGTGCATGTTTTTAAAAAAAAAATTACTCCAGACGTCTCCTCTCTCACGCTCACCTACTCTCAAGCACCTTAAACCTGTGCCCTCTTGTGGCAGCCATTTCAGCCCTGGGAAAAAGCTTCTGACTATCCACAAGATCAAAGCCTCTCATCATCTTATACACCTCTATCAGGTCACCTCTCATCCTCCGTCGCTCCAAGGAGGAAAGGCGAAGTTCACTCAACCTGTTTTCATAAGGTATGCTCCCCAATCCAGGCAACATCCCTGTAAATCTCCTCTGCACCCTTTCTATGGTTTCCACATTCTTCCTGTAGTGTGGTGACCAGAACTAAGCACAGTACTCCAAGTGGGGGTCTGACCAGGGTCCTATATAGCTGCAACATTACCTCTCGGCTCCTAAATTCAATTCCATGATTTATGAAGGCCAATACACCGTATGCCTTCTTAACCACAGAGTCGACCTGCGCAGCTTCTTTTGAGTGTCCTAGGGACTCGGACCCCAAGATCCCTCTGATCCTCCACACTGCCAAGAGTCTTACCATTAATACTATATTCTGCTATCATATTTGACCTACCAAAATGAACCACCTCACACTTATCTGGGTTGAACTCCATCTGCCATATGCATTGCATTGAACTGCTGCTAAGTTAACAAATTTCACGTCATATGCCGTTGATAATAAACCTGATTCAGATTCTTCTGTAATCTGTGTAGGCTCCATGACTTCCTTGATGCATTGTCTCTCTTCTATAGACTCTGTCCATTTCCTGAGTAAATCAAATGCAAAAAAAAAATTAATTTTAAGATCTTCCCCCATCTCTTTTGGTTTCATGCATTGATTTTCACTCTGATCTGCCCGAGGTCCAATTTTGTTCCCTGCTACCTTTTTGCTCTTAGTATCTATAGGAGCCCTTTGGGATCTTCCTTCACCTTGTCTGCTGGAGCAATCTCATGGTGACTTTTAGCTTCTCTGATTTCTTTTGTGTTCTCTTGCATTTCTTGTCCTCCTGAAATACCTGCCTGTATCTGCTATGCACTTTTTTTTCCAAACCAGAAATTCAATATCTCTCTGAAACCAAGGTTCCCTAAATTTGTCATCCTTGCCTTTTTTATTCTGTCAGAAACTCACAAACTCTGTACTCTCAAAATTTCACTTTTGAAGACCTCCTGCTTGTACTTATTTTTCCCCAATTTACTGTATGTAAATGTTGCTGAGTGATTTTTGTACCTTAAAATGAAGCTTGGAGAATGAAGTATATTCGAGACAGTGTTGTATAGTATGGAAACGGGTCCTTTGGCTCAACTATTTCATGTAGACATAGGTGTCTACTTGAACAAGTCCTATCTCCCTGCATTAGTCCCACATGCCTCAAAACTTTTCTTGTCCAGATACCTGTCCAAATATCTTTAAACACTGTATTTAGCTCAGCGGCTTCCCTAGCAGCTCATCACCATTCTCGGGTCCCCTTTAAGCCCTCCCTTGCTCACCTTAAATCTTTTAGTTTTGGACTTCCCTACCCTAGAAAAAATTGACTATTTTCCTTACCTATGCTCCTCGTGATTTTACATGCCTCTTCAAGGTCATCCCTCAGCAACCCAAATTCCATAAGAAAAACACCAGTGTCTCTTTATAACTCAAGTCCTTTAGTCCAGTATCATCCTTGTGAATCTTCATCAGGCATGACACAGAGTACAACAGTTGAGATATCAACTTGTTAGTGAAACAATACTTGGAGTAATGTGTGCAGTTCTGGTTACACAGCCATAGGAAGAACATAGGAAAGGGTGCGGACTACCTGTGTCACCACTTTCAGGGAACTACGTACCTGTACACCTAGGTCTGTTCTAAAGGATTCTTCGGTGTCCTGGTCTATTTTCCAAAAGTGAAATACCTCATGCTTAGAGTTAAATGCCTTCTGCCATTCTCTTGCCCACTTCCCCATTTGATTTGGATGCCATTGTAATCCTCTTCTAGGATGAGTTGGCATATGTTGCGCCCCATAGTTCCCAAGGAGACATTGAATTGCATAGATGGAGAGAGAGTTTAAAAGAAGTGAGCATGGGTAGTCTTGAAACTTGATCTATAGTTTCAATAATTGAATAGCTTGTGTGAAGTTGAGCTAGTTCTAAAGTGTTTGATTTTCTAGTTTTTGCTGTATCTAGTACTCTTGGCCACTTCATAAAATTAAGGAGTGAAAAGGCTGTTTTCAGTGATGTTGGTGGTATCAGAAGGAAAATGTGATAATTCCTGGCACTCCTGATGAATGTTGTCAAAGCCTGATGTGCTGAAACTGGAGAAAGTTCAAAGGAAATTCACAAAAATGATTGCAGGTTTGAGCGGCTTGTCATATGAAGAGCATTTGATAGCTCTGGGCCTGTATTCACTGCAATTCAGAAGAATGAGGGGTGACCTCACTGAAAGCTATTGAATGGTGAAAGGCCTTGGTAGAGTGGATGTGGAGAGGAAGTTTCCTATGGTGGTAGATTCTAAGATCTGAGGACACAGCCTCGGAATACAGAAGTATCCTTTTAGAATGGAGCTGAGGAATTTATTTAGCCAGAGTAGTGAGTCTGTCATAGTCATACTTTATTGATCCCGGGGGAAATTGGTTTTCGTTACAGTTGCACCATAAATAATAGTAATAGAACCTTAAATAGTAATATGTAAATTATGCCAGTAAATTATGAAGTAAGTCCAGGACCAGCCTATTGGTTCAGGGTGTCTGACCCTCCAAGGGAGGAGTTGTAAAGTTTGATGGCCACAGGCAGGAATGACTTCCTATGATGCTCTGTGTTGCATCTCGCTGGAAGGAGTCTCTGGCTGAATGTACTCCTGTGCCCAACCAGTCCATTATGTAGTGGATAGGAGACATTGTCCAAGATGGCATGCAACTTAGACAGCATCCTCTTTTCAGACACCACCGCGAGAGCGTCCAGTTCCATCCCCACAACATCACTGGCCTTACGAATGTGTTTGTTGAATCTGTTGTTGTCTGCTACCCTCAGCCTGCTGCCCCAGCACACAACAGCAAACATGATAGCACTGGCCACCACAGACTCGTAGAACATCCTCAGCATCGTCTGGCAGATGTTAAAGGACCTCAGTCTCCTCAGGAAATAATGACGGCTCTGACCCTTCTTGTAGGCAGCCTCAGTGTTCTTTGACCAGTCCAGTTTATTGTCAATACATACCCCCAGGTATTTGTAATCCTCCACCATGTCCACACTGACCCCCTGCATGGAAATAGGGGTCACCGGTACCTTGGCTCTCCTCAGGTCTACCACCAGCTCCTTAGTCGTTTTCACATTAAGCTGCAGATAATTCTGCTCACACCATGTGACAAAGTTTCCTACTGTAGCCCTGTACTCGACCTCATCTCCCTTGCTGATGCATCCAGCCATGGCAGAGTCATCAGAAAACTTCTGAAGATGACAAGACTCTGTGCAGTAGTTGAAGTCCGAGGTGTAAATGGTGAAGAGAAAGGGAGACAAGCCAGTCCCATGTGGAATTCATTTTCATAGGCAACTGTGGAGGCCAAATCTGTATGTATATTTAAGGCAGAGGCTGATAGATTCTTGATTGGTCAGGACATGAAAGGATAAGGGGAGAAGGCAGGAGATTGGGATTGAGGGAAAAAATGGATCAGCCATGATGAAATGGCAGAGCAGACTTGATGGGCCAAGTGGTCTAATTCTGCTCCTACGTCTTATGGTCTTGTATCAACCAAATAACAATGTACAGGGAACACTTGGGACAGGCGGCAGCGGTGGAAAGAGCTAGTTTCAGGTCTAGATCTTTCAGGCCTGTCTGATCTGCCTGATAGTATTCAGTGGTATTGTAATTGACTCATTTTGCTGGTGATCCAGCAGTTAAAATAGCATAACTTTGCCTGAAATTGTGGGTCACCAGTATTTGCCAGTTAATCAGATAGTTGGTTTTACACATTTCAGTAAGGCATGGCTTTGCAGTTAAGTTGAGCTAATCTAGTCTGTACCTGATTAACCCTCACACTCTGCAGTACTATGTCCTATTGACTCTCAATGGACTAGGAATTAAACCTGGAATATTGAACTATTACTGAATCTCACAGTCTAATTGGCTTTCCTCATTTGGTTTTCCCCTTGTTTAGGAAATATTAGCAAGTAAACCAGGGTGTCATGTCTGGCTACTGTTACGCTGCACCTGTTCGAAATTTCTGAAAGTTAAACTTGCCTTTCTGCCTATTGGATTTGCAAACCCATAGAAGTTCTTTGGTATGGGGGGCTTTTTTTCATGCTGTGGATGAGCTTTTCCTGGATAGAATAACTTGCATAAAAACTGTCCCTTTTGGATCATTGTCAATGCTTGCTGAACTAGGTACCTACCTAAGCTAGCCTCAATCGCCCATGTTTGGCTCATCACTTCCTTTCCCCCCAGTGTGCTTATCTAGATGTCTTGAGTGACATTTGCACCTGCCTCAACTACTTCCTAAGGTAGCTTGGTCCATATGTGTACACACTAAAGAAGTTGCCCCTTGGGTCTCCTTTCTCCTTAATCTCTGCCTCGGTCCTTAAATCTCTAGTGTTTTTTTTTGTTCCTATTCCCAGAGAAAAATATTACATTCATCCTATATATGCCTGTTTTTTTGATTTTGTACACCTCCCTGAGGTCACTGGCAATCTTGGACACTCTAATGAATAATTCCTTGCTTGTCCACTCCCTATAAATCAGGCCCTGGAGTCCTGCCAACATTCTCAAATATTCTTCGCACTATTTGCAGTTTAGTAGTCCTTCTTGTGTCAGGATAACCAATCTGTACCTAGTACTACAAATGCAGCCTCACGAGCATCTTGTACAATTGCTCATATCCCAACTCGTATACCCCAGCTGAAGGCCAGCATCCCATACACTGCCTTCACCTCTACCTGTGATTATGAACAAACCGAACTTGTGCTTTTAGGTCCTTCTGTTCTACAACATTCCCCAGCATCCTCCCATTTCACTAAGTTCTACCCTAGTTTGACATCCCAAAATACAATGTCTCAAATCATCTAAATTAAAAGCCATTTACTAATCCTTGGCTTATTTTCTAGCTGATCAAGAGCTTCCTTCACTTTAGTATAATCTGAAAACTTCCTAATCATGTACATTTTAAGACCATAAGACATGGGACATAAGACATTTGGCCTATCGAGTCTGCTTTGCCATTTCGTCATGCCTGATCCAATTTTCCTCTCAGTCCCAATCTCCTGCCTTTCCCCATATCCCTTCATTCCTTGATCATCAAAAATCTGTCAATCTCTGCCTTAAATACGCATGAAGACTTGGCCTCCACAGCTTCCTGTGGTAATGAATTACACATTCACCACTCTCTGGCTAAAGAAGTTCTTCCTCATCGCCGTTCTAAACGCACAGATTCAATTGTGAGGCTTTGTGCTCTGGTCTTCGGCACTCCCACTGTAGTAAACATTCTCTCTACATCCACTCTCAAAACCTTGCCATTCAGTAGGTTTCAATGAGGTTACCCCTCATTCTTCTGATTTCTAGTGAATACAGGCTCAGAGTCATCAAACACTCTTTATATGACAAGCAATTTAATCCTGGACTTGTATTTGTGAACCTCCTTTGAGCCCTCTCTAGTTTCAGTACATCTTTTCTAAGATGAGGGGCACAATACTCCAAGTGAGGCCTCACCATGCTTTATAAAGTTTCAACATTACATCCTTGCTTTTATACTCTTGTCCTCTTGAAATGAATGCTAACATCGCATTTGCCTTCCTTGCCACAGACTGAACCTGTAAGTTAACCTTTAGGCAATCTTGCATAAGGACTCCCAAGTCCCTTTGCACCTCCATTATTTGTATTCTCTCCATTTGGAAAACCTTCTTCCTGACACTATTACATCTGACACTTCTTTGCCTATTCTCCTAATCTATCTGTTCTTCTGTAGCCTCTCTGCTTCCTCAAAACTACCTGCCCCAATACCTGTCTTCATATTGTCTGCAAACTTTGTAGCAAAGCCGTCAATTCCATCATCCAAATCATTGACATATAATGTAAAAAATATATCCCAATATGGATACCTGTGGAACATCACTAGTCACCGCAGCCAGTCAGAAAAGGCTCCCTTTATTCTCACACTTTGCCTCCTGCTAATCAGCCACTGCTTTATCCATGTTCAACTTTCCTGTCATACCATGGGCTTGTAGCTTGTTACGGAGCCTCGTGTGGCACCTAGTCAAAGGCCTTCTGAAAATCCTAGTACACAACATCAACAGTCACTAGCAGAACATCAACCAAACATTGGTCACCCACCTGTCTTCTGGAATCATTGATACTATTGCTTCTTCATCACAAGATCACAAGTCAAAGGAGCAGAAGTAGGCCATTTGGCCCATTGAGTCTGCTCCGCAGCTCCCCCATGAGCTAAACTATTCACCCATCTAGTTCATTTGTTCCATTTGTGAGAGTTTTTGAAATTCAAGGACATTACTTGAGAAATTGCCATTCTAGCCGCTATGAACCTCATTCTGGTCTTGCCTTTATTTTTGTTGATTTAAAAACCTAATCATTGTTTTAAAAATAGTAGCCACAGGCGTGCTTAGCATAACGTAAAGTCAAATGCAACAGCAGTGAAAAGAAGCTTGTTCTTTTGCTGCTGTTGCAATAAATGCAAGTAGTGCGTTTCTGTACCCATTAGTGTGAACTAACCACAAAGTTTTATCATTTCCAACTTCCTATTTACATGATGCTATATATTGCATTTTTTGCATTTCTAAAAGCTACACAAGCAGATAAATGCATTTAATACCTCATACTTTTTTTTTTAATCAGGAAAACTAAATTTCATGTATGACAAACATGCATGCGTGGCTGCTCACCACCCTTCTACTTCCGGTGACCTTTCTTAAATGTTTGAAGTATGAAGATAGTTATAGCAGGCTGTAGATTGCTTTTTCTTAAAGCCACATGTAAGATGCAGTGCTACACTTGAAAGATTCTAAAAGCTGTATAAATGTTGAGCTGTTGTGTTGCCTCCATGTCCTTATTGGATATTAAATTTGTCTTTGGATCTGATAAGTGGTGTTGCCAGGCGGTTTGTGAAAGTCTGGTAAGAATATTGTGAAATAATTCTGATTGATTTAAAAGTTGTGAAACTCCTAAGTTAAAATATTGCTGCCAGTTATCTGCTTGATGCATTGATTAATGAAAATATTTACAGCCTATGCTAAAAATCTGAGATATGAACAAATTATTAGAAACACTTGACTCATCGGGCAGTGTCTGTGGGGAAAGAATTTGAATCGTTAACATTTTAGAACCTCTTCAGCTGCTGGCTGACCTGTGTTAAGAGGGGTTAGTGCTAATAGTGTTTTTTTTTTAATTCAAGCTATCATTATATCCAGTTTGGCTAACTTTAAGGCCGTAGCAGACTTGTTTACAAAAATGGGCTGTAAAACTAGTTTGACCATGCGGACCTGCAGAATTTGTATCTTGATCTTGTTTTTGGAAATGAGCACTTCCATAGTGGTGGAGAGTGGGTTTGTGACCAGATTTTCTTGGATTATGGTCTACTATCCACCATAGATGGAGCACTGTCATCTTATTGGATCCGGTAAGATGGCAGTGTGCTCATTCACGAAAGCTTCTACAGTGCTATCCAAAGGTTTTATTATTTTTTGTAAATGTATTTTTTTATGATTGCAAGACCCTGCTGGACATTAAGAAATTAAAATGCTACAGGTCTACACCCATCAGCTATTTGCTCAGCGGGAGATCTGAAGGAGACGGACGATGCAGATCATGCTGCTGCTGCATCAGAGAGGCGTTGGAGGAGTCTGTGCTTGACAGCGAGTGTTCGTCTCTGTTGCTTCTCTTGTGATCGCAAGATCCTGTTGGGCTTCGTTAATGTGGAATGCTGCAAGTTCGAATCACTGATTTGATGGCGGGGGTAGCTGCATGGCCTCAGTCATAGCGAGGACTAGGCCTCAAGCCACAGTGTCGCCTGTTCACAGCCACCCAGGAGAGAGCCATTGAAGTCAGTGTGCACCACTGAAGTGCCAGGGGCAGTCTAGCATGGCTTCCAAGCTGGAATCATTACTGCCCACCCCCAGCGTTCACTCGGAAGACAAACCTTATTGTATTCAACTGCAGGTTGCTGTAACATTCATGGACTCAAGGTCTTGGACTATATTTTTCAGGATGACTCTTATGTACTTGCTATCTTGTATGTGTATGACTGTTAATATTGTATTTTGCACCTTGCCCTTAGAGTAATGCTGTTTCATTTGGCTGTATTCATGTATAATTCAATGACAATTAAACTTGACCTTTAAGTCAACCTTAAAAATGCAGCAATGGTCACAGTGATGGATATTCCATGGTAGTCTTCTGGGTAAAGTGTTCCAGGGTATTGTTTTGACAATGCTGAAAGAATGATACTGCTTAACTTGAGCAAGCTTTGGTGCAAAACTGCAAGATGATACCATATTTATGACATTGCTATTTTATCCTTCCTAACTAAATACTGTGTTGGAAGTCGCTGCTGTTGAAGTATCCTAGATGAGTTGTATTAGTGTTTTAGGAAGTCTACATATGCCCCAGCTATGCCGTTTTGTTGATAGAGTAGGTTGAATCTGAACTTGGTAACAAGACACAAATTAATCAGACTGGATGGTGTTAAGTGTATCACTTTTTTTTCCTTTGCATTGGCGCTCATTTGAGTCAGTATTTAACCACACTGGTGGTTTGCACCTTGTAGATAGTGGAAGCATTTAAAGGTGAGTGATTGCAGTTATTCACTTTGCACTCAGCTCTTGTAACCATCACTTGGTTTGCTGCTTGTACTGTCTCCAGCTTTTGTATTCTGACTGTGTACAGCTTTCGCCATCATTTGACCTTGAGTTTGTAATCCTATTTTCCTTTTAGTGACTTGCCCAGTAGTGTCATCTACCTTCACCTTATTTCATCCTATTTCTATCTAAGCCTAGGTGTGCTTTTGCCTTCTCCAAATTTAACTAATCCAGTATTCTCTTGGCTGGCTTTTCACTCAGTGTTAAACTTTGACAACCCAGTTAATCTATGAGATGTTGCTTCAGACGTGTTTGACACCTCAGATCACAGAGATCTTAAGGAGAAGAAAGGCCGCATTCACTTTAAGGTGCTGCACAAGTAGACAAAACCCAAGATAATAGTGTTTCTGTTGAATTTTATCATGAAATATTGATAACTGGTAAGAGTATATAATTTTAAGTTCTTACACACAAAGAATGGTTATGTGAAAAATCAGTATTTAGAGATAGAGGCCCAACAAGCCATGCTGACCAGCAACCCACCTATTTAATCCTAGCCTAATCACTGGACAATTTACAGTGACCAATTAACCTACTAACCAGCATGTCTTTGAAATGTGGGAAGAAACCCATGCGCTCACGGTAAGAACATAAAATTTCTTACAGACTGCATCAGAATTGAACTCTTGACCTCAGTCCTGAGCTGTAATAGCGTCATGCCAACCGCTACGCTACCACAGCTACCTTGATGCAACGATGAATATGCGTGGGTAGGTAATTGTTGAGGGAACAGTCACTCTCTCTTTTATGAGAAATGGCATATTAACAACCGAAGCCCCTTAGAGTACATTACTAAGAATGAGTTGGTTATTGAAATGGGAGGAAAATGTCCAGAAGGATGAGTCAGGGTGATTAGTTTTGGATTGGCTTGGCATTGGGCATGATGAGTTAAGTGGCCTCATACAAGTTTAATTTCCTTATCTTTGGAATGGAAGGAAAATTGCCCCATTACAGTTGTGTCATCTTTTCAAACTCTTGTTTGGAGTGACAAAATTAGGGGGAAGGTAATTGCTAACAATGTATGGGATAGAAGGACTGAAAGCTGAAGGGATGAACAATAATTGTGCTGCCAGGATCTAATGAAAAATATTGATCTTGAATCAATTAAACAGTGGAATTGCTACTGATTAAATGTAATTTCTCTGTAGCAAAAAAATGTGAGGGTTGTGATAGCACTTGCATTCTGGAATAAGCATAGGGGAGCAATGTACACTCAATGGCCACTTTAGGTACACTGTACACTTCGTTAAAGCAGATACCTAATCAGCCAATCATATGGCAGCAATTGCATAAAAGCATTGAGACGTGGTGAAGAGGTTCAGGTCGAGGACGCAGGAACTAGGAATGGTCGAGCGTGGTCGTCAGAAGACCTGGTGGGAATGTGATTGAGTGTTTGGCCAGATTGAAGGTTGAGGGGAAGGGAGAGATGCAGTTAATGAAAGAGATCCTGTTGGCTGGTTTGAAGTGGTCACCAGGGAGGGAGTGGAGGAGAGGACATTCTGGTCATTGCTGCTGTTCTTGGCTGGCAAGGAAATGCAGGACATCCTCTTGGTTCAGTGCTACTTCAAAGTGCGAGAAGTTCTTGGAGTACTTAATGACACCTGGATTCAGTTTTATGTTTGGAAGATGATATTAGGAAAACACAATCTAGTTGGTGACGGTAATGCACCCTTTAAGTTGGACTGCCAACCACCTTTAAAAGACATGAGAAGAAGCAAACACGAGGAAATCTGCAGATGCTGGAAATTCAAGCAACACACATTAAAAAAAAATGTTGGTGAATGCAGCAGGCCAGGCAGCATCTATAGGGACCCTCCTGATGAAGGGTCTCGGCCCAAAACGTCAACTGTACCTCTTCCTATAGATGCTGCGTGGCCTGCTGTGTTCACCAACACTTTTTGTGTGTGTTGCTTGAATTTCCAACATCCGCAGATTTCCTCGTGTTTGCATTTTTAAATAACTCAAATAACCATGCTTTAGAACAGTGGTGTGCAGAAAAACATGAACTTACACTCAGTGGCCACTTTATTAGGTAAGGAGGTACCTAGTGAAGGGGCCACTGAATGTATTTTCCTTTCTTGGCTTTGAGACAATCTTTGATCTATTGGTGTGAATTAAAACTAGCCACTATTGTTTACTGTATGATATATTGGGCACACAGTTCCAAATGTATATACTTTTTTGATTTGCTATATTACTGGACACTATGAAGGAACTAACAGATCTACCTCTGCGAGATGTCATTGACGCTGCGGGGGATTGTTTGATGTGGAGAGCCATGATCACCCAAGTGTGTAACGTGCAAGGCACATGAAGACGATATTAATTAGTCCAATTTTTCTTAGTTCAGGGGTAATATGTTCTTTTTGAGTGTTTTTTATTGCTTTGAAATTTGCTCTTTTATTTTGAGTGATTTTTATTGCTTTGAAATTTGCCTTTTTAGCTTCTGATATTGGAAAATGATTAAAGAAAGATTTAATCCTTTTTTGCACTGATTCCCTTGCTTGACTGTATTTAAAAATGTTATGAAAAAGTTGATTATTGATGTGGAAATGGTGCACTTAAAAATTTGCATTAGGCAGAATCAACACTTGTGAGAGGAAAATCACTGACAAAATTGTTAGAGCGTTTGAAGATGTAATTGGTGGGGTAGATAGAGGAGGATTAAATATATTGGATTTTCAGTAGAATTTTGATAGTGTCACAAGTGAATATTGAACAAGATTAGGACTGTAGCAGTTGAGTAATGCGTTAGTGAGTATTGGTAATGAACAAGAAGCAGTGGGTGTGAATTGGCGTTTTTCGGATTGGAAAGCGATAGCTCATGAAGTGGTACACTGGGTTGAGTGCTACCACAGTGTTGAGACTCAGCTGTTTTATGAACCAATCATAAAAATGCAAGCGTAAAATGCTGCAGATGTTGGAAAACTAAGATAAAAGAATGCTGGAGAAGCACAGGCAGCATCTATGGAGAAGAACAATTAATTTTTAGGGTGCTTGATCTTGTATCGGAAAGTGTTTCAGAATATAAACCAAGAGGGGAAGTGGGTTGTGAAGAGAATGAAATTAAGGCTACTATTCCTGCAGTGGATGGTGTGGATTTGTACAAAAATACACATTGGCAGGAAGAACGAATAACCCTTTCTTTAAGTAAATGGATTTTGTTTTAAAGAAGGATTTGAGAGGTACAGAAATGTGTTGGCTCATGGCATCCATGTTGACAATCTACCCTGATCCCATTTGCTACAATTGGGACTGAATCCCTTGATACCTCACTATTTAAGCATCTCTCTAAATACCTTTGCCATCACATTCCAGATATCTATCAAAGAATCTTTCCCCCTCATTCCTTTCAACACTCCTACCACTTGCCTTAAACCTGACTTTGGGAAGGCAAGTGCTTTTTGCAATGAAGAAATTGAAAGCATGTCTTAAAAGCATGCAAGCCCTTAGTGAGGCTGTACCTGCAAATGGATGGTGTTTATTTTCACACTTGTGACATGAAATTTGTTTTGTGGTGGCAATAGTGTTAAGACAATATAATTGCATTAAATTACAAAACTAGTGCAAAATAAAGGAATGTTAATATGGTGTTCATAGACCATTCTGTAGGCAGAGGGGAAGAAACAATTTCTGAATCTGAGTATGGGTCTTCAGGCTCCTGTACCACCTCTCTGACTTATGAGAAGAGGACTTCTTTTGTATGGTGGTGGATGCCGTCTTCCTGAGGATGTCCTCAATGGTGAGGTGTGTTGTGCCCATGATGAAGCTGAGTCTACAAATCCCTAGCTTCACGTACTGTGCTTTAGAGCTTCCATGCATGGCTGGGATGCTCTCCACTGCTTATTGATAGATGTGCAAGAACCTCCTCGGGCTCCTAATGAACTAGAGCCACTGGCAAGTTATCTTCGTGATTGTGCCAATGTGTTGGGCGCAGGACGGGTCCTCCAAGATGTTGATACCCCTGAATTTAAAGCTGCTCACTCTTTCCGCTGCTGAACCCTCCATAAGGACTGCTGTGTGCTCTCCTGACTTGCCCTTCCTGAAGTCCATATTCGTTTCTTTGACTTAGCTGACGTTGAGTGCGAGATTGTTGTTGCCGTACCACTCAACCAGCTAATCTGTCTCACTCCAGTGTGCCACTTTGTTACCATCTGAGGTTTTATAAACGCCATTTAACCTGTGTTTAGTCACAAATGTATAGAGTTTAGAGCATTGGGCTAAGCATGCATCCTTGTGGTGTGCCTATGTTGTCAGGAGGAGATGTTATCACTGAGGATCCAGTTATAGAGGGAGGTATGGAGGCCCAGATTTTGAAGCTTGTTAATTGGGTTGGTATTGAATGCTTAGTTGTAGTAGATAAACAGCAACCTGATGTAATCTTGATGATTGCATAGGTCAGTGGTCCACAACCTCCGGGCTGTGGACCGATACTGATCCGCGAAGCATGCAGGGGTATAGCGGTAGCCAGAACGCACTCAGCACATCTTTAAGAAAAAAGCCGAAATAAACAAGTTAGTTAATTAGATGCCGCCCGGCACGTAAATGTCGGCCCAGATCAGAGGCGATTGCCGATTGCGTCGCCTCTGATCTGGGCCGACATTTACATGGCAGGCGGCATCTAATTAATTAGCTTGTTTATTTTGGCTTTTTTCTTAAAGATGTGCTGGGTGTGTTCCAACTACTGCTGCATTCTTCACGGCCCGGTATCGGTCTGCGGTCCGCGGTCCAGAGGTTGGGGACCACTGGCATAGGTGCTCCAAAGAATGAGATACAGTGAGATTGTCCACTGTAGACTTGTGATGATGGGTGATTTGCGGGAGGTATAGGTCCTTGCATAAGCAAGAGTTAATCCTAGCCATGACCTCTCTCTCAAAGGGCTTCATAATAACTGGGAACCACAAAGCAGTAGTGAGATTAAAAATGTCCTTGAACACTCAGCTAGTTGGTAGGCATAGGCTTTCAATACCCAGTCAGGTACACCATCAGGGACTGACTTTTGTATCCTCTTTTGTAACCCCTCCAATCTCTATTTTCTTTGAACCCTACCTCCTTTTCCCTCCTCCCCCATCATAAAGTTGTATTGCACAGAATTTTGTATGTGTGTGTGTTTTCTCTATTCTTTTCATGAGTTTGTAAACCTCCCACGTCACCCCTTTGGTCTCCTCTGGTCTAGCAGGGAATGTCCAGCCCTTCCTTGTAACTCAAACACTCCAGTTCCAGTAACATCCTCAAGATTTTTGCACCCTTCTGAAGACGGTGACTAGAACTGTATGTAGTTCTGTAAATGCGGCCTTATGCAACCGTAGCAAGACACGCCATGTGCTGTATTCAGTATTCTGACCGATAAAGACAAGCCTTGCTTCGTACCACTTCCAATTAGTGGCTAATTTTATGGAATGATGCCTGTACCTCTCTTGGAGCAATTTTGATGTCTTCAGTAACCCCAATGTTAATTCCTCTATCACTAGTGATTCACATCAAAGTTGCTGGTGAACGCAGCAGGCCAGGCAGCATCTCTAGGAAGAGGTACAGTCGACGTTTCAGGCCGAGACCCTTTGCCAGTCCTGACGAAGGTCTTGGCCTGAAACGTCGACTGTACCTCTTCCTAGAGATGCTGCCTGGCCTGCTGCGTTCACCAGCAACTTTGATGTGTGTTGCTTGAATTTCCAGCATCTGCAGAATTCCCCTTGATCACTAGTGATTGTTCTTTCACTTCCATTGACTGAGCTTTAGAATTACCACTTCTCTAACTCTATTCACCTTTATGGCTTACCCTTAAACTTGATCAGAGGTAGGTTTTGGACACCTGCCCTAACCGTATGGTGTTTAATATTGCAACACTTGGAGAACTGTGGAATATTTTGTTTCATTTCAGATACTGTTTCTTGTTAGCTGGGTTTTCCTGTAGGCCAGAAATGTAAGAGTACAGGCTGTCCTCGGGTAATGAATTTTTACAGGGATCCATGTGGATTTTGGCCAAGAGTCTAGAAATATACTAACATCACTCTCAGTCATAGTGTTGTAATGAATAGCATTAAATGCACACAAGACTGATTTTTTTTTAAAAGACTAACTAAAAGAGAGAAGAACCCTTTTCTGCCATTTGTAGGAATGAATGTTTGTATGTCAGACTTTTGAATTTGTTATGATAGATCCTTTGTATGGAGGCGTGTCTATAAGTTGGGCGTTCGTAACTCGGGGCTGGCATGGGAATAGTGAAATGGAAAAATTGGTAGTGTTCCAGTAGCAACCAGTTATTCTGAAGGTAACCCAATAGCCATGTTATGAGCAATATTTTTCCATACAAGTTGCAGTTATAAATTATGTGCAGGAATTAAATTTGCCAGCTTTTGTGAAGTCTGTATAAAAGCCCTTAATGTTATGGGGCAATATCTTCATGCATGTCCAAACTTTGGATTATGCTTTCCTTTCAAATTACTTGCCATGACTTCCACAATTTTTGAGGTGTAATGATTTTGATTCCAAATTTTTTTTTTGGTATTTTGCACCATAAAAAGAAAAGCCATCCACAATCATAATCTTCACTTTATTAGCCTTCTGCAATTGAATAAATGAGCAGGGTTTTAGCTCAGTGCCACTACTCTTGACTAACCCTGTTGTTTTTATTCTTTTGATGCAGCTCACTGACTAGATAAGACCATGGCTCGTCTAACAAAACGGAGGCTGTCAGACTCTCAAGTGGTCCAGCGGCTCTGGAATGCTATTGAAGTCATCCGAAATCAGAAACAAATTGCAAATTTGGACAGGATAACAAAGTATGTCTTTATTTTTTTTTGTTTAAAAATAGTTCCTGGAAAGTTTGAACTACAAAAAGAAGGGTGACAAGACTGAAATCTTTAATGCTCTCTCCACTGCCCTTTATTTGCTGCATTCTAACTGCTGAATTCAGCAAGATCATGGCATCTACCTATGTCAACCCACTTTCAGATACTGAATTAATAATGCTTCTGCTCTCTTGGAAACCTTTTTAATGAGCTTTCCTAACTTGTTGCTGCAGTCACCATATTGACTTCATTACTAAGGTGGTTTGCCTCTTAAGTCTCCACCCTTTGTACTATGTGTACCTGTTCTCTTGGACTCATTTCCTAACCTGTCAGTCTTGACCTTGACACCTCATCTAGGAATGGTGCCTTACCTCAGACTTTTTTTTACTGCGTCATTGATTCTATGCATTTAAATGTAGATGAATTTACAGAGCATTTTCCAGTGAGAACTCTCCAAATGCTGGAGAGTTCAGAGGTCTGAGTTGTAGGCAACTATAGTAAACTAGGGTAGGGTAAATGGGTAGTTCTCACCAAGTTGGGCAGTTGATTTGAAAGGTCAATATAAAAAAACTACATAAAGCATACGACCATTGATGTCCAAAGTCAAGAAACATACAGAGAAGAATCCAAAATGTTTGCAATTTCTGACCTGCAATTTTGGTCTTGAATAGTGAAATAGTTCTATACTGAAAACACCAGTTGAATGCAAATACGGGGAATCCTTAATCCAACAGCATTAAAACAATTTGGAAACTATTTTGCCAGGACTGATATTTCATGACCAATGGTCGGTTAATTTTCATTTCTCCGATAGCTTGCACTGTATAGATTACTTCGGAAAACGTAGTTGTACACCTACAAAACTCCACAGTTGATCTTCTTTTGCCCAAAGCCTAAAAAAACTAATGAATGTGCAATGTCACAAAATAATGGAACAGGAATTACTTCAGCCTGCTGTTATCAACATCAAAAACAAGGCTATAATTTATTACTACAAAATTCTGGTCCGTCTTGCATCATGTGTTTTCTTTTAAATCCTTTGCTGACCAGGAGTTCAAATCCATATTGAATAACATATATAAATGACATATTTGTATCTCTAGCTTCAGAAACTTAGTACAGGCAGTCCCCGGGTTACGAACGAATTTGTACGTAAATCGGATCAGGTAATCCGGTATTAGTGCGTGCGTTCGTTACTACGAACCATTGTATTAAACTTGAATTTTCAATATAATAGGTTTTGTGGCAGGCCGTTTGTAAGAATGAGTTGAGGCTGATTTATACTTGTGTGTCAAATGTACACTGTAGGTACCGCGTATCCTACGCCGAACCCTATGTTGTAGGGTGATGTGCACCTCCCTAAAAATGTAACTCGCGCATCGCGGCAGCGCAAACCGCAGCAACTGTGATTGGTCCGCTTGATAGCATCGCATTTCTGGTTACTTTTCTCCGCCATGCCTATACACTGATGTGAAATAAATGGTTAGAGACGATGAACCAATGCCGACATCCAAAAATATTTGAAATGCATTTCCTCGTCCAGTCTCTCACGAAGAAACTCAACACAGTGGCATAGAAACCCCACCGCCAACTAGTGTTTTGGCGGTGAATTGCAGAGTGACGCAGACACATCTACGCATGCTTGCTACAGCGTAGGGCTATGCAAAAGTATACATCAGGCCTATGGCATAGCCCATACGCACAAGTATAAATCAGCCTTTATTGGTAAGTCGGTCGTTCATAACTCAGGGAACTGCCTGTATCTTTCAGTTTCAAAGACTTACTCACTTGCTGGACTCAATACCTCATCACCTCTTAGATATTTAATTCATAGTATGCATTTCACCATGCCCAAAGAATGGCAAAGACAGCATTTTGCTGGATCCATTTACTAATTAAGTTGTATTGCAACAAAATCTTGAAGTACTGGAATGAAGGTGATATTTGGTGGGGGAGGGGTGTTGGAGGTACAAGTTGGTAGGAGGAAATAATTTGTTTTTGTGTGGTGCTTTCTGCACCCCTGCACATCCCACAAATGCCCTTTAATCAGTGGGAAACTGTGTCATTCCCATTATATAGGAAATGTAGTGACAAATCCACCTATAGCAAGTCCTCTATTTTAAGGGTTGGTGGGCGGGGAGGGGGGGGTGTAGATAATAGTAAGGATATAACTTTACAAAATAACTGTATTTACACCTGGCTGGTGGCGTAGTGGCATCAGCGCCGGACTTCGGGGCAAAGGATCCTAAGTTCGAATCCAGACAGCTCCCTTGCACGCTTTCCATCCGTGCTGGGTTGAGCGTCGAGCTAGCAACTCGGCCTGCTAAAAAAAAAGCGCTGTCATGACGGCGTCCCGATGACTCCACTCGGAGTTAGGTGCTTTCTTCTATATTTACACCCATCTAGAGAGCTTAGTTTAAAAGTCCAGGAAAACAACACCTCCATTATGTAACATCCCCTGAATACAGCATTGGTTAATTAAGTTTAAATTGAAATCTACAGTTTTCTGAATTCCAAGGTGGATATTCCCTCATAATAAGCAAATCTTTTACACTCTCAAAAACTTCGATATTTTTGCTTTGTTATACATACATTTATGAAATTAAGCACTCCATATGCTTTAAACAGCTTTCAATCTATATTACCACCTTAAGTTCTATGTAAGTACAGCTCAGAGTTTCCCTCTAAATTCTATATTGCCCTTTCTCATTTGATATTGTATTTTAGACGAGATCACCACACATACAACTTGCAGAGAAGGCCTTCTGTGCTAATCTAATCATGGTACATGTTGCAATTTCCTTTCCTGTATCTCACTTTGTTGGGGGAGAAAATCAATAAGCTCAATCTATTTTTACAAGCTAGCAAATATAAATAGTAGTAAGAAATACAAATGCCTTTTTACAGTAGGGTGGAGACGACAGGAAGGGAGTGCAAAAGGCTGCATTTCTAGTCTTTAAAATACAAAAATAATACACAAGTAGAGTTGACATAAGGAGCATCCATAAAATTGTCACGCATAATGGGGCTGGCATTTAATGTATTGTAATACATTACAATACATTGTCAGTTACTTGTTTTAAGTATCTGTAAAACTAAAAAAAGTTTAGAAATTGTTCAAGGCAAGCTAGAGTTTAGATAATTTGGATCCAGCAATAGGATAAGTGGGCAAGTACAGGATATTTTGGTTTTTTGTTTTAATTATAATAAACGACTGATTCAGCCTTTGGGCCATTTCTACTTTCCAGTAAGCTAGAAGGCATTCAGAGAACACACATCAAAGTTGCTGGTGAACGCAGCAGGCCAGGCAGCATCTCTAGGAAGAGGTACAGTCAACATTTCAGGCAGAGACCCCTCCTTTGGAAGGGTCTCGGCCTGAAACGTCGACTATACCTCTTCCTAGAGATGCTGCCTGGCCTGCTGCATTCACCAGCAACTTTGATGTGTGTTGCTTGAATTTCCAGCATCTGCAGAATTCCTCTTGTAAGCATTCAGAGAACTGGGTTATGTACTACATAAAAATGCAGTCATGAAGTTTAAGAAAAATAGCTGTACTCAGAAGTAAGGAGTAGTTCACAGAACAGGTCAATGTTATTAGTAATAGATCTAATATAGTCAGATCTCATTTTAAGATTTATTTAGATACAGCACGGAACAATCCTTTCTGGCCCACTGAGCCCAGCAACCCACCAGTTTTTAACCCTAGTATAGTCACAGGACAATTTACCAACTAACCGGTATGTCTTTGGACTGTGGAGGAAATCGGAACACCTGGAGGAAACGTGTGCGTACATGGAAAGAACATATAAGCCTTCCTACAGAGGGCATCGGAGTTGAAGTCAGAAGCCTTGAGCTATAATAGAGTTGCACTAACCACTGTTCTATCATGGTGATTAAACTGTTTAACTTGAATTTCTGTACTGAGATCAACCTGAGCAATCAGTGAATGAGGAATAGTGCAATTTTTAGGAGGAGGTATGTTAGATTGCCTCTGATTTGCTAGTGTGTGTCTTGAAGTACAACAAATGTGAATTTGGGCTAATGATGGGGGAAGGAAAGCCCAGATGTCTCAGGAATGAAAAGCTAGAGATGGAAAAGATGTCATTTTAAACTGAGATTTTTTGTTGACAAACTTAAATTGCTATGTCATATATTGGGAGCATTCAACAAATGTTCCATATAAACAGTTCATAGCATTTTTTGTCATACTGCAAGTTTAAATAAGCATAATTTGGGTGCATCAATTGATATGCCAATTAGAATATCTATTTCCAGCTTCTGGTGCCATTTCATTTGAGTAGAAGGACAGTTTGGTAAGTAGTGCCTCGAAGGAACCAGCATCTCAATGTACCATATTATTTTTTGCTTTATGCTATTGCTGACCTGTGGTAAGGTGCCCAATTTTGGAAACAATTCTTTATTTCCACTACTGACAAAAAATTGTGTTAATATTAATACTTTCCTCTAGTTACTATCTTTATTTGATGCACTTTGTCCTGTGTTGAAAATTGTTAATTACTACTTCAGATATTTGACAGTGACTTTAGTTCAATTTTATTGTCATTCAACCATGTACATGTATACTGACAAATGAAACAACATTCCTCTGGACTAAGGTGCACAGCACAGTACATGTAGCTCACACACACCACATTTAATATTGTGCTCTTACTGCATGGCAGAGTAGAAAATTTTAAGCATATTTGCATAGACCTATTGAGTCCAAGGCAAAGTATAGTCCAGATATGTGCCTGTTCCTACTGAAGCATTCCTCTTATTTTCCCAGAGCCCTTATTTTTTCTTATGTGTATGCAGTTCCCCTTTAATTCTGTTTCCAGCATTCTTGCATATAAATTCAAAACAAGTTGTAATGTTTTCCTTGCATCACTTGTTTCTCTAGCAGGATTTGTTTTTAATCTGTGCTCCTGGGCTTTGAGCCTTCTGCTGATGTGGATTAGCTGATAAACTGTATATCTATCTATTCGAAACCAAGTATCCTTTCAATCTCACAGAGAACGTCCCCAGCTTCATTAGCGTAAACATAAAGCTGGCCTCTCTTATTCCTGCAGCCATTTCAGCAAGTATTTTCTGTTTCTCCTTCAGAATCTTTTCATCCATAAGTATTGTGATCAGAATTATTTGCAATATTCCAGTTGCAAGCTGACTGGTGCATTCTGCAGGCTCTGTGGTATAACCTATAACAGCATGAATCCCAGGATCTTGCATTCAACCTGCATTTTCAATATCCCCACCACTTGTAAAGAATAGTACATGTAGGGATATCTGTTCCTGCATGCCCTGTAGATCTGTATTTGTTAGCCTTTGTCTTGCATTCTTTTGACAAATTGTCCTATTAAATTTGATCTGTCATTTGTCGTCCATTTAGCAAGCTTGCCGATGTCTACTTGAAGTTTTCCTTTACCATGCTGTGTCATCTAAATTTGGAAATTTTACCCTGCACATCCAGATCCAAGTCATCAGAAATATATCAAAATAGCAGCACTAGCAACTCAGACACTGATACCAATGATTCTGTAGTCTGAGTCAACATATAGTGGTACTATTGCTCTGCTTCCTGCCATTAAGCTAATTTCCTATTTCCGTTACTGCTGACTGCATAATTCTATGGGTCTCAGTTTTATGAAACAGCCTTTTTTTTTAGTGGGACTTATCAAATCCCACCTGAAAAATCATATTAATACAGCATAAAATTAAACCATTCAGCCCCCTGAGCCCATGCTGACCATCAGCAATCCCATTTTATTTTCCCAGTATTCTCCTCATCGTCCCAGATTCTACCACTCACCTGCCACACAATGCACAATGTATAATGGTCAGTTTACTTAGCAACCCACACATCTTTTAGATTGTGAGGAAGCTGGAGCCTGTCATTACTTTTGTCATCCAGACAGACTGATGTAAACAATTCCATGTTAAACTGTTAGACACAAGATGGCATTAGTTTGCAAAACAATTCAACTCTTAATTACTGTGATATTTGCATTCTAGGCACTCTGGTATCTTAAATACCAATATAGGCATATTAACATTATTTAAGTCTTGCGTATTTCCTACAAAAATATCCAAATTTGCATTCTATATATTTGACAGCCATTTTAAAGCTGCAGGGGATTGGAGGGGTATGGACAAAAAGTGGAGGCGAAATGTTAAAATCAAGATTGGATCAGTTGTGATCTTATTAAATGGTACCGCAGACTCGAGGGTCCAATTGGCATTGTCCTGCTCCTGTTTCTTAAGAACTTATTGTAATTCAGGTTTACAAATTAAATCATTACATTACTCACAGCGAACTCTGTATTGCTGGGTGATGTCCATCCGACTGGGGTCCATCCTTCAGTGTTACCAGATTCTTGGTGGCTTGCCTTTAATATTTTATTGAAATTTAGTGTAAAATGAGAAGATTGTCATGCTGTGCTTTATTTTTATGTATGATAACATCTCAAAGCACTTCAGCCTTTGAATTATCGCTCACATTCAGTTGGAGTTATGTATATAACTGCCAGGTGTTTTTTTGAATCAATGCACTTCAAAAAGCAAGTGAGTGTATAAACAGTTATTTTTGGTAATGATAGTTGAAGGAGCAATATTGGTCAGTGACCAATTCTCAAAGTTTCTGTTAAATACCTTCGAATCCTCTATTTATTTCGTCTAGCATTTCTGGCTGTTCCTCAAACTACTAACATGCGATCATAAATAAGGAGAATCAAGGGGTATGGCGATTAGTGCTGGAAAATGGTGCTTGAGATACTAAATGATAAAATAGACTTGGTGCCAAATGGCCTACTTCTCATTTGAGTTCCTTTTGTTCTTAGCAGCTCAAAGTATTCCATAGGAATGTAGATGAAAAGATAGTGTGCAAATTATAGCAGAAAATTAGCTGTGGATGAGCAGGTCATTTATTTTTTTTTCTATTTATAAGTATGTATTCTGATGCCGCAAAACTTATAACTTTGCAACAAACTTATTTTGTCTCTGTCTTTGAGACCCTTTCACAACAAGCTGGGGTCTGATCAGCCCCGGCTGGGTCACCTGGAGGAGGTTGTATGATGTTGAAAGATCCTAAACACCCGATGATTCCAGGAACATCACTGAAGATCTGTCCAGAAGCATCAATAGATGTATGTACACAGCTTACACCCTGAGTTAATCAGTGACAACTAGGAAAGACTGGGTGACAACCGCGAAAAGAGTGGTGAAGACTGGAGAGTCAGTGACAGCCCGGAGAGACGGCAACCAGGGCAGAACGGCTGGCAACCCAATCTGCGTCCTCTGAGAGGAGGACCCCCACAAAAGCTACAAAGAATCTAAGGAAAAGATACCCCCAGGGGTGCCCAAGAGTGGGGGAGGATGAGCACCCCAGTCGGATGGACATCAGACCCAGGCAATGAACAAACGACGATGAGGAAGCAGTGTTCATGTGGCAAAATCTGCAAGAACGATCGCGGCTTGAAGATCCACCAAGCGAGGATGAAGTGTTTGGCGGGAGCAGGAGCAGCACGACGTGCAGGTGTCCAACCTGGTGAGACGAAGGAGGGATCAGGCCCGGAGTCACCCCATAGTGCCCGGAACCTCCAAGTGTTGTAAACTAATCCCTCTAACCTGAAGTCTAACAGGAGGTGGATCAAATGGCCTGCAGATAACATGACTTCACTGTGGAAGCAGTTTGATGAAGATATTAACCAAAGTCTGGAGGCAACGGCGAAGGAAGGGGTTGATAGGAAGCTGCAAGCCATGATTCGTAGCCCATTCTTTAGTTAGAGCCTTCAGCATTTTGGGCATCGAGGGAGAGAGGAAGAGGAGAGCCATCCACAGTACCACTGATGCAGCAGAGAGGGCTTCAAGATGGCTGTGGCTCAAAAGAGGGGAGCCATGGAGTCATAAGTAGCTAGCCATCTGGACACAAGCTGGGGTCTGATCAGCCCCGGCTGGGTCACATGGAGGAGGTTGTATGATGTTGAAAGACCCGAGACACCCGATGATTCCAGGAACATCACTGAAGATGTGTCCAGAAGCATCAATAGGTGTATATACACAGCTGACTACTTCAGCAACTTCACCTTCCATTGTCCCTATAAGATGTAACATGGAGAAGTATAGTGATGAATCTTCATAGGAAAAATAAACACCATTAATTTAATTTATAACATTTCAGAGAGTTTGCATCAGACAGACCTGAGATGTGCAGTTCTTTGAAGTAACTGTAATTGTTTTTAGTAGGCCACTGGCTATAATAAAACCAAATGTGCTGATTTGGATTCAATGCCAGCTGATGTCCTTGTAAGCTTAGTATTGATGACTAAAGGTAGATGTCTCGGGACAGTGACCTGAGAATAAGGTGATCCACAAGGAGAATACTTTTTTTTCTCCTTGTGCCTAAGGTGCTTGAGTTGCAATGTTCCATGTCATAGCTTCTAGGTACACCTAGTGGCAGTGATCTGGAACATAGTGCCTGAAGGAATGGTCAACAGTGGCTAAATATGAAAGGAAATTTTTTTTTCAGGGCAGTAAGTGAGTAGGTATTGATGGGATGAAGTGTGAGAAGTAATATATTGTAATTCATTGCATTGCTGCCTTTAAGACCAAAAGACATGATGCGGTATTCATCATTGATGTATATTTTAAGTATGGCAAAAGTGCATGATACTGATCCATGGAAGACTTGGCTTACTGCAGAAACCTGAAATCTGAAATAAGCAAATTCTAGGAATTTTCTGCCCAGTTAGAGATAACATAATGCTCCAATTATTAGCCACCCATCAGTTAGTCCTCTTCATGTAGCAAGTTTTAATCTGTTTCCTGTTCTATTGAAGATGGTTCGCTTGAGAATTTCAAACACATGGCCTGCATGCTTCGCAGTCCTTGAACTTTTGCTTATGTGATTAAAACAACTGGAAAATTGTTCAGATAAGGCAATCAAATGAGGCAATGTGAATAGTACACCTGCAACCATTACCGGAGACTTGTTGAAGTTTTGAATTTGTTACTGATGGAATCTATGATGCATTGCCAGTTTGAAATGATTTCCATCTTGTTGCCTTTACAAATAAACACTTAAAAATTATTTGTTAACAATTGCACTATTTAAAGTGAATGCAATGCACACATTAGGTGAACTTCACTCATTATTAAATGAATTTTATTGTATGTCCTAGAATATTGCATGGACTCCTAAATGCCTTTTGTGTTTCAAGAGTAGTTGATGCTTCAATGTTGTATGCTATTTTTGGATTAGATTTCTGCATTTCTCCTCTCATATTTGTGCAAGTGTTATCAATGACTTGTTGTATTGAATTGTCTCCTATTTCATAAGAAAATGCAACTTTTTTGAGTTGTGTACAATACTGACAAATTCTGGTCCTCTATCTGTATTTGTTCTTTTAACATCGTTGTATTCTGACTTTGGAAGTTGACAGCTGAATGTACAGTGTTGCCAGAAACTTTTTGTGAACCCTTTAGTATTTTCTCTTATTTCTGCTTAAATATGACCTAAAATGTGATCAGATCGTCACATGCCCTAAAACTAGCTAGAGATCCCAATTAAATAACACAAAAACATATTTATTGAGAAAAATTATCTAATATTACATGTATTTGTTGGAAAAAGTGTGTGAACCTTTGCTTTCAGTAACTGGTGTGACCCCCTTGTACAGCAGTAACTTCAACCAAACATTTCAGTAACTGATGTCCTGTGCATCAGCTTGCAGGAATTTTAAGCCATTCCTCCTTACAAAACTGCTTCAACTCTGGGATGTTGGTGGGCACCCTTGTATGAACTGCTTGCTCCAGGTCCTTCCACAACAGTTCTATAGGATTAAGGTCAGGACTTTAACTCTTTTGTTCCAAAATGTGAGATTTCTCATGCTTTGGTAGATTGACTTGTATGTTTGGGGTTGTTTGTCTTGTTGCATGACCAACTTTCTCTTGAGCTTCAGTTTATGGATTGATGCCCTGACAATTTCCTGTAGAATTTGCTGGTACAATTCAGAATTCATCGTTCCATCAATGATGGCAAGCCATCCCAGTCCCAAGGCAGCAAAGCAGCCCGAACCATGACAATGCCACCACCACATTTCACAGATGGGTTGAGGTTCTTGTGCTGTGTTTGCTTTTCACAAAAATAACACTTCTCATTTAAGCCATAAAGTTCTATTTTGGATTCATCAGTTCACAGAACATATTTCCAATAGCCTTCTGGCTTATTCACCTGGTCTTTAGCAAACTTTAGACTGGCAGCAATGTTCTTCTGTACAATATTGTTGTTCTTAGAAATTGCTATAATGATTTCTTCAAATAGAACTGCTGTTTCCGGATATTCTAAGTATTAAATGCAAGTTCAACCTCCAGTTTTCTCCATATATCCATTCATCCTCAAGTCTGGAATGGCGATAACTGCAGGTGTTTGGGCAGTTTCCATCATTTTGATTAGATGGTGGGTCATGATGTGATGAGTTGGGAATCTAAGTTACATATGTTCTCAATTTCCTTTTAGTACTTTTTCCCTTAGGAGGCTAAAAGTGCTTTCAGAGCCTATTGAGCTGAACAGTAATCCCTCTGAACTGGCTTTTATTGTGCCCGTATTCTTGTATCCATAATCGTTTACCCTTATTTTTTCCATAACCAAAAAATGGCTCTATTTTGAGTGAGACAGAAAATTCTTGACTTTCTGTATGTATTCCCAAGAATGAATTCTACTTTTCTTGTATTGTCAGATGATTTGTGTTCTGTAGCTTCCCATTACTTTTAAGCAATCTAGTTCTCAAGTTTTTGTGCAATCATTTCTGTTGTTTTCATTACAATCAATTCTTCAAAGGGCAATTTCTCGCTTTACCCTAATTTTATTTAGACAACCAAAAATGTTTCCTTAAATATGAGAAAGTAAAAATGTAAAAGTGGGTAGGAAAGCAAGTTGTGCAGAGAACTGTGCGGTTTTATTTATTGATTGAGATACAATGTGGAATAGACCCTTGCTGCCCTTCAAGCCATGCTGCCCAGCAACCCCCAATTTAATCCTAGCCTAATGACGGAACAATTTACAATGACAAATTAACCTACCAAATTAATCTCTGGACTATGGGAAGAAACCCACACAGGATGTTGCAAGAGTAATTGGACTGTGATTTGGTAAATAGAATATAATGTGTGAATTATATTGCTATCAAGTGGCAATTGCTTAACAACTGTTCGTTACACTCTTAGTCCAAATGTGAGCAATAGAAATGAAATCCAGATGTGAAATGCAAGTAGTCATCATTGACATCAAGGTGGTGTTGGATTAAGTACGATATCAAAGAGTCCTAGCTCAACTGATGAAGATGGGAATTTGGGGAAGGGGTTGGTGGGGTTTGAAATCTAATAAGGAGTTGGTGCGGGAGGGAGGACTTCATGTTTCTGGACAATTGGGCCTTGTTCCAGGGAAGGTGGGACCTATTCCGACGGGGCAGGTTGCACCTGAACTGGAGGGGGACTAACATCCTTGTGGGAAGGTTTGCCAGTGCTGCTCTGGAGAGTTTATACTAGATTTGCAGGGGGAGGGGAACCAGAGTGTTAATGCAGATAGTGAGGTGGAGGAGGATAAAGGTCATGCGAGAACAGGTATAGTGCATGGAGTAAAGCCAGATCTAAAATATAAAGAGGTTTTGATGAAAGAGAAACAGAATAAAGGGTGTAAAGGTAGTCAGGTAGAAGGGCTAAAGTGTGTGTACTTCAATGCAAGAAGCATCAGGAACAAAGGTGATGAACTGAGAACTTGGATACATACATGGAATTATGATGTAGTGGCCATTACAGAGACTTGGCTGGCACCAGGGCAGGAATGGATTCTCAATATTCCTGGATTTCAGTGCTTTAAAAGGGATAGAGAGGGGGGAGAAAGGGGAGGAGGGGTGGCATTACTGGTCAGGGATACTATTACAGCTACAGAAAGGATGGGTAATGTAGCAGGATCCTCCTTTGAGTCAGTATGGGTGGAAGTCAGGAACAGGAAGGGAGCAGTTACTCTATTGGGAGTAATTCTATAGGCCCGCTGGTTGCAGCAGAGATACCGAGGAGCAGATTGGGAGGCAGATTTTGGAAAGGTGCAAAAATAACAGGGTTGTTATCCTGGGTGACTTTAACTTCCCTAATATTGATTGGCACCTGATTAGTTCCAAGCGTTTAGATGGGGCAGAGTTTGTTAAGTGTGTCCAGGATGGATTCCTGTCACAGTATGTTGACAGGCCGACTTAGGGTAATGCCATACTAGATCTAGTATTAGGTAGTGAACTGGGTCAGGTCACAGATCTCTCAGTGGGTGAGCATCTGGGGGACAGTGACCACTGCTCTCTGGCCTTTAACATTATCATGGAAAAGGGTAGAATCAGAGAGGATAGGAAAATTTTTAATTGGGGGAGGGCAAATTATGAGGCTATAAGGCTAGAACTTGCGGATGTGAATGGGGATGAAATTTTTGCAGGGAAATGTACTATGGACATGTGGTCGATGTTTAGAGATCTCTTGCAGGATGTTAGAGATAAATTTGTCCCGGTGAGGAAGATAAAGAATGGCAGGGTGAAGGAACCATGGGTGACAAGTGAGGTGGAGAATCTAGTTAGGTGGAAGAAGGCAGCATACATGAGGTTTAGGGAGCAAGGATCAGATAGGTCTATTGAGAAATATAGGGTAGCAAGAAAGGAGCTTAAGAAGGGGCTGAAGAGAGCAAGAAAGGGACATGAGAAGGCTTTGGCAAGTCGGGTAAAGGAAAACCCCAAGGCATTCTTCAATTATGTGAAGAGCAAAAGAATGACAGGAGTGAAGATAGGACCAATTAGAGATAAAGGTGGGAAGATGTGCCTGGAGGCTGTGGAAATGAGCGAGGTCCTCAATGAATACTTCTCTTTGGTATTCACCAGTGAGAGGGAACTTGATGACGGTGAGGACAATGTGAGTGAGGTTGATGTTCTGGAGCATGTTAATATTAAGAGAGGAGGTAAAAACATAGAAAATAGGTGCAGGAGTAGGCCATTCGGCCCTTCGAGCCTACACTGCCATTCAGTATGATCATGGCTGATCATCCAACTCAGAACCCTGTATTGGATGTTGGAGGTATTGGAGATGTTAAAATACATTAAGACAGATAAGTCCCAGGGGCCTGATGGAATATTCCCCAGGCTGCTCCACAAGGCAAGGGAAGAGATTGCTGAGCCTCTGGCTAGGATCTTTATGTCCTGGTTGTCCATGGGAATGGTACCGGAGGATTGGAGGGAGGTGAATATTGTCCCCTTGTTCAAAAAAGGTAGTAGGGATAGTCCGGGTAATCATAGACCAGTGAACCTTACGTCTGTGGTGGGAAAGCTGTTGGAAAAGATCTTAGAGATGGGATCTATGGGCATTTAGAGAATCATGGTCCCATCAGGGACAGTCAGCATGGCTTTGTGAAGGGCAGATCGTGTCTAACAAGCCTGATAGAGTTCTTTGAGGAGGTGACCAGGCATATAGATGAGGGTAGTGCAGTGGATTTGATCTACATGGATTTTAGTAAGGCGTTTGACAAGGTTCCACACGGTAGGCTTATTCAGAAAGTCAGAAGGCATGGGATCCAGGGAAGTTTGGCCAGGTGGATTCAGAATTGGCTTGCCTGCAGAAGACAGAGGGTCGTGATGGTGGGAGTACATTCGGATTGGAAGGTGTGACTAGTGGTGTCTCACAAGGATCGGTTCTGGGACCTCTACTTTTCATAATTTTGAGGTTGGCAAGTTTGCAGAGGACACAAAGTTGGTGGTGTTGTGGATAGTGTAGAGGATTGTTGCAGATTGCAGAGAGACATTGATAAGATGCAGAAGTGGGCTGAGAAGTGGCAGATGGAGTTCAACCCAGAAAAGTGTGAGGTGGTACACTTTGGAAGGACAAACTCCAAGGCAGAGTACAAAGTAAATGGCAGGATACTTGGTAATGTGGAGGAGCAGAGGGATCTGGGGATACATGTACACAGATCCCTGAAAGTTGCCTCCACAGGTAGATAGGGTAATAAAGAAAGCTTATGGAGTGTTAGCTTTCATAAGTCGAGGGATAGAGTTTGAGTCGCGGGGTAATGATGCAGCTCTATAAAACTCTGGTTAGGCCACACTTGGAGTACTGTGTCCAGTTCTGGTCACCTCACTATAGGAAGGATGTGGAAGCATTGGAAAGGGTACAGAGGATGCTGCCTGGTTTAGAGAGTACTTCTCTGATAATAAAGCAGTGAACATCCCAATTCTGCCAGGCCTGGGCTGATAGATTGTGGTGCCACGCAATGACAACATCCAACAAGGGAAAATCCAGTTATCACTGTATGACTTAAATGGCATTAACTTTGTTAAATCCTCCACTATCGACATCCTTGAGGTTACTAATTACCAGAAATTGAACTGACTAGCCATAAACACAATGTGGCTACAACAACAGATCAGAGGCTAGGAATCTTACAATGAGTAATTCATTTAAAAACTCTCAAGACTATCCACCATCTAAAAGTCTTAATTCAGGAATTTGATGCCGTGAAGTTGCACTCGTGGAATATTGTCCACATCTACAATGCTCGAGAACCTCAGCACTATACAGGACATAGAAGTGTACTTGATAGACACCCCTTCCACCATTTACTCAACTACTGGTGCCCCGTAGCAGCAGTTTGTACCATATGCAGAATGCACTCATTAGACAGCACCACCTTAAACCCATGACCTTTACTAGCTAGGAGGACAAGAGTTGCAAGAGCAGAGGAACATCATGGTCTGAAAGTTGTATGCCATCCTGACTTGGAAAATCTATTGCTGTTCCTTTACTGTTGCTGGGCCAGAATCCTTGTCCTCTCCATAACCGCATTGTGGGTAAGAAAATGCTTTGAGAGATTGGTCATGACTAGAATTAACTCCTGCCCAAGTTAGGCCCTGGATCTGCTGCAATTCACCTGCTGCCACAATAGGTTTACTCAAACCTAATCTCTCTGGCTCACCACTCTGTTTCTGAGCACCTAGACAAAAGCAAAACATATGTCAAGCTGCTGTTTATCAATTTCAGCTTGACATGCAACAATATCATCCTCTCAATATTAATCTTTGGCCTTGTAATCCTGGGCCTCCATACCTCCCTTGGCAACTAGATCCTTGATTACTTCATTGGTCACCACAGTCGGTGGGAATTGGTGATGTCACTAAAGACCTACAAATTTCTATAGATCTCTGGTGGAGAGCATTCTAATTGGTTGTTTCATAGCCTGGTATGTGGGCTCCAGTGCACAGGATTGTAAGAGGCTGCAAAGGGTTGTAAACTCGGTCAACTCCATGAGCTCAACCCACTCCACAACTAAAGACCTCTTCAAAATGCAGTACCTCAGAGGTGGTGTCCATCAATGAGGACCTTCACCATCTGGGATATGCCGCCTTTTTGGTATTACCAGGGAGGAGGTACAAGAGCTTGAAAACCTACAACCAGAGTTTCAGAAATAACCTCTCCCCTCTACCATCTGACTTATGAATGATCCATGAACACTACCTCTATTATCCCTTTTTTTCATGCCCTATTGGACTGGAGTGGTTCAAGATGGCAGCTTACCATTGCCTGCTGGAATACCATGGTGTTCATGTTCAGGAATACCATGGGGTTGAGGGATGATGTAAGATGCAGAAGCTCACTATTTTAAAAAGAATGCAGAGCTGTGAGATGTTGAGGAATGTGAATATTCCTACATGATTTGATGATGAATATGCAAGCAAAGTAATTTGGAAAAACTAACAGAAATTGAGAATAACTAAATATACAAAATTATGAAGGTCATCTTTCATTTACAAAGAGCATTGTTGAGAACACATCTGGAGCACAGTGTAGAATATTAATCATCTTTTTAACAGTTCAGTGTTCATTAAAAACCTATTGTCTTATTAAGAAAGTTGGGCTGACTACCCTTTTATCCACAGGAGTTTAGAAGATTGGGAGGAGACTGGGTTGAAACAAGAATGTGAAGACATTCCTGTACCTAGTATCACTTTATGTACATACAATCAATGTATATAAGCTATCTTATATTTGTTGTTTTTTTATTATTCTGTTCTTAATGTGCTGCATTGCATCTGAAGTAACAATTATATTGTTCTTACGTACTGGAAACAACATTAAGCAATCTTGAATCTTCTCTACATGGTGAATATGGAGAGGTTATTTTCTCATGAAAAATCTAGTTCTAGGGGTCATGTTTCAAACAAGGGGCAACTTAAAGTAGTTGAGGCAATTTTTTCCCCTCTAATTTTAAGTCAAATTTTTAAGGTAGAGGAAGTTGGGTGTGAAAGATTGCTGCAGGTAAGAGGGAATGTGCAATTGGAACCATGTTCTTATGAAATTATGGAAGATGTCAGGGATTGAGTGTCTTAAGGGAATGTGCTACCACAAGGCACATGGTTGTAATGAATTCATCTGTATGAATGGTATACCAGATAAGTTTTTCACTGTCCTTTGGTATGTGATAAAATTATTTATTTGTTTTTGTTACTAGGAACATAGAAAACCTACAGCACAATACAGGCCCTTTGGCCCGCAAAGTTGTGCCAAACATGTCCCTACCTTAGAAATTACTAGACTTCCCCATAGCCCTCTATTTTCCTAACCTCCATGTACCTATCTAAAAGTCTCTTAAAAAGACCCTATCGTATGCACCTCCATCACCGTTGCCGGCAGCCCATTCCACACACTCACCACTCTCTGAGTGAAAAAAATTACCCCTGACATCTCCTCTGTACCTACTCCCCAGCACCTTAAACCTGTGTCCTCTTGTGGCAACCATTTCAGCCCTGGGAAAAAGCCTCTTTTGACTATCCACACGATCAATACCTCTCATCTTGTACACCTCTATCAGGTCACCTCTCATCCTCCATCGCTCCAAGGAGAAAAGGCTGAGTTCACTCAACCTGTTTCATAAGGCATGCTCCCCAATACAGGCAACATCCTTGTAAATCTCCTCTTTCTATGGCTTCCACATCCTTCCTGTAGTGAGGTGACCAGAACTGAGCACAGTACTCCAAGTGTGGTCTGACCGGGATCCTATATAGCTGCAACATTACCTCTCAGCTCCTAAATTCAATTCCACGATTAATGAAGGCCAATACACCGTACGCCGCCTTAACCACAGCGTCAACCTGTGCAGCTTCCTTGAGCATCCTATGGACTTAGACCCCAAGATCCCTCTGATCCTCCACACTGCCAAGAGTCTACCATTAATACTATATATTCTGCCATCATATTTGACCTACCGAAATGAACCACTTCACACTTATCTGGGTTGAACTCCATCTGTCACTTCTCAGCCCAGTTTTGCATCCTATCAATGTCCCGCTGTAACCTCTGACAGCCCTCCACACTATCCACAACACCTCCAACCTTTGTGTCATCAGCAAACTTACTAACCCATTCCTCCACTTTCTCATCCAGGTCATTTATAAAAATCACGAAGAGTAGGGGTCCCAGAACAGATCCCTGAGGCACACCACTGGTCACTGGCCTCCATGCAGAATATGACCCATCCTCAACCACTGTTTGCCTTCTGTGGGCAAGCCAGTTCTGGATCCACAAAGCAATGTCCCCTTGGATCCCATGCCTCCTTACTTTCTCAATAATCCTTGAATAGAGTACTTTATCAAATGCCTTGCTGAAATCCATATTCTTGTATTGACATGCTTTTATATTGACTTTATATTAATACACCCTATTGACTTTCACTTAAATTTTCACCAAATAATCTATTAATAAGGTTCGCAGGGAAGTACCATCAGTCCTTCCACTTCACACTATTAAAAAGAAGCTTCTTTATGTAATACTTTGGAATCCCAAAGTATGTTTATGACAAAGATGTACTTTGAAGTTATTTGTACATAGAAGGAAACAGTGGCTAACTTGAGAGAAGCACCATAAATCTTGGTGATATTGGTGGAAATTGGTATTTATCACCGTGATATGTAAGAAGGCAATCCTTAAGTTTGAATTGAGAGTGCTTACATCAATGTAGTGTTATTTTTAATGCCCCAGTGCCAATATTTTGCTCAAGTCAATGTAGAGGGCCTGGATGCTATGATCTTTTTATTCAAAATAGACTGAGTAAAATTTTAGCAAAAAAAATAAGCATTCTGTATAAGTTTAAAAGCTGAAATGGTTTACTTGATGTAATACTGATGTTCAGTTATATAAGTACCACATGCTGCACATTTAAGTAGTGTATGCCAGTTACTGTTGCTATTGCAAGAAGCTCCAATAATCCTGGTCCAGCATCTGATTCAATCATTAGTCAGGAATGTTAACCAGGGGTTCAGACTGCAAGCAGGATGTGCAGCAGTGATCTGGGGGCCAGTCTGTGCTGGGGTGCAGCCAGAACCTGGGGACCGGTATGTGCTGGGTGTGTGCAGAAAGGTAGATAGGTTACAGCTGGAGCCAGGACCGGGAGCGCTTGTATACTTACCACTCCCTTTAAACTCAGCGGTCCACAGGTAAATTTAGTTACTTTAAATGTTACTTCTATTAATATTCAAAGTCATCATTAAATGAAATAGGTGTGCTTGAATATTAAAGTCTGGAAAATCTCTGCTAATAAATTTTCAATTCAAAGCAACTGCAGTAAAACAGTCTAGCACAAAGTCTCATGAGTGCTGAATTGAAGTCTTACTGTAGGTGGTTCAAATTTTCATCTTTATATAAGCCCACCAACTCTTGAGAAATGTATTCCAAGTTCAAGCGACTGATTCTATGATTAATTGTTGCGGCAGTATTATGACAGTACTAATTACAGTCATTGAGGGGAAAATAGAAGCAATTAATTATATTGTTTAATATTGAAATTTGTAAATCAACTAAACTATAATTAGAGCTCTGGAAATCTTTCTTTGGTATGCAGTTTGCTGATGTATATATTTGCTATGCTGCGACTTCAAGAAAAAGACAGAAAACTGAAAAATTACAATCAGAAAAAGCTGATTTCTTTAAGAGCGCTGTTCCCTCTAAGCTGCATGGATATGCGGTTGCACAGTAGCTGAAATGCTGCCATGCAGCTGGAATAAAAACAGACAAGAAAACATTTGCAAAATGTGAAAGATTTGCTTGTATTGTATTTCATTATACCCTTCAATTAATAAACTGAAAAGTTTTTTCAGTTTTCATTTTAAATATTTATGGTATGCCTATGACAAAATTAAAGTCCCTGTGGGGGGGGGGTGTTGTGTGTGTGTGTGTCTCTCTAAATTTTTCTTTCTGGGCAACACTCCACTTTGATTTAACAGTGATTGATTATGGTGGTCTTTGTGGTTTCTCCAATAGGTTTATGTCCCGCCTTCACAGTATGCATCCAAAGGACGCCAATCGACAGTTAGGTCTCGCGGTAAAAGATGGCCTGATTGTTGAAACATTGACTGTGGGCTGTAAGGGTTCAAAGGCAGGCATCGAACAGGAAGGATATTGGCTACCTGGAGATGAGATTGTAAGCATTATTGTTATCTGGCATTGGCCACTTCTGTTCAGAGTGCCTTCGTAGAAGCTGAAAAGAATTATCTAACAAGAAAAAGAACACAGTTGCCTGCAAGGATGTAAAATCATTGTTAAAGAAAGTAAAGCTGCATTATATTACAGTATAATCGTGATTTTTAACAATCCTCTTGGAGGAACATGATTTAAGAAACAGTGATCTGATGTAAAATGAACAAGAACAATAACACGGAGAAATGGTTCTGAATGTTTACTTAGACTGTGCCTACTCTCTTTAGGTCATCTGAAGTGCATCATCCTGTGCAGTCGTATGTGATTTTACAACCCAAGTAAGCCTGCAAGATTGGTCACTAGTGCTGTAGGCACATCCTTGTAAACTCGCTGTTTTCAGTGTTCAAGACAACTTCTATAATACTTCTATAATCATGCAATCAATGACTATTTAGGAAAATTGGGCTAAATTTATTTAATCAAATAAAAGAATTTGTGTTTTATAAATACCTTTAATGGTGTTTTTAAAAATACATTTTTGCAGAAACATTTCTTGTAGTATACTGCAGCTTTCAGTATTATGTAACTGCTGTTCATTTGTTTCCAAATAAGTAGTTGTTTGGCGCTCTTAAGGCCTAAAAATTGCAAGTCATATATCAATGTCTTTCCAAGTAAGTTTTGTTGGCTTTCAGCTTTAAAACAAAATAATATGGAAAAGACCATAAAGTCCATGATAATAATGTTTATTGCCATTAGTTACAGAGAGCTGATGATAATCAATTTTCCATAATGGGTAACTCCTGCCAGACAAATTTAGCTACAGAGCTTTTAAAGAAACTGCAAGCCAAGTTGATGCAGTTCAGACTAGCCGTCAATACTAATCGTTTAATTATTAAAGGTGAAACCAAATAGAATTTTTCTTTTGCATAGTGTTTTCTAAAACTAACATTGTGTTAAATATTGAGAGATAAGTTTGGAATGAATAATTACAAATTACTATATGAGCTACTAACAAATAGTTTCTGGCACTGGCTATAAATATCTGCTTAGTATATGGCTTTAAGTTTAAAATTAACTTTCTTCCAGCACTCAAGCTTTAAAAATTCATGTAAATCAGTGTCTTTCACAAGAATCAAAGGGTAGGCAAATGTCTTGAATGCAAGTTGCTTTGTGGATAAGACTGATTGTGCTGAGGGTGATGGACTTGATCGTAAATATTTTTAACCAGTTTTAGTCTGTTGATGTGTTTTGCATTCTAGCAAAATAAAATTTTAAATTGTAGAATACTAATTACTATATTAGATAAGAAATGTTCTTTCCTCTTAATGTTTGCTCAGTTGAAGCTTGGATTTTGAGGTCCTTAGAGTCATAGAGTTGTGTAGCACAGAAACAGAACTTTCAACTCAATTTGTTCAGGCCGACCAGGTTACCTACCTGAGCTAATCTAAGCTACTTGCATTTGTGTGTGCTTGGTCCATAACTGTCTAAGCCTTTCCATGTACCCTCAGGTGTTTTTAAACAGTGCGATTGTACTAATTTCTGCCACTTCCTCTGGCAGCTCATGCTGGAGAGCTATCACCCTCTGGGGGAAGATAAATTGCCCCTTAGGAACTCTCGAGTCAATAAATTAACCATCATTTTATAAACTTCCGTTCAATTACCCTTCAGCCTCCTTTGCTCCAGTGGAAACAGTCCAAGCTTATCAAATCTCATTCTAGAAGCATCTTTGTGAATAATTTTTTACACCCTTATTCAAATTACTTCTGCAGCATAGCAATCAGCCTCGCTAACATCTTGAAAAACTGTAACAAGATTGCTCAGCTTTTGTATATGCCCTGACCAATGAAGGCAGGTGTACCATATGCCACCTTCTAAGTCAGTCGACAATTTCAGGAATTATGTACTTATGGAAAAGAGAGACCAGGAGGTACAATATTCCCCTGGGCCTTGCCATTCACTGTGTATGGCCGGCCCTCGTTTAACTTTCCAGAATGCATCATTTTGCACTTATCTGCTTCCTTTGCTCACTTTCTCAGTTGAGCTAGATCCAGTTGTAACCTTAGCTTCCTTCACTGTCCACTAAAGCATCAATTTTGGTAGCCTCAGCAAACTGATAATTATGTCACCTGCATTCTTATCTAATTCTCAACCCTGTGACACAGCTGGGGGGGAAAAAAAACCCTCCATTACTACTTGAGACTACTTCCACCAAGCCCATTTTGTATTAAGTTGTCTAGATTGCCCTGGATTCCATGTGATCTAACTCTCCAACCCAGCCAATCATGTGGCATGTTGCCCCCCTCTTTCTCCCCCCCCCAATTTCTTCAACTGTACACCTAAATAATTGCCTGTAATTTGTGCTTTTTTCTGACTGAAGCCTAGTCAGTCAGGGGTCCCTAATCTCCCTAATCCTACCAACCTTGCCCTTCACTCCAATAGGAACATGTTGGCCTTGAACTCTTCCCTGTCTTTAAAAGCCTCATACTTGGCTGATGCCACTTTACCTGTTGACAGCCTCGCTCAATTAGCCCTTTGTTATTCCTTTTGAACATTGTTTTTGCCAAGTGTTTACAGAGATTGATCTGACTGTGCTCTAATCACAAGTGATACGAACCAGCTTCGTGAAATAGTTGTATGCTGCTACAATTTTGCACTACAACTATGGCTTGGATTCATTGGCAGAGTTATAACATTGAAGAACACTGTTGGATCCACTTAGTCCATAAGAGCTAAAATTGAGCTATTTAGATTAGAACATGGCCCTTTTGGTTCTGGTACTTCAAATTCTTACCCAGCCATTAGTTGAGGGATTCTACCCCAACTCTTTCAGGCAGCAAGCTCAAGGCCCAAACTACTTTGTCTCGGTCCCCATTGTTTTATACATCTGTTAAATTTTCCTTTTGGAATCCTTTATTTTAAATTAACTAACTTTATCTTGGCCATCTCTGTAATTCTACATCCCTGAAACATTCTTGAGAATCTTCTCTGCTTCTCCTGTGGTGCCATATCTTTCTGTAGTGGGGGGACCAGAGATCTGTTACTGTAGCTGGGGCTTACCTAATGCTCTGTATAGTTTAGGAATTGGTTCCTATTCTCTGTTCACTGCCTATTATAATCACTAGTATTTAGCAAACATCTGATATGCTGCTCTCATTGGCTACTTCCCTTTCCTGCTGCATCCAGGGACCTGTGGGAGATGTGTTCCAGTATTTCTGCTTCCTGGATTAAAAATCCTTCCATGTGTGATATTTGTCAAAATGCTTCATTAATATCAGAACAGACTACAGAAATATAAAATTGTGCCTTCATTAAACTAGCCACCTTAAAATTATCTTTGTTTGCCATGAACCTTTTGGGAACATGTAAAATTAAAACTGGCTGTACAGCTGTTCAGATCGATGTCATTTGGAAGCCAGTGAGCAAATTTTACACTGGTTAACAGAGGAAAATGACTGATGCGTACTGTTGACATTTTTCTCATTTTAAAAAGCTAAAAAAAAACCTGCTGATTCTAAATTTTGAAATGAAAGCAAACCATGCAAGAATTCCTAACCGGATCAAGCAGCTTTTTCTTGGCTATTTGTGGCCTAGATATACAAGTGGATTTTAACATGGGTGTCTCCTTGATAAAGGTTTAATCTATCTGCCAATTAATTTTTGCTGCATTTAGGAAAAAACATGAGAGAAATTAGAACTCTTAATACATAATCATGCTAGTTTGCCTATCATATCTGTAATAATGGCCCAAGTAAAGTTTAAGTGGTTAAGTATACTCCACACTGAGGAATTGAATTGTCATTTTAGAGTTAAAGTAATTTTGGAAACAGTTTACAAAATAACTTGAATTCCATTGTTGCAAATGTTACAAATCTTCACAACTAGTATTCATAATTTTTTAATCCCCCTCTGACTTCCTTCCTTCCTTCCTTCTCCCCATGTGTCTCTGCTCACTTAGAAGTTTATTTGTATTGGATGTGCTTTAGTTTGCTCTAAAGTAAATGACCTTTCCATTGCAGGACTGGAATGCAGAAAATCATGATTGGTATTGTATGGAGTGTCACATGGCAGGAGAGGTCCTGACTTGTGATTCCTGCTTCCGTGTATATCACCCAAAATGTCTACCTGATGAATTCCGGCCACAGGATAGCAGTTCACATTGGCAGTGCCAAGTGTGTAGGGTGAGTACAGCAGTTTATAATCTAGGAAGCTTTTATTTTGAGAAGAAGAAAAGAAAGCCCTTAACTCCAAGTGGAGTAATCGGGACACTGTCATGATGGGCTTTTTTTTTCAGCAGGGTTTCTTAATTTTACGAGGTTGAGTTGCTAGCTCGATGCTCAATCCAGCACGGATGGAAAGCGTGCAAGGGAGCCGGCTGGATTCAAACTCGGGAGCCTTCGCTCCGAAGTCCGGCGCTGATGCCACTACGCCATCAGATGGGCTTATTATATAGAGAGCTGGAATGATAATTGTGTGAATTTCTTGAATGCCTATTGTAATTTTGAAAATGGGTGTAATTTATCTCAACAAGAAATTTTATTTCAGCGCTTCATACATTTGAGTTAGTTGCCATTGTCTTCCATTGGTGCCAGCATTATTGGTTTGATAACTGAACTGCAAAGAACATCCTCAATGAAAGATTTGTGAATGCTATAGGGGAAGTTTAAGCTAAACTAGCAGAGGTTAGGCATAGGAAGGTAACATTGATTTGGGACCGGTGCAGTGGATAGCTACAAAAAAGGTTGGCTGAGGTTTCTTATGCCAAAAAAGGAAGTCTGGGGTCTATGGTCATTTACAACGCAGGTATATGGATTCACAAAGCAAGGCTGATGACCTTCAGGGTGTTATTAATCTCATGGAATTTCAATATTGTGAATATTGACAATAACAGAGACCTGTTTATATTCTTAAAAGTCAAGAAAAGTGTTAAATATTTCTGGATACAAAGTAGTCAGGAAATCCATGGTGATTGGAGGGGTGTGGGGAAGAAGCTGCAGTAATGGTGTAAACTAAAGGAAACATTACAGTGCAGAAGAGGCAATGTCTTGGAGTAATCAAGGATATATTCTTAGTTTAGAGTTTAAAACCAGTAGGCATTGTTAATCCACAGATTAGTTTATAGGTTACCAACTGGTGGGAACATTTTTTTCAGGAAATTACAAAATTATGCAAAAATCCATAGTGATATGGAAAGGCTTTAACCATCCAAATGTAGAATAAAATAGCAGAAATTAGAGGAGCAAATTTGAGGATATTGCAGATAGCTGTTGGATCAATAGGATTATAATAAGAAGGGAGTTTTAACTTCCCTAGTATTGACAGGATTAACCATAGTACTAAGGATTAGATAGGGCAGAATCTAGGTGTGTCCAGGAAAGTTTTCTGATGCAGCATGTAGATGGCCCTGGTGGAGAAGGCATTACACTTGACCTTAGGAAATGAGGCAGGGCAAGTATCTGATGTCAGTGGGACAGCACTTTGGCGCCAGTGACTATAATTCTATCAGTTTTAAAATGGTGATGAAGTCAGGTAAAATTACAATTCTTAAAAAATTCTTGGACAGCTACTTTGCTAAGAAAGTTTTGGATGAATATGGGACAAATGCTGGCAGTTGTGACATCTTGGTTGGCATGGTCGAGTTGGGCCAAAAGGTCTACTTCTGCATTGTATGAATCATTGAATTTCTACCCTAAGAGGAGAAGAAATGGGAGAACATCAGTACATTTCTGGCTCAATGGGAAATGTGACATTGCTGAATTGCCTTTGTGAAATGCGTTGGGAAGAACAGCAAATAATATTGGGGCAATAGCAACACAATATCAAATTCGGAACAGCTAAGGTAAAGGGTATAAACCACTGGGTTTTTTTTTGGAAGAAGAGCCAATTGCAATAGGATGAGAATAAATTGGAGTTGAAGCTTGGCAGGCAAGTCATTGAATACTGGGAGGCCTCCGAAGTGGTTGTGCTTCAGCTGCAGATTTGAGTACATTTCCATGAGTAAAAACAGGTGGGAAAATGATGGCCAGAGCTCCATGGAAGACTAATTGGATTAATTCAATTAATTCAGGAAGGGTGGCATTACTGGTCAGGGATACTATTACAGCTACAGAAAGGGTGGGTAATGTAGCAGGATCCTCTTTTGAGTCAGTATGGGTGGAAGTCAGGAGCAGGAAGGGAGCAGTTACTCTATTGGGAGTAATTCTATAGGCCCCCGGTTGCAGCAGAGATACCGAGGAGCAGATTGGGAGGCAGATTTTGGAAAGGTGCAAAAATAACAAGGTTGTTATCATGGGTGACTTTAACTTCCCTAATATTGATTGGCACCTGATTAGTTCCAAGGGTTTAGATGGGGCAGAGTTTGTTAAGTGTGTCCAGGCCGAATTCCTGTCACAGTATGTTGACAGGCCGACTGGGGGGAATGCCATACTAGATCTAGTATTAGGTAACGAACTGGGTCAGGTTACAGATGTCTCAGTGGGCGAGCATCTGGGGGACAGTGACCACAGCTCCCTGACCTTCAGCATTATCATGGAAAAGGATAGAATCAGAGAGGAGAGGAAAATTTTTAATTGGGGAAGGGCAAATTATGAGGCTATAAGGCTAGAACTTGCAGGTGTGAATTGGGATGATGTTTTTGCAGGGAAATGTACTATGGACATGTGGTCAATGTTTAGGAATCTCTTGCAGGATGTTAGGGATAAATTTGTCCCGGTGAGGAAGATAAAGAATGGTAGGGTGAAGGAACCATGGGTGACAAGTAGGGTGGAAAATCTAGTCAGGTGGAAGAAGGCAGCATACATGTGGTTTAGCAAGCAAGGATCAGAAGGTGTATTGAGGAATGTAGGGTAGCAAGAAAGGGGCTTAAGAAGGGGGCATGAGAAGGCCTTGGCGTGTAGGGTAAAGGAAAACCCCAAGGCATTTTTCAATTATGTGAAGAACAAAAGGATGACAGGAGTGAAGGTAGGACCGATTAGAGATAAGGGTGGGAAGATGTGCCTGGAGGCTGTGGAAGTGAGCAAGGTCCTCAATGAATACTTCTCTTCGGTAGTCACCAATGAGAGGGAACTTGATGACGGTGAGGATAATATGAGTGAGGTTGATGTTCTGGAGCATGTTGATATTAAGGGAGAGGAGGTGTTGGAGTTGTTAAAATACATTAGGATGGATCAGTCCCCGGGGCCTGATGGCATATTCCCCAGGCTGCTCCACGAGGCGAGGGAAAAGATTGCTAAGCCTCTGGCTAGGATCTTTATGTCCTCGTTGTCCACGGGGATGGTACCGGAGGATTGGAGGGAGGCGAATGTTGTCCCCTTGTTCAAAAAAAGTAGTAGGGATAGTCCAGTGAGCCCTACGTCTGTGGTGGGAAAGCTGTTGGAAAAGATTCTTAGAGATAGGATCTATAGGCATTTAGAGAATCATGGTCTGATCAGGGACAGTCAGCATGGGTTTGTGAAGGGCAGATCGTGTCTAACAAGACTGATAGAGTTCTTTGAGGAGGTGACCAGGCATATAGATGAGTGTAGTGCAGCAAATGTGATCTACATGGATTTTAGTAAGGCATTTGACAAGGTTCCACACGGTAGGCTTCTTCAGAGAGTCAGAAGGCACGGGATCCAGGGAAGTATGGCCAGGTGGATTCAGAATTGGCTTGCCTGCAGAATGCAGAGGGTGGTAGTGGAGGGAGTACATTCAGATTGGAGGGTCGTGACTAGTGGTGTCCCACAAGGATCGGTTCTGGGACCTCTACTTTTTGTGATTTTTATTAATGACCTGGATGTGGGAGTAGAAGGGTGGGTTGGCAAGTTTGCAGACGACACAAAGGTTGGTGGTGTTGTGGATAGTGTAGAGGATTGACAAAGATTGCAGAGAGACATTGATAGGATGCAGGAGTGGGCTGAGAAGTGGCAGATGGAGTTCAACCCGGAGAATTGTGAGGTGGTACACTTTGGAAGGACAAACTCCAAGGCAGAGTACAAAGTAAATGGCAGGATACTTGGTAGTGTGGAGGAGCATAGGGATCTGGGAGTACTTGTCCACAGATACCTGAAAGTTGCCTCAGAGGTAGATAGGGTAGTTAAGAAAGCTTATGGGGTGTTAGCTTTCAGAAGTTAAGGGATAGATTCTAAGAGCCGCGAAGTAATGGTGCAGCTCTATAAAACTGGTTAGGCCACATTTGGAGTACTGTGTCCAGCTCTGGTCGCCTCACTGTAGGAAGGATGTGGAAGCATTGGAAAGGGCATAGAGGAGATTCACCAGGTTGCTGCCTGGTTTAGAGAGTATGCATTATGATCAGAGATTAAGGGAGCTAGGGCTTTACCCTTTGGAGAGAAGGATGATGAGAGGAGACGTGATAGAGTTGTACAAGATATTAATTGGAATAGAGTGGATAGCTAGAGCCTCTTCCCCAGGGCACCACTGCTCAATACAAGAGGACATGGCTTTAAGGTAAGGGGTGGGAAGTTCAAGGGGGATATTAGAGGAAGGTATTTCACTCAGAGTGGTTGGTGCATGGAATGTACTGCCTGAGTCAGTGGTGGAGGCAGATACACTAGTGAAATTTATGAGACTACTATACAGGTATATGGAGGAATTTAAGCTGGGGGCTTATATGGGAGGCAGGGTTTAAGGGTCGGCACAACATTGTGGGCTGAAGGGGCTGTACTGTGCTGTACTATGTTCTAATTCCACATGAAATCATAAAACTGAAAATGCAGGTAAGACTCTGTGGGTCAGGCAGCATCTGTGGGCAGAGAAACAGTTAATTATTTCAAGTCTGTCCCTTCATCTGAACTGAAGGGACCTTTACCAACATTAGAGAGCAATGTGTGGAACAAAGGGAAATGATGTGGTTACAAGTAGTTAAGCTTCAATCTGTAAAGTGTAAAATCTGAACTACTGGAACATTACCAACATTCCAGAGTATACAAATAAAAGGAAAGTGGGGCGGGGGGGGGTGATGATGGCAGGCAAAAAATCCAATCTTGATGCAAACAGTACAATTAAACAAATAGTTTGGATGTTGGAAATCTAAAACCCGAAGAATTTGGGAAATACTCAGCAGGTTAGGTTACTTATGTGGTTTAAAAATGTGACCCAGCATTTCAGGTTCGAGAGCTCTGATAAGAATGGAAATAGAAGCAGAAGAGGCTGATAAAAGGGGATGGAGAACAGATGTCTCTGATAAGTTTACACTGGAATGAGCAAGATGATAAATATATAAACTAGGTGAATGGGAGCATTTAGAGGGTAAGAACACAAGCAAAAGAATCTGGAAATTGCAAAATGCAGAGTGGAAGGAACCTGCCTAGCAGGTCATGCTGGACATGTCCTCTGTTCTCAGAGAGAACAAAAAATAAAGTTAATATTACTATGTTCCTTGAGCTTGCATTGGGTCCTGTTATGGTATTTGCAGGAGGCCTCAGAAAGAGGCCAGTGCAACAGAGCGCAGGTACTCCACAAAGCAGTCACCCAGACTCTAGTTTGTTTCTCCACTGTGGCAGTGGCCATACTGTGAACACCAAATGACTAGGCCTTTTGACATTGATAAAGGTAGCGGTGGACGAACAGGTAATAGCAACTCGTTGCACGGGAAATTGGCACCCTGCAGGGTAAGTGAAGTGAAGTCAGAACAGAGCAGGCAGTGATTCTTTTTAAAATGCTGAAGTGGGGGAAAGAATGTACATACTTCTGAAATCTTGTTAGACCTGACAGAAATTATGAAGGACGATCTGTTGAAAGCAGAGGTGAGTGGGAATTAGTTTAATGTTTTAACATTGAAGCAAATGTAACAATGGAAGAACTGAGAGAATAGAATGGAGACCTTAACAAGAGTAAGATAGGATATTAACAAAAGTTCTTCCCTTTTTACAGCTACATTAATTCACCCTATCAGAGAAATGCTTTGCTCCACCTATTGCCTGCTCCACCTAGCTCCACCTTCTTGACTATCTAGACGATCTTGTTTTCAGTCTTGATTCTGATGAATTGTTCCTAACCTAAAATGACTTCATTTTCTTTTCATAGATGTTGCTCACCTTGAGTTTCTGGAATTTTCTGTAAACACACCAGTAAATAATGTCTGCAATGTTTTTTGATTTGCTATATCAAAATGCCACCAAAAGCCAATGGATACAAAGGCGGTGGAACTCAATGTCTGTAGACATTGTCTTGGCTCTAGAACCCAGGAGTTTCATTCACCAGTGCCCCATTTGGATTGTAAGGCCATGGGCTTCCGATCTCACCCAGCCATGGTCCATTGTAGACCAAAAAGCTGAATTCCAGAAGTAAGAAAAGTGACTGTTCTTGATATCAAGGCACCACTTGATAGAATGTGGCATGAAGAACTCCTGGTGAGCATCAAGTGGAAAGCAGAGAGATGGATGACTGTGGTTGTGGGTTGAAAGCATGAACAGCAAGTTAAAGTATGGGTCAGAACTGTTATTTAGTCCCCCAGAATGTGACCTCTTAATAGAGTGCAGCATAAATGGGAATTATCCAGGGCAAGTTTGAGGCCAACTGTACTTGCCATGGAGATTTTAATCTATATTTTGATTGGACACACCAAGCTGACTAGGGTATCATACAAGAAGAGTTTGTAGAATGCATCAGAGATCAATTCAGGAACAAGCTATTTTTAGATTTGGCCAGTAATAATGGGAAGGATTAATGACAGATTTTGTGATTTATTTTTTATTTTTTATTTTTTTTTGTAAATGTCCTTGGAAGGTAGAACCACAATATGATAGGTCCAAAAACAGCTTGAGGATTTTATTTAGATTATTTAGTGATACAGAATAGGCCCTTACAGCCCTTCATGCCACGCTATCCCAGCAGCCCTGATTCAACACTACAAAGGGTAATTTACAATAATCAATTTGCCTACTAATCGGTGCGCCTTTGGACTGCTGGAGGAAACCTACAGGACCAGAGCCAGTGCTGGAAATAATCTAGAGGACTGGGAAGTTACAGAATCCAACAGTGAGATGCTATTCAAAAAAAATAATAATTTGAGAGAGAATTTTCATCTAATCATACAAACAGTTGATATGCATTTGAAAATTGGAAGGAGAATTGAAAGATAGGTGTGGAGCGCCTAGAATGAGGCTAGTGAATAACAAGAAAAACAGAAATGCTAAATCAAATTGCATCATTGTTCACTACCAATATCCTAAGATAATAAATGAGTTAATTTTAAATAACAGGGAGGAATTTGAAAAATATCAATAAGGAATAAAGGATTATATAAACTCTAATTTAAAAGCGACCAGATTGCTGGGACCCAATGGCCTGTATCCAAGCGTTTCAAAGGAAGTGGTTTGTAGGAATAGTAGATCAAGAGAGTCTGAGAGGTCACTTTTGGGGGCTGTTGCTGTGAAATCTGAAGCAAAAAAATGGATGTATTGGTTGAAATTTTTCAAAACTTGTAAATTAAAGGAGGGTATCAGAAGACTGGGGAAAAAGATTCATGTAAATACCTTTTTCAAAAAGGAAGATGGGGGGAGGCAGGACCAGGATTTAGATTGGTTAGATTTAATCTGTTGTTGGCAAGATGCTAGCTCAGATAATAAAGTATGAAATAACTATTCATTTTAAGGAAACAGAATACAGTCAAATTTAGTAAGCATGATTATGAGAAAGGCAACTCAATCAACATTTGCTTGAATTGTTTTATGGATGTGACAGAAGAGCATGTATGTATAATAGTGTACTAGATTTCCAAAAGACATTTGAGGCGTCAGTTAGAGGGCTGGTACACAAATTGGAGTCCAAAGCATTGGAGGAAGAACATTAGCATGGATTGAAAACTAGCTGTCACATAGAAAAGAATTGGGATAAATGGTCCTTTACATGCTAGAGGGAAGTAAGTAGTGGAGAACCACAGGGATTGGTTCTTGACCCTCACTTGATTGCAGTTTACATTAATGACCTAGCGGAAGGGGTAGAATGAAAGATTTCTAAGTTTGCTGAAGTGGAAGAGGTGGAATGACATGTTCTGATGAGGACATTGTGATATTACAAAGGGATATTGAGTGATTGGGTGATAAACTCTACTTTCCAGGTTAATGTACAGAAGTGCAAGGTTGTGCACTTAGTAAGAGATCAAAAGGGTGGATATTACCCAAAAAAGAGACTGTAAATAGAAACTAGAATGCAATTGCAAACGAGAAATCTGCAGATGCTGGATATCCGAGCAACACACAAAATACTGGAGGAACTCAGAAGGCCAGACAGCATCTATGGAAAAAAGTACAGTCGACATTTTGGGCTGAAACCCTTCAGCAGGTCTCTTCCAGTGTACTCTTTTCCATAGATGCTGCCTGGCCTGCTGAGTTCCTCCAGCATTTTGTGTGTGTTGCTAGGATCTAGGGTGCATGAGATGCAAAGTTAGCAGACAGGTTCAACAAGTGGTTCAGAGGGCAAATGGAATATCGGCCTTTTTGCAGGGAAGCTGGAGTTCAGGAATAAGGTTTTGTTACAGTTGTACAGAATGTTTGGCCATCACCTGGAATGATGTGCACAAATGTGTACCCGTTACCTATAAAGGAATAGAAGTGTTGGAGAGAGTCCTTTTGGGGGGTGGGGGTGGGGGGGGGAAATGGGTGCAGATGGAATTGAAGAGGAAGTGGTAGATCGTTCTCCTAAGATGGGTTTTTTTATTAGGAAGGCAGTGATAGTAGTTATCAAATTAAGAATGGTAGTGCTTAAGAAAGCACTGGCTATAAAATCACTCAGCATTGGTACCAAGAAGGAGGATGTTTGTCAGAAATGGGTTAGGATTGGTACAGTTTAGAGGGATGAGAAGAGCTTGAATGAAATTACATGCACAATCTAAGACTTGAGATGAGAATGGCAAAGACTGGAGAAATAATTTACAGTAATTATCAGGCAGGGGTTCCCAGCTTAAGCCCCATTGAAGTCAGTAAGCAGTTTATGCACTCCTTGTTCGTGGAGGAGAGTAGGAAGAGAACTTAAACAACAGAAAATACAGTAAATACTCAAAAGGTCAGGCACAGGAAATTCATGAAGGTCACCAATCTGATACATTAATTTGACTTATCTATATAATACAAACTCTCATGCTCTGTCTGTGACCTCCAATTAGCGCAAACGGTGCATTACAGCGGCACTTTTTTTGGCTAAATCGAATTAAAATGCAGTAACTTACAGAATGCAGGCAGAGTTCAGGGTTATGTATTGGTATAAAATTGCTCATTCGCAAAAATCAACAGGCTCTCTTTTAACCCGAGAGTCGATCCGCCGCCATAGAAATTGGGGCATGACAGCCTGACGCATGCGCACGGCCAGCCTCAGCAGCGACACCTACCGGAGCAAACGGACAGGGCAGCTCTATTTCATGGAGTCACATTCTACTAATCACCGTCAGCATGTGCAGGATTGGGACAGATCTAACTGCCACCCATCAATAAGAGATAATTAAATCTTATTGTAATGACGTACTTCGAGACACCCATAAAACCCTTTGCTGCAGTCAAACGACAGCGGTGACTATATCACGTCCATTCAGGAGAGCACCAACCACATCATCAACAATAATCAGCATCCTTTGGTGTTACTGCTTCGTATCTTCTATCCAGCTTTAGGGTAAAAAAAAATGGTCAGCCTAATTATGCCGTGTGGTCAAGAGATGACGCCAAACGTCGTTGGGAAGCGGCAAGGAGAGGGAGAGAACGAGAATTGCATGAGGCCAGGGCCGCACGACTCCAGGATCAAAGAGTCAGGACAAAAAAAAGATGAGATAAGAAGAGACAGAGGAGGAGAGGCATGCACGTCTCCAGAATCAGAGACAAACAACAAACAGCAGAAGAGATGAAGAGACGGGGGATGAAAGGACTGCACGTCTCCAGAATGACAATGAGATGCACAAGGGTGGCAGATCAACCAGAAATGATGCCATCAAAAGTGTCCTTCGTTAAATGAGGAGGAGCTATATTTGCTTTGCTGCGCGTCATTCTTCTTTAATAAACTGAGGTTTTCTACTTCAGTTTCCAAAGCAGAGCAATACCAATAGCATTCAGGAAAATTTAATTTTCATTCTGGTCACATCAGACTGCACTACCCTTCTCTCAAAGGGTGCCCCAACGGGTCACCCTGTTGTCTAGTATTTTTATAGATGTTGCCTGGCCAGCTGAGTATTTCCAGCATTTCCTGTCTTTTATATTTTTATTGAGATCAAAGTACAAAATTGGAAGTAAATTTATTATCAATGCACCTATATGTTATCACTTGGTACCTTGTTATTCATTTTCTTGCAGGCATTTACAGGGAAAAATACTACTTTTATGGTAAACTAGATGTAAAGACTGAAACAATCAATGTGCAAGTAAAGGTGCATTGCAAATGAAATAATACTCAAAACAGTAGTAAAGAGTCTAGCATTTTTTTTTGCTTAAACTCTTAGGAAGTAGTTTTTAATTGAGAAAAGGAAGTTGAGGTTCTGCTTTCATTTATGAATGATTGCAGAAGTTTTAGCAGAATGCAGTAAGACCCAGAAGCTTATTATAATTGAGCTGCATCCGGAGTTTGTTAGGTGATGCCTATGATCAAGTTTACATTCTTTGGACTCGACAAAACATGATCTGCCTCATAATGGTTAAGATGGGAGACAGTAGCAGATGTGGCTGATGACAAGTCTGCCATTGGTGGAATTGGAGTGTTTGTTATAACGGAGATATCAATCTCTGGGTTTGTGCATAAATTGGAAGACTGTGAGGTTGAAAGTGGGTGAAAGAATGCAAGTGATGTTGAACGCAGGAAATTTGAAATTGACAACATTAAACATAACAGCTACAGACCCTTTAGGCCATAATGTCTATGCCAGTATTGATAGTAATCCAAACTAAGATGATCTGATAGCTATCCCTCTATTCCCAGCCTATTTGTGTCTGCTTAAATGACTCTTAAAAGTTGCTATTGTATCTGCTTTATCATCTTCCCTGGCAGTGCAATCCAGATACCTACCACTCTTGTTTTTTTTTTTAGAAAAAAAACAACAAACACTTACCTCACAAATCTTATTGCTCAAGATTTCCGCTATTTACGTTATCTCTTGCATTAAGGACAGTTTCTGTTCACTGTTCCAAGACTGCTATATGGTTCTGTAATATGATGAGATGAACTCTTGACCTCACAATGGCAATAATATTCTAGTTCCTTGTAGAGCACATCTTCAGCCAGATAAACACCCCGTTTACTACCATTGATCTACAGCAGTATGGCATTGAAATAGGGCTGTATCTATCCAGGCATTATACCTATTTGTATTAATCCCACTGTCTTCCATCTCTAAGCTTTGCTCATTCAAGTACCTGTCCAGATGGCTCCAAAGTTACCTCTGGCAGCTCATTCTAGATACCATCTACTCTTTGTATGAAATATCTGCCCCAGACCCCCTTTAAACCACCTCCCTCTCACCTTAAACCTACGCCTTCTAGATTAGGCCTCTGCTACACTGGGGGGAAAAAGACTGACAAATCACCTTACTTTACAAAGAAAAATTATAAAGTTGCCCATCAATAACCTTCGCTTCAGGGAAACAATCCCAGCCTATAGTCGCTCCTTTTAATTAAAGCCGTCCAGTCCCAGCAACTTTGTTGTGAATCTGTTCTGCACCCTCTTTAGTTTAATGACACCTCCCTGTGGTATTAGAGATTCAGCATTCTGGGCCAATGAGCCTGTGCTCATTGCACCCACATGAATAATTAACCTACTAGCCTGTATGCCTTTTGGAATGTGGGAAGAAACTGGAGCAGCTGGAGAAAACCTGTATGGTCACAGGGAGAAGATGGAGACAGTGGCAGGAATCAAACCCTGATCAATGATGCTGTAAAGTGGTTGCTCTAATCACTATCCTACTGTACCGACTACAAAATTGAGCATTTACTTCAAAGCTCCTCATGATTTTGTATGCTAAACTCTAAGCTCACCCCTCAGCCACCTATGCTCCAGGAAGTGTCTCCTTGTAACTGGAGCCCTTCAGTTCCAGCAATATCCTTGTGAATCTTGTCTGTACCTTTTGCAGCCTAACAGCATCTTTCCTCTGCTTTTTTTTTTAGTATGGTTTTAAATATGGGTAAGCACATTGATGCAGCAGATTTGTGCTTATGCCTCTGAGGTCTGGTGATCTAGGTATAGTTCTGAACTCAATTGCTATCTTTGTGGAGTTTGCCCCTTCTCCCTGCAGCCTTGTGCTTCAGTTTCCCCAACACAAGACAATCTGCAGATCCTGAAGATCCAAAGCAACACAAAAAATGCTGGAGGCACTCAGCAGGCCAGGCAGCATCTATGGAAAAGAGTAAACAGTCAATGTTTCAGGCCAAGACCCTTCATCAGGACTGGAAAGGAAGGGGAGAAGTCAGTAAAAATGTGGGGTGGGGGAGAAGGGAGGAAGTAGTAAAAGGTGGAGGTTATAGGTGAAACTTGGGGAGGGGTGAAGTAAAGAGCTGGAAAGTTGGTGAAAGGGATAAAGGGCTAGAGGAGGGGGAATCTGATTTTTTTTTAAAAGAGAAGACCATGGAAGAAAGGGAAGGTGGAGGAGCACCAGAAGGAGGTGATAGGCAAGTTATGAGATTAGGTGAGAGGGAAACAGGAATGGTGAAGGGGAGAGGGGGGAAAATTACCACAAGTTTGAGAAATCAATGTTCATGCCATCAGGTTGGAGACTACCCAGGTGGAGTATAAGGTGCTGCTCCTTCAACCTGACTGTGGCCTCATTGTAGCAGTAGAGGAGTGTCAGAATGTGAATGGAAAGTGGAATTGAAATGAGTGGCTACAGGGAAATCCTACTTTTTCTGGTGGACAGAGCCTAGGTGCATGGCAAAGTGGAACAAGTGCTACACCTCCCTTACTACCATTCGGTGATCCAAACAGTCCTTCCACGTGTGGCGACACTTCACCTGTGAGTCTGTTGGGGTCACTACTGTACCCAGTGTGGCCTTCTGTATTTCAGTGAGACCTGGCGTAGATTGGGAGACAGATTCGCCGAATATCTATGCTCTACCAAAGAAAAGGCGGGATCTCCCTGTAGCCATCCATTTCGCTTCTACTTTCCATTCCAGCATGTCAGTCCATGGCCTCCTCTACTGCCATAATGAGGCCACACTTGGGTTGGAGGCGCAACACCTTGTATTCCATCTGGGTAGCCTCCAAACTGATGGCATGAACATTCATTTCTCCAATTTCTGGTAATTGCACCCTCCCCCATTCCTGTTCCCTCTCTCAATCTATCTCCTTACCTGCCCATCACCTCCCTCTGGTGCTTCTCCCTTTCCCATTCTTCTCTGGTCTCCTCTCCTATCAGATTCCCTTCCTCCAGCCCTTTATCTCTTTCATCGATCATCTTCGCAGCTCTTGACTTCACCTTTTCCCCCACCTCCTTACTCTAACTACGTACTTTTCTTTCCAATGCTGAAGAAGGGTCTCACCCTGAAAAGTTGACTGTTTACTCTTTCCATAGATGCTGCCTAGCCTGCTGAGTTCCTTCAGCATTTTGAGTGTTGCGTTGCTTCCATTTCCTCCCACACCCAATCAAACAAGGTTACTGTAACCAGTCACTGTTGTAGGTTGATACTTGGGGAAGCTTGGGTAGTGTTGAGGGACAAGTCAACCTTTTTCTCTTACAGGGAAATGTGAGGCTTTGGGGTTAATGGAATTACTTTGAGATCCAATGAAGACTCAGTGACCCTAATGGTCTTTATCATGGCAAAATGTGAGGTAAAAGTTCAAATTTGAAAAATATGGAGCGAGAGAGACTTTCGGAAGGCTGATCTAGTGTGTGGAGCTCAGCTGTTTGATGACAAGACTGTTCGTGATAGCAACTGAAATATATGCAGAGTGGAACTGGAGGTCCTGGGTTCTGGATACTTGAGATTAGTGAAGGTTGTGGGTCCTCATTATATAAAACTTGTATGAGATTCAGTAGGCATTGGAATTATGGATAACTTTCTGTCACCAGCAAAACTCACTGATATATTTTTAGAACATTTCAAAGCTAAGGAGTGCTTATACAAATTAATAAAATAAGTCGCGGCTCTTGTTATGGATGGCTCTCTACATGCAATAAACCAGAAGGATCTTGGTTCTGATGTCAAGTATACAACTACTTGAGCACATGGTGCTGAAGGAACTTGGGACAGGCAGCATCTATGGAAAGGAATAGAGTTGAAGTTTTAGGCTGGGACCCTTCATTAGGTCCTGCTGAGTTCCTCTCGTATTTTGTGTGTTACTTTGAACTTTGAGATGCTGGAAATCCAAAGTAAATTTATTATTAAAGTACATGTGTCACCATATACAACCCTAAGATTCATTTTCTTTTGTGCATACTCATTGAGTCCAATAACCGGTTTAAGATGGTGCTTGTAAAGCTCAGTGACTGTTTGTTGGTGGCAAATAAAACAAAGAAAAGAACTAAATACTTCATTAATCACACTTTTCTGCTAAGCAATCACTGCAAACAATGGACTAACTTCCCTGTTGGAGTTCAGCTTTTGAACCACCTGTACGACTTGGCATTTCTGCAGTGGGAGCTGAAGTCTCAAAAGTGCAGGATAGTTGTGGCACGGTGAGCACTGACTGAATCGAGGCAGCAGGGACCGGGCTGGTGTGTAGGGAATGTGCTAATATTTGGCTTGTGCAGACTTGGAGGCAATGTGGTTCAGCTGAACCGAGGTGCAGAGAGCAGAGGCAATACAGAGTCATGGCAGTGGGGTCCGGACCGCGCCTGAGACTGAGGAAAGGCCCGAGGTTTGATCGATTTAAAGGCCGAGCCTAATTGGAAAAGTTGAGTACGGGTCAAATTGAGGTGGCACAGCACCGGCCCGAATGCGTATGGAAATGTCAAGATCCTGGTCCAAGAGCTACAGCAGGTCTGGACGATTTAAGTACCGGACTAGATTGAAAAGGGCAGGATGTCGAGACTATCTCAGATCACTGCCCAGTGAGTTTTACTCGACTCTGCACTGAACTTCAGTTTGTTGCTCCATGAGGTTTACTCCTCTCTGCACCAAACTGTGCCTGTAGCTGGCAACTATCACAGTGTGGGCTCACTTTTGTGAACTTCAGTTCTGAATGCTATTTGCTTACTTTTATTGTTTGCATGTTTTTTTTTCTCTCTTTGCAAGTTGGGTGTTTGACCATCTTTTTTATTTTAATTGGTTTCTTTCTTGTGTAGCTGCCTGTAAGAAGACGAATCTCAAGGTTGTATAAAATATACATACATTGATAATAAATGTACTTTGAGAACTACAATAATCAGTGAAAGACCACACCAGCTGGTGGTTCTTGCTATGTTCTCAGGCACTGGAATAATTGAAGCCGCGTACCTCACTGCCGAACCAAGAGGCTAAAGATCTCTGAAGACTTCAGTTAGCTGATCGGCACAGGCCTTAATATTTAGCCAGGTAGCTCTTCTGAGCTGGATGCTTTTCGTGTGTTCAGCCTCTGAGATTGAAATCACAAGGTCATCAGGGGCTGTGGGAGTTTGTGATAGTTCCGCCATGTTTTGACAGTCAAAGCAAGCAGAGGCATTGAGCTCATCTGGAAGTGAAACCCTACTGTTGCCTATGTCACATGATTTTACTTTATAGGAGGTGATAGCATTCAAGCCCTGCCATCGCTGTCGAACATCCTTTGTTGATTCAAGTTTAGTCCGGAATTGCCACTTCGCCAATGGAACTGCAGATCCTCTTGTGCTTATGATCAGATACCTGCACTGCTTGGTTTCAGATTCATTTAAATAGACTTTTTGGTATAGATTTGTTTTCTAAATCTTGAATGTGATATTGTAACATTGTGTGTAACATTTGCTGTATTTGCATTTTGAGTGACAAACTCATTCAGATCAGAGAAACTTAGTTTCTGGTTATTGTTATTCAATAGATGAGTTAGTGATTGATTCTTCACTAATGTTACTTCTCCATCACAATAGAGCACGAAAAAGAAGAACACAACCAAGCAAGCTATGGGCCGATATTTGGGTTACATTGTTTCTCGCATGAAGGAGCGGGTGAGTAATCGTCTCTAGTGAGGATTCTGTGGTGTTACACCCATGTTTAACGAGTTGAATATGATTTTGTTCTACAGCTGTTTTCTATTGATCATGATTAAATTACAAGTTGCATTAAAGTTGCATACTTAAAGTTGCATAGTTGCATACAAGTTGTATTATAAGAATATTAGTAAGTGGCATTCCACATTGCATTAAAAGACGTTATTTCAATAATGTAGAGAAGTGTGTGAGACCAAACGGCTATATATCCCAGAGTTTTGAAAGAGGTTACAGTAGAGTTATTGGATGCATTGGTTATCATCTTCTAAAGTTCTATCAATTATGCAATTGTTCCTGTGTATTGGAAGGTAACAAATGAATGAGCTGGCACATGGAATTTTGGGTATTGTATGGCATGGGATTGAGAAATGATTAACAGGTAAAGCAAAGGGTGGAAATAAACATTTTTTTTTCTGAAGCTGTTTGGAATACCCCAGGAATTGGGGTTTGGAATCCATTTGGTCGCCATTTATATCAATGATTTGATTCAAGCATCGTTTTTCAAGTTTGATGAATGACATAAAACTATGTGGGATTGTGCGTAGGGAAGCTTTGGAGCTATTGACAATCTGAGTAAGTGAAACATGGATTATAATGTAGCAAACTGCAGTTATTAATTTTGAACAAAAGCAGATTATTTTTGCATAATGGCAAGTTGTGAAATGTTATTTATAAGATTCTGGCTGCCTTTGAATAAACATGATTGAAAATCAACATGTAGTTATAGCAAGTGATTAGGAAAACGGTATGTATGGTGTTACTTTTTTTAAACTAAGAATGGTAAACACCTGGGATTCTGTACCCTGGAGAGTTGTAACTTATTGAGTTCATTCAAAGCTAAGGTTTTGACAGATTTGTGGGAACAAGGAGATTGAGAGGCTGTGATAGTATGTGAAAGTGGAACTGGATTGAAAGTTCATCCATGATCTGCTAAATGGCAGAGCCGACTCAAAGGCCTGAAGGTGCCATTTGGCTTGATTCTGTTTGTAATTATGTTCTTAATCACAAAAAAAATGTGGTTAGATTAGGGTAAAGGCCATATAACTAAAAAGAAACTTAATTGTCTTGTTCCCAAGCAACCAGCAGTACTTTGAATAAGAATATAAGGCCATAAAACATTAGAGCAGAATTAGGCCATTGAGTCTGCTCTGCTATTCCATCATTGCTGATTTATTATCCCTCGCAACCCCATTCTTCTGCCTTCTCCCCGTAACCTTTGATGCTCTGACTAATTAAGAACCTATCAACCTACGCTTTAAATGTACCCAATGATTTGGCCTCCACAGCTGTGTGTGGCATTGAATTCCACAGATTCACTCTCCTCTGTCTAAAGAAATTCCTCTTCATCTGTTCTGAAAGGACATCCCTCTGTTCTGAGGCTGTGCCCTGTGGTCCTGGACTCCCCCACTACAGGAAACATCTCTCCATTTCAGCTTTATCTAGGCCTTACAATATTTAGATATGTCTCAATGTGATTTCCCACTCATTCTTCTAAATTTCAGCAGGTACAGGCCCAGTGTTATCAAATGCTTTTCATGTTAACCCTTTCATTCCCAGAATTCTTGTGAACTTCCTCTGGTCTCAGTTCAATGTCACCACATCTTTTCTTGGTGTATTGTGTGCTCCTTATGCAAATGCAGTCTGTCCAAGCCTCAGCATTATATCATTGCTTTTATATTCTAGTCCTCTCGAAATGAATGCTAACATTGCATTTGCCTTCCTTACCACCAACTCGAGTCTGCAAATTAACCTTTGGGGAATCCTGGACAAGGACTTCCAAGTTGCTTTGCACCTCTGATTTTTGAATTTTCTCCCCATTTATAAAATAGCTGTACCTTTATTCCTTCTGTCAAAGTGTATGACCATACATTTCCCTACACTATATTCTATCTGCCACTCCTTTGCCATTCTCCTGATCTATCGTTAAGTTTTTCTGCAGAATCCCTGCTTCCTCAGCACTGCTTGCCCCTCCATATATCTTTGTATCGGCCACAAAGCCATCAATTCCGTCATCCAAATCATTGACATGTAACATGAAAAGAAACGATCCCAAGGCCAACCCCTACAGGACACCACTAGTCACTGGCAGCACCATTTATTCCGGGAGGACTGCCTCCTCTCAGTCAGCAAAACTTCATTTCATGTTAGTATCTTTCCTGTAATGTCGTGGGCTCTTGTCAAACAGACTTGTGTGAAGTGGCTGTATTTGAGAATGTATAACTGGGGAGCTCAGCAAGTTCGGCAACATCAATGGAAGTAAATCGGTTATTAGTCACCCAAGAATACTAATATTCTTAATTCTAACCACATCGTTATTTTAAAATGATTCACTGGTTTTTCAAATGTTTTAATTTCACCTTTAATTTTAATTTGGTAGAGTATAATCAGTTTGATATGGAAAGCTTTTTGGGATATGATATAACGAATTCTTAATTGGAAAATATCCCGCTTCTTAAGCATTCTTAAAACAAAAGTAATAGAAATTGAACTGTCAATTGTTTTATTTGCTCAGGTTACAGGAATTGATTGTTTTTTTGATATAATTTTTATTGAATTTTCAAAAAGAATACATGAAAAGATAAAATCTACCCACCCCCCCCCCCATATATGTAGTCCACCTAAAAGAAAGAAACAGAAAAAAAAAAGAAGAGCCGCCTGGGTATCGGAAGGTTTCCACATGCTCCATGGGATTCAAAATAAATTTGGTATAATTATTCGTTATTCTCCCCAAGTAACCAAATTCTTTGTCGGAGCACTTAAATATGACATCCTATCTTTTGTAAATAAGGGCGCCAAATATTCAAGAATGTTAGATAATTATCTCTTAAAATATAAGGAATTTTTTCAAGTGGAATAGAACTAGCCATTTCATTATTCCAACGATCCATACTTAAATACGAATCAGATTTCCAAGTAACTGCTATAGTCTTCTTAGCTACTGCCAATGCAATTTTTATAAATTCTTTCTGATATTTATTCAATTTAAGTTTTGGTTTTATCCCTTCAATATCACCTAATAGAAATAATACAGGGTTATGTGGAAGTTGAATTCCAGTAATTTGTTCCAATAAGACTCTTAAATTTATCCAAAAGGGTTGAATTTTAAAACAAGACCAAGTAGAATGTAAAAAAGTACCAATTTCTTGATTACACCGAAAACATTTATCAGATAGATTTGAATTTAATCTATTTATTTTTTGTGGTGTAATATATAATTGGTGTAAAAAATTATATTGTACTAATCTAAGTCGAACATTTATTGTATTTGTCATACTGTCCAGACAAAGTCTTGACCAATTTATTTCATCAATATTAATATTCAGATCTGTTTCCCATTTTTGCTTTGACTTATGGGTTCCTTGTTTAATTGTCTGTTCTTGAATCAAATTATACGTACAAGAAATAAATTTTTTAATTTTCCCTTTTTGAATTAAAATTTCAATTTCATTAGCTTTTGGCAAAAACATTGTTTGACCCAGATTACCTATTAAGTAAGCCCTTAACTGAAAGTAGCAAAAGAAAGTATTATTAGATATTTTATATTTATCCTTTAATTGTTCAAATGACATCAATATACCTCGCTCAAAACAATCTCCTATAAATTTAATCCCTTTTTGGTACCAATTATATAAAAGTTGATTGTCCATTGTAAAAGGAATAAGTCTGTTTTGAAACAAAGGTCTCCTTGCTAATAGAGATTTCTGTGTTTCCTTATCAACATTTATCTTATTCCATAGATCAATCAAGTGTGTTAATATAGGAGATTCTTTCTTTTCCCGTATCCATTTAGATTCCCATTTATATATAAAATCTTCAGGTTTATTTTCTCCTATCTTGTCTAGTTCTATTTTAATCCATGCTGGTTTTTGATCATCGAAAAAAGATGCAATAAATCTAAGTTGATTTGCTTTATAGTAATTTTTAAAGTTTGGAAGTTGTAACCCTCCTAACCTAAATTTACATGTCAGTTTTTCCAATGATATTCTTGACATTTTACCTTTCCAAAGAAATTTTCTCACAGATTTATTTAACTCTTGAAAAAATTTCTGTGGCAATTGTATTGGTAATGTTTGAAATAAATACTGTAATCTCAGAAATATATTCATTTTTACAACATTGACTCTACCTACTAATGTTATTGGTAGTATCATCCATTTGTCAAGATCTTCTTGAATTTTTTTCAATAGTGGTAAATAATTAAATTTATATAAATTCTTTACATCACTATCAAGTCTTATACCTAAATACTTTATACCATTTACCGGCCATCTAAATTGGGTTACTAATCGACATTGACTATAGTCTCCTTTAGTAAGAGACAAAATTTCACTTTTATCCCAGTTTATTTTGTAACCTGATACCTTCCCATATTCATCCAATCTAGAAGATAATTTATGTAACGAATGTTGTGGGTTTGTTAAATAGATCAAAACATCATCGGCAAAACGATTAATTTTATATTCCTCTTGGTTAACTCTAAAACCCATAATATCTGGATCCAATCTAATTAGTTCTGCTAATGGCTCTATCGCCAATACAAATAGAGCAGGTGATAGTGGACAACCTTGTCTAGTTGACCTTTTTAGCTGAAATGGTGTTGAAATTTGAGAGTTTGTCACTACTTTAGCTTTAGGGTTAGAATTTAAAGTTTTAATCCAATTTATAAAAGATGTTCCTAACCCATATTTTTCTAAAACTTTAAATAAAAAATCCCATTCTAATCTATCAAATGCTTTTTCTGCATCCAAAGCTACTACTATACTCTTCTCATCCCTTTTTTGTGCCAAATGAATTATACTGAGTAGCCGAGTTACATTATCTGCCAGTTGTCTATGTTTAATAAATCCTGTTTGATCCATATGTATTAATTTTGGTAAATATTTAGATAATCTATTCGATAAAATTTTTGCTATTATTTTATAATCCGTATTCAATAAAGAAATAGGCCTGTATGATGTTGGTTTCATAGGATCTCTGTCCTTTTTTGGCAATACTATTACAATTGCTGTTGAAAAAGAATCTGGAAGTTTATGTATTTTTTCTGCTTGACGTATTAGTTCCATAAAAAGAGGAAATAATAAATCTTTAAATTTTTTGTAAAATTCAGGTGGAAAACCATATTCTCCTGGAGATTTATTACTTTGAAGTGATCCTAAAGCTTCTTCAACTTCTTTTAATGTAAAAGGCATATCAAATCTCCTCTGTTCTTCCAAATTCAATTTTGGAAGAGAAACTTGTGATAAAAACCTTTCTATCTCATTAACATCGTTTTGGGATTCTGATTGATATAATTCAGAATAAAAATTTTTAAAGGTTTCATTTATTTCAAGAGGTTTATAAGATATTTTATCTGCCCTTATTCTAATTGCATTTATTGTTTTGGAAGCTTGTTCTGTTTTCAACTGCCAGGCAAGAATTTTATGTGCTCTCTCACCTAACTCATAATACCTTTGTTTAGATCTTATAATTGCTTTTTCCGTTCTATATGTCTGAAGTGTATTATATTGTAACTTCTTATTGACAAGTTGTCTTCGTTTTTCTTCTGACATATATCTTTGTGATTCTTTTTCTATTCTTGTAATCTCTTTTTCCAATAGATCTAGTTCTGCCATATATTCTTTCTTAATTTTAGACGTATAACTTATTATCTGTCCCCTAAGATATGCTTTCATCGCATCCCATAATATAAATTTATCCTCCACTGAATGAAAATTTGTATCCAAAAAAAATTGAATCTGCTTTTTCATAAAATCACAAAAATCTTGACGTTTTAATAATATTGAATTAAATCTCCATCTATAAGCCACTTCTTCCTTATCAGCCATTATTATTGTCATTAATAAAGGAGAATGATCTGATAATATTCTTGCTTTATATTCCATATTTTTCACTCTGTGTTGAATATGCATTGATAATAGAAAAAAATCTATCCTTGAATAAGTTTTATGTCTGTGGGAATAGAACGAATAGTCTCTTTCTTTAGGATTGATTCTTCTCCATATATCAATCAAATTTAAATCTTTCATCAATGATAAAGTTAGATTTACTACCTTCGATTTTATAACAGCCTTGGTTGATCTATCTAAGACTGGGTCTAAGCAAAAATTGAAGTCGCCTCCAATTAATATTTTTTCATGTGCATCCGCCAAATTCAAAAAAGTTTCTTGTATGAATTTTGCATCATTTTCATTTGGTGCATAAATATTCATAAAAGTCCATAGTTCGGAAAAAAGTTGACAATGTATAATCACATATCTCCCCGCAGAATCAGTTATTACATTTTGTATCCTAATTGGTAACGTTTTATTGATCAAAATTGCTACTCCCCTCGCTTTTGAATTAAATGAGGCCGCAACAACATTACCCACCCAATCTCTCTTTAGTTTCTGATGTTCTGTTTCTGTTAGGTGCGTTTCCTGTAAAAAAGCTAAATCTATCTTCATTTTTTTAATATATGTTAAGATTCTTTTTCTTTTCACTGGTCCATTAAGCCCATTAACATTAAAACTCAAAAAATTCAATAAATTAGTCATTATTCTTAACAAAGTTACTCCAATCTAAAACATTACTTATCTTCTCAACTCTCATAGTTCCTTGGGGAATCACTTTAAACTTCACCATGATGCTATGCGTTCCCCCCCCCCCCCAACCTTCCAGGCAAAAAGAGAAAAAAAAGATAGAAAAAAAAGAAAAAACAAAATACCCCCCCCACTAATGTTGTGAATGAAAAGATACACAACACTACCCCCCCTCCATTGTACGGGTTGCGGCAAAAGCCACGCTTGCACACATGATTAACGTAGCAATCGATCAGTGCTTCTTCCAGCTCCCCCGCAACAAAAAAAAAGATAGATAGATATATATATATATATATATAAACAAAATTAGTATTATTATTCCCAGCTAATTTCCTCCAGTATTAACCTTTTCTTATCCCCCTCATATAATTAATACTATATTTATACATTCATCCAGCTTCAAAAATCCAACAAATCCATTCTTAAACCCAATCTTCATCTTCAATCTATCTCCCTCTCCTGAGGTTGTTCTTGTATCTGGTGAATATTCAGAGAATCTTGCACAAACTGCTCTGCTTTCTGGTAGTCATCAAAAAATCTTTTTTCTCCACCAGACATAAAAATCTTCAAAGTTGCAGGATAACGCAGTATAAATTGATAACCATGCTCCCATAGGGTTTTTTTCACTAGATTAAACTTCTTCCTTTTCTTCAAAAGTTCGTAACTTATATCAGGGTAGAAAAAAACTCTTTTCCCTTTAATTATCAATGGCCCTTTTCTATCTTTGGCAGCTCGAACAGCCGCCTGTAGAATCCTTTCCTTGTCTTGAAATCTTAATAATTTTATTAAAATCGATCGTGGATATTGGTCATCTTTTGGTTTTGGTCTTAAAGCTCTATGTGCCCGCTCGATTTCAATTGATCGAGCCTCCTCTCCCATTTGCAAAACCTCCGGGATCCATCTTTGAAAAAAGTCTATTGGCTTATCTCCTTCCATACCTTCTGCAAGACCAACAATTTTTATATTATTACGTCTACTGAAATTTTCCAACATGTCCACTTTCTCCAAGAGTCGGTTTCTTTCCGAGTTCCAGACAAGCAAATCATTTTCTGTTTTTTCCACTCTATCATTCATAAAGCCCCATTTCTCTTTCCATCTTCTGAAGCTTCTTTTCCATTTTGTCCTGTCTTTCCATAACTTTATTATAGCATCTCTTCGTATCTCTAAGCTCTTCTCTTACTTTCCTTAATTCAGCCGTTGATCGCAATACAGCCTCTCTTATGTCTCTATCATCTCCTTTACTTCCACTCGCTTCCAATTCTTCCTCCTCTTCATCTGTGTTCTCTGCAGAATCCAGTTCTGACTCTGAGTCATTTTCAATTGCAGTGGGTGTCGGTTCTTGTAGTTTGCGTTGTGTCGATTTGCGCATGCGCTCTTCTTTGCGCATGCGCAATTCCGTTGTCTTCTTCGGAGCAACCTCTGCCACCGCCATTGCTCCCTGTTCTACCGAAGGAGATCCAACCTGAGTCCGAGGCTCCATCGTTGCAGTAGGTCCTTTTTTCTTCCCGTCTAGCGGCTGCTTCGCAACAGCAGACTTCTTTTGTTGCGGTTTAGGAGGCATACCGTAAAGTAGTCTTACAAAGTTTATAAATAGTTTTCAAAAAATATTTACCAACTTTGTTTTATTTAAACGGTACTTTACTGATTTGTTGCGGGAGAGCTGAATTTACACGTCTCAATCCCACGTCATCACGTGACGCCCCCCCAGGAATTGATTGTTTCATATAAATTTAATACCAGTCTCTGTTTTGTAGTCAGTGATAAAGTCATCATGCTACTTGCTGATCAAGAGAAAATTGACCACGTGTTTTGGTGACAAATAGGCCGAAAGACGACTTCCAGGCTTCAGATTGGAAAGTGATAAGCATGCAGTATAATCTTTGTAGTATTTTGTTCCCTAGACTGATCAAAGGTGAAAGAAATATCAATAATCATTTTAAAAATTAAATTGAAGAAATGATAGCACATACATTTAAAAGAATTGCTTTGGGGATGATAATTTAGAACTAAACTTCAACAGCCAAGGTTTTTTTTCCTTTATCTAAATGATAGTTTATATAGTACTGTCTTAGGCATGTGTGTTTTTTTTTTAAAAAAATCCTATCAAAGATGCTTTCAAAAATAAAGTTTCTAAATATCAAAAAAATTACTATAAAGAACAGCAAACTGTAAAGAGCTCTCCAGGCAATGGACAAACTGTTTCCTGTTTGAGCCAAAAAGTTCCAAATTTTGACTAGTCGGTTCAGAGTACCTGCTGCCATTGTTCAACACCCCAGTACTTGTGTTTTTGTGCATAGGCGAGTCTCTTGGCTTTGTTTCCACTTTTGAAGAATTACTTTTTGCAGCCACTCTTCCCTGACGACCACTTCTGACAAGACTTTTCCAAAGTCCAGAGGGGTATACTTGGGTTCCAGTGGTTTTTGTGAGTTTAGAGCTGAGAGTTTGATTTCTTCTACATCAGTTATCAGTTTAGTTCATTCAACCCATTGTCATTGATCATTAGCACCTGTTTGTTATCTTTGTTTAATCATGCACTGGGCTCTATGCCTACAAAGTAATTAAGTTTTAATGTCATAGGTGTGCGCCACTTAACGTCCATTTGGACAACATCCAATCGCATATACGTCGTAGTCCCGATCGGAGAACATGATGTAGCGAACGTAACCAATCTCGTGTATCGCGTGTCTCTTGAATGTAGTAGCGTTATCTTTCTGTTTAATTTTCTTTTGAAAATATTACCGTAAAGTGCATCATGACTTCCAAGCGCAGCAAAACCACTCCTAGTGATAGCAGCAGCCAGAGGCAAAGGAAAAGTATTGATTTGGAAGTGAAACAAAAGGTCATTAAACAATATGAAAGTGGAAAACCAATGAATGCTATTGCTTAGGATTTAGGCATGTCACAACAATCACGATGATCCTGAAAAACAAAGAAAAAGTTCTCGAAGCTGTTAAAGGATCAGCTTCACTGAAAACTACAAGGCTCACGAAAATGCGAGGGACCTATAGCGGATATGGAGAAATCGCTAATGACATGGATTTAGTCAATACACAGTACTCCATATAGGTTTGCTAAGTATATAATACGGTGTTCGCACAATGTCCAAATCACATAACGTCCGATTTCATAGAACGTATCATGGATGTTAAGTGACGCATACCTGTAGATCAAATTTTAGAAAACCAAACATTCATTTTCCAAAAAAATTAAATATTTGCTCTTTTCTACTGACACACTAATACAAAAGGCAAAAAAAATCTGAAGCAAAGTTTATATGCAGATGTCCCCCGCTTTACAAAAGTTCGCTTTTACGAAAGACCTACATTAGCACCTGTTTTCGCTAACCGAAAGAATCCAAAGAGGATTTTTGCTTTTACGAAAAAAGGCGCCTGCTTTAAACTTGTGTTTACCCCGAGGGAAGATTACCGTGACTGTGAAGCCTTGCGCAGGCAGGTGTATGCACATGCGTGTACGTGCCGATTTTTTTTTTTCTTTCCACAAATCTGTTTTAACTAACTAAATCTTCCCAATTCTAATAGTGAAACTACACTGTACATACATTATTTCTACTTTAAGCTGTGTATTTAACATACCATTCCTGCTTTTACTATATGTTAGTGTTATTTTAGGTTTTATGTGCTATTTGGTATGATTTGGTAGGTTTTTTTTGGGTCTGGGAACGCTCAAAAATTTTTCCCATATAACGTAGAATATAGAATAGTACAGCACAGTACAGGCCCTTCGGCCCACAATGTTGTGCCGACCCTCAAACCCTGCATCCCATATAACCCCCCACCTTAAATTCCTCCATATACCTGTCTAGTAGTCTCTTAAACTTCATGAGTGTATCTGCCTCCACCACTGACTCAGGCAGTGCATTCCACCCACCAACCACTCTCTGAGTAAAAAACCTTCCTCTAATATCCCCCTTGACCTTCCCACCCCTTACCTTAAAGCCATGTCCCTTTGTATTGAGCAATGGTGCCCTGGGGAAGAGGCGCTGGCTATCCACTCTATCTATTCCTCTTATTATCTTGTACACCTCTATCATGTCTCCTCTCATCCTCCTCCTCTCCAAAGAGTAAAGCCCTAGCTCCCTTAATTGCTGATCATAATGCATACTCACTAAACCAGGCAGCGTCCTGGTAAATCTCCTCTGTACCCTTTCCAATGCTTCCACATCCTTCCTATAGTGAGGCGACCAGAACTGGACACAGTACTCCCAAGTGTGGCCTAACCAGAGTTTTATAGAGCTGCATCATTACATAGCGACTCTTAAACTCTGTCCCTCGACTTATGAAATGTAACACCCCATAAGCTTTCTTAACTACCCTATCTACCTGTGAGGCAACTTTCAGGGATCTGTGGACATGTACCCCCAGATCCCTCTGCTCCTCCAAACTACCAAGTATCCTACCATTTACTTTGTACTCCGCCTTGGAGTTTGTCCTTCCAAAGTGTACCACCTCACACTTCTCCGGGTTGAACCCCATCTGCCACTTCTCAGCCCACTTCTGCATCCTATCAATGTCTCTCTGCAATCTTCAACAATCCTCTACACTATCTACAACACCACCAACCTTTGTGTCATCTGCAAACTTGCCAACCCACCCTTCTACTCCCACATCCAGGTCGTTAATACAAATCACGATTAATGGTGATGGTAATTGAATTTATGATAAATTTATCACAATTTATGACTGAAGTAACAAATCTCTTTACTGAAAGGATGGTAAATCTGAGATTCTGTACCCTGGAGGGTTGTGGCTATTGTTACTGAGTTCATTCCAGATCAAGATTGATAATTACTGGTAATTGCTTCTTCGCTTTATGCCATTTCGGCTTACGAAAGATTTCATAGCAAAGCTCTACTTTCGGATACAGTATCGGGGGAAACCTGTGTGTGTGTGTGTGTGTGTATATATATGTGTGTGTGTGTGTATATATATATACATACACACACAAAAAAAACAGTATTGTGCAAAAGCCTTTGGCACCCTGATTTTATATATATATATATATATATATATATAAAATTATATTAAAAAATCAGGGTGCCAAAGGCTTTTGCACAATACTGTTTTTTTTAAAGTTAGTTCCTGTTGAACCATTAATATTACAAGTCCTCCCCAGCTTATAAATGCCTAACATGTGTACAGCCTGAACCTACAGCTGAGCATCTGGGAGTGACTGGACCTGGTGGTTTGGCTACTGCAGCCACCTTCTGCCACCCGGGAACTTGGTTCATGGCAGCATTTCTGACTTGTAAGCTATTAAGAGTATAAACAGTTTATGGGAGCTGGATATTCTGTAACCTGGTGGCGGGGGTTGTGTGTGTGTTGTACACGTGTGCTGCCAGTGTCTTTACTGCCGCAGATCCAGGCCACTGTTTTAGTACTAGTGCATCTCTAATGAAGTTCGAAGCTGCTGGCTCTCCTTATGAATGATCTATATGACATTAACAATGATAAGGCAGTATATGATATTAACAGAGTTGAAGCTTAGGTGGAGAATAAAATTTCCAATTTGATTGGGTCCAGAACTAGAACCATTGGCTTTTCAGTACTTGTATTTTACATGATCACCTTAACATCACTTTTGCAACATGGTTAATTATGTGAATGTTGTACTTGTTCTGTGGTGATCAAGCGATTTATGAAACTAACTTGCAGGTACAGAAAGTGGTGTGGAAGATGAATTGTAGGTTGGCCTTTTATTACAAAACATTTAATGAGGAAGTAACAATGTCTTGCTACAATTATATGGGACCTTAGTGAGATCAGAACCTGAAGTATTGTTACTGTTTTGGTCTCCTTGACTAAGAAAAGGATATGCTTGCCTTGGAAGGATTCTTTAGATTGGTTCCTTGGTTAATGGATTTATAGTGTCGGCAAGTGTATTAGGCCTGTATTTTCCACATTTTAGAAGGATGAATGAAAATCTCACTGAAATATATAAAATTCTTGCAGGGACATGGGGAGATCATTTTACCAGGCTGAGTTTGGATGCAGGGGTCCAGTGACTCTGAAAAAGTGGTCACAATTTATGACTGAAGTAACAAATCTCTTCACTTGAAAGGATGGTAAATCTGAGATTCTGTGTACTGGAGGGTTGTGGCTACTGTTACTGAGTTCATTCCAGATCAAGATTGACAGATTGCAGGAAAATGGAACTAGGGCTTAAAGGGCTTAAGGTGCCAGGTGGCTTGCTTCTGTACGTTTATACTCTTGTGTTAAGATCACAAAGAATAGCCGACAGATTAAAGGCTATTTAAGTGAAAGAACCTTGTGTGTCTTGTTGCCAAGCAGCCAACAATACTTTGAATGCTTCAAATATCCTTAATTCCAAGCTCCTATTAATAGATCAGTTTCACATTTTTTCTCAATGTTTGGATTTTACTTAATTTTGGTACAGTATAAAAAGGTTTATATCAAAAGGTGGGAAGGTTTTTAGGGCATTATGTACTGATTTCTTTATTGGCAAAAATCTTGTTGCTCTGGCATTCCTAATGTAAAAGTTGCAGAAATGGAATTCTCAATAGTTCTGTTTCTTCAAGACCCAATGTCCTTTTTATTCAAAAGCAAAAGGTAGGAATTAATTTTCTTCCACTTGTGTTTGATATTGGCTGGTGTTTTTGCAGTTGGTGGCAGAGATTACACTTAGTGATTAGGAGTAAATTGTCCTCGCATTTTTAGGGGTAAAAGATAGTTAATTCAAGATTCCTGATTGTTTAACGTCACTTCTAGTACACAAGTGCAAAGGAGAATGAAATGATCTACTCCATGTCCAATGTAATACAAAAAAAATTAGGATGAAGAATGCAATAATTTTTAAAAAAACACATAATATGAATTCCCATGAAAACTTAGGTACTTTGTACATTGGTATAAGTTTGATGGGAGAAATTACAGATAGCTTTTCCTATTTGACTATTCCAACCAAGGTACTTCCCTGAGCAGTATCCAATTTGCCTGCTATTGGCCTACATCTCTCTAAACCTTTCCTTTCCAAGACCTAAACCTTTCCTTTCCAAGACCTGTTCAAATGTCTTTTAAGAGTTGTAATTCTACCCATCTCTAACTGTCGTTTTTTGGCAGCTCGTTCCATTTCCCCACTGTCCTTGATGTGGGAAAACTGCTACCCAGATCTCTTTTAAGTCTTAACCCTCTCACCTTTAAACCTGTGCTTTCTAGATTTGGACTGCTTTCCCCTGCAAAAATTATTTTGACCACCCAACTTATCAATACTCCAGATTTTTATACAGCTCTGAGCTGTATAGCCATCAGCTTCCTGTGCTCAAGGGGAAAGAAGTCCCAGAGCACACATTCTCTTTTAGCTCAAGCCCTCCAGTCCTGGCAACATCATTATGTATCTTCTCTGCATCCTCTGGCATAATTAATATCTTTCTATAGTATGGTGATAGGTGTACCTGGTATTCCAGGAGCTAGCTCACCGATGTCTTGTACATCTGTAACATGACTTTCCAACTCCTGTGCCCTGTCCAGTGATGGCAAACATGTCATATGCCTCCTTCATCACCTTGTCTACTTGTGTTGCCACTTCCAAGGAACTATATACTTCCCTTAAGTTTCTGTGTTCTGCAGTATCCCCTAAGCTCGATCACGAGACATAGGAGCAGATTTAGGCCATTTGGCCTGTCAAGTCTGCTCCACCATTCCATCATGGCTGATTTACTATATCTCTCAGCTCTTATTAATCAATTAACCTATCAATCTCCACTTTAAATATACTCAATGACTTGACCTCCCACGGCTACCTCTGGTGATGAGTTCAATTAATTCGCCACCCTTTTGCTAAAGAAATTCCTCCTCATCTCTATTCTTAAGGGATGTCCTTCTATTCTGAGACTATGCCCTATGGTCCTAGACTTCCTCCTCCATAGGAAACATTCTCACTACATTCACTCAATCTAGGTCTTTCAATACTTAATAGATTTTAATGAAATCCCCCCCCCCCATTCTCCAGTGAGTACAGGCCCAGAGCCACCAAACACTCCTCAATGTTAACTCTTCCATTCCTAGGATCATTCTTGTGAACCTCTCCAACGCCAGCAAATCTTTTCTTGGATAAGAGGCTCAAAGCTGCTCACAATACTCCAAATGAGGTCTGACCAATGCCTTATAAAGCTCCAACTTTACAACTTTGTTTTTATATTCTAGTCCTGTTAAAATGAATGCTAACTTTGCAATTATACTTGACACTAATTTAACCTTTGGGAAATCCTGCACAGGGGCTCTCAAGTCCCTTAGCACATCTGAATTTTTTTCTCCATTTAGAAAATGGTCTACACCTTTTCCTTCTACTAAAGTGCATAATCACACATGTCCCTACACCATTTTCCATCTGCCACTTTGTCCATTCTCCCAGTCTAAGTCCTTCTGCAGACTCCTTGCTTCCTCAGCACCACCTACCCCTCCAGTGATCTTCGTATTATCTACAAACTTGACAACAAAACCAATTCTGTCATCCAAATCATTGACGTACAAGCTGAGAAGTGGTCGCAACACCAACCCCAATGGAACACCTCAGTCAGTGGCAGCCAACCAGAAAAGACATCTTTACTCCCACTGTGTGTCTCCTGCTAGTCAGCCAGTCTTCTCCCCATGCTTGTTTCTTTCCATGGGCTCTGATAAGCAGCCTCATGAGAAGCACCTTTCAAGGACCTTCTGAAAATCAAAATAAACCACATCCACAGACTCTGTATATTCTGCTTGTTATTTCCTCAAAGAATTCCAACAGATTTGTAAGGCTAGATTTCCCCTTTATGAAACCATGCTGACTTTGGCCTACTTTATTATGTGTCTCTAAGTACCCTAAATCCCTAACCTTAATAATGGACTCTAACATCTTCCCAGTCACTGGTGTCAGGTTAACTAGCCTATAATTTCCTTTCTTCTACCTCTCTCCCTTTAGAGTGGAGTGACACTTGCAATTTCCCAGTCCTTCAAAACCATTCCAGAAATGCCTCCACAAGCTCTCAGCTTCCCTGGAAGTCCCTGCTCCCTGGTCAGAAGCTTACTTACTTTCAGACTTTTCAGCTTCCAATGCACCTTCTTAGTAAGAGCAACTACATTCACTTTTGCCCCTGATGTTCTCTAATTTCTGGTGTGCAGCTAGTGGCTTCCACAGTGAAGCCTAATACAAAATACTTAAGTTGTGTGCCTTTTCTTTGTCTCCCATTGCTACCTCTCCAGCATAATTTTCCAGTGCCCCAATATTTGCTCTCTCATATGTGTATGTATCTAAAAAAATCTTTTGGTATCCTTTATTTTTTATTATTGTCTAGCTTGCCTTCCTAGCTATCACACTAGGTCTCCTATTAGGAATGAGTCAGGGCAGGTGCCAGAAGTTTGCGTAAGGGAACACTTTGCTTCGAGTGACTATAATGCCATTAGTTTCAAGGTAATTATGGAAAAGGGTAGGTCTGGTCCTTGGGTTGAGATTCTAAATTGGAGAAGGGCCATTTTTGATGGTATCAGAAAGGATTTGTCAAAAGTTGATAGGGGTAGGCTTTTTCTGGCAAAAGTGTACTTGGTTAAGTGGGAGGCCTTCAAAAGTGAAATTCTTGAGTTTGTATGTTACTGTCAGAATAAAAGGCAAGGGTTAACAGGTTTATGGAACCTTCTCTTTTTGAGAGATATTAATACCCTGGTTGAGAAAAAACAGAAGCATAACAGGTATAAGCAGGAACAAATGAGGTACTTGAGTGTAAGAAATGCAAGAGAAATCGGGAGGGCTGAAAGAAGACATGAGGTTGCTGCAGTAAACAAGGTGAAGGGGGAATCCTAAGGGCATCTACAGAAACATTAACAGTAAAAGGATAGTAACAGACTAAGTTGGTCCTCTGGTAGATCAGAGTGGTAATCTATGTGTGGAGCTGAAAGAGAGGGAGATTGTACATGGAATTTTTTGCATCTGTATTTACTCGGCAGATGGACACAGTCTAGATATGAGGAAATGCTGCAGTGAGGTAATGGATCCAGGAGAAGTGTTTGCTGTCTTGAAGCAAATTTAGGGTGGATAAATCCCCAGAGCCTGACGAGGTGCTCCTTCGGACCCTGTGGGAGGCTAGTGCAGAAATTGCAGGGATCCTAACAGAGATATTTAAAACATCCTTAGCCACAGGTGAGGTACCAGAGGATTGGAGGGATAACTAATGTTTCTTTTTTTTAAGAAAAGCTCTAAGACTAAGCCAGGAAATTATAGACTGAGCCTGACATCAGTAGTAGGAAAGTTATTAGAAGGTATTCGAAGATGCTGGATAGACAGGAACACACACATGCACCCACCCCTGCAGCACACCACTAGTTGCAGGCCTCCAAACTGGAAAAAAAAATCTAAACACTGGATATCTAGTTTCTCAGAATCCCCTCAATAAATTTTCTATCATTGATGTTGGTCTTACTGGTCTGTAGTTCCCTGGCTTGCTTCATAGTAAATCCAAAATGGTATTTTTTTTTTTACTGAGGGGAATGGCCACAGATGAAACCTACACTCCTTGTCTGGTCCTTCTACTGTTCCTAGTGGTCACTTCACTAAAACTCCCATCAACTCATGAAGCACTGATGTACATGAGTGAATCTGGCTCCCAAGTCCATCGCTCGATGCAGGCAATCAGTATCTAGAGCTGGACACACTGCGCATATATATAGTCACCAGGAACACTGGAAATGCTTATGGTTTCTTGTGAATTACAAATTCTGACTGTGTTTCAAGAATAGTGAATCTCCTATGAGGTTACTGGCCTAGAGGTGAATGTTCAAAAACTGCTGGCTTCACTTGCTGCAAGTAAACTACATGAGGGTTTACTGTGATTGTAATGGAAACTTTATTTCCCAGGCCATGCATGCAGAAGATACCAAAGTTATAATGCTGTGTATTGTATTGAAGATTGAACAGAGAATAGAATTACTGGTTTGGTTCCCAAAATGAAACCATCTTTTTGTTGTTCTTTTCAGTTTGTAGGTGAACTCATTAGCATGTGGTTAGTCCTATGAATGTTGCACTTGTGTGGTGACAGAGAGAGGGGGTGAAAAACATCATTTACACATTTCATTAAGCAAAAATGAGTAGGAACCAGTCTTTTTAAGCTGCAGCCAGAAGATCATTGGATTCTTATAGTCATTGCAGTCCATCTCTCCAAATCTAATTCAAATCTAATTAACAAGCAATAGATTCTGAAGGTGCATTCCTGTTACCAAAAATATTATCAAAGTTTTAGAAATTAGACTAAACATTTTGAGACTGTCTCATTAACTGGAATATTGTTTATGGAACAAGTCGTCATGCTTTGAGGATGACTGTTAGATATCATTATGTCGACATATGGCAACTATAATAAATTTCAAAAATGTCATCGTGCTTAATGATTAGGGTTCATCTGGTAGAACATGGTATTCTTGGTTGTGGATTGCCTGAGCATTGCACTAAAGGGACATTTTAATAATCATTATTTTGTCTGACTGCTGACTGAGTTGTGATTGCAGGGGGAAACCTGGGTCTTGTATCATGAAAGCCTTGTTGTTTTATTAAAAAGTAAGCATGGTCACCTTTTTTGTAACTTGCTGTTACAATCAATATGGTAACGTAGATGTTAAGATTAGTAAATTGTTCAATGAAACTTCATAAAGGTTTTTTCTGAACATCATTCCTTGGATTCAAAGTTCTTGTTTTGGGAATTGATAACCTCTGAATTACAATGAAACTTTGAACTGTCAGCAATTCAAAAACCAGGGAAAATTTAGGAATCACAGCCTCCCTGGGTGGAGCAGTAGCAAATGAAATTTAATTCAGATAAATATGAGTTAATGCACTTTGAGGGGTCAAATTCTGGTAACACATAAAATAAATCAGGGACCTAAGAAGCATTGATGTGACCTTGGGGTGCAAGTTCATATCTCCCTGGTAGTAGTGGTGCATCTGATAGGGCAGTGAAAAATGCATTTGGTACATTCATTCATTCATGGCTTGGCTTCGCGAACAAAGATTTAGGAAGGGGGCTGCCCATGTCTGCTGCAGGCTCGCAGATGGCTGACGAGGCCAATATGGGATAGGCAGGTAACGTGGGCATGTCCTTTGGCCTGCGCAATGGTATTTTAGGTGGAGTGGAGTGCAGTGTGTGCGGTACTGGCCCCACCCTTTACACCCGGGGCTCATCTGCCATAGCCTAGCAAGCTGGGACGGTGACGGCGAGGTCCTCGGGTTGTAGGAGTTACGTCGGAGTGTCCTTCTCCTCGGTGGATGGCCTGACGAGGCTAACGAGCCCCACCTGCCCGGGTTTGGAGTCAGAGTTGCCCTTCTCTTAGGCTGGCTGCCAACCAAGGCTAATAAGCCCAGCCTACCCATCCAGTTATAACGCCAGACACTCGGTCGCGCCATGACGTAGCAAGCTTAGTGGAAACGGCGGGGGGGCACCGATGGGAAGGTGTTGCTACGGATGCAGTAATGTAGGAGAGGCCATTTGCAGTGGCCTGCTGCCTAGCAAGCCAGACAGTGACCATGCGGCGATCACTATACCAGGAAAGGAGAGGTGATGTATTGCGCGTACACTTTCCCTGGGTGAGCAGGACATCAGGCCCAGACCTCACCGCCCCCCCCATTTGGTACATACGCTTGCCTTTATAGGCTGAGGCATTGTGTTGAGACATCATGTTCCCACTGTACAAAACATTGCTTAGCCTGTGCTCAGCACAGTGTACAATTCTAGTTGCTACACTACAGGAAGGATGTGGTAGCAACAACGAGTGCAGAACAGATTCAAATGGATGTTGTCTAGAATGGAGTGCTGAAATTCTAAGGAGATTGAATAGATAGGATGTTTTCTTGTCAGAATATAGGTGAGAGGTTATACAACATAGCTTCTAGAGATGTATAAAATCATGAAGATCCCAGTTGTGATATAGTCAAAATCATTTCCCCGGGAGCAGAAGTATCTCTAACCATGGGGTACATGCTGAAGATGAAAGGGGGGAAATGGAGATCTGTGGAACCAGTTTTTCCACACCTGGAGGTGAATACCTGGAGTTGCCAGAGGTCCTGTGGAGGCAGATATATTTACAACTTTTAAAAGACATTTGGATTGCTATTTGGCGTGGGGAAAAAAGCATAGAAGGATATGGGTCTAATGCCGGCAAATGGCATTAGCATAAATAAACATCTTGATTGACATGGACATGTTGGAGAGAAAGGGCCCATTTCTGGTCTGGAGTCATAATTATTGAAATTTGCAAGAATATTATAGAGTTACTGCAAGTCGCTCAATTTGCTAGAATTTATTAATATTAGAAGTCCTGATTAGTGTATTTGATTAAGGTCATATCTTATTTTGTATTTCACAATGTCACTTCTCCAGATCATGTAATGTAAGGCTTCTAAATTCACAGTAAACTCTATGATGCTTTTCTTTCTTTTTAAATCTTTTTATTGAATAAGTATACAAAAAGGTAAGCCATATAGACACTAATACACTGTTAGAATATAACAAAATTACAGAAGATATTAATACAAAAAAAATACTATAAACAATGTAATTTAAACATAACATACCAAGGTAACATAATAGTATACTAATTTTATATATATATCAATAGAGAAAAGGAAACCCCCCCCCCAAAAAAAAAACCCACCGTGCAACTAACTAAAAGCAAAGCAAAGCAATGGGCTAACTTGAAACCAAACAGAGTTAAACTTAAAATCACGTCCTCAATCCCGACCTCCATTAAAAACAGTAGAAAAAACAAGAAGGGTATATATTACATTAAATGAAAATATTGAATAAAAGATCTCCAAGTCTGTTCAAATTTAAATGAGTAATAAAGATTGCTTCTAATTTTCTCCAGATTCAAGCATAATATCGTCTGAGAAAACCAAAAAAAGGTAGTTGGAGCATTAAGCTCTTTCCAATGTTGTAAGATGCATCTTTTCGCATTAAAGTAAGAAATGCAATCATTCTACGGGCTGAAGGGGAAAGATTACTGGAAATTTTAGGTAGTCCAAAGATAGCAGTAATAGGGTGAGGAGAGATATCTATGTTCAATACCTTGGAGATAATATTAAAAATGTCTCTCCAAAACGTTTCCAAAGTAGGGCAAGACCAAAACATATGAGTTAAAGAGGCTATCTGCCTGGACATCTATCACAAAAAGGATTAATATGAGAATAAAAGCGCGCTAACTTATCTTTGGACATATGTGCTCTATGAACAACTTTAAATTGAATTAGGGAATGTTTAGCACAGATAGAGGAAGTATTGACTAATTGTAAAATCTGCCCCCAGTCATCCACGGAAATGGTAAACCCCAATTCCTGTTCCCAATCTACCTTAATCTTATCAAATGGAGCTTTCCTAAGTTTCATAATAATATTATAAATCATAGCCGATGCACCTTTCTGACATGGATTAAGGTTGATTATAGTATCTAAAATGTATGTAGGAGGAAGCATTGGAAAGGAAGAAAGTATAGTACTTAGGAAATTTCTAACTTGTAGATATCTAAAAAAATATATTCTTGATAAGTTATATTTATTAGATAATTGTTCAAAAGACATAAGGGAACCATCTAAAAATAAATCCAAAAACCGTGAAATACCCTTAGTCTTCCAAATTTGAAAAGCACGATCCGTAAAAGAGGGAGGAAAAAATATGTTACCTAAAATAGGAATCGCTAACCCAAATTGATTAAGATCAAAAAATTTTCTGAATTGAAACCAAATACGTAAGGTATATTTAACTATCGGGTTAGACACCTGTTTAAGGCGTTTCAAATCAAAAGGAAGAGAGGAACCTAAAATAGAGCCAAGTGTAAAACCCTGAACAGATTGTAATTCCAATGCTACCCAGTTAGGAATGGATAGTATATCCTGGTCCAGTAACCAGAATTTCATATGTCGAATATTAATTGCCCAATAATAAAATCTAAAGTTAGGTAATGCTAAACCTCCATCTCTCTTAGCTTTCTGTAAATGTATTTTACCCAGTCTCGGGTTTTTATTCTGCCAAATAAATGAAGAAATTTTAGAGTCAACTTTGTCAAAAAAAGATTTTGGAACAAAGATTGGTAATGCCTGAAATATATATAAAAATTTTGGCAAAAAAACATCTTAACTGCATTAATACGACCAAAGTTAAATATAAAGGAAACCATTTAGATGAAAGTTGAATAATATGGTCTATTAATGGTAAAAAGTTAGTCTTAAATAAATCTTTGTATTTACAAGTAATTTTAATCCCAAGATATGAAAAATAATTATTAATCAATTTAAATGGAAATTTATAATATAAGGGAAGTTGTTTATTAATCGGAAAGAGTTCACTCTTACTAAGATTTAATTTATAACCTGAAAAAAGACCAAATTGTGCTAATAGCTCTAAAACAGCCGGGATGGACTTTTGAGGATTAGAAATATATAAAAGTAAATCATCAGCATAGAGTGATAATTTATGGGACTTTAAGCCCCGAGTTATCCCAGTAATATTTGGAGATTCTCGAATGGCAATTGCAAGAGGTTCTAATGCAATATCAAATAATAAGGGACTAAGAGGACAACCTTGTCGAGTACCTCGAAAAAGAGGGAAAAAAGGTGAACTTAAAGAGTATGATGCTTTTATGGAATTAGATTCCATGCCAGTGTTTGCTTTAGGTAGAAAAAAATTGCACCTAGTTATAAAGTCACACAGGGCTGCAATTTTTCTTTTAAGAGGTGAAAAGTTGCATACCATATGGAACTGTTGGTATCCTATTCCTAATATTTCAACATGCTTCTCATTTGTGAAGATCAAAATTGTTTTTTGTTGATCTTGTATGTATTCACTGTAAATGGCAATTTGTATTATGTAGAACATAAATTGGTACTTAGAGTATATTATACATTTCCAATAGCTGAATAGCAAATTTTCTGTGCTTTGGAACTTGAAGGGCTGTGTTTTGAGTTTTTATCTTGTTGTTATTTTTGCAGGCTACAGAACTGGGTAAAAAGGGAAAAGAAAATAAGCATCCAATGTACAGAAGATTGGTACACACACCTATAGACGTTGCCAGCATACAGGAGGTGGGTAGAAAATGATTAGTTGAAAGCATTGTATCTTTGGAAGTTCTTGAATAATAGAGCTAGAATCAAAGGCCTTGTTAGGATGGACAGATTACAGAAATTGGGTTTGTATTTAAGTGGAGAAGATTGAAAGGAAATTTGGTACTGCAAATTATGAAGGTTTTGATAAATGGAGAAAAACTGATTCCAGTGGCAGAGCTCAAAGTTCAGACGACAGATTTGTCTTACTTGTCAAAAAAAAGACCATAGGAACAGAATTAGGCCATTTAGCCCATCAGGCCTGCTCTGCCATTCAATGATGGCTGATCCTTTTTTCCCCCTTCCTCAACCCCATTCCCCGGTTCTCTCCCCGTAACCTTTGATGCTATCTGGACAACACAAACACCTACGTCAGGATGCTGATAATCAACTATAGCTCAGCATTTAATACCATCATTCCCACAATCCTGATTTGAGAAGTTGCAGAACCTGGACCTCTGTACCACCTCCTGCAATTGGATCCTTGACTTCGTAAGTGGAAGACCACAAACTCTGTGAATTGATGATAACATATCCTCCTCGCTGATGATAACACTGGCACACCTCAGGGGTGTATACTTTGCCCACTGCTCTACTCTTTCTATACATATGACTGTGTGGCTAGGCATAGCTCAAATACCATCTATAAATTTGCTGGCGATTGTTGGTAGAATCTCAGGTGGTGACGAGAGGGCATACAGGAGTGCGATGCCAACTGGTGGAGTGGTGCTGCAGCAACAACCTGGCACTCAACGCCGGTAAGATAAAAGAGCTGATTGTAGACTTCAGGAAGGGTAAGGTGAAGGAACACATACCAATCCTCAGAGGGATCAGAAGTGGTGAGAGCGAGCAGCTTCAAGTTCCTGGGTGTCAAGATCTCTGAGGATCTAACCTGGTCCCAACATATTGATGCAGTTATGTTGAAGGCAAGACAGCGGCTGTACTTTGAAGATATTTGGTATATTAACAAATACACTTAAAAATTTCTATAGTTGTACCATGAAGAGCGTTCTGACAGGCTGCATCACTCTGATATGGAGGGGCTACTGCACAGAACCGAAAGAAGCTGCAGAAGGTTGTAAATGTAGTCAGCTCCATCTCGGGTACTAGCCTACAAAGTACCCAGGACATCTTTAGGGAGCGGTGTCTCAGAAAGGCAGTGTCCATTATTAAGGACCTCCAGCACCCAGGGCATGCCCTTTTCTCACTGTTACCATCAGGTAGGAGGTACAGAAGCCTGAAGACACACACTCAGCGATTCAGGAACAGCTTCTTTCCCTCTGCCATCTGATTCCTAAATGGACATTGAATCTTTGGACACTACCTCACTTATTTTTAATATACTGTATTTGTTTTTGCATATTTTAAAAATCTTTTCAATATATGTAATTGATTTACTGATTATTATTTTTTTTATTTTTCTCAACTTGATTATGTATTGCATTGGACTGCTTCTGCTAAGTTAACAAATTTCATGTCACATAATAAACCTGATTCTGATTCTCCCACAGTGAAGACTGATGCAAAATACACATGTCGTACCACCTGCCACATCCTTGTCCCCCGTTATTATTTCTCGAGCCTCACTTTCTGGTGTCCTATATCCACTCACATTTCTCTTTTATTTTTTATGTACTTGGAAAGGCTTGTTCTAGCCACCCTGATGTTGCTTGCTAGCTTGCTTTCATATTTCATCTTTTCTCTCCTAATGATTCTTTTTAGTTGTTCTCTATAGGTTTTTAAAAGCCTCCCAATCCTCCATCTTTCAGCTAATTTTTGCTTTGTTGTATGTCCTCTTTTGCTTTTACATTAGCTTTGATGTCCCTTGTCAGCCACAATTGTACTATTTTTGCCATTTGAGTATTTCTTCATTTTTGGAATACATCTGTCCTGCATCTTCCTCATTTTTCCCAGAAACTCAAGCCATTGCTGCTCTGCTGTCATCCTTGCCAGCATCTCCTTTCAACGTACACTAGCCAACTCCTCTCTCATACCAATGTAATTTCCTTTACTCCACTGAAATACAGCTACGTCAGACCCTTTCCCTATCAAATTTCAAGTTGAACTCAATCATATTCTGCACACTGCTTCCTAAGAGTTTCCTTACCTTAAGCTCCTGAATCGCCTCTAGTTCATTATATAACGCCTAATCCAGTGTAGCCGATTCCCCCAGTATGCTCACAACAAACTGCTCTAAAAAGCCATCTTGTAGGCAGTCAACAAACTTGCTCTCTTGAGATCCATTACCAACCTGATTTTCCCAATTAACTTGCATGTTGAAATCTCCCATGACTATTATAATATCAAATATATATTTGACACGCCTTTTCTATTTCCTGTTGTAATCTGTGGTGCACATTCCCAGCTACTGTTGGGAGGCCAGTATATAACTGCCATCAGGGTCCTTTTATCGTTGCACTTTCTTAACACACAAGGATTCAACATCTTCTGATCCTGTGTCACATCTTTCTATTGATTTGATGCCATTCTTTACCGGCAGAGCCATGCCACCTTCTCTGCCTATTTTCCAATCCCTCTGATACAGTGTGTAACCTTGGACATTCAGCTTCCAACTAGAACCAACCATCAGCCACAATTCACTGATGGCTACAACATCATACCTGACAACCTGTAAATTTGCAACAAGATCATCCCCCTTATTTCTTATACTCTGTGCGTTGAGATATAACACTTTGAGTGCTGCATTTGCTACCCTTTTTGATTCTGCATCCCGAATGCACTGATGCTCAACTTGCTGGCTGTAATTTTCTCCTATCATCTGCCTGCCCTTCTTGACAGTCTGACTACACGCTACATTTTTCTGTTGTTTACTGTCTGTCCTATTATGAGTCCCTTCACTCCGGTTCCCATCCACCTGCCAAATTAGCTTAACCCCTCCCCAGCAGCTCTAACAAAACTGCCCGTAAGAAAATTGGTCCCCCTCGGGTTCAGGTGCAACCTGTCACTTTTGTACAGGTCATATCTCTCCAAGAACCTGAAGTCCTGCCCCCTGCACCAGCTTCTCAGCCACGCATTTATCTGCCAAATCATCCCGTTTCTACCCTCACTGGCATGTGGCACAGGTAGCAATGTGGAAATTACTATCCTGGAGGTCCTGCTTCTCAGCTTTGTGCCTAGCTCTCTAAATTCTGACTTCAGGACCTTCTTTGCTTTTCCTTCCTATGTCATTGGTACCAATATGTACCAAGACATCTGGCTGCTCTCCCTCCACAAAATATTATGGACACAATCCGAGGTGTCCCTTATCCTGGCACCTGGGAGGCAACGTACCATTGGGGTGTCCCATTCACATCCACAGAATCTCTTGCCTGTTCGCCTGACTGTTGAGTCCCTTGTCACTATTGCTTCCTTCTTTCCCTTTGCACCATGGACCCATGCTCATTGCCAGTAAACTGGGTCTCCGTGGTATTCCTTTGGGAGGTCATTTCACTCCTGGCCCGCTTTCTCCCCCCCCCCCCCCCAACAACAGTGTTCAAAAAGGTGTACTTATTATTAAAGAGAATGGCCACAGGGGTGCTCTGTGCTAACTGCCTATCCACCTTCCCATTCCTTCTACCCAGCTACCTGCCTCCTGCAGCTTGGGGGTAATTACTTCCCTGTTACTACAATCGATGAGCTCCTCACTCCTGTAGAAGCTGAGGGTCATCCAGCTGCTGCTCCAGATCCCTAACACGATCTTCAGGGAGCTGCAGCTGGATGCACTTCACATGATTTAGTTCCCTGAGAGTCTCTGGGTCTCCCGGGACTCCAACATCCAGCATGAAGAGCATGCAACGACCATTTAAACTACACTAAGTACCCCTGACACAGTAAGAAAAAAGGGAAACTTAACAGAAACTGACCCGGACAGCTTGCCCAGATGTCAGCGGTAGCATGAAAAAAGGAAGATTTTGTGTACATTGCACAATTTTAAGAGATGGAGGAAAAAGATGTACTTAAAATTTGGAGGAAAAAAAAATGTAGTTACTGGATATCTTAAAATAAAAACAAAATTCTCAGCAGGTCAGGCCTCTCTTCTGTTGGAAGAGAAATCAATTGATTTGAATTTTGACAAAAAGTCTCTGATTTTTCAGTTGAGCTCTGAGCAGTGATCAATCTAGACATCAGAAGTTTGAGAGGTGGGGGGGATTTCACCCAGGTCCACTGACCTGATCATGACAGCATAATTGAGCACTGACTAGCAACCAGTCGGCGTTTGGGGCTGATTAGTAAGAGCAATCTAAAGGAAGGCAGGCAGCAAATGCTGTAGCCATATCGCAGAGGCTATCATTGGAGTGGGCAGTTAGATTGGTCATCTTGAGGCTTCTGTAAGGAGAGGCTTCAGTCATAGAGAAAGCAAAAAAAAAGCTCTAGGTAATTTTTTTTTTACACTTCCCTTCTTCATATCTGCTCAATTAGGACAGTAGAAATGCCAGGCAGGATAGTTGAGTACTCCTCTTGCAGGATGTGGGAAGGCAGGGAGACCTCCAGTGTCCCTGGCAACTGCAAGAAGTGCATCCAGCTGCAGCTTCTAACCAACTGTGTTAAGGACTGGGAGCTGGAACTGGATGGACACCAGATCATTCGGGAGGCTGAAGGGGTGATAGGTAGGACATGTAGAGGGGTAGTTACACCCAAAATGCAGGAAACTGACTGACAGTCAGGAAGGAGAAAGGGGTTGAGCTGGTGCATAGTACCCCTGTGGCCATCCCCCTCAACACCAGGTATACGACTTTGGATACTGTTGGGGAGGGACGACCTAACAGGAAAGTCACAGTGGTCGAATCTCTGGCACTGAGTCTGCCTGTGTAACTCGGAAGGGGAGAGAAGAGGCACACTGTGGTGATAGGGAATTCGTTAGGAGAATGGACAGGAGGTTCTGTGGGCGAGAATGAGATTCCCAGGTGGTGTGTTGCCTCCCAGATGCCAGGGTCCAGAACATCTTGAATTGAGTCCTTGGCGTTCTCAAGCGAGAGGGTGAACAGCTAAAGATCATGGTCCATGTAGGTACCAATGACATGGGTAGGATGAGTGCCGAGGTTCTGCATAGGGAGTTCAGTGAGTTGGGTGCTAAGTTAAAGAGCCCATGCTAATGGGGCTATACTACAGACCACCCACCTGTCCTAAGAATTTAGAGGAACAAACTTGTAAGGAGATTGTGCACTGTTGCGAGAAACATAAGGTTGTTATAGTAGGTGATTTTAACTTGTCCTTTACTGGGAATTACATACTATAAAAGGACTGGATGGGGTAGACTTTGTCAAATGTGTTTGGGAAAGTTTCCTTCATCGGTATGTAGAAGTCCCAGTGAGAGCATGTGTTGCTGGATCTGCTATTACAGAATGAGACAGGACAGGTGACAAAAGTTTGTGTAGGGGAACACTTTGTATCTCGTGACCACAGTGCCATTAGTTTTGAAATGAGCAAAAAGATGGGTCTGGTCTGCGAGTTGAGATTCTAAATTGGAGAAAGGCCAATTTTGATGGTATCGGAAAGGATCTGGCAAGTATGGATTGGGACAGGCTGTTTTCTGGCAAAGGTGTACTTGGAAAGTGGAAGGCCTTCAAAAACAAACTTTTGAAAGTACAAGACTCATATGTGCCTATCAGAATTAAAGGTAAAGTATAGGGAACCTTGGTTTTCAAGAGATACTGAGAAAAAAGGTGCATAGCAGGTATAGACAAGTAGGAACAAATGAGGTGCTTATGGAGTATAAGAAATGCAAGGAAACACTTAAGAAATCAGCAGGGTTAAAAGAAGGCATGATGTTGCACTAGCAGACAAGGTGAAGGAGAATCCTAAGGAATTCTGCAGATATGTTGAGAGCAAAAGGATTGTAAGGGACAGAACTGGTCCTCTGGAAGGCCAGAATATAATCTGTATGTGGAGCCAAAACAGATGGGGGAGATTTTAAATGAATTCTTTGCATTTGTATTTACTCTGGAGACAGGCACAGTCTATAGAAGTGAGGCAAACTGGCATCATCTTCATGATCCTGTACAGATTAAAGAGGAGGATGTGTTTGCTACCCTGAGGCATATCAGGGTGGATAAATCTCCAGGTCCTGACGAGGAGTTCTGTCAGACCCTACAGGAGGCAAGTGCAGAACTTGCCTGGGCCCTAGCAGAGATATTTAAAGCATCCTTTGCATCAGGAGAGGTACCAGATGATTGGAGGATAGCCAAGGTTGTTTTTGCTGTTTTTTTTTAAAAAAAGGCTGTAAACATAAACCAGGAAAATACAGGCCGGTGAGTCTCCCATGAATTGTGGGAAAGTTATTGGAGGATATTCTAAGGGACTGGATAGACATGGACTGATTAAGGATAGTTAACATGGTCTTGTTTGTGGTAGGTGATGTCTAACCAATCTTATAATATTTTTTGTGGAAGTTTCCAGGAAAGTGGATGAAGGCAAGGCCGTGGCTGTTGTCTACATTGACCTTAGTAAGGCATTTGACAAGGTGCCGCTTGGGAGGCAGCTCAAGAAGGGTCAGTTGCTTAGTATTCAGGATGAGGTAGTAAATTGGATTAGACATTGGCTTTGGGAGAGAAGCAGGAGAGAGGTAGTAGAGGGTTGCCTCTCTGACTGGAGGCCTGTGACGAGTGGTGTGCCACCGCGAGTGGTGCTGGGTTGTTTGTTGTTTGTCATCTATATCAATGATCTGGATGATGTGGTTAACTGGATCAGCAAATTTGCAGATGACGCCAAGATTAGGTGTGCTGTTGACAGTGGGGAAGACTATCATGACTTGCAGAGGGATCTGCATCAGCTGGAAAAATGGACTGAAAATGGCAGATGGAATTTAATGCAGACAAGTGCAAGGTTTTGCACTTCAGTAGGACCAACCAGGGCAGATCTTACACAGTCAACAGTAGGGCACTGGGGAGTGTGGTAGAACAAAGGGACTTGGGAATACAGGTCCATAATTCGTTGAAAGTGGTGTCACAGGTAGATAGGATCGTAAAAAGAAAAAAGCTTTTGGCACATTGGTCTTCATAAATTAATGTAGTGAGTACAGGAGATGGGATGTTATGTTGAAGTTGTATAAGATGTGGTGAGGCTTAATTTGGAGTTAATGTGTAGTTTTGGTCACCTGCCTACAGGAAAGAAGTAAACAAGCTTGAACCAGTCCAGAGAAAATTTACAAGAATGTTACAAGTCTGGAGGACCTGAATTATAAAGAAAGATTAAGTAGGTTAGGACTGTATTTTTAGAGCATAGAAGATTAAGAGGAGATTTGAAAGGGGTGTACAAATTATGAGGTGTATAAATGGGGTAACTGCAAGCAGCTTTTTCCACTGAGGTTGGGTAGGACTACAACCAGAGGTCAAGGCTTAAGAATGAAAGGTGAAAAGTTTAAGGGGAACATAAGGGGAAACTTCTTCACTCAAATTGTTGTGAGAGTGTGAAATGAGCTGCCAGCATACAAGCTCAATTTCAACATTGAGGAGAAGTTGGGATAAGTACATGGATAGTGGGGTTTGGAAGACTGTGGTCCCGCTGCAGGTCAATGGGAGTAGGCAGCTTAAATAGTTTTGCCATGGACTAGATGGGCCAAAGATTTCTGTGCTGTACTTGACTATGACTCCAAGTGTTAACTCTGTTTTGCTTCCCACAGATATGACTTAACGTGCTGAGTGTTTCTAGCATTTTCTGTTTTTACTTTCCAAATAAATTTCTGATACAAGTGGGGGAAAGAATATAAGGTTAAATAGATGAGTTTTTCCTCTTTTTGGAGCAGTTTGTGGTAAAGCCCCCTAGAGAACAGGCAACTTTAGATTTGATGTTTTGTAATGAGGCAGGCTAGATTAGGGAATTTAAGGTGATGGAACACTTCAGACCCTGTGAGTCTAACCTGAGAGAATTCATCCTAATCTTTGGCAAGAAGAAGCTGAAGTTGGATATAATTGTATTACAGTTGAGTAAAAGTAACTGCAGAGATATGAAGAGGATCTGTCCAAACTTGATTAGAAGGGAATTGTAGCTGGGAAGACAGTGGGGCAGCAATAGCAGGATTTTCTAGGAGCGGTGATTTTAGGGGAGACAGCAGAATTTCGTCCCAGGGAAGAAGAAACATACTTAGAGAAGGGACAAGCAACTTAGGCTGACAGAGGAAGTCTGAGACAGCATGAATCCTAAAGAAGAGACGTGCAATATGTCAAAGGTTAGTGGGAAACCAAAAAAACAAAGGCAACTAAGAAAGCAGTGACGCACAAACTCCATCTTTTTTTCTTCAGTCCTGCTGAAGGGTCTAAGCCCAAAACATCGACTGCAGCTTTCATTTATACATTAATGAGCAGGATGAAGGAACTGATGGCATTGTGGCCAAGTTTGCAGAGAATTTACAGATAGACAGAGACATAGATCGTATTGCAGAGGCTAAGAGTCTGCACAAGTACCTGGGACAGGCTGGGAGAATGGGCAAAGGGGCGGCAGATGGAATGCAGTTCGGGAGAGTGTGGGGTTATGTGCTTTGGTATGAAGAATACGTAGATGGCACAACATTGTGGGCTGAAGGACCTGTAATGAGCTGTAGATTTCTAAGTTTAGACTATTATAAATGGGGAGAGAATTCTGAAATCAGAGGTGTAAAGGGACTTGGGAGTCTTAAGCTTAGCTTGTAGTTTGAGTTGGTGATAAGGAAGTCAAATACAATGTTAGCATTCATTTAGAGAGGATTAGAATTTAAGCACAATAATGTCTTGCTGAGGCTTTATAAGGTGTTGGTTAGACCACATTCAGAATGTTATAAGCAACCTTTGACCCCAAATCCAAAGGAAGGATGTGCTGACCCAAGAATGATCCCAGGAATCAAAAGCTTAACGAGCATTTGATGGGTTTGGGCCTGTGCTCAATGGAGTTTAGAAGATTGAGAATGGGAATCTCATTGAATCCTTACAGGTACTGAAATATCTGGATAGAGTGGACTAGGATAGGGGTCCCCAACCCTTTTCGCACTGCGGACCAGTTTCATATTGACAATATTCTTGCAGACCGGCCGACCCGGGGGGGTGGGTGGTAGGGTTGCCAACGAACAAGAATAGCAGTCAAATATGTTGGGTTTACCCCAAGAAAGACTACAATGACCATGAAGCCTTGCACGGGCACCAGTGCGCATGCGTGATTTACGCATGCGTGTATGTGCCGATTTTTTTTTTTCTACAAATCGTTTTTGGTGATTCTGTTCGGGGGCGGGGTGTTAATCACGAATGCAATATAGGTGATAAGTGGCTAATACACTCAATTTCGTTTCTAAAAGGGTTTATCTAACGAATTTAATATTAAACGCACAGCGCATATTTTCCTCGCACGAATATAGCGATAAGTCAATTATCAGGGGAGCTTGAAGTAAGTGTTGAACGAACTTCCAGTAGAAATGGTAGAGGCAGGTTCAGTATTATCATTTAAAGAAAAATTGGATAGGTATATAGACAGGAAAGGAATGGAGGGTTATAGGCTGAGTGCAGGTCGGTGGGACTAGGTGAGAGTAGTGTTCGGCATGGACTAGAAGGGCAGAGATTGCCTGTTTCTGTGCTGTAATTGTTATATGGTTATATAAGTCAATAGCATCATAACATTTTAAGTAATGTTTGGATATTAAACACACAGCACATATTTTCCCCGTATGAACATATAAAATCATTGCAACACACCAATATCGCTGAATCAGTGGGAGCCCTGGGCTTGTTTTCCTGCAACAAGACGGTCCTATTGAGGGGTGATGGGAGACAGCGATACTCGAAGGAAGTTCCTTATGTCCAGTCTATTCCGCAATTTAGTTTTCATTGCATTCATTGCAGAGATATGTTGGAAATGGAAGCAACGTTTTCAGTGCTTTCGTGGCTATCTCAGGATATTTAGCCTTGACTTTGATCCAGAATGCCGGCAGAAATGTTATGTCAAATATGCTTTTCAGCCCGTTGTCATTTGCAAGCTCGAGGAGTTGATCTCCTTCCCGCGCTGACATGGATGACATGTGCGTATTGACCTTGCGTGCATTCAAGCTTAACAGTGGGCGTGACAGGGAATGAGGAAGGGTGCAGCTGACTCCTATCGCCAAATCATATCATTTCCTCGCGGCCTGGTAGCGCATGCTTTGCAACCCAGCACCGGTCGGCGGCCCGGTGGTTGGGGACCGCTGGACTAGGAGAGTCTAGGATCATTAGGGCACAGCCTCAGAATAAAGAGACATCCCTTTAGAACTGAAGTGAATTACTTCTGCCAGAGGGGGGTGAATCGATGGAATTCCTTTCCACGGATGTCCATTGAAATCAACTCATTGGATGTATTTAAGGCAGAGGATGATGGGTTCTTGATTTGTAAGGGGTTGAAAGGTTGCAGGAGAATGGGGTTGAGAGAAGAAAAAATCAGCCCTGTTTAAATGACGGAGCATGCTCGATGGGCCAAATGACCTAATTCTACTGCTTAAAGTTGTTCTCTGGACTAAGTGGATAAGTTTTGAAGGACAAGCACAGGAACAATGTACAGATTACAGCCTATTGTATTGAGTAATTTGATCTTGAGCAGCTGTCACCAGAATTCTGGATTTGATGTTGCTCGGCTATACAGTCTACCATCATAAAGTAAAATAAAGTTCTAAAATTGGAGTAGGCAAAGCTCAATGCTTATTGCTTTAAAGTTGAAATTTAGGATGGAATATGTTTCCCTCAATATCAATACAGAAAATTTTGTAATCCCTTTGTATAAAACAGGTTTTGGTTTACTTAGTCATGCTAAACCAATAATGCTTTAGTGCTCAAATGATGTCTTTAAAATTGTTTTAATTTCTTTTCTAGAAATTGAACGAAAACAAATACAAAAGTTTTGACGAGTTTAAAGCCGATGCCCAATTGCTTCTTCACAATACCATACTTTTCTATGGAGGTGAGATTATTTTTATATGCACTTAATTACTAATTGATTATTTATTCTGCTTATTTGCAATGCAGTAGGTAGTTAATATTAATGGAATTAACCTACAATTCAATTCAAATTAGATGAACAGCATTCTAGTCCATCTGAATCTATGCCAAAGTGATTTTTCTTTCGTGCTTGCTCTCTATTATCAGGGAAGGAATGAAGCTAGTTTTGGAAGGTGGGTGTCATCTTTAGCCTCTAATGTGTTCCAGCTGCTGTTCTGATGGTCGTGCCAGGTTAGCTTTTGGGCCATCATTTGACAGCAATCCACTTTTTTTTTTGAATATTTTTAGTGCATCATCTTCCTTCATCATGATTTTCAGTTGGGCGCCAGACACTTGGAAAGATTTGGCGGGGGCCATGGTCGAGTGGTCGGCGACTTGGGCCAGCTCCCCTACCGGAATTAGTCTGGTGAGAAGGGGGTGAGGACACCCAGCAGGACTTTAAAAAAAAAACAAGACCTGACAAAGGGCGGATGAGCTCCTTGTGAGCCAACGCCATCTTCCGTAGAAGAGATTAAAGCCTCACCACGAATCTACGAATCGTATGCTATGCACCTAGTTAGAAGAGACGTAATGAACTTGGGCACTGCACCGTGTGCCTGGACCTGCCCAAGGCCTCCGCGTAAGGAAGGGCAGAGCTCGAAGAAGCGGCCACGGCTGGAGGCCGACACGGCCTTGGGCTCGAGTTTGGCGGGGGCAGCGGCAGGCGGTGCCAAGGTGGCCAGCGAGAACAAACTGGAGGAGATGCTGTACTCTGTGCTGTAGCAAGATCAAAGAAGATGGAGGTGCATAGCCACCAACCCCAGATTTGGGACGGCACCCACTGACAGACTGACTTCCTTCGTCTCAGGAGGAATCTGAATTACGTGAAAATTTTATTTTGATTTTAGATATGTCATGGTGGAAAATGATTTGTACTTTTTGTATTTTTCCACTTATTTTCAACTGTTCTATTTCTTTGTCAAATGGGAGTTACATTTTCATGAAGAATAAAAAATGACTCATTTGTACAATGGTGTAGAGCATTTAATTTTGAAAGGAGAATTGATTCATATTTTGGGGCAAGTATCCCAGGATGCAAGTGTTGAAAATTTTTTTAAAAACTGCTCCAGCATCCGTGGAATCAAAGGCATTGTTGACATTTTGGGTCAAGTCACAGCGTCAGGACCCAACCCAAACATTGACCATCTCTTTGCCTCTGCAGATGTTCCTAAAACAGTTTGTGTTTTTTTTTTGGCTCCAGGTTCCAGTATCTGTAATTTGTTTTCCTAGTCATAGAGCACTGCAGCACAGAAAAGGGCCTTTCAGCTACTATTCTATCAAATCTCCCTCTGATTCTCCTATGCTCCAGGGAATAAAATCCTAACCTATTTAACCTTTCCCTATAACTCGCGTCCTTAAATCCTGGCAACATCCTTGATAATTTTCCCTTATCGCCCTACAACTCATGTCCTAAATACTTCGATTTATGAAGGCCAATGTGCCAAAACTTTCTTTACAACCTTATTACTTGTGGCACCACTTTCAAGGAAAAATAGATTTGTGTTACCAGATCCCTCTGTTCTACCACCCTCCTCAGTGACCTACCATTCACTGTGTAGGTCCTACCCTGGCTTGTCTTCCCAAAATGTGACCCCCCTCGCCCCCCGCGACACTTGTCTGCATTAAATTCCATCTACCATTTTCCGGCCCATTTTTCCAGTTGGTCCAGATCCCGCTGCAAGCTTTGATAGTCTACCTCGCTGTCCCTTACACCTCCAGTCCTGGTGTCACTCGCAAATGTCCTGATCTAGTGTGCTGAAACTTGCTGCTTTCTGTTTGTTTTGTAAATTTAGCATTGTGAATGAAAGCTTTAGCATTGTGGCTTCATTTGTAGCTGGCAACTCATCAGTTTCCTTTCTTTTATTTTGGTGCTCTGTGTATTCACATTATTATAACTGATAACTTGCTATTTCAAACAAGATTCTCTTCAGGCTATGGTGATATCTCTAATGAAGGCTTCCTTATTTCCTTCATGTTTTCCTGTTTCATTCCAGATGTGTCTTAAATGGTGACTGTAGTCCATATGAAGCCCCAGACTCATTTATTACTGTTTTAAAATCCACTAGTTTTTTTAATTATAGAAAGTAATTTTGGTTCCTCAGTTTTTTTTTGTTCCTTTTCCTCTTGATATGCTTGCATTCTAATTTGGATTCCCTCCTTTTTAAATGCTAATTTAAAGGAAGGAAAAGTTTTTCACAGCATTTTAATGTATAGTTACTGTTATAATGTTCGGAGCTATGATAACCAAATTGCTTGGTATTGCTCCTAAAGTAGAAAAGTTAGACAGGACACCAGGTGAGCTTCTCAACAAATGGGTTGTTTCATGTACACTAAAATAGGCAAGGATACAAATGACATAACATTTCAGTTCCAAAATTAATGTTGGCCTAAACTTTGTGTTTGAATCTCTGGCCTGTAGTTTGCCTCTTGAGGCAAGAATGCCTCATTGGTCAGTTCTCTTTTTCTAATTTCTTCCAGTCATTTGGCTAACTTTTCCATTGTGAGAAATACTGTATCGTGTTACTATAAGTAGTATAATTTTTGAATTACCTCTCTTTTGGCAGCTGATAGTGACCAGGCAGAAGTAGCCAGGGCTCTGTTCAAAGACACTTGCCATGAGGTAAGCTGTAAAATATGAAGCAATTTAATAAAACAATACATTACTTGCCAAACTCAGTAGCTACACTTGGACCAATTTCTGTCAGGACAGTTATGGTACACAGCCAGAAATCCAAGAATCCATTGGTGCTTATGCTAATGTAAAAACTGTATTTGAACTCATTTTTGCCAACATTCTCATCCACAGTTCATTATCCATCTGCATGCAGTCAGAGGCATGGTTTTAATTATTCGGAGACATTTTAACTTGTATGGAGCACACATTGGATTTGGATGAGTGGCTATCTAGAGCTTCTCTAATTCTCATTTCTGTACTTTAACTGGCTTGTCTTTAAAACTGTTGTGAGATCAGGCACTTGGAATCCAACTGAGTCTTGCAGGGCTCATGGTAGAAATTAGAATGATACCATTTAATGTTCTGATTACCATTGTACTGTAGATTGGGGTCATTTGTAGCTGAAGTCCAAGATGCTGTTTCATATTTTAACAGATCTCAATGTATAATTTGAAGCTTGTGTTAGTCAATCAGTATGCAAGTTAACATGGCAGTAGTGGTTGAATCTCATCTACCCATTTATTCCTGAGGTTCAAGGCTGAGTAATGATTTTAAAAAAAGTCATAAAGATTGACCAACTTGCTGTAAGAATACCATGCCCTGAATTATTTCATAATATAATGTTTTTATACCTGACAGTTTTGTATAATCACCAGGCCTAAGCCTGTGGAAAATAAAATTGAACCAATCATTTTAGGATTTTTAAGTGGGACGAGTTATTTTTTTTAACAAATTTTCCTCTTAATAATACTGAATTATCACAAAGCTATAAGACATGGGTGAAGAATTAGGCCATTCAGCCATAGAGTCCACTCTGCCATTTCATCATGTTATACAATCTTGAGATTCATCTCCTAACAGGCACCCAATGTGCTGAGAACTTAAAAAAAATGTGTCCATAAGAAACCAAAAAAAAGAAATAACCCATAAAAAGACTGTCAAACACCCAATGTGTAATGAAAAAAAACACATAATGCAAACAGTAGCAGCAAGCAAATAGTGTTTCTGATCTGATGAAAGAATAGTTCTCACATTGACTCTTGAATTGCATTGTTAAAGAATGTTCAAAGTTCTCAGATCAGGCAGTGTCTCTGGGGAGTGAAAAATAACTCAGAAATATAGATCTGCTTCCCTCTCCATGGAGACTATTGCCCACTGAATTTTTTAAAAATTATCTTAACAAGATTGCAGCTGTTGGGCTTTACAATTATAGTGTTAACTAGACTTAATTATTAGTATTACCTGGCTTAATTTTATGTTCAATGATAACTTATTTCAAATCATCTTACATTTTCTGCCTCCCCTTTCCAAGGTGGATATCATTGTGCCTTGGTTAATTTGAGTTGTGAAGTATTGAAATAAGATCATAAGATATAGGAGCAGAAGTAGGCCATTCGGCCCATCAAGTCTGCTCCACCATTTGGTCATGGGTTGATCCAATTCTTCCAGTCATCTCCACTCCCCTGCTTTCACCCCATACCTTTTGATGCCCTGGCTAATCTATCTCTGCCTTAAATACACCCAATGACTTGGCCTCTACAGCCACTCGTGGCAGCAGATTCCACAGATTTGCCACCCTCTGACTAAAATCATTTCTCCGCATCTCAGTTCTAAAAGGACGTCCTTCAATCCTGAAGCCGTGCCCTCTTGTCCTAGAATGCCCTACCATGGGAAATAACTTTGCCATATCTAATGTGTTCAAGCCTTTTAGCATTTGGAATGTTTCTATGAGACCCACCCTCATTTTCCTGAACTCCAGGGAATACAGCCCAAGAGCTGCCAGACGTTCCTCATATGGTAACCCTTTCATTCCCGGAATCATACTCGTGAATCTTCTCTGAACCCTTTCCGATGTCAGTATATCCTTTCCTAAAATAAGGAGCCTAAAACTGCACACAATACTCCAAGTGTGGTCTCACGAGTGCCTTGTAGAGCCTCAACATCACATCCCTGCTCCTATATTCTGTACCTCTAGAAATGAATGCCAACGTTGCATCTGCCTTCTTCACAACCAAGTCAACCTGGAAGTTAACCTTTAGGGTATCTTGCACAAGGACTCCCAAGTCCCTTTGCATTTCTGTATTTTGAATTCTCTCCCCGTTGAAATAATAGTCTGCCCATTTATTTCTTCCACTATTTTAATACAATTTATTATGCACTGGTATTGGTTTATTAGAGTCACATGTACTAAGCTATAGTGAAAAGCTTGTCTTACATACTGTTTATTCAGATCAAATCATAATGTAGTGCATTGACTAGAATAAGATAAAACAAGTTTTCACACATTTAAAGGTTAGCAAAGTTCTATCAAGGATTTTCATCATAATTAACTTCTTGAAATTAAAGTAATATTTTCTTAAACACGAGATTCTGCTGATGCTGGAAATCCAGAGCATCTCACACACACACAATGCTGTAGGAACTCAGAAGGTCAGGCAGCATCTATGGAAAAGTATAAAATACCGAAATAAGAATGTGTGGGGAGGGGAAGGAATACAAACTAAAAGATGATGGGTGGGGGAGGGAGGCTGAAGTAAGAAACTGGGAGGTGGTAGGTGGAAAAGATAGGGGGTTGCCAAAGAAGAAATTTGATGGGACAGGAGAATGAAACGTGGAAGAAAGGGGAGGAGGGGCACTGGGGGAGGTTGTAGGCAGGTGAAGAGAAGATAAGAGACTAGATCTAGGGAATTGAAGAGGACAGGAGGAAAATTACCAGAAGTCAGAGAAACTAATATTCATGCCATCGGGTTGGAGGCTACTTTATTTTCTTTTCTAACATTTTCAATAAAATGGTGTATAATATATAATTAAGGCAAAATAGCATTTTAATAATTTTGAAGATTAGCACAGGATAAGTATCTTAAGGAAGAGAAGGTTATTTACATAAAATAATTATAAACGACTAGGGTTTTCCTGCATCTTGTGTTTGAGTCTCATCTTGTATGTTTTGATGCAAAAATAATTATTGAAAAAATACTTGACATAATTAAAAGTGCAGGAAGTACTCAGTGGGCAATAAAATCTATGGAGAGGGAAGCAGATCTATATTTGTTTTCTCACTCTCCAAAAATGCTTCCTGACCACCAAATTTTGAACATTCTTTAAAATTTACAGTAGATGTAATTTCTACATTTCAGTAACTTAATTATAACTGGTATTTTAATCAATTCAATTTATTAATCTAAAATGTGATCAGGGATTTGAAGTGATTCCAAGTTTTTTATTTTATTCATTAATTCCTTTCATTTTCCAGTTAGCAGAACTTCAGCTCTGCAAGAATTGTTTCTACTTATCCAATGCACGACCAGAGAATTGGTTCTGCTATCCTTGTGTAAGTTGATTAATTGCTGCTTTTAAATTTAATTATTCACTCAATGTACTATTGGCATTGAAGACTGGATAATTTTGTAATGTTGAACATGTGGGGATAGTAGATACAATTTTATGTGAAGTTTATTCCATGCTGACTTGTATCCAAAGATGGTAAAAGCTGCTTCATTAGTATGGGGTCTTCAATTACTTTTGCATATCATCCACATGACTACTTTGAGTGTATACCATTTCTTTAAAATTTTTGTTTCATGTTGTCAGTGTATATTTAGCATTAATAGACTGGAAGCATTGAAAATGGTGATCTAGGGACATAACATACTGCAAGAGTTGTCTTTTTTGAAATCTGGACTCCAAGTCACTTGGTTACACTGACAATGCTAATATATTGTATCACTGCATTAAAGTTTGAGAATTAAAATGTCAAAGCTGTCTACGCTTGCATGCGATACCTTGGTGTTTTTGTGAGAGCATCAGGTATTTATAATTTTGTTCAGAGCATAAGAACCCACTGAAAAATTGCTCACAACTTTCAATAGGTACATTTAATGTCAGAACTGTATACAATATACATCCTGAGATTCTTTTTCTTCGCAACATCCACAAAAACAGAGGTGCCCCAAAGAATGGATGAGTTAAAACATTAGAACCCCAAAGTTCCCCCCCCAGCTCCCCCAACCACATACAAGCAGCAGCAATGCAATGACCCCCCCACCCCACCACCAGCTAAAGAACATCAGCACCCTCCACTGAACACTCAAGCATGCAGCAAAGCATCAATAAATACACAGACTTGCAGTACCCCAAAAACTACTCATTCACCCGGTCATTCAACATACCACAGGCTCTCTCCCTCCCTAATGAGGGGGAAAAGAGGTGTCCCCGTTTCACAGCGAGAGGGGAGACCTAACAAACAACTCACTGATTTACAAAGTTTAAAAATCTGTATACTTGGGGTGAGAACACTTTCATCTTTAGACCAACTGTGCGCCATCTGGAAAGATTTTTTTAACCTACTGATATTATTTACAGTTATCAATAAAAATTTAAAAGTAATCTAAAATAAATCATACACTTATTACCAAATGTGCTGCTTACAAGTAGCTGCGCTTAATAAGATGTGTATCCTTTGAATTTTTAACAAAATAAACAATGTAGCAATATTCCTAATATTCTTGCAGCTGTCTTAAAGTGAATTTTGTTCATTGATTTGTATGTCATAAAACCATAGAGAATTTACACCACTGAAGGACCTAAATTCAACCTCTGCCTTTCCTGGCCAAAAAGAACTGTGTAGCTGAATTTCACCTTCCATAGCACTCGGGTCACTGTTTTTCAAGGTCATGTCCAAATAACATTTTAAATGTGCTGAGGTTTGTTTTGCTCTACCATCTTTTCAGAGTTCCTGAGTGGCACCAATTTATTGGTGGGGGTGGGGGGGTGATTAAGGTTTCCTTCATTTCTTTCTCTCCATTTTCTTCCCCTACTGTCCCCGTTGCCTCCCACCACATACAACTGTTTTATCAAGTACTCTAAATCTGATTATATTCAGATCAGTTGTCTTCCCTTGGCCACCTTTTCCAAGGAGATCAACCCAGACTCGTATAATCTTCCTTTGTGGCTGCAATTTCCAGTACTAACAGTGTCTTTATAAATCTCATCTGCACTCTTTCTAGTGAAATTATATGTTTCCTTTAATGTGGTGGTCAGAACTACATGCAGTACTCAGTGCTGCATCCTGTCTAGCGTTATATTCATTTCTAGCCCAGAGCCAGTTTGACAGCTGTCATATTCTTGGTTAATAAAGGACAGCTTTTTCTATGGCTTTTTAACTGCCATATTGACCTACCTTTAAGACTACTCTAATTTTTCTGTCTTTCACCCCACTCAATATCCTCCCATTTACCCGTGGTAAAATCTGGGAGGAGTGAGTTAGTAAGAATAAGGGAGAATGAAAATTGGAATTAATGAATGATTGGTGTGAATGGATGGTTGGTTGTACTGTAGATCCTGTTTCAGTATCTACATAACTCTCCATGATTAAATGTAATATCTCATGGTTCCTAATTTAAATTCTGTTTGCTGTACAGTCACATGGCACTACACTGTAAGCCAGAGGAGTTAAAGAAAAAGAGGAATGTGAGCCTCAATAATTTCTTCCCTTCATCCCTCCTTGTTTTGCCTTCTGTGGCCTAGAACCTGTTTTATCTGGGCATGGTAACTAATCTAATTTAAATAATAAGTGCAATTTTTCATGATTGTGTAACTGATCCGCAATCTCTCAGCTTTATTCCAAGCTTTCATTTCCCTAACCAACATGTGGAATCCATGTTCCTTCTACAAGTTGCAGAGAAATACAGTATTAGGCTGGTGTATTGCAAGTTACTTGCTCTATTCAGATTTTTTTATTTGTAGGAATGATTTAACTTTTCCTCCTACCATAGGAAGCCTTTTAGGCCATTGAGTCTATGCCAGCTTAAAGGAATAAGTGTTACCCCTTTGTTTCCCTGTAAACTACTCCCCTTCAAATCTGGTGATTGAGAATTTGATTCTCACAGACATTCAAGCTGTCACTTTAATTTCTGCATCCCTTCTCATTTTACTTGTGAGGTGGAGACTCGGCTATTTCCCATTTTACTCACTGAGAACTGAGCGGTTAATTTTAAGACCTTGTGGGCTGTAACCCTTTCAGTTTATTCAGTGCAGATTGTATCCCTTATTTTTATCTTTTGAATGCTGGTTAAAAGCTGGTTCACAACTCCTGGCAAAAATGGATTTTGCAAAGAATTGGGCTGTTCAGTTGTTTGTATAAGGTGGCAATTTTGTTTTTTAATTTAGGTTCCCAATCATGAGTTGGTTTGGGCACGGATGAAGGGGTTTGGTTTTTGGCCTGCCAAAGTCATGCAACGTCAAGACAATCAGGTAGACGTGCGCTTCTTTGGACATCACCATCAGAGGTACAATATTTTCACTCCTGTTTTAGTTTGGGTTACTACTTTATTTTGTTTTTAATCAAAGCTAAGCAAAATTAATTCATCTTGTTCTACTTGTTTGACCTAAGCTCAAGGCAGTTTATTTCCTAAGTTTTTTTTTTAATTTACCCCGGATCTTCATGCAGTACACTTTCAGCTTTCCACAGGTCTATTCTTGTAGCTGAATTTAAGTCCCTACTTTCCAGAAGTTGTCCAGTAATTTGTTCACCCATATTAATGTGAGAAGTTTTAAACTGCAGATGCTGGGCACCTAAAATAAAACCAGAAAATGGTGGTAACCTAAAGCCTAGCTCCGTTTCTCTTCCTGCAGGTGCAGCCTGATCCATTGAGTATTCACAACACTCCATAAGCAGCTCTTTGGCCCATATCCCTCAACCTTTCCTATCCATATAACTGTCCAAATATCTTTTAAATGGTATATTTGTACCTGCCTCTGCCACTTCCTCAGGCAGCTTATTCCATATACCCAACACTGTGTGGGGTCAAAAAAACTGCCTGTCAATTCCTGTAAGTCTTTCCCACCTCAATTTAAACCTGTGCTCTCTCGTGCAAGACTCCCTTATGCTTGGTAAAGGACTGACAGACCATCTTATACCCCTCGTGATTTTATAAATCTCTAAAATCACCCCTGAGCCTCTTTTGTTCCAGGGAAAACAGACCGAGCCTGTCCACTTTCTTTGTTAATGTAAGCCCTCCAGTCCTGGCAGAACCTTTCTGCACGCTATAGCTTAATCACATCCTTCCTATAGAATGGTGACCAGAACTGCACATAGTATTCTGGGTGCAGACTTACTAATGTCTTGTATAGCTGTAATACCTCATCCCAGCTCTTGTACTTGGTGCCCCATTCAATGAAAGCAGTGTGACATTTGCAGTCCTCACCACCTTGTCCGGCTGTTTTCATTCTGCATATTGGTACCTCTAGATTCTTTGTTCTACAATACTGCAGGACTCTACCATTAACCATTTTCTGACTGGATTTAACTTCCCTAAATGCATCACTTCCAACTTGTCCAAGTTAATCTCCATCTTCCATTCCTTAGCCCACTTTTGGTTTTTAACCTATATTAATATATTTCTTACGTTGTCCCCTGAATTTGAGGATGACTTCTCTGGTTTTCAGGTGGCTGAATGATCATCTATGAGATCTGTGGACTAGGTGGTAGGTGTTGGGTCAAGTGGGTAATTAGCAGTATTATACGACTCCCTTTTCATAGCAGATGACCTCTATCTATTCCCGTAGACCCTTGAGATCTGACTCTTTCCAGGTGCTGCTGCTCAGTTTTGTGTGGTAACGTTTTGCAATGGCAAGTGTTAGTAAATTTGTCATCTAAGTTTTGTTTATAAAAAGTGTGAGCAAAATTGTTGCACCCTACTCATTAAGTTTTGTGGAAAACAAGAATAAGAGTGGATGTTAGTCTTACTGATTTATTGCCTGATTCATAGTTCTAACATCCAAAGTTATGATAGAAGCAAGAAGTTCACTCGTCTACACTTATAGCAATTCATTGCTAGTTTACTGTAGAGTCTGGCGTCCCCATCTGTTTCAGAATTATCATTTTGGAGTAATGTAATCTGTTTCTTTTCAAATCCTTTGAAGAAACAATAGATACAAACAAAATTTTAAAAAGATGGTCTTCAAAGAGAATATACGGAACTTGAATTTAAGCAGATTGATTTATTCGCTTGGAGCTGATGAATCTGTGATAAGCATGTTGGCTGACTATGGCATAACCTATTTCAGGAACACTGGATGTAATAACATTGCATATTATGGCTCTACTACATTTGCTTGTCAGGTCAGAACTTGCTTGGCATGCCATCTGTTACCATTTAAATCGGTTAGAGCCTGTTATATCATTGTATTGTCAGTGGCTGAACTGGGAAGTCCATCTACGCTGGTTTAGGTGAGACGAAAGAGCAAGTATTCAGTAAATTTCACAAATGACCCATAAAAGGACAAATAAGCATCAGAGGTATTGAGAAAAGTTGGGTACACCCTGGTCACTGACTGAAGAATTGCCTATTATGTAATCTGACTGAATTGATCATAATCCAGATAAGGTAACTAAGAACAGTGATCAGAATACCCATCCATCAGAGCCCCAGCTGCTAATGTTAGGCTCACTGGCCTGTATTTTCCTGAATTATGCCCACTGTCCTCCTAGAACAAGGGAACATCTGCTCTTGTTCAGTCTTCTAATTTGTTGTATAAGGCTAATAAAGATGCAAACATCTGTTAGAGCCCCAGCAGTCTCTTCCCTTGCTTCCCACAGCTTCCGAGGATATATCCTGTCAGGCTAGAAAGACTTACTTAACTCAGTTTGTCCCAGTGTGTCTTAATTCTTTCCCTCTACTGCCATGATGAGGCCAAACTCAGGCTGGAGAAGCAACATTAATTCCATCTGAGTAGCCTCCAACCTGAAGGCATGAACATTAATTTCTATAGCGTCTGTAACTCCCCTCCCCTCCCCCCACCACCCCGCCCCGCCTTCCTCATCCTCTACCTTACTGCTTCCTATTCTGGTTACCCTCACTTGTGCATCACCACCTTCTGGTTCCTCTCCTCCTTTCTTCCAAGGTCTATTGTCCTCTACTAGATTCCTTCTCAGCCCTTTATCTCTTCCACCTCCCGGCTCCTTAATTCATTCCTCCTCCTCCTCCTCCTCCCCCCCCCCACCCACATTCCCCCTCACTGAGTCTTGCCTATCACCTGCCATCTAGTCCTCCTTCCCCTCCCATCACCGTATTCTGACTTTTACCCCTTTCCTTTCCAGTTCTGATGACAGATCTCAGCCCGAGGTGTTGGCTGTTTACTTCCCACCATAAATGCTGCCTGGTTTTCTGAGTTCCTCCAGCATTTTGTGTGTGTTGTTCCAGAAGTAATGCTGGAACAACTCACACAAAAGGAGCATAGAACTGATGAGGTCACATTTGTAGTGGGAGGGTGCTTTTTTTTTTAAAAAAAAAGAAAACTAATGAAAGACAGGAAAGTAATTTATTTTATTGTTAATTGGCTTTGGACTTTTTAAAAGGGCTTTTTATTTTTAAATTGTGTTGTGGGAGGTGGTGGTAGAGGGAATTAAAGAGCCCCAATTTTACATTAACCTGGAGGCAATTGAGACTGAGAAATTAAAAGAAAAGCACTAATTATTTGATTTGAACCATTGAATATTGACATAACTGCAGAACGTAACATCTTAAACTGTTTCCTTACATTAAAATACAGAAAGATGTGTTAGAATATTGAACTTGATGGTGATCTTATTCTAATAATAGAAGGTTTACGTTTGTCATTGTAAGCATATACTTATGGCCTGTCTCCACACTTGGGAACAACGCACATCTTCATGTATATTTGGACTGAAAATGGACATTTATGATGCAAACTAAATATACTTTTTTAAATATGCCTGTTTTTACCATGGAACACTGGCTGATAGGAATGTTATAAATATTGACTCAATTCAGCTACTCAAATTATTTAATCAAATCAACTTTGACAAAAGATTCAAAGCTCTAACTGCATAGATAAGTGCTGAATAGCTAGCTGATTGGCTGGCTTCCCCAGTTGGCTCTGTCCACTTCTGACTCATTCCTTCCCTTATTTTGCAAAACCCTTTTACTGCATTGTTTGGCATGCATCTAGAGTCTTATAAAGCATAGTCTTCATTTACATGGCCTTGTCTGTGGGAAATAGTTGGTGCTATTGTCATTGAGGTGCGTAGGATTGCCCCCAAGTTATTTCTAATAACTAAGAATGACATGACGAAGAGGCAAATTTTAGTTGTGGGATTCCATTGATTAAACTCCCCTCAATTTAATTAATTCTGCATGTGAAATCAGTTTGGTCCCACCAAATGCAGTCAGGAGTGTTAGATCTGAATTTGGTGCCTGTGTCATGACAATATGGTGCAGTACCATTTTATTAATTTGGGATCAAGACTTTATTTAGTCTGAGATTTTCTTGACAATTAGATTTTTTTTTAAACGAGTACTCCAACACCTTTAAATTACTTTTTTTGAATGAGACGTGGTGCAGATTTTCCAGGAAATCTGTAGTACAAAAGCACCACGGAAACTCTGCCCTGGTGTGTTTGAGGGACAGTAAGAGCTGGGGCCCAACGAACATATGCCAAACCATCATGATTTCCCTGCAGTCTGTTAGCAAAATATCTTTAATTTTCCTGTACGTTTTAACTTGCGTTTTACAAATGCTGGAGTCAAATCTAAATGACAAGGATCTCTGCAGACCCAGGGGCTTGTTTACATGATGTGCACAATCTATAGCTAAGTCAACTGTCAAGCTGGAATATTGTGGAATTCAGAAGTATCAAAAACGAGCAGAACTAATTAATTAATGAAATATTATTTTTGTCTTTTGAGACATCTTAAAGACTTTAATGGTTCAGTGCTTATCTAGGATTTTTCCTAGTAGCATAGCACTGTACAGTGGCAGCTGTAAAAGTGGGATTTGATTTCCGCTGATATCCATAAGGAGTTTGTACATGGCTGCCTGGGTTTCCTCTGAGTGCTCCGGTGTCATTCCAAAGATGTACAGTTAATGTTGGTGATTTGTGGGCAAGCTAGTGGTGACACTTGCAGACTGTCCAGCACGATCCTCGCTCTTTGATTTGATACAAACAGCACATTTCACAGTTTGTGTACAAATAATGCTAATCTTTCTAACTGTTGTTCTTCATTGAAATAGTTGGTTTAACAGTTTGTGCCAGGGCTGACTTGTTGCAGATTCAGCAGGCAAATTGCCCAGTGTTTCTGCTGGGAAGTTATAGCAAATTCGCACATAGCCAGTGAACATCTGAATAAAATTGGGAAAATCAATGAAGTTTAGGTAGTAGCACCAAAGCTTAAGTTTATACAGGAATCCTAAACTGTTAATGGACCATCATTTATCTGTATTAACTACATCATTACATTAACAACTCTGTGCCGACAGACATACCTATCTGGTAGAGTTCCATTTACCTGTTTGGCCCTTATCCCTCCTAAACCTCTCCCATCCATGTACCTGTCTAAGTATTTCTTAAACATTGTGATTGTACTATTTCCTCTCCCGGTTCATTCTGTGTACCCACCATCCGCTGTGAGAAAAATTTGGTCCTTGCATCCCCTTTGAGTCTTTCCCCTCACATCCTAAACCTGTATTCTCTAGTTTTATACTCCCTTACCCCAGGAAAGTACTGACTGTTCAGCTTATTTATGCTTCTCGTGATTTTATAAACTTTTTAAAAGTTTGTATCAGATTTTTCCTTTTTAAATTCTGGTTTTCAGCCTTCACATTTTTTTAAAATTTCACATGTTAATTTTGATACCTCCATCCCTCCACATCGTCTGCATCTTAAAATGTTTAATTTCTAACATTTCTTCCTTCTGATAAAAGGTAATCTATCTGAAGCATTTTGATTTCTTTTGCTTCCTGCAGATGAATGTTCCAACATTTAGGTATTTATACCTTTTGAGTAGAATGTACCTGTATTTTTAAAGCCAAATCAGTTGTCCCCTTATTTAATCACAGATTTTAATGAAAAATTCTGACCATTTTGTTTCTTCAGTTAATGTAAGTAAAGACTAACTCATCCTCTTGGCTTCCTCTGTCCAAAATTGATCATTTGTGCTGAATTATCTTTTTGAGGCACATCTTCTCTCTGGGTGGAAACTTGTTACCCAGTCTCTTTTTTTAAAAAAAAAGCAAATTGCTGTTGTCCTGAAGCGCTTCAGAGTTGTTGCTGTTGGCTGAGTTCACAAGTTAAGCAAAGTTGAAATTGTGATTTGAGTTTGAATATTTTTGCAGATATGTTTTGTCAAAATACTTCCAAATAAAATAAGAGGAATAAATGGGGAAATTTATTTTTTAAATCAAATCAAGCTTCTGGACATTTTTAAGTTTTTTCCTGCATCCATTAATCAACTGTTAATTCTAAAAAGTACTGATGCAGCAATGCTTGCATTCTATATTATACATCAACTGGTTGAAGATGTCCTTACCTTTTTAACTGTCCACTGAAAATACTGTGGTGCAACTGTGGGTGAATTTTGATTCCTTTCCTCTTATTTCCTGTGGAGTAACTAATATGATGTAGGAGAGCTTAAGATCAAGATACTTGCCATTTAACAAGCCATTGGCACAGATTTTGCATTGTGGTTTTGAGTTATACTGGAAAGGTTCCTTCACTATATATTTTTAAAAAACTGTGGCAATAAAAAGTTCATTAAGCTGTTCGTGTTAAATTGTTAGCCTTGTCGATTAATTAAGAGATGGACTTTTTGGCTACAGGGCATGGATTCCGTCAGAGAATATCCAGGATATTTGTGTTAATGTTCATCAGCTGGCAGTAAAAAGGAGTCTTGGTTGGAAGAAAGCCTGTGATGAGCTTGAATTGCACCAGCGCTTTGTCCGTGAAGGGAGATTCTGGAAGAATAAAGCGGAGGATAAAATGGATGAAGAAGCAGAGTCCAGCATCTCTTCCACAAGTAATGAGCAGGTATGCTTAGTGTTTCTAATATGGACAGTTTTACTTAGGAGCATTCTGAAAGGAACAAGTTCCCCTTTAAACATATTTAATGTTTTATTTTGTCGGGGCAGATAAATAGTGACTTGGAACCAAACTTAAAAATATGTTTGAATCGATAAGGATGCTTTCTTGAAATGGTTTGGTTCACCAATACTGTTAATGTGCTTTCTGTTAAGGGAAGGGAAACTTAGAATAGACTGTTTCATATCACGATGAGTAGACATGAGTAGGATATTGGGAACTACTTAGAAGTATAGTGAGAACTACTCTTCTGAGGGTGACAAATGTTAATTGGAAGTGGTAGATTTGAAGTTTTGGCAGGAACTTGAGATGATAGATTCTTAATGTTGTCAGTGCAGGTTGTGAACTAAATAATATTTTGTTTGGAATTAGAAAAAAAGGGCCAAAATACTTAACAGGTTTATTGAAATATCTGGGTCACTAATGTCCTTCAGGCATTTGCTGGCTACTTATTCCTATTCCAGTTCAACTCGTTGCTGGCCATCTCATCTTGGACAAAATGCAACTTTCTCCAGTTCAATTTTGCTTATATTAAACCTGTTATTCTCCTTCCCATTACAAACACTTACTGTACCAGTTTTACCCTCTTTGCCAGTTGCTGCTTTGGGATGAGCAAGTATTTTCACAACTCAGATTTCATTCCCTTTACCAATTTTCATCCTGTTGCAATGTTCCCATGTCCATATCTGACATTTCCTTTTGACATTTCTATCTTGGGGAATAAGTTTTATGATCAGTCTCCATTATAAATACTCAGACAACTACACCACCTTAAACCTTTTAAGGAGCATTCAATTCTGCCAGTTTCTATGAATTAAGATTTCCCACATCAGTACTTTTCAGAGGTCTTTCATTTCCCTTAACTGGTGTCCATCTCTTTTACTTGTTCCCTTCCCATTGTCTAGGAACCTAGATGAGTCTTCCAGGTTATAGCACTTGCTCCGGATGGAAAGGCATAACCCTTGGATTTGAATTGAACTAGTTTATGATTTGCGTAGTAGATTTTCAGTCTTAATGCTGACTTAAACCAGTCACAGCCATGATAATGCCATACTTGTGTACTCTAGTCTTTACTGGCAGAACTCTCAATATTCAGTACATTAGTACAACTGACATCACTAGCTGATTGCTCTACATTTAGAAGTGGGTAAATCAGTAATGCTGTCATAAAGCTTACGCTTACAGCATAAATATAAAAAACAGTAAATCTACTTGTATTACTGGTAGCAGAGGAATGCAGAATATTTAAACTAAAATGGTCGACTGCATCACAAAGTGCTGAATCCAAAACTCACTTGAAGCTGCTCAGATTTCTAAGAGTAATTTTCATATGGTACATGTGATGACTTTATGCTGCAAATGATGTTTCTTTAAATACACATCATCACTAATGCCACATTTGGCAAAAGATCATAAACATATGTTTTACTTCACGTAATGAGTATGTTTCTGTCACAAGAAATTAACTGACTAATGATAAAACTTTATTTGGAATGTTTCACTGCGATTACAGTTAGGTTAAAGTATTGCCGATCTAGTATAATGGAAACTGATTACAGATTACCTTGGTTCAGAATCTACAAATGTGAAATAATAATTATTGTACTTGTAGCAGAAGAACACACAAGAACCCAAGAGCAAGAAGTCCAGACGGAGTCAGCACTCAGATGCCAAAGATGAAGTAAGCTTAACCAAAACTATGATGGTCTGGGAAGCTGCAACTGTTTGTATTCTGATCTAGGATTTTCTTGGAATTGTATGTTAGGAAGTGTAACTGTCTTACCAGCATAATGCAAAAACTTAAAAGAAATGGAGAAAATCAGTCACATAGAATTGCATGGAAATTGCAACTTGGACTATTCAGCTAAAGTGATCACTGTTGGTTGCGATCTTTAAGGCAATCAATGGTGTTGGCCTTGTGTTTTCCCATTTCCCACAGGAGAGGTTGGACAAACTTGGATTATTTTCTCTGGGATGTCAGAAGCTGAATGGAGACCTGATCAAAGGGTATAAAATTGGGAAGTATAGACAGAGTAGATTTTTTTACTTTAATTTTATTTAGAAATACATCGCAGAGTTGGCCCTTCGAGTGCATCATCAGCAACCTACTGATTTTAACCCTAACCTAATCACAGGACAACTTATAATGATCAATTAACTTACTAACCAGTACATCTTTGTACTGTGGAGGAAACTGGAGAACCTGGAGGAAATCCATGCATTCCACGGGGAGGACATATAAACTTCTTACAGAGGACGCCGGGTTAGACCATAAGACATAGGAGCAGAATTAGGCCAATCAGCTCATCGAGTCTGCTCCGCCATTCTGTCATGGCTGATCGCTGATCCCAGATTCCAGTCAACCCCATACAGTTGCCTTCTCGCCATATCTTTTGATGCCCCGACCAAATAGGAAACTATCAACTTCCACCTTAAATATACCCACTGTCTTGGACTCTCCTCCAGTCTGTGGCAGAGCATTTCACAGATTCACTACTCTCTGGCTAAAAAATAATTCTTCCTTACCTCTGTTCTAAAAGGTTGTCGCTCAGTTTTGAGGGAGTGCCCTGTAGTTCTGGACACACCCACCAGAGGAAGCGTCCTCTCCACACCCACCCTATCTAGTCCTTTGTCCTTTCAACATTCGGTAGGTTTCATTGAGTTCTTCTCTCCTCCCCCCCCCCCCCAACCAACCTTCTTTTAAATTCCAGTGAGTACAGGCCCAAAGCTGCCAAACACTCAGATATTAACCCCTTCATTCCCAGAATCATCCTCGTGAACCTCCTCTGGATTCTGTCCAATGACAACACAGGGTTGAACTCTGAGCTCCACCCTGAGCTGCAAAAGTATCATGCTTACTGCTCTGCTACCTTGGCGCTCCTTTTTCCCATGGGAGAAATGTCAAATACTTTGGATACAGCTTTAACAAAAGGAGGAAAGTTCAAAGGTGATTTATATGGCAAGAGTTTTCTCCAGCTGCGGTGGGTTCCCCTAATATGCTGACGGGGGAGGTGGAAGAAGCCGGTATGTTCACAATGTTTAAGAAGCATCTAGATGTACACATGAACAGGCAGGGAATTGAGGGATATAGATCACGTGCAAGCAGATATGCAGTTTAAACTAACATTGTGGCTTGCACAGATATGATGCCACAAATGACCTGTTCTGTGCTGTACTGTTCTATATTCTGTTTAAATCACCCCTGTAGCTGTTTGTCTTCCACAGATTTTATTTCTCTAACCCCTGTAATATCAATATGTTCTCTGCTTCGGCGAGTAACTATAGGGTTGGCATTCCACAACCTTCTAAGTAGTAATTTCTTTTCCTGTCCTAAGTATCTCTCATTTAATCATGTATCTCTGTAGCCTTGTTTAGATTTTTTGAATCACTGGAAATGATCTGTTCTATCTTAAGACTTGTCCCTAACGTGCCAACAATTTGCTCCTACTTTCCTCAGTTCTAAAACTATAGCCACAATTTCAATTTTTGTTTTAAACATTATGGCACATATGGCCATGCCCCAGTGAATTGCCCTGTGTCTGTTTTATTTCCTCAATATTGTTTCAGAGAGTCTGAAACTGTCTATAGTTCTCCAATTGTGCATTTGTATATGAAGATCTTGTGCATTTTCCCCATTATATCATGGCTTTCATTTCCTATTTAAGCTCTGCTATTTCATTTTCATCCCCTCAAAATAATCAATAAGCTTCAAGATCTTGGCCTCAATAACTCCTTGTGCAAGTGGATCATCAGTTTCCGCACTTGCAGACCACAGTTAGTTTGGATTGACAATAATTTCTCCAATATTGAGGCAGTGTGTTTAGCCCCCTGCTCTAGTCGCTTTATACTTGTGACTTTGTGGCTAAGCTCAGCTCCAATGCCATGTTCAAGCTTGCTGACGACACCGCTGTCTTAGGCTGAATCGAAGGTAGGGTGATGAATCAGCATATGGGAGGGACAATGAAAATCTGGCTGAGTGGTGCCATAACAACCTCTTACTCAATGTCAGCTAGACTAAGGAGCTGATTATTGACTTAAGGAGGAGGAAATCAGAGGTCCATGAGCCAGCCCTCAGAGGTTGAGGGGATCAGCAACTTTAAATTCCTCAGTGTTATTATTTCAGAGGACCTGTCCTGGGCCCAGCACAAAAGTGCAATTACAAAGAGGAAACAGCAGCACCTCTGCTTTAGGAGTTTATGAAGATTTGGCATGACATCTAAAACTTTTGACAAACCTCTACAGATTTGTAGTGAAGAGTATATTGATTGACTGCGTCACAGCCTGGTATGGAAAAGCCAATCCCCTTGAAATGGAAAATCCTACAGTAGTGGATACAGCCCAGTCCATCATGGTAAAACCCTACCCACCCTTGAGAATAGCTACCCCAAAGTACTATCACAGGAAAGCCAGCATCCATCATCAGAGACATTCCCCCTCCCCACCACAACCACCACCACCATCCAGGACATGCTCTCTTCTTTCTGGGTTAGCAGAGGTGCCTACTGTTCTTAATGGCTAATGAGATATTTTCTGCCACTGTCTTCAGCATCTGGTCATGGCAGCAACAGCCTTCACCCAGGGCTTTTGGACAGCTGCTGAGGATCTGTTCCAAAGTCCATCTGAGGAGATATTTTCTGCCACTGCCTTCAACACCTGGTCATGGTGCCCGTTATATGTCCTTGTCCCAGGGCTTTTGGACAGCTGCTGAGGATCTCTCTGCCAGCATTGTATATGGAGACATATATGTACCTTGATGATATATTTATTTCGAACTTTGAGCTTTTTAAAGTGTTTAACTCTGGGCTTGTGTTAACAGCCATGCACAACTGCAATTTTGTAGGTGAGACTGTACCGGGAATATTATACAAGAACAGATTTTACTTGTGACAGTCAGTGCAACAAATGGTCATGATATTTATTACTAGGATGTAATTATCTCCAAGGGATTGAACCAGTGTTTCCCCAACCTTTTTTTTTTAACCAACACCCCGCTAAAGAACTCTCATGCTTGCCAACACTCTTAGACACAATATATTTTCTGGCACACCCCCATAGTGTTAAAAAAACATGTCTATCAGAATGGGGTTTATTATCACCGGCATGTAATGTGAAATGTGTTAACTTAGCAGCAGCAGTTCAATGCAACAATGTAATCTAGCAGAGTGGAAAAAATAATAATAAAAAATAAAATAAAACATAATAACAATATACCAGTAAATCAGTTACCTATATTCAATAGATTTTAAAAAACATGCAAAAACAGAAATACTGTTTTTTTTTTAAAGTGAGATAGTGTCCAAAGCTTCAATGCCCATTTAGGAATCAGATGACAGAGGGGAAGAAGCTGTTCCTGAATTGCTGAGTGTGCGCCTTCAGGCTTCTGTACCTCCTACCTGCTGGTAACAATGAGAAAAGGGCATGCCCTGGGTGCTGGAGGTCCTTAATAATGGACGCTGCCTTTCTGAGACACCGCTCACTGAAGATGTCCTGGGTACTTTGTAGGCTAGTGCCCAAGATGAAACTGACTAGATTTATAACCTTTTGCAGCTTCTTTCGGTCCTGTGCAGTAGCCCATTCCACACCAGACAGTGATGCAGCCTGTCAGAATGCTCTCCACGGTACAACTATAGAAGTTTTTGAGTGTATTTGTTGACATGCCAAATCTCTTCAAACTCCTAATAAAGTATAGCCGCTGTCTTGCCTTCTTTATGACTACATCAATATGTTGGGACCAGGTTAGATCCTTGGAGAACTTGACACCCAGGAAGTTGAAACTGCTCACTCTCTCCACTTCTGATCCCTCTGAGGATTGGTATGTGTTCCTTCGTCTTACCCCTCCTGAAGTCCACAATCAGCTCTTTCATCTTACTGACGTTGAGTTCCAGGTCGTTGCTGTGGCACCATTCCACTAGTTGGCATATCTCACTCCTGTACGCCGTCTCATCACCACCTGAGATTCTACCAACGTTGGTTATATCATCTGCAAATTTATAGATGGTATTTGAGCTATGCCTAGCCACACAGTCATGTGTATACAGAGTAGAGCAGTTGGCTAAGCACACATCCTTGAGGTGCGCCAGTGTTAATCATCAGCAAGGAGGATACGTTATCACCAATCCATACAGACTGTGGTCTTCTGGTTAGGAAGTCGAGGATCCAATTGTAGAAGGAGGTACAGAGGCTATATATTAACATGAGAAAAAAGATACTACTTTAAATTTTTATTTGTCTTTAAACCTAGCTTACACAGTACCTGTGTGCTGTGCAGCAGCTTCAATATCAATGTGATCCTTGAGCTTGATGATTTTTAGCAAGTTAAAATATCTGGTTTAATTTGTGACAGTAAAAGCCTAAGTCCCCACGCATAACAATGTCCAAGTGGTTTCTGTTTTTTTGAGCATGTGGTTCACTGCACTGAAGCCTCTTTCAACAAGGTAGGAGGATGGAAATGCAATGAAGAGCAGTTTGGCTCTTCAAAAATTAGGAAACTTCGTATGGTAATGTAGCCACAACCCACAAAAGCTGACATTTTTGAAAAGCATTTTTGCTGCTTCATCATTCTGAATTTCAATAGTGTCTTCTTGAAAGTTCTCTTTCTGTTCTTCCACTTTGCAAAGAAATAGGTTAATTACCCAGTCAGGAATTTCCAGATCATTCCAATCCTTGAATCAATTCAGAAAATCCTCCTTCAGTGACTGCAGGTGTAAAGCAGTACCTTTGCAAATCACTGTCTGTGAAAGAGAGTGCCATACTTCCCATGCAGGAAGACTGTGAGAACATTTTTCTCCCAATGTTTTGCTTATACATTTCCTATTTTCCCATAAAAGTGGACACAGCACTTTTTGCCTGACTTAAATTGAAGTTCTCACCCTGCAATTTCATATTTAGAATGTTTATTTGTCATACAGATTGGCTAGGTTTGCCACATTTCCACAAAGAAGTTCTATTGTGTTCCCCAAGCTTGTTGAGTTTGAGCAAAAATTCAACTGCCGTATCAACAAGATCAAAGAAACATTTTAAGCAGCGACCTTTTGATAGCCAATGCACTTCATTGTGAAGAAGCAAACGTTTAAACTCTTCATTATCTTGGCATAACTGGCAAAATATTCTGTTATTTAATGGAAGAGCTTAATTTTGTTGATGGAAATTACAAGAGTTGCGAGTGAAAAAAGTCGCTAGCTATGGTTTTTGGCTACAAGATGTTAAAGATGGATTACAAACAAACTTGGAATTTCTTTTTTCAGAAATGCCACTAAACCAGCATGGTGACCTGTCATGTATGGTGCTCCATTTATTGCACAAGAAATCATGTTCCTAATTGGAGTACTTTTATCCTCAATATACATTTTGAGCTCATTGATTCTCTGATATTTGTTTTTTACTTTTTACAAAAGAGAATCTCCTTGAACTCTTCCATTTTTGATAAACTGTACATATGCCATTAGCAAAGCCTTATCTCGCACAGTTGACTCATCCAGTTCTATCCCAAATTCTGTTTTTATTTTTGTAGCTCTCTGCATAGTTGATGCTCAATGTCTTCATTTGTTTCGTCAATGCAACGAGCTACAGAGTTAATATTCAGAGGAATTGGTTTTAAAATACTGGTATCCATTTTGAGAACAGTGGTGAGCACTTCTGATACAGCAAACATTATTAATCCTTCAATTGTATGAGATTTTCCACACTTTGCTTTCATTTTAGAAATGTTATCAGAAGCAATGTGACCACTATCAAGGTCATTTTTAGCTTTGCAAATGACTTGAGTGTGCACCGCTTTTCAAATGCTTCTTTCGTCTTCTGGAACAGAGTAATACCATAAGTAGAGTTTTTAGTGTGTGCTTTACAGAAGTGTTTCTGAAATCTTGATGGTTTCATGGCTTCACTAGACAGTACAGTATTCCAAATAAAACACATGGGGCATTCTGATCTGACAGGATGATTGAGAAGAAAATTCTCCATCTATCATCTTGGGATTCTCCAGTACAGGTATCCTGTCTGAAATCCCATTTGGCTGCTTCACTGTTGTTTTTGTGACTGGAAAACTGTCATCAGCGGAGATCCACAGGGCTTGGCTTTGCGTCAGGATAAAGAAGTTTGCGGAGTACGCAAAAGTTGGCCTTGAGTATCAACCCATCTTGTATATTTTATCTTCTCACCTGTTCTATTGGGCAGAAGATACAAAAGACTGAAAGTACATACCACCCGGTTGAAGAATAGCTTCTACTCCACTGTTATTAGACTCTTGAACAGATCTCTTGTATGATGAAATGGACTCGACCTCACAATCTGTTTGTTATGATCTTTCACTTTCTCTGTAACTGTTACACTTTATTCTGCAATGTTATTGTTCTACCTTGTTCTACCTCAGTGCATTATGTAACGATTTAATCTATATGAACAGTATACAAGACAAGCTTTTCACTGTATCTTGGTATATATGACAGTCATAAACCAATACAAATAATGTGTTAAAATTTAGGCAAATTATATTTATTAGATAATTGTACAAAGGACATAGAACAATTATCCAAAAATAAATCATGAAATCATACTATACCTTTGATTTTTCCAATCTAAATAAACTTGATCCATAGTGGAAGGTTGAAAAAAGAAATAAGATATAATAGGACTTGCTAAAATAAATTGGATCAACCCAAAAAATTTTCGAAATTGAAACCATATATGTAAAGTATGTTTAACTATTGGGTTATTCATTTGTTTATATAATTTAGAAAGAATAAAAGGAAGCAAAGTCCCTAAAATAGAACCCAATGAAAACCCTTGTAAGGAATTACATTCAAGATTCACCCAATGTGGACTAGTCCCTTAACCAAAATTTTAAGTGTCGAATGTTAATTGCCCAGTAGTAAAATCTGAAATTTGGGAGCGCTAACCCTCCCTCTTTTTTAGATTTCTGTAAGTGCCTTTTACCTAACCTAGGATTTTTGTTCTGCCATATACATGAGGAAATTTTTGAATCAACATTATCAAAAAAGGATTTTGGAATAAAAATTGGTACCGTTTGAAATACGTATAAAAATTTAGGCAAAATAATTATCTTGATAGCATTGATCCAACCGATCAGTACCAAAGACATTGGTGACCATTTAGTAAACAGAAGTTTAATCTGATCAATTAAAGGTAAAAAATTAGCTTTATATAAATCTTTATGCTTTTTTGTGAATTTTAACCCCTAAATATATAAAGGAGTCAGTAACCAATTTAAATGGTAGACATCCATAAATAGGAACCTGCTTATTTAGGGGAAACAGTTCACTCTTATTAAGGTTCAATTTATAACCAGAAAAGTTACTAAATTGAGCCAACAAAGATAAAATAACAGGAATTGATTTCTCTGGATTAGAGATATATAATAGCAAATCATCTTCATATAATAATTTATGTATTTCATTTCCATGGGTAATACCAAAAATATTAGGTGAATCTCAGACAGCAATTACCAAAGGTTCAATGGCAATATTAAATAATAATGGACTAAGAGGGCATCCTTGCCTGGTACCCCGAGATAGACAAAAAAAAAGATCTTTGATTATTAGTACAATATGTTAAGATCTAACAATTTATCTTGAGTTTCATCATCCAGAAGGCAAAGATTTAGAATTCCCTATCCAAGTGGGTTTGGAGGTTCAATTGATGAACATTTTCAAGATGGTTGTATAGATTTTTGGATATTAATGAGGTTAGCACAGGAATGTGGCATTGAGATTGGGATATCTGGATCTCTGGATTCCAGGTCCAGTTATTTAACTATTGAGCTAGAACAAAATAAAAGTTTCTCCCAGTGCCCTATATACACACTAAGAATTTGTTCTATAATAATAGAAATGGGTATGGGAAGGCATCATTCTAATGCTATTAATAATTTTTTTTTCTCTGTTTTAGGAACCAGAACCTGAAATTGAGGCTGTTAGTTCCAGCCAAGAAATACCTACAGTGCCACCCCAACCAGAGAAAGTTTCAATTGCAACACAAACAAAGAAGACAAGTGCCTCCTCACCAAGAATGTTACATCGGAGCACCCAGACTAATGACATCCCCTGTCAAAACATGTGTCATGAAAAGTACACCAAAATATTTAATGAATTTAAAGACCGTGTGAAAGCAGAGCACAAAAGAGAGACGGAGCGAGTTGTGAGAGAAGCATTAGAAAAGGTATGGGTTAATTTTGTCTCAAACCATCTATTTGAACATTGAAATAACAGTTGGAAACGTTTCTAACATTTTGTGTGACAAACTAAAATCCTCAGACTTTTGAAACTTGGAGCATCAAATGTGCCATTAGTTGTATTAATTATACAAGTATACTTATTTATAACTATATAAATATATAATTGAAGTTCAAGTGTCAGTGGGGGAGGGGGATAGGTAGGGAGAGAAAATAAATCTTTTTTGCATCTATGGGCACCACCCATCTTCAGTGTCCCGAAGCAACAAAAGTTTGAATGTATTTGGCTTCGCTTGGAAAGCAGAGTGAGTTTTGCTATATCTTTTCCCTACCTTTGTACGTTCTAAACCATTTATAGAATGCACTATCTCTGCAGTCAAAAACATAATAAATGGCTTTGGTCCAAGTATAAATGTTTCATTACAGGAGACCAAGATCTGGTTTAAGAGTTTTATTTACAGATTAGCAGGTCACATTGAAATTTAGTAGTTGGATACTTCTTGTATGTGTACCATTTACAGAGTTATGGTCATGAAATTATGGCCTTCGGGGACTGATTGTCTACTCTTGTGATTGCCTGTTTTTGAAGCTTATAGTAAAAATCAAGCATTGCTGGAAATACACAAGTCTGTCTGTCTGAGATTGGGAAACAGTACCATAATTAATTGACCCTACAAAATAACTGCTTTCAGGCATCTTCAAAGGCAAGCTTGTCAATTCTTGGCCAGCATGAAGCATTTTGTTCACAGCTTATTGGCTGCCCTGAATTTTGCCACAAGTAGCATCTGCAAAGTGACTCCCAGCTTCTGCAGGAAGAAGTACCAGGGCTGGTTTGATAAGAATGATCAGGAAATTGAGCAAGCAGTTAATGAAAACCTAAGCTATCCCTAGTTTGGTAGCTCCAGTAGGGTCATAGAAAAGTATAGCACAGAAACTGGCCCTTTGGCCCATCTAGTTCATGCTGAACCATTTAAACTGTCTTCTTCCATTGAACTTCTCACTTTACACCCTTAACCCATCCAACCTCAGTGGAAAAAGCATTTACCCTATCTATATGCCTCATAATTTTGTATAGCTCTATTAAATCTCCCCTTAATCCTCTACATTCCAAAAAATGAAAGTCCTAACATATTCAAACTTTCCTTGTAATTCGGGTCCTCCAGTCCCGGAAACACCATTGTAAATTTTTTCTGTATTCTTTCAATCTTATTTGCATCTTTTCTGTAGATAGTTGGCCAGATCTGCATATAGTACCCCAAATTAGGCCTCACCAACGTCTTGTACAACTTCAACATAACATCCCATCTCCTGTACTCAATACTTTGATTTATGAAGGCCAATGTGCCGAAAGCTTTCTTTACGACGCTATCTACCTGTGCCGCCACTTTCAATGAATTATGGACCTGTATTCCCAGATCCCTTTGTTTTACAGTTCTCCTTGCTGCCCTACCATTCATTCTGTACGACCTACCCTGGTGGGTCCTACCAAAATCCAACACCTCACACTTGCCTGCATTAAATTCTATCTGCCATTTTTCAGCCCATTTTTACAGCTGGTCCAGATCCTTCTGCAAGCTCTGATAATCTTCCTCACTGTTCACTCACTACACCTCCAATTTTGGTGTCATCAGCAAATTTGCTGAACCAGTTAATCACTAGTCTTCAAGCAAAAGTAACAGCTCTACAGGTGCCTAAATGCAGAAATCCTGCAGAAGACTTATGAGCTATAAAAGCTATCAACAATTGATAAATGCAAAGCCCGACTCACTGACAACCAAGAACTGAGGAGCAAATTCGTTAGAGACAAACAGATAGCTGGATGGAATTTGCTGTAGGAACACTTCGTAGATCCCCTCAACTTCAACTTTGTCCTTGTGTGAGAGCCCTTTGAATTTTTCCAGCTTTGCTGCCATTTCTGAGCGACAAAATGTCAACAATGCTGTATTCCAGTTTAAAATAAAAACAAAAAACCTTTGCGACGAATGGAATTGCCTAATGAATTTCAAAGCTTGTTTGAAGAACTTCGGTAACAAATCTGCAATCTTACCATGCGTAGTTGGGAAGAAGGGAGACGCGTTTGCTATATTGCAATCATTTTGTTTTAATGAGTGTTCTCCCAACTGTTATTGTATAGAAATTAATTGACTGGGTCCAGCTCAACAACTAGCTTCCAGTGGATTCTGTCCTTGTAGAGGTGCAGTAGACAGTCTTCAGTTTATAATAACTTAAGCAAAAAGCAGGGAGCAGTCCTAACCACAATTTCAACTGTGGAAAAATCCTGAAATGACCTTGATCTTTGTCTCGGAGGCTGACTCCAAAACATCTTTTAAGAGGGTGAACCCTCGTAAGTGATGGTGTACCTGGTAGGGACATGATAATCTGTGCCAACCAACTGATGGGGTGTTCAAAGACGTGTTCAATCTCTCACTGCTGCAGTTGGAGTTTTCCACCTGCTTCAAAAGGTTGATAATCATACCAGTGCTCAAGAAGAACAGGGTGAGCTGTCTCAATGATTATCACCCAGTTGCACTCTCATCTGCTCTGATGAAGTGCTTTGAGAGGCTGTTCGTGGCCAGAATCAACTCCTGCCTATACAAGGACCTGGACCCACTGCAATTTGCCTAGTGCCATGATAGGTCAATGGCGGATTCAATCTCACTGGATTTCTGCTCGGCCTGTACAATAGCAATACCTACTTCAGGCTGCTGTTTATTGATCACAGCTCATGTTCTGGGTTCTAATCAACAAGCTCCAAAACCTGGACCCCTGTAACTCTCTCTGAAACTAGATCCTTGACTTCCACCGGGTGATTACAGTCAGTGCGGATCAGAAATACGTAACATCTTCTCTATGACAATCAATCCTGGTGCACCTCAAGGATATGTGCTTTGTCTACACCCACAACTGTGTGGCTAGGCACAGCTCAAATGCCATCTATAAATTTGCCAATGATACAACTGTCGGCAGAATTTCAGATGACGACCAGGAAGTGTACAGGAGAGAGATCAGCAACCTTGCACTCAGTAAGACCGAGGAATTGATAGTGGGCGATAGAAAGGGAAGTCGAGGGAACACACACCAGTCCTCATCGAGGGATCAGCAGTGGAAAGGGTGAGCAGTTTCGACTTTCTGGGTATCAACCCTCTGAAGGTCTACTGTACCTTGAGCCCAACATATTGATGCAATCACAAAGAAGGCGTCACAGTGGCAATATTTCGTTTGAGTTTGAGGAGAATTGGTATGTTATGACTCTCCGCAGATTTCTAAAGGTGTACCGTGGAGAGCGTTCTAACCGGTTGCATCACCATCTGGTATGGAGGGTCCACTGCACAGGATCGGAAAAAGCTGCAGAAAATTGTAAACTCAATCAGCAACATTATGGCCACTGTCCTTCCTAGTGTAGAGGAAACCTTCAAAAGGCAATGCCTCATAAAGGTGGTGTTTCTTTATTAAGGGCCCCCATCACCCAGAATGTGCTCTCTTTGCGTTGTTACTATCAAGGAGGTATATAGGAGCCTGAAGACACACTCAACATCTGTTCTTTTCCTCTGCCATCAGATTTCTGAATAGACAATGAACTCATGAATGTGACCTCTTTTTTTTTTTGCTCTTTTTGCACCAATTTACTGTGCAATTTGTAGGTTTTTAAAATTATTATGTATTGCAATGTACTGCTGCCGATAAACAAATATCATAGCATATGCCAGTGGTATTAAATCTGATTCTGATCATTTTGTATTTGCTCTCTGGCATGCCAACCACCTTGCAAGCTAACAGGTTTGTGACAGAGCCAATTTCAGTGAAGACTGGCTATGTAATTGTGCCAGAAGATTATGCGATGAACAGGCAAATCTCTTGATGTCTAGTGAGGTGCTCCATAGTTGAACACCTTTTAAAAAGATTAATGTGATTGAACTTGAATGAGTTTTGTTTCTTAAAATGTCTGTCTGTAGCTGCGCAGTGAGATGGAGGAGGAGAAGCGTCAGGCGGTGAACAAAGCTGTTGTCAACATGCAGGCCGAAATGGACAGAAAATGCAAACAAGTGAAGGAAAAGTGCAAAGAGGAATTCATGGAAGAGATCAAAAAATTGGCCACGCAGCACAAGCAGTTCATCTCGCAGACCAAAAAGAAGCAGTGGGTAAGTACAAAAAATTTAAACTGGTGTCAATGCAGCATCTTTTATGACATTAAAGTATCAGAAATACAACTGCCAATTTGAATATAGCAAGTTCTTATCATGTGCAACTATTCCACTTCTTGATATATGGTGGAGAGTGAGTACTAACCATGACTTTTTCTAATTGCATACAGTATTCTTTGGACCTTGCCCTTCACGATGTATGTCCTAGCCTCATTAGTACTCCCAAAATTCAACACATCACACTTATCAGGATTGAACTACATTTTTCAACCTTGTAGCCTAACGGCACCTTCCACACTTGTCAACAACTCCACCGGTCTTGGTCATCTACAGACTTGCTGATCATCCTTCCAGTTTGCACTGATCAATCCCTATCTGTCCAAATATTTGTTAATCCCATCCCTAAATTTTTCTGACAACTTGATTGTCGGCTTGCAGATCTATAATTGCCAGGCAGTTACCAAACTGCCTTTCTGACTGTCATATTTTTTTCATACGTGGCTAAGTGTTTTTTGTGATACTGGTAATTTATTTTACTAAACTTAGAGCAAAAATTCAGTTTCATTAACTTTCAAAATAAGTTAATGCTGAAGAGATCTGCTTGAAGAATGGTTGTATTGAAAATTGACTATTAATAACACTTCATTACCCAAAGGGTTGGCGATGAAGTGTTTTTCTCATTCAGCGCTGTAAATATTGTAATCAAACCATGCATAGTCAGGAAAGCAGATGTCCATTAAACAGCATGCGAAAGTCAGTTTACCACAACTTTCAATAAGAAACCAGGTAACAAATGACTGTAAAGTGCAGTAAATGAGGGATGTTACTTGAAAAGATGTGCATAATATCAGCCTCAGTCACATGCAGTGCTGCTGACAGGGCTAGACTACATGAAGCATTAGTCAATCATCTGTTGGCCATGCTAGCATACTTTCCTTCAGTTGACTTGTAGCTTGTGCATCGGGGCCCTCTAGGGGTAATATTGTGGCTTGCAACTTCAGTTTTCAGCAGGTAAACAGAAGCATTTTATATTCGATCACAGAAGAAATCCAGATGTACAGTGTGCTCTTGTCTTATTTTTCAGTTTAATTTTTGAAGGACAATTCTGATCAATACATGGCCTATCAGAACAGGAAGATAAATTGCAGTTCTTGAAAATGGTGCTAACTACTTGGCACCACGAGTACTTTGCACTTTATAGAAGAGATGTTGGATGAGTTTGGTCATTTCTTGCAACTGAAATGGCACTGTAAATTCACCAAGCATTATAAGTAATGTTGTCCTTTCCTTCTCTTTTAAGTGCTACAACTGTGAGGAAGAAGCCATGTACCACTGCTGCTGGAACACCTCTTACTGCTCAATCAAATGTCAGCAGGAGCACTGGCATGCAGAGCACAAACGAACCTGTCGTCGGAAAAGATGAAAGTTTTCTCCTTCTCGAGAGCCATACTAAGAAACAGTTTCCTTTTCACAGACAGTGCTGGTTTTATTTCAGAACCATGTTTCTGTGAATCTTGCTTTCCATTTGCACCAGCATTTTAATCTACAAGCTTAGTTTCCCCCCACCCCACCCACTTTAATCAGAGAGCCGAACTAAGATGGCCTGTTTTAATTGTAACCAGATACCTTTTCGTGTGTTTTTAAATTCTTTTACATCAGTGGTCATGTGATCAGTACTTCGGGACAGGGTTGACTTAGCAGGTAATAAACCTGCTTTAAAAAAAATAACTGTTAATATTTCCCAACTCTGCTTTTTTATATTTTTCTTACGTATGCTACTTTTATTAATAAAAAATTGAATGTTGATCATGTATTAAAGCAGGGAAATGGGATTTCTAATGAGCTGGACCTTAGAGATGGAATGAACATTTAGTTCTGTTTTTGTAATTTGCACATTTCTTTTATTTCCTAACCCAAATGAGTCCACACGCATGTAAAATTGCCAAATACTACCTTTATGTACCAGTAGATATGAACAGAAAAATTACAGTAAATTTTGCTTTCTGCACCAGTGTTCACTGAATATCTGTGCGATTGTCTGTCTTGCAGTTGAATTGTATAAAATAAAATGAAGCACTTAGTTTTCTCAGCAGCTATTAGATTTTTGGATTGTATTTAGCTATTGCTGCCTGTTTGCTTACAGTCCTTGTCACCTTAGACAGAATTACGTAACTGCATGTCAATCCATTTATAAAAGACATTGTGATTGTGGTGGGTCTGTACCTTGCTGAGTGTCTGGTACAAAACATATACCAGTAAATGTTTTGTGATATTGCAGAAAATGGAAAATAATTTAAATATAGAATCATTCCAAAGGCTGTTTTAAACCTTTTACTAGTAGCTGCATGAAAGTAAGACACGTGTAACTTTGACTGTTCTGTTTTCATGTCTTGGTGACACCATAGCACCTTCAAATTATGCAGTATAAACACTCTGTTAAACATGACTGTGGCCTGATTTTGTTTTAAATGATCACTAAATTGACCTGCTCTTGGATTGTTTTAGATGCGTTAAAATCAATTCATTGCGAAATATAGTTGCCATTTGTAACTCCATCATGTAAGGTTTAGCCACTCTGCACATTTATTCATTTTAGTGTGGCATCACATGGCAGTTCAATTAGGACATGGCAAATTCTGGGCTTTTTTGTAAGTTTTTCTTACTGGCAATATATTAAATCATCTGTGTTTACATTGGGCAATAAATGTATTTCAGAGATGTACTTTGAATGTTTAACTTTTGGTGTTTATTTATATATAAATATATAAAATAAAAATAATTGGCAAGGACTGATGCAATGTCGTCTTCCCATCAGGAGAGGTGGGTCTACTTCAGTTGATTATTTAGATGTAAGTCCATACAAAAAGCAATATTGTCCCAGAAACCTTTCAATGTAGAGTGTGAACGTTTGACCATCAAGACTTTTAATTTGCTTCATGAATTTTTTTTTGGTTAAATCAGATTTTTGTTGTGGCCATTTCAAAGCAGTTTATCAGCACGTTAGAGACATGAGAGACCATAGTTGGAAATCAGAAGCAACGCATACCAAATGCAGGAGTAGCCCAGTAGATTGGACAGTATCTAATGGAGGGAAGTAAACAGTTAATATTTTGGGCCAAGATCAATTACTGTTGGACAGAAATCTCAATTTAGTTTCTCTCCATAGATGCCGCCTGACCTGAGTTCCTCCAGTGTTTTGTATGAAATATAGACTCTCTCTCCCTTGTTCCTCCACTCTGCTTGAATTGTTGAGTTCCTCCCGCAGTTGGTTTTTGCTTCAGGTTCCAGCATCTGCAGTTTCCTGTGTCTTCAAACTGCTGCTTATACTTCAATTTTGTCAACAAAATTGAGAGAGTACTGAGAAGATTTACTAGAATGTTACCTGGGTTTCATCTCCTAAGTTGCAGAGAAAGGTTGAACAAGTTGGGTCTTTATTCTTTGGAGCGTAGAAGGTTGAGGGGGGACTTGATGGAGATATTTAAAATTATGAGGGGGATAGATAGAGTTGATGTGGGTAGTCTTTTTCCATTGAGAGTGGGGGAGATTCAAACAAGAGGACATCAGTTGAGAGTTAACATAGAAAATAGGTGCAGGAGTAGGCCATTCGGCCCTTCGAGCCTGCGCCGCCATTCAGTACGATCATGGCTGATCATCCAATTCAGAACCCTGTACCAGCCTTCCCTCCATACCACCTGATCCCTTTAGCCACAAGGGCTTTATCTAACTCCCTCTTAAATATAGCCAATGAACTGGCCTCAACTGTTTCCTGTGGCAGAGAATTCCACAGATTCACCACTCTCTGTGTGAAGAAGTTTTTCCTCATCTCGGTCCTAAAAGGCTTCCCCTCTATCCTCAAACTGTGGCCCCTCGTTCTGGACTTCCCCAACATCGGGAACAATCTTCCTGCATCTAGCCTGTCCAATCCCTTTAGGATTTTATACGTTTCAATCAGATCCCCCCTCAATCTTCTAAATTCCAGAGAGTATAAGCCTAGTTGATCCAGTCTTTCATCATATGAAAGTCCTGCCATCCCAGGAATCAATCTGGTGAACCTTCTTTGTACCCCCTCTATGGCAAGAATGTCTTTCCTCAGATTAGGGGACCAAAACTGCACACAATACTCCAGGTGTGGTCTCACCAAGGTCTTGTACAACTGCAGTAGTACCTCCCTGCTCCTGTACTCGAATCCTCTTGCTATGAATGCCAGCATACCATTCGTCTTTTTCACCGCCTGCTGTACCTGCATGCCCACTTTCAATGACTGGTGTACAATGACACAGGTCTCGTTGCACCTCCCCTTTTCCTAATCAGCCACCATTCAGATAATAATCTGTTTTCCTGTTTTTACCACCAAAGTGGATAACCTCACATTTATCCACATTAAATTGCATCTGCCATGAATTTGCCCACTCACCTAACCTATCCAAGTCATCCTGCATCCTCCTCACAGTTAACACTGCCGCCCAGCTTTGTGTCATCCGCATACTTGGAGGTGCTGCATTTAATTCCCTCATCTAAGTCATTAATATATATTGTAAACAACTGGGGTTCCAGCACTGAGCCTTGCGGTACCCGACTAGTCACTGCCTGCCATTCTGAAAAGGTCCCGTTTATTCCCACTCTTTGCTTCCTGTCTGCCAACCAATTCTCTATCCGCATCAATACCATACCCCCAATACCGTGTGCTTTAAGTTTGCACACTAATCTCCTGTGTGGGACCTTGTCAAAAGCCTTTTGAAATCCAAATATATCACATCCACTGGTTCTCCCCGATCCACTCTACTAGTTACATCCTCAAAAAATTCTATGAGATTCGTCAGACATGATTTTCCTTTCGCAAATCCATGCTGACTTTGTCCGATGATTTCACCGCTTTCCAAATGTGCTGTTATCACATCTTTGATAACTGACTCTAGCATTTTCCCCACCACCGATGTCAGGCTTACCGGTCTATAATTCCCTGGTTTCTCTCCCTCCTTTTTTAAAAAGCGGGGTTACATTAGCCACTCTCCAATCCTCAGGAACTAATCCAGAATCTAAAGAGTTTTGAAAGATTATCACTAATGCATCCACTATTTCTTGGGCTACTTCCTTAAGCACTCTGGGATGCAGACCATCTGGCCCTGGGGATTTATCTGCCTTCAATCCCTTCAATTTACCTAACACCACTTCCCTACTAACTTGTATTTCCCTCAGTTCCTCCATCTCACTAGACCCTTGATCCCCTACTATTTCCGGAAGATTATTTATGTCCTCCTTAGTGAAGACAGAACCAAGTAGTTCTTCAATTGGTCTGCCATGTCCTTGTTCCCCATGATCAATTCACCTGTTTCTGGACTGTAAGGGACCTACATTTGTCCTAAAGGGCAAAAGTTTATGCGTAACATGAGGGGAATCTTTTTTACTCGGAGAGTGGTAGCTGTGTGAAACGAGCTTCCAGCAGAAGTGGTTGAGGCAGGTTCGATGTTGTCGTTTAAAGTTAAATTGGACAGCTATATGGACAGGAAAGGAATGGAGGGTTATGGGCTGAGTACAGGTTGGTGGGACTAGAAGGGCCAAAGTGCTGTAATTGTTATATGGTTATAGCTGAAGCACACTTAATAAAATTTGGGCAGAGTAAATAAGAATTATTCAAAACAAAGAATTGGAGGAGCAGCACCTCGTGTTCCATCTGGATAGCCTGCAACCTGATGGCATGAACATTGATTCCCAACTTCCAGTAGTTTTTTTTCCCCCCTCACTCTTTCATCTTCTACCATTCCCCTCCTACTGCTTCTCTTCTCTCCTTCCCCTGTTGCCCCCCTCTTTCCCTTTCTCCCACGGTCCACTCTCCTAGCCAATTAATTCTTTAGCTCTTTACCCTTTTCGCCTATCACTTCCCAGCTTCTCTCTACATCCCCCCACCTCTCCGTCTCACCTATGCCCCCTCATCTGGTTTCACCTATCACCTTCCAGCTCATACTCTTTCCCCTCCATCCGCCTTATTATTCTGGTTTCTTCTTTCTTCCTCCTTCCCTTCCAGCTCTGATGAAACTTCTCAGCCCAAAACATCAACTCTTTTTTTTTCTTTCCAAGATGCTGCCTGACCTGGTGAGCTCCAGCATTTTGTATTTCTTGATTTGAAATATTAACACTTGCTGTCTCCACAGATCCTAACTAACTTTCTAAGTATTCTCACTTTTTAAATTTAGCTTTATTTAAACCTAATGTGTTGAATGTTTGTTAATACTTAGTCAGAATTTGAAAGAAAAAACTAATGCATTCTTGCAGTAAAGGTTTCTATCAGCGAGGTTTTAAAGTTTACAAGCACCAAGGTTAGCAGTCAGTGTAAGTTATTACTTAAATGTATTGACTTGAATCTTGCAAAGAAGTATGTATTAATATACACCTTTTGAAATTGTGCTGTTTTAAAATTTTTTGCAACATTTCTACAAAATGTGTAATTCTACAATTGTACATAAATGTTAATGCTAAGGTCTGTTGCTGGTAATTTGTTCTTCAGTGAACCACTCTGAATTCATTCCAAGGTATGACATAACGTAGGATTTTGTGTTCACATTCCTCTTCAACCAGTCTTGCTTCATCTTCATCGTTTTTCTTAACAAACCGTCTAGTTTTGTTTGCTATGGCCTTCTCTGCCGCTTCCAGTCTCTGTGTTACTGCCTCACTGGATTTGTTGCACCATTTGGAGTCCACTGGAAATACTTTCTGATACTTGGTATTCCACGAAGCATCAACTGATCTATTGTAGTCTTTGTTGTTTTGTATATATATTTGGAAGGGTGGGTTAGTCAGTTTGCAGATGACGTGAATGTTGATGGTGCTGATTGTAACCTATGATAACCTTCTACACAAAGGGACATTGATGAGATGCAGAGCTGCAAAGTGGCAGATGGAGTTCAATCTGGAAAATCTGCAGTGATGCACTTTGGAAGGTTGAACTTGAAGGCAGAGTATAAGGTTAATGCAACACAAAATGCTGGAGGAACTCAGCAGGTCAGGGAGCTCTGGAAATGGTGGTCGGCATTTTGGGCTGAAACCCTTCAGGACTATAAGGTTAATAGCAGGATTCTTAGTGTGGATGAACAGGGGGATCTTGGTGTCCACATCCATAGAAGCCTCAAAGTTGTCTCACAAGCTGATAGGATGGTTAAAGAGGTATATGGTTTGTTTGCCTTTATTAGTTAGGCAATTGAGTTCAAGAACTGCAAGGTTGCAGCTCTGTAAAACTCTGCTTACTCCACACTTGGAGTATTGTGTTCATTTCTGGTCACCTCATTATAGGAAGGATGTGGAAGTTTTAGAGAAGGTGCAGAGAATTACTGGGATACCTGAATTAGTGAACCCGTCTTCTGAGGAAAGGTTGAGGTGTGCTAAGGTTTTCTTTTCTGCATGAAGGAGGATGAGAGGTAGCTTGATAGTGGTGTATAAGATAAGAAGTTTACATGGAGTTTTCAGCTAGGGCCGTTTCCCAGAGTGAAAATGGCTAATATGAGAGGGCATAATTTTAAGGTGACTGGAGGTAAGTACAAGGGGATGTCAGAGGTAGGTATTTTTGCAGTGGTGAGTGAATGGAACGTTCTGCTGGGGTGGTGACAGATAGATGAAGGAGATTTAAGTGACTCTTGGATGAAAGAAAACTGGAGAGCTAAGTGGGAGGGAAACGGACTGATTGTGAAGAAGGTTAAAATGTTGGCACAATGTAGTGGGCTGAAGGGCCTGTATTGTTCTAAGAGTTTGGGAGCTCTATGCTTCAAAGTACCCACTCTCCTTAAGGTGCTTATTCCCAGGCGCTGCTCCAGAAACTGTTTGCCTAGACTAGGCAGCTCCAAATATTGCACTTCCCTTGTCTCTTCTGAGTTTGAATGCTATACCTATCATGTCTGGTATGTGTCATTAACAATATTTGTTCCCCAAGTACTCCCTAGTTGTTATTCATTCCTCCCTGCCCATCTGCCAACCACTGCTCTCCTCTCTCTCCCCCTCCCCAAAGAACTGGCTGCAGCTGAGTGGCACTAAGAGCCAACAGCAATAACTAGCTCAGCTCATGCAAGCTGATGCAGACAATCCGATCCTTTCCATGTATAAGTTAAGTGCAGCAAATTTTCTGACTACTGCAGGTAGAATTCCATTTTACCAGATTTAGTGACTCAACTTGTAATTCTGCCGTTTCAAGCCAGCCTCTGACTTACAGCCACTGCAATATTCTGTTCCCACTATCTCTGTGCCTTCATGCAGTTTATAGGCCCATATAAAAACAATGATGTGGGAGTTCAACACAAGATTAATACATCTGGTCCTTCAAGACTGCTGTGCAATTCTTCAAAGTGGTTGGAGGTTGGAGGATAAGCCCATTTATAAGATGAAACTAAATAAAATACAATAAATCAGTATTTGACTTATCCTACAATCCCTTTTAGAGCTTTCTTGCTGCTTAAACATTAACAGCACAAGAACAGGTCCCCTGGCAAACCATGTCTGTACTGACCATGGTGCCTGTCCAATATCTCCTAAGTGCCCCTATTGTGTCCCCTTGTTTTGGCAACACCTTGTTGTCTTTTTTTTTAATACTGCGCACACCTTTAAACTTTCCCCTCTCACCTTTAAGCTTTGTCCTCTTGTTTTTAACATTTCTGTGGGGTGAGGGGATAGGGAATATTGACCATCTATCTCTTATCACTCAAAAACCTGTCAGGTCTCCCCTCAGCCTCTGCTCCAGCAATCACAATCCAAGTTCCAACCAATACCGTGAGTGCCTTTAAGACTGAGGATGACTTGCTCTGGATTTGTGTGTTCAGGGGAAGTTAATGTGGGAATGGCAGACTTGCATTTGGTGCAGAAATGATTGAGTGGCCAGGTAGTTTGAGATTGTGGTCTGCTTCTTGTGCCACTTGTGCAAGGCCTTGTGGCTCTTAAAACTGTTCCAAGAGGTTAAAGTGGGCTTTGCATTTCTTCAAGGAAGTTATGAGCATTTTCTTGATTTTTTTTTTAAACAATTATCTCTGTGGTGATCCCTTTCATCAATGGAGCTTCAAGCATGGTTTATTTCAGGTGGCTGGTGTTTGCAATTTATTTAGTTCATGACTCAAGCTGTACCTCAGCTTTATTTTCCTGCAGTATCCTCATGTTTCTCAATTCCTATAATATCCAGAAATGTATTGGCTGCTAGGGTCAGGGCACTACAGCATAGAGACAAGCAGGTTATTTGGCCCATCTAGTCTGTGCTAAACCATTATTTTGCATAATCCCATTAACCCCTACCTGGAGCATAGCCCTCTGTAACTCCTCCCATCCATGTACCCAACTTCTCTGAAATGTTGCAAATGAAACGCCATCCACCACTTCTGTTGACAGCTCATTCCACACTCTCGCCACCCTCTGACTGAAAAGATACCCCCTCAGGTTCCCCTAAATATTTCACATTTCACCCTTAACCTATGACCTCTAATTCACCCAACCTCAGTTGACTGTGTGCATTTACCCTACCTATACCTCTCAAAACTTTTGCATACCTCTATCAAATCTCCCCTGATTCTCCTATGCTCCAATGAATGAAGTCAAGTCAATTTTTCCCTATAATGCAGGTCTTCAAGTCCTGGCAACTTAATTGTAAATTTTCTCTGCATTCTTTCTATCCTATTGATATATTTTCTGCTACTTTGAATGAACCCTGGAAATGATCTCTCATCTCTCAGATAGAGAATTCTGAAGTCTTGCCACATGAATAAAGAAGTTTGTCTTTCCATTAGTTTTAAATGGCTTACCCCTTGCTCAAGAACCTCTAGTTCTTGGCTCAGCCAGTGGAAACAACTTTCCTGCATCTACACTGTGGAGCTCTTTCACAACTTGTGTATTTCAATAAAGGCTTTTTATTCTAAGCATGAGCTTCTGCAGATGCTGGAATCCACAGCAGCTTACAGAATGCTGGGGAGCTTGACAGGTTAGACAGCACTATGGAAATGAGGCCACTTGGGTTGGAGCAACACCTCATATTCCTTGGTAACCTCCAACCTGATAACACGAACATCGATTTCTCCTGGTAATTTTTTCCCTTTTCCCCTTTCTCCTTATTCTATTTCCCACTCAGGCAGGTGAGGGGAAGAGGCAAGAGGCCAGTCACCTCCCCATCGTGCCCCTCTCCTTGCCTCTTCCACCTATCGCCTCCCAGCTTCTCTTTATCCCCAGCCACCTAGCTTCATCTATCACCCTCTAGCTTGTCCTACTTCCCCTGCCCCCACCTTTTTATTCTGCCATCTTCCCCCTTCCTCTCCAACCTCATGAAAAGTCACAACCCAAAACGCTGACTGTTTACTCATTTCTAACGGTGCTGTCTGATCTGCTGAGTTCTTCCAGTATTCTGTGTGTGTTGCTCTTTTATTCTAAATTCTAGAGTATGGTGGCCTAAACCACTCATGTCACCTTGTAGGAAGGCCGTACCATTACATACAAAATTAAACAGTACAACACAACAACAGATACACAATGTCTAGGCCAAGCATGATGCCAAATGAATCTAATCCCCTATACCTGCACATAACCCTTATTCCTCCATTCCCGGCATATTCATGTGCCTACCTAGAAACCTGTTGAATGCCTGCAGCCGATCTACTCTCTCTACTACTCTTGACAGCACATTCCAGGTACCTCCTTCCATAACAAGAGGTGGGTATCCGCTGTAGCTGATGACCTGTGTGGGGGGTGTTTTAAAAGTGGAAAAGCCGCTGAGCTGTTCCACTCTTGACTTTGGAAGTCCGGGCCCAGTGGTCCGAGTAGTCATCACTGCTGGGGTCTACCTTGGTTGCAATGACTGCTTCTGTGCCTCATCACGCCCCTAGCTCACCACGGAGCATTACAGCACTGCCTTCCTGGCCATTGGATCTCAGAGTTAATCTTATGCCGGAGCTGACTTTGCATGCTAAAACAGGATGTCCCTATCTCAGTGCACTATAAGGCCTGCCAGCCGCCCTCTGCTGGTTTAGCCAGCCTGTCAAAGCGGAGTACCGGGGAGTGGCCGCTGTCTCACGCAAGCAGCTACTTGGAGCCACAGGTGAGAGCTGAGTGTCTGGCAGGAACTAAAAGTGAGTGAGCTGTCCCAGATTGGACACTACAAGCCTCTTCACCAGAGGTGCTGCCCCTTGCTGGACACTCTGTATCAAGTATATCCTTAGGACCAGAGCTTAAAACTATACACATTAATCCAGGTGAGGTCTCACCAATGACTACTTAGTTACAGTTGATTATGTTTTAGTCAAGGCCTTTCGGAATAAAAACCAACATACTTTCTAAACTCCTTGCTGCACCCATATAGATTAAGAGGACATTGTGGTCCATTTGAACGTTTCTCAGTCTCTTGTCAATTTGCAAATGCTCTGCTTTTATCTTATTCTAGTAGTTCATAGTTGTGTAAGGGGGTTTCGTCTTTTATGTTACTGTGTAGGCTAATTAAAATGGCTTCTTTGTTATGTTATACTTGGGAATGCTTCTTTGTTATGTTAAACGCTAAGAAAGTCCTTCCCGCTTGCAGTTTGTGGAATCACGTTACTGATAAGAAGCTGTTATGAACCAATTTCAATAGTTGTTATGTTTTCGGTGTATCTGTAAGATATTGTATGTGCGGGGTTTGGGGGCAGAAGGCGGGAGAGAGAGACAGAGGATGGACCAGGTGCTGTGAGTCCACTAACGGGGTCGGACCCCGAGCAGGGCGTTCGGTGAGGAGAGGAGACAGAGACGGACGTGTGTGGAGCATCTGGTCGACCACCATTGTTGGTCCCAGGCGGCCGGTCGAGGTGGTCCGAGGGGTCGCAGGGTGAAGAAGAAGAGCCTTGAGCTCCAACTGTTTTGTTCATGAAGAGATTGAACTTTGATAAGTGTGGTGCCTTTTATTTTCCTTTTATATTTTATTCTCTGTTAATTATATAGTTCCAGTAATATCTATAACTGTAAATCATTTAATCGTATCTGGTGTATTGTCTGTTATTTGGGCGAGGTGGGGTACATCACACAGCATCCACACAAACTAATTACCCAGTTTGCGGGGCCGAGGGCTGTTTCCCTAGACAACAGCGAGCCAAGTGACCCTGAGGGTGGCCAGGGGGGCTACAGTTGGCTAAATAACGTATCCTCTTACAGGTTTTTCTTGAACATTGATCTGAATGGAGCAATTGTCATCTTTGGAAACAAAAGCCCGAGTGCTCAAAGAAACCACACAAATAAAAAGCTTAGCGAAAGATCAGGTACAGTGAAACTGTTACTAACCCCAATTTTTTATTCTGTCATCTTCCTCCCCCGCCCCCCCGCCCTTTTTACTTTCCAGTTCTGAAGAAGGGTCTTGGCCTGAAACGTCGACTGTTTATTCATCTCCAAAGATGCAACCTGACCTGCTGAGTTTCTCCTGTATGTTGCGTGTGTTACTTTGGATTTCCAGCATCTGCAGACTTTGTTTATAATTTGAAACTGTGTTGTCATTGCAATCTACTGTTCAGCCAAAAATGCAAAGCTAGATTTAATGTGATGGAATATACTTAATGGTTCTGGTAAAGTTGAAAAATAGCAGCACAACTGAATATATGTCAAGGCAAGATGTTTTATTTTCTAAAGCTGATCTTCCAGCTGTCTGGGAATGAGACATGACCTGACAGTAGAGGGCAGTAGCGATCTAGCCAACCACCTCAGCGTCAAACTAGTGTTTCAGTTTACTGGAGGTAAATCTGCGACATGTCACTGCAGACCATTACACAGGGATACTGTCACCTGTGAAGAAACTGAGGGCAACTGTATTGCAAGCGTTACTCTCAAAGAAGCAAAATATTTTCAATTATGAGGTGAAATGTAATAAAACAGCAGAAAAGCATTGCAACAGTGTGATCATATCTGTCTGTCTGTCTAGGTACCGTATCCAATGCAGATGTCCGGTGACCATGGTTTTCCATATAGATCTCTCCCTCGTTCTTTGGATGACTTCCATTTCCTCGATGTGTAGCCACCTGGCTAGGTTTTCGACGTACATAAGCCGAGGTCTTCCTCTAGGTTTGCTCCCCTTGATCCTTCCTGAGAGTATGAGTTTTTCTAGTTCATCTTTCCGCGTGATGTGTCCTAGGAATCTGAGTTGTCTTTCTCTTATTATTGGTATGAGTGTGATCATACTTCAGCAATTTTGAGTCTCATTGCCTGAGGAATTTCACTCTCATTCCAAATACTGAACCAAGAAAGCAAAATGAATTTGGATCAGTTCCTGTATGATGGACAGGGTGCTCATATCTGAGGCCTTCTGACTCAGGGGAATGAGGTGGAGTTAAGTAGACCAATATATAATGCAACAGAGTAGACAAATATAGAGTTACAATATTGTTGCTGTTGTGTGGAGACAGTGTGTACTGAATGAGCCATAGAAAAACTGGAACTTGTAGTTCTTTATTCAACATAAGCCAATATTCTGGTGGGAAGGTTTAATAGAGCTGTTAGGGAGGGTTTAAACTAATTTGGCAGGGGAATGGGAACCGGAATGATAGAGCGAAGGAGGGGGAAAACAGAAATAAATCTAAGATAGTGAGCAGTAAAGATGTCAGGAAGGACAGGCAGGTGATGGGGCAAATTTGCAGCCATTGGGATGAGTTGCAGTGCAATCAAAGCAAAAAGTACCAAATACTGGACTAAAGGTATTATACTTAAATGCACGCAGCATAAGGGGTAAATTAGATGATCTTGTCGTACAGCTACAGATTGGCAGGTATGATATTGTGGCCATCACTGAGACGTGGCTAAAGGATGCATATCTCTGGGAGCTGAACATCCAAGGATACACGGTGTATCAGAAGGATAGGCAGGTAGGCAGAGGGGGAGACATGGCTTTATTAGTAAGAAATGATATTAAATCATTAGAAAGAGGTGACATAGGATCGGAAGGTGAAGAATCTTTATGGGTTGAGCTAAGAAATCGCAGGGGTAAAAGGATAGGAGTTATATACAGGCCTCCAAACAGCTGCAGTGATGTGGACTACAAATTACAACAAGAAATAGGAAAAGCTTGTCAGAAGGGCAGTGCTATGTTAATTGTGGGGGATTTTAACATGCGAGTGGATTGGGAAAATCAGGTCGACACTGGATCTCGAGAGAGAATTTGTAGAATGTCTACAAGATGGCTTTTTAGAACAGCTTGTTGTTGAGCCCACTAGGGGATCGGCTGTACTGGATTGGGTATTGTGTAATGAACCGGAGGTGATTAGAGAGATTGAGGTGAAGGAACCCTTAGGAGGCAGTGATCATAACATGATTGAGTTCACTGTGAAATTTGAGAAAGAGAAGCCGAAATCCGATGTGTCAGTATTTCAGTGGAGTAAAGGAAATTACAGTGGCATGAGAGAGGAACTGGCCAAAGTTGACTGGAAAGGGACACTAGCGGGAAAGACACCAGAGCAGCAGTGGCTGCAGTTTATGCGAGAAGTGAGGAAGGTGCAAGACATATATATTCCAAAAAAGAAGAAATTTTCGAATGGAAAATGGATGCAACCACGGCTGACAAGAGAAGTCAAAGCCAAAGTTAAAGCAAAGGAGAGGGCATACAAGCAAGCAAAAATTAATGGGAAGACAGAGGATTGGGAAATTTTTAAAAGCTTACAAAAGGAAACTAAGAAGGTCATTAAGAGGGAAAAGATGAACATGAAAGGAAGCTAGCAAATAATATCAAAGAGGATAATAAAAGCTTTTGCAAGTATATAAAGAGTAAAAGACAGGTGAGAGTAGATATAGGACCGATAGAAAATGATGCTGGAGAAATTGTAATGGGAGATGAGGAGATGGCAGAGGAACTGAATGAATATTTTGCATCAGTCTTCACTGAGGACGACATCAGCAGTATACCGGACACTCAAGGGTGGCAGGGAAGAGAAGTGTGCGCAGTCACAATTACAACAGAGAAAGCACTCAGGAAGCTGAATAGTCTAAAGGTATAAATCTCCCGGACCAGATGGAATGCACCCTCATGTTCTTAAGGAAGTAGCTGTGGAGACTGTGGTGGCATTAGCAATGATCTTTCAAAAGTCAATAGATTCTGGCATGGTTCTGGAGGACTGGAAGATTGCAAATGTCACTTCGCTATTTAAGAAGGGGGCAAGGAAGCAAAAAGGAAATTATAGACCTGTTAGCTTGATATCGGTGGTTGGGAAGTTGTTGGAGTCGATTGTCAAGGATGAGGTTACGGAGTACCTGGAGACATATGACAAGATAGGCAGAACTCAGCATGGTTTCCTTAAAGGAAAATCCTGCCTGACAAACCTAATGGAGTTTTTTGAGGAAATTACAAGTAGGCTAGGCAAGGGAGATGCAGTGGATGTTGTGTATTTGGATTTTCAGAAGGCCTTTGACAAGGTGCCACACATGAGGCTGCTAAACAAGATAAGAGCCCATGGAATTACAGGAAAGTTACATACGTGGATAGAGCGTTGGCTGATTGGCAGGAAACAGAGAGTGGGAATAAAGTGATCCTATTCTGGTTGGCTGCCGGTTACCAGTGGTGTTCCACAGGGGTCCGTGTTGGGGCCACTTCTTTTTACGTTGTACATCAACGATTTGGATTATGGAATAGATGGCTTTGTGGCTAAGTTTGCGGATGATACAAAGGTAGGTGAAGGGGCCGGTAGTGCTGAGGAAACAGAGTCTGCAGAGAGACTTGGATAGATGGGGAGAATGGGCAAAGAAGTGGCAAATGAAATAGAATGTTGGAAAGTGTATGGTTATGCACTTTAGCAGAAGAAATAAATGGGCAGACTATTATTTAAATGGGGAGAAAATTCAAAGCTCTGAGATGCAACGGGACTTGGGAGTCCTCGTGCAGGATACCCTTAAGGTTAACCACCAGGTTGAGTTGGCGGTGAAGAAGGTGAATGCAATGTTGGCATTCATTTCTAGAGGAATAGAGTATAGGAGTAGAGATGTGATGTTGAGGCTCTATAAGGGGCTGGTGAGACCTCATTTGGAGTACTGTGTGCAGTTTTGGTCTCCTTATTTAAGAAAGGATGTGCTGACGTTGGAGAGGGTACAGAGAAGATTCACTAGAATGATTCCGGGAATAAGAGGGTTAACATATGAGGAACGTTTGATTGCTCTTGGACTGTACTCCTTGGAGTTTAGAAGAATGTGGGGGGACCTCATAGAAACATTTTGAATGTTGAAAGGCATGGACAGAGTGGATGTGGCAAAATTGTTTCCCATGGTGGGGGAGTCTAGTACAAGAGGGCATGATCTAAGGATTGAAGGGCGTCCATTCAGAACAGAGATGCAAAGAAATTTTTTTAGCCAGAGGGTGGTGAATCTGTGGAATTTGTTGCCACGGGCGGCAGTGGAGGCCAAGTCATTGGGTGTATTTAAGGCAGAGATTGATAGGTATCTGAGTAGCCAGGGCATCAAAGGTTATGGTGAGAAGGTGGGGGAGTGGGACTAAATGGGAGAATGGATCAGCTCATGATAAAATGACGGAGCAGACTCGATGGGCCAAATGGCCGACTTCTGCTCCTTTGTCTTATGGTCTTATAAGCCGACATTCAGATGGAGACACTCTGATGGAACAGCTTGGGAGTATCCCAGTAGAATCTGTGAGAAATCAAAGTACTTTGAAACAGCAGGTGACTGAATATATTTTTTCTTGTTACAATTGCATGGCTGAATATTTGTGTACCTACAGAAGTTTCCATATGCTTACGCGGGGAACATATCCTAACTAACAAGGCCATAAAATACCTTTGTTGAAATAACGTCATTTGCATGTATTGTCTAAAACTTTTTGAGGACTGAAAACTCTCAAAACTATTAGAATCAGTTTTAGTACCACCAGCATATGTCATGAAATTTGTTGTTTCTGAGACAGCAGTCTGACGCAATATATTATTTTTCAAAACTGAATTACGGACCTCCTAGCTCAAATAAGTCCCTTCAACTGCTACCCTTTGTCTTCTATGCGCGAGCTAGTTCTGAATCCAAACAGCTAATTCACTGTGGGCCCCATGCGTCTTAAATTTTCTGGTTGAGCCTCCCATGAGGGACTTCGTCAAACGCCTTACTAAAATCCATGTAGACAACATCCACGGCCCCACATTCATCAGTGTCTCTCGTCACCTTGTCAAAAAAGTCATTGAAGTTGGTAAGATACAACCTGCCCTGCACAAAGTCTTGGTGGCTCTCCCTAATTAAGCCATAGGTTTCCAAATACTCATAGATCCTAACCCTAAGAACTTTCTCTGACAATTTATCTTTAAATGGATCTACCCCCTTGCTCTTGATGTACGTATAGAATTTTTTGGGATTTACCTTAATCCTACTTGCCAAGAACTTTTCGTGGACACCCCACCCCAACCCCTGGCTTTCCTAATTCCCTTCTTTAGTTCTTTTCTGGCTTCTTTATATTCCTCATGTGCTCTGTTTGATCCCAACTTCTGAAGCTTTACATATTTTTCCTTTTTCTTCTTGACTAAATTCATCACCTCTCAGGCCATCCAAGGCTCTCTTGTCTTTCCATCCCTGTCCTTCCTTCTAACAGGAGCATACTTTTTCTGTACTCTGTGCTATTGGTCTTTAAACACCCTTCACGCATCTGATATGGACTTGCCAGAAAAAAAGGTTTTCCCAATAAACTCTTCTTAGCTTTTGCCTAATTCTCATTTAAAACTCTGCCCCACAAGGACCATACCTATTTTATCTATAGCTATCCTGAAAGTTAAGGAGCTGTGGTCACTGTTCACTCACTGAAAGGTCAGTCATCTGGCCAGGCTCATCCAGCACCAGGTCCCTCCTTGTGTTGGACTATCCACAGATTTAATAAACCTTCCTGGATACACTTCACAAATTCTGCCCCATCTAAGCCCCTTGCACTAGGAAGGTTCCAGTTTGTATTAGAAAAGTTGAAATCCGCTATGACAACAACCTTATTATTTTCACACATTTCCTTAATCTGTTTACATATCTGTTCCTCAATGTCCCGGTGGTTATTGGGGGTGGGGGGGTGAAGGTTGGTCTGTAGTACAATCCCATCAGTGTGATTGCACCCTTCCTACTCCTGAGTTCCACCCAAATGGACTCAGAGTCTGACCCCTCCATTATGTCCCCCCGCCAGAGTGCAGCTATGATATTGTGTCTGATCAGTAGTTCAACTCTTTCTCCCCCCCCCCCCCGATCTTTTACCTTCTCTATCTTTTCTAATACATTGAAAATCTCATACATTAATCACCCATTCCCACCCCTCTCTCATCCGAATTTCAGTAGTGGCCACAACATCGTAGTTCCATGTACTGAGACATGCTCTAAGTTTATCACCTTAACCTATAATACTCCTAGCATTAAAATAGACACACATCAAACTATCTGACCCATCATAACTGTTATTTTGATTCAATACTTTCCCTGACACCTGTCCGATCCTTCACTGACTGGCCTGGTGCTCCGCTTCCCAGCCCCCTGCAAAACTAGTTTAAAGCCTCCTGAGTAGCATTAGTAAGCCTCCTGGCCAGGAAATTGGTTCCACTCCAGCTCAAACACAACCCATCCTTCTTGTACATGTCACCCCTACCCCAGAAGGTGTCCAAGAACTTGAAACCATGCCCCCCGCACCATCTCCTCAGCCACTCATTCATCCATGCTATTGTCCCATTCCTACCTGCACTAGCCCATGGTGCTCCTCTTCAGCCTCTTTCCTAACTCTATGTACTTGCTGTGTAGGACTTTTCCCTTTTCTGCCTGTCTTTGGAGTCGATATGCACCACGACCTCTGGCAGTTCACCCTCCCCCTTGAGAATATCCTGCAGCAACTCCAATGCATCTTGGACCCTAGCAACTGGGAGGCAAAAAACCCATCCTGGTGTCTCATTTGCAGCCACAGAACTGTCTTCTATCTGTCCCTCAAACTATCAGGTCCCATTATCACTACCACACCGCCCGACTTTACCCTTCCCCGATGAGCGTCAGAGTGGCCACAGTGCCACTAGCCTGGCTGCTGCCGTCGTACCATCATGGGTCATCTTCACCCCACTGCCAGCAGTGTCCAAAGAGCTATTCTTGTTGCTGAGGGGAATGGCCACAGGGGAACCCTGCACTGATTTCTTAATCCCCTTACCTGTCCTGGAGGTCTCCCATCTACTGTCCAAGGCCTGGACTCTGGGCGTGACCACCTCTTCAAAAGTCTCATCAATAATGTCTTCAGCCTCCTGAATAAGTACATCCAACTCCTTGACCCAGTCAGTCAGAAGATAAAGTTGGGTTCACTTCCTGTGATGTAGTCATGAGGGAAACTATCAGGTAGCCTAATTTGGCTCTTTTACCTTAAACTCCCTAATTCCCTTCAGTTCATTACATTCAATCCAGTATAGCTGATCCACAAGTAGGGTCAATGACAAACTACTCTAAAAAGCCATCTCATAGGCATTCAACAAACTCACTGTCTTGAAATCCATTATCAACCTAATTTTTCCAATCAACCTGCATGTTAAAATCTCCCATGACTATCATAACATTGCCCTTTTGACACGCCTGTGTAATTTGTGGTTCACATGCCAGTTACTGTTGGGAGGCCTGTATTTAACTGCCATCAGGGTCTTTGTACCCTTGCAGTTTCTTAACTCAACCCACAAGGATTCAACATCTTCTGATCCTATGTCACATCTTTCTACTGATTTGATGTTCGAAGTCCACGTATTATGTCTATGTAAGCCCAAATGTACTGGCCAGATTTATTTATCTCTAGATCTATTTTTTAGAAACAAAATTATCTGCTTTTCTTCTGTTACAATGTAATTCTATTATACTTATAATTACAACTTTTAAATGACTGAATTTATACTATCAAAATATTGGAAATAAAGTGGTTATTATCACCATCATTTCCTAAAAGAAAATCTACCTTCAGGAAATGTACTTCAATTTTGTTTTAAACTTGAACATAAAATCATTATTTTACATCGAATCTTTTTCCTAGTGTTTTACAATATTTGCTGACATTCTTTGGTAAAATTGTGAACGGGATTGGTGTCAGTATCTGGATTTCTGGTGTAGATTAGAGACAAAAGATCCTTGAGCATGAACTGTAGTCTCTTTCCCCTTCACTTCTCCAACACTGACGACAACTTAATCTGGGCATCTTCCATGTGAAACGTTTTCCAAAACATGTTGAAAGATTGAATAAACAGCTCCTGATTCTAAGCTGCAATACAGAAAGGTGCTGGGAAAGGGCCAGTAATATCATGAAGAATCCCACCCACCTTGCTCATGAATTGTTTGTCACATTCCCAGCAGGGAGGAAGCTGTGTAGCATCCACACCAAGACCACCGGACTCCATAACAGTTACTTACCCCAAGCAGTAAAGCTGATTGACACCTCCACCCACAAACTCCATCACTACCTTATTATTTCCCATCAGTCATCAGTATAGCCTAGCGTCAGTTTATGGACACACAATCAATTCATGTTCTTTACGAAGAGAGTGGTGTGCACATGGAATGTCCTTCCAGTGTTGGAGGTACAGGCAGATACATTTAAGAAACTCTAAGGAAGGCAAATGGATCATAGAAAAACGGAGGGTTATGTAGAAAGCAATGATCTTAGAGTAGGTTAAAAGGTCAGCAAGACATCATCTGCTGAAGGACATGGAAAAACTTCTTCACACAGAGAGTGGTGAATCTGTGGAATTCTCTGCCACAGGAAACAGTTGAGGCCAATTCATTGGCTATATTTAAGAGGGAGTTAGATATGGCCCTTGTGGCTACGGGGGTCAGGGGGTATGGAGGGAAGGCTGGGGCGGGGTTCTGAGTTGGATGATCAGCCATGATCATAATAAATGGCGGTGCAGGCTCGAAGGGCCGAATGGCCTACTCCTGCACCTATTTTCTATGTTTCTATGTACTTTGGTGCAGCCTTCTGTGATCCTTATAATCTATGAATGACACTGGAATGAAGTTTGAAAAAGAAGTTAAATTGCAATCCGACAAGCCAAACATGTGCATACATGCACACACAAAGAGAAGGACATTTTGCTTAATCAGACAGTTCAATGCCACAGCTTAATTGCAGCCTTTGTCCATCTTTTGAACAAATCAATCGGGTTAATTTATACAAAGAAAACAAAACCAGGTTAAGAAATTCCATGACTCTTGGTAGTAAAACTCAACTCCATCAGTATTCACTGTTAAGGCATCATCACTTTTGTCACTGACAGCAAAAACCCAAGAATAGTTTCTGGAACATCACTCCTTTCCAGGCATGCAGTTTGATCGGAAGACATGCAAGTGACACAACAGACTGCTGCAATCCGGAGCAAAAAGCAAAATGTTGGAGAAATAAAATTTAATAGCAAACAGCGCCTATAGTGTGTACAATTAGCCATTGTGATTATTCACATCCACAAGCCCCAACATTTGCATTAAAAAAATTAAAAATGCAGATGCTGCAATTTTGAAAAATAGGGACTATAATAATTCTCTTAAATAGTAATGCTGCTAATGTTTTAAGTTGATGACTGATATAGAGACTATGCTTGATCTGTAATTTTGTCAAGTTTTTACTAGTACTGAGTTACATGCAATGAAATTAGACTATCAGCCAATGAATTGAAAGTGGACTAACATTAAGGAATCTTCTGTACAGCAAAATCAGCTTAGTCTGTCAATTTAAGGAATGGAGATGGCCTACCACCAGAAGCTTCACACTACTGGAGGAGGATAATTCTGGCAATAAGTGCATAGAAATTAGTATCATTTTTGTTTGCTTAGGATTATTGACAAATACAGCATTAATTATCCATCCTTAAATTCCCCCAGAAAGTTGATGATCCACTGTGCTGTTGAGCAAGACAAGGACTTTAGACAGAGTAACAAGGAACAATGTCATATCCCAGTTAGTGTTCTTCATGATTTAGGTTGGTTGGGGAAAGGAACCATGCAGATCGTTATATTCCCTCATTCCTGTTGCCTTGGTTGTCCTAGGTGGAGGAGACTACGGATCTGAGAGCTACTGTTGGAAAGTCTTTGGTGAGTTGCTTTGATCTGGTGGAATATACAGTATTTTGGAGATGGTGCATTTACCTTGGACTTGTAAAAAAAATGCTGAAGATGTATGGGATGTCTGCTTTATTCTGGATTATAATGAACTTCTCAAGTGTAGTTGGAGCTACTTGTCTGGACACATATGGAGCATATGCCTTCAAAGCCTTGATTTGAATGCTGTAGATGGTGGAAAATATTTGGTAGTCAGAACTTGGGCTCAGTTTATAATTACTGCATTTCTAATGTACGTACGATTAAGTTTCTGCTCATTAATGAACCCTGCACATCCCTTCACTTCCTACCACTCCACTTTATTCCTGGGCATTCAGGTAATGCTGTTGAATGTCTGTTGAGAAGTAGCTAAGCTGGGTGGGTTGCTTGCTGGGTTGGTCATGCTTTGGTACTACCCCAGTGTAAATGCCACTTGTCATTTATCAGCCTGAGCTTCAATGATGCCAATCGTTGTGAGTGCTGAGAAGCACTGCTTCGCTGTCTGAGGAGTTATCAATGGAATTAAGCACTTTGTTATCAGTGAATGTACTCGCGCTGATCACATGGGGTTTATCGAGGGATTCGAAGAGAAGGATCAGTTTTAACTTCGGTGTTTGGAGATGGAGGAAGAATGGCAGTTGGCAGGAAAGCAGAAGATGGTTGGTTGGGATCATAAACACAAGAGATTCTGCAAATGCTGGAAATCCAGAGTAACACACACAAAATGCTGCAGGTTCTTTGTGGTCAGGCAGCATCTATGTAGAGAAATAAACAGTCGCTGTTTCGAGCCAAGACCCTTCATCAAGACTGGAAAGGAAAGGGGAAGAAGGCAGAATCAGAAATTTAGTGGGGGCGTGTTGGGGAAAGGAGCACAAGCTGGTGGGTGATGAGTAAAACCAGGTAAGGCAGGTTGGGGGTGGGGGGAGATGTACGTTATAAGTGAGTCATCAGTGGAAGTAGGAATCTGATAGGAGGGGACAGTAGATGATGGCAGGGTGAAGGGGAAGGAGGCAGGGCACCAGAGGGAGGTGATGGAACTAGTGTCACCTGTCACTTGCCAGACCCTATGGCAGCTTGAAGATTGACACAGGATCAAGAAAAATAATGCGGGGGATGAATCAGCTTTCTCTCAAAAATCACGTGGAAGGAACCCTGTGATTTAAACCTACAAGGGACTGAAGGAAGTCAAAGGACTAAGCCTGGGGAATTCTGGAGTTGGTCACGATTGTTGAGAAGGAATGAAGTGGGAGCTGTATCTACAGGGTAGGTGGAAATTGCACATTGAGTGGAGGCCTGATTGGTGACATTGTGGATAGTCTATAGCAATTGATCAGTGGTAAATATGAGCAGAGAAATGTCAGATGGAGTTTCATTCAGCTGAATGTGAGGTGTTGCACTTTGGGAGATCAAATGTAAAGAGAAAGTATCCAGTTAATAATAGGATCCTTAACAGTGTGGACATACAGAGGTATCTAGGGGTTCAGGTCCTTGAAAGTGACTGCAGAGGCCGATGGGGTTGTAGGGGTGCCATTTGGCTTGCTGGATTTTATTCATTGAGACACTTGCGTTCAATAATCAGGAAGTTATGCTGCAGCTTTATAAGACTCTAGTTAGGCCCAGCTGGAGCCTAACCTGAATTGGGCTGCATTTTTATGATACTCTGGTATCATTCATTTCTGATCGCCCAATATAGGAAGGATGTGGAGGCTCTGGAGAAGGTGCAGTGGAGGTTTGCCAGGATGCCAACTGGATCAGAGGGCATGTGCGCCAAGGAGAGCTTGGACAAATGTGGTTGGTTTTCTCTGGGGTGGTGGAGGCTGAGGAAAGGCCTGATAAAATTTGTAAGAAAAGAACAGATAGAGTAGAGAACTGGTATATTTTTCTTCGGTGGAAGTGTCTAATACTAGATGGCATAGATCTAAGACAAGAAAGGCTAAGTTCAAAGATGTGCAGGGTACGTGTTATTCTACGCAGTGTTGGATACCGAGAAAATGCCGCCCTGGATAGATGTGGAGGCAGATATGATAAAGGCGTTTCAGAAGTTCTTCGATAGGCACATGAATGTGGAAGGATATGGACATTGTGTGAGCAGAAAGCATTATTTAGTTAAGAATTGAATTACTAGTTTAGTTAATTCAGTATAACTTTGTAAGGGTTGCGGGGTGGAGATATATCTCTACCAAACGAGGGGTAAGGCACTCCTTACCTCCACTAGCCTGCAGGTCACCCTTGGGCAAGGTGTAGCACCTGGTTAGTCCCCCCACCCCCAATCAGGGTCATGTGAAGCCATGGGAGGAGGTGGTGGATGGTCATATGATCAGCTGGTGCGTATCACAAGTTCTGGTTATGTGACCACTGACACCAGGCAGACAATCTCTGAAGAGTATTGACAATGGCTGGGGTCACCCATCTTGTAAAGACACTGGCCAGAAGAAGACAGTGGCAAACACTTCTGTAGGAAAATTGGCCAAGAACCATCATGGTCATGGAAAGACCATGATCTCACCCATTATAGGACATGGCACATAATGAACGAACGAATAACATTGTGGGGTGAAGGGCTGTTCCAGTGTTCTACTGTTCTGTGTTCTAAGTCCATCAAGTACAGCTTGAGGTACAAAAGGCTGTATACTAAGGTCACAAAACGACAGTATGTCATTCCCAATTTGTCTTGTAGCTTTGTAGCATCTGAGTTTGGAGCCTGGAGATACTGACATGTTTAAAGTAAAGAAAATGCTTAAAGGGGAGTCAGAGAATGAAGAAGTCAGTGGGTGGATGGGTCAAGAATGAATTCTGGAGAGCAGAGCAGCACTGATTCTGAAAGAAACTGGACTGGTACTTGAGAAAGCAAGACCATGCCAGTGATGAGTTGATAACAGTAACAAGAAAGTTGGGCAAGGTTTAGAAGATAAAGGCGTACAAAGTTTTAATGTGTAGCAACAAAACTTTTATTCATAAAAAGACACAAATGTAATCCAAATACTGTACAATTCCAATTCTGAAAATATAGTTTACAAAGGCAAAATAAACTAACTTCACTTGTGTGTCGCTCATACCGAAACAACACTGCAGAGTTTATGATATTGGACCAGTATCCAGCGGTTGGCTGTTAAACGAATGACAGGTTGTGAAGAAAAACACAAAAAATTGACTGTGAGTTTGCTGGCGAAAATGATAATTGCAAACTGCTTTTTAAAATCAAAATCAAACTGGTTCATTCCCCTCCAGGAAGGGGATCTGCCACCTTCACCCAGTTTGCTCCAATGTAATTAACTTATTTCTTTCTAGTGTATGTAATATTGCCAGTTTCTCACAGCAACAAATACACCTCTGTGTCAGAAATAGAGAATCAAAACCTATCCAGTGACTGTGAAGATTTAACACCAATAGCAATGAGTTTTTTTAGCCTTAAACTTCTAGTTAAAGCAATTTACTGGTTGTAGATGTTTTGATTAATATTCCATTTTTTATTTTATAATTCTCCTAACCAGTTTCTTAAAATCTGAAAATATCAAAAGTGAAGAAAACATTGAAAGAAATGTCGTGTTTCTTTAACTACAGCTGCAGGCTGCAGGCAAAAATGAGGATGTTAGTGTATTTATAGATCTTAAAAGCAAAGTGGTAAATTATTGAAGGAATCACAAATATACTAACACACGACTGTGTGCTCAGATGATTATCAAATCAATCTCCCCAGCACTTTGAACAGAGGAAGTATTGAAATAGAAATCTCAGATTTGACAGAGAGTGATAGGAAATTAAAAGGCAAACAGGGCACTTTAAATGTAGAAGCAGACTTCACGAAAGTTCAGTAAAATCAACCAATCAGTCCTTGATCAGAAGTGAAACATTACAAAACAGAACTGGTGCCCAAGGTTCCGATGGCACACAACCCTACATCTAACCTTAACAAAAGGCTGTAGGAGTAATGCTGGAAACAACAGGCCAGGTTCTGTCTGGGAATAAAAATGTCCTGAACTGGAAGGAAGGTTCACTGTGACTGAAGCCATCGGTGTGCCGAAGATGGGACTGTTGTTACTTGCAGTGCAAACACAACTTTCAGATGTTTCTTTCTACACCTCAGACCAGATCTACAGAAGGAAGTTTAAGGAAGATTTTAACCTTGCTGTATCTCATTAAAGAGAATCCAGAAAGGTGGGAGGGTGACAAGCATGTGCACTGAATGAAACAGATGCATGGCATTGAGATCAGAGGCTGGGAACAAAACCAAAAGGACAACACAGGAGAAAGAACTGAAGGTTTTGTTGGATCATTTATTGAAACCAACACCTCAACTCTGAAGACTGTATATAGTTTACTGTATATAATAGTCTTTTTTATGCAGCATCCCAATTAAATAAAATTTGATAACAGTACACAAATTACCCTGATAAATGTTCAATCCCCTTAATGTCTAGAACCAGAAAACAGAAACAACCTTACAGAAGGAAGGTGTACAGGCCATTCAAATTTAATTGCATTACATATAAATCAACTTTTATTAAGACAAAGTGTGATTGAAAAATTAATTATGGTTTGGATATATATTCAGAGGACTGGTCAATTTAACTACTAGCTTTTAGAACCAATTTGATATTATCTGTTGTACCAGACTATATGTATGTTTTGCCATCTCTGATTTTATGGTGCCTATTTCCTAAAATAAATGTCATTCTGCAGATCTTGCATTCAGGCAGAGCAATAACCATCAGGACTCTGCTGCCAAAGGTTCTTGTCTAATCTCAAGAAAGCAAATTGAAGAGTACAAGAGTATAAGCTAATTAAGCCCATTATGAGGAAATTTAGAGTGTTGAATGAAGACAGATGAATTGTTTTCAGAGCAACAAAAATAAAAGCTTTTATTTGTTCATTTGAATATAAAACAGGCGTTATCACAGATGTACAAAGCGTACTGGTGGTTTAACATACAAGAAAGATTGCTGTCCTTTGCACAGTAAAATCCATTCTGATTGGTTGAGTACATGACATTCTCTACCAGTCACTAGACCTTATGACTGAACGCTGCCAACATTCAACTGATAAAGGGACAGTCCTCCCTTGGGTAAAGTGTCAAGCAGGATAATAATAACAAGCACCGTGAGGAATCTGATCCTATTTCTGATATTGTATGATCTTCATGTACCTTCCATTTTTGTGCATGTGCATCGTTTGATTACATGGTTTTCTTTTACTTCAAAGCACTAGATCACAAGACAAACAGTTTTTTTTATACATTCTAATGCATGGTTTATCTACAATAAGTTTTCTAATACGGGACAAGCCTTCTTTATTGCTGAGTCTGCTGGGACTCTGGATGGTTGCTTCTTCCACTCTCACAACAGAACAAGAAACCTACTTTACTACAAATAGTAAATGTTAGACTCTCTTTACAAATGGCAGGTAGCAGAGGATACAACAAACCTGGCATCAAAAATAAATGTAGCTAAGGTGATATTACCTAATGTGCTGGATTTGGTTCTGTGGGACTGGGACTAGTATATAATTCACTTTAGGTTGTTCCCCAGTAACGGCAAACACCGTTTTCAAACACTGGACGATATTCAACATGCAAGGGTTCAGTCACTCATTAAGGCAGTAATCGGAGCTTCATACCCAACTGGGCAGCTCCAGGCAGCCTACCACTCTAGACATGCAAATCTTCTATCAAGCTTCCACAATGCTGCTGTCAGAACACAATTCAGCATTTGAATGAATTTTTTAAATGTTGTCAACTTGTCCCTGCTTATCCAGCACTTCTTACCAGTTAATTGCAAGCCCAGCAATACTTCCAAGAGCGCAAAGAAACCGACTGTCGACCAGATTCGTTCTCTTAACCTGAAGCATGCAGGAGAACATTTGGCTTGACACATGGCAAATGACCTTTAATAAAACATAGGGTTATGACAAAATGGAGTAACAGCAAAGGTGCCAGCCACCATTTTGTGTGCATGCTGCATCTTATTAGACAGATAAAAATTAAGTTTCTGACATTTTATTGCAAATATTTTTGTTTTAAAAGTTTTACATTGTTGTAAAGATTTTAACTGTAAAAAAAAATTAACACCATTTCTTGTGCATAAGTTTCTATAATTAAAAAGATTTACTTGAAAAATGGCTCTTTTGCAGTTATTTAATTTCTTAACTTTTTTCTTAATATCCCGTAACAGGTTAAGAAAAAGTCTAATTATAAACATGATTAGCAGCAGTAGAAAGTTTGAAACTATCATAAATAGCTTGGACTCTGAAACACACAGGATAGAACATGCACATCCTGACAACCACACAATCTACTCTGTGTAACCTGCCACGTGTGGAGAGTCTAACAAATGTCAGTGTATGTGTGCACATGCGAACACAAAGTTATTAATGAACACCAGCCAATCTGGCACAATACAATTTTTTTATTGATTTTTTAAAATATTTTAGTGCACTTTAAACTTCAGTTAATTCACAAGCATAAAGATGTCCACAGATCTTTTCACAAACTCTTATCTTCCGATGGAAGGTGCTTGCGTGACGCCACGTCATGTGCTGAGATTATTGCACCTCTGAGGTGGACCGAGTGAATAACACAACCTTATGTTCATTTAAAAACTGGGACACCATGCAAGTCAGAATTACTGCTTTTCTCAATATTTCTTCAATTGGTAAAACCATAGATCTGATGAGTTACCTCGAATATAGTGTGCAGATGTGCAGCTATCCACATAAAATAATGCAACACTTTGCCTCTTAATAGCAAACATTTAAAAGAGTAAAACATTCTCAAATGTCTCTCTCTTAATATACTTCTAAAGAACAAAATAAATTAAAACTGTTTTGTACATAATTACACGATATGAAGTTACTCGGTAGTTTTCTCCTTTTTTTTGTAGTACAATGATAATCATCACCATGAAAACGTATTCGAACCCTTTTATTGGATACATCTGCAATCTACACCCCTGTTGTTAGGTAGCAGACTCCTCCTGATTGCCCTTGCACGGTTTCCTCGAGCCCCGGTTTAAGAGGGACTCATGACTTGGTTGCAACTTTTAAGGTGCCGATAGGGTAGATTTTACTCTCGTACCTCTTAATATCAAATACCAGACATACAAGAAAAAAAGGAGGAATAAAATATCTTCAGTCAGTCATCCCTAGGTAGAAGGTTCCTTGTTTACAACTTTTTTTTTCCGACAATTTTTGACCAAATCTCAAGAATCAACAACCTAAAATACTTGCTTTTGCCACAGTATGTGAATACATAAAAAGCACCCCCTTAGAGGGCAGATTAAAAAACGTAAGCAACTTCAGCTGATATAACTTAAAAATACAGAGCGCAGATAGTACACTTACTTTAAAAGCAGTTAATCAACCAACAAGCAAAAAACAGTTCCATGACGGGATTTTGACCTTCAAAGGGCTGTGTACTAATCATTGTCTTTGTGGTACAAAGGAAAGTTTCACATCTTTGTGACGAGTCACTAGTGCTTGCGTGTGCAGAAAGGCCCCTCTGGAGTGGCTACTTGTCTTTTGGTTTCTGCACATTTTGTGGTGAACACCAAGAATTCTTTTTACATATGTACACACACACATAGTTAAAGGAAGCCTTAAGCAAGAGGCTACATGTTGTAGGCCACATAGATAGGATCGAGTTGGTCTGCCAAAAACCCATCCCTTAGATGCATGCGTTGCTTTTCTCCACGAGAGTTTATTGGGATCACTCCGACATCAACCACAACTACAACTCCTACAATAAGGTAATGTTCCTCCAGAACAACATTAGTGACCAGAGGAACAAGGTCCAAAGCCTCTTGCTCCGATCCATCCAGTTCCACAACGACCACCAAAAGATTTGTCCAGGTAAACACCGCACTGGAAGAGAGCCAAAAGAGAGAAATAAGGAAGTAGCATTGGTGCTTTATTTAGAAATAGTAATTTGGGTTAAATGAATATTTTCAGCAGTTATCTGTCTTATATTCACTGTCCAGTTTTTCCAGAAGTAAAAACACTTGTTCTATGCGGGAAACTGCCTTTCCTCTTGTATCCTGCTGCGACCTACCAACACGTCCCGAGGCTTGACCTAACCCTAATAATCAGGACCCGGTTTGCCGAGGTTACCCCACCTGATCGTTATCCAATATGCTTGCCAATTTAATTTCTATTGCAGGATTTCACTTCAGTATGTCTTGTTATGAAAACACTAATGCCCCAGAATAGAAAAGTCCACAGAAAGTGGAGGATATAGCCCAGTCTATCACAGGCAAAGGCAAAGTCTTTCCCACATTGAGTACACCTATGTGGAGCACTGTCACAGGAAAGCAGCATCCATTAAGATTCCCACCAGCCAGGCTATGCCCCCTCCTTGCTTCTAACAGTGGGCAGGAGGTACACACCATCAGCATCAGGCTCCTGAACCGGCCACGATAACTCACTCACCACTATTTTGAACTGATTCTACAATCTACAGAGTCACTTTCAAGGACTCTTTACAACTCATATTCTTAGTATTATTTTTTATTTGCACTTCGTTTCCTTTTCGTGTTTTGTTAGTCCCTGTCTGTTTACCTATAGTTTTTTTTGTAAATTATATTGTATTTATTTTTTTTAATCTGTAAATGCCTGCAAGAAAATGAATCTCAATGTAATATATAGCAACATATAGATTCTTTGATAATAAATTTACCTTGAACTTTGAACTCTCCTTTTTTGACTAATTAAATTTTTAAGCAGCTCCATTGTTATCACCAGGTTTCCAGTGCTCATAATAGGATGAACTGTTCCAAGCCACAGGAAAGCCCTGATCTCTGTGCATGCACCAATCACAGAACTTCACTATCACCCTGCAAGGATTGGTGCTATCTGCAAACTTTAAAATCTGGCAACTATAAAGAAGGAAATCGCCACACAGTTTATAATACTGCAAATGTACAGAGGATAAAATAAGTTATACCCTCATTATTTCAGAGTCACTCTCAAGCATTCATGCTCTGTGCCAACTCCTGACTAGAACCATCCTAGCCTTTCCCCTTAACAATGTATCCTCATCAGCTTCAATTACGTATCCTTCCCACAACAGACAGAATACACTGCCTCAACGATATGACGGAAATTTCCCCAATCTGGGTCCACATTCATATCAACACACACAAAATGCTGGAGGAACTGAGCAGGCCAGGCAGCATCTATGGAAAAGAGTAAACAGTCAACGTATAGGACTGAGACCCTTCATCAGGACACTTGTATGCTAATTTTAAATTGACAATTTTACTCACGTTAATAATTTGGATTCAAGTAGAAATTCACTTTCCAATTTCACCAGAAGCAAACACTTGTTCCATGCAGGAAACAAATTAACTACATTTCCTCTTGTACCCCATTATGACCTACACTACAACATATCCCTAACCTTAACCTAATACTGATTCTGGCAAAGAAAACAACCTTTTCCTATTCCTGTTTTTAAGTCTTTGTCATTGACTTCTGTGGCAGCATGAATCCCTCTTCCCAGAGATAATTTCCCAATTCTGGCCATTATCCTGTGAATTCTGGGAATCTGCACTGTACCTTGCAGAGAACAAGTGGCCACTTTATTAGGTACAGGAGGTACCTAATAGTCACTGAATGCATGTTCATGGTCTTCTGCTGCTGTAGCCCATCCACTTAAAGGTTCGATGTGTTGTGTGTTCACAGATGCTCTTTTCCACACCACTGTTGTCGCCTCCCTGTCAGCTTGAACCAGTCTGGGCATTCTCCTCTGACTTCTCTCATTAACAAGGCGTTTTTGGCGAGAGAACTGCTACTCACTGGATGCTTTTTTTGGTTTTCCAATCATTCTCTGTAAACTCTGGAGACTTGTGCGTGAAAATTCCTGGAGATCAGCAGTTTTTGAGATAGTCAGACCATCCCATGGGGCACCAGCAATCATTCCATGTCAAAATCACTGAGATCACATTTCTTTCCCATTTGAACATTTGGTCTGAACAGCAACTGAATCTCTTGACCATGTCTGCATGCTTTTATTCATTGAGTTCCTGCACATGATTGGTTGCTTAGATAGTGGCATTAACGAGTACCTGTACTTAATAAAGTGGCCACTGAGTGTATATCGTGACCTTGTTCATCTTCAGCAGTCACTCAGATGTGCTGTGACCATATCTCCTGCCACAGTGCAAGTAGATATCTATTAAATTATTTATGCTAAAAGGCACTTGTTCCTATCTATTTCCCTTCTGCCTGAGTGCTTACTCAATCATTGCATTCCTTGACTTTTTTTGTGACTTGGCATTTATTTTCCACACATTTCTTTTTAAAAAGCATATTAAATCTCTACAGCCGTGAGTATCATTTCCTGCAAAGGGGAGGCCAGAACACTATGAAACACAGTATGGTTCTCTTCAACCAAACGTGCATACCATACATACTGTCAAAACCATGTTGGTCAAAACTCTGTTCTGGCAGCAGCTGAGAAAAATAAACAGCTGATATTTTAAATGAAGGTTCCAGTCCAAAACATCAACTGCTCATTTCCTTCCACAGATGCTGTCTGACATGATGAGTTCCTCTATACCCTTTGTATGTTCCTTGGAAAACATTTGTATCCTTTGAGGAACAGGTTTACATCTATGACTAACAGAATGAAGCCACAACGGAGAAATGCACTGAATTCTCAATTGTTAGGTCACTTTTTGAGGGAGGATAAAGATCACCAGAATTTAAGGTAAGTTCATTCTGTTAGCCATTAGACAATGATATGACCAGAGAAAATAAGTTCCTTAACTATATTTTAAGTTAACATCATTACAGAACAGAGTTAGCTCATGAACAAGCCAACTTCCTGACTTGCAGGAATGGGTCAAAGTGCATGAAAGGCAATATATATACGTATGAGCATTGCATGGAAACTGCTCACCAGGCTGAGAGAGACCTACCACTCAGTGATGCTTTTGTGAGCACGAATCACAGACGTTTCGATATCAATGGGGTGATACCTCATTCCTCGCAACTCCATTGCTTCATCCAACGCACCCACAACATATAATGCATCATGGCGTTCTAACAAAACACAAATCATTGATTCTTATCGAACTCAGCTTGAAACTTATTTTGCGCACAGACAAAAATATATACACAGTTGCTCAAAACAACTATACAGCAAGAGCGATAAGAAATCAGCAAAAACATTCACTGGATGTTCCAAATGTTGATCAGTATAGGAATACTGATTTATTCTTGTTACATATACTGAGATATGACGAAAAGCTTCTGTTTTGCCTGCCCTCCAGAGAATGTCATACATAATTACACTGAGGTAGAAATAAGAAAACAGAATGAAGAGTATAGTTTTGAAATTACAGAGAAACTGCAAAGCAGTTAAAAATGAAGGTGCAAGGACTATAATGATGTAGACTGGGAGATTAAGGGTTCACCTTTTGACGTATGGAAGATCTGTTCAGGAATCTGATAACATGGGATAGAAGCTGTCCTTGAGATTGGCGGTTCATATTCTCAGGCTTTGCATCTCCTGACTGACGGGAGAGGGGAGAAGAGGGAATGACAGTGTGGGAAGGGTCATTGATTATGTTAACTGCTTTCCAGAAGCAGCAGGGAATGTGGTGGTCTTGGGCAGAGTCATTACCCTCAAGCTTCTTAGGCTGCTGCAGTCGCTTTGGTGGAGGTACTCATTTGGTGGTGTTTGGGAAGGCAATCCCAGCAGTAGCAAAAGAACAGCGATCTACCACAAACAAGAGGAAAATCTGCAGCTGCTGGAAATCCAAGCAACACACACAAAATGCTGGAGGGAACTCAGCAGGCCAGGCAGCATCTATGGAAATGAGTACAGTACCTGCTGAAAGATCTCGGCCTGAAACATCGACTGTTTACTCTTTTCCTAGATGCTGCCTGAGTTCCTCCAGCATTTTGTGTGTGCTGTTTACATATATCAGAATGATTTAGCCTCCACAGCTGTCTGCGGCAATGAATTCCACAGATTCAGCACCCCCTGGTTAAAAGGATTCCTCCTTATCTCTGGTCGAAAGGGACATCCTTGTATCTGTGATGGATATTTGCTTTCTTTCTTGGTTTGCTCGGCTGCCTTTCTAAACACAGCATCAGCCACTTGTAAGATCAAATCTGTTAGTTGCAAGTAAACTTCTAACTAACGGTTCGTTTAGTTCCTTGTCGTAAAACAAGAGTTAGTTTTCAGTTCTTAAAATGTAAAGAAAAGGCTTGAATTAGTTTGAAGTTAAAACAAGTATTGTCTATAGAACAGCTTTGCAGACGCTCTGTCTTTGAGAAAGCAAATGCTAGTCAGTCCTCCTGCTCACTTAAGTGTAATAAAAGAGAATGGGTGGCTTAACTTGGGTTGTTTCAAACAGACAAGCTGACTCCTAAGTTGCTTTGTTCAAGGCAACTTGTAGACTAGACAAAAATAATACCATTTAGCACATCAAATACCTTATGTGTTTATACTTTTATGTATTCAGAGTTAGCTTTAGAGCATTAATAGTAACCAACTAAGATCTATGTCTCCAAAAGAAGCTTTTAGACTGTTTGTATTAAAAGGGTGTCTGAGGAAATATCATATACGCGTGAAGTCACTCAAGTGGGAGGAAAACGGTATACATGTAGAGACCAGTTTAGGCTCTTTAGGAATGGGATAAAGGAACATCAAGAAATCTGGAAGAAAATGGATGAATTAAAATCCATTCCTCCAAGTTCAGTTTCTGCAACGGACAACTTGTTTGCCTGCATTGCGGTATGTCTTTTAATTTTATAGGAATTATACTTGTGTTTTGAAAATTCTTTATTCGTTGGGCTTTGTGCTTTGTCCTTACTGCTCTATGTTGTAGAAAGGCCTTGTGTTTCAGAGATGGTTTGTAATTTGGAAATGTTTAAGATATAAATCCTCTGTGAGTTTTAAATGTGTTTTAAGGGTGTTATTTGGATTTAAATGTGTATCACTGTAAATAAATGAACTGCGTTTTAAACTACTTTGTTAGCTGGAATCCTTGGTAGGAAGAGGGGATCCACCACTCAAATAGTGTGTATTGGCAGCTGAATGCTGGTTGAAGAAATTCATAGAAACATAGAAACATAGAAAATAGGTGCAGGAGTAGGCCATTCAGCCCTTCGAGCCTGCACCGCCATTTATTATGATCATGGCTGATCATCCAACTCAGAACCCAGCCTTCCCTCCATACCCCCTGACCCCTGTAGCCACAAGGGCCATATCTAACTTCCTTTTAAACATAGCTAATGAACTGGCCTCAACAGTTTGCTGTGGCAGAGAATTCCACAGATTCACCACTCTCTGTGTGAAGAAATTTTTCCTAACCTCGGTCCTAAAAGGCTTCCCCTCTATCCTCAAACTGTGACCCCTCGTTCTAGACCTCCCCAATATCGGGAACAATCTTCCCGCATCTAGCCTGTCCAATCTCTTTAGGATCTTATACGTTTCAATCAGATCCCCCCTCAATCTTCTAAATTCCAACGAGTACAAGCCCAGTTCATCCAGTCTTTCTTCATATGAAAGACCTGCCATCCCAGGAATCAATCTGGTGAACCTTCTTTGTACTCCCTCTATGGCAAAGATGTCTTTCCTCAGATTAGGGGACCAAAACTGCACACAATACTCCAGGTGTGGTCTCACCAAGGCCTTGTACAACTGCAGTAGTACCTCCCTGCTCCTGTACTCGAATTCATCCTCATCTCTTTATTTTGAGGCTGTGCCCTCCTACTAATGGCAACATCCTCTTTGGTTTCAATGCATTTCCTCTCCTCCCTCTCATCCTACTGAACTCTCTCAGGTACAGGTCCAGAGACATTGAACATTCCTGATACGTGAAGGGTTTCTTTCCCAGGATCATTCTCATGAACGGCCTCTGGACCCTCTCCAAGGCTAGCACATCTTTTTAGCTACAGGGCCTTAATACTCAAAATATGAATGGACCAATGCCTTTCAATGCAGTAATGGTGCACAGGTTTGGACACAGTGAAGATCTAAGATGATTGTTGGAGTGCTGTGCCTATTTCCTGAGTATTATTGGAGATGCTGGCACGCAGCTACACACTACTAAATTGTGGCCACATACAGCGGTGCTAGAAAGCTTGTGAAACCTGTAAAATTTTCTCTATTTCTGCATAAATATGACCTAAAATGTGATCAGATCTTCATGTAAGACCTAAAGCTCTAGAGAACCCAAATAAATAAATACCACAAAAAATTAATACTTTTTCATTTATTTATTGAGAAAAATGATCTGGTATTACCTGTATTTGTTGGAAAGAATATGTGAACCTTTGCTTTCAGTACAGCAATAACTTCAGCTGAACATTTTTGCTAACTGTTGATCAGTCCTGCACATCAGCTTGGAGGAATTTTAGACCATTCCTCCTTACAAAACTGTTTCAACTCTAGGGTGTTGGTGAGCATCCTTGTATGAACTGCTTGCTTCAGGTTCTTCCACAACATTTCTATAGCGTTAAGGTCAGGACTTTGACTCGGCCTTTCCAATACATGAATTGTCTTCTTTTTAAACCATTCTGTTGATTTACTCATCTTGTTGCATTATCCAACTTCTATTAAGCTTTCCTGATATTCTCCTGTAAAATGTCTTGATACAATTTTGAATTTATTGTTCCTCAATGACTGCAAGCTGTCCAACCCCTGAAGCAGCAAAGCAGCCCCAAACCATGATGCTCCTTCCACCATATTTTACAGTTGGGATGAGGTTTTGGTGTTGGTGTGCAGTGCCCTTTTTCCTCCAAACATTACAATGTGCATTTCTGCCAAGAAGTTCAACTACGGTCTCATCTGTCCACAGAACATTGTCCCACAAGCATTGTAGAACATCCGGGTGGTGTTTTGCAAACTTGAGACATGCAACAAAGTTTTTTTTTGGAGAGCAGTGGTTTCCTCCGTGGTGTCCTTCTATGAACACCATTCTTGTTCAGTGTTTTTTTATATAGTGGACACATGAACAGAGACTTTAGCAAGTTCTAGAGATTTCTGCTGGTCTTTTGCTGTTACCCTTGGGTTCTTTCTCACCTCCTTCAGCATTGAACATTGTGCTCTTGTTGTGATCTTTGCAGGAAGCCCACTCCTAGGGAGAGCAGCAACCTACTGAGTTTCCTCCATTTGTAGACAATTTCTCTTATTGTGGACTGATGAACACTCAGGTCTTCAGAAATGCTTTCGCAGCCTTTTCCAGCTTCATACATCTCTACGAGTCATTTTTCAAGATCCTCTGAAAGTTGTTTTGATGAAGGAATGGTGTACATAAACAGATCTTTCTTGAGAAGAGCAGGCTCTGTCAGTAACCTGCTTCGTGTGTATTTTTTTATATAGGGCAGGGCACCTCAACAACCCACACCTCTCATTGAACGGGACACCTGACTCCAAACAACTTTTGTAGAAGGCATTACCCCAGAGGTTCACATACTTTTCCAGCGAATACATGTGATATTGGATCATTTTTCTTAATAAATAAATGAACAAGTATAATGCTTTGTGATGCTTATTTAATTGGGTTTGCTTTATATAGTTTTAGGACCTGTGTGAAGATCTGATCACATTTATGCAGAAACAGAAGATTCTACAGGTTGTAGCACCACTGTAGGCGACGGGAAGTCAAGAGGTCAGTCACCGCCAGTTACTTCTGATCTATTCTTAGAGCTAGCTTGTTGTGCGGCTGCTTCATTTATTTATTTAGAGATACAGCACAGGCACTTCCAGACCAATCAGTTAAGTCCTCAATGTATCAGGAGCAGCTTCTTCTCCTCCGCCATCAGATTTCTGGATGTATGCTGAACCCATGAACACCACCCCCACTATGTTTTTTTGCATTACTTATTTAATTTAATTATACATTGTAATTTTTATACATGCACCGTAGAAAGCATTCTTCTAGGGTGCATCACAACCTGGTATGGAAGTTGTCCTGTCCAAGACTGAAAGAAGCTGCAGAAGATCATGAACACGGCGCAGCTCATCACACAAACCAATCTTCCGTCCGTGGACTCACTTTACACCGCACGCTGTCGGAGCAGTGCTGCCAGGATAATCAAGGACACGACCCACCCAGCCAACACACTTTTCGTCCCTCTTCCCTCCGGGAGAAGGCTCAGGAGCTTGAAGACTCGTATGGCCAGATTTGGGAACAGCTTCTTTCCAATCTTGATAAGACTGCTGAACGGATGCTGACCCGGATCTGGGAATTACACTCCAAATATCCGGACCTGACTCTCGGTTTTTTTGCACTACCTTACTTTCCATTTTTCAATTTTCTATTTATGATTTATAATTTAAATTTTTAGTATTTACTATCGATTTGTAATCCAGGGAGCGGAAAGCGTAGAATCAAATATCGCTGTGATGATTGTACGTTCTAGTATCAATTGTTTGGCGACGATAAAGTATAAAATACTACTGCTGCAAAACAACAAATTTCACCGTGTATGCCAGTGCTATTAAACCCAATTCTGATACTGAGCGCGTGCTATCCAGCTACACCCATGTGACCAATTAATCCACCACCTGTATGTCTTTGAGACATGGCTGGAAACCCATGCAGTCATGGGGAGAGGGTATAAACTCCTTATAGTCTTGAATTGAACCCAGATCGCTGGTGCTGTAATAGTGTTGTAGTAACCAGTACACTACTGTGCTGCCAACAGTTACACTGAGGGTCATTAGCAATGCACAGGGTATTGATGATGAGTTTCTGGAACTACTGCTGAATGTCAAGGTGAACGAGCTAAGTGTCCTCTTACCGGAGAGGGTCAGTGCCTGGCGATTTTGGTGATGTGAAAGTTGCAGGGCAGCTCTTGGCCTATATCTGAAAGTTAACCATTTGTGCTGTTAGAGAAACCGTCCATGAAGAGGCCATACTCACCAAGAAGGATGTGAGTAGAGGAAAGGGTATGCAGATGGTCTGAGGTATGCCAGTATTCAGAAGGGGGAGTTTCAGATGCTTTGGAAAACGTAAGGGTTGATAAACCCCTAGGGCAGATGAGGTCATTCCTATATTGCTATGGGAAACAAGGGAGGAGATAGATGGGGCCCTGGCAGAGATTTGTGCATCTTCTTGGCCTCAGGTGAGGTACTGGAGGACAGTGAATGTTGCCCCTTTATTTAAGAATAAAGCAGGGAAAAGCCAGCTTACTACTAGTCAGTGGTATTCAAGGGATAGGACGGGAGTACACTTGGAAAAGCGGCAGCTGATTTGGAATAGACAACATGGCTTTGCGCACAGCAAATGCTGTCTCATCAATTTCACTGGAGTTTTCTGAGGATGGAACGAAGAAGATAGATGAAGGCAGGCAGTGGACATTAGTAAGGCACTTGACAAGGTAGGCTGGTGCAGAAGGTTAAGACAAATGGGCTCCAAGGTGAGCCCGCTGCCAGTCTAAGACGCAAACTGGCAGTGAGAGTGGCAGAGGGCACATTTCTGATTAGATGCCTGTGACCATTGGTGTACTGCAGGGATCAGTATTGGGACCTTTGCTGGTTGTGACACCTACAGTGGATTCCAGTTACTTGGGCCATCGGTTAATCAGGACAGCTATTTATTTGGGACAACTCTTAAAGAACAAAACTGAATCAAGAAAATAGCTGCAATTCCCTCCATTTATTTGGGACGATATGCCAATTAATTGGGGCACAGGCTGTTGACAAACAGTTTGTAACTAGCGTCAGTCACGTGCACTTGTATGTCCATTAGACACTACACTGTACTTACAGCAATCAGTTTTTAAATAGCTGCAGTTGCCTGTACTTGTGTTCAAAAAGCAGTGATTTTTGGCGAGAAATAAGCAGTAAGACAATTCCGAAATATTTTGATCACTGTGGTTTCAAGCATTCAGACTTGCATACTCCAGAAATAGTTGGGAATGAAAATTAAATGATTTCAGTGCTTCAACAAGGTAGGAATTACTAAAGTATTAACAATTATCTGGAATGTTACAATGAACATGACAAAGGTAATTCGAGGACGTGATCATCTAAAGTATTGCATTAAGGCAGTCCGTTATGTACACTAGGTGTCTGCACTGATTTTGTTCACTCACAGTTAATCAGAAGAACATTGCAGATGAATTCCTCTTTCGATAACTATTAGGAACTAATATACTTTTTATTCTCCGTAACTTCCGCCACCTCCAACGGGATCTCACCACTAAGCACATCTTTCCCTCCCCCCCCCCTGCATTCCGCAGGGATCGCTCCCTACACAACTCCCTTGTCCATTCGTCCCCCCCATCCCTCCCCACTGATCTCCCTCCTGGCACTTATCCGTGTAAGCGGAACAAGTGCTACACATGCCCTTACACTTCCTCCCTTACCACCATTCAGGGCCCCAAACAGTCCTTCCAGGTGAGGCTTCACTTCACCTGTGAGTCGACTGGGGTGATATACTGTGTCCGGTGCTCCCGATGTGGCCTTTTATATATTGGCGAGACCCGACGCAGACTGGGAGACCGCTTTGCTGAAAACCTACGCTCTGTCTGCCAGAGAAAGCAGGATCTCCCAGTGGCCACACATTTTAATTCCACATCCCATTCCCATTCTGACATGTCTGTCCATGGCCTCCTCTACTGTGGAGATGAAGCCACACTCAGGTTGGAGGAACAACACCTTATATTCCGTCTGGGTAGCCTCCAACCTGATGGCATGAACATCGACTTCTCTAACTTCCGCTAAGGCCCCACCTCCCCCTCGTACCCCATCTGTTACTCATTTTTATGCACACATTCTTTCTCTCACTCTCCTTTTTCTCCCTCTGTCCCTCTGAATATACCTCTTGCCCATCCTCTGGGTTCCCCGCCCCTTGTCTTTCTCCCCGGACCTCCTGTCCCATGATCCTCTCGTATCCCCTTTTGCCTATCACCTGTCCAGCTCTCGGCTCTATCCCTCCCCTCCTGTCTTCTCCTATCATTTTGGATCTCCCCCTCCTCCTCCAACTTTCAAATCCTTTACTCACTCTTCCTTCAGTTAGTCCTGACGAAGGGTCTCGGCCTGAAACGTCGACTGCACCTCTTCCTATAGATGCTGCTTGGCCTGCTGCGTTCACCAGCAACTTTGATGTATGTTGCATACATTTTTATAGTAGTTTAGAGGTATTGGTAGTGTTCTAATTTATTCATTTAAATACATAAATTATTACTCAGTCAAAAGGTTGTTTGTCTTTGTTATGCAATTTAACAATTCACATGAAACCTTGGTTAATTGGGGCAGCCGCTTAATTGGGCCAAAAAGTATTGGTCCTGATGTGTCCCAGTTAACTTGAATCCACTGCATTAACAACCTGAATGTAAATGTTGGTGGTATGATTAGTAAGTTTGCTAATGACATGAAAATTGGCATTGTGGAGAGCAGGAAAGTTATCTAAGGTTACAGCAGGATATATGTAGCTCAGATGGAAAAATAGGTAGAGCATTGGTACATAGAATTTAATTCCAACAGGTACAAGCTGATGCATTTTGGGAAGTCAAGTAGCAGGGCATAGAACATAGAACAGTACAGTATATAGTGCCAACCCTTTTTACTTACCCCAGAGCAATCTCCCACATACTGTAGCCCTCCAGTTTTCTTTTAACCATGTGCCTCTTAAATATCCCTAATGTATCTAACTCCACCCCTGGCAGTGGATTTGATACACCTACCACTTTCTGGGTAAAAAGCCTACCTGCTATCCCCACATACTTTTCTCCAAACACCTTAATGTTTAGCCATTTCCACCCTGGGAAAAAGTCTCTGGCTGTCCATTTGATTCTTGCCTCTTATTATCTTGTAAACCTCTGTTGAGCCACCTCTCATCCTTCTTCACTCCAAGCTCACACAAACTCTCCGAGCTCAATCCTCATAAGACATGGACTGTATGCATCTACCACTTACCCTGGTACCTACCACTCTCTGTAAAAAAAAACAACTAGCCTCACACATTTTTAAACATTCCTTTAGACTTTTCTACTCAATGAAGGCAAGCATGGCATATGGCTTCTTTCCCACCCTTTCCACTTGTGTTATCATCTTCAGGGAGCTATGGACTTGCACCCCAACATCCACTGTGCATCTGCTCCTAAAGACCTTGACATTCACTGTACACTTTGCCCTTACGTTTCATCTACAGCATGTGCAGAAGTCCTTGGCACCTACATGTATCTAGGGAGCCTAAGAAATGACACAGTATAGTATTTTATTCGTCGATGTGGAATGCAGAGCGGGTTTGTATATCTGGCAGAAGCAAAGGGTGCTGGGAATGGTGAGGGTGGAACACTGCGGGAAGGAGTGCCTGCTGCGGGGGGTGGCACGGGTGTAGGCACACCCAGCCCTGAGGCACCAGGCAAGGTCATCTGATTCCAAACAAATTGTTTACTGATCATTACAGAATGTCTCTCTGGTTCTTCCAGCTCCCTCCCCTCTTCCCAACCATGATTCCTATCCCCCTGTCCCTATCACACTCTTAGTCCACAATAGAAACCCATATCTCATTACTCACATGCAGTATGTCATGAAATCTGGGTTCTTTTGTGGCAGCAGTACAGTGCAATACATAAATTACTACTGTACAGTGCAAAAGTCTCAGGCACCCTAGCTGTATGTATGTGCCCAAGACTTTCGCACAATAGTGTAAAGCTCCCAAAATGCAACACCTCACACTTGGCTAGATTAAAGAGTATCTGTCCTTTCTCCACTCATATATCCTGCTGTATCCTTTCACAAACTAGGAATATAGGGTATAGATATCAAATGGTAGGGTGCTAAGGACTGATGATTTACAGAAACACTTGGAGTTCAGATCCACAGATCCCTGAATGTGGCAGCCTAGGGTGTAAAGAATGCATAGGGCAGGTTTGCCTTCTTTGGTCAATGCACAGAATATAAAAGTTAGAACAGTTTGTTGCTAGTTAACAAAGTGCTGATTAGGCGGCACTTGGAGTACTGTGTGTTGTTCTGATCACACCGCACCACGGGAGGGATTTGGTTGCACTGGAGAGAGGACGGGGAAGATTCACTAGGGTGTTGCCTGGATCGGAGGACTTTACCACTGAGAGAGATGGGATGGGCTGGCTTGTTCTCCCTCCAATGAAAGAAGCTGAGGGGTGACCCAACAGAACTTTGTAAAGTTATAAGAGGCAGAGATAGGGTAGACCCAGGAGACTGCAAATTCTGGCATCTGGAGCAGCAAACAATCTACTAGAGGACCTCAATGTGTCAAGCTGCAGCTGCGGGAGGAATGGAATCATTGATGTTTCCAGTTGATATCGGTGCAACAGGTCTGAGGGTGCAGAGTGGAGATGGCCCAGTGGTTTAGATGGGGTAGACAGTCAGTATGTTTTTCTATGGTAGAGCATCAAAAACAAGAGAGCATAGGTTAAAGGTGAAGGAAAGAGTTTCAAAGGGAGTTTGTGGGGAAAGGCTTTTTTTTGGAAAACAAGTATTTGATATCATGAACTCACTGCCAAAGCAGTTAGTGGAGTTTGATACAATCATTACTTTTAAGAGACATTTGGACACTTGAATAGGCAAAGAAGAGACTTAATGCGGGTAAATGGGACTAAAATAGATGGAGATAAATATTGGCATGAACATTGTGGGCCAAAGGGTCTTTTTCTGTGCTGTACAACTCCACGGCTTTGAACAAAACATAATGAAAATGTGATATCTGGTTGTGCTTGCCAGCCCTTACCTCCGTTGGCATCAGTAAGATCCGTCCGTCTGAGAAATCCCAAGTAACCTGTCCGAGCCCAGACTGTTTGCGTATCTCCAAAGCTGAGGCGGGAGTTGAAATGATCTGACTGAAGAGATTCATCTCCATAAATGGTGAAATATCCACTCGCATTATGAGCACTGTGAACCCAAATCTGTTCATTTGGGAAAAAGATGTGAATCGTTGTTTTTGTCTCAGTCCAGCAAAATACCGTTCTTGCAATCTGTTGCAAATCTCCACAATGCCTTCAATATCATAAATAACAAACCCCTTAATGTTCACAAAAGTACAGTAGGAGCGAGTGGAAAGATCCAGAGAGGAAAATTTAAACACTAATTTAAGGATGAAAAAAATTAAAAAGACACACTGGAGATAAATAGTGATAGTTAGAAGAGAATTTCCTCAGTCTTCAAATTAAATTGGTGCTCGCATAGCAACATTAATATCCAATAAGAGGAAGGAAATATCCCCAGCTCAGTGGTTCTAGGAGAATGAGGGGTGACCTTACAGAGAAGAAATTATAAAGTAGATGTAATGGGTCTATTCCCCAGGGCAGGGAAGTCCAAACCTAGGGGGCATAGGTTTAGAGGGGAAAGATTTGAAAAGGAACCCGAGGGGCAACTTTTTAAAATGTATTTTTATGTATTGACATACAACATGGAATAGACCCTTCTGGCCCTTTGAGCCACGCTGCTAGCAATCTGCCGATTTTAACCCCAGCCTGATCACGGGATATTTTACAATGATGACCAATTAACCTACTAACGGGCACGTCTTTGGACTGTGGGTGTAAACTGGAGCACCCGGTGGAAGCCCATCTATTCACAGGGAGAACGTACAGACTCCTTACGGATCGCATCAGAACCGGACTGCAAATTCAAACGCAGTGAGCTGTAATACTGTTGCGCTAACCATTCGTGGAGAGAGCAGTGAGCATATAGAATGAGCTGCCCGAGGAAGTGGTCGAGGTGGGGATAATAGTATCATTTAAGAAATTCTTGGATAGGTACATGGAGAAGAGGGTCCTGGAGGCATTTGAGCCGAATGCAGGAAATCGGGACTAGCTAGATGAAAAGCACAATATGGCCAAAGGGCCTGTGTCTGTGCAGTATTGCTACGGATGATTCACAATCACACAAATCCATGTCATTCTATAATCTTAATTCACAAAACTAAGTTAAAACCCCGCTTTGCAGGGATGTCCCAGTACTTTAAGAAGAGAGACAGCTCAATGAACCATAAAAGACATAAGGAAAATAAATTGGCCCAGCTGGAAGAAAGCCAGAGATATTCCAAGAGGCGGATGCAAGTGTAAAGTTAGTTTTTTCCCTATAGAGACTCAGAATCTAATTTAATCAACATCATCTTCAGTTTAATTGGGGGCACTCTTGCTTCTTGTTCAAATCCTGCTCCAGAGTCTTCAGCTCTGGTGGACAGTGTAGGAAGGAGAGAGGATGCTCTCTTTGTATGAGATAATAGACCACACCATTTGCTGCATATACCCAAGCAAAATACCCGCAATGCTTCTGGAAAGAATAGCAAAGGAGTTAGCTGAGATTTCCAAGACAATAGAGCAAAATAGCACTGACAGAATATGTGGTCCTCTCACATTATACCTAGTGGGAACTAGCTGTGCACAATGTCTTTGCCATGTGACCTATGTTACAACAGGGATCTCCAGCTCTAAACTTCTTGTTAAGGGGGCTTTACAAGTGAAGTCTTCCTTTCATTCACTTCAAGATAATTACAATAACAGAAGTCATTTGAGGACCTGGCAGGCGAGGGGTGAGGGAGGAGGATGTCAAGGTGACACTGCTTGAGGATGATGGAGTTTAGTGAGTGCAACCTGACGAGCCCCACTTGGCCCTGCGACATTTGCTGTGGACTTGTAGATAGTGCAATCAGGAAATCTAACTCAGTCATGACAATTTAAATGATCAGCAATTGAGGAAACATCTATAACCTAAAAGTTAAGGTTAAGTGAGAGAGATAGGTCCGAAAGACCCTCAATCAGAAAGCAAGGCTAAATGCAAATCAGCGGCTTAGATGAACAAACTCTAAGAAACAAATGGGTTGTTCCAATGCCTGATGTTGGTCTGGCCTGAGGCAGTGAGTGCTGAGAAGTACTAGAAAGCATGTGGAAAGCCAGCTAGAGAAAGAGAATGATATCACGCCTGTGAAATCCTCCAAAACACGGCTAATCCCGCACAGCTGCAGACCCAACTTTCTCAGAACTCCACTGACTAGCTCGTGTGCGTTAACCCATTCAAAGTGGGTGCACATTGTGACAGCAATAAACTTTCATAGCTCAATGAACAATTAAATAGACCACTCATAACATAAGTTGAATTGCATCACAAAGAGATTGGTTTGAAATAGAGAAAGAAATTACAGACAATTCACCTCTCCAAGGTGGGAGTCCCCCAGCGGCCCTTTTGTTTCAGGGTTGGCAATGATTATTCTGACTCCAGGCAGGATCTATAAGACAGTTCACAAAACATAACATCAGTCATGACAAAGAAGTCATCAGGAAAAATCATTGCGGATGCGACCCGCCTGCAAGTTGCATTTTCTAAAAGCTCCCTTCTGGAAAGCACTATAGGGTTATTAGGACAAAAACTTCATGCCATCTCCAGATAGTTAATCTGATCAACCATTCTAGTAACGCCCCCCTCCATTACCACTGTCACTGCACCAGACTGTAAACACTAAACCATTTTTTCTAAAGCTATTTACATAGTGAATAGTTGAACATGTACTTACTTTAGAAACTACCTAGGGTTACCCATAGCCCTCTATTTTTCTAAACTCCATTTACCTATCCAGGAATCTCTTAAAAGACCCTATTGTATTCGACTCCACCACTATTGCCAGCAGCCTATTCCACACACTCACTACTCTCTGCACAAAAAATTTACCCATGACATCTCCTCTGTACCTACTTCCAAGCACCTTAAAACTATGCCCTCTCATGTTAGCCATTTCAGCCCTGGGAAAAAGCCTCTGACTATCCACACGATCAATGCCTCTCATCATCTTATACACCTCTATCAGGTCACTTCTCATCCTCCATCGCTCCAAGGAGAAAAGGACAAGTTCACTCAACCCATTCTCATAAGGCATGCTCCCCAATCCAGGCAATCTCCTTGTAAATCTCCTCTGCAGCCTTTCTATAGTTTCCACATCCTTCCTGTAGTGAGGCGACCAGAACTGAGCACAGTATTCCAGGTGGGGTCTGACCAGGGTCTGATATAGCTGTAACATTACCTCTCAGCTCCTAAACTCAATCCCACGATTGATTAAGGCCAATGCACCATATGCCTTCTTCACCACAGACTCAACCTGCACAGCTGCTTTGAGGATTCTATGGACTTGGACCCCAAGATCCCTCTGATCCTCCACAATGCCAAGAGTCTTACCATTAATACTATATTCTGCCATCATATTTGACTTACCAGAATGAACCACCTCACACTGATCTGGGTTGAACTCCATCTGCCACTTCTCAGCCCAGTTTTGCATCCTATCAATGTCCTGCTGTAACCTCTGACAGCCCTCCACACTATCCACAACACCCCCAACCTTTGTGTCATCAGCAAATTTACTAACCCATCCCTCCACTTCCTCATCCAGGTCATTTATAAAAATCACAAAGAGTAGGGGTCCCAGAACAGATCCCTGAGGCACACCACTGGTGACCGACCTCCATTCAGAATATGGCCCATCAACAATCACTCTTTGCCTTCTATGGGCAAGCTAATTCTGGATCCACAAAGCAATGTCCCCTTGGATCCCATGCCTCCTTACTCTCTCAATAAGCCTTGCATGGGGTACCTTATCAAATGCCTTGCTGAAATCCATATACACTACATCTACTGCTCTATCTTCATCAATGTGTTTAGTCACATCCTCAAAAAATTCAATCAGGCTCGTAAGGCACGACCTGCCTTTGACAAAGCCATGCTGACTATTCCTAGTCATGTTATGCCTCTCCAAATGTTCATAAATCCTGCCTTTCAGGATCTTCTCCATCAACTTATCAACCACTGAAGTAAGACTCACTGGTCTATAATTTCCTGGCCTAACTCTACTCCCTTTCTTGAATAAGGGAACAACATCTGCAACCCTCCAATCCTCTGGACTCTCTCCTGTTCCCACTAATGATGCAAAAATCATTGCCAGAGGCTCAGCAATCTCCTCCCTCATCTCCCACAGTAGCCTGGGGTACATCTCGTCCAGTCCCGGAGACTTATCCAACTTGATACTTTCCAAAAGCTCCAGCACATCCTCTTTCTTAATGTCTATATGCTCAAGCTTTTCAGTCTGCTGTAAGTCATCCCTACAATCGCCAAGATCCTTTTGCATAGTGAATGCTGAAGCAAAGTACTCATTAAGTACCTCTACTATCTCCTCCAGTTCCATACACACTTTTCCACTGTCACACTTGATTGGTCCTGTTCTCTCACGTCTTATCCTCTTGCTCTTCACATACTTGTAGAATGCCGTGGGGTTTTCTTGAATCCTGCTCGCCAAGGTCTTCTCACGGCCCTGTCTGGTTCTCCTAATTTCATTTTTAAGCTCCTTCCTGCTAGCCTTATAATTATCTAGATCTCTATCATTACCTAGTTTTTTGAACCCTTCGTAAGCTTTTCTTTTCTTCTTGACTAGATTTTCAACAGCCTTTGTACACCATGGTTCCTGTACCCTACCATCCTTTCCCTGTCTCCTTGAAACATACCTATGCAAAACGTCACGCGAATATCCCCCAAACATTTGCCACATTTCTGCCATACATTTCCCTGAGAACAGCTGTTCCTAATTTATGCTTCCAAGTTCCTGCCTGATAGCTTCATATATTCCCTTACTCCAATTAAAAATTTTCCTAACTTGTCTGTTCCTATCCCTCTCCAATGCTATGGTAAAGGAGATAGAATTGTGATCACTATCTCCAAAATGCTCTCCCACTGAGAGACCCGACTCCTGACCAGGTTCATTTCCCAATACCAGATCAAGTACAGCCTCTCCTCTCGAAGGCTTATCTACATATTGTGTCAGGAAACCTTCCTGAACACACCTAACAAACTCCACCCCATCTAAACCCGTTGCTCTAGGGAGATGCCAATCGATATTTGGGAAATTTTAATCTCCCACCACGACAACCCTGTTATTATTACACCTTTGCAGCATCTGTCTCCCTATCTGCTCCTCAATGTCCGTTACTATTGAGTGGTCTATAAAAAACACCTATTAAGAGTTATTGACCCCATTCTGTTCCTAACTTCCACCCACAGAGACTCAGTAGACAATCCTTTCTTGACTTCCTCCTTTTCTGCAGCTGTGACACTATCCCTGATCAACAGTGCCATGCCCCCACCTCTTTTGACTCCGTCCCTGTCCTTTCTGAAACATCTAAAGCCTGGCACTCTAAGTAACCAATACTGCCCCTGAGCCATCCAAGTCTCTGTAATGACCACAACATCATAGCTCCAAGCACTGATCCAGTCCCTAAGCTCATCCGCTTTGTTCATGATGTTTCTTGCATTAAAATATAAACACATTGGCAAATGACACTTAAAGGATTGACGGTGGATATGCAATGGCAAGCATTTAAAGGTTGCATGGATGAACTACAACAATTGTTCATCCCAGTTTGGCAAAAGAATAAATCAAGGAAGGTAGTGCACCCGTGGCTGACAAGAGAAATTAGGGATAGTATCAATTCCAAAGAAGAAGCATACAAATTAGCCAGAGAAAGTGGCTCACCTGAGGACTGGGAGAAATTCAGAGTTCAGCAGAGGAGGACAAAGGACTTAATTAGGAAGGGGAAAAAAGATTATGAGAGAAATCTGGCGGGGAACATAAAAACGGACTGTAAAAGCTTTTATAGATATGTAAAAAGGAAAAGACTGGTAAAGACAAATGTAGGTCCCCTGCAGACAGAAACAGGTGAATTGATTATGGGGAGCAAGGACATGGCAGACCAATTGAATAATTACTTTGGTTCTGTCTTCACTAAGGAGGACATAAATAATCTTCCAGAAATAGTAAGGGACAGAGGGTCCAGTGAGATGGAGGAACTGAGTGAAATACATGTTAGTAGGGAAGTGGTGTTAGGTAAATTGAAGGGATTGAAGGCAGATAAATCCCCAGGGCCAGATGGTCTGCATCCTAGAGTGCTTAAGGAAGTAGCCCAAGAAATAGTGGATGCATTAGTGATAATTTTTCAAAACTCGTTAGATTCTGGACTAGTTCCTGAGGATTGGAGGGTGGCTAATGTAACCCCACTTTTTAAAAAAAGGAGGGAGAGAGAAACCGGGGAATTATAGACCGGTTAGCCTAACGTCGGTGGTGGGGAAACTGCTGGAGTCAGTTATCAAGGATGTGATAACAGCACATTTGGAAAGCGGTGAAATGATCGGACAAAGTCAGCATGGATTTGTGAAAGGAAAATCATGTCTGACGAATCTCATAGAATTTTTTGAGGGTGTAACTAGTAGAGTGGATAGGGGAGAACCAGTGGATGTGGTATATTTGGATTTTCAAAAGGCTTTTGACAAGGTCCCACACAGGAGATTAGTGTGCAAACTTAAAGCACACGGTATTGGGGGTAAGGTATTGGTGTGGGTGGAGAATTGGTTAGCAGACAGGAAGCAAAGAGTGGGAATAAACGGGACCTTTTCAGAATGGCAGACGGTGACTAGTGGGGTACCGCAAGGCTCAGTGCTGGGACCCCAGTTGTTTACAATATATATTAATGACTTGGATGAGGGAATTAAATGTAGCATCTCCAAGTTTGCGGATGACACGAAGCTGGGTGGCAGTGTTAGCAGTGAGGAAGATGCTAAGAGGATGCAGGGTGACTTGGATAGGTTGGGTGAGTGGGCAAACTCATGGCAGATGCAATTTAATGTGGATAAATGTGAAGTTAGCCATTTTGGTGGCAAAAATAGGAAAACAGATTATTATCTGAATGGTGGCCGATTAGGAAAAGGGGAGGTGCAACGAGACCTGGGTGTCATTATACACCAGTCATTGAAAGTGGGCATGCAGGTACAGCAGGCGGTGAAAAAGGCAAATGGTATGCTGGCATTTATAGCAAGAGGATTCGAGTACAGGAGCAGGGAGGTACTACTGCAGTTGTACAAGGCCTTGGTGAGACCACACCTGGAGTATTGTGTGCAGTTTTGGTCCCCTAATCTGAGGAAAGACATCTTTGCCATAGAGGGAATACAAAGAAGGTTCACCAGATTGATTCCTGGGATGGCAGGACTTTCATATGAAGAAAGACTGGATGAACTGGGCTTGTACTCGTTGGAATTTAGAAGATTGAGGGGGGATCTGATTGAAACGTATAAGATCCTAAAGGGATTGGACAGGCTAGATGCAGGAAGATTGTTCCCGATGTTGGGGAAGTCCAGAACGAGGGGTCACAGTTTGAGGATAGAGGGGAAGCCTTTTAGGACCGAGATTAGGAAAAACTTCTTCACACAGAGAGTGGTGAATCTGTGGAATTCTCTGCCACAGGAAACTGTTGAGGCCAGTTCATTGGCTATGTTTAAGAGGGAGTTAGATATGGCCCTTGTGGCTACAGGGGTCAGGGGGTATGGAGGGAAGGCTGGGGCGGGGTTCTGAGTTGGATGATCAGCCATGATCATAATAAATGGCGGTGCAGGATCGAAGGGCCGAATGGCCTACTCCTGCACCTATTTTCTATGTTTCTATGTTTCTATGTATTTATGCAGATTTTAATCCACGGCTGTACTTTAGCTTCAATCTTTACTTTTTATATAATTCTTTATTCTTTATAATTGTTTAATGTTACTGTTTTTTTTGCAAGTCACGCCAACACACCACAGCCAATTCCTAATACATGCGAATGTATATGGCGAACAAAGTTGATCCCTTCTGTTTTAGTAAACACAAGTTCACACTGGGCACCATCGTACATTTTGACATGCTGAATTATCAGCAGAGTTTCCTAAACCAAACTTGCACAACTAACCATTAGCATTACTGAGAATTCTTAAAACATAATTTTCAAAACATGACTGCCAATAACAATGTAATTTCATCATTAGTGATCACAACCATAACGGTTCAGTTTAGATCTTTCAACTTCCTGACTTCAAATGAAAATAAAAATCCTTATTCTCAATAATCTGTTTTCATAGCTGCAACCATAATCCTTCATTCTTCATCTGTTAGTACACAGTTAGTGCAGCGAGAATGGCTCCAGGGGCTGCGTTGTATTCTTTGTGCGAGATGTGGGGATTCTGGGAGACCTCCACACTCCTGGATTGACACATCTGCACCATGTGTCAGCCCCTCGGAGAACATATTAAAGAACCAGAGCTGCAGTTCAGTTTCCTCTGGCTCATATGGGAAACTGAGGTGGTGATAGATAGGAGCTACAAGGAGGTAGTCACCCCTAAGTTACAGGAGGCAGGTACCCGGGTGTCTGTCAGGAATGGAGGGCTATGGTCCCGGAGACATCGATGGGAACAGATAAGGTAAACATCCGTAATCTTTTTCCTTGTGTAGAGGAGTCTAAAACTAGAGGATACAAGTTTAAAGCAAGGGGGGAGAGATTTGAAAGGGATCTGAGGGGCAACTTTTCCCCCACACAGAAAGTAGTGTGTATATGGAATGAGCTGCCATAGGAAGGGAGAGAAACTGGAATAATTAGCAAGTCTGAGCACCATGGCAACGTAGCAGTTAGCACGACGCCATTACAGATGAGGGTGTCGGAGTTGGGAGTTCAATTCTGGTGTCCTCAGTAAACAAATTTGTACATTCCCTCCTGTGTGCGCATGGGTTTCCTCCGGGTGCTCTGGTTTCCTCCCACAGTCCAAAGACATACCAGTTAGTAGGTTAATTGGTCATTGTAAATTATCACATGATTCGGCTAGGGTTAAAATCAGTGGGCTGCCGGCAGCACGGCTCAAAGGACCAGAAGGGCCTACTGAGCACTGTCTCTCCAAAATGAGTAAATAATGACAATTTGAAGCTGTTTGTACAGGTAGACCAATAGGAAAGATTGAGGGATATGGGCCAAATGCAGGCAAATGTGACTAGCTCAGTCAGGCAAATTGGTCAACATGGATGAGTTGGGCTGAAGGTCCGTTTTCAGTATTGAATAACCTTCCGACTCTTTTCTGTCCCTTTGCAATCAGCACACTGCCCCATCGTTGGATTACGGCAGACGTGAATTTCAGTACAGGACAACACCACTTCCACTCTCAGGGATGAAATTCCTATGAAGGCAGCTAATCTTCCACATAAATAAACAACAAGGATGTTTTCATTAAACATTGAGCGCAGAACTGCCAAAACACACTCCCTTCCACTCTGGCTGAACCCAACCAAGCTCTGCCAACTCCAGAACACTCACATGACGTTAGTTTTTAACTAGTTTCAAATTAGCTCCTCATGGAGAAGAACAAACTTCACAAGAGAAACTCAACTGTAATCTCAAGCACAAAGCTGGCCAGCATTCAGAATGATACAATAATGCAACACTGTGTGCCCACCCGAAGATTACCCACTTTCGTTTCAGCTTTTCCTTTCTAATACATTGGAAACTTTCAAAACATACATCCTTCACCTGGCTAAGCATAAAATCCACCATAAGTTTCTGGAAAATATCAAAACACACTTAATTGCAAACACATGAATATTTGCTTCTTGTTTTTAAATCCATTTTTCAAAGTCAAATTTGTTACTCACTTTTCCGGATTCCATTAGTGGCAGGCTGTGAGGAGATCCTCGTTCCACTAAGCGGACCCTGTAAGCAAAAAAGGGGATGTCGTGTAGGCTTCTGCTAATAGTCACGCCCGTGTTGTGCAAGTTAAAAATTCCACAGATTTATTCAATAGCAGTCTTTTAAGATTTTTTCCAATGTCTGTTTTCACAATCTGCTGCTATATTAAAAGCAAAAAAAGGCAAACAATGATAGGAAAAGCAAACTGTGCTGTTATTTATCAAACCCTGGGTCTCCCCTTTTTACATTGGGTTCAACCTTATAATATTTTTGACCATAGTCACAGTAACTTACATGCTTGTTAAGTAGTTTTAGAATCAATAACTCTTTATGCAATCTGCTGACCCATAGTCGGCAATTTCTCTATCTCATATACCGATAATAATGGAAACAAGATCTCATAAACTTCATTTATCAACTTTGAGTTACTTGTAAGTCCTCCCCAATTAAGATTTGTTTGCCCATTATCTGAAATGACATCTGGCGGGAGGAGAGAGAGCAGTGCGCCGTGCGTGCGCAGCCCTCCGGTGAAAAGTGATATCGTATCTGTTAAATAGGGGCCGTGCACAATTCTGATTTGATGGAGACGGACGTGAAAGCACAGAGCAACATCTGGAGAAATTTCTGAAACACCCGTTCGCTGCTGTCGTTACTGTGTGGTCGGGAATCTTCCGGAGGGAAGGCCTCAAAATCCCCGGCTTTGCCTGCTGCTGGCGACCGAGATTGAGGTCGAATTGTTCGGACAGAGATGGCGCTCAGTACTCAGTGTCAAAGAGCTGAATCGGAGGATCAAAGTTTTCGGATGACTCAGAGTCGGACTATGGTCGGCATGGCAGGGAGAGTTTTTCTTCCTTCTCCCGTCTGCGTGAGATGTGGGGCATTTGAGAGACTTTGAACTTTTTACTGTGCTCATGGACTTCTTCATCAAGTTATGGTATTGTTGCACTGTTGTAACTATACGTTATAATCATGTGGTTTTGTTAGTTTTTTCAGTCTTGGTCTGTCCTGTGTTTTGTGATATCACACCGGAGGAAATATTGTATCATTTCCTAATGCATGCATTACTAAATGACAATAAAAGAGGACTGCGTGTCTTCATAATCTAAATAATCTCTCACCACCACAGACTTATACATTCAATTAGAACTCAGATTTGTGCTATACATGTTTAAAATTTAAATACAGTTCCCAATAGATTTTTACAATAAATTTTGAAGCATGCTTTTTGTTATTTGTTAAATGTACCATGGAATCGTAGGCCCTCAATAAGCATTAAACTAATCAATAGACATACAATTCCAATAGATATACTTCAATCAGACTCAATCCATTTGCACACATCAATAACTATGCTTTGTGTTCCAGTGATCTGTGCAATTTGAACAGCAGTACTCATTCAAAACCCTGTCTCCCACATTTTAGTTAATTGATTTGTTCCACCAGGACAAGACTTTTCCAACAGTTTGTCTGAGAGTTTTTTTGTTGGCATTGCTGTCTGCAGTGCAAACTATAGTTCGGTTAATTTTCATCACAAGTTCAAAGTTCAAAGTTCAAAGTAAACTTATTATCAAAGCATGTGTATCTCAACATATACGGCAGATTCCATCTAATTGGGACACATCAGTTACTGTATATTTTGGCCCAATTAAGCGGCTGCCCCAATTAGCTGAAGTTTCATGGAAATAGTGAAAAAGGAAAACTGAGTAACAGGTTGTATGCCAGTCCTATAAAACCATGTATTAGTTCCTAATAGTTATCGACAGAGGAATTCGTCCAGTGTATGCAATGAACAAAATCAGCACACACACCAAGTACAGATACTGGACTGCTTTCGTACGATGCTATCAATGATTGCATCCTCCAGATCTTCACTTTCATTGTAACATTCAAGGTAATTGTTGATAGCTTCAAAGCCTCTGTAGTTCCTGTTATGTTTTTTTTTTAACTCCAAAACATAAAACTAATCAAAGGAAAAACACAGAGCCATGGATAATGTGTCCTTAGTTTGTTTTATTTAGTGAGACGCGCACTTATATCATGGTGGCATAATGATGCATGCCACTCACGTACTCTTACATATAACCCGTAATCAATTATGCAAACAAAGAATGCTCAATCAAGTATATTTATAATATTACCCAAATATTAAGGTTCATCCATCGTCATCGATGAAGACCTCAACACCATTGGTACTTTTTACGAGGTCGGGTTGCCAGCTCAACGCTCAATCCAGCACGGATGGACAGCGTGCAAGGGAGCCGGCCAGTTTCGAACTTGGGACCTCTCACCCCGAAGTCCAGCACTGATGCCACTACACCACCAACCAGCATGTTGATGATGATGGTGTCGAGACTTAGGCTTGATTTCGATTTAAGTGAGGGAGAGTTGCGCAGCGTCAGCCTCACTCTCTCTTCCTATCTGGATCTAGTGGCAAGACAAGAGTCGAGATGGCTGGAGATGGGACTAGGCGCAGTGGATGATCAGGATGTCTTGTGTCTTGTCATGCTCTACACAATCCACGACGCTTGCCGAGACCACTTTCTTGACCATTGGATCTTCCATTGGTCTTGTCTGCTCAATCCACCGGAGTCTGTCTTCACATGCTGGGATAGACATCTCCCTATCTCACCCAAATATTATTGAAATATTAAATACACAACTCTCCTCCCTGCTTAGCTATAAATTCCAACTCAGTATAGAATGCATCTCATGTAATAGTGAACAACTTCTGCAGATTCCAGCCATCTTGGGTGGCCACGCGGACTTGAGACAGTGTGGGGTCTTATTTGGATTCCCTTTGTATTATCTCTGCTGTAAGAAGGAGATTTTTGATTTGCATTAGGGAGAATACATCAAGAGGAGGGTCCTCTTTTGTAAATTTCCCAGGCATTTCCTTTTCTAAGGGTAAATGGGACAATCCATCAGCATTTCCATACTTAGTCATCCTCTTGAATTCAATTCTGTAATTCTGTCCTCCAAGAAAAAGAGCCCACCTCTGTATTCATGCTGCTGTTGTTAGTGGAATACCCTTCTGTGGACTGAAAATGGACATTAGTGGTTGACGATCAGTAATGTTCATGCTCACTTTCATTCTTGACTGCAGTTCACTTGTGTCTCTGGGTGCTGTTTCCATTGATACAGCAATTTCAGCTGCTCTTTTAAATGTGAGTTGTACTTCAGTTAGGAGCCATTTTTGAAAACATTCTTGTAAGATTCCAGAAACTACACAATCTCTCAGTGTGTCATTATGTGTGTTACTGATCTGACAATGCTCAGACAATTTCTTCAATTCAGCCATGTCAGCTGCAATGGAATCCCTTGCCTCTTGATTCCACTTATGAAACCCGAAGTTTTCTGCAATCAACAATGGTTTTGGTTCTAAATGTTCCTGCATTACTTTCACAATTCAGCAAAACTCATTTTGGCTGGTTTGGCTGCAGCAGTGAAACTTCTGAACAAACCGTATGCCTTTTCACCTGTTTCGCTCAGCAAAACTAGCACTTGTTTTTCACTGGTTATTTCATTTGCTTCAAAATACTGCTCAATTCATTCAGGATACATCAAGCAGTTATCTGTTATCCAATGGAACGCGTCTATCTTTTCGATATATCCAGTTATTAAAATTTTATTTTTATTATCACCAGGTAATCACTGTTTATGAACATGTTAATTTCATCCATTTTTTGCCTTTTTTTAACTCAAACATCTAAAGAAAAAACATGCAGTGCTCGTTTTCAAAAACTCAAACTTCTCTCACTCTCTCCCCCCTTGAGAAGAAAAACATGTTGTTCTTCATCTGCTCTGTAGTTCGTTTTAAAACTGTTAGGTTTTGTAACTTCAAAGCATAAAACTAATCAAAAGAAAAACACAGAACTGGGGATAACATGCCTTTAGTTTGTTTTACTAGTGCAAGGCGTGCACTTATGACATGGTGGCATAATGATGTATGCCATTCATGTACTTTTACATACAAATTTAAACAACAAAGCATGTTTAATAAAATAATACATTCACAATATTACTCAAAATTTACTGAAATATTAAATACACAACACTTGTTTAAGTAGTGAAATCATTGCATTTTCAGTCCCAGCTATTTCTGGCATCTCCAAGCTGGAGTTTTTGAAACTGCCGGGAGCAAAACAGTTCAGAATTGACTTACTGCTTATTTCTCACCAACTATAAGTGACAAAAATCACTGCTTTTTGAATACAAACACATGCAACTGATGCTATTTTAAAAGTTTTTGCTCTAAGCATGGTGCAGTGTCTAATGGCAACTGATGCCAACTATAACCTGCTCGGCAACAGTTTCCTGCCCAAGTTAAGTGACATGGTGTGCCAAATAAACAAAGAGTCAATTTTCTCGATTGGTTTTTGTTTTTTTAAGAGTTGTCCCAAATGGACAACTGCCCTCATTAACCGATGGCCCAACTACCCTGAGATTCATTTACTTGTGGGCATTCAGAGTAGAGACAAAGAAATACAGCACAGTCAATGAAAAACTACACACAAAGATAGACAAACACCAATGTATAAAAGAAGACGAGCTGCTATGCAAATACAAACACAATAATAACTTTTAAAAATAAATAAATAATAAATAATATTGAGAACATGCATTGCAGAGTCCTTGAATGTAAGGACATAGGTTGTGGAATGAGTTCAGTATTGAGATGAGTCAAGTTGTCTACACTGGTCCAAGAGCCTGATAGTTAAAGGGTAATAACTGTTCCTGAACCTGGCGCTGTGGGGCCTCTACCTCCTTTCCGACGGCAGCAGAGAGAGCAGAGCATGGCTTCGATGGTGGGTCCTTGATTAGGGTTGCTGCTTTCTTGTGGCAGTACTCCTTGTGCTCAATGGTAGGGAGGGCTTTTCCTGTGATGCAATGGGTTGCATCCACTACATTTTGTGGGCTTTTCCATTCTACAGAACTAAAGATTACAGTTCAAGACTAGAGCTAATTCTCAGTTGATGCTGTGGGCCAAATGCCTTCCCAAGAAGCCCACTGTTTATTCCCCTCTGTTGATTCTGCCTGGCTTGTTGAGTTCCTCCAGCATTTTGTATGTTGCTCAAGATTTCCAGGAACTGCAGAATCTCTTGTGATCATAGTCAATTCTCTTTCACCTTTTGAGAAAGTGGCCATACCACACCAAGCAACATTGGGACTACCTGCTTCTCTCTAAATCTTTCAATGCCGTTCACTGCATGACATCCATGTTTCCTGCTTCCCAAGAGCTGGTCTCTAAATATTTCCTTCAGATAACTTGACCGGTAGCATCCTTCGGAATTTCTGTCAATGCCACCACTATCAGCATCCCAACAGGCCTGTTATCTTTTCCCTTTGTATCTCCACCCATTTGCGTCACTTCTCAAGGGAATTTCCCATGCAAATAAGTAAAAAAAAACACGTGCCCTTTTTCCTTTTCCCTTCCCATTATCAAGCAGTCCTTCCATGTGAAGTGACAATTGGCTTGCGCCTCCTCCAGTTCAGCCTACAACATTCATTACCCACAGTGTTGCTCCTACAATGGGAGATAGCTTTGCAGAACACCTCCATCCTAGCTATTAAACAACTCTTAGACAAGCCAGTATACCAAATTCTGCAAAATCTTTGGTTCAAATTATTAATCTTGAGTGACTCCTGGCACCTTCTGAAAGTCTAAATACAGCATACTTATCCAACACAGGGTCTTGGACTTCAAACATTAATTTTGAGTCTCTCTCCTCAGATGTTGCCTGACCTGCTGAGTGTTTCCAGCATTTTGTGTTGTTATTTCACCTTACCAGCACATGCAGATTGTATTGATTTTCACCTTACTTACAGATTTATTACCTTGAAAACAAACATTTGTCAAACATGATTGCCATTTCACAGGCCTGTGCTGATCCCTGCCCAATCTAATTATTATTTTTCAAATGCCTTGTTATCACTTCCTTCATAATCATTTCCAGCCTCTATTGACGTTAGATTAATTGCTCCATAATTCTTGCATGATGCTCTATAATTCTCTGGTCTCTCTCACCCCCTCTCAGAAATAGGAAGGTCACATTAGATGCAGATACGATGTGCCTTCTCGGGAGGACACAACACTCACCAATGGTGATATTTGACGAAGAGCTGGGGAGCTATCAGTGCTTCACTGGCAAAAACTACGCCTCAAAGACACCACTGAAAGGTTTTATCAGATTATTATTCCACTGGCTGTGGGAGTCTGCTCATATAAATAAGTGACTGCCATTCCTGCATCCTTCATGATTTCACCTCACCCACAACCAGATCCCCCCTGATTCAGCTCACCCACAACTGGATCCCTCCTGATTCAGCTCACCCAAGTCCCTCCTAATTCACTTCATCCACTGATTGTGTCCTTTATGATTCACTGCCCAGGCACCCTTGTACCACAGAGGCTGTGTTATGCAGCACAGAACTGATCCATTTTAGAGCACAAGACCAAAAGACATAGGAGTAGAATTAGGCCACCTGGCCCATCGAGTCTGCTCCACCATTCAATCATGGCTGATCCTTTTTTCTTCTCCTCCTCAACTCCAGTTCCCCGCCTTCTCCCTGTAAACTTTGATGCCATGTCTAATCAAGAACCTATCAATCCCTGCCTTAAATACACACAATGACCTGGACTTCACAGCTGCATGTGGCAACAAATTCCACAAATTCAACACCCTTTGGCTAAAGAAATTTCTCCACATCACTGTTTTGAAAGGGTGCCCCTCTAACCTGAGGCTGTGCCCTCTTGTCTTGGACTCCCACTATGGGAAACATCCTTTCCACATCTACTCTGTCTAGGCCTCTCAACATTCAAAAGATTTTAATGAGATCCCCCCCTCATCCTTCTGAATTCCAGTGAGTACAGACCCAGAGCCATCAAACGTTCCTCGTATGACAACCCTTTCATTCCTGGAATCATCCTTGCTAACCTTCTCTAGATCCTCTTCATTGCCAGCACATCTTTTCTAAGATGAGGGGCTTAAAACTGTTCACAATACTCAAGGTGAGGCCTCACCAGTGCCTTACAAAGCCTCAGCAACACACCCCTGCTCTTGTATTCTCGACCTCTTGAAATAAATGCTAATGTGGCATTTGCTTTCTTCACCACCGACTCAACCTGCAAGTTAACCTTCAGGGTGTTTTGCACAAGGACTCCCAAGTGCCTTCGCATCTCAGATTTTTGGATTTTCTCCCCATTTAGAAAATAGTCCACACATTTACTTCTACTACCAAAGTGCATGACCATGCATTTTCCAACACAGTATTTCATTTGCCACTTTCTTGCCCATTCTCCTAATCTGTCTAAGTCCTTTGCATCCTACCTGTTTCCTTAACACTACCTGTCTCTCCATTTTGTCCACAGCACCCATGTGGATCTTGATCATAATTCACTGAGTCTACTGACTGTGTCTTTCATGATTTACCTCACTCCAACACCATGTTTTATTTTTAATCAGCAGTACACTGACTCACCTCTCTCCTCCTCACTGTGATCCTGGGCAGTTCATTGGTTTTATTCTCACTTATTCTCATTTCACAAGGTTATTTGGAATTTGAAGCTTCTTATAGGGGTTTGCTCCACATTGATTCATTATTAATTCATGGACCCATTCAAGTTCTGCAACTGAACTATGGTAAATCCTCCACTCTGCACCAGGCCTCTTTCACCTTGCTCGGTGCCAGGTTTGCTTCCTTGGCCTTGGATCTTATCTCACAGGTCTGTAGCGTTGCTTTGCGTGCAGGTTCAGCAGGCAGTGTGATCTGCTGGCCCTCATCTCTCCTCCTGGTATGGACGACCAGCACAGTAGCAAGGGCATCCGTCCTGTGGTGGATTCAACATCCCTTATGAAGCGACCGAGGGCTTCTTTCTTTGGAGCGGAGGAGGAGGGTAGGAATAGGATGCTCTGGAGGAGGAACAAGTGGCTGAGGAACTGGTGTAGGGGGCAGGGTTTCAGATTTCAGGATCATTGGGACCTCTTCTGGGGCAGGTGGGACCTGTACAAGAGAGACGGGTTACACTTGAACCACAGGGGGACCAATATCCTTTCAGGGAGGTTTGTTAGTGCTATTGGGGAGGCTTTAAACTAGATTTGCAGGGGGATGGGAACCAGAGTGCCAGAGCTGACAGTGTGGCTGGGGTGAAAATAAATGATGTTGAAAGTTTAAGCTAACCCGCAGATAGAAAGGATGTGAGTGGTGGTAAAAATTTTCTGAGGTGTATATATTTCAATGCTAGGAGTATTGCGGGGAAGGAGGATGAGTTGAGGGCGTGGATTGACACGTGGAATTATGATGTTGTAGCAATTAGTGAAACATGGCTACAGGAGGGGCAGGACTGGCAGCTTAATATTCCAGGGTTCCGATTTTCAGATGTGATCGAGGCAGAGGAATGAAAGGTGGGGGAGTAGCATTGCTTGTTAGGAAAAATATTACAGCGGTGCTCAGGCAGGACAGATTAGAGGGCTTGTCTACTGAGTCCTTATGGGTGGAGCTGAGAAACAGGAAAGGTATGGCCACATTAGTGGGATTGTATTACAGACCACCCCAATAGCCAACGAGACTGTGAAGAGCAAATCTGCAGAGAGATAGCAGACAACTGCAGGAAACATAAAGTTGTGGTGGTAGGGGATTTTAATTTTCCATACATTGATTGGGACTCCCATACTGTTAGGGGTCTAGATGGTTTAGAGTTTGTAAAATGTGTTCAGGAGAGTTTTCTAAATCAGTATATAGAGGGACCAACTAGAGGGGATGCAATATTGGATCTCCTGTTAGGAAATGAATTAGGGCAAGTGACGAAAGTCTGTGTAGGGGAGCACTTTGGTTCCAGTGATCATAACGCCATTAGTTTCAATTTGATCATGGACAAGGATAGATCTGGTCCTAGGGTTGAGGTTCTGAACTGGAAGAAGGCCAAATTTGAAGAAATGAGAAAGGATCTAAAAAGCGTGGATTGGGACAGGTTATTCTCTGGCAAAGATATGATTGGTAGGTGGGAAGCCTTCAAAGGGGAAATTTTGAGAGTGCAGAGTTTGTATGTTCCTGTCAGGATTAAAGGCAAATTGAATAGGAATAAGGAACCTTGGGATATTGCAACTCTGATAAAGAAGAAGAGGGAGTTGTATGAAATGTATAGGAAACAGGGGGTAAACCAGGTGCTTGAGGAGTATAAGAAGTGCAAGAAAATACTTAAGAAAGAAATCAGGAGGGCAAAAAGAAGACATGAGGTTGCCTTGGCAGTCAAAGTGAAGGATAATCCAAAGAGCTTTTACAAGTATATTAAGAGCAAAAGGATTGTAAGGGATAAAATTGGTCCTCTTGAAGATCAGAGTGGTCGGCTTTGTGCGGAACCAAAGGAAATGGGGGAGATCTTAAATAGGTTTTTTGCGTCTGTATTTACTAAGGAAGCTGGCATGAAATCTATGGAATTGAGGGAATCAAGTAGTGAGACCATGGCAACTGTACAGATTGAAAAGGAGGAGGTGCTTGCTGTCTTGAGGAAAATTAAAGTGGATAAATCCCCGGGACCTGACAGGGTGTTCCCTCGGACCTTGAAGGAGACTAGTGTTGAAATTGCGGGGGCCCTGGCAGAAATATTTAAAATGTCGCTGTCTATGGGTGAAATGCCGGAGGATTGGAGAGTGGCTCATGTTGTTCCATTGTTTAAAAAAGGATCGAAAATTAATACGGGAAATTATAGGCCGGTGAGTTTAACGTCAGTAGTAGGTAAGTTATTGGAGGGAGTACTAAGAGACAAATCTACAAGCATTTGGATAGACAGGGGCTTATTAGGGAGAGTCAACATGGCTTTGTGCGTGGTAGGTCATGTTTGACCAATCTGTTGGAGTTTTTCGAGGAGGTTACCAGGAAAGTGGATGAAGGGAAGGCAGTGGATATTGTCTACATGGACTTCAGTAAGGCCTTTGACAAGGTCCCGCATGGGAGGTTAGTTAGGAAGATTCAGTCGCTAGGTATACAGTATAGATTCAGTCGCTAGGTATAGTGGTGTGCCACAGGGATCAGTGCTGGGTCCATTGTTATTTGTCATCTATATCAATGATCTGGATGATAATGTGGTAAATTGGATCAGCAAATTTGCTGATGATACAAAGATTGGAGGTGTAGTAGACAGTGAGGAAGGTTTTCAGAGTCTGCAGAGGGACTTGCACCATCTGGAAAAATGGGCTGAAAAATGGCAGATGGAGTTTAATACTGACAAGTGTGAGGTATTGCACGTTGGAAGGACAAACCAACGTAGAACATACAGGGTTAATGGTAAGACACTGAGGAGTGCAGTGGAACAGAGGGATCTGGGAATACAGATACAAAATTCCCTAAAAGTGGTGTCACAGGTAGATAGGGTCGTAAAGAGAGCTTTTGGTACATTGGCCTTTATTAATCAAAGTATTGAGTATAAGAGCTGGAATGTTATGATGAGGTTGTATAAGGCATTGGTGAGGCCGAATCTGGAGTATTGTGTTCAGTTTTGGTCACCAAGTTACAGGAAGGATATAAATAAGGTTGAAAGAGTGCAGAGAAGGTTTACAAGGATGTTGCCGGGACTTGAGAAACTCAGTTACAGAGAAAGGTTGAATAGGTTAGGACTTTATTCCCTGGAGCGTAGAAGAATGAGGGGAGATTTGATAGAGGTATATAAAATTATGATGGGTATAGATAGAGTGAATGCAAGCAGGCTTTTTTCACTGAGGCAAGGGGAGAAAAAAACCAGAGGACATGGGTTAAGGGTGAGGGGGGAAAAGTTTAAAGGGAACATTAGGGGCGGCTTCTTCACACACAGAGTGGTGGGAGTATGGAATGAGCTGCCAGACGAGGTGGTAAATGCGGGTTCTTTTTTAACATTTAAGAATAAATTGGACAGATACATGGATGGGAGGTGTATGGAGGGATATGGTCCATGTGCAGGTCAGTGGGACTAGGCAGAAAATGGTTCGGCACAGCCAAGAAGGGCCAAAGGGCCTGTTTCTGTGCTGTAGTTTCTATGGTTTCTATGGAGGATGAGAGGTGACTTGTTGGCGATGTACAAGATGATAAGAGGCACTCAGAGAATGGATAGCCAGAGACATTTATCCAGGACGGAAATGGCTAATATAAGGGAGCACAATTTTAAGGAGGAACGTATACAGGGATGTCAGAAGTAAGTTCTTTACACAGAGAGTGGTGGGTGCACGGATGCCCTGTCAGGAGTGTTGATAGAGGCAGATATATTAAAGGCATTTAAGCAACTCTTAGGTAAGCAGATAGATGATGGAAAAATGGAGGGTTATGTGGGAGGGAAAGTTAGATTGATCTTTGGTTAGAAGGTTGGCATGACGTCATGGGTCAAAGGGCCAATACTATGCTATAATGTTCTATAAGCCCAAATGAGCACCAACATGTTCTTTTTCTTCCCCCGGTGCAATCCAGGTTGATGTGTCAGCTTAGTGACTACCAACTGGGTTACATGGCACAGATTTCATGGAGACCATGGTTTCAGATAAGGAGAAACTTTGCTACTGTATAAACTTAATAACCCATGCACAGAGACTGTAGAAATATTTTTGTAACTTAAACAGCAAAATATGCCAGTGAACCAAAAAGTATATAAAATGTCAGTGAAGAGCACATTCCACAAGACCCAACCCAGACTGTCACGCAAACCTGATTGAAGAAAGATGTGGAAAGAAAGATATTTATAAAGGACAGGCAGTAGCGGAAAAGGTCAAGGAACAACTACATAAATAAAAACTTCAGAATAAACAGCAATTCAACTCCACTCCTTTCAGATTGCCTTATCCACTGCACGTCCAGGGTTGAACAGTAAGTTTGCTCTTCACCAGTTCTGAACACCAATGCATTGTACATATGAGAGCTTCTGCAGGTGCTGGAAATCCAAAGCAATACCCACACAAAATGCTGGAGGAACTCAGCAAGTCAGGCAGCATCTATGGAAAATAATAAACAGTCGATATTTCTGGCTGAGACCCTTCTTCAGGACTTGTTGGCTCCTTCCTCATAAAATTATGGAGGGCTTTGGTTGAAAAACCTGTCACCCACCTCTCCCACCCCCAGGGAGGGGTTTAAGATCAGAGGTCAGGGCTTAAAGGGGGACATCGGGGGCAGCTTCCTCATGCAAAGGCAGATACAGATGTGGAGCAAGCTGGCAGAAATCGTGATTGAAGTGGGCACATTAACAACATTTCGAAGCCGGCTGGGGAAGAACATAGGTGGGAGAGGTCTAGGCAGCCATGAGCCAAATGCAGACAGATGGAGTAAGCTCGTTGGGCAACAGAGTTGGCATGGATGAGTTGCACCGAAGAGCCTGTTTCCATGCTGTGTGACTGTCTTATACTGACATGCTTATTTCAGATTAGTACAGCCAGCCGGTGCTGAGAGAAGATTAACAAATAAGATCATTAGAGACACCTGACGTTGCTGGGACGGCCAAACATCTGACAAGCGTACATGACTTCTGGAATGTACAATAAGCGTACAAGGCAGCTCTAGGAGCAGTGTTACATTCAATCCGACCAATGGCAGAATTAAAGATCAAATAAAAGGCTACATCTGATGCTGATTACAGTGAAATCAAACCAGTTGTAAAAAGTGCCTGTTTGGAAATTTACTGTAATGAATTAGCTACTGTGTGCTATTAAATGTCGGTCAGTCATAAGGATCGTATATTAAGAAAATTATATACATGAGCGATAATTTCTGTCAATCACTGGCACATTGCCAGGAACTGCTTTTCACAAAGAGATTCACTTTAATATGGTTGAACAATTTCAAATTCAGAGCTTTCCGGTTAATTGGGCTATCAGTTAATCGTGACAAGCCACCTATATAGGACAACCCTTACAGAACAAAACTAATTGAGAAAATAGACGGAATTCCTTTAATTTATTTGGGACACTATGCCACTTAATTGGGACAGGAGATTGTTGCCGAACAGTTTCTAAGCAGTGTCAGTTGCGTGCACTTTGGCGAACACTTCACTGTGCTTAGAGCAACTGTGTTCAAATAGTGTCAGTTGCATATGCTTGTGATAATCATTTGGGTCGACAGGCGCTGAATTAAAAGGCAGTGATTGTTGACACTACTCATACAGGAAAGCAATGACAGCATCTTATAATCTGCACTAGGGGCCTGCGCTGATTTTGTTCACTTACAGTCAATCAAAAGAACATGCAGTATATGAATTCATCCTTTGATAATTATGTGGAAGTAATACAGTTTCATAGTGCTCTAGTATTATTGGTGGTGTTCTAATTTGTTCTGTATTATATTTCAATACTTAATTTATTACTCAGTTAAACCATAGTTTGTCTTTTTTAAACCATTTCCATGAAACCTCAGCTAGTTGGGGCAGCCTCTTAACTAGGCCAAAATGTACGGGTCCTGATGTGTCCCAATTAACTAGAGTCCATATCCCAAAACTCGCAGCAAAAGGTAAATCACGTTGCAGCAAACACAAGACTTCTGCTGAGAGAACTAAGACTTAAATTTATTTCTGTATAGTACCACAAAGTGTCCTGAAAAATCCAAAAGAACTGTCACTATCAAGTTTTACATTAGCTGAAGACCAAATGTGAAAAATTAAAACCTCAATCTTATCAGGTCGTAATTACAAGGTAAAAATAAGAATATACATGCATTAGGGTAAGAATTGAGTGATGTTGGTATTTGCGTAATAATCATCTGGAAAATATATGGTGCATGCTCTCTGAGGTCAGTGAGTTCCCCAAGGAGGCCAAAATTGTTTGATGTCTGTTAGATGTGGTCTAACTAGGGCTTTGATTAGCTCCATCCCTTTGTTAATCCACAGAATACAGCATTTTTCTGTATTTGTCTCGAACATTTTGTACACGCGTATTCTACGTCCCTTCCTTTTCATAAATTAGAGTATTTTGCCTGATCCTTTTTAAGTTCCAAGTGGATGGTAACAAATTTGCTTATATTGTAATTCAATATCATAGTTCTGTTCAACTGCTTAAATATAGTCATATATTTCTATCTCATCTACCTACAATGCAACCATCTTTGTGAAGTGTATTGAATTCTTTTTCACTTCAAGGATCTTCCGAATTATCTATCCCAGTTGAGTTTCTGTGCAAACTCCATCATGCGTTCCTAATATATATTATTCATAATTTGCAACCGGATAATATTCACTTCAGTAAATCATTTCTGCTTAGGCTTGTTCCATGGAACGTCTCCTCTAATCAATACTATGCAAGTTACATTACCACAAACTAAATCCCTCATCACTGGGATTAAACAAGAAAAACTTCAATTGCTGGAAAACTGAAAGGAAAAAAAAAACTAATTTGTTCCAATGAAGGATCATCAAATTCTAATGAAGTATCACCAAGTTGGAAATATTAACACACACAAAATGCTAGAGAAACTCAGCAGGCCAGGCAGTATCCACTGAAAAAAGTACAGTCCACATTTTGGGTCGAAACCCTTCAGCAGGACTGGAGAAAAATAGGCGACTGTACTTTTCTTCCATAGATGCTGCCTGGCCTGCTGAGTTCCTCCAGCATTTTGTGTGTGTTGCTCGGATTTCCAGCAATAAACACAAAATATTAACAATATTTCTTTTTCTACATATTCTGTCTGATACAATGAGTATTCCCAGCATTTTTTATTTTAATTCCTACTAAGACAGTAAATAAATTGTTATTTAAGTTAATACATTATTGAATTTCCCTGCCATATATGTTGAAATCCTCAATTTTAAACAAATTCTAACTGAGTGCTCTACCTCATTTCATCCATCCTTTCCTAACAGTTCATTTGTTGCTAAATCAATCTAACACATGACAATATCAATGCTGATCTAATCAGTGGGCCATTTTCTGTACAGTAGCTATTTCTTCCAAACATCTCTCTTTACATTAATCACCTTCCACAATCAATTACGCAAACAAGAACAAAGATGTTAAATTCAATGTGAGGGTATCGGCTATGGTTTATAATGACAGAAGCATCCAACCATCCCGTAGCGGGTAATGCTTTTGGCAGACCTTTCCAATCAAAACCACTTATTAAAAATAGACATCACCAGTGACAGCCTCTTAAGGTGACCCTTTGAATATAACTGGAGTTGTCAATGCTGGCACAAGCAGAGATCCAGCGACAAAGCACACTACTTTCCTGATTAGTGGCTTTATGGTTCAAACTGTTACTCAAAATTGTTATATGAGAAGCAAGGACATCTGTGAACTAGTAGCAACCACACAGTCATGTGAGCTATAAAATACCCCTTAATGTATCAAGGAGTGGTAACCTGATACATTTTCATAAATAACACTTCAAACCTCACCCCTAATAAGGATCTTAATCGTAGTATCTGGTCTACAACCTGTGACTAACCTGATTTTCCATAATAGGAAGTGGCTTTCAAAGAATCAGGAAGATGCCTGGTGTCATTGGTCTCAACCAAAAGTTATAATTCATTAATTTATAAAATTTTAAACATGATCAATAGCTAATTTTACGACCCTTCCTGCAGGCAGGAACATGGGCACAAATAGGGGCAACTCCATGCTGAGCAATTTGATCTGGGGGTTCCCAGTGTTATGGGAAAAGGTGGTTTTCAGTTCAAGTGTTTGTGTTTCAAGTTCTGCAAACTACAGTGGCTGAAATGAATTTGGATGAATTTCACTTGATGCACAGAAGAAAGTAAGGAACATAAGTAGGAGATGACCATTTGGACACTTGTTAATGCCCCACCATTAATAAGATCATCTCTGTTCTACCATGTCGCTACCTAATTTCTCTCTCCAATGCTATTGTAGAGGAGACAGAATTATGATCACTATCTCCAAAATGCTCTCCCACTGAGAGATCTGACACCTGACCAGGTTCATTTCCCAATACCAAATCAAGTACAGCCTCTCCTCTTGTAGGCTTATCTACATATGTGTCAAGAAACCTTCCTAAACACACCTAACAAACTCCACCCCATCTAAGCCCCTTGCTCTAGGGAGATGCCAATTGATACTTGGGAAATTAAAATCTCCCATCACGACAACTCTGTTATTATTACACCTTTCCAGGATCTGCTTCCCTATCTGCTCCTCAATACCCCTGTTACTATTGGGCGGCCTATAAAAAACACCCAGTAAAGTTATTGACCCCTTCCTGTTCCTAACCTCCACCGACAGAGACTCCGTAGACAATCCCTCCATGGCGTCCACCTTTTCTGCAGCTGTGACACTATCTCTGATCAACAGTGCCACACCCCCACCTCTTTTGCTGCTTGCCTTCCTGTCCTTTCTGAAACATCTAAAACCCAGCACTTGAAGTAACCATTCCTGTCTCTGAGCTATCCAAGCCTCTGTAATGGCCACTACATCATACCTACAAGTACTGATTGACGTTCTAAGCTCATTCGCTTTGTTCACAACACTCCTTGCGTTAAAATAGACACATCTCAAACATGCGGTCTGAGCGCATCCCTTCTCTATCACCAACCCATCCTCCCTCTTGCACTGTCTACAAGCTTTCTCTATTTGTGAGCCAACCTCCTCTTTCCCAGTCTCTTCAGTTCAGTTCCCACCCCGCAACAATTCTAGTTTAAATTCTCTCCAGTAGCCTTGGCAAACCTCCCCACCAGGATATTGGTCCCCCTGGGATTCAAGTGCAACCTGTCCTTTTTGTACAGGTCACACCTGCCCCAAAAGAGGTCCCAATGATCCAGAAATCTGAATCCCTGCTCCCCGCTCCAATCCCTCAGCCACGCATTTATCCTCCACCTCACTCTATTCCTATCCTCACTGTCGCGTGGCACAGGCAGTAATCCTGAGGTTACTACCTTCAGTCGCAAACAGTCAATCTTTTATTTTGAGCTTGAACTAGGAGAAACACCAGCTCCACATCTATCCTGGCAGACTTCATAAGACTAGGTTTCAATGAGATCACCAATTTAATGTCCCCTGATAGGACAACAATCCAACCTCCTTCCAGGAACAATCTGACAAACGTTCATCACCCTCCCACTAAGACAAACATTTCTTTCATTAAGTAAGAGATGAAGAGAAGAAGCAAGCCCTTAACTCCGAGTGGAGTCATCGGCACACTGTCATTACGGCTTTTTTTTAAGCAGGCTTTCTTATTTTTACGAGGCCCAGCTGCTAGCTCGACGCTCAACCCAGCATGGATGGAAAGCGTGTAAGGGAGCTGGCTGGATTCAAACCCAGGAGCCTTTGCTCCGAAGTCCGACGCTGATGCCACTGCGCCGCCCGCCAGCCAGCTAAAGTAAGAGATGAGATCCTGTAAAATTTTCCAGGTGCAGTCTCAATCACAGTTTTAAGTAATTGTAATGAGATGTCTTCACTCATACTCAAATCTTCTTGCAGTGTAGACTGACTAACTACTTATTTTCCTAATTGCTTGTTTCCCCTCATGTTAACTTTCAGACAAGGCCACTCAGATTTCTTTGAGCATCAATATCTTTAAATCTATTGCCATATAAAAAATATTAAATTTGTAATCATTTGAATCCTGATGAAGGGTCTTGGCCCAAAATATTGCCCTCTCCATAGATGCTACCTGACCTGCTGAATTCCACCACCATTTTGTGCATATTGTTCTGGATTTCCAGCATCTGCAAAATTTCTTATTTATATTTAGTTTTGTATTTTTTTCTACAAAGGGGATGATCTCACCCTTTTCCTCATTCTATTCCACCTGCCACATCCTCACCAAATCGCGCATTCAGTCTACATTCCTTTGAAGCTTCTCTGCATCCTCTTCACAACACTCATTTGCAATAAGCTTTGTACCATCATCCACCTGGATATATTACACTTGGCTTTCTCATCCAGATCACTGATACAGATTGTGAACAGCTCATGGCCGTGCATCAATCCTTGCAGCACCCCAATCCCAACATAAACAAGACACATTTATTTCTATTCTGATCTGTTAATCAATCCTCAAATCATATTAGACCAAATTATATGGGATATTTTAAAAATAATTTCTACATGACAGCTTATCAAAGTCCAAATACACCAGATCTACTTGTTGCTCCCTTTTCTACTCCGTTGGTCATAATCCAAAAAAGCTGAGATTGTAATCTTTCTTTCATAAATCCATGTCGACGTTTGCCAGATCCTATTATTATTTCCAAGTGCCATGTCACCACTTCCTTAAAATAATAGACACGAGCCCCACCAATGATATTGGATAAAATGTTAAGTAGTTTCTCGTTTTCTCTCTCCCTCTTTCATTAAATAGTGGGGATGCACTTGCTACTTTCCAATCTGTAGAAATGATATTATAATCCATGGAATTCTGGAAAAGACGAGGTGTCAATGTGTCAAGTTGATAGGGTAGTTAGGAATATGTATGTTATATTAATAGCAAATGGATAGTGAGGGATAAGATTGGTCCCTTAGAGAATCAGAGTGGACTGCCAAAAGAAATGTGGAGCCAAAAGAAATAGGGGAGATTTTAAACAATTTCTTTTCTTCGGTATTCACTAAGGAGAAGGATATTGAATTGTGTGTAAGGTAAGGGAAACAGATAGGGAAGTTATGGAAACTATGATGATTAAAGAAGAGCAAGTACTGGCACTTTTAAGGAATATAAAAGTGGATAAGTCTCCGGGTCCTGACAGGATAGTCCCTAGGATCTTGAGGGAAGTCAGTGTGGAAATAGCAGGGGTTCTGACAGAAATATTTCAAATGTCATTAGAAATGGGATGGTGCCGGAGGATTGGCGTATTGCTCACGTTGTTCCATTGCTTAAAAAGTGTTCTAAGAGTAAACCTAGCAATTATCGGCCTGTGAGTTTGATGTCAGTGGTGGGTAAATTGATGGAAAGTATTCTTAGAGATGGTACATATAATTATCTGGATAGACAGGGTCAGATTGGAGGCCAATGACTAGTGATGTGCCTCAGGGATCTGTACTGGGTCCAATGCTGTTTGTCATATACATTAATGATCTGGATGATGGGGTGGAAAATTGGATTAGTAAGTATGCAGATGATACTAAGATAGGTGGAGTTGTGGATAATGAAGTAGGTTTTCAAAGCTTGCTGAGAGATTTAAGCCAGTTAGAAGAGTGGGCTGAAAGATGGCAGATGGAGTTTAATGCTGATAAATGTGAGTTGCTACATTTTCGTAGGACTAATCAAAATAGGACATACACGGTAAATGGTAGGGCACTGAAGAATGCAGTAGAACGGAAGGAAGTAGGAATAATGGTGCAAAGTTCCCTGACGGTGGAATCTCATGTGGATAGGGTGGTGAAGAAAGCTTTTGGTATGCTGGCCTTTATTAATCAGAGCGTTGAGTATAGGAGTTGAGATGTAATGTTAAAATTGTACAAGGCATTGGTAAGGCCAAATTTGGAGTATTGTGTACAGTTCTGGTCACCGAATTATAGGAAAGATGTCAACAAAATAGAGAGAGTACAGAGAAGATTTACTAGAATGTTACCTGGGTTTCATCACCTAAGTTATAGAGAAAGGTTGAACAAGTTAAGTCTTTATTCTTTGGAGCGTAGAAGGTTGAGGGGGGACTTGATAGAGGTATTTAAAATTATGAGGGGAATAGGTAGAGTTGACGTGGATAGGCTTTTTCCATTGAGAGTAAGGGAGATTCAAACAAGAGGACATGAGTTGAGAGTTAAAGGGCAAAAGTTTAGGGGTAACATGAGGGGGAACTTCTTTACTCAGAGAGTGGTAGCTGTGTGGAATGAGCTTCCAGTAGAAGTGGTTGAGGCAGGTTCGATGTTGTCATTTAAAGTTAAATTGGATAGATATATGGACGGGAAAGGAATGGAAAGTTATGGGCTGAGTGCAGGTCGGTGGGACTAGGTGAGAGTAAGCGTTCAGCACGGACTAGAAGGGCCGAGATGGCCTGTTTCTGTGCTGTGATTGATATATAGTTATATGGTTATACAGTATGATGTGTTGGCCTTTATTAGTTGGGGAGTATTGAGTTCAAGAACTGTGAGGTAATGTTGCAGCTCTAATAAACTCTGGTTAGACCACACTTGGAATATTGTGTTCAGTTCTAGTCACCTGATTGTAGAAATGATGTAGAAGATTCAGAGAGGGTACCGAGGAGATTTATTAGGATGCTGACTGGATTATGATGGTAAATTGAGTGAGCTAAGGCTTTTCTCTTTAGAATGAAGGAAAGTGAGAGGTGATTTGATAGAGATGAAGAAGATGATGAGACACATCGATCAGGTGGATACCAGAGGCATTTTTCAGGGTGGAAATGCATAATACTGGGGGCATAAGTTTAAGGCAATTGGAAGAAAGTATAGAGCAGATGTCAGGGGTAGGGTGTTTCACAAACAGAGTGGTGAGCATGTGGAATGCTCTGCCAGGGTTGGTGCCAGGGGCATTTAAAACACCAGGATGATAAAAAAAAATGAAGATTATTTAGAATGGAAGTGTTAGATTAACCTTAAAATGTCAGCACAACAACACAGCCAAAGTGCATGCACTGGCTATAGTGTCTTATGTTCTATGTTTGGCATATCTAGTCCATGCCAGACTATTACTCTGCCTAGTCTCATGGACCATAGCCCTCCATACCTCTCCCTTCCATGTACCCATGGAAATTTCTTTTGATATTGAAATCAAACGTACATCCACCAGTCCGCAGGCAGCTCATTCTACTCTCTCGCTACCCTCTGAACGAAGAAGTTCCCCCACTCATGCTCTCCTTAAATGTTCCATCTCTCTCCCTTAATCCATGACCTTTAGTACTAATCTCACTCAACCTCGCTGGAAAAATCCTGCTTGCATTTACCCTATCTATACCCCTCATAATTTTGGATACCTCCATCAAATCTCCCCTCATTCTCTTCAACCCTGCAGAATAAATTCCCAACTTAATCAACCTTTTCCTAAAATGTAACTCTTCAAGTCCCAGCAACATCCTTGCAATTTTTTTTTTGGCAACGGTCTATCCATTATCTTGATAGAAACCCTTTCCAAAATCTTGGGATGCAGGTAAACAAGTCTTAGGGATTTATTGGTCTTAGACCTATTAATTTCTCCAGTATTTTTTAAGCACATAGATTGGTACAACACAGGAGCAACCCCTGGCCCACAATGTCTGCAGTGAATATGATGCCAAATTAAACTAACCTCTTCAGCCTGTACATGGTCCATATCCCTTCATTCTCTACACATTCAGGTGTCTGACAGCCTTGCAAATGTCACTATTGTATCTGTTTGCACCACTCTCCCTGACAGCCAGTTTCAGGCATCTACCATTCCCTGTGCAAAATACTTCCTTTGCGCATCTTTTTAACTTTCCTCCTCTCACCTTAAATAAATATTGTCTAGTATTGGGCATTTCTGCCCTGGAGAAAAAAAAGATTCTGATTGTCTAGCCTATCTTTTTCTCTTATAGTTTTAATAAAACTCTTTCATGCTCCCCTCAACCTCCACTTTTCTACAGAAAACAACCCAACTTTGACTAACCTCTCATAGCTCACACCCTCCAATGCAGGCAGCACTCTGGTAAACCTCTTCTGTATACCTTGTAAAGAAATATATCAGAGGCATTGAAGAGGCTCTTAGCTGGGCACATCATGGGCTGAAGTTCCTCATCATTTGCCCTGCTCCAATTTAAAACTATTATTTAAACCCTATTATTTTCACACATTTTCTCAATGTGATTACATCAGAGGGACAACAGTGGAAAATGTGAGCAGCTTCAAACTTCTGGGGGTGCACATCTCACTCAAGCCATCATGGTTCCAGAAGACATCCTGCACAATCAGGAAAGCTTAGGAAGAGCTCTACTTTCTGAGGAGACTGAAGAGAGCAGGACTATATACATCCATACTCACATCATTTTACATACATGCAGTAAGAAGCATCCTAACAGGCTACATCACTGCATGGTACAGAAATTGCACTGCGGAGACAGGTAGATTTTATAAAGGGTAGTCAAAACTACCTAACGCATCAATGGCAACGGCCTACCCACCATCAAGGACACACATACAGAAAAGTACTGGAAAAGGCCTAGTAACATCATGAAGGATCCCACCCACCCTGCTCATGGACTGTTTATCCCACTCCCATCAAGGAGGAGACTACATAGCATCCACACCAAGACCACCAGACACAAAATCAGTTACTTTCCACAAATAGTAAGGCTGATCAACACCTCCAACACACTAACCCATCCCTCCACACCCCCCACCATCACTACTTTATCATTTCCTGTCAGTTACTTGATGGACAGACACTCCTATACCCAGTGTCACTTTATGGACACACAATCAGTCTACATATCGAAGCTATCTTTTGTGTTTATATTAATTGTGTTTTTAATTATTATTATTATTATGTTCTTTATCTTTTTTGTGCTACATTGGATCCGGAATAACAATTATTTAGTTTTCCTTCACACTTGTATACAAGAAATGACATTAAACAATCTTGATCCTTAAGCCCATTATGTCCCTGTTAGCCAAAAAAGTGGCTAACCACACTCAAATCCACACTTAAATCTATCTGAAATCAGCAGAATTTACAGTTACATTACATACATGGAAGATGGAACAATACAGCAGAGGAACGGAACCTTTGGCCTACCATGAATGTGTCAACCATGAAGCTGATTTAAACTAATGCCGTCTGCCTAAACATACATCCCTCCATTCCCTGCATGTTCATATGCCTGTCTGCAGGCCTCTTTCACCAGTTTCACTGGCAGCACATTCCAAGTACCTACCAAAATCAGAAGAATCTGAATTAGGGTTATTATCACTAACATATGTTGAGAAACTTAGTTTTTTTTTGTGGTAGCAAAAACTACCACTCTCAATGTAAAGAGAAACTGCCTCGCTAGTTTTCTTTAAATCTTACCCCTTTTCACCTTAAATGTATGAATTTTTATATTTGACATTTCCAAGCTGGGGGAGAAAATGAGTCTGGTTATCTTCCTATTTATGCCTTTCCTACTTTTATATGTCTTCCGGTTTGGTCGCCGGCCACTCAATCATGGTTTTTGGTCAAGCACCGGACGCTTGGAGAGATTTGGTGGGGGGCGGGCACCCGGCGCTCGGCCGGGGGCCGTGGTCAGGTGGTCGGCAACCTGGACCGGCTCCCCCACCAGACATAGTCTGGTGAGGAGGGTGTGGGGGCACGAAGCAGGACTAAAAAACAAGACCTGACGAAGGGCGGATGAGCTCCTTGTGAGCCAACGGCCATCTTCCGTGGAGGAGATTAAAGCCTCACCACGTATCTACGAATCGTATGCTATGCACCTAGTTAGAAGGGACACGATGAACTTGGGCGCTGCACCCTGTGTCTGGACCTGCCAAGGGCCTCCACCTAAGGAAGGGCCAAGCTCGAAGAAGTGGCCGCGGCTGGAGGCCCACACAGCCTCGGGCGCGAGTTTGGCGGGGTGACGGCATGCGGTGGCAAGGCAGCCAGCAAGAACAAACTGGAGAAGAGGCTGTACTTGGTGCTGTCACAAGATCGAAAAAGACGGAGGTGCATAGTGCCAACCCCGGATTCGGGACGGCACCCACTGACTGACTGACTGACTTTTATATTCTTTGATCAGGTTGCCACGCAACCTCAAATGCTCCAGATAAAACAACTGAAGTTTGCCCAATGTCTCCTTATACCTAATAGTCTCTAATCCAAGCAGCAGCCTAGACAACTTCTTCCTCTCCAAAGCCTCCATATTTCCTATAGTATGGCAACCAGAACTGCACACAACACTCCTACCTGAAATTTTAGACAGCTGTTACATGACTTGCCAAATTTTTTTTACCGAAAGCCTTGACAAACATGCTATGCACCTGATGCCACTTACAGGGAGCACCCCAAATGCCCACTCTACAATCATGTCTTAAGGGTACTGCTATCTCCTCTATATTTTCCTCTTACACTTGACCTTCTATCTCACACATCTGGATGAAACTTCATCTGCCATTTCTCCACCTCTATGTCCAAATGACCTATATCCTGCTGTATCTTTTGACAACCTTCCTCACTATTCACAGCTCCTGCAGATTTTGTGCTGTCTGCAAACTTACGGTTCGGCCCACTTACATTTTTGTCCAAATCATTTACATACTTCACAAACAACAGAGGTCTCAGCGCTGATCGATGTGGAACACCACTAGAATCAGAATTAGCTTTACTATCATTGGCATAGGTCATGAAATTTGTTGTTTTGAGTTAGTAGTACATTACAATACATAATAAAGTATAAATTGCTATATATATATAGTTCAAAAAGAGAGCAAAAAAAAAAGAAACAAATATAGTGAGGTGGTGTATATTCAGAAATCTGATTCAGAACTGACAACATTCATCAGGGACCCACTGCACCCAGGCCACGGGCCACGCTCTCTCCTCACTGCTACAATCAGGAAGGTGGTACAGAAGCCCCAGAACCCACACTACCAGGTTCAAGAACCATTATTCACCCACTAGGTTCTTGAACCAAAGGGGATAACTTCACTCAGCTTCACTTGCCCCATCATTGAAATGCTCCCACAACCTATGGACTCACTTTCAAGGACTCTTCATCTTATGTTCTCAATATTTATTGCTTATTTATTATTATTTTTTATTTTTGTACCTGTACAGATTGTTGCCTTTGCACACTGGTCGAACACCCAATTTTGAGAGCTCTTTCATTGATTCTATTATGGTTATTATCCTATAATGGATTTATTGAGTATGCACATAAGAAAACAATCTCAGGGTTGTACATGGCGACGTGAATGTACTTTAGTAATAAATTTACTTTGAACTTTTTTGTGTGCGATAGAGAATGTACCCATCCTTTCAGAATCTGTCAGAAGAGGTGATAGAGCCAGGTACATCAGAGACATGCCAGAAGTATGTTGACAGGTATACAGATGACAAGAGTTTGTAAGGACATGGGTCAAGGGCTAGGAAACAGAATTAGCTCGAATATGGATATGAATGAGCTGAAGGGCCTTTTCCTATGCTGTACAACTCTCTGACTACCCATTCCCTAAAATTTGTCAGTAATCAAATGTGCTGAAGAAAGAAAGTACTAGGAGACTCATTTATTCAAAGTCCATTGCAAGCTATGTATAAAGATGTGGATGGGAATGATTCCACTCCAGGTTAAGTCATTTTGCATTGCTGCAGGCTATCAGGTGTTTATATCATATTCAAATTGCCCTAGCACGCCCATATAACTTTGTTCTGGCAGCCAGCTGTGAGTATACATGCAGCAGGAGTTTTCAAATCTATTGATTACCTGTGGGAAAATGTTAACACCACATTCAAAATAGCTGGTTATGATTGCCTTAATTACCTGTCATGCCGTAGAGCTCTCATATCCACGTAAACGGTCGTGGGATCTGGTCCCGACGTACCCTGCAATCAACAGCATGAAGTGATTAGGAAATGAGCGCTGTAAAAGAGCACTGTCTTTCTTCACAATTAAGTTCGCTTGAAATAAACTTTTAGCTGAAGCCATCATATGAAAATATTATCAATAAAGGCCGTTTTTTTTTTACAAATATATATATGCCAGTCTTATAAAGACACAACTTCCATAATTTGGTTTTACGGGCTGAAATATACATTCAGTATTTTAAAGTGGGCTGGCTGGTGGTGTAGTGGTATCAGCACTGGACTTCAAGGCAGATGGTCCTGAATTCAGACTCAGCCAGATCCCAACCTGGGCAGCAGCAGTATCCATGCGGAAGAAAGGCCTGGCAATCTCCTTCTGTATCTTGCCATGAAAACCCTATGATCCATGAGGTCTCGAAGAGCCAGACCCGACTTAGTGACTGAACAACAACAACAAATTTTAAAGTACCCGCACTGAAAATACAGGTGGTTGATTCATTCAGTTTTAGTTCCACTCAGGTTGGTGAGACTGGAACATGGTCATGGGCTAAGGGCGAAAGGTGAAACGCTTAAGGGGATCTTCTTCACACAGAGGGTAGTAAGCGTGTGGAACGAGATGCCAGAGGAAGTGGTAGAGGCAAGTTCAATTTCAACATTGAAGAGACATTTGGATTGGTACATACATGGATGGAAGGGTATTTGGTGGCTACAATCTCAGGTACGGGTTAACGGGGCTAGGCTGCCTAATAGTTCGGCATGGACTAGATGGGCCAAAGGGCCTGTTTCTGTGCTGTAGAGTTCTACAGCTCTTTGTGTACACTAAGGCTTTCATTTCTTACTTGGCCACAAAACTTGTAAACACAAACTATGCAAACAATGACAAAATTGCATGTTGACAAAAAGCAATTAGATAAATTCATGCAGGAAAAAGATGCGATAAACATTAACACAGGTGAACAAATGCATCAGAACAAGGAGTAGTTTTCACCCTTAAGATAGTCAATTGAGAAGACATACTTAATGTGGCGAATGAAAAGCACCAGAAGTTCAGTTTGCAATTGCAACCAAACAGTGCAAGGAAATGATACGGGATAAACATTCCATACTTAAGGCAAACTAATATCATTAACAGAATAAAAGTAAGTTCCTTCACAATCGGGTCTTTGCTAATCTATTTGCAAATAGATTCTGTTTGAGAGTTCAAAAATGTTTTCTTACGTTTTACAAGCCATTCATAACAAAATGCAAGGAACAATCCTTCATAAACTATTTATTGAACGTGTTAATAATGCCGAGTGAATAGCAAGATTTCTTATAAAATTTGCCCCAAGCCAGATGCCATCAACATCTGGTTCATTCATGAAACCAAAAAAGAAATTAAAATGATTAACAGAGCAAAAAACTTGACTGTTGCCAAATCTTGTATGTTTGTGAGTAAGAATTATAAGAGGAGTGCAGACAATACACACACCTGCCCTCATGGATGCGATAGAATCATTTCCCCAGGGCATGTAATTAAAGGTGAGAGGAGGAATGTTCAAAGGAGATTTGTGGGGCAAGTGCTGGAATGTGCTGCCAGAGTTGATGCTCAAGGCAATTACGAAAGAGGAGTTTCTTGGGTAGGCACATGAATACACAGAGACTGGGGGGATATGGACAAGGTGAAGACAGAAGGGGTTAGGTGTCATTAGTTTAATTAATCCAGCACAAACTTGTAGCTCAAAGGGCTTCTTCCTTTGCTGCACCATTCAATATTTTGTGAAATAAGTATTTGCTCATTACGTTATTGGGAGTAACTTCAGAAAGGGCAGAATTAAATTATAAATTCATAAGTTCCACCTTAACAGTCACAGATGGTTTAGTTCGAACTCCAAAGTAAATTTTCCAATGCCTACCAATGTTGTAGTAGCTCTCTTAATAGCTAGAAATTTTGATACCTGCCATCTGTGGGGCCTTCACTCACTTCCACAGCCTTTCCTACTGAGTGGAGGCTAAAGTATTTATTATCTGAAACCTTCTCAGCATCAACATGAGCAGGCAGCAGGATATTCACATTTTACCTTCCATTGTGATAAGTATTGCAGAGAAAAAGGTCAGGGTTATTTGTCATGTGTACATTGAAACATAAAGTGAAATGTGCTGCCTGTGTAAAATCAAATCAGTAAGGATTGTGCTGGGCAGCCCACAAGTCTCGCCACACTTCCTGCACCAACATAGCATGCCCACATCTCACTAACCCTAATCGTACGCCTTTGGAATGTGGGAGGAAACTGGAGCACTTGGAGGAAACCTGAGCGGTCACAGGAGAACGAACCAGCTCCTTATGGACAGCGCTGGGAACTGAACCTCAAACACTGGCTCTGTAAAGCATTACACTCGCCATTATGCTACTATGCTGCCCTTTTAAACCACATGAGAAACAGTCCAGAGCACAAACAGAAAGATCTGGAGACATTATCGGTAACCACCAAACTGCCAGAATGGCTTAAAAACCTATCTGCTTCACTAATACCCAAAGAGGAAGATATATGCCAGCTTCAACAATCTGACCCATACAGGACTCCAGAACCTAAGTAAAAGGCACTCATAATTTGAGGGAAACAATGGGCTTCTGGAAGGACCAACATCCAGCAAACCAAATAAAAAAGAAACAACACAGTACAATACATAAATAATAACAAGTCTCAAACTTGTGGTGATCTGCACAACATCTTATTTGCTCTTAAATTAAGAACAAAGAGCTGCAAAGTACAAAATGTAATACACAAAGTTTTAAAATGCTTCATCACATTTCTACAAAATGAACATGCCAATAGTTCTATAATTATTTTTAATGAATTTGTTCAAAGCAACAGTTTGTCACAGGACATATCAAGAGTACCAGTAGGATGGTGTCATAGTTAGCACACTTGCACCTCACAAAAAGCACCTCAAGTATGGTCCAGTCTAGCAATAATAGAAACTCTGTTTTCTACACATTTGTATGTGAATAAATTTCATATGGTTTCAATCCTCCTTGTGAGGGGCACAAAAATTGCTCCAACTTTAGCACCATTTGACAATCTTATTCTGAATAGCTAAGAAGAAAACCCTAGTATAGATATGGGAAAATTCACAAGCAGAACAAGCCACCTCTTGTTTTAGGGTCAATTCAGACATGCATTTACTTCAGAGCTAGTTTCAGTCTACCTGTGTTGGAAATACTCAACACAATCTTTGCTGCTGAATGCCAACTTATGTCCTTAAATGTCAACAAGTCCAAGACTCCTACCCGTGGGTAAACAAGCACTCAAGTCCTGAATTCAATTACTGACTGCTGTGCTCTTCTGCTGCACTCCTGTGCAGTCCAGAGGCACAGTTTAATCAAGTCCAGGATTTATTCTGGGCACAGGGGAAAAACTGCTGGAGATCTATTGATTTCATGGGTGTGGGGTAGGGGTTGCATTGTTGGTGTTAGGAAAAGAAAAGTGTTCATTTTTAGAAAAATAAATTGTGCTTTGTTCAATTGAGCCCTCGTCTGTGATGTTCTTAATCATCAGCAACACCCTCCGGGTCCGGATTAAGAAAGTTGAAGAGTTCTAATCCCTGCAGCAAAACCTTTCCTGCAAAAAGTGCCAAAGCAGGAACATAAACCAGCGTGCTGCACTGTATTTGGTTCAAATCCTGTGCTTGAATGGAATTCAAAACTGGAAATCTCTCATCCAGTTTACATAAATTCTACTTCCCTCCTGGGGCATTGAAAGAGCCTCTAACTACATAAGTAAACACTCTCTGCACATCTAAGACCAAGAATTTGTGGGAGAAAAAGAGAGAAAATATTACCAAAAATAACAACGTCTCATTTAAATAAATAACGTAATAAGATTCTAGGAAAATTTCTTCACACCATTTACTGTTTTTGGTTTTTTAATGGCAGGATGTAGCAGAAATAATGCAATGGTGATCAAATTTACCAGGATCCCGTCCAACCAGATTCACCCCTTACGGTGAACACCCTTTACCATAAATGGCCTAATACCTGATCACTGCATCATCCTGCTATTAAATCCCAGCAAAGACTCGAACATGCAGGCTAGTCCCTAACAGAGGCTCAGGTGTAGATGATAGAGAATGTACCATCCTTTCCAAAATTAGTTGGTCTTTTCCCCCATTTAACCTTTGTAAAGAATTCAGCAGCAAACTGACTGGAGCTGAGCAGGGAGATTATCCATTTCAGTTTCTTCCAAAGTCATCAACCAAGTTAGAAAATTAACAGGAATGCATCCTCAACAAAAAAGAAACTGTAAACATGACATGCTACCATAAAGAGTACATCAAAGAACAATTTAAGGAGACGATTAATCTTCAAACACAGAGTTAAAAATGAAGCAAACTCCAGGAAGAAAATTTTAGATTTAAAAGCTTACAAACAATGTGATATCTGTGAGGAGGAGAAGATGGCAACATGACACAGCGCACGCGGCCACTCCGGTGGTGATGTCTGTTATTTGTCAAGTAGGGTACCATATACAATTCTGATTTGATGGAAACAGACATGAGAGTACGGAGGAACATCTGGAGAAACTTCTGAAATGCCCACTTCGCTGCTGTTGCTACTGTGTGGCCCGGAATCTCTGGAGGAGAAGGCCCCAAATCCTCAGCTTTGCTTGTTTTGGCGGCCGGGGCGAGGTCAAAGGCGCTTGGCAGAGGATGGCACTCGGGAGGCTGTATCGGAGGGGCTCATTGGAGGCTCGAAGTTTTCGGACAGACAGACTCAGTGTCGGCTGTGGTCGGGTGCTTCCAATACATTGGCAGTTGTCGGTGCCTGGAGGTTTATGGCAGGGAGTTTCTCCCCTTTGCCGCCTGCTATCGGGGACTCGGGAGCTGATTGGGACTTTGAGACTTTTTTTTTTACCGTGCCCATGGTCTGCTCTTTATCAAATTATGGTATTACTTTGCACTGCTGTAACTATATGTTATAATTATGTGGTTCTGTCAGTTTTAGTCTTGGTTTGTCCTGTTTTTTTGTGATATCACACTGTCATTTCTTACTGCATGCATTTCTAAATGATAATAAACGAGGACTGAGTGTTCTCATAATCTAATCTAATATCTTTTATTGGAAATGCAAACAACCAGGCTTTAATCCTTTAATTTAGAAAGTAGACCTAATAACGAGGCAAGATATTTATTGGCCGTCTATTTCCCTTCACAGATGCTGCCTGACGCACAGAGTTCCTCCAGCAGTTCAATATTTTTGTCTGTATTTGTGGATGTTCCTGTGTTTAGAGGGCTTGGTGATTCAGCTTGTGAACTTGCCCCAGAGGCACTCTGCCTCAGCTCAGGTTTAAATTGTTACCTCAAACCCCCCAGCACGAGAACTTCACAGCACACTCCTGCTTTGAGGACAACCACCAGTCAAATTCAGTTACATTCCAGCAGAGTATGGTTTGTTCCTAAACTATTTCAGCCATTTGTTTAACAACCTCGTAAATATTTAGATGGCCCTTACAGTGTAATAAATTGCATAGTTTTTCAACTAGTCTAGTTCCTCAAATGCTTAATTTTAGAAGTGAGTAGATAACTGACAGAAAGTTGATATCATTCAATCAATTAACAATTAATTAATTTTGCTCTTATGCTAGTTATTATGATTTTATGGAAAACTTAAGACATTATTCTAACAATGTCATGAAAACTCTAAGTCGCACTCACCTCAATCATGAGCAAATGCTACAAGGACTACATCTGCTGCATGCTACCACCCACACTGGACCCCCTCAAATTTGCTTACCGACACAATCGATCAACAGACAATGCCATAGCCACAGCACTACACACCGTCCTATTGACATCAACGGGACTGTAGATGAAAGGGTGAGTAGTTTCAAGTTCCTCGGCATACACCAGCGAGGATCTCCTTCGGACTGTACATACCAGCTACGTGGTGAAAAGGCACAACAGAGCCTCTTTCACCGCAGACAGCTGAAGAAGTTTGGCATGAGTCCCCGAATCCTAAGAACTTTCTACAGGGGCACCATCGAAAGCACTGTGACTGGCTGCATCACTGCCTGGTATGGAAACTGTACTTCCCTCAATCACAGGACTCTGCAGAGAGTGGTGCGGACCGCCCAGCACATCTGTAGATGTGAACTTTCCTCTGTTCAGGATATTTACAGCAGCAGGTGATTAAAAAAGGCCCGGAGGATCATCAGGGACTCCAGCCACCCCAACCACAAACTGCTTCAGCTGCTTCTGTCTGGCAAATACCACCACAGCATTAAGGCAGGGACCAACTGGCTGCGGGACAGCTTCTTTCACCGGCCATCAGATTTAACTGTACACATTGATCTGATTGCGTATCTGACTGTATATACATGTATACAAAACAATTATGTATACAATCTCAATATTCTCCATTTCCCTTCCTTAGAGGACAGAAGAAGATGGCAGCACGACGCAGAGCGCAGCGGCCACTCCGGTGATGAATATCTGTTATCTGTCAAGTAGGGTGCCGTGCACAATCCTGATTTGATGGAGGCAGACGTGAGAGTACGGAGGAACATCTGGTGAAGCTTCTGAAATGCCTGTTTCGCTGCTGCTGCTACTGTGTGATCCAGAATTTCCGGAGGGGAAGGCCCTGAATCCTCAGCTTTGCCTGTTGCTCGGCGGCCGGGGCGGGGTCGAAGCGCTCGGCAGAGATGGTGCTCGGTGCTCAGTGTCAGAGGGCGGGTCAGAGGCTCGAAGTTTTCGGACAGACTCAGAGTCGGCTGTGGTCGGATACTTCCAGGGTGCTGCATTGGTAAGTTTGCGGCACTAGAGGTTCATGGCAGGGAGCATTTCTTCCTTCTACCATCTGTGTGAGATGATGGGCTATCGGGACTTCGAGACTTTTTTTTTTACCGTGCCCATGGTCTGCTCTTTATCAACTTACGATATTGCTTTGCACTGTTGTAACTATATGTTATATTTACGTGGTTTTTTCCAGTTTTAGTCTTGGTCTGTCCTGTGTTTCTGTGATATCATTCTGGAGGAACATTGTATCATTTCTTAAAGCATGTATTTCTAAATGACAATAAGTGAGGACTGAGTATCCTCATAATCTAAATCTAATCTAAATCTATTGCTTGTACCTAGTGACAGAAATGCAACATAAACATTTTTACTCTCTCATGTTGTGAGATGGATGTAAGAAACAAAACTTCTAATTCTAATATCATTCTGAAGGAAAACCAGTCATCTCACTTAATCCACCATGTTTACGATCAGCGAAAGGATGATGCAACCTTTTCAATAATTTCAGCAAATAAAACTAACAATGTATGCCCATACAGTGGTGAACAGATAGTTCATGTGGATGCCCCCGAGGTAACTCAGTAATGTTAGTGAACTGAAAGGGATAATTTACACTCGGTGCTCAGTTTATGAGATACACCTGTGTACCTGTACACCTGCTTGTTAATGGAAATATCTAATCAGCCAATCATCTCGCAGCAACTCAATCCACAAAAGCATGCAGATGTTATCAAGAGGTTCAGTTGTTGCTCAGACCAAACATCAGAAGGGGTAAGAAATGTGACCTAAGTGAGTTCGACCATGGAATGATTGTTGATGCCAGATGAGGTGTTTTGAGTATCTCAGAACTTGGGATTTTCACACACAACAGTCTCCGGAGATTACAGAGAATCAGTGACATCAGATGGGAATCCCTTTCGTTAGCTGAAGGATATCTTTGGCAAATACCCTTTTTCTCAGAGATATTCAAGTTGCTTCCCTTAGTAAAATTAGAGCCGACGTGGAGGCTAGTTAACAGAGCGAACAAACCAGGACATCCTCAACATCAAGACAGCTTCCTAATTAAGATAATTTGGTGGATTGCTTCAATTGTAACTAATTGATATATTCACATAAAGGAAATGTTTGAAGATGTTTCTCGGGAGTTATATTGAGCACTCATTCAAAGGAAGTAGTGCAGATGGCCACAAGCTTGGTCAGAGAAGCAGGTTAACCTCTCTCAAACTTGCTGAAGGGAAAAGAGGTTGAGAGGTCTAGGAGAAAATTCCAGAGTCAGAGGCCTTGACAGTTGAAGACATGTACCACTGGTGAAGCTGTTAAATTTGGGGATGCTCAAGAGGTCAGTACTGATGTTGTTCGGATATCTCAGAGTGCTGTAGCCATAGATCAGAGGTCCCCAACCACCGGGCCGCGGACCGATACCGGGCTGCAAAGCATGTGCTACCGGGCCGCGAGGAAACAATATGATTTGGTGATATGAAACAATATGAGTCAGCTGCACTTTTCCTCATTCCCTGTCACACACTGTTGAACTTGAAATAACCTACCAAATCATACCAAATAACACATAAAACCTAAAATAACACTAACATATAGTAAAAGCAGGAATGATATGATAAATACACAGCCTATATAAAGTAGAAATAATGTATGTACAGTGTATTTTCACTTAACAGAATCGGGAAGATTAAGCAAAATCCGATTTGTAGAAAAAAATCGGCACGTCATGCATGCGCACACAGGTGCCCATGCAAGGCTTCATGGTCATGGTAGTCTTTCTCGGGATAAACACAAGTGTCCCGTATTTGACCACTACTTTTGTCCCTTATTTGGGAGTGAGAAAGTTGGCAACCCTACTTGAACACTCCCCCTCCCCCCCAGTCCACAAGAATATTGTCAATATTATACCGGTCCACGGTGTAAAAAAGGTTGGGGACCCCTGCTATAGATGACATTGCAGATAGGGACACACAAGCCCACAAGGTACTTTGGAAATAAGAATAAGATTTTTAAAACTGAAGCCAATGAATGTCAGCAAATAGATAAACTAGAAAGTAACAATCAGATTAGCTAAGAACATAAGGATCTCTATGGACAAATATTGGAAAATGAAGACATTCTTGAATTAGACCATAAGACCATAAGACAAAGGAGCTAAGACAAAGTAGGCTATTCGGCCCATCGAGTCTGCTCTGCCATTTTATCATGAGCTGATCCATTTTATCCTATTTAGTCCCACTGCCCCGCCTTCTCACCATAACCTTTGATCCCCTGGCTACTCAGATACCTATCAATCTCTGCCTTAAATACACCCAATGACTTGGCCTCCACTGCTGCCCGTGGCAACAAATTCCATAGATTCACCACCCTCTGACTAAAAAAATTTTTTCGCATTTCTGTTCTGAAAGGGCGCCCTGAAGTCATGCCCTCTCGTACTAGACTCCCCAATCATGGGAAACAACTTTGCCACATCCACTCTGTCCATGCCTTTCAACATTCGAAATGTTTCTATGAGGTCTCCCCTCATTCTTCTAAACTCCAAGGAATACAGTCCAAGAGCAGACAAACGTTCCTCATATGTTAACCCTCTCATTCCCGGAATCATTCTAGTGAACCTTCTCTGTACCCTCTCCAACGTCAGCACATCCTTTCTTAAATAAGACAAAAACTGCCCACAGTACTCCGTGAGGTCTCACCAGTGCCTTATAGAGCCTCAACATCACATCCCTGCTCCTACACTCTATTCCTCTAGAAATGAATGCCAACATTGCATTCGCCTTCTTCACTACTGACTCAACCTGGAGGTTAACTTTAAGGGAATCCTGTACGAGGACTCCCAAGTCCCGTTGCATCTCAGAACTTTGAATTCTTTCCCCATTTAAATAATAGTCTGCCCGTTTATTTTTTCTGCCAAAGTGCATAACCATACACTTTCCAACATTGTACTTCATTTGCCACTTCTCTTCCCATCCTTCCAATCTATCCAAGTCTCTCTGCAGACTCTCCGTTTCCTCAGCACTATCGGCCCCTCCACCTATCTTCGTATCATCAGCAAACTTAGCCACAAAGCCATCTATTCCATAATCCAAATCGTTGATGTACAATGTAAAAAGAAGCGGCCCCAACACTGATCCCTGTGGAAAACCACTGGTAACCGGCAGCCAACCAGAATAGGATCCCTTTATTCCCACTCTCTGTTTCCTGCCAATCAGCCAACGCTCTATCCACGTATGTAACTTTCCTGTAATTCCATGGGCTCCTATCTTGTTAAGCAGCCTCATGTGTGGCACCTTGTCAAAGGCCTTCTGAAAATCCAAATATACAACATCCACTACATCTCCCTTGTCTAGCCTACTGGTAATTTCCTCAAAAAATTGTAATAGGTTTGTCAGGCAGGATTTTCCTTTAAGGAAACCATGCTGAGTTCTGCCCATCTTGTCATATGCCTCCAGGTACTCTGTAACCTCATCCTTGACAATCGACTCCAACAACTTCCCAACCACCGACGTCAAGCTAACAGGTCTATAATTTCCTTTTTGCTTAGTTGCCCCCTTCTTAAATAGCGGAATGACATTTGCAATCTTCCAGTCTTCCGGAACCATGCCAGAATCTATCGACTTTTGAAAGATCATCGCTAATGCCTCCGCAATCTCCACAGCTACTTCCTTCAGAACACAAGGGTGCATTCCATCTGGTCCAGGAGATTTATCGACCTTTAGCCTATTTAGCTTCCTGAGTACTTTCTCTGTCGTAATTGTGACTGCGCACACTTCTCTTCCCTGCCACCCTTGAGTGTCCGATATCCTGCTGTCTTCCTCAGTGAAGACTGATGTAAAATACTTGTTCAGTTCCTCTGCCATCCCCTCATCTCCCATTTCAATTTCTCCAGTATCATTTTCTATCGGTCCTATATCTACTCTCACTTGTCTTTTACTCTTTATATACTTGAAAAAGCTTTTAGTATCCTCTTTGATATTATTTGCTAGTTTCCTTTCATAGTTAATCTTTTCTCTCTTAATGACCTTCTTGGTTTCCTTTTGTAAGGTTTTAAAGACTTCCCAATCCTCTGTCTTCCCACTAATTTATGCTTCCTTGTATGCCCTCTCCTTAGCTTTGACTTCTCGTCAACCACGGTTGCATCCTTTTTCCACTCGATAATTTCTTCTTTTTTGGAATATACCTGTCTTGCACGTTCCTCATTTCTCGCATAAACTCCAGCCACTGCTGCTCTGCCGTCTTTCCCGCCAGTGTCTCTTTCCAGTCAACTTTGGCCAGTTCCTCTCTCATGCCGCTGTAGTTTCCTTTACTCCACTGAAACACCGACACATCAGATTTCGGCTTCTCTTTTTCTAATTTCACAGTGAACTCAATCATGTTATGATCACTGCCTCCTAAAGGTTCAATTTCATTACTCCTATACACCTGTAATGTATCTTGAAAAGTACTATATGTAATTCAGTATGCAGGGAGTGTGCTTCATTGAAATCCTATCACGTTCTTGCATAATAAAATGGTAGGTCTCTGGAGAGTGATGAAGAAGACAGAGACCTAGGGGCACAGGGTAATTAAGATGATGAAGAAGGGGCTTGGTATTCATCAGGACACTGGGCTCTCAGATGAGGGGACTGAGTATTGTGCAGGAACACAGATTTGTATCGTACAGAAATGGGCCTTTAAAATTGATGACCCCGAAGTACTAAACAGATTTTTAAAAAATAATAAAGAGGAATGTGGGATGCTTTCTTTTATTTGCCAGGACGCAGCACAGAACACAAGGAGGTAATGCTGGCACTGTACACAACACTAATAATACTCCATGGGCAGTTTGCCCAGGCCTACTCATCAAGTACGAGGGGGTGAAGTGGAGATGATGTTGACTGGAAAATTACAGCATGAGGTAAAAGCTGGAATGTTGTTTGGAACAGAGGAGTCTTTATTGAGGTGAATAATCAGAGCCTTTGGTAGAATAAATGGGAAGAATGCATCTCCCTTCACAGAGGGATAAAGACTCAGAGTCACAAAGTAAATGGAAGGAATAAAGAAGATAAACTCTTTCACTCTGAAGGTGGGAGTAGTTTGGAGCTTACTGACTGAAAGATTGGTAGGAGTATAAAGCATCGTTACATTGAAAGTGTACTTGGAAGTGTCTTGAAGAACTGTGACCTCTATGGTTGTGGGTCAAGTGTTGGAAGTTTGGAGAGCTCCTTTTCAACAATGATTTCATGAAATTCATCCCTTTCCCAATTACCTATCTCTCACCCTTATCTTCAAATATCCCTGCCTCCAATTATGTATATAATATCTTGTTCTGCTACTCTCAACCAAGTTGCCCGCAGGAAATATGTAAGAAGATATGCAACTTGGTTGGACACTTGTACACCTGATCTCTTCATAAGGAAATCCATCCCCACCCCCATTTTCTTCACGGTCCAAAATTAACATACGGCCCCCTGGCATGCAATAGCACAGAGAATCAACTGAGTGAAATTTCTATTTCTCCAGGAAGCAGGCTCAAAGCAGGTCACAACATAGGTCCTCAATGACTTGCATTCTGATGAAAGGCCACTACCTGAAGTGTTAGGCGTTTCTCTCTCTACACATGCTGAGCATTTCCAGTACCTTTTGCCTCTATGTTAAGTGGAAGAAATGAATTTGATAAGCTGAATAGTCATTATCACTTTTCATGTTTTCTTGTAGCTTGAAGAGAGGCAGCCTCGGCACAAGCTGAGGTGCCATCATCTGCAAACACCTCACTTCGTTGCTTGGGAAATGGAAAGTAACTGTTGTCTGTTGCTTTTATTTGATTTCTGCAGGGACTGAATGGCATTTGTCAAACTTATATGGCTGCAGTATAACTCAAAAGATTTGATGAGATTCAACATGTTTTAAGAAAAATATACAATCCCAATAAATGATAGGCCCGCAGCAGATAAAATATGTGCAGCTGAACATCACAGACTCTTGACAACCTCTCATTTCAAACAAATCTGGCCGAGTGGTGCCACAACAACAACCTCTTACTCAATGCCAGTTAGACCAAGGGACTGATTATTGATTCTTAGGAGGAAACCAGAGGTCCATCAGCCCATTCTCACCGGGGGATCAGAGGTGGAGAGAGTCAGCAACTTTAAATTCCTCAGCGTTATCATTTCAGAGGATCATCCTGGGCCCAGCACGTAATTGCAATTATGAAGAAAGCAGGGCAGCACCTCTACTTCCTTAGAAGTTTGGAAAGATTCAGCATGACATCTAAAACTTTGACAAACTTCCATAGATGTGTGGTGGAGATATATGGACTGGTGTTTCACGGCCTGGTATGGAAACACCAATGCTCCTTGAGTGGAAAATCTTACAACAAGTAGTAGATACAGCCCAGTCCATTGCGGGTAGAGCCCTCCCCACAGTTGAACACATCTACACAGAGTGCCATTGCAGGAAAGCAGCACCCATCATTGGAGACCCCCATCACCCAGGTCATGCTCTCTTCTCACCCAGGACCGAGGTACAGCAGCCTCATGATTCACCACCAGGTTCAGGGATAGTTATTGCCCCGTCAACCATCAGGCTCTTGAATGAAAGGGATAACTTCATTTGCCCCATCACTCAACTGTTCCCACTGCCTAGGGACTCACTTTCAAGGACACTTCATCTCATGTTCTTGATATTTATTAATTAGCTATTTATTATTATTACTTTATTTTTTATATTTACAAAGTTTGTTTTCTTTTACAACTGGTTGTTTGTCCACTCTATTGTGTTCTATTGATTCTATTATGGTTCTTGGATCTACTGTGAATGCCCACAAGAAAACAAATCTCAGGGTTGTATAAGGTAACATTATGTACTTTGATAATAAGTTTACTTCGAGCTTTGAATCCCTGTTTTGTGGGGTGCATGGCTTATTCTGCCTATTGAAAGTCTCTTCCGTTGTGAGTGGTTAGTTTAGAAACTGCAGCTGCTTACCCCATTGGTCAGTTGCCTGGTGTCCAGTTTCAAATGTCTCAGGTATAAAGTTGCACATAGAAGGGGCTTTCTCTCTCCTCTTTTGTTTAAGGCAAGCGGTGCACATAGCCATTAGGAAGGTATGCCCTGTGTGCGCTTTTAACTAAATGTTCGTTGAATATTCAGCTTTGTAGTTTCTGTAACTTGGGGAACATGAATGTTTGATTAAACTTTTACTGTTTGTAAATAAATGATTAATATACTTATTTGCAGTCAGTGTTTTCTGTCTCACTCGCCAAACCCGCGAAACTGATTCAATGTTACAATCCCAATTGAAGGAAATATAAATGATTAAACAATAGACAATTGGTGCAGGAGTAGGCCATTCGGCCCTTCGAGCCAGCACCGCCATTCACTGTGATCATGTCTGATCATCCACAATCAGTATCCAGTTCCTGCCTTATCCCCATAACCTTTGATTCCGCTATCTTTAAGAGCTCTATCCATCTCTTTCTTGAAAGCATCCAGAGACTTAGCCTCCACAGCCTTCTGGGGCAGAGCATTCCATATATCCACCACTCGCAGGGTGAAAAAGTTTTTCCTCAACTCCGTTCTAAATGGCCTACCCCTTATTCTTAAACTGTGGCCTCTGGTTCTGGACTCACCCATCAAAGGGAACATACCTCCTACCTCCAGCATGTCCAATCCCTTAATAATCTTATATGTTTCAGTAAGATCCCCTCTCAGCCTTCTAAATTCCAGAGTATACAAGCCCAGTCGCTCCAATCTTTCGACATATGACAGTCCCGCCATCCCGGGAATTAACCTTGTGAACCAACGCTGCTCTCCCTCAATAGCAAGAATGTCCTTCCTCAAATTTGGAGACCAAAACTGCACACAGTACTCCAGGTGTGGTCTCACCAGGACCCTGTACAGCTGCAGAAGGACTTCTTTACTCTTATACTCAATTCCCCTTGTTATGAAGGTCAGCATGCCATTAGCTTTCTTCACTGCCTGCTGTACTTGCATGCTTGCTTTCAGTGACTGATGTGCAAGAACATCTAGATCTCGTTGTACTTCCCCTTTTCCCAACTTGACTCCATTTAGATAATAATCTGCCTTCCTGTTCTTACCACCAAAGCGGATAACCTCACAGTTATCCACATTAAACTGCATCTGCCATGCATCTGCCCACTCACCCAGCCTGTCCAAGTCACCTGCATTCTCATAACATCCTCCTCATATTTCAAACTGCCACCCAGCTTTGTGTCATCGGCAAATTTGCTAATGTTACTTTTAATTCCCTCATCTAAATCATTAATATATATTGTAAACAGCTGCGGTCCCAGCACTGAACCCTACGGTACCCCACCGGTCACCGCCTGCCATTCCGAAAGGGACCCATTAATCACTACTGAGTCCTGACGAAGGGTCTCGGCCTGAAACGTCGACTGCGCCTCTTCCTATAGATGCTGCTTGGCCTGCTGTGTTCACCAGCAACTTTGATGTGTGTTGCATTAATCACTACTCTTTGTTTTCTGTCAGCCAGCCAATTTTCAATCCATGTCAGTACTCTGCCCCCAATACCAAACTAGGAGTGTTTTGCTTAGAGCAAGAAAGGTTGAGTGGAGTTTTGATAGGGATGGGAAGAGCTGCTGTAAATAGAGAGAAAAACATAGCTTGAATTCTGGGGGAGCAATTTCTAAATGACAAGCAAAATTCAAAGGCGGATGAGAAGATAAAAGCTTTTTGTATATAGTGGTTGGTTATGATCCAGATTTCACAGCTTGTTAGATCATTTTAACAGTGTCAGTCAAGGCTTCCAAAGGTGGATTGGGAATGGATGAGGGAGAATGAGGGCAGAGGGAGTAAGAAAAGAGTTCGAGTTGGCACAGTTTGGTGGATTGGTGTCTCTTTGTGATGTAGCAACTCTGCTTGTAATTTTACATTGTGGACAGGAAACAGCAATTGAAAAGCTTTTCTGTCATTTGTAAGAGCAGCCATAAAACCACTACTTTGCAGTTAACAGTAAAATCTTTGATATTTTTTATACTACCCAGCACTGCAGGAGTTTTTCTGAATAGTGGCCTTTGACCAAGCCATCTTTGTTTGACTTATCGGAAAACTCAGAAAATGTCTGCAGCAAGACCTGGGACAATATTCAGGCAAGAGTAATATTAGTGTCACAGAAGCAGCAGGCAATGACCATCTCCAACAAGGGAGTCGAGCCATCTTCTGTTAAATCCCATGGCATTATTCTTTCCAACTATCGACATCCTGGAAGTTACTGTTGACCAAAACTTCAGCTGGAATAGCCATATAAATATGTCGGGTGCAACAGTAGGTCAAAGGCTGGTTATCCTAAAGTAAGTAACTCTAGCCACCAAGCTTAATGTTCATTATCTTCACCACCAAGAAACCATGACTGCAATTACACGCCTGGACTATTCCAACCAAAACAAGCATCCTTTACTACCAAGGCAGTTAAGGACAGGAGTTACATGCCCTCCAGTTCACAAAATATAAAGTTTTTCCTCTGCTGAAGTTAGATCAAAATGCTGAAAATGCAGTCAAAAACCTTCATCAGAAACATCACAGTACTTCAGGAGGCTCATCTCTACCTTCTGGAGGGTAAATAGAGATGGACAACTGATCATACCTCGTGATCAATGTCCACATTTCCCCAAAGCCACAAAAAAAAAGAACAGATCTCTGCACAAGTTCCCTTCCCTCCTTGTGTGTATCTGGCCCACCATTTTGTATCTTTCACATCAAAGCACCTATGCTTTGTTCAGATAAGCTAACCGCCATGATCCATTAGACAGTTGTACAAAGTAGTGGTTAAGAGTGCAAATTTGAAAATGGTAAAACATGATCACAGGGAAAATGTCCCTTTGAGGTAAGTCTTGGTCAAGATTCAAGATTGTTTAATGACATTTCCTGTACACAAGTGTAAAGGAGAATGAAATAATGGTTACTCCAGGTCTGATGCAGCACAATAAAACAAACAAAAAAGTTCAAAGTACATTTACTATATACACCCTTGGAGGGGTGGATTAGTGGGTGGAGGTGTTGATCAGCCTTAGGCTTGGGGAAAGTAATGGTTTTTGAGTCTGGTGGTCCTGGTATGGATGCGACATCGCCTCCTCCCAAATGGGAGTGGGACAAACAGTCCATGAGCAGGGTGTGTGGGATCCTTCATGTTACTGTCCATTTTCCAGTACCTTTCTGTATATATGTCCTTGATGGTGGGTAGACTGTTGCCAGTGATTCATTGGGTATTTTCAACGACGAGTTGTAGAGTCTTCCTATCTGCCGCAGAGTAGTTTCCATACCAGGCAGTGGTACAGCTTGTACTGCAGCAGTCAAGAGTATTATGTTAAGCAATATTCCTCCACAAACTGTAAATATTAAGGATTCCTAAGAATTATTTTACAGTATTGCATCCTGCAGCTTGAATTACTCCTATGAATAAATACAAGGTATTCTGCAGAGGCTAGAAGTCTTGAGCAACGATGTAAAATGCTGGAGGAACTCAGCAGTCTGACAACATCTATGGAGGGGATGAAGGATCTCAGTATGAAACGGGAACTGTCTATTCCCCTCAGTGCACTCAGTGTTAGGTACACCTGCCAATTAATGCAAATGTCTAATCAGCCAATCATGTGGCAGCAACTCAATGATAAAAACATGCAGACATGGCCAAGAGGTCCAGTTGGTGTTCAGACCAAACATCAGGATGGGGAGGAAATGTGATCTAAGCAACCCTAACAATGGAATTGACATTGGTGACAGACAGGGCGGTTTGAGTATCTCAGAAACTGCTGATCTCCTAGGATTTTCACTACAACAGTCTCCAGAGTTTACAGAGAAGGGTGTAAGAAATTAAAAAAAGCATCCAGTGAGAGGCAGTTCTGTGGGTGAACATACCTGGTTAGTGGGGGAGGTCAGTGGAGAATGACCGGGTTAGTCCAAAATGCCAGGAGCGTGATAGTAACTCAGACAATCAATCTTTACAACAGTGGTGTGCAGAAGAGTATCACTGAATGCACATGTCGAACCTCGAAGTGGGTGGACTGCAGCAGCAGAAGACCATGAACATACACTTAATGGCCACTATTTCAGGTACAGGAGGTACTGTACCTAATACAGTGATCACTGAGTGTAGATGTTGACTAACTTGCTGAGTCCTCCAATATTTAGAGTGTGTTGCTTCCATACATATCTGTGATCTGGCCTCCTTTTCTATTGCAAGTTCCCATCTCTACACTGGGCATCAGCAAGAAGCAGACTCACGATGAGGTGCAACTATCGCAAGAAGAAACTAATTCAACTAATTACTCATTGGGAGCACAATGTAGAAAGAGAGCATAGAAATGTATTGCTAAGCAACAGAAGCAATTTTTATACACAGAGGAAGATGCTAATTGGTTGTGTTATTAAGTGCTTTTACAATATTAATTTGTGATTGGCAGAGCAACATCCTGTGAGTCACTGGAATGAATAGACAGCCCAAGAAAGAGCTCATATTGCTTTATATTAATCCCAACTACAATTGCTGTCCTAGAAATAAAGCAAAGGGGAAAGTGCATTGAACTGTAACAATAAAGCACATACAAGGCAGCAGCATGGACTTGGGAAGCCACAGGGTTGTGAAAATACACAGAGCTATGGCAATTTTTCATTAAAAAAAAAATCGCTGCCACTCATTGACTTGAACCTGCACAGTCGTTTTTCAAATGTGAAAAGCTGAACCCATAGAGCTCTGTAAGGCACATGACGCTGACAGTTCCTTCAGAAGCATTCACCACAGGTAACAGATACACAAAAGTTTCCCATGCTGACATCCAAATAAAGTACACTGACAAAAAAGTTTAAGAAACATTTTAAATTAAAATCAATGGCATATTCAGTGCCTTTCAGTTTCGAGTTCCTAGGTGTCAACATATCTGAAGATCTACGCTGGGCCCAACATATTGATGCAATTACAAAGAAGCTACGACAGAGGCTATATTTCATTAGGAGTTTAAAACGATTTGGTATGTCATCAAAGACGAGCAAATTTCTCCAGATGTACTGTGGAGAGCATTCTAACTGATTGCATCACCGTCTGGGATGGAGGGGTCGCCACACAGGATCAGAATTATAAATAAATAAATAAATAAATAAATAAATGTAATTTACTGTGTTTTTATTATGTATTGCACTTTACTGCTACTAGAAAATGACAAATTCATGACATGGCAGTGATATTAAACCTGATTCTGATTCATGCATGCAGTGAAATACAGGGATTACAGTTTGTGACAATGAAATACACATATTCACCACCTTCTGGCTCCATAAATTCCTCATCTCTGTTTCAAAGGGACATCCTTCTATTCCACAACTGTGCCTCCTGATCCTAGATTCCTCCACTATAGGAGACATCCTCTCCACGCCCACACTGTCTAGGCCTTTCAATATTTGATAGGGTTCAATGTGATCCCCCATCATTCTTCTAAACTCCAGAGAGTAAAAGCCCAGAGCCATCAAATGCTCCTCATACATTAACCCTTTCACTCCCGGAATCATTCCCATGAAACTCCTCTGGCCCCTCTGCAATGCAGATGCAACCATTCCTAGATAAGGGGCCCAAAACTGCTCACAATACTCCACTTGCAGTCTCACCAAAGCCTCATAAAGTCTCAGCATCACATCCTTGTTGTAAAAGTAAAGAAGGATAAAAGTCAGGAGATCGTGCTCTATACAAAACTTTGGTTCGGCACATTTGCAGTATTTTTGTAAAGTTCTGGTCACCATATTACAGGAAGGATGTAGATGGTTCAGAGTATGTGCATAGGAAGTGCACCGGGACAGGACCTTGCCTCGATTAGAGAGTATGATCGATAAAGAGAGGCTGGACAAATTCGGATTAATTCTCTGGAGCATTGGAGGCTGAGAGACAACCCGATGAAATGAGAGGCATAGATAGGGTAGGCTTACAGAGTCTTTTTCCCAGGATGGAAATGCTAAAATACTAGCAGGCATAGATTTAAGGTGAGTAGAGGGAAATTTAAAGGAGTTTAAAAAGGCAATTATTTTCCTTTACAAAGGCTGCATCACTGTCTGATATGGGGGAGGGGGGAGAGGGACTGGGCGGAAGGAAGCTACAGAAAGTTAGAAAATTTATCAACTGCATTTTACTAGCTCCATCCTGCTAGCCTCGGTAGTATCTAAGACATCTTCAAGGAGTGGTGCCACAAAAATGCACGATCTTTAATAATGACCCCGGTCACCCAGGACATGCCCATTTCTCACTGTTACCATCAGGTAGGAGGTACAGAAGCCTGAAGGCACACACTCAGTGATTCAGGAACAGCTTCTTCCCCTCTGCCATCCGATTCCTAAATGGACATTGAACTCATGAACACTACCTCACTTTATTTATAAGGCAGATGGAATTAATTTAAACTGGTGTCATGGGCAACACAGCCATGGTAAGCCAAAGAGCCTGTTCTGAGTTGTACTGTTCTACTTCTTACAATTAAAACATGCCCAACAGGAGCCAGCAAACATGATGAAAAGCAGACGAACCATCTTGCCATATAATATATCCTTACATCTCTCCAACTTCCAAAGTTCTTGAGATACGTTGGAGTGTAACATGAAATGTCAATGTTACTGTGTAACACGCCTGGTGACATGTTGTGGCCAATCCTTTGCACTAGGCTGCATTACAAGAGCAGCTATTGTCCACGCACATTGAACCTCAATGAATGAGGTGCAGCTGAGTTCCTTAACGTTGTCATAATCAGCAGCAGTAGTGGAGATTAGCTCCCACTACCCATTACATAGTCCCAAAGATGTATGTACATCTCAAGTTGCCACTGACAACCAAGTCCAGCTCCTGGCCTTCATGTGTGGCTTACCTACCAAGCCTGGCCATTTCTGCTAACAGTAGAACCGACAAAGATAGGTTAGTGGTGCCTCAGAACCAGTTGCTTTGGGCAGATGGGGCTTGTCAGCTGTAGTTGGCAGCTCACCCAAGAGAAAGGAAACTCTGATCTCAAACCTGTGCTGCCTAGCAGCTATGGCCACCCATGGGGAAAGCTTCGGGAGTAAACCTTGAGGAAACATCCAGTGCAGGGGTCCCAGATGCAGTCCTATGTTGAGTTCAACGCTGACTGGCAACTCCTGTGACACTGCTGGTGCCAAATTATATGCAGACTGCCATTCTTTTGGATTCATCAGCTGTGTGGAGAGAGAGAGGGCCTGCTGCACATTCAACAGCTTGCTCTCCATATCGTACTGCTCTGGATTGTATAGACAGCCAGGACGCAACACGGTCGATCCGATCAATGGAGAGTCTACCACTATACCTATTCATCATCATCAATCAATAACTCTGAGCTTCATTTTCTCAGAACAATCAATCCAGCAACGCATTTCTTTAAGAAAACCATTTTGTAAATATTATGTTTACCCATGTATTATAAGATGGACTATGTCCCAATGTTTATTTCATTTTGTCTAATATATTCCATAACAAGAGTTATTGGTTCCTCAGTCAATTTTATGTCAGCACTCTGCTGGATGCCACAGATCCACTACAGTTCCTGCCTGTTGCCAATGGAGTCAGGGAAAAAAATGGAAATTGGACCAAGAAGCTCAATTTGTGGGCTGCTTTCTTTATCACAGACAGAAAAATCTTGCCCATAATACCACATGCAGAGTGGTATTAAGCAGGTACTTCAACACAGAAACAAACTGCCTTCTCAACTGCGTTAATGCTCCATACAAACACCCTTGCATCTTCCTTCACTTGTTTCTCGTTCATTAGCAAACGATAACACAAGACAGGAAATGGGATATCCAAATTATAACTTCCAGTTCTTCTGTACACACGTTGCATTTTGAGTCACATTAACCTAAAGCTCTTCAGCTGCCAATTACATTCCCAAAATGCACCAATATTAAAACTTCATTCATTTCTGTATTTAAATTTCATATCCTCATTTAAACATTGCTGTACATCTTCAATTACAGAAGATTTGATTTCATAATGTCATTGATATAAATCTGTCGTACACATCTTGTACTTTTTATATTTAAGACCATAAGACATAAGAGCACAAATAGGCGATTCAGCCAATCGAGTTATCTCCATTATTCCATCACGTTTGATTTCTTATCCATCTCAACTCCACTCTCCTGCCTTAGAGTCATAGAGTTATAAAAGACTAGTAACATAGAAACAGTCCCTTAAACCACTTAAACTGTCCAGTCCCATTGACCTGCAACAGGACCAAAGCCCTCTATACCCAAACTTCTATACATCTGTGGAAACAAATAGGAGATGAAAAATGATAATCAAACCACCTCAAAGATTGATTGAAAGTTGATGAGTGATGAGTCTGTATTCACTAAGGAAACTAGCATGAAGTCTATGGAATTAAGGGAATCAAGTAGTGAGATCATGGAAACTGTACAGATTGAAAAGGAGGAGGTGCTTGCTGTCTTGAGGAAAATTAATGTGGATAAATCCCTGGGACCTGACAGGGTGTTCCCTCGGACCTTGAAGGAGACTAGTGTTGAAATTGCGGGAGCCCTGGCAGAAATATTTGAAATGTCGCTGTCTACGGGTGAGGTGCCGGAGGATTGGAGAGTGGCTCATGTTGTTCCGTTGTTTAAAAAAGGATCGAAAAGTAATCCGGGAAATTATAGGCCGGTAAGTTTAACGTCGGTAGTAGGTAAGTTATCGGAGGGAGTACTAAGAGACAGAATCTACAGGCATTTGGACAGACAGGGGCTTATTAGGGAGAGTCAACATGGCTTTGTGCGTGGTAGGTCATGTTTGACCAATCTATTGGAGTTTTTCGAGGAGGTTACCAGGAAAGTGGATGAAGGGAAGGCAGTGGATATTGTCTACATGGACTTCAGTAAGGCCTTTGACAAGGTCCCGCATGGGAGGTTAGTTAGGAAGATTCAGTCGCTAGGTATAGTGGTGTGCCACAGGGATCAGTGCTGGGTCCATTGTTATTTGTCATCTATATCAATGATCTGGATGATAATGTGGTAAATTGGATCAGCAAATTTGCTGATGATACAAAGATTGGAGGTGTAGTAGACAGTGAGGAAGGTTTTCAGAGCCTGCAGAGGGACTTGGACCAACTGGAAAAATGGGCTGAAAAATGGCAGATGGAGTTTAATACAGACAAGTGTGAGGTATTGCACGTTGGAAGGACAAACCAACGTAGAACATACAGGGTTAATGGTAAGGCACTGAGGAGTGCAGTAGAACAGAGGGATCTGGGAACACAGATACAAAATTCCCTAAAAGTGGTGTCACAGGTAGATAGGGTCGTAAAGAGAGCTTTTGGTACATTGGCCTTTATTAATCAAAGTATTGAGTACAAGAGCTGGAAGGCTATGATGAGGTTGTTTAAGGCATTGGTGAGGCCGAATCTGGAGTATTGTGTTCAGTTTTGGTCACCAAATTACAGGAAGGATATAAATAAGGTTGAAAGAGTGCAGAGAAGGTTTACAAGGATGCTGCCAGGATTTGAAAAACTCAGTTACAGAGAAAGGTTGAATAGGTTAGGACTTTATTCCCTGGAGTGTAGAAGAATGAGGGGAGATTTGATAGAGGTATATAAAATTATGATGGGTATAGATAGAGTGAATGCAAGCAGGCTTTTACCACCGAGGCAAGGGGAGAAAAAAACCAGAGGACATGGGTTAAGGGTGAGGGGGGAAAAGTTTAAAGGGAACATTAAGGTGGGCTTCTTCACACAGAGAGTGGTGGGAGTATGGAATGAGCTGCCAGACGAGGTGGTAAATGCGGGTTCTTTTTTAACATTTAAGAATAAATTGGACAGATACATGGATGGGAGGTGTATGGAGGGATATGGTCCGTGTGCAGGTCAGTGGGACTAGGCAGAAAATGGTTCGGCACAGCCAAGAAGGGCCAAAGGGCCTGTTTCTGTGCTGTAGTTTCTATGGTTTCTATGGTAAGGTACTGTATATAAAAACATAAAAAAATAGAAAACCAACAGTACAATGCAGGCCCTTCGGCTCACAAAGCTCTGCTGAACATGTCCTTACCTTAGAAATTACCTAAGGTTACCCATAGCCCTCTATTTTTCTAAGCTCCATGTACCTAACTAGGTGTCTCTTAAAAGAACGTATTGTATCTGCCTCCACCACCGTCGCCCGCAGCCCATTCCATGCACTCACCACTCTCTGGGTAAAAAACTTACCCCGACATCTCCTCTGTATCTGCTTCCAAGCACCTTAAAACTGTGCCCTCTCATGCTAGCCACTTCAGCTCTGGGAAAAAGCCTCTGACTATCCACATGATCAATGCCTCTCAACATCTTGTACACCTCTACCAGGTCACATCTCATCCTCCGATATATGCTCATTATAATTGAACAATGTCAACACCTTTGTTGGAAAGGATTATTGTTCCCTGCAGGTTGATAAGGACATCTTATTGTATTCGTTTTTCTTCAAAGGGGGAAGCTATGTTATTAGATGTGTACTGTACATAGACAGAACTTCAGTTCCCAGTGGACAAAGCAGTCAGTTCACCCAGAACTGCAAGTTACAATGGTGAGCTGGTCACACGTGCTGTGTTGAACAGTGTTAAGAATAAAATGTGCCTGTACTTATTCATGCCAGGATTGACTTTATATTTAAAGCAAACATAACCTATCCAAACTTCTCTTAAATGGTGAAATCGAAGTTGCATCCACTACTTCCACTAATGGTTCATTCAACCTCAAAGTGAAGCAGTTTCCCCTAATGTTTCCCTTAAACATTTCACCTTTCACCCTTAACCCATGACCTCAGTGGAAGAAGCCTGCTTGCATTTACCCTATCTCTACCCCTCATAATTTTGTATACCTCTTTCTCCCTGTGATGCCACTTTCAATGAATTATGGACTGTATTCCCAGATCCCTTTGTTCTACTGCACTCCTCAGTGTCCTAACACTCACTTTGTAAGCCCCAGCCTGGTTGGTCCTCCCAAAGTGCAAAACCTCACACTTGTCTGCATTAAATTCCACCTGCCATATTTCAGCCCACTTTTCTAGCTGGCCCAGATCCCGCTGCAAGCTTTGATAGTCTTCCTTGCTGTCTACTACACCTCCAATCTTGGTGTCATCCGCAGATTTGCTGATCCAGTTAACCACAACATCATCATCCAGATCGTTGATATAGTCGACAAACAACAACAGACTCAGCACTCCTCACTTACTAGCTCCAG